>NC_066582.1:143251527-145951527 GCF_024323335.1 Lathyrus oleraceus
TTTCTCATCAGTTTTTTCACAGATGCATTGTAGTTTCGAAGTTAAAAATTCAATTTAAACTTCAGAAACTATTTAAACGCATAAAGTTTATTGACCAGCCTCAGATAAGGTGATTTTTACATGAATCTCTTTACGATTGCTTAACATAACACTAATTTCATTAGTTTAACTGTCGTTTGTTTTCATTAAAAATGTCGCTTAAATCATCATTTTTTCCACAAATGCATTGCAGTTTCAGAGGTAAAAAATAAATTTAACCTTAGAAACTGATTAAACTCATAAAGATTTGTTGATCAGCCTCAGATAGGGTGATTTCTACATGAATCGTTTTATGTTTGCTTAAAATAACGCTAAAATATGTAGTTCAAATTTATGATTTTTATTTCAGGTCCCTTGCCTTTTTCTTGGACATTCTTACAATGAGACTTTTGTTATTTACAATTTATTTATTGAGTTTGTTTTTGTTAAATTGTTGTACTGTATTCCCATTCAAAAAAATTGTACCCTTATTCCCGTAAAGTGTAATAAGTTTTATCACTTTTACTTATTCTTATTGAATGAGTTAATTATTAACCAAAGATTAAAATAAACCCTTTTCAGAAAAGAACAAAAAAACAAAGAAACACTCGATCAAACGTCGAGTCTTTTTCCCAAATCAAATCCAAATTGAAAGCAAAGTCGAGCATCTCCCCCGATTAATCCAAATTCTTTTCATAAATCAAACTTTAGACACTTGGTCTAACCTCAAGTTGTCCCTCATTTTTAAAAAGTTTTTCACAATAAAAATTGAAGAATCTGATTAGGTTTAGACTCTTTTTTTTTCGAATGTTAGGATATTGCTGTAGAACTCCATGTTCAAATATTCGACTTCCATATTAAAATATAATAACTATATGAATTAAGTTATTTCTCTTATAGAATAAAATATTGATTGGGTATCGACCTTCTCTTTCCCTATTATTTGGGAACTGTAGTAGAGCTTCCTGTGTGAATAGTCGTTTTTCGTTAATGAACTTTGACCTAATTCACCATCCATTTTTCATATATAAAGTTTTGGATGAAAAGAGAGTGATTGGGCTTAGGCCTATTCCTTTTTGGGCATTTGAATACTGCAATAGAGCTCCCTGTTTAGATGCCTGTCTCCACTTAAAATCAACTCAACAAATCAAACTTGTTTTTCACCCTTGTGCGACCCAAAAAACATTTTCAGAAATGAGTATGCTTTATCCATATCCGACGTGAAACAAACAAATACTTTCGCCTCCAAGAGCGAGCAATAAGTAAAGTTTTAATCACTTGATATGTCTAAAGGACCACTCATTAAAAGCAATCAACCAAATAGTTCTTTCTAAGTAGAACTACATAACCTTGAGTTCTCCATATCACCTGGAGATACATAGGAGCGGGATTTAGAAATCTTGTCAGGCACCCCTTTAATAAAAAATGTTTTTCTTTCTCTTTTCTCACTTTATAAATAGAAGATCACAAACTAATGTCACGCTAACACTCTTATACGAAACTAACTAAATGGGTCAACGAATGTGAGGATGCTAATAAATTCCCCTTGCATAACCGACTCCTGAACCCGATTTGTTCTTGACGACCATTTCTTTTGTTTTTTATGGGTTTAATCGACACTTTCCCTTTCCATGTTTTTGGAAATAACTAAAATTTGTTGGAAACTCTATTTTGTTTATATTTTGAGTGTTCCTTATGCTCGGGTATTTTTCGGCCCATGATAGCTAACATTTGTGCTCAGGATTACCATTCCTAAGCGAGTCAACCATAGTTTAGTTATTTTTTGCATGTAATTATTTGATTTTATGTACTTGCTTTCTTCTTATCTTCTCTATATTCCTTTATATATATATATATATATATATATATATATATATATATATATATATATATATATATATATATATATATATATATATATATATATATATATATATATATATATATATATATTATCGCGGTTGAAAAAATGACAGAGTCGTCACCATCCTTCATTCGTTCTTAAGGAACCAGGAAATAATGATAAAACCTATAAACTAAGGGGTGATAGACTAGGTTCGGGAGTCGGTTAAGTAAGGGAAAAGTGTTAGACACCCCTTATCTCCATTGTATTCATTGAGATTCTCCTCTAAATCTAGGGTTATTGTATGCCTAAGGGGATATTTGCTTGCATTCATTAATTGTATTTTATTTATTTATTTACAGAAAATTATTTGTTTTTTAGAGAAAATTGGTTAATTGAGAAAGAAGGACCTAATTTTTTTTTATTATTATACTCACTAGAGTCTTACAACTCTATGACTACGTACCCTAAAATTTATTGAAGGATCAGAGCCCTGTAGTTCATCCCTAAAATATTGATTGGTTGATTATTTTTATCCCTTAAAAGTTCTCACGCATCGGGGCAGAGAAGTAATTGATTTGGAGAAAATTTCTCAATACACTAGGGTGGAGGTCTTACAATTTAAAGTGTGTTGAATTTGATTTTATCCCTTTATTACTAGCAAAAAAAGGTATTTAATTCATTTAAGAAAATAAATTAGTGATCATAATTAGGTATCAGACATAACCCTTTATCCCGACTTTATCCCCAATTTAACCCTTGAAAACCTTAGAGTTTTATCTCATGCCCTTATCCCAATTGATTTGAAAATATAATTTAATTTAATTTAATTAGGAAAATAAATTAAATAAGATGTAATAAGATATATCCCATATCCCAATTTTATCCATAATTTTCATCCCTTAAACCCTAGAAATTATCCCTGATTTTATCCCCATGTTTCTTGATTTAATTAATCCTAATTTTAAATCTCTAATTAGTTAGGTATTAATATTAATAGTACAATTAATAATATATTTAATCATAATCAGTTAACTAAACCATAAATAAATTAAATTATAAATTAAATCATGAATAATTAACAAAAAAACTAACTAGTGGTTTAACTGAATAAATCCCAAATATTTTAAATAAATCATAACTAATAGTTAATTAAGTAATTAATTAACTAATAATAATAACATGGGGGTGTGTTTTGAATTATACAAGTAATTGGGCTATTGGGGAGGGGTGTTAATAGAAAAAAAAAGAGTCCCAACTCTCTCTAAGGCCCATGTGAGAGGAAGGATCCATAGAGAGGGAGAGTCAACCGTTGACTCTCTCTTCTCCATATGATCAAGATCAAATGGCAACGTTGCGTTGAATCCAGGCCCTTGATAACGTTGACCCAGTCAAGGTAAGTCGTAGGGAAGGCTAGAATGGAAAATAAACGTATGAACATGGTGAGCCAACACATATAATAGAAGTCAAAGTCCTCCCATCACATGGACATCATAGGGGGCACCTTTTATCTAACCCTCCTCCTCCATCTACCACTCCAAATTCCCTGGACCACCCCTCAAAACCACCCCCAGACCTAGGTTCCAGTTGAACTTCAACCGGAGTCTTTATACACTAAAACCAAATCCCCAAATCACCCCTCAACCTTCATACCTGAGTTCTTCACAGGAGCCCCAGGGTTCACATGATGAACCCTAACTTCCATCTTCAACCCAAAAACCCTAGCCTACCCAAACATTCATCCCTCTGGATGAACCCTTACCATAAAACCTGGGAAACGAAGAACCCTAGGGTTGATGAACCCTAACCCTAACCTCTATGAACCACAACCCTAAAAATTATCTAGAAACCCTGAATATAACCCAAATTGAACCCCAAATCACATTAATCCAATCTTGAAACATGAATCAACTGTTCTCTAACCCTTAACAACAACCAAACATAAACAAAACCTAAGTCTATCATTCAACAGACCCAGAACCAACCAAACACGAATATACAAGTTTGAAAAAAAAAGAAGGCAATGGTAAATCAGATCCGACCAGCCTACAAAGATGAGAGGTTTTCTGGTAAACAAGTAATCTTTTTAATTCTTTTCTTCCTCTTTTGATCCGGTTTGTCCTTCTTCCTCTTTTTACTTCTTCTCTCTGTTTTTGTGTGAGGTACAAATGATGAAGTCTAGCTCAGAAGAATTATGGTTTTAATATGAAACCCTAATCTCAAGTTGATTCAAGCTTTAGTGAGGGTTGGATTTGCAGCAGCAAAGGATTTCGTTTTAGGGTTTTCATGTCCTCCTCTTCATCTTGATTTCTATTTATTTATAGGTTAATTTAGGTCTTAGGTTATTCAATTAGATTGATTAGTTTAGGAAATTTTTCATTTGATCGAGATCTGATTGAATTATGTTTGATTGTAATTTTGATTTTGGTTAGAAATAGAATTAGGGTTTGGGAATCTGTAATGTATCTGGTCAGAAATTCATCGTAATCACAATTTTGTAATGTATATTGGAATAAAAATAGCAAGATTCGATTCATTTCTTGTGATCTGCTTATGATTTCTGACTACGTGAATTAGGGTTTCAGATTGGGGAAGAAGATGATGAACCTGGAGTTGGATCATGGGTCTGACCCATTCTGGATGATAAACTCGGGTCTTGCCTACCTGGTTGGGTTACACACTTGGGTCACTCACCTGACCCACTTGTAATGAGGCATGGATTTGGCCAAATCGTTCTAAACTCACACAAAACGCCTAATAATAAAAAAAATAAAAGAACGAAAATAAAAGCTTAATTAAATAGTAAATTAATCCTAACCAAGTTAACCACCTACTCAATATGATATAGTTAACCTAATTAAATTATTAATCTTAAATTACGTAACTTATTATTCTAAATAATCTAATTAAAAACATAAGTTAAATAATATTTTACACTACTTAAAACATTAATCTAATATCATAAACCAGTTAAAAACTAGTTAATCAATATCCAATCAAAGTTAAAATGTTAATCTAAACGTTATGTTAACTCACATAAGTGATTAATGGGGTTAGAGATTAAAAATTAAAAATGGCTCTCCTTTGACTTTTTATGTCATTAGGGATAACCATATGACCTTTATGGTCTCTGAATGTGTTAGTGATCTAAGTCTAAGTTAGTCAAAATGGGAGGCAATGATGGTCAAAATTTAGGGTACAACAACTGCCCCTATTTAACCAGCTTTGAACTGAGATGATGATGATGAGCCTTCATCTTCTCATGGTGGAGATGGTTAAATATAGAGAGGGACCCTAATTTTAACCATGGAGTTAACAGATCCAGGGAATGAGCAATGATTGAACAATCCTTGGCTCTGTTGGTATCCAAACTAACCTATGGTGGAACCCTGGGGATATCTTATTAACTACCCGTTTGGGAAAAAACTGCGTATAACTTCCCTGATCATTTTACAGGGATCAGGTAGGACTTCGACGATCCTCCGATTGTTGTTTGATAAAGCCCTGGTAGATTCCCTTTGATGAACCCGTGATAGAACCTTGATGAAACCCCTGAGTTATACTCTTGGTAAGATCTTGAATCTCTTGATGGAACCCCTGGTGAAACCCCTTTTGATTAACTTTAACCCTTCCAGACGGAACTTGCATATGATCCCCTTAGTTCGAAAATTATGCAGGACTCTAGTGATACCCTGATCACTCCTGATAGAACCCCTTAATAAAACCCTAATAGAACCTTGTGATAAAAATTCTTTATACAACCCCGTGGTAAAACCCCGATAGAACCCTGTGATGAAATTGCTTGATACAAAACCCTTGACATAATCCCTGGTGTATTTTATGGAACGTATCCCGCGTGTGGGATAGATTGCTAAATTGGGGATGTGAGAGGTCAAACCTGCTCACTGGTTGATAACGATCATTTAGGATGACCAATTACTGGATAAATTCTTATGAAGACTCACGGTGAATGGGGAAGTCCTTTGTTGGAAAGGTGCTTACGGGAGTGTTACTTACTGGGGAAGGCCGATAAGTGTTCCCGCTTGGGGAAATGTATTAGTATAGCTGGGAATTGAACCTCTAAGAGTGGTCACGAATCTTATGCCACGTCTTATGTATGCATGCTTATGTGTATGCATATTTTGAATTGATGTATGTTTTATGCATGATGCGGTGTTCGGGCTAACACCTCTTTTATGATGCGTGTATGAAATATCTTTGAGAAATCCGTTGTTTTCATGACGCTCCAACTCTCCGACCTTTGAGATTTGATATGTCTATGGAATAGGACATGAGGCTCTTCGATATTTGAGAATGTGCAATGTGCTTTTGAAAAGGGAGAAACTCTCGTGCTGGTTAGATCGTGATTGTTGATTTATGGACCCCGTATTTTGCTTGAGAGGCAAGGTTGGAACAATATGATCCCTTTGACGTTTTTAAAATCGAATTAAAATATGTTTTCTCTTGAAATCCTTTTTTATTATTCCCAACATTTTAATGCATTATTCACAAATAATTGACATTTTATAATCAAGCGGAAAAATTGAAAAGCAGAAGAAAAGATTCGAAAAAAGATTTTTATTAATTGAGATTTGGCCAGTAAATGGGTAATAGTAGATAAGGAAGTAATTCCCGTAAGAAGACATTACCGAAAATCTAATAAAATATAGAAATGGCAATAAAATAATAGATTTATTCCTATCCCTATTGAACCCGACACGTGCTATTATCCTTATGTCTTTGAGGTCATAATACTTTGATTTTGAAGATGATGATTGAATTGATTACTCCCATATGAATTCCGGTTGTAGGGTGAAACAAGCGATGTCGTCACATGACTTTTGGATATCCCTAATTTTTTCCTGGACCACTCTTTTTGATTCTTAGTCCACCGATATGATATACCCTATTTTTCCTAAGTCGCCCTTTTGGGTTTTTGACTTATCAAGTTTTATTTTTTTATACAAGTCCCTAATTTTTGCCTGGATTTCTCTTTCAAGTTTTCAATCCACCGGGACACCCTAATTTTTCCTAAGTCACCCTTTAGGGTTTTCGACTTAACGGGATTTCTATCCTCTTTTTCTAGGCATAGTATTTCTTGACTGCATCAGAGTTTATAGATTGTGGTAACTCCTCTCCATCCATGGTTGTGAGAATCAAGGTTTCGCAAGAGAAGGCCTTATTCACGACGTATGGTCCCTCGTAATTTAGGGTCCATTTTCCACAGGGATCTTTATGGATGGGTAGAATTCTTCTGAGCACTACATCACCTTCTTCGAAATGTCGAGGACGAACTTTCTTGTCAAATGCTTTCTTGAGCCTTCGCTGATATAGTTGCCTGTGACATAGCACAACCATGTGGTTCTCTTCTATAATTTTTAAATGATCGAACCTAGTTTGTACCCATTTTTCCTCGTCTAATTTGGTGTCCATTAGGACTCTCAAAGAGGGGATTCGACTTCTATAGGGAATACGACTTCGGTACCATATACCCGAGAAAAAGGAGTCGATGTTGTTTAAGTGGAGACGAAAGTTCTATAGTCATGTAGTGAAAAAGAGAGCATCTCATGCCAGTCTTTATAGGTTTTCACCATCTTCTGGATGATCTTTTTGATATTCTTGTTGGCCGCTTCTACTGCACCATTCATCTTTGGTCGCTAGGGTGACGAGTTATAGTGTTCAATTTGAAACTCTCGCATAGCTCATCTATTCAGTGAAAATTAGAAAAAAAATTGAAGTCAGTGAGTTGAGACAATTGATTGTTCCCTCTGGAGCAATCGATTGGCTTATCTTTTGGATAGTTGACCCCTTTATCGATTTTACCTGTAACTTCTGTTCCGTAAGTTCAAATGAAACGTTGTTAGGAAAGCTAACACACAAAGATACCTCATGATGGTTCTTGGTGAATTAATTGACTTATAATCATGTGCCTATTTTAACAATGTTTATAAGACTTGTATGATTGGTTAGCGAACCAGTGTGTTTACCCAATGATGTATTGTTGTTTTGGTGAATTAACATGAATAAATGTCTATGAATTTACATTTGTTAAGTTGTTGCTATTTTGTGCTGGTTGTGTTTATTGACGTCGTAACATTGAATAATTATTACGTACGCTGAATGATGTGGTGCATAAATAATGAGATATGCATGGTGATTATTTTGGTGAACCTTTAGGTGAAAATGCATGTTGTTAAGAGCCATGCATCATGGTGTACGGACTTTGGTCTAGTTTTGGTGTGCTCTACTCCGGTGGTACGGATCAGGAGTGGGTATCTATCTCTAATGAAGGGTTAGTGAAGTGTTACCTATGGTGATGGTAACAAACGTTGGTGTGCTCTGGTCCTATGGTGGGGATCGGGAGCGAGTAGCTGATTTTAGGTGTGAATCGGTGAAGTGTTACCTATGGTGATGGTAAGGATTTGGTGTGCTCTGATCCTATGGTAGGGATCAGGAGCGATATGAACTCAAGTGTTCATGAATAATACCGCATGCATAATGAGTCAGTTATGGAGTACATTTGTATACATGATTGCATATGTAGTTGATTGTTCATGATGTTGATGATTGGATATGAATGTGTACATGATGTTGTGAAGGGTGTGAGACTACGTGGTTGTTGATTTATGCAACTGAATGTGTGTTTTGTGATATGTTCTCTATCTTAGCATTCTTTATATGGTTTATATTGGTTTGTTATTTCTCACCCCCTTCGCTTTCATGTTGCCCACCATGGACATCTTGCAGGTACTCAGGAGTAGAGTTAGTTGCGATAAGTGGAAGTTACCTTCTAGAGTTACTTCATTTAGTTCATCATTATTTTACAAGTCTTTCTCTGATCATGTAACATCGAGGTTGGGAATGTTTGATTGTTTTATTCAATTTGTGTTTTTGTTAATCGGGAGTCGTATGTTATATGTTTGACATTTGAGTTTATGTTATAGTGAAGACTTTTGCCACATTGTTTTAATTCAAATAAGGTATTTTAATGAGAATTAATTATTATGAAGCATGCTTATTCATTTGATAATTTCCATTATGATGATACCCTAAGGGAAGGTGAACATGTGATGACAAATGTATATGAATGTTTTACCTTATTCGATAAGTGTTGTGGAACATGTGTTGTTTTATGATGAGTGACATCATAAATGTGTGCATTATGATCAATACTTGAATTATTCTTTGATTTAACTATTTTGGAGTTTAGGGTGTTATATTGCGCCCTTTTCTAGACGGTTGTTTGCTGAAGCCCTTCGTAAAACCTTGTAAGGATTGGAAGTATAAATTTGTGCGAGTGAAAGGGCGAGATGATGCCTCTTCGGTCGCTACAGGGGCGTGGGCAACCCTCTTTATCCTCTATCATGGACATCAAATCCATGGATTATCTAAGGGATGGACCCATGCGCTCTTTCTCCCCTTGATCAAGAAGTAATCCATATTTTGAAACGCTTCCAGATTCAGGATGCTCTAACTCTCATTACTTGGGACCGTGAAGATGACAATGGGATAGAGGATTATTTAGGTATATGTTATGTAACCTTTTAATGTAATAATATGCTTATCATTTTATAAGTGCTAATAGAAATTCCTTCTCTATAGAGGATATGAAGGGTACCTTTCTGGAGGAGAGAAGAGAACACCTAGTTAAGATGCAGATGGCACAACAGCGAGTGAGTCATCCCCATCTCTCCCCAAAACGAAGTTGTTGACAGAGGGGTGAGGTAGTGCTAAAACCTCATCGGCTACTGACGCTTTCCTTCCCAAGATTCCATGATGGGAGGAGAGGCCATTTGGGCTATCAGGGAGCTACGAGGTAGTAGAAGGGAAGGACAAAGTAGGGGATGAATATGTCCCTCTTGAACCTTCTTTGTGGAATAATCATTCCTTTAATGCCATGGAATTTTCTTATCTCCACTTTTCCTTCCTAAAGAATTTCCCAAGTGATTATCAGTTGCTCATTGACATGTCCCCCACTAGACTATCTAATCTACTGGAAGTCCAACTTTTGAGATTCCTTCTAGTGGAGAAAGCTCAAAGGGAGAAACATTCATGTATTATCTTAGAACTATAGTCTAAGGTGAACCATAAAAATATGTGTGCTCACGAAGGCGGGACAACATTAAGATTGTTGAGGGGAAAATGGGATGTTGTGAAGGCACTTACCAAGGAAGAGGCCATTAAGGCTATCGCCCAATTTCAAGAGGTGGGTGCCTGAAACAATCGCTTAAGAGGGCTTGCAGCACCCTAGAGAGTGTGGAAGAGAGAGGCTCGCTACTCAACGATGAAGTTTTGGAAATCTCGGTCCATCATTTTGAGAGGTCGAGAAGATATGTCGCCTTCCTTTATCCTAATCTAGACGTAAGCCTGATGGATCCCTTTTAGGTGGTTCGGAACGGTCAACTAGTAGAGATGAGTAGTTCCTCTTGCTTTAATATTTTCTTAATATACTTCTTTTTGTAATATATAATGGTTTCTTGCTTGTTAAATTCCATCAGTGTGACCTTATATCTCTATTTCAAGGCATAATGACCCTCCTGAGGGGTGGCAAGGATATTGTTTAGGGATTTGGCATTTTGATCACTTTTATGGGTGGCAAGGGTCATACTTAAGAATCCTCATTTTGATAACCTCTATGGGAGGCAAGGATCCCACTTAAGGATCCAACATTTTGATTTCCCCTATGGGCGGGGAGGATCCTACTTAAGGATATAACATTTGATCGCCTCTATGGGCAGAAAGAATACCCTTAGGGATCCAACGTTTTAACTGCCTCTATGGGTGGCAAGGGTCTTACTTAAGGATCAAGCATTTTGATTAAGTCTATGGGCGGCAATGATCTTAATTAAGGATCCAGCGTTTTGATCGTCTCAATGGCCGACAAAGATCCTACTTAAGGATCCAACACTTTGATCTCCTTTATGGGTTGCAATGGTCCTACTTAAGGATATAGATTTTTAATCGCCTCTATGGGCGGAAAGAATCCTACTTAAGAATCCAACATTTTGATCACCTCTATGGGCGGCATGGGTTATACTTAAGGATCCAACGTTTTTATTATGGGCGGTGAGGATCCTACTTAAGAATCCAACATTTTGATCGCCTCTTTGGGTGGCAAGGGTCCTACTTAAAGATCCAACGTTTTGATTGCCTCTATGGGCGGAAAGGGTCCTGCTTAAGGATCCAGAGTTTTAATTACCTCAATGGGAGGAAAGGATCCTACTTAAGGATCTAGCATTTTGATCGCCTCTATGTGCGGCAAGGATCCAACGTCTTGATCGCCTCACAAGGTGGCAAGGATCCCACTTAGGAATCCGTCACATTGATCGCCTCATAGGGAGGCAAGGATCCCACTTAGGGATCCAACATCTTGATCGCCTTACAGAGAAATATTCTCTTGAGCTTTTAGGTTTTCTGCAAAGAAAGGAAAAGCATGCAATCACGAATTTTCTAAGATAATAAAATGAGGTGCCTCGATAAAAATTCTCATCGTATGAAAATCACAGAGGGAAAATAGTGCACCCCACAAATTAACTTGCCCTTACAATCGGCAGAGATGTAATACTCGCCTATAAAAATCAATAAAAAATAGCTAAACAACGATAAAGAAAAGAAAATAAATGGAATTAATGTAGGTGGCTCTAGAAGGCATTCCCTTCAGGCCTTCGATCTTTAATATCTTCATTAGTGGTAGGGGGAGCCTCCACGCCTTTGTAGGTTCCTCCTGGTGGCTTTATTCCTGAGCCCACTTTCCTAGCTTTTATGCCCAGAGTGCGGACCCTTTTCACTTTGAGGCTCTCCACATAGCATTTTATGGCAATCTCCTAATCTCCTTGGATAATTCTCACTTGCACATCGGAGAACGAAATTTTCATGGATAAATACAAAGTGGATAAGGCGATACCCAACTGGTTAAACGTTGGTTGCTTTATAATCATATTTTAATAATAAGGGGCCTCAATAACCAAATACCTGGCATTTATTTCTTTGGCCATGTCCTGCTCTCCAAAATTGGTTTTCAGCGTGATGTATCCTTTTACTTGTACCTTCTCCCTAGAGAATCCAACCAACGAAACTTTCAAGAGCTTTAAGTCCTTTGGGTCGAGGCAAATTCTTTTGAATGCCTCCTAGTATAGAATGTGTGCAGAACTTCCTTGGTCTACAAAGACTCTTTTGATCTCTCATTCGTTGCATATGATGGTAATGTCCATGAGGTCATCATTGTGAGGATGGATGTCAATTGCAACTTTCTTAAAGAAGGAGATCGTGACTTCTGGAGCTCAGGCCTTGCCTTCACCTTAGATGTTGGGGAGGTCTTCTATATTCAGGATTAGACAAGCGTACCTTCTACATGTGGAGTTAGTCTTCTCGCTCTGATGAATCCTCCTGCTATGTTGTTGAGCATGGGCGTACACCTTTACCATCCTCTCCCTGAGATACCTCTTTTTCTTTGTTGGGCCTAGGGCTTCCTACGTCATCTCGCCGTCACAAGTTGGAGTTATCTGACCCATGGTAAGAGTTTCCCTTTATATGTGTCCCTCTTAGATTAGTCTCTTAATTTGTTTCTTCAATTGGTAACAATCTTCAGTGTGATGTCCCTCAACTCTATGGAACTTGCACAATCTTCCTGGTTTAGGACCCATTACATTTGCCTTTAGAGCGGACGATGTACGGATGTTGTGTAGGTAGAGAACCTCAATCCATATATGTTCACGGCGGGTGTTCAGAGGCAATAAGCTCTTTGTCGCCTTGCATACTTTCTTGAACATAGTCTTGTCTTGTATGGGAGATGTATAATTACACTTTCCCTGGTGGTGTGAACCCTCGGTGTTGGGAACACGCACCTTGGCATAACATACCTTCTTTTTGGCGTTATTATTCTCATCCTTTATACAACATTCTACTCTGATGACTACTTCTCCTAACAAAAGCGATGGCTTCTGGGCAGGAGACTCGTTGAAGTGTCTCACCTTGAGTCTATTTTGGAACACCCCCACAAACATTTCTTGGTTTGATGAGATGACCTTGATGGTGGATTTGTTAAACCGGGCGAGGTAGTCCCTCAACGACTCTGATGGACCATGTCGTATATCGAACACGCTGGTGGTGGACATTTTCCTATGACGGTTGGCTATGAACTAGTTATGGCGACGTAGTTCTTCTATGGCGGCACGCATCTCCGCTAAGGCGTCAGCATCACTGCTACTGCTGGTACCTTCTACCATAGGGGATGGAGCTCTCCTATTAACCATAGTAGAAAGTGTTCAGGTGTAGGAGTGGAGGGTAGTAGTGAGTAGGGTGATAATGATGAAGAAAGTATGGCTCATGTTAGTTTTACCGGCCCCCACATTGGATGTCACTGTACTTGTCAAAAAGTACAGGTGTGCATGTTACCCCTTCAAAAAAATGGACATTCAGAGACCTTAATAGGTGTATAACAAATAGAGGTGCTTAAGGCTTGCCCACGACGATGAGAATTCCTATACGACGATGTTTATGGTGGTTTAAAGGACCTGCTCACGTAAGGTGAAAGGACCTCCATATGAGTTAAGCGCTTATGTATAAGAGCATGAGTTAAGATTTGTTTCCCTCTCCCCCTTGGGGGGAGGTATTTATACAGGCTTTTTGAACCTAGTGTTTAGGAAACCCTTAGGGGTGGCAACCACTTCCTAATGACTAGGGGAGATTGTTGACCACATATTCTTCAAGGAAACGTGGAGAACTCCATCTCCGCTGACTAATGGGGGACAACAACATTGTACATGATATTAGTCTCATGAGAGAGCCCTCCATTATGTATAGGTTTCGTCCAAGCAGCATAACTCTTAGGCAGGGACGTCGAAATCGCCCTTGTTTAGGAGTCTCACAAATATAACACTACAATATGTATGGTTCTGTCACTTAATTTCTTGATGACAAAAAAATATCTCAGCATTTTTCATGTATGAGATCGAAGGAAAAGAGATATTAACTTTGGGTCGAATAAAAATTCAAGAAATAACGTCAAATTTTAGATTCATTATACCCAATGCCAGATTTGTCTCCTGTTATTTGTCCAGTTTGGAGAATCTTGTCTAAGGAGTCAGATCCATTGTTTAACATTCTTACATACTTGGTCATCTCTTCTAGTTTAGAATTCAAGAACATAGCTTCAGTTTTTAACTTGGAGATGGTTTCCATGTGTTCTACCTTCTCATTCTCAAGTTGAGTTATTACCTTCTTCTAGCTTTCAACCTGTTTACACACCTCTGCACTTTTGTGACACAACTTTCTGTAGGTAGTGGCCAACTCTTCAAAGGTTACTTCATCATCACTTGAGTCTTCATCAGAACCCCATTCCAGTCACCATATTTGCAGATTCTTCTGTTTCACTCTCATCAGACCAAGTGGCAGCAAGACTCATCTTCTGCTTCTTGAGGTAGGTTCCACATTCATTTCTAATGTGTCCATACCCATCACATTCATAGAACTATACTTCTTTTCCTTCTTTGGGCTTATCATATGACCTTGTTCTTCTTCCAGCATTGTTGGATTTACTGATGTCAGATGAGATGTTCTTGACATTAGCCTTAGATCTTACATCCATCTTTTTCAACAGTCTGTTGAACTGTCTTCCCAGCATTGCTACATCATTGGCCAGATCTTCATCAACATCCTGACTATTTTCCTCCTCTGTTTTTGACATGAAGGCCATGCTTTTGGTTTTCTTTTCAGAACCATCATTCATTCCCATCTCAAATTTTTGGAGAGAACCAATTAGCTCATCAACTCTCATGTTGGATATGTCTTGAGACTCTTCTATGGCTGTCACCTTCATAGCAAATCTCTTAGGGAGTGACCTGAGTATTTTTCTTACTAATTTTTCATCTGACATCTTCTCTCCCAGGGCTCCTGAGGCATTAGCAATTTCAAGAATACTCATATGAAACTCATGAATATTTTCATCTTCTTTCATCCTTAAATTTTCAAACTTGGAGGTGAGCAGCTTTAGTCTAGACATTTTAACTCTAGAGGTGCCTTCGTGAGTGGTTTTGAGAATGTCCCAAGCATCTTTAGCCACCTCACAGTTGTTTACCAACCTGAAGATATTCTTGTCTACTCCATTGAATATGGCATTCAATGCTTTAGAATTTCCAAGGGCTAGATCATCCTCCTCCTTGGACCATTGTTCTTCAGGCTTCTTGTCAGTTGTGGCTTCTCCTTCCTTAGTAATTACTGGATGTACCTAGCCTGTTAACACAGCCTTCTAAGCCTTATTATCCATAGATTTTAAGAAAGCTACCATTAGAGGTTTCCAATAGTCATAGTTAGATCCATCCAAAATTGGTGGCCTACGAACAGATCCTCCATCTCTCTCCATTGTACCAGAAAGTATTATCCCTAGATCTCACCCAGAACCAGAGCAGGATGCCTGCTCTGATACCAATTGAATTTCTGGTATCAGATATGAGAAGTCGAAGCTAATGTCACAACACTAATATCTGAGTAACATAAACAGGATAAAGATAAAGAATAGTAATGCAAGAGACACAAGTAATTGTTAACCCAGTTCGGTGCAACTCACCTACGTCTGGGGGCTACCAAGCCAGGAAGGAAATCCACTAAATAGAATCAGTTTAAAGACTCTCAGTACACTTCAACAAGTTACAGTCTTTTTCACCTAATCTATACCCGTGTGATTTCTACCTAAGCACTCTTAGATGTGAGAACCCACTCACTCCCCCTCAATCACACCTGTGATTTTAAACAACAATTACTTATGAACAGAAGACACTCTTCAAAGACACACACACTTGATCTTCAATCAAGTAGACACACACTTGATCTTCAATCAAGTAGACACACGCTTGATCTTACTTAACAGCTTCAATCAAGTAGACACACACTCATGCTTAAAAGCTTTGAGTGACAAATTACAACTCAGAAATCATACCAATTCAATCATCTATGGATGAGTTGAATGGTTTACAAGTCATACGATCAAACAAGACACAAACCCTTATTCTCTCTCAATATTTCGCTCTGTATTGGTTGTGTATCAAAACAGGTTTTTCCATGTCCTATTTATAGAAGCATCCAGCTGGGCTTGGACATCTTGAAAACCCTAAAACTATTTTCCAATTAAATCTTCTCATGACAGCTAATTAGATCTCTTTGGAAAATAAGTAAATCAGGTTGTAATTAATGATTGAATGCGTTTGTAAATCAGATCTTCAATCATACATAGATTGCCATTAAATGCACAATCACATAACACATAACATTCACCCTGAATGTTCTGTGTACAGGATGTCATGACATCGGGTCTGACATCCTGCATAATTCCATTATAAATATCCAGCAGGTACATAATATCAGATGTCATGACATCGTCTATGACATCCTGAAACAATCCTGCATAATTATATTTTAAAACTCCAGCAGGTACAAGATATCTTATGTTAAGACATCACATGCAACATCTTGTGAACACTATTTGTTTTACCAAAATTGATGTCAACATTTAGAACCAACAAACTCACCATTTGGCAAATTTTGGCTAAAACATATATCTGTCCATTTTGTTCACAAGAAAAAAACTCATCAACAGTTAAACAGCATAATAGCAGTTTAAGCACCAGCAGAAGCAAACACAATTACTAGCTATAGCATCTAGTAATACACACATGCACAAGGATACTTCTTCTCCCCCTAAGTCTGTGCAACACAGACATCTCCTTTAACAATAATGGCACCTGTAATAACCAAAGTCACCCTCTGACATCTGCTTCAACAACACCTGTGCACCACATCAGACATCTCCTCCAACATCTGTAAACAGAACAACATTCTGTCTTACACCAAACACATCTCCTTCAATAATAGTTGTTCATCTATTCAGCTACACCAGCACATACATCTCCACACAGCTCCACATGTTTAACTGCTCCACATAATCACTTCTCCCCCTTTTTAGTCAAAATAGACCAAAGGTGACCAATTAGACAAAATAAATGTCAATCAGCCTGGCAGAGAATGTCACAACAAATGTTATAACATATAAAATGTTAAAACATAATTGTTAGTAGATACAAACCATAATTATACACAGCTGTAATAGCTAAGATAATTAGAAATCCATGGAACTCATTAAGAGCCCAAATATTACAACAAGGCATCAATAAGGACTGCCACAAATTACACACATTTCAACAGAAAAAAACAAATTCTTCAGCATCTAAAACAGCCAAACCACCAGGGGGACCAGTCTTCAAAACAACACACAGCACACACAGTCTTCATAACAGGGGGAACCATTACCACTCAGTCTGATGAAGTAGCATCATCTTCACCTTCAGAATCAGAACTGCCACTAGATTGAGCATTGGACCTCTCACTTGAGGTATTAGCATTTGAATCCCTGGTCTCACCAGCCTTCTCCATCTCTTCCTTCTCTAAGCTACCAATAAGAACCTCCAAAGCCTCTTTCCTTGCCTTGGCAACCCTAATACTAATATCCAGCTCCTTACAAGTTTCCTTCAATTGATCAATCAAGCTACCTTGAGAGGCAGGCTCCTTCCTTGCAGATGTCATGACAACATCATTAACATGGCTTCCTTCAAACAACTTGTAGTGAATGGACAGTGGAGGCTTCCTTCTGCTGGGAATATCACTTGTGTTGAGAATGCCTGGTTGCTGGCTTAAGATAATTCCACAGATGATAGATGGAAAAGCAATAGGCAGCTTTACTGCATTAGTGGAGGCATGTCTAACAATTTGATCAAACATAAACCTTTCAAAATCATAGTTTAGCCTGGTTCCAATAGCATAAATGATTCTTCCAAGACCATTAGAGATGGTTGAGATATGATTAGTTGACACCCAGTTGGCTAAACCAATCTTATGCAAGATGGCATATTTGACAGTTAACTTGCCAGCTGATAGATGCTTTTTACTAGGCCATTCCTTGACTTGGCCAGCAGTAATAGTCATACATACTTCATTATTTGTAGCCTCTAACTCCACACCTCCTTAAGTTCCTCTCCCTAGGAACTTGTTGATAATGGTTGGGGAGAACCTCACACATCTACCTCTCACAAAGACCTTGCAGAATTCCTTGCTACTCTTTTCAGAAATATCCTCTGGGATATTCACAACAAACTCTTTCACTAACCCTTCAAAACATTGGGGCAAAGCAACAACATTTTTCATCAGTCCAACAACCTTAATCAATTTCATGACTTCCTTCACCTCTACATCCTCCTTTCCCAGCTCCCTTTCAACAGTAACCCTCCTTTGAATGCCAAACTTCCACTTGGCAACACCATCTTCTAGATGGAAAGAGATGTTATCTAAGTGCACAACTGCCACTTTGGCTGGGGACTTTTTAACAGCCTGCCTTTTAGCAGGAGAGATGTCTGGGACATCGTCTTTGACATCCTCTTCAGAGTCAGAACTCTCTCTGACTTTCCTCTTCTTAACCTCAACTTTACTCCATGATTTGGAGGGTCCTACACCAACAATCTTCTTCCTAGTTCTGGCTGTCAACATCTCAACCACAGTCTTCCCTTTTATGGTCTTCAATTTCCTAGCAACACTTGGTTTTACATGACGAACCAAGGTGTCCTCTTCTTCTTCTGAACTCTCTTCCTCCAGATTAATAACATTCTCAGCAGTCTCATGAGAAACATCTGCTGGTTTCTTACTAGGCAAGGTTTTACTTAGAGAGCATAATCCCTCAGTAGCCCCTTCTTTCTCTGATCTAGATGAATCATCATCTTTCTCAGTTTGGGGTTCCACCTCAGGAGAGGGGTCCCTTCTAGACAGAGGGGTAGAAACACCCTTGACTGCATGCCCTTCGTTCAGAATCCTAGTTACCAGGTTCCTAATGGTACGATCAGTAAAGTGCATGTCATCCTTATGAGGAGGTTTATCAAGAATGTTACCTTGATTACTTCCAGCCAGGGACGTCGCCTGGAATAACAGAGAGGGGAATAACCTCCAGAATATCTTCATCCAGAAACCCCATGGAGGGAATCCTTCCTTTGTGAGTGGGTTTTGATCCTGATGATGAGGGATGTTGTGACATTTTGTTGGAATTTTGAAAAAAATCTCTTTGTCCTAGCAGAGGTTTTCTCAGAAGTTGGATAAAGATGGAAATGGTTGTGTTGAGGTAGCGTGTGGAAATGGCATAGATACTAGTTCCAATACTAGGTAATGATTTATCATTAATATGGCTCTTTCTTTTAAGTGGGCAGACAATATTTTTATTACCTTTTTCACTCCACTTTAATTGCTATAACTTCACAAGAATCCAAATCCCCAATTTCCCTCTTAAATATTCAAACTGATTATAATCCAAAACCCTTGCAAATTTGTCAGCTAATTGCATTTCATGCTTTAGAGCTATGAATTTGTCTTCCACAAATTCTCTAATAGAGTGATGATAAAAACCAATGTGCTTGGTCCAACTGTGCTGAATAGGATTTTTGGACATAGTTGTAGCACTCAGGTTGTCATGGTACAATGTCATGACATCGTGTGTGACATTGTATTCAGTCAACATTAGTTTCAACCAACCCTGTTGAGAACAGCAACTTCCAGCTGCTATATATTCAGCTTGATATATAGCACAAACACCATTTTCATCTTACAAAAGGAGCAAGTGTCCTTTCACTCTCCATTCCAATCTTCTTCATATTGTTCTTGGCACATTTGCTTTGAGATAGACACATAGACCCTTCTATCTGCTTGACTTGTAGCTCAAGTCCAACAAAGTTCTTTCCAACTTCAGTCTGAATATGACTAGCAACATGTTTAACCATCCGATCCAACCTCCTATCTATTTGAGCCACCATGAGCTTTTCTCCTTTGGAAGTGATGTCAAGTCTGAGTTTCTTGTGTGACATCCTTGTCTGACATTTCCCACAGACTTTCAATTTGGGAGTTCCTCTAGCAGATATAATCATCTTCATCCCTTTCTCTTTGACTAAGGTACACTTTGAGGAGTAACCAATTTGAGAGCTCCACATGTAACAGTTGTCTTTGGTCTTGACTCCTTTCATGATCACTTCACTTTCTTTGTTAGTAATCAGACATTCAGTTTTAGTGAAGTTAATATTTAGACCTTGGTCACATAGTTGACTGATGCTTATTAGATTTGCAGTCAAGATCTTGGTCACCATGTTAGAATGTAACAACTATAAAGTTTACTACAATATAATGTTTAAGGTTTAGAATTTAGTACATTATACTATAAAATTTAGTACAATATAATGTTTCTCGACATGTTCTATGTTATAAAACTTCATTTAAGTTAGAGATTTTTATTACACTGATGCCATTCAATTCTCATACTTGTACTAAGAGTGATAATGACATAGATATTTATCTATTCTTACTATGTGACTATCATAGCCTCTTAATATTTATATTTTAAGTAAGAGGAAGTATTTATTAAATAGAATAACTGTTGTGAAAATGATGTTAGAATTATAAAGTGTAATTGGTTTTTTTATCGGTAAGAAATTTACAAGGGTAAAGAAAAAAGAAAATAATAAGAACACAATGAAACTGGTTATAAACTACTATTCTTTATTCTCTTTTTTAAACAACATTACAAGTATTATAGAATAGCAAATAACTTCTCTCACCCTAATTAGGATTTACATTATGCAATGATGAGAGACTAGTATGCTATTTTTAAAAAAATAACACACTAAACTAATGGGCTTTTACACATAGGCTCATTACACAATCTAACTTAGAGAACAAACTAACTTAAACAATTGGGCATAACAAACGGACACAATTTTACATGCTAACAATCCTAACATATTTTGACTACAGCATGTGAACAGACTTCAACGACATGCTAATGATCCTGTCGGATTGTCAAACCAAGAAGCTACCCTTCAACCATACTAGAGTTCGATCGAATATCTCAAAAATCTCCACCTTGGATCAAACTCTATAACATCAATGGAACAAACTAGCTTTCTTCATGTAGCTTATCAACTGCATAGTCAATTTTTCTTTATCCTTTAACGTAGCGTCCATGGTTGTGGTTCCCTTCAACGCTTCTAAACAACCATACTGAACCAGTAAGGCTTTCATCTTCAAGCGCCACAAACCAAAATCGTTCACCCAGGTGAAGTTTTCAATTTCATACTTTGTTGACGGCATCTTCTCCACACTCACCGCACCAATTTGTTGTAAAAACGATGTCGGAATTACAAAGTATAATTAGTTTTTTGATCGGTAAGAAACCCACAAGGGTAAAGAAAAAAGAAAATAACAAGAACACAATCAAATTTATTATAAACTATTATTCTTTACTTTCTCTTTGAAATAAGATTACAAGTGTTACAAAATAGCAAATAACATCTATCACCCTAATTATGATTTGCATTATGCAATGATGAGATTCTAGTATGCTATTTATAAGAAAACTAACACAATAAACTAATGAGCTTTTACACACACACCCATTACACAAGCTAACTTAGAGAACAAACTAACTTAAACAATTTGGCATAACAACCAAGCCTAATTTGACATGCTAACAATCTTAGCATACTTCGACTACAACATGTAATAGACTTTGACGACATACTAATGATCTTGTCGGATTGTCAAACCAAGAAGCTACCCTTCGACCATACTAGAGTTCGATCCAATATCTCACAGTAACTATAACACAACACTTAAATGTACCATTTCTTTGAATAGGACATACCACATAAATGGTTGGTGCGTAGTGTTTGAGTATTGGTTGGATTCTTACTCAAAAAAAGAAGAGCATTCACCTAACATTGTGATACACTATAAACACCTCTCTAAATAGTTGTACTTCTTGCTTGTTCCTACAATTTTAGCCTCAGTACTTAATTACTTAATTCTAGTTTTCTTGTAGTAGCAAGAAAAAAACTCTCTTTTCTTTTGTTAGAATATATTACTCTATCACACAATACAACTTCGTATTACAGAGGCCAGGATCCCTGTCTTCATGTCATCAAAAATAAGATTCATGTAGTTCCCAATTTCCCTAAACCTGTTTTTTTTTCATCTTCTTTTTATCTTTCTATTCCTTTTGGTGATATATTTCGCAACTTGTGAAAAGTGGGGGGTTTCTTCCAGCCACCCCTACTAAAACTTTTTTATTTTTGATGAAATATCGAATTTTTAACAAAAATAACAATTTTTTAAAAGTATTTTTTACCATTTTGATGAAGAATTTCTGGATTTGTTTTCATGTGTACCGAATATTTCGCAAAATAATGCAAAAATACCCGACATTTTGTAAAAAATCCAAGGATTTTTGGAAAAATGATGAAGAAATACCGGAAATTTTAAATATTCGGGACAAAATTATCGAATATTTTGAAAGAACCAATAACATATAAAACCTATTGGATTTTTTGAAATATCTGATACACACCAAAATTTCTGAATATTTTAAAAAATCCGGTAGGTTGTAACGAAATTATGGAAAAACATTTTTTTTGACATTTTAAAGAAACTAAACCATAAAAAACGCATACATATAATGCAAAAGTGATATAATATCATTACAAAATAAATTATATCGACTTCCAAGCTTCTTATTCCTAGTGCCTAATAGGTCCCACATATGCTGATTCTCATACTCTTATAACTTCACTACAGTTTTGTCTCCATCGGTCTATGACAGGAGGCAAAGGACAAATGGGTTTCAACTTCAACCAAACCAAATGATTGTTGTTATCAAAACCAACTACAATCATTTTGTGTCTACTTAAATCTATGCATGAAGCTATCACTAATGGGAAGAATGTGATGTTAAGGTTTTTGGACAACGAGACTAATATAACACTGTATCTAAAAGTAATAGAAAAGCGAAGTAGATGTTCAAGAAATAATGCAAATGGTTTCAATTAAATGAATAAAATATGGTGTACAAGATCATACATTCCCTCACAAACTTATTTCTCTCTTTGAAGCGGGTACTTCAGTTGGTTTTATACATGATTTCTTCGTAGTCTGACTTTCCCGCGAGCCCTCAGCATACCCCCGTTGTGAAGGACCATGATGCACATCACTCTCTTCACCCTTTTTACTATTCTTATTTCCCTTATTTGGCTTGTGCTTCACTGGTGGTGGACACATAGAAGTTGTGGATAAATATGTTAGTTATCATACTTTCTTCTTCATCACCATCTGGCCTACAATATCCAGTGTACTGAAATACTTCTTAAGCTCTTCACACTCTTCTTCTAAATCCAATTTTATCTCACTTTCTTCTCCAGTGATCTCATGCTCTTTAATGAATAATTTCTTCCAAAACACATGTATCGATTCTAACAGAATAAGCTCTCATTTTATTTAATAACCTGTAAGTTCACACACACAAGGTAACCCATGTGTTGTTCTAATAAAGCAACCACATGTTGCCTTTTCAAAACCAACAAACTTTATCTTTTCCAACTCCTTTTCAATGTGTTCTATACATTATCTTGACACTACTACAAATTTTATCCTTTCCAGCTCATTTCCAATGTGTTTTAATATTGCGTCATTATCAATTTTTAATATTCAGAATGCTTTTATAATATCTTTTAGGTTTCACGTGGATCACTAGTGACAGTGTGTTGAGCATTGATACTCATTAAATCGACGACAAAGATTTGTTTAAGGACGGTGAAGAAACTCAATAAACACACTTATATTTTCCCTCGGTTATTACTCAAAACCGAGGTAAAATGTATTTCTTTTCAAATAAAAATACAATAAAATATGTTTCATCCCAAGCGTCACGCACCTCTCGGTTTCTGTAAAAAAAACGAGGGGAATGAGATTTTTTTTAAATTATATTGTTTACACAGAATATTAAAAGACATTGTTTAAACAAATTTAGATTTTGACAATGGATTTTTGGTGAACAACAAATCTTTTCAAGTTATTCTTGGAAAACAACAAATCTTGATTGCCATCTAGATTTTGTTGTATACCTTTTGTGCGCATTCTTTTCAAGTTCAATAGATTGCATGTATCCAATTTTTGATAAGTTATCTATTCCAACCATGGGAATTTTTTTTCTGCATTTGTAATCCATCCTAGGGATCTGTTTCAAGATTTCGCTATTTTGAGAAAATATTTTCATGGCAAATGATTTCACAAGAAAGAGAACAAGATACATGTGCTTGCAATTTACAACATGTTTAGGAATAAATTTCTCAATGTTGTCAACAAAGGAAAGCAATAAATTATGGAGTATTTTCTCTAATTGACAACATATGAAGGTTATTCCAAAAATACAACAACAACATCAACACCATTATGTTGGGATGGATTGTAATAGCAGAAAAAATGTTATGTTCAAAGTAATATTGAAGATTTTTCTATCTTGCAATTCATCCTAAAGAATGATGCGTACAAGTTTAGAGCGGCTACACATAAGTTAGATTTAGGGTAAAATCTGATTAACGAGTAATTTTATAGTAAAATCTGATTATCTAATCCCTCAGTTATTAAAGATAACTGAAGGAACAGATCATTAATTTAAAAATAAAAAACATAGTAAAAATAAAGGCACAACTTTTACAGAAATAAAAATTTAAACTGCATTTGATGGGATTCGAAGCATGTCCTAAATTATTTTTCTCGTCGATTATATTTAGAAACCGAGGGAATATGTGTGTTTTTTAAAACATGGTACACCTTGTCATTATACATCGATTTTTTGTTGGGCGAGGTGAGTTTTTTTTCATAAAATGTATTATTTGTAGTATTGTGAAACGAAGTCGTGCAATATGGAGCAAAATGGAGTGTTATACCAATGCTTAATGTTGGCAACACTTTTCTGAAAATGATACTCTAATTGAACCTAATTGTAGCTTCAACATGGTGTTAACAGCATCCCAACTTCTACATAAATATCCCATGCTACTTGTCAACATACTTTTTAGTCTCAAAAAAGTAGACTTGACCCTAAAAAACATAAACATAACAAGATATCATTATTTGATAATTAGTAATGTAAATATATTCATATTCACATTGATGTAATTGTTCGTTGTTATATTCCCTATATGAGTGACTCTATTAGTCCAAAGTTTCGTGCACATACTGAACAAATTTGGAATATCAACACAAACAACTTCAAAATGCTTTAAGTGTACCAAAAAATCAGTCCTTGTCTTCGAAAATATGATGTTGTTCCACATATCCATAACATGCTCATGCCTATGTGATTCGACATACTCCTTACACTTCATACTAACATTTTTTTTATATAAGGAACAAACATAACAAATTAGTTAGATTTGGAAACATAAATTCCACAACATTCATCAACGTCAGTTCACATCCAGTAACCAAAACATTTGGGAGCAACTTCTCGGAAGCGAACAACTCTTTTAACTTCCATAGTGCTCACATTAAGTTTTCTCATGTTCCATATATGAAAATCCAATCGAAAATGTCAACTTCGTGGATGTAACACCAACAATCTCAAGAAGTGGTAGCTGACACCTATTTTTTTTGTATGTATATTAAATCAACAACAACCTACAATAACTTTAGAATGTAATAAATCAAAATAGAAGCAAGTGGTATAATAAGTACATGTTTGTTTTGTATGTGCAATAAAAAATTAACACAAGATGAAACATGATCAACAACATCAGTGAATTAGGGTGCGTCCAAAAGATATCAGCAACAACATTTGAAAAGTACATGTTTCTTGTCTAGTACATTTATTTATCTTCATTAATAAGACTCGACAGATGTTGCATTTCAGTCAATGAACCTCTCTTGCTCATCCTGTATGTAGATTTTGTCTTGTAGGCCTGGGTAACACTTGTTAGGTTTTATGGATCTCTATACTTCAAAGCAACAACTATGTGTCTGGGAGGCATATTATATTTGGTCATGTCATTCACAAACTCTCTTTCATGATCTTTTAAACGACCTAATATGTCATTCACATCTCAGCATAAATCGATATTTCACTTTCATAGTATAATTTCCTACAATCGCATCCTTCTTCTTGTAATTTCCTCCTCTCTAACAACCCATAATCAATTTATCTTTCCTCCCTCCCATCTCATGTGTGGTATTAAAATGAATAGTAACAACAATAATAACATGATGTTTACCAACGGACTATGCCCATGCCAAAACGTCAGTCCCAAAAGGGGAATATCTGACATTTACAACATATACAAAATAAATTATCAATATCAGAGATATCATAAATAAAAAGGAACCATTTATGTAAAACATACCACTTAAGTGGTGAAAAATTGAGTAAATCCACATGGGAACCATCGGGATTCTGACCACACAATTGAAGCATATTGAACTACCGAATTTTTGGGTTTGTGCAAAAAATCAGATATACCGATTTTTTATAAAAAAAAACGGTATAGATCAAAATTTTCCAGATTTTTGAAAAGATCTCGTAATAGTAACGATAGAACCTTGCAAATTCTGGATTTTTCAAAAAATCTGGTTAAACCTCATATCTGGTTTTTAAATGTCCAGTTAAAAAGCATAAAAAGAGTCTGGCAAAAATTTTCATACCGAATATTTTGAAAGTAACCACCATATTTTTAATCTCTTCCGATTTTTACAGAGAGAGTTTTTACGGAATGTAAAAAATTTGAAAGGTAAATAATATGAAGGGTAAAATTATCATTATTACAAAATATGGGATACTAGATCAAAAATGGGATGTGGCAGGAAGAAGCCTCGAAAAGTGGACCCTTATGACATCACTTTCTATTGTGCATATTTATTTGGGCCAATAATGTAATTGTTTTTTATTTGGAGATCTTTGTTATTCCCTTGTCCTTTTCTTGTATTCCAAATTCTTTTGTTTTTTATTTCTGGTTAATTTGATTAGGAATTTAGATCTTGTGAATTTTGGATGTCACTCGCGTATGCAAATGACATTATCAGTACTACTGAAATGTGTTTTTTCAAAAGAAAACAAAATTATATTTATCAATATTTTTGTATTATTTTAACATTAATATTCGACACTATTGAAGGCATGTGAGTAAATTTAGTCCATTGATATGTAACCAAATCGGGCGGCTAATAATAGTGGAACAAACTTGGCTCGTGAGATATTCAACATTAGATACCACTAGGACTCTTTGATCATGTGTTATATCTTTATTTGTATTTTCCCTCTCTTCTAGTAGCTTGTTAGAATGAGGTGTGTAATGTGTAAATATTCATCATCCTTAAATAAGAGATGCAATCATCACTTCCATATAGAGAAAATAATATAATTTATATTCTCCTTATCTCTTCTTTTGTAAATCTGAATACACTTAATATGGTAATAATTCGCTTATTAGATCTAGTTCCTTGATTCTGACCTTCGTCAAGCTGCCTTAGATTGCTTCACCTCGACCAGTGGACCCTCTTTTGGATCCGATGAGTCCCTATTTCGTTCACCCTAGATATGGTCCCTCTTTTGTTTCTGTCACTCGAGTTCTCACTAGTTCAAATTGTCATTCCTGGGCCAGATCCATGTATCGTGCTTTACGTGCTAAATTGAAGTTTGAGTTTCTCAATGGCATCATTCAAATTCCAACTAATTTGTTTGATCCTTCAATTTTTAGTTAGAATTGTTGCAACATGTTCATCGATTCTTGAATTATGAATTCAATTGACATATTTATTTCTCAATCCATTGTGTTCATGGAGAATGCTAGTGTTCGTGCAGAATGTTGCAAAAGTTTTCCTTGATTTGAAGGAGTCATTTTCTCAGGGTGTTCTTGTTCGTGTGTTTCAGCTTCAATAGGAGATCTAGGCTCTTAAATAAGATTCACATACCGTGACTGAGTTCTACTCTGAACTCAAAATTCTTTAGGAGGAATTGGAGATTGATATGTCAATCCCTACTTGTACTTGTCATGTTAAGTGTTCCTACGAAGCCATGCGTTTTTCTCATCATAACTATCAATTACTCCATTTTATGTGTTTCCTAACTAGTTTAAGTGACAATTTTAGGGGTTTTAAATAAAAGATTTTGCTTTCAATCAACATTTTCTTTTTGTTCTTCAATATGAAAGGACTAACATCATTGTTGTTTCTGATGATTCTAATGTTGGTGTAAGCCCTAGAGGCCAATACTTTTGGTACTTGTATCGAATTATTTATTAATAATAAAAGGCTTTTTCTTTATTATGTTTGTCTAATAAATTCCCTAGAATAGATAGTCCGTTTAATGTATCAAGTGTGACTTAATCATGAGATCACATTAAACATAAGGACATTATTCTTAAAATATCCATAGTCGAGCTTTATTGTGAAGTGGGATAACATTAAAGCATTAAGACTATTATGTATATAGACTGATGATCACATCTCATTGATCATGGATAAGGAGTTATCAAGTCTTAAACATAGGTATGAATATTAAGAGTGATATTTATACTGGATTGACCCGCTATGAGAATACTATATAGAATGTTATGTAAAGTGTCATAAGTTATTCTCATGGTGATAATGGTGTATACCACCCTTCGACCTGAAACCACTATGGACCATAGATGTAGAGTCGAGTGCCTTATTGCTGATCAAATGTTGTTCGTAATTGGATGACCATAAAGACAATTGATGGGTACTCCACGAAGCATGCTAAGGGACATGAGTGACCTAGATGGAATTTGCCCATCCTGCGTAACAGGATAAATGTCTATGGGCCCAATATTGAACTGGACAAGGATGACACGGTCTATGCCTTGTGTTCAATATAGACATAAGGGCAAAAGGGTAATTATACACATAATTATTATCACAGAAGGATTTGTCAGATCACATGACATTTTCGTGTCTTGGGTAGCAGTGATGTGCTGCTAGATACGCTCACTGTTTATTATGTTAAATACGTGATTTAATATAATTGCCAATGCCGCGAAAACCTACAAGGTCACACACAAAGGACAGATTGATGAGACATAGAGTAACTAAGGAATACTGTAATGTACGGTGCCCTTAAGTGAATTGTAGAACATCGTAAGGTACGGTGTACTTAAGTAGAATACGAAATATGGTAAGGTACCACGCGCTTAAGTGATTTTGGCATATTACAAGATATGGGCCATATACACTTGAGTGGGCTTTTTAGCTTGCAGCCCACACAAGTGGTTCTATAAATAGAACCCTTGTGTAGAAGCATTAGTGCAGTTGCAATTTCGTTTCTCTCTCTCTATCTCTCTCTCTCTCTCTCTCTCTCTCTCTCTCTCTCACTCAAAGCCTTCATTCGTAGCAGCTAGCACTGAGATTGAAGGAATCTGTTCGTGTGGACTGAGTAGAGGCGTTGTCATCGTTCAACGTTCGTGATCGCTCCGTAGATCTGCATCAAAGGTTACAATCGCCACAAGAGGTAACGATTATGTCACTAATCATGCCCATTCGTAAGGATCATTAAAGGAGAAATTTTAAATTCCGCTGCATTTTGCATCGCCCTTCTCCTTCATCTAAATCCCTCGTTAATGCTTTCGATTCTAAACATTTTAACCTAAAATCTGAAAAGTATTCTTCTACTGGTCAGGTTCCAAACCTCAAGTATAGAATAATTGTAATCACACTATTCACATCATAGATACCTATTACAAAAAGTATGGTTTGTCATTTCACCTGCAACGTTCAAATTATTTTATTGCTCAAGGTGTTGCACATGAAGGGAGTGATTTTCGTGATGGTTCATTATTTGCAAGCCTTAATCAAAACAGCTCCTCCTCATTTGACTCGTGAAATATATGAGAAGCTCGTCAATGATATTTAATGATATAGAATTAATAAACATCTTTCCCATGATGCTTCTAATTAGGTTTTCTCAACCAAATCACTTGCCCATACCCTAATTATAACAAAGACATGCATTATAGGTTTCCTTTATCTTGCAATACTTTATCTTGTAATAGTGTAAGTATTGGAAAATGGATCCTTGATTCGGAAGCTAGTCACCACACATGTGCATCACTTCACTGTATCTTTGCTTTTAGAATCTCTACACCAATCAGCACTTGAATAGCAATTAATCACATATTCTTTGCTGTCAGAATCTCGTGGAAACAAGATTCCACGATTTATTGGTCTTTTTAGGTATCTCAATATTCTTCTTACAACCTTCATGTGTGACACCTTTCGTTCATCCATGTATCTGCTTACCAACCTGACTGAGAAACCTATATCAGGTATGTTATTGGACACATACCTCATAGATCCTACAATTTGTTTGAATAAAGTGACATCGATCTTGTCCTCCTCTCCATGCTTCTCTAGTTTCATATTAGGTTCGAAAGGTGAGGATGCAAGATTTGAATCATCCATCCTAAATATCATGAGTATTTTTGTGACATACTTCCTTTGATACAATATCATACCTTGCTCGGTAATTTGAAATTCCACGCCTATGAAATATGACAAGTTTTCTAGATCCGACATTTCAAATTCCATCTTCATCAACACCTTAAACTTCGACGAGTTCTTCATACTATTTCTAGTTACTAAAAAGTCATTGACATATAATAAAATGATGGTTATATCTTGTGTCATAAAATGTACATATACACCATACTCAGACCTGCATTTGATGAATCCTAATTCGACTAAGTATAAGCCAATTTTCTTGCTCCGTGTCATATGTGCATGTTTGAGACCATAAAGGGCTTTGTGAAACTTATACATTTTTCGTGCTTCCTCCTGTATCACAAACCCAAGAGGTTGTGTGACATATACGACTTCATCTAGGGGACCATTCAAAAAAATTGATTTCACATCTAAGTGAAATATCAACCACCCTTGCTTGCATACCATGGCTACCACCAATTTGGCAGTCTCCAATCTTTCTACTGGTGCATATACTTCAGAGTAGTCAAGTTCTTCGCTCTAAAGAAATCTTTGAGCTACTAGTCTTGCCTTTTTTCTTGCTATCGACCCATCAGGATTGTGTTTCAATTTGAACACCCAGTTCACTTTGATAGCTTTTGCATGTGTTGGAAATTTGACTAGCTCCCATGTATTATTTCTTTCGATCGCTTGTAACTCTTTGACCATAGGCTCCTTCCAGTGTTTATTCCTTAAGGAATCACTATATTTGATTAGCTCAACACCTGCAAGTAAAGAGAAATGAATCAAATCTCCATCTGGTGTGACTTCATCATCACCAACCACTTAATAGTCTTGAAGTCTTGCTGGGAGAACTCTGATTCATTGAGGTCTTTAACTTGTGTTACAAACACATACTCTTGCCAAAAACATTAAAACTGGTTAACCTCTCTGATGCTAGCTAGGGAAGGTCGTAAATCTCTAGTTGGAGTGTCTGTAATGAGAAGAGGTTCATGGTCACCATTGTTGATGGTCCAAGGTTTTTAGTAAGTTTACTCTTTTCTATATTATTCATCATGTCCCCTTATTTTGGTCTCTAAGACCTCCTCATTTATATTGCTACTCTCTCCCCCCCCTAGGATCCCAAGAGACTCCTTTTATAATTATTTTTTATGACATAAGTATGTTTTGATGGTCATTAGTAGGATAGCAGTTACAGTCGTCCCTTAAATGAATGTCATAATACTCTATAATTTTTGGAAGAATGTTGTAACGGATGATTTCTTAACCTCATAACCGATGATTGGCCTTTAGCTATCCCTTCTAGAATCTAATATGGATGCTTCATGTCTGAGTAAGCCATCCATATCATATATGAATCTGAGATGTATATACCCTATAGTTATTATACTAATTTGTATATATATCGTCTAGGATCATGCCTTTGAGATCTCTATGAGTCGGCCTTTTCTTTTTTATAAGTAGCAACTCAGTTATCTTTCAAGTACCCGACCTTCACCCCTCGGACCTAGTGACTCATAACTCGGCTCTAAGAATCACGGGTTACACACCGACTAAATCATAATTTGATTGTTCGTCATCTGGGGTCGGCCTATGTGTGCCAGTCTAAGGTTCCTTCATGACCATCTCAGCAAAGTTAGAAATTATGGTTTCAAACCTCGATCGGGAAAATAATTTTCAAGATGTACATAAGCCCCCCATGCATGAATCCTGAAAGGATAAAATGTTTGGACAAAAGAAGCCCGAAACATTATTCTCCATTGAAGATAAGGTATAACTCAGTCTACTATTACTTGCATGCACTTTCTAAACCGACACAATGACGTGACCGGACATGACATTTCTTTTATAACATGAGGCATCTCTTTTTGCCATATTCTCTCTCTCTCTCTCTCTCTCTCTCTCTCTCTCTCTCTCTCTCTCTTTCTCTTTCTCTTATAATTATGTTTGGATTCTATTGAGCTGCCTGGATTTATGACAATGTTGTATTTTAATTTACTTCTATTGATCTTTGATAATCACCTTACCTTTATGCCCAAAGCGTATTTTTGTTTTTCTAAGGAGAAGGGTAAGCCCCAAGTGTATCTTTGAAAGACCTACAATTTCAATGATGTCGGAGAACACCATGTATTTAAAAAAGAAGTTCGAGATTCCTAGTAGATTCTTGATATAGTGTCTTTTTAGAACCCGGTTCTGGTCATAGAGAAATCAGAGAGTCCCAATAAGGTCTTGACTTATGGTTGTTGTAGAACCTGGCAAGTTCCAGGTATTGAGAAATCAGAGAGCCCCAGGGGTTCTCGAACATTTTAGTCATCGTAAAACTCGGTGAGTTCCAGATATCGAGAAGTCAGAGAGCCCTAGGGGTCTCCGATCTATTGAAGCTTTGTTTTAATCACTCCAATGCTTGGTCTTGTTCTTAGGTTTGTGCTACCCCATATAGGTTTTGATTATAGTTGTAATATGGGATCTGTTACCTAATTCCCTCATAATACTATGATTAAATAAGATTCGGTCACCCCTAGACCATTGAATTCGGGTTCATGCACCCTGGTTGGGATATATATAGGATAATGATTCCTAACGAACCAGCGATTCACTCTTGAACATGAATCAAGCTTTTATGATATTGTCTTAGTTGTGACCATGTTAATCCTTTTGGATATTTAGTCCTAATACATTTTTATCTCCTTGATAAGAACTTATTTGTTTGAATGGAAATCAGATGAAATGGTCGGCTCCGAGAGAGTCAGCTTGTCTTTTTAGATGGAGTTTATACTTTATAGATTTTAAGCCCCAATATTGGGCCTTAATGATTTGAGGAGTCTCATTATCCCAAACACAGACCAGCTAAATCCGAGTAGATCATGTCGAATATTTGGTCAGTGGTAAGTTAATCAAACCGCTTAAAGTCAGAGGTATGTTAACTTTGCATGATTGATATTCAGAGCCCCATCGGGGGTTGACGTTAAATGTAGGTCAGAAGATTTTATTTTTCATGATCGACATTCAGAGCCCCATCAGGGGTTGACGTTAAATGTAGGTCAGAGGCTTTTATTTTTCATGACCGACGTTTAGAGCCTCGTGGGGGGTTGACGTTAAATGGAGGTCAAAGGCTTTTATTTTTCATGACCGGCGACGTTCAGAGCCCCATGGGGGTTGACGTTAAATGGAGTTCAGAGGCTTTTATTTTGCATGACTGACGTTCAGAGCCCCATGGGGGATTGACGTTAAATGGAGGTCAGGGGCTATTATTTTGCATGACCGACATTCAGAGTCTCGTGGGGGGTTGACATTAAATGGGGATTAAAGGCTTTTATTTTGCATGACTAGCGTTCAGACTCCCATGGGGGGTTGACGTTAAATGGAGGTCAGAGGCTTTTATTTTGCATGACCGACATTCAGAGTCCCATAGAGGGTTGACGTTAAATGGAGGTCATAGGCTTTTATTTTGCATGACTGACGTTAAGAGTTTCATGGAGGTTGACATTAAATGGGGTTAGAGGCTTTTATTTTGCATGACTAACGTTCAGATCCCCATGGGGGGTTGACGTTAAATGGAGGTAAGAGGCTTTTATTTTGCATGACCGACGTTCAGAGCCCCATGGGGGGTTGACAAAATGGATGTCAGAGGCTTTTATTTTGCATGACCCGACCGAAGACGATTATGCCAGAGGCTTCAAGTGCGCTTGGAGTTTAGTTAGGGAAGAGGTTTTATTAAACGTTACCCGACCGAAGTTGATTATGCTAGAGGATTTAAGTGCGATTGGACTTTAATTAGGCTAGAGGTTTTATTAAACGTTATCCGTCCGAATCCGATTATGCCTCCTTGTGAAGGTCTTCGTCATTCTTGGTCTTTACTTTTATTGGAGGTAAGTCTCTGTCTGGTCTCTACTCCGACCTACATAATTTTACAAGTTTAGAAAAGAGGAGGTACCTCCCGCCCTCGCAGAGTAAATGAGCGACACCCTTTTTCCTAATGTAAGTTCTGAATAATTATTTAAAGTAATTACAAATGGAAAAGACCTCAGCTCGCCTTATCCAAAAATAATTGTTTGAAACAATAATTGGCTTATCGGTAGCTTTGATCTTACTTGTGATCTTTGATTTATGTCTGTGGATTATAACAATCATAAAGCCGTTCTCCTGAACCTTTTCCAATATCGTTCCTATCAAGAGCTTGAATGGGTACACATTAAATAATCAGTAAATGCAGTTTAAATGTATCCTTAAAAAGCATACCATATGACAGCACAAACAAGGTTGCTAGTAGTTACTAGCAACATCACAGATAAACCAATATAATATTCAATAAAGGTTACCTTTCTACAAGTAATTTGCACTATAGTTTCAATATGGGCTCACTCAGCTTGACTCTAGATAGTCAAAGTTCTGTATGTTTCCAAGTGTCATAGGTAACATCCCCTACCTACTAGTCATGCTACTCTGATGTGAAAAGCTAGTGTCATTTTATTTTCAGTAACATGGACACAGTTCACTATTCCAGGTCACATAAACTGATGTTACCGGCAGTATTCAACTCACATTTCTACACAAGGTCACAACCTATATATTCTTAAAGAAATGTAAGCTAAGTAAGCTTTTAACTCATCACTAAACAACATGTTACAAATCCACCTGAAGTATGACATAGTATGTACAAACAAACACAATGAGGATGAGGGTGCAATTTTAATATGTGTCTTACATTCAAGATACACAATTACCTATCTATACCAATAACTTCACATGAACTTTCTGCAAGTTACCTGATTGCAAAATACTAACCAATTCCCTTATGATATGAGTACATTTTACAATAATAAACATAATGACCCATAAGGAATATATTTATAAGGCATGACGTTGATGCTTAAATCAAATACCATGCATAGCATTGTCGAAAACATTTGTCGCTCAAAGAGCAAGCTGTAATTTCTCCAAAGCATGACCAATCTAAAGAATCTCTTATAAATTTGTAAATGTTCAAAGATAGAAATGTTGAATTGTAATTCATTGTGTCGAAGCAGGTTGCTCGACAGAAGCAGGGAAGTGTCCAACCACCTAGCGTGTTGAGTAGTGTTAGCTATTTTTGGGCTTTTATAATTTTGGGTTTTTATAGTTTTGGGCATTGGCTTGAGGTCCAAGTTAACCTAAATCTATAAATAGAGAGAGTAACCATTATTTTTGTAATAGAGGTGAATAGAGTATTCATAACATTGTATTCACAGTATTTTGCAGTTGTAAAGTGAATAAGAAGTTTTCCATAGTTTGTGGGCAGAGAGAAATTCTGCAGAATTATATTACTCTTCTCCTTCGTCGTTCTATACACTCTCTTTCTCCATTGTTCTTTATTTTCATTGCCATTATGTGGGTGATAACAATCTTGTTCATCAAGATTTATTGAAATTCTCCATAGGTTTTAGGGGATTTCCAACATTTGGTATCAAGAGCTCCGATTAATCAATTTGTGGGAAGAAAATCACAATGGCAACGAATCATCCAAACGGGAATTTTCCAGCAAATCTTCTGATTCTCAAGAACAACAATTATGAGAATTGGTGCAAGCAAATAAAGGTTGTGCTCTGTTATCAAGATCTTTGGCATCTTGTGAAGGAAGGAGTAGCAACGCTTGCAGAAGCCATGACAGATCAAGAAAAGGCTGCACATAAAGAATTGAAGAAGAAAGATTATACAACTCTCTGTATAATCCATCAATGTGTTGATGTAGATAACTTTGAAAAAGTTAGTGATGCAGAGTCAGTGAAAGAAGCATGGGAAATTCTGGAGAAATCGTTTGGAGGCGCGGAGAAGGTGAAAGAGGTGAGGTTACAAACTCACAAAAGAACGTATGAACTGATTCAGATGGAAGACAATGAAAGCATAACCGATTTCTTCACCAAGGTTATGAAATTGGTGAATCAAATCAAGGTATGTGGAGAAGTGTTGACATCAAGATCTGTTGTTAGAAAGATCTCGAGGTCATTGGCTCCAAAGTTCGACCACGTGGTAGTAGCCATAGAAGAGCCGAAAGATCTGTCAAAACTGACAAAGGAAGAGTTTCAAGGGATGCTTGAATCTCATGAACAAAGAATGGCTGAAAGAGTTGCAGGAAAGTCGAAGAGTGATATGGCTTTGCAGGCTCAATCATCAAAAGAAAGAAAAGGCAAAGGCAGCTGGAATGGCAACAAAGGCAGAGGAGGTTATAACAATTCGACTGGTCGAAATCAGCAAGAAAGAAACTGATCGAATCAGAGAAAACCCTGGAACCAAGGCAACCAAAGAGGTGGTGTTGCAGGTAGACGAATAAGTGGTGGTCAAAAGCCAGACAAGAGTCACATTCAGTGTTACAATTGTCAAAGGCATGGTCACTATTCTAGTAATTGTCCAGAAAAGCAAAAGAATCAAGAAACTTATGCAAAGTTGGCGAAACATGAAGAAGAATAGACTTTGTTGATGGTTACAACAAGAGAAGAAGAGAGATTCAAGGAACAGTGATACTTGTACTCAGGATGCTCATCACACATATCTGGAAGAAAAGATTGGTTTGTCAACATAAAGCCCTCAATGAAGAACATGGTGAAAATTGCAAATGACAACAGTCTAGAAGCTGAAGGTGTTGGTGATGTTCTGATTATAAGGAAAGATGGCAAGAGGTTAGTAATTTCAAATGTGTTGTACATACCAGGCATGAAGAGTAATTTGCTCAGCATAGGGCAATTGGTCGAAAAGAACTATAAGGTGTCGATCAAAGACAAGATGATGAGAGTTCTTGACTCAAATGGAAGGTTGATCTTGAAGGCTCCAATGTCTCAGAATAGAACCTTCAAGATTGAACTAAATGTGATGGAGCATAAGTGTCTTGCAATAGCAGCCATCAGAGATTAATGGATATGGAATTACAGACTTGGCCATCTCAATTTCAAAGACACCAGATATTTGAAGAGAAGAAATATGGTTTCAGGATTACCAGAAATCGACATTCCAAACGAAGCTTGTGAAGAATGTATGCAAGCAAAGCAGCATAAGAACAACTTCAGTAAGGATGCAGGAAGCAAGTCGAAGGAAATTCTTGAAGTCGTATACTTTGATGTATGTGGTCCTCTCCAGGTGGATTCTATTGGAGGTAACAAATACTTTGTTACATTCATAGATGATTTCAATCAAAAACTGTGGTATTACCTGATCCAGAAGAAAAGTGAAGTGATCGAGGTATTTTCCAAGTTTAAATCTATGGTCGAAAGACAGAGCGGTCGAAAGATCAAGATTTTGAGAACTGATGATGGTGGAGAATATGTGTCGAAATACTTCGATGCATTATGTGTGAAAGAAGGGATTGTGTGTGAGGTGGTGCCACCCTACACTCCACAGCAGAATGGAGTCGTAGAAAGGAAGAATAGAACCATTATGAATATGGTTAGATGTATGTTGAAAGGCAAGCATTTACCCAAAGAATTATGGGGAGAATCTGTGTCGACTGCGACATATATCCTGAACAGATGTCCGACGAAAAAGCTAGAAGGAATCACGCCAGAAGAATGTTGGTCTGGTGTCAAGCCTAGCTTGAGTCATCTGAGGGTGTTTGGATCTATAACACATAGACACGTGCCAGATCAGTTGAGAAGAAAACTTGATGACAAGTCTAGACAGATGATCCTAATAGGATATCATTCTACTAGAGGATACAAGTTGTTCGACCCAGTGAATAACCAAGTAGTGATCAACAAGGACGTGATCATAGATGAGCTTAAGGAGTGGGATTGGACTGAGAATGTTAAGAAAGATTCACTAAGAGTCTTTTATGATGAACCAACTAGTGAAGTCGAAAGAGATGTTTGACAAGAAGAAGTCAGAGGTGAAGCAAGTACAAGCAGACCTCAAAGAACAAGACACATGCTTGTAAGATTGCAAGAATGTGTGATTACATCAGATGATGTGGTCGATGAAGAAGGTGAGCTGGTACACTATGCTTTCTACGCAGATGTCAAACCTGTCAATGCAGCTGAGGCATTAAAAGATTCGAAGTGGATGAAAGCAATGGACGAAAAGCTGAAGTCAATCGAAGTCAACAACACTTGGTCACTTGTCAAATTGCCCCAAAATAAGAAGGCAATCAATGTGAAGTGGGTATACAAGGTGAAGTTGAATCCCAAAGGAGAAGTGACTCGACATAAGGCGAGACTTGTGGCGAAAGGATTTCTTCAGAAAAAAGGAATCGACTTCGATGAAGTTTTGGCACCTATTGCTAGGATCGAAACAATTAGGTTGATTGTTGGTCTAGCAAACATGAACAACTGGCAGATGTGCCAGATGGACGTGAAATGTGCATTCCTTAATGGCCCACTAGATGAAGAAGTTTATGTTGCACAACCAGTTGGATTTGTGAAACTTGGCGAAGAAAGAAAGGTGTACATGTTGCATAAAGCCTTGTATGGACTTAAACAAGCTCCAAGAGCTTGGAACAAGAAAATAGATTGCTTCCTAAGGGAGAAGAAATTTGTGAAGTGCAAATTCGAACATGGAGTATATGTAAGAAGAAGCAATAGTAAATTGCTTATACTATGTCTCTATGTCGATGACCTGTTGATAACAGGTAGCTGCAAGAAGGAGATCGAAGACTTCAAAGGTGATCTCAACAAGGAATTCGAAATGTCAGATCTGGGTGACATTTCATATTTCCTTGGCATCGAATTCTACAAGAGTGGTAGAGGTTTGATGATGCACCAAATAAGGTATGCAGGCGAAATTCTCAAGAGATTTGAGATGCAAGATTGCAACCCAACTTCGACTTCAGCTGAACCCGGATTACAACTGTCGAAAGACTCAGATGAAGATGATGTCGACCCAACCTAATATAAAAGACTTATTGGGTCACTTCGATACCTTTGTCACACAAGGTCTGGCTTAGCATATAGTGTAGGTATGGTAAGTAGGTTCATGCAGAAGTCAAAGGTATCACATCTAGCAGCAGCGAAGAGGATACTAAGGTATCTGAAAGGAACTCTCGACTATGGCATTTTGTTTCCTGCAGCTGATGAAGGAAAAGAATGCAAATTAGTGGGATACACCGACTCAAGTTGGTGTAGTGATGCTAAGGATCGAAAATCCACAGCTGATTATGTGTTTATGCTAGGTGGTGCACCAGTTGCTTGGAGTTCGAGAAAAGAGTCAGTAGTGGCATTATCGTCATGCGAAGCAGAATACATAACTTCTTCTCTTTGTGCATGTCAAGCAACATGGATGGTGAATATGGTCGAAGAGATAACATCGAAGAGTCATTGAGCAATTACCATGAAGATCGACAACATGTCAGCTATCAATCTGGAAAAGAATCTGATAGCACATGGTTGAAGCAAGCACATCAAGATGAGGTTTCATTATCTTTGAGAGCATGTAGCAGATGGGAAGATGAATGTGGAACACTGCAGAACTGAGAATCAGATTGCAGACATCATGACGAAGGGAGTGCAGGTCGAAGTGTTCAGAAGGCTAAGAGCTATGATGAATGTAGATAGTTTAGACACAATGAATTAGGTGGTGTGTTGAATTGTAATTCCTTGTGTCGAAGTAGGTTGCTCGTCAGAAGCAGGGAAGTGCCCAACCACCTAGTGTGGTAAGTAGTGTTAGCTATTTTTGGGTTTTTATAGTTTTAGGCATTGGCTTGAGGTCCAAGTTAACCTAAATCTATAAATAGAGAGAGTAACCCTTAGTTTTAGGCATTCGTTTGATTATAATGTGTCTGCTATGTTTAAAGTTTCTAGATAGTATCAACTGCGTTATACTCAAAAATATGTCATAATGAGTGAGTTCTCAGGAAATACTGGCCGTGAATTTTGATATTGGACTAATCTAATTTCATAATGATAACTGCTAATATATTGTGCCAGAGATCTGGTTGTTATATTGGAATATCGCAGGGTACATATCAGATTGAGATCTAGTGGTTAATCCACTAGAACATTGCGTAGAGATCTAATGTTAACTTATACAGCCATGTATTATCTTTTTTAGATATCTTTTACTTACAGAAATAATGTATTGTTTTCTTACATAAATAACTTGTTGCGTCAAAGTAAACAACACATCCATGTGGCGAAACAGGTAAGATCCCGCCGACATTTAAGGCAGTTGCAATATTATGAATACTCTATTTCTTACATAAATAAGGGTTACAATATTATGAATACTCGACATTTAAGGCAGTTGCAAAATAATGTATTGTTTTCTTACATAAATAACTTGTTGCGTCAAAGTAAACAACACATCCATGTGGCGAAATAGAGAGAGTAACTCTCTTTCTTCATTGTTCTTTCTTTTTATTGTCATTGTGTGGGTGATAACAATCTTATTCATCAAGATTGATTGAAATTCTCCATAAATTTTAGAGGATTTCCAACAAGAAATAGACTGTAACATGTATCCAGCCATCATTTCATGCAGCATCCTTATATAAAAACGATAAAAACGATAAAAATGATGCTGATACGGAACCCCCTCGAAGTCACTCTGTATAGAGGAGGATGTGCATAAATTGTATCCTTAAAACATGTTAATAAATATGAAAACCAGAACTACCTCCTTAACATACCAGATTGTACGCTTAACTTTAACTTTAAGCATGAGCATGATGATTATTTAGATTGACTTAAGATGCTACATGTGTCAACCATTAAAAGGAAACATAAATCGAACTCTTAAATGTTTGGAACATAATATAAACAGAACTGAATGCGTTATAGTGCAAACATACTAGTCATATTGAAAATCCTTGTTCAGAATTATCAAGTTAACTTTCATCACTTGAAGTTGGTTTAAGAAGAAACCACATCGTAGTGACATCGGAGTTACCACTGATAAGAGTGTTTTCCAAAACTGCAATTTCATCCAGTCATTGGTGAGACCGTGTGTCCGTTTGCTGCAACTGCCTTAAATGTCGGCGGGATCTTACCTGTTTCGCCACATGGATGTGTTGTTTACTTTGACGCAACAAGTTATTTATGTAAGAAAACAATACATTATTTCTGTAAGTAAAAGATATCTAAAAAAGATAATACATGGCTGTATAAGTTAACATTAGATCTCTACGCAATGTTCTAGTGGATTAACCACTAGATCTCAATCTGATATGTACCCTGCGATATTCCAATATAACAACCAGATCTCTGGCACAATATATCAGAAGTTATCATTATGAAATTAGATTAGTCCAATATCAAAATTCACGGCCAGTATTTCCTGAGAACTCACTCATTATGACATATTTTTGAGTATAACGCAGTTGATACTATCTAGAAACTTTAAACATAGCAGACACATTATAATCAAACGAAATAGCCTCTGGATGTATGCCTAACACCTAGAACAATAAACCACACAAGATAAAGGTGTGTTTTGATGCAAGTCTAAAATACATTTTGTCATTTTTAACCAAATTCCTAATACTACAACACCACTGATGATCGGCGCTCCCAAAGGCGTATGTGATGCACTACCAATCGAGTACATAATCGGCGCTCCCAAAGTATGCTATGCGTCAACTTTGGCAAAGCGTGTTCCATCGCGATCGATCTAGTTCGAAATCACTTTAAGGGAACATGTTTTCATATCCGAGTCGGTGTCAAAAATCGAGTAGATACGAGTTGTAGGCAGTGTATCATAGTTGGGCAGTTTTTCACCACCCAAGTGGAGATCTTTCAGGTTATCAACAAAAATGATCGGACATCACTTGATTGAGCGGAGTAACCCACTGTTATTGTCTGATCGTCATGAGCATAACATGATTATCTAGATCTTTAAAATTATTGTATGGTCTGAGAAAGTTTTACCACGACCCCACGGTGAATGTTTTGATTAAAAACATTAAAATTGGTTAACTTCCTTGATGCTAGTTAGGGGAAGGTCGTGAATGTCTGGTTGGAGTGTCTCTAATGGGTAAGAGGTTCATGGCCACCATTGTTGATGGTTCAAGGATTTTTTATTTTGTAACTTTACTCTTTTCTATGTTTTCATCATGTCGCCCTATATTCCAAGACCTCCTCATTTATATTTATATCGTTACTCTCTCCCCTAGCATCCAAAAGACTCCCTTTATTATTATTTTTATGACATAAGAATGGTTTGATGGTCATTATTAGGATAACAGTTACATTCGTCTCTTAAATTGATGACATAATACTCCACAATTTATGGAAGAATGTTGTAACAGATAATTTCTTAACTTTATAACCGATGACTAGCCTTTGGCTATCCCTTCTAGAATACTTTATGGATGCATCCTGTCCAACTAAGTCATCCTAAGAATATTTGAATCTTGGATGTACATACCATTAGTTATTATAGTGATTTTTACATATTATCTAGGAGCGTGCCTCTAAGATCTCTATGATTCGGCCTCTTATTTTTTATAAGTAGCAACTCAGTTATCTTTCAAGTATCTGACTTTCACCCCTCGGACCTAGTGACTCATAAATCGGCTTTGAGAATCTCGGGCTACACGTCGGTCATATCACAATCCGGTTATCTGTCATCTGGGGTCGGACTATGTGTGTCAGCCTGAGATTCCTTCATGACCATCTCGCCCAAAAATAGATATCTCGACAAAGTTAGAAATTTCGGTTTCATACCTCAGACGGCCAAATAATTTCTAGGATGTACAACACCCTCTCTATTTTCTGCTTCGACTCTGACTGTGACTGGAATGTTATTAACAAGAATTTCTTCATGATCACTACTTTCTTCATCAAAGTCATAGCTCATAAATGGATTGTTAGTTGCATCACCTGAATTTCAATCTCAAACAGAGTTTTCATCAATCACAATGTCTCGACTCATAATGATCTTATCATTCATTGGATTAAATAACCTGTATGTTTCACTCTTATGATATCCTACCAGAATCATAGGTTTACTCTTATCATCAAGCTTTTTTCTCCTAGAATCAAGAACATGTTTGTAGAAAATAGAGTCAAACACCTTCATATGACTCATTGATGGTCGTTTGTCAAAGTTCATAATATAAATAACAGTAGTAACTATTTCACCCCGTAAGGGTTTTGACAGGTTCTTTTGTTTTAACATGCATCTTTCCATATCCAATATGACCCAGTTTATTATTTATGCTATTCCATTATATTAAGGAGTGTAAGAAGCAATTACCTCATGATCATTACCATATAAAGAGCAGTTTTTGACTAGCATTTTGAATCTCTTAAAGATTGAAAATACTTCTTCTTTGCGCCTGATCACATAGATCCAAAGTTTTCGAGTATGCTATGAAAGCAATAGTATCATTTGGTATAATTTACGTGTTTTAAGTATCTATCATTTTTTGATGTTTTACAACTCGATTACTGTTTCATTGCGTATTTGTAATTTGTTTGATATTTCAATTCATTTGTGATTGTACTATTCTTTCTATTTGTTTGTAATCACTTCAGCTACTAAATTGTACCACTAAGAACCCTTTACATTTAATGTTATATTCATTTGATCCTTGTTAGCTATTTATTTTTTGAGCCTATGAAAGTCATTATTTTTTCATTTCCACATGAGTAGCTTGAATCACAAGTTACAAGATTTGAATTTTGATTATTTGATATTTGATTCGAATCATGTGTTATATTTGATTCGAATCACTCACCTATTTGAAAATTGGAAACCCATTATGGATCAAATGATTCAAATTAAAAATTGAACATGATTCGAATCATAATCTCATTTGATTCGAATCAAGTGCAAATAATGATTTGAATCATTAGCTTTAAAAAGTGCCTCTTTTGACTCTGTCCATATTGATTCGAATAAAAAACCCTTCTTGATTCGAATCAAACATCAAAATATCAAATTTTCCATCACTTATTTAAATGATTGTTTCTTTTGGTGAAAGTAACAATTGTGGGAAATCTATGGTGATTCATAGAGACAAAAATTGTGATTTTGGTCTTCTCTTCTTAGTGTGTTCATCTTTACACCATTCTTCTCCAAACACTAACTTTTAATATTGAATCCAGGTCAATTCTTTATCTTTTTGTTGCATCTTGTTTTGTGCAATTTGGTTGTTGTTTCTGTGTGAATTTGAGAATGAGTTGATTAATCTTGTTGAGAATTTGATCAAGCTCTTGATAACAATGAAGAACCAAGACCCACTCATCTAGAAACTTATTTGAATCTTGTGTGTGTGTTCATCATTCATCAAAGTTGAGTTACTTGACTAATCACTTGTAATTTCAGTTGTTGAGATTTTTGACACTGTTCACCATCTTTATCCTTAGTCATTTTCCTTGTTTATGTCCCCTTCTCAAAGATTGAGTGAAAGGGAGACTAATGGTACATTAGGATATCCATGTTTTTTGTAGCTGGTTTTTTTTATTGTAACATGTACAAGTATCGTTCTTGAGTGCAGTTTGGTATTGAGGGGTTATCTAACAAGACAGGAGTTTCGATTATACTCCCAGGAAAACTTTGGCATAATCGAGTATCAATGGTCCGTAAGACAGAGTTGGAAGTTGTCCTTCTTTGGTAGCATTGGAGAAAGATTTCTTACCGACAAAGTTAGGAGTTTTCCAATATATCTCAGTTAATTGCAATTACTCAAACAAGAAATCAATGGGATTAGGGGGATCGCCACACACGATTACGTGGAGTAGGTTATTGTGGATAGCGAGGTTATTGGATCAAGATATTGAGGGATCTTGTATTGTGGTAGCAGTTTAGTGTTTGCATCATCAGAGGAATTATCATGTGATAGTTCTTTTTAATCAAAATGTTGTAATCATTTTATCATCATAGTAGAAGATCATGATTATGTTTCGATGGCATCATCCATTGAAGAGTATATGTAGGAAAATCAAGGACGAATGTCGAAGCACTATACATCTCTGTGTAACTTTATTTTTTTGTGTCCTTTTACTATACAAGCATTCATTCATTCATTTATAGTTGATGTTGCATATTTGCAAGATTGCATTGATTGTATACCATATAGGTTATACCGTACTTATAGTGATTTAATGTATAAGCTTATGTTTGTGGTGTATCAATCTTAAGAAATCATCATAAAGTAAATTATGCAATGTTAAGAACATTTAAGTAATGTGTTTTTTAAATCGCTTCGTTTAAAGAGGCTCAGGTTATCATGTAAGTTGTTTTCATTAAAAGAAATCAATCCCATGGGAACCTCATATATTATTTCATATGAAATTGACTCATTGAGATATTTCAAAGCTCTTGTTTTGTGTTTTGCTTTCGCTCTTCTTAAAATCTCCGATTTCGTTATAGGGGACCTATGATCAGTGCATATTTATGCACAATTCTCCTATTTTTTACTTAGGCATTTCTTTATTTTATTTTGTTTATTATTATATTTTATTATGTTTTCATATTTTATTTTATTTTTAGTTTAATTTAATTTTCGCACTTATTTTTCAGTTTTAGCAGTCTGCGCGGAAACGATCATAACTGGAGTTCCGGGAATCCGTTTGAGGCATTCTAAAAATCACTGGAAAGCTAAGAGAGAGAGAGCTACGACTTTCGTGTTGGGGTCGAAGTCAGATTTGGAGCTCAAAATTCCAGAATTTCGTTTCAAGTTACAGCATTAGAATTTTATTTTAGTATTGGGTCATGTTGTGGGCCTGAGTTATATTTTCGACCCAGTTGGGTTTTGAACCGGATCCACTTTTTATCTTTTTAAGGAGAACGTGTGTACTGTTAACGGGGGGAGACTATTCACGCAAAAAAAAATATTGTTGAAGCTTGAAAACTCATGGAGAACTAATCCTCTTTGGACGGATTCACTGTACTCAGGTTTCAAACTTTGAGATTGTTATGATATTTACAATTTAATTTCTATTCCTTTCAATTATATCATGTGATTGTTGTTTGCTTAATTCAATTATCATATAGTGTATTTGATTTAATTTGAGTGATCTGTGTTCCTAATTTTAATCGTAGATTAACTCTGCTTAACTGTTAAATTGCTCTATCATTTACCGTATGCTTAATCCGGCAATAGGAACATGTTCTCATAAAATCTTCCACGCTTGTTGACTGATTTTTTCATCAAATAGGATAGAAGTCCCGCTTGGGAAATTGTATTTTCATCGGTCGATGATTAGTAAAAACCGAAGCAATGGATCCGTTACTTTAATCCCTTATTTCACAATAACTTATTTCAGTAATCAATTATTTTAAGTGCTTTTTTTTTCTTTATCGGAACCCTAAACCAAACCCCCCCTTATTTTATTACTGTTATTGATTTTTCCACAAGAATCCTTGAGAGACGATATTTCGAGTCATTGTCGCTATATTACATATTTACAAAAACCACTCGTTTTTGATCCGCGAGCGACCGCGGATCAAATTGGCGCCGTTGCCGGGGATTCTTGTCGTTATTAATCAATTTTAGAGTCATAGTGTTAGTTTCCTCGAGTCCAGACCTTAGTTTCCTCGCGGTTTCGTCCAATTCGCATTTTAGAGTCCAAAACGTAAAAAAAAAATCTGTTTTTTTTTAAAATTTCGTCCGAATCAAAATCTGTTCCGGGCATTTGAAGCAGAAAAATTAGAGAAACGTTTGTCCCTAACTACAAAGTAGTTATGGGAGGTGTGCTTTTAAATTCCCAAATTCATCATTTTTCTATTTTTTATGATTTATTTACTGTTTTAATCGAGTCGTAAAAAATCGAAAAAATTCTCAAAATTCTATTTTTAAGTCATTAGATCAATTTCGGTGTCGTTTTATTTTTCTGAAGTTTTTTTGATCGATTTCCTTCTTTGTGCTTGTTTTTTTTTAATTTTAGGGACATTGTTGGCATTTTGAACATTGTTGTGCATTAGTCCTGGCAACTAGGTCATCTTGTTCTGAACTTATTGCTTTTGATCCTGAAGTAGAGAGAACTTTGCACACACGACGTAGAGCAGTCCAGGTTTCCACTAGCTCACTTGAAATGGCTGATAATAGAACATTAAGGCAGTTAGTTGCACCTGATGTGAATTACAACGGTTTGTGTATTGAGTATGTTGCTGATGCTGTTCCTTTTGAGTTAAAATCAGGTTTAATCCATTTGTTGCCCAAGTTTAGTGGTCTTACAGGTGAAGATCCTCACAAACATCTGAAAGAATTTCAAGTGGTGTGTTCTACGCCACTGAAACCTGAAGGGATCACTGAAGATCATATCAAACTTCGAGCTTTTCCTTTTTCATTGCAGGGTGCAGCAAAGGATTGGATATATTCCCTCGAGGCAAATTCAATTGCAAACTGGAATGCTCTGAAAAAAGTGTTCCTTGAGAGATACTTTCCTGCCTCCAGAGCGGCCTCGATAAGAAAAGAGATATGTGGTATTAGACAGGGTAATGAGTCTTTGACCGAATATTGGGAGAGGTTTAAACAATTGGTATCCAGCTGCCCTCAGCACCAGATCACCGAGCAGCTACTCATCCAGTACTTTTATGAGGGGTTGTTACCGATGGATAGGAACATTCTTGATGCTGCTAGTGGTGGAGCACTTGTCGATAAAACTCCGGCTGCTGCCAAGGCTCTAATTGAGAATATGTCACTAAATTCCCAACAGTTCACAACAAGAAATAATTCTGTCCAAATAAAGGGTGTGAACGAAATTCACGTATCCTCTCATGTTTCTCACTCCGACAAAGCCTTCGAAAATAAAATGAATGAGCTGAAGGATTTAGTGCAGCAGATGATAGTCGTAGGTAAGGCTCAAGCAACCCAACAACTTCAAACACCACCAAGGTTATGTGGCATTTGTACCTCTTCTGATCATCCTACTGATACATGTCCTATTTTGCAAGATGATAAGCCTACTGAATTACCTCCAGCTTATGCTGCAGCCCTTTACAACCAAAGTAACAACCAGAACCGGTACAACATTCCCGACCTGTCCACTAATAAGTACCACCCGAGTTGGAGGAACCATCCAAACCTCCGATATGGAAACTCACAAACGAGCCAACAACCTAACCCACCTCAAGCGGCTGCCCCTACACCTTCCGGACCTTCTTTAGAGGAACTTGTTAAACAAATGGCCGTCAACAACCTTCAGTTCCAACAAAGGACCGATGCTAGCATCCAGAACTTGAACACGCGGATGGGACAACTTGCTACTCAAATGAATAACATGCAAGCCCAAGGGTCGAACCAACTTCCAGCCCAAACAGTTATCAATCCAAATGGTCCTAATGCTAATGTGAGTGCAATTTCTTTGAGATCCGGAAAAGTTACAGAACCAGCCCCTGAAAAAAATAAAAAAATCATTGAGGTAACTTCTGAACTTCCTACTTCTGAACTGTCTGCTGAACCTCCTTCTCCTTCTTCTGTTGTGGTCGAAACTGAAAAAATTAAAGAAAAAGAGCACGTACCACCAGTCCCCTTCCCACATAGAGTTCTGAAAAATAAGAGAATTAAGGAGGGAGACAAAGAAAGAGAGATATTAGATGTTTTCCGAAAAGTTGCGGTAAACATCCCGTTACTTGATGTGATTAAGCAGGTTCCTAAGTATGCTAAGTTTCTGAAGGATTTGTGCACCAACAAGAGGAGGATGAAGGGAAGTGAGAGAGTCAATTTGGGAAGGAATATTTCTTCCTTTATTCAGCCCTGACCTTCATCTGAAAAATTTACGGGCGAAGGGAATGTTTCAGCCCTCACTATTCCGGTCTTGCCACAAAAGTGCAAGGACCCGGGAACTTTTGATATCCCTTGTACCATCAGAAATAGTAAATTCGATGACTGCATGCTTGATTTAGGAGCGAGCATTAATGTTATGCCTACTTCTGTTTATAATAACCTTTGTCTTGGTCCTTTGCAGCCTACAGGTTTAATCATTCAGTTGACGAACAAGAGTAACACCCGCCCTGCCGGCATAGTCGAAGATGTCCTTGTTCAAGTTAACGATTTAATTTTTCCTGCAGATTTTTACATTCTTGACATGGAGGGAGAAACAAGATCCAGCAAAGCTCCAATCATTTTAGGAAGACCATTCATGAAAACGGAAAAAACTAAAATTGATGTTGATGATGGAAGCATGTCCATGGAGTTTGGCGACATTATCGCAAAATTTAACATTTTTGATGCCATGAAACATCCTTTGGAGGAACACTCTGTTTTTCGCATTGAGTTGATTTCTGAATTAGTTGATGACACTTTTTCTGATTTATTTTCTCTTGATTTTTCATCTGGTTTTGATGATGTTTATTCATGTTCTGATTGTACTGACACTAACCTTTGTGTTGTGTGTGCTGAGATTGATGTTGCCCTGCAGGCTGACGTATTTCCTACAGGTGAAGCTGTCGCCGATGAATCTGTTTTTGTAGCTGATGCTCTTGATGTTCCTGCTGCCCCAAGCGCCCCATCCATCGAGCAGCCCCCGTCCTTAGAGCTAAAGGAGCTCCCTGAAAACCTGAAATACGCTTACTTGGAGAGTAATGAAAAACTCCCTGTTATTATTTCTTCTAACCTTGATTTCGATCAAGAAAACAAACTTTTGCAGGTTCTGAAGAAGCACAAAAAGGCAATCGGGTGGACATTAGCCGACCTTCCAGGAATCAGTCCTTCCATGTGTATGCACAGAATTTTACTTGAGGATGGTGCGAAAACAGTAAGGCAGCCCCAAAGGAGGCTTAATCCTTTGATTCTCGATGTCGTGAAGCAAGAGGTAACCAAACTCTTGCAAGCAGGTATCATTTACCCTATCTCTGACAGTAAGTGGGTAAGCCCAGTGCAGGTTGTACCTAAGAAATCTGGACTTACAGTTATCAAAAATGAAAAGAATGAACTTGTTCCCACTAGAGTGCAGAATAGCTGGAGAGTTTGTATCGATTACAGGAGACTAAACCAGGCTACTAGAAAGGATCACTTTCCTTTACCGTTCATCGACCAAATGCTTGAACGGCTAGCTGGTAAATCACATTATTGTTTTCTTGATGGCTTTTCAGGTTACTTTCATATTCATATTGCACCGGAAGATCAAGAGAAGACCACTTTTACTTGCCCTTTCGGTACTTTTGCTTATAGGCGAATGCTTTTTGGTCTTTGCAATGCTCCTGGCACTTTCCAGCGTTGCATGCTTAGTATTTTTTCTGATTTTATTGAAAATTGCATGGAAGTCTTTATGGACGACTTCACTGTCTATGGTTCTTCTTTTGATGCATGCTTGAGCAGTTTAAGCTTGATTTTAGAAAGATGCATCGAAACTAACCTTGTTTTAAATTATGAAAAATGTCATTTTATGGTTGAGCAGGGAATTGTTCTTGGTCACATAATTTCTGAAAAAGGAATTTCTGTTGACCCTGCTAAGATTGATGTGATTTCTACACTACCTTATCCATCTTGCATTCACGAGATTCGCTCTTTTCTTGGTCATGCAGGTTTTTACAGGCGTTTCATCAAAGATTTCAGCAAGATAGCTCTTCCGCTATCAAACTTGTTGAAGAATGACGTCACTTTCCACTTCGATGACAAAAGCAAACAGGCGTTTGACTTCTTGAAGAAAGCATTGACCTCCGCTCCCATAGTCCAGCCGCCTGACTGGACCCTCCCTTTTGAGCTTATGTGTGACACTTCGAATTATGTTGTTGGGGTTGTCCTTGCACAAAGAGTTAACAAGGCTGCCCATGTTATTTACTATGCTTCTAGGACTTTAGACTCTGCACAGTCAAATTACACTACCACTGAAAAAGAACTTCTAGCTATTGTTTTTGCTCTTGATAAATTCAGATCTTATTTGCTAGGTTCCAAGGTTGTTGTTTTTACTGACCATGCAGCTTTAAAATATTTGTTGAAGAAGCCGGATGCAAAACCGAGATTGATTTGGTGGATGTTGTTGCTCCAAGAGTTTAATGTAGAGATTAAAGACAAAAGTGGAGCTGAGAACTTAGTGGCTGACCATTTGAGCAGGATAGAGAGAGATGAAGATCTTTTTCCTATTCAGGATGACTTTCCTGATGAGCAGCTTTTAGTTTTACATGGTATTACACGTTGGTTTGCTGATATTGTTAATTATCTTGTTGCTGGTGTTTTTCCTACAGGTGCATCCAGATCACAGATTCATAAACTCAAAAGTGATGCCAAATATTATGTTTGGGATGATCCATATCTTTGGAAGTTTGGTAGTGATCAAGTTATTAGAAGATGTGTCCCCCACTGTGAGATTGAATCCATTTTAAATTTCTCTCATGCGTCTCAAGTCGGAGGACATTTTGGCCCGCAAAGAACTGCAAGAAAAGTCCTCGACTCAGGCTTCTATTGGCCAACTATTTTTAAAGATGCTTATGAGACTTACCACACTTGTAAAGAGTGCCAGATAGCAGGTACGAACATCACTCGCAAGAGTGAAATGCCTCAGCAACCTATGCTTTTCTGTGAGGTATTCGATGTATGGGGAATTGACTTCATGGGTCCCTTTCCTGTATCGTTTGGTTTCCTTTATATTCTGCTTGCTGTTGATTATGTCTCAAAGTGGGTAGAAGCTATCCCCACTCGGACTAATGATTCTAGAGTTGTTGCAGATTTTGTCAGGTCTAATATCTTTTGCAGGTTTGGAATACCGCGAGCTATCATTAGTGACCAAGGCACTCATTTCTGTAACCGCACCATGGAAGCTTTGCTCCGAAAGTATGGAGTTGTGCACAGAGTCTCTACTGCATATCACCCACAAACTAATGGGCAAGCTGAGATCTCAAACAGGGAGATCAAACAGATTTTAGAGAAGATGGTGCAACCAAACAGGAAGGACTGGAGCCGTCGTCTAGAAGACGCACTTTGGGCTCAGAGAACAGCTTTCAAGACACCCATTGGGATGTCTCCTTATCGACTTGTTTTTGGTAAGGCATGTCATCTTCCTGTTGAGATAGAACACCGTGCCTATTGGGCGGTGAAAAGTTGTAATTTGGAGATGCAACAAGCAGGTATTGAAAGAAAACTCCAATTACAACAGTTGGAAGAGCTTAGATTAGAGGCTTATGAAAACTCTAGAATTTATAAAGAAAAAACTAAGCACTTCCATGATAAAATGATTTCTAGGAAAGAGTTTTCTGTGGGCCAACAGGTTTTATTGTTTAATTCCCGCCTTAAGCTTATGGCTGGGAAACTTCGATCCAAATGGATTGGCCCTTTCGTTGTTACTAATGTTTTCCCTCATGGTGCAGTAGAAATTAAAAGTACAGGTACTGACAAAGTCTTTAAGGTTAACGGGCAGCGTCTGAAGTTATTCTATGGAGGTTCGGTGCCTGAAGATGTCGGTATAGAGGAGCTTTCTTTGGAAGCGCCTAATTACACTGCAACTTGATCAGGGAGTTGTTCTTTCCTTCTCTTTACTTTAATAATTATGTCCTTTCATTGAGGACAATGCTTGTTTTAAGTCTGGGGGAGGGAGACCTTTGTTTTATTTTTTATTTTTTTTCAATTATTCTAATAAAAATAAAAAATAAAAATAAAATTTTTTTTTGCATCTTTTTGAAAGTTCTGGGCTATAGTCTAATTTCGGATTAGTTTGCAGAGACTTGGGAACAGTTCATAAGATCAATATCGTTTTAACACCTTGAGTCTCCCAAATATAGAAGTCGAGTCAGATACTTGTTATGGAATAGTCTTGAGTTCTCGTCCTCTAATAGCTTTTAAGTAGTTTATCTAGCAGTCAGCACCATCTAGAAATCACATGCTAAGTAGTTGAGCTGATGCAAATAAGTGAATGATCTTGTGCTTAATAAGGAAAAAAAAAGGAGAAAAAGACAAAAAGTGAAAAAGAAAAAAAGAAAAGAAAAAAAATGTTTAATTCTAAAATGTTGAGAAAAAAATGGATCATAGTCACTAACAAGCTCGGTTACCATGTGTGTGAATAGATAAAGGGCTTAATGTGATTGCACTAGAATGAAAAAGAGTGAAAAAAGAGGATGAGTAAGTTAGACTTAGGCATAACGACAGAATTTGGATTGGTTTGCATAGGAGGGAGCCTTATGACCGCACAATTATGGATTAGTGTTCCTACGATATCCTTAGCGTGTAAGATTAGTACCTATCGATGAAAACTTAACCGAAGAAGACTTGTAGCCTGGAATGAGTAGCTATTGATGTGTGTGTGATTTCTTTGTTTTATTTCAATTTTGCTCGGAGTGCAAAAGTTCAAGTCCGGGGGAATTTGATCAGTGCATATTTATGCACAATTCTCCTATTATTTACTTAGGCATTTCTTTATTTTATTTTGTTTATTATTATATTTTATTATGTTTTCATATTTTATTTTATTTTTAGTTTAATTTAATTTTCGCACTTATTTTTCAGCTTTAGCAGTCTGCGCGGAATCGATCATAACTGGAGTTCCGGGAATCCGTTTGAGGCGTTCTAAAAATCTCCGGAAAGCTAAGAGAGAGAGCTACGACTTTCGTGTTGGAGTCGAAGTCAGATTCGGAGCTCAAAATTCCAGAATTTCGTTTCAAGTTACAGCATTAGAATTTTATTTTAGTGTTGGGTCATGTTGTGGGTCTGGGTTATATTTTCGACCCAGTTGGGTTTTGAACCGGATCCACTTTTTATCTTTTTAAGGAGAACGTGTGTACTGTTAACGGGGGGAGACTATTCACGCAAAAAAAAATATTGTTGAAGCTTGAAAACTCATGGAGAACTAATCCTCTTTGGACGGATTCACTGTACTCAGGTTTCAAACTTTGAGATTGTTATGATATTTACAATTTAATTTCTATTCCTTTCAATTATATCATGTGATTGTTGTTTGCTTAATTCAATTATCATATAGTGTATTTGATTTAATTTGAGTGATTTGTGTTCCTAATTTTAATCGTAGATTAACTCTGCTTAACTGTTAATTTGCTCTATCATTTACCGTATGCTTAATCCGGCAATAGGAACATGTTCTCATAAAATCTTCCACGCTTGTTGACTGATTTTTTCATCAAATAGGATAGAAGTCCCGCTTGGGAAATTGTATTTTCATCGGTCGATGATTAGTAAGAACCGAGGCAGTGGATCCGTTACTTTAATCCCTTATTTCACAACAACTTATTTCAGTAATCAATTATTTTAAGTGTTTTTTTTTCTTTATCGGAACCCTAAACCAAACCCCCCTTATTTTATTACTGTTATTGATTTTTCCACAAGAATCCTTGAGAGACGATATTTCGAGTCATTGTCGCTATATTACATATTTACAAAAACCACTCGTTTTTGATCCGCGAGCGACCGCGGATCAACCTAAAAAGTTTTTCAAATTATCTAAAAGGATTTTGGGTCTATTCAACCCCCATCCCTTCTACACATTGTTATTTCCATATTCTTATCCAACATACTCATTGACAAATGAGACAAAATACATGTTTCCACCAATGGTATGATCCTTAAACGGGCCGCATCCATCTGAATGTACTACTTCTAGTATACAGGAGGATCTCATTGACATAGTTGAAACGAAAGACTTTCTGGATTACTTCCCTACTAAGCAACCTTCAGAGAGTTTGTTGGGCATCACAAGACTTGGTATACCAGTTACCATATTTTGAGCAATTAGTTGATTGAGTGATCTAAAATTCAAATGGGCAAACCTCAAATGCCAAAACCAATTATGCCTGTGGTCGACAACTATTTTTAGGCATTGTACCTCAGTCGAACTAATCATGGTCTCAAATTTCCTATTTTTCGGCAACATAGATTTTAAAACCAAATTATTTTGAGTGTCAAACCGTTTTAAGGCCCCATCTTTCATAACCACTGAGAAACCTTTTTTGACCAGTTGTCCAACACTTAGTAGATTTCACTACATGCCAGGTACATAGAGTACATCTTTGATCATATATTTTGTTCCATTACTCCTTTGAATAACTATGTTTCCAGTACCTTCTACTTGCAACGAGCTATTATATGCAAGTCTAGCCTTTCTCGTCAAAATTTTCTAACCACACTCTTCGACCAGTCATGTGATTTGAGCAGCCCATGTCAAGGAACTAAGTCTTGTAATCGAAATGCTCATCTGCAACTGCAGCCATAAGTTCCATAAATCAGAATCATCTGAATCTTGATGTGCAAGGTTTACTCCTTCATCATCCTTGCATTTTATCGCTCTCTTGTCTTTCTTGTATCAACAATTCTTGGCCAGGTGACCCCACTTCTCATCTTTTCAAGGATTCAGAAGCCCTGTCATCAACCTTATGCTTTTGAGAACTCCCCCAAGACTTCTTGCTCTGAGTCTTATCTCCTTTTCCCTTGAACTTGTTGGAACCACCATTCTTTTTTCATGTTTGGACCTGCAATGCTTGTATCGAATCTTGAACTTTTTTCCTCTCGACAATCCTTAACCCATGTGCCTCCAACAAACCAACCAAATCTTCCAGTTTCAAGGTTTCAAGATTATTAGATTCTTGAGTGGCTACGATAACATGATCAAAGTGAGAGGTCAATGTACGCACTACCTTCTCAACCATCATTTTATCAGTTAGGACTTCACTGCAACCTTTCATGAGATGAACAAGTTTATGCACCTTAGAAACATAGTCTGTAATCTTTTCATATTCTCCCATTTGCAGTAACTTATATTGCCTTCGTAGTGTCTACAATTTGATAACTTTAACCTTCTCACCAACTTCATAATATTTGACAAGAATATCTCATACCTCCTTCGTCAATTCAGCATGAAAAATCCGATCAAAAATCATCGTATCTACTGCAGATTTAATACATAACACAACCTTGCAATCTTTCTTCATTGCATCCTTTTAAGTAACTCTCTGAGCGTCGTTTGTGTTTTGGGCAAGCGCAGAAACGTCATTAATAACCACTTCTAGAATGTCATGAAAACCAAACAATAACCGCATTTATTTTCTCCATCAGATCCAATTTTTGCCATCAAGAATTGGAAGAGAATTAGGAATATCATTGTTATCATTCCTTTTTGCATAAAACACGATTCACGATCCCCGAAAACACGACCACCGACGTGCAGTTCTTGAATTCACGATCAAGAAAACGAACCAGAAACTCTAAATATCAATTTGTTAATATATGGGATACTGAATTACACTATACATGTATATATAAAAATATATTACTTATAACTCAAATAACTAATCATAATAAAGTAACTAACTTATTAACCAAATAATTAACTAATTAAATTGGACTATATGACAACATACTCAAATTTAAAATGACTAAAGATTAAAGCTTTGTTGATTAAAAAATAAACGAGAAAGCTTGGTAGATTTTGCCTTTGTCAATTCTTAACGATGAAGGTAGATAAGTTTGCAATATTACAATAAATTTAAAAAAAAAAATTGGGTAGATGGCTTGCTTAGTGAAGATTACTTTTTTTTATTAATGTTTTATAGTTAACTATTGAAAGATAAAATATCAACAACATAACAACCAAATTCATCCATAAAAAAATACTGTTTCTTTAATCAGCTTTAGAGCAGGCAAAGGAAAAAAGGACTCATACAAATTCATTAGTTTGGTTTAAAATGATTGTTCCAACTACATATATACATGCCTTTGTCTGAACTAGCATTCTTTTCCGACCATGTGAAAAACTTTGGAAAAAGCATTGAGTTTCAATATCCAGCCTCTAAAATAAAACGGTCATTAAAGATAAAAAAGAAAAAGAAAAAGAAAAAGAAAAAGTAGGCAGCCGAATAAAATGAAATTCTAAGTGAGAAAGCATCGGCATACTGAGACACGAATGACTCATCTAATTACAGTCACAACACTCAACATTTGATTAAAACATATATAAAGATTTCCCATTCAACAATTCACGTTCCTGTCACATTATTCACGTGAAAAAAATCATTAGCTCACGTTTCAATATTTACTACAAGAAAACAAAAACAATACTTCAACCTCATGAATTAGTAAGTTGTCACGTAAATATCCGTCACAAATATTTTAAAATAAAAATATTGTGTTTTCAGTTTTTCACAATATTTTTTTAAATATAAATATCCATATTTTTTAAAATAGAATTTATATATTTTTGAAAAAAAAAATTATTTTTTAAATGAAAAACAGTATTATTGCTTTTACAAATAAAAAATAGTATTTTAATTAAAAAACAGTATTTACATTTTTTTAAAACAAAAAATAGTATTGATATAGAACTTAAAACAAAATATATATTTAAGACATAATATATATATATATATATATATATATATATATATATATATATATATATATATATATATATATATATATATATATATATATATATAGAGAGAGAGAGAGAGAGAGAGAGAGAGAGAGAGAGAGAGAGAGAGAGAGAGAGAGAGAGAGAGAGAGAGAGAGAGAGAGAGAGAGAGAGAGAGAGAGAGAGAGAGAGAGAGAGAGAGAGAGAGAGAGAGAGAGAGAGAGAGAGAGAGAGAGAGAGAGAGAGAGAGAGAGAGAGAGAGAGAGAGAGAGAGAGAGAGAGAGAGAGAGAGAGAGAGAGAGAGAGAGAATGAATACTTGCACTAACTAGGGTGAGAGTACACCCTAAATGCTTATATACAAGTTATACAATGTTTGGAATGTAATTTGACCAAGTACAATAGAAGAAAAAACAAAAAACTCGGGTTTGTAACCGATTACGCCAAAACAGGTAACCAGTTACACGTGACATTGAAATTAAAACAAATTAATTTAGCTTAAGTGGTAACCGGTTACACCATTTCTGGTAACCGGTTACACCTTCGAAAAATCCAATTCTCTGCTACCGAAATGCAACCTTTAAGAAATAGATAAAATTAGATAAAACGAAATCATTCCAAAAATATTCAAATATCATTCAATTTTTGACCTAATTCTTAGCTATAAATAGCACAAGTTTTATACATTTTTTTCATCCGCAATTCACAAATTCACTCCCTAAAAGTTGTTGCTCTTTACACCGAAGAACAGCAACAACTAAACCTTAAGCCTCTGCCATCAGTTGATCAAGAAATATCAAAGGGAAAAAAGGAAAATGCAAAGAACGCAAATAAAATGGAGGAAGCAACAACTTACTAGGGTCACGGCACTTCAGGTTGGTAAACTCGAATCTCGGATATGTAATCTGAGTTTTGTATGTATAATTTGTGCATATCAATTTATGTTTGTTTGATCTGACATTGCTTTAAAGATTTATTTTTGTGTGTTGTTTCAAAATTGTGTACATAAACAATTAACTAAAATTTTGTACATATGTATTTGATTGTCATTTTTGTGTATAATTCATCAATTGGATGTTTGTACATGATTAAATTTTAAATTAAGTTTCTGAATTAATTAGTTTCAATTAGGAGATTTTTTATTACATAGATATTTTTAATTAAGTTTTCTTTTATAAAAAAAACAAAGTTTTATAATTTTATAAAACCCTTTTTACTAATATTATAAATGATTTTTAGACTAATATTATAAATAAAAAATCTGTAATCAAACAATATCAACCTATTTTTAATTATCCAAACATAATTCGTAATAATAAAAAAACAAAATATTTTTTCATTTAATTCAAGAATGTTACAAGTTTTTACCTTTTTTTCTTTTAAATCTAAAAAATATCAACAAAAATATAAAAAAAAACACGTTATTTTATAATTAGGGTTTTTATTAGGATAACCTTTTATGACTAGGGCTAATTTTTAGATATGATTAAGACAATAATCATAGGACTAATTAGGGTTTAATTACAATGCTAATATTTATCTTGTTGTTTGATTTTGTTTAACCCTTTCTCAATAAAAAATCAATTATGTATATAGTTATATCATTCAATTTAATTTCTAAATTAAATTAGTTATAACATTTTTTGCAAACTAATCAATTAACCTAAAATCAATGCCACATATTCAAAGTTTAAGTCATTTTCCCTGGTGCATTGAGGCATTTTCAAAATCAATTATTTCTCCGTCTGATGTGTTGAGAATTTTCACAATCTAAAAAACACAAAAAAAAAAGCATTTTTTAGAAGAACTACGGTGCTCTAATGCTTCACCTAATATGGAGGTACGTAGGTATATAGTATTAACAGTCTAGCGAGTACGATAATAAAAAAACATTGTATGTGTCCTCCAGTATAAATAAAACTATTTCCTTCTAAATAATAACATTTTCTTAATAAATAAATAGATAAAAAAATATATAGGAAAACATTCTCTTAGAAACACACACTAGCCTAGGATTAGAGGAAGATCTCATTTAGTACAATGGAAGTGAAGGATGTCTAACACATTCCCCTTGCTTAATCGACTCTCAAACCCTAGTCTCTTCCTTTAACTATAGATTTTATCATTATTTCCCTGTTCCTTAGGAATGAATAAAATATGGTGGCGACTCTGTGATTTTTCCAGCCGCGACATAGAGAACCTTAGATTTTTTCTTGGCACTGAAGTTACCCAATCTTCCAAAGGCATTTTAATTAATCAAAGAAAATACACCTTAGAACTTTTGGAAGACTCTAGGAAGATTTCTACCAAGCCCTCTAAAAATCCCAATGATCTTTCCCTTAAGCTCGACTGTGCAAATTCTCCACTCTTTGAGGATGAAACTTAATACAAGAGACTTATTGAAAGGCTTTTATGTTTAACCGCAACTAGATCTGACACAGCCTTTATTGTTTAACAACTTAGCCAACACATTTCTAAGCCTAAATTTGTTCATTTCAAAGTTATTTTCCGTGTCTTACAGTATTTAAAAACTTCTCCTGCAACAGGTATATTTTATTCAGTAGCCACTAACTTACTTTTATCGGGTTTTGCATATTCGAATTATGCAGCTTGCCCTATTTCTAGAAAATAAATAACGGGTTATGTAGTGTTCTTGGGCTCATCTCTAATCTCATGGAAATCAAATAAGAAACACACTCTTTCCCAGACCAACTTTGAAGTAGAATATCGGGCATTCGCGAGTTTAGCTTACGAAATTCAGTGGCTACATAATTTATTTAGAGATTTGAATTATTCTTTCAATCAACCAACTTATGTTTATTGTGACAACAACTCTGCAATTTACCTTTCTCATAATCCAACGCTTCATGAAAGATCGAAACACATAGAAATCGACTAACATGTCACTCAAGAAAATATTGAAGCTGGAATCAAGTTATTCTCGATAGACATTCAGACTTAAATTGCAGATTTATGACTAAACTCCTCTACATTTACACACATATTTTCAAGCTTGGCCAACTCAATCTCCATAATCCAACTTGTTAAAGTGTCTTACATATGAATAATTTATAGTGTTTATTATTTTCCTCATATATTTTCTCTTTTAGAGATATATCAGGTTGTTAGGATATATAACTACTTTCCTATTAATTAGGACAAGTTGGTTATTTTGTATAATGGACGTAATTTGGAACATGTACCCCTTGGCATAATGAGAAATAATATTTCTTTTTGTATGATATTAAATTTACATCAATATTCCCCACCCGCCTTTTAGTTTCATCTATGCCATACTCAGTCATTAGCAAATAAAGATATAATACTTGATGGAATCTTTGGCCCTTTTGGATTTGGATTTGACGATGATTGGAAAGTCCATAAATGGAAAAAAAAACCCTAATTGGGCACTATAAGAGAAGGATTTACCTTCTATGGTAAGATGTCATCACAATAATAACAACAAAAAATTAACAATTATCCATAATAATGGGCCAAATCCTGAGGTTGTGGTTTAGGCAAAAACAAATATTAATTTTAAATTTATTTCTTCTATTTGATAAACAAGTGTGATCACTAAGTCTAGTATAACATATTATGAGTTCAATACTAGATAACCAAGTTAAGCATTGCAAATACAAACTAGGCTTAGATTTTGAGCCAACACGAGTTTCAATTCATTGTTTGGTTTGGTAATTTTTCTATATATATACACCAATCATTCGACTTGTAGTCACCTTTAATTTCTAGATAATCATTGAGGCCTCAGGTACCAATTGACTCATCTTCTCATCAACTCTGATCATCTCTTCCTTTAGGAGCTTCATCATATCGTTGATGTTTTCTTCTTCTACAATTGAGTATGTCATCTTAAACACCATTTTATTCGTCTGTATGATCTTTATATTTTCTATAGCACGTGTGACAAGTTCATGTATCTCTTTAAAACCTAAGTAGCTTCATGGCATATTTTGGAGAATTAAAGACACTTTATCGCCTAAGGACAATCTAAAGAGAATTTCTTGAAGGAAAACAACTTCTAATTATGATTATATGGAGATCTCTATTTGTAGCGTTGCATCCACTTTGTCTAGATCATCTTGGATGAAGGAAGAAAACACTATTAGAAAATCGTGAGCTCCAAAATACCTATCTCTCTCACCCATAGAAATATCCAACGACGAAGATTTTTTTTGAACTGGAAGAGAAATTTCTAGAGGTGTGTAGGTCTGGAGGATTGTGTTTTGATTATCAATAGGAGAAGATTGTTCAAAAGTGGGGGAATGACCTACTTCAAATAGAAATGAAGGAAATGTTAATCGTTAGTTGGCCAAGAATGAAATGTGAATGAATTCAGTTGGGAACTTCAAAAACTCTACAATCTTATCCTAACTAACTTCAAAATCTCTACAAATCTTATCCTAACTAACTCAATTAATTTTTTTTAACTTCTACACTCCCTCCCCCAAATAAAAGTTTTTAACAAAGATTCAAGACGGAAAATAATACATAATGATACTTTAAAAAAAGAAAGATAGATTAGAAGTGCCGAATAAGAGTCACCCTTCCTCCTATTGACACATTTTTACTAGTCCAACCTAAAGGTCTCTTTTAGACGGATTCAAAAATAGGTTATCAACTAGCCAACCCCTAGGATTTGCTCCAATTGGAAATAATTTTTTTTTGGAAATAAAAAGTTTGAAAATAAACATAGCAAGTGCGTGCTGGCAGTAGTGAAGAGTACATTCCGGTCAAATCAAAGCCGAAGACTCTTTATAGTTACTTCTAATTCATTTCATTATCACACAAGCAAAGGCTAACATTTTAGACATTGCGTGACTTACGCTATACTTCCTCCTCTCTGTTACCAAATTTTCAGTTCCATTAATCTTATTCCTTACTTTAAAATACACTCACTTCTACTTTTCCTATTCATTTTGGAACACAACATAATAATAGTAACAATTAACTACACAGACATGCAAGATTAATATCAAATCAGAAATCAATTTCTCCGTAATTACATTACACCAAAGTATTAGCCAAAACCCAATCTCAAATAATGAAAATATATAGTTTTTTTATTAAAATTTAATAAAGAGTTATGCAATAATTTTTTCTCTTTATTTTTACAACCGGTAAATAATAAGAAAACACGGCAATACCGCACGTGTGTCGAACACCAACAACTCGCCATTATCCGCACTCACTGAGTCGAATTCCACTCGCTTATCCAACAACGAGTCCAAATACCCGAGTTGCTTCAAAACCCGACCCGCTACAACCCGACACACCAGCATTGCCCATCTACCCTTCCCTCCACCGCCATTCTCATGAGCACAACCACTCTCGGAAAACGTACGTATCGCCGACCCTTTACGCTCCGGAAAAGACCAACCACCGTGAGATCCACCGTCTTCAGCCGGACCCAAACAATGAAACTGCATCACCTCATTTCCATCAGCAACACACCTCGCATTCTCCTCAAAATTCTTACCCTCGGATAACTCCACAGCAGAGCCATCGCGTGCTTTCACCGCCTCACGAAACTCTTCAAACCGCGAGATTGTCCGTGCTCCGTTTTCCACCTTGAATATCATTTCGACCCGACCCGGAAACTCCTTGTGACCCCAACTCGTCTGGAAAATAATATCCACCACGTTCCGTGAAGAATGCCCCACCGGAAGTTCGATGATTGCACGGGAAGATGAACTAGTTGCCACGGTGCTTCGGGAACGGTTCATGGTGGGGGCTTCTGGTTTAACGGTGGTGATGGGCTTTGGCTTTGGAATATCAACGATCTCTTTCCTATTTTGAAGGCTTTTTCTACAACTAGCACTTTGTAAGAGGAATTTAGGGTATGGATTGTAAACATCTTCAAATGCTCTTGATTTGCATTGTAACGACTTCATCCACCCACTCACCATAATACTATTTTTTTTTTCTTCCTCTATAGAGCTTTTTATACTTTATAGTAACTTTTGTTTCTGTGCGTTTTTATATGAATAGGTAAATATAGTGCGAAATGAAAAAGATATTAATGGCAAAAACGCTACAATAACTCGTCGTTTTTATTTACTTCTTTTGCGTTACGAAATCATTAGGATTTCTGAATTGACACGTGGAATTGGCTCGGAGTGGCCATGTGGATTCAGTCGGGGTCAACATTTTATTATGAACTTATCCGGACATAGACAGACACATAAAAGAATTGACGGGAATATTTTTATAAACTCACATTTTTTATTCAAATTTTAAATAAATAATTAATGTGCACAATTAATGTTAAATTATTGTATTTATTATAATTTATTACATTTGATGATATCGATAAAAATATTTTTATTTTAGCATAATATATTGTGCCTATAAATGATTATTATTATATATTGATGATGTAAAAATAGTATTTAAATTTATAAATTAAGAAAATAAAGATATTTGAGTAATCAGATATTTTTGTCTTGTAGGGTAATACTAATTTGTATTTTTGAACATAAAAAAAATTTAAAAATTGTACAGCAAATTTAATATAAGTATATAATTAATAATTTTATTATTTTTTTAATAAAAAAATCTTATTTATGAATTTTTAAACTTATATTTTTAGGACAAAAATTAACATTATGCTTATTATTATTTACATCTCAACAAAATTGTATACTATCAAATAATAAAAATATTTTAAAACTGATGGTAGAATATATCTTGGTACTTTTATATTTACACGGTTAATTGCGGTTTTTTTACTCAAATAATCCATTTTTTAAGGAAATTCCCAAAATACCCCTAGTTTCAAAAAAAATTCTAAAATATTCCATTTTTAGGAGGAGTCGCCAATTGAATTGGAGACTCCTCTTAAAACTTGAATGGAGGCGCCAATTGGATTGGTTAGGGCAGGTGCCCTAGCCAATCCAATTGGCGCCTATGTGTAGGTTTTAAGAGGAGTCGCCAATTCATATGGAGACTCCTCCTAAAATGCATTTTTTTGTGTTTTATGGTATAAGTGAAAGATAAATTTGATATAATACGACTTGATATTAATAAAGTTTGGAGTTTACACAAAGAAACCTAATGGTGATGACCGGGATCACCTAACCGACCTCCGGTCTCACATCCTCTAGCTACCCTAACCCTTGGCCCTAACCCACGTTGACGATTCTGCACCAGTGTTTGATCATCTGAGGGGCCAGGAGCGTCACTACCAACTACAGGAGAAGGTCCGTTGAGGTATTCAGACAACTCAGCATAGTCTTCAGTATGCATTGATGGTGTACCGCTGTAGCTGAGCTCATGACTCATGCCAGAGAAGTTGGGATGTGGTTGACTCATGGATGGGCGACCGGGATGGTTGAAGGGAGACATGGGTGTGAATGATGCGTCGAGGAAAGGTTGGAAATGTTGTTGGGGTGTTTGGTAGAGATAGGGTTGTTGGATGTTTTGGTTTTGTGATGTTTGGACTTCTTGGCTACGGTAGGAGGAGGGGCGGTTGGTGTTTTGGCTAAGGCGACTTTGGTAGGGTGATGGTGTGGGTGTGAAGCGATGTTGAGTCTCAGGTTGATGGTCAATTTGTTGGTGGTGGTATGGGGTATGCTCTTGGTATTGGGGTTGGGTGAATGACATGTTTTGGTTGTATGTTTGTGTGTTTGTGGAACGGAAAGTTTAACGGATATGAGGTTGTGAGTAACCGGGCTGAGAATGTTGTTAGGGGTTAGATGTTGATCCTTCTTGTGTGTAACTTGTCTGGCGTGGGTCGTAGAGGTACATATCTTCGGCGATGAACTGAAAACCAACCGATCTGTACCAAGCCATATAAGTACGGCTTGGTTTTACCTCAGTTGGCATGACTGCGTTAGTTAAGACATGGTCTGGACGGTGCTTCCACTTGCGACACTCCGATCTTGCGAAGTTTTTCCATGGGTTGAAGTTCCATTGGTCGTTAACTTTACGCAGATGCCATTCTCCTAGGCTAGCCGGGGGATCTGGGATATTTTGGACCATACCGAACTGCAGCTTCACACGATCGGTGTTGTGCATCTCCACAATTGTGAACCGTATTATCGGTGTGCATGTTGTCCATACGGCTGCGTCTTCGGCGTTGACCTCATGGTCATGATCCAAATTAAGGTATGGACGCCAAATGAACTGAAATGTTAAAGAAGATAGGATTATAATGAATGTAGAAAAAGTTAACAAAATATAACGAAATAAGTAAGTTATTTTGCTTACGTCTGTCGGTCGAAGGTGATCCAACAGGTTGCGATACTGAGTAATACAGTGTCTCTGACATTTGTTGTAACTCATACCACGTGCCGACCATCTACACCAAAAAGTTAAAAAAAAATAGTTTGAGGTAATAAACTTTAAGGAAGTAAGTAAAGATATAGCAATTTAAACAACTTACTTTTGTGCATATGGAAAAGTGAAAGGGTTGTTATTGACCGGTGCTAGAGACGGTAGTCTTGACCAACCCCATGCTTGTAGCAAAACAGCACATCCAGAAAATGTAGATGTGTCTTTGTGGGAGTTTTTGCACAACAAGCTATAGAGGTAGGCTAGACAAGCAGATCCCCAACTGTAACTTCCTATTCTATCTACATGTCTAAGTAGAGGTAAGTACATAATATGCATGCTAGAACCACTACCTTCGGGAAATAAAAAGGATCCTATTAACAACATAATGTAACACCTAGTTTTTATTATTCGAGCATCTTCGGTAGAATGCTCATCTAAGTATAAACTATTATAATATGACTTTAGGCGTGAGAGTAGTATACCTTGACCTTTAGCATTATCATCTAACAAATCCGTGTCTAAGAGCTCCATGTGTAACACCCCAAATAAAGTAAAAGAATTATTTGATTAAGTTGATAATATTATTTTATTAATTAATTAAATAAATTGGATTATTGGATTTATTATTATTATTATTATTTTGGAAAATATATAAGTGGGAAATAAGAAAAATAGTCTCATTTTTGGGAACAGAAGAGTTTTACGTGGAAGTTGAGAAGCTGCAGAGAAGGGAGAAGCGGTAGAGCAAAGGCGGAAGAGTGGAAAAGCTGAAGAGTTGAGTTGCCGAATTATCTCAGGTAAGGGGTCTGAACCTTATTAAATGATAATATGCGAGCATTTTCATGATTTATGTAGGATTGTCGATGGATTTTGGGGAATTAGGAAGATTGGGGAAGTTGGGGTTTACCGTCGTTTAGTACTATGATGAATAAGTCGAATTAAGCTGAAATTGAATCCGTAGTTGAGAGTATTGTGAAATTCTGAGCGTATAGCTTTTACGGATTTGGAATCGGAGGTCCGGAAGTCCTCCAACGGCGGAAAAATGCGGAAACTCTGCATTCTGCCTTGTGTTAGCGCAGGAACTGTTGTTTCGTCTGCGTTAACCGGTTAACCCAGGGTGTTAACCGGTTAACACTGTTACAATTTGTGAATATGTTGAGTTTTGCCTGCGTTAACCGGTTAACCTATAGCGTTAACCGGTTAACACTGTTGCGTTTTGCCTGGGGAGGTATTGTTGTCCTGCGTTAACCGGTTAACGCATGGTGTTAACCGGTTAACACTGTTCCAGTATTGAAAAATGACTAATTTTTATGTTGAAATGGTGATTTGGCCTATTGTGGTTGATTGTGATGAATCCATGTGTTAAGATGTAATGTTGTTGTTGTTTTGTTGAGTAGTATGTCATGCTATTAATGATGAAGATAACATGATCATATGATGTTGTTGTTGCGATGTTTTGCGATGTTGATTATGATGCATGTTTGGTGTGCATGCATTCATGAAAGGCCGATGCCTAGTGATGAACGGACTGAGTTCCAATGATGTTGTTGACTCCGGGCTTGTTGAGAGGCTTGGTTCCTTACGGGGAACTCGGATTCTATGGTGATGAATCTGGGAGTGGTGATCCTGTAGTGGTCACAAGATGGGTATACCGAGTCGTGTTGAGTCATGCATGGGTGTGTGCATTGCATTTGATATGTTGTTTCGTTGATGTTCATGAGTTTGTTGATTATGATGATGATGATGAGCTGTGTTGGCATGTGTGAAATATATAATTATGTTTATATTTATGTCGTTATATTATTATTTAATAATGTAATTCTCACCCCTTCTGCATGTGTTTATGTTCATCTATGATGAGCAATGTGCAGATAAAGAGGAGTAGCTTTCGTTGAGGTTTGAAGAATAAATGTAGAGCTATTCTACGGAGTCGAGTCAAATGCTCTGGTCATGTGACACCGGGGTTATGGGATTCGATAGATAATTATATTTTATTTACGTTGTTCATGAGGATTAAAATGTTGAGATGTTTTGTCGAGACAATGTTGAAACATTTTTATGAATTAATATATGATGAAAAATAATAATTATGTTGTTGTCCGCTGCGAAGTTTTAAATATAATAAATAATGTGTTATGTGTTGTGATGCGATAAGTGTATGTTGTAAGAAATGTAAACTCTTCTACATGTGGTACTCTGATAACTTATTTAAATATGTCGATTGGGTAGAAGGGTGTTACATTAGTGGTATCAGAGCATTGTCAGTCCAGTCGAGTCATAATGTGATGTTTTCCCTGTTGGTCGATTAGTGGAAATGACACTGTCGATATTTAACGGTTGTGGTTGTGTTGTGCAGAGCATGGCTGGGGAAAATGACCGTGCGATTGCTGAGGCTTTGGCTGCTATGGCGCAGGCTATGCAGGCGCAGCAGAATCCGCCGGTCGACGAGTTTAAGAATTTGGGAAGGTTTCTGAAGAATAACCCTCCTACATTCAAAGGGCGCTATGATCCGGATGGTGCTCAGATTTGGCTGAAGGAGATTGAGAAGATTTTCCGGGTGATGACGTGTACTGAAGCACAGAAGGTGCAGTTTGGTACGCATATGTTATCTGAAGAGGCTGAAAACTGGTGGGATAACACTCGCCAGAGAATTGAAGTACCAGGTGCTGAGATGACTTGGGAAAGGTTCAAGACGGCCTTTCTGGAGAAATATTTTCCTGCTGATGTGCGCTGTAAGAAGGAGATGGAATTTCTAGAACTGAAGCAGGGTAACATGTCTGTTGCTGACTACGCTTCGAAGTTTGAAGAGCTGGTGCAGTATTGTCCTCACTATAATAATGCTGATGCTGAGGGATCCAAGTGTGTCAAGTTTGAGAACGGGTTGCGTCCCGAGATCAAACAAGGCATTGGTTACCAGGAGATTCGTAGGTTTCCTACACTGGTTAATAAGTGCAGGATATTCGAGGAAGATAGCAAGGCTAGGACTGCTCATTACAAAAGTCTTAGTGAGAAGAAGAATAAGGATCGTGGTGGTCCTTATGCATCTCCGAATGGTAAAGGTAAGCAGAAAGTAGTAGATGAGAAGAAGCCAAGTGGGGGAGGATCTTCCATAGCTGGTAAATGTTTCAAGTGTGGCGAACCAGGCCACCGTGCTGATAGCTGTACCAAGAAAGTGCTGAGATGCTTCCGATGCGGTCAGACTGGTCATAGAGTTACTGAATGTAAGGATGCTGGTCCGACATGTTTTAATTGTGGCGAGAAAGGTCATATCAATTCGCAGTGCTCGAAACCGAAGAAGGCGGCTACTGCAGCTCATACTACTGGTAGGGTGTTTGCTCTGAGTGGGGCTGAAGCTCCTAAAGAAGATAATCTGATTAAAGGTACTTGCTTGATTAATAGTGTTGAATTGCTTGCTATTGTTGACACTGGTGCTACTCATTCGTTTATTTCGTATGAGTGTGCGACTAGGATTGGTGTGATTATGTCGTCCCTAGGCGGAAGTATGGTGATAGATACTCCTGCTAATGGTTCTGTGGAGACTTCTGTTGTCTGTCGAGGTTGTCAGTTGACGATCTTTGAGAGAGAGTTCGTGGTTGATTTGGTGTGCTTACCCTTGCACCAAATTGATATTATTCTGGGAATGAATTGGCTAGAATTCTATGGCGTGTCTATCAACTGCTATATAAAGACGGTGCAGTTTTCTGAAGTTGGTGAGAATGATGAGGCAAGATTTCTATCTGCTAGGCAGGTGGGGGATTGTGTGAAAGATGAAGCCCAGATATTCGCTTTATTTGCGTCTCTGCAAGCGGATAAGAAAGTGGTGAGTGTAGATTTGCCTGTTGTCTGTGAATTTCAGGATGTGTTTCCGGAGGATGTAAGTGATTTACCTCCAGAACGTGAAGTTGAATTTGCCATTGACTTAGTACCAGGTACGAGTCCAGTGTCGATGCCTCCCTATAGAATGTCGGCAACTGAATTAGTTGAATTGAAGAAGCAACTTGAAGAATTGCTTGAGAAGAAGTTTGTGCGTCCAAGTGTTTCTCCTTGGGGTGCACCAGTATTGTTAGTGAAGAAGAAAGAAGGTACGATGAGGTTGTGTGTCGATTATCGGCAGTTGAATAAGGTGACTATCAAGAATCGGTATCCATTGCCGAGGATTGATGATTTGATGGACCAGTTGATTGGAGCTCATGTTTTCAGTAAGATTGATTTGCGGTCGGGTTATCATCAGATCCGAGTGAAGTCAGATGATATTGCGAAGACTGCTTTCCGTACGAGGTATGGTCATTATGAATACACTGTGATGCCGTTCGGTGTGTCTAATGCTCCAGGTGTGTTTATGGAATATATGAATCGTATATTTCATCCGTACCTTGATGATTTTGTGGTGGTGTTCATAGATGATATATTGATATATTCTAAGACGGAAGAAGAGCATGCAGGACATCTGAGAATTGTTTTACAGGTGTTAAGAGAAAGGAAATTATATGCAAAATTATCTAAATGTGAGTTCTGGTTGAAGGAAGTGAGTTTCCTTGGCCATGTGATTTCGAGTGGTGGAATTTCCGTTGATCCTGCTAAAGTGGATGCTGTATTACAGTGGGAGACTCCGAAGTCTGCTACTGAGATACGCAGTTTTCTGGGGTTAGCTGGTTATTATCGCAGATTTATTGAGGGCTTCTCTAAGTTGGCATTGCCGTTGACGCAGTTGACTAAGAAGGGTCAAGTGTATGTATGGGATGCAGCTTGTGAAGCGAGTTTTGTTGAGCTGAAGAGGCGGTTGACCAGTGCTCCAGTGTTGATCTTGCCTAGTCCTGGTGAGTCCTTTGTTGTTTATTGTGATGCTTCTTTGATGGGTCTTGGTGGTGTTTTGATGCAGAATGGTAAAGTTGTAGCTTATGCTTCTAGACAGTTGAGAGTTCATGAGAGGAATTATCCTACGCATGATCTAGAACTTGCGGCTGTTGTATTTGTGTTGAAAATGTGGAGGCATTATCTGTATGGTTCCAGATTCGAAGTGTTCAGTGATCACAAGAGTCTGAAGTATCTGTTTGATCAGAAAGAGTTAAATATGAGGCAGAGAAGGTGGTTAGAATTACTGAAGGATTTTGACTTTGAATTGAGTTATCATCCCGGTAAGGCTAATGTAGTTGCAGATGCGCTGAGTAGAAAGTCTCTACATATGTCTATGATGATGGTTCGGGAGCTTGAGTTAATTGAACAGTTCCGTGATATGAGTTTGGGTTGTGAAGTTTCCGCTGATAGTGTAAAGTTGGGTATGCTGAAGTTGACTAGTGGAATTCTGGAAGATATTCGGAATGGTCAACAAGTTGATGTCGCTCTAGTTGATCATATTACTATGGTTAACCAGGGTAATGGTGGTAATTTTGAGATTGATGAGAATGGCATCCTGCGATTTAAAGGTAGAGTTTGTGTTCCTGAGGTGTCTGAATTGAGAAGGAATATTCTTGAAGAGGGCCATAGGAGTGGATTGAGTATCCATCCAGGTGCAACAAAAATGTATCAAGATTTGAAGAAGTTGTTTTGGTGGGCTGGTATGAAAAGAGATGTTGCTAAGTTTGTGTATGCCTGTTTGACTTGTCAGAAGTCAAAGACTGAACATCAGAGACCGGCAGGTATGATGCAACCTTTGAAGATTCCTGAATGGAAGTGGGATAGCATTTCCATGGATTTTGTGACGGGATTGCCGAGGACGGTGAAAGGTAATGATTCTATTTGGGTGATTGTGGATCGATTGACTAAGTCGGCGCATTTCTTGCCGATGAAGATTAATCACTCTTTAGAGAAGTTGGCAGAGTTGTATATTGAGGAGATAGTGAGGCTGCATGGTATTCCATCCAGTATTGTGTCTGATAGAGATCCCAGATTTACTTCTAGATTTTGGGAAAGTTTGCAGAAAGCGTTGGGGACTAAGTTGAGGTTGAGTTCAGCTTATCATCCTCAGACGGATGGTCAGACTGAAAGAACTATCCAATCCTTGGAGGATTTGTTGAGAGCTTGTGTATTGGAGCAGAGTGGTTCTTGGGATAATTATTTGCCGTTAGTGGAGTTTACTTATAATAATAGTTTTCATGCTAGTATCGGTATGGCTCCATATGAAGCATTGTATGGTAGGAGGTGTAGAACTCCATTGTGTTGGTATGAGTCAGGTGAGAGTGTTGTACTCGGACCTGAGATTGTGCAGCAGACGACTGAAAAGGTTAAGATGATTCAGGAGAAAATGAAGATTTCTCAGAGTCGTCAGAAGAGTTATCATGATAATAGGAGAAAGGCACTTGAATTCCAAGAGGGAGATCATGTGTTCTTGAGAGTTACTCCGACGACAGGTGTGGGTAGAGCTTTAAAGTCTAAAAAGCTTACTCCGAGGTTTGTGGGTCCGTATCAGATTTTGAAGAGAGTTGGGGAAGTGGCGTATCGGATAGCTTTACCGCCGTCGCTTTCTAATCTGCATGATGTGTTTCATGTATCTCAGTTGAGAAAATATATTGCAGATCCTTCGCATGTTGTTCAGTTGGATGATATCCAGGTGAGGGATAATTTGACCGTTGAGGTGTTGCCAATTCGGATAGATGACCGAGAAGAGAAGACCCTGAGAGGTAAGAAGATTGCTCTAGTGAAAGTTGTTTGGGGAGGTCCAGCTGGTGAGAGCTTGACTTGGGAGCGCGAAGATCAGATGAAGGAGTCGTATCCGACTCTATTTGCTTGAGGTATGTTTTCGAGGACGAAAACTTCTAAAGTGGGGGAGAGTTGTAACACCCCAAATAAAGTAAAAGAATTATTTGATTAAGTTGATAATATTATTTTATTAATTAATTAAATAAATTGGATTATTGGATTTATTATTATTATTATTATTTTGGAAAATATATAAGTGGGAAATAAGAAAAATAGTCTCATTTTTGGGAACAGAAGAGTTTTACGTGGAAGTTGAGAAGCTGCAGAGAAGGGAGAAGCGGTAGAGCAAAGGCGGAAGAGTGGAAAAGCTGAAGAGTTGAGTTGCCGAATTATCTCAGGTAAGGGGTCTGAACCTTATTAAATGATAATATGCGAGCATTTTCATGATTTATGTAGGATTGTCGATGGATTTTGGGGAATTAGGAAGATTGGGGAAGTTGGGGTTTACCGTCGTTTAGTACTATGATGAATAAGTCGAATTAAGCTGAAATTGAATCCGTAGTTGAGAGTATTGTGAAATTCTGAGCGTATAGCTTTTACGGATTTGGAATCGGAGGTCCGGAAGTCCTCCAACGGCGGAAAAATGCGGAAACTCTGCATTCTGCCTTGTGTTAGCGCAGGAACTGTTGTTTCGTCTGCGTTAACCGGTTAACCCAGGGTGTTAACCGGTTAACACTGTTACAATTTGTGAATATGTTGAGTTTTGCCTGCGTTAACCGGTTAACCTATAGCGTTAACCGGTTAACACTGTTGCGTTTTGCCTGGGGAGGTATTGTTGTCCTGCGTTAACCGGTTAACGCATGGTGTTAACCGGTTAACACTGTTCCAGTATTGAAAAATGACTAATTTTTATGTTGAAATGGTGATTTGGCCTATTGTGGTTGATTGTGATGAATCCATGTGTTAAGATGTAATGTTGTTGTTGTTTTGTTGAGTAGTATGTCATGCTATTAATGATGAAGATAACATGATCATATGATGTTGTTGTTGCGATGTTTTGCGATGTTGATTATGATGCATGTTTGGTGTGCATGCATTCATGAAAGGCCGATGCCTAGTGATGAACGGACTGAGTTCCAATGATGTTGTTGACTCCGGGCTTGTTGAGAGGCTTGGTTCCTTACGGGGAACTCGGATTCTATGGTGATGAATCTGGGAGTGGTGATCCTGTAGTGGTCACAAGATGGGTATACCGAGTCGTGTTGAGTCATGCATGGGTGTGTGCATTGCATTTGATATGTTGTTTCGTTGATGTTCATGAGTTTGTTGATTATGATGATGATGATGAGCTGTGTTGGCATGTGTGAAATATATAATTATGTTTATATTTATGTCGTTATATTATTATTTAATAATGTAATTCTCACCCCTTCTGCATGTGTTTATGTTCATCTATGATGAGCAATGTGCAGATAAAGAGGAGTAGCTTTCGTTGAGGTTTGAAGAATAAATGTAGAGCTATTCTACGGAGTCGAGTCAAATGCTCTGGTCATGTGACACCGGGGTTATGGGATTCGATAGATAATTATATTTTATTTACGTTGTTCATGAGGATTAAAATGTTGAGATGTTTTGTCGAGACAATGTTGAAACATTTTTATGAATTAATATATGATGAAAAATAATAATTATGTTGTTGTCCGCTGCGAAGTTTTAAATATAATAAATAATGTGTTATGTGTTGTGATGCGATAAGTGTATGTTGTAAGAAATGTAAACTCTTCTACATGTGGTACTCTGATAACTTATTTAAATATGTCGATTGGGTAGAAGGGTGTTACACCATGCAAATTGAATTTGCATAGTTGGTCTTACCATTAACAGCCTTGCCTTCAATTGGTAGTCCTAAAAGCATGTAGACGTCTTCTAACGTCACGGTACACTCACCGGTTGGGAACCAAAATGTGTGTGTCTCTGGTCTCCATCTTTCGCATAAGGCTAGAATGAATTTGTTATCTATAGACCAAGACAAAATCTTGCTAATATGACCAAAACCGGTGAGTTCAACATAAGGTTGAATCATCGGGTCCATATGGACATATTCGTGGACCCGAGTTCGAAACCTTGATACATCCTATAAAAGAAAGAATAAAACACTTGACTAAGTTGGTATGTCAAAATAAAATGGGGTTGGTGAAGATGAAAGATAAAAAGTTAACAAAAGAAAAAACTTACATATGGTGCGATGTTTGCAACTGTTCCTCTATGTGCTTCGCCCATTGTGAGTAAAGACATTTTGTTGGGGGGTTGGTGTAGATGAGACTAGAAGATGTTGTTGAAGATGAAATTGTAAAAGAAGTATTGTAGAGGAAGTAGTGAGAGTGACGGTGTGGAAGAAGTGTTGAAGGAGTGGATGTATTTATAGGCAAATGGATGGGAGCATGAAAAGTTGTGCTTGCATGGTGTCTCCACATGAATTGGCGACCATGTACAAGCTTTAAGAGGGGTCTCCATTCAAATTGGCGCCTCCATAGGGACATGCACGCAGACCTAGGTCTGAATGCTTGGTTTCGAGGTCTGAATGCATGGTGTCTCCACTTGAATTGGCGACCATGTACAAGGAATAAGTGGAGGCGCCAATCCATTTGGAGTGTGTGTCTGCATGTCTGACACGTGGCTGTCTTGTCTCCTGCATGCTGACCAAGTCACTTCTTGATGGCTTGCATGGTTGACACATCATCTCAGAGTATCTTGCTTGTCCGACACGTGGCTGTCTTGTCTTCTACATGCTGAACAAGTCACTTCTTGATAGCTTGCATGGTTGACACATCATCTCAGACTATCTTTCATGTCTGACACATCATCTCAGACTAGCTTGCATGTCCGACACGTCATCTCAGACTATCTTGCATGTCCGACACGTCACTCCGAACTAGCTAGCATGTGAGACACTTCACTCATCTATTTAAGTGTCTTACTATCAACATCCAAGACACTTCACTCACATTCATCTGCAGTAAGAAAATAGTTTTCATCTGCACAATGTCATCTTCATCATTATACAGTGTCAATGTTCACTGCAACAGTGAAACATTCGAGTCTGAGCTACATGGTTTTGTTTTCGAAACACTGATACCATCAGAATCATGATCAAGAGAAATGCAACCTTCTTGCATTTGAAAAAAAGAATACAATCCTTTATAGGATCGGGTATTGTGTCAAAGATCACATATCAAAATCCAATATTTTTTTAGAATGGTCAATGCAAGTATTTCCCCCTTAAGGTACGAGACGATGAAGATGTTGAATACATGTTTGTTAGTCATGAACATTCAGGCTGCAACTGTATCGAGTTGTACATTACTCTTCAACCATGTATACCATCTCAACAGTCTCAACTAACTGATCAGGATGAAGTTGGTGAAGATGATCCACAATGGTCAGATGAACTCAACCCAGAAGCAGAAGCAGAAGTGGACGTTGTTGATGAAGAAAAAGAGGAGACCGAGATACAGGTTGATCACATGCTGAACAACGACGATGAAGATGATGATCAACCACCACCAATACCTCCTAGTCATGTCTACAATCCGCCTCAACATATGACAAATATGGATCTTCATGACGATGAAACATCCAACAGTGTTTTCTATAATCTGTATCCGAGATCAGAAGGCGAATTAAAGGTGGGAGACATGTTTCGTACCAAAGAAGAATGTGTTATGGCAATCAAAAAATTCCACATGAACAACTCTGCTGACTTTACAGTGAAACGCACTGATTCTAGAAGGTATGTTATCGAATGTCGTAACATGCTTTGTAAGTTTCATTTGGATGCGTCTTACAAGAAGAAAAACGACTCTTGGGAGATCGCTTCAATAGACCCACCGCACAGTTGGATTGTAACTAACGTTGAACAAGATCACCGTAAACTAAGCACAACTTTGATATGTCAAGACATTCTGCCGTTGGTTAATAAAGACCCATCAGTGAAGGTGAGTATAATTATATCCCATATCAGAACAACATATAATTATACTCCATATTACAAGAAAGCTTGGATTGCAAGGACAAAGGTTGTTGAACAGGTTTTCGGCAACTGGGAGTAGGGGTGTTCGCGGTGCGGTTTGGGCGGTTTTGACGATAAAAATCATCCGAACCGCAAGAGAAAAAAGAATGCGGTTCGGTTTGGTTCGGTTGGCTTTTAGAAATAAAACCAAACCAAACCAATGCGGTTTGGATTGGTTCGGTTGATTCGGTTTTTTAAAATATTTTTATTGAGCCATACATACACCTATAGAGAACAACATAACTTTGTATTTAGTCATTCATACATTACTAAATAACATCAAAACTTATCATATGTAGACAAAAACTACGCATTCAATATACATAAAATTAGATTAGACAAAAATGGAATAAAAACATATATATAATAGTAAAATAAAATAATATCAAAGACATTATAATAAAACATAAAAAACTTATGAGAGGAGAGATTAGAGAAGATGAAAAAAAGAACATAAGAGATGCAGGATTGAGAAAAAATGTACGATAAAAATATAATTGGAAGAGAAAATAGTAACATAAAAGATAAAAAAGAAAGAACATAAGAGAGGAAATATTATAGTAGAAAAGGCGAAACGTACACGGTAAATAAGATGAGAAGAATGTGCGATACTACTATGAGAGATTTAAGAAGGTTGAAATTGAAACACTAAGTGTGAGTAAGAGAAAATCGTTTTTAATTGTAAGGTTAAGGCATCCTAAGTTTGAGTTTTGGATTGGATGTGGGATAATTGAATTTTGAGTTGTAACATAATGCAGTTTGGTTTGGTTTAGTTCGGTTTGAAAAATACAAACCGCAAACCAAACCAAACCGTGCTGTTTTGTTAGAGAATGACCCAAACGCATCCGAACCAAATGCGGTTTTTTGCGGTTTTGGTTTGGTTTGGTTTGCGGTTTTCTATTGGGTTGGTTTGGTTTTGAACACCCCTAACTGGGAGGATTCATTCAAGGAATTGCCATGGTTTTTATGGGCACTAAAAACATATGTCCCAGGAACTGTGGCAATTATGGAGACAATGCCAGCAATGATGCCAGACGGAACCTGTGCTACAGGTAATAGAATATTTCACCGTCTCTTTTGGGCATTTGACCCGTGCATCAAAGGTTTCGCATTCTGCAAACCTATTATTCAAATTGATGGCACTTGGTTATACGGAAAATACAAAGGTACTTTGCTCATGGCGGTTGCACAAGATGGCAACAACAATTTCTTTCCCATTGCCTTTGCTCTTGTTGAAGGTGAAACGGCTGGTGGATGGGGTTTCTTTCTTCGATATCTCAGAACGCATGTGGCTCCACAAGCCAACCTCTGTTTGATTTCTGATAGACATGCTGCCATTGAGAGTGCCTACAACAACCATGACAACGGATGGCATGATCCTCCTTCTACACATGTCTACTGTATCAGACACATTGCACAAAACTTCATGCATGCTATAAAAGATAAGAATCTTCGCAAGAAGGTGGTAAATGTTGGGTATGTTTTAACTCAACCGTCATTTCAATATTATTGTGATGAAATTAGACTGTCTAATGAAGACGCAGGGAGATGGATAAATAACATACCAGTAGAGCAGTGGACAAGGGCATTTGACAGAGGTTGTCGATGAGGGCACATGACAACAAACATTGTGGAATGCATGAACGGGGTTTTCAAAGGAATTAGAAATCTGCCGATAACCGCCTTGGTAAGATCAACCTATTATAGGTTGGCTTTTATGTTCGCAACCAGAGGTGAAAGATGGAGTGCAGTGTTAATGTCCGGGCAAGTATTCAGTGAGTGTTGCATGAAGGTCATGAAAGAGGAGAGCATCAAAGCTAGCACACACGCTGTAACAGTCTTTGACCGTCATAGACAAAATTTCAGCGTCCAGGCAACAATGGGAAACAACGAGGGGAAACCAAATTTAGCCTATGCTGTTAGACTAAACAGAAGTTGGTGCGATTGTGGAAAATTCCAGGCCTTTGATAACACTGAAATTTACCGTATTTTCGACTCCGATTTCACATGCATTCTAGTTGTTTTATTGTTATTTTATTATGTTATTACTATGTTTTTCTTTATTTTCAGGTTTTTACTTTAATCGAAGCCCCGATCGAGAAAAGGAGCGAAAAAGAGCTAAAAACCCTAAAATTCAGCATTTTGTACTTGTGACTTCCACCATGGCTGGCGCCATAGACCCTGCCATGACGTGTCCAAGCTCAACCTCCCTCAACTGCCACGTTCCCCACTACTTCCACTAAGGCGCCTCAGATTGGCCTTGTGGTGGGCGCCATGGCCTTGTGGCGGGCGCCACAAGAGGAAAAGTTTTCCCTCCCATTTTCAAGTTGAATGGCATCCTTGTCATTTCCATCTTTTTACTTGCTTATAAATAGAAACTCAAAATCACTTTTTCAATCATCCAAACTTAGAGCAGAGGAAGATCCAAACTTAGAGCAGAGGCAAACTCATAGCAACTTTGTTTCACTTAGGCATATATTCAGTATTTTAAAGTGGTAATCGCTTCGCATTGGAGTGTTACCGCAATTGTGTAATCAAGTCTGTGATCGAGTCTGTAATCGAGTTTGGAGCACTTTGGAAGGAAGTTAATCCTGCCGCCATTTTCATTTCCGCTTTGCAATTTATTCAACCCTCCGATTGGAGCAGGTTTTTATTACTTGTCTTTATCTTATTTACTTTCCCGCACTCGCTTTACTTTATTTATTTTCCCGCACTCGCTTTACTTTATTTATTTTCCCGCACTCGCTTTAATTTATTTATTTTCCCGCACTCGCTTTACTTTTATTTATTTTCCTCGCACTCGCTTTACTTTTATTTATTTCCTCGCACTCGCTTTAAATTATTTATTTCCCGCACTCGCACTACTTTTATTTACTTTCCGCACTCGCACTACTTTTATTTAAATTAATGCACTTTTACTTTACCATGTCTAACTAAATTTATAAGTTTAGAATGTAAGGATCGTAATTGAACCGATAATCCGTACAATTGTTCGTAGAAGCACTTAAGGGCTATTTTAACTTTCAACTTAAGTTTTCCCGCACTTCAATTCCGTTGGGTAAGATCGAAAGCCGTCCAACGTCTATCTAAACTTAATTGTTTTTAACTATTTCAAAAACAGCGAAAGCGCTTTGTTTAGTTCATTAGGAGATTTTAACTTAAGAAGAAAAGAGATTTTAAAACTATTTTCGGACGCGTTTATAAGTTTAGAGTCTGGTTCGTAAGAACCTCTTTTGGTTAAGAAATCCAGGTTATAACACTTTTCAACTTAGTCAAGATACTATATTTCTTAAAAATAGGTTTACTACTCTAACGCAATGCGCACCTTTTTATAAGTGACAATAAGAGGGTTTGGTTAGGGAGTGCAACTCGGTTCTGAATACGCGAAAGCGACAGTTCCCGTTAAATTAGTTCTTTTCAAAGTAGGAAACATTGCCCATAAGTAGTTCTATTAGCAAGTACTTGGATTATTAATTGATTATGTGAATTACATTCGACCCCGTCTTTATTAATTAAACTTTATTCAATACTTTAATTTTCATTGCACACTCTAAAAACACCTATTTTGATTGCCTTTGATAAACACCATAACAATAGATAACGATAGGTTGACACTTGATCTCTGTGGATTCGACAATCTTTTATATTACTCTGACGCGTTCGTATACTTGCGAAAAGCAACACGCATCAAGTTTTTGGCGCCGTTGCCGGGGACCAATTTCGTCAAATTTCATTTTCATGTTGTTATATCATTTAGACTTAGGCTATTTCCCGCCGGTCAATGCAAATAACTCGCAGCACCGGAAGTTTAAGCTTAGTATATCCTCTGGCGGAACCTGAACGTTACGCTCGCGCACGTTTATTCTTTCATAGAATTAAGAGAGCTATGGCCGAAGATCAAAACCAAAACCTCTTAAGGATTTCGCTCAACCATCAAATGAAGAACCTAGTTCTAGTATAGTAAACCCAACCATCCCAACTAATAATTTTGAACTTAAACCATCCCTGTTGCAACTAGTGCAACATAGACAATTCGTAGGTCTCGCTACTGAGAACTCAAACCAACATTTAAATATATTTCTTCAATTAGCAGACACTTTTAAGACCAATGGAGCTTCTCCTGAGGCAATACGTTTAAGATTATTCCCTTTTTCCCTCAGAGATAAAGCCCTATCATGGTTAGATTCCCTTCCACCCAATTCCATTACAACTTGGGATAACCTTAGAAGAGTTTTTCTTGCTAGATACTTTCCCCCGAGTAAGACCGCCGTTCTTCGAAACCATATAACTAGATTTACCCAAAACCAAAGAGAATCGTTGTTCGAAGCTTGGGAGAGATATAAAGAGTTGTTACGAGCATGCCCACATCATGGTTTAGAAAATTGGTTAATCATTCAAACCTTCTATAATGGACTTCATTACAACACTAAGATGACCATCGACGCTGCCGCAGGCGGTGCTCTGATGAACAAACCTTACCCTGAAGCTAGTGCCCTCATCGAAGATATGGCTCAAAACCATCAATCATGGGGAGTCGAACGAGCGACAATTGAGAAGAAGGAAGCCCAAGGAGGAGTGCATGAACTAAGCTCTATAGACATGATGCAAGCTAAAATGGACGCATTAGCCCTTAAGGTCGAGCATATGTGCATAAACCCGAATACTATAGCCGCAGTTTCGACGGATTGTGAGATATGTGGAACCAAAGGACACCAATCTGCAGAATGCAGTCTATTAAACGAAACCCACTCTGAGAAAGTGAACTACACCCAAGGGAACCCATTCTCGAATACCTATAACCCTGGATGGAGGAATCACCCAAACTTCTCCTATAAAAACAATAACCCAATCCAAAATAATGCACCTCCGAGACCTAGTTATCAAGCCCCTAGATCAAATCAACCTATGCAACTTGTACCACCAAAGCCGAGCCTTGAGAAAATTATGGAAAATTTTATCACCGCTCAAACCCAACAAAACAAGGAGTTCATGAACCAGAACATTCATGTTAACGAATTGATTACTCAGTTAGGAACCAAGGTTGACCAAATAGTTACTCATACTAAGATGCTTGAAACCCAGATCTCTCAGGTAGCTTTAAACCAAGCCCCTCATACTACACCTGAAGGAAAATTCCCTGGACAACCTCAACAAAATCGGAGAGGACAAGCCAATGCCATTACCCTACGAAGTGGGAACGCTTATGATGAGCCACCAAACCGAAGATTGAGTGAACCCGAAACTTCTAAGGAATATACCAAACCCATGGACGAAGTAAAGGAACCAGAGGAATCTGAAAACCAGGAAGGTCAAGAAAAAGGAGAAGAACCTAAAGATAAAACTTACGTACCACCCCCGCTATATAAACCACCTATACCATATCCGCAAAGACTCAAACAAACCCAGATCAATAAACAGTATCAAAAATTTATTAAAGTTATAGAAAAACTTCATGTAGAAATCCCTTTTCACATAAGCCATCACCTAAATACCTTCTTATGCAAAGTTTCTCAAAGACATCCTTACCAACAAACGTAGACTTGACGATCCAAAGCTTTTGGAATGTAATGCTATTTCCGAGGACAAATTAGCAAAGAAAGATAAAGATCCTGGAAATTTCTCCATTCCTTGCCTTTTGGGTAATCATGTCATCGAAAAAGCTTTTCTAGACCTAGGAGCTAGTGTGAGTTTAATGCCTTTAGCGGTTTGTGAGAGGTTAAACTTAGGAGAATTACAGCCCACTAAGATGTCACTTCAGTTAGCCGATAGATCTGTTAAGTATCCGATAGGCATTTTAGAAGATGTCCCTGTTAGGATAGGTCAGTTATTTATCCCTACTGATTTTGTTGTCATGGACATCAAAGAGGACAATGATATACCAATCCTTCTAGGTAGACCATTCTTATCGACTGCAGGAGCCATAATAGATGTCAAGAAAGGAAAGTTGACATTTGAGGTAGGTGACGAGAAAATAGAATTTATACTTTCAAAATTTCTTATGGCACCTGTGATGGGAGACGCGTGTTATGCCTTAGATATCATTGATGAATGTGTTAGAGAACTAGAACAAGAAGAAATTATAAAAACAATTAAGTTACCATCAACTCTCATAAGGGAAGATGATGACTCTAAGAAACCCTACATCGATGATAACCTTTACGAATGTTTATCCCTTACCCCATATCCTATGCCATGCCCTAAGAAACCAACCTTAGAACTTAAGGAACTGCCTAAGAACATGAGATATGAGTTCCTCGATGAAGAGGTGAACCGCCCAGTTATAGTCAGTGCTACCTTGAGCCAAGAGGAAACGAACCAACTTTTAGACGTTTTACGAAGATATCTCTCAGCCTTAGGATATAATATCTCTGACCTGAAAGGTATAAGCCCATCCGTATGCATGCATCGAATTTCGCTCGAAGAAGATTCAAAACCCTCCAGGGAACATCAGAGAAGAATAAACCCTATAATGAGTGATGTTGTTAAAAAGGAAGTTCTTAAGTTACTTGAGGCAAGTATAATCTATCAGATCTCAGATAGTAAGTGGGTGAGCCCTATGCATGTAGTACCTAAAAAGGGAGGCATCACAGTCGTGCAAAACGACAAAGGCGAACATGTGGCAAACGTTTAGAAGGAGGATGGAGGATGTGTATAGATTATAGAAAATTAAATAAAGCAACCAGGAAGGATCATTTCCCTTTACCATTTATAGACCAGATGTTGGAGCGTCTAGCCAGACACTCTTACTTCTGTTATCTAGATGGATACTCAGGATTCTTCCAAATACCTATCCACCCCGAAGGTCAAGAAAAAACTACCTTTACATGCCCTTATGGAACTTTTGCCTACAGACGAATGTCATTCGACCTCTGTAATTCCCCAGCTACTTTCCAACGCTGCATGATGTCAATCTTTGCAGATTACCTAGATGGTATCATGGAAGTGTTTATGGATGATTTCTCGGTTTGAGGATTTGATTTCCATAATTGTCTTGCTAACCTTGAGAAAATCCTGGAGAGATGCGTGGAGGTGAACCTCGTGCTAAGCTGGGAAAAGTGTCATTTCATGGTGACCGAAGGAATAGTTTTAGGACATATAGTTTCTGAAAAAGGTATAGAGGTAGATAGAGCTAAAATAGAAGTTATAGAAAACCTAAAACCACCAAAAACCATCAGAGAAGTCCGAAGCTTTCTTGGACACGCTGGATTCTACCGGCGTTTTATTAAGGACTTCTCCAAAATAACTAAACCTTTAACTGGACTTTTAATGAAAGATGTTGAATTCATTTTTGATGAAAAATGTAATGACGCATTTAATCTTTTAAAGCAAGCGGTAATCTCAGCACCTATTATGAAACCACCTGATTGGTCAGAACCTTTTGAGATAATGTGTGATGCTAGTGATTATGCAGTTGGAGCCGTTCTAGGACAAAGGAAAGATAAAAAATTACATGCCATTTATTATGCCAGTAGAACCCTAGATGCTGCCCAACTTAACTATGCAACAACTGAAAAAGAATTACTCGCTGTAGTTTTCGCTATAGACAAATTTAGATCTTATCTAGTAGGAGCAAAAATTATAGTTTACACCGATCATGCTGCCATTCGTCACCTATTAAGTAAAAAAGATGCCAAGCCCAGGTTACTCCGATGGATTCTATTACTACAAGAGTTTGATTTAGACATAAGAGATAAAAAAGGCACTGAAAATGTAGTAGTCGATCACCTTTCTAGGCTAGAACATCTAAAACCAGAACTAGTACCCATAAATGATGATTTCGCCTATGATAGACTGATAGCTAAAGTAGAAACCATTGAAGATGATAACCTAAGCCCTCATGAGCATCCCCAAAATTCCTTAGCAATAAGTAACGTACCCTGGTATGCAGACTTCGTTAATTACCTAGCTGCTGATATAGTACCCCCTGATCTTGACTACCACCGCAAGAAGAAATTCTTCCACGATGTGAGAAACTTCTATTGGGATGAACCACTCCTTTTCAAAAGGGGTAAAAATGGCATTTTTCGCCGTTGTGTTCCGGAAGAAGAGGTGTCACATCCGCGAAAATCAACCGGCGGGCAAAAACAAAACAAACAGAGCCGCCACTGTGCGTCATTTATCCCAAAAGAGGGAAAGGAAACGCTCGAAGTAAACCTGGAAAAGACATGGTCTCGCGACCAAAGAGAGATGGGATCGGGAGTCGGTTATGCGAAGGGAAGGTATTAGCACCCCTACGCATCCGTCGTACTCGACGGGATCCACGCTCAGAAAGATAGAAGAAAGGTTGCTAAACACTGCTCAAAAGAATGCACACACACTGGAAGGAAACACAGATGGAAGAAGAGGGGGAAACGGGCTCGCTAGGATATCGCATCCTATGCCTACGTATCTCATCTGGAATGAGAATCAGAGCTATCGTAGTTCGGCTCACGCACGCCAAACAAAACACAAACAGGAAACCGACTGCCAATCGCTGGACTTACGTCAGACTCCACACAAACAAGCAAACATGGAAACCGAATGCCAATCACTGGACTTACATCAGACTCCAAACCAACAAACACACACAAGAAACCAACTGCCAATCGCTGGACTTATGTCGGACTCCAAACACACACAAAAGGGGTTAACCGGACGCTGAGTCGTCAAAAAGCAACAAAAAAGTTGAACAAACAAGCTAACAGGGAGTCTGGTACTCGAGCCTGCTAGCTGTCAAGCAAACACACACAAAAAAGGAAAAGGGTGCCCGGAGAGATCTCGTACGATCTCCTGCCTACGTACCTCATCTGGTATGAGGATCAAGGCGACGTAGTTCCCCTTAACAGGGAAAAAACTTCTAACCTAACCAGAGACTGGGAAATGACAAACTAGAAGGGAGCCTGACTCGAGCCTAATAGTTATCATGTAAATCCCCCATGGTCCTAGGTTAAGGTTTCTATCTAACTTGCACGGGGAGCAAGCTATCCTAAACAGCACAATCAAACAACACAAGCACAATAAACAATCACACACACTATATGCAATCAATTGGGCTCATACAAGGTTAGGCTGCAAAAGTAAGCCAACTAGAATGGGGTGTGGTTAGCTCTTAACCCTAACATTGAGAGTTAGGGTGAAGCAGATGAAATGGGAAGTGAGGGTAAGACCTCACAGCTCTTATCCCTGGCTTGGGAGAGCTTCAGACAAATGAAAGTGTGGGAGTTCAGAAAGTTGGAACTCTTCTCCACATATGACTGACACAACAAAGATCTTGGGTTATTATCCACAATGCATCAACACAAGGTGTGTGAGCAAAGTGGATGACACACTGAATAGCAGGAGATGGATTACACATCTCTTTTATCTGCCAATTTCCTCATAAGAGGACTTTTCCTGCTTGGCACAAAGATAAACAAACACAAGCATTGCCTCTTAAGGAGGGCTTCAGACAGGTGCCTGCCCACATAACAGGACAGGTCTTCCAAACTACATGAAGTCAAGAGAGTTATATCTCAGTGGTTAAGCAACCAAGCAAAAGCAAGTTCAAAGTGAACTTAAATCAACTAAGGTACCTGAAAAAATCTAACCCAATCAGTATACAATTCAAACAGTCAAACAGACAACAGTCAATCACACAATCAGACAGATAAGCAAGCAACAATGTGCAAGGCACAAGCTATTAAGCCACTTGGTCTCAAAGCCTACAAAACAACTCAAGGTTAGCCAATATCTAGAGCAAACATCAATGCTCAAGTGAGGAAGCATCATCAACTATGGACTTGGATGTGTAAACCTGAAATCAAAGCTCAACTGTGAGTTACAAACCACTAGGTCAAGGCCTAGGGTCAAAGATGGAGAAAAAAATTCAAAACAGAACATGAAATTTAACATGAATCAACTTCATTCAGTCAAGAACACAATCCAAAAGGTCCCATATCAATATCATTAACCAAAAGCATTTCATGAACCAAACATGGCAAGGTATGCAAATTGTAACCACATTGTGACATCAGAAGAAACAAATGCACATTAAATCAAAAATGATTCAAATAATCTTGGAAAAATTCATGAGTAAACAGGACATACAACATGATCACCACACCAAAAATTAGAGGCATTGGACATCATTAGGCATGGCAATCACATAGCATAAGTCAAGACAAGCACAACAAGCACATGTGTGACACCAATTGTCACACCAAGTTAGCATAGGCATAAAATAGAAATGGTTCATGGTAAAAACCTCCAACCAAAGCCAAAACACCATTCAACATGTCTAGAAATAGTGTGCAAAATTTCAGAAGCATTGGATAATCCACAAGCATTTCACAATCAAATGAAGTTCAAGGCAATCCAAAAGCTCACATGTGACCATCCAGAATGAAAAATCTCAATTAAATCAGGAATGATCCCAAAATTTCCAACAAAAATCATGAGCGATCAAAACATTCATATCAAGCATCATACAAAAAATCAGAACAATTGGATATCATTTAGCATGGTAAACACACCAATTAAGTTGAACATCTCAAGGTGTGACACACATTGTCACACCTAACTTAGCATGATCATAAAACAACAATGGTAAATGATAAAAATACCAAATCAACACCAAAACGTCCAGCAATGAGTCTAGTTATAGCATGCAAAATTCCATGAGCATTGGACAAGAATCAAACATTTCACAAATGATATAGCAAGGCAATGCCAAGAATGCATACATGTTCAAGTCTCCTAGCACCAAAAAATATTCAACCATGCACAATTTGTGGAAAAATGATCAAAAAATAATAGACAAAAAATGCAACACAATGCAAAAAACCTGGCAATTTTTGGATGATTATTTAATTTGTTATGAATTTTTGAAGATGAAGAAAAAATAAAAAAATGCATATGAAGCATGGTATGAAAATATGGAGGGAAAAGAAAATCAGCATAACATTTGAACTAAAATGCCACAGGTCGGAATCGAAGCAAGGCAATATTCAAACTCAAATGCGCGCTGTCATATGGTGAACTGACTTTTTGTGTTTTTTAATCGCAATGTCGCGGTTAGCAAGAGTCGCCACCGACTTTTCTTTTATCCAATAAGGAAAGGTGGAAAAGAACAGGAAAGACCTTAATTTAGATTCTTAGGTTCGGGAGGTACATTATACAAAGCGAAGGTGTTAGCACCCTTTGTATCCATGATTATCCATGGGCTCTTAATTGCTCAATCATTTATGTTTTTCTAGTTTGAAAAAGTGGTTGAGAAATGTGTAGGAAATGTTTTGAAAAGGAGAATTTAACTTTGTAATGATTCTTGAATGAATGTATACAAAGTGGTTATCTCCTTTAGTTTTGAAAATATAACTCGGCAATGATTCTAGTGCGAATGTATGCCAAGTGGTGATTTTCTAATGGAGGTTTTGAAAGGTGTAAGGTGTGAAAAGTAGTTTTAAATTGTGAATAAGCAATTAAGAGTTATACCTACCCGAGGTCTTTCCGGGCATTTCCTATCCTTATGAGGGTAAAACTGTCCTTACTATTGAGAAGTAAGCAGTTTTATTCTTTGGATGTAGAAGGGTCATCGAAGGGTCATCGATTGGTCATCGATTGGTCATTGAAGGCAATAGTTGTGAGGATACCTTAGCATTCGAAGGGACGATCATCATTTAACCGTAGGCTACACCGAAGGGTCATCGAGGGACAAAGGCAACATTCGAGGGACTATGATGATTTAACCGAAGAGTCTTTGCTAAGTGCATCCCCATATTCGCGGGACATGACCATTATACCGTAATACCGTAGGGTAACAAAGAGAGGTTCAAGATCGCATATTAAAAGGCAAAGTTTTACAATTAATTAGATAGCCGTAGTCGATTAAGTAATTAGGTCCATATTAAAATCAATACATTAAGATCAATTAAGCCATTAGGGTGGATCTTCACCATGAAATTAATACATTAAAATCAATTGAGTAATTCGGGTGAATCTCCATAAGGGTATCCCACACATAAAGTGGAATACCTAGCCGGCCATTTCCTCGGGAATATGTAAACCTTTACACAATTCAGCACACGGGTTAGAGCATCAAAGTAAAGTATAATTGAAAATTGCACTACAACACAACAGTCATAATCTCAGGCCAAATGATGCAGAATTATAATAAGTCTTGGTTAGATAGACATAAGGCAGAATAGAAAAGAAACAAAGCAGCCACTGTCCCGTTCGCCTCTGCTTCGCCTAGCGAAGGCTCAGCGAATGCTCGCTACAGGCTCGCTTAGCGATGTGCTAGCGAGCGGCCACGGGTTTGGAGTTTGACAGCAGCATGACCTCCGAAAACCTGAACTTTTATGGCATTTGATTACAGGAATAGCATGGACAAACATTCATGATATTCAAGCATATTTAAATTCGCATGTGAAATCAAATTACATATTCGAAACTTCAATCATGATGCTTTATGTATATAGAGATTACCGATTAAAAGCATAAAACAATAGTGATGCGCAAACCTGTTTGCAACTAAGCTGCTATGTTGGAGAGACTGATCACTTTTGGTATCGGATGGAGTTGGGCGGCGGTAGCTTCGGAGCTTCGGAGCGGAGGAGCGGCCTTCAGGGTTTCTTTATTCGGAACTCTCTAAGGTAGCCTCCAGGGTTTCTGTGCCAGGGTTTCCATCTGTCCTTGTCTCCTTTTCCTTTCCCTTTTTCTGACTGGAGTTGTGGTATTTATAATGCCTTTTTTTCATGACCTAATGGGTTCAGAATGAAGCCCAAAAATTCTGATGTTCGCAAGCTTCGCTAGGCGAGCGTGTAGCGAAAGTTCGCTAGGCGAAGGAATTGCTCGCCTAGTGAGCAGGCCAATTTGGGCCATTTTCTGGATTGGGCCTGTTGTGAGCTGGGCTTTTGTTCCTTTGAGGTCAGTGTCTTGCAGAACAAGTCGGAGTGCCTTGAAAAATGCCTTGTAATATCAACGGGCAAATTTTGGGGTATGACAGCTGCCCCTGTTCAATATTCTTGAACCGAGAGAGTAGAATGGTATGTGCACCATTCGTGGTCTGGAGGTGGAAGATTATTGAACACTAAAATGCCCCAAAATTTTGCGCTTGTCAACCAGGAGCTAGTCTTGATGGAGATGGGCTTAAAGATGCCATCCAGGGAATTTGATGATGAGAACTTCAGAGTGCGTCGTACATTAGACGATATCTGAAGACATGGATGTCGTACCGAGTCATACGATAGACCGTATAGTGAGTCATCCATTATGCTGTCGACTTCGCTGGGGAGTCAGAGTGTGTTACACGCTGCTGGGGGTAAGGGATCAGAATGGATCATATGCTAGACCGTATCTGAATACCAGAGTGAGTTGTTCATCAGGCGGATGACTTTGCCGAGGATGAAAAATCAGAATGGATCGTACGCTTGATCGTCTCCGAGTTGCAAAATGAGACCTCCATTAAGCGGGTGATTTCACTGGGGATAGAAGATCAGACCGGATCGTATGCTAGATCGTATCTGAGTTGAAGATCCAAATGGGTCTTATGCTAGACCGTATTGGAGTTGCAGGATGAGTCGTCCGTTAGGCTGTGTCTGATGATAAAAGGGGGTAGTCATATGCTAGATTACACTTCAGAAATGTACCGTACACTAGGTAGCATCTGAGGAGATGAAGGTCTAACTGGGTCGTACATTAAACCGTATCTGAGCAGAATGAGCTGTCCATTAGGCTGAATCTGACGATGAAAGGGGTAGTCGTATGCCAGACTACACTTCAGAAATGTACCGTACACTAGGTAGCATCTGAGTGGATGAAGGTCTAACTGGGTCGTACATTAAACCGTATCTGAGCAGAATGAGCCGTCCATTAGGCTGAATCTGACGATGAAAGGGGTAGTCGTATGCCAGACTACACTTCAGAAATGTACCGTACACTAGGTAGCATCTGAATGGATGAAGGTCTAACTGGGTCGTACATTAAACCGTATCTGAGCAGAATGAGCCGTCCATTAGGCTGAATCTGACGATGAAAGGGGTAGTCGTATGCTAGACTACACTTCAGAAATGTACCGTACACTAGGTAGAATCTGAGGAGATGAAGGTCTAACTGGGTCGTACATTAAACCGTATCTGAGCAGAATGAGCCGTCCATTAGGCTGAATCTGATGATAAAAGGGGGTAGTCATATGCTAGACTACACTTCAGAAATGTACCGTACACTAGGTAGCATCTGAGGAGATGAAGGTCTAACTAGGTCGTACATTAGACCGTATCTGAGCAGAATGAGCCGTCCATTAGGCTGAATCTGATGATAAAAGGGGGTAGTCGTATGCTAGACTACACTTCAGAAATGTATCGTACACTAGGTAGCATCTGAGGATATGAAGGTCTAACTGGGTCGTACATTAGACCGTATCTGAGCAGAATGAGCCGTCCATTAGGCTGAATCTGATGATAAAAGGGGGTAGTCATATGCTAGACTATACTTCAGAAATGTACCGTACACTAGGTAGCATCTGAGGAGATGAAGGTCTAACTGGGTCGTACATTAAACCGTATCTGAGCAGAATGAGCCGTCCATTAGGCTGAATCTGATGATAAAAGGGAGTAGTCGTATGCTAGACTACACTTCAGAAATGTACCGTACACTAGGTAGCATCTGAGGATATGAAGGTCTAACTGGATCGTACATTAGACCGTATTTGAGTTGTTGAAGGTCAGAATGGATCGTACGCTAGATCGTATCTGAGTTGAAGGAGTCATATGTTGGGCTGAATCAGAACGAACCGTACGTTAGGCTGAATCTGATAGTATTTGTGTATACCGTATTTGCGATAAATGTCTGGGATGAACTTATAGATGCCATCGTTAGGAGGATGTCAGAATGAATGTTGACATGGAGTATATCTGAAAGATGTAGTTGAATCCTGAATGTAATTGATAAAGCCGTCCGTCTGAATGGGCCTTTGTTTTGATTGTATCAAGAGGATAATTAACCTGAAAAATAAAGTTAGCTTCATGCCATGTCACGATGCATGAGATGCAAATGTTGTATGCATGCGTGTGCTGTGAAATGATGTAATGAGTGAATTATGCGTCTGGAATAAATGAGAGCATTGTATACATGTATATGTTATGAAATGACGTAATGTATATGATGCGGAATGAAAATTGTATTTAGGTATGTGATGTGAAATGATGTAATGAATGCACTATGTGTCTGAAACGTTCTTCCAGGGGACTCTACTGGGGAAATAAATCTCAGTCTTCTGGTCGGAGATATTTGTATTGATGACCCTTCCTTAGCTAGGGGTATTTGACTTTTATCTGATGGCAGAGATATTTAACAGAGCCTGGCTGGGGGTAGAAGAGATGACCAGTCTAGTGATGCCAATTTCTTCTGGGGAATAACTGGCGTTGCCGGGGAATCGAATTAGCAACGGATTCATTAGGAAGCGTGATTAGACCTTCTCCTCGATCCTGAAGTCGTGTAGTAATTGCTATTACTATTCTAGGCATGCATTTTTGGTAAACATTGATCATATTCAAATGCATAAATCAATTCAAATTAAATCAATGGACGTTTACGCAAACAAAACAGAAAAGGTAAAACAAAAGCATCTTTTTGGAAATGAAATTGTATTGATTTTGAAAGAGGGCCTGTAAACAGGCAATTTGTGTACAAGGAGACAGAAATCCTAGTAAGAGGAAATCGTCAAGAAAACAAAGAGAAAGCTATGCAGAAAAGGTCCTATTGATTTTAATTCCACTACTGTCATTATGTCTTCAAGCGTCTCATCTCCTGTTGTCGGATAGAAGGGATTGGTTTGTTCAGTCCTTGGAACTTGGTTGAAGCTGACTGAGAACGGGACATAGTCTTACGCTTTAATCCCTAATTTTTGCCTGGACCGCCTTTTCAGGTTTTCAGTCCACCAGGATACCCTTTTTTGCCCAAGCCGCCTTTTCAGGTTTTCGACTTGCCGGGTGTACGTTTTTATATGTTTATCCCTAATTTTTGCCCGAACCCTTTTGGTTCGCCGGGATGCCCTTACTTTTGCCTAGATACGTCGACCTAGCGGGTCTCTTTTATGCGTAGTATTTTTTAACTATGTCCGCGTTCACAGGATGCAGGAAATCTTCGCCGTCCATTGTAGCAAGTATCATGGCTCCACCAGAGAATATCTTCTTAACCACAAATGGCCCTTCGTATGTGGGAGTCCATTTACCTCTGGGATCACCTTGCGGTAGAATGATACGCTTGATCACCAAGTCGCCAATTTGATATACCTGTCTCTTGACCTTTTTGTTAAATGCCTGGATCATGCGCTTCTGATATATCTGCCTATGACAAACAGCCGCGAGTCTCTTCAATCAAATTTATCTGATCGAGTCGAGTCTGAATCCGTTCATCTTCATCTAAGCCCGCCTCTTTCATGATTCTTAGAGAGGGAATCTGAACTTCCACTGGTAAGATGGCTTCCATTCCATAGACTAAAGAGAACGGAGTTGCCCCTGTCGAAGTGCGCACTGAAGTGCGATAACCGTGGAGAGCGAATGGTAACATCTCATGCCAGTCTTTGTACGTTACTGTCATCTTTTGTATGATCTTCTTGATATTCTTATTAGCAGTCTCCACGGCGCCGTTCATCTTTGGCCGGTACGGAGAAGAGTTATGGTTTTTTATTTTGAACTGCGTGCAGAGTTCAGTTTAGTACCATTATCAGTGATAACTCTTTCAGGAGACAACAGGTTTCTCGAATAGATATTTGATAGAATCCATCTTAGAAGTCAATAAAGTGGTATGATTCAACATATATTGTCTTAGTCGGCGAGCAGCCCAAGCCAAAGCACAGCAAGCTTTCTCGAGCTATGAGTATCTTGTTTCACAGTCGGTACCTTTTGCTAAGGTAGTATATTGCATGCTCTTTTCGACCAGACTCGTCATGTTGCCCCAACACACCCCATTGAATTTTCTAACACAGTCAAATACATGATTAGCGGTCTTCCTTCAGCTGGTGGCATCAGAATTGGAGGTTCTTGGAGATACTTCTTGATTTTGTCAAAAGCTTCTTGACATTCATCATTCCATATTATCTCTTGATTTTTCTTTTTTTAGTAATTTGAAGATGGGTTTGCAGGTAGCGGTCAAATGGGAGCTAAATCGGGCGACGTGGTCCAGATTTACGATTTCGATCGATGCCCCATGCGGCTGAATAGTCTTTTCTTCTTGCAGTAGTCTGACAAGCTATTCAGGTACTTCACAATCTTCCTCACTTCCATCCTCGGCTTGGTAGATCGGATTTTCAAAGTCATAATGAACCGTAGTAGAGTTATTATCAACAGGATCCAGAGTCGATATGGATCGGCAAATTGTTACGTGAGTGTGTGCAAGAAAACATAGCTTGTTTGAAAAATGACAGGAAAGATAAAGAGCGCAATATTTGAATGCAAAAAGATTCCATTGATCTATTGAATGTGAATATGCTTATGAAAATGACAAAACATTTAACCAAATTTGATACATTAGATAAGCAATAACAATTACTCCTGACTAAAGGAAATCAGGATAGTGTCTTCAGCCTTCCAATTATTGGGTCCGTCACCAATTGTTGGGAAAATCCAGCTATCCAAGTCATAATCGTTATCAGTATCTTCCACAGCATTGACAGTCTCGTCATGATTAGGCAGAGGAGCAGGGATGTCATTAGGAGTCTCCGGAGTATCAGAGGTAGCCGCCTGTATCTTTCCACTTCGAATACCGCGTTCCACATGCTCACCTGTGAATATAAGTTCAGTGAAACCCAATGAGGAACTCCTCAATAGATGGCTGTAGAATGGGCCAGTCAGTGTGCTCATGAACATGTCCACTAATTCTCGATCAGTCATAGGGGGTTTGACTCTGCTAGCCAAATCTCTCCATTTTGAGCATATTCTTTGAGGCTTTCTTTAGATCCTATAGTCATATTTTGCAACTGTAGCCGAGTAGGCGCTAATTCAGAATTATACTGGTAGTGCTTGTAGAAAGCTGTCGCTAAATCAGTCCAGGTGCGGATGTCAGAGCTCTCGAGCTGATAGTACCATTCTAACTGTGTGCCAGACAGGCTCTCTTGGAAGAAATGGATCCATAGTTTCCTATCAGTGGTATACGGCTGGATCTTTCTCACATAAGCTCTCAGATGCATCTGAGGACAAGATGCCCCGTCGTATATAGTGAAAGTGGGAATCTTGAATTTGCGAGGAATGATCACATCAGAGACCAGACCCAAGCCTTCGAAATCCAGACCGGGTGCCTTCTGACCCTCCATAGCTAGCATACGTTCTTCTAGCAACTTGTACTTATCATCTCTTGGAGAGTACTGTTCATTTTCATAATCCTCGTCGTCGTCCTCCTGGTTGAGAGGATTAGCATTCTCATCTTCCGAATCATTTTCTGTCTCCTCTTCTTGATCCTTTGGAAGTCTGATCTTGACTCCCGCAGCCTGTCCTTTAAGCCTTCTTCCCGGGTTAATGTAACTCACAGGTTTCTTGTCTTTCTTCTCGAGCAATAGAGCCTTTAGTTCCTCCTGCCCCTTGGATAAGTTCAAGATCATCCCTTGGAGTTGAGCATTCTGAGCCTGGAGATCTTTGACGGCTTGTTCGAGGTCCATTTTTCTGTTTGCATGAAAACCGTGAGAACATTGATCCCTTTAGAACACCTGTTATGCAATGTTATGCTATGCAATGTATGAAATGTTTTCAAGGACTTTTGGAATTTAACTTTGCATAAACTACCAAAAAAAAGGAAACTTTTTTTTTTTTTTACAAAATAGAGCAAAGTTAAATCCCTAAGTTCTCGAAATGGTTAGTTCAATGCCATGATGTTATGATGATGTTATGATGTTATGATGTTAAGTAAATAACAAGCACAAGCAAGTCACACAACCATCATTCCTAAGTTTTAAGGCTTGCATGAGTTCCATAGGTAAGTACCCTCCCCACTGAAGTTTGGTTGGTTCAACCTGTCCTAGAATAGTAACCGGGTTCTAGAAGGATCTCAGATCATCGACCTTTCTTTAAGTCCACTTCAGTGCAACGCCAAGTGGTTGACCAAAGCTTCCCTAAAGTCCAATCTCAAAGAGTGTAGTATCGAGTCTCAACCAACCCCAGTCGGAACCGAAGTCAGTTATCTCACTACTTTCTAATGGCTAGGATGAGTCAATTAGGGTTCTAAAGGTCTGGTTAATGCTTTGATGACACCACGCGAATGCCAAATTTTTCCTCAAGTAAACATGAGGAACATCAGGACATCCAAAGTGTCACATTAACCGTAGCCATCATTTTAACCATTCCAGTATACGCCGGATAGTCGCGATGATCTATTGCTACTTACCTAAGGTACACTAGATCCGGGTGTAGGATCTTTCACTCAAGCATAAAATACCCTCAAAAGAAGGAATAGTTTAAAACATAAATGATTTTTAAGGTGACCTCTCTTTGTAAGTCCCCAGCAGAGTCGCCAGTTCTGTCATACGGTGAACTGACTTTTTGTGTTTTTTAATCGCAATGTCGCGGTTAGCAAGAGTCGCCACCGACTTTTCTTTTATCCAATAAGGAAAGGTGGAAAAGAACAGGAAAGACCTTAATTTAGATTCTTAGGTTCGGGAGGTACATTATACAAAGGGAAGGTGTTAGCACCCTTTGTATCCATGATTATCCATGGGCTCTTAATTGCTCAATCATTTATGTTTTTCTAGTTTGAAAAAGTGGTTGAGAAATGTGTAGGAAATGTTTTGAAAAGGAGAATTTAACTTTGTAATGATTCTTGAATGAATGTATACAAAGTGGTTATCTCCTTTAGTTTTGAAAATATAACTCGGCAATGATTCTAGTGCGAATGTATGCCAAGTGGTGATTTTCTAATGGAGGTTTTGAAAGGTGTAAGGTGTGAAAAGTAGTTTTAAATTGTGAATAAGCAATTAAGAGTTATACCTATCCGAGGTCTTTCCGGGCATTTCCTATCCTTATGAGGGTAAAACTGTCCTTACTATTGAGAAGTAAGTATTTTTATCCTTTTGGATGTGAAAGGGTCATCGTAGGGTCATCGATTGGTCATTGAAGGCAACAGTTGTGAGGATACCTTAGCATTCGAAGGGACGATCATCATTTAACCGTAGGCTACACCGAAGGGTCATCGAGGGACAAAGGCAACATTCGAGGGACTATGATGATTTAACCGGAGAGTCTTTGCTAAGTGCATCCCCATATTCGCGGGACATGACCATTATACCGTAATACCGTAGGGTAACAAAGAGAGGTTCAAGATCGCATATTAAAAGGCAAAGTTTTACAATTAATTAGATAGCCGTAGTCGATTAAATAATTAGGTCCATATTAAAATCAATACATTAAGATCAATTAAGCCATTAGGGTGGATCTTCACCATGAAATTAATACATTAAAATCAATTGAGTAATTCGGGTGAATCTCCATAAGGGTATCCCACACATAAAGTGGAATACCTAGCCGGCCATTTCCTCGGGAATATGTAAACCTTTACACAATTCAGCACACGGGTTAGAGCATCAAAGTAAAGTATAATTGAAAATTGCACTACAACACAACAGTCATAATCTCAGGCCAAATGATGCAGAATTATAATAAGTCTTGGTTAGATAGACATAAGGCAGAATAGAAAAGAAACAAAGCAGCCACTGTCCCGTTCGCCTCTGCTTCGCCTAGCGAATGCTCGCTACAGGCTCGCTTAGCGATGTGCTAGCGAGCGGCCACGGGTTTGGAGTGTGACAGCAGCATGACCTCCGAAAACCTGAACTTTTATGGCATTTGATTACAGGAATAGCATGGACAAACATTCATGATATTCAAGCATATTTAAATTCGCATGTGAAATCAAATTACATATTCGAAACTTCAATCATGATGCTTTATGTATATAGAGATTACCGATTAAAAGCATAAAACAATAGTGATGCGCAAACCTGTTTGCAACTAAGCTGCTATGTTGGAGAGACTGATCACTTTTGGTATCGGATGGAGTTGGGCGGCGGTAGCTTCGGAGCTTCGGAGCGGAGGAGCGGCCTTCAGGGTTTCTTTATTCGGAACTCTCTAAGGTAGCCTCCAGGGTTTCTGTGCCAGGGTTTCCATCTGTCCTTGTCTCCTTTTCCTTTCCCTTTTTCTGACTGGAGTTGTGGTATTTATAATGCCTTTTTTTCATGACCTAATGGGCTCAGAATGAAGCCCAAAAATTCTGATGTTCGCAAGCTTCGCTAGGCGAGCGTGTAGCGAAAGTTCGCTAGGCGAAGGAATTGCTCGCCTAGCGAGCAGGCCAGTTTGGGCCATTTTCTGGATTGGGCCTGTTGTGAGCTGGGCTTTTGTTCCTTTGAGGTCAGTGTCTTGCAGAACAAGTCGGAGTGCCTTGAAAAATGCCTTGTAATATCAACGGGCAAATTTTGGGGTATGACACGCGCCTAATGCAAAACGGTGGTGTTTCAACATGTAAACCCTAAGCGCGCGCCAGCAGTGATTTGAAAATCCGCAGGAAAAACCTATGAACTCGTGGCAAATTTCGCAGGTAGGCTATGCGTTCCGCAGGTAATTCCCTAGGTAAACTGGAAACATGCATGAATCATGAAGAACACGATGAATGTCTTCATCCAGATTTTTCCAGAAAAAATCAAACCGTCCAGAAATGAAAACCAATGCATCATTCAACTCGTCATGCATCATACAACAAAGATCAATAATCATTTCATGGAAAAACACATACACATGCATGGATTGAAGGAATCAAAGTTCATCATTCAAAACTTCAAACGCATGGATCTTACTCAATTCAGCATGAAATCACTCCATTCAAAGCTCAGGTTCATCACCATTAAAAGATCTACATGATAGGCCTAATGAATTGAAGAATTAAAGAGGTCAAAAAACCTACCTCTTGATGAGCAGCAACTGAATCCACGTGTTTCCAAGCTTTGCCACGCCTCAAATCTCTTCCAGTATGCTTATGTAGATAGATGATGATAAAATGGAGACTTGAATGTACACGAAACTTGCTTAATCTTCACTTGCCATGGAAGCTTCACCTCTTGAACATGAACAACATAGCAACAATTTCCTCTGTTTCCACGTGCAAATGCTCTCAAATATGCTCCACAATGATGAATGAATCAAGAAAAGTGCTTGTGTTTGAAGAATTTTGGAGAAAAAGTGAGAGAGAATTTTTGAGATTTTTGTGATTCTAGATCTAGAAATGGTAATTGTGATTGTTAATGCTGAAAACAGTTAGAGTTATGCTTATATACCTCCTCCTAATCATGTTTAATTAAGCTTAAACCAATGCAAGATGTAATTAGTGAGTTATGGAGTGTTTTGACAAATTTGGTTTTTCACCTTATGCATGAAATGCATGGTGAATAGTGCATGAAAATCTGATTCATTTCCACTTAAAATTTGATTTTAGAGCCAATGGTAATGAAAAAAAGATCAAGCCACGCACCAATTTTAAACTTCATATTTTCCCTCCAAAAATCAAGTGAATTTCCAAATATTCATGTGATGATAATGCATGTCATGTAATGCAAGATTTGGAAACTAGAGATCAGAATAAGAACAATGCAAAAAGAGCCATCCAATTTGGAGTTTTGGTTGAGAAGTTATGCTCATTTGAATCTTCAAGTACACTTGGTCAAGTTTTGATCATATCTCCTTAACCACACATGAGAAATTGATGATCTTGGACTTTTTAGAAATGGGAGAGAAAGATCTACAACTTTCATGTTCAACAAAATTTCATTTGAAGCTTTCTTGATGATGTAATATTGAGTTGAAAACCTTTCCATTTTTGGCAAGTTCAAATTACAGGTCACTTTCTATTTTTGGCAAGTTTTGACCTGACTTTAAATTCTCCAATGTGAGTGTTTGAAATGTCAAATGAGACTTGTTTGAACATGAATGAAGTATTTCTATCCACTTCCTACCTCCAAATCCAACAGTTGACTTGACAGTTGACTTTGGTGGTTGATAGATGACCTGGTCATGCACAGATGGTTTTGAGCCTCAACCACCTGATGAAATGGCACCAAAACGAAACCCTAGCTTATACAAGATCAATAAAATCACATGATGATCTCCACCTCAATAAAAACCTCATCTCCTTGAAAAACCCTGATTGGCATAATGCAACTGATTAGGGTTGACCAGAGGTCAAAACCCTAATCCCAAGGAGCTTGATCAGAAATAATGAATTATGATGATGATGATGTACCATTTCAACCAAGATAATACTCAACCTTCTTGAGGAACCGAGAAACCCTAATTGAAGCACAAACCTCAGATGATTAGTGATCAATTTATGAGACCCTCAGGCTTGAATCTCTCAACCTCTCTATCTTCTGAGAAAGACCTAGGAGGATGACTTGTGTATTTTCCATGATATGCAAAGATGTAATGCCTAATGTCCTACAAAATGAAATGCAATATGCTAAGCTAGTCCCAAGAGAGGAGGGCAAATTTTGAGGTGTTACAAGAGGTAAATAATATTATCAAGCATTGTCATTCTGCACCTTATGGTGGACATGCGAGCACCTCTAAGACATACGCCAAGATTCTTCAAGCTGGCCTATTCTGGCTTACCATGTGGCGTGATGTCTATGCTTGCATTGTCAAATGTGATAGACGCCAACACACTGGAAACATTTCAAGGCGTGATGAAATGCCTCTAAGAAACATTCAGGAAGTAGAACTCTTTGATGTATGGGGTATAGATTTCATGGGACCTTTCCCACCATCCTTAGGAAATAGGTACATCTTAGTAGCTATAGACTATGTGTCTAAGTGGATTGAAGCTATAGCTGCACCCACAAACGACACTAGCGTAGTAATCAAACTATTTAAAAACTATATATTCCCTAGATTTGGAACACCACGTTTAGTCATAAGCGATGGAGGATCACACTTTATATCGAGAATATTTGACAAACTTTTAAGAAAATATGGAGTTAGTTATCGTCAGCAAAACCACCACCGTCAACATATTGCACTCATAGAAAACACTCAAGGTTCCATTTTGGGTAACCTTCGAGAGGTGAGGACCGCTCAGGATGCCCTGCAGGCGAGGATGGATCAAAGAGATCGTCGTCGTACCCGATCCCGTCGTCCACCTCAGGATGGCGAAGGCACCAGTGGTCAGCAGTAGGTTGTCAGGTAACTCTTCCCTTATCTTATTTTGAAACATTGGGGACAATGTTCGATTTAAGTGTGGGAGGAGACTCTATCGTCTTTTCTTTATTACCTTTCTCGTCTTTCCTTTATCGTTTTTCTTTGCTGTTTTTAGATAGCTTGTTTATTTTTATTTCCTTTTAGTTGTTTATTTTGCTTTTTAGTATAATGCACGAGTCTGACGAGTCACCAAATATAGTATATCTTTAGTACAATCTAATCTCCCCATACCTTTAGCCCCACCGAATTTTTTTTGCAAAAGAAAACAGTGTTATTCCGAAAGTTTTCGGGTTCTAAAGACAGGTTTCAAGTAAGGATGCGGTGACTTGGGAGAACTTTGCGAAACATCAGTATTATTTCAGCACCATAGACTTTGTAAATATAGGAATCATTCCTGAAACCCCATATACCATGGCCTTAATCATCATTTCCGTATAAGTCCTCAGTAGTTTATCTCAGTAGTCAGCTCCGGCCTACGCATCCTCTACGTAGGGGACCGATGCAAATAAGTGAATGATCCAGCAAAACAAAAAATAAAAGAAAGCAAAAAGACAACTCCGGTATAGGTGACCCTTGTAACACCCCAAAATTTGCCCTCCTCATTCATGCATTCATTTAGCATTTCATATTGCATTTCATCATGTCAATCAGAATTAGATCCGAAAAAAAAAAAAATAATAATAATAATAATAATTTTTTACAAAATAAATAAATAAATAAAAATAATAAAAAATAAATAAATAAAATATAATAAATTTTTTTGGACTTGGGTCTCTCTCATTTGAGCCCACAAAACCATGAAATTCAGTCTATAAATACCAAGGCTTCACTTGAGAAAAAGGAAGAGAAGCAAAATACTCTGAGGTTTCCTTGGAACAAAACCCTGAGGAAAAAGATAGTGAGAGAAGAGCTAACGGAGTTCAGAGCAGCCTCCAAACCCTGAAGGGAACTCAACTACATAGAATCACCTCTGTCTCACATCAATCAAGCTCTCCAATCAGCTTGGAAGGATCTCAGGGTTTCCCATTCCTCAAATTGTTGTTACTTCGGATCTTTATCCGCGTGGTACTTTTACATTTTTCCCGTATTTTACTGCTTTCCCAGCTGGAAGACCTCGATAGGAGGCATTTGTTTTCTTTTGTTTATTTACTTTTGAGCCCCTTGTTGGCACATTTACTTTATACATGTTTGTTTTGTATGTGTTCGTATCCCTGCAGGTAGCGCGGTTCCTTCGTCAAGGACTGCCTTTTTGCCCTTGAGCATCCCAAACCCTAAAACCCTAAACACACGTTTACTCCTTCTACTACAGGCGAGTAAGTCTCCAAAGGTCGAGCATCCGGTAGATTGCGTAGTGACGTCGTTCGTCCAAAACCCAATCCACAACCCCGTAGTTAGCCGAACTACGGCTTGCTCTGATTCTCATTCCAGATGAGATACGTAGGCATAAGACGCGATGTCTTAGCGAGCACACATCCCCCAACCCATAGGTCAGCCAAGCTACGAAGACTCTGATTCTCATATTCAGATGAGATACGTATGCAGTGGATGCGACATCCGCGCGAGTCATTTTCATTTAACCCTTTTTTTTTGGTAAACAGCACAAGATAAACTCACACCCTTTAGACGAAAACTACAAAAGTGGATCCCGTAGAGTACTACGGATGCGTAGGGGTGCTAATACCTTCCCTTCGCATAACCGACTCCCGAACCCAAGATTTGGTTGCGAGACCCCGTCTTATCCTTTCCTTTTTCAGGTTTACTTCGAGCGTTTCCTTTCCCTCCTTTGGGATGAATAACGCACGGTAGCGACTCTTCTGTCTTTTTCTTTCGCCGGTTGTTTTTTTTGCGCACTGTATTTTTCAGGTTGCGACAGCTGACGACTCTGCTGGGGACTAAGAAGTTGACCTCTTGCTGGTCCATCTTCCCTAAGCGAGTCCCTCCTAGCTTGTGTGATTTCTTGTTTATTGGGTGTTCACGCTTTTGTACATTTATTTACTTACCTGCTTGCATTCATCTGCTGTATCTGTTGGATCTGTTTGTTTGTTTGTTGGGATGAGATGTTCTATGAGAGATAAGCCCATTACTCAGGCTTGAGTGTACACACAGGTTTTAGAGTGGATGATCATGAGGCTTGCGTGGCATGTTGCTACGTTAAGTCGTTCGTGAAGAACCACACCCAGACGAGGTTTCTTTTGGATATATTATGTCCTACGGATGTTCCGTAACGACATGGTGTTCCTTTAGAAATCGTCGACTCTGGTGACCATTTCCCGAGAACTCAGTCGAGGCCTCTCCTCCGAGACGTGATTATGTTAGCTCTGGTGGGCGCATTCTCGTTGATCAATCCGAGGACCCCGAGACTGGGAACTTGCTTTAGGATGTCCTGTTGAGGGGAGTCAGTGGAGGTCTTTTATCCCGTAATAATGCCAAACCTTCAGTGGTAAACGTATTATTCGCGACTGAAGGGCTGAAGCTAACGAACTTCTGTTATTAGAACCTACCAGTGAGGGGTGGGCTAAATTCAGGAAACCTTAACCTCCAACCAACCCGATTTTCTGGAGCAGAGTTTTGGTCTTGTATTATATTCCTCAGTGAATTTCTCTCCAGGAAGTGCAACCTGACAGATGTTCAAGCGGATCCATCAATTCTGATTGACATGCCTTTGCATTGCATAACATCATCTGCATATTTGCATCCAACATCTCATGCTTATTCATTTGCAGGGTATTCCCTTTCAAAATGGGGGTGCCTTAAAACTGAACAAGCAGTGCATCGCATACCACGCATATTAACCCTTGTCTGTTTTGCAGGTGTCACCGCAGTGTCTAATGTTTGTTCCCTGTATCAGGCAGTTATTGGTCCCAAGCGAGTTCACAGATACCCGACAAAGGAAAACCGTCCACGACTAGCGATGGACCAAGTACAGAAAGAGCTGGCTGATATGCGTGAAAGGATGGATCAGTTCATGACATTGATGACTGGTATGGCAGAAGGCCAGGAAAAGCTGAGGGAATTGGTTGAGCAACCGAGACCCGATCCGGAGGTGGAGATACCAAATGCTGAGGGAAACCCTGGTAACCCTGGGAACGCTGATAACCCTGTGAACACTGGTAACGCGGGTAACGCAAATGCTGATGGAAACCCGGGTAATGTTGGCAACACAGGGAATGTTGGAAATGGTATTGGCGGAAGGTGCAATGTGAATCAAGGAATTCGGATTAACGGGCGCCCCGTTACTGAAGATTATCAGTATGATCAATTTTCTTTGCACGACGAGGCCCTCGAGACCACTCGCCGTATGGATGAGCTTGCTGAGAAGCTCAAATCTTTGGAGTCTCAAAATTCCTTAGGCTTTGATGTCACAAATCTTGGTCTGGTTCAGGGAGTAAGGATTCCTCACAAGTTCAAACCCCCTACTTTTGAGAAATACAACGGGGCTTCTTGCCCACGCACTCATCTCCAATCTTATTTGGGAAGGTTGGGAGCTCACACGGAAGATGAAAAGCTGTGGATGTACTATTTTGAAGACAGTCTAACTGGAGCTTCTCGTGAATGGTATTCTCATTTGTCTCGTACTACCATCAAGAGCTGGAAAGACTTGGCAGAGGCTTTTGTCAAGCAATATCAATACAACTTGGACATGGCTCCAAATCGGACCTTGTTGCAAGGTATGTCCCAGACTGCCAAGGAGACCTTTAGAGAATATGCTCAGCGTTGGAGACAGATTGCTGCGTCCGTCCAACCCCCTATGTCTGAAAGGGAGATGGCGGGCATGTTCATGAACACTCTTCAAGGCAATTATATTGAGAGATTGGCTGCTCGCCCGTCAATCAGCTTTGCAGAGATAGTAATTGCTGGAGAAAGAATCGAGAGTCTGTTGAAGATGGGCCGAATTCAAGACAATAGTGTTTCCAACCCATCAGGTCCCAAGAGACCGTTTGCTGGTAACGGTCAGCGAAGAAAAGAAGGCAAGGCAAGCGTTGTGTATGCCGGCAGAGGCAGGAGTAAAGGACTCCCTAATTATTATCAAGATCAAGTGGCCGCAGTCACTATTCCAACACCTGTTCCTCAACCGCAATATCATCCGCAACAACAACCTAGGTACAACAATCAACAACAAGGAGGTAATCCGGGTCAGCAGAGACACTATCAACAACGTCCAAGGCAGACGGACCGGGTCATCGAGCCAATCCCAATGCCTTATTCAGTATTACTTCCCAAGCTGATTGACATGAATCTGGTTACATTGAGAACTCTGGCCCCACCAATCGATCCCAATAATTTGCCTAGAGGTTATGATGTCAACGCCAGATGCACTTTTCACTCCAACGCACCTGGCCATACTACAGATAATTGCAAGGCTCTCCAGTTAAAGGTACAAGATTTGAGAGATGCCCAGGCTATCAATTTTGCTCCGGTGCCTAATGTTATCCAGAACCCGATGCCGGCTCACGGCAGGCAGAGGATTAATGTTGTTGATAGTGGGGAAACTTTGAATTTGGTTTCTGATGTGACTAAGGTGAAGACTTCCCTATCGGTGGTTAAAGACCGACTTCTGAAAAGACAGATTTTCCTGGGCTGTGGGGAAGAATGCAGAAATTGTCAAGCTGCCGAAAACGGATGTGACAGTTTGAGAAGGGGTATTTAGCAGCTGATAGATGAAGGTTATCTTCAGTTCGATCAGGCCCGTCCGGTGAAGAATGATGTATCGACGGTAACGTTTTATTTCACTCCTGAAGAAATATATGTTCCCGAGAGACTCGCTCCGACAATAATATATTTCCCAGAAAGTACAGAACCAGCAGCGGTGAACATCGAAAGTTCAGCACCAGTCGCAATTTACTCTGACAGCCCTTAACCGACTTTGGTTGGTCCAATCACCATCACGGTACCAGGACCTGTTCCGTATGAGAAAGACAGTGCTATCCCGTGGCACTATGGGGCTGATATCTACTGCCAGGGGCAGAAAGTTAACGAAGAAGACATTGACATTGGTAGCTCCGCTGTAGACAATGTTGGAGGGGTTGGTGGCTTCATTCGCAGTGGACGCCTATTTGCACCATCAACATTACGCGCGAATACTGAAGCCGAGGCAGCTGCCAAGGCTAAAGGGAAACAGGTATCCACCGAAGAGGTTACTACTGAGGAAGATCCTCCTAAGACCGCATTCGAGAAGGAAGTGGATGAGTTTATGAGGATTATCAAGAAAAGTGACTACAAGGTAGTCGACCAGCTAAATCAGACACCCTCAAAGATCTCAATTCTCTCACTATTGCTGTGCTCTGAGGCGCACAGAGCAGCCTTGTTGAAAGTACTGAATATGGCCTATGTTCCACCGGAGATAATTGTTAACCAGCTGGAGTCGGTAGTTTCCAATGTAAACGCTAGCCGGGGGCTAGGTTTCACCGATAATGACCTGACACCTGAGGGCAGGAATCACAACAAAGCCTTGCATATCACAATGGAGTGCAAAGGGGTGGTGCTTTCCCATGTTTTGGTTGATACAGGCTCTTCTCTGAATGTTCTTCCAAAGAAAGCCTTAATGAAATTGGATTGCGATGGCATCATCCTGAGGCCAAGTAACTTAGTTGTGAGGGCTTTTGGTGGCTCTAAGAGAGCTGTTTTTGGCGAAGTTGAGTTGCCAGTTAAGATTGGACCGCAGGTGTTCAAGAGCACCTTTTATGTGATGGATATCCAGCCTGCCTACAGCTGTCTGCTAGGTCGGCCTTGGATTCATGCTGCCGGTGCTATTACTTCTACCCTCCACCAGAAGCTCAAATATGAACTAGAAGGTCAGATCGTCACTGTATGTGGTGAAGAGGATATTTTTGTTAGCCACCTGTCTACATTTAAGTATGTAGAGATGGATGGCGAGATGCATGAGATGCTGTGTCAGGGCTTCGAAACTACAAACATCAATGAGGTCGCGCCCGAAGCTGTCTTTTCACCTGAGTTTGAGAAGGTCGGGACTTCTATCTCTTCATACAAGCAAGCTGTCGAAGTGGTTAAAGCTGGTAATGCCCAAGGCTGGGGCAAATTTGTGGAGTCAGTCATCAAAGAAGACAAGTTTGGATTGGGGTATGCTCCGGGATCTCAGAAGAATGAAACCGGTACTCTCTCCAGCGGGGGTTTGGTTTCCCCCCACATCGTCAATGCTGCAGATGAAGACAAGGCTGACAGCGACTGTGACTTAGATAGCTGGATTCGCCCGTGTGTCCCGGGAGAAAAGCTCGACAATTGGTCGTCTGAAAAAACCGTCCGGGTTACTCTGCTGAAAGAGTGATTTTTATTGTTTTCCTTTATTACATGCATAATAAAGTCTTACACTTTGCCCAAGGTGTAACGGCTCATTTGTAGGGCCATCCATTTAGTTACGTTTCGCAATTTTTTTTATCATCAATAAAGGACGGCTTTTGCAAACAATTTTGTGTTCTCTTTCTTTCAGTTTTTTTTACTTTTTACAAAAAAAATGGCAATGTTTCTTTTTTCGTTTTTCCTTTCTTTCAAAAAAAAACTCTCATTCTAAGGTAAAGCATGATCCTCCATCATGCAGAGCCGACCACTCGGATCTCACTGCTAACGACACTGCTATGGCCAAGTATGACTTCGACAATCCTATCTATCAAGCCGAAGAAGGGGCTGAGGAAGATTGTGAATTGCCTGAAGGGTTAGCCAGATTGTTGAAACAGGAGGACCGAGCTATTACACCTTATTAGGAGGTGGTTGAGACCATCAACGTTGGTACCGAAGACGACAAGAAAGAGATCAAGATCGGGGCCAGTCTACAGGCCGAGAGGAAAGACCGTTGATCATGTACTTGACTGTGTTAGAAAGGTCAATGGGTTGTGTGCTCGGTCAGCATGACGAGTCAGGTCGAAAAGAGCATGCAATATACTACCTTAGCAAAAGTTTACCGACTGTGAACAAAGATACTCATTGCTCGAGAAAACTTGCCGCGCTTTGGCATGGGTTGCTCGCTGACTAAGACAGTATATGTTGACTCACACGACTCTATTGATATCAAAAATGGATCCAGTCAAGTATATTTTTGAAAAGCCATCACTTACTGGAAAGGTTACTAGGTGACAAATGATACTGACAGAGTATGACATCCAATACACTTCATAAAAAGCCATCAAGGGAAGTGTCTTGTCAGACTATCTTGCAGAGCAACCGATTGATGATTACCAACCTATGAGGTTTGACTTTCCTGATGAGGACATCATGTTCCTCAAATCGAAAGATTGAGAGGAACCACTCCCGGAGGAGGGGCCTGATCCTGAATCCAAATGGGTTATGATGTTTGATGGGGAGGTCCACGTCAATGGTCGCGGAGTTGGTATAGTGTTGATCACACCGGAAGGGGGTTCATATGCCATTTGGTGCCAGAATAACTTTTCCCTGCACCAACAATGAAGCCGAATACGAAGCTTGTATCCTGAGACTTGAGGAAGCCGTCAATATACAGATTAAAACCCTGGATGTATACGGGGATTCAACTTTGGTCATCAATGAAACCAACGGGAAATGGTATACACCTCAGCCTCATCTGGCTCCTTACAGAGACTACACGAGAAGATTGTTGACTTTCTTTTGAAGAAAACCAATTTGCTGATGCTTTGTTTACCTTGTCTTCGATGATTAAGGTGCTATGCTGGAACTACGTACCCAGAATTGACGAATCTCGGTCAGAGACGAATGAAGAAAGCATTTGGTCAGAAAGTGCGCCCTCGGGGGTATCAAGTCGGTGAACTGGTACTCAAAATATTTCTTCCTCCCAACACAGATCACAGGGGCAAATGGACACCGAACTATGAGGGTCCGTACGTGGTTAAAAGGATTTTCTATGGCGGAGTTTTGATACTAACAACCATGGAAGGCGAAGGATTCCCGTCCCCTGTCAACTCAGACGCAGTTGAAAAATACTTCGCATAAAATAGACCCGCTGGACGATAAAAAGAATAGTCCAGGCAAAAAAAGGGCATCCCGACGAACCAAAAAAAAAAGAATAAAGAGGTTCGGGCAAAAGTTAGGGATAAAGAATGAAAAGAATATGTACACCCGGTGAGTCGAAAACCCAAAAGGGCGGCTCAGGCAAAAATGGGTATCCCGATGGATTGAAAACCCGAAAAGGGGGCGATCCAGGCAAAAGTTAGGGAATAAGCGAATGACTGTGATCTGAGTTCATCAGTGTTATATCACCGTTTCATTCAATCCGACAATCTTCGAAGGTTAAAGATCGACTAATCATCCACTTCAGAAAGCAAGATGAGCAGAGCGTCTTGAGGACATACGAGCCATAGCAGAGTCGAAACTCGGTGGGACCCCGTATCCCCATTGCCATTAGGATAGTTCTCTTTTTATAGCGATCACCTCTTTTCAGGGATCAGCTTCCTGATACCCTCGCCTATTCCTGGCACAAATTTTCTCCCCATTAAGAGTCGAATAATTCAGTTAAAGAACCTCTTTATTTTTCATTTATCAGTTTGTTTGCAAAAATGTCCGAATTTTTGAAAAAACATATTGCATATGAACATAATGGTGGCTTTTGCAGATGATTTGCACAGGAAAACATTTAAAATTGCTTTGAATGTGCTTAATCCCGAACGGTGAATTTAAACCGAGTAATTCCCCCGAGGCATACGTGTATTTTTGGTTGCAGGTCACATGAACCGGATGCCAAGTCATGAATCCTCATCCCCAAGCGGTTGACAAAGTCTCTCCTCAGCAAAGCATGTTCCCCAACAGAGTTGACAGTATCCAGACTGTCTATCCCCAGTAGAGTTGACAGTATCCAGACTATATATCCCCAGCGAAGTTGACAGTGTCAGATTGTATCTTCCTAGCAACAGCGGAGTGGTTGCATACCCAACGAACAAGAGGGTGGTGTTCCTAGTGTTCATCTCATCCCCAGCAGATTATTTTTAACAGATTTGTTAATCCCCAGCTTGAGGGCGATTAGCAAGTTCATATCCCCAGCAAAGGCCGTTTCCTACGACATTTCCCCAGGAAGTGTTTTCCTCACAGACTCTCCTCACAGAGCCTCGCCGAACAAAGTTTCCATAGTTGATACTCCCCCCGCAAGGTCAACTTTTCAAGCAGCCAATTTATTTTTGGTGGCTCATTGGTCCCGGCAGACGAATCATTCCCCACAGAGCATTCAAGGATTGATACAACGATCTGTTCCCTACCGGAGTTTGCTTCCCCAAGCAGATTTCTTTTTACACCATGCATAACATTTGCATTTGCATGCATATCATATCAAGCATACACATAAGCTGATAAACAGGTTCTTCCAAGCAGACTGAAGAATTACTTTACAACCAAGGTCATGAGATCCAGCCAGAGGATCAAGCGTGAGTGATCCAGCCTGAGGGTCGTTTTGAAGATTCAGCCTGAGAATCGTTTTCCAGTGATCCAGCCTGAGGGTCATTTCGAAGATTCAGCCTGAGAATCGTTTTCCAGTGATCCAGCCTGAGGGTCATTTCGAAGATTCAGCCTGAGAATCGTTTTCCAGTGATCCAGCCTGAGGGTCATTTTAAAGATTCAGCCTGAGAATCGTTTTCCAGTGATCCGGCCCGAGGTTCATTTTGAAGATTCAGCCTGAGAATCGTGTTCCAGTGATCCAGCATGAGGGTTAGTTCGAAGATTCAGCCTGAGAATCGTGTTCCAGTGTTCCAGCCTGAGGGTCATTTCGAAGATTCAGCCTGAGAATCGTGTTCCAGTAAGCCAGCCTAAGGCTCAATTTGAAGATTCCCCAGTGAAGTCGCCTACAAGCTTTATTTCCCCAGTAAGCCCAAGTCTAATTGAGGAGTCGTTACAACATGTTCTAGCCCGAAGAATATGTACGAAGCCCAAAAGTGGAATATTCTCGAAGCTGCATATCTAATATGAAGGTTGGGTGTAGATTTCAAAAGAGGGTCAACCAGCGCATGCCTCAGATGCGGGATCCTAATGACGGGAATTTATCATCAAAACAATCCAGATCTAGCCAGAAGATCGAAGTAGATTCAGCCAGAGAATCGAAACAAAGAAGATCTAGCCAGAAGATCGAAAATCGCAACAATTCATATCTAGCCAGAAGATCGAAGTAGATTCACCCAGAGAATCAAAGAAAATAGATTCAGCCAGAGAATCGAAACAAAGGAGATCTAGCCAGAAAATCGAAGAAGATCTAGCCAGAAGATCGAAGAAGATCTAGCCAGAAGATTGAAATCGTATCCAGTCCGAGGATCAAAATTAATATCCAACCAGAGGACTAAATTGAGTATAGGTTCAGCCAGAGGATCGAAACTCCAGATTAAGCCAGAGGATCGGAAGAAAAATAAACAGCACGGTGTATTTCCGCGTTTTTGTGGTGTTCTCGGAGCGCAAATTTTCGGTCTGTCTTTGGTATTCAATCACAGCTCACCCCATTTGTCTGATAAGTTGTTCGCTTTCATCCTACTCGGTTTAGCTGATGATTGAATAGGGGCAGCTGTAACACCCCAAAATTTGCCCTCCTCATTCATGCATTCATTTAGCATTTCATATTGCATTTCATCATGTCAATCAGAATTAGATCCGAAAAAAAAAAAGAAAAATAAAACGAAAAAAAAAATAATAATAATAATAATAATTTTTTACAAAAAAAATAAATAAAAATAAATAAAAATAAATAAATAAATAAAATATAATAAAAATTTTTGGACTTGGGTCTCTCTCATTTGAGCCCACAAAACCATGAAATTCAGTCTATAAATATCAAGGCTTCACTTGAGAAAAAGGAAGAGAAGCAAAATACTCTGAGGTTTCCTTGGAACAAAACCCTGAGGAAAAAGATAGTGAGAGAAGAGCTAACGGAGTTCAGAGCAACCTCCAAACCCTGAAGGGAACTCAACTACATAGAATCACCTATGTCTCACATCAATCAAGCTCTCCAATCAGCTTGGAAGGATCTCAGGGTTTCCCATTCCTCTAATTGCTGTTACTTCGGATCTTTATCCGCGTGGTACTTTTACATTTTTCCCGCATTTTACTGCTTTCCCAACTGGAAGACCTCGATAGGAGGCATTTGTTTTCTTTTGTTTATTTACTTCTGAGCCCCTTGTTGGCACATTTACTTTATACATGTTTGTTTTGTATGTGTTCGTATCCCTGCAGGTAGCGCGGTTCCTTCGTCAAGGACTGCCTTTTTGCCCTTGAGCATCCCAAACGCTAAAACCCTAAACACACGTTTACTCCTTCTACTACAGGCGAGTAAGTCTCCAAAGGTCGAGCATCCGGTAGATTGCGTAGTGACGTCGTTCGTCCAAAACCCAATCCACAACCCCGTAGTTAGCCGAACTACGGCTTGCTCTGATTCTCATTCTAGATGAGATACGTAGGCATAAGACGCGATGTCTTAGCGAGCACACATCCCCCAACCCATAGGTCAACCGAGCTACGAAGACTCTGATTCTCATATTCAGATGAGATACGTATGCAGTGGATGCGACATCCGCGCGAGTCATTTTCATTTAACCATTTTTTTTTTGGTAAACAGCACAAGATAAACTCACACCCTTTAGACGAAAACTACAAAAGTGGATCCCGTAGAGTACTACGGATGCGTAGGGGTGCTAATACCTTCCCTTCGCATAACCGACTCCCGAACCCAAGATTTGGTTGCGAGACCCCGTCTTGTCCTTTCCTTTTTCAGGTTTACTTCGAGCGTTTCCTTTCCCTCCTTTGGGATGAATAACGCACGGTGGCGACTCTTCTGTCTTTTTCTTTCGCCGGTTGTTTTTTTTGCGCACTGTATTTTTCAGGTTGCGACAACCCTCACAAAGTCATTTAAACCAAAGAATTGTAAAAAAATTCTACAAAAAAAAAGAAAAACTTACCCGCTGTTAGTTGGCTCAGAGGTATTTGGCGATGAACTTGGTAGGGCGGATTGCGATCCGATACCCCACAACTGCAGTTGGGTCCAATAAAAGGGTTTACACATATTTATGTGCCAGAAACCCCATGCTCAGATCATAATCACTAACGGGCCACTCTACTATGAAGCATGTACGGATAACGGGCTTAATGTGATTGCGCCTGAATGAAAAGGATACAAAAAGAGATGAAGAGGCAGGCCTAGGTATTGTGGGATAATATGGGTTGGTTAATATAGGAATGAAGTTTATGTCCGTATTTGCGGATTAGTGTCATCATGATACCCTTAGTTCACTCAGTTGGTACCTATCACTGCATCCCGACTTAAACTTAGAATTTTTACCTGAAGCACTCGTTTACACCAGTTTTTCTTTTATGAGCTTTTTAATATTTTGCTTGAGGACAAACAAAGGTTTAAGTGTGGGAGAGTTTGATAACACTGAAATTTACCGTATTTTCGACTCCGATTTCACATGCATTCTAGTTGTTTTATTGTTATTTTGTTGTGTTATTACTATGTTTTTCTTTGCTTTCAGGTTTTTACTTTAATCGGAGCCTCGATCGAGAAAAGGAGCGAAAAAGAGCTAAAAACCCTAAAATTCAGCATTTTGTACTTGTGGCTTCCACCATGGCTGGCGCCATAGACCCTGCCATGACGTGTCCAAGCTCAACCTCCCTCAACTGCCACGTTCCCCACTACTTCCACTAAGGCGCCTCAGATTGGCCTTGTGGTGGGCGCCATGGCCTTGTGGCGGACGCCACAAGAGGAAAAGTTTTCCCTCCCATTTTCAAGTTGAAGGGCATCCTTGTCATTTCCATCTTTTTACTTGCTTATAAATAGAAACTCGAAATCACTTTTTCAATCATCCAAACTTAGAGCAGAGGAAGATCCAAACTTAGAGCAGAGGCAAACTCAGAGCAACTTTGTTTCACTTAGGCATATATTCAGTATTTTAAAGTGGTAATCGCTTCACATTGGAGTGTTACCACAATTGTGTAATCAAGTCTGTGATCGAGTCTGTAATCGAGTTTGGAGCACTTTGGAAGGAAGTTAATCCTGCCGCCATTTTCATTTCCGCTTTGCAATTTATTCAACCCTCCGATTGGAGCAGGTTTTTATTACTTGTCTTTATCTTATTTACTTTCCCGCACTCGCTTTACTTTATTTATTTTCCCGCACTCGCTTTACTTTATTTATTTTTCCGCACTCGCTTTACTTTTATTTATTTTCCTCGCACTCGCTTTACTTTATTTATTTCCTCGCACTCGCTTTAAATTATTTATTTCCCGCACTCGCACTACTTTTATTTACTTTCCGCACTCGCACTACTTTTATTTAACTTAATGCACTTTTACTTTACCATGTCTAACTAAATTTATAAGGTTAGAATGTAAGGATCGTAATTGAACCGATAATCCGTATAATTGTTCGTAGAAGCACTTAAGGGATATTTTAACTTTCAACTTAAGTTTTCCCGCACTTCAATTCCGTTGGGTAAGATCGAAAGCCGTCCAACGTCTATCTAAACTTAATTGTTTTTAACTATTTCAAAAACAGCGAAAGCGCTTTGTTTAGTTCATTAAGAGATTTTAACTTAAGAAGAAAAGAGATTTTAAAACTATTTTCGGACGCGTTTATAAGTTTAGAGTCTGGTTCGTAAGAACCTCTTTTGGTTAAGAAATTCAGGTTATAATACTTTTCAACTTAGTCAAGATACTATATTTCTTAAAAATAGGTTTACTACTCTAACGCAATGCGCGCCTTTTTATAAGTGACAATAAGAGGGTTTGATTAGGGAGTACAACTCGGTTCTGAATACGCGAAAGCGACAGTTCCTGTTAAATTAGTTCTTTTCAAAGTAGGAAACATTGCCCATAAGTAGTTCTATTAACAAGTACTTGGATTATTAATTGATTATGTGAATTACATTCGACCCTGTCTTTATTAATTAAACTTTATTCAATACTTTAATTTTCATTGCACACTCTAAAAACACCTATTTTGATTGCCTTTGATAAACACCATAACAATAGATAACGATAGATTGACACTTGGTCTCTGTGGATTCGACAATCTTTTATATTACTTTGACGCGTTCGTATACTTGCGAAAAGCAACACACATCAGCCTTCCGCATACCTTGCTCCCATGTCATAGCAGCATGCGCTTATACTCGTCAAGACGCTTACAACCATTTATCTGATGTGTACAAGGCCAACACCATCATGAATGTATATACTCAAAGCTTCTCAGTACTACCAATAGAGGATTACTGGCCTCCATATGAAGGAGATATTGTTTGGCACAATGACGAGATGCGTAAAGAGAAAAAAGGAAGGCCAAACAGCACACGTATCAGAACAGAGATGGATTCCACAGATAAAATGATAAGATTATGTAGTATCTGTCGTCAACCAGGACACAACAAGAACAACTGTCCCAATCGAGGAGCATCATTTAGGTCTTAAGCTTTTTGTAACATTGTATTTCTGTAACCTTCAATCATTATATATCATTAAGTTTTTGTTACCACGAGGTTCACAACAAACATCAGTACAAAATAAGCTATCTGAAAACATAAATCACCATTTGAGGTTCCAACGAACCAACTCCCTCTTCAGTTGATCGAACATGGTGATGTTCCAAAACAGCATCAGCATTTGAGGTTTGTCTCTCGCATAAATCACCTTTCCGTATCGGCGACGAACACCAAACATGATAGCCAAATGATTATATGAGATGTGGAACAATTGGTCACACAACGCATCTATTTATAAGACAAAAAATGCATTTTAGGAGGAGTCGCCAATTGAATTGGCGACTCCTCTTAAAACCTACACATAGGCGCCAATTGTGCCCTAGCCAATTCAATTGGCGCCTCCATTCAAGTTTTAAGAGGAGTCGCCAATTCAATTGGAGACTCCTCCTAAAAGTGAGGTATTTTGGGATTTTTTTTGAAACCAGGGGTATCTTGGGAATTTCCTTGAAAAACTGGGTTATTTTTGTAAAAAAACCGTTAATTGCATTTTCCTAAGACTTTTAAAATTTTACATAATTGAATATCTAATAAATATTTTTAAAATGTAATTGAATATTAAAACATAATAAAAATTATAATTTTCAAAAAAAAATCTCAAAAATGATTTTAACAAAAACTATTGGAAATAGCTTAAAATTTAAGTAATTTTTTAAAATTTTAATATTAACAAAGTTATAATAAAATATAAAATATCTAAAATAACATTTTAAAAATAATTATTTAAATTAAATCTTTTTTATCATTCGTAAAAAATTATTAAAAAATAATATAATATTATAAAATTTATTTTTAAAAAACTCTAAAACATACTAGTGTTTAAATTTAAATTGATTTAAATTAAAAAATTTAAATTATTCAAAAAAAAACTAAAAATCACATAAAGTTTAATATTAATTTATTTATTTATATGCAACATATTAACTTGAATTAATATTCAAAGATCCAACTATTTCATAAATAAATGAATTAGAAAGGTAAATTTAAAAATGAACTGTATAGAGCAATTGTTTTGGGCCGACCGCAAGGTAAATTAGAAAGGTCCAACTAAAATGAACATTTTATCAAAGATGCAACTATTTCATAAATAAAATGAATTAGAAAGTTAAATTTAAAAATGAACATTTTTATCGTAGAAGGGTATTGTTCAGGGCTAATCCCAAGTCTAGAAGACGAATGTCCAATTATAAATCAGCGAGTTGCTAAACGCGGAACAGGTAGACCTTTTTCTTTCACGTCGTAGATAATCCCTCGTACAAATGTCATATACTTCCCAATTTTCAACTCTTGTAGATTAATTATGGTTTGCAGGGAGCCAATAACCTATTGAGCGGTGTATACCACATGATGAAGCAACATAACTCTCAAGCTATAGCGGAGAGGTTATTCCGGATTTAAGAAAGCTTACATAAAGTAAATCCAAAAAAACAACATTATACAAGAGGAGGCTTCGCATAAAACCTACATCCTTGAACCAAGAACAGATCCATGATAGATCTATAACTCACCAAGTCGCCGATGACACAGGCACAAAACTCCTACTCTTTATCCCAAAGGAGGAAGACTTAGCCACACTTCTCTTGAAGTTAGTCGTCTTGATATTAGAGTGTGCATTTTGAAAAAAGTTAGGGTGCAAAGAGCCTCGTAATATGACGAATTTGTTGAGTAATGAGTAACCCTATATCAACTATCGAGAAATTTTTTGGCCGACGGAGTTATCTAGATACTGGAAAATACAGAACCTAGTCAGCTATCACAGAAAGACGTCGAGCAATCCAAAGAAGAAAGTGAGCATAAACCTAGCCCATGGTTTGATGCATATACTCCCTTGAACACTTAACGAGATTGAATCTTAAAGGAATGCATAAACATAAAGCTTAAAGAGGTCAAGATAAGGAATCCATATCTGATCAAGAGTCCACCCAGTTTGATAAGTCTAAATATTATCATTTTCACAAGAGTCACGACCACAATACCAATGATTACATCCAACTTAAGGATGAAATTGAATGACTAATTAAGAAGGGGTGATTATCTGAGTATACGAAGGTGTTGGTGTAAGCCCTAGAGGGCAATACTTTTGGTACTTGTATCGAATTATTTATTAATAATAAAAGGCTTTTTCTTTATTATGTTTGTTTAATAAAGTCCCTAGAATAGCTAGTACATTTAATGTATCAAGTGTGACTTAATCATGAGATCCCATTAAACATAAGGACACTATTCTTAAAGTATCTGTAGTCGAGCTTTATTGTGAAGTGGGATAACATTAAAGCATTAAGACTATTATGTATATAGACTGATGATCACATCTGATGGATCATGGATAAGGAGTTATCAAGTCTAAAACATAGGTATGAATATTAAGAGAAATATTTATACTGGATTGACCCGCTATGAGAATACTATATAGAATATTATGCAAAGTGTAATAAGTTATTCTCATGATGATAATGGTGTATACCACCCTTCGACCTGAAACCACTATGGACCCTAGATGTAGAGTCGAATGTCTTATTGATGATCAAACATTGTCCATAACTGGATGACCATAAAGACAGTTGATGAGTACTCCACGAAGCATGCTGAGGGACATGAGTGACCTAGATGGAATTTGCCCATCCTACGTAACAGGATAGATGTCTATGGGCCCAATATTGAACTTGGCAAGGAAGACACGGTCTATGCCTTGTGTTCAGTATAAACATAAAGGCAAAAGGGTAATTGTACACATAAGTATTATCACAAAAGGATTTGCCAGATCACATGACATTTTCGTGTCTTGGGTAACAGTGATGTGTTGCTAGATACCACTCACTGTTTATTATGTTAAATACGTGATTTAATATAATTGCTAATGTCGTGAAAACCTACAGGGTCACACGCAAAAGGACGAATTGATGAGAGATAGAGTAATTAAGGAACACCGTAAGGTACAGTGCACTTAAGTGAATTGTAGAACATCTTAAGGTACGGTGTACTTAAGTAGAATACTAAATATGGTAAGGTACCACACGCTTAAGTGATTTTGGCATATTATAAGATATGGGCCACATACACTTAAGTGGGCTTTTTAGCTTGCAGTCCACACAAGTGGTTCTATAAATAGAACCCTTGTGCATAAGCATTTGAGTAGTTGTAATTTCATTTCTCTCTCTCTCTCTCTCACTCAAAGCTTTCATTCGTAGCAGCTAGCACTGAGATTGAAGGAATCTGTTCGTGTGGACTGAGTAGAGGCGTTGTCACCATTCAATGTTCGTGATCGCTCCGTAGATCTGCATCAAAGGTTTCAATCACCACAAGAGGTAACGATTCTATCACTGATCATGCCCATTCGTAAGGATCACTAAAGGAGAAAAAATTTAAATTCCGCTGCATTTTGGATCGCTCTTCTCCTTCATAAGGATGATAAGAGGTGATGTGAAGAATCTCCAAAGAGAAAATAATCCCCAAAGAAAACCGTTGAAGTTGTGGCCTAGGGAAAATGAAAAAATGTAAGCAACGGGGAAGAGGAAGATTGTTGAGTTAATGACCATCAGCAAGAAGGATGAAAACACTTCATCCACAAACCTGGAAAGGCTAATTCTCAGTTTATGGGTTAATAAGGAGACCACAGGGAACCTGAATATGATTTTTCTTATGGTCATAACAACCATTATTTCTAACTTTGACGTCTTTAGAGTACTAATTGATGGTGGCAGCTTCTTTAACATCATGTGGCACTATGAAAGTCCCGACATATATGCCTTTAATGGTACAGTAACCCATCCTTGGAGATACATCGAGTTTATGGTCACCTTAGTGTAGCGAGTTTATGGTCACCTTAGTGTAGCGAGAAATTCATACATCGAGTTTATGACACTATGAAAGTTCCGACATATATGCCTTTAATGCATTACTTTTAACAAAAATTAAGTTTGAAAGGCACAAAGGCCTAAAATGGTTTGAATGAGTTAGTTCTTTTTGGCTTTTTGAAAGTTTAAGTCAAGTATACTTAAGTCTATTTACAAGTTCGATTTAAGAAAAGAAGTTTGAAAGTGCAATGGCATAAGACCAAAGTTTCTATCTTTTTGCAAAAGTGGTCAAAGTTTAGAACAAAAGTAGTTCACACAAAGAAGATTTTGAAAATTGGAGGGAGAGATTTTGAAATTGAAGAAATAGGGAGAAGATGGAGAGACTATCCTATGTACAAAATTAAAAGTTTAAAGTTGAAAAGATCTGATCAAGTGGGTAGCAATCCAATAGACAAGAATGTCAATAGAAACCCAGAATTCCCTTGGACTTTTAGAATCAAGCAACACACAAATGCACAATTATATTATCTTGAAGAGCAAGGCATCAAATAAAGATGGCCTCATCCAAGCTTATCCATTCCATGATCTTCTTCAAAATAGCCCATGTAACAGATGGATTCCACAAGTCACAGGTTCAAAATAACAACTTCACAATGATCATGTTGTAGATGAACTTCGAGAGGTCTTCAAAGAGGCATCAGATGAATTTCAAATTGCAAGCACTTGGTTCTTCAACAAGTTGGCATTGGCCAAGTCCTTTAGCTTAGGAAGGTTGCCTAGATTCTAAGTCCATTTGTCCAAGATCAAGCCAACAGTCCATTCAAAAGTTTTTTAGGGTTTTTGTTATTATTATGTACATTAATGGTCAAAGACCACACAAACAAGCAAAGTATATACAAATAAAATATATCACACAATATGATCCAAATGGACAAAGTGAAAATTGCACTAACATAAATAATTAGAATGATATGAACAATGGTAAATGGAATAGAGTGCTAAAAGTAAATTGCATTAAAGTAAAAGCTTGAAATTAAAAGTTAGTAGTTAATTGGTTAGAAGTTAGTATTGTTTTGCTTTTGCTTTTCATCTCTAGACATTCTTTGGAGAACACTCAACCCACTTATCACAAGCATGAATCCTTGAGGCAAAACATCTTCCAAAGGAAGGAAAGAAGGCTAAGTTTCCACGCAATGCCATGAAAGAGGGGAGACTTACAATCTCACTAACTAGAATGCTTATGCCTTTTATGTCACAAATTTAGCGTTATGTTAAGCAATCGTAATTGGACTTATGTAGAAGTCACAACTATTTGAGGTTGGGCAATAGAATTTTGGTGTTAATGCATGTTAGAGACATAGTATAATGGACTATGCTCATGAAACATACCACACACAAAAAGAATGTGCAAAAGGTGTGGCCTAATCTCATCCATACTCATGTCAATTTTTTAATCAACTAGCATTAGGACTTTGAGATGTCGTATGCCAAATGGGATGAATGAATGAAGAAAGGGAATAAGATGAAGTTGGAGGGGAATGGATCAAAACACAAATTGGTCAAGGGAGGACTTTTACCAAATTAATATCATCCATTCATTTTGGGAGATGGAATGTACATTCCATCAATCCCCTAAATCCAACGATATTAATTTGAAAAAGTCAAATCAACCTTGACCAATGCCTAACAACAAGAGTTCAACATAAACAAGTCATCACAATTGGTCAACAAATTTATTTGGTATTTATTCAAATTAAAAAAAATACTAAAATAGTGCATTTTAATTGAATATGGTTTGTCCAATTCCTAAAATCTTATCAAAACACCAAAGAAATGGCCATGAGATTTATCATAGGTCAAACAAGCTCAAAGGACCTTGGAGAAAATTTTTCATAATTTTTGGACATTTAAAAATATTTTTAAATAATTAAAAACAAATGAAAAATCAATTAATTCATGAAAAATATTAATAATGATCCAAAAAATAATTTTAATTAAGAATATGAAAGAGAAAAATATTTGAATTTTTTTGGTAAAGTCCCATATTTTTTGGATCAATATTGACTTTAATATGAATTATTGAAAATAATGCAATTAAAATGAAAATTAAAATATCAAAAAAAATGTGGATCACTTGATCTCCCTCATTAATTGAGGTGGTAGATCAAGTGGCCAGAAATGCACGTTCTACCATGGTCATTAGTCAGCGTGCTGCATAGTTGGTAATCACAATGGACGCGTGAGATTAAAACAAATTACATGGATCCTGTGGCTGTGAGACATGCCAGCGCATGGCCGGAGCTGTAGCTCCGGTCTTCTTCTCTGGTGGACCTCACCGGACTGGTCCACCATCAACCATCACCAAAATAAAAAACAAGGACATGATTTCAAAGTAAAAATGGCACTGAGCTCGAATCTGGCCTCAATTCACTCTAACTCCAAGTATATTGAGAGATACATGGAGTTGAAATTTGAGGTACATGAACTGCGTTGCTTCGATTTGGCCTCAAAGCCTACATTGGTAGAACTTCAGACAACCAAAGAATCAATAAAATTGAGCAAGAATTTGAGAGAATCGAAGAAATCAAAATTTCTGGAAAATACCTTCAATGGAGGTCTAGATTCAACTGATCTTGATCTTGCTTGTGCTTGATCTCACTCTACTTGCTTGCAGAAGAAGGCTTGGAAGCTTACAAGACTGTGGATTCCTGGAGATTTGAATTTCAAAACAGTGGAAATTCAACCTCAAATTCAAATGAATTTCTCAGGTTTATCCTTTGCAAAGTGAGGGTTTGAGATGGGGGATCAAAGCTGGCGCGAATGTGTCTGAAATTCTAAGCATATGAAGCTCTATTTATAGCCAATTCAGTTGATATTTGCACACTTGAAATGAACTTCCTAAATTAGCAATGTGTGATGCATGAGTGCATAGGCGTGTGCAGGCCCATGAAATCACTCTATCTGATCCATAATTGAGTGTAAGCAAGGCTGAAGTCATGTTGGAATGCTACACAATTGTGTATGGACGTTTGAAGTTTGATCCTTGCCAAGTGATGTCACCATGTTTATGCCAAGCACCGCCTATCTATTCCTTGTCCAAAATGAATGAATTTGAGCTCTTTGGAAAGGTGAGATCAAGAGGAACAACTTTCATGTTCAACACTTTTTCATTTGGAACTTGGAACTTGGAGAAAATTGAGGTGGAAGTTTGGAAATTTTTTACATATCAAAATTTTTCTAAGTGTCAAGTCATATGTCTCAATATTCCACCTTGCTTAACTTTTCATATGAGATTCAAATGAGAAAAGTGTATGTATCAAAGTTGTAGCTCTCTCAAATACCTTCAAATGGTCACCAATTTCATGTCATTTGGATTTAAAATGATAGAGTTATGCATTTTTGAAGTTTGGAAAAATCACTTGATCAATGGTATAGGTCAAAAGTGACCTATAATGTAACCTCATATCACATGCTCAAAAAAGTTGAATTAGCTCCCACTCTAAAAATAAAAGTTGAAGTATACACATTGAATTTGATTGTGCAACTTGGAAATATTTCATCTCATAAATATTGAGCAAGTTATGGCCTTGGGAAGTTGACTTTCAAATTAGGGTTTAGACAAAATGACCTATAATGTTTCAACATAGAAAATGATTTTCCAAGCAAAACTATCTCTAAGTCTCAACATGAAAATTGTTTGTAATGTCATTTAGAGTAAGTTTTCTCTTGGAATCATTTTCATATGGTGAAAATCATAGGAGATAGGGTCTAGGGAGACCCAGTTTTGATCAGATGAATTCATCTGGCCAACCACCATCAACCAACTTGCTAACTTCCAATTCTCTTGACTTTCTAGGCTCATGTTAGATCATATATGCATAATATGATGAAATTTGAAGTGTCCCTTAAGAAATTTGATTAATTGGTGAGATAGCTTATTGGAGAAGTTACTCAAGATACCTAGTCAAACTAGGGTTTCCAAGGCAAATCACCCTCAAACTCTTGAAGAAAACTTGATCAATATAACATGTAGAGAAAATTGGGACTCATATATGATGCTCATAACCATTATTGGATCAAATCTTGGTTGTGCTCTTTGTTCATGAGGGTATCAAACCCTAGATGTGAACTTGATGAATCAATGGAATCATGCCCTTCCTACAAAAGAGTTAGACAAATGCAAAGACATACTTTTGGTATTTTTGTTAGTGAAATGATAAAATACAAGTATGATATAATCATAAAGTGCTTGGTGGTCTCTCCCAAAACAAACCCAATGAGAGAGGGGTAAGGAGAATACCAAGGTGTGATCCCAATGCTAGTGCTTATGATGAAATTGCATGAGGGATCTTAGGGTCAAAATTGGGGTCTTACAGCTGCCCTTATTTAAGGACATTCTAACTGAGGAGGTGAAGGTTAAAATCTTCGGCTCGACTCAGTAGAATAGGCTTAAATAACAACATAGAGAAACAAATTTTGGTCCCTAAGAGACCTCTTGATGCATATGGTATGAATGTAAAAGTTAATGCTTTGTGGGGAAATATTGCCACATAGAAAAAGAAATCAGAGAGACCGAAAATCCGCAGGAGCACAATGCATTCCGTAAGGAAAACTCATTGGGGAGACAGAGACTTTGGGGAAAAAGGAGTTATGCGTAGGCCAGGCTACGACTTAAAACTACTGGGGGACTCGAGGGATTCCACACAAAATGGAAAGACTCAGCCAGGGAAACAACAACATCTGTAGGGGATACGAGTAACTCAGGATAAAACTGAAATACTTGCCTCATGCAGGAAAAGCGATTTCACTAAGGAAATGCGCACGCTCAACTCGACTGGGGAAGAAAAAACTTCAACACAGGAGGAGCAGAAATCTATTATCTACTACCTGTTACTGGGTAAGGAGATAATAAATATCTGACAGAGAGGACATCCGTCACCGGTTAAGATGAACATATCAAGGATGACTTGTTGGGAAACAACAGAAGGAAATTCATTATCGATTACTGGGTAAGAATAGCCTTGCTGGGGAAAACTGCAGAAAATAAGACTTACAACTACCAGTTACTGGGAAGAAGATCAAGGGTGAGAGTATCCATCATCGGTTAGGATGAACATATCAAGGATAAACTCAACAGGGAAGAAAATCCGTCACCGGTTAAGATGAACATATCAAGGATAGACTTGCCTAGAAATGCCAATGAGGATACCCGTAATAGATTAGGATGAACATATCAAGGATGTACCAACTGAACAAAAAGGGTAGGAATTACATCTATCGAAAGCTGGATAGAAAACCGTCGGAGAGAAAATTCATCACCGGTTAGGATGAACATATCAAGGATTAACTCTGCGCAGGGACAAAGTAGGATTTACAACTATTGGTTACTGGGTAGAAAACCAATCAAAGAGAAAATATGTCACCGGTTAAGATGAACATACCAAGGATAGACTCTGAAAAGGTGATAAAATAGGATTTACAACTACCGGTTATTGGGTATAATACCAATCAAAGAGATGACCCGTCACCGGTTAAGATGAACATATCAAGGATCGACTCTGATGAGGAGCAAAAATAGGGATTATATCTATCAGTTACTGGATAGAATACCACAGAAGAGAAAATCCGTCACCGGTTAGGATGAACATATCAAGGATAAACTCCGCACAGGGGAAAAATAGGATTTACAACTACCGGTTACTGGGTAGAAAACCACAAGGAGAAGAAAACCCGTCATCGGTTAAGATGAACATATCACAGATTAACTCTCTGAGGAACAAGATAGGGATTACAACTACATGTTTACTGGGTAGAATACCAATAATGAGAATATCCGTCACTGCTTAAAGTGAACATATCAACGATAGACTCAAGTAGGGGAAGATATCCATCGCCGGTTAAGATGAACATATCAAGGATATACTTCCTGGGGGATAGATCCACTGGGGACTCTACTAAGGAGAAAAATAAGGGTACTTTCGTCGGGTATTGGGTAAGAAGTAGCGAACTGCAAACTAAGAAGAATATTACCAGTAACTGGGTAATAAACTCTCAGGGGATCAAAGCATCTATATATGTAAGAGCTAGAAAGAAAACGATCAATCAAGACTCAACCCAATGAGGACATAACTCAAGTGGAGTAATTCCATCCAGAAAATCTACTGGAGAGGAAAATGAAATAACAACCATCCACGAGGAAACAAACTCAGTGGGGAAACAAAAAAGGTTAAAGTCTTTCTGCTTAAGGGGCTGACACTCTATAATTGAAGGAGGACAGACACCAGATTTGGTATGGGGATAAAATACCGCCATAACAGAGAATAAGAATCTCAAACAAATCAAATATGAAGATGCAGGATATGCAAATTGTGAAATTATATAAATGTATATGTATATATGATGGTTATGTTGACAAAACGATCACAAAGGATACAGAGGTGTCGCAAAAGAATTTGAACTACCAGTACAATCCTTGGTCAATCCACAAAATATGGAGACAACTGCTGGAGAACAGAGAGATCAACATCCCACAAGTTCAAACCTAACTGAGGAGGGAGGAGATCTACTGAGGATAGAACATCCAATCTGTGGGGAATTTTAGGTCAACACCATAAAAATGGGAGACAACCCTACAGAGAATAGTCATAACAAAAGCTGCTCATAAACCAGAAGGAAACTCTGACTGAGAGCAAGTTGAATAACGATTGGTGGGGACACCAAAGCGATCTACTGGGGAAAGATCAACCATCTCTGAAGATCAACCCTACTGAGGAAATACGAACTTCGTTGGGGAAGGCAGAAACGTTATCGGGGAATACAACACGCCGCAGGGTATCTGAATCAACCAAATCAGCTGGGGACGAGGAAAGGGATTCCACTGAGGGTCAAACACTCCGTCGAGTAACACAGACATCTAGGGATACCCGAGGGGTTAACTGCTTGGGGAAACCTCTGATGTTTCACACTTAAGGACTTGTTATTCATTGAAATGCTGTTGATATTCCTTTTACTTGCTTTGGAAAATTCTAACTTTTATATTTTAAAGAAAACTTGATTTTGATTTAAAAATTTAATTTCAAAATGATCATAATAAAATTTAAAACTATTGGCTGAAGTAAATAAGAGTAGAAACAATTTGGATAAAAACTCAACTTTATTTAATAGAATGGTAGTCTGTAAATGACAAGACTCCATAGATTTTTACAAAGTTGAAAATGGTAATTTATATGGAAAAAGGTTACATTGAATACAAATGATCCTTAATCCTTCTACCAACTCTTGATATCCACTGTGCTCTTGACCGCTACTGGAGATGAATCAATGTCAACCCTTATGCTCAAACAAGCCTTCAAAACACTGAAGATCAACAGAATGTAGTTACTTTCCATAATCCCTAATTTTTGCATAAGTTGCCCCAAGGTGGGGTACTCAACTTATCGGAAAATTCTTTTTGTTTTATGTCTCTAATTTTTGTCTGGATCGCCCTGAAAGGTTTTCAATCCACCGAGATGCTCATTTTTGCCTAAGCCTCCCTTTCAGGTTTTCAACTTAGCAAGCTATTCTTTTATTTTTTTAGGCGAAGTATTTCTTGACTGCATCTACATTCACAGGACGAGTGTGAAGGTGAGAAAAACAAGAAAGGGGGGTTTGAATTGTTTGAAAAATAAGCGCTTTTGCAAAATGAAAATCACACAATGATTTTATACTGGTTCGCTTATAACACAAAGCTACTCCAGTCCACCCGGCCAAGGTGATTTCGCCTTCAACAAGGACTTAATCCACTAATCTTGAAAGATTACAAACAACCCCTAAGAGAGAAGAAAATCTCTTAGTCCTCTCAAGTCTACAGACTACAAAGAGTCACTTGAGGAAATCAAATAAAAAATAAGATACAAGATGTGTAATCTAGAGTGCTTCTAAGAAAGCAAATATTACAAACTTAAGAACAAATTTTTCACTTGATAAGCAAAAGCTTAGTGAAATTCTTTGAAGAACAAAGATGTTTTTCTTGAGCGTGATATGATTTCAGTATAGTTTTGGCTAGTGATTTCTTGTTTTTACTGAATGAGATTTCTTCTCTATTTATAGGAGTTGAAGTAGAGTTGAAGTAGCGTTGAATCTGTTGGATATTGAGATGTAGTTACGCCATTCCATTAATAGCTTCTGCAGTAGACTTTTTCTCTTAGAAGTGACTACTTACCACAAGTAGTATCTTCTCTCTTGAAAGTGGAGATTAACGTCTCTTTCTAATTGAGGAAATCCATTTGCAGAACTTTAACTTGGCTTAAACGTTACTTCATCATGATTAACAATTCTGATTAGAGTCTTTGTGTATCTGGAGAATCTTGCTTCTGATGTTATTTCTTGACAGTTCAGATGGCGCTGATAACTTCCAGAGTTTACAGAGGGCATTTGTTCAGAGTCAGAGCTTCTAGACTTTACTTCATGTTCAGATGCTTCTGATACTTTGCAGTTTTGTCCAGAGTCAGAGCTTCTTGAAACGAGATTCCTGTTTAGATGCTTCTGATACTTGAGATTTTGCATCTGATCTTGTTTTGCATCTGATGACATCATCAGATTTATTTCTTCTTTCTTTAGAACCCTGCACACTTAGAAACTTTTCGTTAGGGTGCCATTTTTGGTTTCATCCTTTGTTATCATCAAAATCATGGAATCTGTTGTAGAACAATTTTTGTTCTTACAATCTCCCCCTTTTTGATGATGACAAAACAAATAAAATTATCAGATGAAACATGAAAAATATTAGATCAGATAGACAAAAGCTCCCCCTGAGTTAGTACTAGGGAGTTCAGAAGTTCTTACCAGAGCTTTCCAAGCAATAAGATTTCTGAAAACTTTCTGCAATTTCTTAATTTTAATGTTAGAGTTATTTAATCAGAGCTATTATTTAATCAGAGCTATTTATATCAGAACTATTTCTATAATTGTTGCAGAATGCTTAAGGTTTTAGACATAATTTTCATCAGAGCTATTTAATAATTTCTCCCCCTTTTTGGCATAATCAAAAAGGCATAAAAAATAAAAAGAATAATAGAGAGAAAAACACTTCATTAAAAAGCACAAAGGCAAACAGCAGTCAAAACATCAGATTCAACAGAATATCAGAGCTAAAAAAGAAGACAGAAGCAAAAACACTAGGCAAGCAAACAAAATAAATCCTAAGTGCCTAAGGGTTTGGAAGTTGAGGAAGTCTCTGAAGCAACATGGCAAACATGTTCTGGATGTTTTCATTCAGAGCATCTTGCTTGTCCATCCTGGCACGAAGCTCATTCTGATCTTTCTTGATCTCTTGCTGATCTTGCTTTATCTCTTTCAGAGTGTTAAGAATCAGAGGGATCGCAGAGGAAGACTCCCCCTGAATCAGAGCTTGCTGAGCTTCAGCTTCAGCAGCAGCTTGGGCTTCTGCATCTGCCTGAGCCTTGGCTTCAGCTTCCTGAATCCTTAGAAGTTCTGCTTCCTTTGCCAGGCGTTCTTCTTCCAACCTCTTTGCTTCTTCTTCAGCTTCCCTAGCCAATCTTTCTTCCTCTAATCTCTTGGCCTCAGCTTCTCTAGCCAGTCTCTCTTGGAGCCTTTCCTCAGAGTCTCTGATGTAGCCATTTCTGACTTGTTCAGAGATACTCTTCAGCCTATAAGACTCAGAGGTCATCCAACTAATGACTCTGTTCCAGTGTGTCCTAACAGATTTAGGATCATCACTAACTTCAGAGTTTTTAGCCAGAGACTTGATCTTCTGGACTGAGGCTTCTGCAACCTGTATAATGGCCTCCTCAAGGGTAGGTATGGTAAGTTCAGGTTCAGGTTCAGGTTCAGGTGAATGAGGTGGAGAGTTTTGAGGGCTGAGATTTAGAGGTTGAGGTTCAGTTTGTTGAGGTTCAGATTCTGCTTGAAGTTCAGAATCTGCGTCTGGTTGAAGACTAGGGGATGAAGCATATAGTGGATTTAGGTCTAATGGGTCAGAGTCTGGTCCGGGTACAGCGGGAATAAATGGTGGAGTGATATTAGAGGTGAAGAGATCAGATGGTTGAGTTTCAGAGGGTAAGGTTGTTGTTTGTTGTGGTGGAAGTGAAGTTTGGAGGGGTGAGGTTACTTCAGACTGTTGTGTGGGTTGTGGAGCGAAATTTTTAGCATAAATTTCAGCTATTGTTGGGGAGTTTGGGTCAGAGTGTTCTTGGTCAGAGGACTCTTGTTCAGAGAACTCTTGGTCAGAAGAAGGGGAAAGGTAAGGGGGTGATTCATATTCAGAGGATGAGGAAGAGCTGTGGTGATATAGTTGATTAGGGTCAGAGGTTGTTGTGAAATTACGAGCAATTTTTAGAACAGGTGGAGGTTGAGAGGTTCTGATGGTTGAAGGAGGGATTTCAGAGGTTGTAAATATTGGTTGAGAGGAGAGAGGGTTAGAGGAAGCCATTATAGATTCAGAAGAGACAGGAGGAATAGACTTACCAGAAGAGACATTCAGAGGTGCTGAAGCTTTGGTGCCAGAGGTTTCTCCAAGTCTGGCTTTCTTTGCCTTCCTTGCTTCCTCAGCTATCTTCTTCTCAGAAAGACCTCTTTTGTATCTGACCAAATCTTCTACAGAGTCCAGACAGTCTTCAAGGCGGAAATCAGAAATATCAATGCCTTCATCCAGACGATCCTGAAGGTAGATAGCAATGGCATCTCTGGGTTCATTCTTGAAGAACCTTTCAAGGCCATGAGGCATCTTCCTCTGATCTTTCAGAGCTTCCCAGGTCACATCCATAGAGGGCTTGACTCTGATGTCTTTGATGATTCCCATACTCCTTAGATTTTTGGCATTCAGAGGCTTTCCCACATCAATTGCCAGATCATCCATACATCTGGTCTTCTCCAGAGCATCTACCAAACCATGCTCAATGAAGACATCAGAGAGCAATCTTCCCAGAGGAATGTAGGATCTGGGCTTCATATTATTCCTCGTTTCTCTGACTGAATCCCTCAGATATCTGAAGAGGAGAACAGGGAGGTTGATCGGGATACCCTTCTGAATACAGTAAAGGATGCATTTCTGATCAGCATTTATGTAATCTGAAGAGTTGGAGGCTGGACGATGATGGATTGTTCCCAGAATAATCTTCAGCCAAACTCGGAGGTTCTGATGAAGCTCCTTGTTCTTAGAGGGATTTCCCTCAGCGTTTGCTTTGAAGATTGTAGGGTTAATGACTTCTGTGATGCGCTTGGACCTTGGAGGAATGTTGTAAATCCTTTTACCTCCAGCTTTCTCCATGTTTAGCAAGGAAGCAATTGATGCTTCAGTGATGACAATCTTCACACCCAGAACAAACGAGACAATGAACTGGTCATCAGCATCTGCACATCTCCAGAACTCCTTCACCAGAAGAGGATAGATTGGACCATACAATCTGTTGAAGTAGTTTTCCCAACCTTGCTTGCGAAGATCTTCAGTAAGATCAACACCATTTCTTCTTAAATTCTCAAAATCTACCAGCGATTCACACAGTACATCTAAATCTTCAAAGGGAGTTGAAAGGTTTATGTGTTGTTCACGTTCAAGAATGTGAGGTTCTTTGTAGACTGGGGTTGTGGTGACGCCTATAACCATGGGTGTTTGAGTGTTTGAGGTTTGGGGATTAGAAGCGGCTTCCATTTGTTGGGAGAAGTTAAAAACTTCTTGCTCTTGAGGATTCATGACGAAGATTGATGAAGAAGATGAAGAACTGAGAAAGTTGCAGAGAGAACTTCGAGAGAGGGTTTAGGGTTTAAGTGTGAGTGAGAGTGATAAGTGTGAAAAGTGAGAGAAAGTGTTTATATACTAAGGGTAAAAACACATGCAAAACGACACACATACCAGCGTTAGCACAAAACTCAAAATGGCACGTTTGGGGAAAAATGATTACAGCTCATTAATGAATGTCTAATCCCAACAGTAAGCACACTGCTCGAGGAGATTTCAAGCGTTCTGACCTTTGATTTCTTTTGACAGTTGTCTAGAAGTTCTAGGGTTAGACGCATGTTCCCCACGTGTTGATGTATCTGATCTTCAGGAATACCAAAGGATTTCTGAATATTTCTAACTCAGATATCTTCTTAACTTGGTAGAAGTATCAGAGTCAGAGGCAGAAGTGTATTTGTTTTTATCAGAGTCTCATTTTACATGTTCAGAGCCAAATTTTACTCAGGGCAATTTTTAATGTTCAGATTTTCTAAGATAAAAAGAAATCTATCTTCAGCTAGAGGCTTAGTAAAGATATCTGCCCATTGATGTTCTGTATCAATGAACTTCAGCGTTACTATTCCTTTCTGAACATAGTCTCTGATAAAATGATGTTTAATTTCTATGTGTTTGGCTCTGGAATGTAGAATAGGATTCTTACTCAAACAAATAGCAGCAGTATTATCACAAAGGATAGGAATGTTACTCTCAAAGATTTGTAGATCTTCTAGCTGATGTTTCATCCAGAGCATCTGAGTTGTGCACAGTGACGCTGAGATATATTCTGCTTCTGCAGTTGATAGAGCAATTGTTGACTGTCTTTTGCTAGCCCAGGAGATTAAGTTGTTTCCCAGAAGCTGGCAATTTCCAGATGTGCTTTTTCGTTCTATTCTATCTCCTGCATAATCTGCATCACAATAACCAGAAAGCCTATACTCTGATGTTTTCTCATACATCAGGCCCAGGTTAGGAGTTCCTTTCAGATACTTAAGAATTCTCTTAACAGCTGTTAAATGAGATTCTCTAGGATCTGATTGGAATCTGGCACAAAGACAAACGCTAAAGAGAATATCAGGACGAGTAGCAGTCAGATAGAGAAGAGAGCCTATCATACCTCGATAGAGCTTCTGACAAACCTTGTTGCTTACCTCTTCCTTTTCCAGAATGCAAGTTGGGTGCATAGGAGTTTTTGCAGAGTTGCATTCAGTCATGTCAAACTTCTTCAGAACATCTTTAATGTACTTGCTTTGATGAATGTACGTGACTTCTGGAGTTTGATTGATTTGAATTCCCAGAAAGAACTTTAGTTCTTGCATTAGACTCATTTCAAATTCTGCCTGCATTAGCTTAGAAAATTCTTGGCAAACAGAGATATTAGCAGAACCAAAAATAATATCATCAACATAAATTTGGCATATCATGAGATCATTATTAATGTTTTTACAGAAGAGTGTAGAATCAACTTTCCCTCTGATAAAATTTTGTTCCAGAAGAAAATTGCTCAGACGTTCATACCAAGCTCTGGGGGCTTGTTTTAGTCCATATAAAGATTTTTTAAGTTTGAAAACATGTTCTGGAAAGTTTGAATTTTCAAAACCAGGAGGTTGATTAACATACACTTCTTCTGAAATATAACCATTAAGAAATGCACTCTTGACATCCATTTGGTATAATTTGATAGAATGATTAATAGCAAAAGATACAAGAAGACGAATAGATTCTAACCTTGCGACTGGAGCAAAAGTTTCATTATAATCAATACCTTCTTGTTGACTATAACCTTGAGCTACCAGTCGTGCTTTGTTTCTGACAACTTCTCCTTTCTCGTTCAGTTTGTTTCTGAAAACCCATCTGGTTCCAATGACATGAGTGCCTCTGGGTTTAGGAACGAGATCCCAGACATCATTCTTGGAGAATTGATCTAACTCTTCTTGCATAGCTGCCACCCAATCATTATCTTGAAGAGCTTCATCACAGGACGTAGGCTCAATCAGAGACACTAGTCCCAGAGGAATATCTTCAGAAGTTCTGAAGGTAGATCTGGTTCTAACAGGTTCATCTTTGTTTCCCAAAATCAAATCTTCAGATACGTTGCTACGACTCTTGACTTTCCTTGGAATTTCTGGAGATTTAATTTCTTCAGAGTCTGGAGTGACAGTTGCTTCTGGAGTTTTCTCAGATTCTACCAGAGTGATTTCCAAATCTGCAAACTTTTCAACTAGCTTTGACTTTTCAGGGTCAAGCTTATCATCAAATCTAACATGAATTGATTCCTCCACAATTTTGGTTTCTGTGTTGTATACTCTATAGCCTTTAGAGCGTTCTGAGTATCCTAACATAATACCTTTCTGTGCGTTGGAATCAAACTTGTTCAGATGTTCTTTAGTATTTAATATAAAGCAAATGCATCCAAAAGGATGAAAATATGAAATGTTGGGTTTTCTTCCCTTACACAGTTCATAGGGAGTCTTATCCAGAATAGGTCTAATAGAGATTCTATTCTGAATGTAACACGCTGTATTTACAGCTTCTGCCCAAAAGTGCTTTGCTACATTTGTTTCATTGATCATGGTTCTGGCCATTTCTTGGAGTGTCCTATTCTTCCTCTCTACAACTCCATTTTGTTGTGGAGTTCTAGGGCAGGAGAAATCATGGGATATTCCATTAGAATCAAATAGTTCTTCAAAATCTTTATTTTCAAATTCTCCACCATGATCACTTCTGACTCTAACAATTTTAGAGTCAAATTCTTTTTGCACTTTAGAACAGAAACTGGTGAATACAGAGTGAGACTCATTCTTGTGCTTTAGGAATTTTACCCATGTCCAGCGGCTGTAATCATCAACGATTACAAGTCCATACTTCTTTCCATTGACTGATGCTGTTTTCACAGGACCAAATAAGTCAATGTGAAGAAGCTCCAGAGGCTTGGAGGTAGAAACAACATTTTTCTTTTTAAAAGATGTTTTTGAAAACTTTCCTTTCTGACAAGCTTCACACAGAGCATCTGAAGAAAACTTCAGTTTAGGTAAGCCTCTGACTAACTCAAGTTTAGTTAGCTGAGAAAGTTTTCTCATGCTAATGTGGCCTAAGCGTCTATGCCATACCCATTGCTCTTTGTGAACTGACATTAAACATTTAACATTTTGATCTTTTAAATCAGAAAGATTTATTTTATAAATGTTGTTTTTCCTCTTGCCTGTGAAAAGGACAGAGCCATCGTTCTGACTAATGGCTTTACACGTTTTTGGATTAAAGATTACATCATAACCGTTATCACTTAATTGACTTATGGATAACAAGTTATGCATTAATCCTTCTACATAAAGAACATCAGATATAGAGGGAAGAGTACCGTTACCAATAGTTCCGGAGCCTCTGATCCTTCCTTTCTGATCTCCTCCAAAGCCTACGAAGCCAGCGTCTTTAAGTTCCAGGCTTTGGAACATAGACTTTCTTCCCGTCATATGTCGCGAGCATCCAGAGTCCAGGTACCATGACTGGTGTCTGAACTTTGCTGCATAGGATATCTGCAACATAGATGATCTTATCTTTCGGTACCCAGAATCTCTTGGGTCCTTTCAGATTAGTTTTCCCAGAGTTTCTCACAACTTTGGGTCTTCTAGCATTCTTAAATTTTTGTTCTTGTGTGTGTGTGTAATGATATGAAAAAGGAGATTTAAGCTGGTTACTGGTAGAAGATTTATCAGAATCAGAATCATACCCAATTCCCTTTTTATTATTCTGACTTACTCCATAAATCATGGATGCCATAATACTCCTATCTATTCCACTCTTCAGAAACTTCTGAAAGGCTTCTTCATATTTATAAATAATTTCATTTGAAGTTTGTGGTGCTTGAGACAACACTTCTTCTAATTCTAAGCTTTTCGTTTTAGCTTCATCTCTTTCTAACGTTAAAGATATGATTGTATCATCTCTTGCTAGAATTGTTGTCTCAAGTTTACTACACTCTTCAGATTTTGCTTTAAGAAGGCCTTTGATGTTTTTAACTTTTTGTTTTAATTTCTGAAGAGAGGTAAGAGTTTCTGATAAACATGATTCTAAGTCAGATCTAGAAAGTTCAGAAAATACCTCTTCAGATTCTTCATCTGAGCTGCTGGATGTGGTAGCCATAAGAGCTACGTTGGCCTGTTCATCAGAGTCAGATTCTGATGATTCGGATTCACTATCGTCCCAGGTGGCCATTAATCCCTTCTTTGTTCTGAAGGTATTTTTCTTGAAGCTTTCTTTCTTAGAGTTGTCTTTCTTCAGCTTGGGGCATTCATTTCTGTAATGACCTGTTTCTTTACATTCAAAACAGGTAATATCTTTGTTAGGTTTACCTTTTGAGGTTGACTCTGATCGATCCCCTCTGGGTCTTGATCTTCTGAAGTTGTTGTTGTTCCTTCTTTTCCAGAGTTGCTTAACTCTTCTGGTTAGTAAGGACAGTTCTTCTTCATCATCAGAGTCTTCAGGTTCAGAATCGTCAGTATCTGCAGTTTCTGCCTGGAGAGCTTTGGTTCTGTCTGACTTCCGTCTTTCAGGTCTGGACTTCAGCGCCACTGACTTGTTCCTTTTCTGAGGCTCATCCTCCTCTAGTTCTATCTCATGGCTTCTGAGAGAACTAACAAGTTCTTCAAGGCTGATGTTGTTCAGATCCTTTGATAACTTCAGAGCAGTAACCATTGGTCTCCATTTCTTTGGCAGACTTCTGACAATCTTCTTAACATGATCTGCAGTCGTGTATCCCTTGTCTAGCACTTTAAGACCTGCAATAAGAGTTTGGAATCTGGAAAACATAGCTTCTATAGCTTCGTCATCTTCCATCTTGAAGGCTTCATATTTCTGGATCAACGCCAGAGCCTTCGTCTCCTTGACTTGGGAGTTTCCTTCATGGGTCATCTTCAGAGAGTCAAGTATATCTTTAGCCGTCTCTCTGTTGGTGATCTTTTCGTATTCGTTGTATGATATAGCATTTAGAAGTATTGTTCTGGCCTTGTGATGATTTTTGAACTCACGTTTCTGATCTTCTGACATTTTGCTTCTGGGAACTTCAGCTCCATTTAAGGTTGGAGGTTTGTATCCATCTGTGACAATGTCCCAGAGGTCAGCATCATAACCCAGAAAGAAACTTTCGATTCTATCTTTCCAGTAATCAAACTTTTCTCCATCAAAAACAGGAGGCTTGGCATTGTAAGAATCTTTCTCATTTGAGTGGGCCATTTGTTTTTCTCGCACTGGATCTCTCTACACGGTTAAGTGTTTGATTTGAAAATCAATAACAGAGCCGGAGCTCTGATACCAATTGAAGGTGAGAAAAACAAGAAAGGGGGGTTTGAATTGTTTGAAAAATAAGCGCTTTTGCAAAATGAAAATCACACAATGATTTTATACTGGTTCGCTTATAACACAAAGCTACTCCAGTCCACCCGGCCAAGGTGATTTCGCCTTCAACAAGGACTTAATCCACTAATCTTGAAAGATTACAAACAACCCCTAAGAGAGAAGAAAATCTCTTAGTCCTCTCAAGTCTACAGACTACAAAGAGTCACTTGAGGAAATCAAATAAAAAATAAGATACAAGATGTGTAATCTAGAGTGCTTCTAAGAAAGCAAATATTACAAACTTAAGAACAAATTTTTCACTTGATAAGCAAAAGCTTAGTGAAATTCTTTGAAGAACAAAGATGTTTTTCTTGAGCGTGATATGATTTCAGTATAGTTTTGGCTAGTGATTTCTTGTTTTTACTGAATGAGATTTCTTCTCTATTTATAGGAGTTGAAGTAGAGTTGAAGTAGCGTTGAATCTGTTGGATATTGAGATGTAGTTACGCCATTCCATTAATAGCTTCTGCAGTAGACTTTTTCTCTTAGAAGTGACTACTTACCACAAGTAGTATCTTCTCTCTTGAAAGTGGAGATTAACGTCTCTTTCTAATTGAGGAAATCCATTTGCAGAACTTTAACTTGGCTTAAACGTTACTTCATCATGATTAACAATTCTGATTAGAGTCTTTGTGTATCTGGAGAATCTTGCTTCTGATGTTATTTCTTGACAGTTCAGATGGCGCTGATAACTTCCAGAGTTTACAGAGGGCATTTGTTCAGAGTCAGAGCTTCTAGACTTTACTTCATGTTCAGATGCTTCTGATACTTTGCAGTTTTGTCCAGAGTCAGAGCTTCTTGAAACGAGATTCCTGTTTAGATGCTTCTGATACTTGAGATTTTGCATCTGATCTTGTTTTGCATCTGATGACATCATCAGATTTATTTCTTCTTTCTTTAGAACCCTGCACACTTAGAAACTTTTCGTTAGGGTGCCATTTTTGGTTTCATCCTTTGTTATCATCAAAATCATGGAATCTGTTGTAGAACAATTTTTGTTCTTACAGAGTGAACTCTTCACTATCCATTGTTGTAAGAATCAATGCACCGCCTGAAAAGGCTCTCTTAACAACATATGGGCCTTCGTAATTAGGAGTCCATTTTCCTCTGGAATCTGGCTTGAACGTCAAAATCTTCTTGAGCACAAGTTCACCTTCTCTGAACACTCGAGGTCTGACCTTCTTATCAAAAGCTTTCTTCATTCTCTGCTGATATAACTGACCATGACACATGGCAATCAATCTCTTCTCTTCTATCAAATTTAGTTGATCAAACATGGTCTGACACCATTCAGCTTCAGTCAACTTGGCTTCCATGAGCACACACAATGAAGGAATCTCAACCTCTACGGGGAGCACTGCTTCCATACCATATACAAGAGAGAAAGGGGTTGCCCATGTTGAAGTGCGGACGGATGTACGATACCCATGCAATGCAAATGGGAGCATTTCATGCCAATCCTTATATGTGACAACCATCTTCTGGATAATCTTCTTGGTGTTCTTATTCGCAGCTTCAACAGCCCCATTCATCTTGGGTCTGTAGGGAGAAGAATTATGATGTTCAATCTTGAAGTCTTTGCAAAGAACTTCCACCATATTGTTATTCAAGTTCAATCCATTATCAGTAATGATCATACTTGGCACACCATAACGGCATATAATCTGATTCTTGATACACCTTACAACAACTTGCTTGGTCATATTTGCATATGATGCCGCTTCAACCCGTTTTGTGAAGTAGTCAATTGCCACCAAAATGAAACGATGTCCATTCAAAGCTTTGGGTTCAATCATCCCAATCATATCAATTTCCCACATGGAGAAAGGCCACAGGGAATAGATAACATTCAATAGTGTCGGAGGAACATGAATCTTATCAGCATAAATTTGACACTTGTGGCATTTCTTCACAAACTTGCAACAATCATATTCCATTGTCAGCCAATAGTAACCTACTCGCAACATCTTCTTCGCCATTGCATGTCCATTGGAATGAGTACCAAAGGAACCTTCATGCACTTCAGTCATCAACAAGTCTGCTTCGTGTCTATCCACGCATCTGAGCAAAACCATGTCGAAGTTTCTCTTGTATAGTATATCACCATTCAAGTAGAAATTTCCAGCTAATCTTCTCAAAGTCTTCTTATCTTTCAAAGATTCCCCATGCGGATAGATCTGACTTTGGAGGAAACATTTGATGTCGTAATACCACGGCTTCTCGTCTTTAATCTCTTCAACAACAAACACATGAGCTGGCCTATCAAGACTCATCACAGATAAATTGGGAACTTCATTCCAATACTTCACTACGATCATTGATGCCAACGTTGCAAAAGCATCTGCCATCCGGTTTTCATCTCGAGGGATATGATGAAATTCAACCTTTGTAAAGAAATTTGAAATCCTCCTCACATAATCTCTATATGGTATTAAACCGGGTTGATTTGTCTCTCATTCTCATTTGATCTGATTCACAACCAAAGCAGAATCACCGAAGACATCCAAATACTTAATTCTGAGATTCATGGCCTCTTCAAGCCCCATAATGCAAGCTTCATATTCTGCCATGTTGTTTGTACATTTGAAAGTCAATCTAGCTGTAAATGGTAGATGCGTGCCTTGAGGAGTAATAATCATTGCCCCAATGCCATTACTGTACTGATTAGCAGCTCCATCAAATACCATTCCCCAACGGGAACTAGGCTCTGGCCCTTCTTCAAGCAATGGTTCATCACAATCTTTCATTTTCAAGTACAAAATCTCTTCATCAGGAAATTCATAATGTACTGACTGGTAATCTTCAATCGGTTGGTGAGCCAAATGGTCAGCTAAGATACTACCTTTAATCGCTTTCTGAGATCGGTATTCGATATCATACTCTGATAACAACATCTGCGAACGGGCAATCCTCCCAGTTAAAGTAGGCTTCTTAAATATATACTTGATTGGATCCATTTTGGATATCAACCAAGTGGTATGATTCAACATATACTGACGTAGACGCTTAGCAGCCCAAGCCAATATGCAATAAGTCTTCTCAAGCATAGAATACCGAGTCTCACAGTCGGTGAACTTCTTACTGAGGTAGTAAATTGCAAATACTTTCTTTCCAATCTCATATTGCTGACCAAGGACACAACCCATAATATCTTCTAGCACAGTCAAATACATGATCAACGGTCTTCCTTTAACAGGTGGAGACAAAATAGGAGGTTCAAGCAAATATTCCTTTATACTATCAAAAGCTTTCTGGCAGTCTTCGGTCCAATCACAAGACTGATCTTTCCGAAGAAGCTTGAATATAGGTGCACATCTGGCAGTCATGTGGGAAATGAATTTGGAAATATAATTCAAGCGGCCGAGAAAACCTCTGACTTGCTTCTCAGTTTTGGGCGCATGCATCTCTTGTATTGCTTTGACCTTGGCAGGATCAACTTCAATACCCTTCTCGCTGACAATAAAGCCCAACAACTTACCAGAACGAACACCAAAAGTACACTTATTGGGATTCAAGCGGAGTTTAAACTTCCTCAAACGCTAGAATAACTTCAACAAATGCTCAACATGTTCATCTTCATCAATTGATTTAGCAATCATGTCATCGACATATACTTCAATCTCTTTATGCATCATATCATGAAAAAGAGTAGTCATTGCTCTCTGGTAAGTTGCACCAGCATTCTTTAAACCGAAAGGCATCACTCTATAACATAATGTTCCCCAGGGTGTAATGAATGTGGTCTTCTCCATATCTTCGGGTGCCATTTTGATCTGATTATATCCGGAAAATCCATCCATAAACGAAAAAACTTTGAATTTAGCAGTATTGTCTACCAACATATCAATGTGTGGCAGAGGGAAATCATCTTTCAGACTGGCTTTATTCAAATCTCTATAATCGACACACATGCGTACTTTTCCATCTTTCTTCGGCACAGGCACAATATTGGCCACCCATTACGGATACTCAGCAGTCATAAGGAACCGGCATCAATCTGCTTCTGCACTTCCTCTTTGATCTTCAAAACCATATCAGGATGTGTTCTTCTCAACTTCTGCTTAACTAGCGGGCATATTCTGGCTTCAACGGCAATCTATGCTCCACAATCTCAGAATCCAAACCAGGCATTTCTTGATAGGACCAAGCAAACACATCTGAATACTCTCGAAGAAGATCAATCAACCCCTTCTTAACATCTGGACACAGTCGAGACCCAATCTTGACTTCCTTTACATCATCTTCGGAACCCAAGTCGATTAGCTCATTCTTCTCTTCAAACGACTGAATAATCTTTTCATCTTGCTTAAGAAGACGAGATAATTCATCACTCACTTCTACATCACTTTCCTCCTCGGCCTCAAACACAAGGAATTCAAAATTTGGAGAAGGAGAAGGATCATTGTATTCAATGGGGTTAGGAACCAACCTACATAATGATTTGATATTTTGATATTAGAGAAGTGAATTTGTGACCAAATATCATGCAAATGGACAATTATATTATTTATTTATGTTTTTTGTGATTACCATTTTCAGAATAAAGCAAAAAGTAAAAATAAACATCAAAGATGTGGATGAATATAATTAATTTTATTGATGATCAATTTAAAATGCCCAAACAATGTTCCCTTCTCCCTTAGGCATAGGTGAAGGACTTTAAAATATAAAAGCAATTACTTAGATCGATAAAATAACAGGAATATCAACGGCAGTCTAATTGTTGCATGTCTTTCCATGCGTTACAAAGTTGGTGCAGTCTTCCTCTTCGCTATCCTCTAGCACAACAACTAAGTGTTATTCATTGCCATGAATGAACCCTCTGCTACGCAAGCTGAGTTGCATATCTTCAGATCTAACAGTTGATGAGCCTTTCTAGAACCCAAAATCGGTTCTGCCTTTGTTGTCGGAGACCTCTACCATGCGCCCCCACTAATCAACAACACCTTCTTCCACAATCTTCTGAGCATCTTTCAACGAGGACATAGGTTCCCCAATTCTCTTCTCAGAAGCAATAAACAAGGCTTGGAACGGAGTTCCAACCTCATCCTCAGCTTTAACATATGAGAAAGATGACAGATGGCTAACCAACAACGCCTTCTCTCCTCCAACAATCACAAGCTTTCCATTCTTGACAAATTTCAATTTCTGATGCAGAGTGGAGGTAACAGCCCCTGCCTCATGAATCCATGGCCTTCCCAATAAACAGTTGTAGGCCGGGTGGATATCCATTACTTAAAAAGTAATCTGGAAATCACTCGGACCTATCTTGACTGGAAGGTCCACTTCACCAATTACTGTCTTGTGCGAACCATCAAAGGCTTTGACGATTACACCGCTATACCTCATGGGTGCTCCTTGGTAAGATAGCTTTGACAAAGAAGACTTTGGAAGCACATTGAGTGACGAACCGGTGTCAACAAGCACATTTGAAAAAGCATCTTCCTTACAGTTTATTGAAATATGCAAAGCCAGGTTATGATTTCTTCCCTCCTCAGGGAGTTCTTCATCGCAGAAGCTCAAATTATTGCATCAAGTGATGTTAGCCACGATGTGATCAAACTGATCCACAGTAACATCATGCTCTACATATGCTTGTTCAAGAACTCTCTGTAGTTCTTTTCTGTGCGCTTCGGAATTCAAAAGCAGAGACAACACTGAGATTTTTGAGGGGGTCTGGAGCAGCTGCTCAACCACATTAAACTCGCTTCTCTTTATTAATCGAAGTACCTCATCATCATCATTGGCTTTCAAGTTGTTGGATTCACCAGACTTATCTTTTAAATAACCAACTGGATCTACATTAGGCACCTCCACCTTCTTACCAACAATCATTTCCTCTTTATCTTCTGGGACCACCGGCCCAAACACTCGACCACTACGGGTCACCTTCGTAACATCAGCAATGCTCACTACTGAACTAGTCGTAGGTAACGGGACCTCTTGACCATTCTTTATCATTGTAGCATTATACTGGTACGGTACAACTTTATCATATGAATACGGGACTGGGCCCGCTAACTGTATTACCAACGGCGATACTGATCTTTGACTGACATTATTATTGTTGTTGCTATCATATTGGATTACCAACCGCTCTTTTTGCTTGAAAACGGGCACTATGACATTGACATCATCATCTACATGATGAGATTGAACAATTTGGATCATGCCTTCATCCATCGGACGTTGGATGTCCCTTTTCACTACATCACACCATATTGGGTTCACACTACAAACAACACAATCATCATGGTTGTAACACCCTTATAAAATACCCCAAAGATTTAATTAAAATAATAAACATATATCAGAGAAATTATGCAGTTAAGGGTGTCACACAATCATTCACACCATGTTCCAAAATAACTGTCCTGCTCTTTATTTAATCAATTAAACATTTGCATAAATCGCAGCGGATATAAATCAAATCAATCAAAACATGTAACATTCACATGTAAAATATTCAACAAGGTAAATATCCCATCCCGATGTTACATCTATCAGAGCACGACCCACTAAGGAGACTACACTAGACTCCAAGCATTCGCTTCTACCCAACTCATTTCTCGTTACCTGAAAAACAGTTGTAAGGGTGAGTTCCTCAATCAATATAATAAGCATTATAGAATATAATGTCATGTTAAGTAATTTAACACATTAATCACCCTAATCGCAACATACAATCAGTAACAGCACATCAGCTCAACATCATACTCAACACCAACATAAACGCAAGTATAATCTCAAATCATACTCCATAACAACACAACCACACGTATAATATTGGAATACATCCATTCATATTATACGCCATACATACATTATGCAATGAGACTCCACACATGCGGTACCGACTATTCTTGAACATATAGTTCAAGCTCACCGATCCCTCCAGATACGGCTACTAAGCTCACTAGTCCCACTCATTTGAGACCTAGTGACTCACTCACTAATTCCTCACCATGGGAATTAGCTACAGCCCCGAAGGCTAGACTATGCACACTAATCATCTAGCATGCAAACATCAACAACAAATCCACAATGATTCACTCACTAATTCCTCACCATGGGAATTAGCTACAGCCCCAAAGGCTATGCTATGCACGCTAATCATCTAGCAATGCAGCATCAACAACAATTCACAACGGACATATGCTCACACTCTAAGCCATACAACAGTCCATTCACACATACATGCACAATACATACATTCACATCATTATGCATACCATCATACATCATCAACACATGTATCAACACATCATTATCATGTAAATCAATTAAATACAGTATTAGCACACTCTACTAATACCTATACTGCTCAAAACAGCGGGACATAATCCCTATTACATCATACGCCAACATAGGCCAACTCTCAATTATGTACACAACATTAAAAAGCCAATTTTTCCACTCTGCAACAGTGTTAACCGGTTAACGCCCTGGGTTAACCGGTTAACGCAGGCAAAAACACCTTTTCTGGCAAAACGTAACAGTGTTAACCGGTTAACGCCCTGGGTTAACCGGTTAACGCAGGCAAAACAGCACATTTTCACAAATTATAACAGTGTTAACCGGTTAACGCCCTGGGTTAACCGGTTAACGCAGACAACACAGCAGTTCCTGCGCTAACACAAGGCAGATTGCAGAATTCTCCGCATTTTCCGTCGTTGGAGGACTTCCGGACCTCCGATTCCGATTCCGTAAAAAGCTATACGTTCGGAATTTCACAACTAACCCAAACACAGATTCAATTACAGTCTAAATACAATTTATCCAACATAATTCTTCAGCATCAATAATCCCAATTAGGGTCAAATCAACGGCTTATCACTACCCATTACATATTATCCCATAATACCCATTAATCGACGATAAACCCCCCTTACCTGAGTAATCCGGCAAATCTTTGAGCTCTAAGCTTTTCTCTCTTCAACCTTCAGCCCTTGCTCTGTCTCTTTGCCCTTTTCCTCTTTCACGATCGTTTCTCTGCTTTTCACGTAAAAACCTTTTTACTCCAAATGGGCTCTTTTCCTTATTTCCAACATATATATATTTTCCAATAATAATAATAATCCAATAATATTTCCAATTAATTAATTAAATTAATAAATATTATATTAATTTAAATTAAATAATTAGCCTTATTTCATCGGGGTGTTACAACTCTCCCCCACTAAAAGAGTTTTCGTCCTCGAAAACATACCTCAAGCGAACAACTCTGGGTAAGACTCCTTCATCTTACTCTCCAGTTCCCAAGTCACATTGCCACCTGCTGGTCCTCCCCAAGCTACCTTCACCAAGGCAATCTCTTTACCCCGCAACTGCTTCAACTCTCGATCCTCGATCCTCATAGGTGATGTTTCAAAAGTCAGGTTATCTCTCACCTGTACATCATCTACTTGGACTACATGCGACGGATCATGGATGTACCTCCTCAACTAAGACACATGAAAAACCTCATGCAAATTCGCAAGCGACGGCGGTAAAGCGACACGATAGGCTACTTCCCCTATCCTCTCCAAAATCTGATAAGGACCAATAAATCGAGGTGTCAACTTTTTCGACTTCAAAGCTCGACCAACACCAGTTATCGGAGTAACGCGAAGAAACACATGATCTCCCTCTTGGAACTCAAGTGACTTCCTCCTCTTATCATGATAACTCTTCTGACGACTCTGAGCAATTCTCATCTTCTCCTGAATCATCTTAATCTTTTCTGTAGTCTGTTGAACAATCTCCGGTCCAACCACAGCACTCTCACCGGACTCATACCAACATAAAGGCGTCCGACATCTCCTACCATACAAAGCTTCAAACGGTGCCATACCAATGCTCGAATGAAAACTATTGTTGTAGGTAAACTCAATCAAAGGCAAATAACAATCCCAAGCGCCTCCTTTTTCCAAAACACAAGCCCTCAAAAGATCCTCTAGTGACTGAATCGTCCTCTCAGTCTGACCATCAGTCTGCGGATGATATGCAGAACTCAATCTCAGCTTAGTTCCCAAAGCCTTCTGCAAACCTTCCCAGAACTTCGATGTAAATCTAGGATCTCTGTCCGAAACAATACTCGACGGAATACCATGCAAACTTACAACCTTCTCAATATACAACTCAGCTAATCTCTCTAACGGATAATCCATTCTGATCGGAATGAAATGAGCCGATTTTGTCAATCTGTCAACAATCACCCAAATAGCTTCACAATTCTTATTTGTCCTCGGCAAACCAGAAACAAAATCCATACTGATACTATCCCACTTCCACTCTGGAATAGCCAACGGTTGCATTAGCCCAGACGGCTTCTGATGCTCAATCTTTGACTTCTGACAAGTCAAACAAGAATAAACAAAACTCGCAATTTCTCTTTTCATTCCCGGCCACCAAAATAACTTTTTCAAATCATGATACATCTTCGTAGCTCCAGGATGAATACTCAAGCCACTACGATGTCCTTCCTCCAGAATACTCTTTTTAAGTTCGGTAACATCCGGAATACACACCCGATTACCAAATTTCAAAACACCATTCTCATCAACTCTGAATTCACCACCTTGGCCTTGATTCACTAAAGTCAACTTATCAACCAAAAACACATCGGATTTCTGACCCTCTCTGATCTCGTCCAGAATACCACTGGTTAACTACAACATTCCCAATTTAACACTATTGTGAGTACTCTCACACACCAAACTCAAATCTCTAAACTGCTCAATTAAATCCAATTCTTTAACCATTAACATAGACATATGTAATGCTTTCCTACTCAATGCATCAGCCACTACGTTTGCTTTACCCGGATGGTAATTCAAACCAAAGTCATAATCCTTCAGAAATTCTAACCATCTCCTCTGTCTCATATTCAGCTCTTTCTGATCAAACAAATACTTTAAACTTTTATGGTCACTGAAAACCTCAAATCTTGACCCATACAAATAATGTCTCCATAACTTCAGAACAAATACCACGGCTGCCAACTCTAAATCGTGTGTCGGATAGTTCCTCTCATGAACTCTCAGCTGTCTCGAAGCATAAGCTATAACCTGCTTATTCTGCATCAACACACCACCCAAACCCAACAATGAAGCATCACAGTAAACCTCAAATGATTCCGACGAACTCGGTAATATCAGAATAGGAGCAGTAGTTAACCTTCTCTTTAACTCTTGGAAACCTTCTTCACATTTCGAGTCCCACACAAACGCTTGCCCTTTTCTAGTCAACATCGTCAACGGTAACGCCAACTTAGAAAATCCCTCAATGAATTTTCTATAATAACCTGCAAGTCCAAGAAAACTCCTTATCTCAGAAACTGACTTCGGAGCTTCCCACTTAGATACCGCTTCTATCTTAGAAGGATCAACAGCAACACCCCCTCTTGAAATCACATGACCAAGAAAACTAACCTCCTCTAACCAAAATTCACACTTAGACAGTTTAGCAAATAACTTCTTTTCTCGGAGAACTTCTAAAACCACTCTCAAATGCTCAGCATGCTCTTCTTCAGATTTCGAATACACCAAAATGTCATCAATAAACACCACAACAAACTGGTCTAGGTACGGATGGAAAATCCTATTCATATACTCCATAAATACTCCAGGCGCATTAGTCACACCAAAAGGCATTACAGAATACTCATAATGTCCATACCTCGTTCTGAAAGCGGTCTTCTGAATATCCTCAGTTTTCACACGTATCTGATGATACCCAGATCTCAAATCTATCTTGCTGAACACACTCGCACCAACCAACTGATCCATCAAATCATCAATCCTCGGCAAAGGATACCGATTCTTGATCGTCACTTTATTCAGTTGCCTGTAGTCCACACACAACCTCATAGTACCTTCTTTCTTCTTAACCAACAACACTGGTGCACCCCACGGTGACACACTCGGACGAATAAATTTCTTATCCAACAGATCTTCCAACTGACTCTTCAATTCAGTTAACTCAACAGCAGACATACGATACGGAGCCATCGATATCGGTCTAGTACCAGGTACCAAATCAATCGAGAACTCAACTTCACGCTCTGGCGGTAATTCATTCACGTCTTCCGGAAATACATCAGGAAAGTCACACACCACTGCTAGATCACGAATCACCAGTTTATCTTTAGCCTCCAAGGTCGCTAACAGCATAAACAACTCTGCCCCATCTGCTACTTCCTCATTCACCTGCCTTGCTGATAGAAACAAACTCTTTCCTTCCTCACTCTCAGGAAATATCACAGTCTTATCAAAACAGTTGATAGAAACTCGGTTAAACACCAACCAGTTCATACCCAAGATAACATCAATCTGCACTAGGGGAAGACACACAAGGTCTATCCCAAAGTCTCTACCAAAAATACTCAAAGGACAACTCAAACAAACTGAAGTAGTAGTCACTGAACCCTTTGCAGGACTATCAATCACCATACTACCATGCATCTCAGATATCTCTAACTTAAGTTTCACAGCACAATCCAAAGATATAAAGGAATGAGTAGCACCGGTGTCAATAATAGCTACAAGAGGAAAGCCATTAATATAACACGTACCTCGGATCAAACGATCATCTGCAGAAGTCTCAGAACCCGATAAAGCAAAGACCTTACCTCCTGACTGGTTCTCTCTCTTCGGCTTAGGACACTGTGGACTGATATGACCCAACTCTCCACAGTTGAAACAAGTTACAGTCTTCAACTGACACTCTGCAGCCAAATGACCACCTTTTCCACACTTGAAACACTTCATCTCAGCACTGGTACACTCATGGACACGATGTCCAGCCCGACCACATCTATAACACTTAGAAGGGGCACTAGAGTCTCCCCCACTAGGTCTCTTCATCCCACTCTGCTTCTGGAAACCTTTGCCAGCTGCATACGGTTTTCCACGATCATTCTGATTCTTGCCTTTCCTATCAACCCTCTGCTGATAGCTCTCTGCTCTGGCCTTGGAATCCTGTTCAAAAATCCTGCAACAGTCAACCAAGTCAGAAAACACTCTGATCCGCTGATATCCAATAGCCTGTTTGATCTCGGGACGCAACCCGTTTTCAAACTTCACACATTTCGAAAATTCTCCAGCAGCCTCATTATAGGGAGTGTAATACTTAGACAGCTCTGTGAACTTAGCAGCATACTCAGTAACAGACTTGTTACCCTGCTTCAATTTCAAGAACTCTATCTCTTTCTTTCCTCTAACATCCTCTGGAAAATACTTCCTCAGGAATCTCTCTCTGAACACAGCCCAAGAGATCTCAGCATTCCCAGCAGTTTCCAACTCAGTGCGGGTAGCAACCCACCAATCATCTGCTTCCTCTGACAGCATGTGCGTACCGAACCTGACCTTCTGGTTATCGGCACACTCAGTTACTCGGAAGATCCTCTCGATCTCCTTCAACCACTTCTGAGCGCCATCTGGATCGTATGCTCCCTTGAACATTGGAGGATTGTTCTTCTGGAACTCACTCAATTGACGAGCAGCTCCCATTCCCACAACATTCGGATTCCCTCCAAGTACTCCAGCTAGCATACCCAGAGCCTCAGCAATCGCAGCATCATCTCTACCTCTTCCAGCCATCTCTATTCTGAAAACCCAACAAACTAAAACAATGAGTACTGATAGGGTTACACAACACCTATCCCGTACAGGGGAAACAGAATAATTACGACTCGACTCGACCGACTATGCTCTGATACCACTAATGTAACACCCTTATAAAATACCCCAAAGATTTAATTAAAATAATAAACATATATCAGAGAAATTATGCAGTTAAGGGTGTCACACAATCATTCACACCATGTTCCAAAATAACTGTCATGCTCTTTATTTAATCAATTAAACATTTGCATAAATCGCAGCGGATATAAATCAAATCAATCAAAACATGTAACATTCACATGTAAAATATTCAACAAGGTAAATATCCCATCCCGATGTTACATCTATCAGAGCACGACCCACTAAGGAGACTACACTAGACTCCAAGCATTCGCTTCTACCCAACTCATTTCTCGTTACCTGAAAAACAGTTGTAAGGGTGAGTTCCTCAATCAATATAATAAGCATTATAGAATATAATGTCATGTTAAGTAATTTAACACATTAATCACCCTAATCGCAACATACAATCAGTAACAGCACATCAGCTCAACATCATACTCAACACCAACATAAACGCAAGTATAATCTCAAATCATACTCCATAACAACACAACCACACGTATAATATTGGAATACATCCATTCATATTATACGCCATACATACATTATGCAATGAGACTCCACACATGCGGTACCGACTATTCTTGAACATATAGTTCAAGCTCACCGATCCCTCCAGATACGGCTACTAAGCTCACTAGTCCCACTCATTTGAGACCTAGTGACTCACTCACTAATTCCTCACCATGGGAATTAGCTACAGCCCCGAAGGCTAGACTATGCACACTAATCATCTAGCATGCAAACATCAACAACAAATCCACAATGATTCACTCACTAATTCCTCACCATGGGAATTAGCTACAGCCCCAAAGGCTATGCTATGCACGCTAATCATCTAGCAATGCAGCATCAACAACAATTCACAACGGACATATGCTCACACTCTAAGCCATACAACAGTCCATTCACACATACATGCACAATACATACATTCACATCATTATGCATACCATCATACATCATCAACACATGTATCAACACATCATTATCATGTAAATCAATTAAATACAGTATTAGCACACTCTACTAATACCTATACTGCTCAAAACAGCGGGACATAATCCCTATTACATCATACGCCAACATAGGCCAACTCTCAATTATGTACACAACATTAAAAAGCCAATTTTTCCACTCTGCAACAGTGTTAACCGGTTAACGCCCTGGGTTAACCGGTTAACGCAGGCAAAAACACCTTTTCTGGCAAAACGTAACAGTGTTAACCGGTTAACGCCCTGGGTTAACCGGTTAACGCAGGCAAAACAGCACATTTTCACAAATTATAACAGTGTTAACCGGTTAACGCCCTGGGTTAACCGGTTAACGCAGACAACACAGCAGTTCCTGCGCTAACACAAGGCAGATTGCAGAATTCTCCGCATTTTCCGCCGTTGGAGGACTTCCGGACCTCCGATTCCGATTCCGTAAAAAGCTATACGTTCGGAATTTCACAACTAACCCAAACACAGATTCAATTACAGTCTAAATACAATTTATCCAACATAATTCTTCAGCATCAATAATCCCAATTAGGGTCAAATCAACGGCTTATCACTACCCATTACATATTATCCCATAATACCCATTAATCGACGATAAACCCCCCTTACCTGAGTAATCCGGCAAATCTTTGAGCTCTAAGCTTTTCTCTCTTCAACCTTCAGCCCTTGCTCTGTCTCTTTGCCCTTTTCCTCTTTCACGATCGTTTCTCTGCTTTTCACGTAAAAACCTTTTTACTCCAAATGGGCTCTTTTCCTTATTTCCAACATATATATATTTTCCAATAATAATAATAATCCAATAATATTTCCAATTAATTAATTAAATTAATAAATATTATATTAATTTAAATTAAATAATTAGCCTTATTTCATCGGGGTGTTACAATGGTCATGTTCACAGTCACTCACCAAACAGATATCCTTATGCATCTGCACCAAAGATCTTCGGATAAATCGGATGTCAAAAACCTTGAATTCTCTAGGACAACCTTCCACCATATTCACTGAAGAGTTCTCATGAGCGGGCAAAGGGTTTGCTTTCACATTTGGCGCGCGGTCCTCAAAGGACACCATACCACTCTTCATAAGCTTTTGAACCTCATACTTCAATGGATAATAGTTTTCAATATCGTGTCTGGGTGCTCCTTGGTGAAATGCACAACGAAGCTCAGGTTTATACCACCAGGGAAGTGGTTCTGGGATCTGCAGTGGGTTCCTCGGTTAAATTAAGTTCTTGTGAACTAGCGAGGGATACAACTCAGTATACGACATAAGAATCGGGTCAAAAGAGACCTTCTTCCTCTCGAAGTTCTGCTGATGATGATTGTTGTTGGTATTGTTGTTGTTGTAGGTGTTCGTTCTTTGTTGCGGTTGTTGTTGTTGTTGACGTTGATGTTGTTGTTGAATTGGTGTTGCTTGTGGATTAGAAAATACCGGAATTACTGATGACACTTGATGAGATGATATTGACGGGGTGGTGGATTTCTTCTGATCTAAGGCCTCCTCTGCCTCCCACTGATCACTGTGTTGGTCTCACTATCCTTCTTCTTGCCAAAGTTGCTACCATATCTCTTGCTTGTTGACGCCTCATCTCTTGACAATCATCCCTCACGGACTCCTTCCTCAAGTCTCATCCCTATATTTACCATTTCGGTAAAATCACTGGGGGGACCAGTGATCATGCGTTCATAATAAAATGAACTCAGAGTTTTCAAGAAGATCTTTGTCATTTCTTTCTCCTCCTTGGAGGAGTGATCTGGGCAGCCAACTCCCTTCATCTTTGCGCGTACTCTTTAAATGTCTCTTTGTCCTTCTAAGACATAGACCTCAACTGGTCTCTATCTGGCGCCATGTCCATATTATACTTGTATTGCTTCACAAAAGCCTCTCCCAAGTCGTTGAAAGTGCGAATGCTTGCATTATCCAACTCCATGTACCAAAGGAGTGCAACACAAGTTAGACTATCTTGGAAGTAGTGAATAAGCAATTGATCATTATCTGTCTAAGTTGACATCTTGCGGGCATACATCACAAGATGACTGAGCGGACAAGAGTTCCCCTTATATTTTTCAAAGTCAGGCACTTTGAACTTCACCGGGATTTTGACATTGGGCACCAAACATAACTCGGCAGCACTCTTCCCAAACAAATCTTTACCTCTCAATGTCTTCAATTCCTTGCGTAGCTCAAGAAACTGATATTTCATCTCGTCCATCTTCTCATAAACATCCGGACCCTCAGACGGCTCGGAATGATAGATGGTATCCTCTACGCGAGGCAAAGTGTGCACAACGGGAGGTGGCACGGACATGACCGGGCTAGATGCCGGCATGGAAGCAAATGTAGGCGCAAATCCTTCGAGCACAAAGTTGGGCGGCATTACCCACGAGAATCCGGTAGGCATATTCGGCGTGAAGTGGGCAGTAGCAGCAAGCATGGTAGAGGTAGTTACCTCTGAAGTAACAGTCCTCGCGGGAGGAGTTGCAGGTGTTGGAGAAGTTTGATTATGAGCAGTAAGAAATGACTCCATCATGGCAGTCAGGCGAGCGATCTCGTCCTTCAGCTCTCTGTTCTCTTGCTCCAAATGTTCCATGATTTTCTTATGATTGGCTCGGGTATTGTACCGGTGAGTCAACTTGGCTAAAGCACAAAAGAAATACCAATCAGACATCTGGCAAAAACCTGCTTATGCAAATGATGCATGAAATGCAATGCTTGATTATTTTTATTTTCAAGGAGCTTACTATATCATTTGCAAATATATAATATTTAAATGGCAATTGCAACAATTTGATATGACTAAAAATCTCCTTTTATTTATATAAACTGGAAGGATTACACTGAGTGCAATTTCAGAAACCAAAATAAAAAGATACAAGAGGAAAGGAGACTAGTCATCCTAAGGATCCCTAACAACAATGTCAGAAGATCTGGCTGTAGGCGCGTACTTCCTTCGAATGCGACAGATCTCGTTCTCAAAAGAAGCCTTCATCTAAGTCTTCTCGAGGACAAGCTGATCAATAATCTTCTTCCAAGCAACGGAAGGCTGAGGCATGCTAGAAGATGAAACCTCTGGCTCTCTCTGTCTCTTCGTCACTCGGTCTTCAAGTAGCTTAATAAGTGCATCTTTGTCTTTAGACTCCAACTGCAACTCTTCATGCTTCTTGCTCAAAGCACGGAAACGCTCTTCTCACATATCCTTCTCTTGCTTCATCTTGGCAAGCGCGTCTTTCAACTCCTCTACATATTGGTTAGGGAGAGTTGATGGCTCAACCACAACCATAGACATAGGTCTTTCACAAGGATAAGGCATCTTCAACCCCATAGCTCTCTTCTTCACCCAAAGAGTGTAAGCTTCCAAAGCTACACAATTGCACAGACCAAGCTCGGATCTTTCTTTCCTATGCACATTATGCCAAGCATGCACAATCTTCTACTTCAAATGTTGGGGATCTTTACCCTCTTGATAGAAAAGACCTTCTAACAACATGTTATTAGGTTTGTCTCTCAAGGGGAACCCAAGTTGACGACGAGGCAAAGAAGGGTTGTAGTTAATTCCTCCTTGTGTACCAATGAGAGGCACATTAGAGAATTCACCACAACTATCAATAATCTCCAACTGTTATCGAGTCTACATTTGAACAGTTTCCGCACTACGTCCTAAATAGGCCAAGATGGGTTAAATGTTCTAAGGTCCTCAGCTTCTCGGACCCAATTAGTGATAGTAATGCCTAACCATAAGTATTTGTGTGACATTTCCAAATCCAAAGGAGTCTTCACTAAGCAGATGGATCTCAAGCCAACTTATTAAGGACTACTCCACACAAACCGAACATGACTATACCATCCTCCTATCTTAATTGCACTCAAGTTCGGGTTAGAACTTATCTCAGCACTCAGAGATCACCAAGCACAACAAGCAGATTATATCACACATACATATATACAAACATCACATATATACAAATATATTAACACAAAAAGTAGGTTAAATCCACTGGAGACTACTCCCCAGCAGAGTCGCCACTTAATTTCTGTAGCGGGAAATTCATGACCATCAAGCTATTGACAAGCTAGAGATCAAATAAAAGGAGTCGCCACCGCGCTTTTATTGTTTCCAAGGGAAAAGGTAAAAAGTACGAACAAAACCCAAAAAGTAAGAAGTTTTCAAATAAAAACTAATAAAAAGTCAGAGATCACAGGTAAGGGGGTTGGTAACACAGAGGGAAGGTGTTAGCACCAAAAGTGTCTTAGGTACTCCTAGGGAGCCCTTTTTGTGTGCATATGTATTTTGTACAAAGTGATGTTTATAAACAAATATAATGGGGGGATGAGAAAATAATTTATTAATTATATTTTTGTGTTTGACAAGACCTTTGGTCTTGTGCCTATGTACCAACATAAAAATGAGGGATCAAAACCTCGTAGTTCGTGATACAAATTCCAAAGTGGATGCATTAGTTTTAACAAAAATTAAGTTTGAAAGGCACAAAGACCTAAAATGGTTTGAATGAGTTAGTTCTTTTTGGATTTTTGGAAGTTTAAGTCAAGTATAGTTAAGTCTATTTACAAGTTTGATTTAAGAAAAGAAGTTTTAAAATGCAATGGCATAAGGCCAAAGTTTCTATCTTTTGGCAAAAGTGGTCAAAGTTTAGAACAAAAGTAGTTCACACAAAGAAGATTTTGAAAAATGGAAGGAGAGATTTTGAAATTAAAGAAATGGGGAGAATATGGAGAGACTATCCTATGTACAAAATTAAAAGTTTAGAGTTGAAAAGATCTTACCAAGTGGGTTGCAATCCAATAGACAAGAATGTCAATAGAAACCCAGAATTCCCTTGGACTTTTAGAATCAAGCAACACACAAATGCACAATTATATTATCTTGAAGAGCAAGGCATCAAATAAATATGGCCTCATCCAAGCTTATCCATTCTACGATCTTCTTCAAAATAGCCCATGTAACAGATGGAATCCACAAGTCACAGGTTCAAAATAACAGCTTCGCAATGATCATGTTGCAGATGAACTTAGAGAGGTCTTCAAAGAGGCATCAGATGAATTTCAAATTGCAAGAACTTGGTTCTTTAACATGTTGGCATTGACCAAGTCCTTTAGCTTAGGAAGGTTGCCTAGATTCTAAGTCCATTTGTCCAAGATCAAGCCAACAGTCCATTCAAAAGTATTTTTAGGGTTTTTGTTATTATTATGTACATTAATGGTCAAAGACCACACAAACAAGCAAAGTATATACAAACAAAATATATCACACAATATGGTCCAAATGGACAAAGTGAAAATTGCATTAACATAAACAATTAGAATGATATGAACAATGGAAAATAGAATAGAGTGCTAAAAGTAAATTGCACTAAAGTAAAAGCTTGAAATTAAAAGTTAGTAGTTAATTGGTTAGAAGTTAGTATTATTTTGCTTTCGCTTTTCATCTTAAGACATTCTTTGGAGAACACTCAACCGACTTATCACACGCATGAATCCTTGAGCCAAAATATCTTTCAAAGGAAGGAAAGAAGGCCAAGTTTCCACACAATACCATGAAAGAGGGAAGACTTACAATATCACTAACTAGAATGCTTATGCCTTTTATGTCACAAATTTAGCGCTATCTTAAGCAATCGTAATTGGACTTATGTAGAAGTCACAACTATTTGAGGTCGGGCAATAGAATTTTGGTGTTAATGCATGTTAGAGACATAGTATAATGGACTATGCTAATGAAACATACCACACACAAAAAGAATATGCAAAAGGTGTGGCCTAATCTCATCCATACTCATGTCAATTTTTCAATCAACTAGCATTAGGACTTTGAGATGTCATAGGCCAAATGAAATGAATGAATGAAGAAAGGGAATAAGATGAAGTGGGAGGGGAATGGATCAAAACACAAATTGGTCAAGGGAGGACTTTTACCAAATTAATATCATCCATTCATTTTGGGAGATGGAATGTACATTCCATCAATCCCCTAAATCCAATGATATTAATTTGACAAAGTCAAATCAACCTTGACCAAGGCCCAACAACAAGAGTTCAACATAAACAAGTCATCACAATTGGTCAACAAATTTATTTGGCATTTATTCAAATTTAAAAAATACTAAAATAGTGCATTTTAATTAAATATGGTTTGTCCAATTCCTAAAATCTCATCAAAACACCAAACAAATGACCATGAGATTTATCATATGTCAAACAAGGTCAAAGGACCTTGGAGAAAAAATTTCATGATTTTTGGACATTTAAAAATATTTTTAAACAATTAAAAACAAATGCAAAATCAATTAATTCATGAAAAATATTAATAATGATCCAAAAAATAATTTTTAATTCAGAATATGAAAGAGAAAAGTATTTGAAATTTTTTGGTGAAAGTCCCGTATTTTTTGGATCAATATTGAATTTAATATGAATTATTGAAAATAATGCAATTAAAATGAAAATTAAAATATCAGAAAAAACGTGGACCACTTGATCTCCCTCATTAATTGAGGTGGCAAATCAAGTGGCCAGAAACGCGCGTTCTACCAAGGTCATTAGTCAGCGCGCTGCATAGTTGGTAATCACAATGGACGCGTGAGATTAAAATAAATTACATGGATCTTGTGGCTGTGAGACATGCCAACGCATGGCCGGAGCTGTAGCTCCGGTCTTCTTCTCCGGTGGACCTCACCGGACTGGTCCACCATCAACCATCACCAAAATAAAAAACAAGGATAAGATTTCAAAGTAAAAATGGCATTGAGCTCGAATCTGGCCTCAATTCACTCTAACTCCAAGTATATTGAAAGATACATGGAGTTGAAATTTGAGGTACATGAACTGAGTTGCTTCGATTTGGTGTCAAAGCAACTCAATCTTCTTGCCTACATTGGTAGGACTTCAGACAACCAAAAAATCAACAGAATTGAGCAAGAATTTGAGATAAACGAAAAGATAATATTTCTGGAAAATACCTTCAATGGAGGTCTGGATTCAACTGATCTTGATCTTACTTGTGCTTGATCTCACTCTACTTGCTTGCAGAAGAAGGATTGGAAGCTTACAAGGCTGTGGATTCCTGGAGATTTGAATTTCAAAACAATGGAAATTCAACCTCAAATTCAAATGAATTTCTCAGGTTTATCCTTTGCAAAGCGAGGGTTTGAGATGGGGGGTCAAAGTTGGCGCGAATGTGTCTGAAATTCTGAGCATATGGAGCTCTATTTATAGCCAATTCAGTTGATATTTGCACACTTGAAATGAACTTCCAAAATTAGCAATGTGTGATGCATGAGTGCATGGGCATGTGTAGGCCCATCAAATCACTCTATCTGATCCATAATAGAGTGTAAGCAAGGCTGAAGTCATGTTGGAATGCTAAGCAATTGTGTATGGATGTTTAAGGTTTGACCCTTGCCAAGTGATGTCACCATGTTTATGCCATGTGCAACCTATGTATTTCTTGTCCAAAATGAATGAATTTGAGCTCTTTGGAAAGGTGAGATCAAGAGTAACAACTTTTATGTTCAACACTTTTTCATTTGGAGCTTGGAACTTGGAGAAATTTGAGGTGGAAGTTTGGAAATTTTTGACATATCAAAAGTTTTCTAAGTGTCAAGCCATATGTCTCAATATTCCACCTTGCTTAACTTTTCATATGAGCTTCAAATGAGAAAAATGTATTCATAAAAGTTTTATCCCTCTCAAAGACCTTCAAAATGGTCACCAATATCATGTCATTTAGATTTAAAATGATAGAGTTATGCATTTTTGAAGTTTGGAAAAATCACTTGATCAATGGTCTAGGTCAAAAGTGACCTATAATGTAACATCATATCACATGCTCAAAAAAGTTGAATTAGCTCAAGCTCCAAACATAAAAGTTGTATTAGACATATTTAATTTGATTTTGAAACTTGGAAATATTTCATCTTATAAAAATTGAGCAAGTTATGGCCTTGGGAAGTTGACTTTGAAATTAGGGTTTAGACAAAATGACCTATCATGTTTCAACATAGAAAATGATTTTCCAAGCAAAACTAGATCTAGGTATCAACATGAAAGTTGTTTTTAATGTCATTTAGAGTAAGGTTTCTCTTGGAATCATTTTCATATGGTGAAAATTATAGGAGATGGGGTCTAGGGAGACCTAGTTTTGATCAGATGAATTCATCTGGCCAACCACCACCAACCAACTTGCTAACTTCCAATTCTCTTGACTTTATAGGATCATGGTAGATCATATATGCATAAGATGATGAAATTTGAAGTGTCCCTTTATAAATTTTATCAATTGGTGAGATATCTTATTGGAGAAGTTACTCAAGATACCTAGTCAAACTAGGGTTTCCAAGGCAAATCACCCTTAAACTCTTGAAGAAAACTTGATCAATATAACATGTAGAGAACATTGGGACTCATATATGATGCTCATAACCATTGTTGGATCAAATCTTGGTTGTGCTCTTTGTTCATGAGGGTCTCAAACCCTAGATGTGAACTTGATGAATCAATGGAATCACGCCCTTCCTACAAAAGAGTTAGACAAATGCAAAGACATATTTTTGGTATTTTGGTTAGTGAAATGATAAAATACAAGTATGATATAATTACAAAGTGCTTGGTGATCTCTCCCAAAACAAACCCAATGAGAGAGGGGTAAGGCTAATGCCAATGTGTGATCCCAATGTTAGTGTTTATGATGAAATTGCATGAGGGATCTTAGGGTCAAAATTAGGGTCTTACACTTAGGAAAAGAGAAGGATACCAAGAATATGTTGGAATAAAATTGTTCACATCCCTTGGATTTTGATGATAACGAAGTACTTAAAGAACAAATGGGTATACTAACATATGCTCAAGTGTGTAGGGTCACAAGCTTAAAATTTAAATATGAATTAATCATGTTAAATGCATCTTTAGAGAAGCAAAGTGACTCAAAATCGCAATGATCAGAATCTGATGACTCTAAATGTGTTTATCAGCCTCTTAAGGTTCAGACTCTTATCATGGTGTTCCAGCATCTGGTGACAACTCAGATTCTGAAGGCTAAAGATGCCTTTGGTCCGTACTCTGTCTCCTAGACAAACCTGTCTTGTCAAACACCAGATTTTAAAAGAGAGTCAATTATGGTTTTGTTTTTGCAAGGCTCGGGGAATGATGGTGTGACCTTTTTAGTCAGTTCTACCTTTTGGTAGATACCTAGTACTTCAAAAGTTCTTGTCGACTATGCTATTATTTATTAGATAATGGTTCTAACCAGATACATCCTCCAATGTCTCTCCTATCGTTCTTCTTCATGAAGAATGCTCTTATGCTCATTCCTTCTAACGACTCTTTCTCTGCCTCTACAAAAGGAAATTGAAGATTTGAAAGAAGGTGACAACAACATGTTATCATAACAGCCTGAGCATAACTTTGAGCTATTTTTTATAACTGTTATTGCATAAGATCTTAAGATTTCTTATCTTTGTATATATTAGAAATCTTAAGAGTTAAGAACCTTTGTGGTTATTGCACAACTATTATACTTGTGATTGTGTATCAAAGTATAGTTATTATCTTCTCTACTAAACTATTTGTTTAAACTAGAGGAAGTCTCTTTCCTGCATGCTTGAGCAGTGAAGTTTCTTGCCTGTGTGCTTGAGCAGTGAAGTCTCTTTCTAGGTTGACTGAGAAGAAGTATCTTTCTAGGTTGCTTAAGCGAAAGTCTCTTTCTGGATTGATTGAATAGTGAATTCTCTTGCTAATTTTATTAAGCAAAGTTGTAATCAGTTTAATTATAGTTAAAAGCTCTTGTTGAGACAAAGGGACTGGACTACTTTTAGTTGAGGAGGGGAACCAATATAAACTTTGTGTGTTGATTTGGTTATTACTTCTTATTCATATTATTTCCACTACTATCATATATTTTGATATCATCCCTTGAGCATTGTTCAGATTCTGAAGTTGCTTATCAGAAGCGAAATGTTTATATTATACACAATTCAACCCTCCCCTTTTCTTGTGTATTTTTCTCACATTCAGTTGGCATCAGAGCACAGTCTATGCTAAATACTTTATTGTGGCACAATTAAAGATCCTGAGAGAAATATTGAGTTTTGTCATGTCTGGTTCATCTAGAACTATTGGCTTTACTGGTATTCCCTATGACTACAGTACTACTGAGAAAAGTTATTACTCTGATATACCACCTTCATTCAGTGGTGACTCCACTCAGTTTGAATGGTGGAAAAGTAAAATGTATACTTACACCATTGGTCTTAATGATGAATTGTGGGACATCCTTGATCATGGTATTAACATTAATGTTAATGGTGTTGGAATGGTGTAAGACAGAAAAACTCTTACACATGATCAAAAGAAAATTTACAAAAAACATCATAGAGTTAGAGACATTCTGATAGAAGCCCTACCTCACTATGAATATATTAATATCGTTGATAAATCAACTGCTAAGACTATAATTGAATCTTTGTGTTCCACGTACGAAGGAAACCAACAAGTAAAAGAGGCTAAGGCCAACCTTCTTATGCAACGTTACAAGTTGTCTAGAATGAAGGAAGATGAAGACATTAAATCCATATTTTCCAGGTTTCAATTTATTGTATCAGGCCTTCAGGTTCTGAGCAAAAGTTACACAACAGCTGACCATGTTAAGAAGATTTTGAGAAGTCTTCCTGCTAAATATAGACCTAAGGTCAGAACTATACATGGGGCTAAAGACCTTAATACCACGAGTGTTGAAAGTTTGATTAGAATCCTTCATAGCCATAAGATGGAACTGAATGGTCATAAGCCCATAGTGAAATTTAAAATAATGGCATTGAAGTCAGTTATTAAAAAGTCAGATGGTAAGACTGTCAGACCCTCAAAAGTATGGAAATCAGAAAAAGCTTTTAATGAAGAAGGTTCTGATGGTAACTCTGATAATAAGGAGACGACCTTTATCATCAGAAGGTTTCAACAATTGACGAAAAGGAATAAGAGATTCTCTAAAAATACAAAATAGATTATCATAACAGATGATCAAAATAATTGTTTCAACTGAAGGAAGCCTGGTCATTTCAAAGTAGGGTGTCTTGATTTACAAAATGACAAAACAAAGAAAGGAAGCTTCCAGAAGGACAACTTCATATGTAAATTCAAGAAGAGTTTCATGGTAACATAGGATGAACTTGATAATGAAGACAGTTTAGACAGAGACGAAGGAGAAGTAAATATAGCTTTAATGGCTCTCATATCATCTGACATAGAACATGAATCAACCTCTAATTTAGAGTCTGATGAAGAAGACAAGGTATTTTCTAATCTACCTCGTTCTGCTTTAATAACTTTTATTCAAGATCTTATGAGTCATTTCTAGGACAAGGAAAAAGATATCAAAACTTTGAAAAAGAAAAATGTCTTTAGAAAAGATAAAATTGAATCTTTAGAAAAATATCACATTGCTCAATTAAAGGAAATGTCTGATAAAACCCTGAGTGAGCATGAAATGACTCTTCAAGATTTTTTTACAATAGGTCTCCAGAGATCAAAACTTGCTTCCATCATATATGGAGTAAGTAAAAGCAAAGGAAAAGGGTTGGGTTATAGTGAAATTTGTTCAAATAAAAAAGATCAACTCTTAAAAAAAGCCTCAAATTATTCTTCAAGCAGTACCCAAACAGTGCTGAAAACTTATTTTGTGCCTACTTCTGATAAAGGAAAAGCTCGGATCCCATCAAATCCTGAGAAAAGAGAATCAAAGGTTCTGATCAAATCAGTTCCTGAGACTTCAAAGTCAAAGATCCTGATGAGGTCAGGGCCTATCATTCATAAGTCAAAGGTTCTAAAAATATCATAACGAAGACTTATGGATCAAAAGTTTTAAAGGGGTAAAAAGTCAAAGTCAAAACTTATCCCAGACAAAACTATTATAAGTAAATTTTTTGGAATAAGTCTAGATCTTTTTATCAGAAAAAGGCTCAAAATAAAAGGAAGCATGTCAGGACTAACAATAAAGGACCCATAAGATTATGGGTACCTAAATCTCAATTTTTTTGCTGCAGATATGCCTAAAAGGATAAACAAGACAACAATCTTGGTACCTAGAGAGTGGTTTCTCATGTCATATGACAGGAGAAAGACATATGTTCCAAACCCTGAATCTGAAGGCGAAGGAAGTGTGGGTTTTGGAGGAGGACAAAAATGGAAGATCATTGGTATGAGTACTCTTGGTAATTCATTAATCTATGTCAATAATGTTTGGTTAGTAAATGGACTTAAACATAATCTTCTGAGCATAAGTCAATTTTGTGATAGTGGTTATGAAATTTTGTTTGATAAGAACTTTTGTTCAGTAATCAATGAATCTGACAAATCCATTATATTCAAAGGTATGAAGAAGGGAAATGTTTATAAAACTAACCTTTCTAATTTGACTGATCAAAGGTTGTTTGCCTTATGTCAGTGAGTGATGAAAAATGAGTTTGGCACAAAAGGTTAGGTCATGATTGTAACACCCTAAACCCCGCATAATTTTTTTGCGCACAGTTATAATAAAATTACGATCACATAGGGTGTCACACACATCAAAATAAAATCCTGCTCCATAACACGGGCTACCAATCATCACATAGCATCTACCATCGCATGCTCACCTTCACTTAGGGTATCATTACAGTGAAATCATTATCAAATCAATTAAAACATAATAATTTTAACATTCATAATATAACAAAAAGAGTTGTATAAATCAGCTCAATAACCACATCAGTTGTATAAATCAGTTCCACAACCACATCAGTTGTAAAACTTCAACATAAACCTGACATAAGAAGATAAATAAGCATTCTCAACCCGGTGTTACATAATCAGAGCAAGACACTTCTAATTAAATAATAAACTAAGAAGTAACTCCAGGAGCTATCTTCCACTTGCTTCCACAAGATCTACTCTTGAGTATTTGCTCGATGCCCGTGTAAAGGCAACATTCAAACAGAACGGGTGAGAATTCATTTCAATAATAAACGGCATAAAATGAAGAATAGAGTACGACATTTACACAATCATGCACAACAGTGTATCACATTCTCACACCCAATCATCATCAATATCATACACAACAACATCTCAGTTATCATCAACATCATACGCAACCATATCTCAATTATCATTAACATCATATGCGATAATATCTCAATTATCATTAACATTATATGAAACAACATCTCAATCATCATTAACATCATAGGCAATAATATCTCAATTATCATTAACATCATACGCAACAATGTCTAAATTCTCATCAGCATTATATGCAACAACAATCAATACAACGCTTATGCAATTTACTCAACACCGACTCGACATGCATGTGGTACTGATCACACCGAATTACACCGTGTTTTTGACTCGGATTTCACATGTTTATTAGGACTTTATTATCATTTTATTTTTATTATGATCTCTTTTCTCTTGTTTTCAGATATTTAGCACTTTCAGGCTCTTTTGGAAGAAACGAAGCAAAAAGACCTAAAATTAGGGTTTTTCGGCGAAATTACACACATGGCGTTGCACATGGCGGCCGCTATAGGGGAAACCATGAGTCATCAGCCCTCAACTAGGATGTAACCGCCAAGTTCCCATGATCCACCCCATTTACACACATGGCGGGCGCCATGAAGGGATGGCGGGCACCACCTTTGATAATCATGTTTCCACTAAGTCCCACTAAGGAGAAGTTGGAGGGCACCATGGTCTTTACAAACTGCTGAGAATCTCTATAAATAGCTCAATTCATTTCGTTTTCTATCATCCAACTTAGTTTTACAACACTAAGCATATAGTTATCATTTGTAATAGCGATAATTTGTCACATCGGGGGGTTATCGCACCTTTGTGAGATTGAGTTGAGTCACTTCAAGTTGCTGTCGTCTTTAGCTTCAGAAGTTAGAGGTTTATTTTTGTACCAGAATCGAAGCCTCCGTTTGGAGCAGGTTCTTATTTATCGCTTTATTTATTTATTTCCCACATCGCATTTACTTTATTTATTTTCCGCACTCGCTTTACTTTGTTTATTTTCCGCACTCGCTTTACTTTATTTATTTTACACACTCGCTTTACTTTATTTATTTTCCGCACTCGCTTTACTTTATTTATTTTCCGCACTCACTTTACTTTATTTATTTTCCGCACTCGCTTTACTTTATTTATTTTACGCACCTTACTCGCTCTCTACGCCTCACATTCTAAAACAAACTTTTCATCATGATTAACACCGTTATGTTTGTTTGTGTTACCATGTCTGGCTAAATCTTTTAAAGGTTAGAATGTAAGGATCGCAGTTAAAGTAATGTTTCACATATTAAAATCTGTAGAAATACTTTAAAGGTTGTTTTGATTTTTAACTTGAGTTTTCTAAAACAAACTTGGTTAGTTTTAATTATTCAAGGAGTGCGAAAACACCCTGGCGTAGTAACTAGGAATCTTTATCACTTTAAGGAAAAGCTATTTTTGAAATTGTTTTCGGACGCGTTGATGGGTTTAAAATCAGTAAAATCCTTGGGTAAACTTTCCAAATCAAAATCACTTTTCAACTAAGTTTACGAGTCTCATTTCTTAAAAATAGGTTTACTACTTTAGCATTCTGCACACCTTTTATAAGTGACAATAAAAGGCCTTAATTTAAGGGTAAACTCGGTTCTGAATACGCGAAAGCGATAGTTCTTGTTAAATGGATTCTTTTCAAGAGTAGAAAATATTGCCTCATAAGTAGTTTTATTTAGACAATCGAAACATCGCTTAACTGACGTGAATTACATTCAACCTATCTTTATTTACAATTTACCGTTATTTTGCAAACCCAATATCTCTTTTATACCGCATTAAATAAACACCATAACGATAGTAATCGATAGATTGACGATTGGTCTCTGTGGGATCGATATTCTTTTATATTACTTTGATGTTATTCGTGCACTTGCGAATCCAACAACGATCAGGTACCAAATATGAACACTTAGGTTCATTTCGCTCCCCGATCCCCACCATAGGATCAAATTCCCTCTTGGAACTGGAGCACACCAAATATCTACCATCACCGTAGGTAATGTTCATTAATCCCCCATAATAGGAATTAGCTACTCTCACCCGATTCATCACCATAGGATCGAGGCTCACCAAAATCGTTACCATCACCATAAGTAATACTTCATTAATCCCTCATAATAGAAATTAGCTAGTCGCACCCGATCCATCACCATAGGATCGAGGCTCATAAAAACTGGATTGAAGCTCGTACATCATGATGCATGACTCTCAAATAACATGCATTAACACAACAAGATTCACCAAAAGGATTCCCATCATCATTTATGCATCATATCATTCATTATGCAACAATCAATTTATGTTACCACGTCAACAATATCAACAAACAACATCAACTTATCAACACCTTAACATCATTATCATAACATCACTGACATATACAACATCATTATCACACCATAATATTACAATAATGTAGCGTTTCATCAACCAAACATATAAACCAATACATTTATCACCATAGTATTCACGTGAACAACATTCAAACATCTCACTAATCACTACCATGTTATTGATCTGAGTGTTAGCTTTCTAACACTTCAAATGGCATGTCATTTGGACATACGAATCAAAAGTTATGGTCAAAACCGTTGAACATTATAAAACAAAAATTTTGTCATTTATGTGTCGACACAAGACTCGTACAGGTCGGCTCATGACCTTTTCAGGTCACCACATGACCTTTTTAGGTCGACACATGACATTTTCAGGTCGGCACATACTGCGAATTTTTGTCTAAAAATTAGTTTTTAATCATCCAGGAACTACCTTATGTGTCAAAAACTTTTGTTACGGAAGTCTATCAATATAGGTCTAATTTCTTACTGTTATATCTTCCTAACTCATCATTTACTCCATAGTTTCATGAATCAACATCATATCACAAACATCATCATGTTCATCATCTCTAAAGCACCATTACCACAATCAAGGTCAAAAGTTCTAATCATCAATCAATGGCATAATATCATAAATAACATCAATACAAAACATATGCATACATAGGTAAACTTTCCAATTCAAAATCACTTTTCAACTAAGTTTATGAGTCTCATTTCTTTAAAATAGGTTTACTACTTTAGCGTTCTACGCACCTTTTATAAGTGACAATAAAAGGCCTTAATTTAAGGGTAAACTCGGTTCTGAATACGCGAAAGCGTCAGTTCCTGTTAAATGGATTCTTTTTCAAGAGTAGAAAATATTGCCTCATAAGTAGTTCTATTTAGACAATTGAAACATCGCTTAACTGACGTGAATTACATTCAACCTATCTTTACCTGCATTTATTATTTACCGTTATTTTGCAAACCCAATATCTCTTTTATACCACATTAAATAAATACCGTAACGATAGTAATCGATAGATTGACGATTGGTCTCTGTGGGATCGGTATTCGTTTATATTACTTTGACGTTATTCGTGCACTTGCGAATCTAACAACGATCAAGTTTTTGGCGCCGTTGTCGGGGACCAACTTCGTCAAATTTCGTACCCTATTGTTACACCATATAGACTAAGGCATTATTATCCGGTAAATGCGAAGACCTCGTAGTACCGGAAATTTAGTAGATCCTTTAGCGGAACCCGAACGTTATACTCGTACACGCGTCTTACTCATCTGAATTAAGAAAGCTATGGCCGAGAATCGCAATAGGCGACCTCTTAAGGAATTTTCCCAACCCTCTGATGAGGAACCTAGTTCGAACTAAAACCGTCTTTGTTGCAATTAGTGCAACAAAACCAATACGCGGGTCTCGCTACCGAGAACCCGAATCAACATTTAAAAGTTTTTATCCAACTAGCCAACACCTTTAAATCTAACGGCGCTTCACCCGATGCGATCCATTTAAGATTATTCCCTTTCTCCCTCAGGGATAGAGCACGTTCATGGCTAGATTCACTTCCAGCTAATTCAATAACTACCTGGGAAAACCTTAGGAGAGTATTCCTTGCTAGATATTTCCCCCCTAGTAAGACTGTTGTTCTTCGAAACCAAATAATTAGGTTTGCTCAAAACCAAGGAGAGTCGCTTTTCAAAGCTTGGGAGAGATATAAAGAGCTATTAAGAGTTTGTCCACATCATGGCCTAGAACAATGGCTAATCGTTCATACCTTCTACAATAGACTCCATTATAATACCAAGATGAGCATCGACGTTGCCGCAGGTGGCGCGCTGATGAACAAACCTTATCCAGAAGCTTGTGACCTAATTGAGGATATGGCCCAAAACCATTATCAATGGGGAACTGAACAAGCACCGATAGAGAAAAAGGAGACCCAAGGTGGAATACATGAGGTAAGCTCTCTAGACATGATGCAGGCGAAAATGTACGCTTTAGCCCTTAGGATCGAACATATGTCTACAAACACTAACACCGTAGCAGTAGTCCATACAGAGTGCGAACTTTGTGGATCTAAAGGACACGAATCGGCGGAGTGTAACCTTTTGAACGAACTAAATACCGACCAAGTGAATTACGCCCAAGGTAACCCATTTTCAAACACTTACAACCCTGGATGGAAGAATCATCCAAATTTCTCCCATAGAAACCAGAACCCTATCCAAAATAATGCACCTCAGAGACCGCAAGGTTATCAAGCCCAAAAACCAAACCAACCTATGCAAGTTGTGCCCCAGAAGTCTAACCTTGAGAAGATCATGAAAAGCTTTATATCAGGCCAGACTCAGAAGAATAAAGAATTCCTAAACCAAAACATTCACGTAAACAAACTTATAACACAATTAGGAACCAAGGTTGATCAGATAATCACTCACAACAAGATGCTTGAAACCCAGATCTCGCAGGTAGCACAAAACCAAGCCCCACAAACTACACCTGGAGGCTAATTTCCTGGACAACCTCAACCAAACCCTCGGGGGCAAGCTAACGCTATCTCGTTACGAAGTGGAACCGCTTACGAAGGGCCTCAGAACCCAGCATTGAGCGAGTCCAAAACTTCTAAAGAGAATATGCCTACCAACCAAGAAGAGGAACCGGAGGAATCCAAGAAACAAACCAACCAAGAAGGTGAAGCCAAGGATAAAACTTACAAACCACCACCCCCGTACAAACCACCAATCCTATATCCGCAAAGACTTAAACAAACCAAAGTCAACAACCAATATCAAAAATTTATAAAAGTGATAGAAAAGCTATCAACCAAATTCCGTCTTACGCCAAATTTCTCAAAGACATCTTAACTAATAAGCGTAGGCTCGACGATCCAAAACCCTTAGAATGCAACTTTATTTCTGAGGATAAACTTGCTAAGAAGGAGAAAGACCCTAGTAGTTTTTCTATACCTTGCATTTTAGGAAGTCATGTGATCGACAAAGCTTTCCTAGACTTCGGCGCTAGTGTAAGTTTAATGCCCTTAGCTGTATGTAAGAGGTTAAACCTAGGAGAATTGCAACCAACTAAGATGTCCCTACAATTAGCCGATAGATCTGTTAAGTATCATGTAGGCATTTTGGAAGACATCCCAGTTAGGATCGGTCAACTTTATATCCCAACAGACTTTGTGGTCATGGATATAAAAGAAGACAAAGATATCCTTATCCTTCTAGGTAGACCATTCTTATCGACAGCGGGAGCTATAATAGATGTCAAAAGAGGGAAATTAACCTTCGAAGTAGGGGACGAAAAGATCGAGTTCATTGTTTCAAAATTCCTGATGGCACCAATTCTAGGAGACGCATTTATGCGATTGATATCATAGATGAGTGTATAAGAGAATTTGATCAGGGAGAACCTAAGATCGAACCATTTTCAAACCCGAATGAAAAGGATGACGAGTTAGAGGAAACGGAACCTCACGAATGTTTGGATCTTACTCCAAACCCTTCACCTAATTCTCAAAAACCAGCCCAAGAACTTGAGGAACTACCCAAGAACCTAAGATATGAGTTCCTGGATGAAGAAATGAACTGCCCAGTAATAGTTAGTGCCACCTTAAACCAAGACAAGATGAATCGACTCTTAAACGTTTTAAGAAGATACCCCTCTGCCTTAGGGTACAACATCTCTGATTTAAAAGGTATTAGCCCATCCGTGTGTATGCACCGGATCTTACTAGAGGAGGATTCAAAACCTTCTAGAGAACATCAAAGACGAATCAACCCTGTGATGAGCGAGGTGGTGAAGAAGGAAGTCCTTAAACTACTGGAAGCTGGTATAATCTATCATATCTCTGATAGTAAGTGGGTAAGTCCTGTACATGTGGTACCCAAGAAGGGAGGCATCACAGTCGTGTAGAACGAAAAGGGAGAGCACGTCGCTAAACGCATATAAGGCGGATGATGTATGTGCATAGATTATAGGAAGCTCAATAAGGCAACTAGGAAACACCATTTCCCCCTTCCATTCATAGATCAAATGCTGGAGCGTCTTGCCAGGCACTCTTACTTTTGTTATCTTGATGGATATTCTAGATTTTTCCAAATACCCATTCACCCCGAGGATCAAGAGAAAACAACCTTTACCTGTCCCTACGGAACGTTTGCTTACAGACGAATTCCGTTTGGACTCTGTAATGCGCCAGCTACTTTCCAATGTTGTATGATGTCAATCTTCGCAGATTATCTCAACGGAATCATGGAAGTATTTATGGACGACTTCTCGGTGTGTGGATTAGACTTTGAAGACTGCCTTATTAACCTTGAGAAAATCCTAGAAAGATGTATAGAAGTTAACCTAGTGTTAAACTGGGAGAAATGCCACTTTATGGTCAAAGAGGGCATAGTGTTAGGACATATAATATCTGAAAGAGGCATTGAGGTCGATAAAGCAAAGATAGAAGTTATAGAAAACCTTAACCCTCCTAAGACAGTTAGAGAAGTCCGTAGTGTCCTTGGACACGCCGGTTTCTACCGACGCTTTATAAAAGACTTCTCTAAAATAAAAAAACCCTTGACCGGCCTTCTGATGAAAGACATCGAATTTATTTTCGATGAGATATGCATCAAAGCCTTTAACCAGTTAAAACAAGCATTGATCTCAGCACCCATTCTACAAACCCCAGATTGGACTAAACCCTTCGAAATAATGTGTGATGCTAGCGATTTCACTATAGGAGCTGTTTTAGGGAAAAGAAAAGATAAGAAACTACACGTAATATATTACGCTAGTAGAACCTTCGATGCCGCTTAATTAAATTATACAACAACAGAGAAGGAACTCCTAGCTGTAGTTTTCGCAATCGATAAATTTAGGTCTTATCTCATAGGATCTAAGATTATAGTCTATACAGACCATGCAGCTATCCGTTACCTTCTGAGTAAAAAGGATGCAAAACCTAGATTACTCAGGTGGATCCTTTTGCTACAAGAATTCGACTTAGACATTAGAGACAAAAAAGGAAACATAGTTGCTGACCATCTTTCCAGATTAGAGCATTTAAAGCCAGTTCATTTAACTATAAATGATGACTTCACCTATGACAGACTAATAGCTAAGATAGATACCGCTCCCCTTGAACCTGATAGAGACAACCTTGGGACGGTTTCAGAGATTAGCAAAGTACCATGGTACGCTGATTTTATGAACTATCTAGCCGCTGATATCATACCACCTGACCTCAACTATCAACAGAAGAAGAAGTTCTTTAAAGATATAAGACAGTTCTATTGGGACGAACCACTCCTTTTCAAAAGAGGAACTGATAACATATTTCGACGTTGCGTTCTGGAAGAAGAAGTCAGAAACATCATAGAGCATTGTCATTCTTCACCCTATGGTGGACATTCAAGCACATCCAAGACACACGCTAAGATCCTTCAAGCTGGTCTTTATTGGTCGACATTATGGTGTGATGTCCATGCTTATATTGTCCGATGTGACCGATGCCAGCACGCTGAAAACATCTCAAGACGTGATGAAATGCCTTTGAAGAACATCCAAGAAGTAGAACTATTTGACATTTGGGGTATATATTTCATGGGAGCTTTTCCATCTTCATTGGGAAACAAGTATATTTTGGTAGCATTTGACTATGTGTCCAAGTGGATAGAAGTTATAGCCGCACCCACCAACGACACAAGAGTAGTCATCAAGATGTTCAAGAATAATATCTTTCCCAGATTTGGAGTTCCACATCTTGTCATAAGCGATGGTGGATCACATTTTATATCCAGAATATTTAATAAGCTCCTAAGGAAATGTGGAGTGAAACACAGAGTAGCAACACCATATCACCCCCAGACTAATGGTCAACTGGAAATATCCAACAGAGAAATTAAGCATATCTTGGAGAAAACCGTATCAATATCTATAAAAGATTGGTCTGAAAAGCTAACAGAAGCACTGTGGGCTTACAGAACTGCTTACAAGACCCCCATTAGAACTACACCGTACTAGTTGGTCTACGGGAAGTCATGCCACTTACCTTTTGAACTCAAGCACAAGGCATATTGGGCCATCAAGACCCTAAATTTGGAATACCTAGCATCTGGCAAGAAGCGAATCCTTGATATTCACAAATTGGAGGAACTTCGCCAGAACGCTTACGAGAATGCCGTTATATACAAGGAGAGAACCAAAGCTTGGCACGACAAGAGGATCGTGAAAAAGGAATTTAATATAGGAGACTCTATTCTTCTCTTCAATTCGAGATTACGTCTTTTTCTAGGTAAGTTGCGTTCGAGATGGACAGGCCCCTTTGAGGTGTCCAAAATCCTGAAATCTGGAGCAGTTGAAATCCGAAACAACTCCCATAATCCATTCGTGGTAAACGAACAAAGATTGAAGCAATACCAAGGAGGTGACATACCCATAGAATGTCATGACCAAACTCTGACCGACCCTCCAGTTCCTACCTCTAACATATAAAGTTTGAATCGTCAAGCTGACGACGTTAAACAAGCGCTGCATGAGAGGCAACCCATGACTTCTTTTCCTTTACTTTTACTCTTTTTAATTTATATTTTTATTTGTTTTATATATATGTATATCTATGTGGAGACTAACAGTTATAATATTTGTGATTTCAGTTATCCTCTGTTTCTAATCTAACTTTTCAGGAATGGAGAATATCGACACCATGCCAGTAATATTTCGTGACCCAGTTCAAGAGCAGCGCTACACCATGCCTTCACAGCGCCCGATGCTGCCTACTAGATATCCCGACTCGAGCTGCATGGAGGCATTAGGCATTGAGCTTAGTGTCAGGCACTTATGCAATCAGTTATAGTGGGATGAATATATAGATGCTATGCACGTGACTTACAGGAACCTGACTTTGGAGTTCCTAAGCTCGCTTGTCTACAAGCCTTATGTTGGTCACGCCAGTGATGGAGGATACACTAACTTCAGGTTGTTTGGGGAAGAATAAACCTTCAACCATAAGCTTTTCGGCGACTTGCTTGGTTTCCAGACTACCTATGATGCTTCGTCCGAGCTCCCCATGAGCTACTTTCTGAGCCGAGACGTTGAGAAGTTTTGGAGCGATATCACGTGTGGAGGTAGTCCTGACCCTTAAACCTAGATCTCCAACAAGATTCACAACCCTGCTTTCCGATACTTCCAGATGATCATTGCCCACACCTTCCTGGGGAAGAGTGGACCTGATACGCATGTCAGTGCCGAAGAGATCTTCTTCATGTACTGTACCACTCAATCACGCTCGGTAGACTGTGGATCTTTCTTGATCGAGAGCCTATACCTTAATGCTCGCTCTGCTACGAGCCCCATACATGTTGGAAGCACAGCGACTCACATAGCCTCAGCCCTGGGACTCGATAGGAGACTATCTCACCTGACGCCTTATTGCAGCTACACCTTGATGGATGTTGATTTCTGTCTGGACCGTGGTCTGATGAGGAGATCCTTTTTCCATCCGGATCAATACAGGCTGTTAATTGAGGGTGAGATTATTCACTACTTCACTTTACCTGACCCTCAGGTGACTTGTGTTATTGATCAGACCAACTGGGTCTACGCCATAGAAGGTCAGGGAGAGACAGTAGATGCGCCAAAGATTGCACCGATCAGAATCAAAGTTCGTACCAAAAATCCTAATCTCCAGACTCCGAGCATGCAGTCTGAATTGGTTAAGCTTCGCATGGAGATAGCCGAGCTTCGCCAGCAGCTTGCTGACGTTACCCTGCAGGTCGAGGTAGCAGTTGCCTCACACGACACCGAGACTGATATGCTGCATGATGAGATCGCCGATCTCCGACGCCAGATCACAGAGCTTCGAGGCTACGAAGTCGAGGAGACTCCACTATATCCCGAGCGTTGATGCCATCATGGGCCAAGAAATACCGTTTGAATTTCCCTATTTTTCCGTACTTATTATTCATGCCTATTTTTATCGTTTCCTATGACATTATGCTTGCTTTATTTTTCCCAAGATCTCTGGACTCGTGAATTATTATTGACTTTTCACATACATACATACATATATCTATATATATATATATATATATATATATATATATATATATATATATATATATATATATATATATATATATATATATGCATTATATTAATTATTATGTTTTTTATGTCCATTATTTTATTTTGTTTTATTTTGTCTTACTTTACTATTTTATTTTGTTTTATCTTATTTTGTTTTGTTTTATTTAATTTTGTTTTATTTTATTTCATTTTATTTTATTTCATTTTATTTTATCAAGCTTAAAATCAAAAACAAACAAAAAACAGCATACGTGGATACCTATATACACCCCCCATTACAAAAATGAAGACGAGAGGATTGAGGCCCAAGAAGACAACAAGACAGCCGACCCAAACCATATCCGAAGACATGGCGGGCGCCATAAGCTCCATAGAAGGCGCCATGACGTAACGGTCAGATTTACCTTTTTCACTATTTATACCTTCTTCAACCTTTCCAAACCTATTCTCTTCTTCTCCAAACTCCACCAAAATTCATAAGAATTTCCAAGCTTCTCATTTTCACTACAATCCATTACATTTCTCCATCTTCACTTCTTCAACTCTCCACCAAAAATACATTAAATTCCATCTTCTCTTTTCTATAAAAACTCATTTTTCTCTACAACCACCATTAATGGCCGGAATGGAGTTTAACGACATCACTCTTCGTGGAGGAAAGTCTGGTGAGCGACAAAACAAGATTTTGCAAAGATTGCAAACTCGGGAGATCCTCGCTACTAGGTATGTCGACGAAGACTGTTTGTACATTCTAGGCACATATCATAGTGTATTCCACATGCTAGACAATTTAGGATTACACGATATTTTTTCTAGTAAAGCGCCCACCTACGATAGGCTCACTAGGGAATTTTTAAGTTCCCTGATTTACACTGTCCATCCTGGCACTGCTAGCACGGTAGGTACTGTTTATTTTAGAATGTTTAATGTAGAATACGAGTACACTATCGATGCTTTAGCGGGTTTGCTCGGAATGCCTTATGGTGATGGTGCTATTTGTGAGACGCCATTAGATACTGATGATCCACCCTTTACCGGTCCTTTGCCACCTAACGTTCCTATGGACGAAGGACAGGGGACCGATGATGAGTATGACCGGCACGACCAGTCACCAGCTCATGATATTCCTGTTGCATCACCTGCACACACCGCACCTTCTTTCTCTAACCCTTTTGCAGGTACCACTCCCGGTTTCTACATCACCGAGGAGATGTGGCGCGAGTACCTGGCTCGTGAGGAAAGGCATGACACCCTCCTAAACACCATAAACCAATAATTGTCAGACAATATGAGTTTTATGGTAACTTCCCAGCAGCGTAGTGAGCGAGCACATCAGACTGTCACTGAGTCTTTGCTTGCGGTCACTAATGAGCCGCAACGCATGCGACAGTCTAATGAGCATCACTTCGCTCTCATCGAGGCCACCCAAGGATCTCTCCTAGGTCGCTCTCAGCAGCTGCAGGAAGGACTTAGTACTCGATCCAGACGTCGTCGAACCAGGCATCCTGACCAGGGCGGTGACGGTACCTGTGCTCACCCCTAGCTCTCTCTCTCTCTCTCTATCTATCTCTCTCTCTCTCTCTCTCTCTCTCTCTCTCTCTCTCTCTCTCTCTCTCTCTCTCTCTCTTTCTCTCTCTCTTCCAAGTTACTCCTACCCTATCTCATATCAAAACATTGAGGACAATGTTCGGTTTAAGTGTGGGAGGAGATTTTATCGTTTTTCATCTTTCCTTTATTTTTATTGCTTTTTATCGATTTCCTTTACTTTTATTGCTTTTTATCGCTTTCCTTTACTTTTAGTATGTTTTGTTTATTTTAGTTGCTTGTTTTTCCTTTCAATAAATTAACATGTGTCTGACGAGTCATTTGTGTAAGTGTATCCTTATTTCCCCCATTTCTTTAACCTTACCCAAAAAATTTAGCCAAGAAACCAGTATATCTTGAACATTCAGGCTACAAGACAGGTTTATAATAGGATGTAAAAGATTTGGGAAAACTTTTTCAAAAATCGGTATTGTCTTAACACCTTAGGCTTCATGATTATAAGAGTCGATCCCGATACCCCATATGTTGTAGCCCCGGATTTTGTTCCAAATAGGTCCTTAAGTAGTTTATCCTAGCAGTCAGCTCCGGCTTAAGCATGCTCTACGTAGGGGACCAATGAAAACCAGTGAATGATCACAAAAATCTCTGCTTTGTTCCCAAACCGCATGAAAATCCAGGCTAGGTGACTCTCACACGGTCATTTAACCCAACGAAATAAAAACATATGCGGAACATGCAGGAGAAAAATAAAAAATAAATAATAATAATCCTATTTGTTTGTTGGTTCAGAGGTATCTGGTACTGAACTTGGTAGGGTACGATCCAATCCCCCACAATATCAAATTGGGTTGAATAAAGGGGTTACACCAACTTATGTATCGGAGCCCCATGCTTAGAAAAATAAAATAATAAGCCTATTTGCTGGTTGGTTCAGAGGTATATGGTGTTGAGCTTGGTAGGGTGGATTATGATCCAATCCCCCACGACTGCAAATTAGGTTGAATAAAAGGATTACACCAACTTATGTACCAGAGCCCCATGCTTAAGATCATAATCACTAACCGGTCACTTTACTATGAGTATGTACAGATAACGGGCTTAATGTGATTGCACTTGAATGAAAAGGACTTTAGGAAAACAAAAAGAAGGCTTAGGTATGGTGGGGTAATGTGGATTGATTTGTATAGGAACGAAGCCTACGACCGCAATTGCGGGAAGCGTCACTACAATACCCTTAGTTTGATTCGTTAGTACCTAACGATACATTCCTTTAATGAACTCGTAAGTCTTTTTGCCTCGAATTAACTCTAATTGATACTGATTTTCTTGCATAAACTATAAAGAGTTTTGCTTGAGGACAAGCAAAGGTTTAAGTGTGGGAGAATTTGATCACACCGAATTACACCGTGTTTTTGACTCGGATTTCACATGTTTATTAGGACTTTATTATCATTTTATTTGTATTATGCTCTCTTTTCTCTTGTTTTCAGATATTTAGCACTTTCGTACTCTTTTGGAAGAAACGAAGCAAAAAGACCTAAAATTAGGGTTTTTCGGCGAAATTACACACATGGCGGTCGCTATAGGGGAAGCCATGAGTCATCAACCCTCAACTTGGAGGTAACCGCCACGTTCCCATGATCCACCCCATTTACACACATGGCGGGCTCCATGAAGGGATGGCGGGCTCCATGAAGGGATGGCGGGCGCCACCTTTGTTAATCACGTTCCCACTAAGTCCCACTAAGGAGAAGTTGGAGGGCACCATGGTCTTACAAACTGCTGAGAATCTCTATAAATAGCTAACTTCATTTCGTTTTCTATTATCCAACTTAGTTTTACAACACTAAGCATATATTTATCATTTGTAATAGCGATAATTTGTCACATCGGGGGGTTATCGCACCTTTGTGAGATTGAGTTGGGTCACTTTGAGTTGCTGTCGTCTTTAGCTTCAGGAGTCAGAGGTTTATTTTTGTACCGGAATCGAAGCCTCCGTTTGGAGCAGGTTCTTATTTATCGCTTTATTTATTTATTTCCCGCATCGCTTTTACTTTATTTATTTTCCGCACTCGCTTTACTTTATTTATTTTCCGCACTCGATTTACTTTATTTATTTTACACACTCGCTTTACTTTATTTATTTTCTGCACTCGCTTTACTTTATTTATTTTACGCACGTTACTCGCTCTCTACGCCTCACATTCTAAAACAAACTTTTCATCATGATTAACACCGTTATGTTTGTTTCTGTTACCATGTCTGGCTAAATCTTTTAAAGGTTAGAATGTAAGGATCGCGGTTAAAGTAATGTTTCACATATTGAAATCTGTAGAAATACTTTAAAGGTTGTTTTGATTTTTAACTTGAGTTTTCTAAAACAAACTTGGTTAGTTTTAATTATTCAAGGAGTACGAAAGCACCCTGGCGTAGTAACTAGGAATCTTTATCACTTTAAGGAAAAGCTATTTTTGAAATTGTTTTCGGACGCGTTGATGGGTTTAAAATTAGTAAACTCCTAGGGTAGACTTTCCAAATCAAAATCACTTTTCAACTAAGTTTACGAGTCTCATTTCTTAAATATAGGTTTACTACTTTAGCGTTCTGCGCACCTTTTATAAGTGACAATAAAAGGCCTTAATTTAAAGGTAAATGGATTCTTTTCAAGAGTAGAAAATATTGTCTCATAAGTAGTTCTATTTAGACAATCGAAACATCGCTTAACTGACGTGAATTACATTAAACCTATCTTTACCTGCATTTATTATTTACCGTTATTTTGCAAACCCAATATCTCTTTTATACCGCATTAAATAAACACCATAACGATAGTAATCGATAGATTGACGATTGGTCTCTGTGGGATCGATATTCTTTTATATTACTTTGATGTTATTCGTGCACTTGCGAATCCAACAACGATCAGATACCAAATATGAACACTTAGGTTCATTTCGCTCCCTGATCCCCACCATAGGATCAGATACCCTCTTGGAACTGGAGCACACCAAATATCTACCATCACCGTAGGTAATGTTCACTAATCCCCCATAATAGGAATTAGCTACTCGCACCCGATTCATCACCATGGGATCGAGGCTCACCAAAATCATTACCATCACCATAAGTAATACTTCATTAATCCCCCATAATATAAATTAGCTAGTCGCACCCGATCTATCACCATAGGATCTTGGCTCATAAAAACTGGATTGAAGCTCGTACATCATGATGCATGACTCTCAAATAACATGCATTAACACAACAAGATTCACCAAAAGGATTCCCATCATCATTTATGCATCATATCATTCATTATTCAACAATTAATTCATGTTATCACGTCAACAATATCAACAAACAACATCACCTTATCAACACCTTAACATCATTATCATAACATCACTGACATACACAACATCATTATCACACCATAATATTACAATAATGTAGCGTTTCATCAACCAAACATATAAACCAATACATTTATCACCATAGTATTCACGTGAATAATATTCAAACATCTCACTAATCACTACCATGTTATTGATCTGAGTGTTAACGTTCTAACACTTCAAATGGCATGTCATTTGGACATACGAATCAAAAGTTATGGTCAAAACCGTTGAACATTATAAAACAAACATTTTGTCATTTATGTGTCGACACAAGACTCGTACAGGTCGGCTCATGACCTTTTCAGGTCACCACATGACCTTTTTAGGTCGACACATGACATTTTCAGGTCGGCACATACTGCGAATTTTGTCTAAAAATTAGTTTTTAATCATCCAGGAACTACCTTATGTGTCAAAACTTTTGTTACGGAAATCTATCAATATAGGTCTAATTTCTTACTGTTATATCTTCGTAACTCATCATTTACTCCATAGTTTCATGAATCAACATCATATCACAAACATCATCATGTTCACCATCTCTAAACCACCATTACCACAATCAAGGTCAAAACTTCCAATCATCAATCAATGGCATAATATCATAAATAACATCAACACAAAACATATGCATACATAGGGTACGGGAATCTCACACTAATTTCACCATATAATCACAATTATAACACAAATATCAGAATTGGGATTTAAAACACTCAATCCTAAGGAGGTTAAGGGTTCTTCCATTCTACCCTTACATCACACCTCTTATTATTGAAACAATTTCCCCCCTTACCTGATTTCCAGCAAAAGCCCTTTGATCCTTAGAGTTCTTCTTCAACCTCAAGCCTTTGCTCTCCCTATTTGCCTCTTTTACTCCAACTCTCCAAAATATATACTGATACTCTCAAGTTCTCCAAATCCTTATTTTATTCCAAGATATATTTCCTTCCAAATAGACTTTTCCCCTTTTGCCCTCCAACTTGTCCTTTTATCCCTTTCGTATCCTCCATATTTTCCTTAATTCCAACAGTGCTATTAATTTCTCTACACATCTTATTTCTTCTTTATAATTAAATAAATCAAATGAATTATTATTATTTAAATATTTAAAAGACAAATATTCTAGATTTAATCTAGTTTTTCCCTACACTCCATGATACTAAACATACACCTTCCATTACATATTTATTTAGTTAAACCATAATAACTAAATAAATTGCATACAATTATAATTAAATAAAACACCAAAAATCATCATAAATCACCACTAATTCAAAATAAAATGATTAATAAAATTGGGGTGTTACAATGCTAATTGAAAATTGAACTCTAAACTTAGCAAGCTAAAGCTTGTTAAAGGGCTGCTAGATCTTGATTATCACTCAGATACTCTTTTTGGAGTATGTCAAGTAGGAAAGATTAATAATAATTCTTTTAAATCCAAAAACATTGTCTCAACTTCTAGACCCTTAGAGTTACTTCACATTGATTCATTTGGTCCTATTGGGAATGCTTCAATCAATGAGAAGAAGTATGGATTGTTCATTGTTGATGATTATATCAAGTGGACTTGGGTTAAATTACTTTGATCCAAAGATGAATCATATGAGGTATTCATCATCTTCTGCACACAGGTTCAATCTGAAAAGGAATTAAAAATTATAAAAGTCATAAGTGATAATGGTGGTAAGTTTGAAAACGAGCCCTTTGAGATTTTTTTTGTGATAAACATGGAATCATCCATGAGTTCTCTTCTCTTATAACTCCACAGAAAAATGGGGTTGTAGAACGAAAGAAAAGATCATTTCAAGAAATGGCTAGAACCATGATCCATGAGAATTATCTTCCTAAATACTTGTGGGCAGAAGTTATTAATACTTCTTGTTATGTTCAGAGTATGATCTATATCAGACCAATTATGAACAAAACATCATGTGAATTGTTTAAAGGAAGAAATCCAAACATATATTACTTTCATCAGTTTGGTTGAACTTGTTACATTTTGAACAAGAAAGAATATCTAAATAAATTTGATGCTAAGGCTCAAAAGGGTATCTTTTTAGGATATTATGATCGCTCTAAAGCATATAGAGTGTATAACTCTGAAACCAAAATGGTTGAAGAGTCTATACATGTCAAATTTGATGACAAAGGGCCTGACTATGATACGCCAAAGCCTATTGAAAGTTTTGCAGATATACAGGTTTCTGAAGTGCACTCAGAAGTTTGACCTTCATAAGTTATAAGTTTAGAGGTTGATGGGTCAGAAGCTGGTGAACCTAAAACTGTTCCTATCTCTGAAGCTCACCCAGAAGTTGCAAACTCTAAAGAAGCCCAAGATGGTTCATAAATTTCTACTCAACCCAAGAAGTCATTCAAATATAAAGATTATCATCCAAAAGATCTAATAAATGGAAATAAGAATGATACCTTAAGAACTATATCAGATTTCAAAGATGATAATTATATGCTAGGATTTATTTCCCCGATTGAGCCAACTTCTATTAATGAAGCTTTATCATATGATGGATGGATTGTGGCTATGCAAGAAGAACTGAATCTGTTCTAGAAAAATGATGTTTATATGACGTCAGATTCATCACGAAAACAAAATACCCCACTTGGTTAAACAACATGGTTATGGTATGGAAGGATAACAACAAATGGTGTATGTGTATGGATTTCACGGATCTAAACATTGTCTGTCCTAAACACCCATACTCGCTAGCAAACATCGATCGCCTCATTGATGTGTCCTCAGACTACCGCGTGTTGAGCTTCATGGATGTATACTCAGGGTACAACCATATTTAGATGGATCCCATAGATGCGGCCAAAATAGCCTTCATGTCAAATCATGGTAATTACTATTATAATGGCATGCCCTTCAACCTCAAGAACATTGGCGCCACCTACCAACGGCTCATAGACTCTGTCTTCGCCCATCAGGTAGAATGAAACCTAAAGGTATATATCGATGACGTGATAGTTAAAACTATCGAAGGGCACGACCATGGAGAATATTTGGAGGATATCCTATAGTTAATCAGGAAGTATGATATGTGTCTAAATGTCATCTAATGCTCTTTCGGGTTTAAGGCGAGGAAATTCCTAGGTTTCATGCTGGCACAAAGAGGCATCGAGGCTTACCCAGATAAATATCAAGCGGTCATAACCATGAGGAGTTCCACTAATGTAAATGAGGCACAACAGTTTACAGGTAATTTTTCTACCATGTCTCACTTCCTTTCTTGCACAGGCGACAAAACATTCCTCTTCTTTGTTGCCTTAAAGAAGAATGGTTGATTTTAATGGATCATCGAGTGCAAGGAGGCTTTAACCAAGGTTAATAATATCCTCACATCCCCTCATATCCTCACTCACCCGTGGGAAGATTCACCATTAATTTTCTATCTCTCGGTTACAGATCAGGTGATGAGCCCAATCCTTGTCCAAGAAATAGACAAGGTGAAGAAACCTGTGTATTTCATAAGCAATATGTTCAGGGGGGGCGAAGAACACTAGCAGATGATTAAGAAGCTAGCTCTAATCGTCATCGTTGAGGCGAGAAAACTAGGACCAAAATTGTAAGGTCATATGATCTTGGTGAAAACCAATTATAATATTTGTCAATTAGTCATCTCCTTTCCTTCAAGAGGTGGACTGATCTGATCGGCGAGCTTTCTCCATCTCTGGGCATATTCTTTGAATGTCTCTATATCCTTCTGAGACATTGATCTCAATTGATCTCTATCTGGCGCCATATTAACGTTGTACTTATACTGCTTGACAAAGGCATCGCCTAAGTCATTGAAAGTACAAACACTTGCACTGTCCAGGCCCATATACCATCTTAGGGCAGCTCCAGTTAAACTGTCTTGGAAATAATGAATCAACAGCTGACCATTATCAGTTTAAGTGGACATTTTCCTGGCATACATAACAAGATTGATCAATGGGCAAGTATTCCCTTTGTACTTTTCAAAGTTTAGGACCTTGAATTTCACCAGAATCTTAAAGTTAGGAACCAAACAGAGTTCAACAGCACTTTTCCCAAACAAACCTTTCCCTCTCAGAGTCTTCAATTCGGTGCGCAACTCAAGGAATTGATCTTTCATATCATCCATTTTTTCATAGACATCTGGACCTTCAGACGACTCAGAATGGTAGATAGACTCCTCAACATGAGGCAGGGTATGAACGATGGGAGGAGGTACTGACATGACCGTGCCAGATGCTGGCAGAGGAACAAACATGGGCGCATACTCCTCTGGCTCGAAGTTAGGTGGCATTCCCCAAGGGAATCCAGCAGGCATAGTAGGAATGGAATGCCTGGCAGCAACAATAAGAACAGTTGATGAAACAATCTCAGAAATGACAGTCCTTTGAGGAGGAGGAGTTGCAGGAGATGGTGACGCCTAATTCTGAGCAGCAATCACGGATTCCATCAGCGTCGTAAGTTTGGCAATCTCATCCTTCAGTTCTCTATTTTCTTGCTTTAGATGTTCCATTCTCTTTGGTTGATCAGCAGTGTTATAACGGTGAGTCAGCTTTGCTGATGCACAAAAGAAGAACTGATAAGACATCTGGAGGGAGAAACCTGTCATACAAATGATGCATGAAATGCAATGTTTTTTTATTGTTTTTAATTTCAAGGAACGTATGAGGTCTCATTTGCAAATATATATATTCAAATAATAATAACAACAATAACAATTCGATTGACCAAAAAATCTCTTTTTATTCATAAAATTGGAAGGATTACACCGAGTACAATTTCATAAACCAAAGTACAAATATAAGAGAAAAGAAAAATTTCATCCTAAGGATCCCTAGCAACTGCATCAAATGATCTGGCTATGGGTACTGATTGGTAAAATAGCCAGTGTACTATTTTGCCGATGTAGTAATAATAGGGATGTTTCCCAAAGATCGATCTCGAGGATTGCGCATCAATATATGTGTAAATTGTTACTCAATTGAACAAAACTAATAGTTGGGTTTTTTGTAAAAATCACTGTAAGAGAAAATAACACAGAATAAATATTTTCACAAATTATAATAATATGCCAAGGTTGGTGTGTGAAGATCTCCTGTAATGACCCTTGAGTGTATATCTCCTTAATAATGAAAATTGTTTCAATTACCGGATCTTAAGATTGTTTCCCCCTGAGACCTCGGAGGGAAACCTTTAGTATTCAATCTAACCTCTAAGCCCTTAGGTGATTATGATGAAACCAAGCAATTTTACTTTAACAAGAATAACCCGGTAACCATAGAGTATCCCTAGTCCTAGGTGATATCTATTATGGTTTCATTATATAAAAACCTTAATAATTGCAATCATGCTAATTGTTAACTGTAAGACCCCAATTTTGGCCCTAAGATCCCTCATGGCATCATATCATATCATATCATTACCTCAAGGATCATTGTGCACCTTGCTTGCCTCTTAGTGGATGGGTTATCATGTGAGTGTGGTTCTTGATCACCAAGCATGTTTAGCATTTGTATATCATTGCTTTTCATTTGTTCACTAACCAAAAGTACAAAATATTGTCATCTAACCTTGTTACTTGCAGATGAAGCAAAATTAGGTCAAGACAGTCAAAACAATTCATTGAGCCATATATGGTGGCCATTCTTGAAGAATTTGGGCACCATGATCATTCATAAGAAGTTCATATGAGTTGTGACATCATTTTGAATCAAGATCTCAAGTGGAAGAGGCTTGAAATTCATCAAAGCATGGCTCAGTCAACCAAAACCCTAGCAAAGTCAATTATGGTCAACTGTGCATTTAATCAGGGATTTGATGGTGGGAAATGGTTTGAGAGGTCTCATTCATGTCCATACAAGTCTCACATAACATGTCAAACATCAACATTGAGGAATTGGAGGTCAGACAAAAAGTTTCCCAAAATAGCAAGTGACCTGTAATTTCAAACTGCCAAAAATGGAAAGGTCTTCTCCTCAAATGTACATCATCAAGCAAGCTTCAAATCAAATTTTGTCCAACATGAAAGTTGAAGATCTTGCTCTTACCTTTCCAAAAAGTCCAAGAACACCCATTTCTCAATTATGGTTGGCAAGTTATGATCAAATCATTGTCAAGAAATTTTGAACTTCAAGGAGGCATAACTCTTGAACCAAAAGGCCAAATTGAGTGAGGTTTTTTTTAGCAAACTCCATTTGACATGAGCTATCATAATCCATCATTACATTTCATCAAAAATCATCACATAAAAAGTCCACTTTTCAAGTGAATCAATTTGAATTTTGGTGGAAAAAAAAGTCGTTTTGAAAAATACACATGATTTTCACTTCAAAACAGAAATTTGGATTTTCTGCAAGAAGAATTTCACTGTTCCATTGGTTCTATTTGAAAAAGGGCATTTTGGCATTTTTGCATAACATGTGCAATTCACTAATCCATTTCATTTGTTGCTAATCATGTTTACCAAGTGGATTAACAGGTACTATAAGACCTTAATCATAATAGAAAATCGAAATGAACAATTCATTCTCTCAGATCCAAACTCAAATTCACCAAAATTCTCTCAAATTTGTTCAAACTTTTTCAACTTTCTTCCATCGAATTTCATCATTCTTTTGGCTTGTGCTTGTGTTGATCATCATCTGCAGGTATAATTGAACATCTGTTGAAGCAAACATTGGAAGATCATTGAAGAATCGCATTTGTTGAAGCCTTGCACCTTCCATGGCATTTTGAGATTTCTTCGAACCTGAGCATTGTTGAGCTGCATACTTGACTTCATTCATCTTCTGCATCATCATAGGAGATCTGTTTTCATCTTCCAAGCCTTGAGAAGCTCGAATCCAGCTGCTGCATCATCATCAAGGTAAATTTCAATTGTTCCAATTCTTGAAATCTTGATGTGGCTTTTGTAGATCTCAGCATGTGTAGCATTCTGCAACTTAGATCGTTTAATTTCATTAAGTTTTGAGCAAGATATCTTGATTTGAAGTTTGGATTATGAAACTTGTTTCGCTCGATTCATCTGATGTAGTTAGATTTAGAACGAATTGATGCTGGATATGTGTTATGCATGTTGAGATGAATCGATCCATATAATTTTTGTTGATTTCTGTGATGAAATGTTCTTGGTGATTATGAACAGCATGAAGATGATGATGAACTTGCTATTTTCGTTTCCAGAATTCCACTAGATCTTGCCTTGCCTTGCTTTGCATGATTTTTCTGTTTATTTGCCATGTGACCAATAGGAGCGCGCCACATCCTTTAATGAAACGCAGAGTTTCATTAGGCGTGCTCAGTTTTCAAATGATGCGCCAGTTCGAATCCGGCTTCTAGCATCCGCATATTTTCCTTTTTGCATTTTCTCATTTAGGCATATCATGTTTACATCCTCCTTCTATGCAATTTTTTATTTTTCTTCCATATTCAAAAAATCATAACTCAAAAAATATAAATCCAAATCACATGCAATTTTTTCTACCATGATCCTCATAATGTGCTTTATTTTTTGATGATTTTTAATAAATTTGTGCACGTGTAGAAAAAAATAATTGCCTAGGGTTTGTTTTCACATGTCATTTGTTGTACCATGCTTGCTATTTCTTTCATGAAATCTTGATGCTTATTTGGAAATTCTTGAAATTTTACATGTGTGATCTAGACTCATTCCTGGTCATTTTGGTATATGGTTTGTGATTTTTGAGTTCCTGGATTGTGAGATATTATGTGATCTTTGGAGGTGTGACAATGTATGTCACACCATTTCTTGTTCATGTTCTTAATTTTATTTTCCATGCTTATGCTACGCCAATTGCTCTGAATTTTTGCATGATGATACCTATGAATGTTAAGCTTGCTCATGAATTTTTGTGAATTTGTTGAGTGCATTTTCAATTTGATTGGGAATTCCTTTTTTGTTTGTCCAATTGTTGACCTTTTGTGAGTCATGATATCATTTGACTTGTGAAATTCTTGGTGTTTATTGGATGGACTTGAAATTTGGCATGTGTATTATAGACATCTTGAAGTTTGCCATGGATTTGGTTTCATTCATTTATCTTGTTTGGTTTCTGTTTTATGCTTGCTTGAAGTTGATGCATGATTTAATGCCTTGTATGAGCTTGCTTGAACATGCTTTGATTTGTTGATTTTAATTGACATGCTTCCACTTATCCAAATGCAATGAATTTTGGTATGTTGCTCATTCAATGTGTTCTGTTTAAGCATGATTTTTCTTAGAATTTATTGAGCCATTTTGGTATTGATATGCTTGTGTTCATTCTGTTTACATCATTGAGTTCTCAACTTGCCTAGTTTGACATGATTTGCTTATGAAATAGAATTGGTGCATAGTTTTGACATGAGACCAATTGGACTTGGTTCTTAATTGATTAATCTTGATTTTGGTTAATTTTCAGGTTCTGTTTTAAATTTTTTCCCTATCTTGGACCCTAGGCTTTGGCCTAAGGGTTTACTTCTCATGTTTGAATGTGATTTTCAGGTTGAAGAAGCAATTGCTTTAAGGATTTTGATTCAAGTTGATTGAGTTTGGTTTATTGGATTGTTATGGACTAACTTGGTTTGTTTTGTAGGATGCTAGATCATTTGCTTTGAGTTTGTGCTTTGCACATGTGATTGATTGTGTTGACTGTTGTTTCTTATCCTGTCTGTTTTGACTTTGTGATTGGTATACTGATTATATTTGATTGATTTCAGGTACTTTAGTTGCCATAGTTCCATTGTGAACTTGCTATTGCTTTGATTTGCTTAAGCATTGAGGTAGAATCTCTTGTCTCCATGTATTCTGGAAGACCTGGCTTGTTATTTAGCCAGGCACCTGTCTGAAGTCCTCCTTAAGAGGCAATGTTTGTGATTGTTTAACTTTGTCCCCAAGCAGGTAAAGTCCTTTTGATAAGGCAATTGGTAGACAAAAGAGATGTATAGTCCATCTCCTACTATTCTGTGTGTCACTCACCTTGCTCACACCACATGTGTTGATGCATAGTGAGTAAAAGCCCAAGATCTATCGAGTCATTAACTTGTGGAGAGAGTTCCCACTTTCTGAACTCCCACACCTTCTGATATTCAATGCTCTCCCTGATCAGAGATAAGAGCAATGAGGCACACCCCTCATATCCTTTCATCTGCTTCACCTTGGCTCTCAATGTCAAGGTTAAGAGCACCATTTACCCCATTCCAGTTGACTGAGAAGTCTAACCCTTGCTTGAGCCTAATTGCTTGGTTATAGTGTGTGCTAAATGACTTTGTTTGATTGATTGCTTGTTGCATTTGTACATGTTTGCTTGCTTGCCTTTGTGCACTCATCATCATTGATTGTTCATTATTGCATGATCAACATTTCATATCTTTGTGATCCATCTTTGGTTTACCCATTGAGGACAACTGTAAGTCCATTAATTGGCCATTGTTCCTATGATTTGGAAGGGATAGAGTGTAAGACCATTTCATTTGGCTACTCATGTCCATTGCTTAGTGCTTGTTTGTTTGTTGTATGTGAGGATGCAAGTGTAAGACCATGTTGTTGGCATTTGTACTCCCATGATCATCTGTTGGAGATTAGAGTAAGCCCAGATAGATTGGCATTTGATATCCAGGTTTTGTTTTGTTTTAGGAGGTTGGAATAAGTCCATTTATTGGCATCTGACATCCCTGTTTGTTTTAGGAGACGGGTGTAAATCCATCTATTGGTATCCGGTATCCACCTTTGTTGTGAGATTGGTATAAGCCCAGCCATTGGCCTCCGGTATCATTTGTTTTGCTTATTTGTTATTGTTCATTTGTCTATTCCTAAGGACACACTTGAATCATCTTCTATATGATCTCAAGAGGTGAACCTTTCTGAGAAGTTTTACACTCCATTATCCATTCACCCTCTTTGTCCTAAACCTTTTCACACTTTGCTTTCCAAAACTTTGACATATTGTGCAAACATTCTCATCTCTTTTCAAATTAGAAACTTGGACCCTAAGTCCTTGACTTTTCAAACTTCACTTTTCATAACACTTCTTTGAATCAATCTTAATCATACCTTGACCATATTTTGTGAATACTCATAATCAATTAACTTCACCCATTCAAATGTTTTGTGGCTTTGTCCATTGTTAATATGTTTTCATGCATTAGCCTTAGGTTTCAATTACCATAGTGGTTGATGTAAATCTTACCTTGTCCTTAGTGAGTTGATTGTAAGTCTTCCATACTTATTATAGGGTTAACCCCTCACTAGTATGTTGAAGCCGTCCTCGCATGGTGGATTGTTGATTCAGGTTGAGTTTTCTCCCATTGGTAATGAAAAGCCTTAGAGCTTGTGTTTTAAAATGAACTCACTAATTTTTGGAAATCTTTTAGCCGAACTACGGCGTTTTGATCCTTACCTTTGATGGAAGGTACGTAGGCAACGGGTTCATCCGTTCAAACACAAAAATAATAAAATTGTACATTCTTTTCTCCTCTTCCCATTCATGTTTGCACAATATGTCATAAACAAATAAACATTTTTTTATACAACAAGTGTGAAAAGGGCTCCCTAGGAGTACCTAGGACGTGATGGGTGCCTAACACCTTCCCATTGCGTAATTTACCCCTTACCCAGATTCTCTGATCTTTTTCATTAGTTTTCTACGTGTAAAACTTCTTAGGTTTTTGTTCGCTTTTTAACCATTCCTTAGGATAAATAAAAGTGCGGTGGCGACTCGATTTCTTTGTATACTTTGCTTATGGTTTAATCAATAAATCATATAGCGACGAATACACTGCTACATTAACCATCCATCAATCTTGATTTTTCTTATAAAGAAAGCATTACGCAAATTACAGAGTGAAATTAACAACAAATAACATGTATTAAGGAAATTAAAACTTCAGAGTCATTACAATAAGATACAAAATAAAACGAGACATTACAAAAGAATGGGAATTCTGTTAATCTTCAATTGCATCCGCTCTTGAAGGATCTCCGTTCTTCGTCGCTTTTGACCGCTTTAATCTTTATCGTCTCCAATTTGTGATCGTGCAAAAGTCCCTTCTCCATATTCGAAAATACCATAAATAGTTCCTGATGACAAATTTGATATAGAAAAAGTCCAAAATGCCCTCAGGGATCAGTCGTGCCAAAATACAGCAAAGACTGGAAAATGAGGTGTCCAAGCCAACATTGGCCGTGTCAGGCAACACGACATGCTGTGTTGGGCTTCTGATGAAAAAGCCTTGACACTCCACTCCAGGGAGTCTGACACGGGCACCCGTGTCAGCTCCCTGTTTTCTTCTACCAGGTGTCATCTCCTGACATGGCCCGTGTATGGCAACACAGGTGGCCGTGTCAGGACTATTGTGTTGCCCAATTTCCTCTTTCGACGGGCCCGGAACGTCCAATTTGCTTGTCTATCCCTCCGGTACTCTTGCTTACACCTGAAACCAATAGAATTACCACAAAGAGACATAAAATGGAGTATAATGATGCAAACCAAATGTAATCACAAACGGAAAAACAATGCAAAACATCTAATTTACTAAACGAAACAATAAAACAAGTAGACTAATGTGTTACAGACTTTGTGAAAAGGTGCTAAATAAGTGATGCTCGAGACATCGGGACGGTCAACCCCAAATTTTGTATCCACAATGCTACTGTGATCTTTCGCGATCTCCTTTTCACTTTTCATTCACTGTTTTACTCTTTCCCGACTTCCGACTTCAACTACACTTTCACCTTGATGCCTCTTTTGGCCTGTAGCTTTTCACACTCTCACCAAATCTCTCGGGATCAAACTGTTTGCACTCAAGAAAAACAGAGCATGCAAAGTCACCTCTTAGGTTTGGAACACAAATACCTTCATAACAAGAAACACACAACATGCACTGTTCGAGGGCTTTTTTGGGTTGTAGTGGGGCTAAGGTGTAAGGTGGGGAATCAAAACAAAAAGGGAAATACTAGGGATTCAGGCTCAGAGTTCGTGTTGTTACCCTCATAATTGTTGTTCAATCTAATAATCAGGGGGTATTTCTTTTGGGAACCATTCTTGTTGGGATTCATTGAGTCATATATTTTTTCTTTTTATTGCTCTTTTGAGCATGCTTTTTGCCAACCTTAATACTTCTAGATAAGTGCTTCATGATACTTCTCATAATATTTTTTTTTCATTTCTCTCTTTTTTTTTCTTTGAATTTTCTCATCTTTCTGCACTTATCTACTTTTCATCGGTGTCCCAAAAATTTGATGAAACCCCAAACTTAGGCTTTTCCATAGATATGGGGTAAACAACACTTATCTAAGCAAGGTGTGGTAGTGTATGTGCTTATGGTTATATACATTGGTTAAATAACAAACAAAAGGAAATATGGCTCAAATTGGGTGAACGAAGGGTAATAATGGCGGGTTGGCTGGAAAGGCTCAGGGTTAAAATAAAAACAACGCCTCAGTGTGTACAAGTGTGTTATGAAATTCCAGTATCTCTTATGCAAAGCCAGAGAGACAGAGACATACCTGGAAAGATCTCATGATGACAAGTGTTTGGATTTTTGTAGTCCTTACCATGTTTGGTATAGCTTGCAAGCTTCCAAGATACCTCTCAGTGTGATGTAGCTTCGTCTTCTATTCAGTTACAGAGTATCCCTAAGAAGTCCAGTGACAGAGAGTCATGTCCGATTGTTCGGGTCAGTAGCATCAACTTTTAGGGGTTTCTAGAAGAGCAAGTAGAGGGATGTGTCTTTCATCCAATCGCTCCAAGCTTCATTATTCACCCGGCACGAATGTCCTCTATCTGTAACACACAGAATACCACATAACTAATTATTTTAAAAACACATAATAAAATGCTGAAAAATACTAAGAACAAAAACAACAAATAATAAAACCCCCACACACTTGAACTAAACATTGTCTGCAATGTTTAATCCAAGATAGAGAGGGACTCACACAGGTTCACTGCGAAGGCGGAAATTGCAACATTAGTTGTTACATCATCGCGTGTATCTCCTCAATAAGAGTCCCTTGACGGGCTTGCTCTAGGCCTTGGCGTGTTTGCTCCGCTCGGAGATTGCCAATTTCTGTTTGCATCCACGATCATCGGTTTGGCGTCACATATGACGACCCGACACCTAGGTGTGTGGTGTCCTCTGGCAGAGCAACAAACTGCTCATGCTTCTGCATCTCTTCTTGCATTTCTTCCTCTTGTGGGTCACCTGCAGCAAATGTGTCGGCATTGTGCGATTGTCCATATCATCTTGGAAGGTACTCTCATATAGCCAATTGGTCGTGTTGGAAATGCTAATTCGTGCAGGGTCAGGAAGAGCCATAATAAACTGACCATAACTTATTAAAGCATAATAATCAGAAATTTGTGATATCATACCTTACTGAACCAATACGTTCATGTCCAGTTTATGCTTACCTTCCACCGGCATCTTATTAAGTGCAGCAGGGTCGTATCTGAAATGGTGGGCAATCTGTGAGATGATGTCCCCTATGGAAATTCCCTCTTGGGATGCTCTCCTCACTCGACTCAAGTAATCCGCTGTAAATGCTGCAATGCTCACAGCTACCCAGTTTGCCATGGCAAACAAAAAGAAGAGCTCCCTCTGGGTAGCTACACATGTGCTATTATCCCTACCAAAAAGCATGAAACCTAGCACCTTTTGGGCATACCTGAAACAAGGATTCTGAATGCCAGATGCTTTCACCCCTTTAGCCACATAATTCGATCGTCCCGTAATGGTCAACCAGAAAGTGTTAGCATCAAAACCATCTGGTACTGCTCCGGGGCCATATAAGGGTAGACGGAGAATTTCACCCAGCTGCTCCACTGTCAACTTGTGGTCGACACTGTATAACCTGAAGGTCATCGTTCCTACAAAGTACATTGTTGTACCAGTCTAATCTTTTTTCAACTTTAACTCAATGGTGCTCAAGAATTCTAAAGTGATGCGCTCATAGGTTGGCGCTTCACAATGCATAAATTCAAGCCTCCCGAGGACATGGAACATCCTATCCAATTCTTCCGACAAACCTAATTGAAATAAAGTATCGGAGCATAGGTACCTTGTCAAAGTTATCTTCCGTTTGACGTGGGAGGAGTACCTCCGTTCATGCTTCAGGTTATCAAAGATGATATCATGTGAATTCGGATGACGGATGGTCCATTTCCGAGGACGGGATGATTCCGCTTCTATTTGCTTCCCCTTGGAAATTCGCTTCGGCGACATTATTGATTCCTGCACAAAACTTTTATCACAAAAAAAATATGGAAAACAGAGAAACGATTACCGTAGCCTTGTAAAGGATGAAGAGTAGAGCAACTTTTATGAAGGGTGTCGGCGATTTGGACGGAGTAGAGTGGCAAAGTTGAGAGCTTTTGGGTGGTAAGGTTATGGAGAAAGTTGAGTAACAATGGAGGAAGGAGAAAGATTTGTTGAAAATGGGAGAGAGAATGTGAGAAAATCAGATTTTATTGGCTAATTTAGGGTAGAATGAGTTTAAGTGGTGGAAAATCTGGGTGGGGTCCACAAAATCACAAAATCCAAACTTTGAAAAATTATGGCCGTTGGGCCTGACACGGGCGACCGTGTCAGCTGACACGGGCGGCCGTGTCAGGCCACTATTTTTTGACCTTCCTTCCAGTAGAGCTGACACGGGCCGTGTCAGCTGACACGGACGGTCGTGTCAGCCTACTGTAAAATTCTTCTTCCTCGGCTTCTTGCCTGACACGGGCACCCGTGTCAGGCCCCTATTTTTTTTCAAAATTTTGCTGATTTTTTTCTCTGTTTCACCGTTCTCTAGTATCCAACTGTCCTAAATGAGTTTAGCTCAAACCTTTTCTTCTGTGCTACGCGATTTACTTGCGAACCTACAAATAAAATTGGAAACACACCAAACACTAAAATAATTAGAATAAAACTGTGTGGGTTGCCTCCCACGAAGCGTTGCATTTAACATCGCATGGCTAGACGGTCGTCTCCCTCATCCTTGGAGACGAACCAGACCACTTTCCTGCCCCTTATAGTAGTGCTTCAACTTTTGTCCGTTCACCTTAAATGTATCCCCATTATTTGGATTTTTGAGTTCTATTTCTCCATGGGGAAACACTTTTTGAACCAGAAACGGACCCGACCACCTGGATTTCAACTTTCCTGGAAAGAGCTTTAATCTGGAGTTGAACAAGAGCACCAGTTGTCCCTCGACAAACTCCTTTCTCTGCAACTTATGATCGTGCCATTTATTTGTCTTTTCTTTGTAGAGTTTGGAATTCTCATAAGCTTGATTTCAAAACTCCTCTAACTTGTGGAGCTGAAGGATTCGGGATTCACCCGCTTTAGACAGATCATAATTCAAGAATTTGGATGCCCAAAACGCTTTATGCTCCAACTCTAGTGGCAAGTGACAAGCTTTACCATAAACCAACTGATAAGGAGACATACCTATGGGCGTTTTGAAAGTTTTTCTGTACGCCCATAGTGCATCTTTTAACTTTAGTGTTCAGTCTTTCCTAGATGCACAAACAGTCTTTTCCAATATTTGCTTTATCTACCTGTTGGACACTTTGACCTGGCTACTCGTTTGAGGGTGATACGAAGTGGCGATGTTATGTTTAACATTGTACTTCTTCAACAGGTTCTCCATCAGTTTGTTCAAAAAATGAGTACCTTCATCGCTAATAAGTGCTCTCGACACCCCGAATCTCGAAAATATATTGTTCTTCAGAAAGGTCACAACCACTTTAGAGTCATTGGTGGCCAATGCCACTGCTTCCACCCATTTTGATACGTACTCTACTGCTACCAAGATGTAATTCTTCCCAAAGGACGGTGGAAATGGACCCATGAAGTCTATTCCCCAGACATCAAACAATTCAACCTCTAGTATAACGTTTTGCGGCATTTGATTTCTCTTAGAAAAATTCCCCGTTCTTTGACATCTGTCGCATTCTTTGACGATGTTCTGGGCATCTTTGAACAATATGGGCCAATCTAGACCTAACTGAAGAACTTTGGCCGATGTTCGGTCACCACTGAAGTGTCCTCCATAATCCGAATCATGATAAGCTAAGTACATCCCTTTACTCCCCCTCCAGGACACATCTTCTGACCAACCCATCCACTCCTCTTTTGTATAGGAATGGGTCATCCCACAAGTAAAACCTGCAATCATGAACAAACTTTTTCTTTTTGTTAAAATCAAAATCGTTGGGGATTACACCCCCCACCAAATAATTCGCGTAGTCTACGAACCACAGGATATCGATAACAGCGAGGATGTGTTCATCAGCGAACTCATCCTTTATCGGTCTCTTTTCTTCTATTTCTTCAATTTGTGACATGCGGGATAGATGATTTGCCACTGTGTTTTCACACCCTTTTTTTGTCCTGGATCTCCACATCAAGTTCTTGGAGGAGTAAGATCCACCTGAGAAGTCTCGGCTTAGAGCCTTGTTTAGCAAACAGATATTTCAAAGCGGCATGGTCCGTATACACGAAAACCTTCAATCCTAACAAATATTTCCTGAACTTGTCAAATGCGTAAACCACGACCAACGACTCTTTCTCAATGGTTGCATAATTCATCTGTGCAGGGTTCAACACATGACTAGCATAGTAAATGACATGTAATAACTTCTCTCTTCGTTGTCCCAAGATTGCCCCTACATCAATATCACTAGCATCACACATGATCTCAAACGGAAGAGACCAGTCGGGGGCAATAACAATGGGTGCTGAAATGAGTTTGCTCTTCAATGTCTCAAAGGCCATGGTGCATTCTTTGTCGAATAGAAACGCCTTATCCTTAACCAATAGAGTGGTCAACGGTTTTTCAATTTTTGAGAAATCTCTTATGAACCTGTGGTAAAAACCCGTGTGTCCTAGGAAACTCCTGATACCCTTCTCATTAACAGGAGGTGGGAGTTTAAATATCACTTCCACTTTTGCTTGGTCAACTTCAATTCCCTTGTAAGAAATTTTGTGACCCAATACTATCCCTTCTCGCACCATGCAGTGACATTTCTCCCAATTCAGAATTAAATTTGTTTTTTGGCACCTGTCTAAAACAAGAGAGAGATTAGTTAAACAATTATCAAATGAGGATCTAAAGACCGAGAAGCTATCCATGAAGACTTCCATATGCTTTTCGAGCATGTCGGCAAAAATGGAAGTCATGCATTGTTGGAATGTGGCAGGAGCATTACACAACCCGAATGGTATTCTTCGGTAAGCAAATACTCCATACGGGCATGTGAATGTTGTCTTTTCTTGGTCTTTCGGGGTGACAACAAACTGATTATACCCGGAGTATCCATCTAGAAAACAGTAGTAGTCATGTATGGCTAACCTTTCCAACCTCTAGTTAATAAATGGAAAAGGGAAGTGGTCCTTCCTAGTTGTTGCGTTCAACCTTCTGTAGTCAATGCACACGCGTCACCCGGTAATTGTTCGAGTAGGAATTAACTCATTTTTTTCATTCCTTATTACGGTGGTCCCCCCATTCTTAGGGACAACATGCACCGGGCTCACCCAATGGCTGTCAGAAATAGGATATATAAGACTTGCGTCTAACAATTTCACCACCTCTTTCCGAACTACTTCCTTCATTGCAGGATTGAGTCTTCTCTGCGGTTGAACTACCGGTTTGTGGTTCTCTTCCATGAGAATTTTATGCATGCACACAATAGGGCTAATAATTGACCATCTAATAGCATTTTTGTACTTTTTTAAGACTTGGATGAGATTTTCTTCTTGGATATTCTGAAAGCTCAGGTTTATAATAGCAGGACATTTTCCTTCAGGATCGAGAAAGACATATTTAAGATTTTCCAGAAGTTGTTTCAACTCCGTTTCCTTCTTTGGATCTTCATCCTCCTTACTAGATTGAGGTAGGCATAAATCCTCCCACCGGTGTGGTCGAGATCCTTTCCATGGAGGTTGCACGTTTAACAAGGCCAGCACTTCAGATTCCTTGTTGTCCACTTCTTTATCACTATCGAAAATGGACAAACTCAACACTCTTTCCAAAGGTGACTGTGGTGTATTCAAAGGACTGTCATATGTCATCACCTGATCCAGAACCTCTACAATATAACTGGTACAAATATCATCCTTGTACCTCATGGTGTTTCGAACATCGATTTTCAATTCCTCATCATAGACCTTCAACGTCATTATTCCTTCTTTTATGTTTATCAAGCACCGTCCCGTTTCTAAAAAGGGTCTCCCAAGAATGAGCGGGATCTCTTCATCTTTCGGCATTTCAGGAACTACAAAATCCACCGGAAATACAAACTTGTCAATTTTCACAAGAACATCTTCAACAATACCATATGGCTTTTTTACCGAATGATCGGCGAATTGGAGTGTCATCCTGTTGTCTTGCACAACCCCTATACCAAGCTTCTCATAAATGGATAACGTCATAAGACTCACACTAGCTCTCAGATCAATAAGAGCTTCGTTGAATGACCTATCTCCAATAGTACAAGGGATGGTAACAACTCCTCGATCTTTCTTCTTTATCGGAATCTTCATACCCTACAAAAAGCACTACAAGTTTCGGTTAGAATAATCGGGTTGCTGTCGGCGGTTCGCCTCTTCGAAATGATGTCTTTCATGAACTTGGCATAAGTAGGCATTTTTTCAAGTGCCTCTAACAGAGGAATGTTGATCTCCATCTTCTTGAACAACTCTAATAATTTTTCAAATTTTTTCTCATGTTGTCCCTTTTTCTTATTCCTAGTGAGGAAAGGAAGCTTAACAACCGGTTTAGGCCCAATGACTGTTTCTTTCACAATAGGTTTTAGTGTTACCACTTCTTCCCTCACAACTTCATTTTCTTTGATCTCAAGATCCACTTTGATCAATTGATCTTCCTCTTCACCCACCTCCTTGACTACTTCATCTGATTTACCACTTCTTGTTGTCACAACACTCACATTATTATGCTCTCTAGGATTTGTCACAGTTGCACTCGGTAGAGCACCTTGTGCTTGAGAACTCGAAGCTAATTGCTGAGCGATTTGACCCATTTGGACTTCAAGATTCTTTATGGATGCTGTGGTGTTTTTCTGATTGTTTCGGGTTTCTTCTTGAAATTAAACATTATGAGTTGCCATCCTTTCAATTGCAATTTCCTAATTAGCATTCTTAGGGGCATGTTGTTGTTGTTGTTGTTGATATTGAGTTTGGTACTGACCATGTTGAGGAGCGGTTCCTTTTTGGTCTTTCCATGAGAAGTTAGGATGATTCTTCCAACCCGGATTGTACGTGTTGGAATAAGGATTATTCTGCTTCAAAAATTTGATTTCCTCTACTTGTTGAGGAGTTGCAAAACAATAAACAGTTTGTTATGGACCACTACAAATTTCACAACAGACAGTAGGAGCCGGTTGGACCTGCGCCACCTATTGGGTACCTATATTCATCGCCTTTAGCTTCTTCTCAACTTCAGCACGAATTTTATTAGTTTCCAGCTTTAAATATAACCCATTCTGGTTTGCTTTGACATCTATCGTACAACTCCAAGTGCTCATTAGCAGCAATAACTTCAATGATCTTCTTGATACCGGTGGTTGTTGAAAAAATCGTGGAACCACCGAATGTGGTATCAATCAGCTATTTGGTCTTTATTTTGAGACTATTCACAAACATTTGCATATGTTCAGTTGGATCCATATTATGAGTTGGTCAGGCTACCAAGACTTGCTTGAATCTCTTGTAAGCGTCTCCCAAAGTTTCCCCGTCTTTCTGCTTAAAATTTAGAATTTCATACCTCTTCCACAGAAATACCGACGCTGGAAAATACTCATTCAGGAAGGCTTTTTCCATTTCTTTCCAAGATGTGATGCTATCGGCAGGTAGGGAATAAAACCATTCTTCGCCTTCTTCCGCTAAGGTGAACAGGAACATTCTCAATTTCTTGGCTTCTTCAGTGTGACCATCAATTTTTAGAGTGTTGCTCATGGTTAGAATATTTAGAGCATATTCTTTGAATGTCTCTATATCCTTCTGAGACATTGATCTCAATTGATCTATATCTGGTGCCATATTAACGTTGTACTTATACTGCTTGACAAAGGCCTCGCCTAAGTCATTGAAAGTATGAACGCTTGCACTATCCAGACCCATATACCATCTTAGGGCAGCTCCAGTTAAACTGTCTAGGAAATAATGAATCAACAGCTTATCATTATCAGTTTGAGTGGACATTTTCCTGGCATACATAACAATATTGATCAATGGGCAAGTATTCCCTTTGTACTTTTCAAAGTCTGGGACCTTGAATTTCACCGGAATCTTAACGTTAGGAACCAAACAGAGTTCAGTAGCACTTTTCCCAAACAATCCTTTCCCTCTCAGAGTCTTCAATTCCTTGCGCAGCTCAAGGAATTGATATTTCATATCATCCATCTTTTCATAGACATCTGAACCTTCAGACGACTCAGAATGGTAGATAGACTCCTTAACACGAGGCAGGGTATGAACGATGGGAGGAGGTACTGACATGACCGGGGCAAATGCTGGCAGAGGAACAAACATGGATGCATACCCCTCTGGCACGAAGTTAGGTGGCATTCCCCAAGGGAATCCAGCAGGCATAGTAGGAATGAGCTGCCTGGCAGCAACAATAAGAATAGTTGATGAAACAATTTCAGAAATGACAGTCCTCTGAGGAGGAGGAGGAGTTGCAGGAGACGGTGACGCCTGATTCTAAGCAACAATCACGGATTCCATCAGCGTCGTAAGTCTGGAAATCTCATCCTTCAGTTCACTGTTTTCTTGCTCTAGATGTTCCATTCTCTTCGGTTGATTAGAAGTGTTATAGCGGTGAGTCAGCTTGGCTGATGCACAAAAGAAGAACTGATAAGACATCTGGCGGGAGAAACCTGTCATGCAAATGATGCATGAAATGCAATGTTTTTTGATTGTTTTTTATTTCAAGGAACATATGAGGTCTCATTCGCAAATATATATATTCAAATAATAATAACAATAATAACAATTCAATTGACCAAAAAATCTATTTTTATTCATAAAATTGGAAGGATTACACTGAGTACAATTTCAGAAACCAAAGTACAAATACAAGAGAAAAGGAAAATTTCATCCTAAGGATCCCTAGCAACCGCATCAAATGATCTGGCTATGGGTACTGATTGGTAAAATAGCAAGTGTACTATTTTGCCGATGTAGTAATTATAGGGATGTTTCCCAAAGATCGATCTCGAGGATTGCGCAGCAATATATGTGTAAATTGTTACTCAATTGAACAAAACTAATAGTTGGGGTTTTTGTAAAAATCATTGTAAGAGAAAATAACATAGAATAAATATTTTCACAGATTATAATAATATGCCAAGGTTGGTGTGTGAAGATCTCCTGTAATGACCCTTGAGTGTATATCTCTTTAATAATGAAAATTGTTTCAATTACCAGATCTTAAGATTGTTTCCCCCAGAGACCTCGGAGGGAAACCTTTGGTATTCAATATAACCTCTAAGTCCTTAGGTGATTATGATGAAACCAAGAAATTTTACTTTAACAAGAATAACCTGGTAACCATAGGGTATCCCTAGTCCTAGGTGATATCTACTATGGTTTCACTGTATAAAAACCTTAACAATTGTAATCCTGCTAATCGCTAACCATCCATCAATCTTGATTTTTCTTATAAAGAAAGCATTACGCAAATTACACAGTGAAATTAACAACAAATAACATGCATTAAGGAAATTAAAACTTCAGAGTCATTACACAATCAATTCAGGGACACCCCCTGGCATTGGGGGGTTTAGACTCTATTATTATTCAAATAAGATACAAAATAAAAATGAGACATTACAAAAGAATGGGAGTTTTGTTGATCTTCAATTGCATCCGCTCTTGAAGGATCTTCGTTCTTCGCCGTTTTTGATCGCTTCAATCTTTATCGTCTCCAATTTGTGATCGTGAAAAAGTCCTTTCTCCATATTCAAAAATCCCCTAAATAGTTCCTGATGACAAATTTGATGTAGCAAAAGTCCAAAACGCCCTCCAGGATCAACCGTGCCAAAATACAACAAAAACTGGAAAATGAGGTGTTCAAGCCAACATTGGTCGTGTCAGGCAACACGACATGCCGTGTTAGGCTTCTGATGGAAAAGCCTTGACACGCCCCTCCAGGGTGGCTGACACGGGCACCCGTGTTAGCTCCCTATTTTCTTCTTCCAGGTGTCCTCTCCTGACACGGCCCGTGTTGGGCAACACGGGTGGCCATGTCAGGACTACTGTGTTGCCCAATTTCCTCTTCCGACGGGCCCTGAATGTCTGATTTTTGCTTGTCTATCCCTCTGGTACTCTTTCTTACACCTGAAACTAATAGAACTACTACAAAGAGACATAAAATGGAGTATAATTATGCAAACCAAATGTAATCAACAACTGGAAACAACAATGCAAAACATCTAATTTACTAAACAGAACAATAAAACAAGTAGACTAATGTGTTACCGACTTCGTGAAAAGGTGTCGAATGAGTGTCAAAAAACAAGTAAAATTGGAGACTGATCAGGTGCATACTTCCTTTGGATGCGTCAAATCTTTGACTCAAAGGATGTCTTCATTTGAGCTTTCTCGAGGATAAGTTGATCAATAATCTTCTTCCAAGCACCGGAAGGTTGAGGCATGCTAGAGGAAGATAAATCCTCTAGCTCTCTTTCTCTCTTCACTACACGACCTTCAAGAATCTCAATAAGCGCATCTTTGTCTTTTGACTCAAGTTGCAACTCATCATGCTTTAGGATTAAAGCATGGAACCGCTCTTCCCACGTATCTCTTTCTTGCTTCATCTTGGCGAGTGCATCTTCCAACTCCTCTACATCTTGGTTAGGGAGAGTTGATGGCTAAGCCACAACCACAGACATAGGTCTTTCACAAGCATACGACATTTTTAGCTCCAAAGCTCTCTTCTTCACCCAAATAGTGTAAGCTTCCAAAGGTACACAGTTGTATGGACCAAGCTCATATATCCCCTTCCTATGCACATTATGCCAAACATGTATCATCCTTTTCTTCAAATGTTAAGGATCTTTACCCTCTTGATAAAATAAGCCTTCTAATTGAGTGTTATTAGGTTTATCTCTCAAGGGGAACCCAAGTTGACGACGGGCCAATGATGGGTTGTAGTTGATTCCTCCTTGCGTACCAATGAGAGGCACATTAGAGAACTCACCGCAACTGTCAATAATATCCAAGCTACCCAATGCAGAATCATACCAAACAATATCATCATTAGTGAGAGACATAAGTCTCTGGGACCACCATAGACATTGTCGATTCTCTATGAAAGCAGGCGTCTGAGGCAAATGCAAAATAAACCACTTGTACAGAAGAGGAACACCACACACAATAGTCCCGCCACCTTTAGAATTCCTCAAATGCAAAGAGAAATACATGTCACCCAACAGAGTCAGAACAAGATTCCCAATCAAGAAAATTCTAATGGCGTTAAGATCAACACAACCATCAATGTTAAGGAACAAAGCCAAGCCATAGATGAGAAATACCAAGATAGATTCAAAAGCATCCATGCTACTAACTTGAGCAAAAACAGTAGCCCTACAAATGAGAAACTCAGAAGTCAACCCAATAATTCCTCCTTTTTTCACCAAATGAGCATCAATCTCATACTTCTTCAGATGAAGAGCTTCAGCTATAATATGAGATCTCGGGATCTCCTTCAATCCACTAAAAGGTACCTTGTCAAATATAGGTATACCCAAGAGATGGGCATACTCCTCCAACATGGGCATAAGCTGATAATCTGGAAAAGTGAAGCACCGATAAAGAGGGTCATAGAACTGAACCAAAACCCTCAAAAGTCCTTCAACCACATCAGCAGATAATACAGACAAGAGCTTCCCATGACGTTGCTTGAAGTCCAAGGGATCTAATACAAAGGATGACAACTTCCTTAGCTCTTTCGAATCAGGACATCTGAAACTCTACTTTTTTGTGTTCCTTCATCCATAATCCACGGTCTGAAAATATTCGCAAATAAGACCTTAGTTTCCTTGAAATTTATTTTCTGTGATGAATGTCATGATACGCATGTATGCATGAATGCAATAATCACACACAAGGGATCACACATAAGGTAAACACAAACAAAGGTTAAGGGATGGATCAAATCATCGTCAAGATCAATCATCCATTTTGGTGGATTATGGTTTTCACCTTATCAACACCCAAGTTCCATTGATATTGACAAGACTTGATCGGATCAACCGAGAATCAAAGGGTTTATTGTGAGTCATGAGCATGGAGTCAGGTTAAGAACCATCCCAAAGGAGTGTACTAAGGGTAAAAAAACATGTAGATCATGTTCTATAAAAGTTCCCAGAGTCTTAATCCTACATATATAATATTATAGGTTAGGATGACTGACTCATCAACCCATAATATTTTCAAGAGAAACTCGTCTGAGTGTAGTATCGTGTAGCAACTGTTATCAAGTCTACACTTGAATAGTCTCCATACTACGTCCTAAGTAGGCCCAGTTGGGTTAAATATTCTACGAACCTCAGCTTCTCGGACCCCCAAATTAGAGAAAGTAATGCCTATCCATAAATTACTTGTGTGACATCAGTAACTCCAAAGAGGTCTCCACTGAGTGGGGGATCTCATGTCAAATCTTTCAGGACTACTCCTTCAAAGCCAACATGACTATACCACCCTCCTATCTTAGGTTTCACTCAAGTTTGGGTTAGAACTTATCTCACCACATAGAGATCACCAAGCACAACAGACAGAATATATCATACAACAATATATACAAACAAATATCAAATATATATATATATATATATATATATATATATATATATATATATATATACACACACACACACACATAAAAAAAAAGTAGGCTAAACCCATTGAGGACAACTCCCCAGCAGAGTCGCCACTTAATTTCTGTAGAGGTAAATTCGTGACCATCAAGCTATGGAGAAACTTGATGTCAGTAAAACCAGAGTCGCCACCGCGCTTTTCTTGTTTCCAAAGGAAAAGGGGAAAGTACGAACAAAACCCAAAGATAAGAAGTTTTCAAATCAAAACTAATAAAATGTCAGAGATTACAGGTAAGGGGGTTGGTTACACAGAGGGAAGGTGTTAGCACTCAAAGTATCCTAAGTACTCCAAGGGAGCCCTTTTTAGTGTGCATGTGTTTTTGGGTATAAATGATGTTTGATAAAATATAGAGTGTGAGGATGTGAAAAGAATTCATTAATTATATTTTTGTCTTTGACAAGACCTCCGGTCTTGTGCCTACGTACCAACATAAAATATGAGGGATCAAAACCTCGTAGTTCGTGGTAAAAATTTCAAAATAAAGTTGGTGAATTAATTTTAACAAAAATTTAAGAATAGGGCACAAAAGGCCAAAATTTTGAATGGGGTTGTTAGTTCTTTTTGTCTTTTGAAATTTAAGTCAATATGGTTAAGTTTATTTACAAATTTGATTAAGAAAGGATTTAAAAATTCATTAGCATAAGGCCAAAGTTTCTAATCATTAAAACATGTCTAAATTTGAAAACACAAACAAAGAAATTTTTAGAAAAGAGGGAGAGATTTTGAAATTAAAGAAGTGGGAGGAGATGAAGAGACTACCCTAAGCAAAAATTTAAAAGTTAAGAGTTGAAAAGACCTGACTAATGGGATGCAATCCAACATACAAGAATGTCATATAGAAACCCATTTTCCTTTGGACTTTGATCAAGCAATAAGCAATAAGCGATGGGCAATATCCAAATATTATAAAGATCAAGGCATAAAATAAAGATAGCCATATTCGAGTAAGTATTCCAATATCTAGCAGTCTTCAATGTCTTCCAATGTAGCAGATGACATATTCCTTGATCAACTCAGAATAAAACACCAGACATAGACCATAACAAAATAACAATTAAGCACATAGGCAAAGTAGCAGATGAATCAAAGAGATCCCAAGTCTTGCATCAGATGAAATTCACTGTCAAAGATAGCTCAGTCTCATATGTTAGAATTGGCCAGGTCCTTTAGCACAGGGAATGCATAATTCTAAGTTCAAAGCTCAGATTAAGTCACAATCAGTCCACCAAATGTTTTTTAGGGTTTTTTTATTGTTATTAGGTGTTTTAAGATTCTAAGACCACAAACAAAATCAAAACACACTAACAACATATATAATCACAACACATGGCTCAAATGAGCAAAGTGAAAAGGACGGAAACATAAACAAGTTATATGAAATGTAAATGGCAATGAATGATAAATGACTGAAATTTAAATTGCATAAAGTAAATGACTTGAAAGTAAAAGCATAATGAATAAGAATTATTCAATGGTTAGTCAAATGTTAGTGTTGAGTTTTAATTGATTAAGTCATTCTTTGGAGAACACTCAACCATTCATTCACAAGTATGAATCCTTGAACCTAGACACCTTCCATGAGAAGGGCTCCAACTTGGATAATTCAATAAGTATGCCACTAACTCTCATGAAAGTAAAAAAGGTCAAATCTCCACACAATGCCATGAAGAATGGGAGACTTACAATCTCACTTACTAGAATGTTATGCTTTGAGGGTCATATTTAGCACTATGTTAAGCAATCGTAATTGAATTTATGTAGAAGTCACAACTATCTGAGGTCTGGCAATAAAAATATTGTTGTTAATACATGTTAGAGATTTGGTACTTTAATACCCTAAAATTTACCCTTCATTTTTCCTGGAAGCATACGCTTTACACCTCATGCATGCATTCATTTTTAGGTCATTTAGCATTTACATTTCATCATGGCAATCGGAATCGGATCCAAGAAGCTTGAACATCATCCAGGACACTTTGTGGGCTCTATTTAGATGATCAGTCAACACAAGGGAAAGACTTGAGTTACTTCCAACGGGGGTCTATTCGTCAGTCAAAACGTTAATCTTGAAGGAGCAAAGGTTTATTCATGAGCTGTCATGCTCGCTAGGCGAAGCCCACGTGTTTTGAAAAAAAAAACGAAAAACGGAAAAGAAAAAAATAATAAATAAAAGAAAAAATCTTGGACTTGGACCTCTCTCATTTAAACCCACGGGTCCACAAAAATCAGGTTATAAATTCAGAGTTTCAGTGAAACAAAAGGCAATTCTATTCCTATTACCCTGTCTGGGAAAAAGATAGTGAGAGAAGAACCCTGGGGAAAAAGATAGTGAGAGAAGAGCTAACAGAGTTCAGAGCAACCTCCAGGCAACTCTGAAAGGTTCATTCTGACTCACACACTTTTAGCTCAAGCAAACCCTAACATTGGTTTGCAAACCCAACTGGGCAATTCGAGTTTAATCGATCTCTCCAATCAGGTTTGCCTTATTCCCATAATTTTATGCTCTTAATTTGAATCATCTGAATGTATGAGGTATTATGGGTGAATTTGATACCCTTTTGATGCATGTGTTTGACCAGAGGTTTAGGCCTCCTACCCTTGGTTGCTTTTTGTGAGCTTTTTGTGAATTGAAAGGGCATGATTCATGTGGTTACATTTTGATTTTGGGGAAACTCTTGGTTACCCTATTTTGTTTCTCTAACCTGTTTGTTGAGTTTTGTTTTGTGAGGGCTCATATGACTCTTGCAGAGATGGTTTGCCTGGTGTTCCACTTTATTTGTGGGATACCGCCTGGAGGTTTCATTCCGATTACCTGTACTGACTCACTTTCTTTGATGGTGTTTAGCTTGGAAGGATCCCTGGGTTTCCCATTCCTCTAATTGCTGTTACTTCGGATCTTTATCCGCGTGGTACTTTTACATTTTTCCCACATTTTACTGCTTTCCTAGCTGGAAGACCTCGATAGGAGGCAATGTTTTTGTGTGTTTATTTTTTTTTACAGGTTCCTTCGTCAAGGACTGCCTTTTTGCATGAGCATCCCAAACCCTAATATTTCATTGATTTTTCTTCTCCTAAACACACGTTTACTCCTTCTACTACAGGCGAGTAAGTCTCCAAAGGTCGAGCATCCGGTAGATTGCGTAGTAACGTCGTTCGTCCAAAACCCAATCCATAACCCCGTAGTTATCCGAATTACGGCTTGCTCTGATTCGCATTCCAGATGAGATACGTAGGCATAAGACGCGATGTCTTAGCGAGCACACATCCCCCCAAACCCATAGGTCATCCGAGCTACGAAGACTCTGATTCTCATATTCATATGAGATACGTATGCAGTGGATGCGACATCCGCGCGAGTCATTTTCATTTAACCCCTTTTTTAGTAAACAGCACAAGATAAACTCACACCCTTTAGACAAGAACTACAAAAGTGGATCCCGTAGAGTACTACGGATGCGTAGGGGTGCTAATACCTTCCCTTCGCATAACCGACTCCCGAACCCAAGATTTGGTTGCGAGACCTTGTCTTTTCCTTTCTTCTTTTCAGGTTTACTTCGAGCGTTTCCTTTCCCTCCTTTGGGATAAATAACGCACGGTGGCGACTCTTCTGTCATTTTCTTTCGCCGGTTGTTTTTTCGCACACTGTATTTTTCAGGTTGCAACAACTGGCGACTCTGCTGGGGACCCGGTTCCCCTAAGCGAATCCCTCCTAGCTTTTGCAGTTTGTTTGTTTATTGGGTGTTCATGCTTTTGTACAGTTATTTATTTACCTGCTTTACCTTATTGCATTGTGTACATATCATTGATGTATTTGTTGGGTGGCTATGGCTGCTTGGTGATCTTTGTGAGATGAGTTCTATACCCGAACTCGAGTGCACTTAGGATAGGAGAATGGCATAGTCTTGTCGACTTGTGTGGAGTTATTCCTTAGCAAGTTGACTTGCAAGCCCATTCACTTGGTGGAGGTCATGTTGAGATCAATAATGTCACACAAGTAAGTTGTAGTTAGACATTACTTTTTCCAATGTAGACCTTAGAAGCCGAGCACCTTAGTTTACCAAACCCATCTTGGCCTATTCGTAGGACGTAGTGTGAAAGTCGTTCAAGTGTAAGATTTGATACGATTGTTACGCGATACTACACTCATAAGAGTCTCTCTTGAGAATATTTTTGGAATACGAGTAGTCGTTCCTCCGATAATATCCAAAAGATGGGATTATGACTATGGGAACCTTTTGTAGAACATGTTTGGCAGGTTTAAACCTTAGTACACTCCTTTTGGGTGGTTCTTAACCTAAACTCCATGCTCGTAACTTGCAACAAACCCTTGATTCATGGTTGATCCGATCAGGTATCCTTAATATCAATGAAACTTGGGTGTTGATAAGGTGTAAACCATAATCCACCAAAATGGATGGTTGATATTAAGGATAACATGATCCATCCCATGACCTTTGTTTGGTGTGCTCTTAATTTCTCTCCAAACAGTGCAACCTGACAGATGTTCAAGCAGATACAGCGATCCTGATTCCCATGCCACTGCACTGCATTCACATCATTTTGCATCACATCATTTTGCATTCATAATCATTCACACATGTTTATCCATTTCTGTGGGGTTTATATCTTCTACTTGATTCTAGTCGGAATTTTCTTGGTTCTCATCAACGGCTTAGTCTTTTTTTTTACATCGTTTATCTATTGAGAGACTGGAATCAAGGGGGTAGAATACCTTTGGAATTGATAAACATGTCATTGCATTTACATATTCATTAGCATGTCTTGCATAACAGGTATCGCCACAGTGTTCTCAGTTTGTTTGGTGTTCCATTATCAAGATAGTTGACCCGGGCATTCACCGGTACGGTACCCGCAGAAACCAACAGAGAGTAATGGAAAGCCTACAGGCAGAGTTCGCCAAGATGAAAATCCGCATGAATCAATTCATGGATGTGGTTCAAGGGGTGGCTCAGGGACAACAAGAGCTCAGGCAGATGATACAGAGGAATCCCCCTGCTCAACCAGAGACGGTGACTGATCCTCCAGCTGGAGAGGCTAATGAACCCAATGGACCGGGGCCTATCCCAATCCTACATGTCACCTCCGGTCAACAACCCGTTCATGATGATCAGGACGATCAGTTCCCCCTGCTGCAGGAAGACTTTGGTATGGGTCATGGTGTGGACCCCATGTTTAGAAGATTGGAAGAGAGGTTGAAGGCAGTGGAAGGACAGAATCCTTTGGGAGTAGATGTTGCTGACTTGGGGTTGGTCCCAGGTGTGAGAGTGCCACCGAAATTCAAGGTCCCGATATTTGACAAATACAATGGCAACTCTTGCCCGAAGACCCATGTGCAAGCCTATTTTCGTAAAATGGTTGCATACTCCGATGACGAAAAGTTGCTTATGTACTTTTTCCAGGACAGCCTAGCTGGGGCATCCCTGGAATGGTATATGAGGCTGGACAGAGCCCACATCCGTTGCTGGAGGGATTTGGCTGAGGCTTTCGTGAAGCAGTATCAGTATAATGCAGACATGGCTCCGGACAGAACTCAACTTCAAAATATGTCTCTTAAAAGCAATGAGTGCTTCAGAGAATATGCTCAACGCTGGAGAGAAATAGCTTCCCGTGTTCAACCTCCTATGTTGGAGAAGGAAATGGCTAACATGTTCATGAACACTCTGCCAGGACCTTATTTGGAGCGCCTGGTGGGTTGCAATGCCTCCAATTTTGCTGATGTAGTCTCTACCGGAGAGAGGGTGGAGAATTACTTGAGGACATACGAGACCCATAGTGGAGGTGGATCCTCATCAGGGGTGAAGAAGTCGTTCATTCAGGGACAGAAGAGGAGAGAAGGGGATGCAAGTGCCATATCTTCTTATCAGAACAGGGTTAACCGGAGGAATAACTTTCAGAACTATCATCAGCAACCGTATGTTGCAGCTGTGACCATTCCAGCTGCAGCACCACTACAACAACAACAACCACAGCGTCAACCAGCTCAGTACCAACCACAACAACCGGGTAACAGACCCGTCTATCAACCGAGGCCAAGGACGATGGACCGGCGTTTCGACACTCTTCCAATGTCGTACGCTCAGTTGCTTTCTAGTCTTCAACAACTACAACTTGTGCAGTTGCGCACTCTGGCTCCTCCCGTTGGTAGGCTTCCGGTGGATTATGACGCTAACGCTAGGTGTAGCTTCCACTTTGGGGCACCTGGCCATAATATTGAGAACTGCAAAGCTTTTAAGCACGTAGTTCAGGACCTCATTGATTCAAAGGCCATTAACTTTGCATCAGCTCCTAATGTCGTCAACAATCCCATGCCCCAGCATGGTGGAGCCAACGTTAACATGGTTGAAGGAGAAGTCAAATTAGTCTCCGCGGTCAACAATGAAGATGGGGATAGTGATTGCGACATCGATAACTGGGTGCGTCCGAGGATCCCGGGTGAAGTTCTCAACAATTGGTCTTCTGAGGAGATTGTCCAAGCCACTTGTCTGGAGGAGTATTTTCTTTGTTTATTCATGCATATCCAAGTCTTACGTTCCGCCAGGGCGTAATGACTCATTGTAGGGCTCATCTATGTGACACTTGCATTTTTTATCATAAATAAAGGACGTCTTTTTGCATTCAAATATTTCGTTCCCTGTCTTTCTATTTTTGCAGTTTTTCAAAAAAAATGGCAATGTTTTGTTTAGTTTCCACTTTTTTTCTTTTTTTTCACACTCATAAGCACATACCATCACTCATGCAGATGCACATCACCGGATCCTATTGATAACGGTTCTGCTATGGCTCGCTTCGACTTTGAAAATCCAATCTTTCAAGCTGAAGAAGAGGGTGATGAAGACTGTGAACTCCCTGAAGAACTTACCAGGTTATTAAAACAAGAGGAAAGGGTCATTTAACCGCATCAAGAGTCTGTTGAAGTGATTAATCTCGGCACCGAGGACGCCAAGAGAGAAATCAAGATAGGGGCAGCTTTGGAAGACAATGTGAAGAAGGGGTTGATTGAATTGCTGCAAGAGTATGTTGACATCTTCGCTTGGTCTTATCAGGACATGCCAGGACTTGACACAAACATCGGGGTACATCGCTTACCACTCAAAGAAGGTTGTCCTCCGATCAAGCAGAAGCTCAGAAGAACAAGACCAGAGATGGCTGTCAAGATAAAGGAAGAAGTGCAAAAACAGTTGGATGCAGGGTTTCTAGCAGTCACAAATTATCCGCCATGGGTTGCAAATATCGTTCCGGTACCTAAGAAGGATGGAAAGGTACAGATGCGTGTTGACTACCGGGATCTGAACAGGGCTAGTCCTAAAGATGATTTCCCCTTACCTCACATTGACGTTTTGGTGGATAACACGGCTCAGTTCTCGGTATACTCCTTCATGGATGGCTTTTCTGGCTATAATCAAATTAAGATGGCACCAGAAGACATGGAGAAGACAACATTCATAACCCCATGGGGCACCTTCTGCTACAAGGTGATGTCGTTTGGTCTAAAAAATGCTGGAGCAACATATCAGCGAGCGATGGTGACTCTATTCCATGATATGATTCATCATGAAATCGAGGTTTATGTTGATGATATGATTGCCAAATCTCAGACAGAAGAAGAACATTTGGTGAATTTGCAGAAACTGTTTGAGCGTTTGAGGAAATTCAAGTTGAGGCTTAATCCGAACAAGTGTACTTTTGGGGTGAGATCTGGAAAACTACTTGGTTTTGTTGTTAGCGGAAAAGGGATTGAGGTGGATCCGGCCAAAGTGAAAGCAATACAGGAAATGCCTGAGCCAAGAACAGAGAAACAAGTCTGTGGTTTCTTAGGGAGGTTGAACTACATTGCAAGGTTCATCTCTCACCTAACAGCCACGTGTGAGCCAATATTCAAATTGTTGAGAAAAGATCAGGCTATCAGGTGGAATGATGATTGTCAAAGGGCGTTCGAGAAGATAAAAGAGTATTTACAGAACCCTTCTATCCTTGTGCCTTCGGTCCCAGGGAGACCGCTGATTATATATTTGACAGTACTGAACAATTCCATGGGTTGTGTTCTCGGTCAATACGACGAGACAGGTAGGAAAGAACATGCCATCTACTACCTGAGTAAGAAATTCACAGATTCCGAGTCGAGATACTCAATGCTTGAAAAAACATGTTGTGCACTTGCATGGGCTGCGAAGCGATTGAGACAATACATGTTGTCTCACACAACCTTACTGATCTCCAAAATGGATCCAGTCAAGTATATATTTGAGAAGCCAGCTCTCACCAGAAGAGTTGCTCGTTGGCAAATGGTACTGACAGAGTACGACATCCAGTATACTTCCCAGAAAGCCATCAAGGGGAGTATTCTGTCAGACTATCTTGCTCAACAGCCGGTTGAAGATTATGAGCCGATGAAGTTTGATTTTCCAGATGAAGACATCATGTTCCTCAAGATGAAAGACTGTGAAGAGCCAGTTGTTGAAGAGGGACCTGATCCAGACGAAAAGTGGACTTTAATGTTTGATGGGGCCGTCAACGCCAGAGGAAGTGGAATTGGTGTTGTCATTACAACTCCGAAAGGTGCCCACATGCCTTTCACCGCTCGTCTGACTTTCGAGTGCACCAATAATGAAGCTGAGTATGAAGCCTGTATCTTGGGTATTGAGCAAGCCATTGATTTGAGAATCAAGACTTTGGACATCTTCGGAGATTCAGCTCTGGTAATCAATCAAGTGAATGGTGATTGGAACACTCTCCAGCCTACTCTGGTCCCCTACAGAGATTACACGAGAAGACTGTTGACTTTCTTCACAACAGTAAAGTTATACCATATACCTCGTGATGAGAACCAGATGGCAGATGCTCTTGCTACTCTATCCTCCATGATCAACGTGATTCGGTGGAACCACGCTCCCAGGATCGATGTGATGCGCCTCGACAGGGCCGCGTATGTGTTTGCTGCTGAACTGGTAGTTGACGACAAGCCCTGGTATCACGACATCAAGTGCTTTCTGAAGAATCAAGAGTACCCTGCAGGGACATCCAACAATGATAGAAAGACTTTGAGAATATTGGCAGGCAGTTTCTTCTTGAACAAAGATGATGTTCTGTATAAGAGGAACTTCGACATGGTTTTGCTCAGATGCGTGGATAGACACGAAGCAGACATGTTAATGCAGGAAGTTCATGAAGGCTCCTTCGGTACTCATGCCGGCGGACATGCAATGGCTAAGAAATTGTTGAGAGCAGGTTATTACTGGATGACCATGGAATCTGATTGTTTCAAATATGCTCGGAAGTGCCATAAATGCCAGATTTATGCTGATAAGGTGCATGTGCCTCCGAATCCTTTGAATGTGATGTCTTCGTCGTGGCCTTTCGCTATGTGGGGCATCGATATGATTGGAAAGATTGAGCCGACCGCTTCCAATGGGCATCGCTTCATCCTTGTTGCCATCGACTATTTCACCAAGTGGGTCGAAGCAGCGTCATTTGCGAAGGTCACCAGACATGTGGTTGCCCGATTCATTAAGAAAGAAATCATTTGTCGCTATGGGATTCCCGAAAGAATCATTACTGATAATGGTTCTAATCTCAACAACAAAATGATGAAGGAGTTGTGCCAGAACATCAACATTCAGCATCACAATTCTTCCCCTTACCGCCCTAAGATGAACGGTGTTGTTGAAGCGGCAAATAAGAACATAAAGAAGATTGTGCAGAAGATGGTCGTTACGTACAGAGATTGGCATGAGATGCTACCCTTCGCCTTGCATGGGTACCGTACTTCAGTACGTACATCGACCGGGGCAACCCCTTACTCCCTTGTGTATGGTATGGAAGCAGTCCTACCTGTTGAAGTGGAGATTCCTTTTCTAAGAGTCCTGTTGGATGTCAAGTTAGATGAAGCTGAATGGATTCGGACAAGGTTCAATGAGTTGAGTCTTATCGAAGAGAAGCGAATGGCAGCTATTTGTCATGGGCAGTTGTATCAAATTCGGATGAAGAGAGCCTTTGATCAGAAAGTGCATCCTCGATGCTTCTAGGTCGGAGATTTGGTGTTGAAAAGGATCCTTCCTCCTCAGACAGATCACAGGGGCAAGTGGACTCCTAACTATGATGGACCGTATATTGTCACCAAGGTTTTTGATGGTGGGCCTTAATGCTTGCAACGATGGATGGTGAAAACTTCACTTCCCCGGTGAACTCAGACGCAGTTAAAACCCAATCCAAAACCCAATCCATAACCCCGTAGTTAGCCGAACTACGGCTTGCTCTGATTCTCATTCCATATGAGATACGTAGGCATAAGACGCGATGTCTTAGAGAGCACACATCCCCCCAAACCCATAGGTCAGCCGAGCTACGAAGACTCTGATTCTCATATTCATATGAGATACGTATGCAGTGGATGCGACATCCGCGCGAGTCATTTTCATTTAACCCCTTTTTTAGTAAACAACACAAGATAAACTCACACCCTTTAGACAAGAACTACAAAAGTGGATCCCGTAGAGTACTACGAATGCGTAGGGGTGCTAATACCTTCCCTTCGCATAACCTACTCCCGAACCCAAGATTTGGTTGTGAGACCTTGTCTTTTCCTTTCCTCTTTTCAGGTTTACTTCGAGCGTTTCCTTTCCCTCCTTTGGGATAAATAACGCACGGTGGTGACTCTTCTGTCATTTTCTTTCGCCGATTGTTTTTTCGCACACTGTATTTTTCAGGTTGCGACAGATACAAAGAACCAAACTCCTAAAGTATACCACACACTAAAAGAAAATGGGAGGGACCTATCTTAGTTATACTTGTATTGATTCATCTGACACAAGGTCATTGATGAATCAATTAGCATTTAGACATTAGAGATTTCATTGATCAAATGAGGAAATGAGTAAGAATAAGGATGAAGATGAAGAGGGAAAGGGAAATAGAAACACCAATTGATCATGAGAGGAATTTCATCTAATCAATACCATCCTTCATTTTGGGAGATGAAATGTACATTTCATCAATCCCATAAATCCAATGCTTTTGATTAAACAAAAGCCAAATCAACCATTGTTAGACGGTGTGGCTAGTGATCGAGATGGGGGTGAATAGATCACCTCTTTGAAAATAAACGGATTTAAAATTTTATCAGAGTTATTGATACTTAGCGGAAAATTTCAGTCCCGAATCGACTTCCGTCTATTCTGAACCGCTACTAGAAAACCGGACACGCGAATTTATTGCTGGATTTTGAATTAGAATGACAGGAAATATTAACACTAGAATCTTATCAAATTGAATGCACTTATCACTAAATCCTAATTCCAATGAATAAAACTCAGCTAACAGTTTTGTCAAACAGTTGGTGTGTATGTGATCAATGATGAACAACAGTGGAGTTTAGTTAAAGAAGTTTTCTGGCCACTGCTGTATCGCAAAAAGTACAGCCACAACACACTAACTGAAATTGCAAAATTGTTGGAAACGTAAAGAGAAGTAAGGAAAGAATACGATACGCAGAGATTTGGTAAGGAAGTTTCCCACGTCGTCCTCGCGTGTGGGTACGTCTCCCTCTCAATTTCCCATTGCCTCTGAAATTTTGTGCTTAAACTAGACTCATCCATGGTGATTTTGGTATAGAGATTGTGAATTTATCATTTCTGGTTTGAGAGTTATGATTTTTTGAAGTAGGGTGTGACAATTTGTGTCACACCATTGATGTGCAACTTCATGATTTTCTTTACCATGCCTCTTGACCTCAAATTGGATTGAATTTTTGCATGAATGTACTTGGGCATGTCTAGTTTACATGTGATTTTTCTTGGAATTATTTGTGGCATTTCCTAATTGTTTGAGATTTTTCTCCCCTGTTTGGTCTTATGTTGACTTTTTGTGATACATGCTCCCATTTCATTTGTGAAATTCTCATACTTTATTAGATGGACATGAAATTTGATATGTGATTAGTAGACATCTTAATCTTTGCCATGGTTTTGATCTCACTCATTTCTCATATGCTATCACTGATTTATGATTTTTTCAAGTTGATGTATGTGTGGTTGACTTCTTTGAGCATGTTTGAAATTGACTTGCCTTTCTGATTTTCATTGACCACCTTCTACTTGTCCAAATGAGTTGAAATTTGACATGCATATCATGCTATGGATTGTTTTTGACCATGATTTATTTGATGATTTTTGGAAATGTTTGAGATTGGTTTTGAGCTAAGTCTTGCTGTTGACTTCTATGAGCTTCCATATGCCATGCTTTGACTTCTTTTGCTTATAAAATGATGATAATGATTGATATGAATGTGAAACCAATTGAGTTTGTTTCTTGATTGTTTGAATATGATTTTGATTGGAGTTCATTTGCTGTTTTGACTTTCTCATCCCCTTTTGACCCTAGGCTTGTCCTAGTGGTCCTGTTGCTCATGTTTGAGTTCATTTTTTCAGGTTAAGAAGAAATTGCCCAAAGAAACTTATACAAGTTGAATGAGTTTGATTTGATTATCATGACTAACTTGTTTGTTTTGTAGCTTGCTTGGCTCACATGCCTTGAGCCTTGTGCATTGCACATTTAATTGATTGTGTTGACTGTTGACCTCTGTTTCATTTTGATTTAACTTTGACTTGTATACTGATGTTGTCTGACTGGTTTCAGGTACCTTTAGTTGCTTTTAGTTCCTTGTGAACTTTGCTTTGCTTTGCTTAATAGCAATTTGCATTGAGGTATAATTTCTCATCTTCATGTAGTCTGGAAGACCTGGCCTGTTACTTGGCCAGGCACCTGTCTGAAGTCCTCCTTAAGAGGCAATGTTTGTGACTGTTTACATTTGTCCCTGTACATATTCAAAGACCTCCTAAGTGAAGAGGCAATTGGCAGAACCCAAGGGATATGCAATCTATCCCCTTCTATTCTGTGTGTCATCTGCTTTGCTCACACCACTGTGTTGATGCATTGCAGATACAAACCCAAGATCTTGTACAATAGTACAGTTGAGTCAGTATCAAATGTGTAGAAGGGTTCCCACTTTCTGAACCCACACATTCTTGTCTTAAGCTCTCCCAGGCCAGGGATAAGAGCTGTGAAGTCTTATCTTCACTCACCTTTCATCTGCTTCACCTTAGCCCCTCAATGGCAAGGTTAAGAGCTAACACTACCCAGTTCCAGTGGTTTGTTTGTTGAGGTTGATATGACCCCTCGACTAAAACCTAGCCTTGATGTTTGAGCCCCTTGTTGGTGTGTTTATTTCATGCTGTATGTGCTTGTGTGGTGTGATTGTATCCCCTAGGTTTGCTAGACTCCGCGTAGTCTCGTTTGCATGTCAATTAAGGTAGCACGGTTCCTTCGTATAGGACTTCCTTTCTTGCTTGAGCTTTCCTAAAACACAAACAAACATTATCCCCTCTTAAGGATACGTTAACTCCTTCTACTACAGGTGAGTAAGTCTCCAAAGGTCGAGCATCAGCTAGATTGCGCAGTGACGTTGTCCACTTTTAAAAACACAAACCAACGGGAATAGTTTAGCCGAACTACGGCAACTCTGATGTCTATGCCTGATAGACTAAGTAGGCCCAGGATGCGATATCCTGCCGAGTCAGTCTTGTCTGTTTTCTTGTGTCTCTTTCAGCCAGTGTGTGTGTGTTTGAGTAGTATTTTAGCAACCATTCTCCTTTCTATTGTGCGTGGATCCCGTCGAGTACGACGGATGCGTAGGGGTGCTAATACCTTCCCTTCGCATAACCGACTCCCGATCCCATTCTCTTTGGTCGCGAGACCACGTCTTTTCCAGGTTTACTCTGAGCGTTTCCTTTCCCTCTTTTGGGATAAATAACGCACGGTGGCGGCTCTGTTGTTCTTGTTTTCCCGCCGGTTTTTCGCGTAATGCGACAATCACCTCTTTGAAAATAAACGGATTTAAAATTTTATCAGAGTTATTGATACTTAGCGGAAAATTTCAGTCCCGAATCGACTTTCGTCTATTCTGAACCGCTACTAGAAAACCGGACACGCGAATTTATTGCTGGATTTTGAATTAGAATGACAGGAAATATTAACACTAGAATCTTATCAAATTGAATGCACTTATCACTAAATCCTAATTCCACTGAATAAAACTCAGCTAACAGTTTTGTCAAACAGTTGGTGTGTATGTGATCAATGATGAACAACAGTGGAGTTTAGTTAAAGAAGTTTTCTTGCCACTGCTGTATCGCAAAAAGTACAGCCACAACACACTAACTGAAATTGCGAAACTGTTGGAAACGTAAAGAGAAGTAAGGAAAGAATACGATACGCAGAGATTTGGTAAGGAAGTTCCCCACGTCGTCCTCGCGTGTGGGTACGTCTCCCTCTCAATTTCAAAAGAAATTGAGAACTTTGATTATCAATAATGCCGAATTCGTTGATACAAGTTTACGATACAAAGACAGAATTCTAAATTTCAATAACTTCTTCTTGTATGAAACCTCCACTTGATCTGAGCACGATCAAGAATTTCCTGCACGAAATTGCAAACAATTCACCAGTTCCACGACCTGTTTGCGAAATCCCCCGATTTCCAAACGCAACGCTGCGGCTGAATCTGTTCTGCAAACGTGACTGACAAACCCGCAAGAACACTCCAGTTCTTGAAGGACAAACCAAATGGTTTTTCCTCGAAACCCCCTTCAATCTTCAACTCAGCTAGATCCTCGATCGTTCCACTGAACACCTCAGCTAGATCCTTGATCGTTACCATTGAACGTTATCTCGTTGATCTTTTAATCCGAAGAACAATAATGATTATGTGTTGATGTTCTTGAAGAAAAGAGATTGAGAAGATGGAGAAGATGAAGTCTCTTTCAGGTTTCTAATTGCTCACAAAAATTGTTGCTACACACTCCTTTGATTGGTGTTTCAACTGTTTTTCCCTCTCAGAATTCGTTACTGTCCCTGCTGTCACAAATGCTACTTATATATGAAAAACATAAGCTGTTAGTAGATAAAACAGACTTATGTATTGATACATGAAGTTATGTATCGATACATACTGTAAGTTTGATGAATTTTTGTAAGCATGGATCGATACAAAATGCGTATGTATTGATACATGGATCATTTCAACTAACATGGATCGATGCAAGGCTCGTATGGATCGATCCATAGAGCATTTTGCCTGTCCATGTATTGATACATGACTCGTATGGATCGATACATACTGAACAAAAGTGTTTTGTGGTTTTCAACATATGTTATGGATCGATGCATAGGAGCATGTATTGATACATACTGATACAAAATAATTTTTATGAGTTCTTTTTAAGAGATGTATCAATGTAGATCTTTATGTACAGTCATGAAACAATAGTATGGGATAAAAACACAAACGAGTCATGTAAAATAATGCACAGCCAACACTTGGATGATGATCACACAATTTGCTATCATTCAAAATTTATTCAAAGTAAAGAATTTGCTCACAACCATGAACAAGGCCCAAACAGAAAGTCAAACATCACAAGACCATAAAAATGGCTCAACATAATTTTTAAACATTTAATCAATTTAAAAATGAATTAAAATGCATTTTAATTTGGTCAAAATCTCAAATCCCTTCAAAACACCAAATAAATGACCAAGGGATTTATCCTAGGTCAAACAAGGTCAAAGGACCTTAGAAAAAAATTCACAATTTTTGGAAAGTCAGAAGTATTTTTAAACAATTAAAAATATGCACAAAAACATTTAATTCATGAAAAATACCAAAATTAATTCAAAAAATAATTTTAATTCAGAATATGGAAGGGAAAAATATTTAAAGACTTTTGGAGAAAGTACCACATTTTTTGGATTAAAAATGAAATTTCTATGAATTAAATAAAATAAGGCAATTAAATAGAAAATAAAAAAACAAAAAAAAACAAGGGTCATGAGATCTCCCTCATTAATTGAGGTGGTAGATTTGATGGCCAAGCATGTGCTATCCATGATGCGCCTCAGTCAATGCATCACATGCGTGGTAATTAAAAAAAAGGTCAGGATTAAAATATTTTGAAAGGATCATGGTTTGGAAGGTGCCAACGCACCATTAGAGCCCTAGCTCCGGTCATCTTCTCTGGTGGACCTCACCGGACTGGTCCACCACAAACCATCATATAAATGAAAAATAAGGACATGATTTTAAAGGAAAAATGTCGAGGAGCTCGAATCTGACCTCCATTTCATCAAATTCCAAGTATATTGAGAGATACATGGATTTAAAATTTGAGGTTCATGATCTGAGTTGCTTCGATTTGACCTTAAAGCAACTCAATCTTGTTGCCTACATTGGTAGGACTTCAGACAACCAATAATCAAGCAAAATAGTTGAGAAATGAGGAAGAATCAAATAGGAGAAGTTTGAGAAAAATCACCTTCGGGTAGCTTCAATTCAGCTTGATCTTGCTTCCAATTTTCCTTGGCTCGACTCTAGAAGCTTGCAGGAAGTGAAATAAATCAAAAAGAGGCTTGGATTCTTAGAGTTTCAATCTCAAAACAGAAGGAGAATTGAAACTCGATTTCAAATGAAATATTCAAGTTTATCCTTTAATGGAGGTTAGGGATGCAAGGATTCAAAGCTTGGACCGAAGGGATCCTCATTTTGATCACAATGGTCATGTATATATAGCCCAGCAACTTGCTTTTCACACACTTTGAAACTTTGCCAATTTTAGCAACTTTTGTGCATGGATGCATGGGCAATGATTTAGGTCCAATTCATGATGCTATTACATTCCAATTCATGCACAATTGATCCTGCAGCAATAACATGTAAGCATGCAAAAGGAAATGAACAATTGGATTCAAATCTTGCCAAAACAAACCTATGAAAGGAACCATGCGCAAGTCCCTCAAATCTTGTCCAAATGAAGTGATCTTGAACTTTTTGGAAATGTGACATCAAATGAAACAACTTTGATATTGAACACTTTTCTATTTGGAGATTGGATCATGATGAATTTTGAGGTGGAAGTTTGAGAAATCAAACATAATAGAAATTTTTCTAAGTACCAAGTCAAATGAACACTTCTTCCACCTTGAATAACTTATTCTATGAGCTCCAAATGGAAATGGTTTCTTCACCAAAGTTATAGATATCTCAATCCTCTTCAATTTGGTCACAAATTTGACCTTATTTGGATTTGGCATGAGGGATTTATGCATTTTAGAAGTTGAGGAAAATTGTTTGTTTAATGGTAATGGCCTAAAATGACCTATAATGTTTCCTCTTGGCACATGTCCTTGAAAGCTGAATTTTACATTTATCAAAGAATAAAAGTTGGAGAGGGCATCTTGAAATTGATTATGAAACTTAGATGGCCTTCATCTTATGAAAATTGAGCAAGTTATGGTCCTTGGAAGTTGGCCTCCTAACTAGGGCACAGACAAAATGACCTATAATATTTCACCATAAAAAAATGACTTTCCAAGAAAAACTAGATCTTGATGTCAACATGAAAGTTGTTTGGAATATCATAATGAGTAACTTTTATCTTGGAATTATTTTCATATGACAAAAATTGTATGAGATATGGTCTAGGAAACCCCAGTTTTTACTAGTTGACTTTCTCTGGTCAACCTCTTTGAACCAACTTGCAAACTTGAAGTTATCTTGATATTTTGGGATCATGGAGGATCATATATGCATAAGATGATGTGAAATGAATTATCCCTTTATATCTTTGACCAAATGGTGAAGAAACTTGCTAAGGAAGTCATACAAGATACCCAGATGAATTAGGGTTTCCAATGCAAACTAGCTTTAAACTCTTGATGATTTCTTGATCCAAATGATAAATGAAGAACATGGGGATCCATATATGATGTCTAGAATCATTGTGAATCATCTCTTGATTGATCTGCTTGCACTGAGGGTCTCAAATCCTAGTTGTGAGCTTGATGAGGTATTGGTGGATGCACACACTACCTACAAAAGAAACAAAGTTATACATAAACATATTTTTGGTATTTTGGTTAGTAAGCAAAGAAAAATAAAGTATGACACAATTAAATGTGCTTGATGATCTCTCCCCATACAAATGATGAGATAACATGAGGAATCTTATGGTCAAAATTGAGATCTTACACATGTAAATAGTTTATTTCATTCATATACATATGATTTGTTAACTAAATAACACCATCATTCGTGTGTAAGTTGTTATTCATCAAAATAATTATTTAGAACTGATGGTTGATATTTCTTCATTAGTTGATCAAGATCTACATAATAAATTATATTAAATAATTAAAAATTAAAAATATGAGTTTGTATCGTAATGACTATAATATTGATTTATAAAATATATTGTTGATAAATTAAATAATGACATAGTTTGTTAACTAAAAAAAACGTGAATGGTTAATTTTTTGTTAAATTAAATAATGGTATAAAAATATGGGTAATTTAAAAAATAAAAGAAAATATTAATTACGAAATGGGGAGAGCAGTGAAATGGAAAATTGGGGAAAAATGTGAGTGGTGATTAATTTAAATTTTAAGTAATGGTGTAGATTGTTAAATTAAAAGTGTGAGTGGTTAAATTTATGTTAAATTTAATAACTAGCAGTGGGAGAAAGTTACTATTTATTAAATAATTATAAATTAGTTTTCTAGTAGGGTGAGGAAGATTACTATTTATTAAATAACTCAAATTTAAATTTAAATATTTTTTTACAGTTTTACTAATTTTTTTAACTATTTTTAAGAAGTATTTATTTTTATTTTATTAAAAAAATGTTATTGAATAATTTGAAAGGAAGTTATAGAAACAAAAACACTTATGGAGTTAATGAGTTAGAACGTGGCTATCTTTTTTGCCATTAATAATATATTTGGAAGAAAATTTAGTTATTAAATTAAAAATAAATAAAAAATAAAGAGATTAATTAGTATACAGTGTAAAAAGTTTTATACCGTCGATTCATCATCATCCTCCGTTTGTATTACTTTATAGATTTTTAAAATAAAAGTCAAACTTTTTTTAATATCCGACGTTTATGATTAACTGACGGTGTAAAATCCTTTTACACTGTCAGTGTATTTCAATTAAACTAAAAAATAAAAGGGAAAAAAGAAGTTAGAGATGGAAAAAAATATTTATTAATTAAAAATTAATAAATAAAATTATTAAATTACCTTTATTTTGGCTCCATTTTTTTTCATTAGATTAAGTTATTTATTAAATTAAAAATAAATCAAAAATAAAATGAAAAAAATATTAGTGATGGGAAGTTTTTTGAACTAATTAATAAATAAATAATAAATAAATTAAATTAACCTTTATTTTGCCTTCAAAAATTTCCCACTAATTTAGTAACTTTTATATATAAGATTTTTAATTTAATTTACAAGCGAAAGTTTCTTGCTTGACACAAATTGGAAAATCAATTATATTCATTAAAATATTTATTATTATAATAGTTATCATATTAAATGTGCATTAAGACTATGGACTCGCTTTAGAAAAATACAAGAATTCACAAAATATGTATGTTCTTAAATAATATAACAATATTAAAAAAATTAAATTTTGGTTATATTTGTTAATACTTGGCAAACGAAATCATATTCATGCATGATGAATAAGAAAAAAATCAAAAAATAAAACTGAAATGAAGAATTATTCATTTAGCGCCTCAATTATAGAAGCTGAGTTGACTCTCTTAAATAAGTCCAATGAGCAAAGTTAGTTTGAGTAAAAATTTCTAACGAAAATAGTTATATTAATTAACTAATTAATCTAATTTAAAAAGTCTAACAAATCTAACTAACTCGTTACGGTTAGAAAATTAATTTAAATAGAATGGACCGAGACTAAAATCCTGAACAAAATCATTTTTTTAAAAAATATGTCAAGCACTCTCAAATGTCTTAGAGTTGAAACGCAGGAATACCGAGGATAATTCAGCATATACTCGAGTTTGCACAAGACCGATGAAAATTCGAATGTAGGGAAGAGTATCTAGAATTTTAGTGAAGAGGATATATGTTTTTTGTGTTAGAAATTTCGATAAAGTTGAATGGATCCAAGACTGAATCGTGAATGAAATCACTTTCCTTAAAAGTATTTCAAGCACTATATTTATGTCTTAGAGTTGGAAGCAGGAATACCCACGCTAATTCAGCCTTATATCGAATTTGCGCAAGACCAACGAAAACTTGATTTGTAGCTAAAAGTGTTTAGAATTTGTGCAAGAGGATATTCGGTTTTGTTATGATGATTTTTTAAATTCGGAATGATGTATTTATAGGTCATGCATGTGTTGTTTCACAAGGTTGCGACCCTTGGTGAAACAATGTCTTTTAACTGAAAATTGCAGTGTTTCCAATCATTGTTTATCTTCATTCCGCAACAACATTTCATGAAGTGTTGTTTCTCTTCGAATTAAAAAATTCAAACGCATGCATCGACCAAAATGAGAGCAATAGTGAGTAGGGGTGTACGCGGGTTGGGTTGGACCGGGTTTGGCCTAACCCGTCACCCAACCCGTTCAAACTTCAATGGGTTGGGTTTGTCGTCGAACCCGTAATTTCATTGTCAAAACCGGCCTGAATCGACCCGTTTATTAATGGGTTGTGTTGGATTGGATTCGTGGGTTGTGTTTCAAATAAAAAATATATTTTTTATGATTCTTTTTGTTGGTTTTAAAAAATGTAACACAACTCAATATCATCATACTCATTTATAACACTCAAATTCCATGAAACACATCATATAATATCTAATGAAATTCACCAACACGACATAACACTTTAGAATAGTATAAAATTCAACAAGACACGTTATTTCCATAAAATACATAAGTTGAAAATTATACAAAACAAAATAAGAAACAATATTTAATCTTAGAATTATGTAAACTTATTGGTCTAGTAGTATTATTGGTGGAGAATAATTTTTTTTGGAAAAATTATGGTTATTAATGAGATATTTATTTTATATTTTTATTTAAAATAATAATAAAAATAAGAAGAAATTACTAAAGGCACATCAATGGGTTGGGTCAATGGGTCTGCGGGTTGTAAAACTCAAACCCAATACCCGAACTAAAACTATATGTGTTGTTATGGGTTGGGTTGGGTATACCTATAAATGAATGGGTTCGGGTAATTTATGGATTGGGTTGGATTGGGTCAGAGGGTTTGTGGGTCGACCCGCACCCATGAACACCCCTAATAGTTAGGTCGAGAGAAGGTCGTTTGTCACCCGTCGGAGCATCACTGACACCGCCTCATAACGCCGCGAGTATCCTGATTGCTCCAAAGTGTCGTGCCTAAGTGCTCAAGTGCCACCTACAAGCCGCCACAAGCGCCTCTACGCCCACACCCTCAGACCCACGAGAGGTATATTAATGAGGCAAGTTGCATGATGCTTAAGACCATCATATTTGTCCATGTGGCACTTTATCCTCTTTTGTCCTTTTGTTGAGTTAATGTTATTAACTCTTTATAAATGCTTTAAATGTGAGTAAAGCATCCAATATGAGACTATTTCCCTTGCATTTATTAGCATTTACTCGATTCCACTTTTCTTAGTATCATTTTGGAACATATATACATGAATATTTAATATTCATGAATTTATAACAATCCCCCGCTTGTTCCAATAATGACAAGACTAATTCCAGAAAAGGAAACAAAGAATGTTAATACAGTTAGATATTTTCGATTTAAAACTCAACCTTAGCAAATACAATGCAAAGCCTACTCTAAATGTTAGGTAGCAATGCTTTTAAACCATTAATCCATGTGAATAGACTGACATTACCTTACACGTTTTCTTTAAGGGTTCTTTGTTTGTATTTCTCGCCTAGCATTTATTTATGGCCATATACTTTCCTATTTCATGAATTTTTCGTGAGAGAAACTCCAACTCTCACTTTAAGATGACACTATCTTGAAATTCACATAGGTGAAGTTCATATTGTATCATTTTCAATGAGACACATACCCTCGGTATTGAACTTCATTAAGAGTTTAAATAAAAAGTCAACCCTCATTTAAAATTCAACATTATCACGAAATGTTCGACAAACATCCAAATCAACGACTTGTTGTTTCCCATTGAATATTAAGGTTAATGTTTTGTTAACGTAAGATTAGGTTATCTCCGCTGTCGGAACTCTTACTCAAGGAATTTCAACCCCATACCTCTTGAGGTTGTTTTTACTAAGTCTCTGGCTAGTGGCTTAGTAAATGGATCAGCCAAATTATAGCTCGTTCGCATATATGTGAGTGAAATGATTCCATCCATAATCAATTTTCTCACAAAGAAATGTCTAAGTCCTATGTGTTTAGACTTTCCATTATACACTTTGTTGAATGCTCTAGCTAAAGTGACTTGGCCATCGCAGTGTATCAACACCTTTGAAACATTGTCTTTTACCAATGGAACTTCTAACGGGAGGTCCCTCAACCATTCCGCTTCTTGACCAGCGGAAGAAAGAGCCACGAATTTTGATTCCATGGTTGAAAACGTAATGCATGTTTGTTTCTTGCTTTTCCAAGAAATTACTCCTCAAGATAGTGTAAATATCCACCCAATTGTGGATTTATGATCCCCAATATTGGATATCATACTTGCATCGGTATATCCTTCTAGTATGGCGGGAAACCTTCCATAGTGAATGCCAAGATTTTTGATCTTTTGTAGATAGCCAAAAATCCTTATGATTGCCTTCTAATGTTCTTTATTTGGATTACTAGTGAATATACTCATTTTACCAACTACAAATTATATGTCTGGTCTGATACATTGGATTAAGTACATAAGATATCTTATTGCACTTGCATACTCAAATTGAACCACTTCTCTTCCACTGTTCTTTTGAAGTTTGACAGCATGATCAAAATGAGTGGTTACTTCCTTAAAATTTAGGTGTTTTAACTTATCAAGCATTTTTTCAATATAATGTGTTTGACTAAGTTCGTAACCCCCACTATTTCTCCTTACTTTGATCCCTAAAATTGTGTCAACTAATCCAAGATCTTTCATCTTGAATGTGGAAGTTAGAAACCTTTTTGTATCTAAAATTTCATCCATGTTGTTGCTAATTATCAACATGTCACCAACATATAGACAAAGGAATATTATAATATTTTTTTGTACCTTTGTGTATAAACACTTGTCACACAAGTTGGAAGTAAATCCATTTGAAAGCATGATAGAATCAAATTTTTGATGCCATTGTTTTGGTGTTTGTTTTAGTCCATATAGGGATTTTACAAGTTTACATACCTTTTGTTCATTTCCAAGAAACACGTAGGTTTCTGGTTGTTTCATGTAGATTTCCTCATCGATATCTCCATTTAAAAATGTTGTTTTAACATCTATTTGATGAACTATAAGGTTATTCAAACAGGCTAAGGATAACAATATTCTAATTGTTGTTGTTCTTGCTACCGATGCATATGTGTCAAAGTAATCAACACCCTTTTTTTGTCTAAACCCTTTGCTACTAATCTTTCCTTATATGTGTTTAATGTACCATAACTTGAAGGAGAAGGGCGATCCAAAACGCAGCGGAATTTAAAATTTCTCCTTTAATGATCCTTACGAATGGGCATGATCAGTGATAGAATCGTTACCTCTTGTGGCGATCACGAACGTTGAACGATGACAACGCCTCTACTCAGTCCACACGAACGGATTCCTTCAATCTCAGTGCTAGCTGCTACGAATGAAGGCTTTGAGTGAGAGAGAGAGAGAGAGAGAGAAACGAAATTGCAAGTGTGACAATACTTCTACACAAGGGTTCTATTTATAGAACCACTTGTGTGGGCTACAAGCTAAAAAGCCCACTCAAGTGTATATGGCTCATATCTTATAATATGCAAAAATCACTTAAGCGTGTGGTACCTTATCATATTTCGTATTCTACTTAAGTACACCGTACCTTACGATGTTCTATAATTCACTTAGGGGCACCGTACATTACGGTATTCCTTAATTACTCTATCTCTCATCAATCCGTCCTTTGTGTACGACCCTATAGGTTTTCGCGGCATTGGCAATTATATTAAATCACGTATTTAACATAATAAATAGTGAGCGGTATCTAGCAACACATCACTGCTATCCAAGACACGAAAATGTCATGTGATCTGACAAATCCTTCTGTGATAATAATTATGTGTATAATTACCCTTTTGCCCTTATGTCTATATTGAACACAAGGCATAGACCGTGTCATCCTTGTCCAGTTCAATATTGGGCCCATAGACATTTATCCTGTTACGCAGGATGGGCAAATTCCATCTAGGTCACTCATGTCCCTTAGCATGCTTTGTGGAGTACCCATCAACTGTCTTTATGGTCATCCAATTACGGACAACGTTTGATCAGCAATAAGGCATTCGACTCTACATCTAGGGTCCATAGTGGTTTCAGGTCGAAGGGTGGTATACACCATTATCACCATGAGAATAACTTATGACACTTTGCATAACATTCTATATAGTATTCTCATAGCGGGTCAATCCAGTATAATTATTACTCTTAATATTCATACCTATGTTTAAGACTTGATAACTCTTTATCCATGATCCATGAGATGTGATCATCAGTCTATAAACATAATAGTCTTCATGCTTTAATGTTATCCCACTTCACAATAAAGCTTGACTAAGGATACTTTAAGAATAGTGTCCTTATGTTTAATGTGATCTCATGATTAAGTCATACTTGATACATTAAACGGACTAGCTATTCTAGGGACTTTATTAAACAAACATAATAAAGAAAAAGCCTTTTATTATTAATAAATAATTTGATACAAGTACCAAAAGTATTGGCCTCTAGGGCTTACACCAACAATCTCCCACTAGCACTAGAGCCAATCAGGCATACCCCTAATGCCCATAGATCTAGTATGGCCATCATGCTTCTGCTGCGCAAGAGGCTTTGTCAGTGGGTCAGTAATATTGTCAAGTGTAGGTACTCTGCATATTTTCACATCTCCTCTATCTATTATCTCTCGAATGAGGTGATAACGCCTAAGTATGTGTTTGGATCGTTGGTGAGATCTAGGCTCCTTAGCTTGTGCGATAGCACCATTGTTATCACAATAGAGACCAATGGGATCCACAATGCTATGAACTATGCCAAGTTCACTAATGAACTTTTTGATCCAAACAGCTTCCTTTGCTGCACTTGAGGCAGCAATATACTCGGCCTCGGTTATAGAATCAACAACTGTATCTTGCTTTGAACTTTTCCAGCTCACAGCGCCACCGTTTAAGCAAAACACATAACCAGATTGCGATCTAAAGTCATCCTTATCTGTCTGGAAGCTAGCATCGGTGTATCCAATTACAGCCAGCTCTTCCTGACCTCCATATATCAAGAATGAGTCCTTAGTCCTTCTTAAATACTTAAGGATATTCTTGATAGCTACCCAATGAGCATCACCAGGATCAGATTGGTACCTACTCGTTGCACTTAAAGCATACGAGACATCTAGTTGAGTACATAACATGGCATACATGATAGATCCTATTGCAGATGCATATGGAATCTTATTCATGCGATCCCTTTCTTCCTTAGTTGAAGGGGATTGTGTTTTTGATAGACACAGACCATGTTGCATAGGTATGAATCCTTTCTTGGAATCATGCATATTAAAGCATCTCAGCACTTTGTCTATGTATGTACTCTGACTTAGGCCAAGCAGTTTTTGTGATCTATCTCTATAGATTCTGATTCCTAATATATAGGCTGCTTCACCTAGGTCCATCATAGAAAAGCATTTCCCCAACCAAGACTTTACTTGTTGCAGGGTAGGGACATCGTTTCCAATGAGTAATATGTCATCTACATATAATACCAGGAAAACGATCATGCTCCCACTAACCTTCTTGTAGACACAAGGCTCATCTTCGTTCTTGATGAATCCATATTGTTTTACCGTTTCATCAAAACGAAGATTCTAGCTTCTGGAAGCTTGCTTCAATCCATAGATTGATCTTTATAACTTACATATCTTTTGGGCTTCTTCTGGTATATCAAATCCTTCAGGCTGTGTCATGTACACATCCTCAAGAAGATTCCCATTAAGGAAAGCAGTTTTGACATCCATCTGCCATATTTCATAATAATGATATGCAACGATAGCAAGTAAAATCCGAACAGATTTAAGCATTGCAATTGGTGAAAAGGTTTCATCATAGTCAACCCCATGAATTTGTTTATATCCTTTTGCAACCAGTCTTGCCTTATAGGTATGTACCTTACCATCCATGTCAGTCTTCTTTTTGAAGACCCACTTGCATCCTATAGGGTTAACTTCTACAGGAGGCTCTACCAAGGTCCAAACTTGGTTTTTGTACATGGAATCCATTTCAAATTTCATGGCTTCTAGCCACTTCTCATACTCGGGACCAATTATGGCCTCTTGGTAGGTCACAGGCTCATCTTGATCCATGATTAATACATGACCTTGATCAATTGTGAGATATCCATATCTCTCAGGTATGTGACGTATCCTGCTTGATCTACGTTGGTCTTGTTCTACTTGAGCAGGTTGCTCTTCCACAACTACTTGTGTTTCCTGCTCTAATTCCTCCATAGGTGTATCGATGCTTTGTGATTCTTGAATTTCTTCAAGCTCTACTTTCCTCCCACTGATTCCTTTGGAAATAAAATCCTTTTCTAGGAAAACTCCAGTTCGAGCGACAAACACTTTGCCCTCAGAAGGATTGTAGAAGTAATACCCTCTTGTTTCTTTAGGATACCCCACAAATAAGCATTTGTCATATTTGGGATCAAGCTTAGTTAAAAAATTTCGTTTCACATAAACTTCGCAACCCCAAATCTTCATGTAAGACATATGTGGTTTCTTACCACTCCATATCTCATATGGTGTCTTCTCAACCTTTTTGGATGGAACACGGTTAAGTGTGTAAGCTGTTGTCAATAGTGCATGTCCCCAAAAGGAGTTTGGAAGATTGGCGTTACTCATCATGGATCGAACCATGTCTAACAGGGTTCAATTTCTTCTCTCAGATACACCATTCCATTGGGGTGTTCCAGGAGGAGTAAGTTGGGATAGGATCCCACACTCTTTTAGATGATCATCAAACTCTAGGCTTAAATACTCACCACCTCGATCTGATCGAAGAGTTTTAATATTCTTACCTAGTTGGTTTTGTACTTCATTCTTGAATTCCTTGAACTTTTCAAAGGACTCTGATTTGTGTTTCATTAAATACACATAACCGTATCTACTGAAATCATCAGTAAATGTGATGAAGTACTGAAAACCTCCTTTGGCTTGTATGTTCAGTGGTCCACATACATCAGTATGTATGAGGGCCAAAAGATCATTAGCTCTTTCACCTTTTCCTGTGAATGGAGACTTTGTCATTTTCCAATTAAACAAGATCTGCATGTCTCATATGATTCATAATCAAAAGAGTCCAACAGTCCATCTTTATGGAGTTTGGAAATGCATTTCTCATTTATGTGGCCTAATCGACAATGCCAAAGGTAAGTTGAATTTAACTCATTAGGTTTCATCCTTTTAGTATTAATGTTATAAATAGGCATTTCAAGATCAAGGACATATAGTCCATTGTTCATTTGTGCAGTAGCATAGAATATATCATTCAAATAAATTGAGCAACAATTATTCTTTATTATAAATGAAAAACCAAACTTGTCCAAACAAGAAACGGGAATAATATTCCTGCTAATTGCAGGTACATAATAACAGTTCTCTAACTGAATTATTAAACCACTAGGTAAAGTCAATACATAAGTTCCTACGGCTAAAGCAACAACCTTTGCTCCATTGCCAACTCGTAGGTCGACTTCACCTTTTGCCAAATCTCTACTCCTTTTTAGTCCCTGCACATTGGTACAAATGTGAGAACCGCATCCAGTATCTAATACCCATGATACAGAAGTAGATAAATTAATTTCAATAACAAAAATACCTGAAGTTGAAGTCTCTACTCCATTCTTCTTATCTTCCAGGTACTTTGGGCAGTTTCTCTTCCAGTGTCTGGTCTTACCGCAATGGAAGCAAGTGCCTTCTTTTGCTATGCCTCCACTAGGCTTCAAAGCAGCAACAGTGGGTTTGGGTTTGGCAACTTCCTTGCCTTTCCCTTTATCACCCTGCTTGGTGGGCCTTTTGTTCTGTCTCTTTCCATTTCCGATCATCAGAATGGACTTCCCTTTTGACTTCAGATTCTGCTCAACAGTGCTTAACATGGCTAGCAGTCCAGGAAGAGATTTGTCCATATCATTCATATTGAAATTTAGGACAAATTGACTGAATCTATCTGGAAACGATTGCAAGATCAAATCAGTCGTAAGTTCTTTTCCGAGGGGAAAACCCAATCTCTCAAGGTTTTCCACATACCCAATCATATTGAGCACATGGGGACCTACAGGGGCTCCCTCAGCTAACTTGCCTTGAAAAAGGGATTTTGAAACTTCAAACCTTTCATGCCTTGCTTGCTCTTGATAGAGCATCTTCAGGTGTTCGATCATATCGAACGTTGTCATGTTCTCATGTTGCTTTTGCAATTCTTAGTTCATGGTAGCTAGCATGAGACAAGCAGTTTCATTGGCATCATCGACATGCTTCTTATAAGCATCTCTTTCTGCCTTAGGTGCAGAACTAGGAGGTTCCTCTTCAGGAACAGGTTTCTCCAAGACATACAGCTTTTTATCATGTTTGAGGATAATCCTCAGGTTTCGGTGCCAATCCAGAAAATTTGTCCCAGACAATTTTTCCTTGTCAAGGATTGATCGCAAGATGTTGTTAGAGGTGTTTGTTGTCATGGTAATCTACATAAGAATTAATGAAAATATAAGTATCAATAACATATTTAATTAGGCCTTTAATTAAATATGCTCCCACTATTTTACTCAAAACAAATGACCCTCACCATTTGATTCGGAAAATCCCGTTGGAATATTTTCTAGTGGGTCGAGATCCATATTTCACTTCGTTTTAAGTCCGCGTGGGCGGATTACACAAAACTAGGTTATTTAGGTAGGAACTCTTTCCAATTGTATCTAATACAACTCTCGAATATTTTAGTTGGGTGAATAACTCCTTATTCTAATCCATCACATGGATCAATTCCAACTCTTGCTTCTAAACATATATAATCTTATTATAATTTGTTTAGTTAAGTTTGACCCATTGTTTTAACAATTGTATATTACAATTATCCCATCGCACCTTACTAATATAGAACATGCACCTCGCGTAGGCGAAACCTACATTATCCAATACTAGTCTTGATGAGTGTTAAAACTTGGAAAGCATAAACTTAATATTTAATTTCAGGGAATTTGCAATTATTCTGATCTCACCGGCTTATTTATTATATAAGTCGTCTCTCACATGCATCAACATACATACATAATGAAACAATTATGGCCCCTAGCGCAATTGTTCTCCCAAGCCAATGAGAGAACCTAAGCTAACCTAATAACGATCTAAGCTTCTCCAAGCAAGATCTTCAAGGTTGTCCTCCTTTGATATTGAATTCTTCTCTTTCTTCATAACATTACATTACATAAAAGAAACTCGCTTTACATACGAGGGAGTGAGATGAGAAAAGAAGTTACATTAAGAGATTAAAAGAGAGGCACGACACGCAGGTCGTATTTTAAAACCCAAAACAAAATAAAGGAAAACTAAGGCCATAACTGATCACCACAAGACAATAATAATAAACACATTATTATTATTATTAATTTTAATTCTTTTAATTAATTAAAACCAAATTAAATTTTGGCGATCGATCACACTACGCAGAGTTAGCCGGGGGTCCGCTGCCCGGTCAGCGGGAACGAGTGTTTTTCGCATCAACACTTGATACTTTAAAATCGACGTTGTTTTTCGCATCAACACTTGATACTTTAAAGCACAACCCTTGCGTAGTCACAACCCTAATCGCATAACTTTTTGACAACACAACCCTTGTGCCGTCATTAACCCTAATGCATAATTCTTTGACAACACAACCCTTGTGCCGTCATTAACCCTAATGCATAATTCTTTGACAACACAACCCTTGTGTCGTCATTAACCCTAATGCACCAATTTCAGACCGTCAAACACATCTCGATTGTTGATTCAGTATGATTGATCAACACGTCATTGCTTCACCATACTAATGTCGGATCAAGAAGCAAACGGCCATTGATCGCTCAAAGGAAAACAACCATTGAGTGTTTGAATGAATGAAACAGAAACAGTATATCATATATATCGTATTTTGCATCAGGATTACTTATATCATATATATAACTTGATCGATCTCAATTTAATTACTCGTTTATTCTTTGATTCATTCTGTCTTTTAATCGTATTAATACAGAAAATACAGAAAATAAACAGCTATCAGATGCATGGTTTCGTAAGTGGCTCTGATACCACTGAAGGAGAAGGGCGATCCAAAACGCAGCGGAATTTAAAATTTCTCCTTTAATGATCCTTACGAATGGGCATGATCAGTGATAGAATCGTTACCTCTTGTGGCGATCACGAACGTTGAACGATGACAACGCCTCTACTCAGTCCACATGAACGGATTCCTTCAATCTCAGTGCTAGCTGCTACGAATGAAGGCTTTAAGTGAGAGAGAGAGAGAGAGAGAGAGAGAGAGAAACGAAATTGCAAGTGTGACAATACTTCTACACAAGGGTTCTATTTATATAACCACTTGTGTGGGCTACAAGCTAAAAAGCCCACTCAAGTGTATATGGCCCATATCTTATAATATGCCAAAATCACTTAAGCGTGTGGTACCTTACCATATTTCGTATTCTACTTAAGTACACCGTACCTTACGATGTTCTATAATTCACTTAAGGGCACCGTACATTACGGTATTCCTTAATTACTCTATCTCTCATCAATCCGTCCTTTGTGTGCGACCCTATAGGTTTTCGCGGCATTGACAATTATATTAAATCATGTATTTAACATAATAAACAGTGAGCGGTATCTAGCAACACATCACTGCTACCCAAGACACGAAAATGTCATGTGATCTGACAAATCCTTCTGTGATAATAATTATGTGTATAATTACCCTTTTGCCCTTATGTCTATATTGAACACAAGGCATAGACCGTGTCATCCTTGTCCAGTTCAATATTGGGCCCATAGACATTTATCCTGTTACGCAGGATGGGCAAATTCCATCTAGGTCACTCATGTCCCTTAGCATGCTTTGTGGAGTACCCATCAACTGTCTTTATGGTCATCCAATTACGGACAACGTTTGATCAGCAATAAGGCACTCGACTCTACATCTAGGGTCCATAGTGGTTTCAGGTCGAAGGGTGGTATACACCATTATCACCATGAGAATAACTTATGACACTTTGCATAACATTCTATATAGTATTCTCATAGCGGGCCAATCCAGTATGAATATTACTCTTAATATTCATACCTATGTTTAAGACTTGATAACTCTTTATCCATGATCCATGAGATGTGATCATCAGTCTATAAACATAATAGTCTTCATGCTTTAATGTTATCCCACTTCACAATAAAGCTTGACTAAGGATACTTTAAGAACAATGTCCTTATGTTTAATGTGATCTCATGATTAAGTCATACTTGATACATTAAACGGACTAGCTATTCTAGGGACTTTATTAAACAAACATAATAAAGAAAAAGCCTTTTATTATTAATAAATAATTCGATACAAGTACCAAAAGTATTAGCCTCTAGGGCTTACACCAACATCACTATGATACTTCTTTTTAAACACCCACTTGCATCCAATGGGCTTTGATCCCTTTGGTAAGTCAACAAGTTCCCAAGTGTGATTGAATCCATTTCATCTTGGATAGCATCCTTCCAAAAGGAAGAGTATCTTGAAGCCACTGCTTCCTTGTAAGTTTTAGGATCATCTTCTACTTGAAGAATAATAGGAATATTCTGTACATAATTCTCACGGTTTCCTTCAACTAGATAAAAGGAAATAAGTTGAGAATCGATTTAGTTTGGTCTTAGATCCTTTGTTTTCCTGACTCTTTTGCTTATCCTTGGCTCGGGTTTTGTTTCAATGATCCGAGAGGTACTTTCGGGTTGTATCTCAATACTCTGAGAAGAATCTTCCTCATGAGATTCTTTGTTTGCGGGAGACTCATATTCTTTATCCTTAGTAATAAGGTTTTCAAAGAATTATATATCCCAGGATTCAACAATTATATTAGACTCTAAGTTTAGAAGTCTATATGCTTTACTATTTGGTGCATAACCTATAAAAGCACATTTTATCCCACAAGGACCTAATTTGATTCTCTAAGGATCCATATTTTTATAGTAGGCTACACACCCCCATACTCTGAAGTAACTGATATTTGGTGTTCTTCCTTTCCATAACTCATATGGGGAAACACCGGTTTTCTTCAAAGGAATTATGTTAATTATGTGGCAAGCGGTTAGTAAGGCCTCACCCCACAAATTAAATGACAATTTGGAAATGTATTAACATGACATTCATCATCTCTTGATATGTTCGATTCTTCCTCTCGACTACACCATTTTGTTATGGTGTGTGAGGTGATGAACATTCATGTATAATGTCATGTTCTTCATAAAATGTATCAAATTTAGTAGAAAAATATTTGCCTCCCCTGTCACTCCTAAGGACTTTGATTTTTTTATTTAATTTATGTTCTACTTATGCTTTATAAATTTTAAAGGCATTGAAAGCATCATTCTTATGCCTTAAAAGATATACATACACAAACCTAGAAGAACCATCAATGAATGTAGTGAAATATTTGTTTTTCCCACGGGTTAACATGCCATTAAATTCGAACAAATCTGAATATACAAGATCAAGAAGATTTGTATGTCTTTCAAATTTTTTGAAAGGTTTCTTAATCATCTTTGATTTAACACATAATTCACATTTTTTGAAATTATTTATATTACATGAGAGCAAACCAGATTTAATTAGTCTCTTCATAGAACTAATACTGGTATGAGCTAATCTATTATACCATAAAGAAACTAACTCAAGCATGTAAGCAGAATTAGAAATTTCATTAATAATATTACCGGTAGTGCCTAGTTTGATCATTCCCTCAGCAAAATATTTTTTTCCTATAAATACACCATTATGGGTCAAAATGATCAACAAATTTTGATTTTTCTCTTTCCTTCGATTCCTCCTTGATTCGAAGGTGTTTCTGGATTTTCTCTAGAGAGAAGTCCTCAGAACTATGCAGCAATTTCTTTCTATAGCCTTTCCACGAAGTTGGCAATTTTGCAATGATTGCAGCAACTTACAAGGTTTCAGGAATGTCTATTTTCACGACTTTGATTTTATTCACTAGAACCTGTAACTCATGCACACGGGGAAGAATGTGCTTGGAATTTATAAATTTAAAATCAAAGTATTTAGAAATTAATAGCTTCTTTGTACCTTCCTCTTCAGCCTTGAACTTAAACTCGAGAGCCTTCCAGATTTCTGTCGCAGACTGAGTATCTGTATATAGGTCGTAAAGACGATCAGACAACGTATTCAGAATATGTCCACGACATAACAATTCGTCCTCCTTATGTTTCTTGCACTCCCTCGTGAGTTCATCAGAGTCATCTTCGGTAGGTTCAAGAATTGATGTTAAGTCAGGATCTAAGACATAGTGAACCTTCAGAGCGGTAAGTAGGAATGTCATCTTATTTTGCCATCTGATGAAATTGGTTCCATCAAAGCGATCCAACATGACGAGGTCTTGGTTCATAACTTTGATGCTTAAAACTGTAGCGTCGGAAGCCATTATAGTAATACTCTTAAGATTGTTAGAAATTTTGATAAAGTTGAATGGACCCAGGACTGAATCGTGAATGGAATCACTTTCCTTAAAAGTATTTCAAGCACTCTCTTTATGTCTTAGAGTTGGAAGCAGGAATACCCAAGATAATTCAGCCTTATATCAAATTTGCGCAAGACCAACGAAAACTCGATTTGTAGCGAAGAGTGTTTGGAATTTATGTAAGAGGATATTCGATTTTGTTGTGATGATTTTTCTGAATTTTGAGTGATGTATTTATAGGCCATGCATGTGTTGTTTCACAAGTTTGCGACCCTTGATGAAACAACACCTTTTAACTGAAAATTGCATTGTTTCCAAACATTGCCTATCTTCATTCCGCAACAAAATTTCATGAAGTGTTGATCTCTTAGAATTCAAAAATTCAAACGCATGCATCGACCAAAACGAGAGAAATAGTGAGGCCGGCTGAAGGCCGCCCGCCGGAGCGACCAAAACAAGAGCAATAGTGAGGCCGACTGAAGGTCGCCCATCGGAGTGCCACTGGCGCTGCGAGTAGCCCGGTTACTCTGATATGTCGTGCCTAAGTGCTTAAGTGCTGCCTACGAGTAGCCACTAGCGCCTCTACGCCACGCCCTCAGGCCCGGACCCAGAGTCGGATCTGGTGTCTCTGGTGGCGACATCGGCGAGAGGTGTATGAATGAGGCAAGTTGCATAATGCTTAGGACCACCACATTTGTCCATGTGACAATTTATCCTCTTTTGTCCTTTTGTTGAGTTAATGTTATTAACTCTTTATAAAAACTTTGAATGTGAGTAAATAATCCAATCTGAGACTATTTCCTTTGTATTTATTAGCATTTACTCCATTCCATTTTCCTTATCATTTTGGAACATACATACATGAACATTTAATGTTCATGAATTTATAACATTTTGTTTGTTTTTCTGAATCTGGAATAAAGTATTTATAGGTCATATTTTTGTTATTTCACAAGGTTGCGACCCTTGCTGAAACAACTTCCTTTTACCATGAGTTACAAGCTTTTGCCAAAAATTACGTACTTTTATCAAAAGTTACATTGTTTCGCCTACTGCAACATTCTTCAAAAGTTGCATACTTTCATTCTGCAACACTTCATGAAGTGTTGTCTATTTTTGAATTTAAACCTACTGTAACATTTCACAAGTGTTGCCTATTTCTGATTTCAAACCCACTGTAACACTTCACAAGTGTTGCCTATTTCTGAATTCAAAATTAATCTTCACTTGCATATTTTCTTATCATTTTGGAAAACACTCAATATTATTAATTCTTAATAATTTGCAACAATCCCCACTTGTTCTAATAATTACAAGATCAATTCCAAAAAAACAGAAATGAAGAATGTTAATACAATTAGGTATCTTTTGATTTAAAACTTAACCTTAGTAAGGACAACGTAAAGTCTAATCAGATTGTTAGGTAGCAATGCTTTTAAACCGTTAATCCATATGATTAGACTAGCGTTACCTTACACACATTCTTTAAGGGTTTTCCCCTATATATCTCGCCTAGCACTTATTTATGGCCATATGCTTCCATGTTTCATGAATTTTTCGTGAGAGAAACTCCAACTCTCACTTTAAGACAACACCATCTCGAAATTCACATAGGTGAAGTTCATATTCTATCCTTTTCCATGAGACACATACCCTTGGTATTGAACTTCATTAAGAGTTTACATAAAAAAAAACTTAACCCTCAATTTTAAAGGTCTACATTATCAAAAAATGTTCGACAAACATCCAAATCAACGACTTGTTGTTACCCATTGAATCTTGAGGTTAATGTTCTGTTAATGTAAGATTGGGTTGTCGCTGTTGTTGGAACTCTTATTCAAGGAGATTCAACTTCATACCTCTCGAGGTTGTCTTTACTAAGTCTCTGGCCAGTGGTTTAGTAAATGGATCAGCCAAATTATAATTTGATCATATATATGTGAATGAAATGATTACATCCTTAATCAATTTTTTCACGAAAGAATGTCTAAATCTTACTTGCCTAGACTTTCTGTTATACACTTTTTGTATGCTCCGGGTAAAGTGGATTTGACTATCACAATGTATCAACACATTTGAAACATTGTCTTTAGCCAATGGAACTTTCAATAGAAGGTCCCTCAACCATTCAACTTCTTCACCAGCGGAAGCAAGAACCTCAAACTCTTATTCTATGGTTGAGAGAGTGATCCACATTTGTTTCTTGCTCTTCCAAGAAATTGCATCCTCGACTAGTATAAATATCCACATAAATGCAGATTTTTGATTTTCAACACTTGATATCAAATTCACATCAGTATATCCTTCATATATGGCAAGAAATCTACGATAATGGAGACCAAGATTTTTTTGGTTTTCATAAGATAGCCAAAAAATCGAATGATGGCCTTTCAGTGCTCACCATTTGGATTGTTGGTAAAATCTATTCATTTTACTAGTTGGAAATGCTATGTCGGGTCTAGTGCATTGCATGCACTTGCATATTCCAACTAAGTCACAATGCTTCCATCATTCTTTTGACATTTGACACTAGGATCAAATGGAGTACTCACTTTCTTGAAATGTAAGTGATTGAACTTATCAAGTACTTTCTCAATATAATGTGTTTGACTAAGTTCATAACCAACCCCCACTATTTTATTTTACTTTAATCCCCAAAAATGTGTCAATTAGTCCAAGATCGTTCATCTTGTTTCTAAAATTCCATTCATCTTGTTGCTAATGATATATAATCAACATGGAGACAAATGAATATCACAATATTCTCATACAACTTTGTGTACAAATACTTGTAAGAATTAGATAAAGAAGGTTTCTAGATAATCATGTATGATGATGCAAAAAGATTTTTAGATGAAGTGAGAGATGAAATTATAAGCAATTTAAAGTAGTAGACTATAAATTACAATAAGCGCCTTATTTATGTTCACTTGTCTTAAAGATTAACTTAAATTTAAACCTTATTGATCAACTTCATCATTGATGTGCATGACACTTTTGAATCTTTTCTTCTTTGTTAATATTTGTCTTCAACAAACTGAACTAGATATACGATGTATTCTTCACAATCTCCCCTTTTGATGATGACAAACTCTTTGAATTTGTGTTTTGATAATGATTGAAATATCTCCCCCTAAGTTGTGTGTCTCCCCCTTAATTGGTGAATCTTACAATGATAAAGTCAAACATTTTGATGTCACTATTTCGGTGCTTGTTTTAACCCATACAAGGATTTGACAAGCTTGCACGCCTTTTATTCATTACTAGGAAGTACATAACCTTCCAATTGCTCCATATAGACCCCCTCATCAATATCTTTATTTAGGAATGTTATTTTGACATTCATTTCAAGAACTATAAGGTTGTGCAAAGAAGCTAATGCATACGATGCTCTAATTTTCGTTATGCTTGCTACTAGTGCATATGTGTCAAATGATAATTGTCGCATCCGCGAAAAACAACCGGCGGGCTGAAACAAAAACAACACAGAGCCGCCACCGTGCGTTATTTATCCCAAAGAGGGAAAGGAAACGCTCGAAGTAAACCTGGGAAAAGCATGGTCTCGCGACCAAAGAGAATGGGATCGGGAGTCGGTTATGCGAAGGGAAGGTATTAGCACCCCTACGCATCCGTCGTACTCGACGGGATCCACGCTCAAAAGAAAGAATAGGTTGCTAAAACAAACATCACACACACACACACTGAAAACAACACAGGTGGAGGAAAGGGGAGAGGGCTCGCTAGGATATCGCATCCTATGCCTACGTATCTCGTCTGGAACGAGAATCAGAGCTGTCGTAGTTCGGCTCACGCACGCCGAAACAAAACAAAACACAAAAAGGCAAACATGGAACCCGAACGCCAATCGCTGGACTTACATCGGCTTCCGAACCAAACAAACCCACACTGGAAACCAGATGCCACTTGATGGACTTATACCGGACTCCAAGCACACAACAAGAGGATACGGAATGCCAATGGCTGGGCTTACATCCATCTCCTACACACACAAGAAGAAACAAGCAACAAGCTACTAAGGAGTCGGGAACTCGAGCCTAGCAACTGTCAAGCAAACACACACAAAAAGAAAAAGGGTGCTCGGAGAGACCTCGCACGGTCTCCTGCCTACGTACCTCATCTGGTATGAGGATCAGGGCGACGTAGTTCCCCTGAACGGGAAAGAAATTCTAACCAGATACAAAGGGAGACACACTACTAGGGAGCTGGACTCGAGCCTAGATGTTATCATGCATCATTGCCCTATGTTATGGTTTCTATCCTAACTTGCACAGGCAGCAAGCTAATCCTAAACAGGCAAAGCAATCAAAGCAAACAGTCACAAATAGCACACACTATATCCAAACAGAGGTGGCTCAAACAAGGGTTAGACTGCCAAAGCAAGTCAACTGTATCAGGGTGATGTTAGCTCTTAACCCTGACATTGAGAGTCAGGGTGAAGCCAGATGAAAGGTGAGCGAGGGGTGTGCCTCACAGCTCTTATCCCTTGCCAGGGAGAGCTTCAGACAAAGAAGTGTGGGTCCAGAAAGTGGGAACCCTTCTACACTTATGACACTGACTCAACTGTACAACTGTACATGGATCTTGGGTTAGGATCCACAAGGCATCAACATGTGATGTGAGCCAAGGGATGACTCAACAGATTAGCAGGAGATGGATTACACACCTCTTGTGTCTGCCAATTGCCTTAACAAAGGTCTTTTCCTGCTTGGGGACAAAAATAAACAAGCACAAGCATTGCCTCTTAAGGAGGACTTCAGACAGGTGCCTGGCCAAGTAACATGCCAGGTCTTCCAGACTACATGGAGTTAGTGATTCTACCTCAATTGGTTTACACAACCAAGCAGCAGCACAAGCAAGTTCACAATGAACTATAGCAACTAAGGTACCTGAAATCAATCCAATATGATCAGTACTCAGCTCAAACAGTCAAACAAACAATTACAAGTTAAACAGTTAACTGTACACAAGCAATGCATCAAGCAAAGCATAAGCCAATGCTCAACACAAATGAATTAGAAACCACCTACAAAACAAAATTAATGTTAATCAACATCATTCACATGAGCAACTCAAACCAAGTGCATTAATTCCTCCATTCCATTTGCCTTTTGTCCTGAAACACAATCCAAACATGAGAAGCAAAACCCTAGGACAAAGCCTAGGGTCCAATAGGGATCAAAAACCCAAAACAGAACATGAAAATTATCAAAAATCAAGTTCAATCAATTTAGAAACATGTCCAATTGGTCTCATGTTCATATCATCAACCAAGATTATTTCATGAAGCAAATAGTGCGAAACATGTCATTTCAAAGCTCATTGGACCAAACAGAATGAATCAATTCAAACTCAATCCAAAACAATTCAATAAATCTCCAAAAAATTCACATCTAAACAGAATTCACTACATGTCAATCACACCAAATTTCAAGCTAATTGGACAATGGGAAGCAAGTCAATTAAATTCATCAAGTTAAAGCATGCTCATACAAGTCCAAACAAGGCATTAAATCATGCATCAACTTCAAGTAAGAACAAAACAGTGTAGGAACATGATAAATGCACCAAATCAAAGCCATGTCAAACTTTAACGTGTCTGTAATACACATGCCAAATTTCAAGTCCATCCAATAAACCACCAGAATTTCACAAAACAATTAAAAACATGATTCACAAAAAGTCCACATTTGGTCAATCAAAAAGGAAATTACCAAAAAAATAGGAAATGCACTCAAAAATTCCAGAAAAATTCACAAGTGAATCTAACATCCCTAAGCATCATCATGCAAAAGTTCAGCTCATTTCAAGTTTATATGGCATGGTAACAAAAATCATGAAGTTAGACAAGAAATGGTGTGACACAAATTGTCACACCTCTAATGATCAGGTCATATCTCTCAAACCAGGAATGATAAAATCACAAACTCAAATCCAAAATGTCACTTAAGGTTTCTAGATTACACATGCAAAATTTCAGCTCCATCCAGTTAAGCATCATCATTTCATGATCAAAATACCAAGCATGGTGCAACAAATGACATATGTGAGCAAACCCTAGGCAAAACAGAAATCCACACATGCACAATTTTTGCAAAAATCATCATTAAATTCTAGAGATTACCAGGATCACTCCACAAAAAATTTCATGCATTTTGGACAAGTATTGAATGAGTTATGATTTATTGAATGTGGAAAGAAAATAAAAAAATGCAATGGAAGTATGTGAAATCATGTGAAGCATGTGAAAATAAATTGCAAAAGGCCAAAGGAGAATTGTCATTGCGCGGAATCGAAGCACGTATGCGTTTAAAATAGGAGCGCACGCTACAGTACAAGAAACACAAACCAGCAGGCAAAACGCGAAATATTGGATCAAAGCATCAAATTCTGGAAACTTTTCAACCTTCATACGCGTGTTCATACCTTCATCACTCAGGAACAAATGTTCACCAAATCACACAAACCTTATATCAATGGAAAGGTCTCACAACGTACATCAACAATATCACATTCATTAAGCCTAATTCATCCTAATTTAACCGGATCGATCCAAAACATGTTCATGCATCAAAATTCAAATCATCATAACTCTCTCATTTCTCAACGAAAATTAATGGTTCAAATTGCAGAATTCTCTACTAAACAAGATCTATCCAAAACATCAAACAATTTCAAGAATCATTGAAGTCGAAATCTGACCTTAATTTGAGAACAGTTGCGAATTTGCGTGTTTCAGGCTTCCAAAAGCAAAAACAGATGTTCTATGATGCTAGTAGAAGTGAATGGATGCAAGGCCTTGGCTCAATAACGCACGATCTTGATGAAATCTCCATTTGCCATTGTTGCACCTCACTTTAACAGTCCTTGATTTTGCTTGAATTCTTCAAGATTTTGCTTCCAAAAGCTTCTTCAATGATTGTAGATGATGAAGCAATGAAGAATTTGGCTAGGTTTGTGAAGAAATTGCAAGAAAAGTGAAGATGAAAAGTTGAGAGAATTGTGCAATTTTGGATCTAGATCTGAAATTCTGTTATCATTAAGATGAAAACAGTTACAATTATGTTTATATATGTGAGGTTAATGATGTTTCTAATCCTAATTAGTGAAAATGCACATGATTAGTGAAAATGCAAGTTTTCATGCTAAATGCCAATTAGTCAATCCACCCTCACTTATGCAATGCAATGTAACAGTAGAATTTTTTTGTTGCAGCAAGTTTCAAATGGTATTGGTGAGCTATTGCAAGTGGAATCATGTGAAAACAAGGCTTATTTCTCAAAAACACCTTTTTCCCTCCACTTTTCAAAATTGGTTCACTTGAAAAATGGACTTTTTATGTGATGAGTTTTCATGACAGGTAATGCTTGTTTTGGATAGAGGACATCAAAAGAATTTTTCTCAAAGAAACCTCACTCCATTTGGCCTTGTGAATCAAAAGTTATGCCACTTTGAAATTCAACTTTTTTTGACAATGATCAATCCATAACTTGCCAACCACAAATGAGAAATTCATGTTCTTGGACTTTTTGGAAAGGTGAGAGCAAGATCTTCAACTTTAATGTTGGACAAAATTTCATTTGAAACATTTTTGGACATGTAATTTTGAGGAGAAAAACTTTCCATTTTTGGCAATTTTCAATTACAAGTCACTTTCTATTTTTGGAAAGTTTCCATCTGACTTTATTTTCTTCATTGTTGATCTTTGAAATGTCAAATGAAACTTGTTTGGACGTGAATGAAGTGTCTCTAACCCTCTCCCTCCTCCAAATCCATGAATTCAGGCACAGTTGACCACAATTGACTTTTCTGACTGATAGATGAATTTCAGCTTGACTGATCAAATTGAGCCTCAAACTCCTGATGAAATGGCTCAATGATGAAACCCTAGCTTCCATAAGCTCAATATAATCATAGAATGATCCCCATATCCATTGAAAACCCCATCTCCTTGCCAAGCCCTGATTGGCACAATGCAGATGATTAGGGTTGACCAGAGGCCAAAACCCTAATCTCAAGGTATCTGATCAAGCATAATGAATCTCTTGGATGATGATAAAACCATGATGATGATGATGTACCATTTCAACCAAGATGAAGCTCAAACTCCTTGACAACCAAGAAACCCTAATTTGAATCACACATCCTCAGATGATTAATGATCAATCCAATGAAACCCTAGCTTGCATCTCAACCTCTTTATCTTCTGATCAAGACCTAGGAGGATGACTTGCTCAATGTAGCCACATGATATGCAACATGCTAATGAATAATGACCTAAGAAATGCAATGCAATATGTTAAGCTAGTCCCAAGAGAGGAGGGCAAATTTTGAGGTGTTACAGCTGCCCCTATTCAATCCACTGTGAACCTGTCGATATGAATAGCCTCGGCTTTCAGATGATCAGGATGAAGAGTGATTGAATACCAAGAACAGACGAACAATTTGCACTCTGATGGGAAAATTAACAATGCCTGTCAGAATCGGCAAAGAAACAATCTTGAAAGAAGAATCCGTCTGGTACGGAGAAAGCCGGCCTGATCACCGAAACAGAAATGTCGACCTGTATACCAAAATAAATGGTAACGCAGGGATAACTATGGCCTGAACACCACCTATCCACTGGGGATTATCATCTCTTTTTAATGCTTTTCTTGAACCCCGAAAATTTTCTCTTTTTTCGTTTTCTTGAACCCCAAAATTTTCTTTCGCGCAAATGATCCCGGATCACTGCATTTGAACCCCGACATCTTGTTCGCCAAAATAATGAACCTCATTCTCCATTTAAACCCCAATCGCCTGACGATAACTTGTGATCGCCATTGTGAACCCCATTCTCCAGAAAACACCTCGTGTCTCCCTTTCTCCATTTGGACCCCGCTCTCCACTTTCTTGTTATAATTCCGCTGGCAGCGACGGAAATAACACCAATCACCACTCCGATGGCGACATATCAGAGGGTACTCGACCAGACATTAACCAATGACCGGGAGGGAACTCGACGTTTACTTGACATCGAACAATGATGTTTACTGGACACCAAAGAAAGCTCGACCAGACATTAACCAATGACCGAGAGGGAACGCGACGTTTACTGGACATCGAACAATGATGTTTACTGAACACCAAAGAAAGCTCGACCAGACATTAACCAATGACCGGGAGGGAACGCGACGTTTACTGGACATCGAACAATGATGTTTACTGGACACCAAAGAAAGCTCGACCAGACATTAACCAATGACCGGGAGGGAACGCGACGTTTACTGGACATCGAACAATGAAGTTTACTGGACACCAAAGAAAACTCGACCAGACATTAACCAATGACCGGGAGGGAACACGACGTTTACTGGACATCGAACAATGATGTTTACTGGACACCAAAGAAAGCTCGACCAGACATTAACCAATGACCGGGAGGGAACGCGACGTTTACTGGACATCGAACAATGATGTTTACTGGACACCAAAGAAAACTCGACCAGACATTAACCAATGACCGGGAGGGAACGCGACGTTTACTAGACATCGAATAATGATGTTTACTTGACACCAAAGAAAACTCGACCATACATTAACCAATGACTGGGAGGAACTCGACGTTTACTGGACATCGAACAATGATGTTTACTTGACACCAAAGAAAACTCGACCAGACATTAACCAATGACTGGGAGGAACTCGACGTTTACTGGACATCGAACAATGATGTTTACTTGACACCAAAGAAGACTCGACCAGACATTAACCAATGACCGGGAGGAACTCGACGTTTCCTGGACATCGAACAATGATGTTTACTTGACACCAAAGAAAATTCGACCAGACATTAACCAATGACTGGGAGGAAGTCGACGTTTACTGGACATCGAACAATGATGTTTACTTGACACCAAAGAAGACTCGACCAGACATTAACCAATGACCGGGAGGAACTCGACGTTTACTGGACATCGAACAATGATGTTTACTTGAAACCAAAGAAAACTCGACCAGACATTAATCAATGACTAGGAGGAACTCGACGTTTACTGGACATCAAACAATGATGTTTACTGGACACCAAAGAAAGCTCGACCAGACACTTACTGATGACTGGGAGGGAACTTGACGTTTACTGGACATCGAACAATGATGTTTACTGGACACCAAAGAAAGCTCGACCAGACACTTACTGATGACTGGGAGGAAACGCGACGTTTACTGGACATCGAACAATCATGTTTACTGGACACCAAAGAAAGCTCGACCAGACACTTACTGATGACTGGGAGGAAACTCGACGTTTACTGGACATCGAACAATGATGTTTACTGGACACCAAAGAAAGCTCGACCAGACACTTACTGATGATTGGGAGGAAACGCGACGTTTACTGGACATCGAACAATCATGTTTACTGGACACCAAAGAAAGCTCGACCAGACACTTACTGATGACTGGGAGGAAACTCGACGTTTACTGGACATCGAACAATGATGTTTACTTGACACCAAAGAAAACTCGACCAAACATTTACCAATGACTGGGAGGAACTCGACGTTTACTGGACATCGAACAATGATGTTTACTTGACACCAAAGAAGACTCGACCAGACATTAACCAATGACCGGGAGGAACTCGACGTTTCCTGGACATCGAACAATGATGTTTACTTGACACCAAAGAAAACTCGACCAGACATTAACCAATGATTGGGAGGAACTCGACGTTTACTGGACATCGAACAATGATGTTTACTTGACACCAAAGAAGACTCGACTAGACATTAACCAATGACCGGGAGGAACTCGACGTTTACTGGACATCGAACAATGATGTTTACTTAACACCAAAGAAAACTCGACCAGACATTAATCAATGACTAGGAGGAACTCGACGTTTATTGGACATCAAACAATGATGTTTACTGGACACCAAAGAAAGCTCGACCAGACACTTACTGATGATTGGGAGGGAACTTGACGTTTACTGGACATCGAACAATGATGTTTACTGGACACCAAAGAAAGCTCGACCAGACGCTTACTGATGACTGGGAGGAAACGCGACGTTTACTGGACATCGAACAATCATGTTTACTGGACACCAAAGAAAGCTCGACCAGACACTTACTGATGACTGGGAGGAAACTCGACGTTTACTGGACATCGAACAATGATGTTTACTTGACACCAAAGAAAACTCGACCAGACATATACTGATGACTGGGAAATACTGTTGCTCCAAAATCACGATGCTGAATTCCTCAAAGTAACACCTTCACCATCAGGCGAAACTAAATCTCAAGCGGTAACCACGGCTTGAGTAGCGCTGATCGCGTAACATTTCCATCTCTGTCCGACGGAAAAGTTTCCTCCATACTGGCCGGCACAACCCATTCTCGAATGGTAACCAATGCTTGAGGTTAACTTATGCTTGCAATGCTGATGTTGATCTTCCAACCAGCGGAACCACCTCTCAAATGGTAACCACGGCTTGAGTAACACCTTCACCCACTGGCGAAACATAAATCTCAAACGCCGACCTCGGCTTGAGACTAGCTGATGCTTGCAATGATGATGCATGATGATTTTTAGCGCAATGCTCCATAATTATGGAAATGCTACGCAGTTTATTATGCAATATGCTATGATCTCCTACATGATGAATGCATAAAAGGTATCCCCCTCAAGGGACTCTTCTGGGGAGCTCGAGACACTCTGCTGAGGAACTCGCCATCACTCCGATTCCGCCCTGCTGGGGAATAGCGCTGCTGCTGGGAAAAGGTAACCCTTGCTGGGGAAAAACCTTTTTTGCACTCGATCCACCTGGGGACATTGCTGGGGAATAAACCACCACGCACTCTGTGGGGAAACAACGGTTTTTTTAACTTGCTGGGGATATAAATCCCGACTTCGCTTGGGAAACCACCAACCACAGATACCTCCGCTGGGAAATAGCAACCTTCCAGACCTGGCGACTGGGGCAGCATCAATCTGAAACCTGCTGGGGATAACCATCCTGACCCTGCTAGGGAAGCCACAGACCTTGGATCTGCTGGGGAATTAGTCCTCACGACTCTGCTTGGAGAGATAAGGAAATTCTGGTATTGAACACTCGTCGACTCGTCGAACCCTGGCATTCACCATTCTCATCCATTGTCAGCTTTCCAATCTTGAGAACTCCCAGACTCGTCTGGACTTTTCTACTCCATCATCTTGTATTCCAAACCGCTCCGCACTCGACGGAGAGCGAACTCCTGGGATTGGTACAAACTTTTCAATCTTCAGACTTTGAAGAGTCTTCTTGATTAATTTCAAGGATCGTCGCACGTCTCGTCGTCCCTTCTTCACCATGCTGTCATTCATTCGTCCCTGATTGGACTCCATGGGGATTATTTTGTCAAAAGCTTCCACGTCACAACATGCAAGTGAGTGAAAATACCTAACAGTACCTGCAAAAGAGATCGTTAGAGAAAACCATGCCCCAGACGTGCCAAGATTTAAACACTTGGGTCACTCAACCTTCCAAATAAGATTTCAAGCTTTCAATCTTATAAACATGCATTGGAAGGGACCTGTATGTCTTAAAATGCCAAGATTCTTTATCAAAAATAATCGGATGTTTTTGCAATCAAAGCGGTAATGAAAAACAAAAACAAAAATTATTTGACTGAATGTGCATTTTATTGATTGAAAAGTGTGTGGCTCAAATTGAGCAATACAAAGGAAGCAATTCCTGAAAAGAGGTAATTGCGCACAAAAGGAAAAATCTATCCTAATGGCAATATGAAACCCGTGATCTCATCGAGTTCCAACTCAGTTACACCCCATATGTCCTCAGACTCTCCGTGCTTTCTGCCTTCTGAAAAAGACGCTTCTGATTGATCCCTACCGAGTATTATCCATGTTGCTTTAACCAAAGCACAAACGATCATGCCAGACGCAGTTGTTCGTTTCAATTCCTCTTTTGCCTGGACCGCCCTTTCGGGTTTTCAGTCCACCGGGATACCCTTTTTTGCCCAAGTCGCCTTTTCAGGTTTTCGACTTGCCGGGTGTACATTTTTTCTTTTTATCCCTAATTTTTGCCCGAACCTTTTTCTTTCTGTTTTTTGGTTCGCCGGGATGCCTTTTTTGGCTGGACTATTTTATTCTTTTCGTCCAGCGGGTCTCTTTATACGAAGTATTTTTTAACTGCGTTCACATTCACAGGGGATGGAAAATCCTCGCCATCCATAGTCGTTAGCAACAAGGCTCCGCCAGAGAAAACCTTCTTGACCACGAATGGACCTTCATAGTTAGGTGTCCATTTGCCCCTTCGATCGTTTTGAGGAGGAAGGATCCTTTTCAGCACCATATCACCTACGTGATATACCCGAGGTCGTACCTTTCTGTCAAAAGCACGCTTCATCCGTTGCTGGTACAACTGCCCATGACAGATGGCCGTCAGCCTCTTTTCCTCAATCAGGCTTAACTCTTTATACCGAGTCCTTACCCATTCCACCTTTTCCAATTTTACGTCCATCAGGACTCTCAAAGAGGGAATTTGAACCTCAATCGGTAATACGGCTTCCATTCCATATACCAACGAGAAAGGCGTTGCCCCAGTAGGCACACACACCGAAGTTCGATACCCAGGATACCAGCTTTATACTCAATCACACTGCCGGTGCATTCAAATGCTAGTCGGGTAGCAAAAAGGAACATGGGATCCTTTTGGTGCAACCAAAACGGCACTAACTCCTTCACATTAACCCCATCAGACATCAAAATCCGTTCGGATTCAGGGTCAGGCCCCTCCTCCGGGATCGGTTCCTCACAATCTTTCGATTTGAGCACCTCGAGATGTCCTCATCAGGGAACTCAAACTTCCTCGGTTGATAATCCTCTACGGGTTGCTGGGCGAGGTAATCAGACAATACACTCCCCTTTATTGCTTTCTGAGGGATATACTGGATATCACATCAGTCAAAATCACTTGCCCTCTCGCAACCCGTCCGGTCAATGCTGGCTTCTCAAAAATGTACTTGATTGGATCCATCTTGGAAATCCACAAAGTGGTATGAACCAGCATACACTGTCTCGGTCGGCGAGCAGCCTATGCCAAAGTACATCAAGTTTTCTCGAACAGTGAATGTATTGTTTCACAGTCGGTAAACTTTTTGCTAAGGTAAATTGCATGCTCTCTTCGACAAGACTCGTCATGCTGACCCAGTACGCACCTCATAGACCCCTCGAAGGTCGTCCAATACAGAATTAACAGTCTCTCTCCATAGGGAGGCAACAGAATTAGAGGTTCCTGCAACTTATTCTTTTATTTTTCAATGCCCCTTGGCAATCATTATTTCACCTGACCGTTTGATCTTTTTTCAATAATTTGAATATCGGTTCACACGTGGCTGTTAGGTGAGATATGAACCATGACACGTAGTTCAATCTACCCAGGAGACCACGAACCTCTCTTTTCCGTTCTCGGTTCAGGCATTTTTTTTTTTAGCAGGATCGACCTCGATTCCTCTTTTCCTTACAATAAACCCCCAGCAGCTTACCGGCCCGCACTCTGATAGTGCACTTATTTGAATTCAACCTCAGTTTGAATTGTCTCAACTGGTCTACTCAGCTTGGCCAGATCTGCCAGATGCCCCTCTTCTGCTTGGGGCTTTGCTATCATGTCATCAACATAGCATTCAATTTCAGGATGAATCATCTCATGAAACAAAGTCACCATGGCTGCTCTCTGATAAGTAGCACCGGCGTTCTGCTTCTCTAGAGGACAGTCTTCTCACCCCGGTAGCTTGTGCACAACGACATCGGTATCCGACCCTGGCATATCCTGACACGACCAGGCGAAGGTATCCACACGCTCTTCCAACAGGGTTACCATTCTGCTCTCGACTTGCCTCTGAAGCGGCTCCCAATTTTCATTTCCTTTCTGACCTCGGCGGTATACCGGTTAACAAGCTCAACTCGCTCTTCACGCGGCTGAATCACCTTCTCCTCTTATTTCAATAACCTGGCTAATTCCAGCAGATCACAATCTTCTTCGCCTTCTTCTTCGGCATGATAGATCGGATTGTCGAAGTCATATGAGGTGTAACCAAATTGTTGTCAATGAGATCCGGAGAATTACTTTTCGAAGTCGGAACGAGACAAATCGACAAAGAAAAATGAAAACAAACATTGCCATTTTTATTTGTTTTTATTTTTAAACTGCAAAAATAAATGAAAAGCAGGGAACACCACTTTTAATTGAAAAACATCCATTTATTTATGATGCAAAATGTTGCAAAATGAAACATGAGGTGGCCCTTACAATGAACTATTACGTGTCGGGCAACACGTATGGCTTTCATGCAAATAAAACTGAAAAACAGAAATCATTACTCTTCCGGACGAGCGACAGTGATGATCTTGTTAGGCCCTCCAGTTCCCTGGTACGCACGACTTTATCCAACCGTCAAACTCGCAGTCACTGTCAGTCTCTTCACCTACCGCACAGGCGTGATCCGAATCTTTAGCAATTGCACTCACCATCGCCTGACCATGCGCCGGCATGGGATTAGCATCAACATTCGGCGACGGTGCAAAATTGATGGCCTTGGAGTCTACCAGACCCTGGACAACATGCTTAAAAGCTCTGCAGCCCTCAATGTTATGCCCGGGTGTACCAGAATGGAATTCACACTGGGCGTTCTCATCATAGTTAGGAGGTCTCTGATCTGATCTTAACGGAACCATCGTCCTTGGCTGAACCAACCCAAGATCCATCAACTTCTTGAACAGAACAGCATATGTCACGGGTGGTTTATCGAACTGACGATCAGTCCCTTTTCCCCTCACTTGGTACCCGACTCTCTGTTGAGGTGGCTGACGTTGCTGTCGTACTGACTGATTACCAGCAGGGGTAGTTACCGCAGCAGTGTGCTGGTAGTAACGATCCCTACCGTGCCCCCTTTGGGCATACACAACACTTGATTCACCCTCATTTTTACGCTGACCGTTCCCGAAGGGCTTCTTCGATCCTGATGACGAAGCATTACCACCCTGGATTTTCCCGAGCTTCAGCCAGCTCTCAATTCTCTCCCCAGCCACCACAATGTCAGCAAAGTTAGTGACGGGACAACCCACCATCCTTTCAGCAAAAACCCCCTGCAGGGTACCCATGAAGAGATCAGACATCTCTCTGTCCACCAGTGGAGGTTGAACCCTGGCAGCCAACTCCCTCCACCTTTGTGCATACTCTTTAAACCCTTCGTTATTCTTCTGAGACATACCCTGCAGTTGGGTACGACTCGGAGCCATATCAGCGTTGAACTGATACTGTTTAAAGAATGCATCGCCTAGATCCTGCCAGCTCTTAACATCAGAAGATTTCAGCTTGGTGTACCACTCCAGGGATCCTCCAGACAGACTGTCTTGGAAGAAGTACATCCAGAGCTTCTGATCTGTTGTATACGCAGAGATCTTACGGACAAAGGCTTGCAGATGAGTTTCCGGGCAGGAACTCCCATTGTATTTATCAAAAGCGGGCGCTTTGAACTTCTGTGGGATCACAATCCCCTCGACTAGCCCCATATTTGACATGTTCACGACCCCGGGAGTGGCATAACTCTCCAAAGCTTTGATCTTTTCCGCCAGCAATTGAATCTCTTTGTTCTGTGGTTGGGCAGCATACTGGCCGAACGGCTCGTTGTGCATAGAGAATTGGTCAGCTTCCCTGTCTTCCTCTCTATCATCTTTAACCCCAAAGAATGGCGGGAAAAGACTATCTTTCATATTGTTGCCCATTTAAACAGGTTGACCACCAGTGGCAGCACCAAAACCACCGGCATCGTTCACTATACCCACGGTCGTTCTTTTTCCACCATCTCTGGAACCACCCAGCCCCTGGTTGGAGACACCATCCAGGTTAACACCGCTGTTGGCAGCTGAAGCCCGCTCGAGCTTCTCAACTTTATCAGCCAGAGCTTTCTGACCAACTGCAAACCCTTGCATGATGTTGATCAATTCGCTCATCTTATCTTTCAGCTCGAGGATGTCTGAATTAGGGAGATCCATCAGTCTGGGAGTATTGCGTCGAGTAAAATATCTGTGCGGGCGTGTTGAGTGCAAAGGTACAACTCTACGAGCACGAGCAATGATTCCTGAAACAATCAAGCACGTTAGAACTGATACATGCAAAACAGCAAATAGGTTAATGTGCATGAATGCAACGTCTATCCATACGAGGAAGCTTCTGTCTTTGATCCTGGTTTCATCGAGACAGATAATATTTCAACAATAACATTCTGACATCAGGGTGTCTCTCAACCAGAATCTCAATCGAGAATGTACCCTGAGTATGGATAGACGTGAGTTAGATGCCGATGAATGCAAAATGTGGATAATGTTGATGCGCGAATGCAATGCATTGTGCCATCCTCCAAGTCATCTGATCATCTGTTGTACTGAGCCCCGATCTCTGAATCGATCACAACCATCTGCGGTACTGAGCAATCACAAATCCGACTTGGGAGTTCCGAAATAAACGGAACTGAAAGATACATCACCATCATCACCAGACAATCTCTGAGCAGATAACCACAATCCTCTGAATCGGCCCGGGGAATCCTGAAATAAACGGATCCCCACTGATAAATAACGCGGACAGCACTCCGGCGTCTCAGAAAGAAATGTCCATAAATCCGACTTATAAATAGGACTATGATCAACGGAACCAAAAGTCACCATCAAAGTCACCATCTGAACATGCATCTGAAAGAATCAACCCACCCCTCACAGGTAAATTCTAATCAGGTCATCCTAAGACGGATAATAGTCTCGACAATCGGGCAAAGATACTCAACGGGTTTCCCCTTTCGGGTCTGCCGCTGCAGCTCTCTTGAGATCGTCTAAACCAAAGATCTGGGAAAGAACGGTCACCGAAGTCAATAGTTCATATGAAGTGACTCAACCAGAGTGGAGTACCCCACAAAGGAAGAGCACTATCAAATGAACCTCGTCCGGCTTGTGGTACATCACATTGCCAAGCACATGTTGACCTAACATGAAGGAGGCAACATGAGACCACACTACTCCTAGGTGTATACTCGGGCCTAGGTTTTAGCCCCACTCAGAACACCCACCCCAAATAGAGGAACCACCTGTATAGAGGACAGCAACATGATAGTATGATGCATACAAACATTTATGCAAATATACACACAATCAGAATAATAAATGCAATAAATAAAGCGACACAAGCAACCTAAACTATCCTAGAACGCTAGGAGAGACTCGCTTAGGGAAGATGGACCAGCAATAGGTCAACTATCTTGTTGTCCCCAGCAGAGTCGCCAGCTGTCGCATCCGCGAAAAACAACCGGCGGGCTGAAACAAAAACAACACAGAGCCGCCACCGTGCGTTATTTATCCCAAAGAGGGAAAGGAAACGCTCGAAGTAAACCTGGGAAAAGCATGGTCTCGCGACCAAAGAGAATGGGATCAGGAGTCGGTTATGCGAAGGGAAGGTATTAGCACCCCTACGCATCCGTCGTACTCGACGGGATCCACGCTCAAAAGAAAGAATAGGTTGCTAAAACAAACATCACACACACACACTGAAAACAACACAGATGGAGGAAAAGGGAGAGGGCTCGCTAGGATATCGCATCCTATGCCTACGTATCTCGTCTGGAACGAGAATCAGAGCTGTCGTAGTTCGGCTCACGCACGCCGAAACAAAACAAAACACAAAAAGGCAAACATGGAACCCGAACGCCAATCGCTGGACTTACATCGGCTTCCGAACCAAACAAACCCACACTGGAAACCAGATGCCACTTGATGGACTTATACCAGACTCCAAGCACACAACAAGAGGATACGGAATGCCAATGGCTGGGCTTACATCCATCTCCTACACACACAAGAAGAAACAAGCAACAAGCTACTAAGGAGTCGGGAACTCGAGCCTAGCAACTGTCAAGCAAACACACACAAAAAGAAAAAGGGTGCCCGGAGAGACCTCGCACGGTCTCCTGCCTACGTACCTCATCTGGTATGAGGATCAGGGCGACGTACTTCCCCTGAACGGGAAAGAAATTCTAACCAGATACAAAGGGAGACACACTACTAGGGAGCTGGACTCGAGCCTAGATGTTATCATGCATCATTGCCCTATGTTATGGTTTCTATCCTAACTTGCACAGGCAGCAAGCTAATCCTAAACAGGCAAAGCAATCAAAGCAAACAATCACAAATAGCATACACTATATCCAAACAGAGGTGGCTCAAACAAGGGTTAGACTGCCAAAGCAAGTCAACTGTATCAGGGTGATGTTAGCTCTTAACCCTGACATTGAGAGTCAGGGTGAAGCCAGATGAAAGGTGAGCGAGGGGTGTGCCTCATAGCTCTTATCCCTGGCCAGGGAGAGCTTCAGACAAAGAAGTGTGGGTCCAGAAAGTGGGAACCCTTCTACACTTATGACACTGACTCAACTGTACAACTGTACATGGATCTTGGGTTAGGATCCACAAGGCATCAACATGTGATGTGAGCCAAGGGATGACTCAACAGATTAGCAGGAGGTGGATTACACACCTCTTGTGTCTTCCAATTGCCTTAACAAAGGTCTTTTCCTGCTTGGGGACAAAAATAAACAAGCACAAGCATTGCCTCTTAAGGAGGACTTCAGACAGGTGTCTGGCCAAGTAACAGGCCAGGTCTTCCAGACTACATGGAGTTAGTGATTCTACCTCAATTGGTTTACACAACCAAGCAGCAGCACAAGCAAGTTCACAATGAACTATAGCAACTAAGGTACCTGAAATCAATCCAATATGATCAGTACTCAGCTCAAACAGTCAAACAAACAATTACAAGTTAAACAATTAACTGTACACAAGCAATGCATCAAGCAAAGCATAAGCCAATGCTCAACACAAATGAATTAGAAACCACCTACAAAACAAAATTAATGTTAATCAACATCATTCACATCAGCAACTCAAACCAAGTGCATTAATTCCTCCATTCCATTTGCCTTTTGTCCTGAAACACAATCCAAACATGAGAAGCAAAACCCTAGGACAAAGCCTAGGGTCCAATAGGGATCAAAAACCCAAAACAGAACATGAAAATTATCAAAAATCAAGTTCAATCAATTTAGAAACATGTCCAATTGGTCTCATGTTCATATCATCAACCAAGATTATTTCATGAAGCAAATAGTGCGAAACATGTCATTTCAAAGCTCATTGGACCAAACAGAATGAATCAATTCAAACTCAATCCAAAACAATTCAATAAATCTCCAAAAAGTTCACATCTAAACAGAATTCACTACATGTCAATCACACCAAATTTCAAGCCAATTGGACAATGGGAAGCAAGTCAATTAAATTCATCAAGTTAAAGCATGCTCATACAAGTCCAAACAAGGCATTAAATCATGCATCAACTTCAAACAAGAACAAAACAGTGTAGGAACATGATAAATGCACCAAATCAAAGCCATGTCAAACTTTAAAGTGTCTGTAATACACATGCCAAATTTCAAGTCCATCCAATAAACCACCAGAATTTCACAAAACAATTAAAAACATGATTCACAAAAAGTCCACATTTGGTCAATCAGAAAGGAAATTACCAAACAAATAGGAAATGCACTCAAAAATTCCAGAAAAATTCACAAGTGAATCTAACATCCCTAAGCATCATAATGCAAAAGTTTAGATCATTTCAAGTTTATATGGCATGGTAACAAAAATCATGAATTTAGACAAGAAATGGTGTGACACAAATTGTCACACCTCTAATGATCAGGTCATATCTCTCAAACCAGGAATGATAAAATCACAAACTCAAATCCAAAATGTTACTTAAGGTTTCTAGATTACACGTGCAAAATTTCAGCTCCATCCAGTTAAGCATCATCATTTCATGATCAAAATACCAAGCATGGTGCAACAAATGACATATGTGAGCAAACCCTAGCCAAAACAGAAATCCACACATGCACAATTTTTGCAAAAATCATCATTAAATTCTAGAGATTACCAGGATCACTCCACAAAAAATTTCATGCAATTTGGACAAGTATTGAATGAGTTATGATTTATTGAATGTGGAAAGAAAATAAAAAAATGCAATGGAAGTATGTGAAATCATGTGAAGCATGTGAAAATAAATTGCAAAAGGCCAAAGGAGAATTGTCATTGCGCGGAATCGAAGCACGTATGCGTTTAAAATAGGAGCGCGCGCTACAGTACAAGAAACACAAACCAGCAGGCAAAACGCAAAATATTGGATCAAAGCATCAAATTCTGGAAACTTTTCAACCTTCATACGCGTGTTCATACCTTCATCACTCAGGAACAAATGTTCACCAAATCACACAAACCTTATATCAATGGAAAGGTCTCACAACGTACATCAACAATATCACATTCATTAAGCCTAATTCATCATAATTTAACCGGATCGATCCAAAACATGTTCATGCATCAAAATTCAAATCATCATAACTCTCTCATTTCTCAACGAAAATTAATGGTTCAAATTGCAGAATTCTCTACTAAACAAGATCTATCCAAAGCATCAAACAATTTCAAGAATCATTGAAGTCGAAATCTGACCTTAATTTGAGAACAGTTGCGAATTTGCGTGTTTCAGGCTTCCAAAAGCAAAAACAGATGTTCTATGATGCTAGTAGAAGTGAATGGATGCAAGGCCTTGGCTCAATAACGCACGATCTTGATGAAATCTCCATTTGCCATTGTTGCACCTCACTTTAACAGTCCTTGATTTTGCTTGAATTCTTCAAGATTTTGCTTCCAAAAGCTTCTTCAATGATTGTAGATGATGAAGCAATGAAGAATTTGGCTAGGTTTGTGAAGAAATTGCAAGAAAAGTAAAGATGAAAAGTTGAGAGAATTGTGCAATTTTGGATCTAGATCTGAAATTCTGTTATCATTAAGATGAAAACAGTTACAATTATGTTTATATATGTGAGGTTAATGATGTTTCTAATCCTAATTAGTGAAAATGCACATGATTAGTGAAAATGCAAGTTTTCATGCTAAATGCCAATTAGTCAATCCACCCTCACTTATGCAATGCAATGTAACAGTAGAATTTTTTTGTTGCAGCAAGTTTCAAATGGTATTGGTGAGCTATTGCAAGTGGAATCATGTGAAAACAAGGCTTATTTCTCAAAAACACATTTTTCCCTCCACTTTTCAAAATTGGTTCACTTGAAAAATGGACTTTTTATGTGATGAGTTTTCATGACAGGTAATGCTTGTTTTGGATAGAGGACATCAAAATAATTTTGCTCAAAGAAACCTCACTCCATTTGGCCTTGTGAATAAAAAGTTATGCCACTTTGAAATTCAACTTTTTTTGACAATGATCAATCCATAACTTGCCAACCACAAATGAGAAGTTCATGTTCTTGGACTTTTTGGAAAGGTGAGAGCACGATCTTCAACTTTAATGTTGGACAAAATTTCATTTGAAACATTTTTGGACATGTAATTTTGAGGAGAAAAACTTTCCATTTTTGGCAATTTTCAATTACAAGTCACTTTCTATTTTTGGAAAGTTTCCATCTGACTTTATTTTCTTCATTGTTGATCTTTGAAATATCAAATGAAACTTGTTTGGACATGAATGAAGTGTCTCTAACCCTCTCCCTCCTCTAAATCCATGAATTCAGGAACAGTTGACCACAGTTGACTTTTCTGACTGATAGATGAATTTCAGCTTGACTGATCAAATTGAGCCTCAAACTCCTGATGAAATGGCTCAATGATGAAACCCTAGCTTCCATAAGCTCAATATAATCATAGAATGATCCCCATATCCATTGAAAACCCCATCTCCTTGCCAAGCCCTGATTGACACAATGCAGATGATTAGGGTTGACCAGAGGCCAAAACCCTAATCTCAAGGTATCTGATCAAGCATAATGAATCTCTTGGATGATGATAAAACCATGATGATGATGATGTACCATTTCAACCAAGATGAAGCTCAAACTCCTTGACAACCAAGAAACCCTAATTTGAATCACACATCCTCAGATGATTAATGATCAATCCAATGAAACCCTAGCTTGCATCTCAACCTCTTTATCTTCTGATCAAGACCTAGGAGGATGACTTGCTCAATGTAGCCACATGATATGCAACATGCTAATGACTAATGACCTAAGAAATGCAATGCAATATGTTAAGCTAGTCCCAAGAGAGGAGGGCAAATTTTGAGGTGTTACAATAATCACCTTCTTGTTGTTTAAAACATCTTTGGTCATTAATCTCGACTTGTAGGTGTTTATTGTACCATCATATTATGATACTTCCTTTTAAACAAGAGGAGTCTCTTGGAGCTATTGCTTCCTTTTAAGTCTTAAGAGCATTTTCCACTTGAAGAATAATAGGAATCTTACGAACAAAATTCTTACTATTTATTTCTATTAGATAAAATAAATAAATTGATTATCAATTTTGTTCGACCCTAGATCCTTATCCTTTCAGACTCTCTTGCTTATTTTAAGTTCGGATTGTTTTTCAACAATCAATGGCGAACTTTCAATTTAATTTGTATTTCAATAATCTGTGGAAAACCTTCCTCACGAGGCTTTTTATTTGTGGAAAACTCAAATTTCTTATTCTCCGTAATAAGGATCTCAAAAATCGACATCTTGATATTCAATAATTACATCGAACTCAAAATATATATGTCTATATAAGTCGTATGATCTTTATATGTCTAATAATAATAAATCTCTTGGAACACAAATATGTTAATCACATAGAAATTAAATCCAAATTTAACAAATTTCTAACTCAAATAATTTTAAATTAAACGATATACTTTTTACTTCAAAATTAAATAATAAATTAAAGTTTATAATCAAAATTCAATTCTAAATTTTAAAATTATAAACTTTTATAAATTTGATCAATTAACAAATGATTTCTTATAAATGATTTCAAAATTAGTAATAACATCAACATGATTCTGTACTATATGCATGTTATTGTTTGAAGCAGTATGACTATTATATATGAGATTATTTGCAATTGCTTCTGTTGTGTTTATTAGCGTAATCATTTTCAAAATTTCAGCATATATATATCCATAAAAAGTAACTGGATTATATATATAATTAAAATAATTGAAACTGATAAAATTTCATTTCAATACATATGTTTATATTGAAGACATAGTGCACTGTCAGCAAATGATAAAAATTAAAATTGACGGATATGTATATTGCTCATTTCATGACATAGTACACCATCAGTTACTTTTATGCATTCAAATAAATATAAAGATTTTTTTATCAATTAAAATACGTTGATATAGAACTTATATATTAGTTACGGATACATGCAGTAAGGATCACTTCTATATTAATTACTTTCTTTTATATGTACATATCAACTAAAACAAAAATGCTTTCATATCAGTTTTAGTATTATCCGAAAATCTTAATATCAATAACAAGGTTCAAATATTAACGGTTAGCAAATTTTAAAGTTTTGATATTATGATTTCACATTAATTTAATTTCTATGAGAAATAATGAAAATGTATTCTATTTATAATCATAATTATTCTTGTGCTTAGAATATGTTCCCGATAGTAGTTTATCGTTTGATTTGATGTTTGAAATGAAAGTTGTCATTATTTAATAAACTTATAAAAAATTTAGAAAATTAATTTAAATTGAATAGATCGAGAATAAAATCCTAAATAAAATCCTTTTTCTTATAAATATTTTAAACACTTTCAAATAAATAGAACATTGAGTTAGAGTGATGCAAAGTATTCAGAGCAATCTCCTTTGTACCCCCACAATCGTACGTCACACCCCCACAATCATACGTCACACCCCCACAAAAATAAGGTTTACAATCCTCGTGGAAATGTTTCACTCAAGTAGGTAATTGTTTACACTCACTTTCTTCACTGGATTCATAAGAAATCAATTTTTATTTTATTTTTATTTTTGCAATGTCACTAAATATGTAATAATTGATAACTCACTGAAAAGTTTGTTTAGATAGTAATGTGTTTCTAAAAAATCATTGTTTTATTAAAGATAAATAAAGAATACTTAGAGATTAAAAGAATATTTTATTTTTATGTCATAAAATATGGTGATTTATTTTTTCACATTTTGCCAAATTTTATGGTGATTTCTTTTGTCTTTTCTTTTTATTTATTTTTCCGTTTTTTTTACTTTGACTATTAATTTTTTTTATATTTCATTGTATTCACAATTTTCTTTTTTCACTTATTTATTCTTCTTTTCAAGATTCACCCAACTTAAGGCAAATAAAAATATAAAAATGAATATTCTCTTAACTCAATCTATATCTTATATTTTTAAAAAGAATAATATTATTGTAAGAGAAAAATCGTGTGATTTTTTATGGAGACATACGTACATCCATAGAGGACAACATAACTTTGTGTTTAATCATTCATATATCATTAAATAACAAAAAACTCATTATATTTGAACAAAAACTTTCCATTTAAAATTTAAAAAATCATATTCAACAAAAATGAAATAAAAAAATAGCATAAAACAATATAAAATACAGTATAATGAAACTGAAAAAATAGAGGAGAGAAGATATTAAAAAAGATGAAAAAGAAAGAAAAGAAGATTGAAGAGATTAAAGAAGAAGGTGTGTGATAGAAACGAAATTAGAAGAGAGGGAATAATAACATAAAAATGAGAAGATGAAAAAGAAAGAACTTAAAAGATGAGAGATTAGAGAAGAAGATGTGAGATGTACCTGACGAAGAAGAGGAGAAGAAAGTGGGATACCGCTATCAGAGATTTGATTCGATTCGATTAACGATTTTCTATTAGGCCAGTTTGATTTTAAACATTTCTAATTTCTACATTTAAGCAGTTAGCAAGTAATTATTCGCTCACAAATAAGATTTTTAGGTCAAATAAGTATCTCTTAAAATAAACAAATAAAATGACCTTAATTTGAATTTATGTATAGAATAAATAGATAGAAATTAAAACAAATTATGTGGGGGTGACTTATGATGACATCTCTCTTATATATAACATGTGATTTGCTCACATATCAAGATTGGTCTATTGTAACCTAAATGAATCTAACATTTTTTATAAAAGAATTTTAAAACTTACTTTAAAACAAAAACTTGTTCATAATCATGTTATATTAAAACTTTATAGTTCTAACCAAATTTTGTGTGTTTCCAAAATACTAGTTTTAATTTTTAAAAATATTTGACTTTTAAGAATTCGTGCATACTAAGAAGTTTGAACCAAGTTTAATGGTAATCGCACATAACACTTAATAAAAAAAATCAAAGCATTCTATAAAAAATACATTTGGTTAATAATTACATTTGGCCAAATATAACAAAAAATATCCATGAAAAATCACATGTTTTTAAATTATATAAAAAAACACAACCAAAATAACAAATATCAAGGAGTGGGACATCAAGATGAAATACTCTGATTAAAAAGAAAGTAAATGATTAAAATCTTGAAAATATGATTCACATCCCCCCTTATTTTGGCCTTTATTTCCTCCTTGAACATCAATGATGAGCGTGTCTTACGAAATCTCATTTTTTTCACCATCATATACTACATCACCTGTGAGGTATCCACTAAGGGTCATGAGGCCGGTGGGCGATGGGAATTGAGGGAATTCTCATTCGTGAGGCAAATGAGGTGAAATGTGAGGTGGATGGTGTTCATTGGAACACAAGTGCAAGGTGAGTGGCACCGACGCGAGGCAGGTGTCTCGTAACGTGTCATAATTACGCTTATTTTTTGCATGTTGCTGAGATATGTGATTTTCTAGAGAGAGAAACTTAATGAGACCAAGAGAGAATTTATAGGGTTATTGATTCTAAAAATTTGGGAGTTGTTTGGTTGTAACCTAAGGATGGTAGATAATAAATCCACTATGAGCATTTGTTGATGACTTGGAAAAATGATGATAAAGATAAGACTTAACTCTTATTACACTTTTTACCTATATCTTTAAAGCATGACAAATAAGTTATTATTTGTGGTGAGAAAGTCATTATAACTTTGACAGAGGTCTAATTGACTATAAGAATGAATAAGTTAACCAAGATGAAAGAGTTGAAGGTTAATGGTAGTGGAGAAAACTTAGATGTTTGAAGAGGTATGAGTGAGAGTAAGGGAGACCAAAAGGGGAAAAGTTCAGGTTTAAGCCCAAGTCTAAGGGGTCTGATAAGTCGAACTACAAATGCTTCATATTTTTTTTATAAAAGTGATAATTTCAATAAGGAATTCCCGAAAAGGGGAGCAAGGTTGAATTTATTAAGATTGTGGTTGCATCATATAAGGATGGCTATGAGAGTATTTTTGCACTAGTGGTAACGAGTTTGGAAATGAAAACAATTTGAGTCATGGATTCATGATGATCGTATCACATGTGTCTAGGGAATGCGTACTTTGATACTTTAGAGCCGAATAGGTGCAATCATTTGACTTGGTAATAATAAGGTTTGCAAGGTTCATGGTATTGAGGTGGTTTGCCTCAAGATTTTTGACAACTATGAGTTTCTTTTATGAAATGTGGGGTATGCTCTCGAACTTAAGTGAAAGTTATTGTCTATAAGCATGTTTGATTATTTAGGCTATTGCACTATAAGTGATCATATCATTTTGAAAAAATTTCATGGTTCATTGCTAATTGATAAAGGGTATAAAAGTTGTGGTTTGTATGTTTTGGATGATTCCACTGTTATTGGTATTGCATCATTAGATAGTCAAGACTTTCATGATAAAACTAAACTACGACATTTTGGGATTATAGCATGTCACTAAAAGATATTTAGTTGAACAAGCTAAGTAAGGTTTTATATATAGTTAGAAATTAAACAAACTAGAATTTTGTGATCATTCTATACCAGAAAAACATCATATAATGAAGTTTATGAGTGGCATGCATAGCTCTACAGACCATTTAAGTATGTTCACTCATATCTTCGGGGCCTAACAAGGGTGACAACACACACGAGTGGTCTCTACTTTCTCACTATGATTAATGAACTATATAGAAGATTGGGTTCACATTTTGAAACATAAAAATAACACCTTCAAAAAGTTTAAGGAATGTTATACTATTGTAGGAAATTAGATGAGAACTAAATTGAAATTTTTAAGAACTAATAGTTGCCTAAAGTGTTTTTCAAATTGCTTTAACGAGTTTTGAAGAAAATAATATGCAAAGAGACATGGAATCATAGTTATCTCATTGCAACAAAATGGCCTAGACTAATGCATGAATATGACCATTTTAGAGGGGGTAAGATGCATGTTGTTGGGATCTGAGCTACCCAAGAGTTTCTAAGGTGATGATCAATAAATAACCATCCATTAGAATAGATCTTTATATATATATATATATATATATATATATATATATATGGAGGTTTGGAGTGAGAAATCAGTAGACTACTTAAAATTAAAGTTTATCATTTATGTATATCAAGCAAGACAAACATGATGTTATAGGTGTAAAATATGTCTTCATTGGTTATCTTAAAGGTGTGAAGTCATATGAGTTATGGAAGATGGAACCGAAGGGTCAAAATTCATAAACTAAGGTGAAGAACATGGGCCTATGTGCTTGCAGGTATAAACCACCGGTTGATTTTGATTATAACAATTGATGATATATGTCAAGTAACCTTTAAAGAAGATAACTATGTTAGTTAAATGACTTTTGGATGTTAAGAATTCTTTGTGAAAAATGATAAAGTGGGAGTTGATATCTACTATCCAATATTTTCTAATGATGGCATCAGATCATGAAGAAGTTATCTCAAGCCTCATCAATTAGATGATACATAAATCCAGTTGAAGTGTTAATCATATATTTAATCAGGTAAGGGATCTTGAAGTATGAAATAGATAAAGTGTGAAAGTTCCCCTAGTCATGCGCTTTGCGTCTTAGAATGATCAGTTTAATAGTAAAAGGTCGAGAGTAAGTCTTGAAGTATTGAGACAATCGCACACACATAGAATTTTTTTCAAACTCTCTGATTTCATAAAACTTCAGAAAACCTATCAAGGCATGTATGTAATTAATTTAGATGTATTTATAATAAATTAGGAAAGTTAAACCACCACCCAATTGATTAAGGATTTGTTCCAATTGATTAGAGCAAGGTAAACAATCTCTTAATCTATTAGAAAAGCTATTAATTGATTAATCCATATAGTCATTTTATGATTTCCTTTTTTAGATTAGGGTTGTCGTTTTTGAAGGAGTTTTAATTAATTACCAGCTAAGGTTAATCAATTACCTCAATTAATTGGCCCATAGATCATTTTCTTTTTTGAGCAAAAAATTGTCCTATATAGAGGAGGCTTCTCCTTATTTCCTTTGCACCCTTTCTTTTGAAAATAAGCCTTTATATTTTGTTCTTCTCTCTTTGCTCTTGAAACTTCTTTTTCATGAGAATTGTCGTAGTGCTTAAAGACGAAAAAGACCTTGTGATATTTGTGTTATGACTGGTGTTGTGCTTAATTTGTTATATTTAAGAGTGTGATTCTATTATGAATTATTTTGTAAAGGATTTAAAATGTAGCAAGCTAAACCCGATAAAAGCTTAGTTGTAGGTTCTCGAGTTTGACATATGTAAAAGCTTTGGTTTTAGGTTCTTGAGTTTGACTTGTATAAACATCTGGTTATAGGTTTTTGAGCTTCACATGTGTAAAAGCTATGTTTTTAGGTTCTTGAGCTTGACCTGTGTAAGAGTTCAAGTTTTAGGTTGTTGAGATTGAACTGTGTAAAAGCTCTAGGTTTAGGTTCTTGAGCTTGACATTTGTAAAAGCTTTGTTTGTTAGTTCTTGAGAAAAGTTTGTGTAAAATCTATTTTTGTTGAAGTTTTGTGGGAAAATCCCGTGAAAAGCTCAAGTGTGATTTTTCAATGGAACTTTCAAGAGAAAACTCTTGGGGACAACAATAAAAAAACTATCTTTGTTCAGTATAGTAGTGCTTACAACAATGTTCAACCAAAGAAGGTGCAAAATAATTTTCAACCAAGAATAACTTATGTGAGAAGTACTTTCCATACCTCTAAAAGAAATGAGTTATTGAATAAATCTTCATGTTTTTATTGTAATTGCAAGGGATATACCCCTAATACATGCTATATGAGAAGATTTGGTGTACCAAGTGGAGGTATGTTTCGGTTGAGAAAGGAACTAACAAAAAAGGATCAAAAGAATATTAGATACCTAGAAAGAAACATTAATTTATTTTTTGCTGGTGTACTTGAAAACCATATTTTCATCATTGTAATATAAAAATTGGTTGTTCAAGACAAAAGGATATCATTTAATACGATAAGTTAAAAACCCCTTTTGAAAATGAATTGAAAAGTTTGTTACTTTCAATTAGCATTGTGAAGAAGAGTAAGTGCATGCCATTATATATTTTTATTTAATACTTTAGTTATCCCGATGAATCTTTACACCATGGGTTAGTTGTTGTATTATTTCCCTCTCGATTATATTCCCTTAGTTATTCTACTTTTTCTTATTTTTGGTGATGTCAAAAGGGGGAGAAATGATATGATATATTTTGTTCTTGTTCATGATATTTTCAGGGGGTAAAAGTCTTAAATTTTAAAAGAAATGAGGGTATGTACTATAGGGAGAGTTTCTAGTTACTGTACAAATGGCAAGACTCATAAATATTAAAGAAACTTGTTGGTGAACAAGAAAATTTCAAAGAATGTTTGTCGTCATAAAAAAGGGGGAGAGTGTGAAGAAGAGTCTCTTATTGACATTAGCTAGGGTTTTGACGAGGACAAATACATCATCAAAAGAAGAAAATTTTAAAGTCATCAATGGTAACAAATAAAGTAAAAGATGAAGTCAATAATTGATCAAAGGAAACTAGCAAAGATCTTCAAATATTAGGTTAAATGTATTTATCTTTTGCATATCATGATTCATCTTATATATCACTTAAAAGATCAGAAAATATAAATTAAACTTAAGATAAACTATTTTCAAAAACGTATAAAAGCCAAGGAAGCCTTGCCTTAATAAGTTGTTTTCAAAGTGTAAAAATTTGTTTTTAGTGATGCTAGGAAAGTGGTAGTCGAATAATGTAGTGTTATATTTGGGAATCCCAAGGCTAGGACACCCTCGCCAAACAAATGGACTGCCCAACTGAATATAAGGGATTTGCCCAGGAGAGCCCGCAGACGTAGGAGCCATGCAAGAGAAAGTCCGCGCTGACTCCAAAAAGATAGATGACCAATAACCTTCCCTAGTAAGTGGGGAACTATTAAGACCATATCTAGGGGGAAAACCCTAAGAATCACTATAAATACATTATCCTTCAAGGGGATAGACATACTCTTACGTTATACACATTTGCTACTACCAACTACTACTCAAAGATCACTTTACTCTTAGTAGCATTCACATTATTAATCTAACTATCCGCCTATAACCCAGTAGTGCCGACCGCTAACAGGGCCTCTCAAATCACGTAAGATGGTCCTTTAAACAACCTAAAAAATAATTGCACATGGCTACTCACCACCGTGAGTGATCCTTCTCCCCAAACGTATAATATACCTACTAGGACCTCTGAGTTCCCCTGCCCTTGTAGGGGGGACACACACATCTGTACTTTTTGGATAATACAATGATGCCCATTGTGGGGCCAGATAAAATTAACATGGGCCACACCTCTTCTTAACAACCATCACCTTCCCTGTCGTACGCTTAACTCCTACACCTAACCATTATCATACATGGTAAATAGAAGAACTTCATCCCATACTCTTAAGGGAACCAGCGGTACAAGCCATATCGAGGCCATGGTGGAGATGCGAGCCGCTATAGACGAATTACAATGCCACATCTGGACGCTGGAAGACGACGTCCAAAACATCAGACAACCCTAATAAGAGGTCAAATTTCCATCCTTGGCCAAGTTAGATGGACGAAGTGATCCATACGAACATGTCACCTCCATCAACACACAAATGGCCATCATAGGAGCACTATACTCCCTGAAATGTAAGTTGTTATTGGGAACCCTTATGGATGCCTCACTCAGGTGGTACATGGGCCTCCATCGTGACTCCATTAACAACTATCAGGAATTAGTAGGAAGATGGTACACCAATTCTCCACCAATCACCACGGGAAGATGTCCAACACCAGTCGATTCAACATCTGCCAAGACCTGTTAGAATCACTAAGGGACTAGCTTGCCCGCTTCAATGAAGCCACCATCGAGGTCGTCCCTACGAACCAAGAAATGCTTGTGGGGTGTTCCATAATGGATTTAAGGTAATACACTTTAATGAATCCCTCGCACACTCACGTTTGCCGAAGTAGTTGCAAGGGCAGAATGCTACATTAAGGCGATGGAAACAATGCTGAAAAGAAGGTTTGCGACGCCAAGAAATAAATTTTCGAAAATAAAGATTTTCACGCCTTTGAATACCCACCGAGAATAGATCTTTGAAAATATGAAAATGAAAAATAAAAAAATAAGGAATTTGGGATATTTAGCATCAAAATATCTTAGAAGCCTCTTCTAAGAGAGTATTATTTGTTGATTTTTTCTTTCGATTTTCGAGAAAAAATTCGGAGCAATTCGAAACAGTAGCTTACAGAGTCACTTGATACACTAGAATATTTATTACTATACTGAAACCTTGAAAATCAACAAAAAAATAAAAATAAAATAAAATAAAAAGTTAATAACAATACTCTAAACTAGGATTCTAAAATTGACTAATATCAACAGAGAGTCCCCAGAAACAATGCTAATTTGGTTCGTTGTCGCACATGGGTCAAAAACGAATAATTTTAACTATCACCTCGGTGATGATGAAAATCGAGGTGAATATTTTTTTTTTGAAATTACATTGTTTACACAAAATATTAAAATAAATTATTTACAACAAATCTTTGCTCTTATTACTGAATATCTTCGTTGATATCCAGATTTAGTTGCATTCCCTTCTTTGTTCAAATGTTAAACTCCCTTTCTTGTTGATTAAGCTCCATTTTTTGCCGGTTAAGCTCTCTTCTTTGTGTAACTTGAAGCAAGAATGATTTTTTGTACCTGCAATCTATCAACTGAGTACAATTCAAAGGTTGATCTCCCTTCTTTAACCGATGGTTATTCCAAAAATACAACAACTACAACATCAACACCATTATGTGAGATAAATTGCAATGACATAAAAAATGTTTTGTTCAAGATAGAAGAATATTGTAGATTTTTTTTGTCTTGCAATTCATCCCAAAGAATGATGCTTGCGAGTTTGGGGAATTTCATATTAGTGAGGATTATGGTAAAATCGGTTTAACGAGTGCTTTTATAGTAAAATCTTATAATTTTATGTCTCAGTTAAATAGAAAACCGAAGAGTTAGAATATTTTGTATACACTTATAAACAAATAAAGTCATAAACTGCGATAGATGGGAATCAATGCTTGTACTGAGTTGTTTTTTCACCTCGGTGTTATGAAAAACCTAGGAAATGTATGTTTTTATTTTTATTTTTTTAAATAATAAAAAATAGCACGTCTTGACTTTATACCTCGTTTTTCTATTGTTCGAGGTGAAAACTTCGTCATGAAAAGCGTTATTTGTTGTAATGAATGCATAACTCTAGAACAAACACATACAATGATGTAAACCAGAGACAAGGGTTATAGAGACATACCATTGTAGTTCGATAAAAGTCACGATTTGCTATAAAACAGTGTTAGTGAAAACAAAATTCATATAGCAAATGAAACTAAACAAAATCCTAATTGTATTTAAGGCATGAAGAGTCTAAGACTCCCAAATCCCTATAAATCTTGTGGAAGGCATGAAGCAAGCTGACTTTTAGTGTCAACGTATTCAAAAACAACATCCATTTTTCCACATGATCTATAAGAAAATGATGCCGAATCTCAATGTGTTTGGTCCGTGAATGAAGTATCGGGTTCTTAATGAGGCGTATTGCACTAGTACTATCGCACTTAATTGGAATACATCCAAGTTTTAAATCACAGTCTAATAATTGTTTCTTTAGGCATACTAGTTGTGCACAACAACTACCAGTGCTTACATATTCAACCTCGATGGTAGAAAGAGTAACACTATGTTGCTTCTTACTATGCCAAAGAACTAAACAACTTCCAAATAAGTGACAAGTACAAATAATAATTTTTTCTATCCGACTTGCACCCCGTAAAACCAGAATCAAAATAGCGTACTAAGCTACAAGCACTGCCTTTAAGATACCAAAGACCGTGATGAGAGGTTCCGTTAAGATACCTTATTACGATCTTAAAGTAAAAATCCTTAGGCGATGCTTGATATCTAGCACACATGCATATACTAAACATGATATCTGACCTACTTGCAGTTAAATAAAGTAAGGATCCGATTATACTTCTATACTTGGTTACGTCGAAATCCACTTCTCTTTCATCTTTGTCAATAAACACATTTGAAGTCATGATTTTGAGATACTCTTCGAATCTTTCATATCAATCTTCTTGAGAAACTCTAGACAATATTTCATTTGACTTATGAAGGTGCCTTCTTCGAATCTTTGAAAGCTTCATCTTCTAAAGGAAAGAAGTCAAAAGAGAGATGTGCATATTAATTCTATACGGAGAATGTGAATTCCAATAATAAAAATGGTAAAAAGTAATGTTAAATTGGGTTAAAAAATAAATATTATGTATTTATTATGGTAAGTGTACTTTGTCAAAAATAACTCTTGTAATTACTGAATTTGAACTAAGTTTAAAAAGGGGCGTTAATGATATTTTGATAGCATATTATTTTTATAGATATATAGTAGATATTTAATATGTAAATCATATAACTTGGGGATAGTCATTCGAATTTCAGATATGACAAAATTTATAATGTTTTTGAAATTTTAATAATTGTTAAAATTAAAATAATCATTAAGATTAAAATAATTAAAAAATAAAATGAATATTACATAGAATTAAAAATAATTTAAATTTAAAATACGCAAAATCACGTAAGATTAAAATAATTAAAAAATAAAATAAATATTACATAGAATTTAAAATAATTTAAAATTAAAATACGCAAAGTCACGTCAACATAAATGATATTAAAAAAATGCTCAATCAACATATCACATAAATATTTTTGATAAGTCAGATGATTCAAAGACTAATATGGTCCAGTTTAATTTTGTAAGACTCAAATATAATTGTTTTTTTTATCATGGTATTATGTGATTTTTATGAGGACTAAAATGAGTCTCCATTCTAAATTTTTTTAATTATGAGTTGAACTTTCTTTAGTCTTTAATGCTTTTGATTGTTACCCTTACTAATATTATATATTACTGATATGTAATCTCATTGAAATATAGAGATATATAAAATTAAATATAAAAATATCTAGTTTTATTAGTTTATATCTTCATAACTTATAACTTTACTGTTTTCTTTAATAGGAAGATTACCCTTACCTCCCCTCCTTTGAGGTTTGTTGAAATATACACTAACTTTTTATAAATCTACATATATCAGTGATATTTTAATATAGACAAAAATCATACATAAATATCATATGTATTTATGATTTTTTTGTTGTGACTAAAAAGTAGAGAAGGAAGGGGTGTTGCTGAAGAGAAGATTAATGCAATTTTTAAAATTAGAGTGACTTTATGTGCCATAATTTATTAATTTTTGAACTTACAAGTTAACTCTACCATTTTAAAAGGCAATTTGTTGATTTACTATGTAAAAATAATAATAAACCAAACGGCGTCGTTGTGAACTCCTACACGTTGTTTAGGTTCGTTAGAACACATGTCCTATCCATGACAGCCACCTTTTTGTGAATAGCCCCGTCAGCGACTGCAATGGGCCGTAAACCACCCAAATCCACAGCCGTAGCCCCACCGTTATTCCGCCGCATCGCATCTCTCGACGACAGCATCTCCCGCTACATCCACACTTTCACAAGCCCCCTCGCCCCTAAACCCCTCCTACGCTCCCTAGAACACCTCGCCGATTTCCGTTTATTTTTCCCCGTAACACTCTCCCTCTTCTTCGCCACTCCCTCTCACTCTCCGCTCCGTCCACACCTCCTCCTCCCTCTCATCCTCTGTTCCCTCCTCGATCTCATCTTCGTAGGTTTCCTCAAGTTCCTAATCCGCAGACCTCGCCCTTCCTACGCCATTCACGGCGACTACAGCGCCGTCGTTCCCGTTGATAAATTCTCCTTCCCGAGCGGTCACTCCTCCAGAGTATGTTTCATCGCCGCAATCTTTTCACTCTCCCGCGCTCGGATCGTTGAAGCTGTCGCTGATCCTAGTCATCCGCGGCTCGCTTTGCTCGTTCACAGGTGGATCGAGGGAGACGAAGCTATGGCAGTTAATCTGTTGGTTGCTGCAGTTTGGTCTTGGGCTCTGACGACGGTTGTTTCTAGGGTTGTTCTCGGAAGGCATTATGTTCTCGATGTTGGCTTCGGCGCATGCCTTGGTGTTCTGGAAGCTTTGTTCACCTTACATTTTCTCAATTTCACTGTTTTAGTTTGAGGTAAGAATATTGAGATTGATTTGTTTAATTGTATTGCTATCTTGATAAAATGAATATGCTTGAATTTAATCACATGTTTAGACTTTGATTGGATTGATGACAGAATCGTATGAGATGAAATAGAGCGGAAATGAATGAGAGTGGTATGAATTCCATTCCATCACAAGGAATTAAGAATTTTTCTTATTCCGTCATAAAATTTTTAAACAATAGAATGAAATCTTCATTTCACTCCGGTTCCGCTCCCTTCTATTTCACTCTGTTTCATTCCGTTTATTTTAATCACATCTGCTATGTAGGGTTAATGCTAGGGTTTACACTAGCTTTTAGTTGTGCTAAATTCGTTATCTTTCTCTTGGCAAAAATATCAATGTCCATTTTGTTGTTTAGCTATCCAGAGATGAGTGTTATTCTGATAATTTTTTTGAAGATATTTTATTGAGGTTAAGTAGATAATAAAGTTGAATTCATGTGCTTATAGAGAGAAGAGAAGTTAGTCTTCAAATTTGTCATAGAAAGAAATTGCAAGCTGGGGACATAGACAAGCAGAGAGAGATTGAGACATCAACTTTAAAAGTAGTTGTATTAGTATATGTGTTGATCAATGTCATAGAGATTCGATAAAATTATACTAGTACATTGACTGTCGACGGTCTAATACAACTCTCTCCTTTTATCCGGATTTGTGACCGGCTATGCATTGCAAAACTAACAGATTAGTAGTATTAGTATATAAAGAGTAGAATCTATAGCTATCATGGTCTTACTATAATGGTCTCCAGAGAGGCATCACAGTTGTATTGATTAAATTTATCCGTAATTTGATGCAATTGATACGAAACTGCTATCACAATCACCGTTTAGAACTATACTAAAATCTATAGACTTTGTTTAGGAGTTTGAAAGGGAGGAGAAGTGAGGGTTTAAGAGATTTATTAAAAAAATAATTATAAAGAAATTGTTAACATTTAAAAAAAATGATTTTGTATAGAATGATAAAAGAGGATTCATCGTTAACATATTTTTAATTTTAAGAATACTATAACATAGATTATATTTGAACAATTTGTCTAAGCTCTCCAAACCCCTCATATAATACAATTTTTTAGTTCTTCAAATTAGAGGGGTTTTGATTTTTGAATAAAAATAAATCCTCAAACCCCTCTCCACCTAAATTCCTCTATTCTTTTCACTCAATTCTTTCCTTTTTTTCAAAGTCCTTCCCTTTTTCTTCCCTTCAAATTTTCAAACAAAGATGCGAGATACAGGATAGATTGCAGCAAGAAAATGAAGTTGAAATGTTAGGGAAGCTAAATGTTAGCTACCTAGGATGAGTCTAAGTCTTTGATCTGATATATAATAAATTGGTTTATATCTGACCTTGTTTGAATATAATACACATTTTTTCTAGGAATGGGATAATGTATTTGCTAATGAGTTTGAATCTTTTTATCTATTGAATTTTCATATTTATCGACGCAATCCTTATTTTGTCTAGAGCTCTATAAGTTAATTCCATCACTACCGACAAAGAACTTCATTATGTATTAACATTTGTTTGGTTATATTTACTATAGAAAAAGCATTTGTCTTGGCTCCGTCAAGATTTATTTCTAGGTCTGCCACTAAACTCTACTGATAGTACCACATTCCTTCACAGCATCCTCCCCAGGAAATACCAATTTAGTTGGTGAAAGAAATGTTTTGCGAAAATGTTACTACAATTTATTTAATTGAAAATGCTACTTTGATGTGTGTGTTTAGCATAATTGGGCTTAAGAAATGCTCTCTTGAAATTTGATTGTATGAAATATCAATATGATAAAAACCGATACCAAACAATAAAATTTAATAGTAATTACAATGAGTTTTCAAGAAATTCAAGAGTCTTGTTTCTTTCTCTTCCAAGAATTCGAGAGTTTGGTCTCTCCCTCCCAAATATAATTTTTTTTTTAAATTTTCAGCATGCTCAGAACATGGTTGTGTTTCCATTCTTATTAAGATTTGTAACTGTTCCTAATAATAATTATTACTCTAATAATACTAATGGCCGCTCATAGAGTCTGTCACGGTTACAAACAACATTTATAATGTCTGTTCCTATGCCTGCAACTGCTACTTGTCAGAATCTAATAGCCACATTCAGTTTTGATTTCTAATAAGATCTAACGATACTCCCTCCTAAAAAACTATCACCTTGTCCTCAAGGTGAAGGGTTACCCAAGTGCTCACTAGGGTCCCAGAACTTAAATTTAACCACTTCTTCTTTGGGTTTCTCATTATAGTTCTCATCTTTCACATTTTCCTCCAATAGCGAGACTTGAAATTGGTTGTTTGCACATATATGTCTAAGACTAAACTTCTCATCACATCAGAAATATAGTCCTTTACGTGATTTATCTTGCAGTTTGCATCTGTCAACCTTCTAAAGCTCGTCCCTTTGAAAAAAGAGTTTAGCTGTGACTGATTTGCCTCATCCGTGGAACTTGCAACAGTGAAAATAGTCTGTGCATGGCTTTTATTTCCTGGATGCCATGTCACATTCCTGCTATTGTCGTAGTTTTTGAAGGTCCGTTCACCACCAGAATTTGTACCACCATTCCCTTTATTCAACAAGTTATTTTTCTCATCAATCCTTTGTGCATAATCCATTAATTCAAATAATCTTTCAATTGGATGAAGCTTTAGTTCAACCCTTATCACATCTTTGAGTCCATTCAAAAAAATTCCTTTTAAATAAGAGGACTTAACACATTTCAAAGGGCCTGCATATAGCTCAAATTGCTCTCTATATTCTTCCACTTCCACTGTTCCTGTTTGTTTGAGACTCAACATCAATTCAAAGGGATTTTGGATCATTGAAGGTTGAAAACGCTTAAGTATGACTGTTTTAAATTCCTCCCATGTAAAGTTTGGTGAAGACATCTTCCACCATTGATACCATACAAGTGCTTTGCCCTCCATGACTACCATTGTTGCCCGCAGTCTCTGTTTCATCCACTCGCTTCAGGTCAAAATAACGCTCAACACGGTTCAATCCACTATATGCATCAGTACCTTCTAAAATTGGAATTTCCAATTTTCGCCATCTTTCTTTGCGAGACTGTGGATTTCAGTGATTCACAGACACATCCTCTTCATCAATTTGGTCCTCGTTGTGTCGTGATACTACTGAACTTTGGTGCCTCGTGCGATGAACAATTTCGACTAATTTCATCATTTGTCGTCTAACCTCCATTTGCTCCACACGGTCTTCTTCGTGTTGTTTCTCCATTGTTTCTTTCATTGCTAACAGCGCTTCAAACTCACATTCTAACAGTTCCATTCGTGCCTCCATCTCGCTTCTAGTAACCACCATCAATGTAATAATGACCGTAGGGCTCCGATACTAGTTGATAGAAACTGATACTAAACAATAAAATTTAATAGTCATTACAATGAGTTTCCAAGAAATTCGAGAATCTTAATTTTCTCCCTTTCAAGAATTCGAGAGCTTGGTCTCTCTCTCTCTCTCCCTCCCAATTATAACTTCTTTTTAATTTTAAGCATGCTCAGAACATGGTTGTGTTTACATTCTTATTCTAAGTTTTGTAACTCCTATTACAAATAACATTTATAATGGTTGTTCCTATGCCCGCTACTTGACAAAATCTAACAACTACATTTATTTTTTGTTTCTAATAGTTCTTAAGGTCTAACAAAATAGAATGGAAAAACTACTGGTGTAATGTGTAGTTTTCTTGTAAGCATTCTATGCATGTGATAAAAAGGTTAATTCAGGATAGAGTACAAAATTGCCTTTCCTTTTTTCTAAAACCATTTCATGAACGTTATTTGTTTCTGTAAATAGTTTTTATTCCAATTCTGTTTTGGTTAGTTTTTCTATATATAACCGATCCCAAATCTAGATAAAAGGAGAGAATTGTGTTAGATAGTCGAAAATCAATGTAAAACTTTGTTGAATCTCTATGATTTGGATCAATTATGTAATAATGTGAATGTTAGATTATTGTCTGAAAGCAACATGTGTATGGTAGAAGTACAATGTCAAATGAGCAAGGGGCGTTGTATCGCCGCCTGAGTGCAGTGAAAAACACGCAGTGAAAAATACGCAGGTTTCCATATTTTCGTGAACGGGTATGGGTAAAAAAATAGTTCATGAGAGTAGGATTTGCTTAGGAACATGGAATATAGGCACGTTTACTGAGAAATCTATAGAAATAGTGGACACTATGGTATCAATTTCACGTATCTACAAAAAATTAAGTGAACAGGTGAAAAGTTGAAAGAATTAGACAATTTAAGATTTAAGCTTTAGTACACATGCAAAGTTAGATCGAGAAATTGGGTGAGGATTATTGTACACAAGAAGTGGAAGAAGGATATTGTGAATGTAAAAAGAGTAGGATATCAAATCATAGTCCTGAAATTTGTAGTGAAATGAAACAAGATACCTTTAATGTTATTAGTACTTACGCACCTCAGGTTGAGTCAACATAACACCTTAAAGTAAAATTTGGGAGGATTCAGAAGACTTGTTTCAGGACATACCCCAAGGAGAGAATATTTTTCTAATATGTTTGGTCCTCTCATATATGCAATGCAACTTGGTTATCACAAATAAGTGTCATTGGTGTTGCTTTTTCAAATTGAAATCTTTGAGCAACCGCTTCAAGCAAACGAGCTCCCATGTTACCAGTGCCATAATCCTATATTCTGCCTCTACGTTTGATCTTGTAATTACATTTTGTTTTTTATTTTTACAAGATATTAGGTTCCTCCGACAAGTGCACAATACCCATAGGTGGATCTCTCTATCAATGGGTGAGCCTGTCCAATGAATATCAAAATATCTAACTATCTGAGTATTGTCCTTTATCGTCATAAATGAAACATTTTTCTGGAGCACCTTTGATGTGTCTCAGAATTCAGATAATAGCGTTCATATGTTCTTCGCAAGGAGAATTTAAAAAAAGACTTACCACACTAACAACAAAAGAAATGTCTGAACGAGTGAATGTGGGATAATTTAACTTTCCAACCAATCTCCTATACCTCCCTGAATCACATAGAGGCTCCCCTTGATTGGGTAGGAGTTTAACACTTTGATCCATAGGAGTATCAACTGGTTTAGCGTTTAACGAACCTATTTCTTCCAAAATATCCATAACATATTTCCGTTAAGTAATTACCAAACCATCTTTAGATTAGGCTACCTCAATACCAAAAAATAATAGAGTTTATCAAGGTCTTTCTTCTAAAATTGATTCGAAAGATGTTTAAACAAGATTATTTTCTGCTGATCACTATCAGTTATGACAATATCATCTACATGCACAATAAAATAAATACACCTTTGGTTTGAGTGACGATATAAAACATATTGGTCGGCTTCACTACGGACCAGACCAAACTGTTGTACTACGGTGTCGAATCTTCCAAATTAAGCTCTTGAAGATTACTCAAGACCATAGAGAAACCTATGTAGCCTACAAACCATAGTCGATGAATCCTCCTGAGCAACGAACTCGGGTGGTTGCTCCATATATACTTCATCTTCAAGATCACCATGTAAAAATGCATTTTTGATGTCAAGTTGATGAAAAGGCTAATGTTGAATGAGTGCAATGGCGAGAAGAAGTCTAACTGATGCCATTATGACTACATGTGAGAAAGTATCACTATAATCCAACTCAAAAAATCTGAGTGTATCCTTTGGCTACCAAGTGAGCTTTAAATCGATAATGTTACCATCTGGACCAACCTTTACTGTATTAAGTCAGCGATGGGGTTCTAGTGGGTCAGACCCTCTAGACTCATAAGGAACAATGGTAGAAGGGACATTAATAACTTTCGGAAGAAGTGTAAGAGTATTTCCTGATGGGGTTCTAGAGTCACGTGGTGGACTCGAAATATGGAATAAACTTAAAAAAGGTAACATCGGCTGATGTAAGGTATCGTTGTAGTGTAAAAGAATAACAATAATAATTTTTTTTGGGATCGATGATAATCACGAAAGACACTTTAGTGATCGAGCTGATAGTTTCAAGTCCAAGAGAGAGCTTGTGAACAACACATGTAGCCCTGAAGATACGAGGAGGAATTGAGTGAATAGGGGAATGGGGAAAAGGATTGAATGAGGGATATTATTGTTAAGGACAAATGAGGGCATGCAATTTATAAGGAAACATGCCGTTTGTACATCATTCCCCCAAACACAAAGTGGAACATTATTATAGAGAAGTAAGGTTCGAATGACTTCGACGAGATGCCAAGAGTTTAGACCCCCACCCTCTAATATGTCCGTCCCGTCCCGTTTTTTTCCCGGGCTTTTGCTGACATGTGAATTTACATAAATTTGTGTTTTTAGGCTTAAAAGGTGCAGTGTACGCAAGCTTTCCGCGTCCCGTCCTCATTTTTTTTGTAGGGAGGACATAGGTTTTAGGTCTGCATCATAGACTATGCCCGTCCCGATTTTTTGCGGGCCGCAGGGAGGTCCTAAACGGGGCGGGCATGCTCGTTTGCCATCCTAGTGTGTGCAACCGAAGCAGTAGAACCAAAGTTCTGATTATTTTAACACCACCTGAGAATATCATCGTAGCTTGGCGTAAAGCTTTGAGGAGTAGTCATGAGTATCTAAAGGGAGAAAATATCACTAGAACGGGTTGAAATTGGGGTTGTTTGAACAAGACGTCGTATTTCCGTAGACGGTAAATAAAAATGGAGGGCAAATCTGAAACCACGATAGAAAGTCAAGTGCAACAACTAAAACGACGACAAGATTGGAGGCTAGATGCGTCCTCACGTGCGACAAGAGAGGTGGAGGGGGTGGTGCAGGAGGTCCACGCGCTGAGGAGGGGGCGGAGTTTGGTAGCGATTTTATGGATATGGGCCAGATCACAGCAGGCGGTTTTGTTAGTTGGGGTGGTATGCCGTGAAATTGTCGGAATCTGTGGCAGTGGCGGTGGCAGAGCGGTGGTGACCAGAAAGTGACATAACACAGATGCCATAATGAGTCACGATAGTGGATGGAAGGTAAACCAGAGTTGGACACAGTTTGCCGAAATATTTTCTCATCGAAAGACAGCGGGTAAACTAGGTAAGCACGATGAAAAGTTACCTCTTAACAGACTTTAGATACCATATTAAAATACAAGAGATTGAGAGACATTTGAATAGAACCATGTTTGAATAGCATTACAAAAGTTTTATTATATAAGGAAATATACAACCAATCTTTAATAATCTTTCTTTATTAGTGGATGGACTTTTTTCTTCACATCCAATTTGAAAAATTGAATTCCATGGGAGATTCCGCTGGCCTACACTCCAACATCCATGTTTCTTGAAGTAAATCCAATACATAATAATTCCTTTGTAATATGTACATTTCATGTTTGGATCACACCACTTCCATTCTAAGGAAGTAGTTCAATTGAGTATTTTACAGCTCAAATTCCTTAGCAAGGAACTACTATAGCTCTTCTATCCCATTGTGATCAGCACCGGTGATGACAATGCCATCTACATAGACAATAAAAATAGTCATACCTCCTTCTTTTGAGTATTTTATAAACATAGTATAGTCGGTTTGGCATTGGGTGAACCCATGAAGTTTAACAACCCGTGTAAGTCTTTCAAACCAAGCTCAAGGGGGCTGTTTAAGACCACTGACTTGTTAAGCTTACACACCTTGTCGAATTTTCTCGTGAGTCTAGACTAGGTGGAATTCTCATATAGACTTCTTCAAACTCACCGTTCAAAAACACATTCTTGATATCTAGTTGTTGTAGAGACCAGTCTAAGTTTACTCCCAATGATTGAAGAACACAAACGTATTACAAACCTTCCACCCAAAATATTTGGATGGTACAACCTTTATTCAAAACCACAAACCAAATTTAAGCAAACAAGACCCAAAAGCCTTAAAATGCATATTCGTGAGATATTTACCATTTAAGAAAGGGTACAAATGTTACTATCCTTTAAATAGATAGCTCTATCACGCCATGGACGTGACATTCTTTTGAAGACAACCCTTTTATTCCAAAGGTGTCATTCAGGGGAAATTGACTAGTGAATATCAAGATTAGAAGACACCAATTCTTCAAGCTATTCAAGCTCTGATACCATGTGAAGTATTATTTTTATTTCCTTTGCTGCAAAATGTGTTACATAGGATGTATATACACAATGCAATAGGAAGGCGACAAACTAAGTTCTTACCATTAGTTCCTATATATACAAAAGGAAAGAAACGGGAATGTTGTTGTGAATAAGTGAGATATCAATTAATGAATTACTGTCCCATAATCATTGACAACGGGTTGTCATGATATGTTATAAAAAATGCAAATCAGGAGATGATCTAGAATTAATTCCATATCCATATTCAACACTTATCACATATAAGAGTGGGGTGATATGATCTCCTATGAATTTCTTTTTTATTGAAAAATTAGATAGGAAGATTTGCTTGAAATGTAAAGTAAAGTTATACCTGGAGAGAAGCTACCCAACAAAGAGTATTGATTATGGATGTTAGAGTCAAAAGTAGAGCAAAGAGAAGAAATCAAATGAGATCTTAATGAATCAAGTGGTGGCAGTTGAAGAGTGAAAAACAAAGAATTTTTAACACAAGTTCTTGGAGGGGTTTTGGACAACCACATGGAAGTGCAAATGATACGTGAAACAATATGATATAAGAGATTAGAAAAATAGTTATAGAGACGTTGAGAGAATCTAAAGGTTTTGGACCTTAAGGTAAAGAATCGTGGTGATGGAACGAAAATGTTAAGAGTAAAGTCAGAGTAAAAAACAAATGTTTTAAAAAATGGGCTAAGTGTAAAAATCCCGAAATTTGGGAAAAGTTTAAGATAGGAAAGAGACCAAAAAGACAATGAGTGAAGAAAAAACTTAAGCTTTTGACATATCACATCAATCTTTAGGAACCAAGTAGGGAGAAAAATCTGTATATATGCTTGCTAAGGAAAGAGAAAGAAAGATAAGAGATTTGTATAAAGTGAAGTGAGTTAAAGATGAAAAAGGAAAATTTTCGGTTTATGAAAATGATATAAAGGATAGGTGGAAAAAGTGTTTCAATACTTTATTTAATGAAGGATATGATATTTCATCAGACTCTAATTGAGTCGACATTATAGAAGAGAATCAAAACTATAATTACATTTGTTGGATTCAAAAACACAAGATAAAAAAAGCGTTGAAAAGGATAAGTAATAGTAAGGCAGTTGGGCCAGACAACGTACCTATTGAATTGCGGAAATTTCTTGGAGATAGAGGCATTGAGTGACTCATCAAATTTTTAACGAAATTATGAGATCAAAGCAAACGTCAGATGAATGGAGACGATTCATTTTAGTTCCAATATATAATAACAAGGGGGATATACAAAATTGTGCAAATTATAAGGACATTAAACTTATGAGTCATACCATGAAGTTATGTGAAAAAGTGATTGCATGAATACTAATAAAAGACACTGAAGTTATTGATAATCAATTTGATTTTATGCCAGAGAGGTTGACCATGAAAGTAGTCTATTTACTACGATGTGTGAAGGAGCCGTATCAAATGTATTGACAAGACTTGTACATAATTTTCATTGACTTAGAGAAATATGATAGAGTGCCTAGAGAAATTTTTGTGGAAAACGCTAGAGGAGAAAAACGTTAGGAGTGCTTATATTCGAGTTATCCAAGATATGTATGATGGGATATCTACTAGTGTGTAGACGTGAGTGGGGTGATTGGCGATTTTCTCATAACAACAGGTGCAATGACATAGCCCTACTTGAAGAGGCGGTAGAGGATTTAAATGAGAGATTAGAGACTTAGAGACAATTCTTAGAAGCATATGGTTGTCGTCTGAGCAGAAGTAAGACGGAGTACATGAAAATGTAAGTTTATCAAAATGAAAAGCATTTTTAACCTAGAGGTGAAAGTTGGAGACCATATTATACCCACACAATTCACACGGTTTAAATATTTTTGGTCTATAATAGAAAACAATGGAGAAATAGAAGATGTAAACCATCAAATTCAAGTTGGGTAGTTGAAATAAAAGAGGGCCTCCGAGATTTGATGTCACAAATACCGCTCAAAACTAAAGGGAAAATTAAAAAAACAACGGTAAGACTTGCGATATTGTACGAGACAAAATGTTGGACGGTTAAGAACCAACACGAGAATAAAGTAAGTGTAACATAAATGAGAATGTTGAGATGATTGTGTGGTAAGACTAGACAAGATAAGATTAGAAATGACAATATTAAAGTGTTGGAAAATAAGCTCAAGTGGTTTGCATATGCAGGGAGAAGACCGGTTGATTTTGTTATAATGAGAGTAGATCATATGGAAAAGAGTCAAACAAATAGAGGTAAAGAAAGACCTAGAAAAACAATAAGAGAAACTATTAAGAAAGATCTTGAGATTAACGAATTGGATAAAAACATGGTCTTTGATAGAACATTATGGCGTAATTTGACCCATGTAGCCGACTCTACTTAGTAGGATAAGGTTTGGTTGCTCTTGTTGTAAATAGTTTTTTTTTTCTCCCGCTCCTTGTTATAATAATCCAATTTCACTTTCAATTGGCATTTGTTCTTAAATTTTTACTTTATATGATCTAGAATTTTAATTGTTCTCTACATTTCAATCCATTTTAACTTTTTTTCAGACTCCTCGTTAGTGGGATGACTTAGCTTAGGAAAATTTGAAAGAAAACGTATTATAGGGTAAAAGGACTATATCATTATTGCCCATGTCAAGTGTAGTGTGGCCCTTGCTCCAATTATGAGGTTGCTTAAATGAGAGATAGAATATATCAAGACAGAGTGTTAAACACTAAGTGGGAGAGAGAATCCAAATGAAGCATTATAATTCATGATAAGTGTTCACCTGTCACAGAAGAGTGGGGGAAAAAAAGAAGTTCTTAGGAAATTTATTTTTGAATTGCTGTGTGGTATTCTTCGTGACAGCCTTTTGGTCGTGCACATGTTGTTTTGGGCAGATGGCATTGGGTAGGTTGGTTCATGTTTGTTAAAGCCTGAGGCTGTGTATTAGGTTCTTGGTAAAGTTTGTCCACTGGATTCTTGTGGTGCATCTTTTCCTTTTCTTTATCTTTGTTTTTTTAGATTGGCTTCTTAGAACAGTTGCCTATGGAATAGGCTTAACATTGACAACTATAAAGATCACCTTTTCCTTTTCTTCCTTTCCCTTTTCTCCATCAGAGTTTTGTCTGTACTTCTAACCATTTACTATCTCTTTCTCTCTCTTGTGAGTCTTAAAATATGAGTACTTACAAAGATGATTGAATGTAAATTAATGAACTTGATTTATAGAATTACTTTGGTTAAAAGCAGATTTAAAGAGAAGTGATTTGTATTCGGATTCCATCCACTTGAATCTGAAAACTAAGAAGAGTTTCTTATTTCAAAGACGCATTTCAATCTCAAATTGTGTTTAAGAATTGAAGTTTCAAAATTTTTCAAATTTCAATAATTCGTATTTTGAACCATAACAAATGTGGTTGATGCTTTGCAAACACAACCACAAAAGTGGAAGCATTTGACTTAGTGTAACTTGTATGGCTGATTGTCCATTAGACGGATAATATTAATGATGCAGAATCTGATGCTGTTGCTTATTTCCTTTTGTTGTCTTAGGTTCTAATGGAGCGCATTGAACTTATGCTATTTGAGGGGATCAAATCTTTCTAACCAGGATCCAATTGATAATGAAGACATGAATGTTATAGGACATTGAGGTCCTGATTCTCACAAGTAATTTGTGAACACCTATATGACCAACATCCAGCAAATACTACTTGGTCTCAATTCTTTCCTCATTCATTAGCTAAATGGCTCCCTACCTTCATTGTTGTTTCTTATTTATTCCTTGGAATTTGAAATTTTTCTTTCCCTATACTCTCCCCTATATGCTTGTAAATAATAAATGTAGACATGTGATATATAATCCACGGTAAAGAAGCTCTGTTTTTAATTTATTTGCAACATTTTTTGTCTTATGTTTCATTCAAACTAAAGGATATGTGGCATGCATTGATTCCTTGTCTAGTGCTCAAATTTTCTGCTTCTGTCAGATTTCTATTTTTTCTTGCAGAAGTACTGACACCAAAACAGTTTTTTCTGTATAGTCTTAGGAATCTGGAGCTGATTTATGTGATTCTGGAGTTAGTTTTTGTCTGGTCTATCTCCAATTCCCACTTCAAAAGTTCATTAGGATAAGATTTAGCATTTATGTTAATAATAATTATCCTGTAGTCTATTAGATTTGATTAAAGAAGGGTTAAAGATTTGTGTGATGTGTCTGGTGCCAACCATAAACTGAAACTTAGACCCATCAACAATTGAAGGATAGAAAGTTGTTAGGTCAGTTGCTTCTTTTGCATGTGCCTCCTACTGTGAGCAATGCTTTTTTATCAGATAAGTTGGTTTTGATTTGATTGACTGATTGATCCCTCTTTGCTTTCCTCTCAAATTTGGAAAAAATATTCATAAACTTACTACATTAGCGCAGACGGTGGTTGTTATGTTGTGCTGGCAGCATCATTACCACAGTTAGGATGTGTATATTATTTGCATGTGGAACACACCAAAGGACGAGTGAAACTAGTCATTTTCTGTTTTATTGACTTATGTGGGGGCTCATACCATTAACTCCCAAGAGAATTTTAAGCGCACAGTATCAATTTGGAGGAAGCATTCACCTTCTTTCATATTTGTCCACAGAAAATTTCTCTCCTTTCAATTCTGTTTTTTCTTGCTTTGATGCTAATATAATTGTATCTATCTACATTAAACTTTTGATGTTTATTACCGCCTTAGATTTTAAGGGAAATCATTTTCTTAGACAGTGCTGAAACAGGTCAGTGTTGGAATCCACTATAACTCGAGGGGCCTACGACGTACATCAAGCACTGTATTTTGCTTAGTGAACATGAATACTAAGTTAATGCTCAAGATTTAAAGTGGTTAGAAATTTGCATCTTGTGGGACACATTCTTTCTTGCTTTTGATATTTTTCCTGCATTATTGTCCCTCAGTAATGAGAAACTTCCTCTCTGCAAAATAATAATACTAACAACTTTTTGAACGATTTATTGTAGGAGCAATGATTCATACATAGTCCTTGATGTTGAATAATGTTAAATGCCTTGAAAAATAAATGACAAATACAGTCATTTGAGTGCTTTTTTTAGGGGTAAAATAAATGAATTATTATTGTACTATTTACTCGTTTAAACTTTGATACTCGTGTATTTACCCTTTCCATTTGCTTTGAGTTTTTAACAGAGAACACTTATTCTATTCATTCACTTTTCAGATTTTGATTGCTGTTAAACTCATACATGGTCTTGGATAAAACATTATAGTGAAAGTTGATCTATGTAGCCGATCTCATTCAGTGGAATAATGCTTGTTGTTGTTGTTATATTTGAACTCATATGCTATTGCAGTTGCAGTTGGTCAAACAATAGGTATTGAATTTTATGATTATGTAGAACAAATGTAGTACTGTCTCGTGTGTACATCCTTGTCAGCATAAAGGGTGTTGAAGAGTAGACATTGCATGAAAAAGGAAACCCTGAAACCTCAGTTCTTAGAAAACGGGCTTTGTTATTAACAGGGTGAGCCCTCCGTATATTAACCATATATAGAGTGTGTGGTACTGCTTTTGGTTCAATCAATTCAATACTCATAATTTGGTGGCTGTCAAGTTCATTCGTACAAGCACCTATTTGGGTCTTTGAGTTGGTTTCGAACCACATGTAGTATCTTTTAATTAATCAAAAAACAAAGATAAGCAATGAAAAATGTTGAACATGCATGCATGAATGAATGATGTATGATGAAGATGGCTCATGATAGTGAGGTAATAGTCAACATTTGAATTGTGTATTTTGATTGGTGTCATAGAAAGTCATGCAACCATCATGTGAGGTTTTTTCTCTGTTTTTGTACGAATTTTATTTTGGGGGATTGTGTGCATTTGGGTGTGGAAACATTAAACAGATTTTTGGACTCATTTGAAAAAGCTATAATAGAGGACAGGACCACTCATCCAAATTGGATATTGGATGCAGAAACTGCAGGACTTTACTTGTCTTTCTAATTTTGCCATGTATCCAAATATATCACACTGTTATACAAACCAAAGAAACTGGGCAGAGAGGTTCAGGTGAGAAAGATTACTGACACCATGTGGAAATCAAAACGGTAGAAAGAGTTTCAAAGAGATGAAGACAGTATATGCATCATTTGAAAACTGTCTCCTCTTGCCCCACTAATTATCATATCTCATCTAGACCTCTCATAGCTTCCTTTTTCTTTTTAATGTCTCTTTAAAATCACTTTTTATTACATGCATCGTCACACATTTTGACAATCGTAATAGTTGATTTTCATCGGACAATTTATACGATGAGATAAATATTTGTTAAATTTAAATTATAGACAATCAATCGAATTTGAATCCCTGTTGTCATAAATCACACAGAGAATCATGGTCACAGTTTATTTTTGACCTAACTATGTGTCTGAGTAATTGCAAATTTTTTAAATGGATGTGAATTTTGTTATAATATTTGTTGCTCCATAAGTTTGTAGAAATTATTCAAAAAGGATCTTTCTTTTGTCTGCAATAATGTACCTAACTGACACAGAAGAGAAGATGCCATTGTTTGATTTATTTATGCCATGATATAAATTACATATGAGAAAAACTTTTGCCAAGGCACAGAACTGCATAAGTAACTTGTGCCTCTTGTCTATGTCCAACTATACCAAGCTTAATTTGTTTGGTCTCATAGATAGAAAGGAAATTAAATGACATCTTAGTAAAGAAAATTAACAAAATTAAAAAAAACATCAAGAGTCTTTCACATTTTCATCTCATAAAAGATGAATAAATAAGATGTCGTAGATTCAAATATATCTTTTTACATTCAGATATCAATATGGTTTTCAACTGAGTTATATTAACGGAACGCTTTTTTTCTTTCTATTATTGAACAATTTTGGTTAGTTGGAAAGTGATGGTTAAAGTAATAAAGTTTTGAAAAAAGGATGGTCCCAACAAACACTGCAAGAATTTGTCCCTAGGTAGGTAGCTAAGTTGTGGGCAAGGCTATATGTCTCTGTGCACACAAGGGCTATGATAGAAGGCCACATGCAAAAAATGTATCACCGACCCATCTTTCTATGATAAGTTACAATCATAAATTCCCCCATGCATTCTCACTCATGCAATCCACAACCATTTCTTTGTGCCTAATTTTCAATGCCATCCCACATGATCATGTTTCAATTTTAATTGGTCAACAAATCACCACATTTCACCTTAAACCCTTTCCATCCATTCACATTTCATGAACCAAAACATGGGTTGGTCCCATATGTTACTGACAATAATATTGTTACAATATTTACTTATGGGTAAATATTGAAAGATAATATATACTATATACCTAATTTGATGAGAAATGATAACTTAGATCCAGTTTCTTGGAAGGAATATTATAGGAGTATGGGTTGGCACATGTGATGCTTAAAAAAATGTACAAGTTTTGATGAAATGATAATGTATATATTTTGAAATGATAGTGTGGGGAAACAGTATTGAAATGTTGCTCCATTGATACAAGACATGAAGAGGTGTGAGAGGGGCCATTGGGTTGTTAAGTAATGGTTATAGTGCTTCAATGAGTTGTTTCCCAACTGCAAAGAGTAATTGGTAATACAGATCATGCATGATCAATCTCTGATTTTTTTTCTACCATGGAATGGAACGTTGTTTATTATTGTGATGTTACGTAGTACTTTTTATAAACATGGATTTGATGGATTCCTTGTTGGTTTCTTTGATTATTTATTTACCCTATGAGTTTTACTTTTTTGTTTGAGAGGAAAAAAATAATAAAGAAAATTATGTGAGAAGAGAAATTGAAAGAAAATAAAAATGTTTAATAAGTGTATGCGAATATAGTATGTATCTATATATTCCATAGGTTAGGTGATGTGTTTAGGTCCATTCTACATGCACTATAAACTAGAGTGTACCCCACCTTATGAACCTTTGAAAATCTTTACAAATTGTTTTCTAATATTTGAAATTCACCTTGCAATTAATTAACTAAGAGTTTTTTTTGGCATGAATAAATAATTAGTTTACTCACTATTATAAATAAAAATAATAAATTTTATTGTGATTTAGAATATAATATAATGCATTTAATTTATTAGAAATCATGTCAAATTAAAGAAAAAATTATTAAATTGATTTTTAATATTTAATAGAAAACCTAAATAAAGATTATTTTAAAATAGTAATATTAAACAAATCAAAAGTGTTATTCTTCTTTATAATTTTTTATTTAAATTTGAAATTTTTTAGTTTAGAGGAACACAATGACATAATTTTAGATCTCCTCTCAAGAAATATCTTCATTTATTGATTTTTTATTTATAAAAGTTATATTAAATCCAAATTACTAAATTCCGTCTAAGAGACATATAACTTGATATTATTGAGTGGTTTGACAAGTGGTTTAGATCAACAATAAATTAATAAATTAATGATTTAAAACTATAAAAGACTAAGTATATCTTCATTGAAAATTTTGAAGTATTGAGTATGTTTTAAGAAAATTTAGAGCACATATTTGAGTTATTTTATTTTTTTATTTTTATTTTTGATAAACAATAACTATTATTCAGTGAGTAAGAGGTATCATCTGAATTAACCTCCTTAGTATCATCAGAACTAACATCATCCTGTACCTCACCGTCCCGAACATATTATAAGCATTTGCCCAAGCTTCCTCCAACTCAGGTTTATTTCCCTCACTTTCCTTCATATCAACTTTCTTCAATTCCCCATCCTTTAACTCCCAACTGATTACCTTTAACTCCCAACTAATTACTTCTTCATACCTTGTAGTAATCACTTATTCACTCTCATCCACAATGTCATCATGATCTACTTCTATGTCATCAAGGGGACCATCATAATACTCAAGCTGAGATAAAGGGTGTTGAATATAGATATCAACACTTAGATGCATCCTATAAAGATCAACAATCTTTAAGGCAAATTTGTCCTAAACCAACACATTTATTCTAAATGTGAGATCCTTATAATATATTTTCTCTATCTCACTATAGCCTAACTCCTTGAAACAACCTAACAACTCAAAATAACTCCACCTGTCAATCTCTACTTTCAAATCATTTGTTCCTCCTTCGTATACACTAAATTCCTCATAAATGATTTCACAAATATGATGGATTCCGAGATGTAAATATTCGTCCATTTCAAACTAAACCCTAAAATTAGAAACCATAAACATTAAAAAACTAAACCCTAAAATTAGAAACCATAAACATTAACAACAAAAGGATTTCATAAACCATAAACACCTAAACCCTAAAATTATAACAGTTTAGAATTAAAGAAAGATTTCGTGAAACAAACTTGTAATAAACAACTGTGTCTTTGATTTCACTTTTAAACGAGCTTTCAATTTTGCCTACTCACCTCCTTTCGCAAAGTCTTTGATTTCACTTTCAAACGAGCTTTCAATTTTGCCTACTCACCTCCTTTCGCAAATCACAGTTGAATCCTCCTTCCTGAGTTGCTCTACTAGGATTCATACACATTTAGTGTGTTTTATGAATACAAGTCTTTTAATTTATTTTTTAATGTAACCTCATATCCACCTCAACGATAAGCATTTGTCACATGTATTTAACCTTGACTAACAGAGGCAAACGAAAATGACTAATGTGGTGCTGTTTAAACAATTAAAAGATCAAATTGCCCTCTTTTAAAATTGATGGAACAAACTGGACCGAAAGATAAAGTTAAAGGAGAAAAAAATGTATTTTATCTTTAATTTTTAATCAACTTTTAACTCACAAATTTATGCAATAATATGAAATATATAAATTTTTAATCAAATGACCAAGAAAATGGACCCCTTACTAAAGTAACCGTAATGCCACTTAAAAGCCAAAAAGAAAACTCGACTCTTTTTAATGGCAGGTGGAGTACCGACTCAAAATAACCTATATCTAATATTTTTAGTATTAATAATCCATATTGGACTAATCACTTCATCGAACTCAATAATCATTCACTCAAATGCAAATCTCTTATGTCTTATTTATGCACCAACTTTAGTTAAGTAAAAACGTCTCATGGACTCATGATTATACTACTAAGAAAACTTTCCATATGAAAATTGAACACTTTCCACTCTCATTTCAACAAAGATAAATTGAAACTTTGATATTATTTCAACAAAGAGTCTGCCACAATGTCAATAGAAACAACAAATCAATGATCAACAACCATAAAAAATTAGTCATCGTGTCTCTATCTAAATCGTAAAATATTTAATATATTTAATATATAAATGACAGATTATTAGCCTAAGTCATTTGACTTAGTTGAAGTGGAGCTCATATCTTTCTCTAAAAATGTTAAATTTATAAAAAATACCATATCATATTATATATATATATATATATATATATATATATATATATATATATATATAATATATATATATATATATATATATATATATATATATATATATATATATATATATATATATATATATATATATATATATATATATATATATATATATATATTGTTTATGGAAAAAATGTTTTTCCCAATTAACTTATTAGATTAATCATTAGTTATCGACTACTAGTCATGACTTATATAAACTATGAATTCTAAACTATATACTTTCCGTTAGCTTATCACATATAAGTTATTTTGACCAAAAGCGTAAATTTAATTGTATACATATGTACTGGATGGACTCCTCACATATGAGTAGCATCATTAGCACATCTATCCAACATATGAAGCATAAAGTTAGTGGTAATAATTATACAAATTAATAATAAAATCTGAGGATTACGCCATCCCAAAAGTTGGAAATGATGCTCCACATACTGTTGCTTCCTAATACACATACAAAACTTTATTCGAATATTTATGGGTTTGCCAAAACTATATTAAAAAAGGACATTATATGCAACCCAATTAAGGAATAATATAATTAATTCTCATATATAGTTCTGCTATAATAGTAATTTGTATATCAAAATATGTGTTTTCTAACCACATGCAGTACTCTTTTAATTTTTTTAATAGTGAAATCTTAATACTATATTTCATTTTTTAAAATTTATTAATTATAAATATCAACAACGTGTGTTTTTATGGTCAGAAAAGTAGATTTCGAATTTCAAGTGATAGTTGGCCAGTTACACTTGAAAAAAAAACTGATGAATTTGGTGCTCGGTGAATTTCTTAATATACAAACAAATAAGACAACTCACGTGTTACTGTTAGCAAAAGTATCCCCATATCTGACTATAGTGTTTATTCAACAAATTTTATTCATTAAAACGAAAAGTTTGTCAAAAAATAATGTGAGAGTATCCCCATATCTGTTTCAATTTATTTAAACCTTATATTAATTTGATATTGGTGAATTGTGATTGAATTTTCTCTAACAATTTAATCATAATTCCTTAAGTAATAAAACTTTTAACTTTAATAAATCTATAATTTTTTTTACGAATTCCAAAATTAATATTAAAAATTATCAAATGGTTTATATATATATATATATATATATATATATATATATATATATATATATATATATATATATATATATATATATATATATATATATTACAAATCCATAAATTCTTATTCTCAAACATTTAAAGAGTGAACTTCCACACTAAACTGAAAATTATAAACCATTATTATGATGGTCAAATGATTAAAAAACATTAAAAAAATAAAAATAATAAAAAACACATAAGTTCATTCAAATAAAAAAAAGATGAAAACACATAGTAGAAGTTTTCACCAGGTTCTACTCATCCATAAAAATAAAGTTATAGTGACAAATAAATAAAAAAATAGAGGACAAAAGAATTATGAAAGTATTCTAATAGAGCGGATTCTCTAGTTTCTAATATGAAAAGTGATAAATAGATGTTTCAATATGATTAAAAATAGGGTTAATAATTTTTTTTTTCTATCATATAGACGAACTTTGCTTTTCTCCTCTGTAATTTTTTTTTTTTTGTGAAAACATCATTGTCATTTGAAGATTTCGTTTATTAAATTTTTGTTGTGAGTATCAATTGAACATGTGTTCATCATGAATGGAAGATGGAAACAGTTAGTTATGCATCAAGAAGGAGAAGAAGAAAGTAGTTATATTCAAGAAGAAGAAGGAAAGGAAAAATACTGTTCCGTTCAATGAATAATAATGAGTTACAATATTGTTTATATATACAAGAAAGTGGAGTAGTGTAAGATAAGGTAGAAAGTCTGTACAATATAAAGTGTTAACTCTAATATCCCCCCTCAAGGTGGACTTTGGATATTAAAAAGACCAAGCTTGGATAGAAGAGAAGTGAAAAGTGGAGAATGTAAAGGCTTAGTGAACACATCTGCCAATTGTTCTTTAGTAGAGATAGACATCAAGTGAATGAGTTTGGACACAATATTTTCTCTAATGACATGATAGTCCAACTCAATGTGCTTACTCCTTTCATGAAATGTAGGATTGTGAGCAAGATACACTGCAGATTTGCTGTCACAATAAACAAAAGCAGCCTGAGGAAATTCAATGAGGAAATCTCGAAAAAGAAATTGAAGCCATTGCAGTTCACAAGATAAGGAGGCCAATGCTCTGTATTCTGCTTCAGTGGAAGAACGAGAAACGGTGTTTTATTTCTTAGATTTCCAGCAAATGAGTGAGGATCCAAAGATAACACAAAAACCTGTAATGGATTTTCGAGTTTCTGGACATCTGGCCCAATCTGAATCTGCAAAACCATATAGTTTGAGAGAACTAGCAGCAGAAAAGAAAACTCCCTTAGCAGGTGCAGACTTGAGGTATCTTAGGATTCTAGCGGCAACTTGGTAATGGGGGGCAAGAGGCTTTGCAACATATTGACTCAAATGTTGTACAACATAAGATATATCATGCCTGCTATTAGTAAGATAGATTAGTCGACCAATGAGTCTCCTGTAAGATGATGGATCATCAATAGGTTGGCCAACTGAAGCAGACAATTTCAGATTGGGATCAAATGCTATGGATGATGGTTTGGCTGCCAAATAATCCGTGTCTTCAAGCAGATGGAGTGTGTATTTCCTTTGGTTCATGAAAATACCTTTAGTTGACCTAGCAATCTCAAAGCCCAAAAAATATCTCAGCTTCCCTAAATATTTGATGCTAAACTGTTGATCCAAAAGATGCTTAACAGAGTTAATTTCATCAGGGGAATTACCATAAAACTATGTCATCCACATACACTAGTAAAGCTGTGAAACTGGTGGAGGTGGATTTAACATACAGAGAGCAATCAACTTGAGATTATGAATAGCCAAGAGAGATCAAAAAGGAAGAAAGTTTAGCATACCATTGCCTACTAGCCTGCTTCAAACCATATAAGGATTTGTGAAGTTTGTAGACCTGTGAGGGATTCGAAGTAACTAGGCCAGGAGGTAATGTCATATACACTTCTTCATGTAAATCTCCATGCAAAAAAGCATTATTAAAATCTAATTGCTTTAGGTGCCAACCTTTGATTGAAGCTATAGACAAAAGAACTCGGACTGTGGTTATCTTAGCTACAGGAGAAAAGTATCAAAGTAATCTACTCCCTCCATCTGTGTATAACCCTTTGCCACAAGCCTTGCTTTATATCTTTCTATGGATCCATCTGCCTTGTATTTCACCTTATAGACCCATATGCATCCAATTGGTACCTTACCAGGTGGAAGATCCACTAATGTCCAAGTATGGTTATCATAAAGAGCCTGCAATTCAACATTCATAACATGCTTCCAAAATTCAAATTTGTTAGCCTGTAGAAAACTAGATGGTTCAGGGTTAGAGGAAATCGAGCAACAAAAATGATGGAAATCTGGGGAGCAATTGCTGTAAGACAGAATTGAAGACAAAGGATAAGTAACTTTAGAAGAGGAAGGATTTGCAGAAGTAGAAAAACAATGATAATCAACAAGATATGAGGGAGGATTAGAGGCTTTAGTAGAGTGTCTTATAGGAGGTTGATCATCATTAATATTCACAGAAGGATGAGTAGGACTGATGGATAAAGGGGATGGTGGAGAGTTGTGGACAGAAGAGCTTGGGCTGAGATTATCATTAATGAGGAGATTGGAAGGAGAGCCTGAGTTGGGAGTATGAGGGACATTGGACAAGGTATTATCTGATGGTTGCAGTGCAAACAGGTTATTGTCTGATGGTTGCAGTGCATGAAGGTTATTGCCTGATGGTTGCAGTTCAGGCAGGTTATTATCTGATGGTTCAATGGGGGCTGTATCATCACACAAAGGAAGAGCATGATTTGTACTGTCAATGGGGGAAAAACTTTGGTTGTCTTGGGAATGAATTTGAGATTTGAAAGGAAAGGTGTTTTCATAAAATATCACATGTCTTGAGACAAATATACTGTGATGAGTCAAGTCGTAAAGGATATAGCCTTTAGTTCCCTCTTTATAGCCTATAAAAACAGCCTTGCGTGCCCTAGGGTCAAACTTGGTTCTATGGGCCATAAGAGATGTAGCATAGCTTAGACATCCAAACACTTTAAGGTGAATAAGGGAGTGAGGCTCTTGGTATAGAATTTCATAAGGGCATTTTAGTTTAAGCAAAGGGGTAGGGAGTCTGTTAATAATATGGATAGCTTGCTGCACACAAAAATTTCACATTGTTAAAGGCACATTGGATTGAAAGTGTAGGGCCCTAGCTACATTAAGGATGTGTTGATGTTTCCTCTCAACAATCCCATTTTGTTGAGGGGTTTCAACACATGATTTTTGATGTAGAATGCCCTTAACAGATAGGAAACTGTGTAAGGCTAGAAACTCTGCACCATTATCAGACCTCAAGCATTTTACATGTTTATTAAATTGTTTCTCAACATATGCTACAAAGTTTATAAGACTATCTCTAGTTTCAGCTTTGGTTTTAAGAAATATCACCCATGTGAACCTAGAATGATCATCAACTAGAGTGAGAAAGTATTTGTGTCCTAACATAGAGATAGTAGAAAAGGGCCCCCATAAATCAATATGAAGAATGTTAAAAACATCATTAGTGCAAGTAATACTATCAGGAAAGGGAAGTTTTCTTTGTTTGGCAAAGTGACAAGAATCACAAGGGGAAACATTGTCATTACAAGAAACAAAAGGAAATATCTTTTCTATGGTTTGTAAACCTTTATGAGATGGATGGCCTAGCCTCATATGCCATATATCACCACCAGTAGATACAGAATTACAAGAAGGAGGAAATATATTGGAATGAAGGACATATAAGCCATATTGCAAGTCAGCTATACCAATCGTTTCCATGGAAGGATTCTGCATAATAGAACAAGAGTTAGCAGTGTACTGAACAAAACAATTGTTTCTTTGAGACAATTTTGCTACAGAGATAAGATTGACATTGAAAGAAGGAATGTAAAGGACATTGTGCAGTGTTAGAGATGGTGTATGTTTGACAGAACCAGAAATTTAAGCAGACAATTGAGAACCATTGGGTAAAGTGACAGATATAGGAACAATATTGTGATAACTAGTAAAGGCTGAAAGATTAAAGGATATATGATTTGTAGCTCCTGTATCAAGGATTCACAAAGAATGAGGCTTACCATTGGCATTGGAAGACAAAGAATTTAGCACAAGAGGAGATGTAGACACTGAATTGGCTGTGGAAACAGGTTTTGAATGTTGAAGCAGTGCCAAAATGTTGTTGTATTGCTCTTGAGTCAAGCCATAAGAGGAATTGGTGGAACTTGAACCTGATGCAAGTGTCTCTGATGTAGTGTTGGCTGTTGCAGATTGTTGAGAACTGAACCCATTGCCTTTGATCTTGTGTTTGAATCCTGGTGGATACCCAGGCTTGATGAAACAAGTATCAATGGTATGGTTATTTCTCCCACAGTGAGTACATACACGATTTTGACCTCTTGAACCAGCTGCACCCTGATATTTTCCTCTATATGAATTGAATTTGTTTGGCTGAGCATCATGAGATACACTCAAGGCTATACTCTCTTCATTATTGCCAACACTAGGAAGAACTGCAGAATTAGCATGATTCATTTCTCTTTCTTGCTGAATTACCAGAGAAAAGGTTTTATCAATATCAGGTAACGGATTCATCATCATGATTTGGCTCTTGGAATGAGTAAATTTCTCATTCAAACCCTTAAGGAATTGAATCACATAATCTTGATCCATATAACGGCGAATCGATCCAGAAGCACCACAAGAACATGGAATTGCACAGGAACAAGATGGAATTGGACGATAAGTTTCCAATTCATCCCACAAAACTTTCAAATGAGTAAAATAATTGGATACATCTAAGGTACCTTAACGGAACATGTAAAGATCTTCTTGAAGGTCAGATATGCGGAAAATGTCACTATGAGAAAATCGAACCTGCAGATTCTTCCACACACCCGCAGCTATGTCAATCCATAGAACCGATCGTGCAATTGGTGCAGAGATTGAGCGTTGTATCCACGCAAGAACCATCGTGTTGCAACGGGTCCACGATGCATAAAGAACGTCTGAAACAGGGGGTTTGGAAAGAGTACCGTCGATGAATTTGTCCTTGTTCTTGGAGATCAACGCGATTTGCATTGAACGAGACCAGGTGTGGTAATTTTTGTCATCGAGCGGTGAAGAAACGAGAACAAGAGCCGGATTCTCGTTCGGATGCAGGTAATAAGGATTAGTAGAGTTGGTAGCGAAATTTGTAAAATTCTGAGCAGCCATTGTTGCAGAGATAAGGAAACAAGAAGGAAGAAAAGGGAAGAACAATGGCTACCAGAGCTGAGATAGCTCTGATACCATATCAATTGAACATGTGTTCATCAAGAATGGAAGATGGAAACAGTTAGTTATGCATCAAGAAGGAGAAGAAGAAAGTAGTTACATTCAAGAAGAAGAAGGAAAGGAAAAATATTGTTCCATTCAATGAATAATAATGAGTTACAATATTGTTTATATATACAAGAAGGTGGAGTTGTGTAAGCTAAGGTGGAAAGTATGTACAATATAAAGTGTTAATTCTAATAGTGAGAAGATTCACCCAAGAATCTTATGTAGCATGTGGGGTGACATATATATATATATATATATATATATATATATATTGGGGGAAAAACTTTATTTAGAAAAATACTCAGGGCTAGATATTATTGGCCGAGTATGCTACAAGACAATGCACGATTCATAAATCATTGTAAGAAATGTCCGATTTATGCTCCTTTCATACACTCTCATTTCCTTTAGCCTCAAGACAATTGATATTTCTTATAGTTGCAGTGGATTATTTCACCAAGTGGGTGGAAGTCGATGTCATATCCCGAATCACAGTGGAGAGGGTAAAACGCTTTTATTAGAGAAATATCATATGTTATTTTGTCTTACCAGGAATCATTATATCTGATAATGGCATGCGATTCGCAAGCTCGCCGGTTGTAGAATTTTGCAGGCACCTCGGCATATAAAACCAATTTATTTCAGTTGAGCATTCCCAGGCTAATGGCCAAGCAGAAGCAACAAATAGGACCATCCTGTCTAGAACAAAGAAAAATCTGGGTGAAGCGAAGGGGCCTTGGGCCGAGTATTTGAACGAGATTTTATGGTCATATCATACTACTCCTTATTCAACCACTAAGGATACCCTATTTCGAATGATGTACGAGGCCGATGCAATGGTATTAGTAGAAGTTAACTCTCCAACCCGACGTCAAATAAATTTTGACAACAGTCTTAACGAGGAGGGATTAGACAATTCAACTGACCTCATAAAAGAAATCGGGAGAATGACTCATGTTATAGAATGTGCAGCAAAGCAAATAATGGCTAGGAGGTTCAACACTAGGGTCCACCCGAGAAGTTTCTAAGAGGGAGACTTGGTTTTGAAAAAGGTTACAGATACAAAAAAGATGGGAAAGCTTTCCTCGAACTAGGAGGGACCTTACCGGATTCGACAGAAGTTGAATAATGCAGCTTATAAACTTGAGAATTTGGAAGGAATAGAAATACAAATGGCTTGGAATGTTTCCAACCTAAGGTTTTATTATAGTTAACATTATGTAATGATATTATTAAATAAAAATGAGGGGTAACATTCTTTTCCCTTGCAAGGGAAAAGGTTTTTAATGAGGTTTAGATTTGTATTTTAAGTCGCTTAATCATTATTATAATCCTAAGTACATGTTTTAACAGGTTTAGATTTTACATTGGTAAACAATTATAGGAATGTGAGTTATCTCTATAAGGGTATAGGATATTCAGAGTTTTTAGTAGGTTCATAACAATTAGGGTTTTCTCGCGGTAGAGAGAAACCTTGAATGGTGGTGTTATGGTATTTACAGTGATAAGAAATGTCAGCTCACGCAAGGTGAGAGGCTCTGTGTTATGCATATATTGGTTAAGTTATGATTTGTCCCTCACCCGTTTGAGGAGTAATATTTATAGAGGCCTCTGGGCCTAGGGTTTATGAAACCCTCAAGAGCGGTAACTACATCCTCTTGACTGGAGGAGACTGTCAATAAACTATTTCCCAGGAAGTCGTAGTATGACTCAGTCTACATGACTAGTGGATGGATAATGGTATTGTACACATATATTACTTTGAAGGTGAGCCCTCATACTACATAGAGGTGGCGCCTAAGAGACACCTCACCAGGCGAGAACCCTTGTGTCGCTCTTATTTGGGACACTAATAAATATAACACTACATAGTCCCTGAAGCACGAGGGCTTGTAAATGAGAGAATTATTCTAAGGCTTAATTCAAATTATGTCCCGTGGTACGAGACGAGTCTTCCAATAGGAGACAAGTCCCTTATCTTGGAGCATGGCCTTTTCAAATGGGAGACGAGTCCCTCAGCTTGGGTTAAATCCATCAGTTGAAGGCATCCTTTTGAAGGGGAGGCGAGTCCCTAGCTTAAGGCATCCTTTTGAAAGGGAGGCATGTCCCTTAGCTTAGGGGTGAGTCTCTCGATTGAAGGCTTAAAGGGGAAGCGAGTCCATCATCTTGGGGGCAAGTCTCTCAGGTGAAGGCTTCCTTTTGAAGGGGTGGTGAGGCCCTCAAATTGGGGTGAGTATCTATCTCTAGCCAAATGTCTCATGGATAGCCATGTATTAGTGGGATATGTCAAGTTTCTTTTGATTGAACTTTGAGACGTCAAAACATCAATCAGTTGTGAAAGCTTGAGTTCTTTAGTGGAGAAATGTTTTGGGTAATATTTAATGTAAACCATGATGGAATTCTTGGGAAAACCAATCTAGCCTATTTTTTTGCATGCGTCTTCCATGTGTAAGAACTTTTCCACACCTCGCGAAATTATCCCATTGGGGGATATATTGCTTGTGTTATTGGATTTCTATAAAGAGATTGATACATTTCCCTGAAAAATATATTTCTCTTATCCCTCTTATTTTCTACTTTTCCCTTCTTAGAAAAATACAAAGGCATAAGATAATTTTGGAGGAGGAAAGAAGAAGAGGGTGAGAAATTAGTTCCTTTTCCTAGGGCAAAAACACTAATATCCTTGCTTTTACATTTGAAGTAAAAATGGTAAGAAAAACGTAAAGTGTATTCATGCTTGAGATATTGCGTCATTGTACTCCAATTCTAGCATGCTCGACAAGTTTCATCGGGGCATTATCATTTCTAGCATAGTACGTGTGGAGGATGTGATATTTAAACCATGCTTAGAAATAAAAATGGCTAATATGGACACCTATGGTAAGCCATTTGCTCCTTATTTTTATTTTCATCTACCCATTATTCACTAGCTGGGAGTCTTGGTCCCTTTTACTTCTTTTGAGGTAGATTTTAGGACAATTGTCAACGTCGCCCCATCCCAAATTACCCATAATGTATGGAGTATGCTTAGGGCTTTCCAGATAATTTTTTTTAACTTGGACACCCCTTCCACCGTTTGGGTGTTCCTTTCTTTCTTTAGCACATAAATTCTTTCTAATATGGTTGGGTAACATTATGTTCCCTGTCTGACAGGTTCTTATTGAAACCCTACGCAAACCCTTGTAGTTGCATGTCCCCAATTGACTCAGGGGGAGCTTCTAGATCCGGTTATTGTGTTACTTGTCCTAACGCTTTCATCTTCGATCTTATTTTGATTCATTGAGTTTCCTTCGTGATTACACTTATCAGAATCGAGTTTGAAATGATTTATTTTTTAACATGCATAAAACTTTGGTTAGATTTGATCTTGATCTAAATGTTCTTTGATCAATAGCATATGTTTGTGGAATGAAATTACTTTGTGTTTTTGGTTAAAAGTCATTCAAATGTAAAATCTCAAAATGCTTTTAAAAATTTGAAAATTTTAGATTTTGCAAGATTAATTTTATCTTGATCAAATTGGACAAAAGTGAAACTCATTTATTTGTTTCAGATCAAATTTTACACTTGTTCCCGATCATTTTCCTTGGGACAAATTCTGTTTGATTTGATTCGAATCAATATTTGTACATGATTCGAATCAATTTCATTTTTCAAAATACCTCGTCAGTTCTGTGTCAATTGATTCGAATCAAATTTTAAACATAATTCAAATCATGTGGCATTTGATTCGAATCACATTCTGTCTGATCCGAATCAACTGGAATTTTATTTAAGAATTAGTTATTTCTTCCATTTCACTTCATTTTATCATTTGATTCAAATCATATTTTTCTCTTGATTCGAATCTAACTAAATTTGTTCCACCATTTTATGTGCTTCATCTCAAGCACATACAAAACCTTCTTGTCATCATCTCTCACATAACATATATCATTTTGAACATATTTTTCAATGTGATTTTGAGTGAAAATCAATTTCCTCTATTTTGAGTGTTCAATGTATTTCTACGAAATTCATACAATCTTCAACTTCATTTGAGTTCAGATATTGATAACGAGAGTTCTGAGTTTGATTGAAGGAGGCGCGCACTTGAAACTAATCTTTCTTGGAGATATTGTTAAGTTTTTTAGGTTGTTAGAAAGATTGAGGGATTGTCAATGGTCGTGAATAATGTCTTTGAAAATAAGTAGGTTCTTCTCTCCAGAATTTCCATAGTAGTGACTGTGTAAAAGACTACAAATAATGCGAAGTTCTTCTCATATCTTCGAACAATTTCACCGCTCAAGGAATCAGTAGGATCAAGGGGTTGATTGCTACGCACAAGACTTGGAGAAAAATTGATGTTATTGGAAGATCCAAGAAACGTATTCGAGTAAATATGACGTAGAAGTGTTTGACAAGTCAGATGTATACAAGTCAATATCCAAATTAGGAGATTTATTTTTCAGTTGTATTATGGATTGATAATTGTATGAACTCTTGGATATATTTGTTAAATAATAAGGAACTAGGAAGGTTCTAATAGGAAACCATTGAAGAGTGCACATAGGCAAAGCGAGGACAAACACTGAAGCACTATAAATCTCGGTGTCATCTCTCTCTCTCTCTCTCACTCTCTCTCTCTCTCACTCTCTCTCTCTCTCCCTCTCTCCTCTCTCTCTCTCTCTCTCTCTCTCTCTCTCTCTCTCTCTCTCTCTCTCTCTCTCTTGCATTTAAATTCGTAGTGATTTCATCCTTAGGTTTTTCAATTCTGTTGTATTATATCGTTTGTTCTTAATAGTGATTTATTACATAAGCATTAGTTTTTGTTGGAATTGGATAACTTGTTAAGCAAGATTACTGATTGATAATCTGGAAACGAATTGAATTTAGAACTCCACAAACTGAATCATTGTGTATACACTTCTTGTGATTACATAAATTGAATCAATTCATACCAAGCATTTCATCTTTATAATCATGGATATGTGTGAAACCTATCGTGTTAGCTTGATCAATATTCATCTGTATAATTTTCATTTTTGCAGCAAACCTTCCGTCCATAACTCATTTTTGAACACACTTTGATTTTGGAAAACCACGATTGAACTTTTTAATTTGGGTCTATTCACCCCCTCTAGAACATTTTTTTACTTCCATATTCACACCCAGCAACCCTTATGAGGATTCGAAAGATAGGTTTGTGAGAATGAGAGGGCGAGGCAAACCCTCTCTGGTGTCTGCAGAGGCAATGTGCACCATCTTTTTTCTTTATCACGAATGCACGATCCTCAACTTATCAAATAGGTGGATTCGAACATTATTTCCTCCATTTACGAAGAGATGGTTCAGGTTTTGAAATGCTTTCATACCTATGACTCTTGTACTCAAATCACCTGGGACCATGAAGGCGGTGATAGGATAAGGCGTGCCTAGGTGAGCTTTACGGTATGAAAGCATATCTTTTTAGCTGATCCCCTATTTATCATCTTATATGTGCTAATAACATCCCCTCTCCCTTATTTGTAGAGGATATGACTGAAACTTCTTGTGATAAGAGGAGAAAGTGTTTGTGTCGGACGCAAGCTACACAACAACACATCTTGGGAAGCGACAATGCGACACACCCCATGATGGTGTGGCTCACCCCCAATACTCCGAGGTGGGAGGAGGGCCATTTAGGACCATCATAAAGCCTCCAGGTAACAGAAGAGGGCAAGAAAGTAGGTGGTGGATTTTCCCCTCTCAGACCTTCTCTATGGAATACCCTTACCTTTAATGCGGTAAAGTTATCTGATCACCCTCTCCCCCTTTTAGAGAACTTTCTTGGTAATTACCAGCCACTGCTTAACACATCTTATGCTAGTTTATCGAACCAACTAGAGGTCCAACTTTTGAAGCGTTTGGAGAAATCGCTCAAGAAAGCTCTTAACACTTGGGAAACTCTGGAGGAAAAAGGATCATCACTCAAGGATGGGGTTATGGCTACCTCCACCCATCATTTTTAAATTGAAAAAAAGGCAGACTACCTTCTTTTGTCCCAAACTGGACTTAAGTAAGATGGATAATTTCCAAGTGGTTCAAGATGGTCAACTGGTGGATGAAGAGTAGTCACTCGCTTTTAAATATTTTGTAATATCCCCTTTTTATGATACTAAGTGGTTCCATGCCTGGTGTTTGTTAATGTTATATGTACAACCCTATTTTTATACCTGTACTTTATTTTTGTATGACGTTAGGGGGAAATGATTTATCATGCAGGGAGCCAAGGTACCGATCGACAAATGAGGTTTTCCCAGATTACTTATCATGATTGCTAGTATCGTTTGGAGATTTAGGTTACCTCTACGCTGACGAGAGTCTTTCGCAAAGATCCAACATTTTACTGTCCCTTGAAGGCAACAAGGCTCTTTTTTGGGAATCTAGCATTTCGATCGCCTCTAAGGGCGTCCATAATCCATCTTAAAGATTTAATGTTTTAATTACCTCTAATGGAGACAATGATTTCTCTCTCTCTCTCTCTCTCTCTCTCTCTCTCTCTCTCTTAAGAATTCGTGCTTTGATTTCCCATAAGGACGACTATGATTCGTCTTAGGAATCTAACATTTTGATTGCCTCTAAGGGCGGAAAGGATCCATCTCAGGGATCCAGTGTTTTGATTGCCTTTAAGAGCAAATATGATCCCTATTAAGGATCAAGTGTTTTGATTTCCTCTAAGAGCGGCCAAGACCCCTCTTAGGGATTCAAAATTTTGATCGTCACTAAGGGTGGCCAGGATCCCTGTTATGGATCCAGCGTTTTGATTGCCTTTAAGGGCGACAAATATCCCTCTAAAGGATCCATCATTTTTATTGCCTCTATTGGTGGAACGGATCCTTCTTAAGGATTGTTATAAATAGTAGTTTTATTATTTTTATTTTAGTATTATTTATTATTTTTATTTTAGTATTATTAGTATTTTAGGTTTTGGTATTTAGTAAGGCCCATCAAGTCAGAATACACTATTTAATGAGATTAGTCCTTGTAGAATCATTATTATCAATAATATTAAGTGTAAGACCCCAATTTTGTCCCTAAGATTCCTCATGGCATCATAACATTTCATTTGCATAGCCTCAAGGATCATTGAGCATCTTGGTTCCCCTTGTCTTTGGGTGGGACTCCTTGTGAGTGTTTTGAGATCACCAAGCATGCTTGATTTGTATATCATTGATTTTCTCATTTTGTTTACTAACCAAAAGCACAAAATTATGTCACTAATATCTTGTGTTTGTAGCTTGAGCGATCACAAGGTCAAGAGCTTCAAAGAGATCCTTGGTGCAGAGATATGGCCAAGAGAAAATGATAGTAAGCATGGTAATGGTTCCCAAGGCTCTCATCCATCAAATATGCCTCCCTAGCATCTCAATTCATCATTTTGATCAAAGCAAGTCAAAGGGTTTGAGGTCTTGTTCTTCAAGGAAACCCTAATTCATCTGTGCACCACAATGCCTTGCTCCTGAAGCAACCTCAGTCCATGATCAAATACAATCAAGGGAAGTTCTTTAATTCATCATTTCATGCATATTGGAACTTATTTGAGTTTCCTTAATCATCAAGTCATCAAGATATGAGTCATGGACTTGAACAATTGATCAGTCAAATCATCTAACTATTTTGAAATACACTGAGAGCTAACGTTTTATGTGTTGGTCAAATGGAGATGGTTCCAAAACAAAAAATGTTCTTAAGGACAATATGAACAACTTTCATGTTCATCAAAATTTTATTTGAAGCTTGTAAAACCATCTGCCATTCCAATACATTATAGGTCATTTTGACTGAAACCCTAATTTTGGGTCAACTTCCCAAGGACATAACTCATTCATTGTTTATGATTTTGAGGTGGGATCAAATGAATTGGAAATATTAAGATGTCTACTTCAAATGTTATGTTGAACAAAATTTCAAAATCTCAAATAAAATACATGTGATAATGCAAGACATTATAGGTCCTTTTTGACCAAATGCATTAAAAGTCAAAAAAGTCCAACTTCAGGTGCCCATAACTTCTTCATCAAAAAACCAAATGATGAAAAATTTAAGTCCATTTTTATTTTCTTGAAAAGATCTAGAACTTTGATGTTGGAGGTTTTTTCATTTGAAGCTTGCATCATCAAAACAGAAGGGCTTGAAAGTTGGCCAATTTTAGAAACTTTGCATTGACATGTTTTGCACATCACACTTTAAACTCAAATTTCATAAATTTCCACATTCCAAATGGACTTTTGACCAACATAACATTTGTTCCTCATACAAAAACCTTTCCAACCATTACCCATATGCCTATGCTTGGATTTTCTAAATGGTATTTTCGAAGAGGTGAATGATTAGGTTCAATTATGGAATTCATGTTGAAACCTTGTTGCACAAGCCAATTCAGAGCAAACTACACGGCCAAACCCTTGGCATTTGAACTCAGCTTGCATTTGGCATTGCTTTTGGGCCTTGTGCATGATCATGCAATCCCATGCAAGTGGTATCCAAATTTATGCACACGGATCATTTCACACCTTCCTTGCCAATTCAGCTATAAATACATGCGTCATTCCCTCCATTTGGACACCCAATCTCAACCTGAAATGCTGCAGAATTCATTCCCTAACCATCACTAAAGAAGCAAGTTTCATTTCTCTCAAAATTTTAAGATCTCGAATTCAACTACATCTGGTTGTATTCATAGATCTAATGCTTCTAAACCTTCATTATACACTTCATTGAACTTCTATTTTGATAAAGCAAGCAAGGTTTCAAGCTCAAATCACCAGAACTTAAACTTGAACTCCAATTGGTATTTCCCTCGATTCTTCTAATCCTTTGACCTATTGGCTGTGATTTTGTGTTGGCTGAAGTCTTCTCAATGGAGGCATCATGTTTATGCTTTTAATTTTTGCAATTCATTGAGTTCATGATGAACACCAGATTTTTCCATCTCTGATTTCTCAAATCATAGAGATCTAGAATGGAAATGGATGGTACAGGGATGATGTACATCATCCCAGCTTTCTATTGATGTATAGATCGTTTGATTTGGTTAAGTTTTGAGGTTATGCATTTTGGTCGGAATCTGGAAGCTCACCGGAGAAGACGGTGGCTCCGGTGGCTTCATCGTCCCCAGTTTAAATCCTGGCCGTGTGATCTGTTTTCCAGATTGAATCAGGAGCGTTGCTTGTTATGACTTTTATTTGTTTCAAATGTGCACGCATTGACCGTGGATCACCATAGGCGCGCGCTTCTTGGCCTCATGATTTGCCAGCTCAATTAATGAGCTTAGATCAGACGGTCACGCTTTTTTCCAATTTCTATTTTCTGTTTTATTTTCCTTTTATTTTCTTTAATTCCATTTTATTTCAAAAATTAATATCTCTTTCATTTTTAATCCAAAAATTATGGGACCAATTGCATTATTTCCCAAATAAATTCTAGTTTCTATTTCTGATTTTTAACATTTTTTATTTTATCATTTGATATTTTTTGTGAATTTTCATCTTTCTGGTTATTTTTAATTCATTTTAAATAGTTTTTGACATTCAAAAAATACAAAAATATTTTCCTAACCTATTTGAATGATGATGGATCTATGAAAAATATTCTCATCAATTTTTGAATTGATTTGAGATTTATTTGAGATTTTAGTTCAATTAGGTTATTTTTATTCATTTTTAATTGATTAAAAATAGTTTCTGACTTTTAAAAATGCTGAATTTTTTTGTCAAACTTTGTTTGACCTTGTTGAACTTAGGATAAATCAGTTGGACCTTTCAAGGTTGATTTGAAGTGATTTTGAAGTTTGACCTTTCCATTTATTTTAATTCAAGTTTATTTTTAATATTAAAAAAAATGTCAAAAATAGTTTATTCATTTCTTGACCTCCAATCTTCATCTCACTTCTGTTTTTGATAGTTTGACCTTGACTTTCAATGTTATTGGTCAACATATGAGGATTGGTACATTTTATTCCATTTAATGCATTTTATGTTGTCATTTTCCTTTTCTCATATTCATCTCCTTCTTCTTCTTCTTCTCCTTCTTTTTGATCAATGAGTTGAAGGTTGATAAGTTAACATTGATTAGAGAGATTTAACATTCCTTGATTCAAATCTAATTCATCTCGATCAATTGATCAAGTGAATGGCTTTGCATTAAGGATATGTTGTCTTTTAAATCATGCAAAAGGCTTAAAACAATACAAGATCAATTCTCTTCTCCTTTTTGGCATGGCAAGTTGTTGGGACTTGGTTCACTAATCAAGACTCCTAACTTGTGTTTGTTGCCTACATTATTATTGACCGGCCTCAGATAGTTGTGACTTCTACATAAGTCCAATTACGATTGCTTAACATAGCGCTAAATTTGCCTTATGGCACACTAACTACTAACACTAACTATTGACAACTAATATTTACTTTATGCAATTTACTTTTATGCAATTTATTTTTTATGCAATTTACTTTTCTTGCACATATTATCCATTTGCTTTTCTCTTTGCTCACTTGAGCACATGTTTATGTTAATGCCATTTGCCTTTTGCTCACTTGAGCACATAATTGTGTATATATTATTTTGCTATGTGTTTTGTTTTGATTGTTGTGGACCTATGCAAAGAAATGGACTTAGTTTCTAGGACCTTCCCTATGCAAAGAAATGGAGAATTGGACTTAGATCTTAGGACCTTTCCTTGTGCAAAATTGGAGTAAATGGACCTTAATGATGAAGATGGATTAGAAGGACCAAATCTCTAAACTCACTCTTGTCCATTCTTGTTTTACTTCATGGAACTTTTGATGTGTGTGCTTTTGTGTTAGGGATTCTATGAGCTTAATTGGAGGACCATTGCCATGACCATTCAAAGTGAAAGATACAAGACACATTGAGGATCTCTTAGGAAACTTGTTTGATTGCTTATGCTTTGTGATTGCTTATTACAAAGGATGGGAGCTACTTGGATCATCAATATGATCTCAAGAGAGGAACTCCTTGTGTGGTTTTGTTCTCTTTCCCCCCACCTCTTGTATGTTTAGGATTTAGCCCTTCTTCTTCTTCTCTCCACTCTAACCCAAGCCAAAACCCTTTTGTGCAAACATTTAACTATTGTTTTCCAACATTAGAAACCTAAGCCTTATGCTTTTGATTTTCAAACTTTCTTTTCATAACACTTATTTTGAATTGAATCTTTGAGTCAACTTTGACCATTTTTGTATATACTTCTAATTGGTAAATATAACCCATTCAAATGTCCTTTTGTGGTTCCAATGGCCACTTTCTTAATCAAATTTTCCATAACCTTTAGTTCTTAGGTTTGAGTTATCCTTGTGGTAGATGTAATACTCACCTATATCCTTAGTGATGGACAATGAGTCTTCCATGCTTATTATAGGGTTAACCCCTCACTAGCATGTTGAAGCTATCCTCACATGGTGGATTGGTGGTTTGGTTGAGTTTTCTCCCTTTGATAACAAAAGACCTTAAGGCTTTTGGACCAATCAATTCACCAACTCATTTTGAGATTTTTACCCCGAACTACGAGGTTTTCATCCTAATCTTTTTTAAGATGGTACGTAGGCAATGGGTTTAACCATCCAAACACAAAATGTAAATAAACTTGTATATTCTTTTCTCATCTCTTCAATCATGTTTGCACAAACAAAATTTTCACAAGACAACAACCTTCACAAGTATGAAAAGGGCTCCCTAGGAGTACCTAGGATGTTTTGGGTGCCTAACACCTTCCCATTGCATAACCAACCCCCTTACCCAGATCTCTGTTTCTTTTACTAGTTTTTGTTAAAACTTTTAGGTTTTTGTTCGTTTTCTAACCATTCCTTTGGATAAATAGAAGTGTGGTGGCGACTCGACTTGTATGATTTACCTTGGATTTAGTCAATATCACTAATGGTAACGAATACCCCGCTACAGAAAAGTGGTGACTCTGCTGGGGACGAATTTTTGCCTAGTGGGTTTTGCCAACTTTTCATGCTTGTTGTATTGTATTGTTTTGTGACATATTTTTTGTGCAATTTGGGATTACTGTATTGTATGTAATGATTGATTTGCTTGATATTAATTCCTTGTATGCTTGGTGATCTTTGTGAGATGAGTTCTATATCTGGACTCGAGTGCACTTAGGATAGGAGAATGGCATAGTCTCGTTGACTTGTGTGGAGTTATTCCTTAGCAAGTTGACTTGCAAGTCCATTCACTTGGTGGAGGTCATGTTGGGATCAATAATGTCACACAAGTAAGTTGTGGTTAGACATTACTCTTTCCAATATAGACCTTAGAAGCCAAGGACCTTAGTTTACCAAGCCCATCTTGGCCTATTTTTTTAGGATGTAGTGCGAAGGTCGTTCAAGTGTAAGATTTGATACGACTGTTACGCGATACTACACTCATAAGAGTCTCTCTTGAGAATATTTTTTGAATACGAGTAGTCGTTTCTCCGATAATATCCGAAAGATGGGATGATGACTATGGGAACCTCTTGTAGAACATGTTTGGCAGGTTTAAACCTTAGTACATTCCCTTTGGGTGGTTCTTAACCAAAACTCCATGCTCGTGACTTGCAACAAACCCTTGATTCATGGTTGATCCGTTCATGTATCCTTAATATCAATGGAACTTGGGTGTTGATAAGGTGTAAACCATAATCCACCAAAATGGATGATTGATATTAAGGATAATATGATCCATCCCATGACCTTTGTTTGGTGTGCTTTGCTTGATCCTTGAGTGTGATTGTTGCATTCATGCATTCATGCACTCATTTGCATCCATATCATCAATAAAGAAGAAAATTTTCAAGGAACTTAAGGGGTTTATTTGCAAAAATTTCAGACATGGAAAGACAAAGAAGGAATACAAAGAAGTACAGCTTCAGGCAACCAGATCTGAAAGAGTTAAGGAATCTGACATCCTATGTACTAGATCCCTTGGGTTTCAAAGCTTGCTTTGGGAAGCTTCTTCCTCTTCTGACTACTCAGGTGGACGAAGGATTAATGAGTGTATTGGTGCAGTTTTATGATCCCCTGTACCGTTGCTTCACGTTTCCGGATTTCCAGCTTTTGCCTACCCTTGAGGAGTATGCTTATCTTGTGGGTATACCTATTCTAGACCAAGTGCCATTCCATTGCTTGGAGAGTATTCCTACTTCTCAAGAGATAGCAGACATGTTGCACATAGATGAATCTCTGGTTAGTGCTCATATGACTACCAAAGGTGGAATTCAAGGTCTCCCATTTGAGTTCCTCGTTGCTCAAGCTACTGTTTATGGAAGGGCCATGAGTGAGGATGCCTTTGAAGCCATATTTGTACTTCTCATCTATGGGCTAGTACTGTTCCCCAACATCGACAAGTTTGTGGATGTGAACGCTATTAGGATCTTCTCTGCTCTTAATCCCGTTCCTACTATGTTGGGTGATGCCTATTTCTCTTTGCATATGAGGAACGCAAAGGGTGGTGGCGCTATTGTGTGATGTTTGCCTCTGTTGTATAAGTGGTTTATTTCTCACTTACCCCAGATGATTGCTTTCAAGGAGAACAAGGGATGTCTACGGTGGTCCACGAGACTTATGTCTCTCACTAATGATGATATCTCTTGGTATAACCATGTGTATGATGGTGTGCAGATTATCGACTCTTGTGGTGAATTCTCCAATGTGCCTCTTCTCGGTATATGTGGTGGGATTAACTACAACCCTGCTTTGGCCCGTCGTCAGCTTGGGTTCCCCCTAAAGGATAAACCTAATAAAATTCTGTTAGAGGGTGTGTTCTTTTAGGAGGGTAAAGATCCCCAAGGCTTGAAAGCTAGGATGGTCCGCGGTTGGCGCAAGATTCATAAGAAAGGAAGGAAAGAGTTGGGTCCTAAGAATTGCATTGCCATGGAGCCTTATACTGCTTGGGTAAGGAGGAGAGCTTCTGAGTATCTCATGCCTTACGAGTATCCGAAACCTACACCTTTGGGTATGGCTGGGCCTTCAACCCTCCCTAATCAAGGAGTAGAGGAGTTGAGAGACGAAGACCGTTCACGTGCCTGGATCCGTGAACGTGAAGAGTTGCTTCAGCAGATTAAGGAAAAGGATGCTTTGATTGAGTTCCTTGAGCATCAAGTTATTGATGATCCTAATGATGCATGGACTTCTCTACTTCCTCAGTCTTCCCAGTTCTGGAAGAGGAAGTATGATCGACTCGCCAAAGAGAAGGCGGATATGGAGGCAGCTTATGAGGAGGAAGTAAAGAGGCTTCGCGCATCCTGTCTTCCTGTGTCCCGAGCATTAGATGATTGTTTCTAGGGATCCATAAGATGATTATTTTCCTTTCCTCTTGTACATGATTGACAATGCTGTACTTCTTTCCCATGATATTATTTTATGAGATATTTCTATATGTGATAAATGTTAAATGACTCCAAAATTTGCAAGTAAAACCCTAGAGTTCCTTTGAAATAAAAACAAATCATATGCACAAGCATTGCATGCATCATGTGCATAAGCAGGTTTTGTTTCCGGCCTCTTGTCCTGTGATCTAACTCTGTGTTCTTCATTTATTTTGAAGACAAGCTGACTCACCGGTACTACACTAGAGCCAACTCTGCAAGACTGATGGATCAACTAGAACAAGAGAACCGTGAACTCACAGAGGAAGTGGCCAGATTAAGTGCCTTGATGGAATCATTCTTGGCTTCCCAGAGCCAGTCTTCTCCAACACCTTCAACTCCTCCCCAGAGGACAGTCATCTCTGAGATTGTCTCCTCGACTGTGCCTGCAGCCAGTGCACATTTTGCTCCAGCGGCCATGCCAGCCGGGTTCCCGTGGGGGATGCCTCCCAATTTCATGCCCGAGGGTCCTGCTCCAACTTTTGCTTCTATGCCGGCATCTAGCCCGGTCCTTGCTATTCCTCCTCCTGTCGTGCATACCATGCCTAAGGTAGACGGCACCATCTATCATTCTGAGCCGTTTGAGGGCCCAGATGTCTATGAGAAGACGGACACTATGAACGATCAATTTCTTGAGCTTCGCAAGGAATTGAAGACTCTTAGAGGAAAGGATCTCTTCGGCAAGTCTGCTGCCGAGCTGTGTTTGGTTCCCGATGTGAAGATTCCTGTGAAATTCAAGGTCCTTGACTTTGAAAAGTACAAAGGAAACACTTGTACTCTCAGCCACCTGGTCATGTATGCCAGGAAGATGTCTACTCAGACCGACAATGACCAGTTACTCATTCACTACTTTCAGGACAGTCTGTCCGGTGCCGTCCTGTGATGGTACATGGGTCTGGACAGTGCGGACATCCGATCTTTCAACGACCTTGGCGAGGCCTTCGTCAAGCAATACAAATATAATGTAGATATGGCTCCCGATAGGGATCAGCTGAGGGCCATGTCCCAAAAGGACAAGGAAACATTCAAAGAGTATGCCCAGAGGTGGCGAGAGGTGGCAGCACAGATCGTGCCTCCGCTAGAAGAGAAGGAAATGACCAAGATCTTTCTGAAGACCTTGAGTTCATTCTATTATGAGCGGATGATTGTTAGCGCTCCTTCTGACTTCACCGAGATGGTGAATATGGGGATGCGGTTAGAAGAAGGGATTAGAGAAGGACGTCTGACCAGAGAAGAAGGCTCTTCTGCCAAACGATATGGGGCGTTTGCAAAGAAGAAAGATGGAGAGGCACATGATGTGACCTCCCATGTGAAACCAAGAAGATCCTCTGTGAGGAGGAAGACTGTGCGTCCCGCCAGTAACTAGCACCAGGTGGCTCATATAACACCTGTTTTTAGAGACAATCAACAGTATCACCAACATAGCAACAATCAACAACTACCTCAGCAATATCAGCAACAACAACACCGTCCGCAACAGCAGGCCTACCAGCCTCGAAACAGTAATCAAACCAGCACTAGTTAAGAGAGGAAAAAGATCACTTTTGATCCTATTCCGATGACGTATGCAGAATTATATCCCTCTTTGATAGAGAGGAAGCTGATTACTCCGAGGGACCCACCGACTATACCTGCTAACCCCCAGTGGTGGTATAAGCCTGAATTGCATTGTGTATACCATTCTGGTGCTCCCGCCCACGACGTGGAGAGTTGCTATCCTTTGAAGACCAAGGTTCAAGACCTTGTGAGATGTGGCATTCTGTGTTTTGAGAACGTAGGTCCTAACGTGAAGAAGAACCCATTGCCCGAGCATGGGAAATCTGTTAACATGGTCCAGGGTTGCCCTGGCAAATACAAGGTCAAATATGTTAGTCATATTCGACAGTCTCTGGTTGAGTTGCACCGTTTGCTGTGTGATTACAGTCACTATGAGCACGACCATGATAGATGCCGAATCTGCCATGTTAACCGATTGGGTTGTCGCCAAGTATGCAAAGATCTTCAGGAAATGCTGGACGAGGGGGTCATTGAGATTCTTCAGAATAGGAATGTTGACGAAGATGAGTCTGAGGTCAACGTAATTTCCCCAGTGTTCCGGATGCCCGAACCTGTTATCATTAAATACGATGGTAGCAAGCAGAAGGTTTCTCCCTCCTTGATCATTAAGTCTGCCGGTCCTGTGCCATACTCTTCCGAAAGGGCAATTGCCTTTCGTTACAACACTATTGCTGTAGAAGATGGGAAAGAGGTGCCTTTGCCTTCTTCATCTGTAGTAAATATTGCTGACGTGAGTGGTTTGACCCGTAGTGGTCGTGTGTTTTCAGCACCAACAAAGCCTCAAGCTAATGCTGATTTTGTTGAACGCCCGATTGGGAATGCGGTAAATTCTCCGAATCCGACACTTGCTGTTAAGCCCTCCTCTGTACTAAAAACTCCTACTTCTGTTGGCCCTAGTGGCAATATGAAAGAAGACTGTGATGAGATGCTGAAGCTCATCAAGAAGAGTGAGTACAATGTTGTAGACCAGCTTCTACAAACTCCATCCAAGATATCCGTATTATCTTTGCTTCTGAATTCAGAACCACATAGAGAGGCTCTGCAGAAAGTTTTGGATGTGGCATATGTAGATCATGATGTCACAATAGAGCAATTCGATAGCATTGTTGCAAACATTACTGCTTGTAACAATTTGAGTTTCCGTGACTCTGACCTTCCTGAGGAGGGAAGAGACCACAACTTGGCTTTACATATTTCTATGAACTGTAAAGACGATGCCATGTCCAATGTGCTGGTGGACACTGGGTCATCCTTGAACGTATTACCAAAGTCCACTCTTTCAAGACTATCATATCAAGGGCCTCCCATGAGGCAGAGTGGAGTTGTTGTGAAAGCTTTCGATGGGTCGCGTAAGAATGTGATTGGGGAAGTTGATCTCCCAATCAAGATTGGACCAAGTGATTTCCAAATTACCTTCCAGGTTATGGATATTCACCCATCGTACAACTGTCTCTTAGGCAGACCATGGATTCACGAGGCGGGCGCCGTGACATCCACCCTACACCAGAAGTTGAAATTTGTGAAGAATAAGAAACTGGTGGTGGTAGGGGGAGAAAAGGCTCTCCTGGTTAGCCACTTGTCTTCCTTCTCATATATAAATGCTGAGGATGAAGTTGGAACTCCTTTCCAAGCTTTATCTATTGCCGAGCCTATTGAGAAGAGAACTCCTTCATTTACTTCCTATAGAGATGCGAAATTGGCCATTGAGTGTGGTGCAATTGCTGGTTTGGGAAAAATGATTGAGCTAGAAGACAACAAGTCCCGGGCTGGCATTGACTTTTCTTATGGGGTTTTCAACGAGAAAGGGCTGTTCAAGAGTGGAGGGCTCATCCACACTGGTCAGGATGAAGAAGCTGCTGCTATCTTGGAAGAGGATGCAGAGGACTCTGTTAATTTCATCATCCCTGAAGGGGTCTGCAACAATTGGGTCGCTGTGGATATTCCTACAGTTGTCCACAAGTCAACGTAATGATCACTTTGTTTAAAAACCCTTCTCCCATGCCAAAAGGAGGAGTGATGACATTGTTGGCAACATAAATACAATGATATTTTCATTCAATAAATTAATGTTAAATGTTTGTTTTTCCCATTTATTTTCCCTTTTTGCTTTTTGCATGAAATTGGTGATCACATAAAACCCTAAAAAAAATAGAATAAAATCAATCTTTTCATCTGCATAATGATTTGCCTTGTTTGAATTCTAAAAGCTTTTCATATCCAAAATCATTATGTAGGTTGATTTCTAGACCCATTGAACATAATGATCCAACACCATCTCCTAATTTTGAATTCCCTGTATTTGAGGCGGAAGAAGATGATGTTGAAGAGATTCCTGATGAGATTACCCGTCTACTTGAGCATGAAGAGAAGATCATTCAGCCGCATCTCGAGAATTTGGAGACAGTCAACTTGGGGTCTGAAGATTGTGTTCGTGAAGTGAAGATTGGGGTACTCCTTGAAGAATCTGTCAAGAAGAGGTTGATTGAATTGCTACGAGAATATGTCGACGTCTTTGCTTGGTCGTATGAAGACATGCCCGGTCTAGATACTGATATTGTGCAATATTTCCTGCCCTTGAAGCCTGAGTGCGTGCCTGTGAAGCAGAAGCTCAGAAGAACTCATCCTGATATGGCAGTAAAGATCAAAGAGGAAGTTCAGAAGCAAATTGATGCGGGGTTTCTGGTGACTTCTACATATCCTCAATGGGTGGCCAATATTGTGCCCGTGCCTAAGAAAGATGGAAAAGTCCGAATGTGTGTGGACTATAGAGACTTGAATAAATCTAGTCCGAAAGATGATTTCCCTCTACCACATATTGATATGTTGGTAGACAATACAACTAAATTCAATGTCTTCTCATTTATGGACGGATTTTCCGGATATAATCAGATTAAGATGGCACTCGAGGATATGGAGAAGACAACATTCATCACACCTTGGGGAACATTCTGTTATCGAGTGATGCCCTTCGGTTTGAAGAACGCCGGAGCCACGTATCAACGAGCTATGACCACCTTGTTTCATGATATGATGCACAAGGAGATCGAGGTGTATGTTGATGATATGATCGCTAAGTCGAGAACGGAAGTTGAACATGTAGAGCACCTGTTGAAGCTTTTTCAACGTTTGAGGAAATATAAGCTTCGTCTGAATCCCAACAAGTGTACATTTGGAGTCCATTCTGGCAAGTTATTGGGCTTTATTGTCAGCGAAAGAGGTATTGGGGTTGATCTTGCAAATGTCAAAGCGATACAAGAGATGCCTGCGCCCAAAACTGAGAAGCAAGTCCGAGGTTTTCTTGGCCGTTTGAATTACATTTCCAGATTCATATCCCACATGACTGCCACATGTGTGCCGATATTCAAGCTCCTCCGGAAAGATCAGTCTCATGATTGGACCGAGGATTGCCAGAAAGCCTTTGACATTATTAAAGAGTATTTGTCTGAGCCTCCGATTCTGTCCCCACCTGTGGAAGGAAGACCATTGATTATGTATCTGACTGTTCTTGAAGATTCGATGGGTTGTGTCCTTGGTCAGCAAGATGAATCAGGGAAGAAAGAGTATGCTATCTACTACTTAAGCAAGAAGTTTATTGATTGTGAGTCTCGATACTCAATGCTTGAGAAGACATGATGTGCTTTGGCTTGGGCTGCTAAGCGCTTACGCCAATATATGATAAATCATACGACTTGGTTGATATCCAGAATGGATCCAATCAAGTACATATTTGAGAAGCCTGCTTTAACTGGGAGGATTTCCCGTTGGCAGATGTTGTTATCTGAGTATGACATTGAGTATCGAGCTCAGAAGGCTATTAAAGGTAGTATCTTGGCTGACCACTTGGCACATCAGCCAATTGAAGATTATCAGTCAGTTCAGTATGATTTCCCAGATGAGGAGATTCTGTATTTGAAAATGAAAGATGTGATGAGCCTACACTCGATGAAGGGCCAGAGCCTGGTTCCAGATGGAGTATGGTATTTGATGGCGCTGTAAATCAATATGGGAATGGTATCGGGGCAGTGATTATTACTCCCCAGGGCACACATATTCCTTTTACAGCAAGGCTAACTTTCAAATTCATGAATAATATGGCTGAGTATGAGGCCTGCATTATGCGATTGGAGGAATGCATTGATCTAAGGATCAAGCACCTTGATGTTTATGGTGATTCGACCCTTGTTGTCAATCAGATTAAGGGTGAATGGGAAACGAATCAGCCTGGTCTTATTCCATATAGGGATTACGCGAGGAGGATTTCAACGTTCTTTACTGAAGTTGACTTCCATCATATTCCTCGAGATGAGAACCGAATGGCAGATGCTCTTGCTACGCTAGCTTCAATGATTGTGGTTAAATATTGGAATGAAGTTCCAAATATCACTGTGATGCGCTTAGATAGACCAGCTCATGTATTTGCAGTTGAAGAAGTAAAAGATGATAAGCCATGGTATTATGATATCAAGCGTTTCCTGCAAAGCTAGGTTTACCCGCCTGGGGCATCTGTGAAAGATAGGAAGACTTTGAGGAGATTATCAGGCAGTTTCTACCTCAATGGAGAAGTGCTTTATAAAAGAAATTTTGACATGGTTCTGCTCAGATGCGTGGATAGACACGAAGCAGACCTGTTGATGACTGAGGTCCATGAGGGTTCATTTGGTACTCATTCCAATGGACATGCCATGGCTAGAAAGATATTGAGAGCAGGCTACTATTGGCTGACAATGGAGTCTGACAACTGCAAGTATGTGAAGAAATGCCATAAGTGTCAGATTTACGTGGATAAGATTCATATTCCTCCGACACTTCTAAATGTGATTTCATCACCATGGCCTTTCTCCATGTGGGGAATTGATATGATTGGCATGATAGAGCCGAAGGCATCTAACGGACACAGATTCATCCTCGTAGCAATTGATTACTTCACCAAGTGGGTTGAAGCGGCGTCATATGCAAATGTAACCAGGCAAGTGGTCGTGAAGTTTATAAAAAATCAGCTTATATGCCGATATGGTGTGCCAGACAAGATCATTACTGACAATGGATCTAATTTGAACAACAAGATGATGAAAGAGTTGTGTAGTGAGTTCAAGATTGCACACCATAATTCTTCTCCTTACAGACCTAAGATGAATGGGGTTGTTGAAGCTGCTAACAAAAATATCAAGAAGATTATCCAAAAGATGGTTGTCATGTATAAAGATTGGCATGAGATGCTGCCATTTGCTTTACACGGATATCGTACATCTGTCTGCACTTCGACAGGGGCAACCCCTTTCTCTCTTGTTTATGGAATGGAGGCCATACTCCCAGTAGAGGTGGAGATCCCATCAATGAGAGTCTTGATGGAGGCCAAGTTGACTGATGCTGAATGGGTTCAGAGTCGTTATGACCAGCGAAATTTGATTGAAGAGAAGAGACTGACTGCCATGTGCCATGGTCAGTTGTATCAGCAGAGAATGAAGAAAGCTTTTGATAAGAAGGTCTAGCCTCGTGTGTTCCGAGAAGGTGACCTTGTGCTCAAGAAAGTCTTGTCTTTCGCGCCCGATTCCAGGGGCAAGTGGACTCCAAACTACGAAGGTCCATATGTTGTTAAGAGAGCCTTTTCAGGCGGTGCTTTGATGCTTACAACCATGGATGGGGAGGATGTCACTCGTCCTGTGAATTCAGATGCAGTCAAGAAATACTTCGCCTAAAAATAAAAATAGAATAGCTCGCTAAGTTGAGAACCCGAAAGGGCGGCTTAGGCAAAAATGAGCGTCTCGGTGGATTGAAAACCCAAAAGGGCGGCCCAGGCAAAAGTTAGAGACATGAAAAAATGAATATTTGTATCCCGCTAGATTGAGTACCTCACCCTGGGGAAATCTAGGCAAAAAATCAGGGATTTGGCAAGTAACTGCATCCTGACAAGACTTTGTTCTACATCTGTCATCCGTCAGAGATTCTTGTTCATTCGTCATCAACCGAAGCTTCGAATACATTGAGTTTAGAATTGGTGGAGAAATGGTCATTATGTTCAATGTAGCCCTTTTCCAATATATATCACCAATTTCAAACTTGTAAAAATCTACGGAGTCTTGCCATTTGCAGACTGTCATTCCATCAAATAAATTTGAGCCTTTTATCCAATTATTTGCACTCGTGTTTGTTTCTATTCAACAAATATTTTGCATGTTTTAATCAAGAAAATATCATTGTTTTTAAACAAACAATTTTTTTCATAAATTGTTTTAAAAGAAAGTGAACATTCACCAAGACGAAAGGATACTTAATAGATCCTCAGTGCTCTCCCAAGGGTGGCATGATCTCCGACAGGGTAAGACCTTTGTTCATATTCCTGGCATAATTGTATCCTCTTCCTCCCAGATATTGTTGTGGTTTATCCCACCGAGTGGAGTGCCTGCTAAGGTTATTCACTTCCTTTCCCTTCAGCAGAGCAGTGATCCTTCCTCCTCAGCAGATGTGCTCTCTCTGGAAGATTCGTTTTTTTGGTGGTTGGTCCCCAGAATCCCTTTATCCCTCGGATAGATTCCCCAGTAGGGTGGCTTGTGTGGCAGATTCTATTTGTGCATTAAATTCTTTTCCCCGACTGAGACTGATGATTCATCCCCTGCAGGGATTTTGTTGCCTCTGATCCCCGGCAGATTGGATGCTCTCCGTTGATCCTGGTTTTCTCTCCTGAGATGTAGTACCAGGTGGTTGATTCCTGGATCCCGTTGGTGTTAGATATGTCTGTTTGTCAGCATTCATCATACATGAACCACACATATGCATGCATAATCATGACATTTAGATATTCATGTTGCATTCTTTGCCATATATCGTTTGTTTGTTGTCTCCTGCTAATTGGTGATATAGATTTCCCCAAGCAGATGTGTGTGTCTGATCTCTCTATATAGAGTCAGCTCCATAGGCAGAAAGCGTCTATCCTTTCTTCCATATTCCCCACCGAGCTATGTCCTCGTGGATGATGGTTGTTTCTGTTTCCCCCTAACACATGTTTTGGGATGGGCTTCCTTATTGAGTTATATCCTCATTAGGACGAGTCTTGATTCAGTTTGCTTTTTTGGTTTGATCCTAAATTGGCCCCTCGGAGCTGTTTTCTTTGATTCCCCGCGGTATAAATGAATAATTGCTCAGTAATTAGTAATCATTCATATCATCCCCGACGGAGTCTATGGTTTTCTACCCTGATACCGGTAGTTGTAAACCCTATTTTCCCCCCTTTTTGCAGAGTTAATCTTGTGTTCATCATAATCGATGACAGTTACTTTTCCGTGGTTTCCTACCCAGTAACCGGTAGGTGTAATCCCCTCCTTGATGGTTATCTTCCTCCAGTATTCGATGCTGATATTCCCTCTTTTACCTGGATAATTGCCATGCATTCGCAATTTATCCCCAGCGAGACATCACTCGTCTACCCTTTGTTGTTAATGACGATTGTTTCTCCCCTAGATTGGTCATCATTATATACCTAGTTTCGGTATCCCGATGCCTTCTCTTTTCGGTCGATTTATCCTTTATTAACCCAGTAGCCGGTTGCGGATAATCTTCCATGCGAGTATATTATCTACGTTCTGACGGTAATAGATAGTATATCTCATGCACTCTTCGGTCGAAGCCTTTTGTTCTTCCCCAGTAGAGTAAGATTCGTTTCCCCTTTGCGAAGTCGAATATCCATCCTATAGTCGAGTTTGCTTTTAGCCCTCTTTTGGATGATGAGTGTCTTGGGAATATTCCCCAATTAACGCCTTGGTTGGTCACCTATTATATGCCCAGTAACCGGTATCCTTGGTGTTCCTCCCTTTCTGCTCCCTATTATGACCTTTGTCCCCTGTGGAATCAGATTTCCCTGAGTTGAGATATACCTTTTTTTAGGTCTTCCTCAGGAAGTTTCGGATGTTTGATATCTCTCACCCTTATACCGGTCTTAGATAATCATTTCTTCCAGGAGCATGTTGTATCTCTCGCCCTTGTGTCGGTATTCAGATCACATGTCTCATTGAGCTTGTTACCCAGTAACCGGTAACACCTCATCTCGCTGCTTCCCCAGGAGAGTCTTTTTAGACATCCCCAGCGATCTTCGAGTCACCTCAAGTCTTTCCATTGGTTTATTCCCTTTGGAATTCTGCTCCCCAAACTTTGAGTCGTGCTCTACTCACGCGTTTCCTTCTCATCCCCATAAGAGTCCCCATGATTTTTGTCCCGTGGATTGTATCACTCATGTGGATTGTCAGTGTCTCCTGATTGTCTTTACTCCTTTGGGGACACATATCCCCACAGAGTGTTACCATTTTGCATACATACATTTGCATCATGAGGTCTCTCAGGGACCAAAATTCGTCTCTTTGTTATTATTTAAGCCCATTCTACCTCGTCGAGATGAAGATTTAAACCTTCCCTTCTCCGACTAGAATGACCTTAAATAGGGGCATCTGTAAGACCCCAATTTTGTCCCTAAGATCCCTCATGGCATCATAACATTTCATTTGCATAGCCTCAAGGATCATTGAGCATCTTGGTTCCCCTTGTCTTTGGGTGGGACTCCTTGTGAGTGTTTTGAGATCACCAAGCATGCTTGATTTATATATCATTGCTTTTCTCATTTTGTTTACTAACCAAAAGCACAAAAATATGTCACTAACATCTTGTGTTTGTAGCTTGAGCAATCACAAGGTCAAGAGCTTCAAAGAGATCCTTGGTGCAGAGATATGGCCAAGAGAAGATGATAGTAAGAATGGTAATGGTTCCCAAGGCTCTAATCCATTAAATATGCCTCCCTAGCATCTCAATTCATCATTTTGATCAAAGCAAGTCAAAGGGTTTGAGGTCTTGTTCTTCAAGGAAACCCTAATTCATCTGTGCACCACAATGCCTTGCTCCTGAAGCAACCTCAGTTCATGATCAAATACAATCAAGGGAAGTTATTTAATTCATCATTTCATGCATATTGGAAATTATTTGAGTGTCCTTAATCATCAAGTCATCAAGATATGAGTCATGGACTTGAAAAGTTGATCAGTCAAATCATCTGACTATTTTGAAATACACTGAGAGCTAACTTTTTGTGTGTTGGTCAAATGGAGATGGTTCCAAAAGAAAATATGTTCTTAAAGACAATATTAACAACTTTCATGTTCATCAAAATTTGATTTAAAGCTTGGAAAACCATCTTCCATTCCAATACATTATAGGTCATTTTGACTGAAACCCTAATTTTGGGTCAACTTCCCAAGGACATAACTCATTCATTGTTTATGATTTTGAGGTGGGATCAAATGAATTGGAAAGCTTAAGATGTATACTTAAAATGTTATGTTTAACAAAATTTCAAAATCTCAAAGAAAATACATGTGATAATGCAAGACATTATAGGTCCTTTTTGACCAAATGCATTAAAAGTCAAAAATGTCCAACTTCAGGTGCCCATAACTTCTTCATCAAAAATCCAAATGATGCAAAATTTAAGTCCATTTTGATTGTCTTGAAAAGATCTACAACGTTGATATTGGCGGTTTCTTCATTTGAAGCTTTCCTCATCAAGACAGAAGGGCTTGAAAGTTGGCCAATTTTAGAAATTTGCATTGACATGTTTTGCACATCACACTTTAAACTCAAATTTCATAAATTTCCACATTCCAAATGGACTTTTGACCAACATAACATTTTTTCCTCATACAAAAACCTTTCCAACCATTACCCATATGCCTATGCTTGGATTTTCTAAATGGTATTTTCGAAGAGGTGAATGATTAGGTTCAATTATGGAATTCATGTTGAAACCTTTTTGCACAAGCCAATTCAGAGCAAACTACACGTCCAAACCCTTGGCATTTGAACTCAGCTTGCATTTGGCATTGCTTTTGGGCCTTGTGCATGATCATGCAAGCCCATGCAAGTGGTATCCAAATTTATGCACACGGATCATTCCACACCTTCCTTGCCAATTCAGCTATAAATACATGCTTCATTCCCTCCATTTGGACACCAAATCTCAACCTGAAATCCTGCAGAATTCATTCCCTAATCATCACTAAAGAAGCAAGTTTCATTTCTCTCAAAATTTTCAGATCTCGAATTCAACTACATCTGGTTGTATTCATAGATCTAATGCTTCTAAACCTTCATTATACACTTCATTAAACTTCTGTTTTGATAAAGCAAGCAAGGTTTTAAGCTCAAATCACCAGAACTCAAACTTGAACTCCAACTGGTATTTCCCTCGACTCTCCTAATCCTTTGACCTATTGGCTATGATTTTGTGTTGGTTGAAGTCCTCTCAATGGAGGCATCATGTTTATGCTTTTAATTTTTGCAATTCATTGAGTTCATGATGAACACCAGATTTTTCCATCTCTGATTTCTCAAATCATAGAGATCTAGAATGGAAATGGATGGTACAGGGATGATGTACATCATTCCAGCTTTCTATTGATGTATAAATCGTTTGATTTGGTTAAGTTTTGAGGTTCTGCATTTTGGCCGGAATCTGGAAGCTCACCGGAGAAGATGGTGGCTCCGGTGGCTTCATCGTCCCCAGTTTAAATCCTGGCCGTGTGATATGTTTTCCAGATTGAATCAGGAGCGTTGCTTGTTATGACTTTTATTTGTTTCACATGTGCACGCATTGACCGTGGATCACCATAGGCGCACGCTTCTTGGCCTCATGATTTGCCAGCTCAATTAATGAGCTTAGATCAGACGGTCACGCTTTTTTCCAATTTCTATTTTCTGTTTTATTTTCCTTTTATTTTCTTTAATTCCATTTTATTTCAAAAATTAATATCTCTTTCATTTTTAATCCAAAAATTATGGGACCAATTGCATTATTTCCCAAATAAATTCTAGTTTCTATTTCTGATTTTTAACATTTTTTATTTTATCATTTGATATTTTTTGTGAATTTTCTCCTTTCTGGTTATTTTTAATTCATTTTAAATAGTTTTTGATATTCAAAAAATACAAAAATATTTTCCTAACCTATTTGAATGATGATGGATCTATGAAAAATATTCTCATCAATTTTTGAATTGATTTGAGATTTATTTGAGATTTTAGTTCAATTAGGTTATTTTTATTCATTTTTAATTGATTAAAAATAGTTTCTGACTTTTAAAAATGCTGAAATTTTTTGTCAAACTTTGTTTGACCTTGTTTAACTTAGGATAAATCACTTGGACCTTTCAAGGTTGATTTGAAGTGATTTTGAAGTTTGACCTTTCCATTTATTTTAATTCAAATTTATTTTTAATATTAAAAAAATGTCAAAAATAGTTTATTCATTTCTTGACCTCCAATCTTCATCTCACTTCTGTTTTTGATAGTTTGACCTTGACTTTCAATGTTATTGGTCAACATATGAGGATTGGTACATTTTATTCCATTTAATGCATTTTATGTTGTCATTTTCCTTTTCTCATATTCATCTCCTTCTTCTTCTTCTTCTCCTTCTTTTTGATCAATGAGTTGAAGGTTGATAAGTTAGCATTGATTAGGGAGATTTAACATTCCTTGATTCAAATCTAATTCATCTCGATCAATTGATCAAGTGAATGGCTTTGCATTAAGGATATGTTGTATTTTAAATCATGCAAAAGGCTTAAAACAATACAAGATCAATTCTCTTCTCCTTTTTGGCATGGCAAGTTGTTGGGACTTGGTTCACTAATCAAGACTCCTAACTTGTGTTTGTTGCCTACATTATTATTGACCGGCCTCAGATAGTTGTGACTTCTACATAAGTCCAATTATGATTGCTTAACACAACGCTAAATTTACCTTATGGCACACTAACTACTAACACTAACTATTGACAACTAATATTTACTTTATGCAATTTACTTTTATGCAATTTATTTTTTATGCAATTTACTTTTCTTGCACATATTATCCATTTGCTTTTCTCTTTGCTCACTTGAGCACATGTTTATGTTAATGCCATTTGCCTTTTGCTCACTTGAGCACATAATTGTGTATATATTATTTTGCTATGTGTTTTGTTTTGATTGTTGTGGACCTATGCAAAGAAATGGACTTAGTTTCTAGGACCTTCCCTATGCAAAGAAATGAAAAATTGGACTTAGATCTTAGGACCTTTCCTTGTGCAAAATTGGAGTAAATTGACCTTAATGATGAAGATGGATTAGAAGGACCAAATCTCTAAACTCACTCTTATCCATTCTTGTTTTACTTCATGGAACTTTTGATGTGTGTGCTTTTGTGCTAGGGATTCTATGAGCTTAATTGGAGGACCATTGCCATGACCATTCAAAGTGAAAGATACAAGACACATTGAGGATCTCTTAGGAGACTTGTTTGATTGCTTATGCTTTGTGATTGCTTATTACAAAGGATGAGAGCTACTTGGATCATCAATATGATCTCAAGAGAGGAACTCCTTGTGTGGTTTTGTTCTCTTTCGTCTCACCTCTTGTATGTTTAGGATTTAGCCCTTCTTCTTCTTCTCTCCACTCTAACCCAAGCCAAAACCCTTTTGTGCAAACATTTAACTATTGTTTTCCAACATTAGAAACCTAAGCTTTATGCTTTTGATTTTCAAACTTTCTTTTCATAACACTTATTTTGAATTGAATCTTTGAGTCAACTTTGACCATTTTTGTATATACTTCTAATTGCTAAATATAACCCATTCAAATGTCCTTTTGTGGTTCCAACGACCACTTTCTTAATCAAACTTTCCATAATCTTTAGTTCTTAGGTTTGAGTTATCCTTGTGGTAGATGTAATACTCACCTATATCCTTAGTGATGGACAATGAGTCTTCCATGCTTATTATAGGGTTAACCCCTCACTAGCATGTTGAAGCTATCCTCACATGGTGGATTGGTGGTTTGGTTGAGTTTTCTCCCTTTGATAACAAAAGACCTTAAGGCTTTTGGACCAATCAATTCACCAACTCATTTTGAGATTTTTACCCCGAACTACGAGGTTTTGATCCTAATCTTTTTTAAGATGGTACGTAGGCAATGGGTTTATCCATCCAAACACAAAATGTAAATAAACTTGTATGTTCTTTTCTCATCTCTTCAACCATGTTTGCACAAACAAAATTTTCACAAGACAACAACCTTCACAAGTAAGAAAAGGGCTCCCTAGGAGTACCTAGGATGTTTTGGGTGCCTAACACCTTCCCATTGCATAACCAACCCCCTTACCCATATCTCTGTTTCTTTTACTAGTTTTTGTTAAAACTTTTAGGTTTTTGTTCGCTTTCTAACCATTCCTTTGGATAAATAGAAGTGCGGTGGCGACTCGACTTGTATGATTTACCTTGGATTTAGTCAATATCTCTAATGGTAACGAATACCCCGCTACATTAAGATTTAAAAATGGTATAAGATCCTGGTTCAAGAGAGTTTCACTTCCGCATAAAAAAAACCTAGTCGCCTTAATTGTAGTTCCTTTTCAAAACCCCACCTTAATTGAGTTTTTTTTAATCCTAGCCGCCTTTATTGCAGTTACTTTATCAAAACCATAGTCGCCGTCATTATGAATATTTAGGTCCATAATCACTATTCTCCGCAAGGACTCTTCATCTTCGAAAATATTGTTCATCGCAGGTACTGTCCAACAGTGACACTGTTCCTTTCCAGAAACAATATTCATCCACAAAATTGTTCATTGCAGAGGCACTATTCACTTTTTAATAAATTGTTCTTCATGGTTGGCATTAACAATGAAACATATGGTTACAAGTTAGAATCAAAATTACCAAACATCCATCTGGTTTACAAGTTGCAAGAAAAGAATTATTTGAAATGGTCTAAGCTCTTGTAAACAACCTTGAAAGGTAAAAAGAAAGAAGATTACCTAATATAAGAACATCCAAACAAGACAAATCCCAAGACTCATAAGTGGGATACAAAATATTCCGCCATCATTGCATGGTTATGGCGTCCAATGATTCCTGAAATTTGTGATACTTGTATGTTCATAATTATGGTAAAGGAGATTTAGAAAACATTATAAGAGACTTATTCAAAAGCAAAAGATGCTGCCCAAATATATGATGTGAAGGTTAAAACACTAGCGATTAAACATGGAAACAAAATAGTTACAAAATATGTTAATCATCTCAAAGCCTTGTGAACGGAGTTAGACCACTAGAGAGTTATCAAAACCAAGTGTACAAAAGATTCGGAAAAACTTAAGGAGTACATTGAGAAAGATAAAGTTAATGATTTTCTGGTGGGACTCAACTTTGACTTTGATAAAGTTAGAATAAAAATTCTTGGCAAAGAAAAAGTACCAAACATTAACGAAGTAGTGGCTATAGTGAAAAATGAATAAAGTAGAAAGGGTTTAATGCTGATAACACTGCCTGTGGAGAGCTCAACAATGCTAGCTGAGAAGAATTCAACCATCATGGTTGATCAAAAGAAATGGGGAGGAACCTATGTCAATAAGAAGAGCGAATGAGTGTGGTGTACTCATTATAATAAGCCTCGTCATACTAGTGAAAAATGTTGGAAATTGAATGGAAAATGTCCTAATAAAGAATGAGGACATAAAAGAGACTTATCAAGGAAGGACATGCACATATGGATGGGAATTCTATTGGAGATAGTATAGAAAAATGGTGCAACTTAACCTAAGTGAAGTAGAAAAGGTAAGGTCTCTCCTCAATAAGTTGGAGAAACTAAGAAGTACTTTTAGTTTAACGCATTCAGGTATGTTTCTATTTCCTTTTTCTTTTGGAAAATCTCCATTTTCATCTGGACTTAATGCTTCATATATTCCCTTTAAACAGTACTGGATACTGGATTCTAGTGCCACCGATCACATGACACCCTTATTCACACATTTCACTATTTATTCACCTTGCCATTGTAGCAAAAAATATCCATTTCCCTTACTCAACATTTTTGAGGATTTAGTCTAACAATGCAAAAGATTACTTTAATCATAATCTTAATTCTGTGTCAAAATGAAGGTATCATCCATGAGCCTTTATGTGTCAAAACTCCCCAGCAAAATGGCATTTTTGAGATAAAAATGTAGATTTGTTAGATCAAACATATGCCATGATATTTCAAAATAAAGTTCCCATGAAATATTGGGACGAGGCTGTTTTAACTGCATTATATCTCATAAATTGTTTGCCTTCTACTGTCCTTGTCTCCAAAACTCCCATGGAAGTTTTATCCTCTTATATTCTAATGTGTCAATCTCTAGTAGCCTCACTCCTAGAATATTTGGGTGTACATCAGTCATCCGTATTCATAGTGATGGTAGAGGGAAACTTAGTCCTAGAGCTTTAAAGTGTGTCTTCATAGGATATTCTTCCATCCAAAATGGTTACGAATGTTATCATCCACCATCTCATAAATTCGTTGTCTCTAGAGATGTCATTTTCCATCAACAAGAAAGTTATTTAGTTGAATCTCATCTTCAGGGGGAGAACGTAAACAAGGAAGATGAGGTTGAAACTAGTAGTAATAAGTTGGAATTGAATTTTATAATGAAAAAGATGAGAATGTTGAAACTGATGTAAGATATGGGATGAATTTAGTATATACAAGAAGAAAGATCATTCCCGAATCTACTTATATCCAAGAGTCTGATCCGATATTACATGAAGTAAATTGTGTTATCCCTTCAAACTCTAATGATTTAATTTCTGAATTTTCTCATGAACAAGATCCATATTCCAACTCAACTCCACCACCACTACCATCACACAATAAATATTTAAATCTTCCAATCACCCTTAGATAAGAGACCAAAAAATTTACCAAAAAGACACTTTTCCCTTTGTCCATTTACCTAAGCTTTGTCTGACAGGAAATGGAAATAAGCCATGGATTTAGAAATGGAGGCACTGGATAAGAACAATACTTGAGAATTGGTTTCTCTACCAAATGGAAAGAAATTTGTAGATTGAAAATGGGGATACATGGTTAAATACAAGGAAGATGGGTCTATTTAGAGGTACAAGGCAAGATTGGTAACTAAAAGATTCACTCAAACTTATGGATTAGATTATTCAAAGACATTTTATCCAGTTGCAAAAATGGATACTGTCAGGATGATATTATCTCTAGCAGCTAATTACAATTGGAAATTGAACCAATTTGATGTACAAATGCATTCCTTCATGGTGATCTTGAATAATAAATCTATGTGGATGTACCTCCCCAAAGAATTGATTAATTGAACTGATCAAAATAGGTTAAGAAAAAGAATCCCCACAAACCATCAGGGTCTATAGCAGAATTGACGTCCATATTATGCACTTCATTCTTAATTTTCTCAGGCTAAGACATTCTAGTGAGCTATTCATTATCATCATAAGTTATAAGTTGTTAGATAGTTATTTCCACCAGATCAGTATAACTATAATTGCTTTATAAATTGAACAAAATGGTTGTAGAAGTTAATAACATGATTATCTAATTCAACGCCCTCCTCTAAAAAATAAGAACATGCATAATTCAATTTGACAATATTCTGAACAAAATTTATATTCCTATATCCATCCTTAAACCACTAATTTCTTACATTCTTCCTCAAAAAATGGTCCTACTTGTGCAATGCCTTATCTAATAGAAGTTGAGCATTTTCCTCTAATACAAGATCATCATTGTAACTTGCCTCATTAATCAAACCTTATATCCTATTAACTTCATTAGTAGCTTGAGTGACTTTAAGATAAATATTTCAAAAAGTCTTTTTGTTCCATTTTTTAAGGATAATTTTAAGAGATCTCAACTTAGCTGATAAAATAAACATAAGTCAAACCTTCATATAGTTGAATTTCCTAGCCAAATCAAACCTACCTTTGTGAAATGGACACAAATAGGATAAGGGTCTGAGTGATTCTTAATCAATGTGAAGAAATTTAGTGTGTTCTAATTACTTAGGAAACTCTGATTACAAATGAATTTGTCAAGTATAACAAAAGAGTAAGCACCATATTTCCTCGCATTGGTCCCAATGTAGTAGCTACCATTAGTGTTAAGATGGATAAGCTCATTTTGATTGGTCCAACTAAGAAACTCATCAGTGGAAGTTTTGTTGGGAAATAATTTACTAAATTTCTGATGGGAACCAATAACTGCATTGAAATCACCTATCATGCACCAAAGGCCATGATTGGTCTATTGAAGATTGGTAAGTTCATTCAATAAATGTCTTTGAATCACATGAGATTTACTTGCATATACAACTAAAATGAAGAATTACTTTGATCCACTTCTATAGAAAAAGTTACATGTTATTTAGATAAACTCAATACAAAAGGGATTCATATCTATTAAACAAAAGCCAATAGGTTTGGATCATGATTATGTCTAAAATTTAATTCAAATCTCTTCAGTTTGATTTGCTTAAGACACTTAACATGGAAATGGGCATAAGGAATGATTCGTTCAGTAATCAAAAGCAGTTCAAGCTTTTGCTGATCATAAAGATTTTTAATATCTAGTCTAGTATCAATGTTTTTTTTACTACTTTAGCATTCCAATAAATGACTTTAATTGAGTTGTGTTGTGTTTACTCGACATGGCTCAGACGTTGATTTACATTCTATACTAAGTAAGTTTATGCCTTCCCATAACTCTTTTCTTAACCAAAGTAAACTCTACTTATGTGTCTTAAGAGAATTATCTTCATCACGCCATATGTTAGTATATTTATCTTAATACAAAGCATTAATGGGACATCTCACCCAATTCTTACCACTATTTTTCATAACTACATGATCAAGATTGGGTTGCTTCCTTCTATCACCAGTCAACTCTTTCTCAATAACTACATTCTCATTCAAATCGTTAGATCTCTATGATATTATTTGTTCTTCATTTAGAGAGCTTGTTTTTTATAAATTCTCCTCATGATTATTAACCTCATTCTCATGCGGAATGACCACAACAAAGTCATCATTCTCTATATCATTTTCAATAGTATGATTTTTCTGCCTTATTCAAATCTACATAGTCATCATTCATTATTGTCATTCACTATGAAATTTACATATTTATCTGTCTCCATGTCCTTCACACTGGTAATAACTGGTATTGCTTGCTTGGAATATTTAGGCATGTATCTTGTAGATTTTATAATAAGATACTTCTTGATATTTTTACCTTTCAACTTCCAACATTTATCAATAGTACGACTAACACAAACAAAGCGATCACAAAAAAATAAGTAAACTCTCTTATTCCAATTCAACAAAGAATGCATAACCCTCTCATTCTACCAAAATATGTTCAGAGAGAATATTGACATGTTAAGGTCTATCTGAACACACACAAAATATTCCCCAAGTTCTTTTCCTTGTAAGCTCATAAATTGATAAAGGAATGTTGATACAAAAAACAATTCCAAAAAAAATTAGTTTGTATCCAATACTTTAAAGGAGGATCATGCATCCTCAGTCACACTTAAGCATGTGTAATCTTTAATTTCCAGGTCTAAAATTTGATGTTCACGCAGACAAGCGCAAGACCAAGGGCTTAACATTTTGTGTCGCTACACTCCAAATTTTTTGGAGATCACCTCTTGATTTGAATGAAAATTAAAAATAGCCACGTCGCAAAGGAGTTAAATCCCAATTAGTGATTGGAATCCATAATCTAATGAGTTTGTCATGTAATTCAGATGCCTTCAATGACACGTTATCTTTACTAGTGATCAATCTCCCATATAAATTATTTCTGGACGTTTGAGTCATGCTCTATAAGTCTCTTTAGGTATCTTGATCCATAACGGTTTACCTTTGACGAAAGACTTGGAAAAATAGAAAATGGTATGCCACATATTTTTTGAAGAGCTTCTGAAAAGAATTTCTTTTGTGCTATGGGCTGGGATTGAGACATAAGAGTCATTCGAGGAAGAAGAGTCGACCATACAAGATTTCCATGCTGATGGCCGACACCAAAGGAGGCTATGCATATTGTTTTTTCTTTCAACACATAGTAGAACATTTGAGAATAAGAAGACGAAAAATCCCCCAAAATCCTGGAGCATTGAGAATACGATATCTCCCTCCTCAAACATTATGTTTAAAAGATTGTCTAATTCAACGATTAAAATCGTTATTTTTTAAACTAATTAAAGACAATAGAAATTCCTAAACTTAACCTTAAAGTTGCTCATTTTTCTCATTCAAAATTCAAGTCATACTTCCTTAGTAACATGACTATTAACCATAATAAAACCTCTTATATTTAGCGGTTTTATAATCAATGTTAAGCACTACCAATAAAAATTATCAAATGGTATCAAACTATATATTTATTCCTAGCTCAACTCATGGCTCTAGCGTAGTCCTCAAATAGAAAGTCAATACTTGGATTTGAGATTTTGACACACAACTTCATATAGGTATTTTTTCCCCATCCTTTTGTATTCTAAATCGGATATAAATATTTTTTAGAAAAGTGATAGTTATAGCTCTTAGCTTTCATTGAAGTTTATTTGATTCTATTTACACTTACAATTCAATATATGATTACAATACCGCACATGTGTCGATGTTGATTTTTCACCAAAAACTCAATATTACGTTAAATCAAATAAATAAGATGAAACTAAACTGAATATTTAGTTTTAAAAAAATGCATTCATAAACACTTTATTAAAAAAGAAAATCAAATAACTCGAAAACCAACATAAAGTTATAAATAAAAAAATTTAATGAAAAAACTTAAAAACTATATTTGAGTAAAAATCATGATACATCCATATTTTTATTGATGTTACAACATGTATTCATCAAATTATTAATAATTAAAAGGTGTGATTACTATATCTTTCAAAATCATACTCACATCATGAACAAAAATATTTCGTTGGGTTGTACCGACAGAAAAGAAAAGGTTAGAACAACAGTTTGAATTGCATAACAGCCAAGTGCCAAAGACTTCTACACAGAAACATATTGAAATGATGTGTTTTATTTTGTGTTTTCTTCATATCAATTATTCAAAATGGATATTTGTCATAACTAGAATGAATATACATTCACAAGGAGAAAACAAAGACATTGAAAGAAGAATATACATTCATAAACATATCCTACACCATGTTCCCTTCTCAATACTTATGGGCAAACACAATCAAATCTTTATATCCCTCTATTATTGAGTTTTGTTTACTCTATTTATCTATTTTTTATTTACAATTTAGTATGTGATATTTGACTCTCATTTTATCGTTTTATTAGAGTTTCTGGCTCTTGCTCATACTCGTTTTTATCATGGATTTTTGTTGTATTTGATTTTTGTTGTTATTTCTTTTCATTTTGGTCTCATGTAAGGCTCAATCTATTTCGATCAATCACATTAAGGTATTTTTCAAAAAAATTTGGAGAAAGACTGTTAGACTCATCTAACGAACTTTGTAGTATCTCATGGAAAATTTATATCTCAAAGCAATTCAAAGGGTTTAAGGATCATGGAATAATGTTACCTTAGTGGCACATAGAAGCAAAACTGATGAAACTCCTAAGAACTGTCGAATCAGACAACCAAATTGTGAGATATTGGATCAAACTCTAGTATGGTCGAAGGGTAGTTTATTGATTCGACAATTCGACATGACCTTAACATGTCGTCGAAGTCTGTTCACATGTTGTAGTCGAAATATGCTAGGATCGTTAGCATATCGAATTGGGCTTATTTGTTACCAATTGTTTAAGTTAACTTGTTCTCTAAGTTAGCATGTATAATGAGCATGTGGGTAAAAACCCATTAGTTTAGTGTGTTAGTTTTCTTATAAATAGTATTCTAGTCTCTCATCATTGAATAACATAAATTCTAATTAGGATGAGAGAGGTTATTTGCTACTTTGTAACACTTGTAATATTGTTCAATAAAAAAAGTAAAGAATAACAATTTATAACCAATTTCATTGTGTTCTTCTTCCTTCCCTATTTTTTACCCTTGTGGGTTTCTTGTTGATCAAGGAACCGATTATACTTTATTTTTCCGGCATCGTTTTTCACAATAAATTGGTGCGGTGGGTGTGGAGAAGATGCCGTCAACCAAGTATGAGATTGAAAAGTTCACCGGAGTGAACGATTTCGGTATGTGGCGCTAGAAGATGAAAGCCCTACTGGTTCAACAGGGTTGTTTAGAAGTATTGAAGGCAGCCGAAGTCATGGACACTGCGTTAACAGACAAATAAAAAATGACTATGATAGAGAAAACCCATAACTCCATCTTATTGAGCATTGGTAATAAGGTTATTCGACAAGTTTTGAAGGAGACGACGACGTCGGGGTTATGGGTGAAACTCAAAAGTTTGTACATGACCAAATCATTGGTCAATCGCCTCTACCTGAAGCAAGCTATGTATTCATTCAAGATGAGTGAATACAAAGTTCTGGCTGAGCAGTTGGATATGTTCAATAAGTTTATTCTTGATCTTGAAAATATCGATGTCAAGATCGAGGATGAAGATCAAACACTGTTGTTGTTGTGTGCTTTGCCCAGATCACATGCTCACTTTAAAGAAACTCTCTTGTATGGAAGAAAGTATCTGACCTTTGAAGAAGTTCAATCAGTCTTATATTTTAAGGATTTGAACGAATGAAAGGAGCACAAGCCATCTTCGAATGGTGAAGGCCTATCGATTAAGGCAAAATTCACAAAGAGAGATGACAAGTTCGATAAGAAGAAGGATAAAAGTCAGTGGAAGTCTTATTATGGTGATGCATCTGGTATTCGATGTTATCATTGTAAGAAGGAGGATTATACAAGAAAAGTGTGCCCTGAATGCCTGGAAGATCATGTAGGTAAGGATAATGGCAACACAATCATTGTTCAAGATGATTTCCACTCATCTGATGTTCTTGTGGTTTCCAACGGTGACTCAAGTAAATAGTGGATTATAGATTCAGGTTGCACTTGGCACATGACTCCAAACAAATACTTGTTCGAGGAATAATATGATCAAGATGGTGGATATGCATTGCTTGGAAATAATAAAGCTTGCAATATTGCAAGTGTTGGATCTGTGAGATTCAAGCTCCATGATGAGTCAATAAGGTTGTTGACTGAATTCAGGTATGTACCTGATTTGAAGAGAAATTTGATTTCTCTTGGTGAATTTGACAAGAAAGGATATATTTTCCAAGGAGAGAAAAGTATTCTAAAAGTCATGAAGGGGTCGAAGGAAGTCTTAAGAGGCGTGAAGAAACAAGGCTTGTATACCCTTGAGGTTGCAGTTTCCAGTGGCTCTGCAGATGTTGCATCCAATAAACCTTTGTCGAAGACATAAATTTGGCACATGAGATTAGGCCATGTCAGTGAAAGGGGTCTAGTCGAATTGGGGAAACAAAATATACTTGGTGGAGACAAAGTCAAAAAGCTGAAGTTTTGTGAACCCTGTGCACTTGGAAAATCTTGCAGAGTGAAGTTCAGTAAAGGCAAACAAAGAACACATGGATCCCTTGATTACATCCATGCTGATCTTTGGGGGCCTGCAAGGTGTCTATCACATTCAGGAGAAAGGTATTTTCTATCCATAGTTGATGATTATTCCATAAAGTTATGGATATTCATCCATAAGACTAAGGATGAAACTTTTGAGAATTTCAAAAGTTGGAAGACTCTAGTCAAAAATCAGATTGACAGAAAGGTCAAAAGGTTGAGAATCGACAATGGCCTTAAATTTTGAAATGAGGTGTTCGATCGTTTTTTTGTGCATCTATGGTATTGTAAGTCACATAAGTACTGTAGGTACTCCCTAACAAAATGGTTTGGCTGAAAGGTTCAATCGAACCATTTTGGAAAGAGTTAGATACATGTCGACTAGTGCTGGGTTAAAAAAGGTGTTTTGGGAAGAGGTTGTTTTGAAAGCAACATATCTGATAAACATATGTCCTTTGACTGTGTTAGATATGAAAACACCTGAAGAAGTTTGGTCGGGACACACACTAGATCTCGACAAACTTAAAGTATTTGACTGTAAATCCTATGCTCACATTAGGCAAGACAAGGTCAAACCTAAAGCTCTGAGATGCATGTTCATGGGAGACCCTGAAGGTGTCAAAGCTTATAGGCTATGGTGCATAGAGCCAGGTCACATGAGGTGTATCACCAGTCGAGATGTAGTTTTAAATGAAGCTGAGATGACTTTCAAGAAAACTGATGACGTTAATCAAAGTGCACATATATTTAAAGAAGAGTTGAAACATAAAGAGATTCATGTTGAGGTGAAGCATGTCGATGTTGAATTACGTATCCCAGATTAAGTCAAAGAAGAAGCACAAGATGTTGAAGATACTAAGTAAGTTGAGGAAACTGTCGATGACTACCTATTGGCAAGAGTGATAACGCGAAAATACATCGTATATTTGCCTTGATTTACACTCAAAGATCGTATCACTTTCATTTATATTCTGATTATTCCGCAAGTATTCGAGTTATTTTTGCAGGTATTTCAATCCCCATGCATAAATGAGCGAAGTGTAGAAAAGGAAGGAAAAGAAGAAGAAACAAAAGAGAAAGCAGCAGAAAAACAGAAGAACAGGGGACACAAAAATTGTGGACGTGACGACCGTCACGAAGCATGTAACGACCGGCACGCCCAGCCTGTGACGGCCGTCACAGGCCCATGACGAACGTCACACGGTCAAAATCAGCGCCTTTGAAACAGTCAACAGAAGTGAGCCAACGTGCCTAAATTCCCGTTTCAGAACCACTTTCCCGTGGATTCCTCAGTCATCCTTGTTTCTCTCAACTGCCATGACCTACCAGGAGATATAAAAAGGACAGAGGTTGGAAACGAGGGAACGCTTAATTTTTCTCTGCAATTTATTTTCTACATCAATTCAGTTTTCTAGTATTATTTTTCTTCAGCAACATTGTTTCCTCTACCGCAATTCAGTTACCGTTCCGTTTAGAGTTTCCGTTTTCCCTTTCCCTTTTCGTTCTTCATTTAGAAAAAGTAGAAGTTTCCTACACCGGGGAACTACTACAATTTATTTAATTTAGTCTAAGCAATTGTTTCGAAGAAGCAGAATCCTACCGACCTGTGGAGGACTGCTCAAGTACTTCAAGATTCGGCATATTCTATTAATCCAATTGCCAGGTTTTTATTCAATTATTATTATTATTATTGCGTTGTTATTATTATAATTATGTTTGGTGCACTATTAATCTGTTTATGTTCGTCTGTGTTTGCATTATTTAACATGTCTGACTAAACTACCGGTATCGGTATGTAACAATTTAATTAGACGGGATTTAATAATAATCGGTGAAAAACTTCTTGTCTCAAACAATCTTTTCGGCTGTGGTTTTTAATTTAAATTTAATTAACTTTGTCACAAGAGTGAGAAGCTATTTAATACGATTTTGCCACGAGAATGGGAAATTAACCAAGGTGAGAACCGACAATCGCGAGAGCGTGAGGGTCGAACTGGATAGTAAAAACTAGGCATTGATTTTAAAAACAGCGAGAGCATTTTAAAAGCAATTAGAACTTATCTGTTTTCAAAAAGTATTTTTAACTTCAAATGGGACAGCGAGAGCGTACATTCTGACTTAAAGGTATAGTCCGAATCAACAATCACGAGAGTGTGAGATAAAGCCTTTTAAATAAGTATTTTCTACTGAAAGATATTTGGTACTTAAATTATATACCGATGACTTATCGAATCCCTGACGATTAATGCGTTGCATACAGATATCCTTCTATTAGTATTTTCTTAAAACTCAACTTTCCCTTAGATTTAATTTTCTTCAACCAAACTTCTAAAAATCATTCCCTTAGCTAAACATAGTAACGTCAGTAGCATTAGTTTGACCATCGGTCCCTGTGGGTTCGATATCTTTTAAAACTAAAACGACTGGATTGTGCACTTACAGTCGAGTACCCGATAGACTATATTCTATATACAGTCACGAGACGTATCAAATTTTTGGCGCCATTGCCGGGGATCTGATTTAGTCAAATAGTGTGATTCTTTCGTTGCTCGGTATATACTAAGGTAAAAAAAAAACTCATCTCCTTTCCCTTATTTCCCTCGATTGCATGCCAAGTACTCGCTCACAAGGCGATAACTTAGCCCCGCCAATCGCTGAATTAGAGCGTTTCTTATAAATAAGACGCCGAATACTAGAGTACCAACTAAGGTACGATATTCCCGATATCTTCTTTCCTACTGCTGAACCAGTCGAAAAACCAAACATGGCTGAAGTAGGACCACAAAATCATCCTCTTAAGTTCTACGCTACCCCATCCCAACAAGAACCTCACAGCAGCATTGTTGCCCCTACTATCAATCGAAACAATTTTGAGCTGAAACCCTCATTATTATCAGCCGTCCAACAACATCAATTTGCTGGAAATCCTACGGACGACCCTAATGAACATTTGACCAAGTTTGTGCAGTACGCAGACACTGTGAAGGCGAATGGTGTATCTCAAGATGCGATAAGACTACGCCTCTTTCCTTTCTCACTAAGAGACAGAGCTTGGGCTTGGTTGCAATCCTTGCCATCCAACTCAGTTACAACATGGGAAGAACTAAAGAACGTTTTCTTATCCCGATATTTTCCGCCGAGCAAAACTGCTATGCTGAGAGCTCAAATCAACGGATTTCGACAAAAAGATGTAGAATCTCTCTACGATGCATGAGAGAGATACAAAGACATGATGAGGATATGTCCACATCACGGTCTCGAAGACTAGGTGATCATTCACACATTTTACAATGGGCTTCTGTATAACACAAGACTGACAGTAGACGCTGCCGCAGGCGGTGCACTTATGGACAAGCCATACAACGAAGCCTATCAACTCATTGAAAACATGGCCCAAAACCATTTCCAATGGCGAGGTGAAAGAACTCCAGTTGAAAAGTCCTAAACAAAAAGTGGAATGTACGAAATCAGTAGCCTTGACCATGTCCATGCTAAGGTAGATGCCCTTGTTCAAAAGTTAGACAACTTGACCATACCACGCGCAGCCACTGTGGCTGCCATGACTCCAAACTGTGAGTTATGTGGAACCCCTGGACACGCTGCACCAGAATGTCAGATATTAACAGGAGTCCCAATCGATCAAGTGAATTACGCACAAGGAAATCCTTATTCGAATACCTACAACCCAGGTTGGAAAAACCATCCTAACTTTTCCTATAAGAATAACAACGCCCTGTATGCACCTGGCCAAGCACCCGCTGTTCCGCCTGGATATCAAAAGCCAGCTAATAATGCTCCTAACATGCCTAGGAAGTCAAACCTTGAATTAATGATGGAAAGCTTCATAGCCACCCAAGCTCAGACAAACAAAGACTTCTTGAACCAAAACATACATACTAGCGAGCAAAGTAGACGCCTTAGCCACCCACAACAAAATGCTTGAAACGCAGATTTCACAAGTGGCTCAAGAACAAGCATCTACTGCCGCTCCGGCTGGAACATTTCCTGGACAGTCGCAACCTAATCCAAAAGGACATGCAAATGCCGTTATACTGAGGAGTGGAAAAGAAATAGATGGACCCGTAGATCCAAGACTCCAAAATCCCGCCATGTACTAAAAACCAGACAAAACCACAACTGAGCAGGTAAGTGAACCGAAGGAAAAGGAAGATAATACCCGAGAGGCCGAAGAGAAAGAAAAACCTTATGTGCCTCCACCACCTTATAAACCACCCATTCCGTATCCTCAAAGACTTGCAAGTTCTAAAACTGCAGGGCAATTTAGGAAATTTGTTGAACTTCTGAAGCAACTAAACATTACAATTCCCTTTACAGAAGCCATCACACAATATCCCTCATATGCCAAATTTCTTAAGGAGATCCTATCCAATAAGAAAAAGATCGAGGATAACGAAACAATTACACTTACTGCTGAGTGTAGCGCAATAATCCAAAATAACATGCCTCCCAGACTAAAAGACCCAGGAAGTTTCTCCATACCCCGTGTCATTGGAAAATTCGTCATAAACAAAGCTCTATGCGATCTAGGAGCCAACATTAGTGTAATGCCCTTAACCATCTATAAAAGGCTCAATATGGGAGAACTAAGACCAACGAAGATGTCTGTTCAATTAGCTGACCGCTCAATCAAATATCCTGTCGGTATACTAGAGAATGTCCCAGTACGTGTAGGACAATTTTACATTCCTACAGACTTCATAATCATGGACATCAAAGAAGATGCCAGTACACCTATTATATTAGGAAGGCCATTCTTAGCTATCGCCGGAGCCATAATAGACGTAAAGAGAGGTAAGCTAACATTCGAAGTTGGAGAGGAAAAGGTTGAATTCATCTTGACACAATTCTTACAAGCGCCAGCTATAGACGATACCTGTTACCTACTTGATGTCATAGACGAGTGCGTAAGAGAGATGGAGATGCAAGAAACCACATACTCTGATATAATGAAAATCCAAAGCCCTCCAATCTTTGAATAAGATAATTGGCATGAACCATACCAAAATGACAGTCTAAGCGAATGCTTAGCACTTACGCCCAACCACATGCCATGCCCAAAGAAACCTGACTTGGAATTAAAAGCACTACCAAAGAACCTAAGATACGAATTCCTAGACACTAAACTCAAAAGACCAGTAATAGTCAACGCTGACTTGGGACAGATGGAAACTGAAAAGTTACTAGATGTCTTAAGAAAATATCCAACTGCGTTAGGATACAACATCGTCGACCTAAAAGGGACAAGTCCTTCTATCTGTATGCATCGCATTATGCTGGAGGAAGATTGTAAAACCGCTAGAGAACACCAGAGAAGGATCAACCCAATCTTAAGTACGGTAGTCAAGGATGAAGTAAAGAAGTTACTAAATGCTGGAATCATATACCTGATCTCCGATAGTCAATGGGTTAGCCCCGTTCACGTAGTACCCAAGAAAGGGGGTGTTACAGTTGTTAAGAATGATAAGGGCGAATCTATAGCAAAAAGAGTTGTGACCGGAAGTAGAATGTGCATCGATTATAGAAAACTAAACAAAGCCACTCGGAAGGATCATTTTCCTCTACCTTTCATTGACCAAATGCTTGAACGATTGGCTAAGCATTCCCACTTCTGCTATCTAGACGGTTATTCAGGATTCTTTCAAATTCCAATCCATCCTGACGACCAAGAAAAGACAACTTTCACGTGTCCTTATGGTACATTCGCCTACCGACGAATGCCATTTGGGTTATGCAACGCTTCCGTAACATTCCAAAGATGCATGATGTCAATCTTCGCTGATTTTATAGACGACATTATGGAAGTCTTTATGGACGACTTTTCTGTTTGTGGGCAGAGCTTCGAAGGATGTCTATCAAACCTTGAAATGGTACTTGAAAGATGCGTAAAGGTGAATCTCGTTTTGAACTGGGAGAAATGCCATTTCATGGTCCAACAAGGAATCGTGTTAGGTCACGTAGTAACTGATAAAGGAATTGAAGTAGACAAAGCTAAGATTGAAATCATAGAGAATCTTCAACCTCCGAAAACCGTACGAGAAATACGAAGCTTTTTAGGACACGCCGGTTTGTACCAACGTTTTATCAAAGATTTCTCGAAAATTACCAAGCCACTTACGAGTTTATTAATGAAAGACGCTGATTTTATCTTTGATGAAAAATGTTTAACAACATTTAAGTAATTAAAAACATCTTTAATCACCGCACCTGTCATGCAACCACCTGACTGGAGATTACCTTTCGAAATCATGTGTAATGCGAGTGATTACGCCGTAGGCGTAGTACTAGGACAAAGAAAGGATAAGAAACTTCATGCTATCTACTACGCAAGTAGAACACTAGATCCAACCCAAATGAACTACGCCACCACTGAAAAGGAACTTTTAGCCGTTGTGTTCGCCTTGGACAAATTCCGTTCCTACTTAGTAGGGGCGAAAGTCATTATCTATACTGACCACGCCGCTATTAGATATCTGCTAAGTAAGAAGGATGCCAAACCAAGACTTTTAAGATGGATCCTACTCTTACAAGAATTTGACTTAGAGATAAAAGATAAGAAGGGTACTGAAAACGTAGTAGCAGACCACTTATCACGAATCGAAGGGAATAAACCTGAACAAATTCCAATCAATGATGATTTCCCTTACGAACGACTTATAGCCCAAATGGAAAGTGACATGTCTGAACTAACAATAAATGATACCGAAATAGAAGAATCCGTGGAAGAAATTCATGCGAATGCAACTCTGCCATGGCATGCTAATTTTGTCAACTACCTAGCTGTTGGAGTATTTCCACCGGACCTATCTTATCAACAAAAGAAGAAATTCTTCCTTGATCTAAAACAATACTACTGGGATGAACCTCTGCTTTTCAAAAGAGGTACCGACGGTATTTTCCGTCGGTGTGTTCCTGAGGATGAAATAGACGACATAATCTCTCATTGCCATTCTGCTCCCTATGATGGGCACGCAAGTACTTCAAAAACCTGTACTAAGATCTTACAATCGGGCCTCTTTTGGCCTACTCTATGGAAAGATGTCCATAATGCGGTTATAAATTGCGACCAGTGCCAACGCACTGGTAACATCTCAAGACGCGATGAAATGCCACAAACAAGAATCTTAGAAGTGGAAGTTTTCGATGTGTGGGGGATTGACTTCATGGGACCATTCCCATCTTCTTTTGGTAATAAGTACATACTCGTTGCTGTCGATTATGTTTCAAAATGGATCGAGGTTGTAGCTTCTCCGACAAATGACACGCGAGTAGTTATTAAGTTATTCAAGAACATCATCTTTCCTAGATTCGGTGTGCCAAAACTAGTCGTTAGTGACGGTGGCTCCCATTTCATATCAAATATCTTTGGAAAACTTCTTCTAAAGTATGGAGTCCGACACCGTGTAGCAACACCTTATCACCCACAAACCAGTGGGCAAGTCGAAGTTTCGAATCGAGAGATCAAACAAATTCTAGAAAAGACTATCAGAATATCCAGAAAAGAGTGATCATCTAAACTAAACGAAGCTTTGTGGGCCTACATGACAACTTACAAAACCCCAATAGGGACCACACCCTTTAAATTAGTCTACGGTAAATCATGTCATCTCCCTGTGGAATTAGAACACAAAGCTTACTGGGCAATTAAGACCCTAAATATAAATTATACTTCCGCAGGTGAGAAACGAATTTTGGACATTCACGAATTGGAAGAACTTCGACTAGACACCTATGAGAATGCCAAGATATACAAAGAACGAACCAAAAAATGGCACGATAAACGTATATCTAGGAAAGAGTTTAATGTCGGCGACATAGTACTACTATTTAATTCAAGACTTAAGCTTTTTCCGGGAAAACTTAAACCTAGGTGGTCAGGCCCTTTCGAAATCACAAAAGTCCTTAAAAGCGGTGCGATGGAAATCAAAGGTCGGAATAGTGAACCATTTATGGTAAACGGGAAGCGATTGAAACATTACCATAATATTGACAATAGAGATTATTCAAACAGTCTAAGACTTTTAGAGCTGCCTGCTCAACCCCAAAACTAGTACATCGCAACGTTACTGTCGAACTTACGACGTTAAACAAAGTGCTTAGTGGGAGACAACCCGCCTTTTCTTTTATTTGTTATCTTTGTTACTAAGTATTTTCCTTCTTTGACTTTCATCTGTATTTTTTCTCCCTTTCCTTGATTCTATGCAGTAATACTTGTTACTTCTAGCTACTAACTTAGAAACATTGGATACTGATTAATAGGCGAATTTATAACTAGTTAGTCACTAACTTTCATCATGCAACCAATAGACACAGTTTTCAGAGGCAGAGTTCAGAGAAGGCACTATGATTATTTAGCTCAGAAGGATATGGCTTTATCTACATATTATGATGGACCTACCATGGATAGGTTAGGCATCCGAGACAGCATCTTGTTTATGTTTAACCAGCTAGGATGGGAGAATGCTGCTATTAAGAGAAGGTTTATCACTTACCGTGAACTTACCCTAGAATTCCTTAGCTCCCTAGTTTACAACCCCGAGCATGGTTACGGACTCAACAAAGGGTTGATTTCCTTTAGGCTGTTTAGCATGGACTTCACTTATAACCATAGAGACCTTGCTGACCTCCTAGGATTTCCTAGTGGCCCATTTGTTTTCACTACCCGCCAGGAGGAATTAATCGATGACATCGACCTAGATTACTTTTGGGGTAGTTTAATTGGAGACTACCACCCTAACCCAAACGAGATGCACTCCCAAATGATCCACAACCCTGCTATCCGCTACTTCCATAAAATACTAGCCCACACCCTGTTTGGAAAGGAAGCGAACAACACCATAGTATCACGAGATGAACTTTTCATCTTACTCTGTGTCGACCAAGGTCGACATGTCAATGTTGTGACATTTATGATGGAGAGATTCATTCACCTTGCAAAGAATAATCGCACCCCAATCATAATAGGAAACCTAGTAACCATGATAGCTGACGCCATTGGACTTAGACACCCACTTTACGAGCATGTACCGTTTGGACACATCCAACCCATGGACATTGAATTTTGCTTTGACCGTAGAATCATAGGAAACCTTGGGCCGAATACTTTTGATTACCTAATTAACAACGAAGTTGTCCGACTATTTACCCTACCTAACCATGAGAGAACAAGTGTTCATAACCGAAATAACTGGATTTATGATTTAGATGAACACCCAATTGATCCACCTTCACCTCCTGAGACACCGCCTATATATGAGTATTTAGATGACCCTATCCCTGTTGATGAATCTGACCCTGAAACCCCTAAAAACTACTATAACATAGATGAATCGGATCTTCCATCCTATGCAAATAATCTTGCCATGCTTCTTACCCGTCTGGATGATTTCCATACTGACATCACCACTGTGAAAGAAGAAATAAAGCTCATGCGCCTTGATGTCTTAGGCCTAATGGATGTCGCCGTCGAATAGTTTGATCACTTGAACCAGGTTGTAGCTGCATTGGGACAGAACCATGGCTGATTTCACTGACCACCGATCTCTCCTACTCACATTAAGCAACGAGGACACTGCTATGTTTTGGTGTGGGGAGGGAACACATTTTTATTGCTCTTATTTAGCATTTTTATCGTTATTATTTCTTTTAATATTACATTTAACTTTAATCTTTTAATTTAATAACATTGCTATCTATTTATGCTTCTACAATAAATTCAATTTTCCAGTCATTTTATTATACTGCTGCTACATTTAATGAAAAATTTGTGAACACGCATGTGACGAACGTCACATGTAGTGTGACGCCCACCACATGTAGCGTGATGCCCGTCACGAATGCACGAAGCCCATCACACATCACGCAGATGACCGTTACACATAGATGACCGTTGTAGACGACCGTTACACAACTGTTACGCGTGACGACCGTAACCCCCCTGTGACGACCGTCACGGATTCAGAGGGTGCGCCTATAAAAAATAGGCGCACCTCCTCTCTTCTTCCTCATCAAATTATCCTACTCTCCCACTCACACCACTTTTCTCTCCATTAACCATTTCTTTACATCCTTTTAAGCGAGAAACACGTGAGTACCTTATAACTCACGAAACCCATCTCTCCCACCAACACCTATATTTTAATAAACGACACTAATGGCCCGTCAAGAGAGAGCTTCTCCCGACCTCTCAACTATCGTATTCATAAATGGAAAGCCGGCGAGCGACAAAGAGACAACTACCTCAAATTCTATCAACGTTCAGTCCAAGCTACGAGGTATGTTGATAACGAATGTCTGACGGAGCTGGGACTTTCAGATGGCGTGGGTTGGATGCTGACTGACTCCAGCTTGACACAGCTTTGCACCACACCACAACCAACTTACGAGGCGTTGACCTTGGAATTCCTGAGTTCTTTCTCCTACATTACCCCCCTTGGCGCAACTCAGTTTCTCACCAGAGTCGCCACATTCAGAATGTTCGGTACCGAGTATTACCTAAACCAAACTCAAATAGCGCGAATGCTTGGCTTCTGACATGGAGAGGGAGTTCACTGCTGTATCCCTGACGGATGGTCAGAAATAGCATTTGGAGTGTGGCATAGCCTTACCAACATGAACGCCACAAGCTGGGATACGCTTAACGCAACTTACATCCACAACCCAGCTATAAGATACTTCCACCGAGTCCTAGGGCACACGGTTTTCGGAAGAGTCAACAATCACAAGATAAACTCCAAGGAACTCTTCTTTCTTCACTGTGTGTTCACCCCGATCGCGTTCAATGCCACTCCATTCCTATTGGCCAACATACAGGTTGCATGCATGAGAGGCAGCCAGACGTTCTGTTTTGGGGGAATCATCACCTCCATAGCACTAGGCCTGAATCTGGGGGATAGGCTCGCCGACTTGCCAGCCTTGCCAGCCAAGTTCCTCGACATCGACTATTGCCGTTCTTCACACCTCATCAAGGCCAGAGACGATGGGAAGTATCATCCCGTGGTTAGAAATAAGATAGTCCGAAGCATCATCATGCCCAACAGGAACCGTACAGATCCGCAAAATATGGCAAATTGGATTTTTGATCTGAACGTCCCTGAGGCAAATGAAAGAGATCCTAATAATGGAGCAGATGAAGTCGAGGAGGAACTTGACCGAGAAATGCCACAACCACCTCCTGAGTACGCTGCGGAGACATCTTCCCAAGGCCAGTGAAGAAATGAGCGACGACCCGCCACCATGGAAAACATCTACGCTGAGATGTTGCGACACAACCAGAGGATGGAGGAACGCCAGACAGAAATGACGCAAATAATCCAGCAGATACAGAGGGATCAACACGACTATGCAAACTGCCACGACCAGGGGATAACGGAGCTTTCAGAAGAGATGAGTGCCCTGACACATCGCGTTGATGCCATCCAGGAGTACACTCAGCACGTAGGGTTAGATCTTACCCAGCGAGGAAGAAGTGAGCGTGCAGGAGCAAGAGCCAAAGCACGCAGAGGCCAACGTCGTGACAACGAGTAGTGATCTTCGTGTTTCTTCCCTTTTTCTTTATATTGTCGCATTGAGGACAATGCTTTATTTAAATGTGGGTGGAAATCCTTATCTTTCCTTTACTTGTTTCTATTTTTAGCCACAACAATTTTTGTTTGTTTGTCTTTATTTAATCGTTACCATCATTCATTCATTTATATCTAATTTGACATAACAAAATTTTTGTCCTTAAGATTAAATGCATACCCTACGAGTATATAGGTTGTCTTACAGAGTTTCTGTTAGGAAACTGAGAAAAATATAACAAGATTGATACCGTCCTGACATCTTAGATCCCTCACTTTTGCGAGATCAATTTTAATACCCATTATACCGATACCTTAAGTCTCTGTTCAAGTTTAGGGGAGTTTGATAACGCGAAAATACATCGTATATTTGCCTTGATTTACACTCAAAGATCATACCATTTTCGTTTATATTCCGATTATTCCGCAAGTATTCAAGTTATTTTTGCAGGTATTTCAATCCCCATGCATAAATGAGCAAAGTGTAGAAAAGGAAGAAAAAGAAGAAGAAACAGAAGAGAAAGCAGAAGAAAAACAGAAGAACAGGGGACACAAAAATTGTGGACGCGACGACCGTCACGAAGCATGTAACGACCGGCACGCCCCATGACTAACGTCACACGACCAAAATCAGCGCCTTTAAAACAGTCAACAGAAGTGAGCTAACGTGCCTAAATTCCCGTTTCAGAACCACTTTCCCGTGGATTCCTCAGTCATCCTTGTTTCTCTCAACTGCCATGACCTACCAGGAGATATAAAAAGGACAGAGGTTGGAAACGAGGGAACGCTTAATTTTTCTCTGCAATTTATTTTCTACAGCAATTCAGTTTTCTAGTATTATTTTCCTTCAGTAACATTGTTTTCTCTACCGCAATTTAGTTACCGTTCCGTTTAGAGTTTCCGTTTTCCCTTTCCCTTTTCGTTTTTCATTTAGCCAAAGTAGTAGTTTCCTACACCGGGGAACTAGTACAATTTATTTAATTTAGTCTAAGCAATTGTTTCGAAGAAGCAGAATCCTACTGACTTGTGGAGGACTGCTCAAGTACTTCAAGATTCGGCATATTCTATTAATCCAATTGCCAGGTTTTTATTCAATTATTATTATTATTGCGCTGTTATTATTATAATTATGTTTGTTGCACTGTTAATCTGTTTATGTTCGTCTGTGTTTGCATTATTTAACATGTCTGGCTAAACTACCGGTATCGGTATGTAACAATTTAATTAGACGGGATTTAATAATAATTGGTGAAAAACTTCTTGTCTCAAACAATCTTTTCGGCTGTGGTTTTTAATTTAAATTTAATTAACTTTGTCACAAGAGTGAGAAGCTATTTAATACGATTTTGCCACGAGAATGGGAAATTAACCAAGGTGAGAACCGACAATCGCGAGAGCGTGAGGGTCGAACTGGATAGTAAAAACTAGGCATTGATTTTAAAAACAGCGAGAGCATTTTAAAAGCAATTAGAACTTATCTGTTTTCAAAAAGTATTTTTAACTTCAAATGGGACAGCGAGAGCGTACATTCTGACTTAAAGGTATAGTCCGAATCAACAATCACGAGAGTGTGAGATAAAGCCTTTTAAATAAGTATTTTCTACTGAAAGATATTTGGTACTTAAATTATATACCGATGACTTATCGAATTCCTGACGATTAATGCGTTGCATACCGATATCCTCCTATTAGTATTTTCTTAAAACTCAACTTTCCCTTAGATTTAATTTTCTTCAACCAAACTTCTAAAAATCATTCCCTTAGCTAAACATAGTAACGTCAGTAGCATTAGTTTGACCATCAGTCCCTGTGGTTTCGATATCTTTTAAAACTAAAACAACTGGACTATGCACTTGCAGTCGAGTACCCGATAGACTATATTCTATATACAATCACGAGACATATCAAAGAGATATCCCGAGAAAAGTCATCAAGCCACCTCAAAGACTTGGGTATGCATATCTCTTTGTTTATGCGTTAATCTCTACAAGTGAGGTTCTAGATGAATAACCTATAGACTATAAGGAAGTTATGAGGAGTCAAAATAAGACTGAATGGATGAAGGCCATGGACGATGAGATGAAGTCTCTTCATGATAACCACACTTGGGAACTGATCAAGAAACCTGCTGGATCCAGGTTAGTTAGTTGTAAGTGGACTTTCAAAGTTAAGGAAGGAACCAAAGGAGTAACGTCAAAGAGATAGAAGACAAGATTGGTCGCAAGGGGTTTCACTAAGAAAGAAGGTGTCGACTTCAACGATGTGTTCTCTGTTGTTGTGAAGCACATGTCCATTCGAATGTTACTTGCCATGCTGGCACAACTCGACCTAGAACTAGAACAAATGAATGTGAAGACTACTTTCTTGTATGAAGATCTAGATGAAACAATCATGATCAGGTAACCTGAAGGGTATGCAGAAAAGGGAAAGGAAAATTATTTGTGCAAGCTGAATAAGTCTTTATATGGACTGAAACAATCTCCTCGACAGTGGAATAGGATATTCGAAAAGTTCATGACACACATAGGTTTCATTAGAAATGAGTTCGACCATTGTGTTTACTTCAGATTTTGACATGGAAATTCATTTGTTATTTTTTTCTTTATGTGGATGATATTCTCATAGCAAGCAACAATGTCGAGGATGTAATGGAGGTGAAGGATGAACTCATTAATGAGTTCGATATGAAGGATCTGGGAGATGCATCTAGGATTCTTGGGATTGACATTCAAAGAGACAAAAATCAGTCAAAATTATGCTTATCTCAAGAGAGATACCTACAGAAGATTCTCGATGAATTTGGTATATCGAATTTAAAACATGTTATGGCTCCGACAAATCCTCAATTCAATTTGGGTACAAATCAGTGTCATGATACTAAGGTCAAAAGAGTTTATATGAATAACATGTCATATGCTAACATAGTAGGTTCTTTGATGTATGTTATAGTTTGTACTAGACCTGACATAACATATGCAATAAGTCTTGTGAGTACGTACATGGAGAATCCTGGAAAGACTCACTGACAAGCATTGAAGTGGATTATAAGGTACATAAATAGGTATCTGAACAGAGTCCTAATTTATGATGGAGCATGTGGTGAAAAGAGTAGAGCATAAATCGAAGGGTATGCCGACTCTGATTATGCAAGTTGTATGGATTCTAGAAAATCTATTTCTGGATATGTGTTCACTATGTTTGACACAACAATCAGTTGGAAAGCAACACTTCAGAAGGTTTTTGCCTTATCAACCATTGAAGCGAAATATATCACTCTCACTGAAGCTGTGAAAGAAGCATTGTGGCTTGAAGGTTTTGCTAAGAAGCTAAAACTTCAAGGCCGAGTTATAACTGTTAAATGTGATAGTCAAAGTGTTATACATCTGTCGAAGAATTCGGTCTATCATGAGCGAACCAAACACATCGATGTGAGGCTGCATTTTATCATATGGGTAATCAAGCGTGGAGAAGTCCAAGTGCTGAAGGTTTCGACATATCATAATGTTGCTGATATGTTCACCAAGACATTACCAAGTTGCAAGTTTTTTCACTATATGTAGTTGATAAAGGTGCATATAGAAAGCTAGTTTATTCCCTTGATGTTATAGATTTTGTTCTAAGGTGGAGACTTGTGAGATATTGGATCGAACTCTAGTATGATTGAATGGTAGCTTTTTGGTTCGACAATTCGACATGACCTTAGCATGTTGTCGAAGCCTGTTCACATGTTGCAGTCGAGATATGCTAGGATTGTTAGCATGCCGAATTTGCCTTGTCTGTTATGACCAATTATTTAAGTTAACTTGTTCTCTAAATTAGTTTGTGTAATGAGTTTGTGTAATGAGTTTGTGTGTAAAAGATCATTAGTTTAATGTGTTAGTTTTCTTATAAATAGCATTCTAGTATCTCATCATTGAATAACGCAAATCCTAATTAGAGTGACAGAAGTTATTTGTTACTCTGTAACATTTGTAATCTTGTTCTAAAGAAAAAGTAAAGAATAACCGTTTATAATCAATTTCTTTGTGTTCTTCTTGTTTTCCTCTTTTCTACTCTTGTGGATTTTTTGTCGATCAAGTAACCGATTATCCTTTATTATTCAAATATTATTTTTCACAACAATATTAAAGATGATAAAAATGTTCAATTGAATTCGCCATCGGAACTCCGTTCACTTTCTTTTAATAAGAAAGATACACTATATTTTAAAATTTGTATAAAGAAAATGGTAAAAGTGTAAAAAAAAAACTATATATATTAAATAAAAAGAGAACATGACGCAAAGATAGGCATCCAATTTCAAATTTGCAGTTGAGGTAGTTTTTTAACATATGATACTGAATTTAAAATTTAAATCGTTTGATTATCAATCAACAATTGTGAATGATTATAACATGAAATCACCTAAAAATTCTAATCCGGAGAATCCGGATCGTTGTTACAATTACCACTATCAACAAAAATTAACTTTAACCGAACACTAGAACATGTATTAATCTCATATACTAGTACATTCCAAAAATAAATAAAAATAAAGCTCATAAAAGTACTTTGTGGATCCACATGGAGTGAATAAATATAGCTAATTATAGTGGTTCCTAAAAAAAACCATGAAGTGATATTTTATATTAATAGTGACATCACATCAATTAATTAATAGCCCTTATGTCAAGGCGTTTTCATCTCCTTTTAACACATGAACATGTGGGCTCCTAGAGCACCAATCCCAACCCTCCAAAAAAACTTTTCCAAACTTAACAACAAAATAAGCAAACAAACAATTTTAAAAAAAAAGCTATTAGAGTCAAATCACTATGATCATATTATTATATAAATTGGTAAGGTCCTAAAGTGAAATAATTAGTGTTACTTATGTGATACTCAGAGAAAAATGGGTCTACCTTTTTGTGTTATAAAGTATATTATTGGTGTTACTATAAAGATATAATGCAAATTAAGATTAGACTTGTGATTGAGACTAACCATGCTTTCTTTGCTTAAAGTGGGACCATACACATATGGGTAATGTCATTAGGACACCCTTAATAGAGACACCTACCTTAGAGATGTGTAGATATAAGTTTTGGTCTCACAAAGAGATGACACTATTGTTTTTGGGTATGTGACTTTCATTTTATATTATATTTTTTTGGCAAATTTTGATTTTAAACCATGTATATGATGATTAGTTTATAGTATAAAATATAGAAAGGACTAATTTTAAAGGCACTTTTTTCCCTTCAAAATCAACTCAATTATTTAATATATCTCTTAGCAAATTTCCTTATTTGAACAACTTTTTTTCTCCTAGAGGATTGTATTGTTTAAGAAAATATTAGTTCTAATAGTTAACTTCTAAAATCATATCCTACTTCTAATTTCCACTACCTTGGTGCATGTGCATGTAACAAAAGGAATATATTACTATAAGCCAAGTTTTTGGCTACTTATACAAATTGGTGCAATTTCTTGGGAAATCAGTTTGGTCTAAAAGAAGAGTTTTTTTGGTACTCTATAATGTAAAGAGGACTTAGTGCTAACGTCATAGGAGTGTGTATAATAAACAATAATGTGCATTAATAAATTGTTAGGTCAACTAGTAGGTTGAGTTTCTTTAGAAATTTTGTGTACAAATTATGATATTGGAATTGATAGAATTAATTGTTAATAATAGGAGGAGCTTCTTTGAGAATTTTTGAATATATGATTGTTTATACCTTAAAAACAAATTGTATGTAAGTTGTAATCGAGACATTTTTTTTGGTTGATAACACCACTAATAAAGAGTGGGATTTAAATAAAAGAATTGATAGAATAACTCAAAATAATTAAAAAAAATATATTTTGAGTTTAAAATAATATGTGAAGATAAACAACAATGACAAATAAATGGTCTAAAACAACACAATAATCTGTCAAAAGTGACAACAAAGTCACAAAGAAGTAGAAAAAATTAAAGAAAGGAATACAACAACTTGTTTACAGAGTTCCTTTAAACGATCTACTATGGGGGAGAGTGTCTCTTTAATTCACTATACTACTAAAAGTTATTACAAGAGATTACAAATGAGTTATAAAAAATAATATTTTCAGTTGCCACAAACAAAATCATATTTCTTCCTAAATGTTTTCTAAACTCTTCCACTCTCTATATATGAACCGCACAAATATAAGGTGTTTAGAAGTGTTTTTCAATTCCTATAAATCCTTCCAAAGGTTTTTCAAATTCAAAGAACTCCAAAAAATTTCATCCAATGTTTCTTTAAGTTTACCAAGAATTTATAACCCTTCTCTCAGTCTTCACCTAATCAAATTATGAAAGTGGTGAAGAAAAGATCGATAGAGATACTTATTTATAACTGTTCAAACCAAAATATACTTAATGACTCTAAAACATAACCCATTAGTTATTATAATAAAAATATTATAAATATCTTATAATATATTTTATATTAATTTAGAATATTATAAATAAATTATAGTGTCTTTTAAGATGGTATAATCTCCATCATTAGCTTATCACAAGTCAAATGATAATCAGATGCTTCTTTAATCGTTCTCTCACTACGACTAATATCCATAGTAGGAACCTCCACCTCAAACTGGGTCTTCTCTGCCATAGTTTTTAAAATCTTTATCCATAAGTCTTTACTCTTCTTCCCACGAGACTCACTAAAAGTAATACATATGCAATTGATGAACTTAGATCCTCCAAGTCCCACTCTTAACGACTCAAAAACCTTAATTCCTCTTAGATACTCATTGAAGACATAATCCACAACTTTACCATCAAGTTGATTGGGTTGATTTGATCAATAAGCAAAGTTTTAGAGACCTTTAAATAAGAGTAGTTTTCATATTTCCTATTATAAATCACCATAAATGTTTGGAATGTTATTCCTATAAATAAACATTTGTCTACCAGATAAGCTGTTTTGGCATCACTCTTACCCCAGAGACTCAATGACAATTTAGCAGTCAAAAGCATATTTGTCCTTTGTCTTTGGCAAAACTCATTAAAGTGATTTGAAACAACCTCCCGGCATTCACCATGTCTTGACCTCAATTTCTATAACTTGTTCTTGTCATGAAATTCTTCACTAGTTGATGATGAATGAAAAACAATATTGAAACCTTCTAAATAATATAAACCACATATTTTAAACCATTTAGCTATGATCACTTCACCATACAAAATATTCAACACCCCATGTTCAATACTAGTGAAATATTCTAGATCATCAAGCATGCTTATGTATAATAAACTTTGCTTGATTTCTAGAACATACCTCACGTTGTGAAGAAGAAACTCACGATCATCAAACATTTCAAATATAATTGTGTCAATACCATAAACCTTGCAAGTATTATTGTCACAAAGGAGAATTAGTCCACCTTGCTCCATCTTCAAAAGTCTCAAAGTATTTTTTTCTTGGACATATGTGATAAGAGTAACTTGAGTCCATGACCCGACCCTTTTCAGTATCCAAACTCGACACCACAGATGCATCTGTATTTTCATAACTATCCTCATTTAAGCCAACTACAATATGATATTTGGGTTTGAATATTGTTTTGTTGTGGATTCATAATTGCTCGGTGAACGATGAAATAATACTTTGTCATGGTGGAGTAAGCTTTTGGTACGGTGGAGAAGGGACCGACCTGCAATGTTAGCAATGTAACACCTAAATCAGTAAGAAAATAAAAAGTAATGCGAGAGTGGAGTGGATTTGAATACCTAAGAATGCCATTTTTTCTCTTTTATAGTGAGGGTGGTTTAAACAAGAAAAGAGGGAGTGCGACGTGGATTGCGGTTAGCAATCTGATTAATTTGGGCAATTGATGGTGCCTCAGAGGTCGAATGATCTGCTCTAAATGAGGATAAAGGAACCAATGTTCCTTGCAAACGCTCCCTTATTTTGGTCCTAAGCCTTTACTCATAAGATACTTGTGAGAAGTCTAGAATAAATACAAAGAAGATAAAACACGTCACCCACTCTACTCTGCCCAATTAATTGTCATGTCTGCTTAAAAGACACAACCTTCTTTTAACACATCATAACCCCCTAAATGAATTCATCTCCTACTTTTTGACATATAAAATCTATAAGAATTAAATTTAGTCTCTACAAAAAAAAATAAAAAAATAAAAAAATAAAAAATATTTGTTTTTTTATTGATAATGATTAATATACTATTTTTTTTATTTGTTTTTACTACTTTATATATATATATATATATATATATATATATATATATATAAAGTAGTATATTAATCATTATCAATAACAAAACAAATATATATATATATATATATATATATATATATATATATATATATATATATATATATATATATATATATATATATATATATATATATATATATATATATATATATATATATATATTTGTTTTTTTATTGATAATGATTAATATACTATTTTTTTTATTGAATGTGAGGACTAAAAATGTATTTTTATATAAAAACTAAAATCAAGTATCAAATTAAACTTGCTAATATTTAAGAAAATTATTTCACCTAATATCAAAAAATAACTTAATGTATTCAACTTTTTATATTATAAATCACTTGTTATATTTTTAAAATTAGAAAAATGTCCATTTGGAGTCTAAAGAAACATGTTAAAGAACTCAAAATATGTATATTTTAAATTTTGAATTTAATTATTCAAAATTTTAAAAGTTATTTTCAATAGAAAATTTGTATTTTAAAATTCTTAATATACCTCTTAAGTACGAGTTATCAAAAATATTGAAACTAACAAAACTCATTTTATGGTATAAAATTTATATAATTTTATAACTAGCATTTTTACATTAAACTAATTAGCTACTTGTGATGTGTTTAATTATGTGGCTGGCTAATAATACATAATTATATTTTATACTTTTTCACATTCTCATTTAAAACTATTTTATAAGAAAAAAACCCTACTTTTTTATTGAGAATTTTTTTTATTATTAGAAAATTGTATATTATATGAATTAACTTTTAAATTATTGTGAAATTTATGGGCATAAAGAAAACCACCGCTAAAAACATCAAATCAATCTAAAATATATTATAAAACTATTAGGAATTGATCAGCAGGTTAGTTTCTTCAACTAACATACAAATGTATTTGATATGTTTCAAATAGAATAAAATTAAGTGGATGAAAATGTTGAAAACCCAAAAAGAAGACAACAAAAAACAATCCTATAGTAAATGATTTAGAAGACGCAATTGTCTATTTGATTGCCAAAATATCATTGTAAAATACTTTTGTTTCAATCTTGTGAGAATAAATGCAGCGGAAAATATATGAATTCTTATGAATGTCATGATCAATGATAAAATAGTTATCTCTTGTGGCGATTAAATCTTTATATTGTATGTGTGTGCGCGTGTGTGTATGTGCGTGTGTATGTGCGCGCGTGCGTACATGCGTGTGTGTGGTTCTAGGTTTCTTAACTGCCAGGGTTTCAGAAACTGAATTTTGTGAGTGTGAATACTTCAGCATAAGGGTTCTGTTAATAGAACGACTTGTGTAGACTGTAAGCTGAAAAAACTCACTAAATTATATCGTACCTTACGGTGTAATGTGTTTCTCTAAATAACGCTAGTGCATTGCAAGACCACATGATCGAATAAGTTTCACTTATTTATTTTATCTATCATTAATTTATTCTTATATGTGTGATCCTGTAAGTTCTCGTGACATTAACAATAATATTAAATCACATATTTGATATAATAAATAGTGAATGATATCTAACAATAAATCACTAATATCCAATTCACGAAAATGTCATGTGATATTACAAAATATTTTCGCAATAATGTTATTGTATACAATTATCATTTTGTCCTCATGTTTATAATGAACAAAAGGCATATACTTTGTCACTTTTATCCAATATTGACCCTTAGACATTTGTCATGTTACACATGATGGACAAATTCTATCTAGGTCATTTATCTTCCTTAGAATGATTTAAAAAGTACTCATCAACCATCTTTATAGTCATCTTGTTACACATAAAATTTTAATGAGAATAAAGTACTTGACTCCACATATAGGTTCCACAATGGTTTCACCATGGAAATAATTTATGACACTTGCATTACATTTTGGCTAAATATCCTTTTTAGTCCCGTATCTATATCTCGGGGATCCATTTTGGTCCCTTAACTTTTAAAAAGACCAATTTAATCCCTTAAATATTCAAACAATGTCATATAAGTCATTTTCGTCTAATTTCCACTTATAGTGTCTATTTATGCATGTGTGACATCCTACTTGGCAACATAGTCACCACCTTCTTTGTTTGGTATGTTTTTCTTCTAATTTGTTTACAAGTTTGAACCTTAAATTGATTTAGGTCATAAAGCTCCATAGAAATCATCACCATAAATCAAGTTCATGAATTTGTAAATTGAATCGAAGGAAACAATGAGTTTTAGGTGTTGTTTGTCCATTGCGAATACGAAGAGTTCTGGAAGTTTTGATTCAAAGGTGTACTCAAGTTCCAAGATACGATGGAGACACAATTGTTGTTGTGGAGACATTGTTGTGCTTCACAGGGAAACAACAATTAACAACTATGTAAAGCAATTATGACGATGTCCCCATTTTAAGGTAACTTTGTATCCATACTTTAAGTCATTCTTGCTACTCAAAAATTCTGGGCAACAATGTGTTTGTTGATGTACAAAGGCTCTATCCAAATTGGATGTGGGTTCTTTGAATGCTTATATGAAAAAATGGAAAATGAGAAAGATCACTTTATGATGAAGCAAAAAAATGAGGTTGAAATTGTTAATAAAAGAAAATGAGGAGCATGTTCATAATCTTGAAAAACAAAGATGCATAATTAAGGCACAAAAGCAAGAATTTTCAGCACTTAAAGTGACTTTGAAGACAATATGAAATGAAAAAAAAATGGAAGTCATTTTTTTTACTTGTTTAGTGCTCAAGTTGTCATAAACTTAACCTTGTAACAGATAAAATATCATAAACTTGAATTATCTTTCTATTTCTATGTAAGTTGAAGTCAATGTTACATTTGAATCAATTGAATGTAAATTTGTACCTTGTTTTTCATGTTTATACCTTGTTTTTCATGTGTACTAGTTTATGACAGTTAGACTATGTATATGCCTTATTTTTATGTACACCATTCTATGTTATATTAGACTATGTTTATGTCAGTCAATGTTATATTAATCTATGCATACCTATTATACCAGTTTATACTAGGCTATGCATTCCAGTTATAATAGGATATTCATACCTATTATACTAGGCTATATCAGGCTATGCTAGTTTATACATACCAGCTTTAGATTTTAAATTTATAACATTAATACCAGTTCATGTTTGAGAAACTTTAGAGTCTTTACTCCTTTTATACAAGTTATACCAGTTATACCAAACATTTAGATCATAAATATAACTTGTTCATTAACATTCAAAAATCACATAGCTTTGTTCATAATAGACATACAAAACAACCTACTTGCAATAGAACATAACTTACATACATAGAAATAGAAAAATTCTTTGTTCTAACAGACATAGAAATAGCAAAAAGTTTGTTCCAACATACATACTCCATACAATATTAAACAAAAATAAACTAAATTGTCTTCTTTGGGGGGGGGGGGGTAGTCTTATTTTTTTGAGTTGTCCTCCTTATAGTTGGTCCAACTGCATTCCATGTTGCACTTAATCTTATAGTGCGACTTGGGATACACATGTTGTTTGTGTCCTCCAAACATTCAACTTCTTTGCTCTTCCTTGACTTCCTTGAGATGGGGACCTGCCTGTGTTTGTCGACTTGATTGTATATGTTGACTTGCTTGACTTTGTTGAGCAACTTGATTTTATTGACTTGCATGACTTTGTTGAGAAGCTTGATTTTGTTGACTTGCTTGACTTTGATAAGCATATTGAGTTTGTTGATAAGGTTGTGTTGGTTGACTTCATTTGGAGTGTTGACGTGCTTGAGTTAGTGTCATCTTACAAGTTGATTTGTTATGACACACGTCTTCTTGCACCTACTGCATCTTACAATTAATCAAGTCTTACTCATCTAACGATCAGATCCATTTATTTCTCCCTATTCAAGATTATTTCTATTCTTTCATCTGCCTGACATTTTTTTATACTTTGGTGGTTGAACATCTGGATACTATGTTATATCCCACAAATCTGATCCATTGACATGATATATGACAAGATTGTAGACTGTCTTATATCTTAATTTCTTGTACATTTTAGGGATGCAGTTATCTACCTTAAGGTTCTTACTTTTCATTGATATTATTCCATGAACACATGGGAAGGCTGTGAGCTCCCATTTTCGGCATGAGCATGCATTTTCCTTCAAGTTCATTAAATAAATTTATCTTGGAATTTCAATGTGCATGGCCTCAAATATGTATTTAGCTGACATCCTACAACATATTGCACTGAATCAGATTACATGACCTATTAAGTCAAAACTAACTAATGAAGGAAAGTGCTTTGGATAATTACCTTAAAATCTAAAATTGGTGTATATATTGGTTCTCTAAATCTTCTTTTTATTGTTGGGTAAAACATTCCCATCACTTAAGTTTGGAAATCTCATCTTATTACTTGCCCACCTTTCCATCATGTAGATTTCGATCTCTTCCACCATAGTTACTAATGGTTTAGACCTTAAATCAAGAACCACATTATTAAATGCTTCTGACATGTTTTTAAGCACTTAAATCACAATGTGTATATGTCCTAAACTGGATTTACTCCAAATCATGGGTGGGGTCTTCATCAAGTGTAGATAAGTGATAATTTCCAGATTTACGTTTAATATGTCCGCACTTATCTGCTTATTTTACAAGTAATCATCACAAAAAATCCCCTATTTATCTATGAAAAGTAAAGAAACATCTGTTTGGAATTTTCTTGTATGTATTTATCAAAAATAGGTTAAAATAAATAGAAAACCATAAATAAACACAAAGAAAACACACAAAATCAAAACCCTGGAAAAACAAGGCTCACTATGCCCCATTTACAGGCGCATTGGGCGTAAAATAGGACTAAGTGGCAAAACCTGGTGCAAGTACTTAATGGTGAAACAAGAGTTAGGGCGCTATTCGAAGGGGTGGTGCGTTGGGCAAGGAAAGGCGGCTAAGGAAATGTGGAAGAGATGCAAGCATTGCTTGCTAAAGAAGAAAAGGTGGATGGTCATGGTGTTAGAGCAAGGTAGGCATGTTTACGCAGAAAATTGGTAAACAAGCGCTAGTATCTTAATTAAAGGTTACTTGCAGGATCGACCAGTGAATCCTGGGACATAGTGCTAAAAACCCTGTTTTATAGTTTTCTTTTGGTAAGAAACATATTTTTGACTTGGTCGAAATAGTGATTTAAAGAGTGTAAAAGATGCAAACTTCGACAGTGTAAAAAATGTAAAGAAAGTAACAAAAATTTCAAGTATAAAAGTAGTGCAATTGAATGAAACTAAAATAAACTTATAAGGAAAAGTAAAATGAATTTTAAAGACTTTGTATTGAATGTAAAAGATGGTGTTTCATTGTGCATACATTCTCTTAGCCATGACTCTTTTCTATGGACGTTGGTACTTCGAGTTTTAAGTGATATTTCTATAGTAAAATGAACACACCCTAAATTTTACAAATGAACTCCTCTATATACTAGTACGAAAATAACTACTCCTAACGTTCCTATCTTCAGTGTTTGCCACGTGAAGGCTTGCATGTATCCCTCCTCTGTGCTCTCTCCACGTGTTCTTCTGAAAGAAACCTCTAGGTAGTTATTCATGTTTGAACATGTCATTTGTGTGCTCAAATAACCGCTTCTTCGAAGCTGTCGAAACTTCTCGCGATCGAAATGTTCCCACAATATTTCAAAAGTACTAAGTCCCAAATATCTTCGATCTAGGACTTTTCTTAGGTATACATCATCAATGTACTTGAAGCTTTCCCCTTTATTGAGATTTATTCCCTTGTCAAAAATCCCAGCTAACAAATTATCCCCCAAAAAGGCCTCTTTCGACGAACCTAGGAGATATGGGTATTTTTTTTATCTTTCCAGACACTATTCACCTATTGGGTTGACGTCACCATCATCATGACATTTCTTTCAATCGTCACCTTGAAAACGTATTCCTACCATCCCATAACTCTACTCATTATGACTTCGATTTCGTAGGGTGGCGTGGTTACTTATAGCAGGTTGTTTCAATCCTTCCTTTGGGAAAACGAAACGTGCCACCTGCTTCGCGCCATTTGTCAAAAGTGAAGACTGAAGAGTTTTTTATTCCTCACTATAAATAGAAATTCCTTCATTTTCCAACTCTTTCCCCTATCTTCTTCAGCTTCTCTACCCAGAAACTTCTCCCAACGTCTCTCAGAACTTCTAAAGCTTTTAACAATGGCTCCTTCAACGAAGAACACTAAGGCGGTCAAAGGTCCACTCCCCATGGAAAACATGATACCTTGTGCTACAATAGTTGGAAATCAAGAATACGTTCCTGAACCTCCAAACTACGAGGAAAAGTTATGTATTTGTGAATCTCATGTACTCATTCCTTACACCATTTGTAAAACAACCCATGCTCTTATGGGTCCTATGAGTGACCCTTCTGAAGACCTTACTAAGTTTAGAGATTTTTCCCCTGCTTATCATAGGAAAAACCTCTAGTTAGCATTAAGGAACCCATGAATCTAGAGTACCTGAATACCACTCTGCGAGCCTTTCGCTCAGCTCCCCTACCAAAAAACACGATGATTACCTCTCTTGGTTATATAAGATAGAAGCAAAAATGAGCAAAATCTAAAAAGAGAGAGGTATTTTCGACTTGATCCAACTGTCGAGAACTGGTTGACATACTGCCATAACATGTTGGTCGTGTCCCTTTACTATTGAGGAAGCACCACTAACACCTTTCTACTTCCTTATGGAATGTTGACACCCATGATATTCGATGTGGTGGACATTACCGACCTTCTCTCTACTGGTGGTAACTTCGACCCCAATGAGAGTGATGAAGATAACATTGATTTTGACAACAATCGCGCTGACTTTAGTAGGTACATAAAAAACTACCGCATTACTGGGACCACTGAAGTCACTCATGAAGAACATATTGCGTTCCTTGCATTATGGTTATCGAGATGAATATTTTGTTGTAGATCGCTTAAGGTGGCAAAGAGGTATTTGAATCTTGCCAACCAACTGCACAAATAAAAATATGTCTTCCTTAGCCAACTAATATTAGGGTCATTATATGGATCCTTAGGAGAAAACGCTCAGCCTTATGGAACATCAAACCTAAGGAAGGTTTACTGCTAGCTAGATCATTTTGGATACTTTAATTATGGCTCAATGCCACATTTGAAGCTTCTCTGAAGGTCGAGCATCTAGATGACACTGACGCCATCATTAGCGGCATAAGCATTGAATGCGTTCAGTTGAACCTTCTGACCTCAACTGATAAAAATAGGTCAGATCGAGACGCCTTTTTCACTTACTTACTGATGTTCTCCAAGTGCTATAACTTCACTTCGACCATGGCCCTTTCTCCAAAAGAACACATGGGCCTGAATGGTTCACATGTCAGTTTCCATCCACTAGTGAAAAAGAAAACGAATTGAAAAAGATATGGGAAGCCTTCTTGACTCCCAAACTTCTTTCTACCAGGCTTGGGACCTCCAAGGAACATGTGAGGATCCTTAGTTATCAACCTAACCCGGTATCATGCCAATTTGGGATCAGCCAAACTGTGCCTCAGCTATTATTCAAAAAGCAAAGCGAGTAATGCCTTAGCACCGTTGACTACTCCGAAGATGATTACCTTCAAAGGATAACTCGATATGTTAATGGTTGTCCCACACTTACTCCCTTTGCTTTTGAACCCTCTTACTATTTCACCCAAGATTTTGATACTTGGTGGAGAGCCTATTTTAAGATCCCAATTTTGACCCTAAGATCCCTCATGCAATTTCACCATATGCATTAGCATTGGGATCATACCTTGGCATCCTCCTTACCCCTCTTACATTGGGTTTGTTTTGGGAGAGATCACTAAGCACCATGTGATTATATCATACTTGTATTTTATCATTTTACTAACCAAAATACCAAAAATATGTCTTTTGCATTTGCCTAACTCTTTTGTAGGTAGGGCATGATCACTTTGATCTATCAAGTCCACATATAGGGTTTAAGACCCTCATTGCTAAGAGAACAACCAAGGAATGATCCACAAGAGCCATAAGCATCATATATGAGTCCCAATGATCTCTACATGTTATTTTGATCAAGTATTCTTCAAGAGTTTGTAATTGGTTTGCCTTGGAAACCCTAGTTCATCTGGGTAGTGTAACTTCTTCAACAAGCTTCCTCACCAATTGATCAAGTTTCTCAAGGGACACTTCAAAATTCATCATCTTATGCATATATGATCTACCATAAGCCTAAAAAGTCAAGAGACTTGCAAGATAGCAAGTTGGTTGATGGTGGTTGGCCAAATGAATTCATCTGATCAAAACTGGGTCTCCCTAGAGCCTATCTCCTACAATTTTCATCATATGAAAATGATTACGAGATAAAAGTTACTCTAAATGACATTCCTAACAAATTTTATGTTGAGGTCTAGATCTAATTTTTCTTGGAAAGTCATTTTCTATGTTGAAACATTATAGGTCATTTTGTCTAAACCCTAACTTGAAAGTCAACTTCCCAAGGCCATAACTTGCTCATTTTTTTATGAGATGAAATATTTACAAGTTGCAAAATCAAGTTCAAGATGTCTACTTCAACTTTGATGTTTGGAGTGAAATATAAATCAACTTTTATGAGCATGTGATATGAGGATACATTATAGGTCATTTTGGACCAATACCATTGAACAAGTGATTTTCCTCAACTTCAAAAATGCATAACTCACTCATTATAAATCCAAATGATCTCAAATTGGTTACCATTTTGAAGGTCTTTGAAAGAGCTACATTGTTGATGAAGACACTTTTCTCATTTGGAGCTCACATAAAAAGTTAAGCAAGGTGTAATAATTGAATATGTGACTTGACACTTAGAAAATTTTTCAACATGTTGAAATTTCCAAACTTACACCTCAAAATTCACCATGATACAAGTTCCAAATGGAAAAGTGTTCAACATAAGATTTGTTCCTCTTGGTCTAAGCTTTCGAAAGAGTCCTAATTCGTTCATTTTGGACTAAGTTTGATAGGTCCGCGCATGGTGTAAACATGTCTGTATCAGTTGGTAAGATTCAAGCTTCAAGTGATCAAATAACTTTGCCTTGCCACTCAAGCTTCATGCAGACCTCATTTCAGTTGATTATGGACTTAATTGGATTGCTTCATGGGCCTGTACACGTCCATGCAAGCATGAGAACTGCATTGCCAAATTTGGACAAATTTTCAAGTGTGCAAATAACACTTCATTTTGCTATAAATAGAGGTCCCCTGCATCAATTCAAAGGACCCTTGCGTACCAGCTTTGCCTCCATACTTCAAATCCTCACATTTGAAAGGAAAACCTGTGAATTTTCATTTTGAAAATTGAGTTTTAAATCTCAATATTTGGAGATTCAAAAACTCCAGGATCCAAAGCTTTGCATTATTCTTAAGCCACTTCCACAAGCACCATAAGCAAGATCAAGCACGAGTTGAAGCAAAAGAGATCCATTTCTGCACAACATTGAAGGTAATTTTCCATACTTTTCTTCTCTTCGATTCCCTCTTAATACTCATCAATTCTCTTGGATCCTTGGTTGTCTGAAGTCCTACCAATATAGGCAAGAAGATTGAGTTGCTTTGAGGTCAAATCGAAGCAACTCAGTTGACACACCTCAAAATTCAACTCCTCATATCTCTCTTTATATTTGAAGTTAATTAAAATTGAGGCGATATTCGTGATCTACGCCATTTTATCTTTCAGATCATGTCATCCTTTTTCATTTATGATTTGGTGATGAATTTACCAGTCTGGCCAAAGTCGCCTGACGCTTTGCTCCGGCAATGATGTGGCACGGTCCAGAGTCATTAAATGGATTCAAAATGTTTTAATCACGAGCGTACATGTTGATTACCAAGCGTGTGGATGTTTGACTCAGGCGCATCATGGAACGCGCGCACTCAACCATTTGATTTGCCATCTCAATTAATGAGGCAGATCAACAGGTCCACGTTTTTTTATTTTTTGATTTTTATTTTTATTCCTTTGATTTTCATTTATTCATATTAATTTTAATATTGATCCAAAAAATATGAGAGTTTCACCAAAATTTTTCAAATAATCCTCTTTCATTTTATGACTTAAAATTATTTTTTGGATCATTATTAATATTTTTCATGATTTAATTGATTTAGTGAATATTTTTAATTGTTTAAAAATACTTTTAAGTCTCCAAAAATTCTGAAATTTTTTCTCCAAGGTCCTTTGACCTTGTTTGACCTATGATAAATCTCATGGCCATTTCTTTGGTGTTTTGATGAGGTTTTAGGAAATTGACCAACCATATTTAATTTAATGTATTATATTTAGTATTTTTAATTGAATAAATGCTAAATAAATTGTGTAGAGGCATTTTGGTTGACTTTGGAAGTTTGACTTGTGTTGTTGAGCCTTGGTCAAGGTTGATTTGACTTTGTTAAGTTAAGATCATTGGATTTAGGGGATTGATGTAATGTACATTCTATCTCCCAAAATGAATGAATGATTTTAATTTGATAAAAGTCCTCCTTTGTCCAATTTGAGTTTGATCCATTTCCCCTCCTTCTTCATCTCATTCCCCTTCTTTATGCATTCATGTCATGGACCTATGATATCTCTATATCCTAACGCTAGTTGATTGCAAAATCAACATAAGTATGGATGAGATTAGGCCCCCCACTTTTGCATATTATTTTTGTGTGTGGTATGTTTCATGAGCATAGTTCATTATACTATGTATCTAGCATGCATTAACACCAAAATTCTATTGCCCGACCTCAAATAGTTGTGACTTCTACATAAGTCCAATTACGATTGCTTAACATAGCGCTAAATTGTGACACAAAAGGCATAGAATTATAGTTAGTGAGATTGTAAGTCTCCCATCTTTTATGGTATTGTGTGGAAACTTGGCCTTTTTTCCTTCCTTTGGAAGATGTCTTGGTTCAAGGATCCATGCTTGTAATAAGTGGGTTGAGTGTTCTCCAAAGAATGACTTAAACAAATGCAAAGCAAAGGCAATACTAACTTCTAACATATTAACAACTAACATTTAATTTCAAGTCCTTTACTTTGAATGCAATTTAATTTTTAAGCTCTATTCATTTGCCATTATTCATACCATTCTAATTGTTTATGTTAATGTCATTTTCACTTTGTCCACTTGGACCATATTTTGTGATATATTTTGTTTGTGTATATTGTGTTTGTTTGTGTGGTGTTTGACCATTAATGTACATAATAAGAACAAAAAACCCTAAAAAATATCTTGTGTGGACTGTTGGTTTGATCTGAGACAATTGGGCTTATAATTTAGGCAACACTCCCTATGCAAAGGACTTGGCCAATGCCAACTTTCATGTAACCAAGTGCTTGTGACTTGAAACTTCATCTGATACATCATTGAAGATCCATTTAAGTTCATCTGCAACATGATCATTAGGAAGCTGTTATTTTGAACCTGTGATTTGTGCCATCTTGGAATTCATCTAATGCATGGGAAACTTTGAGGAAGATCATGGAGTTGCTAAGCTTGGATGTGGCTATCTTTATTTGATGCCTTGCTCTTCAAGTTGATATTTTGTGCATTTTTTGTTGCTTGATTCTAATGTCCAAGGGAATTTGGGTTTCTATATGACATTCTTGTCTATTGGATTGCAGCCCAGTGGTCATATCTTTTCAACTCTTAACTTTTAAAGTTTGGCTTAGGATTAGTTTCTTCATCTCCTCCCCATTTCTTTAATTTCAAAATCTCTCCCTCCTTTCAAAAATATTATTTTCTTGTGTTTGTAGATTTTCAAACTTTGATCCCTTTTGCAAACTAGAAACTTTGGCCTTATGCCATTGCATTTTCAAACTTCTTTTCTTAATCAAACTTGTAAATAAACTTAACTATACTTGACTTAAAAATTTCAAAAGCCAAAAAGAACTAACTCATTCAAACCATTTTTAGGCCTTTGTGCCTTTCAAACTTAAATTTTTGTTAAAAAGCAATGCACCCACTTTGAAATTGATACCACGAACTACGAGGTTTTGATCTCTCATTTTTATGTTGGTACGTAGGCACAAGGCTGAAGGTCTTGTCAAACACAAAAATATAATTAATTAATTCTTTTCTCATCCCCCAATTATATTTATTTGCAAACCTCATTTGTACAAAAACCCATATGCACACAATAAAGGGCTCTCTAGGAGTACCTAGGACACTTTGGGTGCTAACACATTCCCTCTGTGTAACCAACCCCCTTACCTGTAATCTCTGACATTTTAATAGTTTTGATTTGAAAACTTCTTATTCTTGGGTTTTGTTCGTACTTTTCCCCTTTTCCCTTGGAAACAATAAAAGCGTGGTGGCCACTCTTGTTATTTGATATCTTGCTTATCCATAGCTTGATGATCACGAATTTACTGCTACAGAAATTAAGTGGAGACTCTGCTGGGGAGTAGTCTCCAGTGGGTTTAGCCTACTTTTTTGTGTAAATATAATTGTATACTTGATGTATGTATATTTGTTTGTATGATATAATCTGCTTGTTGTGCTTGGTGATCTCTGAGTGGTGAGATAAGTTCTAACCCGAAATTGAGTGCAATTAAGATAAGAAGATGGTATAGTCATGTTCGACTTGTGTGAAGTAGTCCTTAACAAGTTGTCTTGAGATCCATCTACTCAGTGGAGACCCTTTTGGATTTGGAAATGTCACACAAGTATTTGTGGTTAGGCATTACTATCTATGATTTGGGGTCTGAGAAGCTGTGGACCGTAGAACATTTAACCCCTCTTGGCCTATTTAGGACGTAGTGCGGAGACTGTTCAAGTGTAGACTTGATAACAGTTGTTACACGATACTACACTCAGACGAGTTTCTCTTGAGAATATTATTGGTTGATGAGTCAGTCATCCTAACTTGTAATATCCGATAGATGGAATTAAGACTCTGGTAACTTTTTAGAACATGATCTACAGGTTTTTATCCTTAGTTCACTCCTTTGGGATGGTTCTTACCCAGACTCCATGCTCGTGACTCACAACAAACCCTTGATTCTTGGTTGATCCAATCAAGTCTTGTCAATATCAATGGAACTTGGGTTTTGATAAGGTGTAAACCATAATCCACCAAAATGGATGATTGATCTTGACGATGACTCGATTCATCCCTTGACCTTTGTTTGTTTGCCTTGTGTGTGATCCCTTATTTGTGATTGTGCATTCATGCATTTATGCGCATCATAACATTCATCACACGAAAATTTCAAGGAACTGAGGTGTTATTTGCAAATATTTTCAGACCATGGATTATGGACGAAGGAACACTAAGAAGTACAGTTTCAGATGTTCCGACTTGAAAGAGTTAAAGAAGCTAGCATCTTTTGTATTAGATCCCTTGAACTTCAAATAACGCCATGAGAAGCTTCTGTCTATCTTGCCTGTTGATGTAGTTGAGGGACTTCTGAGTGTGTTGGTTCAGTTCTATGACCCTCTCTACCATTGCTTCACTTTTCCGGATTATCAGCTTGTGCCTACGTTGGAGGAGTATACCCATCTATTGGGGATACCCGTTTCTAGCAAGGCGCCATTTAGTGGATTGGAAGAGATTCCCAGATCTCATCTTATTGCTGAAGCTCTTCACTTGAAGAAGTCTGAGATAAAGGCTCATTGGGTGAAGAAAGGAGGATTGTTTGGATTTCCATCTGATTTCCTCATCAAGGAAGCTACTGCCTTTGCTCAAGCCAATAGTGTGGACGCTTTTGAAGCTATCTTTGTGTTGCTCATTTATGGACTAGCTTTGTCCCTAACATTGACGGTTTTGTTGATGTTAACGCCATTAGAATTTTCTTGATTGGGAATCATGTGCCTACTTTGTTGGGTGATATGTACTTCTCTTTGCATCTGAGGAATTCTAAGGGCGGTGGAACTATTGTCTGTTGCACTCCTCTTCTGTACAAGTGGTTTATTTCGCACTTGCCTCAAACGCCTGCTTTTGTGGAGAACAAACAATGTCTACGGTGGTCTCAAAGACTTATGTCTCTCACTAATGATGATATAGTTTGGTATGATCCTTCTTTGAGCAATTTGGATATTATTGATAGTTGTGGTGAATTCTCTAATGTGCCTCTCATTATTACACAAGGAGGAATTAACTACAACCCTGCTTTGGCTCGTCGTCAACTTGGGTTCCCCTTGAGAGACAAACCTAATAACACTTTGTTAGAAGGTCTTTTCTATCAAGAGGGTAAAGATCCCCAACATTTGAAGCAGAATATTATGCATGCTTGGCATAATGTGCATAGGAAAGGAAAATTCGAGCTTGGTCCGTGCAATTGTGTAGCTTTGGAAGCTTACACTCTTTGGGTGAAGAAGAGAGATTTGGAATTGAAGATGCCTTATCCTTGTGAGAGACCTATGTCTATGGCTGTGATTGAGCCACTAACTCTCCCTAACCAAGATGTAGAGGAGTTGGAAGACGCGCTTGCCAAGATGAAACAAGAGAAGCATATGTGGGAAGAGCGTTTCCATGCTTTAAGCAAAAAGCATGAGGAGTTGCAGCTTGAGTCTAAGGACAAAGATGCACTTATTGAGCTACTTGAAGACCGAGTGACAAAGAGACATAGAGAGCCAGAGATTTCATCTGCCTCTAGTATGCCACAACCTTCCGTCACTTGAAAGAAGATTGTTGATCGACTTGTCCTCGAGAAGACTCAGATGAAGGCTTCTTTTGAGACCGAGATTAGACACATTCGAAGGAAGTACACACCTACAACCAGATCTTCCGACGTTGCTATTAGGGATCCTTAGGATGACTAGTCTCCTTTTCTCTTGTATTTTTCATTTGGTTTCTGAAATTGTACTCAGTATAATCCTTCCAATTATATAAATAAAAGAGATTTTATGGTCATATCAAGTTGTTGCAATTATTGTTATATATATATATATATATATATATATATATATATATATATATATATATATATATATATATATATATATATATATATATATATATATATAATATATATATATATATATATATATATATATATATATATATAATATATATATATATATATATATATATATATATATATATATATATATATTCGCAAATAATATAGTAAGTTCCTTGAAAATAAAAACAATCAAGCATTACATTTCATGCATCATTTGCATAAACAGGTTTCTCTTTTGCTAGATGTCTCATTGGTGTTTCTTCTGTGCTTCAGCCAAGCTGACTCATCGATACAATACTCGTGCCAATCACTCCAGAATCATGGAACATCTTGAGCAAGAGAATAAAGACTTAAAGGAGGATATCGCCCGCCTGACTGCCATGATGGAGTCAGTTTTAGCTGTGTAGAGCCAGTCTTCTCCAACACCCGCAACTCCTCCTCCTCAGAGGACTTTTATTTCAGAGGTGGTTACCTCTACTGTTCCTGCATCTGCTTCTCATTTCGCACCCAACATGCCTGCCAGATTTCCGGGGGGAATGCCGCCAAACTTTGTGCCCGAAGGCTTTGCGCCTACATTTGCTTCTATGCCGACATCTAGCCCGGTCATGTCTGTGCCGCCATCTGTGGTGGATACCTTGCCTCGTGTAGAAGACACCATCTATCATTCCGAGCCGTCTGAGGGCCCTGATGTGTATGAGAAGATGGATGAAATGAAAGATCAATTTCTTAAGCTGCGCAAGGAGTTGAAAACTTTGAGAGGTAAGGACCTATTTGGGAAGAGTGCTACTGAACTTTGTTTAGTTCCAAATGTGAAGATTCCAGTGAAGTTCAAAGTGCCTGACTTTTAAAAATACAAAGGGAACACATGTCCACTCAGCCATTTGGTGATGTACACCTGCAAGATGTCTACGCAAATAAATAATGATCAGCTATTGATCCATTACTTTGAAGACAGTCTGAGAGGTGCTGCATTGAGATGGTACATGGGGTTGGATAGTGCGAGCATCCGCACTTTCAATGATTTGGGTGAAGCATTTGTAAGGAAGTACAAATACAACGTTGATATAGCTCCCGATAGAGATCAGTTGAGATCACTGTCTCAGAAGGACAAGGAGACATTTAAGGAGTATGCTCAGAGATGGAGAGAGCTAGCCGCTCAGATCAACCCTCCTTTGGAAGAAAAGGAGATGACTAAGATTTTTCTGAAGACCCTGAGCTCATTTTATTATGAGCGGATGATTTCCAGTGCCCTTAGTGATTTTACCAAAATAGTAAACATGAGGATGAGGCGAGAAGAAGGTGTCCGAGAAGGACGGTTGTCTAGAGAGGAGGTGTTGTCCAACAAGAGGTATGGTAATAGATTTCGTAAGAAGAAGGACAATGAAGCTAATGCAGTTTCCAGTGGGAGGCAAAAGAGGCCTCAGATTAAAAGAAGTTAACTACCCCATCAACATCATAATCAAGTATCTTCAGTTATTCCTGTGTTTCCAGTAAGTCAATCAACACCAATTCAACAACAACGACAACGTCAACAACAACAACCTCATCAACATACAAACACCTACAACAACAATACCAACATTCATCAACAACAAAATTTTGAGAGGAAGAAGGTCTCTTTTGACCCAATTCCGATGACATACGCATAACTATATCCGCCTTTGGTTCTCACGAACTTGCTACAACCAAGAAATCCTCCGCAAATACCCGAACCACTTCCATGGTGGTACAAACCGGAACTCCTCGTTGCCTTTCACCAAGGAGTTCCCGGTCATGATATCGAGAATTGTTACCCCCTCAAATATGAAGTTCAGAAGCTGGTTAAGAGTGGAATGGTGTCCTTTGAGGACCGTCCACCAAATGTTAAAGCTAACCCACTACCTGCCCATGGAAATTCATCTGTTAATATGGTGGACGGTTGTCCAGGGGAGTTCAAGGTATTCGATGTACGCTTCATTAGAAGGTCCTTGGTGACGATGCACAAGGATATTTTCTTAGTGAGCGATTGTGAGCATGACCATGACGTTTTTGAGCTATCTGTAGTGTCAATCCTAGAGGTTGTATGATTGTGAAGAGGGACATCTAGCGGTTGATGGATGAAGGTTTGATCTAGATTATTTAATCGACTCACATAGACAATGATATCAATGTTATAGTGCCAGTATTCAAGGCACCAGAGAAAGTGGTGATTTCATTTGATAACAACAATAATAACACTATCAGCAAGAGATCGATATCACCGTTGGTTATACGGTTGGCGGGTCCAGTCCCGTATGCATCCGATAAAGTTGTTCCTTATCAGTATAATGCAACTATGGTAAAGATGGTCAAGAGGTTCCGTTACCTATGACCAATTCTATTGTAAGCATTACTGATGTTACTAAGGTGACCCACAGTGGTCGAGTGTTTGGGCCGGTGTTCCCAAAGAATGTGGAGGATGTATCTGTTAGTAAGAAGGTGGAAGTGCCTGCAGTAGATCCAGTTAGCGCTCCGAAGTGTCAGTCTGGTGAATCCAGCAGTTTGAAGCCTAACGATGATGATGGGGTACTTAGACTGATAAAGAAAAGTGAGTTCAATATGGTGGAGCAGCTGCTCCAAACCCCCTCCAAAATTTCAGTACTGTCTCTGTTAATGAATTCCGAAGCGCACCGAGAAGCACTGCAAAGAGTTCTAGAGCAAGCTTTTGTGGAACATGATGTTACGGTGGATCAGTTCGATCATATTCTGGCTAACATCACTTCCTGCAATAATCTCAGTTTTTGTGATGAGGAACTCCCTGAGGAGGGTAGGAATCATAACTTGGCTTTGCATATCTCCATGAACTGCAAAGATGACGCTTTGTCCAATGTGCTAGTTGATACCAGATCTTCTTTGAATATGCTGCCGAAGTCAACATTGTCAAAACTGTCATACCAAGGAGCACCTATGAGATATAGTGGTGTAATCGTCAAAGATTTTGACGGTTCGCGCAAGACGGTGATTGGTGAAGTGGACCTTCCGGTGAAGATAGGTCCGAGTGACTTCCAGATTACTTTTCAAGTAATGGATATCCACCCGGCATACAACTGTCTATTGGGAAGGCCATGGATCCTCGAGGCGGGAGTTGTTACCTCCATGTTGCATCAGAAGCTCAAGTTTGTCAAGAATGGGAAGTTAGTCATTGTTGGTGGGGAGAAGGCACTGTTGGTAAGCCACCTGTCATCTTTCTCTTATGTTGAAGCTGAGGATGAGGTTGGAACTTCGTTCCAAGCCTTATCTATTGCTGCTGAAAAGAGAGTTGGGGCACCCATGTCCTCATTTAAAGATGCAAGGAAGATTGTTGAGGAAGGAAATGTTGATCAGTGGGGGCGAATGGTAGAGGTCTCCGATAATAAGAACAAAACCGGTATGGATTTTTAGCAAGGTTTGTCAGCTATTAGATCAGAGGATATGCAACTCAGCTTCCGTAGCGGAGGGTTCATTCATGGTAACGAACAACACTTAGCTGCTGTGCTAGAAGATGATGAAGAGGAAGACTGTACCAATTTTGTGACGCATGGAAAGGCTTGCTACAATTGGACTGCTGTTGATATTCCTGTTATTATGCATCGATCTAAGTAATTGCTTTTCTTTGTTTTAAAAAAAAATCCTTCTCCTATGCCTAAGGAAGAAGTGAACATTGTTTGGGCATTTCAAATTGATCATTAATAAAATATAATTCTATTCATCCACATCTATGATGTTTTGTTTTTTACTTTTTACTTTACTCTGAAAATGGTAATCACAAAAAACATAAATAAACAATATAATTGTCCATCTGCATAATATTTAGTCACAAATTCACTTCTCTAAAATCAAAATATCAAATCATTATGCAGGTTGGTTTCTAACCCCATTGAATACAATGATCCTCCCCCTTATCCAAATTTTGAATTCCCTATGTTTGAGGCTGAGGAGGAAAGTGATGAAGAAGTGAGTGATGAATTGTCTCGTCTTTTTGAGCATGAAGGAAAAGCCATTCAACCATCCGAAGAGCAGATTGAGTTGGTCAACCAGGGTTCCAAAGATGAAATGAAGGAAGTCAAGATTGGGTCTCGATTGTGTCCAGATGTTAAGAAGGGGTTGATTGATCTTCTTCGAGAATATTCAAATGTGTTTGCTTGGTCCTATCAAGACATGTCTAGTTTGGATTCTGAGATTATGGAGCATAGATTGTTGTTGAAGCTAGAATGCCCGCCAGTCAAGCAGAAGTTGAGAAGAATGCATCCTGGTATGGCAGTAAAGATCAAAGAAGAAGTACAGAAGCAGATGATGTCGGTTTCCTTGTGACTGCCGAGTATCCGCAATGGGTGGCCAATATTGTGTCTGTGCCGAAAAAAGATGGAAAAGTCCGCATGTGCGTTAATTATAGAGATTTGAATAAAGCCAGTCCGAAAGATGATTTTCCTCTGCCACACATTGATATGTTGGTAGACAATACAGCTAAACTCAAAGTCTTTTCGTTTATGGACGGATTTTACGGATATAATCAGATCAAGATGGCACCCGAAGATATGGAGAAGACCATATTCATTACACCTTAGGGAACATTCTGTTATAGAGTGATGCCTTTCGGTTTGAAGAATGCTGGTGCAACTTACCAGAGAGCAATGACTACTCTTTTTCATGATATGATGCATAAAGAGATCGAAGTTTATGTTGACGACATGATTGCTAAATCCATTGATGAAGAGGAGCATGTTGAGCATTTGTTGAAGCTATTCCAGCGTTTGAGGAAGTATAAACTCCGCTTGAATTCCAATAAATTTGGTGTTTGTTCTGGTAAGTTGTTGGGCTTTATTGTCAGCGAGAAGGGTATTGAAGTTGATCCTGCCAAGGTCAAAGCAATACAAGAGATGCCTGCGCCCAAGACTGAGAAGCAAGTCAGAGGTTTTCTTGTCCGCTTGAATTATATCTCAAGATTCATCTCACACATGACTGCCACATGTGCGCCTATATTCAAGCTTCTTCGAAAAGATCAATCTTGTGATTGGACCAAAGATTGCCAAAAAGCTTTCGACAGTATCAAAGAATATTTGCTTGAACCTCCAATTTTGTCTCCACCTGTTGAAGGAAGACCGTTGATCATGTATTTGGCTGTGCTTGAAGATAGTATGGGTTGTGTTCTTGGTTAGCAAGATGAGACTGGAAAGAAAGAATTTGCAATTTACTACCTCAGTAAGAAGTTCACCGACTGTGAGACTCGGTATTCTATGCTAGAGAAGACTTGTTGCGCATTGGCTTGGGCTGCTAAGCGTCTGCGTCAATATATGCTGAATCATACCACTTGGTTGATATCCAAAATGGATCCAATCTAGTATATATTTGAGAAGCGTGCTTTAATTGGAAGAATTTCCCGTTGGCAGATGTTGTTATCAAAGTATGATATCGAATACCGATCTCAGAAAGCAATCAAAGGTAGTGTCTTGGCTGACCATTTGGCTCACTAACCGATTGAAGATTACCAGCCAATGAGTATGATTTTCCTGATGAAGAGATCTTGTACTTGAAAATGAAGGATTGTGATGAACCATTGCTTGAAGAAGGGCCAAAACCTGGTTCCCGTTGGGGCATGGTATTTGATGGAATTGTTAATCAGTATGGTAATGGCATTGGGGAAGTGATTATTACTCCTCAAGGCACGCATTTTCCATTTACAGCTAGATTGACTTTTAAGTGTACAAACAATATGGCAGAATATGAAACTTGCATTATGGGGCTCAAAGAGGCCATTGATCTCAGAATCAAGTATTTTGATGTCTATGGAGATTCAGCTTTGGTCGTGAATTGGATCAAAGGTGAATGGGAGACGAATCAACCCGGTTTGATACCATATAGAGATTATGCGAGGAGGATTTCAACTTTCTTTACAAAGGTTGAGTTTCATCATATCCCTCGAGATGAAAACCGGATGGCAGATGCTCTTGCAACATTGGCGTCAATGATTGTAGTGAAATATTGGAATGAAGATCCCAACTTGACTGTGATGCGTCTTGATAGGCCAATTCATGTGTTTGTTGTTGAAGAGATCAAAGACGAGAAGCCATGGTGTTACGACATCAAGCGTTTCCTCCAAAGTCAGATTTACACATCTGGGGTATCTTTGAAAGATAAGAAGACTTTGAGAAGAATAGCCGATAATTTCTACCTAAATGGTGATGTGTTGTACAAGAGAAACTTCGATATGGTTTTGCTCAGATGCATGGATAGACACGAAGCAAACCTGTTGATGACTGAAGTCCATGAAGGTTCCTTTGGTACTCATTCCAATGGACATGCTATGGTGAAGAAGATGTTGCGAGCAGGTTACTATTGGATGACAATGGAAGCTGACTGTTGCAAGTTTGTGAAGAAATGCCACAAGTGTCAAATATATGCAAATAAGATTCATGTTCCTCCGACATTGTTGAACGTCATTTCCTCCACATGGCCCTTCTCCATGTGGGGAATCGATATGATTGGCATGATTGAGCCCAAAGCTTCGAATGGACATCGTTTCATTTTGGTGGCAATTGAGTACTTCACAAAATGGGTTGAAGCGACATCGTATGCGAATGTAACCAAGCAAGTTGTTATAAGGTTTATCAAGAATCTGATTATATGCCGTTATGGTGTGCCAAGTAAGATCATTACTGATAATGGATCAAACTTGAATAATAACATGGTGGAAGCTCTTTGTAAAGACTTCAAGATTGCACATCATAATTCTTCTCCCTACAGACCTAAGATGAATGGGACTGTTGAAGCTGCAAACAAGAACATCAAGAAGATTATTCAGAAGATGGTTGTAACATATAAGGATTGGCATGAGATGCTCCCATTTGCTTTGCACGGGTATCGTACATCCACCCGTACTTCAACAGGGGCAACCCCTTTCTCTCTTGTATATGGAATTGAAGTAGTTCTCCCAGTAGAGGTAGAGATCCCCTCATTGCGTGTGCTCATGGAAGCCAAGTTGGCTGAGGCTGAATGGTGTCAAACCAGGTTTGATCAGCTGAATTTGATTGAAGAGAAGAGGTTAACTGCCATGTGTCATGGTCAGTTATACCAGCAGAGAATGAAGAAGGCTTTTGACAAGAAGGTCAGACCTCGCGTGTTCAGAGAAGGTGACCTTGTGCTCAAGAAGATTTTGTCTTTCAAACCAGATTCTAGGGGCAAATGGACTCCTAATTATGAAGGCCTATATGTTGTTAAGAGAGCCTTTTCAGGCGATGCTTTGATTCTTACAACTATGGACGGTGAAGAGTTCACTCGTCCTATGAACGCAAATGCAGTCAAGAAATACTCCGCCTAAAAAGAAAAGAACAATTCGCTAAGTTGAAGATCCGAAAGGGCGACTTAGGCAAAAATGAGCATCTCGGTGGATTGAAAACCCGAAAGGGCGGTCCAGGAAAAAGTTAGAGACATAAAACAGAAAATATTTATCCCAGTAAATTGAGTACCCCACCTTGGGGAGATTTATGCAAAAATTAGGGATTATGGCAAGTAACTGCATCCTGTTGATCTTCAGTTTTGAAGACGTTCTTGAGCACAACGGTCGATGTCGATTCATTGTCCCCAACAACCATCAAGAGCACAGTGGATATCAAGAGTTGGTGGAAGGATTAGTGATCATTGTATTCGATGTACCTTTATTTCATATAAATTACCATTTTCAACTTTGTAAAGATCTATGGAGTCTTGTCATTTACAGACTACCATTCTATTAAATAAAGTTGGGATTTTATCCAATTATTTCTACTCTTATTTATTTCAGCCAAATAGATTTAAATTTTATTATGATCATTTTTTGAAATTAAATTTTTTAAAATCAAAATCATTTTTCTTAAACATATAAAATAATGAACTTTAAGTAATCAATTCCATTTAAAAGGAATATCAACAGTGGTTCGAAAGAAGTAAGCCCTATATATGGAGCATTGTTGGTTCTGCCCAAGTAGTAAGTGCATTTTCTCTTTCATTCCCGACAAAATTCATTCAGCACTCAGTGTTTGTTGATTTCTCCGGACGATATTTTTTGTTCTCCATTCCCCAGTGAAGTAGCCAGCTGAGCTGGTTGATTTGTCCCCTGCGGAGTGTTTATTCCCCAACCGATTTTGGTCTCCAGTAGAGTAAGAGCAGGTTTCCTCAGCAGTTCACGTGGTTGCAACAGAAATTTTGGTTTTCTTTGCCGATCGCCATCGGATTCGCTCCTTATCGGGGTTTCCTCATGGTTTCTGAGCAGCTATTGGTGTTTATCCCCTGCATGGTTGTCTCCCATTTGATATGGTGTTGACCTAAAATTCCCTGTAGACTCGATAAAAGTTTTCCTCAGTAGATCTCCTCCTTCCCCAGCTAGGGTTGAGCCTTTGGGATTTCGATCTCTCTTTTCTCCAGCAGTTGTCTCCCTCTTTTGTGGATTGACCGAGAATTGTATCGATGATTCAAATATGCGGCAACTTTGTATCCTTTATGATTATTTGGTCAGCATAATCATCATATATACATATACATATACATATACATATACATATACATATACATATACATATACATATACATATACATATACATATACATATACATATACATATACATATACATATACATATACATATACATATACACTCACATAATTTTATTACTGCATCATCACACTTGTTGATTCATTCTTGTGATTTTGATTCTCTGTTATGGTGGTACTTCATCCCCATACAAGTTTGGTGTCTGTTCTCCTTCAATAGTTGAGTGTCACCCCCTTAAGCAGAAAGAATTTAACCTTTCTCCTTTCCCCACTGAGTTACTTCCCCGTGGATGATTTTTGTTTCAGCTTCCTCCCCAGTTGATTATCTGGATGGAACCACTCCCCTTGAGTTATATCCTCATCGGGTTGAGTCTTGATTGACCGCTTCTTTCTAGATCTTGCCTAGATAGACGCTTTGGGTCCCCTAAGAGTTTATTACCCAGTAACTGGTAATATTCTTCTTAGTTTGCAGTTTGTTACTTCTTGCCCAATACCCAGCAGAAGCAACCTTTTTCTCCCCATCGGATTCATTTTCATGTTTCCCCAGGAAGTATATCCTTAATATGTTCATCCTAACCGATGACAGATATTTTCTTCCCCTGCTTTGAGTTTATCCTTGATATGTTCATCCTAACTGATGACGGATATTCTCATCTTTGGTATTCTACCCAGTAATAAGGTAGTTGTAATCACTATTTTTCTCCCAAGAGAGTTAATCCTTGATATGTTCATCCTGACCGATGACGAGTTTTCTTCTCTTTGCGGTCTTCTACCCAGTAACCGGTAGTTGTTAATCCTGCTTATTTTCTTCCTCCTTGTATTCTATCCTTGATATGTTCATCCTAACCGATGACGGGTATTCTCCTTTTGGTATTCTATCCAGCATTCGATAGATGTAATTCCTACTTTTTGTTTAGGCGGTTTATCCTTGATATGTTCATCTTAACCGATGACGGGTATCCTCCTTAACGTCCCCAGGCAAGTCTATCCTTGATATGTTCATCTTGATTGATGACATATTTTCTTTCCTTTGAGTTTATCCTTGATATGTTCACTTTAATCAGTGATGGATATTCTCTCTCTTAGGTCTTCTGCCCAGTAACCGGTAGTTGTAAATCCTATTTCTGCAGTTTTCCCCAGCAAGGCTATTCTTACCCAGTAATCGGTAATGAATACACCTTCCTGGCGGCCTTCAGTGAGTCATCCTTGATATGTTCATCCTAACTGATGATGGGTGTCCTCTCTGTCAGATCCTTATTATCTCCTTACCCAGTAACCGGTAGTGGATAATAGATTTATGCTCCTCCTGTGCTGAAGTTTATTCTTCCCTAGTTGATTTGAGTGTGTATTTCCTTAGTGAAATTATTTTTTCCTACATGATCCAAGTACGTCAATTTTATCTTGATCTACTCGTTTCCCCTGCAGATGTTTTTATTTCCCCGGCTGAGCCTTTCCATTTTTTATGGAATCCCTCTAGTCTCCCAGCAGTTTTTAAGTCGTAGCCTGGCCTACGCATAACCGCTTTTATCCCCTCAGAGTCTCTGTCACCCCAGTGAGTTTTCCTTATGGAATGCGTTATGCTCCTGCGGGCCTTCGGTCTCTCTGATTTCTTATCCTTTGTGGCAATATTTCCCATAGAGAATTTGCATTTACATTCATAACATATGCATCATGAGGTCTCTAAGGGACCAAAGTTTGTTTCTATATGTTGATATTTAAGCCCATTCTACTGAGTCAATATGAAGATTTTAACCTTCACATCCTCAGTTAGAATGTTCTTAAATAGGGATAGCTGTAAGATCCCAATTTTGACCCTAAGATCCCTCATGCAATTTCACCATATGCATTAGCATTGTGATCATACCTTGGCATCCTCCTTACCCTTCTTTCATTGGGTTTGTTTTGGGAGAGATCCCTAAGCACCATGTGATTGTATCATACTTGTCTTTTATCATTTTACTAACCAAAATACCAAAAATATATCTTTGCATTTGCCTAACTCTTTTGTAGGTAGGGCATGATCACTTTGATATATCAAGTCCACATCTAGGGTTTAAGACCCTCATTGCTAAGAGCACAACCAAGGAATGATCCACAAGAGCTTTAAGCATCACCTATGAGTCCCAATGATCTCTACATGTTATTTTGATCAAGTATTCTTCAAGAGTTTGTAATTGGTTTGCCTTGGAAACCCTAGTTCATCTGGGTATCTTGTGTAACTTCTTCAACAAGCTTCCTCACCAATTGATCAAGTTTATCAATGGACACTTCAAAATTCATCATCTTATGCATATATGATCTACCATGAGCCTAAAAAGTCAAGATAATTGCAAGTTAGCAAGTTGGTTGATGGTGGTTGGCCAGATGAATTCATCTGATCAAAACTGGGTCTCCCTAGACCCTATCTCCTACAATTTTCATCATATGAAAATGATTCCAAGAGAAAATTTACTCTACATGACATTAATAACAACTTTCATGTTGAGGTCTAGAGCTAAGTTTGCTTGTAAAGGCATTTTCTATGTTGAAACATTATAGGTCATTTTGTCTAAACCCAAATTTGAAAGTCAACTTCCCAAGGCCATAACATGCTCATTTTTTATGAGATGAGAGATTTACAAGTTGCAAAATCAATTTAAAGATGTCTACTTCGACTTTGATGTTTGGAGTGAAAGCTAAATCAACTTTTATGAGCATGTGATATGAGGATACATTATAGGTCATTTTGGACCAATACCATTGAACAAGTGATTTTCCTCAACTTCAAAAATGCATAACTCACTCATTATAAATCCAAATGATGTCAAATTGGTGACCATTTTGAAAGTATTTGAAAGAGCTACAACTTTTATGAATACACGTTTCTCATTTGGAGCTCACATAAAAAGTTAAGCAAGGTGGAATAATTGAATATGTGACTTGACACTTAGAATTTTTTTTAACATGTTGAAATTTCCAAACTTCCACCTTAAAATTCACCATGATACAAGTTCCAAATGGAAAAGTGTTCAACATAAGAGTTGTTCCTCTTGATCTAAGATTTCCAAAGAGTCCTAATTCATTCATTTTGGACTAAGTTTGATAGGTCTGCGCATGGTGTAAACAGGCCTATATCAGTTGGAAAGATTCAAGCTTCAAGTGATCAAATAACTTTGCCTTGCCACTCAAGCTACATGCAGACCTTATTTCAGTTGACTATGAACTTAATTGGATTGCTTCATGGGCCTGTACACGCCTATGCAAGCATGAGCATTGCATTGCCAAATTTGGACAAATTTTCAAGCGTGCAAATAAAACTTCATTTTGCTATAAATAGAGGCCCCCTGCATCAATTCAAAGGACCCTTGCATGCCAGCTTCGCCTCCACACTTCAAACCCTCACATTTTAATAGAAAACCTGAGAATTTTCATTTTAAAAATTGAGTTTGAATCTCACTATTTGGAGATTCAAAAACTCCAGGATCCAAAGCTTTGCATTGTTCTTAAGCCACTTCCATAAGCTCCATAAGCAAGATCAAGCACGAATTGAAGCAAGAGAGATCCATTTCTGCACAACATTGAATGTAATTTTCCAGATTTTTCTTCTCTTCGATTCTCTCTTAATACTCATCAATTCTCTTGGATCCTTGATTGTCTGAAGTCCTACCAATGTAGGCAAGAAGATTAAGTTGCTTTGAGGTCAAGTCGAAGCAACTCAGTTGACATACCTCAAAATTCAACTCCACATATATCTCTATATATTTGGAGTTAATTAATATTAAGGTGATATTCATGATCTACTCCATTTTATCTTTCAGATCATGTGCTCCTTTTTCATTTATGATGTGGTGATGAATGGTCCAGTCCGACCAAGGTCGCCTGAGAAGACGACCGACGCTTTGCTCCGACAATGATATGGCACGGTCCAGAGCCATTAGATGGATTCAAAATGTTTTAATCACGAGCGTACATGTTGATTACCAAGCGCGTGGATGTTTAACTCAGGCGCATCATGGAATGCGCGCGCTCAACCACTTCATCTGCCACCTCAATTAATGAGGCAAATCAAGTGGTCCACGTTTTTTTTGATTTTTTGATTTTGATTTTTATTCCTTTGATTTTCATTAATTCATATTAATTTTAATATTAATCCAAAAAATATGAGAGTTTCACCAATTTTTTAAAAATAAAATCCTCTTTCATTTTCTAAATTAAAATTATTTTTTGGATCATTATTAATATTTTTCATGATTTAATTGATTTTATGAATATTTTTAATTGTTTAAAAATACTTTTAAGTCTCCATAAATTCTGAAATTTTTTCTCCAAGGTCCTTTAACTTTGTTTGACCTATGATAAATCTCATGGCCATTTCTCTGGTGTTTTGATGAGGTTTTAGGAAATTGACCAACCATATTTAATTTAATGTATTATTTTTAGTATTTTTAATTGAATAAATGTCAAATAAATTGTGTAGAGCCATTTTTATTGATTTTGGAAGTTTGACTTGTGTTGTTGGGTCTTGGTCAAGGTTGCTTTGACTTTGTTAAGTTAAGATAATTGGATTTAGGGGATTGATGGAATGTACATTCCATCTCCCAAAATGAATGAATGATCTTAATTTGATAAAAGTCCTCCTTTGTCCAATTTGAGTTTAATCCATTTCCCCTCCCTCTTCATCTCATTCCCCTTCTTTATGAATTTATGTCATGGACCTATGATATCTCTATATCCTAAGGCTAGTTGATTGCAAAATCAACATAAGTATGGATGAGATTAGGCCCCCCACTTTTGCATATTCTTTTTGTGTGTGATATGTTTCATGAGTATAGTTCATTATACTATGTCTCTAACATGCATTAACACCAAAATTCTATTGCCTGACCTTAAATAGTTGTGACTTCTACATAAGTCCAATTACGATTGCTTAACATAGAGCTAAATTGTGACATAAAAGGCATAACATTCTAATTAGTGAGATTGTAAGTCTCCCATCTTTCATGGTATTATATGGAAACTTGGCCTTTTTTCCTTCCTTTGGAAGATGTCTTGGTTCAAGGATTCATGCTTGTGATAAGTGGGTTGAGTGTTCTCCAAAGAATGACTTAAACAAATGCAAAGCAAAGGCAATACTAACTTCTAACTCATTAACAACTAACATTTAATTTCAAGTACTTTACTTTGAATGCAATTTAATTTTTAAGCTCTATTCATTTGCCATTATTCATACCATTCTAATTGTTTATGTTAATGTCATTTTCACTTTCTCCACTTGGACCATATTTTGTGATATATTTTGTTTATGTATATTGTGTTTGTTTGTGTGGTCTTTGACCATTAATGTACATAATAAGAACAAAAAACCCTAAAAAATATCTTGTGTGGACTGTTGGTTTGATCTGAGACAATTGGACTTAGAATTTAGGCAACACTCCCTATGAAAAGGACTTGGACAATGCCAACTTTCATGTAACCAAGTGCTTGTGACTTGAAACTTCATCTGATACATCATTCAAGATCCATTTAAGTTCATCTACAACATGATCATTAGGAAGCTGTTATTTTGAACCTATGATTTGTGCCATCTTGGAATTCATCTGATGCATGGGAAACTTTGAGGAAGATCATGGAGTTGCTAAGCTTGGACGTGGCTATCTTTATTTGATGCCTTGCTCTTCAAGTTGATATTTTGTGCATTGTTTGTTGCTTGATTCTAATGTCCAAGGGAATTTGGGTTTCTATATGATATTCTTGTCTATTGGATTGCAGCCCAGTGGTCAGATCTTTTCAACTCTTAACTTTTAAATTTTTGCTTAGGATTTGTCTCTTCATCTCCTCCCTATTTCTTTAATTTCAAAATCTCTCCCTTCTTTAAAAAATATTCTTTGCTTGTGTTTGTAGATTTTCAAACTTTGACCACTTTTGCAAACTAAAAACTTTGGCCTTATGCCATTGCATTTTCAAACTTCTTTTCTTAATCAAACTATTAAATAAACTTAACTATACTTGACTTAAAAATTTCAAAAGCCAAAAAGAACTAACTCATTCAAACCATTTTTAGGCCTTTGTGCCTTTCAAACTTAAATTTTTGTTAAAATGCAATGCACCCACTTTGAAATTGATACCACGAACTACAAGGATTTGATCCCTCATTTTTATGTTGGTACGTAGGCACAAGTCCGAAGGTCTTGTCAAACACAAAAATATAATTAATGAATTCTTTTCTCATCCCCCCATTCTATTTGTTTGCAAACATCATTTGTACAAAAACACATATGCACACAAGAAAGGGCTCCCTAGGAGTACTTAGGACACTTTGGGTGCTAACACCTTCCCTCTGTGTAACCAACCCCCTTACCTGTAATCTCTGGCATTTTATTAGTTTTGATTTGAAAACTTCTTATTCTTGGGTTTTGTTTGTACTTTTTCCCTTTTCCATTGGAAACAATAAAAGTGAGGTGACGACTCTTGTTATTTGATATCTTGTTTATCCATAGCTTGATGATCACGAATTTACCGCCACACCTATCATGCAAAATAGTTTATGGATGCTGCAACAATAAGCTAACACCTCATTGACACTTTCCCTTATTTGTAGCAAAAATTTCCAAAGAGGTAGATCTAAACACATCAAAGAGATTCAAGCTTTCTAGAAGTACTTTAAACTGTGTATGACCCAAATGACCTTAATCGGACAATCCGTGATGCACGTGTTTCTTTAAAAGAGAAAATGTAAGCGAAGCTTCCAAATTTAAAGATTCCCGAGTATGTGAAGGAAAAATATAAGTTCTCCTTGAATCATTACCCTCCTAAATTTCCCCCCTTTCCCACTAGTGAGATGGATCTGGCTTTCTCCCCTCCTTTTTCCATGGTGGTTCGTTTTTGGGGAATTTCTGAAGGTACATAAAAATGAGTGCCTGGAACCTGCACAACGAGTGACTGCAACTAAGCTGGACCTATATAGTTTCAAATGTCACCTTCATGTCGACATATAATATGTTAGGGTCGAAACTCCCATACATGAAGGTGAGGAAAGCAAAGAAATCTCTTCATCATCTTTCCAATCATATAATCTCCATTCTCTATATTTATAACTACTTTTATTTTATCATAAATTGTCTAACATAGGAAGAGGACCAAGGGAACTGCTAGTGCTAAAGTAGCACTTAAACCATCCATGTTCGAGGAAACCGCGTTCAAACTTGCCTAAGTAAGAATTTCGTTGTAACGCTAAGCTTTGCATTTCCCAACATATTTGAGCATTTTTCTTTACTTGAAATTTTCTTGTATAATTATTGTGCAGGTTGATGATGCCAACGCAGAGGGTGAATCTGTCGCGACAATTAACGAACTGATCATTGTCGAAGATTCGTCCCCTGAGCCAACTACGTATAAAAAGAAATCGCGAGGCGCTAGTGCCAAGAAGATTCCAGCCATCCCTAGAATGACTCCCACTCATAAGGTGAAGAAGGGGAATAAAGTTCCCACAGGGAAAGCTGTGAAGACGACCGATGCAACGAGGAGATTAGCCTCAAATGAGAGTGCTAACTCCAACCCCAATGCGGATACCTTAAAGCTAAATCCTTTATTTTTCATCCTTCTCAATTTTTTTTATTTGAATATTGACGCTTGACTTTTCTGCAGGATAAACCTTCGCGACTACCTGTGTCTGCATTTATTGAGAAACCAGCTCCAACCAACAACTCACCAATACATCAACATGCTGCTACCACAACCATTATCGACGATGCCAACAAACCCACAAAGGCTAACACTTCTCACCAATCGATTGGGAAAGCTTACCTTTCTGAATCAAACTCTTTAACATCTACAGAAGCAAAAAAGAAATGAATGGATTCAGAAGAAATTTTACTAGGGAATACCTTTGAACAAGAAGAGCCAAAATAACTGATCGAGAAAATAACAAGTGTACTATTTTTCCTTTTGTAGTAATTAAGGGGAAATTTTCTGAATGTTGATCTCAAGGGCTGCACGTTAATATCAAGTTCAAAAAATCGTTCAGTTAAACAAAAACTAGTGTTTGGGGGTTTTATATTCAGATTTATAAAAATAAAGGCAAATAAAATAAACACTGTAAAAATAAGGGTTTCAGGGAAAAAGAAACATGCCAGGATAGGTGTATAATTTGTCTCTGTAACAACTATGAGCCACTATTGCATCAATAAATATCAATTACTATCAGTTCTCAAAGATATTTTCTCCCAAGTCCTTGGTGAGAAAACCTTTAATCATTCAACCCTAATTTATATGTCCATAGGAGATTATCGGTGAAATTAAGCCTTATTATATGAATAATCCTCTGGTTCGTACATGGTATCCCTGATCCTGTGTGATATCTATTGTAGAGTAATCTTATGAAAACCTTACCAATGGCGGTCCAACCTAACTGATAACCATACAACAATCTCAATTGGTCCGAAAGAGAAAGCATTAAACACATCAAAAGATTACCGTAATTATGAAAAACAATATTATCAATGCAATCGTAAACTCAAAGTCATTAAATATCTAAATTAGGGACACCCCCTAGCACTGGGGGGATTAGCTACTCATATTTTTCAAAACAGATTCAAGATAAAAATTAGACATTACAAGTAATTGGATGGCTTGGATCTTCAATTACTTCGGCTCATGAAAATCTCCCGCTCTCTGAATTCCTTGATCTCTATAATTCTTGATTATGACAATTATCTGTGCTTTATTTTCTCCTTGCTCCAAAGTGTCTTTCTTCTCTTGTAGAAACTCTCCTAAAATAGTGAAAATCCCTTGACATTGGTTGGAAATCCCCAGAATGTCCTTGCTGCTCATGGCTGAGTAAAAGCCCAAAAATTGGAACATTTTGCGCCTGGACTGACACGGCCCGTGTCAGCTGACACGGGTGGCCGTGTCATCTCCCTGCATTGATCCTTATCTCCAACTTAATCGCAGATGGCCTGACACGGGCCGTGTCAGCTGACACGGGTGGTCGTGTCAGGCTATTGTCTTGGCCATCTCTTATACTTGATTTGCCTTCATCCTGACACAGCCCGTGTCAGGTGACACGGGTGGCCGTGTCGGGCCTTTTGTTCTGAGAAATCTCCTTTCCTCGAACGCCAGAACCATCAACTTTCTTGCATTGAGTCCGTTAGATCTTCTACTTGGACCTAGAGGGAATAAACACAGACAACCAAAACATAAAATCCCGAAAACACGAAGTAAAACTAAAAATTGATAAAATACTTAAATAACTTATAGAAATGAAAACCGACTTAAAAGGTGACATAATGCGCACAAAGTATTCCAGAATCCTTGGTTACTTGTCGAATTAGTGATGAAAACATAGTGAAAATGGTGACCGATCACAACCCCAAACTTAGCTCATTGTTTGTCCTCAAGTAATGTTCTAAATGATAGAGTGTGTCACTTCCCAAAACTGAATTCTTACCACAATATTTCTGAGATCTTTCTTCAATGCCTTCATTATCCCTTTCATAGTCCATGCTTTTCCTAATTAGTTTTCCACCACACTTCCATATTGACGTCCTGCTTCACCTGTCAGCTTATATCACACTCTCACCAAGTCTCTCCAGGTAAAAATGTTTACACTCACATTTCAGAATATGCAATATCAACTCATAAATTTGAATAGTTTCTCCTTTCCTATCAACTACACACAACACACACTTTTTGAGGTCTTTCGGGTTGTAACGGGGCTTGGGTTACGGTGGGGTAAATACAAACAAAAGGGAAAACAAGTGGTTTGGGTTCAGAGCCAATGTCATTATTCTTTTCACTGTGTTTGTTCTACATCTCATTTTCACTTCTTTTCTTTTTCAGTTCTTTTTTTTTCTTTTGTTTTTTGACCCAACTGAGTGTTTCTCATTCGGTGAGTGCTTCTCTCGTTCCATCGAATTTCTTTTTCTTTTATTTTGTTTTCTTTTTTGTTTCGATGGTTGTTTTTCTTAATCTTTTTCCGCACTCACCTTAGTTTCAGATACTTCTGGGGTTACCCCAAACTTAGAATTTAACACAACTTAAAGAACATAACATTTTCTCTGAACATGGTGAGAAAGTGTTTGGGCCGCGGGTTACATTCATGTGGTTATACATACAAACAAAGGGTACGTGCTCAAACGGGGTTAACAAGGGATAATATTAAGGGGGTGGCTAGAAAGACTCAGGGCTATTATTCAAACAACGTGCCTCAATGTGTGTATATATGTAATGATAGTCCCAGAGAACCTATGCAAAGTCAGATTGATAAAGACATACCTGAATATCACTCATGATGACAAAAGTGTTTGGCTTTTTATGCGCTCACCATGTTAGGTAAAGCTTGACAGAATTCACAGTACTTCTAGCATGGTGTGACTTCTTACTCAGCTCGGAATACATAGAGAGCCTATGTTAGTTGAGCTTGAGGCAGTAGCATCCGATCTTTTTCTTAAGCAGTATCAACTTTTCGGGAAGATCTTTTAACAACAAACAACAATAAGTGGAGTGATAATTTCATCCACTACCACTAATGGCCATCATCTAATCCAATAATAACACCAAGAACCTGAAATACATGCAGCAAATGATACCCAATAGTAAAAACAAACCAAATGTAAAACAGTAAACAAAATGGGACATGATAAAAAAAGAAACATAGTTAAACCTCCCCCACACTTGAACTAAACACCGGCCTCAATGTTTTAGAACAAGATAGAAGGAGGGCGACTCACATTGCCCTACTGAGGAGGCTGGGGCGGAAAGTGCAACATCAACTATCCCATCATCAGGTTCATCTCATCCAACACCTCCCCTTGCCGAGCCTGCTCGATGCTTTGTCTTGATTTCTCGGTTCGAAGGTCACCAAGCTCGGTTTGTACCCATGCCCACTGGTCGTGATTCATGGACGATAATCCATCACCCTGTTGGGTTAACTCTTGGGGAGGGGGTACAAACGGATCCTGATACTTCTCGTATTCATTCATCTATTCACTTGCAACCATATTTTCGACATCGTAGCCTTCCTCTGTATCAGGGCCAACACTCACATACAACCAATTAGCAAAATCAACAATACTTACTCTGTCAGGATTAGGTAGTGCAATGATAAACCTTTTATGGATAAGAACAAAGTAGTAATCATGTGCAACAGAAATCATACCTTGTTAGATGAGAGTTGCCATATCAATTTTTGTCTTACCTGCCACCGGGGTGTCTTCAAGCAAAACCGCATGATAACCGAAATGTTCAACAATCTTGGTAATCATGCCCCCAACAGAAATACCACCGGAGTCCGTCCAACCAACTCTCCCTAAGGAATCAGCTGCAAAGGCAGCAACATTGATGGCCCGATTTTGTGCCATCGAGTATAGGAAGAACAACTCTCACTGAGTTGCCATGCCCGCACTATCACCCCGTCCAAACAGAGTATACGCCATACCTTTTTGGGCATAGCGGAAGCACGAGTTATGAATGCTGGAGGCTTTTGCACCCTTGGAGGTGTAATAAGTACTCCTAGTAATAGCAGTCCAGAAATCTTGTGGAGCAAAACCTTCAGGGACCGCACCAGGTCCGTACAGTGGGAGTCGGAGAATACCAGCCAACTCCTCAACAGATAACTCATGATAATTATTAAATAGGCGTAATCGGAGAGTACCATAGTAGTACCTCGTCATGTTAATCCACCGCTTCTCTAGTTAGAATTCAAGTGTGCTAAAAAATTCAAGCGTGATACGCTCATAGGTCGACGCTTCGAGACTCATGAATCCCAACATACCCAACACATGGAACATCCTGTCAACTTAAATCTTTAAGCCTAAATCATGAAGGTTTTGTTTTCATATATATCTGGTGGGGGTTAACTTCCACTTTCTATGAATGGCATAGTGTTGCTCCTGCTCCAGATTGTCGAAGATAATGTTGCGCGAGTTTGGATTCCGACTGCTCCTCTTTCGTGGTCTAGAGGTATCAACCATTTGTTGCTTCCCTTAAACAATCCTCCTTGGGGGTATTTTCATACCTGCAAAAAAGGAAGAGAAATTCTAAATTGGAATTAGAAAAAACGGACACCGTAGGTGTGATGAGAGTGAAAAATGGAGAAGGATTCATGAAGGGAGTTTGTGATTTGGGTTTGTTGTGGTGGTAAAGGAGGAAGCTTTTTTGTGGGGTTTTAATGGAATGTAAGGGTTTTTGAGAGAGAGATGATGGAGAATATGAGATTTGTGAGAGATAATGAGTGGAGAGTGAATGAAATCAGATTCTTGGAAAGGGTTAAGTGGGTGTAATGGGTGGTTATTCAGTTTTAATGAGGGGTGGGGCCCATACATTATCCAAAAATTTTCAAATCCATAGGCCTGACGCGATCCGTGTCAGTTGACACGGGCGGCCGTGTTAGGCCTCTGTCTCTCAAAATCTCAAGGCGTAGTCTTCAGTGGTCCTGACACAGGCCGTGTCAACTGAAATGGGTGACCGTGTCAGCTGGCACGGGCGGCCGTGTCAGGCTTTTGCCAGTGTGAAATTTCATTCATTCCTTCAGTGCTCCTGATACGGGCGGCCATGTCAAGATGTTGTTATTCTCAATTTAAAGGCTTTATTTTCATGGTTCTGACACGGGTCGTGTCATCTAATACGGGTCGTGTCAGTTGACCTGGGCGGCCGTGTCAGGTTGCTGGTTGCTCCTCGAAAATTTTCCTCTCTCTTATTTTCAGATATGGTCCTTCCTTATAGTACAATTCCCGCATTAACGTGAGTGCGTCCGTCTTGGTATGAAAGGCATTGTGCAAACCTAAAATAACAAATAAAACACAAATAAGAATTAGCAATAAAAACGCGTGGGTTGCCTCAAACGAAGCGCTTCGTTTAACGTCGCATGGCTCGAAGGTCGTCCACCTTATCAGGTAAGACGGACCTTATCTACCAGACCACTCTTTTGTCCTTGGTGGTATGGTTTTACTCTCTGTACATTCACTTTAAAAGTGTCCCTGTTCGCTGGATTTTCGAGCTCAATTGCTCCATGCGGGAATACTTTGTGAATCAAAAAAATCCCGACCATCTCGACCTCAGCGTTCCAGGGAACTGCTTTAACCTGGAATTAAATAACACCACTATTTGTCCCTCCCAAAATTCTTTCTTCTGAATTCTTTGGTCATGCCATTTTTTCGTTTGCTCTTTGTATATTTTGGCATTTTTGTAAGCCTGATTTCTAAACTCTTCTAGATCATGTTATTGAAGAATCCGGGATTCCACGGCTTTTGAAAGGTCACAGTTATGGAATTTGGAGGCGCATAATGCCTTGTGCTCTATTTCGAGCAATAAATGACATGCTTTAACATAAACCAATTGATAAGGGAACATACCTATTGGGGTTTTGAACACTGTTTTATACGCCCACAGTGCATCCTCCAACTTGAACGACCAATCCTTTCGAGAAGCAATGACAGTCTTTTCTAGAATCTGCTTTATCTGTCGGTTCGATACTTCAACCTGTCCACTTGTCTGAGGATGATACGGTGTGGCAATTTTATCCTTGACAGTATATTTCCTTAACAGATTCTTCATTAACTTGTTTAGAAAATGAGTACCTTCGTCACTGATTAGTGATATTGGTACCCCAAACCTAGAGAAAATGTAGTTGTTTAGGAAATTGACCACCACTTTAGCATCATTTGTGGGTACTGGTACAACTTCTACCCATTTTGACACATAACAAATAGCAACCAAAATGTAATTCTTTCCAAATGATGGTGGAAAAGGTCCCATGAAGTCTATGCCCCATACATCAAACAATTCTACCTCCAACATGGAATTTTGAGGCATCTAATTTCTCTTTGAAATGTTACCCGTCCTCTGACATCTGTCACATTCTTTTACTATACTTTGAGCATCTTTGAACATTGTAGGCCAGTACAATCCAGATTGGATGGCTTTTGCTGCGGTTCTATTGCCACTAAAGTGTCCTCCATATTCTGAGTCATGACAAGCTTTGAGGATGTCCCTTTGTTCTTCCTCTACAACACACTTACGAACCAACCCATATATTCCTTTTTTTGTACAGGAACGAGTCGTCCCACAAATAAAACCTGCAATTATGCAAAAAAAAATTCTTTTTGTTAGAATCAAAATCATCAGGTATTAGTCCACCCACCAAATTATTTTCATAATCTGTGAACCATGGAACACCAGTGACAACTAGGATTCGTTCGTCGATGAACTCATCCTTGATTGGGTGTTTCTCCTTTGTTTCTTCTATCGGGGACATTCGAGATAAGTGATCAGTAACAATATTTTCATAACCCTTTTTGTCTCTGATTTCCAAATCAAACTCTTGTAGAAGTAGAATCCATCTCAGCAACCTCAGTTTAGATTCCTATTAGGGAAAAAGATATTTTAACGCAACATGGTCAGTATAAACAATTACCTTTGATCCTAACAGGTAAGACCTGAATTTATCAAACACATACACAACCGCGATCAATTCTTTTTCAGTGGTTGCATAATTCATTTGGGCAGGTTTTAACACATGACTTGCATAATAAATCACATGCAAGAGCTCTTCCTTTCTTTGTCCTAGCACTTCCCCACTGCATTATCACTAGCATCACACATGATCTCAAAGGGGAGAGACCAATCAGGGGCAATCACTATATGAGTAGCCACCAACTCCCTCTTCAGGATTCCAAAAGCTTCGCTTCACTTTTTGTCAAAAGGAAAAGGTGTGTGTTTCACCAGCAAGCTCGTCAACGGTTTGGAGATATTAGAAAAGTCTCTGATGAACCTGCGGTAAAAACCCGTATGTCCCAAGAAGCTTCTTATACCTTTTTCATTCGTCGGTGGTAGTAAATTAGTTATTACCTCCACTTTTGCTTTGTCTACTCTATGCCTCTGTTGGAAATTTTGTGCCCCAACACAATGCCTTCACGTACCATAAAATGACACTTCTCCCAATTTAGGATCAAATTTGTTTACTGGCATATTTCTAGCACAAGAGACAAGTTAGTCAAACATTTATCAAAAGAACAAACTGAAAAAAGAAAAGTCATCCATAAACACTTCCATATGCTTTTCAAGCATGTCCGCGAATATGGATGTCATACACCTCTGAAATGTGGTAGGTGCGTTGCACAATCCAAATGACATTCTTCTGTATGCAAAAATACCATAAGGACATGTGAAAATGGTCTTCTCTTGATCTTCAGGGGCGACTGCAATCTGATTGTACCACGAGTATCTGTCAAGGAAACAATAGTAATTATGACCTTCTAACCTTTCCAACATTTGATCAATGAATTTCAAAGGGAAGTGGTCCTTTCTTGTTGCAATATTCAGCCTTTTGTAATCAATTCATACTCTCCAACCTGTAACAATTCTAGTTGGGATCAACTCATTTTTCCCATTTTTTATCACAGTAATCCCTTTTTTTTATACCACGTGCATTGGACTAACCCATGAGTTATCGGATATGGGGTAAATTAGTCCCACATCCAACAACTTGACAACCTCTTTGCGACTACTTCTTTCATAGTTGGATTAAGTCTTTGTTGTGGTTATACTACCAGCTTATGATCATCTTCCATCAAGATCTTGTGCATGCAAACTGTCGGGCTAATACCTTTCAAATCCCCAATCGCGCATCCAATAACACTATTGTATTTCTTGAGTACTTGGATGATTTCTTCTTCTTGAAAACTTTTTAAACTGAAACTGATAATGGCCGAGCACTTCTTTTCAGCATCAAGAAACACATACTTCAGATTCTCAGGTAATTGTTTCAAATCTGCCCCCTTTTTAGGCTCTTGAGTATATTTTCATGGTTGGGGTGGTCTTAAATCTTCCCACCGGTGTGGTTTAGATCTAATCCACTACGGTTGTTCCTCCATCATGGCTAACCCTTCTGACTCTCTCTCGTCTTCACCAATTTTGAAAATTGACAAGCTCAAAACACGTTCTAAAGGTAGCTGAGGTGTTTTCCTTTCAATTTCTTGAGCAATCACTTGATCTATTACCTCTACAATGTGACTCGTGCCAACATCATCTTTGTATTTCATAATGTTTCGAACATCAAATTTTAATTCTTCATCATAGACTTTGAGGGTCATTGTTCCTTCCGCTATGTCTATCATACCCCGCCCTGTCTCTAAAAATGGTCTGCCCAATATGAAAGGGATCTCCTTATCTTTAGGCATCTCAAGAATGACAAAGTCAACTGGAAACACAAATTTATCTATCTTTACCAGAACATCTTCCATAATTCCATATGGTCTCCTAACTGAGTGATCAGTAAACTGAAGGGTCATCCTAGTGTCTTGAACGGTGCCAAGGCCCAATTTTTTATAAATGGACAGCGACATCCAACTCAATACTAGCTCCCAAGTTAAACAGAGCATTCTTGAATTTTAGATCACCAATAGTGCACATAATAGTAACAGAACCTCTACCTTTCTTTTTTCACAGGAATTTTCATAAAATGGAGAATGGCACAGCAGGTTTTAGTTAGGATGATTGGGTCTACATTTGTGGAGCGCTTTTTGGAGATGATGTCTTTCATGAATTTTTCATATATCAGCATCTTCTCCAGAGCTTTAGAAAATGGAATGTTTATCTCAAGTTTCTTAAACATTTCTAAAAACTTCTCAAAATTCTTTTCAGGTTGGTCTTTCTTCTTTTGTCTCGGAGGATAAGGGAGTTTGATGATTGGCTTGGCAACTTTTTCTTTCTCCTTTACAGGCGTGATCACAACCTCCTCCTTTGTTTTCTTTGTTTCTTTGATTTCTAAATCGACTTCCAACAACCCATCTTCTTATACACTGTTTTTTTCTGGTTCCTCAGTAGACTTACCACTTCTGATCACCACAATATTAACATTATTATGCTCACGAGGATTTGTCACTGTACCACTAGGCAAGGTACCTGGAGCTTGAGAATTCGAGGCTAGCTGTTGTGCTATATGATCCATATGAACTTCAACATTTTTCACCGAGGCAGTGGTGTTCTTCTGATTGTTTCTAGTCTCCTCTTGGAACTGAATATCATGAGCGAACAATTTTTAAATGGCAATCTCCCAGTCTGCCTTCTTAGGAGCTTGTTGTTGTTGATATTGAGTCTCATATTGACATTGACCCTGTTGTGGAACATTCCCTTTCTGATCTTTCCAGGAGAAGTTTGGATGATTCATCCAACCTGAATTGTACGTGTTGGAGTAGGGATTATTCTGCTTTAAGAATTTTATCTCTTCAATTTGTTGAGGAGTTGCAAAGCAATACACAGTGTGAGGAGGTCTTTTACATATTTTACAAGTGATGGTTTGAGTAGGTTGGACTTGAGCTACATGTTGAGTACCTGTATTCATAGATTTCAATTTCTTTTCTACTTCAGCAGCGACTGTATCTTCCAAATGGATTTTATTAGCTTCTAGTTTCAGATCAATGACTCTTTCAGGTTTGCTTGTACACCTATCATATACTTCTAGATGCTTATTTGCAGCTATCGCTTCAATGATCTTTTTAATACCGATGGCTGTTGAGAAATTTGTTGAGCCACCAGCTGCTGTATCAATCAACTATTTTGTCTTTATTTTGAGTCCATTGACAAACATCTATGTTTGTTCAGTCTGATCCATATTATGAGTTGGGAAAGCTACCAGGACCCTTTTGAATCTTTTGTAAGCATCTCCCATAGACTCACCCTCCTTCTATTTGAAGTTCAAGATTTCATACCTTTTTCTCAGAAATACCGATGCTGGAAAATACTCATTTAGGATAATTGTTTCCATCTCTTCCCATGATGTAATACTGCCAGCTGGGAGAGAGTAGAACCACTCTTCCTCCTCTTTAGCTAAAGTGAACGAGAACATTCTTAACTTTTTTGCTTCATCAGTATGACCATCAATTTTTAACGTAGTACTCATGGTCAGGAATCTCTACAAGTGCTTGTTTTCATCTTCATTTACCTTTTCAGTGAAAGGTTTTCTTTCAAGTTGATTGATTGTGCTGGGATGCATTTGAAAATTAGTCACATTCACTGGTTGGTTGGCAATGGTCAATCTGCCACCCGACGCATTTGCACCCCCATAATCACCCAGGAGTCTTTCCGGAGGTGTGGGAGGTTGAACTGGAGGAAGTTCAGCCATAGTTTCTTTTTCTGAATCTGAATCTGAGTGATCAGAGGGAACTTCTTCTTTGGAATTCAATATAGCGTGTCTGAGTCTCTGTTGAAGGGTTCTCTCGATTTCTGCGTCAAAAAGAAATTTAGCTGAGGGATCTCCTCGCATACACAAATTAGTGAATGAAATTATATAAATGACAGAAAAATAATTTTATTGCAGAGTAACAAAATTTTAATTGAACTAAAACTAAAGTCTATATTTTGGCAGTCCCTGACAATAGCGCCAAAACTTTGATCGGGAAAATAGCAAGTGTACTATTTTGTCTTTTTTAGTAATAAAGGGTAAAATCCACAAATGTCGATCTCAAGGACTTCACGTTAATATCAAGTTCAAACAATCGTTTAATTAAACAGAAAACTAGAATTTGGGGTTTTTAGAATCAGATTTATAAAAATAAAGGCAAATAAAATAAACACGGTAAAAATAAGGGTTTCAAGGAAAAAGAAACATGACAGGGTAAGTGTATAATTTGTCCCTGTAACAACTCTGAGTCACTATTGCATCAATAAATATCAATTACTACCAGTTCTCAAGGTTATTTTCTCCCAAGTCCTTGGTGAGAAAATCTTTAATCATTCAACCCTAATTCTATGTCCATAGAAAATTATCGGTGAAATTAAGCCTTATTATATCAAGAATCCTATGGTTTGTACAGGGTATCCCTGGTCCTATGTGATATCTACTGTAGAGTAATCTTATGAAAACCTTACCAATGGAGGTCCAACCTAATTGATAACCATACAACAATCTCAATTGGTCTGAAAGAGAAAGCATTAAACACATCAAAAGATTACCGTAATTATGAAAAATAATATTATTAATGCAATCGTAAACTCAAAGTCATTACAGATCTAAATTAGGGACACCCACTAGCATTGGGGGGTTTAGCTACTCATATTGTTCAAAACAGATTCAAGATAAAAATTAGACATTACAAGTAATTGGATGACTTGGATCTTCAATTGCTTCCGCTCATGAAAATCTTCCGCTCTTCGAATTCCTTGATCTCTATAATTCTTGATCGTCTGACAATTCTCTGTGCTCTGTTTTCTCCTCGCTCCAAAGTGTCCTTCTTCTCTCGTAGAAACTCTCCTAAAATAATGAAAATCCCTTGGCATTGGTTGGAAATCCCCAGAACGTCCCTGCTGCTAAAGCCCGGGTAAAAGCCCAAAAATTGGGACATTTTGCGCCTGGGCTGACACGGCCCGTGTCAGCTCTCTGCCTTAATCCTTATCTCCAGATTCTTCACTGATGGCCTAACACGGGCTGTGTGAGCTGACACGGGTGGCAGTGTCTGGCCCCTGTCTTTTCCATCTCTTGTACTTGATTTGCCTTCATTCTGACACGACCCATGTCAGGTGACACGGGTGGCCGTGTCAGGCCTCATGTACTGAGAAATCTCCTTTCCTAGAATGCCGGAACCCACAACTTTATTGCATCGAGTCCGTTGGATATTCTACTTGAACATGGAGGGAATAAATAAAGACAACCAAAACATAAAATCCCGAAAACACGAAATAAAACTAAAAATTGATAAAATACTTAATTAACTTATAAAAATGAAAACCGACTTAAAAGGTGACATAATGCGTACAAAGTATTCCATAATCCTTGGTTACTTGTCGAATTAGTGATGAAAATATAGTGAAAATGGTGACCGATCAATAATCAACTCCCGTCGGAAGTCCTCAACCCACTCAAGATGCCCAACCACAAAACAAAGTTGCTGACACCTTGAATGATATTGGTCAACCCATGAAGGTGACTACCCCTAGTGTGGAGAAAGAAGATCCTGAAGTTAAGTGAATGATATTCATGATGGGTTTCCTAAATATTCGACTATAGGTTTTCACCAATCATTATCTGACATTAAGTGAATGGCCAAAACTTCGTAGTTCGAAAACTTGTCAAACTCATAATTTTCTAAGTTTGGTTGATCTTTGTATTCCTCTGCCCCCCAAGTTTTGACATTGACGGTATTTCTTGAGGGTTCTCTTCTAAGGAGATTTTTTCCTTTATCTTGACTAAATCTTCTAACCTTTCTTTGGAGATTTTATATCTTAAGGCTATCTAAGCCAAGTCATTTGCCTCTTGATTCTCCAGTCGAGGAATGTGGTCGACCGAAACATGATCAAAATGTTTTAGCAAAGAGTTAGCTCTGACAAAGTACAACACCAAGTTCTCTTTGATACATTTATACTCTTTCTTTAATTGTCAAACCACCAATTCTGAATCTCCCTTTATTTCGACATCCTTTTCCCCCAAGTCCAACCAAATTTGAAGGCCTATTATCAATGCTTCATATTCGACCTCATTATTGGAACATGGATCCTTGATCTTATACCTAAACTTGGTCGATATTTTTTATGGTGAAATGATAAAGATCCCTACTCCGGATCCATCTTTATGCCTAGAACCGTCGAAGTACAACCTCCAAGGCCTAGTTTCTATGTCCGCCTCCATTGCCTCGACCACTGAATGGTCAATAATAAAGTATGCGATAATGTGTCATTTTACTACTTTCAAGGGACAATAAGTCAGTGAATATTCAATAAACACAAAGGCCCACTTCTCTATTCGACTATGCAATATGGGCTTTTATAGTATATGCTTAATAACATAGAAATGAGAATAAACATAAACTTCAACTGGTTTTATGTAATGCTTCAGTTTTGTACATGAAAAGTATAGGCACAAACATAATTTTTCAATCGGTTTATACCTAGTTTCCGTGTCTATTAATATTCTATTGAGGTAATATATGGATCTTTTGATGCCATTATCATGCTATTGAGCTAACATACTGCATATGGTCAAATCTGACGCAACTATGTATAATTTCATGCTCCTATTTTTACTTGAAGGTAACAATACATACAACTTCATCATATATTGCTTGATGTTGTCAAAAGCCTCTTGTTGCTCACTCCCCCAAATATTTTTTTTGTCTTTCTTGAGTCGAAGCAGTAGTGAGAATGACTGAATTTTTCCACTTAGGTCAGAGATGAACCTTCTTAGGAAATTGATTTTCCCCAACAAAGACTGAAGTTACTTCTTTGTCGGAGGAGGCTTAAGATCTACAATCACTTTCGTCTTGTTTTGATTGATCTTTATCCTTTCCTTGTGCACCATGAATCCCAAGTCTCTTACACCAACATATAAAACACATTTTAATGGATTTATTTTCAATCCATGTTTCCCCATCCTCTAAAAATAATGTCGAAGATGGTCCAAATGACTATTTTCTAGTGAGGATTTTATGATTATGTCATCGATATAAACTTTCATAAAAGTTTCGATGAAGTTGTGAAACATAGAGTTCATAGTTCTTTGATAAGTTTCCCAAACATTTTTTAGACCAAAGGGAATCACTATCCATTCATAAGTTCCTACCGCACCTGAGCATCAAAACTCCGTCTTAGGTACGTCCTCCTGAGCTATAAAGATTTGATTATAACCTGACTACTCATCTAGCATACTTAAATACTCATGACTTGTGGCTGAATTGACTAGCATTTCTGCCACGGGCATAAGGTATTTGTATTTAGGGTAGCATTATTTAGATCCCTAAAGTCTATGTAAACTCTAAGAGTACCATTTTTTTTATAACTGGAAAAATATCAGCTAACCATTTGACATACCTGGCCGTTCTTATGAACTTACTTCTGAGCAGCCTTTTGATCTCTTATTTGATCTTCGACGTTATCTCTGGTGCAAACCTCCTTGGCAGATGTTTCACTGGCTTCTTGCAAGGTCGAATTGAAAACTTTAATTCCACCATGTCTCGACTTAGTCCTGGAATTTCGCTATAGTCCTAGGTGAAACAGTCTTTATATTCTTTGAACAACTCAACTATTTTCTTCTTCATGTCTGGTTTAATCCCGATGCAGATGCCGCTCCTTCGCTCAAGTCTACCTCTTATAGGGGGTCTTGAGCTTGTATTATTTTTTAGTTTCTAGTGGGTCTGTTTCAAACCCTAAAGGCTTGTTGTCATAAATTCAGTCAAGCCTCCGACTTTCTGAAGTTGTTGTCTGGACCATAGGGCCACCTCCAAGTTCCTCAGAGCTTTCAACGTTGGCTTCAAAAGCCAAATTGAGTTTAGCCTCAGCCTCTAAGGATAAGTTTATTCTGTTTTTGGCCATATAAGCCAAAATACGAGCCAATGATTTTGACTTAACAATCATTCTCATCGACCATTGTCCACCCCATATGGGGTAGACTCCCTTCTTTGACAGGAAGATTCCCTACCTTCTACTTATCCCAAATAAACCCGTAATTAGGGTGTAGGTACAGTGAGTAAGTGGCATCTCCCTCTGAAGTATATAACTCTTCCACATCATAGCATGATGGTATCTTCGCCAAGTTTCAGTCGAAGTATTTTCTTCCGACCTTGCCTACTTCAGCTTTGTAATAACTTTTGCCGGCTTCTATGTTCTTGATGATACCATTTTCCCTCCAGATGGCCACTCTTGAAGGTAGAAAGAAACACAAGAAAATGGGGGTTTGAATTGGGTTTCTAAAAATAAAAGCTTTTTCAAAACCAACTCAATAAAGCAACAATACGAATAAGAAAAATAACAAGGTTATTTTTATATTGGTTCACTATTAACGAAGCAACCTCCAGTCCACCCTACCAAGGTGATTTCTCCTTCTCAAGAAGGACTTAATCCCCAATAACAAAAACCTGATTACACACACCACAAAGAAAAATTGTCCCTGTCTTCTTGAGTCTATCTGACTAAAACCTAGTCACTCAAAGAAACCACTCAAATAGATTTGAGATTTACAAGTTGTGTTTATAAAGAATGCTTCTAAAAAGAAGATTAACACAAGTTAATACAATGAATATTTCTCACATAGTAACGAGCAAAAACTATTGTGTGTTTACAAAACTATACACATAAATAATATGTTTTCAGAAAGAGCGTGTATAGTAGCATTGTTATGAGCGCAGTCAATTAGAAGCTTCTTCGAATATTCAAGTCTCCTTTATATAGGCATATAAAAGAACCGTTGGAGGGTAGAATTGGAATGCTGAATTGTGGATGCCTTTTTCATTACGGTTTGCGTGTGGGAGGAAAAATGGTACGATAGTATTATCCTTAGCCCACAAAATCAGGATGGTGGAGGAAATGGTGATCTTGTACTGTGTATTATTTTCCTGGCCCAAAACGTTTTGATCTGATCTTCTAATGTTTAGAGGCTTTTGATGAAATGATGTTGAAGCATACTTAGAAGGATTAAGAGACAAGTTATTAGAGTCTTTAGAACCTTGGTCTTCAGAGTCTTGACACATTTCCTCAGAACCTAGTCTTCAAAGTCTTCAGATCTTGTTCTACAAAATCTTCAGAACTTGAGCGCAAAATCTTGAAGGTAGAAAAACGATTAGAGGCTCTTCAATCAGAGTCACAGTCAGAAGCTTTAACATGAACGTTCCTTAGAACCGTTGTCTAAGAGGTTTCTAGGACTTGACAATATCTTGTAAAGCACTTGAATCTCCTCAGAGTCAGAGTGTGTTAATTCCAGAATCTGGTGATGTCACACATCATTGCTTTAGAGTAAGAACCTGTTAGCAAAAGCTATATACTAGATAAAAACCATTAGTGTATAAAATTGTTCTCTAAGAAACAATGCATTGTTATCATCAAAACTAAAGGCCAGATGCATAACCAAATCTTGTTCTAACAATCTCCCTCTTTTTGATGATGACAAAACCATGTATTTTGATGAACAATTTTTACTTGGTTTAATCACATAAAAATATCAGAGTGAGGTTTATAAGCTCCCCCTGAATTTTATACTGTTAAAAATTATTTTTCAACTTACAATGTCAGAGTTAAGTTTGCAAGCTCCCCATGTATTCAAGACTAAAAATAATCTTAACACATATAAAAGTTTGAATCAGCATAAAAGAAATAACTTCACATAAGGCAAAAGCCTGGTTGTTTCTCTCTTTCAGAAAGGCAGAAGCCTGGTTATTATCTGATTTCTATCTTCTCATAAGGTAAAAGCCTGGTTGTAATGGATGAAGTAGCTTCCCATAAAGCATCAGCTTGGGTTCAAAAGTATCTCATTCAGAGTCATGCTTGAGTGTCAGAAAGTATGGTTATCAGCATCATCACAGAGCATGATTTGTCAGAACTTTCATATCCTGGTTATATCAAAACTTTCATAGCCTTATTGAATTGTTCAGAGAACTGATGTCAGGACCAAAACTTGTATACATCTAGTTCAGATCTTGTATACGTCTAGTTCAACTTAAGCACTTGGTTCAATAATCACCTGAAACACTTGGTTAACATGATGAACTTTTTAAAAGTTCCTAGAGGAGTACTGTAAGACCCCAATTTTGTCCCAAAGATCCCTCATGGCATCATAACATTGCACTTGCATTGCCTCAAGGATCATTAGCATCTTGGTTCCCTTGGCCTTTGAGTGGGACTTTTTGAGAGTGGTTTGAGATCACCAAGCATGCTTGAATTATATATCATTGCTTTTATTATTTTGTTTACTAACCAAAAGCACAAAAATATGTCACTAACATCCTTTGTTTGTAGCTTGAGCAATCACAAGGTCAAAATCTTCAAAGAGATCATTGGTACAAACATATGGCCAAGAGGAGATGAAAGCAAGCATGGTAATGGTTCCCAAATCTTTCATCCATCAGATATGCCTCCCTAGCATCTCAACTCATCATTTTGATCAAAGCAAGTCAAAGGGTTTGAGGTTTGTTCCCCAAAGAAACCCTAATTCATCTGTGAACCACAATGCCTTGCTCTTGAAGCAACCTCAGCCCATGGTCAAATAAAATCAAGGGAAGTTCTTTAATTCTTCATTTAATACATATTTGAACTTATTTGAGTGTCCTAAATCATCAATTCATCAAGATTTGAGTCATGGACTTGAGAAGTTGATCAATCAATTCATCTGACTATTTTGAAATGCATTGAGGCCTAACTTTTTATGTGTTGGTCAAATGGAGATGATTCCAAAATAAAATATGTTCTTAAGGACAATATGAATAACTTTCATGTTCATCAAAAATTGGTTTGAAGGTTGGAAGGTCATCATCCATTCCAAGACATTATAGGTCATTTTGACTGAAACCCTAATTTTAGGTCAACTTCCCAAGGACATAACTCATTGAGTTTTTAGGATTTGAGGTGGGATCAAATGCATTGGAAAGCTTAAGATGCCTACTTCAAATGTTATGTTGAACAAAATTTCAAAATCTCAAAGGAAATACATGTGACAATGCAGGACATTATAGGTCCTTTTGGACCAAATGCATTGAAAGGCAAAAAAGTCCAACTTCAAGTGCCCATAACTCTTTCATCAAAAATCCAAATGATTTTGATTTTCTTGAGAAGATCTACAACTTTGATGTTGAAGGTTTTTTCATTTAAGGCTTGAATCATCAAAACAGAGGGGCTTGAACATTGGCCAAATTTGGAAACCTTGCCTTGACATGTTTTGCACATTACACTTTAAACTCAAAATTCACCAATTTCCACACTTCAAATGGATTTTTGCCCAACATAACAATTGTTCCTTACATGAAGACCTTTCCAACCATTACCCACATGCTTATGTTTGGATTTTCTAATTGGCATTTTCAAAGAGGTGAATGTTTAGGTTCAATTATGGAATTCACATCATAACTTCATGCACAAGCCAATGCAACTCTAATCACACGTCCAAACCATTGGCATTTGAGTTCAGCTTGCATTTTCATCCATTTTTGGGCTTTTCACGCGCCTGTACAGGCCCATGCATGAAGAGTCCAAGTTCCATGCACACGAATTTTCTCCTTGCTTGCATCAGTCTTGGCTATAAATAACATGCTTCATTCTCTTCAAAAACCAACCTAATGGCGCCTGAAGCTCTGCACAAGTGAAATCCCAACCTCCATTAAAGGAATTCTGAGTTTTCCATTTCAATTTTACAGTTCAGATTTCAACTTCATTTGTTGATCTCTGAATTTAAATTCCTAAGCCTTGCTTCCTTGTTACCTCAAGAACACATTGCACAAAAGATTTGGAGTGGATCAAGACCTGTAAAGCTGCACTTCAAAGGTTGTTGTTCAAACTTATTTGCTTCGAATCTCTCATTTCTTTGATCTATTTGCCTGGCCAAAGTGTTTTCTGAAGTCCTCACTTGAGAGGCAAGCTAGCGGTAGCTTCAATTTTGTTTTTCTTTGATCTGCATTTTTCATACCTGAATCTTCCACCTCAGATTTCTCAACCTATAGGAATCTTGAGTGTGATTCAAGGTTACAGGGGTGATGTACATCACCCCAGCTTCATTTTGGTATAAGGATCGTGCAAAATGGTGAAGGTTTGAAAACCTGCAAATCTGGCCGGAATTTGGAAGCTCACCGGAGAAGAACGTGGCTCCGGTGGCCGTCCATTTCCAGTTTGAATCTGGATCGTTGGATCTCATCTTCAGATTCAATCTCAGCCTTTGGATGTTATGACTTTTTTTAATTCTTTGTGTGACGCGTTTGACCAAGGTTCACCATGAGCGCGCGCTTCAGGACCATCAGATTGGCCACGTCAATTAATGAACGTGATCCAACGCTTCCTGATTTTCCACATTTTTAATTTCTGATTTTATTTTTCTTTAATTCCTTTTTATTTCAAAAATTCATAACTCTCTCATTTTGAATCCAAAAAATATGGGACCAATTGCATTAGTTTCCAAATAATTTCTAGTTTCTTAAAATGATTTTTAATATTTTTTATTTTGTCGTTTGATATTTTTTATGAATTTTCTCTTTGCTGGTTGTTTTTAATTCATTTTAAATAGTTTTTGATATTCAAAAAAATACAAAAATATTTTCCTAACCTATTTGAATGATGATGAATCTATGAAAAATATTCTCCTCAATCTTTTAATTGATTTGAGATTTATTTGAGATTTTAGTTCAATTAGGTTATTTTTATTCATTTTTAATTGATTAAAAATAGTTTCTGACTTTTAAAAATGCTGATTTTTTTGTCAAACTTTGTTTGACCTTGTTGAACTTGGGATAAATTACTTGGACCTTTCAAGGTTGATTTGAAGTAATTTTGAAGTTTGACCTTTCTTTTATTTTTAATTCAAGTTTGATTTTAAATATTTAAAAATGCCAAAAAATATTTTGTTCATTTCTTGACTTCCAATCTTCATCCCACTTCTGTTTTTGATTGTTTGACTTTGACTTTCAATGTTATTGGTCAACATATTATGATTGGTACATTGTACTTCATTTAATGCATTTGTATTTTTGCCATTTTTATTTCCATTATCCATCTCCTTCTTCTTCTCCTTCTTTTTTTCTTTTTGATCAATGAGTTGAAGGTTGATAAGTTAGCATTGATTAGGGAGACTTAATCTTCCTTGATCCAAATCTAATTCATCTTGATCAATTGATCAAGTGAATGGCTTTGCATTAAGGATAGGTTGTTTTCTAAATCATGCAAAAGGCTTAAACCAATACAAGATCAATTCTCTTCTTCTTTTTGGCATGGCAAGTTGTTGGAAATTGGTTCACTAATCAAGACTTCTAACTTGTGTTGTTGCCTACATTATTATTGACCGGCCTCAGATAGTTGTGACTTCTATATAAGTCCAATTACGATTGGTTAACATAGCGCTAAATTTGCCTTATGGCACACTAACTATTAACCACTAACAATTAACATTTATTTTATGCACTCTACTTTTATGCAATTTACCATTCTTGCACATATTATTCATTTGCTTTTTCCTTTTGCTCATTGGAGCACATGTTTACGTTAATGCCATTTGCCTTTTGCCCACTTGGTTATATAATTGTGTATATATCTTTTGTGCTTGTGTTTGTCTGTTTGTTGTGAACCAAAATGCAAAGAATTGGACAAAATGGACTTAGACTTTAGGACCTTACCCAAGCAAATGGAATTTGAAGAGCAACTAGGCCTCATGCCTTTAGAGTGCTTAAATGTCAAAGAGCAACTAGGCCTCCTGCCTTTAGAATTCTTAAAGCTTAAGGATGAACTTTGAAAGGACCATATTCTAAACTCCCTCTTGTCCATCCTTTGATTGATCATAGAACTTTTTGATGTGTGTTTTCTTGTGCTAGGATTCCCAACTTGAGCCTAATTGAGGAACCATTACCATGAGCTCCTAAGAGAGAGAGATTCAAGATGCATTGAGGAGTCTTTCCAAGGATTCATTGATTGTTGATTGTTTGAGTTATTGCTTTGTGATTTCTTATTCCAAAGGATGGGAGCTACTTGGATCATCACTATGATCTCAAGAGAGGAACTCCTTGTGTGGTTTTGTTCTCTTTCCCCTCACCTATTGTATGTTTAGGATTTAGCCATTCTTCTCCTTCTCTCCACTCTAACCCAAGCCAAACTTTTGTGCAAACATTTAACCATTGTTTTCAAACATTAGAAACCTAAGCCTTAGGCTTTTGATTTTCAAACCTTCTTTTCATAACACTTATTTTGAATTGAATCTTTAAGTCAACTTTGACCATTTTTGTATATACTTCTAATTGGTAAATATAACCCATTCAAATGTCTTTTGTGGTTTTAATGGCCACTTCCTTAATCAAACTTTTTTCATAACCTTTAGCTATTAGGTTTGAGTTATCCTGGAGGTAGATGTAATACTCACCTATATCCTTAGTGATGGACAATGAGTCTTCCATGCTTATTATAGGGTTAACCCCTCACTAGCATGTTGAAGCTATCCTCACATGGTGGATTTGTGGTTTTAGGTTGAGTTTTCTCCCTTGGATAACAAAAGACCTTAAGGCTTTTGGACCAATCAATTCACCAATTCATTTTGAGGTTTCTTACCCCAAACTACGAGGTTTTGATCCTAATCTTTTTAAGATGGTACATAGGCAATGGGTTTATCCATCCAAACACAAATGTAAATAAACTTGTATATTCTCTTCTCATCTCTTCAATCATGTTTGCACAAACAAATTTTTTCACAAAAAACAACAACCTTACAACAAGTATGAAAAGGGCTCCCTAGGAGTACCTAGGATGTTTTGGGTGCCTAACACCTTCCCATTGCATAACCAACCCCCTTACCCAGATCTCTGACTCTCTTTTACTAGTTTTTGATTTGATAAAACTTTTAGGTTTTTGTTCGCTTTCTAACCATTCCTTTGGATAAATAGAAGTGCGGTGGCGACTCGACTTGTATGGTTTACCTTGGATTTAGTCAATATCTCTAATGGTAACGAATACCCCGCTACAAGTACCAAAGTCAGAAACATATAAGCCATCTTTAGGTTTCATAATTAGAATTAAATATATCAAAATCAATAATTCGTTCTCCGCCTTTGTCATCATTCAAAAAGATTATAAAGACAAAGTAAAACAATTATTCTTACTCAAAAAATAATCATTTTATTCAAGATAATCCAGAGTACAAAAATGAAAGATAAAGAAAAGACAACAACAAAGTTTAAAAAACTAAGGGTTATGAGGGTGTGGTAGTCTTTATAAGATCTCTCCCAGCATCCCTTCTAGATTTGATGTCTTTTCCTTCACTTCTGAATTATCGGCAGACAGACGCTTCAGTGCCTTCAGAATGAATTCCCCAAAATTCGAAGTCTTCTTCTCACCAGAGACACTTCCAACTTCTAGAGTAGGCTCATAAATAAACAGAGGAGCCTGAAATTGAAAAGGAGGTGGAGTCACAATAGGAGCGGGAAGCAAAAGCGTTGGAGGAACCTTTTGAAGCAAGGGTTCAATAATACCAAAGAGTCTGGTATAAAGATCCTATTTTCTTCCCTTAGGAAAGCAATCTCTAGCACTTCAGAACTGCCTTCAATCCAACTTATGAAGTTGTTGGTCAAAGCACACACCTCATAAAGGTTTGTGTTAGAAGCACAAGCCTCAAAGAGAGAGTGGAGTATGCCATCAACCTCACCTTCAAACTGTGTTAACAATTTATCCAAGGGTGTATTGTGAATGTTGGTTTGAGAGAGTGTTTGTTCAAAATAGGGTTAATGAGTTCTATCAGGAATGGCTATGTGTTCAACATCAGATTCAGTGTCAGAATCAAAGTTTGATTTGACAATGGGAGCATCTGAGTGAGTGGGGGGGGGGGGGGATGGTTCAAGATCTAATGGATGGTTACTTGGTTGGATGATATGTGACACGAGAGAAGATGAAGTTATAGTGCAGGTTAGAATTTCATATATGGATGGTGAGGGTGGTGTATTTGTGACTTTTGGATTATTGGTTTGGGGAGCAGAAGTAGGCATGAGTTCCAGAACAAATGGAACGGAGTATGGAAGTGTGGTTGGGATAGAGGAATTGATAGTAAGGGTGGAATGTATGAACTGTTAATAGTAGTAATTAGACGATTATCATAAGGAACAGAAGTTCCAGCAGAGGTAGCTTTAGAAGCTCTGAGTGCTTCAACATAAGTCTCTTGATGCACTCTAGATGCCTTAAACTTCTTAGCCATCCTTTTAGAGTGCTTCTTAGCAATCTTCCTCTTCTTCTTCTGAGAAATAACTTTAGAAGCTTCCCGAAGAACATCAGCATGACACTTCTCCAGAAAGTTAACCATATCATCCAGAGAATATGGCCTTGAGAAGATAAGAAAATCATTCAAAGGTATCCTTCTGTTGTGTATCTCTTCCTTGGACACTTCAGCAGGAGGACTAATTACCTCAGTAATGATCTTCATATTCTTTAGACCATTTCCATTGAGACATTTTCCGGAAGTGGGTTTCATGTTTTCTCTAAACTGATCATCTGTTAGAGAGTCAATCAGTTTGTTCTCCATCAGAATATCTAAGATCATCCTACCCAGAGGAATGTAGCTCTTGATCCTTTTGCTACCATTTCTTGTGTCTCTTACAGTATCCCTTAGGTTCTGAAACAGAAATGCATGAAGATTCACCTTCTTTCTAGATTCAATGTAGTACATGATATACTATTGATCCCCATTGATGTAGTCAAAGGAGTTGGTTCCAGGTATGGGATTAATGTATCCAAGAAATATCCTAGCCCAAACCGTCAGATGAGGAAATAAATCCTTGATTTTTCTAGAGTGTTTTCCATAGGAAAAAAATCACTTGATACATTTCCGTGATATTTGAATCCTTTTCCACCATTTGTTCACATCTTATTCCAGTCCCATCATGATCTATGAGTTTGGAAATAAGTTTCTTAGATATCACAATCCTCTATCGAAACACAAAGGATGTGACTTGGAACGAAGATGATTTAGCATGAATCCAGAAATCTTTTACCAGATTAAAGTAAACTGGCCCTTGAAAACGGTTGAAGAAATTTTCCCAACCTTGAAATCTGACAGCAGAAAAAGGTCAATCCCACAGTCCTTCAATTTATTGAAATCAATAAAAAGTTCTCCAAAAACTTCTAGTCTATCTGCAGAGATATTCAAGGTAATCTAAGGAACATCATATGCATATTCAGTATGAACAAGATCACTTGAAGAAGATCTTGTTGAAATAACTTGAAGCAGATGAGGAAGATGTTGTGGTGGTTACAATGAAGAAGAAGAACCACGCCCAGTACTTTGAGTAGCAACCCTTTGTTGTTGAGTTGTTACTGATCTTGAGTCTCTTGAGTAGTTTGTTGAGTAGAAGCCTTTGTTGAATAGCAAAAGGGTTTGCAGAGAATAATGGATAAATGAGTGAAAGTGTAGGATGTGAGAGTAGCGAAATTGTGTGAAGTGAGTGGAGTGAGTTTAAATCGAAATTTTTGCAATCATGACAAACAAAAAGCAACCAGGAAAAATTATGACAAGGGGGTAAAGCGTGAAGGATTTTACCTAATCCCAAGGTTTATTCACCCAACGTGTCACATCATCTGATTAGAAATGGTTCAGTTTTCTAAGACAATTGTCTTAAATTTGTTCCATTTATCGAGACTGATGGATAACTATTTAATGAAAAACTTGTTCAAAATCCATAAAGCATATTTCTTTAACCAAACGAACTCTGACTAAATACATATGAGCATATGAACCCTTCTCACTTCATAAGTCTCACACGTTCAGAACTACCAACATATCTCATAGTCTCATTTTGTCATTCTGAGAGATAAACCTTCTATGAAAAACATCTTTTTCATTCTGGACATAAGTCAATTTCCTAAAATTTTCAAAATGAAAACAAACCTATCTTCAGCAAGGGGTTTTGTAAAGATAACATCCGATTGATGGTCTGTATCAATAAATTTTAGATTTAAAATACCCTTCTGAACATAGTCATGTATAAAGTGATGTTTTATCTCTATATGTTTTGCTCTAGAATGCAAAATGAGATTCTTAGATAAAAAAATAGTAGAAATATTATTACAGAGTACCTGAACGTTACTGACATATATCTAGAAATCTTCTAGCTGACTTTTCATCCAGAGCATCTGAGTGTTGCATCCAAAGGCTCCTATATATTCAACTCAGTAGTTGAAAATGGTATTGTTGATTTCCTTTTGCAGGACCATGAGATCAGATTATCTCCCAGAAATTGATAGTTTCCAAAAGTTCTTTTCCTCTTAAGTTAGTCTCTAGTATAGTCAACATCACAATAACCCACTAGCTTATAGTCTTGTATTTTCTATACCACAAGCCAAGGTTAATCGTGCCTTCCATATACCTGAAGATCCTCTTAACAATTATTAAGTGGGACTCTCTAGGATCTGATTGGAAACAAGCACACAAACAGACACTAAACAAAATGTCAGGCCTAGAAGCAGTCAAGTATAAGAGAGAACCAATCATAACTCTGTATACCTTATGTTCTACCTTAACATTTACCTCATCCTTCTCAAGGATGCATGTAGTATGCATATGAGTATTTGACATCTTACATTCATACATGTCAAAATTCTTCAGAAGTTCCTTGGTGTACTTACTCTGATGGATGTAAGTTCCTTCTGAACTTTGATTAATCTGAATCCCCATAAATCATTTGAGTTCTCCCATCAGACTCATCTCAAACTCTTCCTGCATAGACATAGCAAATTCTTTGCACAAAGTAGCATTAGCATAACCAAATATTATGTCATCAACATAAATATGAACAACAAGAATGTCATTTTTGAATGTCTTATAGAATAATGTTGTATCTACTTTCCCTCTGGTGAAATCATTTTCTAAAAGAAAATTGTTTAGTCTTTCATAGCATGCTTCGGGAGCTTGCTTCAGACCATACAATGATTTCTCCAGTTTGAAAATAAAATATGGATTTTTAGGATTTTCAAAACCAGGGGGTTGGTGTACATATACTTATTCAATAATGTAACCACTTAGAGATGCACTCTTAACATCCATCTGATATAAGATGATGTTCTGATTAACAACAAAATAGATTAAGAGACAAATAGACTCTAACCTATCAACTGGTGTAAAGATTTTTGTATAGTCAATCCCCTCTTGATGACTATAACCTTGTGCAACAAGTCAAGTATTGTTTCTAACTACCTCTCCATGTTCTTTCACCTTATTCCTGAAGACCCACTTGGTTCCATTGACGTGAGTTCTTTTGGGTCTTGGCACCAGATCCCAGACGTCATTTCTAGAGAATTGATTGAGTTCCTCTTGCATAGCCAGAATCCATTATGTATCGTAAAGTGCTTCATCAATTGATGTAGGCTCTATTAGGGACACCAAAACTAGAAGACTTTTTTCAGAGGGCTTGAAGGAGGATCTGGTTCTGACAGGTTCATACCTGTCACCCAAAATTAATTATTCAGAATGTGAAGATCTTTGTATGTGCTTTCTTAGAGGAGTTTGAGCTTCAACAGCTTCTGGTCGATGAGCTTCAGAGTTTTTACCTTCAGCTTCTTTGGCTTCTGAATTCTTTCCTTCAGAACCTGAGTAAGTGATCTTCAGATATGCAACTTTCTCAATTAGCTTTGACTTTTCAGAGTCAAGCTTATCATCAAATCTGAAATGGATTGATTCTTCAACAATTTGTCTCTCAGTGTTATACACTATGTAGACTTTTGAGCGTTTAGAGTATCCTAACATGATGCATTTTTGTGCCTTAGAATCAAACTTGCGCAGATTCTCTTTAGTGTTCAACATAAAACAAGAACATCCAAAATGATGGAAATATGAAATGTTGGGCTTCATATTCTTCCACAATTCATTGGGAGGCTTACCTATAATAGGTCTTATAAAGATCATGTTCTGAATATAACATGTTGTGTTGTCCGCCTCTGCCCAAAAATGCTTAGCCATATTAGTCCCGGTGATCATGGTTCTGGCTATCTCTTGTAGAGTCCTGTCATACTGTGAGCTGACTTGGTGTGTTTTTGCTTTGGAAAGCAAATGTCGCGGATAGCAAGAGTCGCCACCGACTTTTCTTTTATCCAATAAGGAAAGGCGGAAAAGAACAGGAAAAACCTTGATTAGATTTTGGGTTCGGGAGGTACATTATACAAAGGGAAGGTGTTAGCACCCTTTGTATCCATGGTTATCCATGGGCTCTTAATTGCTTAATCACTTATGTTTTTCTTGTCCGAAAAAGTGTTTGAGAACTGTTTAGAAAATGTTTTGAAAAGAGAGTTTAACTTTGTAATGATTCTTGTACGAATGTATACAAAGTATTTATCTCGTTTAATTTTGAAAGTTGTTTAGAAAAATATAACTTGGCAATGATTCTAGTACGAATGTATACCAAATGGTGATTTTCTAATAGATGTTTTGCAAAGTGTGAGGTGTGAAAAGTATTTTAAGTTGTGAGTCAGCATTTAAGAGTTATACCTACCCAAGGTCTTTATGGGTATTTCCTATCCTTATGAAGGTAAAACTGTCCTTACTATTGAGAAGTAAGTAGTCTTGTCCTTTGGATGTAAGGGACATCGTAGGGTCATCGATTGGTCATTGAAGGCAACATTTGTAAGGATACCTTAGCATTCGAAGGGACGATCATCATTTAACCGTAGGCTACAACGACGGGCCATCGAGGGACAAAATCATATATTCGCAGGCAACATCCGAGGGACTATGATTTATCTTATAGTGACATGATGATTTAATCGAAGGGTCTTTGCTAAGTGTATCCCCACATTCACGGGACATGACCGTAATACCGTAAGGCAACAAAGAGAGGGCCAAGATCATATATTCAAAGGCAACATTTGTAATCAGTTAGGTAATTAGGATGAATCTCCACAAGGGTATCCCACAAATAAAGTGGAATACCTAGCAAGCTACCTTCTTCGGGAGTATGTGAGCCCTCACAAAATTCAGCAAACAGGTCAGAATACCAAATGGGGTGCGATCAATAGTTGCACCGAACAAAGGAATCGCAGCAGTAATAATGTCAGGCAAATAATACATAGCTATGATAGAACATGTCAGATAAGCACAGAATAGAACGGAAAAAAAATCAGGGACTGTCATGTTCGCTACTGCCTCGCCTAGCGAAGGCTTGGCGAACACTCGCTACATGTTCGCTTAGCGATGTGCTAGCGAACGGCTGCGGGTTTTGAGTTTAATAACAATATGATTTCAACAAGCTCCAAACCCTATGGCATCCATTACAGAAATTACATGGTTAAACATTCAAGACATCCATGCATACTTAAATCCACATGCAAAACCTAAGATATATTTATAAATTTAATCATAATGTCACATGTAAATTGGGAGCATAAAGCGGTAGTGGTAGTGCAAACCTGTTTGCAATTGAATTGCAACATTGAATTGGCAGATCACTCTTAGGGTTGGTGTCAGATTGAGTTGGGCGGAGGTAACCTTTGTGCAGATGAGTTTCCTTCAGGGTTTCCTTTAGGGTTGTTCTGAATTCTCTTGGTTAGCCTCCAGGGTTTTTCCGGTTGCCTCTGTTAGGGTTTGCTTGTTCCCTCTCTGTGTGTACTTTTTCTGAATGAGGTCTTGGTATTTATAATAGTTTTTGTGACCTAATGGGCTCAGAATGAAGCCCAAAATTTCTGGTATTCGCAAGCTTCGCTAGGCGAGTGGTGCAGCGAAGAATTCGCTAGGCGAAGGATTTTGCTCGCCTAGCGAGCAAGCCAGTTTAAGTCATTTTTTGGATTTGGCCACCTGTGCGCTGGGTCTTTGTTCCTTTAAGATTAATGTCTTGAAAAATGAGATGGAGTGCCTTGAAAAATGTCTTGCAAGATTAACGGGCAAATTTTGGGGTATGACAAGTCCTATTCTTCCTCTCTGCAACTCCATTTTGTTGTGGAGTTCTAGGGCTGGAGAAATAATGGGAAATTCCATTAGCATCAAAGAGTTTTTCAAAATCTTTATTTTCAAATTCGCCGCAATGATCACTTTTAACTTTTACAATTTTGAGATCTTTCTCATTTTGTAGTTGAGAGTAGAAGGTAGAAAATACAGAATGTGACTCATCCTTGTGTCTGAGAAATTTTAACCATGTCCATCTGTTGTAGTCATCAATAATGACTAGTTCATACTTCTTTCCATTGATAGAAGCAATGTTCACTGGGCCAAACAAGTCAATGTGAAGAAGCTCCAATGGGCTGGAGGTTGAAACAACATTTTTAGCCTTGAAAGACGTTTTAGAAAATTTGCCTTTCTGGCATGTGCAGCGGTAAATTCATGACCATCAAGCTATGGATAACCTTAACGTCAATAAAACCAGAGTCACCACCGCGCTTTTATTGTTTCCAAAGGAAAGGGGAAAATTACGAACAAACCCCAAAGATAAGAAGTTTTCAAATCAAAACTAATAAAATGTCAGAGATTACAGGTAAGTGGGTTGGTTACACAAAGGGAAGGTGTTAGCACCTAAAGTGTCCTAGGTACTCCTAGGAAGCCCTTTTTTATGTATGCATATGTGTTTGGTGTAGATGTTTGATTGGCTGCATTTTATGGTAAAACACTAACTAGACTATAATGTCTTGACTGATGTCATGACATGCTTTGGAGCTGTTTGATTGGCTGCATTTTGTGTTAGAACATCTAATTGTACTCTGATGTCTTGACTGATGTCATGACATACTTGCGTAGTATGCTACAGGTTTAGCTAATACAGGATTTACTGAATGTCAAACTAAATGTTGTGACATTCATCCCTGTCAGCAGATACTGAGGTATAGAATAGTTGGTTGTCTGTTATAACTCAGTATTTATTTCAGTCTGTTTATCAAGGGAATAACAGACCTGGCATAAGGCCTATTGTCTGAATGTCAAACTGGATGTTATGACATTCATCAGTGACAGCATATACTGAATAATAGGCAGGTTGGTTTTTCTGCTTCAGTTCAGTATTTATTTCAGTCTGTTCTTCAGGAGGATAACAGACCTGGCATAAGGCTCATTGTCAAAATGTCAAACTGGATGTTTTGACATTTATTACTGTAAGGTGATACTGAAGTATAGACTTGTTGGTCTTTTACAGTACAACATTTAGCACAGTCTGTTTTCAGGAAAATAACAGACTTAGCATATGGCCTATGTTCTGGACGTCAAACTGAATGTTGTGACATTCATTCCTGACAGCATATGCTAAAGTGCAGGATGGTTAGTTTTTCTGTTTCAGTATTTTTCTCAGGCTATTCTTCAGGAGTCCAACAGCTGAGCTAAAATCCAGGAAACAAACAACTGAGCTACAATTAATGAACCTAACAAATAGCCTATTTGTTAGTACCCTAATATGTGGAAATTAGGTTAACTTGCTTAACCTTAATTGTAGGAAATACAAGTACAAGGCCCAAGTGCTGCAATATAAAAGGATGGCAATCCTTCTTTCAGAACTCAGGGGTTTTAGGCGTGAAGATTTTACTGTTCCATCATACTTCACTGTTGTATTTTTGGTTGTGTCTTGTATTAGGTTTATCTTGTAAGCCAAGCAATTATCTCTTAGATGATTGCATTGGACTAGGGTGTTCATTGAGTTGTAAGTGTTGTGTCACTCTAAGCTTTTAAGCGTGAGTGCTGTGTATCTTGATTAAAGCTGTTAAGCACAATCAAGAGTTGTTTGAAGTATAACTTTACCATTAACTTTAATCTAATTAAAGGTTGTAATCACTGCGGTGATTGAGGGGGAGTGAGTAGGAACTCTGGTCTTAGTTTAAGATTGAAATTGCATTGGGTAGGTATTAAGTGATAGGATTAAACAGGTGGTTTAAGGCCTGAATTAATACTGCTAATAGTGGATTTCCTCCCTGGCTTGGTAGCCCCCAGATGTAGGTGTGTGTGACACCGAACTGGGTAAACAATTCCTTGTGTTATTTACTGCACTTACACTTACCTGCTGTTTACATTCCCGTCTGCACAGAATCGGATGTCATAACATCCTGTGTGACATCGATAGTCTGTTAACTAGAATTTCAATTGGCATCAGAGCAGGCACCCTGCCTATTAATTTCTGGGTGAGATCTAGGGACGTTACTTTCTAGTACCATGGACAAGGATGTAGGATACTCAAATAGACCACCCTTGCTGGATGGTTCTCACTATGATGACTAGAAACCTCGTATGATAGCCTTCTTGAGGTCTCTAGATAGCAAGGTCTGGAGAGCTGTCAACAAAGGATGGGAACATCCAACGAAGACAGGTAAAGATGGAATTATTTTGCAAAATCCTGAAGAAGAGTGGGACAAGGAGCAAGAGGCACTAGCCCTTGGAAACTCTAAGGCCTTGAATGCACTGTTCAATGGAATAAATAAGAACATCTTCATACTGGTGCATCACTGTGAACTGGCTAAAGAAGTTTGGGATACTCTCAAAATAACTCATGAAGGTACATCCAAGGTGAGGATGTCTAAACTTCAGATGCTGACCACCAAGTTTGAAAATCTGAAGATGAAAGAGGAAGAGACTATTCATGACTTCCACATGAATATTCTTGAAATTGCCAACACTTCTGGTGGCTTAGGAGAGATAATGGCTGAAGAAAAACTTGTAAGAAAGATTCCCAGATCATTGCCAAAGAGATTTGCCATGAAGGTCACCGCTATAGAAGAGGCTCAAGATATATGCAATATGAAGGTGGATGAGCTTATTGGTTCTCTCCAAACTTTTGAAATGGGCTTGTGTGAGAATGTTGAAAAGAAGAACAAAAGCATAACTTTTGTATCAAATACTGAAGAGGATTCAGAAGAGGGGAGTACTGGAGGTGATGAAATCATATCAGAAGCCATAGCCATGCTTGGGAGACAGTTCAACAAGTTCATAAAGAAGATTGATAAAAAAGGTAGACCTAATGTCAAGAACATTTCGTCTGACATCAGGGAAAGATCAACAACTGAAGAAAAGTTCAACCAAGGCAAGGGAATCCAGTGTCATGGATGTGAAGGTTTTGGACATGTTAGAGTTGAATGTCCTACTTACCTCAAGATGCAAAAGAGGGGGCTATCTGTCACCTGGTCTGAAGGAGATTCTGAGAGTGAATCTGAAGGAGAATCTGTTAAACATGTCACTGCACTAACCAGTGTTTGTGCCTCTGATGATGACTCAAGTGGAGATGAACTGACTTTTGATGAACTTGCTACTTCATATAAAGAGCTATGTGTCAAAAGTGCAGAAGTGTGTGTACAAGGAGAAAAACAGAAGAAACTCATCAAGGAGCTGGAGGATGAGAAAAGGAAGCATCTGACAGTCATAGATGGTCTAAATGGTGAGATAACCTTCCTGACCTCCAAGCTAGATCAAATGACAAAATCCATCAGAATTCCAAATAAAGGAACTGACACGTTGGAAGAGATCCTAAAGGTGGGACAGAAGTCAGGAACCATGTGTGGTTTAGGCTTTGTGAAGAAATCCTCTGCTGAACTCAAACGCTCAAAGGCTGACGTTCAGAAATTCAAGCAGAAGTCACAACCAATGTCTCAACATCAGGGAACCAGGATGAGTAACCATCAGAAGAAGAAATTTCAGAGATGGAGATGTCACTACTGTGGTCGATTTGGTCATATAAAAGCCGTCTGCTACAGGTTGCATGGTTATCCTAACCAAACCCCTCATGTCAGACCTAAGTATAAGGCATATAAGCATAATTCCCCCATCAAGAAATGACAATGGGTTGCTAGGTTAGCTCACACAGCTCTAAGGGCATCTACCAGAGAAGACTGGTACTTTGATAGTGGCTGCTCAAGACATATGACTGGTATGGAGAATTTATTGGTGGATATACAACCTCACACTACCAGTTATGTGACCTTTGGTGATGGTTCTAAAGGAAGAATCAAAGGTGTGGGTAAGCTGGACAGTTCTTGAGTTCCAGAACTGAATAATGTGATGTTAGTAAAAGGACTAACTGCTAATCTCATCAGCATAAGCCAACTGTGTGATCAAGGGTTCTATGTTCAGTTCACTAAGGAGCTATGTGTTGTGACGAATGGAGATAATCAGGAGGTTATGAGAGGATCCAGATCCAAAGATAACTGCTATCTATGGGAACCTAAAGTCTCAAACTACTCCATAATTTGCTCCTCAGCCAAGGAAGAACAAGAGGTGAAGTTGTGGCATAGACGTCTTGGTCATCTTCATTTAAGGGGAATGAAAAAGATCATATCCAAGGAAGCAGTTAGAGGAATCCCAAAGCTGCTTATTGATGAAGGAAGAGTCTGTGGAGAATGCCAGGTTGGCAAGCAAACCAAGATGTCACATCCTAAGCTGGGACATCCTACAACATCCAAAACTCTGGAACTCTTGCACATGGACTTAATGGGACCTATGCAGGTTGAAAGTCTGGGTGGAAAGAGATATGCCTATGTGGTTGTTGATGACCATTCCAGATACACATGGATAAGCATCATTAGAGAAAAATCAGATGCATTTGATGTCTTCAAAGATCTGTGCATCAGACTTCAAAGGGAAAAGGATAGTTGTGTTGTCCGAATTAGGAGTGACCATGGGACGGAGTTTAAAAATTCCAAGTTTGATGAGTTCTGCTCGTCTGAAGGGATAAGTCATGAGTTTTCCTCTCCTATAACTCCTCAGCAAAATGGAATAGTTGAAAGGAAAAACAGAACTATTCAAGAATCTGCCAGGGCTATGATTCATGCAAAGAAACTTCCTATGCATTTTTGGGCCGAAGCTATGAATACAGCCTGTTATGTTCACAATAGAGTTACCTTGAGAAAAGGAACCTCTTCCACTCAGTATGAAATATGGAAAGGAAGAAAACCTACTGTGAAGTACTTTCATATCATTGGAAGCAAATGTTACATTCTTACAGATCGTGAACAGAGAAGGAAAATGGACCCCAAAAGTGATGAGGGTATTGTAGCGGGGTATTCATTACCGTTAGAGATATTGAGTAAATCCAAGGTAAATCATACAAATCGAGTCGCCACCGCACTTCTATTTATCCAAAGGAATGGTTAGAAAGCGAACAAAAACCTAATAGTTTTTAACAAAAACTAGTAAAAGAAACAGAGATCTGGGTAAGAGGGTTGGTTATGTAATGAGAAGGTGTTAGGCACCCAAAACATCGTAGGTACTCCTAGGGAGCCCTTTTCATACTTGTTGTGAAAGTTGTTTGTTTTGTGGAAAATTTTGTTTGTGCAAACATGATTGAAGAGATGAGAAGAGAATGTATAAATTATTTACATTTTGTGTTTGGATGGATAAACCCATTGCCTACGTACCATCTTAAAAAAGATTAGGATCAAAACCTCGTAGTTCGGGGTAAAAATCTCAAAACAAGTTGGTGAATTGATTGGTCCAAAAGCCTTAAGGTCTTTTGTTATCAAAGGGAGAAAACTCAACCAAACCACAAATCCACCATGTGAAGATAGCTTCAACATGCTAGTGAGGGGTTAACCCTATAATAAGCATGGAAGACTCATTGTCCATCACTAAGGATATAGGTGAGTATTACATCTACCACAAAGACAACTCAAACCTAATAACTAAAGTTATGGAAAATTTGATTAAGAAGGTGGCCATTGGAACCACAAAAAGAAATTTGAATGGGTTATATTTACCAATTAGAAGTATATACAAAAATGGTCAAAGTTGAGTTAAAGGTTCAATTCAAAATAAGTGTTATGAAAAGAAAGTTTGCAAATAAAAAGCACAAGGCTTAGGTTTCTAATGTTTGAAAACAATGGTTAAATGTTTGCACAAAAGGTTTTGGCTTGGGTTAGAATGGAGAGAAGAAGAAGAAGGGCTAAGTCCTAAGGAAAGCAAAAGATGAGGGATACAGAAATAAAACCACAATGGAGTTCCTCTCTTGAGATCATATTGATGATCCAAGTAGCTCCCATCCTTTGGAATAAGCAATCACAAAGCATAAGCAATCAAACAAGTCTCTTAAGAGATCCTCAATGTATCTTGTATCTTTCACTTTGGATGAACATGGTAATGGTCCTTCAATTAAGCTCAAGTAGAATTCCCTAGCACAAAAACACACACATCAAAAGTTCCATGAAGTAAATCAAGAATGGACAAGAGTGACTTTAGAGATTTGATCCTTCTAATCCATCTTCTTCATTAAGGTCCATTTACTCCAATTTTGCATAAGGAAAGTCCTAGAATCTAAGTCCAATTCTCCATTCTTTGCATAGGGAAAGTCCTAGAAACTAAGTCCATTTCTTTGCATTTGATTCACAACAATCAAAACAAAACATAAGCATAATAGTATATAAACAATTATGTGCTCAAGTGAGCAAAAGGCAAATGGCATTAACATAAACATGTGCTCAAGTGAGCAAAGAGAAAAGCTAATGGATAATATGTGCAAGAATAGTAAATTGCATAAAAGTAAAGAGCAAAAAGTAAATGTTAATTGTCAATAGTTAGTGTTAGTAGTTAGTGTGCCATAAGGCAAATTTAGCGCTATGTTAAGCAATCGTAATTGGACTTATGTAGAAGTCACAACTATCTGAGGCCGGTCAATAATAATGTAGGCAACAAACACAAGTTAGGAGTCTTGATTAGTGAACCAAGTCCCAACAACTTGCCATGCCAAAAAGAAAAGGAGACTTGATCTTGTATTTGTTTAAGTCTTTTGCATGATTTAGGAAACAACCTATCCTTAATGCAAAACCATTCACTTGATCAATTGATCAAGATGAATTAGATTTGAATCAAGGAAGATTAAGTCTCCCTAATCAATGCTAACTTATCAACCTTCAACTCATTGATCAAAAGGAAAAAGAAGAAGAAGAAGAAGGAGATGGATAAGAGAAAATGGAAATGGCAAAATGATACAAATGCATTAAATGAAATACCATGTACCAATCATCATATGTTGACCAATGGCATTGAAAGTCAAGGTCAAACAATCAAAAATAGAAGTGAGATGAAGATTGGAAGTCAAGAAATGAAGAAAATATTTTTGGCATTTTTTAATATTAAAAATAAACTTGAATTAAAATTAATGGAAAGGTCAAACTTCAAAATCACTTCAAATCAACCTTGAAAGGTCCAAGTAATTTATCCCAAGTTCAACAAGGTCAAACAAAGTTTGACAAAAAATTTCAGCATTTTTAAAAGTCAGAAACTATTTTTAATCAATTAAAAATGAATAAAAATAACCTAATTGAACTAAAATCTCAAATAAATCTCAAATCAATTTAAAAATTGATGAGAATATTTTTCATAGATCCATCATCATTCAAATAGGTTAGGAAAATATTTTTGCATTTTTTGAATATCAAAAACTATTTAAAATGAATTAAAAATAACCAGAAAAGAGAAAATTCACAAAAAATATCAAATGACAAAATAAAAAATATTAAAAATCAGAAATAGAAACTAGAATTTATTTGGAGACTAATGCAATTGGTCCCATAATTTTTGGATTAAAAATGAAAGAGATATTGATTTTTGAAATAAAATGGGATTAAAGAAAATAAAAACAGAAAATAGAAATTGGAAAAAGCGTGGACCGTTTGATCTGAGCTCATTAATTGAGCTGGCAGATCATGAGGTCATGAAGCGCGCGCTAACCATTAGCCTTGGTCAACTGAAGCGCACCGTGCCATAAAACGAGTCATAACATTGGACGCACGGGATTGAATCTGGAAACGTGAATGAACGATCCAGATTAGATCTGGAGTTGGGACGGCCACCGGAGCCACCGTCTTCTCCGGTGAGACCTCCAGTTCCGGTGAGAATTGCAGACATGGCAATCTCAACCAAATGGAACGATCTATATACCAATCGAAAGAGGAAGTGATGTACATCACTCCTATACCATGCACTTCCACTCTAGATCCCTATAAATGGAGAAATCAGAGCTGGAAGTATGATGGTGTTCATCATGAACTTCATGTTTTTGCAAAATTGAAAGCACAAATCAAATGCCTCTATTGAGAGGACTTCAGCCAGACCAAGAAACACAAGAAATAAGCAAGGATCAAAGAGTTTCGAAGAGGAAAAGTTCTATTATTCACCTTTGAAATGCAGGTCTTGAGAGCACGATTCTTCACAACCAATGCTTGCAATGAGATCTAGTAATGAAGAGGAAGCAAGGCTGAGGAATTATAGGTCTGAAAATCAACAGAGGAAGTTGAAATTCAGATCTGAATTTTTTAGAGAAAAGTGAAAATTCCTTTAGTGATGGTTATGGAGAGAACTCTGCAGCATTTCAGGTTGAACCAGGGTCCCTTTTTGAATGGCATAGGGTCTCTATTTATAGAGAGAGTGGCAAGGAATTGATGAACAAAGCCGTGTGCATGAGATTGGATAATCCTTGCATGGGCTTGCATGATCATGCACAAGGCCCAAAAATAATGCCAATTGCAAGCTGAACTCAGATGCCAAAGGTTTGGACGTGTAGTTTGCTTTGTATTTGCTTGTGCATCAAGATTTCAACATGAATTCCACAATTGAACCTAAACCTTCACTTCTTAGAAAATACTATTTAGAAAATCCAAACATAAGCATGTGGGTAATGGTTTGAAATGTTTTTGTATAAGGAACGAATGTTATGTTGGACAAAAGCTCATTTGAAGTGCGGAAATTAGTGAATTTTGAGTTTAAAGTGTGATGTGCAAAAAATGTCAATGCAAGGTTTCCAAATTTGGCCAATGTTCAAGCCCTTATGTTTTGAGGATGCAAGCCTCAAATGAAAAAACCTCCAACATCAAAGTTGTAGATATTTTCAAGACAATCAAAACAGACTTAAAGTTTGCATCATTTGGATCTTTGATGAAGACGTTATGGGCACTTGAAGTTGGACTTTTTTGCCTTTTAATGCTTTTGGTCCAAAATGACCTATAATGTCTTGCATTATCACATGTATTTCCTTTGAAATTTTGAAATTTTACTCAACATAAAATTTGAATTAGACATCTTAATCTTTCCAATGCATTTGATCCTACCTCAAGATCATAAAAAATGAAGGAGTTATGTCCTTGGGAAGCTGACCCAAAATTAGGGTTTCAGTCAAAATGACCTATAATGTATTGGAATGACAGTTGGCCTTCCAGGCTTCAAATCAATTTTTGATGAACATGAAAGTTGTTCATATTGTCCTTAAGAACAGTTTTGCTTTTGGAACCATCTCCATTTAACCAACACATAAAATGTTAGGTCTCAGTGCATTTCAAAATAGTCAGATGAATTGACTGATCAACTTCTCAAGTCCATGCCACATTTCTTGATGAAATTGATGATTGAGGACACTCAAATATGTTCAAATATGCATGAAATGAAGAGTTAAAGAACTTCCATTGATTGTATTTGATCATGGGCTGAGGTTGCTTCAGGAGCAAGGCATTATGGTGCACAGATGAATTAGGGTTTCCTTGAAGAACAAGACCTCAAACCTTTTAACTTGCTATGACCAAAATGATGAATTGAGATGCTAGGGAGGAATATTTGATGGATGAGAGCTTTGCGAACCATTACCATACTTGCTATCATCTTCTCCTGACCTTATCATTGCACAAGGGATCTCCTTGAAGCTTTTGACCTGGTGATTGCTTAAGCTACAAACAAAAGATGTTAGTGACATATTTTTGTGCTTTTGGTTAGTAAACAAAAATGAGAAAAGAAAGGATATGCAATTCAAGCATGCTTGGTGATCTCAAACCACTCTCAAGAAGTCCCACCCAAAGGCAAAGGGAACCAAGATGCTAAGGATCCTTGAGGCAATGCAAATGCAATGTTATGATGCCATGAGGGATCTTAGGGACAAAATTAGGGTCTTACAGATGCCCCTATTTAAGGTCATTTTAGCCGGAGAAGTGAAGGTTAAAATATTCGTCTCGACGGGGTAGAATGGGCTTAAATAATAACAAAGAGACGAATTTTGGTCCCTAAGAGACCTCATGATGCAGATGTATGCATGCAAATGGTAAAACTCTGTGGGGATATATGTCCACAAAGGCAAAGATTAGGAGAAGAATTAACAATTCCCATGAATAATTCATTCTATGGGGCAGAGACTCTAACGGGGAGTAAAGGGATGAAAACGCGTGAGCAGGTCACGACTCAAAGCTTGGGGAACAGAATTCCAAAGAGAATAAATCCAATGGAAAGACTCGAGTTGACTCGAAGACGTCCGTATTGGGGAATATGCCAATACAACCAAAATTATCCACAATGGATACTTCGGATAAAAATCCGGACTCAGGTGAGGATGTCCACTAAGGACTCAACTGAGGGAGATCCCAACAGCACTCTCCTGGGGAAGCAAGGGGATGAGGTATTACCGGTTACTGGGTAATAAGCTCAAAGAGACGTGTGGTCTGAACATCGGTATAAGGGTGAGAGAACAACACGCTCGGGAAGAATGAATATCTAAGACCAGTATAAGGGTGATAGATATCAATCGACCAAATCATCTGAGGAATACCTAGAAAGGTATATCTCAACTCAGGAAAATCTGACTCTAGAGGACAAAAGTCATAATAGGGAGCAGAAGGAAGGAACACCAGGGATGCCGGTTACTGGGCATATAATAGGTGACCAGCCAAAGCGTGAATTGGGGAATATTCCCAAAACACTCATCATCCAAAAAGAGGGAAAAAAGAAAACTCGATTAAGGGATGGACATTCGATTCCAAAACAGGGATACGAATCTTACTCAACTAGGGAAGAACAAAAAGCTTCGACCAAAGAGTGCATGAGATATATTATCTATTACCGTCAGAACGTAGATAATATACTCGCATGGAAGATTATCCACAACCGGTTACTGGGTTAATAAAGGATAAATCGACCGACAAAGAGAAAGGCATCGGGATACCAAAACTAGGTATATAATGATGACCATTCAAGGGGAGCAACAAACATTACCGGCAACCGGTGTGAAAGATGATTTGCTGGGGATAAATTGTCTAATCAGAGCAATTATCCAAGAGAAGGGAATATCATCACCGAATATTGGATAACGATAACCATCAAGGAGGGGATTACATCTACCGGATACCGGGTAGAAAACCACAGAAGAGTAACCGTCATCGATTAGGATAAACAAGGAGGTTAACTCTGCAAAGGGAGAAAACAGGGGACAACTACCGGTATAAGGGTAGATGAAATTCTAGTTATCAGACTTTCGATGTCACACGGGTTGTTATGACATCCAATTCTGCACAGACAAGAATTATGCAGAACTTAAAAGTAAGTGCAGTAAATAACACAAGTGATTGTTTACCCAATTCAGTCCAACATGACCTACGTCTGGGGGCTACCAAGTGTAGCACCTCAAATTTTCACCTCCCATTTGTATATTCATTTCATTGTTTAGGTCATTAAGATTGCATTAGCATTGCATAGCATGATACATCTCATCAGTCAAGACTGGTCAGGAGATTCAACTGTGCAAGAGAGCAAGAGCAATTTCCATAAGATCAAAACCCTAGGGTGGTTCCAATGAGCTTACATGACCCAAGGATCATTTTGAAGCAACTTGGCCAAGTGTTGAAGGCTCAGAATTCATCAGTGCATGTGCAAGTCATTTGAGGCCCATAAAAGTCAACAAAAGTCAACTGCAAAGTCAACTGTGGATTTGGAGGTGGGAAGTGATTAGAGATGCTTCATTCATGTTCATACAAGTCTCATTTGACATTTCAAACACTCGCATTGAAGAATTTGAAGTCAGGTCAAGACTTTCCCAAAATAGCAAGTGACCTATAATTTGAAATTTCCAAAAATGGAAAGGTTTTGGACCAACTTCAACTTAATTTTACATCATCAAGAAAGCTTTAAATGAAATTTTGTCCCACATGAAAGTCGAAGATCTTTCTCTGCCATTTCCAAAAAGTCCAAGATCATGAATTTCTAATGTGTGGTTGAGGAGATTTGATCCAATCATGGCAAAGTGTGCTTAAAAAAATTCAAATGGGCATAACTTTTGAACCAAGGCTCCAATTTGGGTGGTTCTTTTTGCATTTTGTTTATCATGACATGTAGTTTCCAAAACATCCATTACATGGCATGAATTCCACTTGCATGATCATGTGCTCACTCATGAAGATTTTTGAAGGAAATTTCATAAAATCATTTTGGATGATTATATGCATAAAATATCAATTCAAAAGCTTGCATGGGCATTGATTAAGTGGATTTGGGCCAGAATTGTACACTGTTCACGCATGCATGAAGGGCAGGAGGTGCAAATGCCAATTTTCTCATACACCTTAAAACTTGTTAATCTTAATTGGATTTGGCTTAAACATGATTTCAGCATCATTAGCAAGGGATATATATTGTTAATCACAACTGCTTTCATCATTAACATCCATTTTCAGATCTAGATTCAAATATCATCCCAATTTTTCTCTCAAAATATTTTCCAAATTCTTCACACAAAAGCATTTTCTATTGATGGAATCATGATCATGGAGCATTCTTGAGCAAGTTTGAACGTGGATTTAAGAGGATTCGTGCCATCTTTGCTCATACTTGAAGCTTGAAGATTCAATGGAGATTGCAAATTGAGCTAAATTCGTGCGTGCTGGAGCATTCAATTCATCATCAATCACTTCAATAAGCATTGTAGAGGAGATTTGAGCAGTTGCTGAGCTTGGTAGCACACGATTCCAGTTTCTGTTCTTCAAAGAGGTCAGGTTTCGAGTTCAATTATTCTTGAATTGATCATGATATTTGTGTAGATCTTTGATTGGTGATGATGCTGGTATAAAATTGGAGTGAAATGGCGCAATATTCATGAAGTTATGCTTGATTGAAAGTTTGATGTCAAATCTTATTTCCTTCGATCTGAACTTGTTATGATGTTTTTGCATGATTTGGTTATGGATCTTTGATGTGCATGAAACGAGGATTAGATTGGTGTAATTATTTGTGATTTCTGGGCGTTTTTTGTATTTTCTGGGATTTTGCATGAAGATCATCTTCATCTTCATCTTCAACCTATGAATATCATGCGTTTTCCAAGTTTGCTATGAATCTGCTTAGGATTTGCTACGAAACTTCCTTGCATTAGCTACGATTTCCAGGAATGGTTTCCAGGCTTAGGGTTAAGTCAAAGCGCTGTCGTTTTGGAAGCGCGCTCATTTTCAAATGTATGCTCGGTTCGATACTGAGCGAAGGAACTTTTCAAATTGCCATGCTATTTTTACTTTCCCTCCTATTTGCCATGATATTCATGTTTTTACCTCAAATTTTTTCCAAACTTCAAAAAATCATAATAAATAGAAAATTGATCCAATTTCATCCTAATTTTTTGCAAAATTCTCCTTAGAATGTCTAGTTTTTTATGAGCATGAATTGGAAAGTTGTGCCTGGCTGGAAAAATAATTTGTTCTAGGATGATTGAATACATATGCATGTGTGATATTGCCTTGTTCTTTCCATCATAAAATGCTCAAAAATAATCCAATGGCTTTGAAATTTTGTGTGTAGTTTCTTAACATGTTGATGGACATTTTGGCTTTGGTTTGGCATTTTTCTCATGTGCCATTTCTGTTTTGTGCTTGTGCTAACTTGGTGTGACAATTTGTGTCACACATTTTGATGTTTAACTTGCACAATGTGATTGCCATGCCAAATGATCTCCAATGCTTCTTATTTTTTGTGTGATGGATGTTGTGGATGTCTTGATTGCTCATGAACTTTTCCAGAATTATTTGAATCATTTCTGTTTTGATTGAGAATTTTCATTCATGATGATCATTTGGATGCCTTGAATTAGTCTTTGATTTATCTTGCACATGAAATGGACTTGCTTATTGATTATGATTTGGTTCTTTTGAGGACATATTCTTGAGTGATTAAACATGCTTTGTGTTAAGTTTGAGGTTCTGTTTTGGATTTTTGATCCTCTTTTGACCCTAGGCTTTGACCTAGTAGTTTGGACTTACCATTTGGATTGTGATTTCAGGTTCAAGTACATCTCCATGAGTGATGATGCTCCTTCCTTTGAGCTTGATTATTGGTTGTTGTTGGCTAACATTGTGTGTTTTGTAGGGCTTTGAGGACAATTCATTTGTGTTTGCCTAATGCCTTGCACCATTGTTGCCTGATTGGATTTGTTTGTCTGTTTGATATCCATTGTTGATTGTTTGTCTGTATAGTTGAACTGATTGGTTTAGATGTTTCTACAGGTACCTAAGTTGCTTTGAGTTCATTTGAACTTGCTTGGCTAGCTTGTGGTTTTCTTACCACTGAGGTATAATCTCCTGATCTTCATGTAGTCTGGAAGACCTACTGTTATTGGTAGGCACCTGTCTGAAGTCCTCCTTAAGAGGCAATGCTTGTGATTGTTTAATGTTGTGCCTTGTACATTCAAAGACCTCCTAAGTGAAGAGGCATTGGAAGATACAAGGGATGTGCAACCCATCCCCTGCTATTTAGTGTGTCATTCACTTTGCTCACATACCATGTGTTGATGCATTGTGAATAGAAACCCAAGATCCTGTTGTGTCAGTCATCTGTGGAGAAGAGTTCCTACATTCTGAACTCCCACACCTTTCTATTTTGAGTCAAGCTCTCCCAGGCCAGGGATAAGAGCTGTGAGGTCTTACCCTCACTTACCATTTCATCTACTTCACCCTAACTCTCAATGTTAGGGTTAAGAGCTAATCACACCCCATTCCAGTTGGCTTGTTTGTCGAGGTTGACATGACCCCTTGACTAAAGCCTAGCCTTGTGTGAGCCCAATTGTTTGCATATAGTGTGTGTGCTTGCTTTATTGTGCTTGTATGTGTTTGACTATGTTGTTTAGGTTAGCTTGCTTCCTGTGCAAGTTAGGATAGAAACCTCAACATAGGGATCGTATGCATGACAACTTCTAGGCCCGAGTCGTAGTCTCCCTAGTAGTCTGTGCCTCCCTTTGTCTCTGGTTAGGTTAGAAGTTCTTTCCCTGTGTAGGGGAACTACGTCGCCCTGATCCTCATACCAGATGAGGTACGTAGGCAGGAGATTGAGCTGATCTCTCCGGGCAATCTTTTGCTTTTTGTCCCTTGTGTGTGTTGGAGTCTGACGTAAGTCCAGCGATTGGCAGTCGGTTTCCTGTGTCTTGTTTGCTTGTTGGAGTCTGACATAAGTCCAGCGATTGGCAGTTGGTTTCCTGTGTGTGTGTTTGTTGGTTCGGAGTCTGATGTAAGTCCAGCGATTGACATTCGGTTTCCATGTTTGCCTGTTTGTGTGGAGTCTGACGTAAGTCCAGCGATTGGCAGCCGGTTTCCTGTGTCGGTTTTGTTTGGTGTGCGTTAGCCGAGCTACGAGTGCTCTAATTCTTCTCTGGTCAGAGAAGATACGTATGCATAGGATGCGACATCCTAGTGAGCAAGTTTCCCCGGTCCCGAACTACGTCGACGCTGATGTCTGTGTCTGACAGACTACGTAGGCCCAGGATGCGATATCCTGCCGAGTCCCGTTTCTTCCATTTTTTTGTGTTTCCTTCCAGCCTTGTGCAGTTTGTGAGCAGTCTTTAGCAACCTTCTTTCTATCCTATCGAGCGTGGATCCCGTCGAGTACGACGGATGCGTAGGGGTGCTAATACCTTCCCTTCGCATAACCGACTCCCGATCCCATCTCTCTCTGGTCGCGAGACCATGTCTTTTCCAGGTTTACTTCGAGCGTTTCCTTTCCCTCTTTTGGGATAACTAACGCACGATGGCGGCTCTGTTGTTTCGTTTTCCCACCGGTTTTTCGTGTAATGCGACACCAAGCCAGGGAGGAAATCCACTATTAGTAGTATTAATTCAAAGCTAAACTCCCCCGTTTACAACTCTTCACTTAATCCCTACCCAATGCAATTTCAATCTTACACTAAGATCAGAGTTCCTACTCACTCCCCCTCAATCACCTCAGTGATTACTACCTTTAATCAATATTAAAGACAATTTTGAAGTCACACTTCAAACAACTCTTGATTGTGCTTAACAACTTTAATCAAGATACACAGCACTCACGCTTAAAAGCTTAGAGTGACACAACACTTACAACTCAATAAACACCCTATACCAATGCAATCATCTACGTGATAATAGCTTGGCTTACAAGATATGTCTAATACAAGACTCACAAAAATACAGCAGTGAAGTATGATGGACACACTAAATCTTCACGCCTCAAAATCCCCAGTTCTGAATGAAGGAATGACTTCCTTTTATATTGCAGCACTTGGGCCTTGTACTTGTATTCTCCTGAATTTAAGGTCACACGAGTTCCCCTCAATTCCACATCTAGGTTACTAACAAATAGGCTATTTGTTAGGTTCATTAAATGTAGCTTGGTTGTTGGTTTCCTGGATTTTCTCTCAGCTGTTGAATCCCTGAAGAATAGCCTGAGAAAAATGATGAAACAGAAAAACTAAACAACCTACAATTTAGCATATGCTGTCAGGAATGAATGTCACAACATTCAGCTTGACATCAAGGACCATATGCTAAGTCTGTTTTTCCTGAAAACAGACTGTACAAATTTGTTGAACTGTACAGGACCAATCTGTCCATTCTACAGTAACAACTAACATTAATAAATGTCAAAGCATCCAATTTGACATTTACACATTTAGCCTTAAGTCAGTTCTGTTATCCTCTTGAAGAACAGACTGAGAAACATACTGAAGTGTAGCAAAACACCACTCAGATGACTGTGTGGTTCCGAATTCAAGCCGAAGCTTTGAACCTATGCTCCGTGACACACAGCCAACCAGTCGTGTTTGCATCATTTGCATCATAACATGTTTATTTTCAAAAAAATAAAAAAAAATGAAAAAAGAAAAGAAAAAAGCTAATCTCCTCATGCATATCATTTCTCAGGTTCATTCAGGAGTCTATTCACCGTGAGAGATGGCATCCGTTCCAGAGTTGAAGAGGAAGACGTGCACCTACAGTTTTCACCGTGAGCCTTTGACGTCTTTGATAGAGTTGAGCAACTTTGTGATTAGCGGTAATCAGAAGGTGTTTGTTGATCAGTATGGGGATTTGTTGACACTGTTGAAGATGGTGGTAGATCCAATGCCGTTGCAGACTCTTCTACAGTTCTATGATCCAGAGCTCCGTTGTTTCACTTTCTAGGATTATCAGTTAGCACCCACTCTTGAAGAGTACTCCATTCTGATGAATGTCCCGATCAGATACCAGGTGCCTTTCTTGGATGTTCCAAAGGAGGTTGATTTCAGAGTCATTGCCAGAGCTCTTTATTTGAGTATCAAGGAAGTGAGTGACAATTGGAAGTCGAGTGGTGATGTGGTGGGGTTGCCTTTGAAGTACTTGTTGAGGATGGCTAGAGAAGAAGCAAAGAAGGGAAATTGAGAAGCTTTTCATGCTCAGTTAGCTATTATGATCTATGGAATTGTGTTGTTCCCGAGTATGCCTAATTTTGTGGATCTTGCTGCTATCACTATTTTCTTTGGAGGAAACCCAATTCCTACTTTGTTAGCTGACACTTACTATGCTATACACAATAGGCATGGTAAGGGTGGAGCTATCAGATGCTGTCTCCCGTTGCTACTCAGATGGTTCTTGTCTCTTCTGCCAACCAGTGGACCTTTTGTGGATGCTCAGAGCACTCGTAAGTGGACTCAGAGGATTATGTCTCTTACCACCTATGATATCAGGTGGCAATCTTACCGGATGGATGTGCGTAATGTCATCATGAGTTGTGGATAGTTTCGTAATGTGCCACTCGTAGGGACTAAGGGTTGCATCAATTACAACCCGGTTCTTTCTCTTCGCCAGTTGGGGTTTGTGATGAATGGAAGACCACTAGATGCTGAGATAGCTGAGAGTGTGTATTTTGAGAAGCGGAGTGACCCTGCTAGATTGGAGCAAGTAGGAAGAGCTTGGAAGACTATTGGTGTCAAGGATGGAGCTGTGTTAGGAAAGAAGTTTGCAGTTGATATGCCTGATTACATTGATTGGGTCAAGAATAGAGTTGAGACTTTGTTGCTGCCCTATGATAGGATGAAGTCATTGCAAGAGCAACCACCTCTGATCCTTGCTGAGAATGTGCCTGCTGAGCAGTACAAGCAAGCCTTGATGGAGAATCGTCGGTTGAAAGAGAAGGAACAAGATGCCCAGATGGAGCTTTACAAAGCCAAAGCTGACAAGTTGAACTTGGCTCATCAACTCAAAGGCATGCAGGGTGAAGATGCTAGTAGATTGAAGAGAAAGAAGAGGTCCTATGAGGAGATGGAGACCTTGTTGAATGAAGAACACCGTGAGTGCTTGAGGTTGCAGAGAGCTAAAGCTAATTATCAGAAGAAGATACGAGACTTGGAAAAGCAGCTGAGGGACAAAGATGTTCAGTTGAAGAAGGAGGTAGACTTGAGACGTGCATCAGAGAGCCAGCTTGGAGGAGAAGTTGTGGAGCTCAGAAGACAACTGAAGGAGAAGATCACTCCTCTGCCTGAGTGTTCAGAATGTGACCTGTTGATAGACCAGTGCCAGTATCTGAAGACGCTCATTCCTGGAGGACATCTTTCCTAGCTTGTATCTGTTGTTTATGTTGAGAATCACCTCCAGGCTTGTTGGATGGGATTCATTGTTGTACTCTAATTATTTGGATCTTTGCTTGAATTTTGTTGTATGATCCTTGTTGCTCATGTCTATAAATGAGACTGTTGATGTTTCACCTTGTGCTTATTATCTTGTGTAGCCTGCTTCTGTGTTGTTGCAGGTTGCCATTTCTTGAAAGATGAATTAGGCTCTTGAATGCCTGAGAAATGAACATATCATGTGCATCATACGCATCATTAGCATCATATACATATCATTTTGCATTACAGGTGTTCTTGAGCAAGACTTCTCATTCTGGTTCCTGTGTTAGGCAGGATTGCTGATCAACGTCCGCACCGCTACTCTACGAGGTTGAATCAATAGAGGAATATGGATCAAGTGCAAGCTGAGTTAGCAGAGATGAGGGCTAACATGGCCCAGTTCATGCATATGATGCAAGGGGTTGCGCAAGGTCAAGAAGAACTTCGAGCCCTAGTCCAGAGACGAGAAGCTGCAATTCCACCGGTCAACCATGCTTTGCCAGAGGGAGGCCCAATCAATGACCCTGCTACTGCTACTGTTCCCATCAACAACTATGCCGTGGGTGATGAGTTGAGGGGTATCAGAATCAACGGTCAACCTATTGCTCCAGAGACTGCTAATGTCAGAGAAACCCGTGCTCCAGTTCGCCATCCTGCTCCGTTGGTTGGCAGACAGGAAGACATGTTTACTCTCCTCAGTGAGGATGATGAAGTTGTGGGAAGAACTGACGAAAGAGATAGGAGGGTTGATGCCTTAGCTGAGAAGATCAGAGCCATGGAGTGTTAGAACTCTTTGGGGTTTGATGTTACAAATATGGGGTTGGTGGAAGGATTGAGGATTCCTTATAAGTTCAAAGCGCCTTCCTTTGACAAATACAACGGTACCTCTTGTCCTCGCACCCATGTGCAGGCTTATTACAGGAAAATCTCTGCCTATACGGACGATGAGAAGATGTGGATGTACTTCTTCCAGGATAGCTTGTTTGGAGCTTCCTTGGATTGGTACATGGAGCTGAAAAGAGAATCCATCAGAAGTTGGAGGGATCTGGGTGAAGCCTTTTTGAGGCAATACAAACACAATATGGACATGGCTCCAAGCCGAACTCAGTTACAGAGCTTATGTCAAAAGTCCGGAGAAAGTTTCAAGGAGTACATCCAGAGATGGCGGGAATTAGCTGCAAGGGTGCAACCTCCGATGCTGGAGAAGGAGTTGACCGATATGTTTATTGGGACTTTGCAAGGGGTGTTTATGGACCGGATGGGGAGTTGCCCATTCGGTAGTTTCTCTGATGTTATGATTTGTGGAGAGAGGACAGAAAGTCTCATTAAAGCTGGAAAGATTCAGGATGTTGGTTCCTCATCTTCAAAGAAGCCATTTGCTGGGGCACCCCGAAGAAGGGAGGGTGAAACTAATGCGGTGCAATATCGTAGAAGTATGAACAAAGGCTAGTATCGCCAGGTTGCTGCAGTAACTATCCCAGCACCTCAACCATGAATACAACAACAACAAAGAGCACCACCACCACCACAACAACAACAACAACAACGTTCGTTTCAGCCGAGACAGAGAATGCCGGATCGTCAGGTTGGGATTTGTTAAGTTACGCACTATGGGTCCGGTGACGAAGATACCACCTGGGTATGATGCCAACGTTCGTTGTGACTTCCATTCCGGTGCACCGGGGCACCATATTGAGAACTGCCGGGCTTTTCATCATAAGGTCAAGGACCTGATTGACGCCAAAACAATCAATTTTGCTCTTGTGTCTAATGTTGTGAACAACCCTATGCCTCAGCATGGTGCGCATAGGGTGAACAATGTGGAAGATGGGGAAGCTGTGGATTTGGTGGCTAATGTTTAAGATGTTCAGACCTCGCTGCTGGTTGTGAAAGAGCGTCTGCTAGATGGAGGAGTATTCCCGGGCTGTGATCGGGGATGTTTAGACTGTGCTGAATCCGAGAATGGTTGTATGCAGTTGAGGACGGGTATCCAGGGTCTGATTGACGAGGGTTGTCTGCAGTTTAGTCGGGCCGTGAAAGATCGTGGGGTGGTGTCAACTGTCACCATTTATTTCAAACCGTCTGAGGGACGTGGCCAGAGAACTGTTAATGCACCAGTGACCGTTGGTACTCCTGTTACCATTTCTGCTCCAGTAACTGTCAATGCTCCCACTACTATTGTTGCTTCGAGGAGAAGGGCTGTTGAGAATAGTAGAGCCGTGCCGTGGAAGTATGATAATGCTTACCGCAACAACAGAAGGGCTGAAAGTCAGATCAGGCCAGTGAATCAATCTCTAGTGACTATTGGTTTGCCGAGTAGAACTTCTGTAACTGTGAGTCCAGTGGTGGACAATGTAGGGGGACCAGGAGGGTTTACCAGAAGCGGTCGTCTGTTCGCTCCGCAGCCTTTGAGAGACAACAATGCTGAGTCTCTCGCCAAAGCAAAGGGTAAACAAGCTGTGGTTGAAGAGGAACCTGTACAGAAGGAAGCGCCTGAGGGCTCGTTTGAGAAGGACGTGGAGGAGTTTATGAAGATTATTAAGAAGAGTGACTACAAGATTGTAGATCAGTTGAATCAAACTCCGTCCAAGATTTCTATACTCTCGTTGTTGTTGTGCTCCGAGGCACACCGTAATGCCTTGCTGAAGATGTTGAATCTGGCTTACGTGCCTCAGGAGATCTCTGTCAACCAGTTGGAGGGTGTAATTGCCAATGTCAGTACCAGGCACGGTTTGGGGTTCACAGACTTAGATCTGACGCCTGAAGGTCGTAACCATAACAAAGCCCTGCATATCACTATGGAGTGCAAAGGCGCAGTATTGTCACATGTATTGGTGGATACTGGCTCGTCTTTGAATGTGTTGCCCAAGAAGACTTTGAGCAAGATTGATGTTGAAGGAGTCGTCCTCACACCAAGCGATCTTATTGTTCGTGCTTTTGATGGATCCAAACGGTCTGTTTTTGGTGAAGTCACTTTGCCTGTGAAGATTGGCCCGGAGGTGTTCAGTATTATCTTCTATGTGATGGATATCCAGCCAGCATATAGTTGTCTTTTGGGTCGTCCCTGGATACATGGGGCTGGGGCAGTTTCGTCAACTCTCCAACAAAAGCTGAAGTATGTATGGAACGGTCAGATTGTGACTGTGTGCAGCGAGGAGGACATTCTGGTGAGTCACTTATCCTCTTTCAAATATGTGGAGGTGGATGGCGAGATCCATGAAACTCTATGCCAGGCGTTCGAGACCGTTGCTCTTGAGAGGGTGGCTTTTGCTGAGCAGAAGAAGTCAGGTGCCTCAATTGCATCATACAAGCAGGCTATGGAGGTTGTCAACTCAGGCAATGCAGAAGGCTGGGGCAAGATGGTTGATTTGCCCGTCAAAGAAGACAAGTTCGGTATTGGTTATCAACCTCTGCAGGCAGAGTAGGGTGAGCAGAAAGGGCCAAGTACCTTCACCAGCGCTGGGCTGATGAATCATGGAGATGTCTTTGCAGCAGATAGTGAGGACTGTGACAGTGGCTGTGATCTGAACAACTGGGTTCGCCCGTGTGGACCAGGGGAGACGATCAACAACTGGACGGCTGAAGAAGTGGTCCAAGTTACTCTTCAAACAGAGTAATTTTCTTTTGTTTTTCATTTTGAACAAAACCCTACGTTCTGCCCAAGGCGTAGTGGTTCATTGTAGGGCCTCATCATGTTTTTCAATGATATCATTAATAAAGGACGTTTTGCAAACAATTTTGTGATCCCTGTCTTTCTGTTTTTATTTTTCATTTTCAAAACGAATAAAAATGGCAATGTTTTTTGTTTTTGTGACTTTCTTGAACTCTTTTTTCTAAAATAAAGCATTAAACATGCAGAAATGATCTTACGGACTCCACTATAAACAGTTCTGTTATGGCTCAGTATGATTTCAATAATCCCATCTACCAAGCTGAAGAGGAGAGTGAGGAAGATTGTGAACTCCCTAAAGAACTGGTCAGATTATTGAAGCAGGAGGAAAGGGTCATCCAACCTCATCAGGAGGAGTTGGAAATTATCAACCTGGGTACTGAGGACGCCAGAAGAGAGATCAAGATCGGGGCTGCTTTGAAAGAAGATGTCAAGAGAAGGTTGATTGAGATGTTGAGAGAGTATGTGGAGATATTCGTCGGGTCGTATCAAGATATGCCTGGGTTGGATACCGATATTGTGGTGCATAGACTACCTCTCAGAGAAGATTGTCCTTCAGTCAAGCAGAAGCTTCGGAGAACTAGTCCTGATATGGCTGTCAAGATCAAGGAAGAGGTTCAGAAGCAGTTGGACGCGGGTTTTCTATCAGTTACTACTTATCCCCCGTGGGTGGCCAACATCGTTCCCGTGCCGAAGAAGGACGGTAAGGTCAGAATGTGTGTCGATTACCGGGATTTGAACAGAGCGAGTCCAAAAGACGATTTCCCATTACCTCACATTGATGTATTGGTTGATAATACGGATCAATCCTCGGTTTTCTCTTTCATGGACGGTTTTTCTGGTTATAATCAGATCAAGATGGCGCCAGAGGACATGGAAAAGACGACATTCATTACACCTTGGGGCACGTTCTGCTATAAGGTGATGCCATTTGGGCTGAAGAATGCCGGTGCTACCTATCAGAGGGCTATGACGACTCTCTTTCATGACATGATGCCCAAAGAGATTGAAGTGTGCGTGGATGATATGATTGCGAAGTCGCAGACGGAAGAGGAGCACCTGGTGAATTTGCAGAAATTGTTTGAAAGGCTGAGAAAATTCAAACTGAGGCTGAATCCAAACAAGTGTACGTTTGGTGTGAGATCCGGTAAGCTGTTGGGTTTCATTGTCAGTGAGAAAGGGATTGAGGTTGATCCAGCAAAAGTAAAAGCTATACAAGAAATGCCTGAACCGAAAACAGAAAAGCAGGTTCGTGGGTTTTTAGGGAGACTGAACTATATTGCACGGTTTGTATCTCACCTAACGGCCACGTGTGAACCGATATTCAAATTGCTAAGGAAGAATCAAGCAATCAGGTGGAATGATGATTGTCAGAGAGCTTTTGACAAGATAAAAGAATATTTGCAGAAACCTCCAATCCTTATACCTCAAGTTCCTGGGAGGCCTCTGATAATGTACCTGTCAGTGACTGAGAACTCGATGGGGTGTGTATTGGGACAGCATGACGAGTCTGGTCGAAAAGAGCATGCCATATACTACCTTAGCAAAAAGTCTACCGACTGTGAAATCAAATATTCACAGCTCGAGAAAACTTGTTGTGCTTTGGCCTGGGCTGCTCGTTGACTGAGGCAGTATATGTTGAACCATACTACCTTATTGATTTTTAAGATGGATCCAGTGAAGTACATCTTTGAGAAGCCGGCTCTCACCAGACGTGTTGCCCGTTGGCAGATGATTCTAACCGAATATGATATCCAGTACACGTCGCAGAAGGCCATCAAAGGTAGTATTCTGTCAGACTACCTTGCCGAGCAACCGATCGATGATTATCAGCCGATGATGTTTGAATTCCCTGATGAAGACATCATGTATCTTAAGATGAAAGATTGTGAAGAGCCTCTTGTCGAGGAAGGACCGGATCCTGATGACAAGTGGATATTGATGTTTGATGGAGCTGTGAATGTGAATGGCAACGGTGTTGGGGCAGTATTGATCAATCCTAAGGGTGCTCATATACCTTTTTCTGCCAGACTGACTTTTGATGTAACCAACAACGAGGCTGAGTATGAGGCTTGTATCATGGGGATCGAAGAAGCCATCGATTTGAGGATCAAAACTCTGGACATTCATGGAGATTCCACTCTAGTGATTAACCAGGTCAATGGAGATTGGAATACCAATCAGCCGCATTTGATTCCTTACAGAGATTACACCAAAAGGATACTGACGTTCTTCAAGAAGGTGAAGCTGTATCATGTTCCCCGGGATGAGAATCAAATGGCTGATGCCTTGGCTACTTTGTCTTCTATGATCAAAGTTCATTGGTGGAATCATGTGCCACATGTTGCGGTGAATCGACTCGAGAGGCCTGCGTATGTGTTTGCATCCGAGTCTGTTGTTGATAAGAAGCCGTGGTACTATGATATCAAGAATTTCCTCAAGAGCCAGAAATATCCTGAAGGTGCGTCAAAGAATGACAAGAAAACCCTGAGAAGGCTAGCTGGAAGCTTTTATTTGAATCAGGATGATGTGCTGTACAAGAGGAACTTTGACATGGTTCTGCTCAGATGCGTGGATAGACACGAAGCAGACATGTTGATGCAAGAAGTGCATGAATGATCTTTTGGTACCCATGCTGGTGGTCATGCAATGTCCAAGAAATTGTTGAGAGCCGGTTATTACTGGATGACTATGGAATCCGATTGTTTCAAGTACGCTCGGAAGTGCCATAAATGCCAGATCTATGCTGATAAGGTGCATGTACCACCAAGCCCTCTGAATGTCATGAATTCGCCTTGGCCGTTCGCGATGTGGGGCATTGATATGATTGGGAAGATTGAGCCTACTGCTTCCAATGGGCATCGCTTCATCCTGGTTGCGATTGATTACTTCACCAAATGGGTGGAAGCAGCTTCCTATGCTAATGTTACCAAACAAGTGGTTGCCCGGTTTATTAAGAAGGAAATCATCTGTCGTTATGGGGTTCCTGAGAGAACCATTACTGACAATGGTTCGAATCTCAATAACAAGATGATGAAAGAGCTTTGTAAAGATTTCAAGATCAAACATCACAATTCTTCTCCTTACAGACCAAAGATGAATGGTGCTGTAGAGGCGGCAAACAAGAACATCAAGAAGATTGTGCAGAAGATGGTCGTGACGTACAAGGATTGGCACGAGATGTTGCCTTTCGCTTTGCATGGGTACCGTACTTCAGTACGTACTTCGACCGGGGAAACCGCTTACTCCCTTGTGTATGGTATGGAAGTTGTCCTACCTGTTGAAGTGGAGATTCCTTCTCTGAGGGTCTTGCTGGATGTTAAGCTTGACGAAGCTGAGTGGATTCGAACAAGGTTTAACGAGTTAAGCCTTATCGAAGAGAGACGGTTAGCGGCTGTGTGCCATGGGCAGTTGTATCAGAGAAGGATGAAGAAAGCCTTTGATCAGAAAGTGCATCCTCGAAGCTATCAGACTGGTGATTTAGTTTTGAAGAGGATCCTTCCTCCCGGTACAGATAACAGGGGCAAATGGACTCCTAATTACGAAGGTCCATATGTTGTTAAAAAGGTTTTCTCTGGTGGAGCCTTGATGCTTACAACTATGGATGGTGAAGATTTTCCGTCCCCTGTTAACTCAGATGTAGTCAAAAAATAATTCGCATAAATTGACCCGCTGGACAAAAAGAATAAAAGAGTCCGTGCAAAAAAGGGCATCCCGGCGAACCAAAAAAAAAAAGAGAAAAGGTTCGGGAAAAAGTTAGGGATAAAAAATGAAAAGAATATGTACACCCGGTAAGTCGAAAACCCGCAAGGGCGGCTTAGGAAAAAATGGGTATCCCGGTGGATTGAAAACCCGAAAGGGCGATCCAGCCAAAAGAGGGATTAGAGCGAAGACTACAGTCTGAGTTATCTGCACTTCATCGCGCTTCATTGTCTACCATCTCGAAGGATGTGCTCGGTCCAATCATTCTTCTCAGAAAGCAAGGGATTTGGGGAGAAAATTGATGATCTGTGAGTCATAACAGAATTGGGAAAATAGTGGATGCCGTGTTCACATTGCCATTAGGATAGATTTTTCCTTTTGTGCGCAATTACCTCTTTCTAGGATTTGCTTCCTGATGTATTCACCTTTTCTGGCCCATTTTCAATCAATAAAAGTCGTTATTCAGATAAATTGCTCTCTTGTTTTTATTTTTACTGTTTTGTTTGCCAAAAACGTCCGAATTTTTGATAAACATTGCATATAAAAACATGAAGGCTAAACAATAACGTGCAGAAAGATAAAACATTTGAAAATCGTTTTGAATGTTGAGTACACTCGGGTGTATCTTGTCCATACGATCCCCTGGGGCATGTATGTCTTGTTGGTTGCAGGTTATCACCTTTGGTTCCTGGCTGAAGTAGATAAGCCATGGTTTGTTTAAGGATGTTGTCAGCACTGTCCAATAGTGTGAGAGGATGGGGATCTTCCCCAGCAGTTGAAGCAAGTTCAGGACTTGTCTACCCAGCATATTCAAGGTCAGGAATTCCTCAGCAGGGTTGAGGATGTTTCCCCAGCACGCTTGGGAGTGGCTGTTTTCCCAAGCAAGTCTGAAAGTTATAGTAACCATTCATCCCCAGCAGATGAAGCAGGTGCAAAGGCTAGTGTTTCCCCAGCTAGTCTGAAGATTAATCCCCACCAATTCGGAAGGATGTTGTATCCCCAGAGGATGTGTCAGTGAGTAGTTTATTCCTCAGCAGTCGGGTATGAAGTACTGTAATCCTCAGCAGGGTTGTGAACGCCTTTCCCCATCAGGGTTGTAAATGTTTCCCCTAGCAGATCTCCCCAGCAGCGGTTTGTGTTGTTGGTTTTCCCCAGCGGGTTCCCCAAGTGGATCAGGTTCGGTGAAAATTATCGCCCAGTGGAGTTTATCCTACCTGTGGATTGACAGCTATCCTCAACAGAGGTGAGCATTGGTTGTTTCCCTAGCGGAGTCCCCAAGTGGATTGGATTTGGTGAAGGTTGTCCCCGGTGGGATCCTTTCTCCAGCAGCAGTGCTAGTCCCCAGCATGAGTGAGAGGTTGGTGTGTTCCCCAGCCAGGGTCTCCCCAGTTTAGTTGGTTCCTCTGCCGTCCCCAGAGTATCAGATCAGCAGAGCACTCCCAGCAGTGCGTCTCCCCACGGAGTTAGAGAACTTATTCAGATTGGTGTGCTCAGCAGAGTTATCTGCTTGCTCCCCAGCAAGATGTGAGCAAATTCTTTACTTTGAATAAATTTTGAATGATAGCAAATTGTGTGATCATCATCCAAATGTTGGTTGTGCATTATCTTACATGATTCATTTGTGTTTTTATCCCATTCTATTGTTGCATGACTGTACATAAAAACCCACATTGATACATCTCTTAAAATAACTCATAAAATCTATTTTGTGTCAGTATGTATCAACACATAATCCTATGCATCGATCCATACAGTATGTTGTAAACCACAAAATTCTTTTGTTCAGTATGTATCAATCCATATGAGTCATGTATCGATACATGGACAGGCAAAATGCTCTATGGATCGATCCATACGAGCCTTGCATCGATCCATGTTAGTTGAAATGTCCTATGTATCAATACATACGAATTATGCATCGATCCATGTTAGTTGAAATGTCCTGTGTATCAATACATACGAATTATGCATCGATTTGCTTACTTAAATTCCCCAAAAACTCATTAATCTTACAGTATGTATCGATGCATAACCTCATGTATCAATACATAAGTCTGTTTTATGTTCTAACAGCTTCTGTTTTTGCATATATAAGAAATGTTGTGACAGCAGTGAAACAAAAGAATTCTGAGAGGGAAAAACAGTTGAAACACCAATCAAAGGAGTGTGTAGCAGCAATTGTTTTGAGCCGTTAGAAACCTGAAAGAGACTTCATCTTCTCCATCTTCTCAATATCTTTTCTTCAAGAACATCAACACATAACCATTCTTATTCTTCGGATTAAAGGATCAAAGAGATAACGTTCAGTGGTAACGATCAAGGATCTAGCTGAGTTGAAGATTGAAGGGGGTTTCAAGGAAAAACCAACTGGTTTGTCCTTCAAGAACTGGAGTGTTCTTGTGGTTTATTAGTCACGTTTGCAGAATAGATTCAGCCGCAGCGTTGCGTTTGGAAATCGGGGGATTTCGCAAAGAGGCCGTGGAACTGGTGAATTATTTGCAATTTCTTGCAGGAAATTCTTGATCGAGCTCAGATCAAGTGAAGGTTTTATACAAGAAGAAGATCTTGGGATTTAGAATTTTGTCTGTGTATTGAAACCTTGTATCAAGGAATTCGGCATTATTGATAATTACAGTTCTCAATTTCATTTGAAATTGAGAGGGAGACGTACCCACACGCGAGGACGACGTGGGGAACTTCCTTACCAAATCTTTGCGTATCGTATTCTTTCCTTATCTCTCTTTACGTTTTCAAGAGTTTCGCAAATTTCAGATAGTGTGTTGTGGCTGCACTTTTTGCGATACAATAGTGGCAAGAAAACTTCTTTAACTAAAGTCCACTGTTGTTCATTATTGATCACATATACACCAACTGTTTGACAAAACTGTTAGCTGAATTTTATTCATTGGAATTAGGATTTAGTGATAAGTGCATTCAATTTGATAAGATTCCAGTGTTAATAACTTCTGTCATTCTAATTCAAATCCAGCAATAAACTCGCGTGTCCGGTTTTCTATTAGCGGTTCAGAATAGACGGAAGTCGATTCGGGACTGAAATTTTCCGCCAAGTTTAAAAACTCTGATAAAATTTTAAATCCGTTTATTTTCAAAGAGGTGATCTATTCACCCCCCCTCTCGATCACTAGCCACACCGTCTAACAAGTGGTATCAGAGCGCCGATTCGCTGGTGCTCTGTGGCTGCCTGTAACAGTATGGATTCTGAACCAAAGGGGGCATATAATAGAGCGCCTATTTTCAACGGTGAAAATTACGGCTACTGGAAAGACTGCATGCGAGTTCATATAAATTCTGTGGATAGGCTAGTATGGGCTGCCATTGAAAATGGTCCTTTTCAAATTACTATGACAAATGCGGCTGGCGCCATAGTTCCTAAACCAGAAGCTGATTGGAATGAGAAAGATGAGAAAAAGTGGCCGTGTGATTGGAAAGCTCGAAATATGCTAATTTCAGCACTTGGTGTTGATGAGTATTATCGAGTATCTCATTGCACGACAGCTAAAGAAATGTGGGATGCTTTAGAAGTTGTCCATGAGGGTACTACTGAAGTAAAACAGTCGCGCATTAACACTCTCAATCAAGAGTTTGAGCTCTTTTGCATGAAACAAGGAGAATCTGTCTCCGACATGCAAAAGAGATTCACTCATCTCACTAATAGGTTGAATGCACTTGGAAAAACTGTTTCCAATGAAATTGCTACCTATAAAATTCTGAGGTGTCTTAGCAGGGAGTGGCAACCTAAAGTAACAGCAATTAAGGAAGCAAACGACCTTACGAGACTTACAATTACAACTCTGTTTGGAAAGCTGGAAGAACATCAGCAAGCATTAGAAAGTCTTAAAAAGTTTGAGAACAAAAGTAAGAAGGAAAAGGAGAAGAAAATAGACAAAGAGGGAGAGAAGAAGCCAATAGCTCTTGTGGCCTCTAGCTCTAAGTCCTCACGAAAAGAGGAAAGCGACAATGATTCAAGTAGTGACAAAGATTCGGATGATGAGGAAATGGGACTGTTTGTAAGGAGATACAATAGATTCATTCGAAAGAATGGAGTTAAGCATTCCGATAAAAACCTCATGAAATTTCGAAGACAATCTACAGAGTCGAAACAGGAAGAGAAAAAGAAGAGTAGAGGAAGAGGATCCTTTTTTAATTATGGTAAATCTGGACATTATAAAACGGACTGTCCTATGAAGTATAAGGATCAAAGAAAAGCTTCACCAAAAGGGTACAGCAAACAAAGAAGAGCTTACATTGCATGGGAAAGTGATAGTGATTCATCAAGCACACAAAGCTCAAGTGATAGTGATGAAACCGCAAATCTGTGCCTTATGGCTCACACCAAAAATCTGTCCTACCACAAGAAGAAAATCAATGACAAGAAGGTAAAACAAGCCTATTATAATAACTTCTCTTCTATGTCTTTTTCTGAACTGAAAATAGCTTTTGAAAAACTGCATAACGAAGTTGTAGATGCTTTTAAAAGATTATCTTCCGACAAACAAATTTTCTCATTTTTGGAAGGTAAAGTATACAAAGCTGAAAATGATTTAGAATTGTTAAAAGCTAGTATTGCAGAAAATTCAAAAGATATTGACATTAATGGATGTAGTAAAGTTAGGTATTGTGACGCTTGTCATATTTGGCAAAAAGAGGTAAACACTCTCAAGGTCAAATTAGAGAAAGCGCTACAACCTAAGGTTACTTATGCCGTTGACTCTAGTTTGTTTAAGAAGTCATTAAATCCACCATATGCAAAATACTCTTTTATTCCAAAGGATTTAATGAACAAGAATAAACAAACACATCATCATGGTTCATGTCATTATTGTTGTCGTGCTGGCCATACCATTGAGAAATGCAAGTTTAGGAGATTTCTTGTTCCTAAAGGCATTTATCAATGGATGCCAAAAGGCAACCATGTTAGCACTTACCCACTTGGACCCAATAAAAATTGGGTACCAACCTCTCTCGTTTGATATTGTAGGATGAGTGCCTTGCTTCCGTAGATAGAAGATGGTTTCTTGACAGCGGTTGCTCAAGGCACATGACCGGTGACATATCGCTTTTCATAGACTTCAAAGCAAAGAAGAAGGGATATGTTACTTATGGAGACAATAACAAAGGAGCTATACTCGACAAAGGTAGTGTAGGTAATCCCTCCACCACTACTATTTCTAATGTCCATCTAGTAGAGGGACTTAAGCACAATTTGTTAAGCATAAGTCAATTGTGTGACATGGGCTATAAAGTCTCTTTCACAAAAACTTGCTGCATAATTGAACATGCTGAACAAAACGTTGTGTTTAAGGGTGTAAGAGTAAACAATATCTATATGCTTGACCTTTTTGATGTATCTTTAACAAGTACTAAATGTCTAGTTACCTTGAATGATGATTCTTGGCTTTGGCATAGACGTTTAACACATGTTAATTTCGATTTGCTTAATAAGGTTGTATCTAAGGATCTAGTAGTCGGTCTTCCAAAAATAAAATTTTCAAAAGACCACCTATGTGACGCGTGCCAAATGGGAAAGCAAACGAGGGTCTCTTTTAAATCAAAAATTATAATCTCAACTTCACGAACCCTTGAGCTTCTCCATATGGATCTCTTTGGACCTTCTAGGACAAAGAGCTTAGGTGGAAATTACTATGGTTTTGTAATTGTTGATGACTATTCTAGATTTACTTGGACTATATTCCTTCATAGCAAAGATGAAACTTTTTCTGCTTTTAAGAATTTTGCAAATCTGTCCCAAAACAAAATGAATTCCAAAATAGTTACAATCCGTAGCGATCATGGTGGTGAATTTCAAAATTATCACTTTGATAAGTACTGTGACAAGTATGGTATTGAGCATAATTTTTCAGCTCCTCGAACTCCACAACAAAATGGCGTTGTGGAGCGTAAAAATCGTGTTTTAGAGGAGTTGGCAAGAACAATGCTAAATGAGGGTGGATTACCAAAATACTTTTGGGCTGATGTTGTTAGCACAGCTTGTTATGTTTTAAACAGGATCTTAATCCGTCCTATTTTAAATAAAACCCCTTATGAGCTTTTAAAAGGAAGAAAGCCAAACTTGTCACATCTTCACGTGTTCGGTTGTAAATGTTTTATTTTGAATAATGGTAAGGAAAATATTGGGAAGTTTGATGCAAAAGCGGATGAAGGTATCTTTCTTGGATACTCACTATCAAGTAAAGCATATATAGTGTATAATAAGCGTTTACTTACTGTTGAAGAATCTGTCCATGTTTCTTTTGACGAGTCTTATCCGAAAAATGTCGGAAAAGGTATTTCTTTTGATGACGCAGGTGTATCTACAGAAGACATACTCAAGGAGGCTGTTAAGGAAACTGATCAATCCAAAATAGCTGCCCATGAGAAGGAGGAAGATACTAGTCATGGAGAAGATGAGGAAGAAAAGACAGCTGAAGTGAATGAGCTTCCAACAGCTTGGAAGTCCTCAAAAGACCATCCTATCGACAACATCTTGGGAGACATTTCAAAGGGAGTAATGACCCGTTCTAGGATAAGTAATTTTTGTTCTCACTTCGCTTTTGTTTCACAAGTGGAACCTAAAAATGCCAAAGAGGCCTTGATTGATGAATTTTGGCTAATGGCCATGCAAGAAGAGCTTAACCAATTTAAAAGAAATGACGTTTGGGAACTTGTCCCTCGTCCGCGAGATCATCATATCATAGGTACTAAATAGGTTTTTAGAAATAAGCTTGATGAAAACAGAGTGATAACTAGGAATAAGGCACATTTAGTAGCACAAGGGTATAACCAAGAGGAGGGCATAGACTATGAGGAAACTTATGCTCCAGTTGCTCGCCTTTAAGCTATACGTCTCTTGCTTGCCTATGCGTGTTCTAACGATTTTAAGCTTTACCAAATAGACGTAAAGAGTGCTTTCCTAAATGGTGTCATAAATGAAGAGGTATATGTCTCACAACCTCCTGGGTTTGAGAATGCTGAAAATCCAGACTATGTTTACAAATTAAAACGAGCTTTGTATGGTCTCAAACAAGCCCCTCGGGTTTGGTATGAAAGGCTTAGCAAATTTCTAATTGATCATGGATATTCAAGAGGTAAAGTGGATAATACTCTCTTTATTAAACATAAGGGAAAGCACATCCTTTTAGTTCAAGTTTATGTAGACGATATAATTTTTGGTTCAACTAACATACACTTGGTCGAAGAATTTTCTAAGGTTATGCAGGGTGAATTTGAGATGAGTCTCATGGGGGAGCTAAACTACTTCCTAGGACTGCAGATAAAGCAACTTGATGAGGGTACAACAGTATGTCAAACAAAATACTGCAGAGAACTACTCAAGTGCTTTGGAATGAATGACTCAAAATCAATTGACACCCCTATGCCTACCAACGGAAATCTGGATAAGGATGAGCATGGTAAGTGCGTAGATGTCAAAAAGTTCAGAGGTATGATTGGATCTCTTCTGTATCTTTCTGCTTCTAGACCTGACATCATGTTTAGTGTTTGTATGTGTGCACGATATCAATCAAATCCTAAGGAATCACACCTAAAAGCTGTTAAACGCATATTTAGATATCTTCATGGAACACCTAAATATGGGATGTGGTATTCCAAAGGAAGTGATTGTAGTTTAGTAGGTTACTCCGATTCTGATTTTGCTGGCTGCAAATCAGATAGGAAAAGCACAAGTGGTACATGTCACCTGTTTTCAAACTCCATGGTAAGTTGGCACATCAAAAAGCAGGTATTTGTGGCTTTGTCAACTGCAGAGGCAGAATACGTTGCAGCCGGTAGTTGTTGCGCTCAGATTCTTTGGCTAAAGCAACAACTACAAGACTTTAACATTCAACTCAAACGTATTCCAATAAAATGTGACAACACTAGTGCCATAAACCTTACTAAAAACCCTGTTTTACACTCACGCACTAAACACATAGAGATTAGACATCACTTTCTTCGCGACCATGTTGAAAAAGAAGACGTTCTATTTGAGCATGTTGATTCTAAAAATCAGCTTGCTGATATATTCACTAAACCTTTGGCAACGGAACCGTTCTTCAACATTCGTCGTGAATTAGGAATCTTAGATCTCTCTCAATTGATGTTTTAAGCATGTTTATTCTTATTTATATTATGCCTCACCTTGGTTGATGAGATTTGTTTTAGCCATCATGTATACGTCACAAGATTACACCAACAGAGGTAATATCACTCCTTTCTACACTTCTTTTACAACTATGTGTATGTTAGACCAAAATTCCTTACTCTCGTTTATGTAAATTTCTTTGCATATATTGTTTGAACATTAAGAAACCGATTTATGAATCATACTTGGGCATAACTACCATGACATACTTCATAATGCATATCCATACTGCATAAAAATTCATTAAAATCTGGTTTGGCATCAGTATGTATCGATCCAAACATGTATGCATCGATTCATATCTTCTGCATTTCAAATTTTTCAAAACTGGTTCAGGATGCATCGATCCATCCGTCGCATGTATCGATACATAGACCTGTTAAAAACATAAATGCATGATATGGATCGATCCATGGCCATATGCATTGACACATACTGATGTTATTTGAATTAAATGCATTTTTTTCTCTCTCATGGATCGACACATCAGCCACTCTTATCACATCCTATCTCAAGACTTCATATCACCAGTACCCATACCTCCCAAAACCAACGGCTAACCCTAATCCCCCTCATCATCACTCAATCTAAAACCCTAAACTCATTCCACTTTCCCTCACCCATTCATCACAATGCCTCCACGAACCATTCCAGCTAGAGCAAAGGGAAAAGGCAAAGGAAAGGAACCCGTTGGCACTTCTCAGCAGCCACCAGACATTCCTCCAAATGCCTTAGACTTGCTTCATCCTGCAATTGCAAATGAGTTTGAGGACTCCTTCAAGACAAGGTTAGTTATGAAACCCCATGTCTTTGATAAAACTGATGCTATTCATTTGCATCTAAATGATGTGGTTGAACTCCTACATGCACAAAGACTTGGGTCATTTTTGTCTACAAAGGATGATTACCATGAGGATTTCATCCGAGCTTTTTATGCTGGCCTACAATCTGGCAGAGGCTATATGTTTAGGTGTTCTATCGGTGTCAGAACATATACTTTTGAAGCTACTGATTGGGAAACAGTGTTTCAAATTCCGTCTCCGTCGCTTAATTTCAAGTCCTGGCATGACCTGCATTTTGATACTGAATTTAACATGAAGGAGTTTACTCCATCTATCTTAAAACTAGACAGACCGCTGAGTGAGGATGAACACGTCACGTCTGGTATGATTAAGAAAACTCCGCGTATTCTTCATTGGATAATCTCACACATTCTGCGTCCGGCAAACAGTGGACATTCTCGGTTGGACAGGGCAAGCATACATCTCCTCTACATTATGCAAAATAAGGTTCCCTTGAATTGGGCAAATTACTTTGTAAAACGTCTATTTTTCGTGCGCAACAGCTCCAAGAATGTTGCTTTAGGTTATGCTTCTCAAATAATGAAAATTCTTAAGTTTTGGAATGTTGCAATCCCTCTAGTTCCTCTCCTATCTCCATCTGCTGCTCAAGAGTTTGACTCCTCCACTTTATCGCATATGAGATATCGGTGGGACAACGACCGTAAATGCTTCTACTTCTTTGAAAGAAAATCCAAAACAAGGATCTACAATTTTGATGTGCCTTCTGAACGAATCCATGTTGTTGAAGACCAGCCTGATGAAGAAATGCAGGATACGCATGAAGCAGATGTGCCTCCAGCTGAGGACAATGCTGGTTGGGGTGATTGGGTGCCACGAAGGTGGTCTCCAACCAACTATGTGCCTGAACCTACGACTCCTCCGTTCTCCGGTGGTACTTCATCTTCAACACTTACTACGGACATCACTCATATGCTTCAACAAATGGAACTTGCCAACAAAGAACGTCATGAAGAGGCACGGCATTGGCATGTACAATAAAATGAGTGGCATAAGGAGCATCGTGACTGGCATGATGAGCATACACGGATGTATCAGAATCATCACTCTTGGCACCTAGACTTGGTTAAGTGGCACCAAGTTTTCTACAATGAAATGTCTGGCTTTATGGACGACTGCCGTGAAAATCCTGGTATTATGGACAGATTTAGAAGTATTGAAGTTCAGGACCGGTTTAGGCACTACTCCTTCATGGGCCAAAATCCAGACACAATGCCTCCTCCTCCGCCTCTGCCAAGCTTCAGAGATCCTGATAGAGATGATGAGGAGTCCTGTGGTGGCCACAATCCCCATTAACCAATCATCATTTCATTTCACTGCATTTCATCTCATGCTGCTCAAGTTTTATTTGAATTGTTGCACAATATATGGTTTAGCGTATGTAATTCTTAAACTCGTTCTACTCCTTAAATGCTTTTCACTTTCTGTTTATCTCTATTGTTATTGCCCTTATTTGTCATTCTTTGTGAGTGATTCTTTACTTTGAAGCTTCCTTCTTTGTGATTGCTAGCTTTTTCATCAATTTTTTTGCCATGTCCTGCTACAACATGTTGCCTTGATAAACCTGTTTCTTCCTCTTTTTGATGTTGACAAAGGGGGAGAAATGCAGATATGCACAAACTCAGGGGGAGTATCACACATCTTGCCAAAAATTTGCCATCATCAAAAAGGGGGAGTTTGTGAGCAAATTCTTTACTTTGAATAAATTTTGAATGATAGCAAATTGTGTGATCATCATCCAAATGTTGGCTGTGCATTATCTTACATGATTCATTTGTGTTTTTATCCCATTCTATTGTTTCATGACTGTACATAAAGACCCACATTGATACATCTCTTAAAAGAACTCATAAAATATATTTTGTGTCAGTATGTATCAACACATAATCCTATGCATCGATCCATACAGTATGTTGTAAACCACAAAATTCTTTTGTTCAGTATGTATCGATCCATACGAGTCATGTATCGATCCATACGAGTCATGTATCGATACATGGACAGGCAAAATGCTATATGGATCGATCCATACGAGCCTTGCATCGATCCATGTTAGTTGAAATGTCCTATGTATCAATACATACGAATTATGCATCGATCCATGTTAGTTGAAATGTCCTGTGTATCAATACATACGAATTATGCATCGATCCATGCTTACTTAAATTCCCCAAAAACTCATTAATCTTACAGTATGTATCGATGCATAACCTCATGTATCAATACATAAGTCTATTTTATGTTCTAACAGCTTCTGTTTTTGCATATATAAGAAATGTTGTGACAACAGTGAAACAAAAGAATTCTGAGAGGGAAAAACAGTTGAAACACCAATCAAAGGAGTGTGTAGCAGCAATTGTTTTGAGCCGTTAAAAACCTGAAAGAGACTTCATCTTCTCCATCTTCTCAATCTCTTTTCTTCAAGAACATCAACACATAATCATTCTTGTTCTTCGGATAAAAGGATCAAAGAGATAACGTTCAGTGGTAACGATCAAGGATCTAGCTGAGTTGAAGATTGAAGGGGGTTTCGAGGAAAAACCAACTGGTTTGTCCTTCAAGAACTGAAGTGTTGTTGCGGGTTTGTTATTCACGTTTGCAGAACAGATTCAGCCGCAGCGTTGCGTTTGGAAATCGGGGGATTTTGCAAACAGGTCGTGGAACCGGTGAATTGTTTGCAATTTCTTGCAGGAAATTCTTGATCGAGCTCAGATCAAGTGAAGGTTTTATACAAGAAGAAGATCTTGGGATTTAGAATTCTGTCTGTGTATTGAAACCTTGTATCAACGAATTCGGCATTATTGATAATTACAGTTCTCAATTTCATTTGAAATTGAGAGGGAGACGTACCCACACGCGAGGACGACGTGGGGAACTTCCTTACCAAATCTCTGCGTATCGTATTCTTTCCTTATCTCTCTTTACGCTTTCAACAGTTTCGCAAATTTCAGATTGTGTGTTGTGGATGCACTTTTTGCGATACAATAGTGGCAAGAAAACTTCTTTAACTAAAGTCCACTGTTGTTCATTATTGATCACATACACACCAACTGTTTGACAAAACTGTTAGCTGAATTTTATTCATTGCAATTAGGATTTAGTGATAAGTGCATTCAATTTGATAAGATTCCAGTGTTAATAACTTCTGTCATTCTAATTCAAATCCAGCAATAAATTCGCGTGTCCGGTTTTCTAGTAGCGGTTCAGAATAGACGGAAGTCGATTTGGGACTGAAATTTTCCGCCAAGTTTAAAAACTCTGATAAAATTTTAAATCCGTTTATTTTCAAAGAGGTGATCTATTCACCCCCCCTCTCGATCACTAGCCACACCGTCTAACACAAGAGTTTTCATCATTTTGCATCTTGCATGTAGTGATCATTGCATCCTCAAATCGCGTAGCATTTCCATTTGATATGGAGCATTACGCCATAGAAAAATTCAAACATATGCATTCATGTGTTAAACCTAATCAGACCATATCCCCGGCAGAGGCGGATCATATCTCAACATCTGTACGGCATATTTGCTACAGTTACCCCTGATAGACAGCATTCAGGATTGATAATTCCCCAGAGAGGTTTATTTCCTCACCCGTCCGTGAAAGGAAAGTTTGATTCTCCCCAGTGAGATCCCCAGCAAGTGTTTAGCTTTGCCTTGACATATGTACATATCATCCTTGTGATACCGGTAAGTGTCGTGTCTGCACTTATGTGTAGTATTTCTTTGGTGTCGGTAAACATCATCTTTCGATGTCGGTAAACATCGAGTCGCACCCCAGTCATCGGTAGATGTCTGGTCGTCCATTGTTTCGGTGTCGGTAAACATCGAGTCTTTTCTTCCAGTCATCGGTAAATGTCTGGTCATTTGTTTTGATGTCAGTAAACATCATCTTTCGATGTTCGTAACATCGAGTCCTTTCCAAGTTCGTCCGTTGATGTCTGGTCACCCCTCCGTTGGTGTCGATAAACGTCGAGTTTTTCCCAGTCATCGGTAAATGTCTGGTCGTCCATTGTTTCGGTGTCGGTAAACATCGATTCTTTTCTTCCAGTCATCGGTAAATGTCTGGTCAGTTATTTTGATGTCAGTAAACATCATCTTTCGATGTTCGTAACATCGAGTCCTTTCCCAGTTCGTCCGTTGATGTCTGGTCACCCCTCCGTTGGTGTCGATAAACGTCGAGTTTTTCCCAGTCATCGGTAAATGTCTGGTCGTCCATTGTTTCGGTGTCGGTAAACATCAAGTCTTTCTTCCAGTCATCGGTAAATGTCTGGTCATTTGTTTTGATGTCAGTAAACATCATCTTTCGATGTTCGTAACATCGAGTCCTTTCCCAGTTCGTCTGTTGATGTCTGGTCACCCCTCCGTTGGTGTCGATAAACGTCGAGTTTTTCCCAGTCATCGGTAAATGTCTGGTCGTCCATTGTTTCGGTGTCGGTAAACATCGATTCTTTTCTTCCAGTCATCGGTAAATGTCTGGTCAGTTGTTTTGATGTCAGTAAACATCATCTTTCGATGTTCGTAACATCGAGTCCTTTCCCAGTTCGTCCGTTGATGTCTGGTCACCCCTCCGTTGGTGTCGATAAACGTCGAGTTTTTCCCAGTCATCGGTAAATGTCTGGTCGTCCATTGTTTCGGTGTCGGTAAACATCGAGTCTTTCTTCCAGTCTTCGATAAATGTCTGGTCAGTTGTTTTGATGTCAGTAAACATCATCTTTCGATGTTCGTAACATCGAGTCCTTTCCCAGTTCGTCCGTTGATGTCTGGTCACCCCTCCGTTGGTGTCGATAAACTTCGAGTTTTTCCCATTCGTCCGCTGACGTCTGGTTGCATATCCTGTTTCCCAGTCATCAGTAAATGTCTGTTTGTTTTGTTGATATCGGTAAACATCATCTTTCGATGTCGGTAAACATCGAGTCTCATCCCAGTCATCGGTAAATGTCTGGTCGTGTTTCCTTCCTTTGATAAAAAATCAAAGATCCCCAGTAGAGTCGTCGGTAAACGTCTTGTCTGGTTCCAGTTGTAAATATCTTTTTCCTCCCCAGTTGGAGATGCCATCAGTAAATGGCCTCGTCTTGCTTCGATATCGGTAAATATCGAATGCCCAACTTAGCCGCCATCGGTAAATGGTCCTGCTTCTTTTGGGTGTTGTTTCCCATTCAGCCATCGGTAAATGGTCTCGCTGACGTTGATATCGGTAAATATCAAGTTGCTTTGAAGCCACCATCGGTAAATGGTCTGCTTCCTTCTAATATCAAATTCCCAGTTGAAGCCACCATCGGTAAATGGTCCTGCTTCTTTCGGGTGCTGTTTCCCATTTAGCCATCGGTAAATAGTCTCGCTGAAGTTGATGTCGGTAAATATCCAGTTCCCGGCTAAGTCGCCATCGGTAAATGGCCTAGCTTTTCTTTGTATCATCTCCCGCAGAGTGCAAATTTCTACGGTTCTTTGGTATTCAATCCCTGTTTACCTTGAAGGTCTGACAGCCGTTGCTCTCATCCGTTCAGGTTCCCAGTCGATTGAATAGGGGCAGCTGTAGCACCTCAAATTTGCACCTCCCATTTGTATATTCACTTCATTGTTTAGGTCATTAAGATTGCATTAGCATTGCATAGCATGATACATCTCATCAGTCAAGACTGGTCAGGAGATTCAACTGTGCAAGAGAGCAAGAGCATTTTCCATGAGATCAAAACCCTAGGGTGGTTCCAATGAGCTTACATGACCCAAGGATCATTTTGAAGCAACTTGGCCAAGTGTTGAAGGCTCAAAATTCATCAGTGCATGTGCAAGTCATCTGAGGCCCATAAAAGTCAACAGAAGTCAACTGCAAAGTCAACTGTGGATTTGGAGGTGGGAAGTGATTAGAGATGCTTCATTCATGTTCATACAAGTCTCATTTGACATTTCAAACACTCGCATTGAAATTTTGTCCAACATGAAAGTTGAAGATCTTTCTCTCCCATTTCCAAAAAGTCCAAGATCATGAATTTCTAATGTGTGGTTGAGGAGATATGATCCAATCATGGCAAAGTGTGCTTAAAAAAATTCAAATGGGCATAACTTTTGAACCAAGGCTCCAATTTGGGTGGTTCTTTTTGCATTTTGTTCATCATGACATGTAGTTTCCAAAACATCCATTACATGGCATGAATTCCACTTGCATGATCATGTGCTCACTCATGAAGATTTTTGAAGGAAATTTCATAAAATCATTTTGGATGATTATATGCATAAAATATCAATTTAAAAGCTTGCATGGGCATTGATTAAGTGGATTTGGGCCAGAATTGTACACTGTTCACGCATGCATGAAGGGCATGAGGTGCAAATGCCAATTTTCTCATACACCTTAAAACTTGTTAATCTTAATTGGATTTGGCTTAAACATGATTTCAGCATCATTAGCAAGGGATATATATTGTTAATCACAACTGCTTTCATCATTAACATCCATTTTCAGATCTAGATTCAAAAATCATCCAAATTTTTCTCTCAAAATATTTTCCAAATTCTTCACACAAAAGCATTTTCTATTGATGGAATCATGATCATGGAGCATTCTTGAGCAAGTTTGAACGTGGATTTAAGAGGATTCGTGCCATCTTTGCTCATACTTGAAGCTTGAAGATTCAATGGAGATTGCAAATTGAGCTAAATTCGTGCGTGCTGGAGCATTCAATTCATCATCAATCACTTCAATAAGCATTGTAGAGGAGATTTGAGCAGTTGCTGAGCTTGGTAGCACACGATTCCAGTTTCTGTTCTTCAAAGAGGTCAGGTTTCGAGTTCAATTATTCTTGAATTGATCATGATATTTGTGTAGATCTTTGATTGGTGATGATGCTGGTATAAAATTTGAGTGAAATGGCGCAATATTCATGAAGTTATGCTTGATTGAAAGTTTGATGTCAAATCTTATTTCCTTCGATCTGAACTTGTTATGATGTTTTTGCATGATTTGGTTATGGATCTTTGATGTGCATGAAACGAGGATTAGATTGGTGTAATTATTTGTGATTTCTGGGCGTTTTTTGTATTTTCTGGGATTTTGCATGAAGATCATCTTCATCTTCATCTTCAACCTATGAATATCATGCGTTTTCCAGGTTTGCTATGAATCTGCTTGGAATTTGCTACGAAACTTCCTTGCATTAGCTACGATTTCTAGGAATGGTTTCCAGGCTTAGGCTTAGGATAGAAACCTCAACATAGGGATCGTATGCATGACAACTTCTAGGCCCGAGTCGTAGTCTCCCTAGTAGTTTGTGTCTCCCTTTGTCTCTGGTTAGGTTAGAAGTTCTTTCCCTGTGTAGGGGAACTACGTTGCCCTGATCCTCATACCAGATGAGGTACGTAGGCAGGAGATTGAGCTGATCTCTCCGGGCAATCTTTTGCTTTTTGTCCCTTGTGTGTGTTGGAGTCTGACGTAAGTCCAGCGATTGGCAGTCGGTTTCCTGTGTCTTGTTTGCTTGTTGGAGTCTGACATAAGTCCAGCGATTGGCAGTTGGTTTCCTGTGTGTGTGTTTGTTGGTTCGGAGTCTGATGTAAGTCCAGCGATTGGCATTCGGTTTCCATGATTGCCTGTTTGTGTGGAGTCTGACGTAAGTCCAGCGATTGGCAGCCGGTTTGCTGTGTCGGTTTTGTTTGGCGTGCGTTAGCCGAGCTACGAGTGCTCTGATTCTTCTCTGTTCAGAGAAGATACGTATGCATAGGATGCGACATCCTAGCGAGCACGTTTCCCCGGTCCCGAACTACGTCGACGCTGATGTCTGTGTCTGACAGACTACGTAGGCCCAGGATGCGATATCCTGCCGAGTCCCGTTTCTTCCATTTTTTTGTGTTTCCTTCCAGCCTTGTGCAGTTTGTGAGCAGTCTTTAGCAACCTTCTTTCTATCCTATCGAGCGTGGATCCCGTCAAGTACGACGGATGCGTAGGGGTGCTAATACCTTCCCTTCGCATAACCGACTCCCGATCCCATCTCTCTCTGGTCGCGAGACCATGTCTTTTCCAGGTTTACTTCGAGCGTTTCCTTTCCCTCTTTTGGGATAACTAACGCACGGTGGCGGCTCTGTTGTTTCGTCTTCCGACCGGTTTTTCACGTAATGCGACACCAAGCCAGGGAGGAAATCCACTATTAGTAGTATTAATTCAAAGCTAAACTCCCCCGTTTACAACTCTTCACTTAATCCCTACCCAATGCAATTTCAATCTTACACTAAGATCAGAGTTCCTACTCACTCCCCCTCAATCACCTCAGTGATTACTACCTTTAATCAATATTAAAGACAATTTTGAAGTCACACTTCAAACAACTCTTGATTGTGCTTAACAGCTTTAATCAAGATACACAGCACTCACGCTTAAAAGCTTAGAGTGACATAACACTTACAACTCAATGAACACCCTATACCAATGCAATCATCTACGTGATAATAACTTGGCTTACAAGATATGTCTAATACAAGACTCACAAAAATACAGCAGTGAAGTATGATGGACACACTAAATCTTCACGCCTCAAAATCCCCAGTTCTGAATGAAGGAATGACTTCCTTTTATATTGCAGCACTTGGGCCTTGTACTTGTATTCTCCTGAATTTAAGGTCACGCGAGTTCCCCTAAATTCCACATCTAGGTTACTAACAAATAGGCTATTTGTTAGGTTCATTAAATGTAGCTTGGTTGTTGGTTTCCTGGATTTTGTCTCAGCTGTTGAATCCCTGAAGAATAGCCTGAGAAAAATGCTGAAACAGAAAAACTAAACAACCTACAATTTAGCATATGCTGTCAGGAATGAATGTCACAACATTCAGCTTGACATCAAGGACCATATGCAAAGTCTGTTTTTCCTGAAAACAGACTGTACAAATTTGTTGAATTGTACAGGACCAATCTGTCCATTCTACAGTAACAGCTAACATTAATAAATGTCAAAGCATCCAATTTGACATTTACACATTTAGCCTTAAGTCAGTTTTGTTATCCTCTTGAAGAACAGACTGAGAAACATACTGAAGTGTAGCAGAACACCACTCTGTCTATTGTTCAGTATATGTTGTCAATGATGAATGTCATAACATCCAGTTTGACATTCAGACAGTAGGCCTTATGCCAGGTCTGGTATTTCCTTGATAACCAGACTGAAAATAAATATTGAGTTCTAACAGAACACCACCTGTTCTATTCCTCAGTATCTTTTGACAGGGATGAATGTCACAACATCCAATTTGACATTCAATACATCCTGTATTAGCTAATCCTGCAATAAACTACTCAAGTGTGTCATGACATCAGTCAAGACATCAGAGTACAGCTAGGTATTTGAACCTATGACATCAGTCAAGACATTGGAATCCAGCTAGTGTTTTACCATATAATGCAGCCAATTAAACACCTACAGTAGAAAATCACAGACTCCGCTGGGGATAAGATGAATGATTACTGATTGCTGAGCAATTATTCATTTATACCACGGGGAAACATAGGAAATAGTCACAAGAAGCCAATTTAGGATCAAACCAAAGAGGCAAACTGAATCAAGTCTTGCCCTAGTGAGGATATAACTTAATAGGGGAACCCATCCCAATATATGTGTTGGGAGGAAGCAAAAAAAACCGTCGTCAACGAGGATATAACTCAGTGGGGAATGCGGAAGGAAAGATAAACACTTTCTGCTTAATGGGCTGACTCTCTACGTTGAGGGATCAGACACCGACATCTGCTTGGGGAATGTATTACCAACTAGCAGAGAATAACAAACAAAGATATATGACAAAGAATGCAATATGAATATCCGAATGTTTGAAAATTATATGCACACATGCGTGGTTTATGTATGATGAATGCTGACAAACAGAGATTTCTAACACAAACGGCTCCAAAGAATAAGCACACAAACATTCGGTACTACATATCAAGAGAGAAAGCCATGATCAACGGAGAGTATCCAATCTGCCGGGAATCAAAGATACCAGGAAGCAAAGACCTCCGCAGGGGATAAATCATCAGTCATTCCCACTGAGGAAAGGAATTTATTGCACAGGTAAAATCTCCCATATAAGCAACTCTACTGGGGAAAATATCCAAGGGATAAAGGGATTTTGGGGATCAACCACCAAGTGCAGTACCCACCAAGGAGAGAGTGGTGAATATCTCAACAAGCATACCACTCAGTAAGATAAACCACAAAAAGGCTCTGGAGGAAGAAGATACAGTCATGCCAAGAATATGAACAACTGTCTTACCCTGTTGGAGATCATGCCATCCTTGGGAGAGCACTGAGGATCTCCTAAGTATCCTTTTCATCATTGTGAATGTTCACTTTGTTTATGAAAAATTCATTTTTTCGGAACAATGATATTTTCTCAATTAAAAGCATGCAAAACGTTTGTTGAATAGAAACAAATAAGAGTGCAAATAATTGGATAAAAGGCTCAAGTTTATTTGATGGAATGGTAGTCTGCAAATGGCAAGACTCCATAGATCTTTACAAATTTGAAATTGATGATATATATTGAAAAAGGGCTACATTGAACATAATAACCATTTCTCCACCAATTCTGAATTCGATGTATTCGAAGCTTCGGTTGTAGAACAAAGTTTTGTCAGGATGTAGTTACTTGCCAAATCCCTAATTTTTGCCTAAATTTCCCCAAGGTGAGGTACTCAATCTAGCGGGATACAAATATTCATCATTTTTTTTCATGTCTCTAACTTTTGCCTGGACCGCCCTTTCGGGTTTTTAATCCACCGAGACGCTCATTTTTTCCTAAGCCGCCCTTTCGGGTTTTCAACTTAGCGAGATATTCTGTTTTTATTTCTAGGCGAAGTATTTCTTGACTGCATCTGAATTCACAGGACGAGTGAAATCCTCCCCATCCATAGTTGTAAGCATCAAAGCACCGCCTGAAAAGGCTCTCTTAACAACATATGGACCTTCATAGTTTGGAGTCCACTTGCCCCTGGAATCGGGCGCGAAAGATAAGACTTTCTTGAGCACAAGGTCACCTTCTCGGAACACGCGAGGCTTGACCTTCTTATCAAAAGCTTTCTTCATTCTCTGTTGATATAACTGACCATGGAACATGGCAGTCAATCTCTTCTCTTCTATCAAATTCAGTTGGTCATAACGACCCTGAACCCATTCAGCATCAGTCAACTTGGCCTCCATCAAGACTCTCATTGATGGGATCTCCACCTCTACTGGGAGTACAACCTCCATGCCATAAACAAGAGAGAAAGGGGTTGCCCCTGTTGAAGTACGGACAGACGTCTGATATCCATGTAAAGCAAATGGAAACATCTCATGCCAATCCTTATACGTGACAACCATCTTCTGGATAATCTTCTTGATATTCTTATTAGCAGCTTCAACAGCCCCATTCATCTTGGGTCTATAAGGAGAAGAATTATGATGGGCGATCTTGAACTCACTACACAAATCTTTCATCATTTTGTTGTTCAAGTTGGATCCATTATCAGTAATGATCTTATCTGGCACACCATAACGGCATATAAGTTGATTCTTGATAAACTTCACGACCACCTGCCTGGTCACATTTGCATACGACGATGCTTCAACCCATTTGGTGAAGTAATCAATTGCTACGAGAATAAATTTGTGCCCATTAGATGCCTTTGGCTCTATCATGCCAATCATGTCAATTCCCCACATGGAGAAAGGCCAAGGTGACGAAATCACATTCAAAAGTGTCGGGGGAATATGAATCTTATCCGCACAAATCTGACACTTGTGGCATTTCTTCACATATTTGCAGCAGTCAGACTCCATTGTCAGCCAATAGTAGCATGCTCTTAACATCTTTCTAGCCATGGCATGTTCATTGGAATGAGTACCAAATGAACCCTCATGGACCTCAGTCATTAACAGGTCTGCTTCGTGTCTATCCACGCATCTGAGCAAAACCATGTCAAAATTCCTCTTATAAAGCACATCACCATTGAGGTAGACTCTGCCTGACAACCTCCTCAAAGTCTTCCTATCTTTCACAGATGCCCCAGGCGGGTAAACCTGGTTCTGAAGGAAATACTTGATGTCATAATACCACGGCTTATCATCTTTTACCTCTTCTACTGCGAACACATGAGCTGGTCTGTCCAAGCGCATTGCAGTGATATTGGGGACTTCATTCCACAGTTTCACCACAATCATCGAAGCAAGTGTAGCAAGAGCATCTGCCATCCGATTCTCATCTCGAGGAATATGATGGAAGTCAACCTTAGTAAAGAACGTTGAAATTCTCCTCGCATATGCAGATATTGAAAGTGATTTTTTCTTTGTTATATTTTAGGTTACCATTTTTCGAAAGGCAAAAAGTAAAACAAAATGAAAGACAAAATGAACATTTTTATTAATGATAATGGGAACTTGAAACAAAGCCCAACAATACTCTTTCGTCTTGGGCAGAACGAAAGAGAAATTTTTGAAATGACAATAAAATATTACTTAGAAACATAAACAATTGTAAGAACATCATCGTTTATCCAATTTTGGCAGACCATCTTGTGCGTCACGAAGCTTTCTGCATCCTCTTTAGGGTTCTCTTCAATGACAGCTTTTGTTTCAGGTTGAGTAGGGTCGATGAATCCTCCACTTCGGAAAGTCTCTTGAATAGGATGGAGGACCGTGTCTTGTTGATCAACCTTTTAAGATGTAGATGAGAAGCCAAGGCAATCACGATATTTGTTTCCAGGGAGACTCGCAACTTGTCCCCATCCACCTACTGAACCATTTTTGACTAACTGTCGTGCATCGTTGAAGGAACGAATGAAAGCTCCATTTTCTTGTACATTCTTATCATTCATAGATAGAGTCTGAAATTGGGTCCCAACCTCGTCCTTAGCATCGACGAAAGAAAATGATGATAGGTGACTCACCACTAAAGCTTCTTCTTCGCATATTGTGACCAACTTTTTCCCCTTCCTTACAAACTTGAGCCTCTAGTGAAGAGTTGAAGTGACAGCCATTGCCTCATGGATCCACAGGCGACCCAACAAACAAATGTAAGAAGCATGGATGTCTATCACTTGAAAGGTGACTTGAAAGGTATGTCGTAATGAGGAGATCCACCTCGCCGATGACAGTCTTTCTAGAGTTGTCAAAAGCCTTAACAATAACCCTACTATGTCTCATAAGAGCTCCTTGAAAAGTCAATCTAGACAAGGTTGACTTTAGCATGACATTGAGTGAAGAACCCGTGTTCACCAATACACCGGATAGAGAATCAGTAAGGAAATTCATAGAAATATGCAAAGTCATGTTGTGTTTCTTGCCTTCTATTGGGAGTTCTTCATGACTGAAACTCAAATTGTTACAGACAGTTATGTTGGCGAAGATGCTGTCAAATTGGTAAATCGTTATGTCATGGTCGATATAAGATTGCTCAAGAACCTTTTGTAGAGCCCCCCTATGAGCCTCAGAACTCATCAGCAGGGATAAAACAGATATCTTGGATGGGGTTTATAGGAGCTGATCTACAATTTTGTATTTCCTCTTCTTGATCAATCTCAAAACCTCATCATATTATGAGTTGATATTAGCCCCACTGGACTCTCCCACAACATCAGGTTTATTGTTCAAAATAGGCGCCTCAACTTCTATTTTCTTCCCAACTAAAGCTTGAACATTTCTTGGCGGTACCGTAGTGAATACACACCCTCTTCTCGTGACCCCACTTACATCGGCAATGTTAACAACGGAAGGCATAAAGGGTAGAGGAGCCTCATTTCCATCCTTGATCATAGTAACTTGGTACTTGTAGGGTACGACTTTGTCAGATTGGTATGGAGCTGGACCTGGTAAATAGGTAACCAGAGGCGAAATCATAGAGTTGAGACTATCGAATGTAATCACCAAGGGTTCAGGAATGTTGAACTGAGGGATTATAACATTGACATCGTTCTCGAGATTTCTGGGATATGCAACAATGATAGTTCTTGCGTCCAACAATCTTTGGATATCTTGTCGTACAAGGGGACATGCATGTGGGTTTATTGAACAAACTTCACATGCTGTATAATCACGTGATAGAACAAAAGCAAGCCGAAATAAACTTTTGTCATCCTAACCAAAGACCCTCTCATGAATCTCACATCGTAGACTTGGTAATTACCTTGACAGCCTTCAGTCATATTGATAGGAGCTTCCTCAGGTTGGGGTAAAAGGTTAGCTTGTATCATGTTGACTTGATTGAAGTTCAGGTCACTATCAACTCGGATAATCCTGTTGTCTATTTCTCTTTGCAAATCTTCCATTACAATACGACAACCATGAAGAGTTGTATGGCAAAGTCTACAAGCCACATAGTTGTGTGGTGTCATATGGATGAGCTCACCCAATTCAAGGTGCAAATCAACCAGATCTCCTTCTAAATAACGTACATCGTAAACTCTGAAAGTGCCATGACAACCTTCCACCATGTTGATAGAAGCTCCTCCGTGTTGAGGTAGGGGATTGACTTGTACATTTGGGTTAACATCTCTGAAAGACAGAATGCCTCTTTTGATCAATCTTTGGACATCAGACTTCAATCCATAATAGTCTTCTAAATTATGCTCGGGTGCCCCTTGGTGGTAGGCGCAAAACTGGTCAGCTTTGTACCAATATGGAAGTTTCTCTGGAACATGGGGAGGAGGTCTAGTTTGAATGTGCTTCTTTTTTACCAAAGATGGGAATAGTTCTATGTAAGTCATAGGTATCGGATCAAATTGCGACCTTCTTTGAGCTTGAATATTATTGTATTGTGGATGGGCCTATTGCTGAGGCTGCTATTGCGGTTGCGGGATATTCTGGTGAATGTATTAAGGTTGTTGTTGTGTAAACTGCGGTTGTTGTTGTCGTTATTGAACTTTTGGGTAAGATTGTTGTAAGAACTGTGGTTGAACTTGTGGTTGAGATTGTTGTAAGAACTGTGGTTGGTAGGCTGGAGCTACCGCTGCTGAGTTGAGAACTGGTGTAATTGTTGCAATATGTTGTTGTTGATATCTCTGTCTTGGTCTTCGATGTACCACCGCACTGACATCTTGCTCTTTCTTATTAGGGAACCCAACTCCGAACTTTTTGAAGTCGCTAGATGAACCACCTTCCTTAACCAATCGTCCCTCACAGACACCTTCCTTGAGACGCATCCCCATATTCACCATGCCAGTGATATCACTTGGTGCACTAGCTATTATTCATTAATTGTATAAAGAACTTATATTCTTCAAGTAGATCTTAGTCATTTCGCTTTCTTCAAGAGGAGGACAAATCTGGGCAGTAATTGTAGAGGTAAATTCGTAACCATGGAGCTATTGGTTAACTCGACGTCAATGAAACCAGAGTCGCTACGACGCTTTTATTATTTCCAAGGAAAAAGGGAAAAGTACGAATAAAACCCCAAAGATAAGAAGTTTTCAAATCAATACTAATAAAATGTTAGAGATTACATGTAAGGGGGTTGGTTACATAGAGGGAAGGTATTAGTACCCAAAGTGTCCTAGGTACTCCTAGGGAGCCATTTTGCGTGTAAGTGTTTTAGTTAAAAATATGTTTGATAAAAATTAGAATGAGGTGATGAGAAAAGAATTCAATTATTTATAATTTTTATGTTTGACAAGACCTTCGGTCTTATGCCTACGGACCAACATAAAAATGAGGGATCAAAACCTCGTAGTTCGTGGTAAAAATTTCTAAGAAATAGGTGGATTGATTTTTACAAAAAGCTTAAAGATCTTTTGTTATCAAATGGAGAATACTCAACCAAACATCCACCGATAATGAGGGTTTTACAACATTTAAGAGGGAGGGCTCCAACTTGGATTCAATCAACAAGTATGCCACTAACCCTTAATAAATGGAAAGACTTATAATCAATATATCATGGAATAGGAGAATTATATCTCAACTAAAGATAACTCAAATCTAAATGCTCTCTTTTGAAAAGTTTAAAAGAAAAAGGCACAAAATGGCCAAAAGGATTAGATGCGGTTATTAGTTTTGTTTATCTTTTGCAGTTAAAGTCAATATGATTAAGTTCATTTACAAGTTTGATTTAAGAAAATGTTTTGAAAATCAATGGCATAAGGCCAAGGTTTCTACTTATTAAAACAAGTCTAAGTTGAAAACACAAGCAAAGAAGTTTTTAAAACAAGGTTTCTATTTAAGAACATTTATCAGATGAATATCCCTTGAAACATACTCAAAGACAAAGCATCAGGCAATCATATTAAGATCAAAATAACAACTTAAGCACAGAGATAAAGATACATCAGATAAACCAAGGGGAGTCTCAGGCTTGTATCAGATGAATGGAATTGGACAAGAAATGTCTCAGATAATGGCATAGGCCAAGAATCCATATCTCAGGGATGTTGCCTACTCTAAGTCCAAAGTCAACTCAAGTCACAAACTGAGATCCAACAGTCCACCAAATTATTTTTTAAGATTTTTGTTATTAATAAGTATTTTAAGGTCCTAAGACCACAAACAAAACAAAATCACAAGCACAATATAATACAAGCACAAAGTATGGCTCAAGTGAGCAAAGTGAAAACGACTGAAACATAAATAAATTGCATAAATTAAATGACAATGAAGGATAAAGTGCTAGAATTTAAATTGCATTAAAGTAAATGACATTAAAAAATCAAGTCAATACAAAGAAATGTTAGTGAAATGTTAGTGGAATTAGCAATTGTTTAAGTCATTCTTTGGAGAACACTCAACCATCCACTCACAAGCATGAAGATATGAACCAAGACATCATCCATGAGAAGGGCTCCAACTTGGATAAATCAACAAGTATTCCACTATCTCTCACAAATGGAAAAAAGGTTAAATCTTCACACAATACCATGAGGAATGAGAGACTTACAATCTCACTTACAAAAATGCTATGCCTTTTGGGACCAATTTAGCTCTATGTTAAGCAATCGTAATTTAACTTATATAGAAGTCACAACTATCTGAGTTCGGGCAATAAAAATATTGGTGTTAAGGCATGCTGGAGACATGGTACAAAGAACCAAACTCCTAAAGCACACCACACACAAAAATAAGAGGGGATGGACTTATCTCAATCAGGCTCACGTTGATTCATCTGACACAAGGTCATTAATGAATCAACTAGTATTTGATCTTGTGAGAAGTCATTGGTCAATGAGGGATTGGGAAAGAAGGAGATGAAGTGAAAAAGAATCCCAAATTGATCAAGGGATGAACTTAATTTAATCAATATCATCCATTCATTTTGAGGGATGAAGTTCAAACTTCATCAACCCCCTAAATCCAATGGTATTGATCAAATTGAAGTCCAATTCAACCAAGAGCAAAGCCAAACAGAAGATGAGTCAATAAAAACTCAACCAAATAGTCCAACATGATAATAAAGCAATTAAACAAATTCAATTCAATTTTAAAATGAATAAAAAAGCATTTTAAAAGATGAAAACACCTCAAATCTCTTCAAATCATCAAATAAATGGCAAGGGATTTATCATAGGTCAAACAAGGTCAAAGGACCTTAGACTAATTTTTTTGGCATTTTTGAAAAGTCAGAAGTATTTAAAATCAATTAAAAACAAGTAAAAAATCATTAAATTCACTAAAAATATCAAATCCAATCCAAAAAATAATTTTAATTCAGAAAATGGAAGAGGAAATTTTTTGAATTTTTTTGGTGAAAGTCCCATATTTTTTTGGATTAATTTGAATTTATAATGAATTTAATATGAAAATGGTATTTTAAAAATTAAAATGAAAAATCAAATTATCAGAAAAAAGGAGGGCCATCAGATCTCCCTCATTAATTGAGGTGGCAGATCTAATGGCCAAGCGCATCACATCCACCGTGGTCACAAGTCAACACACGCGTATGTTGGGTAATCAGAATGGAAGGCCAAGATTAGAACATGGGGACCATATCAGATGACCTGGATCACCAGCGTACCACCGAAGCCCTAGCTCCAGTTATCTTCTCTGGTTACCCTCACCAGACTGGTTCATAAAAAATATTCACAAAAATGCATGATTCATATACTATTTTGAAGAGAAAAATGCCAGGATCTCGAATCTGACCTCCATTTACTCCAATTCTCACTATATATAAAGATATGTGGAATTGAAAAATGAGGTATGCAAATTAAGTTACTTCGATTCAACCTCAAAGTAACTCAATCTTGTTGCCTACATTGGTAGGACTTCAGTCAACCACAAATCAAGCAAAATTTTGGAGAAATGAGAGAGAATCGAAGACTTGAAGTTTGAGAAATTTCACCTTCGGGTGATGAATTTTGATCTAGATCTTGATGCAATTCAATTGTCCTTTCTTTCTCTTGCTTGCAGGAGATGTTCAAGATGAAAATAGTTGTGAATCCTTGGAGTTTTAGCTCAAAAACAGAATCAAAACTAAAACTCGATTTCAAAAAAATCTTAAAGGTTATTCCTTTAATGGGGGTTAGGGGATTTGCAGATCAAAACTTGGGCAAGGTCCTTAAATTCTGAAGCAATGGACATGTACTTATAGGCTTATGAATTCATTTCCACACCATTTGAAAAATTGTCCAAAAATAGAAACTTGTATGCATGGGTGCATGGGCATGAATTTAGGCCCAAATAATGATGTCATCCACTTCCAATTCGTGTGCAATTGATGATGAAGTCATAACATGGAAACATGCAAAAGTAATTATCATTTGAGTGCAAATTCGTCAGATCCCCCCACCTCCGCCTCGACCATAAACCTCGGTCCGATAAGAGAAGATGGCAGACAAAATGGTCGAACAAGAATATCGGGAAGTCGAAAAAATTCCTAGGGTGGCTTGAAGGCCTCCCGTGGTTTAGTCAATAGGAACTAGGATCCCGACCATGTGTTCAGGAAGATTCGACAAAAGGCAGTGGCTGGGGAGCAAAACTTAGAGGCTATTGTCGAGCGGATTATAATGCGAAATGGAATAAGCCCAGGCCTACAGAGGAATGCATACTCTTCACCTTTATCAGATTTTGTTTTACAAACAGTATTGCCTAGAGGGTGGAAAGTACCAAAATTCACCAAGTTCGCCGGAGATACCGAAGAATTTATCGTCGAACATGTTGCCAGATATCAAATCGAAGCTTGCGACATAATGAATAATGAGGATTTAAAGTTGAAATACTTTCCAATTTCTCTTACAAAAAATACGTTCACATGGTTTACGACGGTACCTCCACAATCCATCCAAACATGAACACAATTAGAGAGATTGTTTCATGAACAGTTTTACATTGGCCAGTCTTAAATCAGTCTGAAAGAACTAGCCAACTTCAAACAAAAGACCGTTGAATCAGTTGACCAGCACCTAAACAGGTTTAAACTGTTTAAGGCTAGATTATTTACTCAAGTCTCTGCCATGTGCCAAGGATGGAGAAACAAGAAGCCAATGAATTAGCACAAATCGCCTCTGGGTACAAGGTATCGAAATCCAGACTCAGGGATATTATTGAGATACAGGAAAAGATGGTGTTGAACGTCTTGCCATCACCTAATATGGCAATCCCAAAAACTGGGGGGACGGGACTCCGACAACAGCTTCAACTGCGACAGCAATTTCAGCTACGACGAATGTCTCAAAAAATTTGATTTCGAAATTTTAAGACACGAAGTTTTTGCCATTGAAAATTTGTCACAATCAAATTGTAGAAGATCAATCACAGAGTACTTGGAAAATCCAGTCGGAAACACTGATAGGAAAATCAAGTACAGGGCTTTAAGTTATATACGCCTGGGGAATGAGTTGTTGAAGAAAACTCCAGAAGGAATATTTCTCAAGTGTCTTGGAAATACAGAAGCTTACTTGGCCATATCTGAAGTACACAGTGGATCCTGTGGGGCACACCAAGCAGGCCATACGATGAAGTGGCTGCTATTCTGATAAGGTGTTTATTGGCCTAATATGTTAAAAGATTGTATTGAGTTCCCCAAAGGGTGCCAAGAATTTCAGACGCACGCGAGCGTCCAACACGTACCAGCAAGTGTGCTACACACAATTATCAAGCCTTGGCCTTTTCGGGGGTGGGCATTAGATGTTATCGGTGAAATTCTACCGGCCTCATCGAAACAACAAAAGTTGTTCCAGGTCGGAATAAATTACTTTACAAAATGGATAGAAGTTATCCCTTTGGTAAAAGTGGATCAAGAGGTTGTGATCGAATTCATTCAAAAACACATCATATATAGGTTTGGCATTCCGGAAACCATTACCATAGATCAAGGTTCGGTTTTTATGGGACAAAAGATGCAAGAATTTATCGTCGAAACAGGCTTTAAGTTGGTGACTTCTACGCCTTATTACACCCAAGCAAACGGCCAAGTCGAAGCTGCCAACAAAGTGATAATTATTTTAATCAGAAAACACGTTGCTAAGAAACCTAAGAACTGGCACACAACACTAGACCATATTTTGTGGGCTTATCGAACATCCCCAAAAGAGGCAACGAATTCGACGCCTTTCTGTTTGACATTTGGGCACGATGTTGTGTTACTAGCAGAGATTTGTTTGAAATCAGTCAGGGTGCAATGCCAGAACAATGTCCAGTCGGAATAGTATTGGAAATTGATGTTTGACGAACTGACTGATTTGGACGAAGAAAGATTGGCCGTAATGGACGTGTTAATACGACAAAAAGCGTGTGTGGCCAGAGTATACAATGGAAGGGTTAAAACGCAAACCTTTACAATAAATGATTACGTTTGGAAGGTAATTCTACCTATGGATCAAAAAGATCTAACTTTAGGTAAATGGTCACCAAAATGGGAGGGGTCATTTCGAATAATCCGAACGTTTACGAACAATGCCTACGACATTCAGGATTTGGGTATGGATCGAAGGATCTTGAGAGTAAATGGGAAATATTTAAAGAAATATAAATCTATGCTACAAGAGATTCTAATCCAAACATAGTCAAATATTCATTAATCGGCTAAGAGCCAAGATGATTACAAAGTGGGCCACCGGCCCTACAAAGCCTATTACAAAAGAAAGTCATGCTAGAAATATGGATTTAAAGTCCTCAAAAAAGGTCGTCTCATGACCAATTATGTTGTCGAGAAGGCTCTTCTTCACCTGCGGCTGCTTAATACTGGCCTCGATTTTAAGGGCCTTTTCTCCATGTGAAATCCCTTTTAGAACTTCATGGTCGACCTCATCTTGAGTGGGAAGAGATTCATCCGTATCTACGGAAGCTTTTCGCGTTTCCACTTCAGCAATCTTCTTATTAAGTTCGGCTATTTGGGCTTGATAGTCCAAAATTTGTTGATCCAAGGCTTGTTGTTGGCTGAGAAGCTCCTGTTTCTTGGCCTCAAAGTCACTGAGTTTCTTCTCACACGCTTCACTAAATTCCCACTCAAGCCTCATCTCATTGATCTTGGTCTTGATATGAAGGTCAACATTTGGACAAAGGACAAGGTCCTTAACCAGTTGGATAAAGAAAGCCTCGAACTCAATTAAGTATTTGACAACCGGGGCAGGAAGCTCATGAAGAGCAAGTTCGTCAAGAAGCTTAAAGATGTCGCGGGCCAGACATTCTTCTTCGTCGAGCACAATTAAGAACTCACGCTCAAATAGTAGGTCTTTTAACTGTTGAAGTTTGAGAATAGCAGCAGCATCCGTCTGTGGAGAAGGTACAACAGTCGAAGAAGAAGGTTGTGCCTCAGTCGAAATTTGACATAGTTGTTGCAGTTTCCTTAAAGCCTCTGCCAGATTTCGTTGCTATATAGCCAAGACCTCTTCTAGAGTCAAAGTACTGGTAGAGACTCCTTCGCCAACGACAATCGAGGGGGCTTGAGTTTGTTGAGCAGCGAGATTTTGTTGAGCCTCAGGCGATACGGTTTGAAACTCATTTTGTCTTTTAGGGCTCAAGATAACCTCAGTTGCTTGATTTTCGACCCTCATTTCAACCGCGGGCTCAACTGGAGTCGATTTGGCCACATGTTCCTAGGATAAAAAAGTCAGAACCCACGTTGGAAAGTAAGTTCATGAGTTGGTAAAATACAAAGAAAGACAAGTACCTGAGAAGCCACGCAAGGTGGAGAAACAGAAGGACCATGAGGGGCAAATACCTCACTAAGGTCATCTAAAACTATGGGTTTCATGGTCGAATGAGCGACCCTTGAGGGGGTTTTTCTTAGCTTGGACTTTCTTTTTTCGAGTTGGAGTAGGGGGGTCACCGGTGGCACCTTCGATGTTGGGAAAATGTGCGAATGCACTTTGCCATCAGAATCTTCATTATTGACCAAAGGGACCTCTTCAGGAACCTGGGTCATAAGACAAGTGAGAGGGTGACGAAATTGTTAAAATATAAAGCCTCATGGAAACACTGACACTAAGTACCTTCGATTTCAGAGTCGATGGTGCCCTTTCCTTTTTGAAGGTTTACCATGGGCTGGTTCAGTTGTTGGAACCCTTTTTCGACCCTAACAACAAAGAAAAGGAGTGGTCATTTTTCTCTTTCTGTAAAGCGAGGAAAGGTGAAATAATAGTAGTTACCTTTTTTGGGATTGCATCAGCGTTGGTAGTTTAAATTGTTGCATCGGGAGCATCAGTAGACGGTGGTGGAGGCGGAATTACGCCAGTGAGAATGGAAAAGGCATCAATCATATGTTGAAGAAAGATATCACTAGAAAAATCTTGAAGTTGTTAGTCGGCCCACCATTTGTCAAAATCGGCGGTTGTCAAAAAAGATTATTGGACTTGAACATGGGTAGTTCAAAGCGTTGAGTAGACTTGTGAAAATGCAGGCAAGCTCTATGGTCATCAGCGTTTAAGGATCAACTAGAGCATACGATGTCATCCGAATGTGACACCAAAGGTTTCTGGAGCATTTGACTAAGGGCAAATTGGCGAGCAACCAAGTTGGGTTGGTAACTCATGAAGCCCTATCCTTTCGACCCCGCTTCGATCCTAAAGGATAGCAGCGTAAGGGTCAAAAATGCCCTCCATACAGCATTTAACTGCGCTGGAGCTTGAGGGGAGTCACCTCAGAAAGGAACCTTAAACCATTTTGGGCCAAAGCTTCGGCCCACGAATGGAGCCATACCTGGGGAAAAGTTGTCGGCCTCGATGAACAAATTAAGGCACTTCATGAAAAGATGTTTGTGTAGCGGGAAATTCATGATCATTAAGCTATTGACAAGCTAGAGATCAATTAACAAGAGTCGCCACCGCGCTTTTATTGTTTCCAAGGGAAAAGGGAAAAGTATGAACAAAACCCAATAAGTAAGAAGTTTTCAACTAAAAACTAATAAAAATCAGAGATCACAGGTAAGGGGGTTGGTTACACAGAGGGAAGGTGTTAGCACCCAAAGTGTCCTAGGTACTCCTAGGGAGACCTTCTTGTGTGCATATGTATTTTGTACAAAGTGATGTTTACAAACAAATAGAATGAGGGGATGAGAAAAGAATTCATTAAATATATTTTTGTGTTTGACAAGACCTTCGGTCTTGTGCCTACATACCAACATAAAAATGAGGGATCAAAACCTCGTAGTTCGTGATACAAATTTCAAAATGGATGCATTGATTTTAACAAAATTTTAAGTTTGAAAGGCCCAAAGGCCTAAAATGGTTTGAATGAGTTAGTCCTTTTTGTCTTTTTGAAAGTTTAAGTCAAGTATAGTTAAGTTTATTTACAAGTTTGATTTAAAAAAATAAGTTTGAAAATGCAATGGCATAAGGCCAAAGTTTCTATCTTTTTTGCAAAAAAGTGGTCATAGTTTAGAACAAAAATAGTTCACACAAAGAAGATTTTGAAAATGGAGGGAGATATTTTTAAATTAAAGAAATGGGGAGAAGATGAAGAGACTATCCTATGCACCAAATTAAAAGTTTAGAGTTGAAAAGATCTGCCCAAATGGGTAGCAATCCAATAGACAAAAAAATATCAATAGAAACCCAGAATTCCCTTGGACTTTTAGAATCAAGCAACACACAAATTCACAATTATATTATCTTGAAGAGCAAAGGCATCAAATAAAGATGGCCTCATCCAAGCTTATCCATTCCATGATCTTCTTCATAAATAGCTCATGTAACAAATGAATTTCACAAGTCACAGGTTCAAAATAACAGCTTTACAATGATCATGTTGCATATGAATCTTAGAGAGATCTTCAAAGATGTATTAGATAAATTTCAAATTGCAAGCATTTGGTTCTTCATGAATTGGCATTGGCCAAGCCCTTTAGCTTAGGGAGGTTACCTAGATTCTAAGTCCATTTGTCCAAGATCAAGCCAACAGTCCACTCAAAGTTTTTTTTATGGTTTTTGTGATTATTATGAACATTAATGGTCAAAGACCACACAAACAAACAAAGTATATACAACCAAAATATATCACACAATATGGTCCAAATAGACAAAATGAAAATTGCATTAACATAAACAATTATAATGATATAAACAATGGCAAATGAAATAAAGTGCTAAAAGTAAATTGCATTAAGATAAAAACTTGAAATTAAAAGTCAATAGTTAGTAGGTTAGAGGTTAGTTTTGTTTTGCTTTTGGTTTCAAGATATTCTTTGGAGAACACTCAACCCACTTATCACAAGCATGGATCCTTGAACCAAAACATCTTCCAAAGGAAGGAAAGAAGGCCCAGTTTCCATACAATACCATGAAAGAGGGGAGACTTACAATCTCACTAACTAGAATGCTTATGCCTTTTGTGTCAAAAATTTAGCGCTATGTTAAGCAATCGTAATTGGAGTTATATAGAAGTCATAACCATTTGAGGTCGGGCAATAGAATTTTGGTGTTAATGCATGTTAGAGACATAGTATAATGAACTATGCTCATGAAACATACCACACACAAAAAAGAATATGCAAAAGGTGTGGCTTAATCTCATCCATACTCATGTCAATTTTTCAATTAACTAGCATTAGGACTTTGAGATGTCATAGGCCAAATGGAATTAATGAATTAAGAAGAGGAATGAGATGAAGTGGGAAGGGGATGAATGAGATCACAAATTGGTCAAAGGAGGACTTTTATTAAATTAATATCATTCATTCATTTTGGGAGATGGAATGTACATTCCATCAATCCCCTAAATCCAATGATATTAACTGGACAAAGTCAAATAACCTTGACCAAGGCCCAACAACAATAAGCAAGCTCATACAAGTCAGTACAAATGGTCAACAAAATTTAAATGGCCTTTATTCAATTAAAAATAATAAAATAGTGTATTTAAATCAAATATGTTTTGTTCAATTCTTAAAATATCATCAAAACAACAAAGAAATGGCCATGAGATTTATCATAGGCCAAACAAGGTCCAAGGACCTTGGAGAAAAAATTTCATAATTTTTGGACATTTAAAAATATTTTTAAGCAATTAAAAATAAATGCAAAATAAATTAATTCATGAAAAATATTAATAATGATCCAAAAAATAATTTTAATTCAGAATATGGAAGAGAAAAATATTTGAAATTTTTTGGTGAAAGTCCCATATTTTTTGGATCAATATTGAATTTAATATGAATTATTGAAGAAAATGCAAATAAAACAAAAATTTCGAAAATCAAAAATATGTGGACCATCAGATCTCCCTCATTAATTGAGGTGGCAGATCTGATGATCCAAAGCGTGCGTTCCGCATGTGCCTTAGTCAACTGCGTTGTACAAATGGTAATTAAAAGGGACGATGAAGATTAGAACATAACACATGGATCCTATGGTTCAAGCCTTGCCAACTCATTGCTGGAGCCAGAGCTCCGGTCATCTTCTCCGGTGGACCTCACCTGACTGGTCCACCATGAACCATCACCATAGTGAAAAACAATGACATGTTCTTGAAGAAAAAATGGCACTAAGCTCGAATCTGACCTCCATTTACTCCAATTCCAAATATATTGAGAGATATGTGGAATTGAAATTTGAGGTACATGAACTGAGTTACTTCGATTTGACCTCAAAGCAACTCAATTTTCTTGCCTATATTGGTAGGACTTCAGACAACCAAAGAATCAATAGAATTGAGCAAGAATTTGAGAGAATCGAAGAGTTCAAATTTTTTGAAAATTACCTTCAATGTAGGTCTGGATTCGATGGATCTTGATCTTGCTTGTGCTTGGACTCACTCCACTTGCTTGCAGGAGAAGGATTGAATGGTTTAGAAGCAATGGATTCCTAGAGAATTGAATTCCAAAACAGTGGAGATTCAAGCTCAAGTTTAAACAAATTTATCAGGCTTATCCTTTGAGAATTGAAGGTTTACAATGGGGAATCAAAGCTGGCGCAATCGTGTGTGTATTTCTGAGCCATTGAAGCTCTATTTATAGTTGAATAAAGTGATATTTGTATACTCACTTCCACTTTCCAAATTTGGCAAATGTGATGTAATGTTGCATGGGCGCGCATAGGCCCGTGAAATGATGGCTTGAAGTCCATAATTGAAGATCAGATGTGTTCAAGAAGGCTTGGATTGCAAGGCACATGTACATTGATGCTTGAAGTTTGATCCATGCCAAATGATATCAGCCTGTTTAAGCCATGCGCAACCTATGCATTTCTTATCCAAAATGAATGAATTTGAGCCCTTTGGAAAGGTGAGATCAAGACGAACAACTTTTGTGATCATCCCTTTTTCATTTGGAGCTTGGAACTTGGAGAAATTGGAGGTGGAAGTTTGGAAATATTTCACATATCAAAATTTTTCCAAGTGTCAAGCCATATGTCTCAATATTCCACCTTGCTTAAGTTTTTATGGGATCTTCAAATGAGAAACATGTATTCATCAAAGTTGTAGCTCTCTCAAATACCTTCATAATGGTCACAAATTTCATGTCATTTGGATTGGAAATGATAGAGTTATGCATTTTTGGAGTTTGGAAAAATCACTTGATCAATGGTATAGGTCAAAAGTGACCTATAACGTAGCCTCATATCACATGCTCAAAACAGTTGAATTAGCTCCCACTCTAAACATCAAAGTTGAAGTAGACACATTGAATTTTATTTTGCAACTTGGAAATATTTCATCTTAGAAAAATTGAGCAAGTTATGGGCTTGGGAAGTTGACTTTCAAATTAGGGTTTAGACAAAATGACCTATAATGTTTCAACATAGAAAATGATTTTCCAAGCAAAAATAGCTCTAGGTCTCAACATGAAAGTTGTTTGGAATGTCATTTAGAGTAAGTTTTCTCTTGGAATCATTTTAATATGGTGAAAATTGTAGGAGATAGGGTCTAGGGAGACCCAAATTTGATCAGATGAATTCATCTGGCCAACCACCATCAACCAACTTGCTAATTTACAATTCTATTGACTTTCTTGGCTCATGGTAGGTCATATATGCATAAGATGATGAAATTTAAAGTGTCCCTTGAGAAATTTGATCAATTGGTGAGATAGCTTGTTGGAGAAGTTACTCAAGATACCCAGTCAAACTAGGGTTTCCAAGGCAAATCACCCTCAAACTCTTGAAGAAGATTTGATCAATATATCATGTAGAGGTCATTAGGACTCATATATGATACTTATAGCCATTCTTGAATCAATTCTTGGTTGTGCTCTTTGTTCATGAGGGTCTCAAACCCTATATGTGAACTTGATGAATTAATGAGATCATGCCATTCCTACAAAAGAGTTAGGCAAATGCAAAGCCATATTTTTGGTATTTCAGTTAGTAAAATGATAATATAAAAGTATGATATAATCACAAAGTGCTTGGTGATCTCTCCCAAGACAAACCCAATGAAAGAGGGGTAAGGAGAATGCCAAGACATGATCCCAATGCTTATGCTCATGATGGAATTGCATGAGGGATCTTAGGGTCAAAATTGGAGTCTTACAGCTGACCCTATTTAAGGATATTCTAACTGAGGAGGTGAAGGTTAAAATCTTTGGCTCGACTCAGTAGAATGGGTTTAAATAACAAAATAGAGAAACAAATTTTGGTCCCTAAGAGACCTCATAATGCATATGATATGAATGCAAAAGTTAATGCTCTGTGGGGAAATATTGCCACAAAGGAAAAGAAATAAGAGAGACCAAAAATCCTCAGGAGCATAATGCATTCCATAAGGAAAACTCACTGGGGAGACAGAGACTCTGGGGGATAAAAATAGTTATGCGTAGGCCAGGCTACGACTTAAAAAATACTGGGGGACTGGAGGGATTCCACACAAAATGGAAAGACTCGGCCGGGGAAACATTTGCAGGGGATACGAGTAAGTCAGGATAAAACTGAAGTACTCGACTCGTGCAGGGGAAAGAGATTTCACTAAGGAAATGCACACTCAACTCAACTGGGGAAGAAATAAACTTCAACACAGGAGGAGCAGAAATCTATTATCTACTACCTTTTACTGGGTAAGGAGACAATAAAGATCTGACAGAGAGAACATCCGTCATCGGTTAAGATGAACATATCAAGGATGACTCATTGAGGAACGTCAGGAGGGAGTATTCATTACCGGTTACTGGGTTAGATTAGCCTTGTTGGGGATAAACTGCAGAAAAATAGGATTTACAACTACCAGTTACTAGGCAGAAGACCAAAGATGAGAGTATCCGTCATCGGTTACGATGAACATATCAAGGATAAACTCGACAGGGAAGAAAATCCGTCACCGGTTAAAGTGAACATATCAAGGGAAGACTTGCTTGGGAACCGCCAAGGAGGATACCCGTCATCGATTATGATGAACATGTCAAGGATGTACCAACTGGACAAAAAGGGTAATTACATCTATCGAAAACTAGATAGAAAACCGTCGAAGAGAGAATCTGTCACCGGTTAAGAAGAACATATCAAGGATAGACTCTGCGAGGGGACAAAGTAGGATTTACAACTACCGGTTACTGGGTAGAAGACCAACCGAAGAAAAATTCGTCATCGGTTAAGATGAACATATCAAGGATAGACTCTGAAAAGGAGAGAAAATAGGGATTACATCTATCAGTTACTGGATAGAATACCAATCAAAGAGAAAACCCATCACCGGTTAAGATGGACATATCAAGGATAGACTATATGAGGAAAAAAATAGGGATTACAACTACCTTTTTATTGGGTAGAATATCAAAGAAGAGAATATCCGTCACTAGTGAAAGTGAACATATCAAGGATAGACTCCTGCGGGGGAAAAGAAAGATATCTGTCACCGGTTAGGATGAACATATCAAGGATATACTTCCAGGGGACTCCACTGAGGAGAACAATGGTACTTTTGCCGGGTATTGGGCAAGAAGTAACAAACTGCAAACTAAGAAGAATATTACTAGTTACTGGGTAATAGACTCTTAGGGGACCAAAACATCTATCTAGGTAAGAGCTAGAAAGAAAACAGTCAATCAAAACTCAACCCAATGAGGACATAACTCAATGGGAGAAATTCCACCCAGAAAATTCACTGGAAAGGAAACTGAAATAATAATCTTCCACGAGGAAACAGACTCAGTGGGGAAACAGAGAAAGGTTAAAGTCTTTCTGCTTAAGGGGCTGATCCTCTATAATTTGAGGGAGGACAGACACCAGATTTGGTATGGGGATAAAGTACCGCCATAACAGAGAATGAGAATCTCAAACAAATCAAATATGAAGATGCACAATATGCAAATCATGAAATTATATGAATGTATATATGTATATGTATATATGATGATTATGCTGACAAAACGATCACAAAGGATACAGAGGTGTCGCAAAGAAATTGAACCACCGGTACAATCCTCAGTCAATCCATAAAATATGGAGACAACTGCCGGAGAACAGAGAGATCAACATCCAAAAATCCCAACCCTAGCTGAGGATGGAGGAGATCTGTTGAGGATAGAACATCTGATCTGTAAGGAGTTTTAGGTCAACACCATTAAAATGGGAGACAACCCTACAGAGAAAATAAATCAACAAAAGCTGCTCAAAAACAAGGAGGAAACTCTGACTGGGAGCAAAAGCAATCTACTGGGGAAGATCAACCAATCTCTGAAGATCAACCTTGCTGAGGAAATACAAACTTCGCTAGGGATGTACAAACTCCGCTGGGGAAGGCCGAAACTCTGTTGGCGACAAGGACACGCCACAGGGTATCTGAATCAACCAACTCAGCTGGGGATAAAGAAGTTCCACTGGGGATTAAACACTCTACTGGGGAACTGAATTTATAAACTGAAGATGACGGCATTCCATTGAGGAAATGAATCAACACTAATGTCTAGGGATACCCGAAGAGTTACTGCTTGGGGAACCACAAATGCTTCGCACTTAAGGACTTGCTATCCATTGAAATGCGGTTGATATTATTGTTACTTGCTTTGGAAAAGTTCTTGCTTTTATTTTTTTAAAGAAAACTTGATTTTGATTTAAAACTTTAATGATCATAATAAAATTTAAAATTATTGGCTGAAGTAAATGAGAGCAGAAACAATTTGGATAAAGGCTAAACTTTATTTAATAGGATGGTAGTCTGTAAATGACAAGACTCCCTAGATTTTACAAAGTTGAAAATGGTAATTTACATGGAAAAGGGTTACATTGAATACAAATGATCCTTAATCCTTCTACCAACTCTTGACATCCACTGTGCTCTTGACCGCTGTTGGGGTGATGAACTGATGTCAACCCTTCGAAATCACTGAAGATTAGCAGAATGCAGTTACTTGCCATAATCCCTAATTTTTGCATAAGTTGCCCCAAGGTGGGGTACTTAACTTATCGGGAAATTCTTTCTGTTTTTATGTCTCTAATTTTTGCCTGGATCGCCCTTTCGGGTTTTCAATCCACCAAGACGCTCATTTTTGCCTAAGTCGCCCTTTTGGGTTTTCAACTTAGCAAGCTATTCTTTTCTTCTTTTAGGAGAATTATTTCTTGACTGCATCTGCGTTCACAATACGAGTGAACTCTTCACCATCCATAGTTGTAAGAATCAGGGCACCGCCTGAAAAAGCTCTCTTAACAACATATGGGCCTTCATAATTGGGAGTCCATTTTCCTCTGGAATCTGGCTTGAACGTCAAAATCTTCTTGAGCACAAGGTCACCTTCTCTGAACACTCGAGGTTTGACCTTTTTATCAAAAGCTTTCTTCATTCTCTGTTGATACAACTGACCATGACACATGGTAGTCAACCTCTTCTCTTCAATCAAATTCAGCTGATCGAACCTGGTCTTGCACCATTCAGCTTCAGTCAACTTGGCTTCCATGAGCACACGCAATGAAGGAATCTCAACCTCTACAGGGAGCACTGCTTCCATACCATATACAAGAGAGAAAGGGGTTGCCCCTGTTGAAGTGGGGACGGATGTACGATGCCCATGTAATGAAAATGGGAGCATCTCATGCCAATCCTTATACGTGACAACCATCTTCTTGATATTCTTATTCGCAGCTTCAACAGCCCCATTCATCTTGGGTCTGTAGGGAGAAGAATTATGATGTGCAATCTTGAAGCCTTTGCAAAGAGCTTCCACCATGTTGTTATTCAAGTTCGACTCATTATCAGTAATGATCTTACTTGGAACACCATAACAGCATATGATCTGATTCTTGATAAACCTTACAACAACTTACTTGGTTACATTTGCATACGATGCCGCTTCAACCCATTTCATGAAGTAGTCAATTGCCACTAAAATGAAATGATGTCCATTCGAAGCTTTGGGCTCAATCATCCCAATCATATCAATTCCCCACATGGAGAAGGGCCATGGGGAAGAGATAACATTCAAAAGTGTCGAAGGAACATGAATCTTATCAGCATATATTTGACACTTGTGGCACTTCTTCACAAATTTGCAACAGTCAGATTCCATTTTCAGCCAATAGGAACTTGCTCGCAACATCTTATTTGCCATCGCATGTCCATTGGAATGAGTCCCAAAGAAACCTTCATGCACTTTGGTCATCAACAAGTCCGATTCGTGTCTATCCACGCATCTGAGCAAAACCATGTCGACGTTTCTCTTGTACAGTATATCACCATTCAAGTAGAAATTACCGTCTAATCTTCTCAAAGTCTTCTTATCTTTCAAAGATGCCCCAGGCGGGTAAATCTGACATTGGAGGAAATATTTGATGTTGTAATACCACGACTTCTCGTCTTTGATCTCGTCAACAGCAAACACATGAGCTGGCCTATCAAGACGCATCACAGATGAATTGGGAACTTCATTCCAATATTTCACTACATTACAAGAGCATCTGCCATCCGGTTTTCATCTCGAGGAATATGATGACTCGCATGATCTCTATATGGTATTAAACCGAGTTGATTCGTCTCCCATTCTCCTTTGATCAGATTCACAACCAAAGCCGAATCACCGAAGACATCTAAATACTTGATTCTGAGATTCATGGCCTCTTCAAGCCCCATAATGCAAGCTTTATATTCTGCCATGTTATTTGTAAACTTGAAAGTCAATCTAGCTGTAAATGGGAGATGCGTGCCTTGAGGATTAATAATCACTGCCCCAATGCCATTTCCATATTGATTAACAGCTCCATCAAATACCATGCCCCAACGGGAACCAGGTTCTGGCCCTTCTTCAAGCAATGGTTCATCACAATCTTTCATTTTCAAGTACAAAATCTCTTCATCAAGAAAGTCATACTGCACTGACTGATAATCTTCAATTGGTTGGTGAGCCAAATGGTCAGCCAAGATACTACCTTTGATCGCTTTCTGAGATTGGTATTCGATATCATACTCTGATAACAACATCTGCCAACGGGCAATCCTCCCAATCAAAGCAGGCTTCTCAAATATATACTTGATCGGATCCATTTTGGATATCAACCAAGTGGTATGATTCAACATATACTGACGTAGACGCTTAGCAGACCAAGCCAATGCGCAACAAGTCTTCTCAAGCATTGAATACCGAGTCTCACAGTCGGTGAACTTCTTACTGAGGTAGTAAATTGCAAATTCTTTCTTCCTAGTCTCATCTTGTTGACCAAGAACACAACCCATACTATCTTCTAGCACAGTCAAATACATGATCAACGGTCTTCCTTCAACAGGTGGAGACAAAATTTGAGGTTCAAGCAAATATTCCTTGATACTATCAAATTCTCTTTGGCAGTCCTCGGTCCAATCACAAGACTGATCTTTCCGAAGAAGCTTGAATATAGGCGCACATGTGGCAGTCATGTGGGAAATGAATATGGAAATATAATTCAAGCGGCCCAGAAAACCTCTGACTTGCTTCTCAGTTTTGGGCGCATGCATCTCTTGTATTGCTTAGACCTTGGCAGGATCAACTTCAATACCCTTCTCGCTGACAATAAAGCCTAACAACTTACCAGAACGAACACCAAAAGTACACTTATTGGGATTCAAGCGAAGTTTATACTTCCTCAAACGCTAGAATAACATCAATAAATGCTCAACATGTTCCTCTTTATCAATCGATTTGGCAATCATGTCATCGACATAAACTTCAATCTCTTTATGCATGATATCATGAAAAAGAGTAGTCATTGCCCTTTGGTAAGTTACACCAACATTCTTTAGACCGAAAGGCATCACTCTATAACAGAATGTTCCCCCGGGTGTAATGAATGTGGTCTTCTCCATATCTTCGGGTGCCAACTTGATTTGATTATATCCGGAAAATCCATCCATAAACGAAAAGACTTTGAATTTAGCAGTATTGTCTACCAACATATCAATGTGTGGCAGAGGGAAATCATCTTTCGGACTGGCTTTATTCAAAAATCTATAGTCAACACACATGCGGACCTTTCCATCTTTCTTCGGCACAGGCACAATATTGGCCACCCATTGCGGATACTCAGTAGTCATAAGGAAACCGACATTAATCTGCTTCTCAACTTCCTCTTTGATCTTCACAACCATATCAGGATGTGTTCTTCTCAACTTTTACTTTACCGACGGGCATTCTGGCTTCAACGACAATCTATGCTCCACAATCTCAGAATCCAACCCAGGCATGTCTTGATAGGACCAAGCAAACACATCTGAATACTCTCGAAGAAGATCAATCAACCCCTTCTTAGCATTTGGACACAGTCGAGGCCCAATCTTGACTTCCTTCACATCATCTGCGGAACCCAAGTTGACTAGCTCAATCTGTTGTTCAAATGGTTAAATAATATTTTCATCTTGCTCAAGAAGGCGGGACAATTCCTCACTAACTTCTACATCACTTTCCTCCTCATGTTCAAACACAGGGAATTCAAAATTTGGAGAAGGAGAAGGATCATTGTACTCAATGGGTTTAGGAACCAACCTGCATAATTATTTGATATTTTGATTTTAGAAAAGTGAATTTGTGACCAAATATTATGCAGATGGACAATTATATTGTTTATTTATGTTTTTTGGTGATTACCATTTTCAGAATAAAGCAAAAAGTAAAAATAAACATCAAAGATGTAGATGAATAGAATTAAGTTTATTGATGATCAATTTAAAATGCCCAAACAATGTTCACTTCTCCCTTAGGCATAGGAGAAGGATTTTTTTTTAAAAATATAAAAGTAATTACTTATATCGATGCAAATTAACAGGAATATCAACGGCAGTCCAATTGTTGTATGTTTTTCCATGCGTTACAAAGTTGGTGCAGTCTTCCTCTTTGCTATCCTCTAGCACATCAACTAAGTGTTGTTCATTGCCATGAATGAACCATCCGCTACGGAAGCTAAGTTGCATATCCTCAGATCTAATAGCTGACGAGCCCTTCTGGAACCCTAAACCAGTTTTGCCTTTGTTGTCGGAGACCTCTACCATGCGCCCCCACTGATCAACAGAATCTTCTTCTACAATCTTCTGAACATCTTTCAACGAGGACATAGGTGCCCCAACTCTCTTCTCAGCAGCAATAGACAAGGCTTGGAACGGAGTTCCAACCTCATCCTCAGCTTCAACATATGAGAAAGATGACAGATGGCTAACCAACAATGCCTTCTCTCCTCCCACAATCACTAGCTTGCCATTCTTGACAAATTTGAGTTTCTGGTGCTGAGTGGAGGTAACAGCCCCTGCCTCGTGAATCCATGGCCTTCTCAATAAGCAATTGTAGGCCGGGTGGATATCCATTACTTGAAAAGTGATCTGAAAATCACTCGGACCTATCTTAACTAGAAGGTCCACTTCACCAATAACCGTTTTGCGCGAGCCATCGAAGGCTTTGACAATTACCCCACTATACCTCATGGGAGCTCCTTGGTAAGATAACTTTGACAATGTTGACTTCGGAAGCACATTGAGTGACGAACCAGTGTCAACTAGCACATTTGACAAAGAATCTTCCTTACAGTTCATTGAAATATGAAAAGCCAGGTTATGATTTCTTCCCTCCTCAGGGAGTTCTTCGTCACAGAAGCTCAAATTATTGCATGAAGTGATGTTAGCCACAATGTGATCAAATTTATCCACAGTAACATCTTGCTCTACATACGCTTGTTCAAGAACTCTCTACAGTGCTTCTCTGTGTGCTTCAGAATTCAAAAGCAGAGACAACACATAAATCTTTGAGGGGGTTTGGAGCAGCTGCTCAACCACATTAAACTCACTCCTTTTGATCAGTCGGAGTACCTCATCATCATCATTGGTTTTCAAGTTGTTGGATTCACCAGATTTATCCTTTGAACAACCAATAGGATCTACATCAGGTATCTCCATCTTTTTAACAATAACTATTTCCTCTGGGACCACCGACCCAAACACTCAACCACTGCGGGTCACCTTCGTAACATCAGCAATGCTCACCATTAAACTAGTCGTAGGTAACAGGACCTCTTGACCATTCTTCATCATTGTAGCATTATACTGGTACGGTACAGTCTTATCAGATGAATATGGGACTATGCCCACTAACCGTATTACCAACGGTGATACTGATCTTTGACTGACATTCTTGTTGCTGCTGCTATCATACTGAATTACCAACCACTCTTGTTGCTTGAAAACGGGCACTATGAAATTGACATTGTCATCTACATGACGGGATTGACAAATCTGGATCATGCCTTCATCCATCAGACACTGGATGTCCCTTTTCACCACAACACACCCTCTTGGGTTCATGCTACACACAACACAACCATCATGGTCATGTTCACAGTCACTCACCATACATATGTCCTTGTGTATCTGCACCAAGGCTCCACGGATAAAATGCACATCAAAAACTTTGTACTCACCAGGACAACCATCCAGCATATTCACTGTGGAGTTCCCATGAGCGGGCAAAGGTTTTGCTTTCACATTCGGCGCGCGGTCCTCAAAGGACACCATACCACTCTTCATGAGCTTTTGAACCTCATATTTCAATGGATAGCAGTTTTCAATATCATGCCTAGGTGCGCCTTGGTGAAAAGCACAACGAAGCTCAGGTTTATACCATCAGGGAAGTGGTTCTGGGATCTGCGGTGGGTTCCTCGGTTGAATTAAGTTCTTAGGGACCAAGGATGGATACAGCTCTGCATACGACATAGGAATCCGGTCAAAAGAGACATTCTTCCTCTTAAAATTTTGTTGATGCTGATTATTGTTGATATTGTTGTTGTTGTAGGTGTTCGTTCTTTGTTGCAGTTGTTGTTGTTGACGTTGATGTTGTTGTTATTGTTGTTGAACTGGTGTTGTTTGTTGATTAGAAAATACCGGAATAACGGAAGACACTTGATGATGATGATGTTGACGGGGTGGTGGATTTCTTCTTGCTTGAGGCCTCCTCTGCCTCCCACTGGAAATTGCATTCATATCACTGTCCTTCCTCTTGCTGAAACTCTTGCCATACTTCTTACTTGTTGACGCCTCATCTCTCGACAGACGTCCTTCACGGACCCCCTCTTCAAGTCTCATCCCCATGTTTACCATTTCGGTAAAATCAATGGGGGCACTAGCGATCTGATGCGGTTTTACGCAAGTATACGAACACGTCAGAGTAATATAAAAGATTTGTCGAATCCACAGAGACCAAGTGTCAATCTATCGTTATCTGTCGTTATGGTGTTTATCAAAGGCAATCGAAATAGGTGTTTTTGGAGTGTGCAATGAAAAGTAAAGTATTGAAATAAAGATATAATTAATAAAGACAGGGTTGAATATAATTCACGTAATTAATTAATAATCCAAGTACTTTCTAATAGAGCTACTTATGGGCAATGTTTCCTACTTTGAAAAGAACTAATTTAACAGGAACTGTCGCTTTCGCGTATTCAGAACCGAGTTGTACTCCCTAATCAAACCCTCTTATTTTCACTTATAAAAAGGCGCGCATTGCGTTAGAGTAGTAAACCTATTTTTAAGAAATATAGTATGTTGACTAAGTTGAAAAGTATTATAACCTGGATTTCTTAACCAAAAGAGGTTCTAACGAACCAGACTCTAAACTTATAAACGCGTCCGAAAATAGTTTTAAAATCTCTTTTCTTCTTAATGTTAAAAACTCCTAATGAACTAGACAAAGCGCTTTCGCTGTTTTTGAAATAGTTAAAAACAATTAAGTTTAAAAAGATGTTGGACGGCTTTCGATCTTACCCAACGAAATTGAAGTGCGGGAAAACTTAAGTTGAAAGTTAAAATAGCCCTTAAGTGCTTCTATGAACAATTGTACGGATTATCGATTCAATTACGATCCTTACATTCTAACCTTATAAATTTAGTTAGACATGGTAAAGTAAAAGTGCATTAAAATAAATAAAAGTAGTGCGAGTGCGGAAAATAAATAAAAGTAGTACGAGTGCGGAAAGTAAATAATTTAAAGCGAGTGCGAGGAAATAAATAAAAGTAAAGCGAGTGCAAGGAAATAAATAAAAGTAAAGCGAGTGCGAGGAAATAAATAAAGTAAAGCGAGTGTGAGGAAATAAATAAAAGTAAAGCGAGTGCGAGGAAATAAATAAAGTAAAGCGAGTGCGGGAAAATAAATAAGATAAAGACAAGTAATAAAAACCTGCTCCAATTGGAGGGTTGAATAAATTGCAAAGCGGAAATGAAAATGGCGGCAGGATTAAATTCCTTCCAAAGTGCTCCAAACTCGATTACAGACTCTATCACAGACTCGATTACACAATTGTGGTAACACTCCAATGCGAAGCGATTACCACTTTATAAAACTGAATATATGCCTAAGTGAAACAAAGTTGCTCTGAGTTTGCCTCTGCTCTAAGTTTGGATGATTTTAAAAGTGAATTTGAGTTTCTATTTATAAGCAAGTAAAAAGATGGAAATGACTTGGATGCCCTTCAACTTGAAAATGGGAGGGAAACTATTTTCCTCTTGTGGCGCCCGCCACAAGGCCAATCTGAGGCGCCTTAGTGGAGGTAGTGGGGAATGTGGGAGTTGAGGGAAGTTGAGCTTGGACACGTCATGGCAGGGTCTATGGCGCCAACCATGGGGTAGGCCACAAGAACAAAATGCTGAATTTTAGGGTTTTTGGCTCTTTTTCGCTCCTTTTCTTGATCGGGGATCCGATTAAAGTAAAAACCTGAAAATAAAGAAAAACATAGCAATAACATAATAAAATGATAATAAAACAACTAGAATGCATGTGAAATCGGAGTCGAAAATACGGTAAATTTTAGTGTTATCAAACTCTTCCACACTTAAACCTTTGCTTGTCCTCAAGCAAAACATTAAAAAGCTCATAAAAGAAAATTTGTGTAAACGAGTGTTTTAGGTAAAAATTCTAAGTTCAAGTCGGGATGCAGTGATAGGTACTAACTGAGTGAACTAAGGGTATCATGATGACACTAATCCGCAAATACGGACATAAACTTCATTCCTATATTAACCAACCCATATTATCCCACAATACCTAGGTCTGCCTCTTCATCTCTTTTGTGTCCTTTTCATTCAGGCGCAATCACATTAAGCCCGTTATCCGTACATGCTTCGTAGTAGAGTGGCCTGTTAGTGATTATGATCTGAGCATGGGGTTTCTGGCACATAAATATGTGTAAACCCTTTTATTGGACCCAACTGTAGTTGTGGGGGATCAGATCGTAATCCTCCCTACCGAGTTCAGTGCCAGATACCTCTGAACCAACTAACAGTGGGTAAGTTTTTCTTTTTCTTTTTCTTTTTCTTTTTCTTTTTCTTTTTGTAGCAATTTTTTACAATTCTTTGGTTTAAATGACTTTGTGAGGTTCACCTATACCGGAGTTGCCTTTTTGCTTTCTTTTTTTTATATATTTTTTTGTTTTTCTGGATCATTCACTTATTTTCATCGGTCCCCTACGTAGAGGATGTGTAGGCCAGAGCTGACTGCTGAGATAAACTACTTAGGACTTATACGGAAATGATGATTAAGTCCATGGTATATGGGGTTTCGGGAATGGTTCCTATATTTACGAAGTCTATGGTGCTAAAATAATACTGATGTTTCGCAAAGTTCTCCCAAGTCACCGCATCCTTACTCAAAACATGTCTTTAAAACCTAAAAACTTTCGGAATAACAGTATTTTCTTTTGCAAAAAATTTTTTTTTTTGTGGGGCTAAAGGTATGGGGAGGTAGGATTGCACTAAAGATATACTATATTTGGTGACTCGTTAGACTCATGCATTATACTAAAAAGCAAAATAAACAACTGAAAGGAAATAACAATAAATAAACTATCTAAAAACAGTAAAGAAAAAGCGATAAAGGAAAAAACGAGAAAAGCAATAAAGAAAGACGATAGAGTCTCCTCCCACACTTAAATCGAACATTATCCCCAATGTTTCGAAATAAGATAAGGGAAGAGTTACTTGACAACCTAATGCTGACCACTAGTGCCCTCGCCATCCTGAGGTGGACGACGGGATCGGGTACGACGACGGTCTCTCTGATCCATCCTGGCATCAAGGCATCCTGAGCGGTCCTCACCTCTCGAAGGTTACCTATAATGGAACCTTGAGTGGCTTTAATTAGTGCCATGTGTCTCTGGTGGTAGTTTTGTTGACGGGCTTGTGAATTTGTGATCGTTTGCAGAGACTGTAGAACAATGTCGTGGGACCTGTCTGTCCTCTGCTGCGACTCTTGCATGAAGCACATGTTGTCCGCCATTTGTTGCTGGATGGTAGAGAGTAGGTCGTCACGCCTTTGCTCTCTAGCCATGTGGTCACGCCACATCTCCTCTGTAATATAGAAGCCAGGAGTGGTACCTGCAGAAGAAGAAGATGGTGCGGTGTGTGGTGGTGAAGGATGATGGGGGGACACATGGGGTACGGGAGATCTCTCTCTCCGATCATATTCATCATTAGTGTCATGTCCCGCCTCATCAGGAATGTTAGGAGGAAGAGGACCCAAAACAGGTGGGGCATCTAAAGCGTAGGTCCAATTCCTTTCATCTCGTACATATGTACGTCCAGTGCACGGTAAAACAACAGAAGGGATGGCTACACCATGAACCATAAGCATATAGCCTCCTTCTCTCCTCGAGCGACACAATTTCATGTCTCTCAGAAATTTTAGGTTAATTGTGCGAGGAGGTAAGGGTTCTAGGGTAGCCATCTCATCGTTCAGGTTAAGCGCCCGAGCAATAGATGTAATCAATCCACCAAAAGAAATCGGTCCCGCTTTATTCAAAGTTAAAGTCATATGAGCAAGCATGAACGGGACCGAATTAATACGTCTATTTGTGAGGCTCCCTTGTAAAAATAGAAGCTCTCTAGCATTAACCTTATTTGGATTCTCCCAGCCAAAAATAGTGCATGCCAACAGATATCTAAAAACTCTGATGGTCGGGTTATGGATAGTTGAGGCAAGAACTCCTTCAAAAGAGTTTATGGAAGTGTTTGATAAACGCTCCCAAAAGGAAAATACCTCAACAGACCATTTGGAATCCAAAGGGGCCTCACAAATAGCACCATCCCCATGAGGGATTCCTAACAAGCTGGCTAGTTCGTCGGTACTGAATTGGTATTCAACAGCAAACATTCTAAATTTGACAGTACCAATTGTGCTAGCAGTGTTAGGGTTGACAATATAAATTAAGGAACTCAAAAATTCAATTGTCAACCGCTCATAGGTAGGTTCTTTATTGGAAAATAAATTATGCAAACCTAAATTATCTAATAAATGAAATATGCTATGATAGATACCTAAAGTGTAGAGACAGTTTTCGTCAACATACCTTGTCGGGAGGATTTCTCGATTTTGCAACCGTTCAATAATTTTTCTTTGTCTATCCCCCGGTTTCCCTCCTCGAAGAATGAATCCGTTAAACTCCATTTGAAAAGCTCTTGAAAAGTGATGAAGAAGATGAAGTGGTTTGTGAAAAGGTTGGATTTTTACAAAATCCGACAAATGAAATCGAAAATGGAAATTGGAATAATGATTTGTGTGGTGTGGTGGTTAGAAAAGTATGAGCTTTTTGTGGGTTCAAGGATGTCTTTCCAAGGTGAAAAAATGGGTTTGGAAGGTTGTAAGTTGCAAAAATGGTGAAGAAAGGGGTTCTGCCCCGACCTTTTACAGACGCTGTGGCGGGCGCCACAGGGTCTATGGCGGGCGCCACAAGGCAAAATCTGGCTGGGCCGGATTTGGGTCCTTTGGCTTGGGCTTCTCTTGTCTTTTGGCTTTGAGGGGTCCGGATAGCATTTGTCTTGTGATTTTCCTAGCATCATTGACTTGCATAATTTTATAAAGGTAAAAACAAAAATAAAAATGAAACTGAAACAAAAATTAAATATTAGACTAATAAATAAATAAATAATTGAAAAAATAAAATGCAAATAAAACAAACATAAGACATATATAGATAAAAATAGAAATACCGATGTATAGATGTAGTTTATATAATATTCCAAATGCGATAAAATAAGACGAGTTATGTAAATACGAGAAATATAAAAAGGAGATAAAATAAGATTAAATGGTGAGATCATATAGTGGGGATGTCATCTTCCTGAGAGGAACCACGGAGCATGGATACTTCTTGCTTGAGCTCTACGATCTCCTGATATAGACAATCGGCTTCAGTAACATGGGTGAGATCAGACACTCCCATCTGTAAAGTGAGGTCAGCCACCTCCTGTCTAAGCTCTGCGATCTCTCTATGACACTCAGCAATCTGAGTGCGGATGTCGGGTGTATGCAATGAAAGATTATTAGAGAAAACAGTGATTCTGGGAGATGGTGGTGTAGGCGTGTATTCAGCAATGGATGGTGATCTCGGTTCCTCGACGGTCTCTCCCTGGCCCTCCAGAGCATAACTCCAATTCGCTGGATCATGCATACTGGTCATCATAGGATCTGGCAGTGTGAAATAGTGAATAGCCTCACTGTCGACTAGCAATCAGAACTGACATGGGTGGAAAGAGGCTCTCCTCATCAACCCTCTGGTCAAACAGAAGTCGATGTCCATGGTAGTGTACCCACAGTGGGTCCGAAGATGTAACAGCTTGCGAGATAGACCTAAAGCGATAGCAATCTGCATGATTCCGCCAACATGGATGACTCCTTCGGTGGATTTGGAGATACCGCTGAGACTGTATAATAAAAAGTTCCCACATGCTACTGGGCGAGACTGGGATGCACATAATAATAGGAAGATCTCCTCTTCACTCAGTAGTGTCTCTACATCCGGCCTTCCCAGGAAGGAGTGTGCTAATATCATCTGAAAGTATCTGAAGGCTGGGTTATGTATGACATGAGACAGCTGCATAGATGGATCCTGGCTTCCGCCACCCGATATATCACTCCAAAACTTCTCAACCTCCTTACCCAGGAAATATCCCATAGGTGTCTCCGGGATATCATCAGGAGTGGTCTGGAAACCCAATAAGTCGCCGAACTCTTTCTGGCTGAAGGAGTACTCAACCCCGAAAATCCTGAAAGCAACATACCCATCTGGTCCATAATATGGGTCGTAATCGAATGAACTCAGGAACTCCAAAGTCAGGTTCCTATATGTGTTACTCAAGTCATCAACAAACTCATCCCAGTGAAGCTGGTGGCTAAGGAATCGGATACTCGGCTCGATACCCAGTGCCTCCATACACTGCTGATCAGGATAACGTGTGGGTGCCATAGGGTGCTGATACAAAGCAATGTAGCGCTCCCTCTGAGCATTATCTCTATAGACCACGTGCATGTCATCGAAATCCTGCATCCTGTAAAAGTTAAGAAAGTGATCCTGAAAATACAAACCATTCAAATCTTAGTCTCAATGCAAAATATGATAAAATAAAATAAAAATAAAATAAATGCGAAAAAGTAAAATGAAAGAAAAACCATGGGTTGCCTCCCACGTAGCGCTTGTTTAACATCATTAGCTTGACGATTGGAATTTATACACCTGTAGTAGTAGGAATCGGTAGATCAATCAGGGTGTGGCTCGAGTAGTATGCTGGAATGTCTCCTCCTTCGTAGAGCTTCAGTCTTTATCCATTTACAATGAATGGACTACAGGTATCATTCTTGATTTCTACGGCTCCAGATCTCAGAATCTTGGATACTTCGAAAGGACTGGTCCATCTTGAACGTAGCTTTCCAGGGAAGAGTCGTAACCTAGAGTTAAAAAGGAGAACATGATCGCCTATATTGAAGTTTTTCTTTACTATTCTTTTGTCGTGATCGGCTTTTGTCCTCTCTTTGTATATTTTTGCATTCTCGTAGGCAGATTGCCTAAGTTCTTCTAATTTATGAATGTCTAGGGTACGCTTTTCTCCAGCGGCTAGGTAGTCTAAATTCAAAGTTTTAATAGCCCAATAGGCCTTATGCTCTAATTCGAAAGGTAAGTGACAGGATTTTCCATAAACTAGTTGATAAGGAGTAGTTCCTATAGGGGTTTAGAAAGCGGTTCTATAGGCCCATAATGCTTCTTGAAGCTTCTGAGACCAGTCTCTCCTAGAAATAGAAACAGTTTTCTCTAGGATTTGTTTTATGTCCCTATTAGATACTTCTACTTGGCCACTAGTCTGTGGGTGGTATGGTGTTGCTACTCTATGCCTAACTCCACATTTTCTTAAAAGTTTCTCAAATGTTCTCGATATAAAGTGTGATCCTCCATCGCTTATGACTAAACGTGGTGTTCCAAATCTAGGGAATATATAGTTTTTAAATAGTTTGATTACTACCCTAGTGTCGTTTGTGGGTGCAGCTATAGCTTCAATCCACTTAGATACATAGTTCACAACTACTAAGATATACCTATTTCCTAAGGATGGTGGAAAAGGTCCCATGAAATCTATACCCCATACGTCAAAGAGTTCTACTTCCTGAATGTTTCTTAGAGGCATTTCATCACGCCTTGAAATGTTTCCAGTGCGTTGGCATCTATCACACTTGACAATGCAAGCATAGACATCACGCCACATGGTGGGCCAGAATAGGCCAGCTTGAAGAATCTTGGCGTATGTCTTAGATGTGCTCGCATGCCCACCATAAGGTGCAGAATGACAATGCTCGATAATATTATTTACCTTTTCTTCTGGAACGCAACGGCGAAAAATTCCATCTTTACCCCTTTTAAAAACGAGCGGTTCGTCCCAATAGAAGTTTCTCACATCGTGGAAGAATTTCTTCTTACGGTGGTAATCAAGATCAGGGGGTACTATATCAGCAGCTAGGTAATTAACAAAATCTGCATACCAGGGTACGTTACTTATTGCTAAGGAATTTTGGGGGTGCTCATAAGGATCTAGGTTATTATCTTCAATGGTTTCTACTATAGCGACCAGTCTATCATAGGCAAAATCATCATTTATGGGTACTAGTTCAGGTTTTAGATGTTCTAGCCTAGAAAGGTGATCGGCTACTACATTTTCAGTGCCTTTTTTTATCTCTTATATCTAAATCAAATTCTTGTAGTAATAGAATCCATCAGAGTAATCTGGGCTTGGCATCTTTTTTACTTAATAGGTAACGAATGGCAACATGATCGGTGTAAACTATAATTTTTGCTCCTACTAGATAAGATCTAAATTTGTCTATAGCGAAAACTACAGCGAGTAATTCCTTTTCAGTTGTTGCGTAGTTAAGTTGAGCAGCATCTAGGGTTCTACTAGCATAATAAATGGCATGTAATTTTTTATCTTTCCTTTGTCCTAGAACGGCTCCAACTGCATAATCACTAGCATCGCACATTATCTCGAAAGGTTCCGACCAATCAGGTAGTTTCATAATGGGTGCTGATATTAATGCTTGCTTTAAAAGATTAAATGTGTCATTACATTTTTCATCGAAAATGAGTTCAGCATCTTTCATTAAAAGTCCGGTTAAAGGTTTAGTTATTTTGGAGAAGTCCTTAATAAAACGCCGGTAGAATCCAGCGTGTCCAAGAAAGCTTCGGACTTTTCTGATGGTTTTTGGGGGTTTTAGGTTTTCTATAACTTCTATTTTAGCTTTATCTACCTCTATACCTTTTTCAGAAACTATATGTCCTAAGACTATTCCTTCGGTTACCATGAAATGACATTTTTCCCAATTTAGCACGAGGTTCACCTCCACGCATCTCTCCAGGATTTTCTCAAGGTTAGCAAGACAATTGTGGAAATCAAATCCGCAAACCGAGAAATCATCCATAAACACTTCCATGATACCGTCTAGGTAATCTGCAAAGATTGACATCATGCAACGTTGGAAAGTAGTTGGGGCGTTACAGAGGCCGAATGGCATTCGTCTATAGGCAAAAGTTCCATAAGGGCATGTAAAGGTAGTTTTTTCTTGATCTTCGGGGTGGATAGGTATTTGGAAGAATCCAGAGTATCCATCTAGATAGCAGAAGTAAGAGTGTCTGGCTAGACGCTCCAACATCTGGTCTATAAATGGTAAAGGGAAATGATCCTTCCTAGTTGCTTTATTTAATTTTCTATAATCTATACACATCCGCCATCCTCCTTCTAAACGTTTTGCTACATGTTCGCCTTTATCGTTTTGCACGACTGTGATGCCTCCCTTTTTAGGTACTACATGCACAGGGCTCACCCACTTACTATCCGAGATCTGGTAGATGATACCTGCCTCAAGTAACTTAAGAACTTCCTTTTTAACAACATCACTCATTATAGGGTTTATTCTTCTCTGATGTTCCCTAGAGGGTTTTGAATCTTCTTCGAGCGAAATCCGATGCATGCATACGGATGGACTTATACCTTTCAGGTCAGAGATATTATATCCTAAGACTGAGGGATATCTTCGTAAAACGTCTAAAAGTTGGTTTGTTTCCTCTTGGCTCAAGGTAGCACTAACTATAACTGGACGGTTCATCTTTTCATCGAGGAACTCGTATCTCAGGTTCTTAGGTAGTTCCTTAAGTTCTAAGGTTGGTTTCTTAGGGCATGGCATAGGATCTGGGGTAAGGGATAAACATTCGTAAAGGTTATCATCGGTGTAGGGTTTCTTAAAGTTATCATCTTCCCTTATGAGAGTTGATGGTAACTTAATTGTTTTTATAATTTCTTTTTGTTCTAATTCTCTAACACATTCATCAATGATATCTAAGGCATAACACGAGTCTCCCATCACAGGTGCCATAAGAAATTTCGAAAGTATAAATTCTATTTTCTCGTCACCTACCTCAAATGTCAACTTTCCTTTCTTGACATATATTATGGCTCCTGCAGTCGATAAGAATGGTCTACCTAGAAAGATGGGTATATCATTGTCCTCTTTGATGTCCATGACAACAAAATCAGTAGGGATAAATAACTGACCTATCCTAACAGGAACATCTTCTAAAATGCCTATCGGATATTTAACAGATCTATCGGCTAGCTGAAGTGACATCTTAGTGGGTTGTAATTCTCCTAAGTTTAACCTCTCACAAACTACTAAAGGCATTAGGCTCACACTAGCTCCTAAGTCTAGAAAAGCTTTTTCGATGACATGATTACCCAAAAGGCAAGGAATGGAAAAATTTCCAGGATCTTTATCTTTCTTTGCTAATTTGTCCTCGGAAATAGCATTACATTCCAAAGGCTTCGGATCGTCAAGTCTACGTTTGTTGGTAAGGATGTCTTTGAGAAACTTTGCATAAGAAGGTATTTGGGTGATGGCTTCTATGAAAGGGATTTCTACATGAAGTTTTTTTATAACTTTAATAAATTTTTGATATTGTTTATTGATCTGGGTTTGTTTGAGTCTTTGCGGATATGGTATAGGTGGTTTATATGGCGGGGGTGGTACGTAAATTTTATCTTTAGGTTCTTCTCCTTTTTCTCGACCTTCCTGGTTTTCAGATTCCTCTGATTCCTTTACTTCATCCGTGGGTTTGGTACATTCCTTAGAAGTTTCGGGTTCACTCAATCTAGGGTTTGGTGGCTCATCATAAGCGTTCCCACTTTGTAGGGTAATGGCATTGGCTTGTCCTCTCGGATTTTGTTGAGGTTGTCCAGGGAACTGTCATCCAGGTGTAGTCTGAGGGGCTTGGTTTAAAGCTACCTGAGAGATCTGGGTTTCAAGCATCTTAGTATGAGTAACTATTTGGTCAACCTTGGTTCCTAACTGGGTAATCAATTTGTTAACATGAATGTTTTGGTTCATGAACTCCTTGTTTTGTTGGGTTTGAGCGGTGATAAAATTTTCCATAATTTTCTCAAGGCTCGGCTTTGGTGGCACCGGTTGCATAGGTTGATTTGATCTTATGGCTGGATAACTAGGTCTCGGAGGTGCATTATTTTGGATTGGGTTATTGTTTTTATAGGAGACATTCGGGTGATTCCTACATCTAGGGTTATAGGTATTCGAATATGGGTTCCCTTGGGTGTAGTTCACTTGCTCAGAGTGGGTTTCATTTAATAGACTGCATTCTGCAGATTGATGTCCTTTGGTTCCACATATCTCACAATCCGACGAAACTGCGGCTACAGTATTCGGGTTTATGCACATATGCTCGACTTTGAGGGCTAATGCGCCCATTTTAGCTTGCATCATGTCTATAGAGCTTAGTTCATGCACTCCTCCTTGGGCTTCCTTCTTCTCAATTGTTGCTCGTTCGACTCCCCATGATTGATGGTTTTGAGCCATGTCTTCAATGAGGGCACTGGCTTCAGGATAAGGTTTGTTCATCAGAGCACCGCCTGCGGCAGCGTCGATGGTCATCTTTGTGTTGTAATGAAGTCCATTATAGAAGGTTTGAATGATTAACCAATTTTCTAAACCATGATGTGGGCATGCTCGTAACAACTCTTTATATCTCTCCCAAGCTTCGAACAACGATTCTCCTTGGTTTTGGGTAAATCTAGTTATATGGTTTCGAAGAACGGTGGTCTTACTCGGGGGAAAGTATATAGCAAGAAAAACTCTTCTAAGGTTATCCCAAGTTGTAATGGAATTGGGTGGAAGGGAATCTAACCAAGATAGGGCTTTATCTCTGAGGGAAAAAGGAAATAATCTTAAACGTATTGTCTCAGGAGAAGCTCCATTGGTTTTAAAAGTGTCTGCTAATTGAAGAAATATTTTTAAATGTTGGTTTGGGTTCTCAGTAGCGAGACCTGCGAATTGTCTCTGTTGCACTAGTTGCAACAGGGATGGTTTAAGTTCAAAATTATTAGCTGGGATGGTTGGGTTTACTATACTAGAACTAGGTTCTTCATTAGATGGTTGAGCGAAGTCCTTAAGAGGTCTTTGGTTTTGATCTTCGGCCATAGCTCTCTTAATTCTATGAAAGAATAAACATGCGCGAGCGTAACGTTCAGGTTCCGCCAGAGGGTATACTAAGCTTAAACTTTCGGTGCTGCGAGTTCTTCGCATTGACCGGCGGGAAATAGCCTAAGTCTAAACGATATAACAACAGGAAAATGAAATTTGACGAAATTGGTCCCCGGCAACGGCGCCAAAAACTTGATGCGGTGTTTCGCAAGTATACGAACGCATCAGAGTAATATAAAAGATTTGTCGAATCCACAGAGACCAAGTGTCAATCTATCGTTATCTATCGTTATGGTGTTTATCAAAGGCAATCGAAATAGGTGTTTTTGGAGTGTGCAATGAAAAGTAAAGTATTGAAATAAAGATATAATTAATAAAGACAGGGTCGAATGTAATTCACGTAATTAATTAATAATCCAAGTACTTGCTAATAGAGCTACTTATGGGCAATGTTTCCTACTTTGAAAAGAACTAATTTAACAGGAACTGTCGCTTTCGCGTATTCAGAACCGAGTTGTACTCCCTAATCAAACCCTCTTATTGTCACTTATAAAAAGGCGCGCATTGCGTTAGAGTAGTAAACCTATTTTTAAGAAATATAGTATCTTGACTAAGTTGAAAAGTATTATAACCTGGATTTCTTAACCAAAAGAGGGTCTTACGAACCAGACTCTAAACTTATAAACGCGTCCGAAAATAGTTTTAAAATCTCTTTTCTTCTTAATGTTAAAAACTCCTAATGAACTAGACAAAGCGCTTTCGCTGTTTTTGAAATAGTTAAAAACAATTAAGTTTAAAAAGACGTTGGACGGTTTTCGATCTTACCCAACGGAATTGAAGTGCGGGAAAACTTAAGTTGAAAGTTAAAATAGCCCTTAAGTGCTTCTACGAACAATTGTACGGATTATCGGTTCAATTACGATCCTTACATTCTAACCTTATAAATTTAGTTAGACATGGTAAAGTAAAAGTGCATTAAAATAAATAAAAGTAGTGCGAGTGCGGAAAATAAATAAAAATAATGCGAGTGCGGAAAGTAAATAATTTAAAGCGAGTGCGAGGAAATAAATAAAAGTAAAGCGAGTGCGGGGAAATAAATAAAAGTAAAGAGAGTGCGAGGAAATAAATAATGTTAAGCGAGTGCGAGGAAATAAATAAAAGTAAAGCGAGTGCGAGGAAATAAATAAAGTAAAGCGAGTGCGGGAAAATAAATAAGATAAAGACAAGTAATGAAAACCTGCTCCAATCGGAGGGTTGAATAAATTGCAAAGCGGAAATGAAAATGGCGGCAGGATTAACTTCCTTCCAAAGTGCTCCAAACTCGATTACAGACTCTATCACAGACTCGATTACACAATTGTGGTAACACTCCAATGCGAAGCGATTACCACTTTATAAAACTGAATATATGCCTAAGTGAAACAAAGTTGCTCTGAGTTTGCCTCTGCTCTAAGTTTGGATGATTGTAAAAGTGAATTCGAGTTTCTATTTATAAGCAAGTAAAAAGATGGAAATGACTTGGATGCCCTTCAACTTGAAAATGGGAGGGAAACTATTATCCTCTTGTGGCGCCCGCCACAAGGCCAATCTGAGGCGCCTTAGTGGAGGTAGTGGGGAACATGGGAGTTGAGGGAAGTTGAGCTTGGACACGTCATGGCAGGGTCTATGGCGCCAGCCATGGGGTAGGCCACAAGAACAAAATGCTGAATTTTAGGGTTTTTGGCTCTTTTTCGCTTCTTTTCTCGATCGGGGCTCCGATTAAAGTAAAAACCTGAAAACAAAGAAAAACATAGCAATAACACAATAAAATTATAATAAAACAACTAGAATGCATGTGAAATCGGAGTCGAAAATACGGTAAATTTTAGTGTTATCACGATCATGCGTTCATAATAAAATAAACTCAGGGTCCTCAAAAAGATCTACACATTGTACTTGTATTGCTTCACAAAAGCCTCACCTAGGTCATTGAAAGTGCGGATGCTTGCACTGTCCAACCCCATATACCAACGAAGTGCAGCACTAGTCAGGCTATCCTGGAAGTAGTGAATCAATAATTGGTCATTATCTGTTTGAGTTAACATCTTGCGGCCATACATCACAAGATGACTGAGCGGACACGAGTTTCCCTTGTATTTTTCAAAGTCAGACACTTTGAATTTCACTGGGATTTTCACATTGGGTACCAAGCACAATTTAGCAGCACTCTTCCCAAACAGATCTTTATCTCTCAGCGTCTTCAATTCCTTGCGCAGCTCAAGAAATTGATCTTTCATTTCGTCCATCTTTTCATAGACATTCGGACCCTTAGACGGCTCAGAATGATAGATGGTATCCTCTACGCAAGGCAAAGTATGCACAACTGGAGGTGGCACGGACATGACCGGACTAGATGCCGGCATGGAAGCAAATGTAGGCGCAAGGCCTTCTGGCAAAAATTTGGGCGGCATTCCCCATGGGAATCTGGCAGGCAGGTTTGGCACAAAGTAGGCGGTAGCAGCAGGCACGGTAGAGGTAATCACTTCTGAAGTAACTGTCCTCGCGGGAGGAGTTGCAGGCGTTGGAGAAGCTTGGCTTTAAGCAGCAAGAACTGACTCCATCATGGCAGTCAGCCAAGAGATCTCGTCTTTCAGCTCTCTATTCTCTTGTTCTAAATGCTCCATAATTCTCAGGTGATTATCTCTGGTATTGTACCGGTGAGTCAGCTTGGCTAAGGCACAGAAGAAACACCAATCCGACACCTGGCAAAAACCTGCTTATGTAAATGATGCATAAATGCAATGCTTGATTATTTTTATTTCCAAGGAACTTACTATATCATTTGCAAATATATATATTTAAATTGAAATTGCAATAATTTGACATGACCAAAAATCTCTTTTTATTTATATAATTTGGAAGGATTACACTGAGTACAATTTCAGAAACCAAAAATTAAAAGATACAAGAGAAAAGGAGACTAGTCATCCTAAGGATCCCTAACAATAATGTCAGAAGATCTGGCTGAAGGGGCGTACTTCCTTCGAATGCGACGGATCTCAGTCTCAAGAGAAGCCTTCATCTGAGTCTTCTTGAGGACAAGCTGGTCAACAATCTTCTTCCAAGCAACGGAAGGCTGAGGTATGCTAGAAGATGGAACCTCTGGCTCCCTCTGTCTCTTCGTCACTCGGTCTTCAAGTAGCTCAATAAGTGCATCTTTGTCCTTAGACTCCAACTCTTCATGCTTCTTGCTTAAAGCACGGAAACGCTCTTCCCGCATATCTTTCTCTTGCTTCATCTTGGCGAGCACGTCTTCCAACTCCTCTATATCTTAGTTAGGGAGAGTTAATGGCTCAACCACAACCATAGACATAGGTCTTTCACAAGGATAAGGCGTCTTCAACTCCATAACCCTCTTCTTCACCCAAAGAGTATAAGCTTCCAAAGCTACAAAATTGCACGGACCAAGCTCGGATCTTCCTTTCCTATGCACACTATGCCAAGCATGCACAATCTTCTGCTTCAAATATTGGGGATCTTTACCCTCTTGATAGAAAAGACCTTCTAACAACATGTTATTAGGTTTGTCTCTCAAGGGGAACCCAAGTTGACGATGAGCCAAAGTAGGGTTGTAGTTAATTCCTCCTTGTGTACCAATGAGAGGCACATTAGAGAATTCACCACAACTATCAATAATCTCCAAACTGCTTAAGGACGGATCATACCAAACTATATCATCATTAGTGAGAGACATGAGTCTCTGGGACCACCTTAGACATTGTTTGTTCTCCACAAAAGCAGGTGTCTGAGGCAAGTGCGAAATAAACCACTTATACAGAAGAGGAATGCAATAGACAATAGTTCCACCACCCTTAGAATTCCTTAGATGCAAAGAGAAATACATATCAGCCAACAATGTAGGCACATGATTTCCAATCAAGAAAAGTCTAATGGCGTTAACATCAACAAAACCGTAAATGTTAGGGAACAAAGCTAACCCATAAATGAGAAATACAAAGATAGCTTCGAAAGCATCCATACTACCAGCTTGAGCAAAAGTAGTAGCTTCCTTGATGAGGAAATCAGATGGCAATCCAAATAACCCTCCTTTCTTCACCCAATGAGCCTCTATCTCAGACTTCTTCAAGTGAAGAGCTTCAGCAATAATACTAGATCGGGGAATCTCCTCCACTCCACTAAAAGGCACTCTACTAGAAACAGGTATCCCCAAAAGATGAGAATACTCCTCCAAGGTAGACACAAGCTGAAAATCTGGGAAAGTGAAACAATGATAGAGAGGATCATAGAACTGCACCAATACACTCAACAATCCTTCAACCACATCAATAGACAAGATGGATAGAAGCTTCCCATGACGTTGTTTGAAGTCCAAGGGATCTAATACAAAAGATGTTAGCTTCATTAACTCTTTTAAGTCGGGACATCTGAAACTGTACTTCTTAGTGTTCCTTCGCCCACAATCCATGGTCTGAAAATATTTGCAAATGATACATTAGTTCCTTGAAATTTTCGTGTGATGAATGTTATGATGCGCATGAATGCATGAATGCAACAATTACAAATAAGGGATCACACACAAGGCAAATAAAAGGCCAAGGGATGAATCAAGTCATTGTCAAGATCAACCATCCATTTTGGTGGATTATGGTTTACACCTTATCAACACCCAAGTTCCATTGATATTGACAAAACTTTATTGGATCAACCAAGAATCAAGGGTTTATTGCAAGTCACGAGCATGGAGTCTGGGTAAGAACCATCCCAAAGGAATGAACTAAGGATAAAAACATGTAGATCATGTTCTAAAAAGTTCCCAGAGTCTTAATTCTATCTATCGGATATTACAGGTTAAGATGACTGACTCATCAACCCATAATATTCTCAAGAGAAACTCGTCTGAGTGTAGTATCGCGTAACAACTCTTATCAAGTCTACACTTGAACAGTTTCCGCACTACGTCCTAAATAGGCCAAGATGGGTTAAATGTTCTAAGGTCCCCAGCTTCTCAGACCCAATTAGAGATAGTAATGCCTAACCATAAATACTTATGTGACATTTCCAAATCCAAAGGAGTCTCCACTGAGCAGATGGATCTCAAGCCAACTTGTTAGGGACTACTCCACACAAGTCGAACATGACAATACCATCCTCCTATCTTAATTGCACTCAAGTTCGAGTTAGAACTTATCTCACCACTCAGAGATCACCAAGCACAACAAGCAGATTATATCATACATACAAATATACAAACATCACATATATACAAATATATTCACACAAAAAGTAGGCTAAACCCACTAGAGACTACTCCCCAGCAGAGTCACCACTTAATTTCTGTAGCGGGAAATTCATGATCATTAAGCTATTGACAAGCTAGAGATCATTTAACAAGAGTCGCCACCGCGCTTTTATTGTTTCCAAGGGAAAAGGGAAAAGTACAAACAAAACCCAATAAGTAAGAAGTTTTCAACTAAAAACTAATAAAAATCAGAGATCACAGGTAATGGGGTTGGTTACACAGAGGGAAGGTGTTAGCACCCAAAATGTCCTAGGTACTCCTAGGGAGCCCTTCTTGTGTGCATATGTATTTTGTACAAAGTGATGTTTACAAATAAATAGAATGAGGGGATGAGAAAAGAATTCATTAATTATATTTTTGTGTTTGACAAGACCTTCGTTCTTGTGCCTACGTACCAACATAAAAATGAGGGATCAAAACCTCGTAGTTCGTGATATAAATTTCAAAATGGATGCATTGATTTTAACAAAATTTTAAGTTTGAAAGGCACAAAGGCCTAAAATGGTTTGAATGAGTTAGTTCCTTTTGGATTTTTAAAAGTTTAAGTCAAGTATAGTTAAGTTTATTTACAAGTTTGATTTAAGAAAATAAGTCTGAAAATGCAATGGCATAAGGCCAAAGTTTCTATCTTTTTTGCAAAAAAGTGGTCACAGTTTAGAACAAAAATAGTTCACACAAAGAAGATTTTGAAAATGGAGGGAGATATTTTGAAATTAAAGAAATGGGGAGAAGATGAAGAGACTATCTTATGCACCAAATTAAAAGTTTAGAGTTGAAAAGATCTGACCAAATGGGTAGCAATCCAATAGACAAAAAAATGTCAATAGAAACCCAGAATTCCCTTGGACTTTTAGAATCAAGCAACACACAAATGCACAATTATATTATCTTGAAGAGCAAAGACATCAAATAAAGATGGCCTCATCCAAGCTTATCCATTCCATGATCTTCTTCAGAAATAGCCCATATAACAGATAAATTTCACAAGTCATAGGTTCCAAATAACAGCTTTATAATGATCATGTTGCAGATGAATCTTAGAGAGATCTTCAAAGATGTATCAGATGAATTTCAAATTGTAAGCACTTGGTTCTTCATAAATTGGCATTGGCCAAGTCCTTTAGCTTAGGGAGGTTGCCTAGATTCTAAGTTCATTTGTCCAAGATCAAGCCAACAGTCCACTAAAAGTTTTTTATGGTTTTTGTGAATATTATGTACATTAATGGTCAAATACCACATAAACAAACAAATTATATACAACCAAAATATATCACACAATATGGTCCAAATGGACAAAATTAAAATTGTATTAACATAAACAATTATAATGATATGTACAATGGCAAATGAAATAAAGTGCTAAAGTTAAATTGCATTAAGATAAAAAACTTGAAATTAAAAGTCAATAGTTAGTAGGTTAGAGGTTAGTTTTGTTTTTCTTTTGCTTTCAAGACATTCTATGGAGAACACTTAACCCTCTTATCGCAAGCATGAATCCTTGAACCAAAACATCTTCCAAAGTAAGGATAGAAGGCCCAGTTTCCACACAATACCATGAAAGAGGGGAGACTTACAATCTCACTAACTAGAATGCTTATGCCTTTTGTGTCAAAAATTTAGCGATATGTTAAGCAATCGTAATTGGACTTATGTAGAAGTCACAACTATTTGAGACCGGGCAATAGAATTTTGGTGTTAATACATGTTAGAGACATAGTATAATGAACTATGCTCATGAAACATACCACACACAAAAAAGAATATGCAAAAGGTGTGGCTTAATCTCATCCATACTCATGTCAATTTTTCAATTAACTAGCATTAGGACTTTGAGATGTCATAGGTCAAATGGAATTAATGAATTAAGAAGAGGGATGAGATGAAGTGGGAAGGGGATGAATGAGATCACAAATTGGTCAAAGGAGGACTTTTATTAAATTAATATCATTCATTCATTTTGGGAGATGGAATGTACATTCCATCAATCCCCTAAATTCAATGATATTAACTTGACAAAGTCAAATCAACCTTGACCAAGGCCCAACAACAATAAGCAAGCTCATACAAGTCAATACAAATGGTCAACAAAATTTAAATTGCATTTATTTAATTAAAAATAATAAAATAGTGTATTTAAATCAAATATGTTTTGTCCAATTCCTAAAATCTCAGCAAAACACCAAAGAAATGGCCATGAGATTTATCATAGATCAAACAAGGTCAAAGGACCTTGGAGAAAAAATTTCATAATTTTTGGACATTTAAAAATATTTTTAAGCAATTAAAAACAAATGCAAAATAAATTAATTGATGAAAAATATTAATAATGATCCAAAAAATAATTTTAATTCAGAATATGGAAGAGAAAAATATTTGAAATTTTTTGGTGAAAGTCCCATATTTTTTGGGTCAATATTGAATTTAATATGAATTATTGAAGAAAATGAAAATAAAACAAAAATTCAGAAAATCAAAAATACGTGGACCATCAGATCTCCCTCATTAAATGAGGTGGCAGATCTGATGATCCAAAGCGCGCGTTCCACATGTGCCTTAGTCAACTGCGTTGTACAAATGGTAATTAAAAGGGACGATCAAGATTAGAACATAACACATGGATCCTATGGTTCAAGCCTTGACAACTCATCGCTGGAGCCAGAGCTCCGGTCATCTTCTCCGGTGGACCTCACCGGACTGGTCCACCATGAACCATCACCATAATGAAAAACAAGGACATGTTCTTGAAGAAAAAATGGCACTGAGCTCGAATCTGACCTCCATTTACTCTAATTCCAAATATATTGAGAGATATGTGGAATTGAAATTTGAGGTACATGAACTGAGTTACTTCGATTTAACGTCAAAGCAACTCAATCTTCTTGCCTACATTGGTAGGACTTCAGACAACCAGAGAATCAATAGAATTGAGCAAGAATTTGAGAGAATCGAGGAGTTCAAAATTTCTGATAATTACCTTCAATGTAGGTCTGGATACGATGGATCTTGATCTTGCTTGTGCTTGGACTCACTCCACTTGCTTGCAGGAGAAGGATTGAATGGTTTAGAAGCAATGGATTCCTGGAGAATTGAATTCCAAAACAGTGGAGATTCAAGCTCAAATTCAAACGAATTTACCAGGCTTATCCTTTGAGAATTGAGGGTTTGCAATGGGGAATCAGAGTTGGCGCAATCGTGTGTGTATTTCTGAGCCATTGAAGCTTTATTTATAGTTGAATCAAGTGATATTTGCACACTCACTTCCACTTTCCAAATTTGGCAAATGTGATGTAATGCTGCATGGGCGCGCATAGGCCAATGAAATGATGGCTTGAAGTCCATAATTGAAGATCAGATGTGTTGAAGAAGGCTTGGATTTCAAGGCACATGTACATTGATGCTTGAAGTTTGATCTATGCCAAATGATATCAGCTTGTTTAAGCCATGTGCAGCCTATGCATTTCTCATCCAAAATGAATGAGTTTGAGCTCTTTGGAAAGGTGAGATCATGAGGAACAACTTTGGTGTTCAACCCTTTTTCATTTGGAGCTTGGAACTTGGAGAAATTGGAGGTGGAAGTTTGGAAATATTTGACATATCAAAATTTTTCTAAGTGTCAAGCCATATGACTCAATATTCCACCTTGCTTAACTTTTTATGGGAGCTTCAAATGAGAAAAGTGTATTCATCAAAGTTGTAGCTCTCTCAAATACCTTCATAATGGTCACCAATTTCATGTCATTTGTATTTGAAATGATAAAGTTATGCATTTTTGAAGTTTGGAAAAATCACTTGATCAATGGTATAGGTCAAAAGTGACCTATAATGTAGCCCTATATCACATGCTCAAAAAAGTTGAATTAGCTCCCACTCCAAACATAAAAGTTTAAGTAGACACATTGAATTTGATTTTGCAACTTGGAAATCTTTTATCTCATAAAAATTGAGCAAGTTATGGTCTTGGGAAGTTGACTTTCAAATTAGAGTTTAGACAAAATGACCTATAATGTTTCAACATAGAAAATGATTTTACAAGCAAAACTAGCTCTAGGTCTCAACATGAAAGTTGTTTGGAATGTAATTTAGAGTAAGTTTTCTCTTGGAATAATTTTCATATGGTGAAAATTGTAGGAGATAGGGTCTAGGGAGACCCAATTTTGATCAGATGAATTCATTTGGCCAACCACCATCAACCAACTTGCTAATTTCCAATTCTATTGACTTTCATGGCTCATGGTAGATCATATATTCATAAGATGATGAAATTTGAAGTGTCCCTTGAGAAATTTGATCAATTGGTGAGATAGCTTGTTGGAGAAGTTACTCAAGATACCCAATCAAACTAGGGCTTCCAAGGCAAATCACCCTCAAACTCTTGAAGAAGACTTGATCAATATATCATGTAGAGGTAATTGGGACTCTTATATGATACTTATATCCAAGATGTGAACTTGATGAATCAATGAGATCATGCCCTTCCTACAAAAGAGTTAGGCAAATGCAAAGACATATTTTTGGTATTTTAGTTAGTAAAATGATAATATACAAGTATGATATAATCACAAAGTGCTTGGTGATCTCTCCCAAAACAAACCCAGTGAAAGAGGGGTAAGGAGAATGCCAAGACATGATCCCAATGCTTATGCTCATGATGGAATTGCATGAGGGATCTTAGGGTCAAAATTGGGGTCTTAAAGTTTGTTGGGGGTTTCTTGATATGTCATCAGAGCAAGTCTTGCTCCTTCGATCGGTATATCCTCATTTAAACGCAGTATGCATTCTGATACTGGGTAGCCCAACTGATATTCAAAGTGGCATTCTACCAGTGTTGGAAAAGCCACATGGGACCCGACAAGTTCATGGTTGTGAGCCCCATGAAGTGGTACAAGGAAGCCAACAAAAGCTTACCTAGAGAGACTTGTCTACCTTCATGGATTTGGATCGCCAGACTTATGTAACTTTTGGCTATCTATAAAGAGCCAGGACAAAACACATGATATGAAAGCCATAATGTTAGAAAAGAAATATGCTATTCGTTAACAACTTCGAAAAAATCCTTGTTGTGGTGATCCTCGATGTAGTTTTGGAGACTAGCGCGACCAAACAAAAAGTGGTCTCTGTCGGAAGTGTGGGGTCGAAAGTTTCTCCCAGTGGCAATAAACCTGTAATAGTCGCCACATCGAAGAGAGTTGGCGTCAACATGCCATATGGAAGCTGGAAAGTATTGGTCGAACCTTCCTAGAAATACATCGAATCCAGTGTAGCGGGGTATTTGTTACCATTAGAGATATTGACTAAATCTAAGGTAAATCATACAATTCGAGTCGCCACCACACTTCTATTTATCCAAAGGAATGGTTAGAAAGCGAACAAAAACCTAAAAGTTTTATCGAATAAAAAACTAGTAAAAATGTTAGAGATCGGGGTAAGGGGGTTGGTTATGCAATGGGAAGGTTTTAAGCACCCAAAACATCCTAGGTACTCCTAGGGAGCCCTTTTCATATTTGTTGTAAGGTTAGTATTTTGTGAAAATTTATTTGTGCAAACATGATTGAAGAGATGAGAAGAGAATGTACAAGTTATTTACATTTTTGTGTTTGGATGGATAAACCCATTGCCTACGTACCATCTTAAAAAAGATTAGGGTCAAAACCTCGTAGTTCGGGGTAAAAATCTCAAAATGAGTTGGTGAATTGATTGGTCCAAAAGCCTTAAGGTCTTTTGTTATCCAAGGGAGAAAACTCAACCTAAAACCACAAATCCACCATGTGAGGATAGCTTCAACATGCTAGTGAGGGGTTAACCCTATAATAAGCATGGAAGACTCATTGTCCATCACTAAGGATATAGGTGAGTATTACATCTACCTCAAGGATAACTCAAACCTAATAGCTAAAGGTTATGAATTTTTTTTATTAAGGGAGTGGCCATTGAAACCACAAAAAAGAGCATTTGAATGAGTGGTATTTACCAATGAAAAGTATGTACAAAATATGGTCAAAGTTGACTTAGAAGTTCAATTCAAAATAAGTATTATGAAAAGAAAGTTTGAAAATCAAAAGCATAAGGCTTAGGTTTCTAATGTTTGAAAACAAGTGTTAATGTTTGCACAAAAGGTTTTGGCTTGGGTTAGAGTGGAGGGAAGAATAAGAATGGCTAAAGTCCTAATCATACAAGAGATAAGGGATAAGAAACAAGACCACAAATGGAGTTCCTCCCTTGAGATCATATTGATGATCCAAGTAGCTCCCATCATTTGGAATATGCAAGCAAAATGATAGTAAGCTCAAACAATCAACATAACCAAACAAGCTCCTTAGGAGATCCTCAATGTATCTTGTATGTTTCACTTTGGATGAACAATGGCAATGGTTCTTCAATTTGAGCTCTCATAGAATTCCCTAGCACAAAAGCACACACATCAAAAGTTCCATGAAGTAAATCAAGAATGGACAAGAGTGAGTTTAGAGGTTTGGTCCTTCTAATCCATCTTCAACATTAAGGTCTTTTTATTCCAATTTGCATAGGGAAAGTCCTAAAAACTAAGTACATTTGTCCATTTCTTTGCATTTGGTCCACAACAATCAAAACAAAACACAAGCACAATAGTATATACACAATTATTTGCTCAAGTGAGCAAAAGGCAAATTGCCTTAACATAAACATATGCTCAAATGAGCAAAGGAAAAAGCAAATGAATAATATGTACAAGAATAATAAATTGCATAAATGTAAAGTGCAAGAAGTAAATGTTAATGGTTAATGGTTAGTGTGCCATAAGGCAAATTTAGCGCTATGTTAAGCAATCGTAATTGGACTTATATAGAAGTCACAACTATCTGAGGCCGGTCAATAATAATGTAGGCAATAACACAAGTTAGAGGTCTTAATTAGTGAATCAAACTCCAACAACTTGCCATGCCAAAAAGAAGATGAGAAATGATCTTGTATTGATTTAGGTCCTTTGCATGATTTAGAAAGCAATCTATCCTTAATGCAAAGCCATTCACTTGATCATTGATCAAGATGAATTAGATTTGAATCAAGGAAGATTAAACCTCCAAAATCAATGCTAACCATCAACCTTTAACTCATTGATCAAAAAAGAAAAGAAGAAGATGAAGAAGATGAAGAATAAAAATGAAGAATTAAAGTGCATTAAATGAAATGGAATGTACCAATCAACAAATGTTGACCAAAGATATGGAAGATCAAGGTCAAACAATAGAAAACAGAAGCAAGATGAAGATTGGAAGTCAAGAAATAAACAAGATATTTTTGGCATTTTTAATATTTAAAATAAAACTTGAATTAAAATATTAAAGAAAGGTCAAACTTCAAATCAACTTTGAAAAGTCCAAGTGAATTATCCCAAGTTCAACAAGGTCAAACAAAGTTTGACAAAAAATTTCAGCATTTTTAAAAGTCAGAAACTATTTTTAATCAAATAAAATGCATAAAAATAACCTAATTGAACTAAAATCTCAAATAAATCTCAAATCAATTAATAAATTGATGAGAATATTTTTCATAGATCTATCATCATTCAAAGAGATTGAGAAAATATTTTGGTATTTTTTGAATATCAAAAACTATTTAAAATGAATTAAAAATAACCAGAAAAGAGAAAATTATTTAAAAATAGCAAATGATAAAATAAAAAATATTAAAAATCATTTTTAGAAACTAAAAATTAAAAAAGAAATAATGCAATTGGTCCCATAATTTTTGGACCAATAATGAAAGAGATATGGATTTTAGAAATAAAATGGAATTAAAAGAAATAAAAGAAAATAGAAATCAGAAATTAAAAATTAGAAAAAAGGAGAGGCGTTGGATGATGGCTCATTAATTGAGCTGGCATATCACATGGCTCTCAGCGCGCTTCCACAATACGTCCAAGTCAATGCAACCACACGCTGTTTATTAAAAAGTCATAACAATGAGAGGCCTAGATCTAATCTGGAAATGAAAACGGACGGCCATGATTGGATCTGGAGACCAGACGGTGGCCAGCGCCACCGTCTTCTCCAGCTAGCTCCGGTGAGAGCTCAAATTTGCAGAAGAGAAAATGTGCACCAAAACGCACGATCCAGGTACCAAATGAAAGGTGGAGTGATGTACATCACTCCTATGCCACTCAATTCCACTCTAGATCCCTATTGAGAGAGAAATCAGAGATGGAACTTCGGTGGTGTTCAACTGAACTTGCTTGATTTCAAAAATTAAGAACACAATAATGATGCCTCTATACAGAGGACTTCAGACAACACAAAATCAAGGCAAATGGAGCAATATATAAGCTGTTTCGAAGCAAAATGCAGTTGAGCAAAACCCTTGGAATTGAGATGAATTGAGTCACGATCTTTGGTTCCTTTTGCAAACAGAAGCTTCTATGGATCAAATGAAGAAGGTCTAGGAACTTTAGATCTGAAATTTCAATCGAGGAAATCAAAATTCAGATCAGAAATTTTTAGAGAAAAATGAGATTTGTTCCTTTGGTATGGGTGTGGATTCAATTCAGAAGAGGTTTAGGCGCCATTAGGTTGAATAATTGTGAAGCTATGACATGGTATTTATAGATGGAGACGGCTGATTGCATGAGCTAACTCGTGTGCATGGGAGAAGAGGGCCTCCATGCATGGGCCTGTACATGCGCATGGAGGGCCCAATTCTGATTGGAATTGGTTGCTTATATCATAATTAGAAGGAATAGACGTGCAGATTGGATGTTAATGGATCATGCATGGCAATTGGAATGATTTTCATAAAATGCACTATTTCATTGAAGCCTTCGAAAATGCCATGTCCAAAATCCAAATGCAACCTTATGAGTAATGGTTGGAAAGCTTATTGCATAAGAAACAAATATCATGTTGATCAAAACTTCATTTGGGCCTTAAAAATTAATGAAATTTGAGCTTGAAGTGTAGGGTGCAAAACATGCATATGTGAAATTTCCAAATTTGGCCAATGTTCAAGCCCATATGTCTCAATGATGCAAGCTCCAAATGATAACATATTCAACATGAAAGTTTTATATCTTTTCAAGACAATCAATTTGGACTTAAATGTTGCATCATTTGGATTTTTGATGAAGAAGTTATGGGCACTTGAAGTTGGACTTTTTCACATTTCAATGCATTTGGCCCAAAGTGACCTATAATGTTTTGCATTATCACATGTATTTCTTTTGAGATTTTGCAATTTGGCTCAACATAAAATTTGAAGTAGACACATTAAGATTTCCAATGCATTAAGTCTCACCTCAAAATCATGAAAAATGAAGGAGTTATGTTCTTGGGAAGTTGACCTAAAATTAGGGTTTCAGTCAAAATGACCTATAATGTCTTGGAATGGATGATGACCTTACAAGCTTAAAATAAAATTTTTATGAACATGAAAGTTATTCATATTGTCCTTAAGAACATTTTTTCTCTTGGGGTCATATCCATTTGACTAACACATAAAACGTTAGGTCTCAGTGCATTCCAAAATAGTCAGATGATTTGACTGATCAACTTCTCAAGTCCACACCTCATATCTTGATGAATTGATGATTGAGGACACTTAAATAAGTTCAAATATGCATGAAATGATGAATTAAAGAACTTCCCTTGATTGTTTTTGACCATGGGTTGAGGTTGCTTCATGGGCAAGGCACAATTGATGAACAGATGAATTAGGGTTTCCTTGGGAAACAAACCTCAAACCCCTTGATTTGATTTGATCAAAATGATGAATTGAGATACTTGGGAGGCATATTTGATGGATGAGAGATTTGGGAACCATTATCATGCTTGCCTTCATCTTCTCTTGCCCATATCATTGCAGAAAGGGTCTCCTAGAAGCCTTTAGACCTTGTGACTGCTCAAGCTACAAACAAAAGAGATTAGTGACATATTTTTGTGCTTTTGGTTAGTAAATAAAATGAGAAAAGCAATAATATATAATTCAAGCATGCTTGGTGATCTCAAACCACTCACAAGATGTCCCAACCCAAAGGCAAAGGGAACAAAGATGCTTATGATCCTTGAGGCTATGCAAATGCCATGTTATGATGCCATGAGGGATCTTGGGGCCAAAATTAGGGTCTTACATCTAGCAACACGCATGGATTGATTCAGTGAGCATACCTTGAGATCTGGATAGCGTCGAAGATCCCCGCGTTTCTCCACTGATCTTGGAGTTTTCGTTAGACTTTGTTGAGCCAAGTTATGTACTCTTTGTTTCTTGGGGGAGGCATCAACCTGAAGACTCTTGCCTTTGGGTCCACGAATCTAATGTCGATAGTTCCATCTTTGTCAAAAGTCGGTGGGGCAGCAGGAGCGTAACCAGGAAAATAGCCTTGAACCATTTTTGGTTTAGATTTTGAGTCTGTGTAAGGTCCGTGAAATGCGACCAGTTTGTTGTCAATGACAAATGGAATGAGCATCTGGGGTTGCCAGATTTTTGTCACTGCTTCATCAGTAGAAGCGGGTTGAGGAATACGCTTCGTACTTTTCATTGAAGTAAGTTGAAATGCAATGGGGTTGCTTCCAGTGTTTTTGGTACGAGTGGAGGAAGCCATTACTAGGAAGGATGAAGAAAATTTTGGTAAAACTAAGATTGTTGTGAAAAGTTGCAGAAGAGATACGTAAATGAAGAAGCAAGAAGAAAACTATGAGGGTAAAAAGTGGTTTTTTATAGGCAAACCAAGAGATAATCAAGCGCCAGTCGACTGACAGCTGACAAACTAGGAGGTAGTGGGAGAGTTGGTAGCTTTGAGATCCCACGACCTAGGAAGTAGCTCATAATGATGACAGTTTGTCTGAGAAATCGCAGCGCAGGAAAGTCATCATTGCACACAAAAGCATCATTAACGATTAGATGGCCAACTGAATTTTGGAAAGTCAAAAGTCAAGTTTCTTAGTCGAAGCGCCTAAGTCGAAACCAACCTTTTCGGGGGGCAATTTGTTAGCTGGAAAATTTTGACCCAGGAAGCACGAAGCCAGGTCGACCAATGGACGGTCGGAAGCGGGATCGATGAAGGAGAACGTCTGTCGAATCAAAGGTCAGTTTACCATGGTGAGAATTAATCGTGGGAAGCAAAACGTAGGAAGTTACCAGCAACGAGAGTGATATGCTCTGACACGTGGCACATCATGAATGAGTCATAACCTCCTAGCAGTTATTTCTTACTACTATTTAAGCAAATGTAATTTTCATTTCAAAGGGTGGCATTTTTTAGCATTGCAATAGGAATACACTTGAAGTATCAAGCGTTTGAGAGAAAAAAGTTATCTTCCTACAAAAATGTACTTTTGCTTCCACCTTTATCTTCAAGTAATTTAACTTGTCAAATTATTTTCATTTGCTTCGTTCATTTACATATGTATCTTGTCTTTTATCTTTCCTTACTTTTACTGCATTTCTAGTTTGCAAAGCATTTCACTTACTGCTCGAGTATTCCAAACACTTTATCAACCAAACTATCATATACTTAACACATATCAGTCTAGGACTTTGTAGTCGGTCCTGCAAGTAAGCCTCTATAGGAAGGCAAGAGATTGTTGCAGAAACAGTGGGCAACTGTTTCGTGCCAGACAAAGACCTAAGATTCACTTCTCTGCGTCGGCCAAATGCCCAATAACATAAGGCTTGTTATCCAACCTGCCACGTCAGCCCCAAGGTATAAATATATTCTTAAAGGGTTTTCAGATACATAATCTCTAATCTCCATTTTCACTACCACTATCTTGAACTTTAAACTGACTTGGGCCTTAGAATGCTAACCATGCAGGTACCTCTGATTTCACCGTATCAGAGACAACAAACATTGATTAACAACATCGCATCAAGATCGATACCTCTAGTTCAAGAAGCATCGTGATCACGACCTTCGATCCATAATATCACATCGTCGTAGTGCATCGGAAGCTACGCTCCGCCGTAGTTTTCGCAATCCTTTCCATTTCTGGGTCCGCAACAGAACAAATTTTATAAATAATGAGTCATTTTTATGGATTTAGCCCAATAAATATTAAATCAATAAAATCCACTTGATTTACCCGTCAAATTGATTTAACCGGATCTAAAAAAAATAAAAAATTTATTGCGAAAAATTAAACCTTATAATTTAAACTACGATTTACATTGAATTTTAGTTTTGAATCTAATATCAAGCCATAAGCGATTTTCATCCCTAACTACTAGTACTACTTGCATGTGAGAAGTTAATTTTGCGAAAGGTACAATTTTAAGTTTCTGTTTCCACAATACACAGCGCGCGCACACACGGCTAAGTACGCCCCTACAAATCTGAAGAGGCAAAAGGTTTACCTCGTAGACCGAAAAGGTAAGACCAAAGCTAAGTGGGGAGAAGCGTGGGAAATGGAATGAAGAGACACATGTGAATGTGGGCACAAAACTAAGTAATCCATATAGACCAGACAAAGATGGAGTGTAAAGTTGTTATCATAATCTTAATCTTATGTCATTTCTATGTATCAAGCTTTTATCATGTTTATGAATAGTAACCATGTTTTCTTTTTAGTACTATTGGTTTATTTTTGTAAGATATCGTCAGTTATAGTTACTGTCAGTGCCTCGCCTCAGCCTCAGCCTCAGCCTCAGGGGTAGACTACCTCTGACCCCCCTAGGCACCATTTCTTGGCCCTCTGCTTCACCTGTTTCACACATTAATTTCTCTGTGTCTTATACAATGTGTTTCCAGAAATTAAATTATCTTTTTTATTTCAGACAATATAAAATCATGTTGTATACTTTTTTTTAAGTATGTGAGTATTTTTTCTAGAGTGCACAAATTATTAAATTTAGACATTTTTACATAAATATATTTTATTATTTAAAAGTTGAACAGATTAGATGTAATGATAACAACTTATCATATACTATTATACTATGACTTTGTGATCTACAAAAATTATTTATAAAATAATAAATATTAAAATAATAATAATAATAATAATAATAATAATAATAATAATAATAATAATAATAATAATAATAATAATAATAATAATAATAATAATAGTAGTAGTAGGTTGATATTTTTCCTTTTAATCTAGATATATATTTTATGGAGTTTTTTTTTTCAACTATTATTGGATAGTAGATGTACCAATAAACTTTCAAAAAAATTTTTTTTGAAAAACTTTCGGTTTTTAGATTCAATTTTTTATGACTTATAAGTATTGGTATTATTATTATTATTATTATTATTATTATTATTATTATTATTATTATTATTATTATTATTATTATTATTATTATTATTATTATTAAATAAAAAAAACTATTATTAAATTGTTGACTCTTGTCAAATAAAAAATTATTAACAACGTATATGAGAATGTCTTCAAAATATTTTGAGTTTGAGAATATTTTTATAGAAATTAGATATCTTTTCGCTCAATTGCAAAAATTAATCATTCAAATCAGGGAGGACATTGTTGTATGTCCAATGTATGACTCGAACTCAAGTCTTTTGGTTAAGATGTGTTGTAAAATATTTTACTGATATATTAAAAAGTTATTCTTACATGTTACATCTACATGCTTTAAATAAGAGAGAATAGAAAACCTAATGGGCTTTGACTAATGGGCCTCATTACTAATAGAAATAATTACTATTTACAATCTAATATTTACAACACTCCCCCTCAAGCTGGTGAATGGATATCTATCATTCCCAACTTGCAAGTAAGTTGCCTGAATCTTTCTGTTGGTAAGCCTTTTGTTAACACATCTGCCAGCTGATGCCCGGAAGGAACGTAAGATGTAGTTATCAGTCCACTATCCAACTTCTCTTTGATAAAATGTCGGTCAATCTCAATGTGTTTAGTCCTGTCATGCTGAACAGCATTATGAGCAATACTAATAGCCGATTTATTGTCACAAAACAATGTCATAGCACCTTCACATTGTATCTTCAAGTCTTCTAGAATTTGTTTCATCCACAATAGCTCACAAATTCCTAGTGCCATAGCTCTAAATTCTGCCTCGGCGCTTGATCGAGCAACTACACTTTGCTTCTTACTCTTCCAAGCTACAAGGTTACCACACAGAAAAGTACAATAGTCTGACGTAGATCTTCTGTCACTCACTGATCCGGCATAATCCGCATCAGTGTAAGTCTCCATAGTTAGATTTCCACCTCTTTTAAACAAAAGTCCTCTCCCTGGAGTTGCTTTAAGATATTGTAGAACGCGGTCTACAGCCTGCAAATGTCTCACCCTCGGATCATGCATGAATTGGCTCACCACACTGACTGCATATGCCAAATCTGGTCTAGTGTGTGCCAAGTAAATCAATTTTCCCACTAATCTCTGATATTGACCCTTGTCAACTTTGTCACTTTCCTCCTCAAAGCTTATCCTGTGATTTTATTCAATGGGAACACTTGCAGGTTTGCATCCAAGTTTGCCAGTTTCCTGCAAAAGATCAAGCACATACTTCCTTTGAGAAATAAAGATGCCTTGCTTTGAGTAGGCTACCTCAATTCCCAAGAAATACTTGAGTTGCCCAAGGTCTTTCATCTCAAACTCTGCTGATAATTTCTCTTTGAGGAAATGTCTCTCAATCAAATCATCTCTTGTAACAATAATATCATCAACATAAACAAGAAGTACAATCAGTTTTCCTCCTTGTGAATGTTTAAAAAATAAAGTGTGGTCTCCTTGACTTTGCTTATAGCCCAAACACATCATTGCCTTTGTGAATCTTCCAAACCATGCCCGAGGGGACTGCTTTAGTCCATATAAGGCTTTCTTCAATTTACACACCTTATTAGCTCCATTTGTTATGCCAACACCTGGTGGAATCTCCATATACACTTCTTCCTCTAAGTCTCCATGCAAGAACACATTTTTAACATCAAACTGTTGCAATTCCCATCCACATGAAGCAGCAAGAGATAGTAAAATTCGAACAGTATTCATCTTTGCCATTGGGGCAAATGTCTCCTCATAATCAATACCATACGTCTGAGTATAACCTTTTGCCACTAGTCTTACTTTGTACCGATCAAGTGTACCATCAGATTTGTACTTTACAGTATAAATCCATCTGCATCCAACTGGACTTTTGTCTCTTTTCCTTTCAATAATCTCCCAAGTACCATTTTTTCAAGTGCTCTCATTTCCTCATCCATAGCTTGGACCCAATTTCTATTTTGCAATGCTTCTTCAACAGATGATGGGATTTTCACAGAATCAACAGTTGCAATAAAACTTTGATATTGTGTGGAAAGATGTTTAGTGGAGACATATTGAGAGATAGGGTGTCGATATAGGGAGTGACAAGATCTTTTATCCTTCCTCAAAGAAATGGGTAAATCAACTGGATTAGTGTCACAAGTATCAGAAATGGCACAATCATCACTAGAGGAATCATTTTCAGTACATACCTCCGGTTCAGGCGATTGAATTTGTTTCTAGAGAAGGTCAGGTTTACTTTTTCTCTGATACACTAGAGTTGGTGTTGGAGGTGTTGATTCCTGTAAAACAAAAGGCCTTGAAGGACCAGGAACACTTACTGGCTCAGATTCAGGTGTTGAACTAGGACTAAAACTCAAACTAGGTGACAACTCGGGTTCAAGAGAGGGAACACTGATAGGTGTTCTAGGGAGGCTAGGACCAAGGATCAAAAACTTGGACTCAGACTCTGACTCTGACTCTAAGTCACTTATGTTCTCCCCCTGAGACTGAGAACGAGTGAAATATGACACATTTTCATGAAAGGTGACATCTTTGGAGACAAAGAATTTTCGACTCGGTGAATGATAACATTTGTACCCTCTTTTGTTGGGTGCATAACCCAGAAAGATACATCTGACAGCACGGGGATCCAATTTGTTGCGATATTGTTTGTGAACATGAACAAAAGCAACACAACCAAAAATGCGAGACTCAAGAGTGTGTAAGATAGGAACAAATGGAAAACATGAAAGCATAAATTGGGCAGGACTTTTATTACCTAACACTCGAGATGGGACCCGGTTAATCAGATAGGAAGCAGTAAGAATTGTCTCACCCCAATAAGAGGTAGGAACATACATTTGAAAAAGGAGAGATCTAGCAACTTCAAGTAAATGACGATTTTTTCTTTCTGCGACACCGTTTTGTTGTGGGGTGTCAACACATGTGAATTCATGGAGAATGCCATGTTTACTAGTGAAGTTGGAAAAGGTATGATTGACATATTCTTTACCATTGTCAGAACGAATTCTTTTTATGCCTTTCCCAAATTGCGTTTGTACCATATTATAAAATTGGATAAATATTTGTGGTACTTCGGATTTAGTATTCATCAAGAAAATCCAAGTTACCCGAGTACAATCATCAATAAATGAGACAAACCATTTTGCACCAAATATATTAGAGGTAGGGGCAGGTCCCCAAACATCAGAATGAATCAAATCAAAAGGTTCATCACTTTTATTAAAACTGGAAGGAAAAGATACACGATTGTGTTTTGCCAACTGACAAACATCACACTTAAAAGACTCAACAGAATGGTGTAAGAACAACGACGGAAACATAGACTTAATTATATAAAATGGAGGATGACCGAGACGCTTGTGCTGAAGCCAAATTTGTGAGGCTGAAGAGGAAGATTGAGACTGGAAATAGGAGGACAACACCTTTGGATGGTCATCAGAGAAGTAGTATAACCCTTCCTTTTCCTTAGCAATTCCAATCGTCTGCCTCGTGGTAAGGTCCTGAAAACACAATGGGACATAGAAAAAATTACTTTACAATTCAGATCACGGGTAAGCTTATGGATGGAAATTAAATTATGGGAAAGTGTGGGAACATGAAGCACAAATTGCAACTGGAATGGAGGTTGCAAGTCAATATTTCCAGTGCCAACAACACAAGCATGAGAGCCATCAGCAACATTGATATAAGGAATACTCGAAGGTGTGGTATAAGAGCATAATAATGTGGAATCAAATGTCATATGATTAGTAGCACCAGAGTCAAGAATCCACGCATTCTTAGGAATATTACCACAAACAGTAAGAGATCGGGAACACAAACTCTTACCAGTAACTGCTAGAGACCCAGAACCAGAAGGCTTACTCATGGAGTCAAGCATAGACTTCAACCATTCCACATCATTCTGACTGAAGGAGGAAAGATCAGTTCCCCTCTTTTCAAAGCTTTCAGTATCCTGGACATGTGTAGCAGCATGTGCCTGATACTGGTGCATGTTGCGAGAACCGCCACCTCGGCTAAGAACCTGCTCCCTCCCATGAAGTTTGAAACACTTATCCTTTGTATGCCCTGATCGGATGCAATGCTCACAATAGAATTTGTCACGAACATTCTTGGATGATGATGGTGGTGCTCCTTGTCTTGTTGTTTTGCTAGCTACTAATGTTGACACATCCGGGGGTTGTTCATGAAGCATAGCTTGACGACGGGTTTCCTCACTACGGACAGTGTAAAAAACTTCATTAAGATCAGGAAATTTTTCCTTACCCAAAATCTGCACCCGAATAAGGTCAAATTCAGCATTAAGGCCTGCTAGGAAATCAAAGATCCTATCCCGCTCAACAACAGTATTCAAGGTGGTAGTATCCTTGCTGCACTCCATCTTCAAATTCTGATACTGATCTAACTCAATCCAAAAACCATTGAGAACTCCAAAATACTCAGTGATCGAAAGATTTCTCTGCTTAGTGTTGAAGATTTTCCTCTTTAAATCATAACAAGCAGACATATCTTGTTTCATGGAATAACTGCGACGAAGATACTCCCAAACTGCCTTTGCACTTGAGAGATACATGCAATTTCTACTAATTTCTGGAGATATGGAGTTCCAAAACCAAGTAATAATAGCAGAATCATCTTTATCCCAGGAAGGGAAGTTAGGAGCAGTAACCAGAGGAGGATTTCCTTCAACATGATCAAGCATGTCGCAACATTTTAGAGTGTGTCTGATGAACTGAGACCATTGAAAATAATTTTTGCCGGTAAGCCAATAACCTTTTTGAACGACAAAATCCTTAGCCTTAAATGGGGCTGGTGGATTTGTGGGAGGTGGAGGTGGAGGTGGAGGTGGAGGTGGAGCTGGTTGATCGTTAATAATCTCAGCCATTGAAAGGACAATCGAGAGAAAACAAACCAAGAAACAAGATGGGTTAGGGTTTCAAAGATGAGTGAGCAAAAACAAAAAGCACGATGTGCTACAACACAAAACAATAATGACCCAAACACCCAAAAACAACAGCAAACTGCAAACTGCAGTAAAAAAAACTCCGCTACAAGGCGGCTAGGGTTTAGGCGGAAGCGAATACCCCAAAATCGAGAGCTCTTGATACCATGTTGTAAAATATTTTACTGATATATTAAAAAGTTATTCTTACATGTTATATCTACATGCTTTAAATAAGAGAGAATAGAAAACCTAATGGGCTTTGACTAATGGGCCTCATTACTAATAGAAATAATTACTATTTACAATCTAATATTTACAAGATGGAAGAGACCCTTTACCATCTCATCTTGTGAGTGTGTGAGAGTTACCTTACTAACTTATAAGTTATTCTAATATTTTTACAATACTCTGGTCACTTAATACATCAGGACACTCACATACAACAGACAGATCAGCAATCACAACTTCGCCTTCCACTCTCAAGGAAGTGAACATCATGAACACTTGGGTACTCTCCCTAAAGGACACATCTACCTGTCTGGAGGACATGAAACTCGAATCGTTACTCTCTCTGGACTCGGGAAACAACATGGTCTTATCAAAACAATTGATATGAACATGGTTAAACTCTAAGAAATTCATTCCTGGAATAACATCGAGTTGACTTAGAGGTAAACATATCAAGTCAACTTCAAAGTTTCTACCATAAATTGTCAAAGGATAATTCAGACACACCAACAAAATAGTCACCGAATCATTAGTTGGGGTATCAACGGTCATACTACCAATCATAGAAGACACTTATAAATCCAACTTGTTAATATAATGAGATATGGATGAATGTACCACACCGTTATCAACAATAAAAATCATAGAAACACATTAATGAAACACGTATCTCAAATAAAATTATATGATCTCGAGATATCCACACCACTCAGAGCAAACACCTTTCCACTGGCTTGCATGACATCTGGTTCCATCCTCGGTTTCTGACATTGGGTACTAATATGACATAGTTCTTCATAGTTGTAACAAGTCAGAACAGTACTACTACACTTAGCATCACAATGTTCATGTTTCCAACAGTTGAAACACTTCTGACTAATGCTTTTGCACTCAATATCATAATGATCTAACCCTCCATACTAGAAACATCTCAGATAAGTAGAAGTTCCTCCTCTACATATTTCTTTCCCGCTTTTGTCGGATAGCGGTTAGGGGAAAGAGTGTCGATAGGCTCACACACATGTCGCACACCAGTGCATAAACAAGTTCACAAAACCTAGGCCGAACGAACCGACCAACTCTTATACCAACTATGTAACACCCTAAACCCCAAACTCTTCATTTAACGAAATATGCAGAATAATTTTCTCAAACATGGTGTTACACTTTCTCAACATGCTTCTTACTCAAAAAGATTGTAATAGAATAATGGAATTCAAAACATCAAAATTACTTTAATTGTCTCAAGAAAATATAGTTCAACATCATTTAAATCAATAATCTAAAAACTCAAAAGCTGAATCAGAAACACGTAACTCATCCTAGTGTTACACTATCAGAGCGACACACGAAAATTACAATAAACTCGAAAAGCAGAAAATAACAAAGAAGGTCATTACGCCATCATGCTTCCCATACTTGAAACACTTCAAACTAGTGCTTTTGCACTCAACAGCACGATGACATAATGCTCCACACTGGAAACATATCAGATAAGAAGGAGTGTCTCCCCTACATGTTTTTTTCCTAATTTTGCTGGATAATGGTTAGGGGAAAAGAGTATCAACTATGCTCACACACATGTCTCACACAAGGGTATAACTAAGTTCAAAAAACCTAGGAAGAATGAACCGACTAACACTGATACCAACTATGTAACACCCTGAATTCCAAACTCTTCATTTAACAAAATACGTAGTATAATTTTCTCAAACACGGTGTTACACATTCTCTACATGCATCTTACTCAAAAATATTATAATAAAGAAGCGGAATTCAAAACATCAAAATTACTTTAATTGTCTTAAGAAAATATAATTCAACTTCGTTTAAATCTGTCGTACCCTAAATTTTGACCACCTCACCTTTCTATTTGTTAAATCGTACAAGTCATCTAGTCAACCACAGTGACCTGAAAAAGTCAAAGGATACCATTTTGACTTTTTTGAAATCTCTAGTACCATGTCCGGATAATTGACAGGTTATGGGTATCATAAAGAATTGTTGGTGTCTATTCGATCAGGATTATTTAGGGTTTTTAAGTTTCTTGGTTTATGGTTGATCCTTGGGTTAATTGGGTTTTTTTGTTAGTAAGGTTATTTATTTTAATTTTTTAGGTTTTTAGTTTAAATATGGAATTGTTAGATTAATTATTAGATTAATTAAATATGGGTTAATGATTTATTTGGATTAATCGGATTAATGGAATAATTTAGGATTAGTATAATTAGTTGATTTTTAATTTATAATTAAGTAGAGATTATTGGATTTATTATTTTATTAGTTGATTAAATTAATAGGTTAGTTAAGTTTATATGAGTCAATTTAGATGTTTAATTAAATTGTTTTAAAATTAATTTGCTACTTATTTATTTTTGTTTTTTCGGCCTTTTTTGCTTTATTGGGTTTTTGGTTTCAATTTGGAATTGGGTATGGTCCAATCAAGGTCCCAAGTTAATTGGGTCAAGTGAATGACCCAAATTCCGACTGGGTCAAGAAGGACTCGTGTGAATCCGGACCCAAGTCCGCTACCCAGGACCCAGGCCCAGGTCCTTCATCTTCTTCCCCACGTAAAGAACCCTAATTTGGCGCATAGTCAAAATCATCAATGAGTCAAACTCACAAATTTCAATTTCAATCAAATATTTCCATTTAGGGATTCAAATACATTATAATTACAAATTACAATTAAAAATGGACCAAATACATCATAAAATATGAAAACCCTAAAATATATTTTGGGACAAAATAAAAAACTGATCGATTTACAACCAATCTAATTACAATAAAATCCTAAGTTTCTAAACACAAATCAATCAAATTAAAGCCTAAGACCTAATATTAATCTATAAATACGAGATGAATTAGGATGAATAGGGACACGGAAAAAAACCCTTGAATCCACAATAGCACCACCAATCCCCAACCCTCACAAAAGTTTAGAAACCTAGTTGATTAGAGTTGACATAAAACCCTAATCATACTTGAACTTGGCCTCCACCATTCCAATCCATTGATACCTTGAATCAAACAAAGAAAAGAAGAAAGGCGTTAGACAAGGAGAGGATCGGAAGCAGTGCAGACAAAAGAATTTGGATCAAATTACCTTACCAGGGAAAGCCACGTCCCTGAGGGTTGGTGTTTCTTCAAAAGCATGCTTTGACTATCATTTAATGTTTATGCTTGTTGTTTTAAGATCACGCTGGATATGTAAATCGGGTTGGGAATAAATGGGTTAGGGTTTTGTGATTTTTGTTGACGTTGATGTTTTATTTGATGTGTATTTGGGGATTTTTTGGCAACGATTAGGATTGGGGTTCATATCGCTAGGGTTAGGGTTCATAGGTTGAACCCTAGGGTTCATCCAAGGGAGGGTTAGAGTTTTTCCCAGAACCCTTAGGATTCTTAGGGTTCGTAGGAGATATCCTAGGGTTCATAGTTTATCAAAGGGGTTTGATGGGTTTCTGGGTTTACGATTGAACTTCGATTGAAGTTCAACTAGAGAAGATGGTTTTAGGGGCGGCCGGAGGCCAAGCATGGTGGCTGGGGGAGAGACGGTCTGAGAGAGTAAGATAATAGAAAGATGAGTATAGAGAGGTTTGAGAGAGAGAGAGAAAATAAGAGAGAGAAAGATTAGGGGAAATGGGAATGGGATGAAGGGAATTGGGGTTAAATATGTCACTCTTGTGCTCTTTGATCGCCAACATGTAGCCGGTCATGGGTCACAGGATAGTCATACTTTGACTAACCCTATATGGGTGGTTCTATTATACGTCGACGTTTGACTTTAAATCATATCCCTCAGTTTGGTTTACTTCCCATGGTAAACTTATCTAATGACCATCGTGTGATCACAGGACTCCCAGGTCAATCCATCCAACGTCCCTAGTTGAGAGTCAACTATTGACTTTCCTGGGTTGACCCATGTGTACGTTGGGCTCAGAGAGGTTGGTGGGCATCTCTCTATTGCTTCTAGGGAGTCAACTATTTAATTTATGTTATATTTTAGTTTATGTGTGGCTTGATTATTTAAATTAGGGTTATTACAATTAATTAATTATAATATTCATATTTAACAAAATTTAGGGATTTATATTATTCAAATTAGGGAACACAAGATAAAATTAGAGATAATTCCTAAAATTTTAAGGGATAAAAATTAGGGATAAAATCGAGATAAGGGATATATCATACTTCATCTTATTTAATTTATTTTCTTAATCAAATTAAATTATATTTTTGCAATCAAATGAGATAAAAATATGGGATAAAACATGGGATAAACTTCTAGGGTTAATGGATAAAATCAAGATAAAAGGGTTATGTCTAATATTCAAGTATAATCACTAATTTATTTTCTTAAATAATTTAAATATGATATTTTTGCAAATTTAAGGGATAAAAATCAAATTCAACACACCTAAAACTGTAAGTCTTCTACTCTAGCGTATTGAGACATTTTTTGAAAATCAATCACTTCTCCTCCCCCGATGCATGAGAATCTTTAAGGGATAAAAGCAATCAACAAACAACCTTTTATACAAGAACTATGATATTTTGATCCCTCGCCTGATGCGAAGGTACGTAGGCATAGAGTTGTAAACTATAACAAGTACGACAATAAAAAAAATTGGTCTCCCGTCTGCTTTAATAAAATATTTTCTTTGTAAATATAGAAAATAATTAACAATTAATCGAAGCAAGCAAACATTTGAAAGCCCACACTAACCCTAGAATTGAAGGAGGAACCCATTGAGTACAATGGAGGTAAGGGGTGCCTAGTACCTTCCCCTTACTTAACCGACTCCCGAACCTAGCATCTCACCCTTAGTTTATAGGTTTTATCTTTATTTCCCTGTTACTTAGGAACGAATAAAAGATGATGGTGACTCTGCCATTTTTCCAGCCACGATAGTTGGCGACTCTACTGGGGAGTTTTTATACTTTCCCAAAAGAGAGTCCATCATATCCCTTAGTTTTAGGGTTTTTGTGGGTTTCCTTGTTTGCTTGTTTCATTTTTGTTTTCTTTATGATTATTTATCGATATGTTTTTATTATTCATTTATTGTATTTTTATTTCATATTTCAAAACTATATTATTATTCATATATCATGATTGGTTGGGACAGTTTCTATGTGTGAAGCCAAAACCCAGGCTTGAGGAAAAAGTAATAAGTTTGAGTAACAGGTCGTCCTGTCTTGGCCATTGGGGTTCTCATCCTATGCGGCCTTTGATGACGATTCCGCCTAGAGTAGATTAATTCAAAGGGTTTGCATAAGAAGGTTGACACTTCTTCATGATGAAACTTTGAATTCGGTCCATGATACTAGGGACCTCTTCTAGAACCCCTTCAACTCATGGTGACCTTATCAACCCACAAGGGTCGTTACTAAGGTCCTGCCTAGATGAGACTTGTCCCAAAGGATTATTATATAAAGGCTTGCTCCTTCTCATAATAAAACAAGGGTATAGTCCATGAATCTAGACCCATCATCTTACCATAAGCTTTATGTCTTACACGTGAGGGGATTAGGTAGTCTAATCTTAGATATGGCCTAATCATAAGAAGCCTATCAAATATAGGATATACTTACATGTTACCCCGGCCATAAAGACTTTAAAATCAAAAGACATTCATATCATCATACCATTTGCATTAAAATGGACCCTTTTGCATATATTTACCATTTCTTGGGGGATTTCAAAATTTGTTGTAGGTACTTTGTGAAAATGAACTCAAATAAAAGAACAACCCTTCGTATTAAGGCACCGATGTCAGATTTGCAAAACCTAAAGGTTCTTCAAGGCCTGATGCCTAACTCTACTCAGAGAAAGTTCACACTTAAGTATGGGAGGACTCTTGATCTCTTGAGAGTCCCTGTAAAAGTAGAGGTCGTCACTGCTTTGGCCCAATTTTATGATCCACCCCTGTAGTGTTTCTTATTTCAAAATTTTCTACTAACCCCCAAGATAAAAGAATTTGGGTTGTACTTGGACCTTCCTAAGGACAGAAAGGAACCATATATGGGTATAGGGAAAGAGGTAAAACCTAAGGAATTGACTGTGACTTTGGGGATACCTACCAAAGATCTGCTACCTCACTATAAGGAAGACAGAGACATCCAAGATCTCAAAAGAAGTTACTTGAAGGGAGTAGCCTAGAGGATGGCTAGGGCAGAAAGATGGGGATCCTTTGTTGATGTCTGGACTTTGTTAATTTTTGGGATACTTATTTTTCCCAAATATGTTTGAATTTATTAATGTCTCTCCTATTATCATCTTATGGGATGTAAAGAATCAAGAGGTAGATCTAGTACCTGCTCTGCTAGCTGATATATACTACACCATGAGCATTTGTCACATCAATGAGAGAGGGTCATTACGATGTTGAATTTTATTGTTGTATCAATGGTTTGTCTCACACCTTTACAAAGATATCTATATGGTAGAGACCAAGGGAAATCACGTATGACCTTAAAAGCTTAGGTCCCTCAATGAGAAATCAATCCTTTGGTATCCTAAGAAGATATATGCTAAGGATATAATTGTCAATTACAGAAGTTTTCCTAATGTACCCCTCATTGGCTCCAAGGGTTGTAGTAACTATATCCCTATACTGGATATGAGGCAGTTGGGTCACCCTGTGTGGGAAAAACCTGAGAAAGGCGACTTAGCAGGATTCATCTTGCATAATGAGGATACCATACCCCAGAACTTGTTTGGAAAAATCACGCTGCATGGGAAAAAATGAACATAAGAGAAAATAAGCTAAAAAGGAAGGACCCTTCAGTTAAGGAGTCCTACACCCAATGGGTCAAAGAAAGAGTACAGTTGAGTAAGCTTCCCTTTAAGATTAATCCAACCTAACTTCCATATGAACCTGACCTCGGTCCAATATACATTAAAGAGGTCAATCGCCTTAAAGTGGCCGTTGCAAAACTTGAGCGGGACAAAGAGAGCTTGTAGTACAGTCTTTATGACATGACTTATGAAAATAATCTGGTGAGCTATGACCTTGAACAAAAGGATAAACAGCTTCTTGAAAGCCAAAAAGAGATCAAAACTGAAAGAAGTAAAAGGCAGAAAACATTGGGAGGATTGTTAGGCGTTGGGTTCAACCTTGAAACTGTCAACAAGAAGTTAAAGGAAGCCCAAGCAGAAGGTCAAAGGTGGAAAAGATCATGGGAGTTGGATATGTGGGACCAACAAGAAAGGGAAAACACTTTAGCAACTCAAATTCATAGACTCGAAAAGGCACTTGCCAAATCTTAGGTTGTTGTTGCTAGGCAACAACAACATAGGATCGAAGTTAAGCAAATGTTACGAAATGATTAGAGGAGTACCTACGAAGATCTCCTAAATCTTAGAGAGCAGGTGCTTTTCCAACATCAAGACCATGAAGCCTTGAGAGGCCATGTTATGCAATTGGAGGGAGAATTTTAGCACTTGAGAGATTTTTGTCGATGTTGCTCAAGTTATAGTTCAAAAGCAAGGTGATAGGGCTGAAGCATAGAGGATGGAGAATTCCAACTTGGAAGAGTTCTCTAACAACATGGTCTAAGACATTCCAAGGATGTTTAGAAGAGCTGACAGTATGGCCAACTTCCACAATACTCCTTAAGAAGTCCTCGAGTTTGTTAGGCTATGCGATGTTCTACTAAAGGAGTTTAAGACCCACTTAAAAGTAGCTATGGAGGCATCACTTTAGTTTATGTTCTGTTCTATGTTTTTGTTTATTTTAGTACTCTACCATTACGAATTTGTTCCTATGTGTAAGACTCCAATTTTGACCCTAAGATCCCTCATGTTATCTCATCATATGTATTGGCATTGGGATCACACCTTGGCATCCTCCTTACCCCTCATTCATTGGGTTTGCATTGGGAGAGATCACCAAAAACCTTTTGATTGTATCATACTTTGTATTTTATCATTTTTACTAACCAAAATACCAAAAATATGTCTTTGCATTTATCTAACTCTTTTATAGGTAGGGCACATGATCACCTGTTATCTATCAAGTTCATATCTAAGGTTTAAGACCCCCAGTGCAAGGAGTTCAATCAAGAATTGGTTTACTATGGATTTGGACGTCATATATGGATCCCCATGAGCTTCACATGTTATTTTGATCAAGATATTATCAAGAGTTTGGAGTTGGTTGGCCTTGGAAACCCTAGTCCATCTAGGTGTCTTGTGTAACTTCTTCACCAAGCTTCTTCAACAATTGATCAAATATTTTAAGGGATACTTCAAAATTCATCATCTTATGCATATATGATCCTCCATGTGTCCCAAAAGTTAAGATAATTTGTAGCTAGCAAGTTGGTTGATGGTGGTTGACTAGAGGAAATCATCTGATCAAAACTGGGGATCCCTAGACCCTATCTCCTACAATTTTTGTCATATGAAAATGATTACAAGAGAAAAGTTACTCTAAATGACATTACAAACAACTTTAATTTTTATGTCTAGAGCTAGTTTTTCTTGGAAAGTCATTTTTTATGGTGAAAGATTATAGGTCATTTTGTCTAAACCCTAATTTGGAGGTCAACTTCTCAAGGCCATAACTTGCTCAATTTTTATGAGATGAAATATTTCTAAGTTACAAAATCAATTAAAGGTGTCTAATTAAACTTTTATGTTTGTAGGAAGAGATAATTCAGCTTTTATGAGCATTTGATATGAGGATACATTATAGGTCATTTTGGACATTTACCATTGAACAAGTGATTTTCCTCAACGTCAAAAATGCATAACTCACTTATATCAAATACAAATAAGGTCAAATTTGTGACCATTTTGAAGGAATTTAAAAGGTTTACAACTTTTGTGAAGGAACCTTTCTCATTTGAATCTCACACAAAAAGTTAGCCATGGTGGAATAAGTGAACATATGGCTTGACACTTAGAAAATTTTTTGATATGATAAACTTTCCAAACTTCCACCTCAAAATTCATCATGATACAAGCTTCAAATGGAAATTTTTTCAATATTAAAGTTGTTCCTATTGATCTAACCTTTCCAAAATGTCCAATTTCATCCATTTTGGACAAGATTTGAATGGGTTGCGCATGGCTTGAACATTGCATCATCATTTGGCAAAGATCAAACTTCAAGCTTCCATATACATTTGCCTTGCATTCCAAGTTGATTTCAGACTTACTCACACTAAATTATGGACCTAAAGGAATGATCTCATGGGCCTGTACACGCCCATGCACACATGCATCACTCATTTCCAATTTTGGAAACTCACTTGCAAGGTGCAAATAACACTTGATGCAACTATAAATAGAGGCCTTTAGGTTCAGAGTTGAGGACTCCTTCGCGCCAGCTTTGAGCCCAAACCCCAAACCCTTCCATTTGAGAGGATAATCCTGAGAATTTCCTTGTGAAATTGAGTTTGAATCTCACTGTTTTGAGATTCAAAACTCCAAGGATCCAAGGCCTTTTGTGCATCCTAATCTACTTCTGCAAGCTTACTAAACAAGATCAAGCACGAGCCAAAGCAAGAACAAGTGAATCCAGACCTGCATTGAAGGTATTTTCCATAAAAAATCATCTCTTCGATTCTCACTCAATCCTCCATAATTCTCTTGGATCCTTGGTTGTCTGAAGTCCTACCAATGTAGGCAACAAGATTGAGTTGCTTTGAGGTCAAATTGAAGCAACTCAGATAATGCACCTCAAATTTCAACTCCTTGTATCTCTCAATATACTTGGAGTTAGGATGAATTGAGGCCAAATTCATGCTCAATGCTATTTTTACTTTAAAATCATGTCCTCCTTTTTTATTTTAGTGATGGTTATGATTGGACCAGTCCGGCGAGGCTCGCCTGAGAAGGTGACCAGAGATTTGCTCTGGTGGTGAGTTGGAAAGGTCCAAAGCCACATGATCTTTTTAAAATGTTTTAATCATGAGCGTTGGTTTTGATTACCTGGTTTGTGGCGCGCTCACTAAAGTCAATCATGGAATACGCGTTTGTGGCCACTTGATCTGCCACCTCAATTAATGAGGGAGATCAAGTGGTCCACATTTTTTCTGATTATTTGATTTTCATTTTATTTGTGTTACTTTCATTAATTCATATTAATTTTAATATTGATCCAAAAAATACGAGAGTTTCACCAAAAAAATTTATATAAATTCCTCTTTCATTTTCTGAATTAAAATTATTTTTTGGATCATTATTAATATTTTTCATGATTTAATTGTTTTTGTGAATATTTTTATTTGTTTAAAAATAGTTTTAAGTTTCTAAAACTGATGAAAATTTTTCTCCAAGGTCCTTTGACCTTGTTTGACCTATGATAAATCTCATGGCCATTTCTTTGGTATTTTGATGAGGTTTTAGGAAATTGACCAACCATAATTTAATTTAATGCATATTTTAGTTGATTTTAATTGATTAAATGCTAAATAAATTGTGTTGAGCTTCTATTATTGACTTGTTGAGTTTGACTTGTGTTGTTGGGCCTTGGTCAAGGTTGACTTGACTTTGTTAAGTTAAGATCATTGGATTTAGGGGATTGATAAAATGTACATTTCATCTCCCAAAATGAATGAATGATCTTAATTTGGTAAAAGTCCTCCTTTGACCAATTTGTGTTGATTCCATTCCCCCTCCCTCTTCATCCCATTCCCCTTCTTGATTCATTCGTGTCATTGGACATATGATATCTCAATATCCTAAGGCTAGTTGATTGTAAAATCAACATGAGTATGGATGAGATTAGGTCCACCATTTTGCATATTCTTTTTGTGTGTGGTATGTTTTATGAGCATAGTCCATTATACTATATCTCTAACATACATTAACACCAAAGTTCTATTGTCCGGCCTCAAATAGTTGTGACTCCTACATAAGTCCAATTAGAATTGCTTTACATAGCGCTAAATTTTTGACACAAAAGGCATAGCATTCTAGTAAGTGAGATTGTAAGTCTCCCCTCTTTCATGGTATTGTGTGGAAACTTGGCCCTTTTTCCTTCCTTTGGAAGATGTCTTGGTTCAAGGATCCATGCTTGTGACAAGTGGGTTGAGTGTTCTCCAAAGAATGACTTAAACAAAACAAAAGAAAAAGCAATACTAACTTCTAATCAACTAACAACTAACATTTAATCCCAAGCCATTTACTTTTATGCACTTTAATATTGAGCCTTTATTCATTTGCCATTATTCATACCATTCAATTTATTTACTTCAATGTCATTTTCACTTTGCTCATTTGAGCCATAATTTTTTGATTATATTATGATTGTGTATACTTGTTGGTGTTTGTGGTCCTTTGACCTTAACGTACATAATAAAAACAAAAACCCTAAAAGACATTTGTGTGGACTATTGAATTTGATCTGAGAGAATGGACTTAGAATTAGGTAACACTCCCTTTGCAAAAGGACTTGGCCAATGCCAACTTTTCTGAAACCAAGTGCTTGTGAAGTGAACCTTCATCTGATACAATATTGAAGATCCATTTGAGTTCATCTGCAACAAGATCATATTGAAGCTGTTATTTTGGACCTGTGTCTAATGCCTACTTTTGGGAGTCATCTGATGCATGGGAAATTTTGAAGAAGATCACGGAGTCTCTAAGCTTGGATGTGGCTATCTTTATTTGATGCCTTTCTCTTCATCTTGCTATTTCTGTATTGATATTGCTTGATTCTAAAGTCCAAAGGAAATTTGGGTTTCTATATGACATTCTTGTCTATTGGATTACAACCCATTGGTCAGATCTTTTCAACTCTTAACTTTTAAAATTTGTGCTTAGGATTAGTCTCTTCATCTCCTCACCAATTCTTTAATTTCAAAAATCTCTCCCTCCTTTTAAAATTTTCTTTGTTTGTGATTTATAAACTTAGACTCTTTGCAAATTAGAAACTTTGGCCTTATGCCATTGAATTTTTAAACTCCTTTCTTAATCAAATTTGTAAATGAACTTAACTATACTTTACTTAAAATTTCAAAAGCCAAAAAGAACTAACACCCATCCAAACCATTTTTAGGCCTTTTGTGCCTCTTTCAAACTTAAAATTTTGTTAAAAGCAATGCACTCACTTTGAAATTGATACCACAAACTTCGAGGTTTTGATCCCTCATTTTATGTTGGTACGTAGGCACAAGTTTGGAGGTCTTGTCAAACACAAATACATAATTAATGAGTTCTTTTCTCACCCCTCCACTATATTTATTGCAAACATCATTTTGTACAAAAACACATATGCACACAAGAAAGGGCTCCCTAGGAGTACCTAGGACACTTTGGGTGCTAACACCTTCCCTCTATGTAACCAACCCCCTTACCCGTAATCTCTGGCATTTTATTAGTTTTGATTTGAAAACTTCTTATTTTTTGTTTTTGTTCATGCCTTTCCATTTTCCCTTGGAAAAAATAAAAGCGCGGTGGCGACTCTGGTTTAATTGACGTTTAGCTTATCCATATCTTGATAGTCATGAATGTACCGCTACATAAATTAAGTGGCGACTCTGCTGGGGAGTAGTCTCCAGTGGGATTAACCTACTTTTTTGTGTGTATATAATTGTATATTTGATGTATGTATATTTGCTTGTATGATATAATCCGCTTGTTGTGCTTGGTGATCTCTGAGTGGTGAGATAAGTTCTAACCCGAACTCGAGTGCAATTAAGATAGGAGGATGGTATACTCATGTTCGACTTGTGTGGAGTAGTCCTTAACAAGTTGGATTGAGACCCATCTACTCAGTGGAAACCCTTTTAGAGTTATGAATGTCAGACAAGTTATTTGTGGTTAGGCATTACTCTCTCTGATTTGGGGTCTGAGAAGGTGAGGACCGTAGAACATTTAACCCCTCTTGGCCTATTTAGGACGTAGTGCGGAGACTGTTCAAGTGTAGACTTGATAACAGTTGTTACGTGATACTACACTCAGAGGAGTTTCTCTTGAGAGTATTATGGGTTGATGAGTCAGTCATCCTAACCTGTAATATCCGATAGATGGAATTAAGACTCTGGGAACTTTTTAGAACATGATCTACAGATTTTTATCCTTAGTACACTCCTTTGGGATGGTTCTTGCCCAGACTTCATGCTCGTAACTCACAACAAACCCTTGATTTTTGGTTGATCCAATCAAGTCTTGTCAATATCAATGGAACTTGGGTGTTGATAAGGTGAAAACCCTAATCCACCAAAATGGATGATTGATCTTGACAATGACTTGATTCATCCCTTTACCTTTATTTGTTTGCCTTGTTTGTGATCCCTTATTTGTGATTATTGCATTCATGCACTCATACGCATCATAACATTCATCATACAATAATTTCAAGGAACTGAGGTATTATTTGCAAATATTTTTAGACCATGGATTATGGACGAAGGAACACTAAGAAGTACAGTTTCAGATGTCCACACTTGAAAGAGTTAAGGAAGCTATCATCTTTTATATTAGATCCCTTGGACTTCAAGCAATGTCATGGGAAGCTTCTACCTATTTTGTCTGCTGATGTGGTTGAGGACTTTTAAGTGTGTTGGTTCAGTTCTATGACCCTCTCTACCATTGCTTCACTTTTCATGATTATCAGTTTGTGCCTATGTTAGAGGAGTATGCCCATCTCTTAGATATACCTATTTCTAGCAAAGTGTCTTTTAATGGATTGGAAGAGTTTGAAGCTCTTCACTTGAAGAAGTCTGAGATAGAGGCTCATTGGGTGAAGAAAGGAGGATTATTTAGGTTGACTTATGATTTTCTCATCAAGGAAGCCACTGCCTTTTCTCAAGCCGGTAGTGTGGATGCTTTTGAAGCTATCTTTGTGCTGCTCATCTATGGTTTAGCTTTGTTCCCTAACATTGACGGTTTTGTTGATGTTAACGCCATTAGAATTTTCTTGATTGGGAATCCTGTGCCTACTCTGTTAGGATATATGTACTTCTCTTTACATCTAAGGAATTCTAAGGGTGGTGGAACTGTCGTCTGTTGTGCTCCTCTTCTATACAAGTGGTTTATTTCGCACTTGCCTCAGACGCCTGCTTTTGTAGAGAACAAACAATGTCTACGGTGGTCTCAGAGACTTATGTCTCTCACTAATGATGATATACTTTGGTATTCCCCTTCATTAAGAAGTTTGGAGATTATTGATTGTTGTGGTGAATTCTCTAATGTGTCTCTCATTGGTACACAAGGAGGAATTAACTATAACCTTGCTTTGTCTCGTCGTCAACTTGGGTTCCCCTTGAGAGACAAACCTAATAACACTTTGTTAGAAGGTCTTTTCTATCAAGAGGGTAAAGATCCCCAACATTTGAAGCAGAAGATTGTGCATGCTTGGCATAATGTGCATAGGAAAGGAAGATCCGAGCTTGGTCCGCACAATTGTGTAGCCTTGGAAGCTTACACTCTTTGGATGAAGAAGAGAGCTTTGGAATTGAAGATGCCTTATGCTTGTGAAAGACCTATGTCTATGGTTGTGGTTAAGCCATTAACTCTCCCTAACCAAGATGTAGAGGAGTTGGAAGACGCGCTCGCCAAGATGAAGCAAGAAAAGGATATGTGGGAAGAGCGATTCAATGCTTTGAGCAGAAAGCATGAGGAGTTGCAGCTTGAGTCTAAGGACAAAGATGCACTTATTGAGCTACTTGAAGATCGAGTGACGAAGAGACAGAGAGATCCAGAGCTTTCATCTTCCTCTATTATGCCTCAACCTTCTGTTGCTTGGAAGAAGATTATTGATCAGCTTGTCCTCGAAAAGACTCAGATGAAGACTTCTTTTGAGTCTGAGATCCGACGCATTCGAAGGAAGTACGCGCCTGCAGTTAGATCTTCTGATATTGTTGTTAGAGATCCTTAGGATGACTAGTCTCCTTTTCTCTTGTATTTTGTATTTTGGTTTCTGAAATTGTACTCAATGTAATCCTTCAAATTATATAAATATAAGAGATTTTTATGGTCAGTCAAATTGTTGCAACTGTTATTATCATATTTGCAAATAATATAGTAAGTTCCTTGAAAATAAAAATAACCAAGCATTGCATTTCATGCATCATTTGCATAGCAGGTTTCTCTTTTGCCAGATGCCTTATTGGTATTTCTTCTGTGCTTCAGCCAAGCTGACTCATCGATACAATACCCCCGCCAATCACTCAAGAATTATGGAACATCTAGAGCAAGAGAACAAAGATTTGAAGGACAAGATCGCCCGCTTGACTGCCATTGTGGAGTCAATGTTAGCCGCTTAGAGCCAATCTTCTCCAACGTCTGCAACTCCTCCTCCTCAAAGGACTGTTAATTCAGAGATGGCTACCTCTACCATTCCTGTTACTGTTGCTTATTTTGCACCTTCCATACCTGCCAGATTCCCGTGGGGAATGCCGCCCAACTTTGTGCCTGAAGGTTTCGCGCCTACTTTTGCTTCCATGCTGGCATCTAGCCCGGTCATGTTTGTGCCACCACCAGTTGTGTATACTCTACCCCGTGTCAAAGACACCATCTATCATTCTGAGCCGTCTGAGGGCCCTTATGTGTAAGAGAAGATGGATGAAATGAAAGACCAATTCCTGGAGCTGCGAAAGGAGTTAAAGACCTTGAGGGGTAAAGATCTGTTTGGTAAGAGTGCTGCGGAACTTTGCTTGGTTCCGAATGTCAAAATCCCGGTGAAGTTCAAAGTCCCTGGCCTTTAGAAGTACAAGGGGAATACCTGTCTGCTCAGTCATCTCGTCATGTATGCTAGAAAGATGTCGACGCAAACTGATAATGATCAGTTATTGATTCATTATTTTCAAGATAGTCTGACTGGTGTCGCTTTGAGGTGGTACATGGGTTTGGATAGTATGAGCATCCACATGTTCAATGATTTGGGTGAAGCATTTGTGAAGCAGTATAAGTATAATATGGATATGGCACCGGATAGGGACCAGTTAAGGTCGTTGTCTTAGAAGGATAAGGAGACGTTCAAGGATTATACTCAGCGATAGAGAGAGCTTGCCGCTCAAATTACCCCTCCTTTGGAAGAAAAGGAGATGACTAAGATCTTCCTTAAGACCCTGAGATCATTTTACTATGAGCGGATGATTGCCAGTGCCCCCTGTGATTTTACCGAAATGGTAAACATGGGGATGAGGTTAGAAGAAGGTGTCCGAGAAGGACGATTATCTAAGGAGGAAGCTTCGACCAGTAAGAGGTATGGTAACCGTTTTTTTAAGAAGAAGGAAAACGAGGCTAATGCAGTATCTGTTGGGAGACAGAGGAGGCCTCATGTAAGAAGAAGTCAACCACTCCGCCCACACCATCATCAAGTATCATCTGTAATCCTAGTATTTTAAAACAGTAAATCAACACCAGTTCAACAACAACGTCAACAACCGCCACCGCAACGAACAAACACTTACAACAACAATACCAACAATCATCAATAACAACAAAACTTTGAGAGGAAGAATGTCTCTTTCGACCCAATTCCTATGACTTATGCCAAATTGTATCCACCGTTGGTTCTTAAGAACCTTTTGCAACCAAGAAACCCACCTCAAATTCCTGAACCACTTCCATGGTGGTACAAACCAGAACTTAACTGTGCCTTTCACCAAGGAGCTCTCAGTCATGATATTGAGAATTGCTACCCCCTAAAGTCCGAAGTCCAAAAGCTGGTTAAGAGTGGAATAATGTCCTTTGAGGACCGTGCGCCGAACGTCAAAGCTAACCCACTGCCTGCCCATGGAAATTCATCTATTAATATGGTGGACGACTGTCCTGGGGAATTCAAAGTATTTGATGTACGCTTCATTAGAAGGTCCTTGGTGAGGATGCATAAGGATATCTGTTTGGTTAGCGATTGTGAGCATGACCATGATGGTTGTGCAATTTGTAGTCTCAATTCTAAACGTTGTATGATTGTGAAGAGAGATATCCAAAGGTTGATGGATGAAGGTATGATTCAGATTCTCCAGTCCCGTCACGTGGATGACGATGTGAATGTTATAGTCCCCGTTTTCAAAACTCCTGAAAGAATGGTGATCCAGTATGATAGCAGCAGTAGTAACAGTGTCAGCAATAGATCGGTATCACCATTGGTAATACGGTTAGCGGGCCCCATACCGTATGCATCTGATAAGGCTGTCCCATATCAGTACAATGCTACTATGTTAGAGAATGGTCAAGAGGTTCCTTTGCCTACGACCAGTTCTGTTGTGAGTATAGCTGATGTTACTAAGGTGACCTGCAGTGGTCGTGTCTTTGGGTCGGTGTTCCCTAAGAATATGGAGGATATATCTGTTAATAAGAAGGTTGAAGTGCCTGTAGTAGATCGTATTAGTGCTCCAAAGTGCCAGTCTGGTGAATCCAACGGTTTAAAGCCTAATGATGATGATGAGGTACTCAGATTAATTAAGAAGAGAGAGTTCAATGTGGTAGAGCAGCTGCTCCAAACTCCCTCCAAAATTTCAGTGTTGTCTCTGCTTATGAACTCAGAAGCGCACAGAGAAGCACTGTAGAAGGTTTTAGAGCAAGCGTATGTGGAACATGATGTTACAGTGGATCAGTTTGATCATATTATGGCTAACATCACTTCCTGCAATAATCTTAGCTTCTGTGATGAAGAATTCCCCAAAGAGGGTAGAAATCATAACTTGGCTCTACATATTTCGATGAATGGCAAGGAGGACACTCTGTCAAATGTGTTGGTTGACTCCGGTTCTTCCTTGAACGTACTTCCGAAGTCAACTCTGTCAAGGTTGTCATACCAAGGAGCTCCTATGAGATATAGTGGCGTAATCGTCAAAGCATTTGATGGTTCTCGCAAGATGTGATTGGTGAAGTGGACCTTCCTGTGAAGATAGGTCATAGTGATTTCTAAATTAATTTCCAAGTAATGGATATCCACACGGCCTATAGTTGTTTGTTAGGGAGGCCATGGATACATGAGGCAGGAGTTGTTACCTCAACGTTGCATCAGAAATTGAAGTTTGTCAAGAATGGAAAGTTGGTCATTGTTGGTGGGGAGAAGGCATTGCTGATAAGCCACCTGTCATCTTTCTCTTATGTAGAAGCTGAGGATGAGGTTGGAACTCCGTTCCAAGCCTTGTCTATTGATAACACGAAATTATATCATATTTTAGGACTTAATTCAATTAAATTTTATTATTATTTGTTTCAGTTCACTTCATTTTATTAGATATTACGCGGTATTTTCTTCCTATTTGTCTCAGGTAGCTTATTTTGAAGCACAAGTAAAAATGGAAGAAAAGGAGGTGCAAAAAGGAGAGAAAATGAACCAAATGTCAAAGCCCAGCCCAAAGCACAAAACGCAGGTGCCGTGCATGTGACGGACGTCACAGAGGGCGTGACGAGCGTCACGCCTTGCACACTCCTGTGACGGACGTCACACATGGTGTGACGAACGTCACACCATTCCCCTACATTTTTGGCGCAAGGAACGCCTCAGAGACGTTGAGCGTTGAGGGAGTGTTGAGCCCTATATCCACGCCATGCTTTTATGCACGTTGAAGACCTTTTTGGCAGCGGAAGCGGTTACTCAAGCATATATAAATAGCCACTTGCAAAACCAAAAAGGGTTCCGAAGCTTTTCCACATTTTTTCCTTTGCCGTTTTCGCTTTTACACATTTTCTTTTCCAGCAACTTAAGTAGTATTGTTTCTTTATTATTTTTACGAGTTTTACACTATCTCCCTTGCAATTTCTATTTTCCTTTTTCCTTTTTAGCATTTAGTTAATTCTTTTCGCACAATAGTTTCTACACCGGAAACTATTGTGCACCTTTTTACCGGATCTAACCTTACGTTAGAATCTAGCTTTATTTCCTTCGTTTTAATTTGTTGTTTAATTGAAGAATCCAAGAACAAATCCTACCGGCTTGTGGTGGAGTGTTCAAGACTATTGTTTAACTCATTCAGGTTCTTTAATTATTATTTAATGCTTTGCTTTATTATTTATTTATATTATCTGCCTGGGATGAGTCTGTTTATGCATGATAAGTATTTTAGTTTGTTTAGCATGTCTTACTAATTCGCTTAGATATCGGTATGTAAAGTAAGCGGAATAAGGAATCAAGACTAAGTCGGTTAAATTAAGTTTAAAATTAAAATCACTCTTTTTACGGTCTCAATTTACAGGTTTAATAACAAAGGTTTTTACGAAAGTAAAAGACATAAAGAAGTTAAAATCAATAGAGCGAGAGTTTGAGGTTTTAACTGGACAGTGTAAATTAGACATTAATTCTAGATCAGGGCGAGAGCAAGTTTTAGAGTTAATTAAATTCCGATCTTTTCCAAAAAGTATTTTTAAAAGATTGAATGTGAGGACGAGAGTTAAGCATTCGAATTTAATTATATAACCTAAGTCAACAGAGCCAGAGTTTGAGATAAGGGTGTTTAAACGGTCAGTGTTTTCTTGAAAAGAGTTTCTATGGACTGTATTGCTTTCAAAAAATGGTTTTTTGACTTAATTATAAGTGACAGCTACATTAACATAAAATCATGGTTTATTCAACAGAGCGAGAGTTTGAGATAAAACTTTTAACCAATAAAGTCAACTGAAAAGATTTATTTTAAAACCAAGAGACCGACAAAGGATTGATTCCCTAATTACGACGAACTACATACCGATATCCGCTTTATTAATATTTAATCTAGATCTTAGTTTAGTTTTTAGCTTTCCCCCAAACAATCAAACATTATTCACCTTAGCTTTACGAAGTAACCTTAGATAACGGTATATCGATTCATAAGTCCCTGTGGGATCGATATCTTTTAAAACTACGCGATAGAACTGTGCACTTGCAGTTTGTACCCTAAATTCGACTCATAAAGTCGCGATCAAGTTTTTGGCGCCGTTGTCGGGGACTTTTATTTAATCGATATCGTAACTCTTCCGTTACGCTGTAGAGACTAAGGTTTCTTTTTCTTCTATTCTTTCTTTCGTTGATTTATATGCCACGCACTCGCTCACAAGGCGAACCGCTCTATTTACGAATCAACGATATCGAACTATATCTCCGAGTCCTACGACGAATTCGGGAATATCGTGCTGCAAACAATCTCCCTCCTGTAGAACTTCCTGATTTCAAAAACCTTTTTCCTTCGATACCCGAGATGGCAGAACCAGCTCGTGCTCTTAGAGATTACGCCGCTCCATCGCAAGATGAGCCGCATTCAAGTATTGCTCCGCCCGCAATCGAAGCAAACAACTTCGAACTTAAACCTTCGCTGTTGCAGGCTGTGCAACAGAACCAATTCTCTGGAAATCCTACCGAGGATCCAAACCTTCATTTATCCGTATTTGTCCAATACGCTGATACTGTTAAAGCTAATGGTGTCACTTCGGAGGCAATTCGACTTCGTCTTTTTCCTTTCTCATTAAGAGATAGCGCTAGAAGATGGCTTCAGTCTCTCCCTTCAAACTCTGTCACCACATGGAACGAGTTGAAGAAAGTTTTTCTTGCCCGATACTTTCCGCCAAGCAAAACAGCTATGTTAAGAGCCCAGATAAACGGATTTAAACAGAAAGACAACGAGTCTCTTTTCGAAGCATGGGAAAGATACAAAGACATGATGAGACTTTGCCCACACCATGGTTTGGAAGACTGGTTAGTAATTCACACATTTTATAATGGTCTCTTGTACAACACAAGGTTAACAATAGACGCCGCTGCAGGTGGTGCACTAATGAACAAACCTTATGCTAATGCTTACCAGCTTATCGAAAGCATGGCCCAAAACCACTATCAGTGGGGAACCGAACGAACAATGGTGGAAAAACCTCAAACGAAAACTGGCATGTACGAGATAAGTAACCTTGATCACGTTAATGCAAAAGTGGATGCTTTGGTCCAGAAAATTGAAAGTTTAAATGTATCGCCTCCAACCGCCGTGGTTGCTATAACTCAGAACTGCGAGGTCTGTGGAATCCAAGGTCACACTCCTACGGATTGTCAACTCTTGACAGGAATCCAAGCAGAGCAAGTAAACTATGCTCAAGGAAGCCCCTACTCGAATACCTATAACTCAAATTGGAAGAACCATCCAAACTTTTCATATAAGAGTAATAATGCTTTGTACGCACCTGGACAGTCTCCAAATCAAGCCCCAGCTATACCTCCGGGATATCAGAAACCGAACCCATCCATGCCTAACAATAACGCCCCTAGGAAATCCAACTTGGAAATCATGATGGAAAACTTTATAGCTTCCCAACAACAAACCAATAAAGATTTCTTAAACTAGAATGTACACACTGGCGAACAACTTAAACAACTAGCAAGCAAAGTAGATGCCCTGGCTACCCATAACAAAATGCTGGAAACACAAATATCACAAGTAGCTCAACAACAAGCACCTACTGCTGCCCCAACTGGTACATTCCCTGGACAGCCCCAACCTAATCCGAGAAGCCACGCTCATGCAATTATATTAAGAAGTGGAACGGAAGTGGAAGGACCGTCTGATCCAAGGATAGAAAACCAAAACCCTAAGAAATCAACTGAGAAAAGTGAACCTAAGGAAAAGGAAGAGAGTAATAAGGAAACCCTAGAAAAGAAGGAACCTTATGTACCTCCACCACCTTACAAACCACCTATCCCTTACCCTCAAAGGCTTGTTAAAACCAAAGATGCGGGCCAATTTAGAAAATTTGTTGATCTCCTTAAACAATTAAACGTTACAATTCCGTTCACCGAAGCTATTACGCAGATGCCCTCCTATGCTAAATTCTTAAAAGAAATTCTTTCTAGTAAGAGGAAACTTGAAGATAGCGAAACCGTTACACTCCCTGCCGAACGTAGCGCTATAATCCAAAACATGCCTCCTAAACTCAAGGATCCGGGTAGTTTCTCTATACCCTGTCACATAGGAAAATTTGTCATCGACAAAGCCTTATGCGATTTAGGAGCCGGAATTAGCGTTATGCCTTTATCCATATGTAAGAAACTGGAAATGGGAGAATTAAGACCAACCAAAATGTCTGTGCAACTAGCAGATCGTTCCATCAAATATCCTGTAGGAATTCTTGAAAACGTTCCCGTACGCATAGGTCAATTCTACATTCCAACTGATTTTACAATTATGGACATTAGAGAAGATGATACCACTCCCATTATACTGGGAAGACCGTTTTTAGCAACTGCCGGTGCAATCATAGACGTAAAACGAGGACGACTCACCTTCGAAGTAGGTGAAGAGAAAATTGAGTTCATTCTTTCCCAATTCTTAAAAGCACCTGCAATAGAAGATACATGTTACTTCATGGATATCATCGATGAATGCATAAAAGAAGCAGAGCTAGGAGAAGACAAATCATCAGACTATCTTTTAAAAGACAAATCTAACCAATGTTTAGCGATAACACCGGACCCGACGCAATGTCTTAACAAACAAACCCTTGACCTGAAAACACTTCCCAAAAATCTGAGATATGAATTCCTAGACTTAGAACTTGAACGACCTGTGATAGTTAATGCAGACCTAGGAAGACTCGAAACAGAAAAACTCCTACATATCTTAAGAAAGTATCCAACCGCACTAGGTTACCACATCACCGATCTTAAAGGAATAAGTCCTTCTATTTGTATGCACCGCATCATGCTAGAAGAAGACTGTAAAACCTCTAGGGAACACCAGAGGAGACTAAATCTGATCCTGAGTGAGGTAGTAAAGAAGGAAATAACCAAGTTATTAGAAGCAGGTATTATATATCCTATATCTGATAGCAAATGGGTTAGTCCTGTACACGTAGTACCAAAGAAAGGAGGCATAACCGTTATTGAAAACGAAAAGGGGAAACTATAACTAAACGAATCGAATCGGGATGGAGAATGTGCATTGACTATAGGAAACTAAACAAAGCAACCCGAAAAGATCATTTCCCTTTACCATTCATTGACCAGATGTTAGAACGATTAGCAAAACATTCACATTTCTGTTATCTAGACGGTTATTCAGGCTTCTTTCAAATACCAATTCACCCTGATGACCAAGAAAAGACAACGTTTACGTGCCCTTTTGGTACCTTCGCTTATAGACGAATGTCGTTTGGCCTGTGCAATGCTCCTGCAACCTTTCAAAGATGCATGATGGCAATTTTCGTCGACTTTCTCGAAAACATCATGGAAGTATTTATGGATGACTTTTCCGTATACGGACAAAGTTTTGAAGAATGCCTTGAAAACCTAGAAAGAGTTCTTGAGCGATGTGTAAAAGTAAACTTAGTACTTAACTGGGAGAAGTGCCATTTTATGGTACAAGAAGGAATTGTTTTAGGACACATCATCTCGAACAGAGGAATTGAAGTAGACAAAGCCAAAATAGAGGTAATCGAAAACCTTCAACCCCCAAGAACCGTGAGAGAAGTACGAAGCTTCCTAGGACACGCCGGTTTTTACCGACGATTCATCAAAGACTTCTCTAAGATAACTAAACCTTTAACCGGACTATTGATGAAAGATGCTGATTTCATATTCGACGATAACTGTTTAAAAGCATTTCAAGCGCTTAAGCAAGCATTGATCTCCGCACCCATAATGCAGACACCCGACTGGAATGAACCATTCGAAATAATGTGTGATGCCAGCGATTATGCTGTAGGTGCTGTTTTAGGACAACGAAAGGATAAAAAGCTTCACGTTATATATTACGCAAGTAGAACCCTAGATGAAGCGCAAATGAATTACGCCACTACCGAGAAAGAACTCCTAGCAGTTGTATTTGCGCTAGATAAATTTCGTTCCTACTTGGTCGGAGCTGTCATACCCCAAAATTTGCCCATTGATACTACAAAGCATTTTCCAAGACCCTCTGACTTGATCTGCAAGGCACTGATATCAAATGGACAAAAGCCCAGCTCACAACAGGCCTAATCCAAAGTGGCCCAAAATAGCTTGCTCGCTAGGCGAGCAAATCCTTCGCCTAGCGAATATCTCAGCATGTCACTCGCCCAGCGAAGCATCAGGTCCAGAAAAAGCCCAAACCTAGCTTGCTCGCTAGGCGAGCAATTCCTTCGCCTAGCGAAGCTTGCGAGAATTTGAATTTTTGGACCTCACTTTAAGCGCATTAGGTCACTACTACCATTACTATAAATACCTACTCCTCTGCCACGAAAAAAACACACAGAGACGGACTCACTCACCCGGAGACACTCACACAAAGATCCCGAGAAAACCCTAGCACCGAAACCCTGCTGGTCCAAAGAGTTCAGAAGGCGGAAACCCTGAAGGCCGCTTACCCGCTCCGAAGCTACCGTCGCCCAACTCAATCCGGCTCGCCAATTCAAGGTTGCAACTCGATTTGCAAACAGGTTTGCCTCACTATTATCGCTTTAGTTTCTTAATTGGCATATGATTATCACTTTGTGTCCTTATTTTGCATGTGGTACCACTTTAGTGTCTTAATTTGCATGTGATATCGTTTTGTACTCTCACTTGGCATATGGTACCACTTCATGTTCTTAATTTGTGGAGGTATTATAATTGAATTCATAAACATTTTGAAGTTTTGCATGAGAATTTAAAGGTGCTTGAATATTATGAAACTGAACCATATAATTATGTGTTGGAGGCCATAAGCCATGCTGCAGGTTGAGGTCATAATGTTCTCAAATTTCAAACCCGTGGCCGCTCGCTAGCTCATCGCTAGGCGAGCCCGCAGCGAGCCTTCGCTGAGCCTTCGCTAGGCGAAGCAGAGGCGACCAGGCCAGGGGCTGCTTTGCCCTTTTGCTGCCCATTTCATGTTTACCTGATGATAATCCTGCATTATTTGGCTTAAATTCCTGGTTATATTTATCTTATGGTGCAATTTCCAATTATATTTTATCTTGATGCTTTAATCCGTGTGTTCATGGTGTAAAGGCTAGCATACTTCCGAAGAAATAGCCGGCTAGATACTCCGCTTTATGCATGGGAAGCTTTCATGGAGATGGATGCTAAATTGTTTCACTTTAATGTGAAGATTCATATTGATCGCCTAATTAATTTTAATGTAGTGATCCTTAATGAGTTGATTTTAATGTATCGATTTAATGCGGTATCACCATAATTACCTAATGAACTTAAAACATGGACTTTAAATAAATGATATCGGACCTCTCTTTATTACCCCACAATTTCGATATTACGGTCATGTCCCGCGAATATGGGGATATCCTTAGCAAAGACCCTTCGGTAAAATCATCATAGTCCCTCGGACGTTGCCTTCGAAAATACCATTTTTGTCCCTCGATGACCCTTCGGTATAGCCTACGGTTAAATGATGATAGTCCCTTCGAATGCTAAGGTATCCTCACAACTGTTGCCTTCAATGACCAATCGATGACCCTACGATGACCCTTCTACATCCCAAGGATAAAACTACTTACTTCTCAATAGTAAGGACAGTTTTACCCTCATAAGGATAGGAAACGCCCGGAAAGACCTCGGACAGGTATAACCTTAATTGCTCATTCATAACCAAAAAATATACTTTTCACCTCACACCTTTCAAACATCTTTTTTGGAAAATCACCACTTAGCATACATCCGCACTAGGATCATTGCCGAGTTATATTTTTCTAAACTATTTTCTAAATTAAAACGAGATAACCACTTTGTATACATTCATGCAAGAATCATTACAAAGTTAAATTCTCATTTTGCAAAACATTTTTCACACCTTTCTCAACCACCTTTTTCAAACTAGAAAACATAAATGATTGAGCAATTAAGAGCCCATGGATAACCATGGATACAAAGGGTGTTAATACCTTCCCTTTGTATAAAGTACCTCCCGAACCTAAGAATTTAAAATTAAGGTCTTTCCTGTTCTTTTCCACCTTTCCTTATGGGATAAAAGAAAAGTCGGTGGCGACTCTTGCTAACCGCGACATTGCGATTACAAATCCAAATAAAGTCCAGTTCACCGTATGACAGAACTGGCGACTCTGTTGGGGACGATTTAAGAGAGGTCCATCTTAAAAAAAAAAAAAAAATCATTTATGTTTTAAATTGTTCCTTCGTTTAAGGGATTGTTTGAGTGAAAGATCCTACACCCGGATCTAGTGTACCTTAGGTAAGTAGCAATAGATCATCGCGACTATCCGGCGTATACTGGAATGGTTAAAATGATGGCTACGGTTAATGTGACACTTTGGTTGTCCTGATGTTCCTCATGTTACTTGAGGAAAAATTTGGCTTCCGCGTGGTGTCATCAAAGCATTAACCAGACCTTTAGAACCCTAATTGACTCATCCTAGCCATTAGAAAGTAGTGAGATAACTGGCTTCGGTTCCGACTGAGGTTGGTTGATACTCGATACTACACTCTTTGAGATTGGACTTTAGGGAAGCTTCGGTCAACCACTTGGCGTTGCACTGAAGTGGACTTAAAGAAAGGTCGATGATCTGAGATCCTTCTAGAACCCGGTTACTATTCTAGGACAGGTTGAACCCACCAAACTTCAGTGGGGAGGGTACTTACCTATGGAACTCATGCAAGCCTTAAAACCTAGGAATGATGGTTGTGTGACTTGCTTGTGCTTGTTATTTATTTAACCTCATAACATCATAACATCATAACATCATAACATCATGACATCATAACATTGTACTAACCATTTCAAGGACTTAGGGATTTAACTTTGTTCTGTTTTGTATGAAAAAAAAAACAAAAAAAAAAAGTTTCCCTTTTCGGTAGTTTATGCAAAGTTAAATTCCAAAAGGCCTTGAAAACATTTCATGCATTGCATAACATAACATAGCATAACAGGTACTCTAAAGGGATCAGTGTTCTCACGGTTTTCCTCCAAACAGAAAAATGGACCTCGAACAAACTGTCAAGGATCTCCATGCTCAGAATGCTCAACTCCAGGAGATGATCTTGAACTTATCCAGGGGGCAGGAGGAACTGAAAGCTCTCTTGCTCGAGAAAAAGAAAGACAAGAAAGCTGTGAGTTACATTAACCCGGGAAGAAGGCTTAAAGGACAGGCTGCGGGAATCAAAATCAGAATTCCGAAGGATCAAGAAGAGGAAACAGAGACAGATTCAGAAGATGAGAATGCTGATCCTTTCAACCCTGAGGATGACGATGAAGATTACGAGCATGAACAGTACTCTCCAAAAGATGGCAAGTACAAGTTGCTGGAAGAACGCATGCTAGCTATGGAAGGTCAGAAGGCGCCCGGTCTGGATTTTGAAAGCTTGGGTCTAGTCTCCGATGTGATCATTCCTCGCAAATTCAAGGTCCCCGCTTTCACTCAGTATGATGGGGCATCTTGTCCTCAGATGCATCTGAGAGCTTACGTGAGAAAGATTCAGCCGTATACCACTAATAAGAAGCTCTGGATCCATTTCTTCCAAGAGAGTCTGTCTGGCACACAATTGGAGTGGTATTATCAGCTCGAGAGCTCTGACATCCGCACATGGACTGATTTAGCAACAGCTTTCTACAAGCACTACCAGTATAATTCTGAACTAGCGCCTACTCGGCTACAGCTGCAGAGTATGACTATGGGCTCTAAAGAAAGCTTCAAAGAATATGCTCAGAAATGGAGAGATTTGGCTGGCAGAGTCAAACCCCCTATGACCGATCGAGAATTGGTGGACATGTTCATGAGCACACTGACTGGCCCATTCTACAGCCATCTATTGAGGAGCTCCTCATTGGGTTTCACTGAACTTATATTAACAGGTGAACATGTTGAAAGTGGCATTCGAAGTGGGAAGATACAGGCGACTACCTTTGATCCTCCGGGGACTCCTAATGACATCACTGCCCCTCTGCCTAATCAAGACGAGACTGTCAATGCTGTGGAAGATACTGATAACGATTATGACTTGGATAGCCGGATTTTCCCAACAGTTGGTGACAGACTCGACAATTGGAAGGCTGAAGACACTATCCTGATTTCCTTTAGTCAGGAGTAATTGTTATTGCTATTTTAGTATTTCAAAAGCATTGTGTCTATACCCGGGGCATAATAGCTAATTTTTCAAGGGTTTTGTCATTTCATAAGCATATTCATATTCAATAAATCAATGGACTTTTTGCATTCAAATATTGCGCTCTTTATCTTTCCTGTCATTTTTTTCAAAACAAGCTATGTTTCTTGCACACACGCACGTAACCGTTTTCCGATCCATATCCACTCTGGATCCTGTTGATAATAGTTCTGCTACTGTTCATTATGACTTTGAAAATCCGATCTACCAAGCCGAGGATGGAAGCGAGGAAGATTGTGAAGTCCCTGGTGAACTTGTCAGACTGTTACTACAAGAAGAAAAGACCATACAGCCGCAGGAGGAATCAATTGAAATTGCAATGGGTACTGAAATAGACAAGAAAGAAGTCAGAGGTTTCTTGGGGCACTAGAATTACATTGCCCGATTCATCCCGCGTTTGACTGCAACTTGCAAACCCATCTTCAAATTACTAATCAAGAGATGGTATGGAATGATGAATAACAAAATCAGGAAATATCTCCAAGAACCTCCAGTTCCGATGCCACCAGTTGAAGGAAGACCTCTAATCATGTATTTGACCGTGTTAGAAAATTCAATAGGGTGTGCTGGGGCAACATGACGAGTCTGGTCGAAAAGAGCATGCCATACACTGCCTTAGCAAAAGGTACCGACTGTGAAACAAGATACTCACGGCTCGAGAAAGCTTGCTACGCTTTGGCCTAGGCTGCTCGCCGACTAAGACAGTCTATGTTGAATCATACCACTTTATTGATTTCTAAGATGGATTCTATCAAATATCTACTTGAGAAACCTGCTGTCTCCTGAGAGAGTTATCACTGATAATGGTACTAAACCGAACTCTACACGCAGTTCAAAATAGAGCACCATGACTCTTCTCCGTACCGGCCAAAGACGAACGGCGCCGTGGAGACTGCCAATAAGAACATCAAGAAGATCATACAAAAGATGACAGTAACGTACAAAGACTGGCATGAGATGTTACCATTTGCTCTCCATGGTTATCGCACTTCAGTACGCACTTCGACAGGGGCAACTCCTTTCTCTTTAGTCTACGGAATGGAAGCTGTTTTACCAGTGGAAGTCCAGATTCCCTCTCTAAGAATCATGAAAGAAGCGGACTTAGATGAAGATGAATGGATTCAGACTCGACTCGATCAGATAAATTTGATTGATGAGAAGAGACTTGCGGCTGTTTGTCACGGGCAGATATATCAGAAGCGCATGACCCAAGCATTTAACAAAAGGGTCAAGAGACGGGTGTATCAGGTAGGCGACTTGGTGATCAAGCGTATCACTCTACCACAAGGGGACCCCAGAGGCAAGTGGACTCCCACATACGAAGGGCCATTTGTGGTTAAGAAAGTATTCTCTGGTGGAGCCATGATACTTGCTACAATGGATGGCGAAAACTTCCCGCATCCTGTGAACGCGGACATAGTTAAAAAATACTACGCATAAAAGAGACCCGCTAGGTCGACGTACCTAGGCAAAAGTAAGGGCATCCCGGCGAACCAAAAGGGTTCGGGCAAAAATTAGGGATAAACATATAAAAACGTACACCCGGCAAGTCGAAAACCTGAAAAGGCGGCTTGGGCAAAAAAGGGTATCCTGGTGGACTGAAAACCTGAAAAGGCGGTCCAGGCAAAATTTAGGGATTAAAGCGTATGACTATGTCCCGTTCTCTGTCAGCTTCACCCAAGTTCAAGGAATTGAACAAGCCAATCACTTCTATCCGACAGCAGGAGATGAGATGCTTGAAGACATAATGACAGTAGTGGAGTTAAAATCAACAGGACTTTTTCTGCATAGCTTTCTCTTTGTTTGCCTGACAATTTCCTCTTACTAGGATTTCTGTCTCCTCGTACTCAAATTGCCTATTTACAGACCCTCTTTCAAAATCAATATAATTTCATTTCCAAAAAAATGCTTTTGTTTTACCTTCTCTGTTTTGTTTGCGTAAACGTCCATTGATTTAACTTGAATTGATATATGCATTTGAATAGGATCAATGTTTACCAAAAATGCATGCCTAGAATAGTAATAGCAATTACCACACGACTTCAGGATCGAGGAGAAGGTCTAACCATGCTTTCCAATGAATCCATTGCTAATTCTATTCCCCAACAAGAACCAGCTATTCCCCAGAAGAAGTTGGTATCACTAGACTGGTCATCTCTTCCACCCCCAGCCAGGCTCTGTTGGATATTTCCATCGTCAGACGACACTCAAGTATTCCCCAGCTAAGGAAGGGTCATCAATACAAATATCTCCGACCAGAAGAATGAGATTTATTTTCCCAGTAGAGTCCCCTGGAAGAACGTTTCCGACGCATAGTGCATTCATTACATCATTTCACATCACATACATACATACAATTTTCATTCCGCTTAATATACATTACATCATTTCATAACATATACATGTGTACAATGCTCACATTTATTCCAGACACATAATTCACTCATTACATCATTTCGCATGCATACAACATTTGCATCTCATGCATCATGACATGGCATGAAGCTAACTTTATTTTTCAGGTTAATCATCCTCTAGATACAACCAACACAAAGGTCCATTCAGACGGACATCTTTATCAATTACATTCAAGATTCAACTATATCCCTCAGATACTGCCTAGCATATGGTACATTCCGAGGTGTAGTCTAGCGTACGACTACTTTCTTCTTCAGATACGTCTTCCAGATCTGCTCCATGTCAACATCCATTCTGACATCCTCCCAACGATGGCATCTATAAGCCCATCCCAGACATTCATTGCAAATACAACATATACCAATACTATCAGATATAGCCTAGCATACGGTTCATTCTGATTCAGCTCAACATATGACTCCTTCCACTCAGATACGATCTAACGGACGATCCATTCTGATCTTCAACTACTCTAACACGGTCTAATGTACGACCCAGTTGGACCTTCACTTCTCAGGTACTGCCTAGCATATGGTCCATCCTGATTCATCTCAACATATGACTCCTTCAACTCAGATACGATCTAGCGTACGATCCATTCTGACCTTCAACAACTCAGATACGATCTAGCGTACGATCCATTCTGACCTTCAACAACTCAGATACGATCTAGCGTACGATCCATTCTGACCTTCAACCACTCAAATACAGTCTAATGTACGACCAAGTTAGACCTTCAAGTCAGATTCTGCAAATACAGTCTAATGTACGACCAAGTTAGACCTTCAAGTCAGATTCTGCAAATACAGTCTAATGTACGACCAAGTTAGACCTTCAAGTCAGATTCTGCAAATACAGTCTAATGTACGACCAAGTTAGACCTTCCAGTCATCAACTACAGTCTAATGTACGACCAAGTTAGACCAGATGCTGCTCAAATACAGTCTAATGTACGACCAAGTTAGACCCTCATCCCTTGCTCAGGTGCTACCTTCGGACAGGTACATTCCTGAATGGTAGTCTAGTATACGGCTACTCCTTTTCTCAGGTGCTACCTTCGGACAGGTACATTCCTGAATGGTAGTCTAGTATACGACTACTCCCTTTCTCAGGTGCTACCTTCGGACAGGTACATTCCTGAATGGTAGTCTGGTATACGGCTACTCCCTTTCTCAGGTGCTACCTTCGGACAGGTACATTCCTGAATGGTAGTCTAGTATACGACTACTCCCTTTCTCAGGTGCTACCTTCGGACAGGTACATTCCTGAATGGTAGTCTAGTATACGACTACTCCCTTTCTCAGGTGCTACCTTCGGACAGGTACATTCCTGAATGGTAGTCTAGTATACGGCTACTCCTTTCTCAGGTGCTACCTTCGGACAGGTACATTCCTGAATGGTAGTCTAGTATACGGCTACTCCTTTCTCAGGTGCTACCTTCGGACAGGTACATTCCTGAATGGTAGTCTAGTATACGACTACTCCCTTTCTCAGGTGCTACCTTCGGACAGGTACATTCCTGAATGGTAGTCTGGTATACGACTACTCCCTTTCTCAGGTGCTACCTTCGGACAGGTACATTCCTGAATGGTAGTCTAGTATACGACTACTCCCTTTCTCAGGTGCTACCTTCGGACAGGTACATTCCTGAATGGTAGTCTAGTATACGACTACTCCCTTTCTCAGGTGCTACCTTCGGACAGGTACATTCCTGAATGGTAGTCTAGTATACGACTACTCCCTTTCTCAGGTGCTACCTTCGGACAGGTACATTCCTGAATGGTAGTCTGGTATACGACTACTCCCTTTCTCAGGTGCTACCTTCGAACAGGTACATTCCTGAATGGTAGTCTAGTATATGGCTACTCCTTTTCTCAGGTGCTACCTTCGGACAGGTACATTCCTGAATGGTAGTCTAGTATACGGCTACTCCCTTTCTCAGATGCTACCTTCGGACAGGTACATTCCTGAATGGTGGTCTGGCATACGACTACTCCCTTTTCAGCAGCTTCAGCCTAACGTACGGCTCATTCTGCAACTCAGATACGATCTAGCGTACGATCCATTCTGATCTTTCATCCCCAGCAAAGTCATCCGCCTAATGAATAACTCACTCTGGTATTCGGACACGGTCTAATATACGATCCATTCTGATCCCTTATCCCCAGCAGTGTATAACGTACTCTGACTCCCCAGCGAAGTCAACAGCATGATGGATGATTCACTATACGGTCTGATGTACGACCCGGTGTGACACCCATGTCTCCAGATATCGTCTAACGTACGACACAATCGGGAAATCTCCTCATCAAGTTTCCTGGATGGCATCTCTAAGCCCATCTCCATCAAGGCTAGCTCCTAATGGACAAGCGCAAATTTTTGGGGCATTCTAGTGTTCAATAATCTTTCACCTCCAGATCACGAACGACACATACCATTCTATTCTCTCGGTTCAAGAATATTGAACAGGGGCAGCTGTCATACCCCAAAATTTGCCCATTGATACTACAAAGCATTTTCCAAGACCCTCTGACTTGATCTGCAAGGCACTGATATCAAATGGACAAAAGCCCAGCTCACAACAGGCCTAATCCAAAGTGGCCCAAAATAGCTTGCTCGCTAGGCGAGCAAATCCTTCGCCTAGCGAATATCTCAGCATGTCACTCGCCCAGCGAAGCATCAGGTCCAGAAAAAGCCCAAACCTAGCTTGCTCGCTAGGCGAGCAATTCCTTCGCCTAGCGAAGCTTGCGAGAATTTGAATTTTTGGACCTCACTTTAAGCCCATTAGGTCACTACTACCATTACTATAAATACCTACTCCTCTGCCACGAAAAAAACACACAGAGACGGACTCACTCACCCGGAGACACTCACACAGAGATCCCGAGAAAACCCTAGCACCGAAACCCTGCTGGTCCAAAGAGTTCAGAAGGCGGAAACCCTGAAGGCCGCTTACCCGCTCCGAAGCTACCGTCGCCCAACTCAATCCGGCTCGCCAATTCAAGGTTGCAACTCGATTTGCAAACAGGTTTGCCTCACTATTATCGCTTTAGTTTCTTAATTGGCATATGATTATCACTTTGTGTCCTTATTTTGCATGTGGTACCACTTTAGTGTCTTAATTTGCATGTGATATCGTTTTGTACTCTCACTTGGCATATGGTACCACTTCATGTTCTTAATTTGTGGAGGTATTATAATTGAATTCATAAACATTTTGAAGTTTTGCATGAGAATTTAAAGGTGCTTGAATATTGTGAAGCTGAACCATATAATTATGTGTTGGAGGCCATAAGCCATGCTGCAGGTTGAGGTCATAATGTTCTCAAATTTCAAACCCGTGGCCGCTCGCTAGCTCATCGCTAGGCGAGCCCGCAGCGAGCCTTCGCTGAGCCTTCGCTAGGCGAAGCAGAGGCGACCAGGCCAGGGGCTGCTTTGCCCTTTTGCTGCCCATTTCATGTTTACCTGATGATAATCCTGCATTATTTGGCTTAAATTCCTGGCTGTTATATTTATCTTATGGTGCAATTTCCAATTATATTTTATCTCGATGCTTTAATCCGTGTGTTCATGGTGTAAAGGCTAGCATACTTCCGAAGAAATAGCCGGCTAGATACTCCGCTTTATGCATGGGAAGCTTTCATGGAGATGGATGCTAAATTGTTTCACTTTAATGTGAAGATTCATATTGATCGCCTAATTAATTTTAATGTAGTGATCCTTAATGAGTTGATTTTAATGTATCGATTTAATGCGGTATCACCATAATTACCTAATGAACTTAAAACATGGACTTTAAATAAATGATATCGGACCTCTCTTTATTACCCCACAATTTCGATATTACGGTCATGTCCCACGAATATGGGGATATCCTTAGCAAAGACCCTTCGGTAAAATCATCATAGTCCCTCGAACGTTGCCTTCGAAAATACCATTTTTGTCCCTCGATGACCCTTCGGTATAGCCTACGGTTAAATGATGATAGTCCCTTCGAATGCTAAGGTATCCTCACAACTGTTGCCTTCAATGACCAATCGATGACCCTACGATGACCCTTCTACATCCCAAGGATAAAACTACTTACTTCTCAATAGTAAGGACAGTTTTACCCTCATAAGGATAGGAAACGCCCGGAAAGACCTCGGACAGGTATAACCTTAATTGCTCATTCATAACCAAAAAATATACTTTTCACCTCACACCTTTCAAACATCTTTTTTGGAAAATCACCACTTAGCATACATCCGCACAAGGATCATTGCCGAGTTATATTTTTCTAAACTATTTTCTAAATTAAAACGAGATAACCACTTTGTATACATTCATGCAAGAATCATTACAAAGTTAAATTCTCATTTTGCAAAACATTTTTCACACCTTTCTCAACCACCTTTTTCAAACTAGAAAACATAAATGATTGAGCAATTAAGAGCCCATGGATAACCATGGATACAAAGGGTGCTAATACCTTCCCTTTGTATAAAGTACCTCCCGAACCTAAGAATTTAAAATTAAGGTCTTTCCTGTTATTTTCCACCTTTCCTTATGGGATAAAAGAAAAGTCGGTGGCGACTCTTGCTAACCGCGACATTGCGATTACAAATCCAAATAAAGTCCAGTTCACCGTATGACAGGAGCCAAAATAATAGTTTACACTGATCACGCTGCTATCAAGTACCTTTTAACAAAAAAGGATGCTAAACCTAGACTCCTAAGATGGATCTTGTTGCTACAAGAGTTCGATTTAGAAATCAAAGACAAGAAAGGAACTGAAAACGTAGTAGCAGACCACCTCTCTAGACTTGAGAACCTTGAACCGGAAAGAACCTCAATTAACGATGATTTCTCGTACGATAAACTTATAGCTACCTTGGAAGAGAACAACTCCGACAAACAAGTAGAAACCACCTTAGCTATATCTGTCACACCATGGTACGCTGATCTCGTCAATTATTTAGCTGCCGGAATAGTTCCACCTACCTTATCTTACCAGCAGAAGAAACGATTCTTCTACGATATAAAACACTATTACTGGGATGATCCCTTACTTTTCAAAAGGGGCCCCGATGGTATTTTCTGTCGATGTATACCCGAAGAAGAGGTGAAAAATATAATCCAACACTGCCACTCCGCTCCTTATGGTGGACACACAAGTACATCCAAGACCTGCTCTAAAATCCTACAAGCCGGCTTTTATTGGCCAACTATATGGAAGGACGTACATGCGGCTATTAAGGAATGTGACAGATGTCAATGCACAGGAAACATATCTAGACGTGACGAGATACCACAAAAAGGTATTTTGGAAGTAGAGATCTTCGACGTGTGGGGAATAGACTTCATGGGACCTTTTCCATCCTCTTTCGGTAACAAATACATACTCGTGGCAGTTGACTACGTATCAAAATGGATCGAAGCTATAGCTTCTCCAACAAATGACACCCGAGTAGTAACTAGACTCTTTAAGAATATAATATTTCCGAGATTCGGCATCCCAAGAATAGTAGTCAGTGATGGTGGATCGCACTTTATATCCAAGGTACTCGAAAAATTATTGTTTAAATATGGCGTGAGACATAGGATAGCGACACCTTACCACCCTCAGACCAGTGGACAAGTGGAAGTATCTAACAGAGAAATCAAGCAAATACTAGAAAAAATAGTCGGCACTTCAAGGAAAGATTGGTCATTGAAATTACCAGAAGCTTTGTGGGCATACCGAACTGCTTATAAAACCCCCATAGGGACGACCCCATTTAAGCTCATATATGGAAAATCCTGCCACCTCCCGGTAGAATTAGAACATAAAGCCTATTGGGCTATTAGAAATCTGAATCTAAACTATAAAGCCGCCGGTGAAAAGAGAATCCTTGACATAAACGAATTAGAGGAACTCAGAAGAGACGCCTATGAAAATGCCAGAATCTATAAAGAAAGAACAAAACAATGGCATGACAAGCGTATATCAAGGAAAATCTTCAAGCAAGGCGACGCAGTCCTTTTATTTAACTCTAGACTAAAGTTATTCCCGGGAAAACTACGATCCAGATGGTCAGGTCCTTTTCATATCACTAACATCTTTCCCAGTGGAGCGATAGAAATTAAAGGCAAATCCACAGAACCGTTCACCGTAAACGGGCAACGTCTAAAACACTATCACTATGCGGAAACCAATGGAGATTCGCAAATCCTACACTTAGACGAAATGCCTCCAGGATTAATAGATTATATTTAACAGTTTCTTTGTCGAGCTTGCGACATCTAAACAAAGCGCTTAGTGGGAGACAACCCACAATTATTATATTATTTCCTTATATTATTATTATTATCTTCCTATTTCTTCCTTAATTATTCTTTTAATTTCTGTTTAGTATTCATTCCTAATTTATTTTAATTTAATAATAACTTTTTTCTTCTTTCGGCATTTGGCCAAATCCTGACTAAAACTCATGTTTTCTTTTCTCTAGCTAACACTAACCAGATGGGACATATTGATCGTATGGGTATCAAAGTCAGAGGGATGGCTCAGAAACAAAAGTTTGAAGAACTAGCCACTAGAGAGATGCTACCTAGTTTATATGCTGATGATTGGGCTATGACTGCCCTTGGACTGAGACAAAGTGTCCTATATTTGCTGAATCAGATAGGATGGGAGACATCCCCTATCCTAAGACATTTCACCACCTACCGGAGACTCACACTAGAATTCCTTAGCTCATTAATCTATCTATCCAGCCATGGAAAAGGAATTAGCAGAGGTTTTATCCAGTTCAGAATGTTCAACATGGAGTACCAATTTAATATTAGAGACTTTACCAACCTTTTGGGTTTTCCTACCTCCTTTGACACATTCATAGTAAGCCAGGAAGAACTTTTTGAATATAGAGAACTTTAACACTTTTGGGGTAAGTTGACTGGAAATGACGAGCCCGAGGAACATGAGTTTCTCTCTGGAAACATACACAACCCGGCCTTTCGCTATTTCCATAAGATCCTGACCCACACTTTATTTGGGAAGAAGCCAAACAGTACTACAGTTTCACGTGATGAACTCTTCATCATATTTTGTGCTTCCCAGAACCGTCCAGTAAACGGTGCCACTTTTATGTTAGCTAATTTGTACCACCTTATCCAAGATGAGCGAGCACCAATCCGAATAGGCGGTTTGATAACTATGATAGGTAATGCTATTGGATTACGTCAGCCTATGCTTGACCTAAGCCCTTTTTGTGGCATTACTACTATGAGTATACCCTTCCTCTTCAACACTATGTTTATAGCAAACCTAGGGTCTGACGAGTTTGAGCTTATTATTGATAACCAAGTTCTTTGCCTATTCACCATGCCCGATCCTAGGACTAGTGTTCATAACCGCAATAACTGGCTCTACAACCTGAACGAAACCCCCTCTCCTGCTAGATCCACTGAATCCATCCAGGACTATGAGATTTGTGATGACTATGAGACTTATGATGACCAGATCCCTTATGCTGAATCTGACCCTCAGACACCATCTGGCTATTATGATATTGACCCTCCTCCTCAGCCTGTTCAGACCGAAGAATCAGCAGTATCCGACCTCCGGCATCATATGCCCGGAACTGATTATAACACCGCCATTGAAGCTTTGATGTCAGAACAAGACGCCCTCAGAGAAGAATTTACTGACATGAGACACGAAGTTCTAGGGTACATGAGCAGTATGACAGATCAGTTTCACGAGTTGCTACATCGTGTTAACTCTTTTGCTCCTCCGGCCAGAGATCGTGCAGATGGATAGTATTTATTTGTTTTTCTTAGTTATTTAGTTTTAAGCTAGATTATTCATTAATGTTATTTGAATTCATGTTCGCATTTGTTTCCTTTTCGCATTTCTTTTGTTCTTCTTTCCAATATTACACTATGATCATTTTATTGAAGCTATTTATTTAATTTTATTATGCAATAGCTATTATGTTCTCTACTGTTGCTACCTATGACTTATTATTATACAAAGTAGAATAAGCATGCAGCAGAAATTAAATTGCAGAATAAATCAATCAGTAGCAAACAACCAAAAAAATAATAATAATATATAATAACTTACCTGAAGGACGCTAGCTGAACATTAGCCAAACAAACAGTGTTACGACCGTCACACCTTCTGTCACGGGCGTCATGCTAAGAGCCTGTTACGACCGTCACACCCCTGTAACGAGCGTAACGCCCTTCAGACTAGGTGAACGTTAAGGAGCCGTTGGAGACGAACGTTACACCCCTTCAACTTTTTACCTTCCCCATTTATTCACATTTACCCACATTCATTCACTTTTCAACCACCTCTTTTCCAACTTCCAAATTCTTTTCCTATAAATACCCACCAAACCTTCCTTCATTCACCACAAACCATTCTCTCCTATCAAATACATTTCTTTCCTTTCCAAATCACTCCTTCAAAATTCATTCATCACAATGGCAGGAAATCAGAATTTCGGAAATATCATCTTCCGATCCGAAGATGAAAATTATCAAAGGGAGCAATTCGAGCGTTTCCAACAGCGAGGCGTCGTTTCCACCAGGTATCCCGATTTATCTTGTTTACAACAATTAGGATTACTCCAAGGTATCGAATGGATGCTCCGCCTAGCCGACTTAACCTTCCTTTGCACCCATAATCAACCCACCTACCCATCCCTAACCTTAGAATTCTTAAGTTCATACGACTACACCACTCCCACCGATGAAGACGAATTTTTAACCGGTACCGCAACGTTCCGTATGTTTAACACCGAGTACACCTTAACCCAAAACCAATTGAGTACCATGCTACAATTTCCCATAGAAGGTCAGGTACACCCCAGAATCCCTCCAAACTCAAACTGGAACACAGTTGACGTTTTCGACCTTTTCAAGAAAATTTCTGGTATAGATGCCTACAACTGGGAAGAGCTCCTTCTTTCCCATATACATAACCCAACTATCCGGTACTTTATCCGCATCCTGCAAAACACAGTTTTTGGAAGACCAAACAACAGCAAGGTCAACTCAAAGGAGCTATTCTTCCTCCAATGAGTCTTCGAACCGGATACTAAGGTAAACGCCGCCTCCTTTCTATTTCATCATATCCGCACCTTATGTGCTAGAGACCGGCAACCTTTTATAATTGGTGGATTAATCACCACCATAGCACTTGGCCTAAACCTAGGGGATAAACTCCAAACTTTAGAATCTCTACCTCCCCTATCTATGGATATCAGCTATTGTCGATCCAGCCGCCTGATTAAGAACAGAGTAGGCGGAGGATATTATCTTATGGTGAACAACCAGGCAGTCCCAAGCGTTGTTCTACCAAATATCGCCCTAACTGATGTCACAAACCCCGACCGCCACCTATATGATTTAAACGCTCCCGAAGCCACCGAGCCTTCACAAACAAACCCGCCCACAGACGAGTTTGACGATATGGAGCAAGGTGATCATCCTCCTACACAACATTCAGTCCCGCTCAATCCTTCCGGTAACGCAACTGGCCCATCCTCCCAACGTCGTCGACGAAGAAGGCCTGCAACCAACGACGACATCATGGATGCTATTGATGGTATGCAGGCACAAAATGTCGAGATGATGCAAATGATGCGTCAAATGCAACAACAACAGGATGCTAGGAATGCCATAACCGACCAGCGGTTTACTGAGTTGTTCAGCAGGTTCGACAATTTAGACTTACGTCAGAGATCACCTGGCCCAAGAACCAGAGGCGGAAGGCAGCCTTAGTTGTAGTTTCCTTTTTTTTTCCTTTCCATATTGTATTTCATTTCCTTAAAACATTGGGGACAATGTTTAATTTAAGTATGGGGGGGAAACCATGTTCTTTCTATTTCCATTTCTTCAAGTATGTACCTTTCTTTTCATTGCTATTTTAATTATTATTATTTATATATTAATTAAAAAAAAATAAAAAAAAATAAAAAAATTCTATTATTCTAAGTTAAGTCCCGAGTGTGAACAAATTTCTATTATCTATTCCCTCAAATTTTCATGAGCCACAACAAAAAAAATTCAACACCCAATAAGTATAAAGGTTGCTCATCTTATCGATCTTGAGACGAATCAAGACAAAGACTACTACCGCCAAACACTCTAAACGAACCTCAACATGTTAGATCAGGGTAAGTACCTATTATACCAATCCCTTGAACTTTTAGTTTTATAGTAACCCCGAGTAGTTTATACGAGAAGTCAGCACCATCTTAATAGCAAACTACGTGGAGAGCCGATGAATATAAGTGAATGATTCCCAAAGTAACATAAAAAAAAATATATATATCAGGAAATGCACTAATTAAGTTAGGTGATCCTTACCAGATCATTTAATCTAAAGGTTGCAGATCATACAAAAAAAAACATAATATGAAAGATCCATTACAAGTTGGTTCAGCAGGTTTCTGGTACTGAACTTGGTAGGGCGAACTATGGTTCGATCCCCCGCAATTTGCAATGGGATGAATAACGAAGTTATCCGACTTATGTACCAGAACTTCTAGCTAAAGGGGATCATAATCACTAACCGGTTACTCCACTATGTGCGCGAAAAGATAAAGGGCTTAATGTGATTTTGCTAGAATGAAAACGGGTGAAATAAGAGTAAAGGAACCAGGATAGCTATCATAGTGTACTTGAACTGATTTGCATAAGGCAGGGTTATCTAGGTTGTGACGGTGGTTGTTGATGCCAAGATTAAACTCAAGTTTCTTCTAAACTAAATCCACTTGCAACCTATTACGAATTGTTGTGTGTTTTGAAATTTTACCTGGCTAAAACCTTTAACGAGTTCTATACTGAATTTTGCTTGAGGACAAGCAAAGATCTAAGTATGGGGGAGTTTGATAACACGAAATTATATCATATTTTAGGACTTAATTCAATTAAATTTTATTATTATTTGTTTCAGTTCACTTCATTTTATTAGATATTACGCGGTATTTTCTTCCTATTTGTCTCAGGTAGCTTATTTTGAAGCACAAGTAAAAATGGAAGAAAAGGAGGTGCAAAAAGGAGAGAAAATGAACCAAATGTCAAAGCCCAGCCCAAAGCACAAAACGCAGGTGCCGTGCATGTGACGGACGTCACAGAGGGCGTGACGAGCGTCACGCCTTGCACACTCCTGTGACGGACGTCACACATGGTGTGACGAACGTCACACATGGTGTGACGAACGTCACACCATTCCCCTACATTTTTGGCGCAAGGAACGCCTCAGAGACGTTGAGCGTTGAGGGAGTGTTGAGCCCTATATCCACGCCATGCTTTTATGCACGTTGAAGACCTTTTTGGCAGCGGAAGCGGTTACTCAAGCATATATAAATAGCCACTTGCAAAACCAAAAAGGGTTCCGAAGCTTTTCCACATTTTTTCCTTTGCCGTTTTCGCTTTTACACATTTTCTTTTCCAGCAACTTAAGTAGTATTGTTTCTTTATTATTTTTACGAGTTCTACACTATCTCCCTTGCAATTTCTATTTTCCTTTTCCTTTTTAGCATTTAGTTAATTCTTTTCGCACAATAGTTTCTACACCGGAAACTATTGTGCACCTTTTTACCGGATCTAACCTTACGTTAGAATCTAGCTTTATTTCCTTCGTTTTAATTTGTTGTTTAATTGAAGAATCCAAGAACAAATCCTACCGGCTTGTGGTGGAGTGTTCAAGACTATTGTTTAACTCATTCAGGTTCTTTAATTATTATTTAATGCTTTGTTTTATTATTTATTTATATTATCTGCCTGGGATGAGTCTGTTTATGCATGATAAGTATTTTAGTTTGTTTAGCATGTCTGGCTAATTCGCTTAGATATCGGTATGTAAAGTAAGCGGAATAAGGAATCAAGACTAAGTCGGTTAAATTAAGTTTAAAATTAAAATCACTCTTTTTACGGTCTCAATTTACAGGTTTAATAACAAAGGTTTTTACGAAAGTAAAAGACATAAAGAAGTTAAAATCAATAGAGCGAGAGTTTGAGGTTTTAACTGGACAGTGTAAATTAGACATTAATTCTAGATCAGGGCGAGAGCAAGTTTTAGAGTTAATTAAATTCCGATCTTTTCCAAAAAGTATTTTTAAAAGACTGAATGTGAGGACGAGAGTTAAGCATTCGAATTTAATTATATAACCTAAGTCAACAGAGCCAGAGTTTGAGATAAGGGTGTTTAAACGGTCAGTGTTTTCTTGAAAAGAGTTTCTATGGACTGTATTGCTTTCAAAAAATGGTTTTTTGACTTAATTATAAGTGACAGCTACATTAACATAAAATCATGGTTTATTCAACAGAGCGAGAGTTTGAGATAAAACTTTTAACCAATAAAGTCAACTGAAAAGATTTATTTTAAAACCAAGAGACCGACAAAGGATTGATTCCCTAATTATGACGAACTACATACCGATATCCGCTTTATTAATATTTAATCTAGATCTTAGTTTAGTTTTTAGCTTTCCCCCAAACAATCAAACATTATTCACCTTAGCTTTACGAAGTAACCTTAGATAACGGTATATCGATTCATAAGTCCCTGTGGGATCGATATCTTTTAAAACTATGCGATAGAACTGTGCACTTGCAGTTTGTACCCTAAATTCGTTCATGGTAATGAATAACACTTAGTTGCAGTGATCGAGGGTTCATTCATGGTAATGAATAACACTTAGTTGCAGTGATCGAGGGTGAGGAAGACGAAGACTGCACCAATTTTGTGACGCATGGAAAAGCTTGCAACAATTGGACAGCTGTTGATGTTCCTATTATTGTGCATCGATCTAAGTAATGGCTTTTATTTGTTTTTTAAAATCCTTCTCATATGCCTAAGGGAGAAGTGAACATTGTTTGGGCATTTTTAAATTTGATCATTAATAAAATATAATTCTATTTATCCACATTTATGATGTTTTATTTTTGCTTTTTGCTTTATTCTGAAAAATGGTAATCCCAAAAAACATAAATAAATAAATATAATTTTCCATCTGCATAATATTTGGTCACAATTCACTTCTCTAAAATCAGAATATCAAATCATTATGCAGGTTGGTTTCTAAACCCATTGAATACAATGATCATACTCCTTCTCCAAATTTTGAATTCCATGTGTTTGAGGCTGAGGAGGAAAGTGATGAAGAGGTGTATAATGAATTGTCTCGTCTTCTGGAGCACGAGGAAAAAGCCATTCAGCCGTTCGAAGAGCAGATTAAGTTAGTCAACTTGGGTTCCAAGGATGATGTGAAAGAAGTCAAGATTGGGTCTCGACTGTGTCCTGATGTTAAGAAAGGGTTGATTGATCTTCTCCAAGAATATTCAAATGTGTTTGCTTGGTCCTATCAAGACATGCCTGGGTTGGATTCTGAGATTGTGGAGAATAGATTACCGTTGAAGTCAGAATGCCCGCCAATCAAGCAGAAGTTGAGGAGAACTCATCCTGATATGGCAGTGAAGATCAAAGAAGAAGTGCAAAAGCAGATTGATGTCGGTTTCCTTGTTATTGCTGAGTATCCGCAGTGGGTGGCCAATATTGTGCTTGTTCCGAAGAAGGATGGAAAAGTCTATATGTGCATTGATTATAGAGATTTGAATAAAGCCGGACCGAAAGATGATTTCCCTCTGCCACTCATTGATATGTTGGTAGACAATACAACTAAATTCAAAGTCTTTTCGTTTATGGACGAATTTTCCGGTTATAATCAGATCAAGATGGAACCCGAGGATATGGAGAAGACCACATTCATTACACCCTAGGGAAAATTCTGTTATAGAGTGATGTCTTTCGGTATAAAAAATTCTGGTGCAACTTACCAAAGAGCAATGACTACTCTTTTTCATGATATGATGCATAAAGAGATCGAAGTCTATGTTGATGATATGATTGCTAAATCTATTGATGAAGAGGAACATGTTGAGCATTTGTTGAAGCTATTCCAGCATTTGAGGAAGTACAAACTCCGCTTGAATCCCAATAAGTGTACATTTGGTGTCCGTTCTGGTAAGCTGTTGGGCTTTATTGTCAGCGAGAAGGGTATTGAAGTTGATCCTACCAAGGTCAAAGCAATACAAGAAATTCATGCTCCCAACACTTAGAAGCAAGTGTAAGACCTCAATTTTGACCCTAAGATCCCTCATGCAATTTCATCATATGCATTAGCATTGGGATCACACCTTGGCATCCTCCTTACCCCTCTCTCAATAGGTTTGTTTTGGGAGATATCACCAAACATTATGTGATTGTATCATACTTGTATATTATCATTTTACTAACCAAAATACAAAAAATATGTCTTTGCATTTGCCTAACTCTTTTGTAGGTAGGGCATGATCACATTGATTTATCAAGTTCATATCTAGGGTTTGAGGCCATCATGAAAAAGAGCATAACCATGAATTTGATCCAATAATAGTTATAAGCATCATATATGAGTTCCATTGATTCCTACATGTTATATTGATCAAGTTTTCTTCAAGAGTTTGGAGGTGATTTCCCTTGGAAACCCTAGTTTGACTAGGTATCCTGAGTAACTTCTCCAACAAGCCATCTCACCAATTGATCAAATTTCTCAAGGGACTTAAAAATTCATCATCTTATTCATATATGATCTACCATGATCCAAGAAAGTCAAGAGAATTGAAGGTTAGCAAGTTGGTTGATGGTGGTTGACCAGATGAGTTCATCTTATCAAAACTGGGTCTCCCTAGGCCCCATCTCCTACAATTTTCACCATATGAAAATAATTTCAAGAGAAAAGTTACTCTAAATGACATTACAAACAACTTCCATGTTTAGACCTAGAGATAGTTTTGCTTGGAAAGTCATTTTCTATGTTGAAACATTATAGGTCATTTTGTCTAAACCCTAATTTGAAAGTCAACTTCCCAAGGCCATAACTTGCTCAATTTTTATGAGATGAAAGATTTCCAAGTTGCAAAATCAAATTCGAGATGTCTACTTCAACTTTTATGTATGGAGTGAGAGCTAATTCAACATTTATGAGCATGTGATATGAGGATACATTATAAGTCATTTTTGACCTATATCATTGAACAAGTGATTTTTCCAAACTTCAAAAATGCATAACTCTATCATTATAAATCCAAATGACATGAACTTGGTGACTATTTTGAAGGTATTTGAAATATCTACAACTTTTATGAATACACTTTTCTTATTTGAAGCTCACATAAAAAGTTAAGCAAGGTGGAATATTGAGATATATGGCTTGACACTTAGAAAATTTTTCAACATGTTGAAATTTCCAAACTTCCACCTTCAAATTCACCATGATCCAAGCTCCAAATGAAAAAGTGTTCAACATCAAACTTGTTCCCCTTGATCCAATCTTTCCAAAGAACCCAAGTTCATGCATTTTGGATGAAGTTTGCTAGGGCTGCACATGGCTTTAACTGAGCTGCACCATTGGAGGAAATCAAATGTCCAAAACTCCATTTCACATTGCTTTGCCAATCAAGCATCATTTGAAATTCAGTAAAGTTGCAATTGGATCAAAATGGATTGCTTCATAGGCCTGTACACGCCCATGCAAGCTTGTGCATCACATTGCCAAATTTAGCAAATTTTCAAGTGTGCAATTATCAATCCCAAATGCTATAAATACATGGCCTCTGAGCTCATTTCAAACACACCTTGCACGCCAACTTTTCCCTCCAATTCAAACCTTCTCATTCTAAAGGAAAACCTGATAATTTTCGATCTGAAAATTGAGTTTGAATCTCAACTGTTTGGAGATTCAAGAACTCCAGGATCCAAAGCCTTGCACCATTGCTAACCACTCCCTGCAAGATTCTCAAGTGTGATCAGATCGTGTTTGAAGCAAGCAACCTCAAGTTCTGCACAACATTGAAGGTAATTTCAGAAAACTTCATCTCTTCGATTCTCACTCAATTCTCATCAATTCTCTTGGATCTTTGGTTGTCTGAAGTCCTACCAATGTAGGAAAGAAGATTGAGTTGCTTAGAGGTCAAATCGAAGCAACTCAGTTGACACACCTCAAAATTCAACTCCTCATATCTTTCTATATATTTGGAGTTAGTTAAAATTAAGGTCAGATTCGTGCTCTACGCCATTTTTTCTTTCAGATCATGTCCTCTTTTTTTATTTTGGTAATGGTTGAGGGTGGACCAGTCCGGTGAGGTCCACCGGAGAAGAAGACCGGAGCTCTGGCTCTGGCGGTGCGTTGGCACGTCTCCCAGCCACAAGATCCTTTCAAAATGTTTTAATCCTGAGCGCCCATTGTGATTACCCTTGGTACAGCGTGCTGACTCATGTGTTTGGTGGAGCACGCGTTTCAGACCACTTGATCTGCCACCTCAATTAATGAGGGAGATCAAGTGGTCCATGTTTTTTTGATTTTTTTATTTTAATTTTTATTCCTTTGATTTTCATTAATTCATATTAATTTTAATATTGATCCAAAAAATATGAGAGTTTCACCAAAAAAATTTAAATAATTTCCTCTTTTATATTTTGAATTAAAATTATTTTTTTGGATCATTATTAATATTTTTCATGATTTAATTTATTTTGTGAATATTTTTAATTGTTTAAAAATACTTTTAAGTCTTTAAAAATTCTTAAAAAAATTCTCCATGGTCCTTTGACCTTGTTTGACCTATGATAAATCTCATGGCCATTTCTTTGGTGTTTTGATGAGGTTTTAGGAATTTGACAAACCATATTTAATTTAAATGCCTTATTTTAGTATTTTTTAATTTGAATAAATGCCAAATAATTGTGTTGACCTATTGTGATGATTTGTGTAAGTTTGACTCATGTTGTTGGGTCTTGGTCAAGGTTGATTTGACTATGTTAAGTAAATATCATTGGATTTAGGGGATTGATGGAATGTACATTCCATCTCCCAAAATGAATGAATGATATTAATTTGGTAAAAGTCCTCCTTTGACCAATTTGAGTTTTGATCCATTCCCTTCCCTTTTCATCTCATTCCCCTTCTTTATGCATTCATCTCATTTGTCATATGATATCTCTAAGTCCTAAGGCTAGTTGATTGCAATATCAACATAAGTATGGATGAGATTAGGCCACCTCTTTTGCATATTCTTTTTGTGTGTGGTATGTTTCATGAGCATAGTCCATTATACTATGTCTCTAACATGCATTAACACCAAAATTTTATTGCCCGACCTCAAATAGTTGTGTCTTCTACATAAGTCCAATTACGATTGCTTAACATAGCACTAAATTTGTGACATAAAAGGCATATAATTCTAGTTAGTGAGATTGTAAGTCTCCCCCCTTTCATGGTATTGTGTGGAAACTTGGCCTTTTTTCCTTCCTTTGGAAGATGTCTTGGCTCAAGGATCCATGCTTGTGATAAGTGGGTTGAGTGTTCTCCAAAGAATGACTTAAAATGAAAAGCAAAAGCAAAACAATACTAACTTCTAACTCATTAATAACTAACATTTAATTTTAAGTTCTTTATTTTAATGCACTTTAATTTTTAAGTTCTATTCATTTGCAATTATTCATACCATTCTAATTGTTTATGTTAATGTCATTTTCCCTTTGTCCATTTGGACCATATTGTGTGATATATCTTGCTTGTGTATATTTTGTTTGTTTGTGTGGTCCTGGACCATTAATGTACATAATAAGAACAAAAACCCTAAAAAACTTTTGTGAAACCAAGTGATTGCAATTTGAAACTTCATCTAATACATCATTCAAGATCCCTTTGAGTTCATCTGGAACATGATCATTGTGAAGCTGTTATTTTGAACCTGTGACTTATGGAATTCATCTGTTACATGGGCTTAATCCGAATAAGATCATGGAATGGCTAAGCTTGGATGTGGCTATCTTTATTTGATGCTTTGCTCTTCAAGTTAATATTGTATGCATTGTTTGTTTCTTAATTCTAATATCAAAGGGAATTTGGGGTTTCTATATGGCATTCTTGCCTATTGAATTGCTACCCATCGGTCAGATCTTTTCAACTCCTAACTTTTAATTTTGTGCATAGGATTAGTCTCTTCATCTCCTCCCCATTTATTTAATTTCAAAATCTCTTCCTCCTTTCAAAAAAACTTCTTTGTTTGAACTTGTTATTTTCTAAATTTTGACCACTTTGCAAGATAGAAACAATGACCTTATGCCATTGCATTTTCAAACTTCTTTTCTTAATCAAACTTGTAAATAGACTTAACTATACTTGACCTAAACTTTCAAAGGCCAAAAAAGAACTGACTCATTCAAACCATTTTCAGGCCTTTGTGTCTTTCAAACTTAATTTTGTTAAAAGCAATGCATCCACTTTGAAATTTGTATCACGAACTACGAGGTTTTGATCCCTCATTTTTATGTTGGTACGTAGGCACAAGTCTGAAGGTCTTGTCAAACACAAAAATATAATTAATGAATTATTTTCTCATCCCCTCACTCTATTTGTTTGTAAACATCACTTTGTACAAAATACATATGCACACAAAAAAGGGCTCCCTAGGAGTACCTATGACACTTTAGGTGCTAACACTTTCCCTTTGTGTAACCAACCCCCTTACCTGTAATCTCTGGCGTTTTATTAGTTTTGATTTGAAAACTTCTTACTTTTGGGTTTTGTTCGTACTTTTTCCTTTTCCCTTGGAAACAATAAAAGCGCGGTGGCGACTCTTATTATTTGATGTCTAGCTTATCCATAGCTTGTTGATCATGAATTTACCGCTACATCAAGTCAGAGGTTTTCTCAGCCGCTTGAATTATATCTCAAGATTCATTTCGCACATGATTGCCACATGTGCGCCTATGTTCAATCTTTTTCGGAAAGATCAGTCTTGTGATTGGATCGAAGATTACTAGAAAGCTTTTGACAGTATCAAGGAATATTTGCTTGAGCCTTCAATTTTGTCTCCGCCTGTTGAAGGAAGACCATTGATCATGTATTTGACTGTGCTTGAAGAGAGTATGGGTTGTGTTCTGGGTCAGCAAGATGAATCTGTAAAGAAAGAATATGCAATCTACTACCTCAATAAGAAATTCATCGACTGTGAGACTCAGTATTCTATGCTTGAGAAGACTTGTTGCACATTGACTTGGACTGATAAGCGTCTGCGTCAATATATGTTGAATCATACCACTTGGTTGATATTCAAAATGGATCCAATCAAGTACATTTTTGAGAATCCTGCTTTAACTGGGAGGATTTCCCATTGGTAGATGTTGTTATCAGAGTATGATATCGAATACCGATCTCAAAAAGTGATCAAAGGTAGTGTCTTGGCTGACCATTTGGCTCACCAACCAATCGAAGATTATCTTTTAGTACAGTATGATTTTCCTGATGAAGAGATCTTATACTTGAAAATGAAAGATTGTGATGAACCATTGCGTGAAGAGGGGCCAGAACCTGGTTCCCGTTGGGGCATGGTATTTGATGGAGCTGTCAATCAATATGGTAATGGCATTGGGGCAGTGATTATTACTCCTCAAGGAGCGCATTTTCCATTTACAGCTAGGTTGACTTTCAAATGTACAAATAATATGGCAGAGTATGAAGCTTGCATTATGGGGCTTGAAGAGGCCATTGATCTCAGAATCAAGTATTTGGACGTATATGGAGATTCATATTTGGTTGTGAATCAAATCAAAGGTGAATGGGAGACGAATCAACCCGGTTTAATACCATATAGAGATTATGCGAGGAGGATTTCAACTTTCTTCACAAAGGTTGAGTTTCATAATATCCCTCGAGATGAAAATCGGATGGCAGATGCTCTTGCAACATTGGCTTCAATGACTATAGTGAAATATTGGAATGAGGTTCCTAATCTGACTGTAATGCGTCTTGATAGATCAGCTCATGTGTTTACTGTTGAAGAAGCCAAAGATGAAAAGCCGTGGTATTATGATATTAAATGCTTCCTCCAAAGTCAGATTTACCCGTCTGGGGCATCTTTTTAAGATAAGAAGACTTTGAGAAGATTAGCCGGCAATTTCTACCTGAATGGTGATGTTTTGTACAAGAGAAACCTCGATATGGTTTTGCTCAGATGCGTGGATAGACACGAAGCATACATGTTTATGACTAAAGTCCATGAAGGTTCCTTTGGTACTCACTCCAATGGACATGTTATGTCAAAGAAGATGTTGCGAGTAGGTTACTATTGGCTGACAATGGAATCTGACTGTTGCAAGTTTGTGAAGAAATGCCACAAGTGTCAAATTTATGCAGATAAAATTCATGTTCCTCTAACACTTTTGAATGTCATTTCCTCTCCATGGCCCTTCTCCATGTGGGGAATCGATATGATTGGCATGATCGAGCCCAAAGCTTCGAACGGACATCATTTCATTTTGGTGACTATTGACTACTTCACAAAGTGGGTTGAAGTGGCATCGTATGCAAATGTAACCAAGCAAGTTGTTGTGAGGTTTATCAAGAATAAGATTATATGTCGGTATGGTGTGCCAAGTAAGATCATTACTGATAATGGGTCGAACTTGAATAATAATATGATGGAAGTTCTTTGTAAAGACTTCAAGATTGCACATCATAATTCTTCTCCCTGCAGAGCTAAGATGAATGGGGTTGTTGAAGCTACGAACAAGAACATCAAGAAGATTATCCAGAAGATGGTCGTGACGTATAAGGATTGCCATGAGATGCTCCCATTTGCTTTGCATGGGTACCATACATCCATCCGCACTTCAACAGAGGCAACCCCTTTCTCTCTTGTATATGGCATGGAAGTTGTGCTCCCAATAGAGGTTGAGATCCCATCATTGTGTGTGCTAATGGAAGCCAAGTTGGCTGAGGCTGAATGGCGCCAGACTAGATATGACCAGTTGAATCTGATTTAAGAGAAGAGGTTGACTGCCATATGTCATGGTCAGTTGTACCAACAGAGGATGAAGAAGGCATTTGATAAGAAGGTTAGACCTCGTGTGTTTAGAGAAGGTGACCTTATGCTCAAGAAGATTTTATCTTTCAAACCAGATTCTAGGGGCAAATGGACTCCTAATTATGAAGGCACATGTTTTGTTAAGAGAGCGTTTTCAGGCGGTGCTTTGATTCTTATAACTATGGATGGTGAAGAGTTCACTCGTCTTGTGAATGCTGATGCAGTCAAGAAATACTTCGCCTAAAAAGAAAAGAACAACTCGCTAAGTTGAGGACCCGAAAGGGAGGCTTAGGAAAAAATGAGCGTCTCGGTGGATTGAAAACCTGAAAGGGCGATCTAGGAAAAAATTAGAGACATAAAAACAGAAAGAATTATCCCGATAAATTGAATACCTCATCTTGGGGCAATTTATGCAAAAATTAGGGATTATGGCAAGTAACTGCATCCTGTTGATCTTCAGTTTTGAAGACTTTCTTGAGCACATTGTCGGATTCTGATCCCCAGTAGAAGTCAAGAGCAAATTGGATATCAAGAGGCGGTAGAAGGATTAGTGATCATTGTATTCAATGTAGCCCTTTTCCATGTAAATTACTATTTTCAACTTTTGTAAAGATCTATGGAGTCTTGTCATTTACAGACTACCATTCTATTAAATAAAGTTGAGCTTTTATCCAATTGTTTCTACTCTTGTTTAATTTAGCCAAATAGATTTAAATTTTATTATGATCATTTTTGAAATTAAATTTTTAATCAAAATCATATTTTTCTTAAGCATATAAAAGCATTAATTTTAAGCAATTTATTTCATTAAAAAGAAATATCAATAGTGGTTTGAAAGCGGTGAGCCCTAAACGCAGAGCATTATTGGTTCTCCCCAAGCAGTTGGTGTGACTCCTCTTTCATCCCCTGCAGCATGTTAGCACCCAATATTTGTTGATTTCCCCATCCGAGTTGTTCAACTTCTCCAACTGAGTTTGCGATTGTCCTCCCTCGGGTTATAGGCATTTCGTTGCAGTAGTTTGCACAGTTTCGGCAGAATTTTGTTTCCCCGTAGGTCGCCATCAGATTCATTCCCAGTCGGAGTTTCCTCCTTGTTTCTGAGCAGCTATTTGTGTTTATTCCCCTGCAGGGTTGTCTCCTATTCGATATGATGTTGACCTAAAATTCCCCGCAGAGTTGATAGTAGTTTCCTCAGCATATCTCCTCCTTTCTTCCCCAGATAGGGTTGAACCTTTGAGATATTTGATCTTTTCTCCAGAAGTTGTTTCCCTCTTTTGTGGATTGGCCAGGAATTTTATCGATGATTCAAACCAGCGACATTTTGTATCCTTTGTGATCGTTTTGTCAGCATAATCATCATATATACATATACATATACATTCATATAACTTTTGTTATTTCATTATTACACTTTGTGATCCATTTACTTTGATCCTCTGCTATGGTGATACTTTATCCCCATGCAGATTCGGTGTGTCTGTCCTCCTTCAATTGTAGAGCGTTTCCCCCTAAGCAGAAAGACTTTAACCTTTCCCTTTTCCCCACTGAGTTATTTCCTCATGGATGATTATTATTCCAGCTTCCTCCCTAGTTGGTTATCTGGATAGAACCACTCCCCTTGAGTTATACCCTCATTGGGTCGAGTTGATTTACCGTTTCTTTCTAGATCTTACCTAGATAGATGCTTTTAGTCCCCCAGGAGTTTATTACCCAGTACCTGGTAGTATTCTCCTCAGTTTGCAGTTTGTTACTTCTTGCCCAATACCCAGAAAAGATAAACTTTTTTTCTCAGTGGATTCATTTTCACGTTTCCTCGGAAGAATATCCTTGATATGTTCATCCCAACCGATGACAAATATTTTTCTTCCCCTGCATTGAGTTTATCCTTGATATGTTCATCCTAACTGGTGACAAATATTCTCTTGGTGTTCTACCCAGTAAAGGTAGTTGTAATCCCTAATTTGTTTCCCAGAGAGGTAATCCTTGATATGCTCATCCTAACCGATGACGAGTTTCCTTCTCTTTGCAGTCTTCTGCCCAGTAACCGGTAGTTGTAAATCCTGCTTTTGTCCCCTTTGCAGAGTTTATCCTTGATATGTTCATCCTAACCGGTGGCGGATATCCTCTTTTTGGTTTTCTATCTAGTAACTGATAGATATGATTCCTATTCTTCCCCTAGGAGTCTATCCTTGATATGTTCATCCTAACCGTTGACGGATATTCTCTTTTTGGTATTCTATCTAGCATTCGATAGATGTAATTCCTACTTTTTGTTCAGGTGGTCTCTCCTTGATATGTTCATCTTAACCGATGACGGGTATCCTCCTTAACATCCCCAGGCAAGTTAATCCTTGATATGTTCATCTTAATTGATGACATATTTTTATTTCCTCTGAGTCTATCCTTGATATGTTCACTTTAACTAGTGACGGATATTCTCTCTCTTTGGTCTTCCGCCCAGTAACTGGTAGTTGTAAAGCCTATTTTTGCTTTCCCTGGTAGTTATTCTTACCCAGTCACCGGTAATGAATACAACTCCTGGCGGTTCTCAGCGAGTCATCCTTGATATGTTTACCCTAACCGGTAATGGATGTCCTCCCTGTCAGATTTTGTTATCCCCGTACCCAGTAACCGGTAGTGGATAATATATTTCTGCTCCTCCTATGTTGAAGATATTTTCTTCCCCATTCGAGTTTGAGTGCGTATTTCCTTAGTGAAATCGTTGTTCCTGCTCGGTTCTAGTATTTCAATTTTGTTCTGATCTACCCGTTTCCCCTACAGATGTTCCTTTTGTCCCCTGGCTGGGTCTTTCCATTGATTTATTTTCATGGAACCCCTCGTGTTCCCCAATTTTTTTTTAAGTCGTAGCCTGGCCTATGCATAACCCTTTTTATCCCCTCAGAGACTATGTTTCCCCAGTGATTTTTCCTTATAGAACGCATTATACTCTTGCGGACTTTCGGTCTCTCCGGATTCGTTTCCTTTGTGGCAACATTTTCCCCACAAAGACTTATTTTTAACGTTCATATCATATGCATCATGAGCTCTCTTAGGGACCAATTTTTTTTTCTATATTTTGTTATTTAAGCCCATTCTACTGAGTCGATGCGAAGATTTTAACCGTCATCTCCTCAGTTAGAACGTCCTTAAATAGGGGAAGCTGTAAGACCCCAATTTTGACCCTAATATCCCTCATGCTATCTCATCATATGCATTGGCATTGGGATCACACTTTGACATCCTCCTTACCCTTCATTCATTGGGTTTGCATTGGGAGAGATCACCAAGCACATTTTGATTGTATCATAATTTGTATTTTATCATCTTTACTAACCAAACTACCAAAAATATGTCTTTGCATTTGTCTAACTATTTTGTAGGTAGGGCACATGATCACATGTGATCTATCAAGTTCATATCTAGGGTTTAAGACCCTCAGTGCAAGGAGTTCAATCAAGAATTGGTTTACTATGGCTTTAGACATCATATATCGATCCCCATGAGCTTCACATGTTATTTTGATCAATAAATCATCAAGAGTTTGGAGTTAGTTTGCCTTGGAACCCCTGGTCCATCTAGGTGTCTTGTGTAACTTCTTCACCAAGCTTCTTCAACAATTGATCAAAGATTTCAAGGGATACTTCAAAATTCATCATCTTATGCATATATGATCCTCCATGAGTCCCAAAAGTCAAGAGAATTGCAAGCTAGCAAGTTGGTTGATGGTGGTTGACCAGAGGAAATCATCTTATCAAAACTGGGGATCCCTAGACCCTATCTTCTACAATTTTTGTCATATGAAAATGATTCTAAGAGAAAAGTTACTCTACATTACATTTAAAACAACTTTCATGTTGAGGTCTAGAGATAGTTTTGCTTGGAAAGTCATTTTTTATGGTGAAAGATTATAGGTCATTTTGTCTAAACCCTAATTTGGAGGTCAACTTCCCAAGGCCATTACTTTCTCAATTTTTATGAGATGAAAGATTTCCAAGTTTCACAATCAAATTCAAGGTGTATACTTCAACTTTTATGTTTGGAGGAAGAGCTAATTCAACTTTTATGAGCATGTGATATGAGGATACATTATAGGCCATTTTGGACCAATACCATTGAACAAGTGATTTTCCTCAACTTCAAAAATGCATAACTCATCTATATAAAATTCTAATGAGGTCAAATTTGTGACCATTTTGAAGGAATTTGAAATTTCTACAACTTTGATAAAGGAACTTTTCTCATTTGAAGCGCACACAAAAAGTTAGCCAAGGTGGAATAAGTGAGCATATGGCTTGACACTTAGAAAAAATTGATATCATAAAATTTCCAACTTTACACCTCAAAATTCATCATGATACAAGCTTCAAATGGAAATGTGTTCAACATAAAAGTTGTTCCTCTTGATATAACCTTTCCAAAAAGTCCAATTTTATCCATTTCGGACAGTTTGCATGGGTTGCGCATAGCTTGAACATTGCATCATCATTTGGCAAAAATCAAACTTTAAGCTTCCATATACATTTGCCTTGCATTCCAAGTTGATTTCAGACTTGCTCACACTCAATTATGGACCTAAAGGAATGATCTCATGGGCCTGTACGCGCCCATGCACACATGCATCACGCATTGCCAATTTTGGAAACTCACTTGCAAGGTGCAAATAACACTTGATGCAGCTATAAATAGAGGCCTCTAGGTTCAAAATTGAGGACTCCTTCGCGCCATCTTTGATCCCAAACCCCAAACCCTTCCATTTGAGAGGATACTTCTAAGAATTTCCTTGTGAAATTGAGTTTGAATCTCACTGTTTTGAGATTCAAAACTCCAGGGATCCAAGGATTTTTGTGCATCCTAATCTACTTCTACAAGCTTACTGAACAAGATCAAGCACGAGCCAAAGCAAGAACAAGTGAATCCAGACTTGCATTGAAGGTATTTTCCATAAAAATTCATCTCTTCGATTTTCACTCAATCATCCATAATTCTCTTGGATTCTTGGTTGTCTGAAGTCCTACCAATGTAGGCAACAAGATTGAGTTGCTTTGAGGTTAAATCGAAGCAACTCAGATCATGCACCTCAAATTTCAACTCCTTGTATCTCTCAAGATACTTGGAGTTAGGATGAATTGAGGCCAAATTCGTGCTCAATGCCATTTTTACTTTAAAATCATATCCTCCTTTTTTATTTTAGTGATGGTTATGATTGGACCAGTCCGGCGAGGCTCGCCTGAGAAGGTGACCAGAGATTTGCTCCGGTGGTGAGTTGGCAAGGTCCAAAGCCACATGATCTTTTTAAAATGTTTTAATCACGAGCGTTGGTTTTGATTACCTGGTTTGTGGCGCGCTGACTCAAGTCCATCATGGAATACGCGTTTGTGGCCACTTGATCTGCCACCTCAATTAATGATGGAGATCAAGTGGTCCACGTTTTTTCTGATTATTTGATTTTCATTTTATTTGTCTTACTTTCATTAATTCATATTAATTTTAATATTGATCCAAAAAATATGAGAGTTTCACCAAAAAAATAAAAATAAATTCCTCTTTCATTTTCTGAATTAAAATTATTTTTTGGATCATTATAAATTTTTCATGATTTAATTGTTCTTGTGAATATTTTTATTTGTTTAAAAATAGTTTTAAGTTTCTAAAAATGATGAAATTTTTTCTCCAAGGTCCTTTGACCTTGTTTGACCTATGATATATCGCATGGCTATTTCTTTGGTGTTTTGATGAGGTTTTAGGAAATTGACCAACCATAATATAATTTAATGCATATTTTAGTTGATTTTAATTGATTAAATGCTAAATAAATTGTGTTGAGCTTCTATTATTGACTTGTTGAGTTTGATTTGTGTTGTTGAGCCTTGATCAAGGTTGATTTGACTTTGTTAAGTTAAGATCATTGGATTTAGGGGATTGATGAAATGTACATTTCATCTCCCAAAATGAATGAATGATCTTAATTTGGTAAAATTCCTCCTTTGACCAATTTGTGTTGATTTCATTCCCCCTACCTTTTCATCTCATTCCCCTTCTTGATTCATTCATGTCATTGGATCTATGATATCTCAATATCCTAAGGCTAGTTGATTGTAAAATCAGCATGAATATGGATGAGATTAGGTCCACCATTTTGCATATTCTTTTTGTGTATGGTATGTCTTATGAGCATAGTCCATTATACTATGTCTCTAACATGCATTAACAACAAAATTCTATTGCCCGACCTCAAATAGTTGTGACTTCTGCATAAGTCCAGTTATGATTGTTTAATATATCACTAAATTTTTGACACAAAAGGCATAACATTCTAGTAAGTGAGATTGTAAGTCTCCCCTCTTTCATGGTATTGTGTGGAAACTTGGCCTTTTTTCCTTCCTTTGGAAGATGTCCTGGTTTAAGGATCCATGCTTGTGACAAGTGGATTAAGTGTTCTCCAAAGAATGACTTAAACAAAACAAAAACAAAAGCGATACTAACTTCTAATAAACTAACAACTAACATTTAATCTCAAGCCATTTATTTTTACGAACTTTAATTTTGAGCCTTTATTCATTTGCCATTATTCATACCATACAATTTGTTTACTTCAATGTCATTTTCACTTTGCTCATTTGAGCCATAATTTTGTGATTATATTGTGATCGTATATACTTGTTGGTGTTTATGGTCCTTTGACCTTAACGTACATAATAAAAACAAAAACCCTAAAAGACATTTGTGTGGACTGTTGGATTTGATCTGAGACAATGGACTTAGAATTAGGTAAGACTCCCTAGGCAAAAGGACTTGGCAAATGCCAACTTTTCTGAAACCAAGTGCTTGTGAAGTTAACCTTCATCTGATACAATATTGAAGATCCATTTGAATTCATCTGCAACATGATCATATTGAAGCTGTTATTTTGAACCTGTGTCTAATGCTTACTTTTGGGAGTCATCTGATGCATGGGAAATTTTAAAGAAGATCATGGAGTTGCTAAGCTTGGATGTGGCTATCTTTATTTGATGCCTTTCTCTTCAACTTTCTATTTGTGTATTGATATTGCTTGATTATAAAGTCCAAGGGAAATTTGGGTTTCTACATGACATTCTTGTCTATCAGATTGTAGCCCATTGGTCAGATCTTTTTAACTCTTAACTTTTAAAATTTGTGCTTAGGATTAGTCTCTTCATCTCCTCCCCATTTATTTAATTTCAAAAATCTCTCCCTCCTTTTAAAATCTTCTTTGTTTGTGATTTCTAAACTTAGACTCTTTGCAAATTAGAAACTTTGGCCTTATGCCATTGAATTTTTAAACTCCTTTCTTAATCAAATTTGTAAATGAACTTAACTATACTTAACTTAAAATTTCAAAAGAAAAAAAGAACTAACACCCATCCAAACCATTTTTAGACCTTTTGTGCCTCTTTCAAACTTAAAATTTTGTTAAAAGCAATTCACTCACTTTGAAATTGATACCATGAACTACGAGGTTTTGATCCTTCATTTTATGTTGGTACGTAAGCACAAGTCCGAAGGTCTTGTTAAACACAAAAATATAATTAATGAGTTCTTTTCTCATCCCTCCACTCTATTTATTGCAAACATCATTTTGTACAAAAACACATATGCACACAAGAAAGGGCTCCCTAGGAATACCTAGAACACTTTGGGTGCTAACACCTACCCTCTGTGTAACCAACCCCCTTACCCGTAATCTCTGACATTTTATTAGTTTTGATTTGAAATCTTCTTATTTTTGGGTTTTGTTCGTACTTTTCCCTTTTCCCTTGGAAACAATAAAAGCACGGTGGAGACTCTGGTTTAATTGACGTCTAGCTTATCCATAGCTTGATGGTCATGAATTTACCGCTACACTACGTGAACCTTTTTATCTTAAATTAATAAACGTTGTCTTTGCTTTCGTTATATCGATTGTATGGTTTTTATTACATTCATAATTATGCAACAACGAATTTTGAATATTTCCCCCAAGGAAGTAAAAACAAAATATTTGCCTCATATGTTCATACATACTATATTTGCATACATTAAAAAGAAAATAAATCATCTTTCCTCCCATACTTTCTCAGTATCATCAAACGTGACAACCTGACTCTCCAAACTCGAGCTCAATTCAAGAAGGACATGGAGCAATTTGAACAAAATCAAGCTACACTTAGGGAGGATATGGACTCAGTCAAAGGGAATACGGAGGAAATGAAAGACAATATTGATCACGTCAGGATATCCATTACCAACATGATGGAAAGAGAGGCTGAGGTTGATAGAAGAAAGGCTGCTTCCGCATCTACCTCTCCACCCATGGATGGTAACCCTCTGCAAGGATTCATATCTGACATCCAGGGGGTGAAGCAAAGAATAAGACCATTCATCCTGAAGGGTATATTCCCACCATTTTTCACAGTGGGGCACCTTTTCCCATATAAATACTGATTCCGCAAGACAATTATGTGAATCTGAGCCAACAATATGAGGATGAGAATCATAGGGGTATGTCCCAGGAAAGTAAACCAGTTGCCCACATTGTTGTCACTATTGAGGGCTTCAATATCTTTGAAGTCGACACTGTAGGAATGTGCTTGGTACCCAACGTGGTTATACCACCAAAATTCAAAACACCGGAGTTTGAAAAATACAAAAGTATTTGCTGCCCTAGGAGCCATCTTCGAATGTTTGTCAGGAAAATGGCCACATACACAGACGATGAGAAATTAATTATGCATAGTTTCCAAGACAGTCTAAGTGGGGCATCCTTGGATTGGTACATACAATTGGAAAGAATTCACATCAAATATGGGAAGACCTGGCCAATGCTTTCTTAAAGAAATACAAGTATAACTTGGATATGGCTCCTAACCGCATGCAACTCCAGAATTTATCTCAAAAAGTAAATGAATCGTTCAAGGAGTATGCTCAAAGATGGAGGGAACTAGCTTCTCGCGTGCAACCTCCACTCTTGGAAAATGAGCTAGTTGACATGTTCATGGGTACCCTACAAGGCCCTTACTATAAAAAGATGACCGGTTCAATGTCTACTGGATTTGCTGACCAATTGATAATCGGGGAAAGATTGAGAATGGCTTGAAGAGTGGTAAGATTGGAAAACCATCCTCCAATCAAAATAGTAACAAAAGGTACTTCAGTAATAGTAATCCAAAGAAAGGAGAAACCAATGTGGTTGCAATCGAGGGGCACTCTCAAGTACCCTACAATCCTTACATAGTTATAGTAGCTCCTAAACAGTATCCATAATAGGTATACTCTAGGCCTCAAGCACAATAGGATAGGGCACCGCCTCAACAAAATCAACAAAATGGGTATCCCCGGAGGGATCAACAAAGACCATGGAAGGACTTTGATCCCATACCTACAATGTATACTCAGGTCTTGTCCTATTTGATTCAAAAGGGATTGGTAGAGATTAAACCTCTAGCACCTATGTCAAATCCTCATCCTCGTGGTTACGATGTTAATTCCATGTGTGAATTCCATGTTGGATTTCTAGGGCATACTATCGAGAAGTGTTTGGCACTCAAATTTAAAGTACAAGATTTGTTGGATTGTAAGATCATCTCTTTCGCTCTAGAGGGATCAAATGTGAAGGGAAATCCAATGTCGGGACATGGTGGTCCAACCATCAATGTTGTGGAAGGGCTAGACAACAACATTTTAATCCAAGTAGTAGATCAAGTGAGGACTCCTATGTCTGGGGTACGTGAGAAATTGATTGGTTATAAGGTGTTTGAAGAGTTACATGCTGACTATAATATATGCCTAATCAATCCAAACACGTGTGAGAGGATGAAGAAGTGCCTTCAACAAATGATGAATGAAGATTTGGTCCAAATTGGATATATGAGGAAGTTAGAAGATGTCTCAGTTATAGAATCTCATGGGCACACACCTTTTAAGATCCCTTACCAGCAAATGGGAGCTTCATCACCATTTCAAATACCGGTTCCAATGTCTTCTCAGACGACAGTACAAATACCAACTCCGGTGCCATTTCAAATACCAGTAAAGTTAGAAGACAATATTGTCTTCCATGTTCCTGCACCGTTCCTGTTCGAAAGCACCAAGTTTTTACCCTAGAATTATAACTCTACAGCATATGTATGAGACACACCTATAGTGCTAGAGTCAACAGTCACTAATATTTATGGAATCGGAGGCATGAACCGAAACGGAAGAGTGTTCGCTCCTTAACAACAATCGAAGGGAAAGACACCCGAGGGTTCAAAAGGGAAGGAGGCTGAATCTTCCAAGAAGACTGTACCTCGAGAAGAAGCTGAAGAATTCTTAAGGTTGATCAGAAAGAGCGACTATAAGGTGGTAGACTAGTTGAACCAGATGCCCTACAAAATGTATATACTATTGATCGGTCTCCAATTCTACTTGTTTTCTGACACTCATTCGGTATTAATTCACGACGTCGGTAACACCTTATTTTACCTGTTTGTGTTATTTTGTTAAGTAAATTAGATGTTTGCATTTTTATTCTATTTTGATTATTATCTTTGGTTTTCGTCAATGTACTCCATTTTATGCTTCCTTTCGGTAGTTTGGTTGGTTTCAGGTGCAAGCAAGAATATCCAGAGACTTGCCAAGGGAATCGGGCATTCCGGGATCATTGGAAGAATAATTTTAAAGGTACAGTAGCCCTGACATGGCCACCCGTGTTGCTTGACACGACCCGTGTCAAGGGAAGGAAGAAAGAGGATGCCAAGAAGCTAAAATAGGGAGTTGATACGGGTGGCCATGTCAGCAGTCCTGCCAGGGGCGTATTGGAGAGCTAGCAGCAGTAAGCCAACACGGCCGACCGTGTTGGCTGACACGACCAGTGTTGGCTTGGACGCCTCATCTTCTGATTTTATCTGATTTTTGGAATTACTGATCCCGAAGGGCATTTTGGGTATTTGCTACATCAAATAATTGATCAGTGACTATTTAGGGGACTTTTGGAGACAGAGAAGGGGGATATTTTTGACACGAGAAATAATTGGTACGATTGAGATTAGAAGGATCAAAAGTTGCAGAGAACGAAGGTCCTTCAAGAGCCGATGCGATTGAAGATCAATGGAATCCTCTTATTCTTATAATGTATAAATTAAATATTGTATCTTCTTTGAATAATATGAGTGGCTAAACCCCCCAATGCCAGGGGGTGTCCCTGATTTGATCGTGTAATGACTATGAATTTGTAATTCCCTCAATATTATGTTTGTTATTCAACTTCATTGTGCAATGTTTTTAACGCTTTCGTTGTTAGAAAAATAAGGATTTTTATATGGTTAAAAAGTTGTGGGATTGCAATTGTTAAGGTTTTTGCACAATGAAACTGTAGTAGATATCACCTAGGACTAGGGATACCCTATGGTTGCGGGTTATATCTTGTGATTTCAAAAGGCTTGGTTTCATCATAATCCCATAAGGACTTAGAGATTAGAATGAATGGCCAAAGATTTCCCTATAATGTTTTAGGAGGAAACAATTTTAAGATCTGGTAATTGCATTTTTGAATTGCTTGAGGAGATATACATTCAAGGTCATTACAGGAGATAATCATACACCATCCTTGGCATAATTTTATAAATTGTGTAAAAGCTATATTATGTATTCCTTCTAATTCCATCAGAGAGCGACTTATTACAAACCTTCAACTATTTGTTTTGTTTAATTGAATCACAACTTAAACTCATATTACTGCACATTCCTCGAGATCGATATTTGGGAAACTTCCCTATTATTACTACATTGGAAAAATAGTACACTTGCTATTTTTCCCATCAAGTTTTTGGCATCGTTGTTGGGGACTGCCAAATATAAAGTTTAAATTTAGTTCAATTGAAATTTTGTTGCTTTGAAACTAAAATTTATTCTCTGTTCTTTTAGTTATTTATTTCGATCATTATCAACTAATTTGTGTCTGATATTTGTATGCAAGGTAAGGCCTCAGCTGATTTTCCTTTTGATGCAGAAATCGAAAGAACTTTGCTTGCAAGACTCAGACAAGCTCGATTAGAAAGATTGGAATCAGAAGAAAAATAACCTTCCATTCATTCAGGTTCTGACTTAGGTTCGAAGAGAGAGATCGAAATAAAGGGGGAGAACCCACCGCCACCAGAAAGATTGTTGGGTGACTACGGAGGCGCAAATGCACCAACCGAAAGATTAAGAATTGTCAACCAACCAGTGAATGTGGCTAATTTCCAGCTACATCCAAGCACTATTAATCAACTTGAAAGAAAGAATTTCACTGGAAAGGTAATTGAAGATGCAAACAAGCATTTGCAGAGGTTTCTGACCATGAGCAACACTCTAAAAATTGATGGTCACACAGAGGAAGCTAAGAAGTTGAGAATGTTCCCGTTCACCTTAGCGGAAGAAGCCAAAGAATTTTTCTATTCTCTCCCAGCAGGTAGCATTACATCTTGGGAAGAGATGTAAAAAGCTTTCTAGAATGAGTATTTTCCAGCGTCGGTTTTTCTGAGGAAGAGGTATGAAATTCTGAATTTTAAACAGAAAGATGGGGAATCTTTGGGAGACGCCTACAAGATATTCAAAAGGGTCCTGATAGCCTGCCCAACTCATAATATGGATCCAACAAAACATATGCAGATGTTTGTAAACGGTCTCAAAATAAAGACCAAACAATTGATTGATACTGCAGTCGGTGGCTCAACCAATTTCTCAACAGCCACCGGTATCAAAAAGATCATTGAAGCAATTGCTGCTAATGAACACTTGGAGTTGTACGACAAATGTGTAAGTAAATCGGAAGGGGTCATCGATTTGAAGCTGGAAACCAATAGAATCTGTATAGAAGATACTATAGTTACTGAAGTAGAGAAGAAGCTGAAGGTGATGAATATATGTACCCAACAGGTAGCACAAGTCCAACCTGCTCCTATTGTCTATTGTAAGATTTGTAATGGACCGCACCAAATAGTGTATTATTTTGCAACTCCTCAACAAGTTGAGGAAATCAAATTTTTGAAGCAGAATAATCCCTATTCCAACACGTATAATCCGGGTTGGAAGAATCATCCCAATTTCTCATGGAAAGATTAGAAAGGGAACGCTCCTTAACAAGGCCAACACAAAACTCAATATCAACAACAACAGCAACAACAAGCCCCTAAGAAAGCTGATAGGGAGATTGCCATTGAAAGAATGGCAGCTCATAATGTTCAATTCCAAGAAGAAACCAGAAACAATCAGAAAAACACTACCACATCCATAAAAAATCTTGAAGTGCAGCTGGGTCAAATAGCACAGCAATTAGCCTCGAGTTCTCAAGCACAAGGTGCTCTACCTAGTGCAACTGTGACAAATCCTAGAGAGCATAATAATGTCAGTGTTGTGACAACAAGAACTGGTAAATCTCATGAAGTCCTTGAGGAGACAGCTGAAGATGAAGATCAATTGATCAAAGTGGATCTGGAGATCAAAGAAAATGAAGCTGTGAGGGAATAATTGGTTTCACCGAAACAAATGGTGAAAGAAAAAGTCATTGAACCTTAGCCGGTCATTAAGCTTCCCTTTCCCACTAGAAACAAAAAAAGGGCAACATGAGAACAACTTTGAGAAGTTCCTAGAGTTGTTCAAGAAGCTAGAAATCAACATTCCGCTTTTGGAAGCACTTGAACAAATGCCTACATATGCCAAGTTCATGAAAGACATCATTTCTAAGAGGCGTACCATCGACACTAACCCGATTATTCTAACCGAAACTTTTAGTGCTATTTTGCAGGGTATGAAGATCCTAATGAATAAGAAAGATCGAGGTGTTGTGACTATTCATTGCACCATCGAAGATAGGTCATTCAAAAAAGCTCTTATTGATCTAGGAGCCAGTGTGAGTCTCATGCCGTTATCCATTTACAAGAAATTGGGTATAGGGGTTGTGCAAGGTACTAGGATGACACTCCAATTCGCCGATCATTCGGTTAAGAAACCTTATGGTATTGTTGAAGATGTTCTAGTAAAAATTGACAAGTTTGTATTCCCGGTGGATTTCGTGATTCTAGAAATGCCTGAGGATGAAGATATTCCTCTCATTCTTGGGAGACCCTTTCTAGAGACGGGAAGATGCTTGATCAACATAGAGGAAGGTACTATGACTTTGAAGGTTTATGATGAGGAATTAAAAATTGATGTTTGAAACACCATGAAATACAAAGATGATATTTGCACCAATCATACTATAGAGGTTCTAGATCAAGTGATTACGTATGATAGTCCTTTGAATGCACCGCAGTTACCTTTGGAAAGAGTGTTGAGTTTGTCCATTGTTTACGGTGATAAAGAAGTGGACCACACCGGTGGGAATATTTACGATTACCTCAATCATGTGAGGAGAATAAGGAGTCCAAGAAGGGGAAGGAGTTGAAACAACTTTCCAAGAATCTCAAATATGTCTTTCTCGATTCTGAAGGTAAATGCCCGACCATAATAAATTTGAGCCTCAAGAGTATCCAAGAAGAAAAGCTAATCCAAGTCCTGAAAAATACAAAAATGCTATTGGATGGGCAATTAAGGACCTGATAGGTATTAGCCCTACAATGTGCATGCATAAAATTCTCATGGAAGACGATCACAAACCGGTGGTCCAACCTCAATGAAGACTTAACACAACAATTAAAGAAGTGGTTCAGAAAGAAGTAGTGAAATTGGTAGACGCGGGTCTTACCTACCTTATACCTGACAGCCCATGGGTGAGTCCGGTGCATGTGGTCCCCAAAAAGGGAGGGACCACCCGTCATAAGAAACGAGAAGAATAAGTTAATCCCTACAAGGACAGTTACAGGTTGGCGCGTTTATATTGACTACAGAAGGAGGACTTTTACCAAATTAATATCATTCATTCATTTTGCGAGGTGGAATGTATATTCCATCAATCCCCTAAATCCAATGATATTAACTTAACAAAGTCAAACCAACCTTGACCAAGGCCCAACAACATGAGTCAAACTTACACAAATCATCACAATAGGTCAACACAATTATTTGGCATTTATTCAAATTAAAAATACTAAAATAAGGCATTTAAATTAAATATGGTTTGTCAAATTCCTAAAACCTCATCAAAACACCATAGAAATGGCCATGAGATTTATCATATGTCAAACAAGGTCCAAGGACCTTAGAGAAAAAATTTCAGAATTTTTAAAGACTTAAAAGTATTTTTAAACAATTAAAAACAATCACAAAATCAATTAAATCATGAAAAATATTAATAATGATCCAAAAAATAATTTTATATCAAAATATGAAAAAGGAATTTTTTTTTTGTGAAACTCTCATATTTTTTGGATCAATATTAAAATTAATATGATTTAATGAAAATCAAAGGAATAAAAATTAAAATCAAAAAATCAAAAAAACGTGAGCCACTTGATCTCCCTCATTAATTAAGGTGGCAGATCGAGTGGCCTGAAACGCGTGTTCCACCAAACACACGAGTCATCACGCTGTACCAAGGGGAATCACAATGAGCGCTCAGGATTAAAACATTTTGAAAGGATCATATGGCTGGGAGACGTGCCAACGCACCGCCGGAGCTGTAACTCCGGTCTTTTTCTCCGGTGGACCTCACCGGACTGGTCCACCCTTAACCATCACCAAATTAGAAAAGGAGGACATGATCTGAAAGAAAGACCTCAATTTTAACTAACTCCACATATATAGAAAGATATGAGGAGTTGAATTTTAAGATGTGTCAACTGAGTTGCTTCGATTTGACCTCTAATCCACTCAATCTTCTTGCCTACATTGGTAGGACTTCAGACAACCAAAGATCTAAGAGAATGAAGTTTTCTGAAAAATTACCTTCAATGTTGTGCAGAACTTGAGGTTGCTTGCTTCAAACACGATCTGGTCACACTTGAGAAGCTTGCAGGAAGTGATTAGCAATGGTGCAACGCTTTGGATCCTGGAGTTCTTGAATCTCCAAACAGTTGAGATTCAAACTCAATTTTTAGATTGAAAATTATCAGGTTTTTCTTTAGAATGAGAGGGTTTCAATTGGGGGGCAAAGCTGGCGCGCAAGGTGTGCTTGAATTGAGCTCCAAGGGCCTGTATTTATAGCATTTGGGATTGATAATTGCACACTTAAAAATTTGCTAAATTTGGCAATGTGATGCACAAGCTTGCATGGGCGTGTACAGGCCCGTGAAGCAATCCATTTTGATCCAATTGCAACTCTACTGAAGTTCAAAACATGCTTGATTGGCAAGGCAAAGTCAAATGGAGTTTTGGACATTTGATTTCCTCCAATGGTGCAACTCTGTTAAAGCCATGCGCAGACCTAGCAAACCTCATCCAAAATGCATAAACTTGGGTTCTTTGGAAATATTTGATCAAGAGGAACAAGTTTGATGTTGAACACTTTTTCATTTGGAGCTTGCATCATGGTGCATTTTGAGGTGGAAGTTTGGAAATTTCAACATGTTGAAAAATTTTCTAAGTGTCAAGCCATATATCTCAATATTCCACCTTGCTTAACTTTTTATGTGAGATTCAAATGAGAAACATGTCTTCTTAAAATTTGCAGCTCTTTCAAAGACCTTCAAAATGGTCACCAATTTCATGTCATTTGGATTTATAATGATAGAGTTATGCATTTTTGAAGTTTGGAAAAATCACTTGTTCAATGCTATAGGTCAAAAATGACCTATAATGTATCCTCATATCACATGCTCAAAAAAGTTGAATTAGATCTCACTTCAAACATAAAGGTTGAAGTAGACATCTTGAGTTTGATTTTGAAACTTGGAAATATTTCGTCTCATACAAAATGAGCAAGTTATGGCCTTGGGAAGTTGACTTTTAAATTAGGGTTTAGACAAAATGACCTATAATGTTTCAACATAGAAAATGATTTTCCAATAAAAACTAGCTCTAAGTCTCAACATTAAAGTTGTTTGGAATGTCATTTAGAGTAACTTTTCTCTTGGAATCATTTTCATATGGTGAAAATTGTAGGAGATAGGGTCTAGGGAGACCCAGTTTTGATCAGATGAATTCATCTGGCCAACCACCATCAACCAACTTGCTAACCTTCAATTCTCTTGACTTTCTAGGCTCATGGTAGATCATATATGCATAAGATGATGAATTTTGAAGTTTCCCTTTAGAAATTTGATCAATTGGTGAGATGGCTTGTTGGAGAAGTTACTCAAGATACCCAGTCAAACTAGGATTTCCAAAGCAAATCACCTCCAAACTCTTGAAGAAAACTTGATCAATATAACATGTAGGAATTAATTGAACTCATATATGATGCTTATAACTATTCTTGGACCAAATTCATGGTTATGCTCTTTCTCATGAGGGCCTGAAACCCTAGATATGAACTTGATAAATAAATGTGATCATGCCCTACCTACAAAAGAGTTAGGCAAATGCAAAGACATATTTTTGGTATTTTTTTAGTGAAATGATAATATACAAGTATGATACAATCACAAGGTGCTTGGTGATCTCTCCCAAAATAAACCCAATGAAAGAGGGGTAAGGAGGATGCCAAGGTATGATCCCAATGCTAATGCTTATGATGAAATTGCATGAGGGATCTTAGGGTGAAAATCGGGGTGTTACAGCTGCGCCTATTTAAGGACGTTCTCATTGAGGAGGTGAAGGTTAAAATATTCGGCTCGACTCAGTAGAATGGGCTTAAATAACATCATATAGAAATTAATTTTGGTCCCTAAGAGACCTCATGATGCATATGATATGAATGTAAAAGTTAATGCTCTGTGGGGAAAAATTGCCATAGAGGAAAAGAAATCAGAGAGACCGAAAGTCCGCAGGAGTATAATGCATTCCATGAGGAAAACTCACTGGGGAGATAGATACTCTGGGGGGAATAAATGAGGTTATGCGTAGGCCAGGCCACGACTTAAAACTGTTGGGGAACTAGAGGAATTCCATACAACATGGAAAGACTCAGCCGGGAAAACAAAACATATGCAGGGAAAGCGAGTAGATCAGGATAACACTAAAGTACTCGAATCATGCAGGAAAAGCGATTTCACTAAGGAAATGCGCACTCAACTAAATTGGGGAAGAAATAAATTTCAACACAGGAGGAGCAGAAATCTATTATCTACTACCTGTTACCGGGTAAGGAGATGATAAAGATCTGACAGAGAAGACATTTATCATCTGTTAGGATGAACATATCAAGGATGACTCACTAGGAACCGCCAGGAGGGAATATTCATTACCGGTTACTGGGTAAGAATAGCCTTGCTGGGGAAAACTGTAGAAAATAGGATTTACAACTATCAGTTACTGGGCAGAAGACCAAAGATGAGAGTATCCTTCGTCGGTTAGGATGAACATATCAAGGATAAACTCAACAGGGAAATTTTTTTGTCATCGGTTAGGATGAACATATCAAGGATAGACTTGCCTGGGAATGATCAAGAAGGATACCCGTCATCGGTTAGGATGAACATATCAAGGATATACCAACTAAATAAAAAGTAGGAATTACATATATCGAATGCTGGATAGAATACCGTCAAAGAGAAAATTTGTCACCGGTTAAGATGAACATATCAAGGATAGACTCTTGGGGAGAGAAAATAGGAATTACATCTATCAGTTACTGGATAGAGTACCATGAGAGAATATCGTTCATCAGTTAGGATGAACATATCAAGGATAAACTCTACAAAGGGACAAAAGCAGGATTTATAACTACCGGTTACTGGGTAGAAGACCGCAAAGAGAAGGAAACCCGTCATCGGTTAAGATGAACATATCAAGGATTAACTCTCTGAGGAGCAAAATTGGGATTACAGTTACCTTTTTACTGGGTAGAATACCATGAAAGAGAAAATCCGTCACCAGTTAAGATGAACATATCAAGGATAGACTCTGATAGGGGAAGAAAATATTCATCATCCGTTAGGATGAACATATCAAGGATATACTTCCTAGGGAATAGATCCATCGGGGACTCCACTGAGGAGAAAAATAGGGATACTTTCGCCGGGTATTGAGCAAGAAGTAACAAACTGCAAACTAGAAGAATATTACCAATTACGGGGAAATAAACTCTTAGGAGACTCAAAGCATCTATCTAGGTAAGACCTAGAAAGAAACGGTCAATCAAGACTCAACCCAATGAGGATATATCTCAGGGGGAGTGTTTCCATCCAGATAATCAACTGGAGAGGAAAAATTGAAACAATGATCATCCACGAGGAAATAACTCAGTGGGGAAAGAAGAAAGGTTAAAGTCTTTCTGCTTAAGGGGCCGACCTTCTATAATTGAGAGAGGACAGACACCGAACTTGTATGGGGATAAAATACCGCCATAAGAGAGCATAAGAATCTCAAACAATGATTCAGCAAATGATGCAAATATGCAAATATGAGATTATATTGAGTGTACATATATATGTATATGATGATTATGCTGACAAAACAATCGCAAAGGATACAAGGGTGTCGCAAAATTTGAATCATCGGTACAATCCCCGGTCAATCCACAAAAGGGAAATAACTGCCAGAGAACAGAGAGATCCACATCCCAAAAGCTCAAACCTAGCTGGGGAAGGAGGAGATCTGCTGAGGAAAGGAAACATTATCGAGTCTGCGGGGGAATTTTAGGTCAACACCATATCAAATGGGAGACAACCCTATGCAAGATAGCTGCTCAGAAACCAGGAAGAAACTCTGACTGGGAGCGAGTCGAATGGCGACTGGTGGAGACACCAACGCGATATATCGGGGAAATCAGCTTACTCTGCTGAAGATCAAATCTGTTGAAGAATACACAAACCCCGCAGGGGGATACCGAAACTCTGTCGGGGATCAAACACACTGCATGAGAATTGGATCAACAAACTCGGCTAGGGATACCCGAAGGGTTAACTGCTTTGGGGAACCCTCAGTGCTTCACATTGAAGTCTTGCTGCTTTTGAAATGTTGTTGATATTTCTTTTAAATTTACTTTGAAAAATTCTTGATTTTATATATTTAAGAAAAATGATTTTGATTAAAATTTTAAATTTCAAAATGATCATAATAAATTTTAAAACTATTGGCCGAAGTAAATAAGAGTGACAATAATTGGATAAAAGTTCAACTTTATTTAATGGAATGGTAGTCTGTAAATGACAAGACTCCAAACATTTTTACAAGGTTGAAAATGGTAACTTACATGGAAAAGGGTTACATAGAATACAAATGACCACTAATCCTTCTACCAACTCTTGATGTTCGATGTGCTTTCGGCCGCTACCGGGGATGATGAAATGATGTCAACCCTTGTGCTCGAAGTTTCTCCGAATTGAAGATCAGCATAATGCAGTTACTTGCCATAATCCCTAATATTTGCATAAGTTTCCCCAAGGTGGGGTACTCAACTTATCGAGAAAATTCTTTTTGTTTTATGTCTCTAACCTTTGCTTGGATTGCCCTTTCGGGTTTTCAATCCACCGAGACGCTCATTTTTGCCTAAGTCTCCCTTTCGGGTTTTCAACTTAGCGAGTTGTTCTTTTCTTTTTTAGGCGAAGTATTTCTTGACTGCATCTGCGTTCACGGGACGAGTGAACTCTTCACCATCCATAGTTGTAAGAATCAAAGCACCGCCTGAAAAGGCTCTCTTAACAACATATGGGCCTTTATAATTAGGAGTCCATTTGTCCCTAGAATCTGGTTTGAACGACAGAATCTTCTTGAGCACAAGGTCACCTTCTCTTAACACACAAGGTTTGACCTTCTTGTCAAAAGCTTTCTTCATTCTCTTCTGATATAACTGACCATGACACATGGCAGTTAATCTCTTCTCTTCTATCAAATTTAGCTGGTCAAACCTTGTCTGACACCATTCAGCCTCAGTCAACTTGGCTTCCATGAGCACACGTAATGAAGGGATCTCAACCTCTACGGGGAGTACTACTTCCATACCATAAATAAGAGAGAAAGGGGTTGCCCCTGTTAAAGTGTGGATGGATGTACGATACCCGTGCAAAGCAAATGGGAGCATCTCATGCCAATCCATATATGTCACAACCATCTTCGCAACTTCAACAACCCCATTCATCTCGGGTATGTAGGGAGAATAATTATGATGTGCAATGTTGAAGTATTTGCAAAGAGCTTCCACCATATTATTATTCAAGTTCGATCCATTGTCAGTAATGATCTTACTTGGCACACCATAACAGCATATGATCTGATTCTTCAAAAACCTCACAACCACTTGCTTGGTCATATTCGCATACGATGTCGCTTCAACCCATTTTGTGAAGTAGTCAATTGCCACCAGAATGAAACGATGTCCATTCGACGCTTTGGGCTCAATCATCCCAATCATATCAATTCCCCACATGGAGAAGGGCCATGGGGAAGAGATAACATTCAATAATGTCGGAGGAACATGAATCTTATCAGCATATATTTAACACTTGTGGCATTTCTTCACAAACTTGCAACAGTCAGATTCCATTGTCAGCCAATAGTAACATGCTCGCAACATTTTCTTTGCCATTGCATGTCCATTGGAATGAGTACCAAAGGAACCTTCATGCACTTCAGCCATTAACAAGTCTGCTTCGTGTCTATCCACGCATCTGAGCAAAACCATGTTAAAGTTTCTCTTGTACAGTATGTCACCAGTCAAGTAGAAATTTCCGGCTAATCTTCTCAAAGTCTTCTTATCTTTTAAAGATGCCTCAGACGGGTAAATCTGACTTTGGAGGAAACATTTGATGTCGTAATACCATGGCTTCTCATCTTTGATCTCTTCAACAGCAAACACATGAGTTGGCCTATCAAGACGCATCACAGTCAAATTGGGAACTTCATTCCAATACTTCACTACAGTCATAGACTCCAACGTTGCAAGAGCATCTGCCATCCGGTTTTCATATCGAGGGATATGATGAAACTCAACTTTTGTAAAGAAAGTTGAAATCCTCCTCTCATAATCTCTATATGGTATCAAACCGGGTTGATTCGTATCCCATTCACCTTTGATCTGATTCACGACCAAAGTTGAATCTCCATAGACGTCTAAATACTTGATTCTGAGATCAATGGCCTCTTCAAGCCCCATAATACAAGCTTCATATTCTGCCATATTATTTGTACACTTGAAAGTCAATCTAGCTATAAAGGGAAAGTGCGTGCCTTGAGGAGTAATAATCACTGCCCCAATGCCATTACCATACTGATTAACAGCTTCATCAAATACCATGCCCCAACGGGAACCAGGTTCTGGCCCTTCTTCAAGCAATGGTTCATCACAATCTTTCATTTTCAAATACAAGATCTCTTCATCAGGAAAGTCATACTGCACTGACTGGTAATCTTCAATTGGTTGGTGAGCCAAATGGTCAGCCAAGATACTACCTTTGATCGCTTTTTGAGATCGGTATTCAATATCATACTCTGATAACAACATCTGCCAACGGGAAATTCTCCCAATTAAAGCAGGTTTCTGAAATATATACTTGATTGGGTCCATTTTGGATATCAACCAAGTGGTATGATTCAACATATACTGACGCAGACGCTTAGCAGCCCAAGCCAATGCGCAACAAGTTTTCTCAAGCATAGAATACCGAGTCTCACAGTCAGTGAACTTTTTACTGAGGTAGTAAATTACAAATTCTTTCTTTCCATTCTCATCTTGATGACCTAGAACACAACCCATACTATCTTCAAGCACAGTCAAATACGTGATCAATGGTCTTCCTTTAACAGGTGGAGACAAGATTGGGGGTTCAAGCAAATATTCCTTGATACTATCAAAAGCTTTCTGGCAGTCTTCGGTCCAATCACAAGACTGATCTTTCCGAAGAAGCTTGAATATAGGCGCACATGTGGAAGTCATGTGTGAAATGAATCTTGAGATATAATTCAAGCGACTGAGAAACCCTCTAACTTGCTTTTCAGTTTTGGACACAGATATCTCTTGTATTGCTTTGACCTTGGCAGGATCAACTTCAATACCCTTCTCACTGACAATAAAGCCCAACAACTTACCAGAACGAACACCAAAAGTACACTTATTGGGATTCAAGCGGAGTTTATACTTCCTCAAATGCTGGAATAACTTCAACAAATGCTCAACATGTTCCTCTTCATCAATTGATTTAGCAATCATGTCATCAACATAGACTTCAATCTCTTTATGCATCATATCATGAAAAAGAGTAGTCATTGCTCTTTGGTAAGTTGCACCAGCATTCTTTAAACAAAAAGGCATCACTCTATAATAGAATGTTCCCCAAGGTGTAATGAACGTGGTCTTCTCCATATCTTCGGGGGCCATCTTGATCTGATTATATTTGAAAAATCCATCCATAAACAAAAAGACTTTGAATTTAGCAGTATTGTCTACCAACATATCAATGTGTGGCAGAGGGAAATCATCTTTTGGATTGACTTTATTCAAATCTCTATAGTCAACACACATGCAGACCTTTCCATCTTTCTTCGGCACAAGCACAATATTGGCCACCCATTGCGGATACTCAGCGGTCACAAGGAACCCGACATCAATCTGCTTCTGCACTTCTTCTTTGATCTTCACAGCCATATCAGGATGCGTTCTCCTCAACTTTTGCTTGACTGGCGGGCATTCTGGCTTCAACGGCAATCTATGCTCCACAATCTCAGAATCCAACCCAGGCATGTCTTGATAGAACCAAGCAAACACATCTAAATACTCTTGAAGAAGATCAATCAACCCCTTCTTCGCATCTGGACACAATCGAGACCCAATTTTGACTTCCTTCACATCATCCTCGGAACCCAAGTTGACTAACTCAATCTGCTCTTTGAACGGCTGAATGGCTTTTTCATCATGCTCAAGAAGATGAGATAATTCATCACCCACTTCTTTATTTCCTTCCTCCTCGGCCTCAAACACAGGGAATTCAAAATTTGGAGAAGGAGAAGGATCATTGTATTCAATGGGGTTAGAAACCAACCTGCATAATGATTTGACATTTTGATTTTAGAAAAGTGAATTTGTGACCAAATATTATGCAGATGGACAATTATATTGTTTATTTATGTTTTTTTGTGATTACCATTTTCAGAATAAAGCAAAAAGTAAAAACAAACATCATAGATATGGATGAATAACATTAATTTTATTAATGATCAATTTGAAAATGCCCAACAATGTTCACTTCTCCCTTAGGCATAGGAGAAGGATTTTGAAAACATATAAAAGCAATTACTTAGATCGATGCAAAATAATAGGAACATCAACAGCAGTTCAATTGTTGTAAGCCTTTCCCTGCGTCACAAAATTGGTGCAGTCTTCCTCTTCGTCATCCTCTTGCACAACAGCTAAGTGTTGTTTATTGCCATGAATGAACCCTCCACTACGGAAGCTAAGTTGCATATCTTCAGACCTTACAGTTGATGAACCTTGCTGAAAACCCAGACAGGTTCTGCCTTTGTTGTCGGAACCTCTACCATGCGCCCCCACTGATCAACATTGTTTTCTTCAACAATCTTCTTTGCATCTTTCAATGAGGACATATGTGCCCCAACTCTCTTTTCAGCAGCAATCGATAAGGCTTGGAACGGAGTTCCAACCTCATCCTCAGCTTCAACATAAGAGAAAGATGACAGGTGGCTAACCAACAACACCTTCTCCCCACCAACAATTATAGGCTTTCCATTTTTCATAAATTTGAGCTTCTGATACAATATGGAAGTAACAGCTCCTGCCTCATGGATCCATGGCCTTCCCAACAAGCAACTGTAGGTCGGGTGGATATCCATTACTTGAAAAGTAATTTGGAAGTCACTCGGACCTATCTTAACTAGTAGGTCCACTTCACCAATAACTGTTTTGCACGAACTATCAAAAGCTTTGACGATTACACCGTTATACCTCATAGGCGCTCCTTGATATGATAGCTTTGACAATGTTGACTTCGGCAGTACATTCAATGAAGACCCTGTGTCAACAAGCACATTCGACAAAGCATCATCTTTGCAGTTCATAGAGATATGCAAATCCAAATTATGATTTCTGCCCTCCTCGGGGAGTTCTTCATCACAAAAACTGAGATTATTGCAGGAAGTGATGTTAGCCACAATATTATGGAACTGGTCCACTTTAACATCATGTTCCACAAAAGCTTGATCGAGAACTTTCTGCAGTGCTTCTCTGTGCGCTTCTGAATTCATGAGCAGAGACAACTCTGAGATCTTTGAGGGGGTTTGGAGCAGCTTCTCCACCACATTAAACTCACTCCTTTTGATCAATCGAAGTACCTCATCATCATCATTAGCCTTCAAATCGCTGGATTCACCAGACTTACCCTTTAAAGCACTAATCAGATCCACAGCAGGCATTTCTACCTTCTTACTAACAACTGATTCTTCTTTATCCTTTGGGAACACCGGCCCAAACACATGACCACTCCGGGTCACCTTGGTAACATCAGCAATGCTCACCACAAAACTGGTCGTCGGCAATGGGACCTCTTGACCATCTTTCATCATTGTAGCATGATATTGATACAAAACAACTTTATCAGATGAATACGGGACTGGACCCGCTAACCGTATAACCAACGACGATATTGATCTATTGTTGACATTGTTATTGTTGTTGCTGTCGTATTGAATTACCAATCTCTCTGGCTGCTTGAAAATGGGCGTTATGACATTGACATCGTCATCTACATGACGAGATTGAACAATATGAATCATGCCTTCATCCATTAGTCGATGGATGTCCCTTTTCAAAACTTCGCAACACCTCGAATTAATACTGCAAACAGCACAACCCTCGTCGTCATGCTCACAATCACTCACCAAGCAAATGTCCTTATGCATCTACACTAAGGATCTCCAGATAAAACGAACATCAAAAATCTTAAACTCGCCAGGACAACCATCCACCATATTAACAGAAGAATTTCCATGGACAGGTAATGGATTTACTTTCACATTCGGCGCACGGTCCTCAAAGGACACCATTCCACTCTTCATCAGCTTTTGAACCTCATACTTGAGTGGATAGCAATTTTCTATATCATGTCCGGGTGCTCCTTGATGAAAAGCACAACGGAGTTCAAGCTTATACCACCACGGAAGCGGTTCTGGAATTTGCAGCGGGTTTCTTGGTTGGATTAGGTTCTTGAGAACCAAAGATAGATAGAGTTCTGCGTAAGACATAGGAATTAGGTCAAAAGATACCTTCTTCCTCTCGAAGTTTTGTTGATGATGATTGTTGGTATTGTTGTTGTTGTAGGTGTTTGCTCGTTGTTGCGGTTGTTGTGTTAACATTGTTGTTGTTGAATTGGTATTGATTGATTATTAGAGAATACAGGGATAACTGAAGATACTTGATGATGATGTTAACGGGGTGGTTGACTCTTCCTGATCTGAGGCCTCCTCTGCCTCCCATTGATTATTGCATTTGCTTCGCTGTCTTTCTTCTTCCCAAAGCTACTGACATACCTCTTACTTGACGATGCTTCATCTTTTGACAAACGTCCTTCTCGGACACCTTCCTCAAGCCTCATCCCCATGTTTACCATTTCGGTAAAGTCACTGGGGGCACTAGCAATCATCCGCTCATAGTAAAATGAACTCAGGATTTTTAGAAAGATCTTTGTCATCTCTTTCTCCTCCAAGGGAGGAGTGATCTGAGCAGTCAATTCCCTTCATCTTTACGCGTACTCTTTGAATGTCTCTTTGTCCTTCTGAGACATATACGTCATCTGGTCTCTATCAGGCGCCATATCCACATTGTACTTATATTGCTTGACAAAATCCTCTCCCAAGTCGTTGAAAGTGTGAATGCTTGCACTGTTCAAACCCATGTACCAACAGAGCGCAACACCGGTCAAACTGTCTTGGAAGTAGTGAATTAACAGTTGATCATTGTCAGTTTGGGTAGACATCTTGCGGGCATACATCACTAGATGACTGAGTGGACATGTGTTCCCTTTATACTTTTCAAAGTCAGGCACTTTGAAATTCACCGGAATTTTCACATTTGGCACTAAACATAACTCAGCAGCACTTTTCCCAAACAAATTGTTACCCCTTAGTGTCTTCAATTCCTTGCACAGCTCAAGAAACTGATCCTTCATTTCGTCCATTTTCTCATAAACATCCGGACCCTCAGACGGCTCGGAGTGATAAATTGTGTCCTCTACACAAGGTAAGGTGTGCAGAACGGGAGGTGGCACAGACATGATCGGGCTAGAGGCCGACATGGGAGTAAAGGTAGGCGCGAAGCCTTTAGGCATAAAGTTCGGTGGAATTCCCCACGGGAATCCGGCAGACATAGCAGGCGCAAAGTGAGCAGCATCAGGCATGGTGTAACACCCCAAATTGTTTTCAAGATTACCGACTAACCCCACAAACTAACACGGGTCTTTTCAGCATGATTTGTCCTCACTCACACACTTTCCAAGAAACTTCCCAAAAGGTCACCCATCCAAATACTACTCCAAGTCAAGCACGCTTAACTATGGAGTTCTTACCTGTTAGGCTACCGAAAAGAAGATGCATCTTGTTGGTATAGGTAGTACCAATTAATCCTTATAAGCCTTCATTCAACCATATAGTCCCATACCTGCATAGCCTCAGGATCCCTCTCATTCTATTGTGAATTCGGGTTTTTTCCCCGAAAATCGGCTAGGAGTGTCTCATTGTCATGCATCATGCATCCACAACCACTCCATCGCCCTCGGATGTTACATGTAACCACTCTTCGGCCTCTCCGACCTCAGGTGTTACATGCCCACCAGCTTCCGCTTAGTTCGTCCCCGAACCACATCGTACTGGGAGAGGTTTGGCTCTGATACCATTAGTAACACCCCAAATTGCTTTCAAGATTACCGACTGACCCCATAAACCAACACGGGTCTTTTCAGCATGATTTATCCTCACTCACACACTTTCCAAGAAACTTCCTAGAAGGTCACCATCCAAATACTACTCCAAGTCAAGCACACTTAACTATGGAGTTCTTATCTATTAGGCTACCGAAAAGAAGATGCATCTTGTTGGTATAGGTAGTACCAATTAATCCTTATAAGCCTTCATTCAACCATGGAATCCCATACCTGCATAGCCTCAGGATCCCTCTCATTCCGATGTGAATTCGGTTTTTTCCCCCTAGTAGCTTCTAGGAGTGTCTCATTGTCATGCATCATGCATCGACAACCACTTCATCGCCCTCGGATGTTACATGTAACCACTCTTCGGCCTCTCCGACCTCAGGTGTTACACTAGAGGCCGACATGGAAGCAAAGGTAGGCGCGAAGCCTTCAGGCATAAAGTTCGGCGGCATTCCCCACGGGAATCCGGCAGACATAGCAGGCGCAAAGTGAGCAGCAGTAGGCATGGTGGAGGTAGCCACCTCTGAAATAACAATCCTCTGAGGAGGAGGAGTTGCAGGCGTTGGAGAAGATTGAATCTGGGCAGCTAGCACTGACTCCATCATGGCAGTCAGTCGGGCAATCTCGTCCTTCAGTTCTCTCTTCTCTTACTCCAAATATTCTATGATTCTCAGATGATTAGCGTGAGTGTTGTACCGATGAGTCAGCTTGGCTAAAGTACAGAAGAAACACCAATGAGACATTTGGTGAAAGAGAAACCTGCTTATGCAAATGATGCATGAAATGTAATGCTTGTTTGTTTGTTATTATTTTCAAAGAACTTACTATATCATTTACAAATATATATATGATTGCAACAATTTTATATGACCAAAAATCTCTTTTCATTTATATAAATTGGAAGGATTACACTGAGTACAAATTTCAGAAACCAAATAAAAATACAAGAAAAAATGAGACTAGTCATCATAAGGATCCCTAACAACGTTAGAAGATCTAGCTGCAGGCGCGTACTTCCTTCGAATGCGTCGAATCTCGGTCTCAAAAGAAGCCTTCATCTGAGTCTTCTCGAGGACAAGCTGATCAACAATCTTCTTCCAAGCGACGGAAGGCTGAGGAATGCTAGGGGAAGATGAAACCTCTGACTCTCTCTGTCTCTTTATCACTTGGTCTTCAAGTAGCTCAATAAGTGCATCCTTGTCCTTAGACTCAAGCTGCAACTCCTCATGCTTTTTTCTCAAAGCACGGAAACGCTCTTCCCACATATCTTTCTCTTGCTTCATCTTGGCGAGTGTGTCTTCCAACTCCTCTACATCTTGGTTAGGGAGAGTTAATGGCTCAACCAGAACCATAAATATAGGTCTCTCACAAGGATAAGACATCTTCAATTCCAAAGCTCTCTTCTTCACCCCAAAGAGTGTGAGCTTCCAAAGTTACACAATTGCGTGGACCAAGCTCAGATCTTCCGTTCATATGCACATTATGCCAAGCATGCACAATCTTCTGCTTTAAATGTTGGGGATCTTTACCCTCTTGATAGAAAAAACCTTCTAACAAAGTGTTATTAGGTTTATCTCTCAAGGGGAACCCAAGTTGACGACGAGCCAAAACAGGGTTGTAGTTAATTCCTCCTTGTGTACCAATGAGAGGTTCATTAGAGAATTCACCATAACAATCAATAATCTCCAAACTGCTCAAAGAAGGATCATACCAAACTATATCATCATTAGTGAGAGACATAAGTCTCTGAGGCCACCGTAGACATTGTTTGTTCTCCACAAAAGCAGGTGTCTGGGGCAAGTGAAAAATAAACCACTTGTATAGAAGAGGAACGCAACAGACAATAGTTCCACCACCCTTAGAATTCCTTAGATGCAAAGAGAAATACATATCACCTAACAAAGTAGGCACATGATTCCCAATCAAGAAGAGTCTAATGGCGTTAACATCAACAAAACCGTCAATGTTAGGGAACAAAGCTAATCCATAAATGAGCAACACAAAGATAGCGTCAAAAGCATCTATACTTCCGGCTTGAGCAAAAGCAGTAGCTTCCTTGATGAGGAAATCAGATGGCAACCCAAACAATCCTCCTTTCTTCACCCAATGGGCCTCTATCTCAGACTTCTTCAAGTGAAGAGCTTCAGCAATAAGATGAGATATGGGAATCTCTTCCAATCCACTAAAAGGTACTCTACTAGAAACAGGTATCCCTAAGAGATGAGAATACTCCTCCAATATAGGCACAGGCTGAAAATCTGGGAAAGTGAAACAACAGTAGAGAAGATCATAGAATTGTACTAACACACTCAAGAGTCCTTCAACCACATCAGTAGACAAGATAGGTAGAAGCTTCCCATGGCGTTGCTTGAAGTCCAAGGGATCTAATACAAAAGATGCTAGCTTCCTTAACTCTTTCAAGTCGGGACATCTGAAACTGTACTTCTTAGTGTTCCTTCGTCCACAATCCATGGTCTGAAAATATTTGCAAATAATACCTCAGTTCCTTGAAATTTTCGTGTGATGAATGTTATGATGCGCATGAATGCATGAATGCAACAATCACAAATAAGGGATCACACACAAGGCAACAAGCAAAGGTCAAGGGATGAATCAAGTCATTGTCAATATCAATCATCCATTTTGGTGGATTATGGTTTACACCTTATCAACACCCAAGTTCCATTGATATTGACAAGACTTGATTGGATCAACCAAGAATCAAGGGTTTGTTGTAAGTCACGAGCACGGAGTCTGGGTAAGAACCCTCCCAAAGGAGTGAACTAAGGATAACAACTTGTAGATCATGTTCTAAAAAGTTCCCAGAGTCTTAATTCCATCTATCGGATATTATAGGTTAAGATGACTGACTCATCGACCCATAATAATTTCAAGAGAAACTCGTCTGAGTGTAGTATCGCGTAACAATTGTTGTCAAGTCTACACTTGAACAGTCTCAGCACTACGTCCTAAATAGGCCAAGAGGAGGTAAATGTTCTACGGTCCTCAGCTTCTCGGATCCAAATTAGAGATAGTAATGCCTAACCATAAATACTTGTGTGACATTTCCAAATCCAAAAGGGTCTCCACTGAGCAGATGGATCTCAAGCCAACTTGTTAAGGACTACTCCGCACAAGTCGAACATGACTATACCATCCTCCTATCTTAATTGCACTCAAGTTCGGGTTAGAACTTATCTCACCACTCAGAGATCGCCAAGCACAACAAGCAAATTATATCACACAAATATACATACATCACATATATACAATTATATACACACAAAAAAGTAGGCTAAATCCACTGGAGACTACTCCCCAGCAGAGTCGCCACTTAATTTATGTAGCGGTAAATTCATGACCATCAAGCTATGGATAAGCTAGACATCAAATAACAAGAGTCGCCACCGCGCTTTTATTATTTCCAAGGGAAAAGGGAAAAAGTACAAACAAAATCCAAAAGTAAGAAGTTTTCAAATCAAAACTAATAAAATGCCAGAGATTACAGGTAAGGGGGTTGGTTACATAGAGGGAAGGTGTTAGCACCCAAAGTGTCCTAGGTACTCCTAAGGAGCCCTTTTTTATGTGCATATGTATTTTGTACAAAGTGATGTTTACAAATAAATAGAGTGGGGGGATGAGAAAAGAATTCATTAATTATATTTTTGTGTTTGACAAGACCTTCGGACTTGTGCCTACGTACCAACATAAAAATGAGGGATCAAAACCTCGTAGTTCGTAATACAAATTTCAAAGTGGATGCATTGCTTGTAACAAAAATTAAGTTTGAAAGGCACAAATGCCTGAAAATGGTTTGAATGAGTTAGTTCTTTTTTTGGCTTTTGAAAGTTTAGGTCAAGTATAGTTAAGTCTATTTACAAGTTTGATTAAGAAAAAAAAATTGAAAATGCAATGGCATAAGGCTAAAGTTTCTAGTTTGCAAAGTGGTCAAAATTTAGAAAATAACAAGTTCAAACAAAGAAGTTTTTAAAAGGAGGGAGAGATTTTGAAATTAAAGAAATGGGGAAGAGATGAAGAGACTAATCCTATGCACAAAATTAAAAGTTAAGAGTTGAAAAGATCTACCTGATGGGTAGCAATCCAATAGGCAAGAATACCATATAGAAACCCCAAATTCCCTTGGACATTAGAATCAAGCAACAAACAATGCATACAATATTAACTTGAAGAGAAATGCATCAAATAAAGATAACCACATCCAAGCTTAACCACTCCATGATCTTCTTCAAATTAGCCCATGTAGCAAATGAATTCTGTAAGTCATAGGTTCAAAATAACAGCTTCACAATGATCATGTTGCAGATGAACTCAAGGGGATCTTGAATGATGTATCAGATGAAGTTTCAAATTGCAATCACTTGGTTACACAAAAGTTGGCATTAGCCAAGTCCTTTAGCATAGGTATGTTGCCTAAATTCTAGTCCAATTTGTCCAAGATCAAGTCAACAATCCACACAATAGTTTTTTAAGGTTTTTGTTCTTATTGTGTACATTATTGGTCCAATACCATAGAAACAAAACAAAATATACCCAAATAAGATATATCACACAATATGATCCAAATGGACAAAGGGAAAATGACATTAACATAAACACTTAAAATAGTATGAATAATGGCAAATGAATAGAACTTAAAAAATTAAAGTGAATTAAATTAAAGGACTTGAAATTAAATGTTAGTTGTTAGTGAGTTAGAAGTTAGTATTGTTTTGCTTTTGCTTTTCATTTTAAGTCATTCTTTAGAGAACACTCAACCCACTTATCACAAGCATGGATCCTTGAGCCAAGACATCTTCCACAGGAAGGAAAAAAGGCCAAGTTTCCACACAATACCATGAAAGAGGGGAGACTTACAATCTCATTAACTAGAATGATATGCCTTTTGTATCAAAAATTTAGCGCTATGTTAAGCAATCGTAATTGGACTTATGTAGAAGTCATAACTATTTGAGGTCGGGCAATAGAATTTTGGTGTTAATGCATGTTAGAGACATAGTATAATGGACTATGCTCATGAAACATACCACACACAAAAAGAATATGCAAAAGAGGTGGCCTAATCTCATCCATACTTATGTTGATTTTGCAATCAACTAACCTTAGGACTTAGAGATATCATAGGACAAATGAGATGAATGCATAAAGAAGGGGAATGAGATGAAGAGGGAAGAGAATGGATCAAAACTCAAATTGGTCAAAGGAGGACTTTTACCAAATTAATATCATTCATTCATTTTGGGATATGGAATGTACATTCCATCAATCCCCTAAATCCAATGATATTAACTTAACAAAGTCAAATCAACCTTAACCAAGGCCCAATAACATGAGTCAAACTTACACAAATCATCACAATATGTCAACACAATTATTTGGCATTTATTAAAATTAAAAAAATACTAAAATAAGGCATTTAAATTAAATATGGTTTGTCAAATTCCTAAAACCTCATCAAAACACCAAAGAAATGATCATAAGATTTATCATAGGTCAAACAAGGTCCAAGGACCTTGGAGAAAAAATTTCAGAATTTTTAAAGACTTAAAAGTATTTTTAAACAATTAAAAATAATCATAAAATCAATTAAATCATGAAAAATATTAATAATGATCCAAAAAATAATTTTAATTCAAAATATGAAAGAGGAAATTATTTGAATTTTTTTGGTGAAACTCTCATATTTTTTGGATCAATATTAAAATTAATATGAATTAATGAAAATCAAAGGAATAAAAATTAAAATAAAAAAAATAAAAAAAACGCGAGCCACTTGATCTCCCTCATTAATTGAGGTGGCAGATCAAGTGGCCTGAAATGCGCGTTCCACCAAACACACGAGTCAGCGCACTGTACCAAGGGTAATCACAATGAGCGCTCAGGATTAAAACATTTTGAAAGGATTCTATGGCTGGGAGACGTGCCAACGCACCGCCGGAGCTGTAACTCCGGCTTCTTCTCCAGTGGACCTCACCGGACTGGTCCACCCTCAACCATCACCAAAGTAAAAAAGAAGGACATGATCTGAAAGAAAAAATGGCGTAGAGCACGAATATGACCTCAATTTTAACTAACTCCACATATATAAAAAGATATGAGGAGTTGAATTTTGAGGTGTGTCAACTGAGTTGCTTCGATTTGACCTCTAAGCAACTCAATCTTCTTGCCTACATTGATATAACTTCAGACAACCAAAGATCTAAGAGAATTGATTAGAATTGAGTGAGAATCGAAGAGATGATGTTTTCTGAAAATTACCTTAATGTTGTGCAGAACTTGAGGTTGCTTGCTTCAAACACGATCTAATCACACTTGAGAAGCTTGTAGGAAGTGATTAGCAATGGTGCAAGGCTTTGGATCCTAGAGTTCTTGAATCTCCAAACAGTTGAGATTCAAACTCAATTTTCATATTGAAAATTATCAGGTTTTCCTTTAGAATGAGAGGGTTTCAATTGGGGGGCAAAGCTGGCGCGCAAGGTGTGTTTGAATTGAGCTCCAAGGGCCTGTATTTATAGCATTTGGGATTGATAATTGCACACTTGAAAATTTGCTAAATTTGGCAATGTGATGCACAAGCTTGCATGGGCGTGTACAGGCCCATGAAGCAATCCATTTTGATCCAATTGCAACTGTACTGAAGTTCAAAACATGCTTGATTGACAAGGCAAAGTGAAATGGAGTTTTGGACATTTGATTTCCTCCAATGGTGCAGCTCTGTCATGGTGCATTTTGAGGTGGAAGTTTGGAAATTTCAACATGTTGAAAAAGTTTCTAAGTGTCAAGCCATATATCTCAATATTCCATCTTGATTAACTTTTTATGTGAGCTTGAAATGAGAAGAGTGTCTTCATCAAAGTTGTATCTATTTCAAATACCTTCAAAATGGATATAAATTACATGTCATTAGTATTTAGAATGATAGAGTTATGCATTTTGAAGTTTGGAAAAATCACTTGTTCAATGGTATAGCTCAAAAATGACCTATAATGTATCCTCATATCACATGCTCAAAAACGTTGAATTAGATCTCACTCCAAACATAAAAGTTGAAGTAGACATCTTGAATTTTATTGTGAAACTTGGAAATATTTCATCTCATAAAAATTGAGCAAGTTATGGCCTTGGGAAGTTAACTTTCAAATTAGGGTTTAGACAAAATGACCTATAATGTTTCAACATAGAAAATGATTTTCCAAGAAAAACTAGCTCTAGGTCTCTACATGAAAGTTGTTTGGAATGTCATTTAGAGTAACGTTTCTCTTGGAATCATTTTCATATGGTGAAAAGTTTAGGAGATAGGGTCTAGGGAGATCCAGTTTTGATCAGATGAATTCATCTGGCCAACCACCATCAACCAACTTGCTAACCTTCAATTCTCTTGACTTTCTTGGCTCATGGTAGATCATATATGCATAAGATGATGAATTTTGAAGTGTCCCTTGAGAAATTTGATCAATTGGTGAGATGGCTTGTTGGAGAAGTTACTCAAGATACCCAGTCAAACTAGGGTTTCTAAGGCAAATCACCTCCAAACTCTTGAAGAAAACTTGATCAATATAACATGTAGGAATCAATGGAACTCATATATGATACTTATAACCATTCTTGGATTAATTTCATGGTTATGCTCTTTTCCATGAGGGCCTCAAACCCTATATATGAACTTGATAAATCAATGTGATCATGCCCTACCTACAAAAGAATTAGGCAAATGCAAAGACATATTTTTGGTATTTTGGTTAGTAAAATGATAATATACAAGTATGATACAATCACATGGTGCTTGGTGATCTCTCCCAAAATAAACCCAATGAAAGAGGGGTAAGAAGGATGCCAAGGTATGATCCCAATGCTAATGCTTATGATGAAATTGCATGAGGGATCTTAGGGTCAAAATTGGGGTCTTACACACGGGTGCCCATGTCAGCTAACACGGCCCGTGTCAGGCAATGTCCATCAGGACCATGAGTTTTCCAATAGGATGACATGGTCGCCCATGTCAGCCCTACTGTATAGAAAGTGAAAAAACAAAGCCCTGACACGGCCGCCCGTGTCACGGGACACGACACATGTCAGGCAGCGCGGGGCAGAAATTTTGAATTGCAAAATCCACTTTGTGTGGTCCCCACTCAGATTTTTCACCAATAAACACCACTTTAACTCACCATCAATCCTATTAATCAGATTTTTTATCACCTTTCTCTCTCTTTCTCACTTAACCCTCCTTCTTCCTCCATCACTTTCCATTTTTCTCCATAAGTTCCACCAACAAAGCTCATTCCTTTACCACCATAAACCGTCCGAATCTCCGACTGACTTCACAAAAGCTGCTCCATTCTCCGTCCACTACAAGTACACGGTAATCTTTTCTCCTAACTCCATACTTTATTTTTGTTCATAAAGTTTTGCAGGGACCAACTATGCCGCCTAGACGAATTGCTAAGGGAAAGCAAATGGAGGCTGAGTCATTAAGGCCTCGGAAAAGGACCATTCGTCATCCAAATTCTCACGACATAATTTTCGATAACCCGAAGCACAAGAGGCGTTACTCATCTCACGTCAAGCGTAAGATAACACCAACGAGGTATTTATGCTCTGACACTCTAGCTCAATTGGGTTTGTATGAGGAATTGTATCAAATGTTTCATGTGCTAGACATGCTTGAATTTGTACACTGTGAGGCGCCTACATTTGAGTGCATTACTTTAGAATTTTTTAGCACTATTGAGTTTAAGCTGAAGAAGGGATGGACAGGTACCATGATGTACTACGGTGGCACTATGCATTTCAGGTTATATAACGTTGACCATGAGTTGACGGTTGAGCAGCTAGGTGAGATCCTCCGCTTACCCCTGTATGGCCTCGGAGCCGTTTCGGATAGCTTTGATGCTAAAACTTTTTGGTTGCCCATCACGGGTCGAACCGATTATGTGGCAAAGGGGGATAAAGCATATGGGATTCAGAACCCCTATTTCCGATACGCTTAGAAGGTATTGGCTTTCAAACTCTTCGGTAGGGGTGATAGTACCGGTGTGGCTACCCAGATGGAGCTATTCTTTCTGTTTGCCATGGAAAACAGGGTTGCTGTGAGCGTTGCAGCATTTGCAGCGGACTACCTCGGTAGAATGGGCAAAACTGCTCAAGGGGGAATCTCAATTGGGGGAATAATCACACAGATAGCCCACCATTTTGGTTATGACCCTGCTGCTCTGAATGAGACACCAGTGTCAGGTAAGAATAAGTTGGACATGAATGCTCTAGTTCAGCAAGGTATGATATCCCAAATCTCTGATTATTATACTTTGATGAGTTCTAGTCAGTTTATCATGGCCCTTCCTGACCCTATAAGGATAAGAATTTCTGACACTACTAATTGGTTGTATGAGAGTGTCATCCACGACGATATGGACGAGCACAATGCTGACCCTTTTGTTGCAGGTGACCAGCATGAGGAAGATGCACAGGACCAAGAACAGTTTGTCCCTTCGCAAGAGGACACCATGTATACAGGTGTCGGGTCTTCATCTATGACACCGGACCAATGGTCGTGGATACAGACTGAGATCGGTGATCTCCGAGCGGATCAAGCACGCCAAGGAACAGAGCAAGCTCGTCAAGGGACTATTATGGATGAGATGCATGCGATGATGCAACACTTGATGTTGGAATTTCCTCTGCCGCAGTGAGGTTGTGTGAGTCCCCCCTCTATCGTGGATTAAACATTGCGGACAATGTTTGTTTCAAGTGTGTGTGTGTGTGTGTGGGGGGGGGGGGGGGTTATTACTTTCAGCATTATTTTCATGTCACTTTTTCTGATTGTGTATTGTTTTTTTAATTAATTAGTTGTGTGGTACTTTGTATGCTACAGATAGAGGATATTCGTGCCAGATGAATGATGAGGCTTGGAGCAATTGGATGAAAGACACAACCCTTTAATTGCTCTCCCAGAAACCCCCGAAAGTTGATGTTGCCGAAGTGAATAATCAGACGCGATTTTCTGTCACTGGACTACACAGGAATACTTTGTACCCGAAGCGAAGACGAAGCTACATCACACTGAGAGGTATCTTGGAAACCTATATGCTATACCAAACATAGTGAGAATCACAAAAAGCCAAACACTTATGATCATGAGAGTTGTTCGGGTATGTCTCTATCACTCTGAGTTTGCGTAAGTAGATATTGGAATTTTATAACACACATGTACACACTGAGGCTTTTTTTTGTTTTAACCCCGAGCCTTTCCAGCCAACCAATCAATATTACCCTTCGTTTACCCAATTCGAGCCATATTCCCTTTTTTTTGTTTGTTATGAATCGATGTAAATAACCGTAAGCCCAAACACTACCTTACCTTGCTCGGATAAGTGTTGTTGATTGTTGATCTGTGGAAAATTCTAAGTTTGGGGTTGGGACACCGGTAAGAACTAGATAAGTGCGGTTGAAAAATATAGTTGTGAAAATTCAAAAAAAATAGAAAAAGAAAGAAGAATGAAAAAGTTGAGAAGTAAAATAAAGCACTTATCTAGAAAAATTGAGGTTGGCAAAATACGTGCTCAAAGGAGCGCATGAAAAAAAAAGAGAAAAATAAGAGTCAATGAATCCTAACAAGAACGGTGTCCAAAGAAACCTCTTAGTTGAACGATTGAACACAATGATGAGGATGACAACACATACTCTGAGCCTAAACTACTAGTTTTACCCTTTTGTTTGTTTTTCCCCACCTTGCACCTAAGCCCCATTACAACCTAAAAAGCCCTCGAATAGTGTGTGTGGTATGTTTTTGAAATGAAGGTATATGTTATTCAAACTTATGAGTGGACTCTGCATGCTCTGACTTTTGAGTGAAACACTTTGACCCTGAGAGATTTGGTAAGAGAGTGAAAAGCTACAGGTGAAAAGGTGCTTCGATGTGAAAGTGTAGCGGAACGTCGGAAGTCGGGGAAGAGTAGAACAGTGAACCAAAAGTAAAAAGGGAGTCGCGAAAGATCACAGTAGTATTGTGGGAACTGAATTGGAATAATTTGGGGGTGACCGTCCTACTGTCCCGAGCATCACTTGAGGACAAGCAATGCGATAAGTTTGGGGTTGTGATCAGTCCCAATTCTACTTGTTTTCTGACACTCATTCGACATTAATTCACGAAGTCGGTAACACCTTATTTTACCAGTTTGGTGTTATTTTGTTAAGAAAATTAGATGTTTTCATTTCCATTATGTTTTGATTATTATCTTTGGTTTTCGTCAATGTACTCCATTTTATGCCTCCTTTTGGTATTTTGGTTGGTTTTAGGTGCAAGCAAGAATACCCAAAGACTCGCCAAGGGAATCAGGTGTTCTAGGCTCATCGGAAGAAGAATTTTGAAGGTACAGTAGCCCTGACACGGCCATCCGTGTTGCCTGACACGGCCACCCGTGTTGCCTGACATGGTCCGTGTCAGGGGAAGGAAGAAAGAGGAGGCCAAGAAGCTAAAACAGGGAGCTGACACAGAATGCCCGATTCCCTTGAGTTGAGTACGAAGATCTTACCAAGAATAAGTTCATTTGATGGAGTTGTAGACTGGAAAGCTTTTTCCGTAAGCGGTAAACAATCAGATGAGTCCATGACTCTGGGGTTTCATGTTTATACCATAGATCATACCTGACGCGATCCCATAACGTGGACTTATGAAGCTATGCCTGAGTATTGTTCGACTTATAAGCTATGCCTGAGTATCGTTCATTCATGCATTCATACATTCATGCATCATAAGCATAAACAGTCCAAAAACAATTCTCTTAGTAACTTGTGTCCATTGCAGGAATACACAAGAACAGTTTCCTGAGTAATCATGAATCCTCCTCTCAGGAAAAGCACATTCTCCTTCCGATACAAGGAACCTCATATCGACAAATTGAAGGCCTTGAGTTCTAGGGTGAATCCTATCAAGCACAACAAGTTTCATGCAGCATATGGGAATATGTTGGACCTAGTGACTGAAAGAGTGAACTTTGGAGCTCTTACCACCTTGGCTCAGTATTATGATATCCCTCTGTGATGTTTCACTTTCCCCGACTTCCAAATAGCTTCAACCTTGGAGGATTTCAAAAGGATTTTGGACCGAACTATCAGAGGTCATAATCCTTTCCCAAAGTTGGAAGAAGACGTGATTATGCCCAAACTAGCCTTAGTGTTGGGTTTTGATGTGAATGAAATGATGGCCAATTGAGCACCTAGAGGGGTTATCAAAGGGTTCAAAAGGAAGTATTTGAAAGGCCATGGTTTGAAGTTTTCTAAAGAAGATAAGTGGGAATCCTGTGGTGCAGTCTTGACACTGTTGATTTATGGAATCATTTTATTTCCAAACATTGACATTTTCATAGATCACTTGGCGGTAGAGACTTTCTTGGCTGGAAATCCAGTGCCTTTATTGTTGGTTGACTTCTACCATGCTTTCCACAGTCTTCATGAGAAGAATGGTGGGACTTTCCTTTGCTGTGCTCCACTTTTACACATATGGATGAAAATCCATATGCCTAAAAAGCCTCATTTTGTCTCCAAAGGTATCTCATGGCCTCATAAGTTTTCTTCACTCTCTGCCGGTTCTATCCAATGGTATAAAAGATAATGGGAAACTAAAAATGTCATACTGAAGTGTGGAGGATTTCCTAATTTATCTTTGATGGGGACACATGGTTGCATCAATTATAACCCCGTGTTATGCATGATATAGTTTGGGCATACAATGAATGACCCTCCAGAGGATAAGTACCTTGTTCCGTTTGTCATCAATGATGTTGATCCAATCAACCTTGTTGTAAGGAAAGTGAGAAAAGCTTGGACAAATATTGTCAGAAGCGGTCCAAAGATCAGAAAAAAGAATGTCATCACCAAAGAGCCATATGTCCAATGGGTAAGAGAAAGAGCTCAAATAGTCAAGATCCCTTTCTTCTTTGAGTCCTCATCATTCACTCCAATACCAGAGCCCGAGCCAATATTATGAGAAGATGTTAAAAAACTCACAGATAAGATCAAATAGCTTGAATTAGAGAATACTCTACTACGAGCCCATCTCAACCAAGCCAAGCAAAGAAACGAAGACCTAGAAGATGAGAGTAAGCAAATTAAAGGGAGTTTTGAGAATATCAAGAAGAGGCTAAGGGATGAAAATGGTCAAATAGAATGGGCCAGTGGTGTCCTCTTAGGAGCTAATTCTAAGCTCAGTGGCCACAATGGTGAGTTGGATTGAGCTTGACATGTCGTATGATATTCAGAGAAGACTTTAGATATATCCAACTTAGCCAAGAAGGATGCACAAAGTAACTATGAAGCTAAAATCCTTAAGTTGAGGAAGACTACCAAGGAATATCATGATTACTCATCCCGTGAGCAATTGGAAAAAGACAAGATACATCGAGCCTACCTTCAGAAGAAGTTTCAATTAGAAAAAGCTTATGAGTGTAATACCCCAAAATTTACCCTTCATTTTTCCTGGAAGCATGGGATTATGTTTTACACTTCATTAGCATCATATTAGGTCATACTCATTGCATACTGCATTAGTGACATGGAGATCAGGTTTTGATTGATCACTCCTTAATAGAAGGAGCCCACATAAAGCAAGATTGAGAATTGGACTTCATTTTATAAGTATACAAGTCTCAGAGGTCTCAGGGGGGTCCAAGTATCTTATTATAGTCCTCAGACTATCAGTGAAGGATTCAAAGCTATCAGAGTGTTCAACTGGATTTAATCAGAAATTAGGGTTTCATGGCTACCTGCAACAGGCAATGTTTGGTTGGAAGTAGAGGATATCATCCATGTCATGATTAGAGAGGTATCTTGGCCTAGGAAGATTCACAATTATCTCAGAAAGATCCATTGGCAATCAGTGTAATCAGTTCCTGATCATTTTGCCCTAAAACTAGGGTTTGGTATAAAATCAGTTTATTTCTAATTCTTTGGGTGAAACTCTTTTCCATGGCCCTCCATATGTCCACACGGGTCTACATACAAAAAATCAACTCTTTATTTGAGCTAGAAGTGCTTCAATTGATCAATGGAATCGGGAATCAGACAGTTTGGGAAAAGTCAACTGTGGGGCCAGAAAAGTCAACTCCTGACATTTTGAGAGTGGAATCTCAAAATCCATGCCTAGGGGATCCTACATGTGAAATTTGATCAAGGTCGGATCATGGATTCATCATTTAATCAGGAATTGGAAAAGTTACTTAATTTGGAAATGGTTGACTATCCATTTAGGGCAAGTTTTCATGATCGTTGCACTCACTTTAAGCCCATTTCTCCAACATGAAAGTTGTTCCTCTTGTTCCAAGATTTCTAGAGATATAAAGTTTTCTCCATTTGGATTAGAATTGAGAAAGTTATGCTTAGTCAAAGTGAGACTTTTTTTTAGGACACTTAGAAAAATTTCTAAGTCCAAAATCTTCAAAATTTGTCAAGACTTCTTGGCCAGTTTTCTTGCACTTCAAGGCATTATTTGAAAATAATTTCTTCATAACAATTGTACCTTGCCATGTCCTCTTTCACATACTTTTGGAATCATCTCATTTGGATCCATGGTTTGAGAGATACATTCATTTAAAGTGGGCACCATGACTTGATTTTCTAGGCAGATTTTGGGTCTGGCTGGCCCAATCAGATTTTCTAAGCATGCTGCACAAACTAGTCACGTTTTTTTACCTCTTTTGGCCATGCATTGGACATCCATTCACTTAAGTTTGGCCCAAAATAACAATATTTTACACCTCATTTTACACTTTTATTCTTATGGATAAATCACTTATTAAAAAACCCATGAGAATACCTAATCCCCCTATTTAAGAAGCTGAAACCCTAACCCTAAAGGAGCATTGGAATTTCGTGGAAAGGAGGAAAAGCTTCATCACATATCAGATTCCATTCCACTTCTATTTTCCATTAGGTAATCATCTCTTCCATGGCCATGTTTTGATATATCTACGCTTGCTTACCATGTTCATCACCATTAATCCTTCCATTTTCATATTTCTTTTTCTTATTTAAAATATTTTCTTCGTCTATAAAATCACCCAAAAATATTTTTCACTTTTCTTAACGTTTTATTTAATTTTATATAATTTTTATTTTTGTATTTTTTTAATATTAATATTTTATTTTAATTATTTATTCTAAATGGTCCATTTTAACACACTTTTTTTTATTGATTTTATTTTTATGACTTAAAATTATTGTTAGCATTTGATTTTTGGGATGAAGGTTGACCACTGTCTCATAGTCAACTTGACCTTTTCTTGGAATTTTATTTCACATTTTCAATTTATTCTAGATTTATTTTTGACCTAGTTTGGTTGGTTGACTTTTGGTTTGACCTATGTTTTGTTTTAATTAATTCACGTGCCAATTTTCATTATTTTTAAAATCTTTTTAGGGGATGATGATATCCTGACCGCACCTTATTTAGTTTAGTTTTTCATAATTTTCTTGATTAATTTACTATTTATTCTTGATTTATTTCTAACCTAGTCTTATTAATTGACTTTTGGTTTGACCTATGTTTTATTTTAATTAATTCACGTGCCAATTTTCATTATTTTTAAAATCTTTTTAGGGGATGATGATATCCCGACCCCACCTTATTTATTTTAATTTTTCATAATTTTCTTGATTAATTTACTATTTATTCTTGATTTATTTCTAACCTAGTCTTATTAATTGACTTTTGGTTTGACCTATGTTTTATTTTAATTAATTCACGTGCCAATTTTCATTATTTTTAAAATCTTTTTGGGGGATGATGATGTCCTGACCCCACCTTATTTAGTTTAATTTTTCATGATTTTATTGATTAATTTGCTATTTATTTGTTATTTTTTAAGTTGACTTGAATTTTCAGTTGACTTCTTTATGATCGATGTTTGACTTAGGGGTTGCTTATGGAAATTGAAGAGATCTTTTGATCCTCCCTCGTTCATCTCATATGCCATGTATTAGAGCCCTTTTACCTTGATTTTATTTGGTCCTTACCTCATTTCCTGATTAAATTATTCAGTGGACCCTTCGTGTGCATATTTTCATCTGTTTGATTCATCTGTTATCTTTTATACTTGTTTCTCTCATTCATGTTTTCTATTGCTTGATTATTTAACATGTTCATACTCCCATGCATTGTTTAAATGCTCCATTATTTGATTCTTTGGTTTGGTTATATATTGTTTATTTATCCGATCTGATTGACAACTGTTGCCTACTTGTATGATGTATGAGGCATATATTCTTGTTGTTTGTTTGCCATGAACAATCCCCATTCATAACAAATGTACCCCTCTCCCATAAAGTGTATAATATTTATTTTTGTACTTCTTTAGTCACCTGTTAATACAAGAATTAAAACGAACATCCGATAACCATTTCAAAATAAGATCAAAAGCTCGATCCAACATCAAGTAATCATTTTCAAAACTTAACAGAACCAGCACGCATTCATCCATCCTCTTGTAAGTCGATTGCCTCAGGAATCGCCATCTACCTGTAAGTCGATTGTCTCCGGCATCGCCATCTAACCTTATCCGTAACTCCTCTCCGCTCTCCATCCGTCGACTCTTGTTCCGTTTAGGTAGAACCCATTAGGTAGAACCCTTTGTATGATAACAGAGGCAGAATTCCCTTATTCTTTGCATGCTAACATTAGGTAGATGTTTCCCTTTGTAAATCCTAACACCTAGGTCCATATTGCATGATAACTCTAGAGCAGAGCTTCCCCACTTTTAGACCTTCCGTGCATCTCCGATCTTATGGCATGTCAGTCCGTTCTATTGCAAGGAGGTAACTGCCTAAGACTCGATTCAGCGAGCTGCGGCACCTACTGCTAGGACGTTGAACACACTGCCCACCCTCCTTTGACACAGTTGGTGTCCTCTTTTGTAAGTCCATGTTCAGATGGCAATCCTTAACCCCTAGTTAGCCGAACTACGTTTTGCTCTGATTCTCATTCCAGATGAGATACGTAGGCATAAGACGCGACGTATTACCGAGCACACTTCTCTTTAACCCATAGGTAGCCGAACTACGTTTTGCTCTGATTCTCATTCCAGATGAGATACGTAGGCATAATACGAGACGTCTTACCGAGCACACTTCTCTTCAACCCATAGGTAGCCGAGCTACGAAGACTCTGATTCTCATACTCAGATGAGATACGTAGGCAGTGGATGCGACATCCTTGCGAGTCATTTTCTTTTAACCTTCCTTTTAGTAAATAGTACTTTAGATATACCTACACCCTTTAGACTAGAACAACACTTATGAAAAGGGCTCCCTAGGAGTACCTAGGATGTTTTGGGGTGCTTAAAACCTTCCCATTGCATAACCAACCCCCTTACCCAGATCTCTGTCATTTTTACTAGTTTTTTATTCGATAAAACTTTTAGGTTTTTTTCTAACCATTCCTTTGGATAAATAGAAGTGCGGTGGCGACTCGACTTGTATGGTTTACCTTGGATTTAGTCAATATCTCTAATGGTAACGAATACCCCGTTACAGAAAAGTGGCGACTCTGCTGGGGACTATCATTTGCCTAGTGGGTTTTGCCTACTTTTCATATATGTTGTATTGTATGGTATATTGCTTTGTGACATATTTTTGTGCAATTTGGGATTACTGTATTGTATGTAATGATTGAATTGTTTGAATATTAATTCCTTGTATGCTTGGTGATCTTCGTGAGATGAGTTCTATACCTGAACTCGAGTGCACTTAGGATAGGAGAATGACATAGTCTTGTTGACTTGTGTGGAGTTATTCCTTAGCAAGTTGACTTGCAAGCCCATTCACTTGGTGGAGTTTATGTTGGGATCAATAATGTCACACGAGTAGTCGTGGTTAGGAATTACTCTTTCCAATATATGCCTTAGAAGCCAAGGACCTTAGTTTACCACGCCCATCTTGGCCTATTTTTAGGACGTAGTGCGAAGATCGTTCAAGTGTAAGATTTGATACGATTGTTACGCGATACTACACTCATAAGAGTCTCTCTTGAGAATATTTTTGGAATACGAGTAGTCGTTTATCCGATAATATCCGAAAGATGGGATGATGACTATGGGAACCTCTTGTAGAACATGATTGTCAGGTTTAACCATAGTACACTCCCTTTGGGTGGTTCTTAACCAAGACTCCATGCTCGCGACTCGCAACAAACCCTTGATTCGTGGTTGATCCGTTCTTGTGTATCCTTAATATCAATGGAACTTGGGTGTTGATAAGGTGTAAACCATAATCCACCAAAATGGATGATTGATATTAAGGATGACTTGATCCATCCCATGACCTTTGTGTGGTGTGATTTGCTTGATCCTTGAGTGTGATTGTTGTATCCATGCATTCATGCATTCATACACATCCATATCATCAACAATGAGAAAACTTTCAAGGAACTTAAGAGGTCTATTTGCAAATTTTCAGACATGGATAAGCAAAGAAGGAATACGAAGAAGTACAGTTTCAGATAACCCGACATGAAAGAGTTAAGGAGTTTGACATCCTATGTATTAGATCCCTTGGAATTCAAGGCTCGTCATGGGAAGCTTCTGTCTATTCTGGCTACTCAAGTGGATGAGGTCTAATGAGTGTGTTGGTGCAGTTCTATGATCCCTTGTATCGTTGCTTCACTTTTCCGGATTTCCAGCTTTTGCCCACGCTTGAGGAGTATGCATATCTTGTGGGCATACCTATCCTAGACCAGTTTCCGTTCAGTGGCTTGGAGAGAGTTCCTTCTTCTCAAGAGATTGTTGATCTGTTGCGTATAGATGAATCTATTATTGGTGCTCATATGACTACCAAAGGTGGAATTCAAGGTCTCCCGTCTGTGTTCCTCATTAATCAAGCTACTATGTTTGGGAAGGCCATGAGTGAGGACCCCTTTGAGGCCATATTTGTACTTCTCATCTATGGGCTAGTGTTATTCCCCAACATCGACAAGTTTGTGGATGTGAACGCCATTAGGATTTTCTCTACTCTTAATCCCGTTCCTACTCTGTTGGGTGACACTTATTTCTCTTTGCATATGAGGAATGCAAAGGGCGGTGGTACCATTATGTGTTGTTTGCCTCTGTTGTACAAGTGGTTTATTTTGCACTTGCCTCAGACGCTCGCCTTCAAGGAGAACAAAGGATGTCTACGGTGGTCCACGAGACTTATGTCTCTCACTAATGATGATATCTTTTGGTACAACCGTGTATATGATGGTGTGCAGATTATTGACTCCTGTGGTGAATTCTCCAATGTACCTCTTCTTGGTACATGCGGTGGAATTAACTACAACCCTATTTTGGCACGTCGTCAGCTTGGGTTCCCCTTAAAGGATAAACCCAATAACATTCTGTTAGAGGGTGTGTTTTTTCAGGAGGGTAAAGATCCCCAAGGCTTGAAGGGCAGGATGGTCCGCGCTTGGCGCAAGATCTATAAGAAAGGAAGGAAGGAGCTAGGTCCGAAGAAATGTATCGCTTTGGAATCCTATACCTCTTGGGTTAGGAGGAGAGCTTCCGAGTACCTCATGCCTTATGAGTATCCAAGACCCACACCTTTGGTTGTGGCTGGGCCTTCAACCCTCCCTAGCCAAGGAGTAGAGGAGTTGAGAGACGAAGACCGTTCGCGTGCTTGGATCCGTGAACGAGAGGAGTTGCTTCAGCAGATCAGAGAGAAGGATGCTTTGATAGAGTTCCTTGAGCACCAGGTTATTGATGATCCTGATGATGCATTGACTTCTCTACTTCCTCAATCTTCCAAGTTTTGGAAGAGGAAATATGATCGACTCGCCAAAGAGAAGGCAGATATGGAGGCAGCCTATGAGAGGGAGGTGAAGAGGCTTCGTGCAACTTATCTTCCGGTCTCGAGGGATTTGGACGATTGCTTCTAGGGATCCATAGGATGTTCATTTTCCTTCTCTCTTGTATTGTATTTGGTTACCAAGACTGTACTTCTTTGGCGTAAAAACATTTCCAAATATTAATTGACGTGATATTTCCGTATGTGATAAACGTTTAATATTTCCAAAATTTGCAAATAAGACTCTAAAGTTCCTCTGATATAAAAATTAAATCATAAGCATTGCATGCATCATGTTTATCTATTCCTAGGGGTTTATATCTTCTTCTTGATTCTAGTCGGGGTTTTCTTACACTGTTTATCTAATGTGAGACTGGAATCAAGGGGTTGAATACCCTTTGAAATTGATAAACATGTCATTGCATTTGCATATTCATTAGCATGTCATGCATAACAGGTACCGCCGCAGTGTTCTCATCTTGTTTGGTATTCCACTATTAGGATAGTTGACTCAGGCATTCACCGATATGGTACCCGAAGAAATCAACAAAGAAGATGGGGATAGTGATTGCGACATTGACAACTGGGTGCGTCCAAGGGTCCCGGGTGAAGCTCTCCGCAACTGGTCTTCTGAAGAGATTATCCAAGTCACTCTTCTTAAAGAGTAATTTTCTTTGTTTATTCATGCATATCCAAGTCTTACGTTCTGCCTAGGGCGTGATGACTCATTGTAGGGCTCATACATGTGGATACCTGCTTTTTTATCATAAATAAAGGACGTCTTTTTGCATTCAAATATTTTGTTCACTGTCTTTCTATTTTTGCAGTTTTCAAAAATAAAAAATATAAATCAAAAAAATATACATTTGGCAATGTTTTTTTTAGTTTTCACTCCTTGCTCACACTCATAAGCACATACCATCACTCATGCAGATGCACGTCACCGGATCCTATTAATAACAGTTCTGTTATGGCTCACTTCAACTTTGAAAATCCAATCTTTCAAGCTGAAGAAGAGGGTGATGAAGACTGTGAACTCCCTGAAGAACTTGCCAGGTTATTAAAACAGGAGGAAATGGTCATTCAACCGCATCAAGAGTCTGTTGAAGTGATTAATCTCGGCACCGAGGATGCCAAGAGAGAAATCAAGAGAGGGGCTGCTTTGGAAGATAATGTGAAGAAGGGGTTGATTGAATTACTGCAAGAGTATGTTGACATCTTCGTTTGTTCTTATCAGGACATGCCCGGGCTTGACACAGACATTGTGGTACACCGTTTGCCTCTCAAAGAGGATTGTCCTTCAGTCAAGCAGAAGCTCAGAAGAACAAGACCAGAGATGGCTGTCAAGATAAAGGAAGAAGTGCAAAAACAGTTGGATGCAGGGTTTCTAGCGGTTACAAATTATCCGCCATGGGTTGCAAATATCGTTCCAGTACCTAAAAAGGATGGAAAGGTACGGATGTGTGTTGACTACCGGGATCTGAACAGAGCTAGTCCTAAAGATGATTTCCCATTACCTCACATCGACGTTTTGGTGGATAACACGTCTCAGTTCTCGGTATTCTCCTTCATGGATGGCTTTTCTGGCTATAATCAAATTAAGATGGCACCAGAAGACATGGAGAAGACAACTTTCATAACCCCATGGGGCACCTTCTGCTACAAGGTGATGCCATTTGGTCTGAAAAATGCTGGGGCAACATATCAACGAGCTATGGTAACTCTTTTCCATGATATGATTCATCATGAAATTGAGGTTTATGTTGATGATATGATTTCCAAATCTCAGACGGAAGAAGAACATCTGGTGAATTTGCAGAAACTGTTTGAGCGTTTGAGGAAATTCAAGCTAAGGCTTAATCCGAACAAGAGTACTTTCGGGGTGAGATCTAGAAAATTGCTGGGTTTTATTGTTAGTGAAAAAGGGATTGAGGTGGATCCGGCCAAAGTGAAAGCGATACAAGAAATGCCTGAGCCAAGAACAGAAAAACAAGTTTGTGGTTTCTTAGGAAGGTTGAACTACATTGCAAGGTTCATCTCTCACCTAACAGCCACGTGTGAGCCAATATTCAAATTGTTGAGAAAAGATCAGGCCATCAGGTGGAATGATGATTGCCAAAGGGCTTTCGAGAAGATAAAAGAGTATTTGTAGAATCCTCCAATCCTTATGCCTCCAGTCCCAGGGAGACCGCTGATTATGTATTTGACAGTACTTGATAATTCCATGGATATGTTCTCGGTCAACACGAAGAGATAGGTAGGAAAGAGAATGCCATCTACTACATGAGTAAAAAATTCACAGATTGCGAGTCGAGATACTCAATGCTTGAAAAGACATGTTGTGCACTTGCATGGGCTGCTAAGCGATTGAGACAATACATGCTGACTCACATGACCTTATTGATCTCCAAAATGGATCCAGTCAAGTATATATTTGAGAAGCCAGCTCTCATCGGAAGGGTTGCTCGTTGGCAAATGGTACTGACAGAGTACGACATCCAGTATACATCCTAGAAAGCCATCAAAAGGAGTATCCTGTCAGACTATCTTGCTCAGCAGCCGATTGATGATTATGAGCCGATGAAGTTTGATTTTCCGGATGAAGACATCATGTTCCTTAAGATGAAAGACTATGAAGAGACAGTTGTTAAGGAGGGACCTGATCCAGATGAAAAGTGGACTTTAATGTTTGATGGGGCCGTCAATGCCAAAGGAAGTGGAATTGGTGTTGTCATTACCACTCCGAAAGGTGCCCACATGCCTTTCACCACTCGTCTGACTTTTGAGTGCACCAATAATGAAGTTGAGTATGAAGCATGTATCTTGGGTATTGAGCAAGCCATTGATTTGAGAATCAAGACTCTGGACATCGTCGGAGATTCAGCTCTAGTGATTAACCAAGTGAATGGTGATTGGAATACTCTCCAGCCTAATTTGGTCCCCTACAGAGACTACACGAGAAGACTGTTGACTTTCTTCACAACAGTAAGGCTGTATCATATACCCCGTGACGAGAACCAGATGACAGATGCTCTTTCTACTCTGTCCTCCATGATCAAGGTGATTCGGTGGAACTATGCTCCTAGGATTGATGTTATGCGCCTTGATAGGGCCGCGTATGTGTTTGCTGCTGAACTGGTAGTTGATGATAAGCCCTGGTATCACGACATCAAGTGTTTTCTGAAGAATCAAGAGTACCCTACAGGGGCATCCAACAATGATAGAAAGACTTTGAGAAGATTGGCAGGAAATTTCTTCTTGAACAAAGACGATGTGTTGTATAAAAGGAACTTCGACATGGTTTTGCTCAGATGCGTGGATAGACACGAAGCAGACATGTTAATGCAGGAAGTTCATGAAGGCTCCTTCGGTACTCATGCCGGCGAACATGCAATGGCTAAGAAATTGTTGAGAGCGGGTTATTACTGGATGACCATGGAATCTGATTGTTTCAAATATGCTCGGAAGTGTCATAAATGCCAGATTTATGCTGATAAGGTGCATGTGCCGCCAAATCCTCTGAATGTGATGTCTTCGCCGTGGCCGTTTGCTATGTGGGGCATTGATATGATTGGAAAGATTGAGCCGATTGGTTCCAATGGGCATCGCTTCATCCTTGTTGCCATCGACTATTTCACCAAGTGGGTCGAAGCATCGTCATTTGCGAAGGTCACCAGACATGTGGTTGCCCGATTCATCAAGAAAGAAATCATTTGTCGTTAGGGTATTCCCGAAAGAATCATTACTGATAATGGTTCTAATCTCAATAACAAAATGATGAAAGAGTTGTGCAAGAACTTCAACATTCAACATCACAACTCTTCCCCTTATCGTCCTAAGATGAACGGTGCTGTTGAGGCAGCAAATAAGAACATAAAGAAGATTGTGCAGAAGATGGTCGTTACGTACAGAGATTGGCATGAGATGCTACCATTCGCACTGCATGGGTACCGTACTTCAGTACATACATCGACTGGGGCAACCCCTTATTCCCTTGTGTATGGTATGGAAGCGGTCCTACCTGTTGAAGTGGAGATTCCTTCTCTAAGAGTCATGTTGGATGTCAAGTTAGACGAAGCTGAATGGATTCAGACAAGGTTCAATGAGTTGAGTCTTATCAAAGAGAAGCGAATGGCAGCCATTTGTCATGGGCAATTGTATAAGAGTCGGATGAAGAGAGCCTTTGATCAGAAAGTGCGTCCTCGATGCTTCCAAGTCGGAGATTTGGTGTTGAAAAGGATCCTTCCTCCTCAGACAGATCACAGGCGCAAGTGGACTCCTAATTATGATGGACCATATATTGTCACCAAGGTTTTTGATGGTGGAGCCTTAATGCTTGCAACTATGGATGGTGAAAACTTCACTTCCCCTGTGAACTCAGATGCAGTTAAAAAATACTTCGCATAAAATAGACCCGTTGGACGATGAAAAGAATAACCCAGGCAAAAAAAATGGGCATCCCGACGAACCAAGAAAATGAAAAAGGTTCGGGCAAAAATTAGGGATTAAAAAATGAAAAGATTGTACTCCCGGTAAGTTGAAAACCTGAAAGGGAAACTTAGGCAAAAATGGGTATCCCGGTGGATTGAAAACCCGAAAGGGCGATCCAGGCAAAAGTTAGGGATTAAGCGAATGGCTGCATTCTGAGTAGTTCTGAATATCATCTCGTTTCGATAACTGGAAACGTTCGAAGGATAGGAAACAATCCAATAATTTTTTCAGAAAGCTGATCATCTAGAGGATCTTGAAGACGAGCGAGTCATAGCAGAATTGGAACCCGATAGAAATCCATTTCACATTGCCATTAGATTAATTTCTATTTTTATCTGTTGTGCGATTACCTATTTCCAGGGATTACTTCCTAATGTAAATACCTATTCAGAGGCCACTCAATCAATAAAATCATGTTATTCAGTACATCTCTGTGTTCATTTTCATTTTACTGTTTTGTTTGCAAAAATGACGTCCGAATTTTTGATAAACATTGCATCATGAAACATAAGAGCTTTACAGATACGTGCTTAATAAACATTGAAAATTGCTGTAAATTTTAAGTGTTTTGGATCGTCTATTCAGAACAGGCACACTCGGGGCATTTCCTTAAGGTCCCCATCAAATGATCGCGGATGTTTTTCCTCAACAGTTGGAATTTGGTATCTTATCCCTGCAGAGCTGGTCCGAGCATTGGATTCTTCAATCCCCAGCAGGCTCTCACTACTGTACTTCCCCAAGCATCTGTTTCAGATTATACATTCCCCAGCGGAGTTGACAGTGTCTGACTGTATATCCCCAGCGGAGTTGACAGTGCCAAACTGTATCTTCCCAGCAGAAGCGGCCGCTCCTCAGAGTTCGATGCCAGATCGATGATCTCGACGCTAGACCCATGGTCTCTTTCCTTGAAGCAGAATCTCGGTACTGTATTGGTGTTTGCTTCCCCTGTTGAATCGTCTCTCTCGTAGATTATGGTTGCCAGAACCACTGTCGCTTTCCTCAGCAGCAAGTTTTCAGTGTCATTCTCTCCCCAGTCAGAGCCTCGGTATTTTTTTATTTTCCAAAACACCGTGTGGCGAGTCATTTCCCCACAGAGTTCTTTGTGTTGTGCCTCTCCAACAACCTTGCCAGGGGCCAGAAGATGGTGATCATTTCCCCAGCAGAATTCCTTGCCTCAACTTGGCGTTCTCTCTAATCAAGCATCTCGCATCCCTGTATGTAGAATCATATTGCATTGCATCCTCCCAAATTGCGTAGCATTTCCATTTTCATGGAGCATTACGCCATTGAAAAATTCAAACATACGCATGTAAAGCATAAGGCATTCTCGGTATCCCAAGTGATAAGCCAGAAGTTGTTTCCAGTACTCAGACTGAAGATTATTCATGACTTATCTTTATTATTCCCAGCAGGGGTGGTTGGCCCACGCGCCGCCTTAATTATCATTTTCCCTATTTTTGTTGATGCTGACAGGCATGAAAGTTTCCGGTATTCAGACCGAAGTGGCATTCAGGCCAGTTTTCTGATGTTCAGATCGAAAAAGTTTCTGATGTTCAGGTCGATGCAACTTGTGGCATTCAGGCCAGTTTTCCGTTATTCAGACCGAAGTGGCATTCAGGCCAGTTTTCCGATGTTTAGATCGAAGAAGTTTCCGATGTTCAAATCGAAAACATGAAGGCTGGGACTTTTGATGAAGTTTACCAAGAGCTGAGAAACAATTGCAAACATTGGGAGGATGCCTATCGAAGAATAGAAGGTGCCATAGCTGAAAGGGATGCTATCATTAGGAACCTGCAAGGTCTCTATACATAATGGAAGAATAAGTACGCGAACATGGTCGTCTTGGCCAACTAAGCTCTTTAGGATTTTCCCAACAAGATGAAAGAGGCCAATCTAATCACGTGTCCAGAAAACACTCCTCATCAAGTCTACAACTTTGTAAAGTATTGCAAGAAGACTTTGGCTGAACTTATTACCGATGTTGAAGCTCCTCGTAAGACTCAAGTAGTCACTTTCAAAGTTACCTTGTAATTCGAAGTGTTCCTAATTGTAGCGGGGTATTCGTTACCTTATGGTTTATTGACTAAACCAAAAGTAAACATACAATTCGAGTCGCCACCGCACTTTTATTTATCTAAAGGAAAGGTTAAAAAGCGAACAAAAACCAAGTAAGAAGCTTTATCAAATCAAAAACTAATAAAAAATGTCAGAGATCTAGGTAAGGGGGTTGGTTATGAAATGGGAAGGTTTTACGCACCAAAACATCCTTAGTACTCTAAGGGAACCCTTTTTGCAAATGTGTATTGTAGGTTGGTATTTGTGAAAATATGTGCAAAAGATTGGGGGGATGAGAAAAGAATATACATCATATTTATAATTTTGTTGTTTGAATGGATGAACCCATTGCCTACGTACCATCACAAAGGTAGGATCAAAACCTCGTAGTTCGGGGTAAAAATCTCAAAAGATTGGTGAATTGATTTGATCAAAAGCCTTAAGGTCTTTTATCATCAAAGGGAGAAAACTCAACCTAAACCAACAATCCACCATGTGAGGAGAGCTTCAACATACTAGGGAGGGATCAACCCTATAATAAGTATGGAAGACTTATAGTCCAATCACTAAGGATAAGGTGAGGTTTACATCAACCACTATGATAACTCAAACCTATGGCTAATGTTTATGAAAAGTTTTAACAAAGGTGGCCATTGGAACCACAAAAACAACTTAAAGTGAGTTGTATTTACAAGTTAAGTGTATTTACAAAGTGAGGTCAAAGTTGACTTAATGTTTATTCACAATGAGTATTAATGAAAAGAGTTTTAAAAAAATCAAAGGCATAAGGCCTAGGTTTCTAATTTGAAACAAAGTCAAAGTTTGCACATAAATGAGTTTGGCTTGGGTTAGAGTGGAGAGAAGAAGAGAAGGGCTAGTCCTAAAGCATGCAAAGATAAGAGAAGAGATAAAACCCTTGGAGTTCCTTTTCTTGAGATCATAAAGATGATTCAAGATGCTCCTTTCCTTTGGACTTAGCAAACAAACAAGCAATCACACAATATTTGGATTCAAGCTCCTAGGATCTCCATTTGGCTTGTCTCTCTTAACTTGGCTACTCATGACAATGTTCCTTCTTACTATCTCAAGATGGAATCCCTATCACACAAGAACAAACATCAAAAAGTTCACAACACAATAAGAGGAATGGACAAAGAATGAGTTTAGATTAGGGGTCCTTTGAAGTCAACTTTAAGATTTAGCATTCTAAAGGCATGAGGCCTAGTTGCTCTTCAACAAGTTTAGCATTCTAAAGGCATGAGGCCTAGTTGCTCTTGAACTTCTTTAAGAATATGTAAGGTCCTAATTCTAAGTCCTTTCTCCTTTTTGCATTGGGTTCACTCAAAACAAAGACAAAACATACACAAAGCAACAATATGTTTATATACAATAATGAGCTCAAATGAGCAAAATGAAAATGACATAAACATAAAATATGAGCTCAAGTGAGCAAAGTAAAAAGCAATATGAATAAATGAGCAAGAAATAAATTGCAAGAAATTAAATGCTTGAATTAAAGTTAGTAGTTAGTAGTTAATGTTAGTGTGTCATAAGACAATTCAGTGCTATGTTAAGCAATCGTAAGTGGACCAATGTAGTAGTCACACCTATCTGAGGCCGGTCAATAAAATCATAGGCAAATAAACACAAGTTAGAGATCATGACTAGTAAGCCAAGCTCCTACAACTTTCCATGCCAAAAGAAAAGAAGAAAGGCCTTGTATGGACTTTAGGTTTTTTGCTTGACCAAGAAGCAACCTATCTTGGACACAAAGCAACTCACTTGATCTTTGATCAAGTTGAGTTTGATTTGGATCAAAGAAGGTTAAGCCTCTCATATGTCAAGACCAACCACAAGTCATTAACTCATTGGCCAAAATAAAAAGAAGATGAAGATGAAATGAAATGGACAAAGAAATAAAGTGTCAAACACAAATGGTCTAATGTGAATCAAATCATCATCAACCAAAGGTAAACAGAAGAGAAATGAAGATTAGAAGTCAACAAGTCAAATGTATTTTTTTGGTATTTTTTGGAATTAAAATAAATGCAAAATTAAAATGGACAAAATATGGTCAAACCTCAAATTCAATTCAAATCAACTTGGATAAGTCCAATTAAATTCTCACAGGTCTAACATGGTCAAACAAGGTTTGAGGAATTTTCTCAACAATTTTTGAAAACAAAAACTATTTTAAAACAATTAAAAACAATGAAAAATAACACAAATGAATTAAAATCTCAAATCAATTAAGAAATTGATGAGACTATTTTTCATAGACTTGTCATGATCCATATGTGTTAAGAAAATATTTTTGGATTTTTCAGATATCAAAAAGTATTTAAAATGAATTAAAAACTATTAAAAACAAAATAATTCACAAAAAATATTAAATGAAGTCACAAAAATAATTAAAAATCAGATTATGAAACTAGATTTTTCAAGAAATTTTTTGCCATTGGTCTCATATTTTTGTGACTTCAAATAAAATAGTTATGAATTTTTGAAATTAAAAGGAATTAAAAGAAATAAAACAGAAATAATAAAAACAACAAAAATCAAGAGCGCTTGGATGAGTTTCATTAATTGACATGGCATCATCCAAGGGCTAAGAGGCGCTGATGTACCATGTTCCAAAGTCAAGTGCGCAACACACTCATTTAAAACAAGTCAGCCAAAGCAATGGACAGGATTAGATCATTTGGCCAAGATCCAAAGGACCAGACTCATCCACGTGGGGATGATGGTGGTAACCACCATCTTCTCCGGCCAGAGAATAAACTCCAGGCACCACGCGCAGGTTTTTGAACTTTAACCAAAATACACAAGCCAGGTACCAAAATGAAGCTGGGGTGATATACATAACCCCTATAACCTTGGGTTTTCCTCAAAGTCTCTATTGAATGAGAAATCTGAGCTTGAAAACCAAAGTGTGCAAACTGAAATATCTCAAATCATGAAATTAAGACCACCACTGACCTGCCTCTTGCTCGAGGACTTCAGAAAACAATTCAAACTCAGGAAATTCACATCATGGAGCAAGATTTAGATCAAAACAGTTTGATGATATACCTTTGAAGTGCAGCTTTAAACAACACGAGCTGCTCAAGTTCTTGCTTCCAATTTGATCTTGAGATGATGAGGATGCAAGGCTAAGGAATTAAAACTTGAAGATCAACTAGGGATGTTGAAATTCAAGCTTGAAATTGAGAAATAAAAATTGGAATTCCTTTGAGCGAGGTTAGGATTTGAATTCTGCAGGGTTTCAGATCACCTTGAGGTTGAGATTTGAATGAGCAAGGCCATGTATTTATAGCTGGAGATTATGAATTGAGGTGATTTTCTCGTGTGCATGAGAATTGGGTCCTCCATGCATGGGCCTGTACAGGCGCATGTGAGGCCCAAAATTGAATGGAATTGCAAGTTGAGATCATTTGTAGATGGTTTGGATGTGCAGTTTCAATGTGAATTGCATAATTGAACATAAACCTTTAACTCTTCGAAAGTCCCATATGGAAAACCCAAACATGCTGGTGTGAGTAATGGTTGGAAATCTATTGACATAAGGAACAAAAGCTATGTTGGGCAAAAATCCATTTGTAGTATGTAAATTTATGAAAACTGGCCTTGAAGTTTGAGGTACAAAACATGTCTAGGTTTCCTTTGAATTTTTTTACCAAAAGTGATCAACTTCAAGCGCTTATGTTTCAATAATTCAAGCCTTAAATGGAAAAACCTCCAACCTAAATGTTGTTGATCTTTTCAAGATGATCAATTTGGACTTAAATTTTGCATCATTTGGATTTTTTAAGAGAAAGTTATGGGTACTTGAAGTTGGACATTTTCAAAATTCAATGGTTTTGGTCCAAAGTGACCTATAATGTTTTGTATTATCACATGTGTTTATTTTAGGATTATGAAATTATGTCTAACATAAAATTTGAATTATACATCTTAAGATTTCCAATGCAATTTGTATCACCTCAAAATCATGAAAAATAAGGAAGTTAGGTCCTTGGGAAGTTGACCCAAAATTAGGGTTTCAGTCAAAATGACCTATAATTTTTTGAAATGAATGATGACCTTACAAGTTTCAAATGGATTTTTTATGAACATTAAAGTTGTTCATATGGTTCTTAAGAACATTTTTTATCTTGGGGTCATCTTCATTTGACAAACACATCAAAAGTTAGATCTCAGGGATCCTCAGTTTAGTCAGATGACTTGACTGGTCAACTTCTCAAGGCCAAACTTCAAATCTTGATGAATGAATGATTGAGAATACTCACATAGGCTCATATATGCATAAAATAATGAATGAAATAACTTCCCTTAATTAAATTTAATCATAGGTTGAGGTTGCTTCATGGGCAAGGCACAGTCAAAGCACAGTTGAGTTAGGGTTTCCTTGGGAAACAAACCTCAAGCCCTTTGGTTTATCTTGATCAAATTGGCAAATTGAGATACTTGGGAGACATATATGATGATTAGGAACTTTGTGGACCATTGTCATGCTTGTTCTCATCTTCAATTGTCCACTTCATTGAGCATAGGAGCCTCCTAGGAGCAGGGGATCACATGATCACTTGAGCTTCAAAACAAAGAGTTAGTGATATATTTTTGTGCTTTTGGTTAGTAAACAAGTAAGAAAAGCAATACAATACAATTCAAGCATGCTTGGTGGTCTCAAACCACTCATACAAGACCCAACCCTAGGGTAAAGGAGCCACACATGCTATGATCCTTGAGGCAATGCAATGAGCAATGATGCCATGAGGGATCTTAGGGTCAAAATTAGGGTCTTACAGATGCCCCTATTTAAGGTCATTCTAGCCGGAGATATGAAGGTTAAAATCTTCGTCTCAAAATAGGCTTAAATAATAACAAAGAGACGAATTTTGGTCTCTAAGATACCTCATGATGCAGATGTATGCATGCGAAAGTTAATACTCTGTGGGGAAATATGACCACAAAGGAAAAAGAAATCAGAGAAAGACCGAAAATCCATAGGAGTAGCACACTCACTAAGGATACAGAGACTCTGGGGAAAATAGGGTAAAAATGCGTGAGCAGGTCACGACTTGAAAACTTGCTGGGAGACACGAAGGGATTCCAAGAAAATAAATCGACGGAAAGACTCGAGCTGACGCAAAGATGCATGTATTGGGGAATATGCCAATACATCGAAACTATCCACGAAGGATACTTCGGATAAAAATCCGGACTCATACGGGGATGTCCATAAAGGAACCAGCTGAGGAAGAAACAACGAGATATCATCGGTTACTGGGTAATAAACTCAAGAGGGAGACATGTTATCAAAACACCGGTATAAGGGTGAGAGAACAACACGCTCAGGGAGAAAGAATATCTAAGACCGGTATAAGGGTGAGAGATATCAATCATCCGAAACATCTGAGGAGGACCTAAAAGGCACATCTCAACTCAGGAAATCCGACTCCACAGGGGGACAAAAGTCATAATAGGGAGCAGAGGGAACGAACACCATGGATACCAGTTACTGGGCATATAATAGGTGACCAACCAGGCATGAATTGGGAACAAATCCAAGACACTCATCATTCGAAAGGAGGGTTGAAAAAGCAAACTCGACTTACAGGATGGGTATTTGGTTCCATAAGGAAATACGAATCTTACTCAATTGGGGAAGAAAAAGAGACTTCGACTGAAGAGCGCATGAGATATATTATCTATTACCGTCATAACGTAGATAACATACTCGCATGGAAGATCATCCACAACCGCTTACTGGGTTAATAAAGGATAAATCAACCGAAAAGAAAGGACATCGGGATACCGGATACTGGGTATAAAATGATGACCAATCAGAAGGAGAAACAATCATTACCAAACAAGGGTAAATGAAAGATGACTCGCGGGGAATAAATTGCTTGACAAAAGCAATCATCCAAGAGATATCTCACCGGTTACTGGGTGAAATACTCAAAAATGAAGGAATATCAATACCGAAAATTGGATAAAGATAACCAACGAATAGGGGATCACATCTACCGGTTACTGGGTAGAAAACCATAGAAATAGGACTTATTACTACCGGTTACTGGGTAGAAGGCCACAAAATCCACCGGGGAAAGATGAACAATTACTGGTTACTGAGCAATTGAACAATTAAACCACAGGGAATTGCAGGGGAATAACAAAAAGGAGTCAATCTAGGAACAAACTAGAAAGACACAATTAACAAGACTCAACCCAATGAGGATATAACTTAGGGGAGTAATTCCATCCCTATATATAATGGGGAGGAAACTGAAACAATAATCATCCACGAGGACATAACTCAGTGGGGAATAAAGAAGGAAAGATAGACACTTTCTGCCTATAGGGCTGACTCTATATGGAGAGATCAAACATAAACATCTGCTTGGGGAAAAATGTTTCACCAATAGTATGGGATAACAAGCAAAGATATATGGCAAAGAATGCAACATGAATATCTGAATGCTATAATTATGCATGTATATGCATGGTTTATGTATGATTAATGCTGACAGACAGACATATCTAACACAAACAGATTCCAGAGCTATGAACGGACATCCGGTATAACATCTCAAAAGAGAAAAGCCAAGCCTTCGGGAGAAATCAAATCTGGTGGGCAGGCATCAAACACCAGGAGACACCAATCACCGCTGGGGACAAAGACCACTGCTGGAGATAAGCAAAGGTCACAGCTATCAATCGCTGGGGATAGGCAACGTCTCAGTTGGGGAACATGCAGAGATATCAATAAGATCTGTCATAGAAGAACTCTACTGGGGATCTTATCAAGGGATGATATGAAATTTTGTGGGGAACAACCACCAAACAGACTCACATCAATCAAACATTCCCTTCTAACCGTTGGAGAGACATCTCTGTTGAGGGGAGAGAGAACCAATGCTCCGCTGGGGAAGGAAATAACACATCTTCCTCGTTGTCGTCCAATACTGGAAGAAATCTTCAACCACGGAGGGGATACAAACGTCGAGCTAGGATCAGGCAACTCTGCTGAGAAGGGGCTATAGGCGACCATACTGGGGATAGTCTGCTGCAAGCAACCCTACTGGGGATAAGCTGTAGGAAAACCTGCTGGGGAGAAACTATAAGTACCTCCGGAGGAACTGTCCTGGCTGAGGGAATCGGGAATGAATCCTACGTCGACACGTGTTATGCTGGGAATGAAAAGGGAACAAACCCTTCACCAACTGCTCTAGGAAACTATTGTTGAGGAGATATCTGAAAGATAGCTTTGCAGGGAATACAGGCTTACTCCGTCGAGAACTTCTGCTCATGCTGGGAATTTCTGCTCAGTGGGGAAAGACAAACTTTCTCATGAATAGATAGCATATCAACTTTTATCAATCAATAAGGGATTTTAGGTCAATCCACACAGGGGATGACAACCATACAATTGATAAAACACAAATGCTAATGTCTGCTATAGAGGTATACACATCTCTAAAAGATCAAGGCCAAAACTCCAGATTCTCTGGGTAGTTGAGGATGTATCACTCTTCTTTGCGCTCGCTAGGGAGACAACCTGAAAGATGATGAAGAGGATACAAACATGCCAGAATATGAACAAATGTCTTACCTTTTGGAGATCATACTATCCTTGGGAGAGCACTGAAGACATTCTCACTATCCTTTTAGTCATTGTGAATGTTCACTTTGTTTGAAAACAGTTTATAAAAACTTTATTTGTTTAAAACAATGATATTTATCAATTAAAACATGCAAACATTTATTGAACAGAAACAAATAAGAGTGCAAAGAATTGGATAAAGGCTCAAATTTATTTGATAGAATGCTAGTCCGCAAATGGTGAGACTCCACGGATCTTTACAAAATTTGAAATTAGTGATATATATTGGAAAAAGGCTACATTGAACATAATGACCATTTCTCCACCAACTCTAAATCCAATGTATTTGAAGCTTCAGTTGACGATGACCGAGCGAGAATCTCTGACAGATGACAGTTGTAGAACCAAGTCTTGTTAGGATGCAGTTACTTGCCAAATCCCTAATTTTTGCCTAGATTGCCCCAGGATGAGGTACTCAATCTAGCGGGATATATATATATTCTTTTTTTCATGTCTCTAACTTTTTCCTGGACTGCCCTTTCGGGTTTTCAATCCACCGAGACGCTCATTTTTGCCTAAGTCGCCCTTTCGGGTCTTCAACTTCGCGAGTTATTCTGTTTTTATTTTTAGGCGAAGTATTTCTTGAATGCATCTGAATTCACAAGACGAGTGAAATCCTCCCCATCCATAGTTGTGAGCAACAAAGCACCGCCTGAAAAGGCTCTCTTAACAACATATGGACCTTCATAGTTTGGAGTCCACTTGCCCATGGAATCGGGCGCGAAAGACAAGACTTTCTTGAGCACAAGGTCACCTTCTCGGAACACACGAGGCTTGAACTTCTTATCAAAGGCTTTCTTCATCCTTTGCTGATATAACTGACCATGGCACATGGCAGTTAATGTCTTCTCTTCAATCAAATTAAGTTGGTCATAACGACTCTGAACCCATTCAGCCTCAGTCAACTTGGCTTCCATCAAGACTCTCATTGATGGGATCTCAACCTCCACGGGGAGCACAACCTCCATGCCATACACAAGAGAGAAAGGGGTTTCCCCTGTTGAAGTGCGGACAGATGTACGATAACCATGCAAAGCAAATGGTAGCATCTCATGCCAGTCTTTGTACGTAACAACCATCTTCTGGATAATCTTCTTGATGTTCTTGTTAGCAGCTTCAACATCCCCATTCATCTTGGGTCTGTAGGGAGAAGAATTATGATGTGCAATCTTGAACTTGCTACGCAGCTCTTTCATCATCTTGTTGTTCAAGTTAGATCCATTATCAGTAATGATCTTGTCTGGCACACCATATCGGCATATAAGTTGATTCTTGATAAACTTCACAATCACCTGCCTGGTCACATTTGCATATGATGTTGCTTCAACCCACTTGGTGAAGTAATCAATTGCTACGAGAATAAAACGGTGACCGTTAGACGCCTTTGGCTCTATCATGCCAATCATGTCAATTCCCCACATGGAGAAAGGCCATGGTGAGGAAATAACATTCAGGAGTGTCGGGGGAATATGAATCTTATCCGTATAAATCTGACACTTGTGGCATTTCTTCACATATTTGCAGCAGTCAGACTCCATTGTCAGCCAATAGTAGTCTGCTCTTAACATCTTCTTTGCCATGGCATGTCCATTGGAATGAGTACCAAATGAACCCTCATGGACTTCAGTCATTAACAGGTCTGCTTCGTGTCTATCCATGCATCTGAGCAGAACCATGTCAAAATTCCTCTTATAAAGCACATCACCATTGAGGTAGAAACTGCCAGATAATCTCCTCAAAGTCTTCTTATCTTTAACAGATGCCCCAGGCGGGTAAATCTGATTTTGGAGAAAGCACTTGATATCATAATACCATGGCTTATCATCTTTCACTCCTTCAACTGCAAATACATGAGTTGGTCTATCCAAGCGCATCACGGTGATATTAGGAACTTCATTCCAATATTTCACCACAATCATTGAAGCAAGTGTAGCAAGAGCATCTGCCATCCGATTCTCATCTCGAGGAATATGATGGAAGTCAACCTCAGTAAAGAAAGTTGAAATCCTCCTCGCATAATCTCTATATGGGATGAGGCCAGGCTGATTCGTCTTCCATTCACCCTTAATCTGATTAACAACAAAGGCCGAATCACCATAAACATTAAGATGTTTGATCCTAAGATCAATACACTCTTCCAAACCCATAATACAAGCCTCATACTCCGCCATATTATTCGTGCATTTGAAAGTTAGCCTCGCTGTAAAAGGAAAATGTGCGCCTTGAGGAGTAATAATCACTGCCTCAATACCATTTCCATATTGATTAACAACACCATCGAACACCATGCCCCATCGGGAACCAGGCTCTGGCCCTTCATCGAGTGTAGGCTCGTTGCAATCTTTCATCTTCAAATACAGAATCTCCTCATCAGGGAAGTCATACTGAACAGACTGATAATCTTCAATTGGTTGATGTGCCAAGTGGTCAGCCAAGATACTACCTTTAATAGCTTTCTGAGCTCGATACTCAATATCATACTCCGACAACAACATCTGCCAACGGGAAATCCTCCCAGTTAAAGCAGGCTTCTCAAAGATATCCTTGATTGGATCCATTTTGGATATCAACCAAGTCGTATGATTCAGCATATACTGGCGTAAGCGCTTAGCAGCCCAAGCCAAAGCACAACATGTCTTCTCAAGCGTTGAGTATCGAGACTCACAATCTGTGAATTTCTTACTCAAGTAGTATATTGTGTCGCATCCGCGAAAAACAACCGGCGGGCTGAAACAAAAACAACACAGAGCCGCCACCGTGCGTTATTTATCCCAAAGAGGGAAAGGAAACGCTCAGAGTAAACCTGGAAAAAGCATGGTCTCGCGACCAAAGAGAATGGGATCGGGAGTCGGTTACGCAAGGGGAAGGTATTAGCACCCCTCACGTCCGTCGTACTCGACGGGATCCACGCTCTAAAAGAAAGAAAAGGTTGCTAAACAAACATCACACACACACACACTGAAGACAACACAGGTGGGGTAAAAGAGGAGAGGGCTCGCTAGGACATCGCGTCCTATGCCTACGTATCTCGTCTAGAACGAGAATCAGAGTTGCCGTAGTTCGGCTCACGCACGCCAAACAAGACACACACAAACACGGGCAAACTTGGAACCCGAACGCCAATCGCTGGACTTACATCGGCTTCCGAACCAAACAAACATAATCAGGATACGGACAGCCAATCGCTGGGCTTACATCCATATCCTGGCACACAAAAGGGTTAACAAGAAAACACACACAAAAAAGGAAAAAAAGTGCCCGGAGAGACCTCGCACGGTCTCCTGCCTACGTACCTCATCTGGTATGAGGATCAGGGCGACGTAGTTCCCCTGAACGGGAAAGAAATTCTAACCAGATACAAAGGGAGACACACTACTAGGGAGCTGGACTCGAGCCTAGATGTTATCATGCATCATTGCCCTATGTTATGGTTTCTATCTACCTGCACAACATCAAGCTAATCCTAACCAGGAAAAGCAAAACACACCTGCTCAATCAAAATAAAGCAAACATTCACAAGTAGCACACACTATATCCAGTCAAGTGAGGCTCAAACAAGGGTGAGGCTGCAAGAGCAAGCCAGCTGTACAGGGTAGTGTTCGCTCTTAACCCTGACATTGAGAGTCAGGGTGAAGCAGATGAAAGGTGAGTGAAGATGAGACTTCACGGCTCTTATCCCTGGCCAGGGAGAGCTTCAGACAAAGGAGTGTGGGTTCAGAAAGTGGGAACCCTTCTACACTCAAGACTCTGACTCAACTGATCTTGGGTTAATGTCCCAATGCATCAACACAGTGGTGTGAGCAGAGGGACGACTCAACAAGAATAGCAGGGGATGGATTGCACATCCCTTGGGTTCTGCCAATTGCCTTAATCAAGGTCTTTTCCTGCTTGGGGACAAAAATAAACAATCACAATCATTGCCTCTTAAGGAGGACTTCAGACAGGTGCCTGGCCAAGTAACAGGCCAGGTCTTCCAGACTACATGGAGACAAGAGAGTCTACCTCAATTGGTTTATACAACCAAGCAGCAGCACAGCAAGTTCTCAAAGAACTAAAGAGACTATGGTACCTGAAATCAATCTACTTCAGTTAGTATACCAATCACCAAGTCAAAACAAACAGTATAAAAACCAACAGACAATGTGCAATCAAACAATGCAATGTGCAAAGCACAATCAACTCAAGTGAGCCAAGCACAAGCTCAAAGCAAGTGAGCCAAGCATCCTACAAAACACACAAGTTAGTTCACAACAATTAACCAAATTCAATCAACTTGAACTAACATCCTCAAAGCATTTGCTTCTTCAACTTGAAAATCACATCCAAACGTGAGAAACAAGACCACTAGGACAAGCCTAGGGTCAAAAGGAGATGAAAAATTCAAAACAGCAAGTAAAAATTGATCAAAACCAAGATTTATCAAGCAAGAAGAGAATCCAATTGGTCTCACACCAAAACTATGTACCAAATCCATTTCATATACAAAACATGCCAAACTATGCACTTTGGAAACACATTGGAGCAAACAGAATGATCACAATCAAATCAATATCAAAACAGCTCAATAAATTCCACAAAAAATTCAACCCTAAACAGAACACATTGAATGAGTAGCATATCAAATTTCAGGCTATTTGGACAAGTGGAAGTAGGGAAATTAAAATCAGGAAGTCATGGTATGCAAATACAAGCTCAAACAATGCCACAAATCATGTGTCAACTTTAGGCAAGTGCAAAACATAAATGGCATAAGATAAATGAACCACACCAAAGACAAAATGAAATTAAACATGTTAAGAATCAATCCACCAAATTTCAGCTTCATATGATAAGGTATTAGAATTTTACAAGTCATGTAAGTTGATCACTCAAGAAAAACCTAAAAATGACTAAACAGCAAACAAAAATTACAATCAAATAGGAAATGTATCAACAAATCCTACAAAAAATTATGGTTAAACCTAACATACAGATGGAATCACATGCAAAAATTGAGGGCAAAAGACATAGCATAGGCATGGAAACAAAATTCATGAACATGGCATAACATAGTGTGACACACATTGTCACACTCAACTTGATCACATCATATCTTTCAATCCAGAAAAGCAAGATTAGCAAACTATACATCAAAATCACCAGAAAAGAGTCAAGAATATGCATGTAAAATTTCACCAATTTTGGATAAGGCATCATTATTTCATGATCAATATGGCAAAACATACACACAAATGACACATTCAAACAATCCCTAGGCATTTTATTTTTCCACACGTGCACAAAAATATTAAAAATCACCATAAAAAACTACACATCATAAGGAGAATGGTGAAAAATCTCTCATCAAATTTGGACTAAAAATGAAGAACTTATGAATTTTTTAAGATGAATGATCAAATGAAATGAAATTGGAAAAAAGAAAATGAAATAATATGAAATTAAATGTCACAATGGCAATTTTGTAATTCTGAAGCGGCCAGGGCAAAACGCCGCGTTTCATTTTATTCGTTGGCAGCACGCTATTGGCTGGTGACCGCGGGAAACAGCCAATTCAAACTCAAGCCAGGCCAGAAAGATCAAACACGCGTTGGAGCGTGTTCTTGGAGTGTTCATCACATAAAATTCCAGAAAATCACATATGAACAATTTTTCACTAAAACGAACAAATCATACATCGTTGGAACCGTCTAATCACGTACAATCACAATATCCACATGAATTTGTCCAGAAATCAACACACAAAGAGATTCGATCAAAAATAGTTTTGACATCTAAACTTAAATTCCAGATTTCTTCCTTAATACTCAACCAAATTCAACGATTCAAGTTTCATTCTACTCTACACTAGGAGATCTATCAAAGCCATATCATGATTTAGAGAATTACTGAAATCGAAATCTGACCTTATGATGACGGCAGTGATGAATCCGTGTGTTTCCAAGTCCAAAATGCCAAAACAGATGATGCTTGATGCTTAGGAAGGTGAATGGAAGAGTTCTTGTAGCTCAAAGCAACTCCAGCTCGAAGAACTTTCAATTTGCCATGGATGATCAAGCTTTCAACAGTCCAATTCCTCAATGCTATGGCCACGATTTTGTTGAAACAGATGTACACAAGGTCCTGCAGAAGAAGGATCTAGCAAGAAACAGCACAATAGATGATGATTTCAATGGAAATTGTGGAAAAAAGTTTGAAAAAGTTTGAAGGAAATTGAGAGGTTTTGATGAAAAAGTTTGTTAGATCTGAAATTGTGATTTGTTATTATGCTTTTCTGTTATGATTATCATTTTATACCAACTCCTAATCCAAGAGTTAATCACAATTAGCAAAATTGGAGTGAATTAGCACAAATGCAATTTATGTGTAATGGCCAAAATATCCTTTTCTAAATCAGCCAATGCAACAGTACCAAACCAGTCCAAGCAAGTTCTATTTGATGTTTATGATGTGTTGGAATGAGTTTTGTATGCAAATGCCTTGTATTTTGGAAATTCACTATTTTTCCCACCAATTTTCAAAGTGAACACTTGAAAAATAACTTTTTGCTATGATGATTTTCAATGAAATGTGATGATGCATCATGAAAGTACATGTCAAATATGGTTTGCTCAAAGAAAGATCACCTAATTTGGCCATTCCATTCAAAAGTTACGCCACTTTGAAAATCAACATTTTTGGAAAATGATTTGATCATAACTTGCCAACCACACATGAGAAATGAGTGTTCTTGGACTTTTTGGAAATGGGAGAACAAGATCTTAAACTTTCATGTTGAACAAATTTTCATTTGAAGCATTTTTGGACACGTAATTTTGAGGAGGAAAACTTTCCATTTTTGGCAGTTTCCAATTACAGGTCACCTGCTATTTTTGGAAACTTTTCATCTGACTTTATTTTCTTCATTCTTGATGTTTGAAATGTCAAATGAAACTTGTTTAGACATGAATGAAGTGTCTCTAACTCTCTCCCACCTTCAAATCCATCAATTTAGGCACAGTTGACCATAGTTGACTTTCTCAATTGATAGATGAATCTGGCTATGCATTGATCAAGTTGAGCCTCAAACTCCTGATGAAATGGCTCAATGATGTAACCCTAGCTTCCATAAGCTCAATATAATCATGAAATGATCCTCATATCCATTGTAGACCACATTTCCTTGCCAAGTCCTGATTGGCCCACTACAGATGATTAAACTGATTAGGGTTGACCAGTGGTCAAAACCCTAATCCCAAGGTATCTGATCAATCTCTTGGATGATATCAAGACCATGATGATGATGATGTATCATTGCAACCAAGATGAAGCTCAATCTCCTTGAAGAGCCATGAAACCCTAATTTGAATCACAACCCTCAGATGATTAGTGATCCATCCAATGAAACCCTTAGCTTGAATCTCAACCTCTTTATCTTCTAATCAAGACTTAGGAGGATGACTTGCACAATGTAACCACATGATATGCAAATATGCAATGACTAATGACCTACAAAATGATATGTCATATGTTAAGCTAGTCCCAAGAGAGGAGGGCAAATTTTGAGGTGTTACAGCTGCCCCTATTCAATCTACTGTGAACCTGTCGATATGAATAGCCTCGACTTTCAGATGATCAGGATGAAGAGTGATTGAATACCACAAATAGACGAACAATTTGCACTCTGATGGGAAATAATTAACAATGCCTGTCAGAATCGGCAAAGAAACAATCTTGAAGAAAAATCCGTCTGGTACGGAGAAAGTCGGCCTGATCACCGAAACAAAAACGTCGTCCCGTATACCAACATAAATGGTAACACAGGGATAACCATGGCCTACACACCACATCCGCTGGGGATTATTATCTCCTTTCGACGTTTTTCTTGAACCCCGAAACTTTTCGTTTTCTTCTTTTTTATTTTCTTGAACCCCAAAATTTTATTTCGCGCAAATGATCCCGGATCACTGCATTTGAACCCCGACATCTTGTTTGCCAAAATAATGAACCCCGTTCTCCATTTGAACCCCAGTCGCCTGACGATAGCTTGTGATCGCCATTGTGAACCCCGTTCTCCAGAAAACACCTTGTGTCTCCTTTTCTCCATTTGAACCCCGCTCTCCAGAAAATGTCTCAACACTTCCTTTTCTCCATTTGATCCCCGTTCTCCGCTTTCCTGTGATAATTCCGCTGGCAACGTCGGAAATAACACCAAACACCACTCTGAGGGCGACATATCAGAGGGTACACCTTCACAAAAGGAAGGTAACATGTGCATCTCTTCCTCAGAAGACACCCATAACGACCTCTGTTGGCCTCAGCCAAAGTCTAAGGTGACACATGAACAGAAGATAATCCTGCGGACCTCATCCCGGATATAATCTTCAACTCCAATCTCCATTTGAACCCCGTTCTCCAGAAAATGCCTCAATATTTCCTTTTCTCCAATTGAACCTCGATTTCCAGAAAATGCCTCAACATCCCCCTTTCCCCATTTGAACCCCGATTGTCGCGCTAATCGCGTAACGTCCTTTGATTTTATTCCCATCTCCGTCCGACGGAAAAGTTTCCTCCAGTATCGCACTACTGGAGAACATTGCTGATCTGACATCATGATGCTGAACTCCTCAGAGTAACACCTTTACCCTCGGGCAAAACCAAATCTCAAACGGTAACCACGGCTTGAGTCGCGCTGATCGCGTAACATTCCCATCTCTGTCCGACGGAAAAGTTTCCTCCAGTATCGCACTACTGGGGAACACCTCTGATTCGAAATCACGATGCTAAACTCCTCGGAGTAACACCTTCATCTTCGGGTAAAACCACCTCTCAAACAGTAACCACGGTTTGAGACTAGCCTATGCTTGCAATATGATGCATGATTGATTTTTCAGCGTAATGCTCCATAATTATGGAAATGCTACGCGATTTACTATGCGATATGCTATGCTATTTTTCATGATGAATGTATAAAAGAGGTATCCCCCTCGAGGGACTCTTCTGGGGAGCTCGAGACACTCTGCTGAGGAACTCGCCACCACTTCAATTCCGCCCTGCTGGGGAATATCGCTGCTGCTGGGAAAAGGCAACCCTTGCTGGGGAAAAACCTCCTTTGCACCCTATCCGCTCGAGGAATTGCTGGGGAAAGATCCACCAATGCACTCTGTGGGGATACAACAGTCTTTGACTTGCTGGGGATATCAATCCCGACTCTGCTTGGGAAACCACCACCCACAGATACTTCCGCTGGGAAACAGCAACCTTCAGGCCTGGCGACTGGGGAAGCATCGATCTGAAACCTGCTGGGGATAACCATCCTAACCCTGCTAGGGAATCCACAGACCTTGAACCTGTTGGGGAATTAGTCCTCACGACTCTGCTTGGAGAGATAAGGAAATTCTGGTACTGAACACCCATCGACTCGTCGAACCCTGGCATTCACCGTTCTTATCCATTGTCAGCTTTCCAATTTTGAGAACTCCCAGACTCGTCTGGACCTTTTCTGCTCCATCATCTTGTATTCCAAACCGCTCCGTGCTCGACGGAGAACGAACTCCTGGGATTTATACAGACTTTCCAATCTTCCGACTTTGAAGAGTCTTCTTGATTAATTCCAAGGATCGTCGTACGTCTCGCCGTCTTTCCACCGTTCTTCTATTCATTCGTCCCTGACCGGACTCCGTGGGGATTTACTTTGTCAACAGCTTCCACATCACAACCTGCAAGTGAGGGAAAATACCTAACAGTACCTGCAAAAGAGATCGTTAGATAAAACCATGCCCCAGGCGTGTCAAGATTTCAACACTTGGGCCACTCAACCTTCCGAATAAGATTTCAAGCTTCAATCTTATAAGCATGCATTGGAAGGGACCTGTTTGTCTTAAAATGCAAGATTCTTTATCAAAAATGACTGGATGTTTTTGCAATCAAAGCGGTAATGAAGAACAAAAACAAAATTATTTGACTGAATATGCATTTTATTGATTTGAAAAAGTGTGGCTCAAATTGAGCAATACAAAGGAAGCAATTCCTGAAAAGAGGTAATTGCGCACAAAAGGAAAAATCTATCCTAATGGCAATGTGAAACCCGTGATCTCATCGAGTTCCAACTCGGTTACACCCCATATGTCCTCAGACTCTCCATGCTTTCTGCCTTCTGAACAAGACGCTTTTGATCGATCCCTACCGGGTATTATCCATGATGCCTTAACCAAAGCACAAACGATCATGCCATACGCAGTTGTTCGTTTCAATCCCTCTTTTGCCTGGACCGCCCTTTCGGGTTTTCAGTCCACCGGGATTCCCTTTTTTGCCCAAGACGCCTTTTCAGGTTTTCGACTTGCCGGGTGTACAATTTTTCATTTTATCCCTAATTTTTGCCCGAACCTTTTCTTTCTGTTTTTTGGTTCGCCGGGATGCCCATTTTTGCCTGGACTATTTCATTCTTTTCGTCCAGCGGGTCTCTTTATACGAAGTATTTTTTAACTGCGTCCGCATTCACAGGGGATGGAAAATCCTCGCCATCCATGGTCGTCAGCAACAAGGCTCCGCCAGAGAAGACCCTCTTAACCACGAATGGACCTTCATAATTGGGTGTCCATTTGCCCCTTCGATCGTTTTGAGGAGGAAGGATCCTTTTCAGCACCATATCACCTACGTGATATACCCGGGGTCGTACCTTCCTATCAAAAGCACGCTTCATTCGTTGCTGGTATAACTATCCATGACAGATGGCTGCCAGCCTCTTTTCCTCTATCAGGCTCAACTCCTCGTACCTAGTCCTTACCCATTCTGCCTCTTGCAATTTCACGTCCATCAGGACTCTCAAAGAGGGAATCTGAACCTCAATTGGTAGCACCGCTTCCATTCCATATACCAAGGAGAAAGGAGTTGCCCCAGTAGATGTGCGCACCGATGTTCGATACCCATGCAATGCAAACGGCAACATCTCATGCCAGTCTTTGTAGGTCACCACCATTTTCTGCACAATCTTCTTTATATTCTTGTTGGCTGCCTCAACCGCCCCATTCATCTTCGGACGATAGGGAGAAGAATTGTGATGCTCAGTCTTGAATTCCCGGCACAGTTCTGCCATCATCTTATTGTTCAAATTAGAACCATTATCAGTAATGATTCTCTCGGGAACCCCATATCGGCAAATGATGTCTCTCTTGAGAAATCTGGCAACGACCTGCTTCGTCACGTTCGTATAAGAGGCTGCTTCCACCCACTTGGTGAAGTAATCAATATCCACTAATATGAATCTGTGCCCATTCGAAGCCGTAGGCTCAATCTTTCCGATCATGTCAATGCCCCACATAGCAAACGGCCATGGAGACGACATTAAGCTCAACAGATTTGGAGGCACGTGCACCTTGTCAGCATAAATCTGGCATTTATGACACTTCCGCACGAAATTGAAACATTGGGCCTCCATGGTCATCCAATAATATCCTGCCCTCAGCAGCTTCTTTACCATCGCATTCCTACTGGCATGAGTACCGAACGATCCTTCATGAACTTCTTTCATCAATTGGCTTGCTTCTCTATCATCAACACATCTGAGCAAGACCCAATCAAAATTCCTCTTGTACAAAACCCCATCCTTGTTCAAGTAGAACACCATGGCCAACCTCCGCAGAGTCTTTCGGTCCTTCTTAGATGCTCCCTCAGGATATTCTTGAGTCTCCAGATAGCACTTGATATCATAATACCACGGCTTCTCATCATCAGGCGTTGTATCAACAGCAAACACATAAGCCGGTCTATCCAGACGACCTACCTCAACACTGGGGAACTGATTCCACCTCTGTACTTTAATCAAGGCGGCCAGGGTAGCCAAAGCATCTGCCAAAGGATTCTCTTCTCTGGGCACATGATGCAACTTCACCTTGGTAAAAAACGTCAACAATCTCCTCGTATAATCCCGGTATGGAACTAAATGAGACTGATGCGTATACCATTTTCCGTTAACTTGATTTACAACCAGAGTTGAATCTCCATATATGACAAGGTTCTTGATCCTTAAATCAATCGCCTCTTCAATCCCCATTATACAAGCTTCATATTCAGCCACGTTGTTGGTGCACTCAAATGTTAGCCGGGCAGCAAAAGGAATGTGGGATCCTTTCGGCGTAACCAAAACACTAACTCGTCCATATTAACCCCATCAGACATTAGGATCCGTTCGGATTCAAGGTCAGGCCCCTCCTCCGGGATCGGTTACTCTCAATCTTTCGATTGGAGCACCTCGAGATATCCTCATCAGGGAACTCAAACCTCATTGGTTGATAATTCTCCACGGGTTGTTGGGCGAGGTAATCAGACAATACATTCCCCTTGATTGCCTTCTGAGCGGTGTACTGAATATCGCATTCAATCAAAATCATTTGCCCTCTTGCAACCCGTCCGGTCAATGCTGGCTTCTCAAAAATGTACTTGATTGGATCCATCTTGGAAATCAATAAAGTGGTATGAACCAACATATACTGTCTCAGTCGGCGAGCAGCCCAGACCAAAGCACAACAAGTTTTCTCGAGCAGTGAATATCTTGTTTCACAGTCGGTAAACTTTTTGCTAAGGTAGTTTATGGCATGCTCTTTTCGACCAGACTCGTCATGCTGCCCCAATACACACCCCATAGACCCCTCGAGGACCGTCAGGTACATAATTAACGGTCTTCCCTCCACAGGAGGCATCAGAATCGGAGGCTCCTGCAAATACTCTTTTATTTTTTCAAATGCCGCTTGGCAATCATTATTCCACCTGACCGTTTGATCTTTTCTCAACAACTTGAATATCGGTTCACACGTGGTTGTTAGATGAGATATGAACCGTGAAATGTAGTTCAATCTACCTAAGAAACCACGAACCTCCTTCTCTGTTCTCGGTTCAGGCATTTCTCTTATTGCTTTTACTTTAGCAGGATCAACCTCGATTCCTTTCTCACTTACAATGAACCCCAACAATTTACCGGACCGCACTCCGAAAGTGCACTTGTTCGGATTCAACCTCAGTCTGAACTGTCTCAGCCGGTCGAACAACTTGGCCAGATCTACCAAATGCCCCTCTTCCGTTTGGGACTTTGCTATCATGTCATCAACATAGCATTCAATTTCATGATGAATCATATCATGAAACAAAGTCACCATGACCCTCTGATAAGTAGCACCGGCGTTCTTGAGACCGAATGGCATCACCTTGTAACAAAAGGAGCCCCATGGTGTAATGAACGTTGTTTTCTCCATATCATCTGGCGACATTTTGATTTGATTATAGCCAGAAAAGCCATCCATGAAGGAAAACACCGAGAATTGAGCTGTATTATCTACCAACACATCGATGTGAGGTAACGGAAAATCATCTTTCGGACTAGCTCTATTCAGATCTCGGTAGTCCACACACATTCTCACCTTCCCATCTTTCTTCGGGACTGGCACGATATTTGCGACCCATGGCGGATAATTAGTGACAGCAAGGAAACCAGCATCCCACTGCTTCTGCACTTCCTCTTTGATTTTCATCGCCTTATCAGGTCGAGTTCTGCGTAACTTCTGCTTCACTGGAGGACAATCAGCTCTCAACGGTAGCTTGTGCACAACGATATCGGTATCCAACCCTGGCATATCTTGATAAGACCAGGCAAAGATGTCGACATATTCTTTCAACAACGCCACCATTCTGCTCTTGACACTTTCCTCCAAAGCAGCCCCGATTTTCACTTCTTTCTTGACCTCGTCGGTACCCAGATTCACAACCTCAATCGGTTCCTCATGCGGCTGAATCACCTTCTCCTCTTGTTTCAACAACCTGGCTAACTCCCCTGGCAGTTCACAATCTTCTTTGCCTTCTTCTTCGGCTTGATAAATCGGATTGTCGAAATCATATGAGGGTGTAACAGGATTGTTATCAATGAGATCCGGAGAATGATCGCATCTGCATGAATGTGGATTCATGCATTGCTTAGAACCGGAACGAGACAAATTGAAAAGAAAAAATGAAAACATTGCCATTTTTATTTGTTTTTATTTTTAAACTGCAAAAATAAATGAAAAATAGGGAACACCGCTTTTAACTGAAAAACATCCTTTTATTGATGATGCAAACTTGCAAATTTAAACATGAGGTGGCCCTTACAATGAACCATTACGTGTCGGGCAACACGTATGGCTTTCATGCATATAAAATCAAAAACAGGAAAATATTACTCTTCCAGCAGAGTGACCCGGATGATCTTTTCAGCCTTCCAGTTCTGGATTCCCATCCCTGGTGCGCACGGCTTTATCCATCGGTCTATTTCACAGTCACTATCAGCTTCATCACTCATCATGCAGATGTGATCCAGATCCAGTATTCCGGCACTAGTGAAGGTGACTGACGTACGACGTCCTCTGCCTTGTCCAGAGCCTCTGTTCGGCTGATACCCCACTCCGAAGCGGTCCTTCTTTGTAGAGATATCCATCATCCTGCCCCAACCAGGAGCCTCTCCATTCTTCACCACCTCGGCGGCCTGTTTGTACGAAGCAATGGACGGTTTTTCCTCTTCCTTTGCAAACAGAGCATTTTCCACCTTGACGGTTTCGAAAGCTTGACTCGGCGTCTCCTATATTTCGCCGTCCATTTCAACGTATTTGAATGAGGACAGGTGGCTGACAAAGATGTCCTCTTCTCCGCAGACTGTGACAACCTGTCCTTCCCAGATATATTTCAGCTTTTGGTGCAAAGTCGAGGTCACTGCCCCAGCAGCATGAATCCACGGCCTATCCAACAAGCAACTATATACCGGCTGAATATCCATGACGTAGAAAGTCGACTTGAACACCTTCGGGCCGATCTTCACAGGAAGCTCAACCTCTCCAAATACAGCCCGCTTCGACCCGTCAAATGCCTGCACTATCAGATCAGTGGGTGTCAGAATCAGCCCGTCACAATTCAGCTTAGCCAGAGCTTTCTTCGGCAACACATTTAATGAGGAGCCGGTATCAACCAGCACATGCGAAAGCACGGCCCCTTTACATTCCATCGCGATGTGTAATGCCCGATTGTGATTTCTCCCATCCACAGTCAGATCCATGTCTGTAAAACCCAACCCATGGCTGGCATGCACATTAGACACGACTGTCTCCAACTGGTTTATTGTTATCTCCTGAGGAACATAGGCTTTCTTCAAGATTTTCAATAGAGCCTCTCTATGCCCCTCAGAACTTAATAGCAAAGATAGAATCGAAATTTTGGAAGGAGTCTGCTGCAGATGGTCCACCAGCTTGTACTCAGACTTCTTGATGATTCTTAAGAACTCCTCTGCATCATCATCAAGTTTCTCTTCCGACCCCACGGGCGCCGGTGTCACCACTGGAGTACCATCGCTCACCACTGCTGTCCCTTTTGCCCTGGCTAAAGCCTCGGCCTTTTCTTTTTTCTCTTTTTCTCCTTCTCCTCCCCTCAAGGCATCAGGAGCAAATAACCTGCCACTGCGTGTGAAACCGCTGGGACCGGCATTATCCACCTTTGAAACGATGGTTTCACTTGCAGTCTGATCTTCTACTCTCTCTCCATTGCGATATACCTCTCCACCATAATGCCAAGGCACGGCATCATCTTTGTCATACGGAATTGGTCCAGGTACCGTGATGGTAACTGGAGCCGCCTCAGCTAGATTTGACAAATCCACCGAATCAAAATAAATTGTTATGGTGGAGACCTCTTCTTTTCCCATATCAACCTTCTCAATCAGAATACTTCCATCGTCCATCAAACCCTGGACAGTCTCTCTCAATAGCAAACACCCCTCAGAAGTAACAGTGCACTTAGCACAATCGTCACCACAGCCCGGGTAAACCCCATTTAACAACAACTGCCGTTTAACCTCAGCCAACAGAGTCTTCAACTGATCAACCCTCAACAACCCGATTCGGCCCTCCTCAGAGATAGTATTCACCCCCCTTTGACCATGCGCGGGCATGGGATTAGCATTGACGTTGGGAGATGGTGCGAAGTTGATTGCTTTCGAATCCACCAGGTCTTGAACTGTGTGCTTAAAAGCTTTGCAATTCTCTATGTTGTGTCCGGGCGCACCTGAGTGAAATTCGCATTTTGCATTCTCATCATAATTGGCTGGCCTTTGATCAGGTCTCAAAGGTGCCAGAGTCCTTAACTGTACCAACCCCAAGTCTTGCAATTTCTTGAACAAGAAAGAGTAAGTCACAGGTGGCCTGTCGAACTGACGGTCATTCATCCTTCCCCGCACCTGATAACCAGCCCTCTGAGGCCTCTGCTGAAATGATTGACGCTGTTGAGGTTGCTGCTGTTGCTGCTGTGTAGGCTGATGCTGATTATCAGCAGGAATAGTTACTGCAGCAGTATGCTGGAAGTAACGATCCCTACTGGGTCCTCTCTGAGCATATACCGCACTGGTATCACCCTCTTTCTTCCTCTGGCCATTACTGAAAGGCTTCTTCGACCCAGACGACGAAGCATTGTCACCCTGTATTTTTCCGAGCTTCAGCCAGCTCTCTATCCTTTCACCAGCCACAACTATATCTGAAAAATTGGTGACCGGACAACCAACCATTCTCTCGGCGTATGCCCCCTGCAGAGTGCCCATAAAGAGATCAGACATCTCTCTGTCCACAAGTGGAGGTTGCACTCTGGCAGCCAATTCCCTCCATCTCTGAGCGTATTCTTTAAACCCTTCGTTATTCTTCTGAGACATACCCTGCAGCTGGGTACGACTCAGAGCCATATCAACGTTGAACTGATACTGTTTAAAGAATGCGTCCCCAAGATCTTGCCAATTCTTGATATCTGAGGACTTGAGCTTGGTGTACCACTCCAGTGAGCCTCCGGACAGACTGTCCTGGAAGAAGTACATCCACAGCTTTTGGTCCATGGTGTATGCAGAAATCTTTCGGACAAACGCTTGCAAATGAGTCTCGGGGCAGGAACTCCCATTATATCGATCAAACGTGGGCGCTTTGAATTTCCGCGGGATCACAATCCCCTCCACTAGCCCCATGTTTGACATATTGACCACCCCAGGAGTGGCATAACTCTCCAAAGCTCTGATTTTCTCAGCCAGCAGCTGAATCTCTTTGTTCTGTGGTGGGGCACTGTATTGACCAAACGGTTCGTTGTGCATGGAAAACTGATCGGCTTCTCGGTCTTCCTCTCTGTCATCTTCAACCCCGAAGAATGGAGGGAATAGACTATCCTTCAGATTCTGACCAGGTTGACCACCAGCAGCACCAAAACCTCCAGCGTTGTTCACTACACCCACGGTTGTTCTTTTACCACCGTCTCGAGAACCACCTAGCCCCTGGTTGGAGACACCATCCAGGTTCACACCACTATTTGCCGCTGAAGTCCGCTCGAGCTTCTCAACTTTGTCAGCTAGAGCTTTCTGACCAACTGCAAAACCTTGCATGATGTTGATCAGCTCGGTCATCTTGTCCTTCAGCTCAAGAATATCTGAATTCGGGAGATCCATTAGTCTGAGAGTATTGCGTCGAGTAAAGTATCTATGAGGGCGTGTTGAGTGCAAAGGTACAATTCTGCGAGCACGAGCAATGATTCCTGAAACAATCAAGCATGTTAGAACTGATACCTGCAAAATAAAACACAAGTTATTATGATCATGCATGAATGCAGTGTTTATCCATATGAGGAACACTTTATCTCTCGATCCTGATTTCATCGAGACATGATAATCCGGCATCAATATTCTGACATTCATCATTTGATTCATCATACAGATCAGAGATATATGATTTAGCAAAATACCCCCAACCATGTGTGTGTTGTGTGAGTGCATACGGTAAAGCAAATAAAGCTTGAAGACTAATCACTGAATGAAAATAACCATCACATAGCAAAATGCACAATAAGTGCCATAGTCATACATCAAATCAGATACAAATCTCCAGAATCAGGAAAGAAATACAAGCAAATGAATTCCGTCAACAATCCTGACGGTAATCCACACAAATGATAAAGCTAGCCTGATGAGGGTCCCCCAGACGGCCCTATATCATCAACCATCTTCGCGAACTCTGCTGCGAACCTGAGCTCGGTATTCTCCTGCTGTAATCTCCCCACCTCCTTCTGATGGATCTTCATCTGCCTGAAGTAATGATCTCTCTCAGCAATGTAATGATCTCTCTCGGCGATGATCTTCACATTCTCTGCTTCCCTTATCTTCAGTTTTGACTCCCATTCAGCAATGAGAACCCTGACTCTGTCATCCCTCTGATCCCTCACGAGGATCTGCCTCCTCTTCTGATCTTCGATGACCTTTGAGGCTCTGGCTAGCCTTTCCTTAGTGATGTCGTGCTCCTTTGTCGACGATGCTAAGGCTTGGCTGATCTTCCCATAGTAGGCAGTATCCATCTCAAAGCGCTTTGCTTCCAGGGCATGTCGCTTGTCTTGATCTTCCATTCTTACTTTGATCTCTTGATTAGCCATCTGAATCCGAGCAACACTCATCTCCAATTCAGCTTTCTCTGCAAGCAACTGATCTCTGGCTTTCTTCATCTCGAGGAATTCTTCCATACTGACAGAAGAACGCGGACCCTCAATCAAAGGACACCCAGGATCACCTCCCGGAAATGGTAGATGTGTGAGCTCTATCCTCTTCCGAAGCCAATCATCAAATAGAGGGAAATACCGGCTATTGACCTTGCCAAAAGGAACCTTGCCCTTTCGCTGAATGTCGCGCCACTCATCCAATACTTGCCTCAGCTTGGCCTGATTGCCCTCAATCGGGAAGTAAAAGGACCCCTGAATCTCTCGTCCAAGAGGAGGACCCTCCACAGCAAACCCCATCTGTCTCCTGAGAAGCACCGGGTTGTAATTGACGCAACCCTGAACTCCCACAAGAGGCACATTGGGAAGACTCCCACAACTGCATATGAAATCCCGTCCTGCCATACCGTTATGAGTCCACACTATATCAGCAGCCCGCAAACCCATCAATCTGAATGACCACTTGACAGTCGGATCGAGATGAGCAAAAGCACCTCGGGAAGGCAAATACCCCATAAACCACCTGAATAGCATCTGAGCACAACATCGGATCAGACCACCACGCCGCTTCTCGTTCCTGTTATGAACCGAGTAATAGACATCTCTAATCAGAGTAGGGATAGGGTTCCTCTGCATGAACAATCTGATAGCATTATGGCCGACAAAGCTCTTCTGATTAGGAAATAGAATGATCCCATAAATGCTCACAGCAATCAAAGCACAGACCGTCTTCCAATTACCCAAAGCAGCATGTTCCTTGGCCTTAGCCTCCAAGAAACTCAAGTGAAAACCAGGTAACTTGCCCTTCTCCTTCAAACCCTCCTTGGTCATTTCCGGACTCAAATAAAGAGCACGGGAAATCCCAAGGATGTCAGGCTCCACCCTAGTAGCATGGAAAGGAACCTGATCACGGATCTGCATACCCAGGATGCTAGCATAGTCCTCCATCAGAGGCCCCAACAAGTAGTCCGGGAACACAAAACATCTCAGACCCGGGTCATAGAACTGAAGAAGAGTATGAATGGCGCTTCTGTCGCTGTCAGTGAGCCTGAAAACCATCTTCAGAATACCACCATATGACTCTCTGAACATCCCCACATGGTCGGGTGTAATCAATGCTATCATATCTCTCAGCTCGTCAATCTCTAGGTTGAAGAAACTGTAGGCAACATCATGCTTCAAACCGGTCCTCATGTCGGAGCAAAGAAATCTATCAACCAGGATCTCAATCAAAAATGTCCCTGCATATGGATAAACATGTGTTAGATGCAGATAAATGCAGAATGTGATGATGCTGATGAATGAATGCAATGCATAGTGCCATCCTCCGAGTCATCTGAACATCTGTTGCTCTGAATCACAGCCCTGATCTCTGAACCGATCACAACCATCTGAAGGAATATGTAACCACAAATCCAACTCGAGGGTTCCGAAATAAACGGAAGATACATCACCATCATCATCAAACAATCTCTGAACAGATACCCACAATCCTCTGAATCGGCCTGGGGAATCCTGAAATAAACGGATCCCCACTGATAAATAACTCGGACAACACTTCGGCGTCTCTGAAACAAAGGCCCATAAATCCGACTTATAAATATGACTCTGGAACCAATAGTCACCATCTGAACATGCATCTGTACGAATCACCCTCCCCTCACAGGTAAATTCTAATCAGGTCATCCTAAGGCGGATAACAGTCTCGACAATCGGGCAGAGATACTCAATGGGTTTGCCCTTTTGGGTGTGCCATTGTAGCTCTCCTGAGATCGTCTAAACCAAAGATCCGGGAAATGATCGGTCACCAGAGTCAATAGTTCAGATGAAGTGACACAACCAAAGTGGAGTACCCCACAAAGGAAGAGCACTATCAAATAAACCTCGTCCGGCTTGCGGTACATCACATTGCCAAGCACATGTTGACCTAACATGAAGGAGGCAACGTGAGACCACACTAATCCTAGGTGTGTACTCGGGCCTGGGTTTTAGCCCCACTCAGAACACCCACCCCAAAACAGAGGAACCACCTGAACAGAGGACAGCAGAATGATAGTATGATGCATGCAGATATTTATGCAAATATATACACAGTCAGAATAATAAATGCAATAAATAAAGCGGCACAAGCAACCTAAACTATCCTAGAACGCTAGGAGAGACTCGCTTAGGGAAGATGGACCAGCACAGGTCAACATCTTGTAGTCCCCAGCAGAGTCGCCAGCTGTCGCATCCGCGAAAAACAACCGGCGGGCTGAAACAAAAACAACACAGAGCCGCCACCGTGCGTTATTTATCCCAAAAAGGGAAAGGAAACGCTCAGAGTAAACCTGGAAAAAGCATGGTCTCGCGACCAAAGAGAATGGGATCGGGAGTCGGTTACGCAAGGGGAAGGTATTAGCACCCCTCACGTCCGTCGTACTCGACGGGATCCACGCTCTAAAAGAAAGAAAAGGTTGCTAAACAAACATCACACACACACACTGAAGACAACACAGGTGGGGTAAAAGAGGAGAGGGCTCGCTAGGACATCGCGTCCTATGCCTACGTATCTCGTCTGGAACGAGAAACAGAGCTGCCGTAGTTTGGCTCACGCACGCCAAACAAGACACACACAAACACGGGCAAACTTGGAACCCGAACGCCAATCGCTGGACTTACATTGGCTTCCGAACCAAACAAACATAATCAGGATACGGACAGCCAATCGCTGGGCTTACATCCATATCCTGACACACAAGAGGGTTAACAAGAAAACACACACAAAAAAGGAAAAAAAGTGCCCGGAGAGACCTCGCACGGTCTCCTGCCTACGTACCTCATCTGGTATGAGGATCAGGGCGACGTAGTTCCCCTGAACGGGAAAGAAATTCTAACCAGATACAAAGGGAGACACACTACTAAGGAGCTGGACTCGAGCCTAGATGTTATCATGCATCATTGCCCTATGTTATGGTTTCTATCTACCTGCACAACATCAAGCTAATCCTAACCAGGAAAAGCAAAACACACATGCTCAATCAAAATAAAGCAAACATTCACAAGTAGCACACACTATATCCAGTCAAGTGAGGCTCAAACAAGGGTGAGGCTGCAAGAGCAAGCCAGCTGTACAGGGTAGTGTTCGCTCTTAACCCTGACATTGAGAGTCAGGGTGAAGCAGATGAAAGGTGAGTGAAGATGAGACTTCACAGCTCTTATCCCTGGCCAGGGAGAGCTTCAGACAAAGGAGCGTGGGTTCAGAAAGTGGGAACCCTTCTACACTCAAGACTCTGACTCAACTGATCTTGGGTTAATGTCCCAATGCATCAACACAGTGGTGTGAGCAGAGGGACGACTCAACAAGAATAGCAGGGGATGGATTGCACATCCCTTGGGTTCTGCCAATTGCCTTAATCAAGGTCTTTTCCTGCTTGGGGACAAAAATAAACAATCACAATCATTGCCTCTTAAGGAGGACTTCAGACAGGTGCCTGGCCAAGTAACAGGCCAGGCCTTCCAGACTACATGGAGATAAGAGAGTCTACCTCAATTGGTTTATACAACCAAGCAGCAGCACAGCAAGTTCTCAAAGAACTAAAGCGACTATGGTACCTGAAATCAATCTACTTCAGTCAGTATACCAATCACCAAGTCAAAACAAACAGTATAAAAACCAACAGACAATGTGCAATCAAACAATGCAATGTGCAAAGCACAATCAACTCAAGTGAGCCAAGCACAAGCTCAAAGCAAGTGAGCCAAGCATCCTACAAAACACACAAGTTAGTTCACAACAATTAACCAAATTCAATCAACTTGAACTAACATCCTCAAAGTATTTGCTTCTTCAACCTGAAAATCACATCCAAACGTGAGAAACAAGACCACTAGGACAAGCCTAGGGTCAAAAGAAGATGAAAAATTCAAAACAGCAAGTAAAAATTGATCAAAACCAAGATTTATCAAGCAAGAAGAGAATCCAATTGGTCTCACACCAAAACTATGTACCAAATCCATTTCATATACAAAACATGCCAAACTATGCACTTTGGAAACACATTGGAGCAAACAGAATGATCACAATCAAATCAATATCAAAACAGCTCAATAAATTCCACAAAAAATTCAACCCTAAACAGAACACATTGAATGAGTAGCATATCAAATTTCAGGCTATTTGGACAAGTGGAAGTAGGGAAATTAAAATCAGGAAGTCATGGTATGCAAATACAAGCTCAAACAATGCCACAAATCATGTGTCAACTTTAGCCAAGTGCAAAACATAAATGGCATAAGATAAATGAACCACACCAAATACAAAATGAAATTAAACATGTTAAGAATCAATCCACCAAATTTCAACTTCATATGATAAGGTATGAGAATTTTAGAAGTCATGTAAGTTGATCACTCAAGAAAAACCTAAAAATGACTAAACAGAAAACAAAAATTCCAATCAAATAGGAAATGTATCAACAAATCCTACAAAAAACTATGGTTAAACCTAACATACAGATGGAATCACATGCAAAAATTTAGGGCAAAAGACATAGCATAGGCATGGAAACAAAATTCATGAACATGGCATAACATAGTGTGACACACATTTTCACACTCAACTTGATCACATCATATCTTTCAATCCAGAAAAGAAAAATTAGCAAACTATACATCAAAATCACCAGAAAAGAGTCAAGAATATGCATGTAAAATTTCACCAATTTTGGATAAGGCATCATTATTTCATGATCAATATGGCAAAACATACACACAAATGACACATTCAAACAATCCCTAGGCATTTTATTTTTCCACACGTGCACAAAAATATTAAAAATCACCATAAAAAACTACACATCATAAGGAGAATGGTGAAAAAACTCTCATCAAATTTGGACTAAAAATGAAGAACTTATGAATTTTTTAAGATGAATGATCAAATGAAATGAAATTGGAAAAAAGAAAATGAAATAATATGAAATTAAATGTCACAATGGCAATTTTGTAATTCTGAAGCGGCCAGGGCAAAACGCCGCGTTTCATTTTATTCGTTGGCAGCACGCTATTGGCTGGTGACCGCGGGAAACAGCCAATTCAAACTCAAGCCAGGCCAGAAAGATCAAACACGCGTTGGAGCGTGTTCTTGGAGTGTTCATCACATAAAATTCCAGAAAATCACATATGAACAATTTTTCACTAAAACGAACAAATCATACATCGTTGGAACCGTCTAATCACGTACAATCACAATATCCACATGAATTTGTCCAGAAATCAACACACAAAGAGATTCGATCAAAAATAGTTTTGACATCTAAACTTAAATTCCAGATTTCTTCCTTAATACTCAACCAAATTCAACGATTCAAGTTTCATTCTACTCTACACTAGGAGATCTATCAAAGCCATATCATGATTTAGAGAATTACTGAAATCGAAATCTGACCTTATGATGACGGCAGTGATGAATCCGTGTGTTTCCAAGTCCAAAATGCCAAAACAGATGATGCTTGATGCTTAGGAAGGTGAATGGAAGAGTTCTTGTAGCTCAAAGCAACTCCAGCTCGAAGAACTTTCAATTTGCCATGGATGATCAAGCTTTCAACAGTCCAATTCCTCAATGCTATGGCCACGATTTTGTTGAAACAGATGTACACAAGGTCCTGCAGAAGAAGGATCTAGCAAGAAACAGCACAATAGATGATGATTTCAATGGAAATTGTGGAAAAAAGTTTGAAAAAGTTTGAAGGAAATTGAGAGGTTTTGATGAAAAAGTTTGTTAGATCTGAAATTGTGATTTGTTATTATGCTTTTCTGTTATGATTATCCTTTTATACCAACTCCTAATCCAAGAGTTAATCACAATTAGCAAAATTGGAGTGAATTAGCACAAATGCAATTTATGTGTAATGGCCAAAATATCCTTTTCTAAATCAGCCAATGCAACAGTACCAAACCAGTCCAAGCAAGTTCTATTTGATGTTTATGATGTGTTGGAATGAGTTTTGTATGCAAATGCCTTGTATTTTGGAAATTCACTATTTTTCCCACCAATTTTCAAAGTGAACACTTGAAAAATGACTTTTTGCTATGATGATTTTCAATGAAATGTGATGATGCATCATGAAAGTACATGTCAAATATGGTTTGCTCAAAGAAAGATCACCCAATTTGGCCATTCCATTCAAAAGTTACGCCACTTTGAAAATCAACATTTTTGGAAAATGATTTGATCATAACTTGCCAACCACACATGAGAAATGAGTGTTCTTGGACTTTTTGGAAATGGGAGAACAAGATCTTCAACTTTCATGTTGAACAAATTTTCATTTGAAGCATTTTTGGACACGTAATTTTGAGGAGGAAAAGTTTCCATTTTTGGCAGTTTCCAATTACAGGTCACCTGCTATTTTTGGAAACTTTTCATCTGACTTTATTTTCTTCATTCTTGATGTTTGAAATGTCAAATGAAACTTGTTTAGACATGAATGAAGTGTCTCTAACTCTCTCCCACCTCCAAATCCATCAATTTAGGCACAGTTGACCACAGTTGACTTTCTCAATTGATAGATGAATCTGGCTATGCATTGATCAAGTTGAGCCTCAAACTCCTGATGAAATGGCTCAATGATGTAACCCTAGCTTCCATAAGCTCAATATAATCATGAAATGATCCCCATATCCATTGTAGACCCCATTTCCTTGCCAAGTCCTGATTGGCCCACTGCAGATGATTAAACTGATTAGGATTGACCAGTGGTCAAAACCCTAATCCCAAGGTATCTGATCAATCTCTTGGATGATATCAAGACCATGATGATGATGATGTATCATTGCAACCAAGATGAAGCTCAATCTCCTTGAAGAGCCATGAAACCCTAATTTGAATCACAACCCTTAGATGATTAGTGATCCATCCAATGAAACCCTTAGCTTGAATCTCAACCTCTTTATCTTCTGATCAAGACTTAGGAGGATGACTTGCACAATGTAACCACATGATATGCAAATATGCAATGACTAATGACCTACAAAATGATATGTCATATGTTAAGCTAGTCCCAAGAGAGGAGGGCAAATTTTGAGGTGTTGCATATTGCATATTCTTTCTTTCCTGATTCATCTTGCTGACCCAATACACAACCCATGGAATCATCAAGCACAGTCAAATACATAATTAACGGTCTCCCTTCCACAGGCAGAGACAGAATCGGAGGCTCGGACAGATACCCTTTGATACTGTCAAAAGCTTTCTGGCAATCCTCGATCCAATCATGACGCTGATCTTTTTGGAGGAGCTTGAATATAGGCGCACATGTGGCAGTCATGTGGGATATAAATCTAGAAATATAATTCAAGCGGCCAAGAAAACCTCGGACTTGCTTCTCAGTTTTGGGCGCAGGCATCTCTTGTATTGCTTTGACCTTGGCAGGATCAACTTCAATACCTCTTTCCCTGACAATAAAGCCCAATAACTTGCTGGAACAGACTCCAAATGTACACTTGTTCAGATTCAGGCGGAGTTTGTACTTCCTCAAATGCTGAAAAAGCTTCAACAAGTGTTCTACATGTTCAACTTCCGTTTTCAACTTTGCAATCATATCATCAACATACACCTCAATCTCCTTGTGCATCATATCATGAAACAAGGTAGTCATGGCTCGTTGATACGTGGCTCCGGTGTTCTTCAAACCAAAGGGCATTACTCGATAACAGAATGTTCCCCAAGGTGTGATGAATGTTGTCTTCTCCATATCCTCGGGTGCCATTTTAATCTGGTTATAACCGGAAAATCCGTCCATAAATGAGAAGATATTGAATTTAGCCGTATTGTCTATCAACATATCAATGTGTGGTAGAGGAAAATCATCTTTCGGACTAGCTTTATTCAAGTCTCGATAGTCCACACACATTCGGACTTTTCCATCTTTCTTAGGCACATGCACAATATTGGCCACTCATTGAGGATATGTAGAAGTCACCAGAAACCCCGTATCAATTTACTTCTGAACTTCTTCTTTAATCTTCACTGCCATATCTAGATGAGTTCTTCTGAGCTTTTGCTTCACAGGCACACACTCAGGCTTCAACGGAAAGAAATGTTTCACGATATCAGTATCTAGACCAGGCATGTCTTCATATGACCAGGAAAAGACGTCGACATATTCTCGTAGCAACTCAATCAACCCCTTCTTCACAGACTCTTCCAGGAGTGCCCCAATCTTCACTTCACGAACACAATCTTCAGACCCCAAGTTGACTGTTTCCAGATTCTCAAGATGTGGCTGAATGATCTTCTCCTCGTGCTCAAGCAAACGGGTAATCTCATCAGGAATCTCTTCAACATCATCTTCTTCTGCCTCAAATACAGGGAAATCAAATTTGGGAGATGGTGTTGGATCATTATGTTCAATGGGTTTGATCAACCTGCATAATGATTTTGAGTATAAAAGAGATTTCATAATTCAAGCAAGGCAAATCATTATGCAGATGAAAAGATTGATTTTATTCTCTTTTTAAGGTTTTATGGTGATCACCAATTTCATGTAAAAAAGCAAAAAGGAAAAATAATTGGGAAAAACAAACATTTAACATGTGATTATTGAATGAATATCATTGTATTAATCAAAATGTGCCAACAATGTCATCACTTCTCCTTTTGGCATGGGTGAAGGGTTTTTAAGCAAAATCAACACATTACGTGGACTTGTGGATAACTGTTGGAACATCAACAGCGACCCAATTATTGCAGATTCCTCCAGGGATGACAAAGTTGCCAAGATCTTCCTCTTCATCATCTTCCACAATGGCAGCAGCCTCTTGATCTTCGACAGTGTGGATGAAACCACCACTCTGGAACAGCCCACGCTCATTGGAAATACCGGAAGAATACCCTATGCTAGCTCGGGATTTATTATCTTTCAACTTGATCATTTGCCCCAAACCAGTAGTTGCACCATGCTCAATGGCCAACTTTGCATCGTTGTAGGAAGCAAATGAAGAAGGTCTTTTCCTTGAAGGCTCAGCAATAGACAAGGCTTGGAACGGAGTCCCAATCTCATCCTCAACATCTATATAGGAAAAGGAAGATAAATGGCTAACCAAGAGAGCCTTCTCTCCCCCTATCACCACCAACTTCTTATTCTTAACGAATTTCAACTTCTGGTGTAGGGTGGATGTCACAGCGCCTGCCTCGTGAATCCATGGTCTGCCCAACAAAGAGCTATAAGACGGGTGGATATCCATGACCTGGAAAGTGATCTGGAAATCACTAGGTCCAATCTTGATCGGGAGTTCAACTTCACCGATCACGGTTTTCCGCGATCCATCAAAAGCTTTAACTACCACTCCACTCTGCCTCATGGGAGGCCCCTGATATGAAAGTTTGGCCAGAGTGGATTTTGGCAACACATTAAGCGATGATCCTGTGTCCACCAACACATTGCACAAGGCGTCATCCTTGTAACTCGTTGATATGTGTAGGGCCAAATTGTGGTATTTTCCCTCCTCGGGAAGATCAGCATCACAAAAGCTCAAATTGTTGCAAGCGGTTATGTTTGCAACAATGCTATCAAACTGTTCAATGGTGACATCGTGATCCATGTATGCCACGTCCAACACCCTCTGCAAAGCTTCGTGGTGTGGCTCAGAATTTATCAACAAAGATAACACAAATATCTTTGATGGAGTTTGTAGCAGCTGATCAACAATGTTGTATTCACTCCTCTTGATAAGCCTCAGCATCTCATCACAGTCCTCTCTTAAAATGCCAGACTGGCCAACCAGGACAGGAGCTTTCATAGATTTATCAACAACAGGGTCAACACCCTTCACAACAGGATTATTCGAAGAATAAGTCCCCACGGGACTAGCAGGATTAACAACAGTCTTCTTCACAACGTCTTCATGGGGTTTCGGTTGCGCCGAGAAAACACGACCACTACGGGTCACACCACTGACGTCAGAAATGCTTACTACAGAAGTTGAGGGCAAAGGCACCTCTTTCCCATCTTCTAGCATCACAGCGTTGTATCTGTAGGGAACAACCTTGTCAGATACGTACGGGACAGGGCCCGCTGGCTTGATCACAAGAGCTGGAGATACCTTCTTCCTGCTGCCATCATATTTGACGACAACAGGCTCTGGTATTCTGAATACAGGGGATATAACATCAACTTCATCCTCGTTACAATTTTGAAGTATTTCGATCATCCCCTGATCCAGCATCTCTTGGATGTCCTTTCTAACTTGTCGGCATCCTCTTTCATTGATAGTGCACACCTAGCACCTATCATGGTCATGCTCATAGTGACTGTATCCACACAACAGTTTATGCATCTCGACCAAAGATTGCCTGATATCATTAACATACAGGACTTTTTATTTGCCAGGGCAACCCTGGACCATATTCACAGCAGCTTTCCCATGCTCGGGCAATGGGTTCTTCTTTACATTAGGACCTACGTCCTCGAAAAACAATATACTGCTTCTAACAAGGTCTTGCACCTTGGTCTTCAACGGGTAGCAATTTTCCACGTCATGTCCGGGAGCACCGGAATGATATACACAGTATAATTCAGGCTTGTACCACCACCGAGGGTTGGTTGGTACAGCGGGTGGGTCTCGTGGAGTAATCAATTTTTTATCGATCAGAGAAGGATAGAGTTCAGCATATGTCATTGGAATTGGATCAAAAGTGACCCTCTTCCTTTCGTAGCCGGTGTTGGTGTTATTGTTGTTTTGAGGCTGATAGGCTTGCTGTTTTGGACGATGCTGTTGTTGATATTGTTGTTGTTGTTGATAATGTTGAACTTCTCTAAAGGCAGGTGCTATATGAGCCACCTGGTGTTGGCTGACGGTAGGACGCATGTTCTTCCTCTTCAGAGAGGGCCTTCTTTTGATATGGGAGGATACAGCATGTGCCTCTCCCTCTTTCTTCTTCACAAAGCTCTCATATCTCTTTGCTGAAGAGCCTTCATCTCTAGTCAAACGTCCCTCGCGGACCCCCTCTTCCAGTCTCATTCCCATATTCACCATCTCGGTGAAATCTGAGGGAGCACTGGCAATCATCTTCTCATAATAGAAAGAACTTAAAGTCTTCAAAAAGATCTTCGTCATTTCTTTCTCTTTAAGGGGTGGCATTATCTGAGCTGCCAGCTCACGCCATCTTTGGGCGTACTCTTTGAAAGTCTCTTTCTCTTTCTGGGACATCGCCCTCAGCTGGTCCCTATCAGGAGCCATATCCATATTGTATTTATATTGCTTGACGAAGGCCTCACCAAGATCATTGAAGGAACGGATGTTCGAACTCTCCAAACCCATGTACCACCGGAGAGCAGCACCAGACAGACTATCCTGGAAGTAATGGATAAGTAGTTGATCATTGTCTGTTTAAGGTGACATCTTGCGAGCATACATCACAAGATGGCTGAGCGGGCATGTGTTTCCCTTATACTTCTCAAAGTCAGGTACTTTGAATTTGATAGGGATCTTCACGTTGGGCACAAGGCACAACTCAGTAGCACTTTTACCAAAAAGGTCTTTACCCCTCAGAGTCTTCAGTTCAATGCGCATCTCAAGGAATTGGTCTTTCATCTCGTCCATCTTTTCGTAAACATCTGGGCCCTCAGATGGCTCAGAATGATAGATGGTGTCTTCCACTCTGGGTAAGGTGTGCACAACGGGAGGTGGCACAGAAAGGACCGGGCTAGATGCCGGCAGAGAAGCGAGAGTTGGAGCAAACCCCTCGGGCACAAAGTTGGCAGGCATTCCCCAGGGGAACCCGGCTGGCATAGTAGGCGCATAATGGGGTGTTGCAGCAGGCACAATAGAAGTTGTAACTTCATATATAACCGTCATCGCGGGAGGAGTTGCAGGAGTAGGCGAAGCTTGGCTCTGAGCGGCCAGCACTGACTCCATCATGGCAGTCAGCCTAGCAATCTCGTCTTTCAGTTTCCGGTTCTCTTGCTCTAGATGCTCCATTAGTCTTGGAAGATTGGCTCTTGTGTTATACCGATGCGTCAGCTTGTCTTCAAAATAAATGAAGAGCAAAGAGTTAGACCATTGAGCTGAGCAAAACCTGCTTATGCATATGATGCATGCAATGTTTGTGCATATGATTTGTTTTTATTTAAGGAACTTTATAGAGATGTATTTGCAAATATTTGAAAATATTAATCTTTTGAGACATATATGGAATGCATATAGCAATAATATTTGGAAAACTTTTTACACCAATGAAGTAGTACAGTTTTGGTAACCAAATACAATACAAGAGGAAAGGAGAAATAATATCCTATGGAGCCCTAGAAGCAATCGTCCAAAGCTCTCGAGATTGGAAGATAAGCTGCACGAAGCCTCTTCACCTCTCTCTCATAAGCTGCTTCCATATCTGCCTTCTCCTTGGCGAGCCGATCATACTTCCTCTTCCAAAACCTGGATGACTGGGGAAGAAGAGAAGTAACCATATCATCAGGCTCATCAATAACCTGATGCTCTAGAAACTCTATCACTGCATCTTTATCTCTGAGCTGCTGAAGTAGTTCCTTTCGCTCACGAACCCATGCACGCGACCGATCTTCATCTCTCTACTCCTCTACTCCTTGGTTAGGAAGGGTTGAAGGCCCAACCATAACCATAGGTGTAGGTCTCGGATAGTCATATGGCATGTGGTACTCGAGAGCCCTCTTCCTCACCCAAGCGGTGTAGGGTTCCAAAGCAATGCAATTCTTCAAACCAAGCTCTTTCCATCCCTTCCTATGAACTTTGCGCCAGGCACGGACCATCCTCTCCTTCAAGTTCTGGGGATCTTTACCCTCTTGAAAGAACACACCTTCCAACAGAATGTTGTTAGGTTTATCCTTTAAGGGGAACCCAAGCTGATGGCGAGCTAAAATAGGGTTGTAGTTAATTCCACCACATGTACCAAGAAGAGGCACATTGGAGAACTCACCACAAGAGTCAATAATCTAGACACCATCATACACACGGTTATACCAAAAGATACCATCATTAGTGAGAGACATAAGTCTCGTAGACCACCGTAGACATCCTTTGTTCTCCTTGAAGGCAAGCGTCTGTGGCAAGTGCGAAATAAACCACTTGTACAACAGAGGCAAACAACACATAATGGATTCACCGCCCTTTGCATTCCTCATATGCAAAGAGAAATAAGTGTCACCCAACAGAGTCGGAATGGAATTAAGAGTAGAGAAAATCCTAATAGCGTTCACATCCACAAAATTGTCGATGTTGGGAAATAACACTAGCCCATAGATGAGAAGTACAAATATGGCTTTAAAGGCGTCCTCACTCATGGCCTTCCCAAACAAATTAGCTTGGGCAATGAGAAAATCCGATGGGAGACCTTGAATTCCACCTTTGGTAGTCATATGAGCAACAATCTCATATACATCCATGTGAAGCAAGTCAGCAATCTCTTGGGAACAAGGAACCCTCTCCAAGCCACTGAACGGCAACTGATCCAAGATAGGTATACCCACAAGATAAGCATACTCCTCAAGTGTAGGCAAAAGTTGGAAATCCGGAAAAGTGAAGCAACGATACAGCGGATCGTAGAATTGCACTACTACACTCATCAGACCTTCATCCACCTGAGTAGAAAGAATAGACAGAAGCTTCCCATGACGAGCTTTGAATCCAAGGGATCTAATACATAAGATGTCAAACTCCTTAACTCTTTAAAGTCGGGTTGTCTGAAACTGTACTTCTTCATATTCCTTCTTTGCTTATCCATGTCTGAAAATTTGCAAATAGACCTCTTAAGTTCCTTGAAATTTTTTATTGTTGATGATATGGATGCAAATGAATGCATGAATGCATGGATGCAACAATCACACTCAAGGATCAAGCAAGTCACGCCACACAAAGGTCACGGGATGGCTCAAGTCATCCTCAATATCAATTATCCATTTTGGTGGATTATGGTTTACACCTTATCAACACCCAAGTTCCATTGATATTGAAGATATAAGAGAACGGATCAACCGCGAATCAAGGGTTTGTTGCAAGTCACGAGCATGGAGTCTCGGTCAAGAACCATCCAATAGGAATGTACTATGGTTAAACCTGACAATCATGTTCTAAAAAGGTCCTCATAGTCATCATCTCATCTTTTGGATATTATCGGATAAAACGACTACTCGTATTCCAAAAATATTCTCAAGAGAGAAAAGCTTGGACAAATATTGTCAGAAGCGGTCCAAAGATCAGAAAAAAGAATGTCATCACCAAAGAGCCATATGTCTAATGGGTAAGAGAAAGAGCTCAAATAGTCAAGATCCCTTTCTTCTTTGAGTCCTCATCATTCACTCCAATACTAGAGCCCGAGCCAATATTATGAGAAGATGTTAAAAAGCTCACAGATAAGATCAAAGAGCTTGAATTGGAGAATACTCTACTACGAGCCCATCTCAACCAAGCCAAGCAAAGAAACGAAGACCTAGAAGATGAGAGTAAGCAAATTAAAGGGAGTTTTGAGAATATCAAGAAGAGGATAAGGGATGAAAATGGTGAAATAGAATGGGTCAGTGGTGCCCTCTTAGGAGCTAATTCTAAGCTCAGTGGTCGCAATGGTGAGTTGGATTGAGCTTGACATGTTGTCCAATATTCAGATAAGACTTTAGATATATCCAACTTAGCCAAGAAGGATGCACAAAGTAACTATGAAGCTAAAATCCTTAAGTTGAGGAAGACTATCAAGGAGTATCAGGATTACTCATCCCGTGAGCAATTGGAAAAAGACAAGATACATCGAGTCTACCTTCAGGAGAAGATTCAATTAGAAAGAGCTTATGAGCAAATCGAAAACATGAAGGCTGGGACTTTTGATGAAGTTTACCAAGAGCTGAGAAACAATTGCAAACATTGGGAGGATGCCTATCGAAGAATAGAAGGTGCCATAGCTGAAAGGGATGCCATCATTAGGAACCTGCAAGGTCTCTATACATAATGGAAGAATAAGTACGCGAGCATGGCCATCTTGGCCAACTAAGCTCTTTAGTATTTCCCCAACAAGATGAAAGAGGCCAATCTAATCATGTGTCCAGAAAACACTCCTCATCAAGTCTACAACTTTGTAAAGTATTGCAAGAAGACTTTGGTTGAACTTATTGCCGATGTTGAAGCTCCTCGTAAGACTCAAGTAGTCACTTTCAAAGTTACCTTGTAATTCGAAGTGTTCCTAATTGTAGCGGGGTATTCGTTACCTTATGGTTTATTGACTAAACCAAAAGTAAACATACAATTCGAGTCGCCACCGCACTTTTATTTATCCAAAGGAAGGTTAAAAAGTGAACAAAAACCAAGTAAGAAGTTTTATCAAATCAAAAACTAATAAAAAATATCAGAGATCTAGGTAAGGGGGTTGGTTATGAAATGGGAAGGTTTTACGCACCCAAAACATCCTTAGTACTCTAAGGGAACCCTTTTTGCAAATGTGTATTGTAGGTTGGTATTTATGAAAATATGTGCAAAAGATTGGGGGGATGAGAAAAGAATATACATCATATTTATAATTTTGTTGTTTGAATGGATGAACCCATTGCTTACGTACCATCACAAAGGTAGGATCAAAACCTCGTAGTTCGGGGTAAAAATCTCAAAATATTGGTGAATTGATTTAATCAAAACTCTTAAGGTCTTTTATTATCAAAGGGAAAAACTCAACCTAAACCAACAATCCACCATGTGAGGAGAGCTTCAACATACTAGTGAGGGATCAACCCTATAATAAGTATGGAAGACTTATAGTCCAATCACTAAGGATAATGTGAGGTTTACATCAACCACTATGATAACTCAAACCTATGGCTAATGTTTATGAAAAGTTTTAACAAAGGTGGCCATTGGAACCACAAAAACAACTTAAATTGAGTTGTATTTACAAGTTAAGTGTATTTACAAAGTGAGGTCAAAGTTGAATTAATGTTTATTCACAATGAGTATTAATGAAAAGAGTTTTAAAAAAATCAAAGGCATAAGGCCTAGGTTTCTAATTTGAAACAAAGTCAAAGTTTGCACTTAAATGAGTTTGGCTTGGGTTAAAGTGGAGAGAAGAAGAGAAGGGCTAGTCCTAAAGCATGCAAAGATAAGAGAAGAGATAAAACCCTTGGAGTTCCTTTTCTTGAGATCATAAAGATGATTCAAGATGCTCCTTTCCTTTGGACTTAGCAAACAAACAAGCAATCACACAATATTTGGATTCAAGCTCCTAGGATCTCCATTTGGCTTGTCTCTCTTAACTTGGCTACTCATGACAATGGTCCTTCTTACTATCTCAAGATGGAATCCCTATCACACAAGAACAAACATCAAAAAGTTCACAACACAATAAGAGGAATGGACAAAGAATGAGTTTAGATTAGGGGTCCTTTGAAGTCAACTTTAAGATTTAGCATTCTAAAGGCATGAGGCCTAGTTGCTCTTCAACAAGTTTAGCATTCTAAAGGCATGAGGCCTAGTTTCTCTTGAACTTCTTTAAGCATAGGTAAGGTCCTAATTCTAAGCTCTTTCTCCTTTTTGCATTGGGTTCACTCAAAACAAAGACAAAACATACACAAAGCAACAATATGTTTATATACAATAATGAGCTCAAATGAGCAAAATGAAAATGACATAAACATAAAATATGAGCTTAAGTGAGCAAAGTAAAAAACAATATAAATAAATGAGCAAGAAATAAATTACATTAAAGTAAATTGCAAGAAATTAAATGCTTGAATTAAAGTTAGTAGTTAGTAGTTAATGTTAGTGTGTCATAAGACAATTTAGCGCTATGTTAAGCAATCGTAAGTGGACCAATGTAGTAGTCACACCTATCTGAGGCCGGTCAATAAAACTATAGGTAAATAAACACAAGTTAGAGATCATGACTAGTAAGCCAAGCTCCTACAACTTTCCATGCCAAAAGAAAAGAAGAAAGGCCTTGTATGGACTTTAGGTTTTTTGCTTGACCAAGAAGCAACCTATCTTGGACACAAAGCAACTCACTTGATCTTTGATCAAGTTGAGTTTGATTTGGATCAAAGAAGGTTAAGCCTCTCATATGTCAAGACCAACCACAAGTCATTAACTCATTGGCTAAAATAAAAAGAAGAAGATGAAGATGAAATGAAATGGACAAAGAAATAAAGTGTCAAACACAAAAGGTCTAATGTGAATCAAATCATCATCAACCAATGGTAAACAGAAGAGAAATGAAGATTAGAAGTCAACAAGTCAAATGTATTTTTTTGGTACTTTTTGGAATTAAAATAAATGCAAAATTAAAATGGACAAAATATGGTCAAACCTCAAATTCAATTCAAATCAACTTGGATAAGTCCAATTAAATTCTCACAGGTCTAACATGGTCAAACAAGGTTTGACAAATTTTCTCAACAATTTTTGAAAACAGAAACTATTTTAAAACAATTAAAAACAATGAAAAATAACACAAATGAATTAAAATCTCAAATCAATTAAGAAATTGATGAGATTGTTTTTCATAGACTTGTCATGATCCATATGTGTTAAGAAAATATTTTTGGATTTTTCAGATATCAAAAAGTATTTAAAATGAATTAAAAACTATTAAAAATAAAATAATTCACAAAAAATATTAAATGAAGTCACAAAAATAATTAAAAATCAGATTATGAAACTAGATTTTTCAAGAATTTTTTTGCCATTGATCTCATATTTTTGTGACTTCAAATAAAATAGTTATGAATTTTTGAAATTAAAAGGAATTAAAAGAAATAAAACAGAAATAATAAAAATAACAAAAATCAAGAGCGCTTGGATGATTTTCGTTAATTGACGTGGCATCATCCAAGGGCTAAGAGGCGCTGATGTACCATGTTCCAAAGTCAAGCGCGCAACACACTCATTTAAAACAAGTCAGCCAAAGCAATGGACAAGATTAGATCATTTGGCCAAGATCCAAAGGACCAGACTCATCCACGTGGGGATGGTGTTGGAAACCACCATCTTCTCCGGGCAGAGAACAAACTTCGGCCACCACGCGCAGGTTTTTGAACATTAACCAAAATACAAAAGCCAGGTACCAAAATGAAGTTGGGGTGATGTACATCACCCCTATAACCTTAGATTTTCCTCAAAGTCTCTATTGAATGAGAAATCTGAGCTTGAAAATCAAGGTGGGCAAACTGAAATATCTCAAATCATGAAATTAAGACCACCACTGGCCTGCCTCTTGCTCGAGGACTTCAGAAAACAATTCAAACTCAAGCAATTCACATCATGGAGCAAGATTTAGATCAAAACAGTTTGATGATATACCTTTGAAGTACAACTTTAAACAGCACGATCTGCTCAAGTTCTTGCTTCCAATTTGATCTTGAGATGATGAGGATGCAAGGCTAAGGAATTAAAACTTGAAGATCAACTAGGGATGTTGAAATTCAAGCTTGAAATTGAGAAATAAAAATTGGAATTCCTTTGAGTGAGGTTAGGATTTGAATTTTGCAGGGTTTCAGATCACCTTGAGGTTGAGATTTGAATGAGCAAGGCCATGTATTTATAGCTGGAGATGAGGCATTGAGGTTATTTGCTCGTGTGCATGAGAATTGGGTCCTCCATGCATGGGCCTGTACAGGCGCATGTGAGGCCCAAAATTGAATGAAATTGCAAGATGAGATCATTTGAAGATGGTTTGGACGTGCACATGGCCCGGCATTAGCTTGCATTTCAAGTTTCAATGTGAATTGCATAATTGAACATAAACCTTTAGCTCTTCGAAAGTCCCACATGGAAACTCCAAACATGGTGGTGTGAGTAATGGTTGGAAAGCTCTTGACATAAGGAACAAAAGCTATGTTGGGCAAAAATCCATTTGTAGTTTGGAAATTTATGAAAATTGGCCTTGAAGTTTGAGGTACAAAACATGTCTAGGTTTCCTTTGAAGTTTTTTTACCAAAAGTGATCAACTTCAAGCGCTTCGGCTTCATTGATGAAAGCCTTAAATGGAAACACCTCCAACATATAAGTTGTATATCCTTTCAAGATAATCAATTTGGACTTAAATTTTGCATCATTTGGATTTTTTATGAGAAAGTTATGGGTACTTGAAGTTGGACATTTTCAAAATTCAATGGTTTTGGTCCTAAGTGACCTATAATGTTTTGTATTATCACATGTGTTTATTTTAGGATTATGAAATTTTGTCCAACATAACATTTGAAGTATACATATTAATCTTTCCAATTCAATTGGTCTCACCTCAAAATCATGAAAAATAAGGAAGTTAGGTCCTTGGGAAGTTGACCCAAAATTAGGGTTTTAGTCAAAATGACCTATAATGTTTTGAAATGAAAGATGACCTTACAAGTTTCAAATGGATTTCTGATGAACATTAAAGTTGTTCATATGGTTCTTCAGAACATGTTTTATCTTGGGGTCATCTTCATTTGACAAACACGTCAAACGTTAGGTCTCAGGGATCCTCAGTTTAGTCAGATGACTTGACTGGTCAACTTCTCAAGGCCAAACTTCAAATCTTGATGAATGAATGATTGAGAATACTCACATAGGCTCATATATGCATAAAATAATGAATGGGAGAACTTACCTTGATTAAATTTGATCATAGGTTGAGATTGCTTCATGGGCAAGGCACAGTCAAAGCACAGTTGAATTAGGGTTTCCTTGGGAAACAAACCTCAAGCCCTTTGGGTTATATTGATAAAATTGGCAAATTGAGATACTTGGGAGACATATATGATGATTAGGAACTTTGTGGACCATTTTCATGCTTGTTCTCATCCTCAATTGTCCACTTCATTAAGCATAGGAGCCTCCTAGGAGCAGGGGATCACATGATCACTTGAGCTTCAAAACAAAAAGAGTTAGTGACATATTCTTGTGCTTTTGGTTAGTAAACAAGTAAGAAAAGCAATACAATACAATTCAAGCATGCTTGGTGGTCTCAAACCACTCACACAAGACCCAACCCTAGGGTAAATGAGCCACACATGTTATGATCCTTGAGGCAATGCAATGAGCAATGATGCCATGAGGGATCTTAGGGTCAAAATTAGGGTCTTACACTAATTCAAAGAGGTTTGTCACTTTATCTTTCATGTGCTTGTACTTGATTCCAAAAAATGATGAATAAAATGAGTTTCATGTTTCAATTTGTGTGTTTTTCATTTTTATGATTACAATTCCAAATAACAATCTTAGCAATAAATAACAAGATTACTAAAGAGATTTTTCAATAATAAAAAAAAATTACAAACACTTTCATGCATCATTCATATATCATATTGCATTTCATGAAGACAACACCAATGAACTCACTATTACTTGGACTTTTATCAAAATAACTAGTGTCACTAAGCTGATTACCCGACATCTGTTTTAAACTAAAAGCATGTCACAGATCACCATGGAAGAACTGCAGAGATGACAGGAAGCAATAAGCATGAAAGTCAACTAGCTGAAGACTCAGATGAGCCTGATCATGGAAATCCTATAGGCAATGATGAAGAAGGAAGGAAATCCCATGCCAATTGTTGTACCAGAAGTAGTCATTCCCGTGAACATGTCTGACTCTACTCCACATCAGGAGTTGCCTCGTGGATATCATCCATAACCTAGACCTGCAAGACCCCTTATCAACAGCCATTTCCTATTCCCCAACCAAGGCAGAGGAACCCAGTGCAGAGTTAGTATCCAAATCAGCAGCGAAACTTTAATCAGCAGGGTAGACATGGACCAAGAAGGCCTCCAAAGTAGTTTTATCCAATGCCTATGTCATACGGTCGACTTCTCCCTACGTTGCTCAGTAGCTCGACGGTTCAGCTAAGGGAAGCTAAGGCTCTTCCAACACTTCTTCCTCTAGACTATGATCTAAATACCAAATGTGTATACCGTTCTGGGACATCTGGACACTCAATTGAGAACTGTAAAAGCTTCAAGCACAAACTGAAAGACCTGATTGATTCAAGGGTTATTATTTTCACACTACAAGGCCTGAACATGGTGTACACTCACATGAGAGCACATATGCAATGCCATGATCAATGCAAGTGGAAGCTATGGTGGATTTGAAGAGTCTACATCAATGGGAAGAGTTTGAGAAGGATCTCCATGAAGATTGCCATGTCAATTTTTGCAAGCATAATAACTCTAGTCTGTAGATGGGAAGTGAGGCCAATTACGCTAGTATTCATTAGTTTGGTCAATCATTTTCATGTGTAATTTTCTTGTTTGTCATTTTGTAATATTCACTTGTGATAAACTTATTGGTTTTTGAATAATAATGACATTGAAATAAATATGCATATTTTTTAATAAATCCATTCGTGTTCACTCATACTTTATTTTGTTAGCATCTAACTTTTGTTTGAGAAAAATCAAGAAGAGAATGATGAAATTAAAAAAACATGAAATTACTACACGTATGCTTTTGAATAAAACCATGCTGATGATGTAAGGCATTGCTTCAAATCCCCAAACACCGGAGGTAGAAGTAAGATAATCCCTAGTCAACCCCGTTCGAGCCAAGGAGTAGGAGTTTCTTTCTGAACATAAAACCCTCAATATTAACCTGGGGCAGGGTAGTCGTCAGTTAGTTTGGCCACACGTTCAAACTTCAAAAGAGGAGTGTTCTATATGAGGATCAACCATACCATATCCCTCATGAGAGGTCGGAAACTACAAATACGTAACTGTTGTCCCTCACCAGTAGAGGAACGAGGCAGTCACAATATCTTCTGAAGTTTTGGCAAGCAAATCCCTGATATTGTACACAATGTCACGACCTCAGGGTTTGCACATTATCACACCATAAACAATAACAGGATTAAAATAACAGTATGATAGTAAATAACATAATTAGTTGTTAACCCAGCTCGGTGCAACGTCACCTACATCTGATGGCTACCAAGTCAGGAAGGAAATCCACTATCACATAATTAGTTTGAAGTCCTGAACAACCTCGGGTTTTACAGAGTTCTCACCTAATCTTTACTCGTGGAAGTTTCTATCTAGGACACTCCTAGATATGAGATCCCTCTCACTTCCCTCAACCACACGACAACAAACAATAGACAAACACAATCCACTTTTGCTTAAAAGTTTATGAGGGATTATTAGTTTCACCTCAATACACCTGGTCCAATTCAAGTATCAAGGAGATACTCGAATCGCTCACACAAAGCACACACACGAAACCCTAATGATAACAATATATTGTACTACTTTGATGCATTCTTAGGTTTATAACTACTCTTTAAATATCAATGAAGAGGCATGGGCTTTAGTCTTGATTTGAAGCAGATCCAAGATCTTTGCACAATCTTCTAAAAATATGAGCTCAATCAAATCAGATGTTTCCTAAAATGTCTTGACATTGTTACTTCGTATATAAGTCAAGACACAATATTCTTCAGGTACCAGGAAAACGCTCAATAATATACATGAACTAAATCTTTAGAGAATCTTTAGGTAAAACATTAAAGAGACTAAATCTCACAAGATGCTTAAGCTCGGTCACGCTGTAATGTTGAAACAACATGTCAGGATATCTTATTTAACATCTGTCAAAAATACTTGTTATTATAAAATGCAGCCAATCACAATATGTCAGACCTAACAATCTCCCCCTTTGGAAAATTGTGGCTAAAACAATCTTTGCAACGACCAACAGATAAGAAGATTAGAAACAAGGATATACATCAGCAAGAAAACATACGACATCCTTTTTCACACAAAACACCATAGGCAGACGCAGCGAACAACATGTGTCATACTGTATAATACAACCAAATTTTTTCCCTTTTAGATAGGATGTCAGGACATTGTTCCTGACATATGAACATCATGAACAACATGAATACAAGTTTCAGGCGCTCCCCCTGAGTATCAGGCGTAGGAGCTGAGTTACCCCAAGGGTTACTCCCCCTCCATACATGCACATGCTCCCCCTCAAGGAGTAAGAGGGACTAAGAGGCAGAATGCAGTACACACTACAAGCAACAACACCATACATACTCCCCCTTTTTAGCCATAAAGTTGACAAAAATCATACTAACCAAAACATCAATGTTAGCAAAACAAAGTCAAGAGAGTTTACAAACCAAACAAACCCAAGAGCACTTTTAAAGTGAACACAAAAAATTATCCAAGTCATATCCCACAAAAGAAACAAAAGAATAACCAACACACAAAATAACTATAGAACTTTAATCCTCATCACTGCTGGTAGCATCTTCATCATCACTTGCGTCATACCCAACTTTATTTTCTTCTTCCTCATCTGTTCCATCACTTTCCAAATCTCCTTCTTCTTCAGATAGGGCCTTAATCAACATTTTAATCTTGCTTTTCCTTTCAGTACAAGTTTTTATAGTTTCATCCAAGGTCTTGCAGGAATCTTTTAGCTTTGCTAGGATGCATATTCTATTAGTAGGCCTTGTAGGAGTTTGTCCAAATGTCATGACAATGTTTGGGACATGTTTCCCAGTGAACAACTTATAATGCAATGAGAGGGGAGGGTCCCTTTTGCATGTACTGTTAGAGTTGATTAAGATACTAGGGTGTTGACTCATGATAACCCCATAGACCAATGATGGAAAGGCTATTGGCATTTTCACAGCATAAGAGGCATCATGCTTTATAGTTTGATCAAAAAAATAGGATCCAAAATCAAAATTTGACTTGGTCCCAACAATATAGATAAAATTACCTAGCCTAGTAGCTATATTGGAGGTGTGATTTGTTGGAACCCAATTTGCAGATCCAATTCTATGGAGAACAACATACTTGACACTCAAGGCACTAGCAGACAATTTCCCTTTCCTTGGCCATTCCTTCATTTTCTTAGTAGTAATCTCTCTACAGATGACATTTTCAGAGACTTCAATTTCAGCTTGTTCTTCTTCATTTCTGCCCAAGAACCTGTTGATTACTTCGGGAGAAAAATCCACACATCTTCCTCTGACATACACTTTTCTAAACTCCTTGCTCCTCTTGTTGTCACACTTCTTGGAGATGTTCATAATAAATTCTTTGACAAGCATTTCATAGCACTTGCCAAAAACTGTTACAGTTTTCATTAATCAAGCTTTTTGAATCAGACTCAACACCTCATTACATTCAAAAGTATTTTCCCCCAATTCCCTTTCCAGTGCTAATATTCTTTGATAAACAAATTTCCATTCTTCAACATTCTCCATGAAGTGAAATGAAATGTTGTTAAGTGGAACTTCAGGAATATTAACTGGTATCTTCTTCCCTGAGGCTTGCTTTCTAGAAGTAGAGATGATGTCCTGAACATTGTGTTCTACATCATGATCAGATTCACTAGACTCAGAGGGAACTCCTTCCTTTTCAGGGATTTCTTCTTAGATACAAGAGTCACCACCTTACTCCATCTTTTTGTGGGACCAACACTTGCTTTGTTCCTGACAGATTTGAAGGGTGTGCTACAGGATCCAAAAACTTGGCATTTCCTGTTAGTCAACCTTTTAGCTATACCAAGAGCCAGTCTTTTCCCAATAGGAACATCATAAGAGTCCAGTTCATCAACATTAACAATGTCAGTAGATTGATCATTTTTCTCAACAAGGTTTTTATCTTTGTCATCCAACTCATTAGTCATTTCTCCAGACCTTTATTTGTCTTGCGATTTCTTAGAAGACAGAGTAGGTGCATTCACATCAGATTTATCTTTGGGTTTCTCAATATTATTATTAGGTGGGGCCAAGGATGTGGAGACATCCGACACGGCATTTGTCTTGGGGTCAATCCCCAACGCTTGACAGATTAACATAAAATATTCTTATCAACATCATATCTGTCAGCAACGATCATGCTCGATTTACTCAAGGTAGTTACAGATCTAGGTCTATTGCTGGTTTCATAGGCTTCAACATCTTCCATAATAATTGTCACAATGGGACAATCTTTAGACACATCAACATTAGATCCAATGTTGATGGGATTGAGATACAAACTAGTCATGGACTGGGGTTTCTTCATTATAGTAGGGGGTTCAAGACCATTCATATTTCTAGCAGTCATGGAGGGAGTGGAAAAGGTACTTGCTTTAGAAGGGTTGTCTTTCCTTGAAGATGAAGTTCTAGCATTTCTCATAGGAGTTGCATGCACAAGGACGATCGAGAGGGGAACAACATCAGTAATGACAGATCTATCCCAGTGCCAATATTTATAGGGTTTGATTGATCTTTGGAGTGTTTTCTTTGAATGGAGACAGAAGGTTGTAACATTTTGGAGGTTTTCGATAGAGAGGATATTGAGAGATGAAAGTGTTTGAGAACAAGTTTGAGAGAGAGAATGCAAAAGGTAGCGTGAAAGTGGTTAGGGTGCAGTATTGGGAAAATAAGAAAAGGTTGTAATGATAGACTTTGAGTTTTGTGCACAATTAAGTGGGGGGAAGAGAAAATTTGATTTCCATATCTCCACTTCAGTAATTACTATAATTCTTCAAGCATGCAAATACCCAATTCACCCCTTCATTTTTCAAACTGATTTGCATCTAAAGCTTTAGTAAAAATATCTGCTAGTTGTTTCTCAGTAGTTACATGCTCAAGAGTGACAATTTTGTCTTCCACCAGATCCCTAATGAAGTGATGACGGATATCAATATGCTTAGTTCTGTTGTGCTGAATAGGGTTCTTGGAAATGTTAATAGCACTTAAGTTGTCACAGTACAATGTCATGACATCTTGCTGGACATTGTATTCTTCTAGCATTTGTTTCATCCAAATTAATTGAGAGCAACTACTTCCTACAACAATATATTCAGCTTTAGTCGTAGATAAGGACACATTATTTTGCTTCTTACTGAACCAAGATATGAGATTATTTCCTAAGAAGAAACATCCTCCATAAGTTCTTTTTCTATCATCAGCAATGCCTGCCCAATCTGCATCACAGTATCTTGTAAGCAAGGAGTTTGTATTGTGAGAATACAATATTCCTTATTCACTAGTTCCATTGATATACTTCAGAATCCTTTTCACTTGAGTAATATGACTCATTTTGGGTTCAAATTGATATCTAACACAAACTCCTACAGCAAATGTAACGTCAGGTCTGCTAGTTGTGAGATAAAACAGACTACCAATCATACTCTTGTACAAACTTTGATCTACATTTACACCTTTTTCATCTTTGGTTAGTTTCAAGTGAGTTGGTGCAGGTGTCCTTTTATGGCTAGCATTTTCCAAGCCAAACTTCTTTACTATATTCTTGGCATACTTGCTTTGAGAGATGAAGATAGTGTCATCCATTTGTTTGACTTGGATCCCAAGAAAGTATGTCAGTTCACCAACAAGACTCATTTCAAACTCAGATTACATCTGCCTGACAAAATGTTGTACCATCTGGTTTGAAATCCCTCCGAACACAATGTCATCAACATATATTTGAGCTATCATGAGTTTACCATGCTCTTCTTTAACAAACAATGTTTTGTCTATTCCTCCTTTTCCTGTATCCATTGTTAACAAGGTACTTAGTGAGCCTTTCATACGAAGCCCTAAGTGCTTACTTTAATCCATAGAGAGCTTTCCTTAGTTTGTAGGCATGATCTGGAAATTTGGGGTCTATGAACCCCTTGTGTTGTTCAACATAGACTTCGTCATTCAAGTACCCGTTTAAAAAGGCATTTTTCACATCCATTTGAAACAGTTTGAATTTAAGTAAACAAGCCACTCCTAACAGAAGTCTTATTGACTCAATGCGAGAAACAAGGGCAAAGGTTTCATCAAAATCGACCTCTTTAATTTGAGTGTATCCTTGAGCAACAAGTCTGGATTTGTTTATGGTTACAATCCCTTTTTCATCAGATTTTTTCTTGTAGATCCACTTTGTGCCAATAACATTCATTCCTTTAGGTCTAGGAACTAAGTCCCATACTTCATTTCTTATAAACTGACCTAATTCCTCTTGTATTGCATATCCAAAATTCACCGGTCAAGGCTTCCTTCACATTTCTTGGTTCAAATTTAGAAACAAAGCAAGCATTTGAGATCACATCTCTAGATCTAGTGGTGACCCCTTCATTAAGGTTTCAAATAATGAGATTTGTTGGGTGATCTTTCTGAATTCTGATGGAGGGACCTTTGTTGACTTATGGGTTATTTGGTTCATTGCCTCCTAATTCACTGTCTGATTCAATAACTTCCTCATTTTCAGGTGAGTTAATCTGCTGAGATGATGTCTCAATATCTTCCTTAACATCAATCCCTTTTTTCGAGAGATCATCATCCACTACCACATTGATGGATTCCATCATGACTTTGGTTCTGGAATTAAAAACTCTATAGGCCCTGTTGTTTGTAGAGTATCCCAGAAATATACCTTCATCACTCTTGGGGTCCATCTTTCTTCTTTGTTCACGGTCAGCTAGGATGTAGAAATTGCTTCCAAAAAGGTGAAAGTATTTGACAATGGGCTTTCTTCCTTTCCATAATTCATAAAGAGTAACGGAGGTACCAGTTCTTAGAGTGACTCTATTATGAATATAACAGGCAATATTCATTTCTTCAGCCCAAAAATGAGAGGGTGGATGCTCGGTATAAAGCATGACTTTAGATGACTCTTGTAGAGTTCTGATCTTGCGTTCAACAACCCCGTTTTGCCGAGGGGTGATATGAGAGGAGAACTCATGACCAATACCTTCAGAGGAGAAAAATTCAGCAAATCTGCTATTTTCAAATTCTTTTCCATGGTCACTTCGAATTCTGATAATCTCACTTTCCTTCACTCTTTGAATCCTTTGACATAGATCTTTGAACACCTCAAAGACATCTGATTTTTCTTTGATGAAGTTCACCCATGTGAATCTTGAAAAATCATCAATAACTACATAGGCGTACCTTTTCCCTCCAAGCCTCTCAACTTGCATAGGTCCCATTAAGTCCATATGAAGAAGTTCTAGAACTTTTGAAGTCGCCTGATGTTGTAACCTTGGATGTGACATCTTGGTTTGCTTCCCAATTTGACACTCACCATATATTTTATCTTCTTCAATCTTGAGTTTTGGAATACCTCTTATGTCTTCTTTTGACAAAATATTTTTCATGCCCTTCAAATGTAGATGTCAAAGTTTTTGGTGCACGGGTTAACTTCGTCTTCTTTGGATATTAGGCAGATGGAAGTGTAGTTTGTGTATTTAGAAGACCATAAGTAACTGTTGTCTTTAGACCTGATACTCTTCATTAGAACTTCATTTTTCTCATTAGTGACAAGACACTCTGATTTTGTGAAGTTAACTTTAAGACCCTCATTACACAATTGACTAATACTAATCAAATTAGAAGTCAGCCCTTTTACCAATATGACATTATCAAGACTTGGGAGTCCTGTACAGGCTAGTTTTCCAACCCCTTTAATTTCACCTTTAACACCATCTCCAAACGTGACATAGCCGGTTAAGTATGACTTGATGTTTTCAAGGAATTTCTTGACACCTGTCATGTGTATGGAACATCCACTATCAAAATAGCAGTCTTCTCGAGTTCAAGCTCTAAGAGAGGTGGGAGCTATAAGGTTGGTGTTGATAGGCTTGGGTGTCCACTCTTTCTTTTGATTAACCCCGGGTTGTGTTGGATACATGGGATAGCCATACAATTTGAAACATAAGGGATTTATATGACCATATTTTCCATAGACATCTCCAGCATGATAACTTTCCTTTAGTTTGGGAGTTCTTATGACTGGCATGATGTTGAGCTAGAGGTTTAGACATAACAGGTTTAGACTTCTTCCATGGAAGAACAAAGTTGGTTGTAGATGATTCTCCTTGGCTGTGCAGAGATTTATTTTTAAAGCTGAACCCTCTCAGATCTCCAACTACTTTTCCAATTTGCAAAACTTCATCTAACATATTAGATCCCTTGTTTAACATTCTTATAGTTTTTGTCATGTTGTCAAGCTTGGAAGTCAACAATATCACCTCATTTTGGTGATCAGAGATGGTGAATTGAAATCCTTCTTTTTCAGCCTGCATTTGAGATATAATTTTCTTCTGTTTTTCTCCCAACTGGCATACTTCTTCACTTCTGATGCAGAGTTCTCTGTAGGATGCATCCAGTTCCTCATAAGATAGTTCTTCATCACATGAATCTCCATCAGATTCATCCTCAGGTTCACTTTCAGAGTTATCCTCATCTGACCAAGAGACAGACTATCCCTTTTTTTGTTTCTTGAGATAGGTGGGACATTCGGCTCTAATGTGTCCAAATCCTTCACACTCATGACACCGAATTCCTTTACCTTGATTGGATCTCTCTTCAGTTCTTGTTCTTTTCTGGAAATCATTAGTATTCCTGATGTAAAAAGGGATGTTCTTGACATTTGGTCTTGACTTCCTGTCAATTCTCTTTAGCACCTTGTTAATTTGTCTTCCCAGAAGAACTATAGCATTGGTCAATCCTTCATCAGTATCCAAGTCACATTGGTTTTGTTCATCTTCAGTGTTGGATACAAATGTTATGCTCTTGGTTTTCTTTTTAGATCTGTCATTAATGCCCAATTCAAAGGTTTAGAGAGACCCAATAAGTTCATCTAGTCTCATGGTTCTGATGTCTTGAGCTTCCTCAATAGTTGTGACCTTCAGGTCAAAAAATTTAGGTAGAGACCTTAGAATTTTTCTCACCAGTTTTTCTTTTGACATCTTTTCTCCCAAGGCACTAGATGAATTAGCTATTTCAATAATACTCGTGCGAAAATCATGATTATTCTCATCATTTTTCATCTTTAGATTCTTAAATCTGGTGGTAAGAAGCTGAAGTCTAGAAATCTTCACTTTGGATGTGCCTTCATGAGTAGTTATGAGGATTTCCCAATCTTCTTTAGATACAGTGCAAGTATTTATCAGCTTGAATATATTTTTGTCCACCCCATTGAATAGGGCATTCAAGTATTTGGAATTTCCAAGAGCCAATTAATCTTCTTCCTTAGACCAGTCCTCTTCAGGTTTCAGTTCAGTAGTAGCCTTCCCATCTTTGTCATTCACAACAAGATGTTCCCATCCTCTAATAACAGCTTTCCATGTCTTGTTATCCATGGATTTTAAGAAATCCACCATCCTTGCCTTCCAATAGTCATAGTTGGATCCATATAAGATGGGGAGTCTGTTGATAAATCCTCCTTCCTTATCCATGGAGCCATAAAGTATCGTCCTTGAATCTCACCCAGAAATAGAGCGGGATGCCTGCTCTAATACCAATTGAAATTCTGGAAAGCAGATCCCTGATTTCGTACATGATATCACGACCTCAGGATCTGCACATTATCACACCACAAACAATAACAGGATTAAAATAAAGTATGACAGTAAATAACACAATAAGTTGTTAACCCAGTTCGGTGCAACGTCACCTACATCTAGGGGCTACCAAGCCAGGAAGGAAATCCACTATCACAGAATTAGTTTGAAGTCCTGAACAACCTTAGGTTTTACAAAATTCTCACATAATCTTTACTCGTGGAAGTTTCTATCTAGGACACTCCTAGATATGAGACCCATCTCACTTCCCCCAACCACATAATAACAAAAAACTGACACACACAATCCACTCTTGCTTAAAATCTTCTATGGGGTTGTTAGTTACAACTCAATACACCTGGTCCAATTCAAGTATCGAGGAGATACTTGAATGGTCACACAAAGCACACACACGAAACTCTAATGATAATAATATATTGCACTGCTTCGATGCATTCTTAGGTTTAGAACTACTTTATAAATAACAGTGAAGAGGCATGGGCTTTAGTATTGATTTGCAGCAGATCCAAGATCTCGGCACAATCTTCTGAAGATATGATCTCAATCAAATCAGATGTTTCCTAAAATGTCTTGACATCGTTACTTCGTATATAATTCAAGACACAATATTCTTCAAGTACCAAGAAAATGCTCAATAATATAAGTGAACTAAATCTTCAGAGAATCTTCAGATAAAACATTAAAGAGACTAAATCTCACAAGTTGCTTAAGCTCGGTCACGTTGTAATGTTGAAACAACATGTCAGGACATCTTGTTTAACATCTGTCAAAAATACTTGTTTTTCTAAAATGCAGCCAATCACAATATGTCAGACCTAACACCTTCAAATCAAACGAACAAATGTCACAAGATTTGTTTCAAAAAAAGGGAACAAAAAAATAAAAATAAAAGGAAGTGAGCTCTCTAAGTTGAAAGCTAGAAAATAAGTGACTTATACAAAAATTAGGGCATCCAGGTGGATTTAAAATCTGAATCAGTCCAACAAAATCAGGGAAATAAAAAAATAGAGGAGCAAAAGAGGAAACAAAATAAAATCCTCAACAAGAACAAATTCGTGTGGCTACAAACCAAACAGAATAGGGGTGACTGCCACTCCAAAAACCTCGTTGGTTTATCATTTCCACTATCCCAAATCCATTTTGGAAGATGAGCGCGTGTATCAGACTAACTGGACATAAGACTGAAGAACATCAAGGATAATGGATGGGTTAGATTAAGTTTTGAGCCATAAATCCTTTGTTTCTCGAACCGAGAACCAAACCATATTACAACCCTCAAAAGACCTAATTGAAGTAGGGTTTATTTTGAAAGCATACTACAGCCAGTAAGGTCGTGTTAAAACTAACTCCTAAACAATTTACTTGTCATTTGTGTTGGCATCTAAAGCTACGCGAAATATACCGGAGTGCATCGCACGCTCAAAGATACAAGAGAGTCGCCATCGAACTTTATTTATTCTCGAAAGAAAGGGAAAACATCGATAAAACCCGGGGGAAGAGAAAAGGGTAAGAAATTCAGTTAAGCAAGGGGAAGATATTAGCATCTGTCACATATGTTATACTCAATGGGAACCATTTTGAATGTTCTTTACAAGAACGAGTGTTACTATCTAAGGATTACTCACGAAAGGCGGAAAAAGAGGGTTAATAATTAATGTGCTCGCTAAGGATTGAGGCCCTTGTGCCTACGTATTCTCACTGTGCAATGAAAAGGTCAGAGCTCCGTAGTTCGTGGAACTAAGACGGATGTGTTGGTTGTTTTTAATTAACAATATTAACGTTCATATTCTATTGTTAACTTGCTTGTATGCTCGAGCATGGGAGTCTTAAGTGTTTTTTTGTTTGCGATAGAATGGATGAACTCAAATCGCACTCTAGTAGTTAAACATTGTTTTCTCACACATGGAGGCTTAAGCTTCGTTCACGGTAGAACGAAAGTAACACGTCCTTTCTAAAAAGGTTTTAAATTTAAATTGAAGCCCAAAGGAAAAATTGAGTTTGATGAGGTGAGTTTGCTTTTATTCTGAAAAGAGAGTCATGATTTGAATCGTACTAAAGTCCATGAATGGAGATGAATACAATGAGCAACTGTGGCATCCATTCCATATCCAAACATATTCAGAATGAGGATAGGAATTCTCCACTCTCACCCCTTCTCCATTGCTTAAGGTGTCCCAACTCTACTGACAACTTTTCACATATCAACACTTTCTCTCCCTATTTTTCTATTTAAAACAAATAAAAAAACCTTATTTTATTTTCATTAATTCCATTCCTTCCCCCTAAACTCATGGTAATTATCTTCTCACCACACTAATAATATTAAAATTATATTTTCATCCTAAAGTATCAAGTTCATCTATTTCTCTATTAATTTTGTTAGACGAGGGGGAGGGGGGGGGGAGCGATAGATCCCAAAATAAAAAAATTTACAATAACTATTTAAAAAATTTTAATGACTTGCGGAAGTGACCCAAATCGAATCGTCTAAACCGATCTGCTATCGAAAAGCCCAAATATGCGTATATCAAATTAAGTTATGATAATGAGAACAAATTAATCAATATACTTTTAACAACAATCACTTGAATGCTACAATAAAAGTGAAGTCTATTTCCAATGAAAAAAATACACAAAAACGTAATTCAGGCAAATTACCGAACACCTTAGGTGCAATCAATTTTGCTTAGAATTTTCTATGGTTTTGTTGATTTTAAAAACTAACTACAATCTAATGGATTGTAATCAACACAACAAAACCGTTTTCAAAATGTTATCAACAAAAGTTTAACCAAATGTATTGATCCCACAATCTACGAATTCAATAATTTACAAATGAAAAATGAGTGAGTGAGTGAGAGAGAGAGAGGGAGAGAGAGAGAGAGAGAGAGAGAGAGAGAGAGAGAGTACACAAATATTTGTTAAGGCAGTTCACTAATCAGCCTCGCTATGGCTATATCTTCCCTCATATCCAAATGGAATTGAGATAATCAATCTTACTTCATAAAATGTTTACAAGAGAAATGTAGCAATACAATCTCACAAACCCTATATTTGATGTTGATTCTAACACTTTCTCTTTCCTTGATATGAGCTTGATCAAGTCAACCAACAATACCAATTTGATCCACTGTCTCACACTACTCCTTTGCAAGAAACCCCACTCTTCAAAACTTTCACTCGATCGAATCTAAATTGTGAATTGTAGTCACCCAAGATTTACCAAGATGATCCTCTGGTTACCGTTACTCCTTTGAATGAACCCACCGTTCTTCGAAGCTTTCACTCAGCTCAATCCAACTTGCATAATCTTGTCCAAAACCTTTAAATCACCAATTGATCTTGAAGGAAAACCTCAACTTGGTTTTCTTATTTGAAACCCCTCAAAGATTCTAAACCCAATTTACAATTCAACAACCTAAATAGGATGTTATCAACTCTGATTCTAGATGGCACCCAAACAAAAAAAAATTATGTGTAATTTATTTGTATGTATACATAGAACATAGGTTGAAGATGAAGAGAACTCTTTATAAATTCATGGTTTCCCCCTTTTGAAATGATGCATGTATGAAGTATTTATATGTATGCAAGTTGGAGGCAAAAGGAATGCAAAAGATTTGAAAAAATTATGATTTTTTGGAAAAGAGCATCGTATATGTCGACCTATGTAAGTTATGTGTCGGCACTTTCGAAGCATGTGGCGACATGTATAGGTCATACGTCGACTCATAGAAGAAAATTTTCTTCTATGTATCGACCTGAAATCCCTCCACAATCGGCACATCAAATAGAAGCTAAAGGCTTTAAAACTCATCAACATATGTCAACTCATACCATACATGTGTCGACTCATAGAAGAAATTTTTCTTCTATGTATCGACCTATATGTTGCATGTGTCGACAAATGCATAAACATAAGGGACATACTTAAAAACTTAACAATATGTGTCGACTCATACAACGTATGTGTCAACACATAAGCATGTGTCTTGCATAAAAACACATTTTTGCCAAGTAGAATCATTTTTAACCTTTTCTAAATCATTTTCAAAATGTTTTTATGCTTCCTAATGCTAAGATGCACATTAAGACTCATAGGATGCCTTCCAATATACATAAACACTAAAGTATCCTAGTTTGGACATCATACAAAATATATCTAATGGGAAGTTTCACTCACATACTCCACATCTTTTATAATGGTAAAACTTGAGACGATGTGTTTCGTATCTTCATGAAGGCTTCCCTTGAATGTATGTGTCCGAACTTCATCTTACAAATGATTCTCCCCTTTTGTCAACATGAAAAAGAGACAAAGCAATCCATGAGAAGTATCTTATATCACACATATACTAATATAACACACAAAGGCATTTGCAAAGATAAAATCATCAATAAAACAACACTCGCATAGAATGATGTAAATATTAAAAATGCCTAAACATAAAAGCAATTTAAGCTACAATATACCATAGTTTCCATAAATCATGTCAAATAACATATACAATAAACATGAAATATGAAGGATATAATGCAATAAAAAAATCTTGAGTTACTGCAAAAGCGACACGCTTACGTGATATATACATTTGGTGTTCTCGAATTCTGCACACACATGTGCTATAGCAAGGCGATTATTTAGATTTATCACCACTCAAACCAAAAACATAAATGTTATCATAAAAATGACACACTACACTAATTTTGTTGAGATTATAACATGTTCAAACATATTTCATGCCGAAATAGATAAACAACAACCTCACATATATCATGTAAGAACTAATAATAGATAACATGCTTATACACAAAGAATATATTTTCAAGTATGGAAGAAGAATAACATGAAGTCACTATAAGCATATAAATTGAAATACATCAATTGAAATTTTTGAAAGTGAATATTCATGAAATATTTCATACATCAAGCATATTAAGAATTTGGGACATAGACAACATGCAAAAGTAAAATGCTTGCTTTCAAAGAGAGAAAATGGAACAATATTACCTTATGTATAAATTGATGAAAGATGCGCTTGTATGTGATTGAACTTCCAAGGAAAGTTAGATCAAAAGTATATAAAGTGCATGCAACAAATCATATTTAGGCAAGATTTGAGATATCAAGTATGACCAATTCCCTTCGAATGTTGAAAAATGATTCAATCGCAAGAGGTTTTGTAATGATATCTACAAGTTGATTTTTGCTATCAACATGCTCAAATACAACATCTCCTTTTTTAACATGGTCATGTAGGAAGTGGTGACGTATCTCAATATGTTCCCAATGCTTCAAATATGCAAGGAAACCTACAAAATAAAGTGAAAAATGATTAAACTATACAGTTTTTACACGATAAAACTAAAAACCAAGTATCTATACTAAAATTAAGGTTTTCCATGAAATTTAAATTAAACCAAGTGAAAAGGGCTACAAAATACTCTTGATTATATACAAAACTTGACCCTTATCAGTCAGTAGAAGTCTTATAGTGGTGATGCATCTAGTATTCGATGTTATCACTATAAGAAGATGGGTCATACAAGAAAAGTATGCCCTAGACGCCTAAAAGTTCATGGAGGTAAGGATAATGGGAACACAACCATTGTTCAAGAAGATTTCGACTCATCTGATGTTCTTGTGGTTTCAAGCGACGACTCAAGTAAAGAGTGAATTATGGATTCAGGTTGCACTTGGCACATGACTCCAAACAAAGACTTGTTCAAGGAATTATGTGATAAAGATGATGGATCTGTATTGCCTGGAAACAATAATGCTTGCAAGATTGTATCTGTTGGATCTGTGAGATTCAAGCTCCATGATAAGTCAATAAGGTTGTTGGTTGAAGTCAGATATGTACCTGACTTGAAGAGAAATTTGATTTCTCTTGGTGAATTTAACAAGAAAGGATATGTTTCCCAAGGATAGAAAAGTATTCTAAAAGTCATGAAGGGGTCAAAGGAAGTCTTAAGAGGCGTGAAGAAATAAGGTTTGTATACGTTTAGGCTGAAGTTGTTAATGGTTCTGTAGATGTTGCATCCATGAAACCTTTGTCGAAGACAACAATTTGGCACATGAGATTGGGCCATGTCAGTGAAAGAGGTCTGGTTGAATTGGGGAAACAAAATCTACTTGGTGGAGACAAAGTCGAAAATTTGAATTTTTGTGAACCCTGTGTACTTGGAAAATCTTGTAGAGTGAAGTTCAATAAAGGCAAACAAAGAACACATGGATCCCTTGATTACAACCATGATGATCTTTGGGAGGTGTCAATCACATTCAGGAGCAAGGTATTTTCTATCCATAGTTGATGATTATTCCATAAAGTTATGGGTATTCATCCAAAAGATTAAGGATGAAACTTTTGAGAACTTGGAAAGTTGGAAGACTTTGGTCGAAAATCAGACTGACATAAAGGTCAAGAGGTTGAGAACCTATAATGGCCTTGAATTTTGCAATGAGGCGTTCAACAGTTTTTGTGCAACCTCTAGTAATGCAAGGCACATAACTACCACAGGTACTGCCCAACAAAATGGTTTGGCTGAAAGGTTTAATCGAACCATTTTGGGAAGAGTTAGATGCATGTTGACTAATGCTAGGTTAAATAAGGTGTTTTGGACAGAGACTATTTTGACAGAACATATATGATAAACATATGTCCTTCGACTATGTTAGATATGAAAACACCAGAAGAAGTTTGGTCGGGACACCAACCAGATCTCGAAAAATTTAGAGTATTTGGTTGCATAGCCTATGCTCACATTAGGCAAGACAAGGTCGAACCTAGAGCTCTGAAATTCATGTTCATGGGATACCTTGAAGGAGTCAAAGCTTAAAGGCTATGATTCCTAGAGCCAAGTCACAAAAGGTGTATCACCAGTTGAGATATAGTTTTCAATGAAGTTGAGATGGAATTCAAGAAAATTGATGACGCTAGTCGAAATGCATAAATATTTGAAGAAGAGCTGGAACATGAAGATATTCCTATTGAGGTGGAGCATGTCTATGATGAATTGTGTATCCCAAAATAAGTCTAAGAAGAAGCACAAGATGCTAAAGATACTGAGGAAGTTAAGGAAACTGTCGATGACTACTTGTTGGCAAGAAATAGGTCGGGAAGAGTCACCAATCCTCCTCAAATACCTGGGTATGCAAATCTCATAGCTTATGCCTTAATCTCTACAAGCGAGGTTCTAGATGAAGAACCTAGAGACTATAAAGAAGTTATAAGGAATCGAAATAATACTGAATGGATGAAGGCCATGGATGATGAGACAAAGTCTCTTCATGATAACCACACTTAGGAACTAATCAAGAAACCTTATGGAGCCAGGTTATGTTGGTGTAAGCCCTAGAGGCCAATACTTTTGGTACTTATATCGAATTATTTAAAGGCGTTTTCTTTATTATGGTTGATTAATAAAGTCCCTGGAATAGATAGTTCGTTTAATGTATTAAGTGTGACTTAATCATGAGAACACATTAAACATAAGGACACTATTCTTAAAGTATCCGTAGTCGAGTTTTAGTGTGAAGTGGGATAACATTAAAGCATTAAGACTATTATGTTTGTAGACTGATGATCACATCTCATGGATCATGGATAAAGAGTTATCAAGTCTTAAACATAGGTATGAATATTAGGAGTAATATTTATACCGGATTGACCCGCTATGAGAATACTATATAGAAAGTTATGCAAAGTGTCATAAGTTATTCTCATGGTGATAATAGTGTATACCACTCTTCGACCTGAAACCACTATGGATCCTAGATGTAGAGTCGAGTGCTTTATTGCTGATCCAACGTTGTCCGTAACTGGATAACCATAAAGACAGTTGATGGATACTCCACGAAGCATGCTGAGGGACATGAGTGTCCTAGATGGAATTTGCCAATCCTGCGTAACAGGATAAAAGTCTATGGGCCCAATATTGAACTGGACAAGGGTGACACGGCCTATACCTTGTGTTCAATATAGACATAAGGGCAAAGGGGTAATTATACACATAATTATTATCACAGGAGGTTTTGTCAGATCACATGACATTTTCGTGACTTGGGTAGCAGTGATGTGTTGCTAGATACCGCTCACTATTTATTATGTTAAATGCGTGATTTAATATAATTGCCAACGCCGCGAAAACCTATAGGGTCACACACAAAGGACGGATTGATGAGAGATAAAGTAACTAAGGAACACCGTAAGGTACGGTGCACTTAAGCGGGAGACGAAATATGGTAAGGTACCAAATACTTAAGTGATTTTGGGCATATTATAAGATATGGGCCAAAACACACTTAAGTGGGCTTTTTAGCTTGAAGCTCACACAAGTGGTTCTATAAATAGAACCCCTTGGGTAGAAGCATTGTCACTCCAATCCACTCAGACAGAAATTCAAGTAGAGACTTGGAATTTTGTTTCCCTCTTTCTCTCACTCAAAGCCTTCATTCATAACAGCTAGCACTGCGATTGAAGGAATCCGTTCGTGTGGACTGAGTAAAGACGTTGTCATCGTTCAACGTTCGTGATCGCCCCGTGGATCTGTATCAAAGGTTTTGATCATTATCAGAGATCTGCACCAAAGGTTTGAATCGCCACAAGAGGTAACGATTCTATCACTGATCATGCCCATTCGTAAGGATCACTAAATGGAGAAATTTTTAAATTCCGCTGCGCCTTGGATGGCAATTCTCCTTCAGGTTAGTCAGTTGTAAGTGGATTCTAAGGTACATAAATGGGTCTCTGAATAGATTCCTGATTTATGGTGGAACATATGGTGAAAATAGTAAAGCAGAAATTGAAGAGTATGTCGACTCTGATTATGCTGGTTGTGTGGATTCCAGAAAATCTATTTCTAGACACGTCTTCATTATGTTTGGCACAACAATTAGTTGGAAAACAACACTTCATAAGGTTGTTGCCTTATCAACCACTGAAGCGGAATATGTTGCCCTCACTAAATCCGTGAAATAAGCATTGTGGCTTGAAGGTTTTGCTAAGGAGTTGAAACTTCAAGGCCGAGTTATCACTATTAAATGTGATAGTCAAAGTGTTATACACCTATCAAAGAATTTAGCATATCATGAGCGAACCAGGCACATCGATGTGAGACTTCATTTCATCAGAGGGGCAATCGAGCATGGAGAAGTCCAAGTGTTGAATGTTTCAACATATCACAATATTGCTGATATGATCACCAAGACATTACCAAGTTGCAAGTATTTCCACTATATGCAGTTGATAAAGCTGCATGAAGAAAGCTAGTTTGTTCCCTTGATGTTATAGAGTTTGTTCCAAGGTGGAGATTTGTGAGATATTGGATCGAACTCTAGTATGATCGAATGGTAGCTTCTTGGTTCGACAATCCGACAGGATCATTAGCATGTCGTCGAAGTTTATTCACATGTTGTAGTCGAAGTATGCTTGGATTGTTAGCATGTCGAATTGGGCCTCTTTGTTATGCCCAATTGTTTAAGTTACCTTGTTCTCTAAGTTAGCTTGTGTAATGGACGTGTGTGTAAAAGCCCATTAGTTTAGTGTGTTATTTTTCTTATAAATAGCATACTAGTCTCTCATCATTGCATAACGCAAATCGTAATTAGGGTGAGAGAGGTTATTTGTTATTCCGTAACACTTGTAATCTTGTTTCAAAGAGAAATTAAAGAATATCAAGAAATCCACATTAGATATAATAAACTCAAGCTTGTTTTATCCGTCGATTATCTTTCAAAATCGGGGATAGGGTTTTTTGTCATTTAAAAATACCAAAAAGGATCTCACTAGAGATCGAACCAATGACCATTTCAACTATCCCCCGGTTATTCAGAAACCGAGGGGTAAAGTGACAATTTTTCATATCGTCCTTCGTTACCTCCCTTGTGTAACCTAGTTAAAATTTACTTCTCTCCTGAGGTGAGATGTATTTTTTTTGTAGTAGTGAAGCTTCCGTTCCAAAGTAGTCTTCACTCAAATCTATCAATACCTTGTTTGGACCTTTGTTCTATTCAAGGCTTTTGAACACTCCTAAAATCATTCTGCAACTACCTTTTGTTGGTACGACCAAAGTCTCCAATGAATAAGGATATACTCTTTTTCCCCCGTTGGAAGTTAGTCTATAAATATCATAATTGCAATATCAAATCTTCAATCTGATACACACAAAAAGGTTCACAAAAAATATTAGATTCTCTAATGTACCTTGAATCTACCACTTACGCTCAATCTTTAGAGTTTAGTTCCACAACAATGTGGTTTCTAGGTTCAGGGTTGAAGATGATTGGCTATCATAAAGAAAGTCACTCAACTTTTAAATAGGTCCAACTCAATCAAAATACTATGAAGTTTTTCTATAGACTTGACTTAAGAGAAAATATTTAAAAGAAAGAACACTCAAGATTTTTCTAGATTTATGAGTATGGATTTTTCTATCAAAGTATATTACTCTATCATTAGAGAATGACAAAAAGGCTTATATAGATGCAAGAAGTAAGACAAAAAATATGTGAGAAAATGAAGGTTTTTTTACCGAGATAACCCATTTTTTCGAAAAAATTCCCAAAATACCCCACTTTTTAGGAAATTAACAAAATACCCCACTTTTAGGAGGAGGCGCCAATTGGATTGGCAACCCCTCTTAAAAATTGCAAGGAGGCGCCAATCCAATTGGCGACTCCCTTAAAAAAGCCTCAAATGAAAAAACCTCCAACATGAAAGTTGTAGATATTTTTAAGACAATGAATTTGGATATAAATGTTGCATCATTTGGATTTTTTATGAGAAAGTTATGGGCAGTTGAAGTTGGACTTCTGAGTTTTTCAACTATTATCTGATCTATAATGTCTTGCATTATTTCATGTGTTTCTTTTAGGAATATGAATTTTTATCCAACATAACATTTGAAGTAGACATCTTAAATTTTCCAATGCACTTGGTCCCACCTCAAAATAATTAAAAATGAGTGAGTTAGTTCCTTGCGAACTTGACCTAAAATTAGGGTTTCTGTCAAAACATGTGTATGTGAATTTTGCCAAAAGGGACCCAATTCAAGCCCTTATGCTTGAATGATAAAAGCCTCAAATGACAAAACCTTCAACATAAAAGTTTTAGATCTTTTCAAGATAATGAATTTGGACAAAATTTTTGCATCATTTGCATTTTTTATGAGAAAGGTATGGGCACCTGAACTTGGACTCTTTGACATTTTAACTGTTATCTGACCTATAATATTTTGTATTATTGCATGTGTTTGTGTTAGAGTTATGAATTTTTGTCCAACATAACAAGTGAAGTAGAGATCTTAAATTTTCCAATGCACTTGGTCCCACCTCAAAATAATTAAAAATGAGTGAGTTAGGTCCTTGCGAACTTGACCCAAAATTAGGGTTTCTGTCAAAACATGTGTATGTGAATTTTGCCAAAAGGGACCCAATTCAAGCCCTTCTGTTTGAATGATAAAAGTCTCAAATGACAAAACCTTCAACATAAAAGTTTTAGATCTTTTCAAGATAATGAATTTGGACAAAAAATTTGCACCATTTGCATTTTTTATGAGAAAGGTATGGGCACCTAAACTTGGACTCTTTGACATTTCAATTGTTATCTGACCTATAATGTTTTGTATTATCATATGTGTTTATTTTAGAATTATGAAATTTTGTCCAACATAACAATTTAAGTAGACATCTCAATGGAGTTTCAGTCAAAACATGTGTATGTGAATTTTGCCAAAATGGAGTTTAGACAAAGAAACCTAATGTTTGGAGTTTACACAAAGATAAATTTGATATAATACGAATTGATATTAATAAAATTTGGATTTTACACAAAGAATCCTAATGGTGATGACCGGGATCACCTAACCGACCTCCGATCCCACATCCCCTAGCTACCCTAACCCTTGGCCCTAACCCACGTTGACGATTCTGCACCGGTGTTTGTTCATCTGATGGTCCAGGAGCGTCATTACCTCCTACAGGAGAAGATCCGTTGAGGTATTCAGCCAACTCAGCATAGTCTTCAGTATTCAATGATGGTGTACCTGCGTAGCTGAGCTCATGACCCATGCCAGAGAAGTTGGGGTGTGGTTGACTCATGGATGGGCGACCGGGACGGTTGAAGGGAGACATGGGTGACAATGATGGGTCTAGGAAAGGTTGGAAAGGTTGTTGGGGTGTTTGGAAGAGATATGGTTGTGGGATGTTTTGGTATTGTGATGTTTGGGGTTCTTGGCTACGGTAGGTGATGGGGCGGTTAGTGTTTTGGCTAAGGCGACTTTGGTAGGGTGATGGTGTGGGTGCGAAGCGATGTTCGTTTTGAGGTTGATGGTCCATTTGTTGGTGGTGGTATGGGGGATGTTCTTGGTATTGGGGTTGGGTGAATGGCATGTTTTGGTTGTATGTTTGTGTGTTTGTGGAACGGAAAGTTTGACGGATAGGTGGTTGTGAGTAACCGGGCTGAGAATATTGTTGGGGGTTAGATGTTGATCCTTCTTGTGTGTAACTTGTCTGGCGTGGGTCGTAGAGGTACATATCATCGGCGATGAATTGAAATCCAACCGATCTGTACCAAGCCATATAAGTACGACTTGGTTTTACCTCATTTGGCATGACTGCGTCAGTTAAGACATGGTCATGACGGTGCTTCCACTTGCGACACTCTGATCTTGCGAAGGTTTGCCAAGGGTTGTAGTTCCATTGCTCGTTCACTTTACGCATATGCCATTCTCCTAGGCTAGTTGGGGGGTCTGGGATATTCTGGACCATACCGAACTGCAGCTTCACACAATCGGTGTTGTGCATCTCCACTGTTGTGAACCGTATTATCGGTGTGCATGCTGTCCATACGGCTGCGTCTTCAGGGTTGACCTGATGCTCATGATCCATATTAAGGTATGGACGCTAAATGAACTGAAATGTTAAATACGATAGGATTTAAATGAATGTAGAAAAAGTCAACATAATATGAAGAATTAATGAAGTTATTTTGCTTACGTCTGTCGGTCGAAGGTGATCCAACAGGTTGCGATACTGAGTAATACAGTGTCTCGGACATCTGCTGTAATTCATACCACGTGCCGACCATCTACACCAAAAAGTTAAAATAAATTAGTTATGGGTACTAAACTGTAAGGAAGTAAGTAAAGATATAGCAATTTAAACAACTTACTTTTTTGCATATGGAAAAGTGAAGGGGTTGTTATTGACCGGTGCTAGAGACGGTAGTCTTGACCATCCCCATGCTTGTAGCAAAACAGCACATCCAGAAAATGTAGATGTGTCTTTGTGGGAGTTTTTGCACAACGAACTATAGAGATAGGCTAGACATGCGGATCCCCAACTGTAACTACCTATTCTATCTATATGTCTAAGTAAAGGTAAGTACATAATATGCATGCTAGAACCACTACCTTCGGGAAATAAAAAGGATCCTAGTAACAACATAATGTAACATCTAGTTTTGATTATTCGAGCATCTTCGGTAGAATGCTCATCTAAATATAAACTATTATAATATGACTTTAGGCGTGAGAGTAGTATACCTTAACCTCTAGCATTATCATCTAACAAATCAGTGTCTAAAAGCTCCATGCAAATTGAATTTGCATAGTTGGTCTTACCATTGTCGCAACCTGAAAAATACAGTGTGCGAAAAACAACCGGCGAAAGAAAAAGACAGAAGAGTCGCCACCGTGCGTTATTCATCCCAAAGGAGGGAAAGGAAACGCTCGAAGTAAACCTGAAAAAGGAAAGGACAAGACGGGGTCTCGCAACCAAATCTTGGGTTCGGGAGTCGGTCATGCGAAGGGAAGGTATTAGCACCCCTACGCATCCGTAGTACTCTACGGGATCCACTTTTGTGGTTCTTGTCTAAAGGGTGTGGGTTTACCTAATGTGTTTATTTACTAAAAAAAAATGTTAAATGAAAATGACTCGCGCGGATGTCGCATCCACTGCATACGTATCTCATCTGAATATGAGAATCAGAGTCTTCGTAGCTCGGCTGACCTATGGGTTGGGGGGATGTGTGCTCGCTAAGACATCGCGTCTTATGCCTACGTATCTCATCTGGAATGAGAATCAGAGTAAGCCGTAGTTCGGCTATCTACGAGGTTATGGAGTGGGTTTTGGACGAACAACGTTACTACGCAATCTACCGGATGCTCGACCTTTGGAGACTTACTTACCTGTAGTAGAAGGAGATAACATGTTGCTTTGGGTTTTAGGGTTTGTTCGCGCATGCAAAAAGGAAGTCCTAGGCGAAGGAACAGTGCTACCTTAATTGGCATGCAAACGGGAGACTATCTGAAGCCTCGTGTCCCATGGGGAAACGATCACACCACACAAAACATGTATCTTAAAGTAAAATGCCACCAAGGGGCTCAAACATTGCCTCCTAAGAAAGCGATAAAGTACGAGAAAGGGAAAAAATTACCACACGGATAAAGATCCGAAGTTACAGCAATTAAAGGATTAGCAACCCTGAGATCTCTCCAGCTAGACCATCAAAGAAAATCAGTCAATACGAGTAATCAGAATAAACCTCCGCATGGTATCCCTGCAAGAGTATGTGAGTCCTCACAAAAACTCGACAAAAAGGTTAGACAAACAAGATGAAATCCAGGGAAAACAATGCCATGGTAACACAAGACAGGTTAGAACAAACAGAACAAAGAAAAAACGAAAACTATCGCGTTCGCTACTGCATCGCCTAGCGAAAGTTTAGTGAACCTTCGCTGCGTGCTCGCCTAGCGAAGCGGCTATCGAGCGCCTGCGGGTTTTGAATTTCTCATCGATAACAGTACGATTTTAAGGATTCCAAACCCTGATGAGAGAGGCCGATCGAACGGCGCGGCTGGATTTGCAAAGCTCTGTTAGGGTTTGCGTGAGGCGGAGGCAAAAGAGTGTGTGAGTCGGAGTGAACTTCTCAGAGCTGCCTGAAGATTGCTGCAGAGTAGTTCCTAGGTCTCCTTCTCTCAAGACCTTTCTTCGGTGAAACTCCAAGTGTTTTGTCCTCTACTGCAACTCTTATATTTATAGACTGATTTCGTGGGTAGTGGGCTCAAATGAGGGAAACTCAAGCCCAAAATCTTTCTGATATTTTCTGAAGTGCGCGCCCTTCGCCTAGCGAAGGACCTGCTCGCCTAGCGAGCATGACAGTACTTTTCGCTAGGCGAAGCATCTGCTCGCCTAGCGAGCATGACAGCTCAGCAGCAGATTCTTGCTTCTTCCAGCCTGGCGATTTGCACGGTGAATAGGCCCCATCTGGCCCTGTTGGTAGTACCTCAAGTCTTTTCCTTGTGTTGACTGATCGTCTAAGTAGAACCCACAAAGTGTCCTGGATGATGTCCGAGCTTCTTGGAGCTAATTCTGATTGACATGATGCAATGTGATATGAAATGCTAAATGACCTAAAAAGTGAATGCATGAATGAGGAGGGCAAATTTTGGGGTGTTACAGCTGCCCCTATTCAATCAACTGGAGACCCGGAAAGAAGATGGCAGCGGCTTTCGTCCTTTCGAGGTATCAAGGGATTGAATACAATAAAAGCCCAAAAATTTGCACTGAAGTGAAGTGAAGTAACAATGCCTGTCAGAATCGGCAAAGAGGTGGTCTTGAAAGAAGAATCCGTCTGGTATGGTGAAAGTCCGTCTGAATACCGGCAAGGAATGTTAAACTGGATACCAAAATAAATGGTAACACAGAAATAACCATGGCCTGAATGCCGCTCATCAGTCTGAATACTGGAAAGGACTTCGATCTGAACATCGGAAAACTGGCCTGAACGCCACTTCGGTCTGGATACCGGAAAACTGGCCTGAACGCCACTTCGGTCTGGATACCGGAACACTGGCCTGAATGCCACTTCGGTTTGGATACCGGAAAACTGGCCTGAATGCCACTTCGATCTGAATATCGGAACACTAGCCTGAATGCCATAAGTTGCGTCGACCTGATCGTCGGAAACTGCTTCAATCTGAACATCGGAAAATTGGGCTGAACGCCACTTCGGTCTGGATACCGGAACACTGGCCTGAATGCCACTTCGATCTGAATATCGGAACACTGGCCTGAATGCCACTTCGATCTGAATATCGGAACACTGGCATGAACGCCACTTCGGTCTGGATACCAGAAACTTCATGCCCGTCAGCATCGGCAGAAATAGGGAAGGATAATAGAGGCGGTGCATGGGCCAATGACACTTGTTGGGGATAACCAAGGTGAGTCATGAACAATCTTCAGTATGAGTACTGGAAACAACTTCTAGCTTATCACTTGGGATACCGAGAATGTTTTATGCTTACATACGTATGTTTGAATTTTTCAATGGCGTAATGCTCCATGAAAATGGAAATGCTACGCGATTTGGGAGAATGCAATGCAATATGATTCTACATGCAGGGATGCGAAATGCTGGGTAGAATGCCAAGCTGAGGCAAGGGGATCTGCTGGGGAAATGATCACCATCCTCTAGGCTCTAACAAGGCTGCTGGAGATGCACAGCACAAAGAAATATGTGGGGAGATGACCCGCCACACGGTGTTCTAGCAATGATGAAATGCCGAGATTCTGACTGGGGGGAGAACGGCACTGACAACCTGCTGTTGGGGAAGCGATGGTGGTTCTGGCAACCATAATCTACGAGAGATGACTCAGCATGGGAAGCAAACACCGATACGGTACCGAGATTCTGCTTCAAGGAAAGAAACCATGGATCTGGCATTGGGATTATCGATCTGGCCTCGAACTCTGAGGAGCAGCCGCTTCTGCTGGGAAGATACAGTCTGGCACTGTCAACTCCGCTGGGGAGTGTATGTCCTGAAACAAACGCTTAGGGGAGTACAGTGGTGAGAACCTGCTGGGGATTAAAGAATCCAACACTCTGATCAGCTCTGCAGGGATAAGATACCGGATTCGTATGTTGGCGACTTCACTGGGGAAGATATTCACGATCATCTGCAGGGGATTTTAAGGAAATGCCCCGAGGGTATCTGTTCTGAATAGACGATCCAAAGCACTTGAAATTTACAGCAATTTTAAATGTTTATTAAGCATGTACCTGTAAAGCCCTTATGTGTCATTATGCAATGTTTATCAAAAATTCGGACGTCATTTTTGCAAACAAAACAGTAAAATGAAAATGAAAACAGAGATATACTAAATAACATGATTTTATTGATTGAATGGCCTCTGAATAGGCATTTACATCAGGAAGCAATCCCTGGAAAGAGGTAATCGCACAAAAGATAAAAACAGAAATTAATCTAATGGCAATGTGAAATGGATTTCTATTGGGTTCCAATTCTGCTATGACTTGCCCGTCTTCAAGATCCTCCAGATGATCAGCCTTCTGAAAAGGTGATTGGACTGTTTCCTACCTTTCGAAAATTTCTAGTCATCGACATGAGATGAGATTCAGAACTAACTCAAAACGCAGTCATTCGCTTAATCCCTAATTTTTGCCTGGATCGCCCTTTTCGGGTTTTCAATCCACCGGGATACCCATTTTTTCCTAAGTTGCCTTTTCAGGTTTTCAACTTACCGGGTGTACAATCTTTTTTATTTTTTAATCCCTAATTTTTGCTCGAGCCTTTTCATTTTCTTGGTTCGTCGGGATGCCCATTTTTTGCCTGGACTATTCTTTTTATTGTCCAGCGGGTCTATTTTATGCGAAGTATTTTTTAACTGCGTCTGAGTTCACAGGGGAAGTGAAGTTTTCACCATCCATAGTTGCAAGCATTAAGGCCCCACCATCAAAAACCTTGGTAACAATATACGGTCCATCATAGTTAGGAGTCCACTTGCCCCTTGTGATCTGTCTGAGGAGGAAGGATCCTTTTCAACACTAAATCTCCGACTTGGAAACAACGAGGACGCACTTTCTGATCAAAGGCTCTCTTCATACGACTCTGATACAACTGCCCATGACAAATGGCTGCCATTCGCTTCTCTTCGATAAGGCTCAACTCATTGAACCTTGTCTGAATCCATTCGGCTTCGTCTAACTTGACATCCAACAGGACTCTTAGAGAAGGAATCTCCACTTCAAAAGGTAGGATTGCTTCCATACCATACACCAGGGAGTAAGGGGTTGCCCCAATCGACGTACGTACTGAAGTACGGTACCCATGCAAGGCGAAGGGTAGCATCTCATGCCAATCTCTGTACGTAACGACCATCTTCTGCACAATCTTCTTTATGTTCTTATTTGCCGCCTCAACAGCGTCGTTCATCTTAGGGCGGTAAGGGGAAGAATTGTGATGCTGAATGTTGAAGTTCTGACACAACTCCTTCATCATTTTGTTGTTGAGATTAGAACCATTATCAGTAATGATTCTTTCGGGAATCCCATAGCGACAAATGATTTCTTTCTTGATGAAACGGGCAACCACATGTCTGGTGACATTCGCGAACGACACTGCTTCGACCCACTTGTGAAATAGTCGATGGCAACAAGGATGAAGCGATGCCCATTGGAAGCAGTCGGCTCAATTTTTCCAATCATGTCAATGCTCCACATAGCAAACGGCCACGGCGAAGTCATCACATTCAGAGGATTTGGCGGCACATGCACCTTATCAGCATAAATCTGGCATTTATGACACTTCCGAGCATATTTGAAGCAATCTGATTCCATGGTCATCCAATAATAACCCGCTCTCAACAATTTCTTAGCCATTGCATGTCCGCCGGTATGGGTACCGAAGGAACCTTCATGAACTTCCTGCATTAACATGTCCGCTTCGTGTCTGTCCACGCATCTGAGCAAAACCATGTCGAAGTTCCTCTTATACAGCACATCGTCTTTGTTCAAGAAGAAACTGCCTGCCAATCTTCTCAAAGTCTTTCTGTCGTTGTTGGATGCCCCTGCAGGATACTCTTGATTCTTCAGAAAGCACTTGATATCGTGATACCAAGGCTTGTCGTCGACTACCAGTTCAGCAGCAAACATATATGCGGCCCTGTCAAGGCGCATCACATCGATCCTGGGAGCATGGTTCCAACGAATTACCTTGATCATGGAGGATAGAGTAGCAAGTGCGTCTGCCATCTGGTTCTCATCACGAGGTATATGATACAATTTTACTGTTATGAAGAAAGTCAATAGTCTTCTCGTGTAATCTCTGTAGGGGACCAGAGTGGGTTGGAGAGTATTCCAATCACCATTCACTTGATTGATCACCAGAGCTGAATCTCTGAAGATGTCCAGAATCTTGATTCTCAGATCAATGGCTTGCTCAATACCCAAAATACAAGCCTCGTACTCAGCTTCATTATTTGTGCACTCAAAAGTCAAACGAGCGGTGAAAGGTATGTGGGCACCTTTCGGAGTTGTAATGAGAGCACCAATTCCACTTCCTCTGGCGTTGACAGCTCCATCAAACAACAAAGTCCACTTTTCGTTCGGATCAGGTCCCTCCTCAACAACTGGCTCTTCACAGTCTTTCATCTTGAGGAACATGATGTCTTCATCCGGAAAATCAAACTTTATCGGCTCATAATCATCAATCGGCTGCTGAGCAAGATAGTCTGACAGAATACTCCCTTTGATGGCTTTCTGGGATGTATATTGGATATCGTACTCTGTCAGTACCATTTGCCAACGAGCAACCCTTCCGGTGAGAGCTGGCTTCTCGAATATGTATTTCACTGGATCCATCTTAGAAATCAACAAGGTAGTATGGTTCAACATATACTGCCTCAGTCGGCGAGCAGCCCAGGCCAAAGCACAGCAAGTTTTCTCAAGCTGCGAATATTTGATTTCACAGTCGGTAAACTTTTTGCTAAGGTAGTATATGGCATGCTCTTTTCGACCAGACTCGTCATGTTGTCCCAATACACACCCCATCGAGTTCTCAGTCACTGACAGGTACATTATCAGAGGTCTCCCAGGAACTTGAGGTATAAGGATTGGAGGTTTCTGTAGATACTCTTTTATCTTCTCAAAAGCCCTTTGACAATCTTCATTCCACCTGATAGCCTGATCTTTCCTCAGCAATTTGAAAATTGGCTCACACGTGGTTGTTAGGTGAGAGATGAACCTTGCAATGTAGTTCAACCTCCCTAAGAAACTACGGACTTGCTTCTCTGTTCTTGGCTCAGGCATTTCCTGTATCGCTTTTACTTTGTCAGGATCCACCTCAATCCCTTTTCCGCTAACAATAAAACCCAGCAATTTTCCCGATCTCACCCCGAAAGTGCACTTGTTCGGATTAAGTCTCAATTTGAATTTCCTTAACCGTTCAAACAATTTCTGCAGATTCACCAAATGTTCTTCTTCTGTCTGAGATTTGGCAATCATATCGTCCACATAAACCTCGATTTCATGATGAATCATATCATGGAACAGAGTCACCATAGCTCGTTGGTATGTTGCTCCGGCATTTTTCAGACCAAACGGCATCACCTTATAGCAGAAGGTGCCCCATGGGGTTATGAATGTTGTCTTTTCCATGTCTTCTGGTGCCATCTTAATTTGATTATAGCCAGAAAAGCCATCCATGAAGGAGAATACCGAGAACTGAGCTGTATTATCCATCAAAACATCGATGTGAGGTAATGGGAAATCATCTTTAGGGCTAGCTCTGTTCAGATCCCGGTAGTCGACACACATCTGTACCTTTCCATCCTTCTTAGGTGCTGGGACGATGTTTGCAACCCATGGCGGATAATTGGTGACTGCTAGAAACCCTGCATCCAACTGCTTTTGCACTTCTTCCTTTATCTGGACAACCATCTCTGGTCTTGTTCTTCTGAGCTTCTGCTTGACCGGAGGACAACCTTCTTTGAGAGGCAAGCGGTGTACCACGATGTCTGTGTCCAGCCCAGGCATGTCCTGATAAGACCAAGCGAAAATGTCAACATACTCTTGCAGCAATTCAATCAACCCCTTCTTCACATTGTCTTCCAAAGCAGCCCCTATCTTGATTTCTCTCCTGGCGTCCTCGGTGCCGAGATTAATCACTTCAACAGACTCTTGATGCGGTTGAATGACCCTTTCCTCTTGTTTTAATAACCTGGTAAGTTCTTCAGGGAGTTCACAGTCTTCATCACCCTCTTCTTCAGCTTGAAAGATTGGATTTTCAAAGTCGAAACGAGCCATAGCAGAACCGTTATCAATAGGATCCGGTGATGTGCATCTGCATGAGTGATGGTATGTGCTTAGGAGTGTGAACAAGAAGTGAAAACTAAACAAAACATTGCCATTTTTTATTTTGAAAAACTGCAAAAATAGAAAGACAGGGAACGAAATATTTGAATGCAAAAATACGTCCTTTATTTATGATAAAAATGCAAGTGTCACATAGATGAGCCCTACAATGAGTCATTACGCCCTGGGCGGAACGTAAGACTTGGATATGCATGAATAAACAAAGAAAATTACTCTTCAAGAAGAGTGACTTCAATAATCTCTTCAGAAGACCAATTGTTGATGACTTCACCCGGGATCCTCGGACGCACCCAGTTGTCAATGTCACAATCACTATCCCCATCTTCTTCGTTGACCGCAGAGACCTGGCCATACTGAATGACGCCAGCACTGGAGAAAGTAATCGGCCCCTGAAGTGTTGAAGTTGTAGAAGTCAAAACTGGCTGATACCCAATCCCGAATTTATCTTCTTTCATTGGTAATTCCAACAGACGCCCCCAACCGGGAGCAACACCTGAATCCACCACGGCTCGTGCCTGCTTAAAGGATGAGATAGAGGCACCCGCTTTAACCTCTTCCACCGGAGTTGCATCCTTGACTTGAACTGACTCAAAGGCCTGACACAGAGTCTCATGAATTTCACCTTCTACTTCTACATACTTGAATGTAGATAGGTTACTGACCAGGATGTCCTCCTCACCACAGACGGTGATAATTCGTCTGTTGACCGGAAACTTAATCTTCTGATGTAGAGTTGAAGAGACTGCCCCAGCATTATGGATCCAAGGACGACCCAGCAGGCAACTGTAGGAAGGACTGATATCCATCATGTAGAAGACAGTGTTGAAGGTTTGTGATCCAATCAGAATTGGCAATTCTACCTCTCCAAACACCGATCTCTTAGAACCATCGAAGGCTCTCACAATAAGATCCGAAGGTTTCAAGACCAAACCCTCTACTTCTAACCTCGACAGGGCTCTCTTGGGTAGCACATTGAGAGAGGAGCCTGTATCCACCAGAACATGCGATAGCACGGTGTCTCTGCATTCCATCGAGATGTGCAGAGCCTTGTTATGATTGCATCCGGCTGGTGTCAAGTCAGAATCGGTAAAACCCAACCCGTTGCTTGCATGCACATTGGCGACGATCCCTTCTAGTTGGTTTACCGAGATTTCTTGAGGTACATATGCAGCATTAAGAACCTTCAGAAATGCCTCCCTGTGTGCCTCCGAACACAACAGGAGTGAGAGAATGGATATCTTGGACGGAGTCCGAATCAACTAATCGACTACCTTGTAGTCGCTTTTCTTTATGATTCTCAGAAGCTCGTCCACATCCTTTGCAAAAGTGGGCTCAGAACCATCCTGGGGTGCAGAGGTACCCTCATTCACGACTTGCTTGCCTTTGGTTTTCGCCACAGCATCAGCATTATCAGCTTGGGTAACCGGTGGTGAGAACAATCTACCACTCCTGGTGAATCGGCCGATTCCACTGACATTATCCACTGCGGGACCGTCAAGTTCAGGCTTCTGACCCTCTTCTACTTTCAGTGGCCGTTCCACCCTATGATCGTGCGTATACACGCTCTCCCCATAATGCCACGGAATGGCCCTTTCACTGGTGAAAGGTAAAGGACCAGGGGTTGTGATGGTCATAGTAGATCGTCGCACTGGTGGCACGGGTTGCGCTTCTGGAACACTGATCTGATTAGTTGGGTAGAAAATAGTGATAGTAGCAATATCACAGTCGTACTCGGAAATCTCATTCATTGAAATGCAAGCATCCGAAACATCGGGATCAAGTTCAATTACATTAGGATCAACCACATTGGAAAAAATAAATACATCATCATGGATTACAGAATCAGTAGGAACAACATCTCCGAATTCATCAGTAGCATCTTCAAACCCTTCTTCCTCAACCCCTTCCACAAACTCTCGGACAGACAAATCTTCAACCTGGAGGATACCTTTGTCGAGCAAGGCCTGGATACCCTGCTGTAGCTTCAAACAACCTCCACTCTAAGTGGCACAATCCAAACAACCCTTCCCACAACAGGGGAAAACATCGGCCTTCAACAAGCATCCTTTGATATTCAACAATGGAGTCTTCAACTTCAACACATCCTTAATGGACTTGGCTTTTCCCTCTATCATGTTAACGTTCGCACCACCATGCTGGGGCATGGGATTGTTAACGACATTCGGAGCCGGTGCAAGGTCGATGGCCTTTGAATCTATGAGGTCCTGAACTACGTGCTTAAAAGCTTTGCAGTTCTCAATATTGTGGCCAGGTGCCCCAGAGTGGAAGCTACACCTAGCGTTGGCGTCGTAACCCACCGGAAGTCTACCAACAGGAGGAGCCAGAGTGCGCAGTTGCACAAGTTGTAGTTGTTGAAGACTAGAAAGCAACTGAGCGTACGACATTGGAAGGGTGTCGAAACGCCGGTCCATCATCCTTTGCCTCTGTTGATAAGCGGGTCTGTTACCCGGTTACTGCCGCTGTTGATACTGAGCTGGTTGACGTTGTGGTTGTTGTTGTTGTAGTGGTGTTGCAGCTAGAATGGTCACAGCCGCAACATACGGTTGCTGATGATAATTCTGAAAGTTATTCCTTCGGTTATCCCTGTTCTGATAAGAAGATATGGCATTTGCATCCCCTTCTCTCCTCTTCTGTCCCTGAATGAACGGCTTCTTCACCCCTGATGAGGATCCACCTCCACTTTGGCTCTTATAGGTCTTCAGGTAATTCTCCACCCTTTCTCCAGTAGAGACCACATCAGCAAAGTTGGAAGCATTGCAACCTACCAGACGCTCCAAGTAAGGTCCGGGCAGAGTGTTCATGAACATGTTGACCATTTCCTTTTCCAACATCGGAGGCTGAACACGGGAAGCTGTCTCCCTCCAGCGTTGAGCGTACTCCCTGAAGCACTCATTGCTTTTAAGAGACAGATTCTGAAGTTGAGTTCTGTCCGGAGCCATGTCTGCATTATACTTACTGCTTCACGAAAGCCTCTGCCAAATCCCTCCAGCAACGGATGTGGGCTTTGTCCAGCCTCATATACCATTCCAAGGATGCCCCAGCCAGGCTGTCCTGGAAGAAGTACATAAGTAGCTTCTCGTCATCAGAGTATGCAACCATTTTACGGAAATAGGCTTGCACGTGAGTTTTGGGGCAAGAGCTGCCATTGTATTTGTCAAATATCGGGACCTTGAATTTCGGTGGCACTCTCACACCTGGGACCAGCCCCAAGTCAGCAACATCTATTCCCAAAGGACTCTGTCCTTCCACTGCTTTCAACCTCTCTTCCAATCTTCTAAACATGGGGTCCATGCCAAAGTCTTCCTGAAGCAAGGGGAACTGATCATCCTGACCATCCTGAATGGGTTGTTGATCTAGGTTGACATGCGGGATCGGGATAGGCCCCGGTCTATTAGCCTCTCCAGCTGGAGGATCAGGGAACGTCTCCGGTTGAGTAATAGGGGGATCCCTCTGCACCAACAATCTAAGCTCCTGCTGTCCTTGAGCCACCCCTTGAACCAAATCCATGAATTGATTCATGCGAATCTTCATCTCGGCGAGCTCTGCTTGTAGGCTCTCCATCGCTCTCTGTTGATTCCTTCGGGTACCGTATCGGTGAATGCCTGAGTCAGCTATCCTGCTAGTGGGACACCAAGCAATATGAGAACACTGCAGCGGTACCTGTTATGCAAGATATGACAATGAATATGTAAATGCAATGACATGTTTATCAAATCCAAAAGGTATTCTACCCCCTTGATTCCAGTCTCACATCAGGCGAATAGTGCAAGAAGACTGAGTCATGGATAAACTTCTGAGATCAAGATGCAACAAAGGGAAACCAACATACAAATGAGTTCCAGGAAAGGGGCCTTAGCCAAAAGTGCATCAAAAGAGGATCCCCACAACAAGCCTGTGGATTATCACTACACAGCAACAAAACAAAAAGTAAAGGGAGGAACATAAACCAGGAATCAGCCTCCTGTATACAACCTATAAGGACTGCTCCCCACTTCATCCAGTAATGCCACCGTGTCGGGATGATCTGGAGATTCTGTCAAATGCCGGATAAGCAGATTCCTCTTGTGAATGATCCCATCCAGTTTGTTGATGTGCTCTCTGTAGTAATTCCCATCATCTTCTCTGAATACCTCTTCAAGTCTGGATTTCTTCAAACCTGCTAACACCTTGAGTTCTTCAATCTGTCCTCGAGCCTCATTGAGTTGATCTGTGATGTAGCCATTAGTAGAACGGGCGCACAGAAGCTCATTGTTCTTCCCCTTCAGCAAAGTCGTCAATTTCTCTATCTGACCAGTCAGTTCGGCTACTGTCTCCTCCTCATTTGCCTTCCGAGAAGTTGAAAATGCATCCCATTGCTCCTGCCACCCAGCTAATTTACCATGAGCATCTACTAACTGCTGCTTGACTCACCTCAACTCAGAACTGGATGATCTCAAGGCTTCGTCTGTCTTCCTGAAGAAGTCCACCTCCACAGCAAATTTCCTCTCTGCTTCCTTTTGCACTCTGACGACTTCCCCCTTCTGATATTCTGCCTCCTGGAATTGATGCATACAGTCTTGCAACTTCTCACTTAACTCTGAGTTCTTGGTTTGAAGTCCCTCCATGGCACTCTTCAACTTGTCGTACTCCTCTCGGCTCACCATTGTTAACTGCTCAGGAGTAGGTGGATACAAAGGTTCTTCAATAGGGAACGGCAGACCAAACTCTTCGACTCTTCCTTGAAGCCACTCTTCATACCGAGGGTAAGTTCTACAATCTCCTTTTCCAAGAACGGTTCTTCCTCTCTTGATCACCTTGAGCCAGGCCTCAGCTGCCTTACGGGATACCGTCAAATCAGGCGAAGAATGGAAAAATAGAGATTCTTCCACATCCTTTTCCAAAGGCGGAGTTCTTAAAGCATATCCAAACTGTCTAACTGCTAGAGAAGGATTATAGTTGATTCCTCCTCTTCTTCCTACCAACGGAACATTTGGGAAGTTCCCACAACTATGAATAATATCTGCCCGAAGCAAGCTCCGGTCGGACCACCAAGAAATATCTTCAGCTCTCAACCCCATCAATCTCTTCGACCAACTCAACGAGTCCTTGACATCAATGAACACTCCTGATTTGGGTAGGTAAGAACTGAACCACTTATAAAACAAAGGCACACAACAATTCAACAATCCTCCTTTTCTATTCTTATTTCTGTGGTGTACTGAATGAAAGAAATCTCCTAGCAAGGTCGGCACTGGATTTCTCAACACGAAGAGGCGTATTGCGTCCATGTCCACAAATTTGGCAACATTAGGGAACAAGACAATCCCATACACACAAAGAGCCAACACAGCATTGAAACCCCTCTGGTTACCGTCTTCCAGCTTCTTCTTTGCTTCTCCCAGTAAGAAACTCAGATGAAAACCACTAACTTCTCCCTTCTGACACATATTAGCCTTCCAGACTGATTCCTCCAAATATGTGGTTGAAGCAACCATGCTGAGATCGGGCAGAAACTCAGAACTGTAGAACAATAACTGTGACCTGATAGGAACTCTGAGAAAACTGGCAATCTCCTCCAGAGTAGGGACTAAAATATAATCCGGGAAAGTGAAACATCTCAGTGGAGGGTCATAGAACTGTAGCAGTGTGAATAGAGCGTCATGTTGATCTTTGGAAAGAACCGTGATGAAACTTAGAATCAAACTGTAATCCTCTCGGAATCCTTCTAGAGAACCAGGATCCATTAACTTCATCAACTGTTGAATGGGCTCCAGACAGACCACCGGAAACTTGTAGGCGACAAGTCTCTTTCTGCCAATATCCATCTTAAGAGAACCAGAAAAACTCCGACTGGAATCAAGAAGAAGATGTAAACCCCCTTGAAATGGATAAACATGTGTTAAATGATATGAATGCAAATGATGTGATGATGTGAATGCAATGCAGTGGCATGTCAATCAGGATTGCTGTATCTGCTTGAACATCTGTCGGGTTGCACTGTCTGAAGAGAAAACCACTGAGGAATATAATATAAGATCAAAGCTATGCTCTAGAAAACCGGGTTGGTTGGAGGTTAAGGTTTCCTGAATTTAGCCCGCCCCTCACTGCTAGGTTCTAAGAACAGAAGTTCGTCAACTTCAGCCCTTCAGTCGCGAATAATACGTTTACCACTGAAGGTTTGGCATTATTACGGGATAAAAGACCTCCACTGACTCCCCTCAACAGGACATCCTAAAGCAAGTTCCCAGTCTCGGGGTCCTCGGATTGATCAGCGAGAATGCGCCCACCAGAGCTAACATAATCATGTCTCGGAGGAGAGGCCTCGACTGAGTTCTCGGGAAATGGTCACCAGAGTCGACGATTTCTAAAGAAACATCATGTCGTTACGGAACATCCGTAGGACATAATATATCCAAAAGAAACCTCGTCTGGGTGTGGTTCTTCACGAACGACTTAACGTAGCAACATGCCACGCAAGCCTCATGATTATCCACTCTAGCATTATCATCTAACAAATCAGTGTCTAAAAGCTCCATGCAAATTGAATTTGCATAGTTGGTCTTACCATTGTCGCAACCTGAAAAATACAGTGTGCGAAAAACAACCGGCAAAAGAAAAAGACAGAAGAGTCGCCACCGTGCGTTATTCATCCCAAAGGAGGGAAAGGAAACGCTCGAAGTAAACCTGAAAAAGGAAAGGACAAGACGGGGTCTCGCAACCAAATCTTGGGTTCGGGAGTCGGTCATACGAAGGGAAGGTATTAGCACCCCTACACATCCGTAGTACTCTACGGGATCCACTTTTGTGGTTCTTGTCTAAAGGGTGTGGGTTTACCTAATGTGTTTATTTACTAAAAAAAAAGGTTAAATGAAAATGACTCGCGCGGATGTCGCATCCACTGCATACGTATCTCATCTGAATATGAGAATCAGAGTCTTCGTAGCTCGGCTGACCTATGGGTTGGGGGGATGTGTGCTCGCTAAGACATCGCGTCTTATGCCTACGTATCTCATATGGAATGAGAATCAGAGCAAGCCGTAGTTCGGCTATCTACGAGGTTATGGAGTGGGTTTTGGACGAACAACGTTACTACGCAATCTACTGGATGCTCGACCTTTGGAGACTTACTCACCTGTAGTAGAAGGAGATAACATGTTGCTTTGGGTTTTAGGGTTTGTTCGCGCATGCAAAAAGGAAGTCCTAGACGAAGGAACAGTGCTACCTTAATTAGCATGCAAACGGGAGACTATCCGAAACCTCGTGTCCCATAGGGAAACGATCACACCACACAAAACATGTATCTTAAAGTAAAATGCCACCAAGGGGCTCAAACATTGCCTCCTAAGAAAGCGATAAAGTACGAGAAAGGGAAAAAATTACCACACGGATAAAGATCCGAAGTTACAGCAATTAAAGGATTAGCAACAATGAGATCTCTCCAGCTAGACCATCAAAGAAAATCAGTCAACACGAGTAATCAGAATAAACCTCCGCATGGTATCCCTGCAAGAGTATGTGAGTCCTCACAAAAACTCGACAAAAAGGTTAGACAAACAAGATGAAATCCAGGGAAAACAATGCCATGGTAACACAAGACAGGTTAGAACAAACAGAACAAAGAAAAAACGAAAACTATCGCGTTCGCTACTGCATCGCCTAGCGAAAGTTTAGCGAACCTTCGCTGCGTGCTCGCCTAGCGAAGCGGCTAGCGAGCGCCTGCGGGTTTTGAATTTCTCATCGATAACAGTACGATTTTAAGGATTCCCAACCCTGATGAGAGAGGCCGATCGAACGGCGCGGCTGGATTTGCAAAGCTCTGTTAGGGTTTGCGTGAGGCAGAGGCAAAAGAGTGTGTGAGTCGGAGTGAACTTCTCAGAGCTGCCTGAAGATTGCTGCAGAGTAGTTCCTAGGTCTCCTTCTCTCAAGACCTTTCTTCGGTGAAACTCCAAGTGTTTTGTCCTCTACTGTAACTCTTATATTTATAGACTGATTTCGTGGGTAGTGGGCTCAAATGAGAGCAACTCAAGCCCAAAATCTTTCTGATATTTTCTGAAGTGCGCGCCCTTCGCCTAGCGAAGGACCTGCTCGCCTAGCGAGCATGACAGTATTTTTCGCTAGGCAAAGCATCTGCTCGCCTAGCGAGCATGACAGCTCAGCAACAGATTCTTGCTTCTTCCAGCCTGGCGATTTGCACGGTGAATAGGCCCCATCTGGCCCTGTTGGTAGTACCTCAAGTCTTTTCCTTGTGTTGACTGATCGTCTAAGTAGAACCCACAAAGTGTCCTGGATGATGTCCGAGCTTCTTGGAGCTAATTCTGATTGACATGATGCAATGTGATATGAAATGCTAAATGACCTAAAAAGTGAATGCATGAATGAGGAGGGCAAATTTTGGGGTGTTACAACCATTAACAACTTTGCCTTCAATTCGTAGTCCTAAAAGCATGTAGACGTCTTCTAACGTCACGGTACACTCACCGGTTGGAAACCAAAATGTGTGTGTCTCTGGCCTCCATCTTTCGCATAAGGCTAGAATGAACTTGTTATCTATAGACCAAGACATAATCTTGCTAATGTGACCAAAACCGGCGAGTTCAACATAAGGTTGAATCATCGGGTCCATTGGGACAAATTCGTGGACTCGAGTTCGAAACCTTGATACATCCTATAATAGAAATAATATAACACTTGACTAAGTTGGTATTTCAAAATAAAATGGGGTTGGTGGAGATGAAACATAAAAAATTAGTATAAGAAAAAACTTATGTATGTTGCGATGTTTGCAACTGTTCTTCTGTGTGCTTCGCCCATTGTGAGTAAAGACATATTGTTGGGGAGTTGGTGTAGATGAAATTGGAAGATTTTGTTGAAGATGAAATTGTAAAAGAAGTAATGTAGATGAAGTAGTGAGAATGTTGGTGTGGAAGAATTGTTGAAGGAGTGGATGAATTTATAGGCAAATGGAGGAGAGCATAAAAAATTGTGTTTGCATGGTGTCTCCACCTCATTTGGCGACCATGTACAATCATAAAGAGGGGGCGCCATTCAAATTGGCGACACCATAGGGTACATGCATGCAAGGCTAGTTCTGAATGCTTGGTTTCGAGGACTGACTCCATGGGGGCGCCATTCAAATTGGCGACCATGTACAAGCCTTAAGTGTAGGCGCCAAACCAATTGGCGCCACCATCTGCATGTCTGACACGTGGCTTTGTTGTCTCCTGCATGCTGAACAACTCACTTATGGATGGCTTGCATGATTGACACATCATCTCTGACCATCTTAGGTGTCCGACACGTGGTTGTCTTGTCTCCTGCATGCTGATGACTAGCTTCTTGATAGCTTGCATGGTTGACACATCATGTCTGACCATCTTAGGTGTCCGACACGTGGCTCTCTAGTATCCTACATGCTGAAGACTCACTTCTTGATAGGTTGCCTGTCTGACACATCAACTCACACTGTCTTGCCTGACTGACACATCATCTCAGAACTGTCTTACATGTCCGACACATGGCTATCTTGTCTCCTGCATACTGAAGAGTCACTTCTTGATAGCTTGCCTGGTTGACACATCAACTCACACTGTCTTGCAGGATTGACACATCATCTCAGACACGTGGCTCTCTAGTATCCTGCATGCTGAAGAGTCACTTCTGTCTTGACTAGCTAGCATGCTTGACACATCAACTCACACTGTCTTGCATGATAGACACATCAACTCATGACTAGCTAGCATGCTTGACACATCAACTCACATTGCATTGCATGACAGACACCTCATCTCAGAACTGACTTGCATGCTTGACACATTATCTCAGAGTAGCTTCAATGTCCGACACATCATCTCAGAACTAGATAGCATGTGAGACACTGATACCATCTATTTAAGTGTCTTACTATCAACATCCAAGACACTTCACTCACATTCATCTGCACTTGCAAAATAGTTTTCATCTCTAAAATGTCATCTTCATCATTATACAGTGTCAACGTTCACTGCAACGGTGAAACTTTTGAGTCTGAGCTTCATGGTTTTTGTTTTAGAAACACTGATACCATTAGAGTCACGTTGAAGAGAAATGCAACCTTTTTGCATTTGAAAAAAAGAATACAATCCTTTATAGGATCAGGTATTGTGTCAAAGATGACATATCAAAATCCTATATTTTTTGAGAATGGTCAATGCAAGTTTTTCCCCCTTAAGATATGAGACGATGAAGATGTTAAAAACATGTTTCTTAGTCATGAACATTCAGGCATGGATTGTATCGAGTTGTACATTACTCTACAACCATGTATACCGTCTCAACAGTCTCAACTAACCGATCAGGATGCAGCTGGTGAAGATGCTGCAGATGATGCACAATGGTCAGATGAACTCAACCCAGAAGCAGAAGTAGAAGTAGACGTTGTTGATGAAGAAGAAGAGGAGACTGAGATACATGTTGATCACATCCTCAACAACGACGATGAAGATGAGGCTCAACCACCACCAATACCTCCTAGTCATGCCTACAATCCTCCTCAACATATGACAAATATGGATCTTCACGACGATGAAACGTCCGACAGTGTCTTCTATAATCCGTATCCGAGACCAGTAGGCGAATTAAAGGTGGGAGACATGTTTCGTACCAAAGAAGAATGTGTCTTGGCAATCAAAATATTCCACATGAACAACTTTGTTGACTTTACAGTGAAACGCACTGATTCTAGAAGGTATGTTATCGAATGTCGTAACATGCTTTGTAAGTTTCGTTTGGCTGCATCTTACAAGAAGAAAAATGACTCTTGGGAGATCGCTTCAATAGACCCACCACACAGTTGCGTTGCAACTAACGTTGAACAAGATCACCGTAAACTGAGCACAATTTTGATATGTCAAGACATTCTGCCATTGGTAAATAAAGACCCATCAGTGAAGGTGAGTATAATTATATCCCATATCCGAACAACATATAATTATACTCCATCTTACAAGAAAGCATGGATTGCGAGGACAAAGGATGTTGAACAGGTTTTCGGCAACTGGGAGGATTCATTCAAGGAATTACCACGGTTTTTATGGGCACTAAAAACTTATGTCCCAGGAACTGTGGCAATTCTGGAGACAGTGCCAGCAATGATGCCAGACGGAACCTGTGCTACAGGTAATAGAATATTTCACCGTCTCTTTTGGGCATTTGACCCGTGCATCAAAGGTTTCGCTTTCTGCAAACCTCTCCTGCAAATTGATGGCACCTGGTTATACGGAAAATACAAGGGTACTTTGCTCATGGCAGTTGCACAAGACGGTAACAACAATGTATTTCCCATTGCCTTTGCTCTTGTTGAAGGTGAAACGGCTGGTGGATGGTGTAACACCCCGATAAAATATGATAATTATTTAATTTAAGTTAATAGTATATTTATTAATTTAATTAAATAATTGGAATATTATTGGATTATTATTATTGGAATAATAAAGTTGGAATATATATAAAGGGTTCCATTTGGTAAAAAGGGTTTTTCACGTGAAAACCAGAGAAGCGACAGAAAGTGAGAAAAGGGCAAAGAGGAAGAGCAAGAGAACAAGGGTTGAAGAAGGGAAAAGCTTGAAGTTAAAGGATTTGCCGGATTAACTCAGGTAAGGGGGGTTTATCGTCGTTTAATGGGTATTATGGGTTAACATGTAATGGGTAGTAATAAGCCATTGAATTGACCCTAATTGGGATGAGGAATGTTGTAAATGGTGACGAATAAGTTATGTTAAAACTGTAATTGAATCTATTTGTGGGTGAGTCGTAAATTTCTGGACGTGTAGCTTTTTACGGAATTGAAATCGGAGGTCCGGAAGTCCTCCGACGGCGAGAAATGCGGGAAATCTGCATTCCGTTTTCGTGTTAGCGCAGGAACAACTTTCTGTTCTGCGTTAACCGGTTAACCCAGGGTGTTAACCGGTTAACACTGTTATGATTTAGAAAAATTAATTTTTGTTCTGCGTTAACCGGTTAACCCAGGGTGTTAACCGGTTAACACTGTTAAAATTTGCCAGAAAGCGTGTTCTGTGTTGCGTTAACCGGTTAACCCAGGGTGTTAACCGGTTAACACTGTTTGGAAAGTGGAAAATTGATATTCAAATGTTGTGTACATATTTGACGTTTGGCCTATATTGGTGTATGATATAGTAGGGATCATTTCCCGTTGTTTTGAGCAGTATAGGTATTAGTAGAGTGTGCTAATACTGTGATTTATTATTTGGCATGATATGAATATGATTCTGTGATAAATATGCTGATGATGTATGATGGTATGCATAATGCTGTGAATGTATCTGTTATGTATGCAATTGTGAATGGACTGTTTATGGCTTAGAGTGTGAGCATATGTCTATCTTGGATTGTTGTTGATGGTTGCATGCTAGGTGATTTAGCGTGTATAGCATGGCCTTTATGGTGGTAGCTAATTCCCATGGTGAGGAATTAGTGAGTGAGTTGTTGTGGATTGTTGTTGATGTTTGCATGCTAGGTGATTTAGCGTGCATAGCATGTCCTTTATGGTGGTAGCTAATTCCCATGGTGAGGAATTAGTGAGTGAGTCACTAGGTCTCAAATGAGTGGGACTAGTGAGCTTGGTAGCCGTATCTGGGTTTGATCGGTGAGGTTGAACTATGTGTTCACGAATAGTCGGTACCGCATGCATGGAGTCTCATTGCATAATGTATGTATGGCGTATAATATGAATGGATGTATTCCAATATTATACGTGTGTTTTGTGTTGGGTTGAGTATGATTATGATTTTAAGTGGATGTTGCCGTTGCTGAATGTGTGATCTGATTTGGGTGATGAAATATGTTAAATTACTTAGCATTACATGATATTTTATAATGCTTATTATATCGATTGAGGAACTCACCCTTACAACTATGTTTCAGGTAACGAGCAGTGATTGAGTAGAAGCTAGTGCTTGAAGTCTAGTGTAGTTCCTTAGTGGGTCATGCTATGGTATATGTAACATCGGGACGGGATGTTTCACCTTGTTTTCATTTGGTTGTTGAATAATTTTACATGTAATGTGTTACATGGTTTGCATATCCGCTGTGAATTGTGCAATATTTTATTTTGATTTTTAAATGAGCATGACAAACTATTTTGGTGAATGGTGTGAAGTGTCAAGTGTGACACCCTGAAATTGCATATCTGCTCTGATTTATATTTGTTGTTTTAATTATTATTGGGGTATTTTAGAAGGGTGTTACATTAGTGGTATCAGAGCATAGTCGGTTGAGTCGAGTCGTAATTATTCTGTTTCCCTGTATGTGATAGGTGTTGTGCAACCCTATCAGTACTTATTGTTTTAGCTTGTTGGATTAACTCAGAATAGAGATGGCTGGAAGAGGTAGAGACGATGCTGCGTTTGATCCGAGGTACGTGTTATATTAATGGCTTTCCTCTTGTAGCTATTATTGACACAGGTGCGACTCATTCCTTTATATCTTTGGATTGTGCTGTGAAACTTAAATTAGAGATATCTGAGATGCATGGGAGTATGGTGATTGATACTCCTGCGAAGGGTTCAGTGACTACTACTTCAGTTTGTTTAAATTGCCCTTTGAGTATTTTTGGTAGAGACTTTGGGATGGACCTCGTGTGTCTTCCACTAGTGCAGATTGATGTTATCTTGGGTATGAACTGGTTGGTGTCTAACCGAGTTTATATCAACTGTTTTCATAAGACTGTGATCTTTCCTGAGATTGAGGAAGGAAAGAGTTTGTTTCTATCAGCAAGGCAGGTGAATGAGGCAATAGCAGATGGGGCAAAGTTGTTTATGCTATTAGCGACTTTGGAGGCTAAAGATAAACTGGTGATTTGCGATCTAGCCGTGGTGTGTGATTTTCCTGATGTGTTTCCTGAAGAAGTGAATGAATTACCGCCAGAGCGTGAAGTTGAGTTCTCGATTGATTTGGTACCTGGTACTAGGCCGATGTCGATGGCTCTGTACCGTATGTCTGCTGTTGAGTTAACTGAATTGAAGAGTCAGCTGGAAGATCTGTTGGATAAGAAATTTATTCGTCCGAGTGTGTCACCGTGGGGCGCACCAGTGTTATTGGTTAAGAAGAAAGAAGGTACTATGAGGTTGTGTGTGGACTACAGACAACTGAATAAAGTGACGATCAAGAATCGGTATCCTTTGCCGAGGATTGATGATTTGATGGAACAGTTGGTTGGTGCGAGTGTGTTCAGCAAAATAGATTTGAGATCGGGGTATCATCAGATACGTGTGAAAACTGAGGATATTCAGAAGACTGCTTTCAGAACAAGGTATGGACATTATGAGTATTCTGTAATGCCTTTTGGTGTGACTAATGCGCCTGGGGTATTTATGGAGTATATGAATAGGATTTTCCATCCGTACCTAGATAAGTTTGTTGTGGTGTTTATTGACGATATTTTGGTGTATTCGAAATCTGAAGAAGAGCATGCTGAACATTTGAGAGTGGTTTTAGGAGTTCTACGAGAAAAGAAGTTATTTGCTAAACTGTCTAAGTGTGAATTTTGGTTAGAAGAGGTTAGTTTTCTTGGTCATGTGGTTTCAAGAGGTGGTGTTGCTGTTGATCCTTCTAAGATAGAAGCGGTATCTAAGTGGGAAGCTCCGAAGTCAGTTTCTGAGATAAGGAGTTTTCTTGGACTTGCAGGTTATTATAGGAAATTCATTGAGGGATTTTCTAAGTTGGCGTTACCGTTAACGATGTTGACTAGAAAGGGGCAAGCGTTTGTTTGGGACTCAAGATGTGAAGAAGGTTTCCAAGAGTTAAAGAGAAGGTTAACTACTGCTCCTATTCTGATATTACCAAGTCCATCGGAACCATTTGAGGTTTACTGTGATGCTTCATTGTTGGGTTTGGGTGGTGTTTTGATGCAGAATAAGCAGGTTGTAGCTTATGCTTCGAGACAACTGAAGGTTCATGAGAGGAACTATCCGACACACGATTTAGAGTTGGCAGCTGTGGTATTTATTCTGAAGTTATGGAGGCATTACTTGTACGGGTCAAGATTTGAGGTTTTCAGTGACCATAAAAGTTTAAAGTATTTGTTTGATCAGAAAGAGCTGAATATGAGACAGAGGAGATGGTTAGAGTTTCTGAAGGATTATGACTTTGGTTTGAATTACCATCCGGGTAAAGCAAACGTAGTGGCTGATGCATTGAGTCGGAAATCATTGCATATGTCTATGTTAATGGTTAAGGAATTGGATTTAATTGAGCAGTTTAGAGACTTGAGTTTGGTGTGTGAGAGTACTCACAATAGTGTTAAATTGGAAATGTTGAAGTTAACGAGTGGTATTCTGAATGAGATTAAAGAGGGTCAGAAATCCGATGTGCTTTTGGTTGATAAGTTGACTCTAGTGAATCAAGGTCAAGGTGGTGAATTCAGAGTTGATGAGAATGGTGTTTTGAAATTTGGTAATCGGGTGTGTATTCCGGATGTTACTGAACTTAAGAAGAGTATTCTTGAGGAAGGACATCATAGTGGCCTGAGTATTCATCCTGGGGCTACGAAGATGTATCATGATTTGAAAAAGTTATTTTGGTGGCCGGGAATGAAAAGAGAAATTGCGAGTTTTGTTTATTCTTGTTTGACTTGTCAGAAGTCAAAGATTGAGCATCAGAAGCCGTCTGGGCTAATGCAACCGTTGGCTATTCCAGAGTGGAAGTGGGATAGTATCAGTATGGATTTTGTTTCTGGTTTACCGAGGACAATTAAGAATTTTGAAGCTATTGGGTGATTGTTGACAGATTGACAAAATCGGCTCATTTCATTCCGATCAGAATGGATTATCCGTTAGAGAGATTAGCTGAGTTGTATATTGAGAAAATTGTAAGTTTGCATGGTATTCCGTCGAGTATTGTTTCGGACAGAGATCCTAGATTTACATCGAAGTTCTGGGAAGGTTTGCAGAGGGCTTTGGGAACTAAGCTGAGATTGAGTTCTGCATATCATCCGCAGACTGATGGTCAGACTGAGAGGACGATTCAGTCACTGGAGGATCTTTTGAGGGCTTGTGTTTTGAAAAAGGGAGGTGCTTGGGATTGTTATTTACCTTTGATTGAGTTTACCTACAACAATAGTTTTCATTCGAGCATTGGTATGGCACCGTTTGAAGCTTTGTATGGTAGGAGATGTCGGACACCTTTATGTTGGTATGAGTCCGGTGAGAGTGTTGTGGTTGGACCGGAGATTGTTCAACAAACTACGGAAAAGATTAAGATGATTTAGGAGAAGATGAGGATTGCTCAGAGTCGTCAGAAGAGTTATCACGACAAGAGGAGGAAGTCACTTGAGTTTCAAGAGGGAGATCATGTGTTTCTTCGTGTTACTCCGATAACTGGGGTTGGTCGAGCTTTGAAGTCGAAGAAGTTGACACCTCGATTTATTGGTCCTTATCAGATTTTGGAGAGGATAGGGGAGGTAGCCTATCGTATCGCTTTACCGCCGTCACTTGCGAATTTGCATGAGGTTTTTCATGTGTCTCAGTTGAGGAGGTACATTCCTGATCCGTCGCATGTGGTCCAAGTAGATGATGTACAGGTGAGAGATAACCTGACTGTTGAAACATCACCTATGAGGATCGAGGATCGAGGGTTGAAGCAGTTGCGGGGTAAAGAGATTGCTTTGGTAAAGGTAGCTTGGGGAGGACCAGCAGGTGGTAATGTGACTTGGGAACTTGAGAGTCAGATGAAGGAATCTTATCCAGAGTTATTCGCTTGAGGTATGTTTTCGAGGACGAAAACTCTTTTAGTGGGGGAGAGTTGTAACACCCCGATAAAATATGATAATTATTTAATTTAAGTTAATAGTATATTTATTAATTTAATTAAATAATTGGAATATTATTGGATTATTATTATTGGAATAATAAAGTTGGAATATATATAAAGGGTTCCATTTGGTAAAAAGGGTTTTTCACGTGAAAACCAGAGAAGCGACAGAAAGTGAGAAAAGGGCAAAGAGGAAGAGCAAGAGAACAAGGGTTGAAGAAGGGAAAAGCTTGAAGTTAAAGGATTTGCCGGATTAACTCAGGTAAGGGGGGTTTATCGTCGTTTAATGGGTATTATGGGTTAACATGTAATGGGTAGTAATAAGCCATTGAATTGACCCTAATTGGGATGAGGAATGCTGTAAATGGTGACGAATAAGTTATGTTAAAACTGTAATTGAATCTATTTGTGGGTGAGTCGTAAATTTCTGGACGTGTAGCTTTTTACGGAATTGAAATCGGAGGTCCGGAAGTCCTCCGACGGCGAGAAATGCGGGAAATCTGCATTTCGTTTTCGTGTTAGCGCAGGAACAGCTTTCTGTTCTGCGTTAACCGGTTAACCCAGGGTGTTAACCGGTTAACACTGTTATGATTTAGAAAAATTAATTTTTGTTCTGCGTTAACCGGTTAACCCAGGGTGTTAACCGGTTAACACTGTTAAAAATTGCCAGAAAGCGTGTTCTGTGTTGCGTTAACCGGTTAACCCAGGGTGTTAACCGGTTAACACTGTTTGGAAAGTGGAAAATTGATATTCAAATGTTGTGTACATATTTGACGTTTGGCCTATATTGGTGTATGATATAGTAGGGATCATTTCCCGTTGTTTTGAGCAGTATAGGTATTAGTAGAGTGTGCTAATACTGTGATTTATTATTTGGCATGATATGAATATGATTCTGTGATAAATATGCTGATGATGTATGATGGTATGCATAATGCTGTGAATGTATCTGTTATGTATGCAATTGTGAATGGACTGTTTATGGCTTAGAGTGTGAGCATATGTCTATCTTGGATTGTTGTTGATGGTTGCATGCTAGGTGATTTAGCGTGTATAGCATGGCCTTTATGGTGGTAGCTAATTCCCATGGTGAGGAATTAGTGAGTGAGTTGTTGTGGATTGTTGTTGATGTTTGCATGCTAGGTGATTTAGCGTGCATAGCATGGCCTTTATGGTGGTAGCTAATTCCCATGGTGAGGAATTAGTGAGTGAGTCACTAGGTCTCAAATGAGTGGGACTAGTGAGCTTGGTAGCCGTATCTGGGTTTGATCGGTGAGGTTGAACTATGTGTTCACGAATAGTCGGTACCGCATGCATGGAGTCTCATTGCATAATGTATGTATGGCGTATAATATGAATGGATGTATTCCAATATTATACGTGTGTTTTGTGTTGGGTTGAGTATGATTATGCTTTTAAGTGGATGTTGCCGTTGCTGAATGTGTGATCTGATTTGGGTGATGAAATGTGTTAAATTACTTAGCATTACATGATATTTTATAATGCTTATTATATCGATTGAGGAACTCACCCTTACAACTATGTTTCAGGTAACGAGCAGTGATTGAGTAGAAGCTAGTGCTTGAAGTCTAGTGTAGTTCCTTAGAGGGTCATGCTCTGGTATATGTAACATCGGGACGGGATGTTTCACCTTGTTTTCATTTGGTTGTTGAATAATTTTACATGTAATGTGTTACATGGTTTGCATATCCGCTGCGAATTGTGCAATATTTTATTTTGATTTTTAAATGAGCATGACAAACTATTTTGGTGAATGGTGTGAAGTGTCAAGTGTGACACCCTGAAATTGCATATCTACTCTGATTTATATTTGTTGTTTTAATTATTATTGGGGTATTTTAGAAGGGTGTTACAGATGGGGTTTCTTTCTTCGACATCTCAGAACGCATGTCGCTCCACAAGCCAATCTATGTTTGATTTCAGATAGACATGCTGCCATTGAAAGTGCCTACAACAACCATGACAACGGATGGCATGATCCTCCTTCTACACATGTCTACTGTATCATACACATTGCACAAAACTTCATGCATGCTATAAAAGATAAGAATCTTCGCAAGAAGGTGGTGAATGTTGGGTATGCTTTAACTCAACCGTCATTTCAATATTATCGTGATGAGATTCGACTGTCTAATGAAGATGCGGGGAGATGGATAAATAACATCCCAGTAGAGCAGTGGACAAGAGCATTTGACGGTGGTTGTCGATGGGGCCACATGACAACAAACATTGTGGAATGCATGAACGGGGTTTTCAAAGGGATTCGAAATCTGCCGATAATCGCCTTGGTAATATCAACCTATTATAGGTTGGCTTCTATGTTCGCAACCAGAGGTGAAAGATTGAGTGCAGTGTTAATGTCCGGACAAGTATTTAGTGAGTGTTGCATGAAGGTCATGAAAGAGGAGAGCATCAAAGCTATGACACACGCTGTAACAATGTTTGACCGTCATAGACAAAATTTCAGCGTCCAGGAAACAATGGGCAACAACGAGGGGAGACCAAATTTAGCCTACGCTGTTAGACTACACAGAAGTTGGTGCGATTGTGGAAAATTTCAGGCCTTCCGCATACCTTTCTCCCATGTCATTGCAGCATGCGCTTATACTCGTCAAGACGCTTACACCCATTTATCTGATGTGTACAAGGCCAGCACCATCATGAATGTATATAGTCAAAGCTTTTCAGTACTACCAATGGAGGATTACTGGCCTCCATATGAAGGAGATATTGTTTGGCACAATGAAGAGATGCGTAGAAAGAAGAAAGGAAGGCCAAACAGCACACATATCAGAACAGAGATGGATTCCACAGATAAAATGATAAGATTATGTAGTATCTGTCGTCAACCAGGACACAACAAAAACAACTGTCCCAATCAAGGAGCATCATCTAGATCTTAAGATTTTTGTAACATTTTATCTAGATCTTAAGCTTTTTGTAACATTTTATCTAGATCTTAAGCTTTTTGTAACATTGTATTTCTGTAACAATCAATCATTATATATCATTAAGTTCTTGTTACAACGAGTTTCATAACCAACATCAGTACAAAACATCTGAAAACATAAATAATTCTAACTGATTACAACAATCAAATTAATGTCGTCTCGACCGAACATCATTTCCCTAGCATCCTTATCAGTCTTCATTCGCACCCAACCAAAGATACTGTCAAGTCTCTCAATACTTCAGATTTTTTCCCCTTCTGGTATTTTCCCGTCTAACCATCGAACCAGCTCCCTCTTCAGTTGATCTAACGTGGTGATGTTCCAAAACAGCATCAGCAATTGAGGTTTGTCTCTCGCATAAATCACCTTACCGTATCGGCGACGAACACCAAACATGATAGCCAAATGATTATATGAGTTGTGGAACAATAGGTCACACAACGCATCTATTTATAAGACAAAAAAGGCATTTTATGAGGGACTCGCCAATTGAGTTGGCGCCTCCTTTTAAAACCTACACAAAGACGCCAATTGGATTGGCTAAGGCACCTGCCCTAGCCAATCCAATTGGCGCCTCCATTCAAGTTTTAACAACAGTCGCCATATGAACAACTTTCATGTTCATCAAAAATCCATTTGAAACTTGGAAGCTCATCATTCATTTCAAAACATTATAGGTCATTTTGACAGAAACCCTAATTTTGGGTCAACTTCGTAGGGACCTAACTCACTCATTTTTAATTATTTTGAGGTGGGACCAAGTGCATTGGAAAATTTAAGATGTCTATTTCAGTTGTTATGTTGGACAAAATTTCATAACTCTAAAAGAAACACATGAAATAATGCAAGACATTATAGGTCAGATTACAGTTGAAAAACTCAGAAGTCCAACTTCAACTGCCCATAACTTTCTCATAAAAAATCCAAATGATGCAAAATTTATATCCAAATTCATTGTCTTGAAAAGATCTACAACTTTCATGTTGGAAGTTTTTTCATTTGAGGCTTTTTTAAGGGAGTCGCCATTGGATTGGCGCCTCCTCTTAAAAATTACACATAGGCGCCAATTGGATTGGCTAGGGCAGGGGCCCTAGCCAATCCAATTGGCGCCTCCTTGCAATTTTTAAGAGGGGTCGCCAATCCAATTGGCGCCTCCTCCTAAAAGTGGGGTATTTTGGGAATTTTCCTGAAAAGTGGGGTATTTTGGGAATTTTTTCGAAAAAGTGGGTTATCTCGGTAAAAAAACCGAAAATGAACATATAATTCGAGTCAGATCATACATTTATGATTTGAATCAGAGGAAAGAATTACTTGAATCAAGGTGATAAAAATCTATAAATGACTTGTTTGATTCATATCATGATTTGATACATGTGATTCGAATCAAGCAATTACATTATTCAAATTATAGTTGATTTTTAAAAGTCTGTTTAATCATGATTTGAGTCATACAATGTTGTGATTCACATCAAAGGGGTCGATGATTCAAATCAGACACATCCTTGATTTGAATCACTAATACAACGCCAAAATCCATGTTTCAAATTGAATTATTGTTTCGAATCAGTCATACCTTTGATTCAAATCAAACTTCAAATATTCATGTTTTAAATTTTTTAACTTGTGATTCAAGGCATACATATATATTGACTTTGACCAACTTGCTCAAACTAAAAACAAATTGTAATGGATTCAATTCTAAACTGAATATAAGGGATGCAACTCAACGTACATTTTTACGAAATATAAAGAAATCAACTAATACAAAAAAAATTACTATGCAAATGATAAAATCAAATTACAAACCTATGATAATTCAGAACTATAAAAAAAACATCAAAATACACCGATGAAATTCACCTTTACCGACCGAGGAATTTCATAACAATTTTCTTCCAATTTATGATGACAAATGGAGGAAGGCTATGTTAGGAAATTTCATGATACTTCTCATCCTAAAATGTGGAATGTTGCACCTAGATATCGACATAGTCATAAGGGAGAGTATTATCTACATTATAGTTGAGAATAACTTATAATTTCTTGCTGATTTTATTAAATAATAAATGCAAAGTTTAGTGAAACTACTTGTACAATAGATACAATGGGTAGTGTATCTGCAGGCTTTTGAATTTGAACTCTATTATCCAAGTTAACCATAAAGTGTGAGGGCAACAAATGTCTAATTGACTTGTTAATTTTAACATTTGAAATGAGTGGATATATTTTCATGTTTTGAGGAGTCCTTGTAACAAGTTTCAAAGTTTTATATTTAATGACATCACAAAGACTTCCATGTCTCATAATATTCTTTTAGTTTCAAAGTTTTTTTCTCTCTTTATCCTCATTTATAAAAAAAATTATAATTGCCGTGTTCTCTTTTACAATTCACCCTCACCTCAATTGTGATTTTTTTGTTGATAATTTAATACCTTAAAGATTAAAAAAAATTCACATCTTTCAATATCTAGCAGTTTGAAAAATAAAAAAAGTATTTAACAATAATTCAGAAAAAGAAAAAGAAAAAAAGAAAAAAGAAAAAGAAGAGGAAGAAGCAAGTAGTCAAGAAGAAGTATTAAGAAACCTCAACTCAAATAGAAAGCTATGTAGTTTCATCATGCTTCAAGTTTCAACCTTGAAAAAACTATACTTAAATCTAAGTTAATTACTATTCTACCCATTCCTTTATTACTACCTAACTTCATTACCCTTTGTTCCACTTCTACATCTCTCTCTATATATCAATCTCCATGATGTCTCCCACTCTCCCAAACAAATTTTCCTTCACAACCAAAACTTCTATTTTTTATTCCATTTAAAAATAAATCCCTTTTTATTTTTATTCATTCAATAAACTCATTTTCATTTTTCATATATTTAATAAACTCTTCTTATTAATACTCTTTCTTCTTCGATCTACTTGTTTCTCACTTTCAGAGCTCTTCTCGTTACCCCAAACTACGCTACACTTTTTTTTCTCCTTTTTAAGAACCCTAAGTTATTCAGATAGTGTTATTTTCAATGCACTTGTGGTTGATGCTAATGAAGAACTAGTAAAAAAAGAAAGAAAGAAAAATCAATTTCTGGTGGAAAAAATGCGTGTCAAGGAAATGCACCCGTTGTGTTGCATCTCATTGGAGAGTCCCGGGATCGGAAGTCATTCTCCGGAGCCAGACGCGGCGGCGCTTTCGAGGACGAGGAGTTTACCGGCGTGCGGATCTGACCGCATTTGTCGCCGTGGATCAGAGGCGACGGTTGCCGGAGTTCTCTATAAGTGGACTAATTACGGTAAGGGATGGAGATCCCGGTGGTTTCTCCTCCGTAATGGCGTGCTTTCTTACGCTAAGATCCGGTCGCCGGAGAATCTCAATCTGTTCTCTCCAATCGATGATGTTCGCTTAATTGGAGATGTCACCGCTAATCGTCTCGCGAGAATGGATAGAGACGCCGGAAACGCCGTTCGCCGGAAGAATCATAAACCTTCTTCGTCTTCATCTTCTCCTCCTACCGTGGTTCATTTGAAGGTATAATCACTAACAACGTAAACAGTAAACACTTTTTTAATTTTCATTATTTATATTAATCTTATTATTATTGTTAATTTTGTTTTTCGATTTGGTAAATAATTATCGGTTAATTTGTTTATGATAATTGAAATTAATAGAGGATTCATGAGATTTGTTATTGTGAATATGTGATCTGAATCACCCGTTATAGTGTGGGTCAGGACATGACTCGGTCTTGCTTTTGCAGTGTCATGTTCAACATTTTGGCGCTACCTCATTGCTTCTTTCCTGTAGAGGAAAAACAAATTTCAAATTACTAAAAAAAAAGAATATAAACAATTATTTTTCGTCATAAAGTTTTTTTTACTATGGTGGAAAAGATTTCATTGATTTCAGGCCATGAAATTAATAAAACCATGATTCAGATTTCAGATTGGGATTGTTCCTCTGCCAGTGTAAAATTATTAGTGAAAAAAAATGGTAAGAAAGGGTCGTTGATGTCCGAGGAACAATGTTAAAATCCAATGGTTTTTAGGGTATTATATGGCGATTTAGAATTCAAAATTGAAAGTTTAGTTCAAGTGTTACAGTTTTAACTGGTTGTTAATGCTGAGTGGGTCACATCAACAGGTGGCTGTGAAGGGTAGGGATAGCCTACAAAAATTGTGATTTAAGAGAGTGAATGAATAGCCCTATCTTTATGGCATTTACTTGCGGTCACGTCAACTATCTCTACCTTTCCTTCATCGACATTGGTTCTGAAATTGGCTTTTCTTTCTTTCTTTCTTCTTTCTCCCTCTTACTTTTTCATCACCACACCATTTTTTCTGCAAATCCTACCTTATCTCTTGCCATTTTAAGCCTTATAAAAGTCCAACCTTAGTTTTTCTTTGTGTATTTTTTCACAGGCGTTGTAAAATGTTAATTTGTTTTTTTTTTAATTTAAAAAATATTAAGATTAGAGATTAGATAGAAAAGTGAAATCATGGGAGTATATTGTAAAGGCCCCTCTTCTATTTTGTCTTTGTCAACAGAAATATATATATGTGGGACTTTCCACCATGGTGGTGGGGTATATATCCAGGTCAATATTTTCTTTTCCTTTTAAAATAATTATTATTTAAATGGGTGCTCTTATAACCCTTTAAGGTCAATATTCTAAAGCCATTCTTATCCTCTCGGATAAACGGGGAAAAACATAAACAAGTTGAAGACAGTGAGTTTTATTTATTGATTATATTTTCACATCATTACATTCTAAACTCGAATCAAACTCGAATGATTCTAGTCAATCAGTGGTAGCGTCATTTCATGATGTCCGGGTGATAAGGTAATTTCATATTCAAGCTCTCTTTGATAGTAGCATTGTTTTTCTCAACAAGGTGGCGGCTTTTTTTATATTCTACTCCTTCTTCTATTACTAGTGTATAGTTGCTGTAGTGTTTCATTAATTTACTCTCTAAAAAAACAAACTTTTTCTTGTCGATAAATCATATTCTAGTATATACCTTGCTTTTTTTTTATTTTGTAATAAATAATTAAAAAATAAAGCGGTGATGCTTAATTCTCAGTTGAATATAATGTTTTACAGATCTCGTCGTTTAGAGAGAGCAAATCAGACGACAGAAAATTTTACATTTTTACAGCAACAAAGACACTCCATCTGAGAACTGATTCAAGGAAAGACCGCGTGGCATGGATACAAGCTTTGGTGTCAACTCGTAGTTTGTATCCACTTAGTGGTCATCATCTATTCCTTGCACCTTATCATATATCTGTATCTACCGAAAAGCTTAAGAAACGCTTGGTTGAAGAGGGTAGCGGTGAGAATCTTGTCAAGGAGTGTGAGCAAATTATGCTTGCAGAGTTTTCCGAATTACAAGAGCAGCTTAAAATTCTTTGTCAAGAACGATCAAGTTTGTTTGATACGATTAGGCAGTTGGAGGTAATTTTTATTTTCATTATTTATTTGTTTTGTATGCTTTCTTTACCTTTTGAATGCTTCTGACAACTTCTTTGTTTGCTTCGCATAAAATCTTAAAATACTAACTTCTTAGTTTACTCATGCAATAATTTTCTCATTTCAAATATTCTAGAATGAAACATGTGGATTCTATGAATGATGAACTGTAAAATGGGTCCAAACGAATTGTTTTATATATCTTTTTTCATTTGGGCGTATCAATAATTCAGTACTGAACCAACTTGACAAAATCATTCACTGAATTATTACAAGAATAATATCCCAAACATTTCTTGTCAGACATAAGCTATATGTCATTATTTTGGAAGTCATGAGATATTTTTTTTCCTAATGCTTGAGCTTTCATTGTTTTAAAAATGGTTTATCATTTTTCCAACCTTTTTTAGCTCCCCAAAATGTATTTTTACTAATCACGGTTCTATGATATTTTGTTTTCTATGCTATGTAATGAGGTTTCTAGTCATGGTTCTATGAAATGCCAAATCTTGTATAGAAATAATTTTTTTGGAGATGAAGTTTCAACTTTTCAATTGATGTATCATGTATTTGCTCTAACATTACTATTGGGACTTTATTAATGGACTGTTGGTTACTATTTTTAATTTATTTACTCTATTATTGTATGGGAAATGAACTTATATATATTTAGTTGTTTTTACTGATATATTTTTAAAATAAGTTTGGTGCAAAACTTAGTTATCCCGCTGTTTGAAAGAACATGAGGGTCTATTGTTGTTTGATAGAACATGAAGTGGGTCAAATATCACATGATGTGTCTGGTTCATTTGGTCATGCCTTTTGGCTGATAAGTTGTTTTTTTCTATATGTCTTGTCATTAATTTGCAACTTTGATGGTAGTCTTATTTGTTTTCAAACCCTCTTTAGTCTACTACCACTCAATGAATGTTGTAATTCATGATACTCATAAAAAATTATCACTTGGTAGCACCACCTGAAATATTTATTCTTCTTGCTTTATATTTGAATTCTAAAATCTATCCAGTTTGATGCTTTCTTCATGTTTGCATGTGTTTAGTTTTCTAGGGGAGGAAGCTCTTGTTTTTTGTTTTTTATATGTGACTTACTAAACAAATCTTTTGTTACTTATCATGAACAGGCAGCTAACATTGAACCTGAGGGCTCTGCCTTGCATGACAGTGAATACCAACTAACAAAGAATGGATTTTCAAATCTAGGGCGTGGAAAATATAGTGGTACCATACTACCATTTTCTTATATGCTACTTATGCTTGTCGTTTCATATTTTTTTGATGTATTATCTACTATATGCCGTGACATTTATTTTCTCTTTTGATGTGGTAAGCATATGCTTCGATTTCGGAATCTTTAGTGTCTTGACAGTGATCATAGGGGCCTATTCATCTGTCTTATATCAACATGAAGAATGTTGCTAACATCATATTGATCCAAAAACTCGTTTTGAGTTTTTGAAAGTATCTACTATTTGTTAGACGATATAGTTTAAGAGTTTAATTTTTATGCACCGTAAGTATAAATTTTTTTATACGGTCAATGCTTCACAACCACTCATGTGTTACTTTACTTTAGATGTTGAAATAAAAGTCAAATAATATTTAAGATCTAATTGTTACGAAAATCTGACAATATATACACTGCGAGTGCATATGAAGAGGCTTTCTATAATGGACTTTCAAATAATGTCTAAAGATCTCTAATCTCTGTGCAGTTTTTTTATTATTATTATTATAATTATAGTAGAAATATCACGAAAGATTCAAATGTAAATGGCGTGTTTGATACATGTAACCAATCTCATTTAGTGAGATAATGCTTCGTTGTTGTTAATGGAAACTTAAGGTAGATACCTATAATTCATTTATTTCAGAAATCCAATTGATGGCCTATGAATGTTGGTTTCTTCTGTAAAATTATAGTTTACCTGTATGCAAATCAGTGTATCTCTTCTTTGGATGCTGTATGTATCTTTTAGTAAATTTATATACAGTCTGCAACCTTTTATTATATGATCCTATTCTTTCAATATTCACTACTTATTTTTCACATATGCTTTCGACTCTCAGAATGCAGTACAACAGAATCATCCGATGATATTGAAAAACATGAGGTAGAAGAAGTGTCTGAAGAAGATGAAATATCATATTATGATAGTAGAGACTATTTTACAGAATCTGGTTTTAGGTGTGGGTCAAATACTCTGGATCAAGTGAACATGTCCGGGGCAGCTAATAGACAATGCCTTGATGTGGAAAACAGTCATTTTGAACCAATGATATATGATTATGGGTATCCTCAGATTACAAGGCGAAAAAAGCTTCCAGATCCGGTTGAAAAGGAGAAGGGCGTTAGTCTTTGGTCAATGATCAAAGACAATGTGGGCAAAGATCTCACACGTGTTTGCCTTCCTGTGTACTTTAATGAGCCAATCTCATCCCTTCAGAAATGTTTCGAGGATTTGGAGTATTCTTATCTTTTAGATAGAGCTTATGAGCATGGAAAATCGGTAATATATACAATATTGCTGTATTCTTTCATTAACTTCTCTTGCAACGTAAACAAAACAAGTTTTAGTACTTAATAGTACAGAATTTAATCTATATATATTCTCCATTAACTAACAAATTTTTTTAGTCGTTTGATTGGAAATATTGGTAAACTTATACCTGATTATCTTGGAGAGTTTTGTTTATGATGTTACATGTCTGATTTTAATAAGTTAAATGCAACAACTATATTTGTACTTCAGTTTTAATGGAAGAATGATAATTGTAGTCAACCATGTCATTTGTTTTCTGCTTGTATTTGCTTGTGTTGTGACTTCTCTTTGATCAATTAATATGAATGCATAGAGTTTTGTTTATAGGAGTTTGTACTAACAATTTGGCATCATTTAGTAACTTTTTAAGTTTTCCTTAATTTAGATAAAAGACGGCATCATTTAATGCTCTTGAGTGTGACACTTCAACCCTTTGAATTGTATTTTCAGGGAAACAGCCTCCTTCGAGCACTGAATGTTGCCGCCTTTGCTGTTTCGGGATATGCATCGTCCGAAGGCCGGCTTTGTAAGCCTTTTAATCCCTTGTTAGGGGAAACTTACGAAGCCGATTTTCCTGACAAAGGAGTTCGCTTCTTTTCTGAGAAGGTTAGTACCTTATGATTTCCTGAAGAGATTTGACTGAGATATGCTAGTAGTGTTCTTAACTTGGGATAAAACTGGTTTCATATTAGTGGATTATTATCTAGTTTTGGTTTGGATATCTATGATGAAATCTGGAGGGTGAGCATTATCACAACGGTAAGACCCCACATATATCTACTTCTCCTGATCTCATTTGGTGGGAGTAAGAGGTGAGATAATTTAGGCCGGCGACCACTACACAGAAACATATGGCCCAGCATGGCCTGGTCTATTTAGCATAATCTCAAGTTTAAGCTTTTCTAAAAGTCATTTAAATTTAATAGGTCAGACTTGGGCTGGTAAAAAAATCTATTAGTGAGGTTTTCAACAAATTTGCTTTCATAAGACATATTTAACAAGTTACAAGCTTTATAAAAGTTTTATTTTTGAATATATAAACTTGTTAATTTGTGTGAAACAGGTTAGTCACCATCCAACTGTGGTTGCCTGCCATTGTGAAGGTAGAGGATGGAGGTTTTGGGCAGACAGTAACATTCATTCAAAATTTTGGGGAAGGTCGATTCAGCTTGACCCTGTTGGAGTTCTGACACTTGAATTTGATGATGGTGAAATATTTCAGTGGAGCAAGGTATAAATCGTCAAATGACTTTATTTGGGTGTGGACTATTATACCATAAACTATTGCTACAATAATTGCTGTTGTTTCTCTTATAGGTTACTACTACAATTTATAATCTTATCCTTGGTAAATTATATTGTGGTCATCATGGGAATATGGAAATCCGTGGTAATCGCCAATATTCATGCAGGCTCAAGTTCAAAGAGCAGACCATTCTTGACCGAAATCCTCGCCAGGTAAGAGGTTCTTCCAGTACTTTATGACAACATTACAGTCTGATCTTTTGTTTCTAAGCCATTTATTTATTACTAACCCAGTTTGTCTCTTAGTTCAATTTTTTGATTAACTTTCCTGCTACATATGTTTTAGGGTCAATTACACTCCCTTCACTTTGAGAGCAAATTCAGTTAAAATAATCTAATTTCTTTAAATTTACACTTCTATCCTTTTAATTTTCCTTTCTGAGATACAGTATATATATTATTCTATATCCTTTGCAATTTATTTCAAATGAGTCATTTAATGGTAGAGAACACTTCCACCCTCTATTGTTCTATTAATATATTACCGGAAATCCATTTATTTGACCTCACATCATTTTCTATATATTTATTAATTTTTTTAATTGAATTTAAATTTCCCGAGTAATTTTACCGGTACCTAACTTTTCCTATGACTAAAGGTTTCTCTTATATTTTTATTCTCTCTTTTAACAATTTCAAATTTGATTGATAACTAATTTTGAACACTTAAATTTTTTATTTGAAGACTTTGGAAGTTAAATTGAAATGTTATGTTCCCACATGTTATCGATTTTGAAGCAGAATCTTTATTTTACCTTTTATAATTTTATTGTTAAATGTTTGATAATAGAGACAATTATCTGTTAATGATACCAAGGGCCAACAAGAAGAGCATAAAAAGTTTGACTGTATTTAAATAAAAGTGCAATGTGTATTTATTTTTCAAGAATGATTCTAGACGTCTTTCAGAATACACGTGTGTAATTTTCTAGTATTTACTTTGTTTTGGATATTCTTTTGGCAATGGCATGTGGCTACATTCCAAATTTCTGAAGGAAACTTATCTTTTATGCTCTTTCTTCTAATTAGGTAAATGGGTTTGTTGAAGATACAATGGGTAAAAAAGCAGCCACAATATTTGGCAAGTGGGATGACAGCATATATTATTTTGATGGTGATGTGAATGTCAAGCCTAAAGATTATACTTCGTCCAGTGGAGCATTGTTGTGGAAAAGGACTAAGCCACCCCCAAATCTCACCCGTTACAATTTGACATCATTTGCCATAACACTAAATGAGCTTACACCAGGATTAAAGGTATAATGAGGTATTGAATAGTTATTCAATGTAGGTTTTCATTTTCCTTCTGATGCATCTCTAATCCTTCATTATAGCCTTTTCTGATGTATTTGATCACTGATTAAAGGAGAAGCTTCCGCCCACGGATTCCAGGCTGAGACCTGATCAGCGGCACTTAGAGAATGGGGAATACGAGAAAGCTAATATGGAGAAACAAAGGTTGGAAAAGAGGCAAAGAATGGTATGTTACTTTTATGATATTTGTCTTGTTTATTACTTTTATGCTCTTTTTACCGTCTCAACGCTGTTTCATTATCAATGATGTTTTGTTAATTTTTACACTGATGGTCGCAATACTTTTTTTTCTTTTTTGTAAAATTTCTTGAACATTTATTTGGATGATTTGCTTTGTATACAGTCAAGGAAAATGCAAGAGAATGGTTGGGAGCCAAGGTGGTTTCGCAAAGAAGGTGAAACTGGAACATTTCTATATACAGGCGGATATTGGGAAGCAAGAGCTGTAGGAACATGGGATGGATGCCCAAACATATTTGGTGAATTTCAAGAAAGCATCGTTGAAACCTTATGATGCATCTTGATTTTTGTTCAGGTAAAGTAATGTAGTACATACATGATGGATACTACACTAACCTTAAAAAGGTTGATACTTTTCCCTATGCAATTGAATTTACTACTACACACTGAAGGCACCTCCTTGACTTTTTAAATGTGTTTGAAATCATGACGTGTAAGACAAAATCACTTTGTTGCCACTTTCCACTGTGAGTGCATGTTTGGTATCACATTGAGTTTGTTGAAACCATAATAGCATATCTTGAACCGTTTTATTTTATTTTATTTTATTTAATCAAATATCAGTATATACTAGACAATGACATATACTGATACTATTGCAGATGGATTCTCTGAATGCAAATTAATTAGTCTGTGGAGGGTTTATCTTAAGCGTTCTTGCATGGCCAATACTTTTTTTATTGAATGGACGAGATAGCAGCCATTTGGTGGTATATTTAAAAATGAGGCTCTTTGCAGCTCTGGTTGGAAAGATTTTGTTGAATGACCTTTGTGTAATGACACAAACAATAAAGGGAGTAGAGAAAAAGTAAAACAAGCAATATTATATCTCAAAGTTGCTTGTGGAATTAAATGGGATCAATTGTCTATGGCTGCTGAAGATGTAATTTTCTTAACCTAATGGATTAAGCTTTGCACGTACACAGCTCTTTGCTGTGGCGGTGTTCAATGAGAGTCCCAAACTGAGGCTGTTATTACTTCCCCAGATGAGCATATATTATATATAAGCAAAAGATTAAGCTTAGCAAAAGTAGTTGTTAGATTAGATGTTGTCTGTGCTCAATTGTCACAATCTTATTCTTTCTTGTTTTTTAAGTTTTGTTAGTATGTAATTATTTGGGGTATTAGTTTATGTAAGATTCTCTTCCCTTTAATTCTGATATAACTACTACTGACATGGCCGAAAAGGTTATATATCGATTTATTTCATATTTTGCATTTTCTTATCAATAAATCAAGAGATTTTTAATCTCATTTGATTAACTTTACCGCTAATCTTTCACGTGTATTCAGAAAAAGAAAAGAGTACTTGACGTTGTGAATAAGCCATCATGGGTTGTCGTAAAAGAATATATACTAATACTATGGTGATATTGTGTTTCCTAAAGAAGCTGTGTGTAGCACAAACAATAAGCTAGTTAAAGAGGTTGTAAGAGAAAGAAGTACATATATTTTGAAGGGATGCAGTGAAAATATTACTCAGAAAATTGAACGTAGATTTTTTGTAGGTCAATATGTAATTGAGTTGTTTTTCTAATTCAACATTGAAGTCAACATCAACAGTTCTTCACCCTTTCTTTCTCTTTGTTTACATCAAAATCTCATTTTTCTTTACACTAAAATATCATTATTCTTGTCAATTGTTTAAAATCAAGTTGGTTTGAAATACACTAATCTCTAATTTTAGTTTTGAAGAAGCACGACGCCACTTTGTTTGGTAGTTGATATTTGGTGGTAGTTGCTTCGCCTGAGGGTCATATTGTCTTATTTAAATAGTAGTCTTGGATTATTTGATCAATGTTTTAAAAGCCAAATCATCTGGCTGATGAACATAAATTTGGATCATTGTCAACATCTCAAAAATTAAACCATCTAATTGTTGAACTTTAAGTTTGGATCGTCTGGTATGTAGATCAATACATCTTTTGCATCAACTCATCCATCATCTTGAATTCAGATTAGATCTTGAATTCAGCGCACAACTCATCCATCATCTTATTATTCAGATTAGATCCATTATCAGTAATGATCCTATCTGGCACACCATAACGGCAAATCAGTTGGTTCTTGATAAACTTCACAACCACCTGTCTGGTCACATTCACGTACGAAGCGGCCTCAACACATTTGGTGAAGTAGTCAATTGCTACGAGAATAAACCTGTGTCCGTTGGACGCTTTCGGTTCAATCATGCCGATCATGTCGATCCCCCACATAGAGAAAGGCCATGGTGATGAAATCACATTCAGTAGTGTCGGAGGGATATGGATCTTATCCGCGTAAATCTGACACTTGTGGCATTTCTTCACATACTTGCAGCAGTCAGACTCCATTGTCAGCCAATAGTAGCCTGCTCTCAACATCTTCTTAGCCATGGCATGTCCATTGGAATGAGTACCAAATGAACCCTCATGGACCTCAGTCATCAACAGGTTTGCTTCGTGTCTATCCACGCATCTGAGCAAAACCATGTCAAAATTTCTTTTATACAGCACTTCACCACTGAGGTAGAAACTGCCTGACAACCTTCTCAAAGTTTTCTTATCTTTCACAGATGCCCCAGGCGGGTAGACCTGATTCTGGAGGAAATTCTTGATATCAAAGTACCAAGGCTTGTCATCATTCACTTCTTCGACTGCAAATACGTGAGCTGGTCTATCCAAGCGCATCACGGCAATATTGGGGACTTCATTCCAATACTTGACAACAATCATGGAAGCAAGTGTTGCGAGAGCATCTGCCATCCGATTATCCTCTCGAGGAATATGGTGAAAGTCAACTTCTGTAAAGAATGTTGAAATCCTTCTTGCATAATCTCTGTACGGAATGAGACTTGGCTGATTCGTCTCCCATTCACCTTTAATCTGATTAACAACTAGGGCCGAATCACCATACACATCTAGATGTTTGATTCTTAAATCAATACATTCTTCAAGTCCTATAATACAGGCTTCGTACTCTGCCATATTATTCGTGCATTTGAAAGTTAGCCTTGCTGTAAGCGGAATATGCGTGCCATGAGGAGTAATGATTACTGCCCCAATTCCATTTCCGTACTGATTTACAGCGCCATCGAACACCATCGTCCATCTGAAACCAGGTTCCGGACCTTCATCAAGTGTTGGCTCATCACAATCTTTCATTTTCAAATACAGAATCTCCTCATCTGGGAAGTCATACTGAACAGACTGATGATCTTCAATCGGCTGGTGCGCTAAATGGTCAGCCAAGATACTACCTTTAATAGCTTTCTGAGCTCGATACTCGATATCATACTCAGATAACAACATCTGGCAACGGGCAATCCTCCCGGTCAAAGCAGGCTTCTCGAAAATATACTTGATTGGATCCATTATGGATATCAACCAAGTTGTATGATTTATCATGTACTGGCGCAAACGCTTAGCAGCCCAAGCTAAAGCACAGCATGTCTTCTCAAGCATGGAGTACCGAGACTCACAATCAGTAAACTTCTTACTGAGGTAGTATATAGCAGATTCCTTCTTCCCCGATTCATCTTGTTGACCGAGTACACAACCCATCGAGTCTTCAAGAACTGTCAAATACATGATCAGAGGTCTTCCTTCCACAGGCGGAGACAATATCAAAGGTTCAGACAGATATTCTTTGATACTGTCGAAAGCTTTCTGGCAATCCTCGGTCCAATCATGAGACTGATCTTTCCGGAGGAGCTTGAATATCGGCGCACATGTGGCAGTCACGTGGGATATAAATCTAGAAATGTAGTTCAAGCGGCCCAGAAAACCTCGGACTTGCTTCTCAGTTTTGGGTGCAGGCATCTCTTGTATTGCTTTGACCTTGGCAGGATCAACTTCGATACCTCTTTCGCTTACCACAAAACCCAACAACTTACCGGAACGGACTCCAAATGTACATTTGTTCGGATTCAGGCGAAGTCTAAACTTCCTCAAGCGCTGAAAAAGCTTCAACAAATGCTCAATATGTTCAATTTCCGTTCGGGACTTAGCAATCATATCATCAACGTAGACCTCTATCTCCTTGTGCATCATATCATGAAACAAGGTAGTCATAGCTCTTTGATACGTGGCTCCGGCGTTCTTCAGACCGAAGGGAATCACTCGATAACAGAATGTTCCCCAAGGTGTGATAAATGTTGTCTTCTCCATATCTTCGGGTGCCATTTTGATTTGATTATATCCGGAAAATCCGTCCATAAAGGAAAAGACTCTGAATTTAGCTGTATTGTCTACCAACATATCAATGTGTGGTAGAGGAAAATCATCTTTAGGACTAGCTTTATTCAAATCTCTGTAATCAACGCACATACGGACTTTTCCGTCCTTCTTAGGCACAGGCACAATATTGGCCACCCATTGAGGATATGTAGAAGTCACCAGAAACCCCGCATCAATTTGCTTCTGAACTTCCTCTTTGATCTTCACTGCCATATCTGGATGAGTTCTTCTGAGCTTTTGCTTCACTGGCACGCACTCAGGCTTTAAAGGCAGGAAATGTTGCACAATATCTGTATCTAGACCTGGCATGTCTTCGTATGACCAAGCAAAGATATCTGAATATTCTCGTAGCAAACTGATCAAATCCTTCTTGACAGACTCTTCAAGAAGTGCCCCAATCTTCACCAGACGAACACAATCCTCAGACCCCCAAGTTGACTGTTTCCAAATCTTCAAGGTGCGACTGAATGATCTTCTTCTCGTGCTCAAGGAGACGGGTAATCTCATCAGGAATTCCTTCAACATCATCTTCCTCCGCCTCGAATACAGGGAATTCAAAATTGGGAGATGGCGTTGGATCATTATGTTCAATGGGTTTTAAGATCAACCTGCATAATGATTTTGGTTAAGGAAAAACTTTAGAATTTAAACAAGCAAATCATTATGCAGATGAAAAATGTTTGCTTTTATTCTTGTTTTTATGGGTTTTTTGTGATCACTGATTTCATGCAAAAAGCGAAAAGTGAAAACAAAAGGAAAAACAAATGTTTAACAATGCATTAATTGAATGAAAACATCATTGTATATATGCTGCCAACAATGTCATCACTTCTCCTTTTGGCATGGGAGAAGGGTTTTAAACAAAGTGAACAATTACTCTGATCTATGGATGACTGTAGGAACATCTACAGCGACCCAATTGTGGCAGACACCACCAGGAATAACGAAATTGTTCAGATCTTCCGCATCCTCTTCCAGAATAGCAACAGCTTCTTCCTCAGGTTGATCATCATGGATGAATCCTCCACTCGTGAACAACCCTTGCTCATTATATGCCCCAGAACAGTAGCCAATGCCAGCCCGGGATCTATTGTCTTCAAGCTCAATCACCTTCCCTAAACCAGCAACTGTACCACATTCAATGGCCAATTTTGCATCACGGTAGGAAGCAAATGAAGGAGACTTCTTCTCAATCGGTTCATCAATAGATAAAGCTTGGAACGGAGTTCCAACTTCATCCTCGGCATCAATATATGAGAAAGAAGACAAGTGGCTAACCAGGAGAGCCCTTTCTCCCCCTACCACAACCAGTTTCTTGTTCTTGACAAATTTCAGCTTCTGGTGTAGGGTAGATGTCACGGCGCCAGCCTCATGAATCCATGGTCTGCCTAGGAGACAGCTATATGACGGGTGGATATCCATTACCTGGAATGTAACCAGGAAATCACTTGGTCCAATTTTGATAGGGAGATCAACTTCCCCAATCACGGTCTTGCGCGACCCATCAAAAGCTTTCACAACAACCCCACTCTGCCTCATAGGAGGACCCTGATATGACAATCTAGAAAGTGTGGATTTTGGCAATACATTTAATGATGATCCAGTGTCCACCAGCACGTTGGACATAGCATCAGATTTGCAGTTTAGAGATATGTGTAAAGCCATGTTGTGGTCTCTTCCCTCCTCCGGGAGATCAGCGTCACTAAAACTTAAAGTGTTGCAAGCGGTGATGTTTGCAACTATACTATCGAACTGCTCGATCGTGACGTCGTGATCAACATACGCCAAATCCAATACTTTCTGCAGAGCCTCCCTATGGGGTTCTGAATGCAACAGCAAGGATAGTATGGAGATTTTGGATGGCGTTTGTAGAAGCTGGTCTACAACGTTGTACTCGCTCTTCTTGATGAGCCTCAGCATCTCATCAGATTCTTCATTCATAATGCCACTCGGGCCAACAGAAGAAGCAGGAGTCTTTTGTATGGAGGAGGGTCTGGCAACATCAAGTGCCGGATTCTGAATATTAACAGCGGTCCCCACCGGGCGCTCATCAGATTCAGAAGCAACAGGGGCTTTGGCAGGTGCAGAGAAAACACGACCACTCCGGGTCAGCCCGCTTACATCAGCGATGTTGGTTACAGCAGTTGAGGGCAAAGGCACTTCTACCCCATCTTTCACAGCAACAGGGTTATATCTGAACGGCACAGCTCGATCAGAATCATAGGGCACGGGGCCTGCAGGTTTAATCACCAAGGAGGGAGAAGCTTTCGACTTGCTGCTATCATAGCGAATAACAACAGGCTCGGGTAACTTGAACACGGGGGATATAACATTAACCTCCGGTTCGTCCTCATCGACATTGCGATTCTGCAGAATCTCAATGGTTCCTTCGTCTAATAACTCTTGCAATTCTCTGCGGACCTGGTTGCAACCCAAGCGGTTCACCGAACAGATGCGGCATTTGTCGTGGTCATGTTCCATGTGGCTGTACTGACACAGCAAACAATGTAATTCCACCAACGACTGTCGAATATGACTTACATATTTGACCTTATATTTCCCAGGGCATCCCTGGACCGTATTCACAGATTTCCCATGCGAAGGCAATGGGTTCTTAGTGACATTTGGGCCTGAATCTTCGAAGCTCAAAATCCCACATCTCATAAGGTCTTGAACCTTAGTCTTGAGTGGATAACAGTTTTCAATATTATGGCCCGGAGCACCGGAGTGATACACACAATGCTGATCTGGTTTATACCACCATTGTGGGTTTGCAGGAATAGCAGGAGGATCCATGGGAGTAACCAATTTCCTTTCCAGTAAGGAAGGATAAAGCTCTGCGTATGACATCGGAATCGGATCGAAGTTGATCTTCTTCCTATCATAATTCAAGTTGGCCTGATTGGTTGTGCTTCCACGAGGCTGGTAAGCCTGTTGCTGTGGGCGTTGCTGTTGCTGATATTGAGGCTGTTGATATTGTTGCTGATGCTGAGCCTGCTGATTATCTCTGAATACAGGTGCTATATGAGCCACCTGGTGCTGATGACCGGCACGGCGTGCGAGTTTCCTCTGAATAGGAGGTTTCCTTGATTTGCCATGGGATTGCACAGCATGTGCTTCCCCATCCTTCTTCTTAGCAAATGCTCCATACCGCTTGCTAGAAGAGCCTTCATCTTTCGCCAAACGTCCTTCACAGACACCTTCTTCCAACCTCATCCCCATATTCACCATCTCGGTGAAATCAGAGGGAGCACTAGCGACCATCCGCTCATAATAAAAAGAACTAAGAGTCTTCAAAAAGATCTTAGTCATCTCTTTCTCTTCCAGCGGGGGAGTAATCTGAGCAGCCAACTCTCGCCACCTCTGGGCGTACTCCTTGAAGGTTTTCTTTTCCTTCTGCGACATGGACCTGAGTTGATCTCGGTCAGGCGCCATATCGACGTTATATTTGTATTGTTTGACGAAGGCTTCGCCAAGGTCGTTGAAGGATCTGATATTAGCATCATCCAAGCTCATGTACCATCTGAGCGCAGCGCCAGACAGGCTGTCTTGAAAATAATGAATCAACAGCTGATCATTATCGGTCTGGGTTGACATCTTCCTGGCGTACATGACCAGGTGAGCAAGCGGACAGGTGTTCCCCTTGTATTTTTCAAAGTCAGGTACTTTGAATTTAATCGGTATTTTCACACCGGGAATAAGGCACAACTCGGCAGCGGACTTGCCGAACAGATCTTTACCTCGAAGGGTCTTCAATTCCTTCCTCAGCTCAAGGAATTGGTCATTCATAGCGTCCATCTTTTCATTGAAATCCGGGCCCTCAGATGGCTCGGAATGATAGATGGTATCTTCAACCCTCGGCATAGTATGCACGACAGGAGGAGCAGCAACAGGGACCGGGCTAGATGCCGACATATGAGCAAAGGTTGGAGTAGGGATATCAGGCATGAAACCTGGAGGCATACCCCAAGGGAACCCGACTGGCATGGCGTGAGACCCAAAATGAGCACTGGCGGCTGGCACAGACGGAGCTATAATTTCAGAGACGACAGTCCTCTGAACAGGAGTTGCAGGCGGTTGAGTAGGCTGATTCTGAGCAGCAAGAAGTTGCTCCATCAAAGCGCCGAGTCTGGCGACCTCTTCCTTCAGTTCTCTGTTATCTTGTTCTAGCTGATCTATAACTCTGGCAAAATTGGCTCGAGTATAGTACCGGTGAGTCAGCTTGTCTTCAAAATAAATGAAGAACACAGAGTCAGCACAAGAAGACCAGAAACAAGGTACCTGCTTATGCAAAATGATGCATGAAATGCTTGTGCATATGCTTTGTTTTATTTTCAAGGAACCCTTAGGGTATTATTTACAATTTTTGAAATTTTAAAGCATTTATTATTATTATGGAAAATATCTCATTCAATATAATCGAGACAAAGAAGTACAACATTTTTGATTCAATTACAAGGAGAAAAGGAAAATAACATCCTATGGATCCCTAATAGCTCGGGATGCTGGAAGACGAGAAGTACACAGCTTCTTGATCTCTCTCTCATAGGCAGCTTCCATATCTGCTTTCTCCTTAGCAAGCTGATCGTACCTCCTCTTCCAGAATTTGGAAGACTGAGGAAGCAAAGAAGTCCAAGTATCGTTGGGATCGTCGATCACCCGATGCTCGAGGAACTCAATTAGAGCGTCCTTCTCCTTAAGCTGTTGTAGCAACTCTTCTCTTTCACGGATCCAAGCACGTGAAAGGTCTTCTCCTCTCAACTCCTCTACACGTTGGGTAGGGAGGGTTGAAGGCCCAGCCACATCCAACGGTGTAGGTCTCAGATGATCGTACGGCATCAAGTAAGTGGCAGCTCTCTGTCTGACCCAAGAGGTATAAGGTTCCAAAGCAATGCAATTCTTCGGACCTAGCTCATTCCTACTCTTCTTGCAGATCTTGCGCCAAGCGCGGACAAATCTGGCTTTCAGGCCTTGGGGATCTTTACCCTCCTGAAAGAACACACCTTCTAACAGAATGTTATGAGGTTTATCCTTTAGGGGGAACCCAAGCTGACGACGTGCGAGAATGGGGTTGTAGCTGATCCCACCACATGTACCAAGAAGAGGCACATTAGGGAATTCACCACAATAGTCAATAATCTGAACGGTATCATACACGCGATCATACCAAGAGATATCATCATTAGTGAGAGACATGAGTCTCTGAGACCACCGTAGACATCCCTTGTTCTCCTTGAAGGCAAGAGTCTGTGGCAAGTGTGAAATAAACCACTTGTACAGCAAAGGTAGACAACAGACAATAACTCCTCCACCCTTTGCATTCCTCAGATGCAAAGAGACATAGGCATCACCCAACAAAGTCGGAACGGGATTAAGAACTGAGAAGATCCTAATGGCGTTCATGTCCACGAATTTGTCGAAGTTGGGAAATAAGACCAACCCATAGATGAGTAGCACAAATAAAGCCTCAAAGGCATCCTCACTCATGGCCTTCTGTAACACCCCAAATAAAGTAAAAGAATTATTTAATTAAGTTGATAATACTATTTTATTAATTTAATTAAATAAAATGGAATTATTGGATTATTATTATTATTAATTGGAATAATAATTATTGGAAAATATATAAGTTGGGATAAGAGAAAGATTCTCATTTTTTGGAACAGAAGAGTTTCACGTGAAGTTGGAAAGCTGCAGAGAAGCGGAAAGAGCTGTAGAGCGAAGGTCGAAGAACGGAAAAGCTGAAGCTTGGAGAGTGCTCAGAACTTCCTTCAATCCAAAGAGGTAAGGGGTCTGAACCTTATTAAACGATAATATGCGAGCAATTCCATGATATATGTTAGATTGTTGATAAATTTGGGGATTTTAGGGAGATTGGGAAAATTGGGGTTTTTGGATGGAATCTGTCCGATCTGTGAGTTTTGTAGAGTTATACGCCTTATAATCAAAGTATGTTGTGTATATATGACTGTTGAATGTCGAGATTTGGTTGTTTGCCGGGGAGTGTGAATCGTAGCGAGTGGAGGAGCAAAGCTGCGCTGGTTTTCGTAGCAGAGGAGTTCTGTTCGCGCGCGTTCGCGGCGCGAAGCTCAGTTCGCGGCGCGAACTGAGCAGAATCCAGAGGGGTTCTGTAACGCGTTATTCGCGACGCGATCCTTCGTTCGCGGCGCGTCCTGAAGTAATTGAGAAGTTCGCGGCGCGAACCTATGTTGGCGGCGCGAACTGGGAAATACAGAAGCTGATGTTGGTGAGTTCTGAGTACGTTGAGTTGCGAGACTCTTAGTAAGTCGCTGTAATTGTATTATAAACAATTAATAGTGATTATATGATTGCGTATGAAGTGTTGATGATGATGAGATGTTGAATTCACATGTTAAATTATAAATGTGTTATGTAATGATGTGAAATCGATGAATTATTGTTGTTGTTTTGTTGAGTTGTATGTCATGCTATTAATGATGATGATAACATGACTATATGATGTTGTTGTTGCTATGTTGATTTTGATGCATGTTTGAGGTGCATGCATTCATAAAAGGCCGATGCCTAGTGATGAACGGACTGAGTTCCAATGATGTTGTTGACTCCGGGCTTGTTGAGAGGCTTGGTTCCTTACGGGGAACTCAGATTCTATGGTGACGAATCTGGGAGTGGTGATCCTGTAGTGGTCACAAAATGGGTATACCGAGTCGTGTTGAGTCATGCATGGGTGTGTGCATTGCATTTGATGTGTTGTTTTGTTGATGTTCATGAGTTTGTTGATTATAATGATGATTTTGATGAGCTGTGTTGACATGTGTGCAATATATTTATATTAATTTCTGTCGTTATATTATTATTTAATAATGTAATTCTCACCCCTTCTGCATGTGTTTATGTTCATCTATGATGAGCAATGTGCAGATAAAGAGGAGTACTTTGTTGAGGTCTGAAGAATAAGTGTAGAGTTATTCTACAGAGTCGAGTCAAATGCTCTGGTCATGTGACACCGGGGTTATGGGATTCGATAGATAATTAGTTATTATTTACGTTGTTTATGATGACTAGTATGTTGAGATAATGTTGAAACATTACTATGAACTATTATATGATGAAAAATTATATTTGTGTGGTTGTCCGCTGCGAAGTTTTATTAAAATCAATAATATGTTTTATAATGAGATGTGATAAATGTTGAATTGAAAGAAATGTAAACTCTTCTACATGTTGTACTCTGATAAATTATTTAAATATGTCGTTTGGGTAGAAGGGTGTTACATTAGTGGTATCAGAGCATAGTCAGTCCAGTCGAGTCATAATGTGATGTTTTCCCTGTTGGTCGATTAGTGTAAATGACACTGTCGATATTTAACGGTTGTAGTGGTGTTGTGCAGAGTATGGCTGGAGAAAATGACCGTGCGATTGCTGAGGCTTTGGCTGCTATGGCGCAGGCTATGCAGGCGCAGCAGAATCCGCCGGTCGACGAGTTTAAGAATTTGGGAAGGTTTCTGAAGAATAACCCTCCTACATTCAAAGGGCGCTATGATCCAGATGGTGCTCAGATTTGGCTGAGGGAAATTGAGAAGATTTTCCGGGTGATGACGTGTACTGAAGCACAGAAGGTGCAGTTTGGTACGCATATGTTATCTGAAGAGGCTGAAAACTGGTGGGATAATACTCGACAGAGAATTGAAGTACCAGGTGCTGAGATGACTTGGGAAAGGTTCAAGACGGCCTTTCTGGAGAAATATTTTCCTGCTGATGTGCGCTGTAAGAAGGAGATGGAATTTCTAGAACTGAAGCAGGGTAACATGTCTGTTGCTGACTACGCTTCGAAGTTTGAAGAGCTGGTGCAGTATTGTCCTCACTATAATAATGCTGATGCTGAGGGATCCAAGTGTGTCAAGTTTGAGAACGGGTTGCGTCCCGAGATCAAACAAGGCATTGGTTACCAGGAGATTCGTAGGTTTCCTACATTGGTTAATAAGTGCAGGATATTTGAGGAAGATAGCAAGGCTAGGACTGCTCATTACAAGAGTCTTAGTGAGAAGAAGAATAAGGACCGTGGTAGTCCTTATGCATCTCCGAATGGTAAAGGTAAGCAGAAAGTGGTAGATGAGAAGAAGCCAAGTGGGGGAGGATCTTCCATAGCTGGTAAATGTTTCAAGTGTGGCGAGCCAGGCCACCGTGCTGATAGCTGTACCAAGAAAGTGCTGAGATGTTTCCGATGCGGTCAGACTGGTCACAGAGTTACGGAATGTAAGGATGCTGGTCCGACATGTTTTAATTGTGGCGAGAAAGGCCATATCAGTTCGCAGTGCTCGAAACCGAAGAAGGCGGCTACTGCAGCTCATACTACTGGTAGGGTGTTTGCCCTGAGTGGGACTGAAGCTCCTAAAGAAGATAATCTGATTAAAGGTACTTGCTCGATTAATAATGTTGAATTGCTTGCTATTGTTGACACTGGTGCTACTCATTCGTTTATTTCGTATGAGTGTGCGACCAGGATTGGTGTGATTATGTCGTCCCTAGGCGGAAGTATGGTGATAGATACTCCTGCTAATGGTTCTGTGAAGACTTCTGTTGTCTGTCGAGGTTGTCATTTGACGATCTTTGAGAGAGAGTTCGTGATTGATTTGGTGTGCTTACCCTTGCACCAAATTGATATTATTCTGGGAATGAATTGGCTAGAATTCTATGGCGTGTCTATCAACTGCTATAGAAAGACGGTGCAGTTTTCTGAAGTTGGTGAGAATGATGAGGCAAGATTTCTATCTGCTAGGCAGGTGGGGGATTTTGTGAAAGATGAAGCCCAGATATTCGCTTTATTTGCGTCTCTGCAAGCGGATAAGAAAGTAGTGAGTGTAGATTTGCCTGTTGTCTGTGAATTTCAGGATGTGTTTCCGGAGGATGTAAGTGATTTACCTCCAGAACGTGAAGTCGAATTTGCCATTGACTTAGTACCAGGTACGAGTCCAGTGTCGATGTCTCCTTATAGAATGTTGGCAACTGAATTAGTTGAATTGAAGAAGCAACTTGAAGAATTGCTTGAGAAGAAGTTTGTGCGTCCAAGTGTTTCTCCTTGGGGTGCACCAGTATTGTTAGTGAAGAAGAAAGAAGGTACGATGAGGTTGTGTGTCGATTATCGGCAGTTGAATAAGGTGACTATCAAGAATCGGTATCCATTGCCGAGGATTGATGATTTGATGGACCAGTTGGTTGGAGCTCATGTTTTCAGTAAGATTGATTTGCGGTCGGGTTATCATCAGATTCGAGTGAAGTCAGGGGATATTGCGAAGACTGCTTTCCGTACGAGGTATGGTCATTATGAATACACTGTGATGCCGTTCGGTGTGTCTAATGCTCCAGGTGTGTTTATGGAATATATGAATCGTATATTTCATCCGTACCTTGATAATTTTGTTGTGGTGTTCATAGATGATATATTGATATATTCTAAGACGGAAGAAGAGCATGCAGGACATCTGAGGATTGTTTTGCAGGTGTTAAGAGAGAAGAAATTATATGCAAAGTTATCTAAATGTGAGTTCTGGTTGAAAGAAGTGAGTTTCCTTGGCCATGTGATTTCGAGTGGTGGGATTTCTGTTGATCCTGCTAAAGTTGATGCTGTATTACAGTGGGAGACTCCGAAGTCTGCTACTGAGATACGCAGTTTTCTGGGGTTAGCTGGTTATTATCGCAGATTTATTGAGGGCTTCTCTAAGTTGGCATTGCCGTTGACGCAGTTGACTAAGAAGGGTCAAGTGTATGTGTGGGATGCAGCTTGTGAAGCGAGTTTTGTTGAGTTGAAAAGGCGATTGACTAGTGCTCCAGTGTTGATCTTGCCTAATCCTGGTGAGTCCTTCGTTGTTTATTGTGATGCTTCTTTGATGGGTCTTGGTGGTGTTTTGATGCAGAACGGTAAAGTTGTAGCTTATGCTTCTAGACAGTTGAAAGTTCATGAGAGGAATTATCCTACGCATGATCTAGAACTTGCAGCTGTTGTATTTGTGTTGAAAATGTGGAGGCATTATCTGTATGGTTCCAGATTCGAAGTGTTCAGTGATCACAAGAGTCTGAAGTATCTGTTTGATCAGAAAGAGTTAAATATGAGGCAGAGAAGGTGGTTAGAATTACTGAAGGATTTCGACTTTGAATTGAGTTATCATCCCGGTAAGGCTAATGTAGTTGCAGATGCACTGAGTAGAAAGTCTCTACATATGTCTATGATGATGGTTCGGGAGCTTGAGTTAATTGAACAGTTCCGTGATATGAGTTTGGGTTGTGAAGTTTCCGCCAATAGTGTAAAGTTGGGTATGCTGAAGTTGACTAGTGGAATTATGGAAGATATTCGGAATGGCCAGCAAGTTGATGTCGCTCTAGTTGATCATATTACTATGGTTAACCAGGGTAATGGTGGTAATTTTGAGATTGATGGGAATGGCATCCTGCGATTTAAAGGTAGAGTTTGTGTTCCTGAGGTGTTTGAATTGAAAAAGAGTATTCTTGAAGAGGGCCATAGGAGTGGATTGAGCATCCATCCAGGTGCAACTAAAATGTATCAAGACTTGAAGAAATTGTTTTGGTGGGCTGGTATGAAAAGAGATGTTGCTAAGTTTGTGTATGCCTGTTTGACTTGTCAGAAGTCAAAGATTGAGCATCAGAAACCGGCAGGTATGATGCAACCTTTGAAGATTCCTGAATGGAAGTGGGATAGCATTTCCATGGATTTTGTGACGGGATTGCCGAGGACGGTGAAAGGTAATGATTCTATTTGGGTGATTGTGGATCGATTGACTAAGTCGGCGCATTTCTTGCCGATGAAGATTAATCACTCTTTAGAGAAGTTGGCAGGGTTGTATATTGAGGAGATAGTGAGGCTGCATGGTATTCCATCCAGTATTGTGTCTGATAGAGATCCCAGATTTACTTCTAGATTTTGGGAGAGTTTGCAGAAAGCGTTGGGGACTAAGTTGAGGTTGAGTTCAGCTTATCATCCTCAGACTGATGGTCAGACTGAAAGAACTATCCAATCCTTAGAGGATTTGTTGAGAGCTTGTGTGTTGGAGCAGAGTGGTTCTTGGGATAGTTATTTGCCGTTGGTGGAGTTTACTTATAATAATAGTTTTCATGCTAGTATCGGTATGGCTCCATATGAAGCATTGTATGGTCGGAGGTGTAGAACTCCATTGTGTTGGTATGAATCAGGTGAGAGTGTTGTACTCGGATTTGAGATTGTGCAGCAGACGACTGAAAAGGTTAAGATGATTCAGGAGAAGATGAAGATTTCTCAGAGTCGTCAGAAGAGTTATCATGATAAGAGGAGAAAGGCACTTGAGTTCCAAGAGGGAGATCGCGTGTTCTTGAGAGTTACTCCGACGACAGGTGTGGGTAGGGCTTTAAAGTCTAAAAAGCTTACTCCGAGGTTTGTGGGTCCGTATCAGATTTTGAAGAGGGTTGGGGAAGTGGCGTATCGGATAGCTTTACCGCCGTCGCTTTCTAATCTGCATGATGTGTTTCATGTATCTCAGTTGAGAAAATATATTGCGGATCCTTCGCATGTTGTTCAGTTGGATGATATCCAGGTGAGGGATAATTTGACCGTTGATGTGTTGCCAATTCGGATAGACGACCGGGAAGAGAAGACCCTGAGAGGTAAGAAGATTGCTCTAGTGAAAGTTGTTTGGGGAGGTCCAGCTGGTGAGAGCTTGACTTGGGAGCGTGAAGATCAGATGAAGGAGTCGTATCCGGCTCTATTTGCTTGAGGTATGTTTTCGAGGACGAAAACTTCTAAAGTGGGGGAGAGTTGTAACACCCCAAATAAAGTAAAAGAATTATTTAATTAAGTTGATAATATTATTTTATTAATTTAATTAAATAAAATGGAATTATTGGATTATTATTATTATTAATTGGAATAATAATTATTGGAAAATATATAAGTTGGGATAAGAGAAAGATTCTCATTTTTTGGAACAGAAGAGTTTCACGTGAAGTTGGAAAGCTGCAGAGAAGCGGAAAGAGCTGTAGAGCGAAGGTCGAAGAACGGAAAAGCTGAAGCTTGGAGAGTGCTCAGAACTTCCTTCAATCCAAAGAGGTAAGGGGTCTGAACCTTATTAAACGATAATATGCGAGCAATTCCATGATATATGTTAGATTGTTGATAAATTTGGGGATTTTAGGGAGATTGGGAAAATTGGGGTTTTTGGATGGAATCTGTCCGATCTGTGAGTTTTGTAGAGTTATACGCCTTATAATCAAAGTATGTTGTGTATATATGACTGTTGAATGTCGAGATTTGGTTGTTTGCCGGGGAGTGTGAATCGTAGCGAGTGGAGGAGCAAAGCTGCGCTGGTTTTCGTAGCAGAGGAGTTCTGTTCGCGCGCGTTCGCGGCGCGAAGCTCAGTTCGCGGCGCGAACTGAGCAGAATCCAGAGGGGTTCTGTAACGCGTTATTCGCGACGCGATCCTTCGTTCGCGGCGCGTCCTGAAGTAATTGAGAAGTTCGCGGCGCGAACCTATGTTGGCGGCGCGAACTGGGAAATACAGAAGCTGATGTTGGTGAGTTCTGAGTACGTTGAGTTGCGAGACTCTTAGTAAGTCGCTGTAATTGTATTATAAACAATTAATAGTGATTATATGATTGCGTATGAAGTGTTGATGATGATGAGATGTTGAATTCACATGTTAAATTATAAATGTGTTATGTAATGATGTGAAATCGATGAATTATTGTTGTTGTTTTGTTGAGTTGTATGTCATGCTATTAATGATGATGATAACATGACTATATGATGTTGTTGTTGCTATGTTGATTTTGATGCATGTTTGAGGTGCATGCATTCATAAAAGGCCGATGCCTAGTGATGAACGGACTGAGTTCCAATGATGTTGTTGACTCCGGGCTTGTTGAGAGGCTTGGTTCCTTACGGGGAACTCAGATTCTATGGTGACGAATCTGGGAGTGGTGATCCTGTAGTGGTCACAAAATGGGTATACCGAGTCGTGTTGAGTCATGCATGGGTGTGTGCATTGCATTTGATGTGTTGTTTTGTTGATGTTCATGAGTTTGTTGATTATAATGATGATTTTGATGAGCTGTGTTGACATGTGTGCAATATATTTATATTAATTTCTGTCGTTATATTATTATTTAATAATGTAATTCTCACCCCTTCTGCATGTGTTTATGTTCATCTATGATGAGCAATGTGCAGATAAAGAGGAGTACTTTGTTGAGGTCTGAAGAATAAGTGTAGAGTTATTCTACAGAGTCGAGTCAAATGCTCTGGTCATGTGACACCGGGGTTATGGGATTCGATAGATAATTAGTTATTATTTACGTTGTTTATGATGACTAGTATGTTGAGATAATGTTGAAACATTACTATGAACTATTATATGATGAAAAATTATATTTGTGTGGTTGTCCGCTGCGAAGTTTTATTAAAATCAATAATATGTTTTATAATGAGATGTGATAAATGTTGAATTGAAAGAAATGTAAACTCTTCTACATGTTGTACTCTGATAAATTATTTAAATATGTCGTTTGGGTAGAAGGGTGTTACACCTTCCCATAGATGGTAGCTTGAGCGACGAGGAACTCGGACGGAAGACCCTGAATTCCACCTTTGGTAGTCAGATTAGCTTTAATCAAAGCTTCATCGATATGCAACAAATCTGCAATCTCTCGAGCAGTCGGAATACTCTCCAGGCCACTGAACGGCACCTGATCCAGAATCGGAATCCCAATGAGGTGAGAGTACTCCTCCAAGGTAGGCAATAACTGGAAGTCCGGGAATGAGAAGCAGTGATACAGCGGATCATAAAACTGAGCCAGAGTACTCATCAGCCCTTCATCAACCTGAGTAGTCAACAGAGGCAGAAGCTTCCCATAGCGAGCTTTGAAACCCAAGGGATCTAATACATAAGATGTCAGGTTCCTTAATTCCTTCACATCGGGCTGTTTAAAGCTGTACTTCTTTGTATGCCTTTTTGGTCTTTCCATGTCTGAAAATTTTGCAAATAAACCCTTTAAGTTCCTTGAAAATTTTCTTTTTTCTGATGACATGAATGCAGATGAATGCATGAATGCATGAATGCAACAATCACACTCAAGGATCAAGCAAAGCACACCAAACAAAGGTCGTGGGAAAGCTCGTTGTATCCCCTAATATCAATCATCCATTTTGGTGGATTTAGGTTTTCACCTTATCGACACCCAAGTTCCATTGATATTAACGGTACATGAACCGGCTCTAACATCCTTAATATCAATCATCCATTTTGGTAGATTTAGGTCTTACACCTTATCAATACCCAAGTTCCATTGATATTAACGATGTTTGAACGACTCAACCACGAATCACGGGTTTGCTGAGAATCACGAGCATGGAGTCTTGGTTAAGAACCACCCAAAGGGAGTGTACTAGGGTTTAAACCTGCCAGACATGTTCTACCAGAGGTTCCCATAATCATCGTCCTATCTCTCGGATATTATCGGAGAAACGAATACTCGTATTCCAAAAATATTCTCAAGAGAGACTCTTATGAGTGTAGTATCGCGTAACAATCGCATCAGATCTTACATCTGAACGACCTCCGCACTACGTCCTAAAAATAGGCCAAGATGGGTTTGGTAAACTAAGGTCCTTGGCTTCTAAGGCACATGATTGAACGAATAATGCCTAACCACAAATGACTTGTGTGACATTATTAATCCAACATGACCTCCACCAAGTGAATGGACTCGCAAGTCAACTGGCTAAGGAATACTTCACACCAGTCAACAAGACTATGCCATTCTCCTATCCTAGAGTGCACTCGAGTTCGGGTATAGAACTCATCTCACAGAGATCACCAAAGCAAACAGCAATTGTATATCAAGCAATTCAAACATTACAATCAATACAGTTATCCCAAATTGTACAAAAATATGTCAAATAACACATAAACAAATAGCATACAACAAGGGTGAAAAGTAGGCAATACCACCAGGGAAGGTCTAATGTTGATCCCCAGCAGAGTCGCCACTTTTCTGTAGCGGTGTATTCGTCGCTATATGATTTATTGATTAAACCATAAGCAATGTATACAATGAATCGAGTCGCCACCGCACTTTTATTTATCCTAAGGACTGGTTAAAAAGCGAACAAAAACCTAAGAAGTTTTACACGTAGAAAACTAATGAAAAAGATCAGAGAATCTGGGTAAGGGGTAAATTACGCAATGGGAAGGTGTTAGGCACCCATCACGTCCTAGGTACTCCTAGGGAGCCCTTTTTACACTTGTTGTATAAAAATATTTATTTGTTTTTGACATATTGTGCAAACATGAATGGGATGATGAGAAAAGAATGTACAAGTTAGTTATTTTTGTGTTCGAACGGATGAACCCGTTGCCTACGTACCTTCCATCAAAGGTAAGGATCAAAACGCCGTAGTTCGGCTAAAAGATTTCCAAAAATTAGTGAGTTCATTTTAAAACACAAGCACTAAGGCTCTTCATTACCAATGGGAGAAAACTCAACCCGAATCAACAATCCACCATGCGAGGACGGCTTCAACATACTAGTGAGGGGTTAACCCTATAATAAGTATGGAAGACTTACAATCAACTCACTAAGGATAAGGTAAGATTTACATCAACCACTATGGCAATTAAAACCTAAGGCTAATGCATGAAAACATATTAACAATGGACAAAGCCAAAACAATTGAATGGGTGAAGTTAATTGATTATGATTATTCACAAAATATGGTCAAGATATGATTAAGATTGATTCAAAGAAGTGTTATGAAAAGTGAAGTTTGAAAAATCAAGGACTTATGGTCCAAGTTTCTAATTTGAAAAGACATGAAGATGTTTGCACAACAAGTCAAAGTTTTTGAAAGCAAAGTGTGAAAAAGTTTAGGACAAGGAGGGTATGGATGATGGAATGTAAAACTTCTTAGAAAGGTTCACCTCTTGAAATCATATAGAAGATGATTCAAGTGTGTCCTTAGGAATGAGGCAACAAAGCAAGTAAGCAAAGAAGCGAGGTGATACCGGATGCCATCAATGGTCTTATACCAATCTCACAAACAAAAGCGGATATCGGATACCAATAACTGGGTTTACACCAATCTCCTAAAACAAAAACAATGATACCGGATGCCATCAATGGTCTTATACCAATCTCACAAAGCAAAAGCGGATATCGGATACCAATAAATGGATTTACACCAATCTCCTAAAATAAAACAAAACTTGGATGTCAGATGCCAATCTATCTGGACTTATACCAACCTCCAAAGGATGATCATAGGAATACAAGAGCCAACAACATGGTCTTACACTTGCATCCTCACATACAACAAACAAACAATGCACTTAAGCAATGGACATGAGTGACCAAGTGAAATGGTCTTACACTTTATCCCCTCCAAATCATAGGAACAATGGCCAAAGAATATGGTCTTACAATTGTCCTCAATGGGTAAACTCAAACAAACCACAAGGATATGTAATGATGATCATACAATAATGCATAATCAATTATGATAAGTGCACAAAGGCAAGCAAACATGTACAAATGCAACAAGCAATCAAACATTTAGCACCCACTATAACCAAACAATTAGGCTCAATCAAAGGGTTGGACTTAAAAGTCCACTGGAATAGGGTAAGTGGTGCTCTTAACCTTGACATTGAGAGCCAAGGTGAAGCAGATGAAAGGATATGAGGGGTGTGCCTCATCACTCTTATCCCTAGTCAGGGAGAGCATTGAATATCAGAAGGTGTGGGAGTTCAGAAAGATGGAACTCTCTCCACAAGTTAGACTCGATAGATCTTGGGTTTTTACTCACTATGCATCAACACATGTGGTGTGAGCAAGGTGAGTGACTCACAGAATAGTAGGAGATAGGCTACATATATCTTTTGTCTACCAATTGCCTCACATGAGGTCTTTACCTGCTTGGGGACAAAGTTAAACAATCACAAACATCGCCTCTTAAGGAGGACTTCAGACAGTTGCCTGGCTAAATAACAAGCCAGGTCTTCCAGACTACATGGAGACAAGAGAGTCTACCTCAATGCTTAAGCAAAGCAAAGCAATAGCTAGTTCTCAAGGAACTAAAGCGACTATGGTACCTGAAATCAATCAAATATAATCAGTATCCCAATCACAAAATCGAAACAGACAAATTATGAACCAACAGACAACACAATCAATCATGTGTGCAAAGCACAAACTCAAATGAAATGAGTTAGCATCCTACAAAATGAAACAAGTTAGTTCATCACAATCAAATAAATCAACATCAATCAACTTGAATTAAATTCCTTAAAGCATTTGCTTCTTTAACCTGAAAAAACAACTCAAATGTGAGAAGTAAGACCACTAGGACAAGCCTAGGGTCAAAAGGAGGTGAAAAATTCAAAACAGCAAGTGAAAATTTATCAAAACCAAGATTAATCAATTAAGAAGAAAGTCCAATTGGTCCCATATCAAAACTATGCACCAAATTCATTTTATACACATAACATGTCAACCTATGCATTTTGGAACCACATTGGAGCTAACAGAATGATCACAATCAAACCAATATCAAAACAGCTCAATAAATTCCACAAAAATTCCAGCTCAAACAAGACATATTCAATGAGCAGCATATCAAATTTCATGGCATTTGGACAAGTGGAAGTAGGGGAATTAAATCAGGAAGTCATGGTATGCAAATACCACTTCAAATAAGGCTACAAATCATGTTCCAACTTCAAATGAATGCCAAACAGTGGAAACAAATGATAAATGAATGGGACCAAATCCAAGATGAAGTTAAACATGTTAAGAAACACTCCACCAAATTTCATATCCACATGATAAGGAATGAGAATTTTACAAGTCATGTAAGTTAATTACTCAAGAAAAGTTCACAAAATGGTAAACAGCAAACAAAAATACCAATCAAATAGGAAATTGATCAACAAATCCTACAAAAAATCATGCTCAAACTAGACATACAGATGCAATCACATGCAAAAATCCAGAACAAATGGCATTCAATAAGCATGGAAACAAAATTCATGAAGTTGGCATAACATAGTGTGATACACATTGTCACGCTCAAAAAGATCACATCATATCTCTCTAACCAGGAACTCAAAAATAGCAAACTATACATCAAAATCACCAGGAAAGAGTCAATATCATGCCTATAAAATTTCATGCATTTTGGAACAAGCATCATTATTTTGTGAGTAAAATGGAAAAACATACATCAAAAGCATACATGTCCAAAATCATTAGGCAAAGTTTAAAATCAGCCAGGCACAACATTGATTATCATACCTAAAAAAAACTAGAGAAAATTTGGAGATCAACACAAAAATTCTCATTCAATTTCGATCAAAAATGAATTAATTATGATTTTTTCAAGTTTGGTTAAATAATGAAATAATTATTTAAACTATGAAATGAAATCAATTAAGCTGAGTGGCATTTTTGTAATTAATCCAAGCCAGGGCGAAACGCGCCCGTTTCATTAAACGGCATGGCTTCACGCGATTGGTCCATTCTCGCGGTAAACACAATTCGAAACTGAAGCCATGCACAGCAAGATCAAACGCGACATGAACACAGAAATCTCAATAACATCAACGAGTTCATCATTTCCAGAAAAATCATTACGAACAAATTTTCATGGAATGGCATAAATCATATATGGATCTCTTCATCTTTCAACAAGGATCATGGATATGGCAATGAATTTGTCCAGAAATCAACATACAACAAAATACGATCAAGAAACGTTTTGATGCACAAACTTTAAATCCAGATTTCTTGATGAATAATGGATGAAATCGCACGATTCAAATGTCAGATTACTCTATGTTCAAGGCTCTACCTAAACCACATGTCAATTTCATGAATTGAAGGAATCGAAATTTTACCTTTTTGATGTGCAGCTGCGGAATCCGTGCGTGTTTGGTCCAAATTGTGTGAAACAGATAGTCTTGGATGATGTAGGAGGTGTATGGTGATGAATGCTCAACTCAACAATGCTTGGATCAATGAAATTTTGCAACTGCCATGGAAGCTCAAGCTTTGCAACAGTGAGAATTTGCACGATTTCTTCCTCAATTGCTTCAAACAGAAATCCAAATACACCTGTGAATGATGAATACTGCAAAAGAAAGTAGAAAGAATCAAGAGTTCTTGATGAATGAATGAAAAAAAGTGTGTAGAAAAATGTGAGAATTTGAGAGAATTGGTGAATTTTTGGATTTTGATCTGAAATTGTGATTGTGGATTCTGAGTTTTCTGTTATGATTAGGCCTTTATAGTACCCCTTAATACATGCCTTAATCATGTTTAGCATAATTGGAGTGGATTAGCAAATGAAGCTTATTATGCATTTTGGCCAAATTACCCTTTTTCACTTAAGACCAATGTAACAGTAATTTCTATTTTGAAGCAAGTCACAAATTGCATTTGGAAGTGAACTGAATTGGTTTGGTGTGAAAATCCCTTGTATTTTTGAATTTGACCTTTCTTCCCACCAAATATTAAATGGTTCACTTGAAAAATGACCTTTTTATGTGAAGGCTTTTGATGAAATGTGATGATGGATTTGGATAGTACACCTCAAATGTGGTTTGCTCAAAAAAGAATCAACCAATTTGGCCTAATGGTTTGTAAGATATGCCACTTTGAAATTCCAAAATTCTTGAAAATGATTTGATCATAACTTGCCAACCACACATGGGAAATGAGTGTTCTTGGACTTTTTGGAATGGTGAGAGCAAGATCTTCAACTTTCATGTTGGACAAATTTTTATTTGAAGCTTGTTTGGACATGTAATTTTGAGGAGAAGAACTTTCCATTTTGGGCAGGTGAAAATTACAGGTCATTTCTATTTTGGGAAACTTTTTGTTTGACCTCAAATCCTTCAACCTTGATCTTTGAAATGTCAATTGAAGCTTATATGGTCATGAATGAGACCTTTCCAACCATCTCACACCTTCCAAATCCTGATTAAACGCACAGTTGACTACAGTTGACTTTGCTAGGGTTTTGGTTGACTGAGCCATGTTTTGATGAATTTCAAGCCTCTACCACATGAGATCTTGATCCAAAATGATATCACAACTCATATGAACTCTTGATGAATGATCATGGTGTCCAAATTCTTCAAGAATGGTCACCATCCATTGCCCAATGGCTGATTTTAACTGGTTTGACCTAGTTTGCTTCATCTGCAAGAAACAAGGTTAGATGACAATATTTTTGTACTTTTGGTTAGTAAACAAATGAAAAGCAATGATATACAAATGCAATACATGTTTGGTGATCAAGAATCACACTCACAAGATGACCCACCCACTAGGAGGGAAACAAAGGTGCCCAAATGATCCTTGAGGCAATGATATGACATGATATGATGCCTTGAGGCCATGAGGAATCTTAGGGCAAAAATTGGGGTCCTACAGTTAGTATGTAATTATTTGGGGTATTAGTTTATGTAAGATTCTCTTCCCTTTAATTCTGATATAACTACTACTGACATGGCCGAAAAGGTTATATATCGATTTATTTCATATTTTGCATTTTCTTATCAATAAATCAAGAGATTTTTAATCTAATTTGATTAACTTTACCGCTAATCTTTCACGTGTATTCAGAAAAAGAAAAGAGTACTTGACGTTGTGAATAAGCCATCATGGGTTGTCGTAAAAGAATATATACTAATACTATGGTGATATTGTGTTTCCTAAAGAAGCTGTGTGTAGCACAAACAATAAGCTAGTTAAAGAGGTTGTAAGAGAAAGAAGTACATATATTTTGAAGGGATGCAGTGAAAATATTACTCAGAAAATTGAACGTAGATTTTTTGTAGGTCAATATGTAATTGAGTTGTTTTTCTAATTCAACATTGAAGTCAACATCAACAGTTCTTCACCCTTTATTTCTCTTTGTTTACATCAAAATCTCATTTTTCTTTACACTAAAATATCATTATTCTTGTCAATTGTTTAAAATCAAGTTGGTTTGAAATACACTAATCTCTAATTTTAGTTTTGAAGAAGCACGACGCCACTTTGTTTGGTAGTTGATATTTGGTGGTAGTTGCTTCGCCTGAGGGTCATATTGTCTTATTTAAATAGTAGCCTTGGATTATTTGATCAATGTTTTAAAAGCCAAATCATCTGGCTGATGAACATAAATTTGGATCATTGTCAACATCTCAAAAATTAAACCATCTAATTGTTGAACTTTAAGTTTGGATCGTCTGGTATGTAGATCAATACATCTTTTGCATCAAGTATTTTCTCTATAGATCTTTGAAGTTAGGCTTAATCTATTGGAGATACACAAATACTTCCGGGATAAGATTTCATAATTTCCTTCTGAAGAATCATTTTTGAAAGGGGGTTACTTTATCCATCCCACGGGGTGTGCAATGTCCCTTAATTTCAAAAATACATCTCCGAATGTACTCATAATATACATACCTCAGTACTTCGTGAGTAAGCCACCTCCATTTTGTCCCAAATTAATTAAGAGATGCATCTCCATAACAATGTTATATGTTATAATGATTTCGTTAATGCACTTCCGTGATAATTTTGATTTCAAAATTTTGTGAATTTTACGGAGATGAATATCGAAAATAGGTTATATTTTTTCAAACCAAAAACATTTACAGAATTTTGAAAGAAAAACGTAAATTAACAACAAAATACTTAACATTAAGTAAATATCAAAATACTTAACATTACATTCACTACAAACAGATGGTTCAGGATGTTTCAACATCTTTAGAATATCTTTGGTTGATCTTTCAACCGTCGGATCCACTTCAATCAAACTCATTGTTTCGTAACAGTAAAATATACTCCATATAATCCTTAAATAATCATATTTCTTCAACTCAAACTTGTTGAATTGTATCACCCTTTCGTCCTCAATTGAGGGTGAATGATATTCGAGCTTGAAAACTCTTCAATTATCTAGATATTGGAGATTATTCAGTTTCGATTTCAAATCGACGAGACGTGTGTCCTCGTTGACCCTAAATTGAAGTGAGGGCTTTGCGCCATTGAAATACACAAACACAAGATGGAAATATGTATTCATTATGGTGTGATATGTTTTTGTAAATAACATGAGATGAGAGACCCCATATTTATACAGGTATTAAATCATTATAAACCTTAGAAACCCTAACTTGTTTCAAAGAATATTTCTAATATGCATTCCCAGACACACACTATTTTTTTCCAAAATAAGGGTTTATACAAAGATGCATTTCCAAATTATCTTATGTTTGATAGTTTTTACAATTAAAATGGGGCTAGTCTGAAAGTGCATCTCCGGAACTGGCCCACTGATCACACATAACCTGTTATATGCAACGACAAAGTTGTTAATAGTTTGAAATATATATTATTTTTTTAAATTAATCCCCAATTGTTATACAATTAATATTGAATATACATTACATATGTATCAAATTGTATCGAAATTAAATCGGTGTCAACAATACATACAAAAAATGAGTCACCACATAAATACATAGTTAGATAAAAACTAAAAAGCATCAAAACACATGTCACCGCTTAAATATATTTCTATGAGTGTTTCCGCCTTTGAATTTCTCTTATTTGATTCTATTTCAATCTTGTTGGACTTGATGAACGCTTCCATTCTTTCTAGAAAGTGATCCGGCCAAGTTTCAGCCTCTTTTGTGGACTGTGTTGTCCACTCCGGTAATGTCTTTGGTATAGGACATTTTGGTTTCAAATAAACTTGAACAAAATGTAATGATTTTGAAAGCAACAAAATACACATGATCCATCCAGATGGATTTTAAGGTGGGCTACTCGGAAGTGGAATAAATGTTCCCGAGAAACCATATCTTGTTAGATCCATACACACCCTATTATATTCATTTCCTATAAAATGACTCGTTTCAGGGAAGCGATCGATTACAATAACCTTTGGCACATCTTCTTGGTCCTTCAACATAGTATTTAACATTTCCAAAGCCCGTGTAACATTGTTCTCTTTTTCGCTTTCGAAAAATGCAAAACCCACTGAAAAAGTCATCTTCGTCGAAGTAACACAAACAATTTCTAGAAGTGGAAGCTTATACTTGTTAGTTTTGTATGTTGAATAAATTATGAGCATAATGAGAAATATGTTGAACAACTTGACAGAATCAGGATGAGTCCAAAATATATCTCGAATAATGACTCCATCCTTACACAAAATGTACCTAAAAACCTAGTGATCATCATCCAGAAGCTTTAACAGTTGTTGCATTTAAACTATTGGTCCTCTTATTTCCTTATTGTTTTCAGCATGAACATTGTATATTTGCTTAACATTTGTGAATTTTTGAGGTCTTTTGTGTTTCAACATTGTAATTAAGTTTTTGGGCGGCACCATATTTAATGTCATGTTAGAAATAAGTTTATTCTTCTCAAGATTAAGGCCACATACAATGGATGACCTGATACTTTTGACACAAGTCATGAATATGTATACTAGAAACCACATTAAATTTCCATGTACTTTTCACCTTAAGGTATCCACACACCTTAAAAGGACACTCACACTTTGTTGATCCGGTGCCATTTGAAGCGCCGCAAAAAATACAGAGTCACCACCAGATTCTATTTATTCCAAAGGAAAGGGAAAATAACGATAAAACCCCAAATGAGAGAAATTGTCTCGCAACCAAGAGCGGATTCAGAAGTCGGTTATGGAAGGGGAAGGTATTAGCACCCCTCACATCCATGGTACTCCACGGGAACCACTTGCTCGTATCAAATGTGTATGGATGTTTATTTATCTATATGTTGCTTGCTATCGGGAATGAGATGAGAGAATAAGATGGGGGAGAAAATAAGTTTTAAGTTAGTGTGCTCGCCAAGGATTTGGGCCCTCGTGCCTACGTATCCTTTTACGTGCAATGAGGAAGTCAGAGCTTCGTAGTTCGGCTCAACAATGGCATATTTGTTTGGTTGTTTTTACTGAACAGTATTGACATTCGCGCGCTACTGTTTACTTGCTTGTATACTCTGTCATGGGAGCGGAAAGTATTTGCTTGTGTTGCGGTAAAGTGGATACGCTTGGTTCGCACTCTAGCAGTTAAACATTACTTGCTCGCACATGGAGGCTTAAGCATCGTTCACGGTAGAACAGAAGCAACACGTCCTTTTCGAAAGGTTTTGAAGAGAAAGCCCTAAGGCAAAAGATGATTTGATTTGTTGGGGTCAATTTTATGCATGGAGACAAGCATCAGACCCTTGGCTAGATACAGTCAACGGTCCAATAACTCGGGAGTTGAGAGGACAAGGTTGTCCTAACCACTCTTTTTCATCCAAAAAAGAGATTTGAATTGTGAAAAGAGTTTGGCAAGTCTAATAATTGGAACTTAGAGGGAGACAAGTCTCTAACCCTTGACTAAGTACAGTCAACAATCAGAGTACTTGGGAATCGAGAGGACATTGGAGTCCTAACTATTCTTTTTCTTCCTCCTAGCATCTAGATCTAACTTGTTTGAATCATTAGATGTTTTAAGGGGGAAAGTCAAGGGTCGGGTCCTCAGGCTAGGTACGGTCGACAACCCAATTACTTGAATGTTATTAATAAACACGTACACCCCATTTACATTCCAATTTATAAAGAAAATGGTTTTGAAAAAGGTACTTGACGTTGGATCAAGCATTTGAATTTATTATGAAAATAGTGAGTGAGGAATGGAGGAGAGAGATAAAATGAGATTGAGAAGAGAATGGAGAAGATGTGGATAATGGATCATGGAATGGATGGGAGAATACTTGACGTTGGATCAAGCGTTTATGTTGCAATGGTGTGAGTTTTAATTTGGAAAACAACTTGACGTTGAATCAAGTACCTTTTGTTTCTTTTGAAATGCTTTGTTTATTGTTTTGTATTTTATCTTGGTTATTAACATGTGTGGTAAACTAGCTAGAAAAAGATAAATCTAAGCTATTACATGACTATGGGGTGGGGGAACATTTAACCCATAATGGCGGGATGGATCCACACAATACAACATAAGGGAATGAAAGGAGAATACGAGTTACAAAGTATTAAACTATGTACCATGCCTAAGGCGTACAAGTGACATGGTACTTCAAACAATACAAAGATATTGAATGAAAATGAAATGGTTAGAAGCATGGCTAGCTAAGAGTGAGCTTGCATCTCGAAGTCAACATGTGGACACAAAACAACAAACGAGTTAGCATGAGATAAAGTCGAATGAATGAGAATGATGCAACAATATGTAAGTACATGCAATGGTTAGAATCGATTCAAAAGGTAATGGATTAATCAATGAAAAATAATCAAAGATCTATCCTATGATCATGGAAAATGAAATTAGACTTACAAGACATCATCACCTAAATTGAAATGGGATTTTCAATTTACTCAAAAAGATCATAAACCAACGAGTCGATTAAATGGACAATTAAAGTGAACATTAATTCTAAAGGTTAAATCTACCTAAACATGAATTAGGAATTACTAATCAAATGGGAAATTAATAATCTATATCAAGAATTGAATTCTAATCTACCTAAACATGTTAATCACAATGCAATACACGAATCGAATGGAAAAATTAACCTAAAACAAATCATGATAAAATATACCACTTAGGCACGTTAATCACAACAAAATCAACAAAAATGCATTATCAAATCCTAAGGACTAATTATTCTAATCATGGCATTAAACCAATGTTGAATTAATTCTGAAAAATCCTAAAACTAAATCTAATCTAAAAAATGATCAACTCTAATTTCTAACTAATTACCTGGTTAAATCTAACTATGAATTAACCTAATTAACAACGAAATTATGTCAAATCCTAATTAGAAAGAATCAAGAAATCCCTATTTTTAACCCTAACAAGAAAAATCAGAAGTGAAGCTAACTAACAAGGATTAAGCAAGATTAAAACATGTTAACAAATAATTAGCTATGGGTTAATTTGGGTTAAGAAAACTTATGGACCATGGGAGAGGGGTGTGACGGATTGAAAAGGAGTATGCTAAAAATGAAAACTTAAGCCTGAGGCCCGTTTTCTTTTTAAACTCCTCCGAAGGATCCACCCTGTGTGACCGTGCTCGATGCCCAAAACCATCTACGGCTAAACCTAAACGATAATGCAACATCGCCTCCCTCGCTCAAACATCCCATACCAGAACTTCATTTTGACTCGAAAATCTCAGGTTAAGCGCAAGAAAATTTCGCCCGTAACATGTATAATTTTCCACCGGTTTCATTCTCCCCATCAGGAACTCTCAACAAATAATAAAGAAAGTGGTTCCTCCCTCCGCACCGGAGTGGAGATAGACCTCGTGCGTGTGCAAAATGAATGGATTGGGGAAGAAGCACCTACCGTTCGCGTTGTTCAAGGCTCGATTATGTTCTTGGTGCTTGTTGCATGTTTATTGTCCTTCGACTTGGTGTCTTTGATGCTGAAGAGCGATGTGTTTGCGATGAGGATTGAAGATGTTGTATCATTGAGGAATGAAGAGGTTTCAGTTTAACGAAGAAGAATCCCCTCTTCATTGTCGTAAATTTACTCTCATTCCCATTTTTTCGGCTATCCCTCTCTGCGCCCTTCTTCTGCTTCTTCTATTTTCTTTTTCTTTGTGAGTCTGTTATCGGTGTTTAAGGCTGTGAATCTGGTTAGAAGTTGTGGTGAATCGCGCACCTTTCCATTGGATAGTCTGTTAGGTGAAGATGAAATGAAGGCTTCTTTGTGGGTTATTGAAGCTGGTTATATTAGCATTAGAGAAAAAAAAAGGATCAAGTGAAGGCTTTGTTATGTGCTTTAAGCCAGAAGAATGATTCTGTTGCAGGTTGTTGAATTTCGGTTCTCCAATATGCTTCTGTTTGTTAGACCACCTCCACTGGTGGTTCCTTCAATGGGTTTGCCAGCATGGCATCCATCTTTTCACTTTTTTTCGTTTCAAGCATATGACAACGTGGGGAGCAGCGTAATGTGAATCAACGGTAACTTCAATGGGTTTCTTCAATGATTAATTTTAATTATCATTTTAAATTATAAGTTTAATTTAATTTTTTTTTATTTTATATCAAATTTAATTTAAAACATTAAAATTATTATTTTAATTAATATAAAATTTAATATGAATAAAATATTAATATATAAAATAAAGTTGTGAGATCCAATCTGAGTTCTTCAGAGTTGCACCATTGGAGTGAAAAGGTAGTTGAGTTGCTTCAAGCTGGCGTGGCTTAATAGGTCCCACAAAGAACCCAAAAATGGGTTCACGGTTGGATATGCTCTTAGAGTTGGAGCGCGTTTTAGGGAATTCGGTTAGGGAAGTATAGGCGAGTGAAGAGAAATTGGTTAGTTGATAGGAAACTCAGTTAGTAGGAATTTGGTTGAAGACGAGAGTGAAAGTTCGGAGAGATTTTCGGATGTGACTGTCAGGTTTTGTTAGACAGTTGGATGAGGGTTTCAAAAAATTCCCAGTTGGAATGAAGTAGGAAGGTGAACTTAGAAGAGTTTATATTCCATTTTTTGGTTGAAGGACACTTAGAGATGTTACCAATTTCCCTCCTGCAGGAATGTTTCAGGAGTTTTTTACATATGGTTATGACAGTTGAGGGAGCAGTTAATGACAATTGGAAAGTTGAAAATTCAGTTAGCAATGAAAACCCCTGAGTCTGTTACCATTGGAATTTTAGTTATAGTTGGTTTTTATTCTTTGCTATCAAGACTGCAGTAAGGTTATTAGATAACTTCATTATGTTTTCAGTTGCGAAATGAAGTCGATTTCGAATGAAGAGTGAAGCTAGTTGAAAAGGGAGTTATCAGGTTATGGAAATGATTCTCTTTTTTTAGCAGTTTGTGAATGGTAGTGGAATTCTGTTATGGGGAAACGAATATCAGTTGACTTGGAGGTTATTTCAGGTTTTATGTGAAGTTTTCGTTGGAAGGTTCTGTTTTGTTCAGTTAGTTTGATACAAGCGCTCTTCTTCCAAAAGGGATTTGGGAGTGAAGATAAACCCACGAGGTTCTTAGAGTGGCAGTCATGCACCTTCTGTTTGATTTGTAGCCACACGATTTTGTTCTTGCTGAGGATTTTCTTTTGATTCCTCTTTATTGATTTTTTTTTTCATTTCCCTACTTTTGCTGGATTGACTTTGATTTATAATCCATAGGGATGCCCTAATTTTTGCCTAAGTCACTTGTTTTCAAGTTTCGACTTAGCGGGCTTTTTGTCTTTTGATTTTTTTATTTATTTTAAGAACAAAATCGTGTGGCTACAAACCAAACAGAAGGTGCATGACTGCCACTCCAAGAAGAAAACCTTCTGGGTTCATTTTCACTCCCAAATCCCTTTTGGAAGATGAGCGCTTGTATCGAACTAGCTGAATGTAGGACTGGAGAACATCACGAAGAGTGGGTGGGTTAGAATGAGTTTCGAGTCATAAATCCTTTTTTCTTAAAACCGTGAACTAGGCCATGTTACAACCCTCAAAAGACCTAATTGAAGCATGGTTTAGTTCGAAAGCATACTATAGTCAGTATAATCGTGTTAACCCGACTCCTTAATGATTTGCTTACCATATGTGTTGGTATCGATATGGCTTTCTCATTAGTGATTAATTCGTTACATGTCATAACTCCAGTGAACAAGATGGGATTTCAAAACTAGCATAAACATGACATTTGCATTATCATTTCCAAAATGAACTTGTCTTACTCGTGAGTAAGCATCAAGCATCCAGGAATCTGCTACAATGAACATGAATTGAGAAGATGGTTTTGTTAGCATTAGAGAAAAAAAAGGATCAAGTGAGGGCTTTGTTATGTGGTTTAAGCCAGACGAATGATTATGTTGCAGGGTTATTGAATTTCGGTTCTCCGTTATGCTTCTGTTTGTTAGAGTTGGAGCACGTTTGAGGGAATTCAGTTAGGGAAGTTATAAGCGAGTGAAGAGAAATTGGTTAGTTGATAGGAAACTCAGTTAGTAGGAATTCGGTTGAAAACGAGAGTGAAAGTTCGGAGAGATTTTCGGATGTGACTGTCAGGTTTTCTTAGACAGTTGGAGGAGGGTTTCAAAAAATTCCCAGTTGGAATGAAGTAGGAAAGTGAACTTAGAAAAGTTTAGATTCCGTTTTTTGGTTGAAGGAGACTTAGAGATGTTACCAATTTCCCTCCTGCAGGAATGTTACAGGAGTTTTTTACATATGGTTATGGCAGTTGAGGGAGCAGTTAATGACAGTTGGAAAGTTGAAAATTCAGTTAGCAATGAAAACCCCTGAGTCTGCTACCATTGGAATTTCAGTTATAGTTGGATTTTATTCTTTGCTATCAAGACTGCAGTTAGGTTATTGGATAACTTCATTATGTTTTCAGTTGCAAAATGAAGTCGATTTCGAATGAAGAGTGAAGCTAGTTGAAAAGGGAGTTATCAGGTTATGGAAATGATTCTCTTTTTTTAGCAGTTTGTGAATGGTAGTGGAATTTTGTTACGGGGAAACAAATATCAGTTAACTTGGAGGTTATTTCAATTTTTATGTGAAGTTTTCGTTGGAAGGTTCTGTTTTCTTCAGTTAGTTCGATACAAGCGCTCTTCTTCCAAAAGGGATTTGGGAGTGAAGATAAACCCACGAGGTTCTTAGAGTGGCAGTCATGCACCTTCTGTTTGGTTTGTAGCCACACGATTTTGTTCTTGCTGAGGATTTTCTTTTGATTCCTCTTTGTTGATTTTTTTTTCATTTCCCTACTTTTGCTGGATTGACTTTGATTTATAATCCACAGGGATGCCCTAGTTTTTGCCTAAGTCACTTGTTCTCAAGTTTCGACTTAGCGGGCTTTTTGCCTTTTGCCTTTTGATTTTTTTTTAGAACAAAACGTGTGGCTACAAACCAAACAGAAGGTGCATGACTGCCACTCCAAGAAGAAAACCTTCTGGGTTCATTTTCACTCCCAAATCCCTTTTGGAAGACGAGCGCTTATATCGAACTAGCTGAATGTAGGACTGGAGAACATCACGAAGAGTGGGTGGGTTAGAATGAGTTTCGAGTCATAAATCCTTTTTTCTTAAAACCGTGAACTAGGCCATGTTACAACCCTCAAAAGACCTAATTGAAGTAGGGTTTAGTTCGAAAGCATACTATAGTCAGTATAATCGTGTTAAACTTACTCCTTAATGATTTACTTACCATTTGTGTTGGTATTGATATGGCATTCTCATTAGTGATTAATTCGTTATATGTCATAACTCCAGTGAACAAGATGAGATTTCAAAACTAGAATAAACATGACATTTGCATTATCATTTCCAAAATGAACTTGTCTTACTCGTGAGTAAGCATCTGGTATCCAGGAATCTGCTACAATGAACATGAATTGAGAAGCTGGTTCTGTTAGCGTTAGAGAAAAAAAGGATCAAGTGAGGGCTTTATTATGTGGTTTAAGCCAGAAGAATGATTATGTTGCAGGGTTGTTGAATTTCGGTTCTCTGTTATGCTTATGTTTGTTAGAGTTGGAGCATGTTTGAGGGAATTCGGTTACGGAAGTTATAGGTGAGTGAAGAGAAATTGGTTAGTTGATAGGAAACTCAGTTAGTATGAATTCGGTTGAAGACGAGAGTGAAAGTTCGAAGAGATTTTCGGATGTGACTGTCAGGTTTTGTTAGACAGTTGGAAGAGGGTTTCCTAAAATTCCCAGTGTGAATGAAGTAGGAAAGTGAAGTTAGAAGAGTTGAGATTCCGTTTTTTGGTTGAAGGAGACTTAGAGATGTTACCAATTTCCCTCCTGCAGGAATGTTACAAGAGTTTTTTACATATGGTTATGGCAGTTGAGGGAGCAGTTAATGACAGTTGGAAAGTTGAAAATTCAGTTAGCAATGAAAACCCCTGAGATCAAAGGGTTCTGGACAAGCCACCACACACCGGAGCCATAGCTCCAGTCATCTTTTCCGGTGAGGACCACCGGATTGGTCCAAGTTCAACTCAAAGAAAAATGGAAAATGAGTACACTATTTTGAATGGAAAATGCTCAGGAGCTCGAACCTGGCCTCAATTTTGTCTAATTCCAAGTATATGAAAAGATACAGGGAATTGAATTTTGAGGATCATGAACTGAGTTGCTTCAATTTGACCTCAAAGCAACTTAATTTTCCTGCCTACATTGGTAGGACTTCAAACAACCAAAAATCAAAAAGAATAATGGAGAAATGAGTGAGAATCGAAGAGACGAAAAATCTGAAAATTCACCTTCAATGGAGCTTCAGATTGGCATGATCTTTCTTCCAATTATGCTTGGCCTTGCTTCAGATGCTTGATGGAAGAGAAATAAATTAGAGAAAGGAATGGACTCTTGGAGTTTCAATCTCAAAACAGATGGAGAATTGAAACTCAATTTTCAAAGAAAATCCTCAAGTTTATCCTTCAATGGTGAGGGTTTAGGGTTTCTAAATCAAAGCTTGGGAACGAGGTCCTCAATTCTAAGCATTAGAGGTTCTATTTATAGCCATAGAGAATGATATTTGCACACTTCCAATTTTGGAAAAAAATTGAAAGTCCTCTTTGCATGGTTGCATGGGCGTGCATGAGGCCCATGAAATGATAGAATCTGATCCATAATCCAATGTGCAATGTACTGAAATCATCTTGGAAGCTTATGCAAGTGTGTATGCAAATTGGACCTTGAAAATAACCAAATTGTACTTCAACTTTCACCCATGCGCAAGTGCCTCATACTTTTGCTAAGTGAGATGATTTTGGACATTTTAGAAAGGTGAGATCAAGGGGAACAACTTTCATGTTGAACACGTTTTCATTTGAAGCTTGGATCATGATGAATTTTGATGTGGAAGTTTGGGAAATCAAACATTTTTTGAATAATAATGACATTGAAATGAATATGCATGTTTTTGAATCAATCCATTTGTGTTCACTCATGCTTTATTTTGTCAATATCTAACTTTTTGTTTTAAGCAAACTCAAGAGGAGGATGATGAAATTAAAAACACGAAACGAAATCACTTCCGGTATGCCTTTGAATAAAACCTTGATGATGATGTAAGGCATTGTTTCAAATCCCAAACACCGGAGTTATAAGGAAGATAATCCCTAGTCAACCCCTTCGAGCCAAGGAGTGGGAGTTTCTTTCTAAATATAAAACCCTCCATTTTAACCCGGGGCAGGGCAATCATCAGTTAATTTGACCATGCGTTCAAATTCCAAAGATAAAAAGAGGAGTGTCATATCTGAGGATCAACAATATCCTATCCCTCACAAGAGGTCGAAAACCCCAAATTCCAAATGGTTGTCCCTCATCAACAAATGAACGAGGCAGTCAGAACCCTTTCAAATAAAACAGATAGATGTCTCACGATTTGTTTCAACAAAAAGAGACAAGAAAAAAAGGAGAGAAAGTTCGCTAAGTCAAAAACTCGAAAACGAGTGGCTGAGGCAAAAATTAAGGGATCCATGTGGATTTAAAAATTTGAACCAATCCAGCAAAAATAGGGAAATGAAAAGACAAAATATAGAGAGGAATCAAAAGAAAATCCTCAACAAGAACAAATTCGTGAGGCTACAAACCAAATAGAAAGTGCATGATTACCACTCCAAAAAGAAAAAACCTCGTAGGTTCCTTTTCACTCCCAAATCCCTTTTGGAAGAAGAACGCTTGTATCAAACTAGTTGAACGTAGGAATGGAGAACATCAAGGAGAATGGGTGGGCTAGGATAGGTTTGATCCTTAAATCCTTTCTTTCTGAAACCATGAACCAGACCACGTTACAACCCTCAAAAGACCTAATTGAAGTAGGGTTTATTTCGAAAGTGTATTATGGTCAGTACAATCATGTTGAAACTGACTCCTTAATGATTTGTTCATCATTTGTGTTGATATTGATATGACATTCTTAATCAGTGATGCATTCATTGTATGTCATAATTCCAGTGAATAGGCTTGGATTTCAAAACTAGCATAAACATGACATTACTATTATCATTTCTAAAAATGAACATGTGTTACTCATGAGTGAGCATTTGACGTCAAGAGAGTTCTCATAATGAACGTGAATTGGAAATCTTGATGACACCAAAAGAGAAGGATGCCTAAGGACTTTGTTAAGTAGAGGCACATTACTTCAACTGGTTGAGTCATAAAACAGAATACCTGAGAACTCTGTTGAGCAGAGACATGTCATCTTGATTTGATCGTACTCAGAGAGACAAACGCTTGAGACTCCATTGAGCAGGGGAAAATTATTTTGATTGATCACAACAAGTGATGAACGCCCGAGACTCTGTTGAGCAGCGACCAACCAACTCATGTGATTATATTAAGGAGCATAATGTCCAAGAATTCCGTTGAGCAGAAGGACAAGAGGTTTCATTTTTCAATCAATCTGAGACAGTTACATCAAGAAATTTCAACAAGATCCAGTTAGTCTGAGACAGTTATGTCGAGATTCAGAGAATCTCTCCAAAGATCAGATAATCAATGGAGTAAATCACTCCAGTTGATCGCGTCAGAAGACCAAACGCCTGAGAACTCCGTCGAGCGGGGGAAAATTGTTTTGATTGATCCTGTCAAGTGTTGAACGCATGAGACTCCATTGAGCAGCGACCAACCATTTCATGTCATCATATCAAGAAGTAGAATTCCTAAGAGCTTCGTTGAGCAGAAAGACAAGACACTTCAATTTTCAGTCAATCTGAAGCAATAACGTCGATAAATCTCTATAAGATTCAATTGATCTAAGGAAGTTATGTCGAGATTCAACAAATATCTACAAGACATGTTAGTCAGGGGCATTCCCTCAAAGATCGGTCTGCCAGAGGATAAATTTATCCCAAAACTTGTACTGGGGGCAAGATATCTCGGGAATCCAAGAAATCAATCTCTCCGAGATAGTTAATCAGAGGTATACAATTCCAAGATACTGAGGCAGGTCAGATCAAGATGGCTATCATGAAAAAGTTGCTTCATAACTTGTGATTGGGGCAACACACGCAGATTCCCAATTGACTGGGGCATGACTGACTAGAGAAGGAAAATGCTTTATGTACTTTTGAGGCTATTCAGAGCAAGATCCATTGTGCATAAGAGACTTCTAAGTTCAAGGTGAATGTCGGGAAGTCACGCTAAACACATCCCCAAACCCTACAACGGAGAACCCCCAATCATAATTGATAGACCTAGTGGTTACTGGTACCCGATGATCTCAATCTGTAGAAACTTCCTACCATACCGTCTAACCAAAAGCCTGACCATGCATCAGCATGCATAAGTAATCATGTATTACATAACATTGCACCGTGAAGCTCTTAGCATATTCCATTAAGGTGGAGCATTACGCCTTGCAAAATAAACATGCATAACTGCATAAACGTCTTGCTCGAAAGCATAAAAGAATCCTCCGTTGAGACATTCTTCCTCCCCAATTGAGAACAGCCTCCTGAAACCCTCAAGTGGTACTCCCCACAGGTTTTTTGAAACATCTTCTTTGGGTTGCTTTTGCAAATACCTTGAAAATCTTCAACTAGTCACTTAACTTTCGTAAGTAATCCCCTTCCTTTTGCCTGAGATGCCCCTTTTCTTATTTCAATACTCGTCTGTGTTGATCCCCAGGGAAGTCTCCATTCTTGACACCCGTCTGTGTTGATCATTTCATTTTTACAATGTGCGTCTGTATTGATCTCTAATACTCGTCTGTATTGAATTGCAACACTCTTCCGTGTTGACCCTTTTTTCTTCGATCTTTCTTCAACACTCGTCCGTGTTAATCATTTATGTTTCAATACTCGTCTGTATTGGTCATCAACACTCGTCCGTGTTAATCATTCCTTATTTCAATACTTGTCCGTATTGACCCCCGATACTCGTCCGTGTCGATCCTTTCTCCTTTTAATATTTGTCTGTATTGATCTTCAAGACTCGTCTGTGTTGGTTCTCTTTTTCAAACACTCATCCGTGTTGATACCCTATCTTTCAATACTCGTTTGTATTGATCTTCAACTTTTGTCTGTGTTGTTACCTTCTTCTTCAATACTCGTTCATATTGATCTTCAACACTCGTCCGTGTTAATCATTATTTATTCCAATACTCGTTCGTATTGATTTTTGATACTCGCTTGTATTGATTTGCAATACTCGTCCGTATTGAGCATCCACACTCGTCCGTGTCGGTCCTTTTTTGATACTCGTTTGTATTGCGATTTACACTCGTCCGTGTGAACCCTATTGATTTTCAATATTCGTCCATATTGATCTTCAACACTCGTGTCAATCACTACTTCTTTCAATACTCGTCTGTATTGATTTTCGATACCCGTCCGTATTGATCTTCAACACTCGTTCGTGTTGGCCCTAGTCTTCAACGCTCGTCCGTGTTGATACCTTCTTTCAATACTCGTCAGTATTGATCATTAACACTCGTCCGTGTTAATCGTTTCTTTTTTTAACACTCGTCCGTGTTGGTATTGATCTTCAACACTCGTCCGTGTTGGTTCTCTTTTTCTAACACTCGTCCATGTTGTTACCTTCTTTCAATACTCATCCGTATTGATCTTCAACACTCGTCAGTGTGAATCATTTCATATTTGATACTTGTCCGTATTGATCTCCAACACTCGTCCGTGTTGTTACTTTCTCTTTCAATACTCGTTCGTATTGATCTTCAACACACGTCTGTGTTGTTGCCTTTTCCTTCGATACTCGTCCGTATTGATCTTCAACACTCGTCCATGTTAATAATTTCTTTTCCAATACTCGTATGTATTGATCTTCAATACTCGTCCATGTTGTTACCTTCTTATTCAATACTCGTCTGTATTGATCTACAACACTCGTCTGTGTTAATCATTTAGTTTCAATACTTGTCCGTATTGATCTTCAACACTCGTCCGTGTTGTTACCTTCTTCCAATACTCGTCTGTATTGATTTTTAATTCTCTTCCGTATTGATTTGCAATACTCGTCCGTATTGAGCATCCACACTCGTCCGTGTTGGTCCTTTTTCAACGCTCATCTGTATTGATTTTCGATACCCATCCATATTGGTCTCCCATACTCGTATGTATTGATCTCTAACACTCGTCCGTGTTGACATCTTATCCTTTCAATACCCGTATGTACTGATCTTCATCACTCATCCGTGTTGATATTTCCTTTCTATCACTCGTCTGTGTGGATCCCCCCCTTTCTGACACTCGTCCGTGTTGGTCTTTCCTTTCTGACACTCGTCCGTGTTGATGCCCTCTTTCTCAATAATTGTCTGTACTGATCCTTAACACTTGGCCGTGTTGGTACCTCCTTTCGATACTCGTCCATATTGAATTGATTCACTCGTCCGTGTTGATCCTCTTTTCAATACTCGTCCGTATTGACCTCAACGCTCGCCCGTGTTGTTAAACCCCATTTGATACTTGTTTGTATTGGTATCCATCACTCGTCTGTATGGACCTCACTCTCCTTCTTAACCTTTTGTTCGGAGGACCTTTTTCTAGTACAGTGGAGTCGTTGCTACCTGTGGTGCGAGAAAGTTATATATCCCCAGCAAGAGACCTCATTTATCATTGCGGAATCCTGCGGGAATACCTCGGTCACCTGTTACAGGCCAAAACTTGATAGGGGAGGCGAGAAAAGAGAAGAAAGAATAAAAGAATGAAGAAAGATGAAAATAGAAATATGAAAAGAGAGAAAAAGAAAAGCTAAGAGAAAGACGAAAAAATAATCAAGTATCAATCATACCGCATTCGCATACTGCATACGTCATGCATATTTAACCTCTCACATATACTCATCTACCACATAACATTTCAATTCCCAGCAATTGCCCTGTACAAAAGACCAGATTGTTCATCCCATACCCCATCTTCACATCATATTCCATTTGTTCCTGGTGGGTGAGTTTCCCGATATTCTAGTATTTAATCTCCTCCCACCTTGATTGTACGAACGTCGTTGTTATCCGTACATTCAGGTCTGAGAAGATTAAATAGAGGCAACTGTCATACCCCAAAAATTTCCCTACCCTTCACATAGATCATATAGGCCATTAACCCTAATCATTTACATATCATCTTCATCCATTCATTTCATTTGAATAAGAATGGTTCGACACAAGGAGACACGTGACCTGAATTCATGGCTTGTACTTGCATCCAGTGGATACTTTGGTTCGTCCATAATTTGAAGAGGATCCATTCATCTAGCCCTAATCCCTTGGTGTATACTAGTGGTGAACAATTTCATTTGTGTGATAAACTGCTTGGTTTCGAGGCATTTGATCAGGCCTGGTCATGCCTTGATCATCAGGACTTGCCATGTTTTGTTAATCAGGTGGCCATTTGGTTTTACATCCCATTTGAGGCCTGATCCATGACCTTTCTTGGTTAGCCGTTTGGTTCTTGGTCAGGAGCTTCTGGTGCGTGAGTGGGTCGATTTTCATTCATTTGATTATGGTTCATTTCGATCTACAAATCACGTTAGTTGGATCCATCAGTCTGTTGCATATGCAGTCATCATTTTGTCATCGTGTCATAATAATTGTTTTGATTATTCTAACTTCGTTTTGATTTCAACTTCAAATTAGCTTTTGAAGTTTAAGTTGATTTTGAGGTTAGATTTGATCTTTGAAAATAAATTTGGTTTTAAAAATCATTTCACTCTCTTTCGAATTAATTTTAGAAGTTCAAGTTAAGTTGGACAATTCAAAATTGATTATTGAAAAGTCGAATTAGTCATTTCAGGCTAGAGTAAGCCCATTCATTTTTAAGCCCGTTTAACCTTTTTGTTTTATCCATAATCCAATTCTTCAAATTACCGTCCAATTAATCCAATCCACATTTTTCTATCCATTTAGAAAATCCATTCATCCAAATCCAATTTCTTTTTTATATTCATTTAAAAAATCCATTCATTAACCAATCCAAATCCTTTTTCATTTACTAATCCAAATATCCATTTATCCATTTTTAAATTCAAACCATATCCAATTCCATTTTGTTATTAGTAATAAATAATTTTTGTATCCATTTTTTCAATTAATCCAACCCATATCCAAACCAAAAAAACCAAATCCATTAAAACCCAATTGATCCACATTAAACCTCATGTACCCATTTAACCAATCCTAAACCCATTATCCAACAGGCCAGAATCATTTTGATCCATTTTTTTTAATAAAACAAATACAGAATACGCAGCAGAAGTAAGTTGTAGTTGCACAACAAGAAAGCCAACGCAAGTGGAAAGCGGCTATGTACAACTCTAAATACACCACCGGCTCCAAGCTAGCAACTCCAACAGCGTGGCAGTAAACGACACTAAACAGTATGAACGTAAAACCAGAAAAAGCTAGCACACACAAAACGCAGGTGCAAGCTAGCAAAACGCAACGCAGTGCAGATACAATTGAGAAACGGAATGAATAACAATCAAAACGCAAAAACGGAAAATGAAAGAGTGAAACGCAGAATTGCAAGCGAAAATCAGATGGCATTCAATTACACAATCTAACTCACATGAAAGTATATATAAGCACAGTTGATGGAGTGAAGGGGGTTCTCTCTCGAATCTTTCTTCCAGAATTCCTTCTTCCTCTCTTCCTGCTAACAAAGTCACCTCGTCTTCTTCTTCTTTCCAGAATTGGAGTCGAATCACGATCTTCTCCTTCTTGCGAATCACACTACAACCAAACTACACGAACTTTGCAAATCCACAATAACTCAGTTCTCACCTGCACACCGCGATTTCACAGCTCGCCGCACCACCACAATTCCCGCAACTCAACACCGCACCACATCAAGTCATGTGAATATCCACACTCACGAATCACAATTCATCAAAAATCGTGAAAGCAGCCCATCATAACTGAAATATTTCACAACAAAGCAAGAGAAGAATCAGAATCCTCAATTCTGTTTGAAAAATCGAAATCAAGAATCAATAAGGGAATTGAAGAAGAAGAATCAAAGAAGAAAAGCAAATGAAGGTGGACTGATGTCAGAGATTGCGAAGCCACGTCTTCGCATCCGGTGGGAGATTTCGCGAACGTTGGCATTACGTTCGTGCATCTCTGAGTTAGTTCGGAGCGTCGCCATCGTCAGAGGATGCTTGTTTTCGTGATTGAAGAGGAAGAATGGTCGAAGCCGCGCGGAGGCTCTATCGTTTGAATCGCTGTCTCCGGTGATGAAATCCGGCACTACAATGGTATGTGCCGTCGCAATCTGTTTTGCTCCCTTGGAGCTGGTGAATGTGAACGTGAGGAGGACGATGAGGCCTCCATGCTTCTCCTTATCATTTTCCACCTTGGGCCTTCATTAAGCCCAAATTGCATTTTTGGCTTCAAACTCCGATCCATTTCAACACCCCCTGCGCATGGGCCTAATTCCCTATATCAAGGCCCACGCTGTGTGTTTAGTAGGAATGCTTAGTTAATAATTAGAATAATTCTGTTAGTAATTAGAATTAATATGGTTTGTTAATTTAGATATTAATTTTGATTGTTGATTTTAGATATTAATTTTGATTGTTAATTTGAGAATTTTGATTGCTAATTTTAGATATTAATTGATTGTTAATTTTGGATATTAATTTTGGTTTGTTGGTTTGGACTTTAATTTGGTGATGATTGTGAGATTTTCATTGGTTGGTTAACTGTTTTAGATTTTTTGTTAATATTTTAGAACTGATTTTAATAATTGTTTTCTTGAACATTATTCTACTTTGATCTAACATCTAACAATTAACTCTAATATTTAATTTTTGTCATTTACCTTATTTGCTTAAAAAAATACAAAAAGAAGATAATTCCCATGCATGTAAAGAACATTGGAATGGACTTAGGGACTTCTCATTAGGACCATTGCAAAAGACTTTGGACAAATTTTTGACCCGAACATGGAAGGAGCATTTAAGACTCAAGAACTTGTAATATTTTATGCGCTTTCTAGTTTAGGATACTATGCACACACAAGGCTTTCTCTTGGGCTACCTGACAATGAGACCTTTTATTTCTTGCACTCCCTTGTACTTTACATGTACCCCCTCCCTTTTCAGATGTATGTTTTTACTTGTTTTCCTTATCTTTCTTATTGCTTGTTAGCTACTCCTTAGGCATTATGAACGATCACTCTTTCGCAATCAATAAACAAACCTTTGATCCAACGTCAAGCAATCTTTTTTTAAATCAAACTCAAAAACACAATAAATACGATTAGGATTGTACGCCACGAGTCTTAAGTGGTAAAGAAGGGATGAGAATGGAGCTTTCCTACACTCGTTCTGAATGCTTCGAACACAAGACGTTTGGCTTGGTAGTTCGAGGTGTTCACCTTTATCCATAGTCTTTAGTGCAATACGAAATCAATAACACTTTCTCAATACCTAAAAACAATTCAACTCATTCAAACCTTTTGTTTGAGCCTTAGGGCGACACAATAGAAAACCCTTCTTCAAGGTAATAAAATCAACAAAATAAATAAACTTTTTAAACCCACGAAATACGGGGCTCTGATTTCCCATTTCAACAAGTGGACATACGTAGGTACGAGGACCCAATCCTTGGCGAGCACACTAATTTAAAATCCACCTCCACTCTGCAAACCTTTGGCAAGCAAATATTTCCATAAACAACATCCATTCAAGCGCAAACATCCTAGATGGTTCCCATGGAGTACCATGGATGTGAGGGGTGTTAATACCTTCCCCTTGCATAATCGACTTCTGAACTTGTTCGTGGTTGCGATCACCATTCTTTGGGGTTTTCTCGATATTTTCCCTTTCCTTTGGAATAAATAAAAACCGACGACGACAATGTATTTTTTGCGTAGCGACAATAAGAAAAAGGGGATTTAGGCTTATCATCTGCAAAAGGTATTTGCTCGTCTTCATCAGAGTCATATCATATTCCTCTTTTCTTATTCTGACTGACTCCATAAATCATAGAAGCCATTCTGCTTCTTTCTAGCCCGTTTTTCAGAAACTTTTGAAATGCTTTTTCATATTTATATATGATTGCGTTAGAAGTTTGTGAGGCTTGAGATAAAGCTTCTTCAAGTTTTAAACATTGTTTAGTTGAAGATTCCTTTTCTCTTTCCAAAACCAGAATGTCGTCTTTTAAATCAGAAACTTTCATCTCAAGTTTATCACATTCTTCAATGGTTCCTTCAAGAATTTTTTTAAAAGCCTTGAACTTTTGTCGGAGTTTCTGATATGAGCTTAGAGATTCAGATAAACAAGATTCAAGGTCTGGGCGAGAAAGGTCAACAAATACCTCTTCAGGATCAGATTCTCTTTTTGATGAGCTTCTAGATGTGGTAGCCATGAATGCCACATTTGCCTGTTCTTCTTTAGAGTCTGATTCTGAGGCGTCAGATTCAGAGTCATCCCAGGTGGCCATGAGTCCCTTCTTAGTTTTAAAATAATTTTTCTTGAATCCTTCTTTTATGGAGCGGTCATTCTTGAGCTTTGGACATTTGTTTCTATAGTGACCTGGTTCTTTACATTCATAGCATGTTACCTCTTTGTTTGGTTTGTCTCTGGAAGTTGATTATGAGCGATCTCCCTTGTGTCTTGGTCTTCTGAAGTGGTTATTCCTTTTTATCCAGAGTTGTTTGACTCTTCTGGTTAAGAGGGATACATATTCTTCATCATCAGAATCATCATTTTCAGAGTCATCATTTTCTTCTTCTTCAGCTTAGAGAGCTTTGTTCTTTTCTGGTTTGTGTCTCTCAGATCTGGACTTCAGAGCCACATATTTGCTTTTCTTTTGGGACTCATCTTCCTCAAGTTCTATCTCATGACTCTTGAGGGAGCTGACGAGTTCTTCCAAGCTTATGTTGTTCAGATCTTTTGACAGTTTTAATGTTGTGACCATAGGTCTTCACTTCTTTGGCAAGCTTATGACAGTCTTTTTGACATGATCTGCAGTTGTGTAGCCCTTGTCCAGAACCTTAAGTCCTGCAATTAAACTTTGAAATCTAGAAAACATTACCTCTATAGCTTCATCGTCCTCCATCTTGAAGGCTTCATATTTTTGAATTAGAGCTAGAGCCTTTGTCTCTTTGACTTGAGAGTTGCCTTCGTGGGTCATCCATAGGGAGTCAAGTATTTCTTTAGCAGTTTCCCTGTTGGTGATCTTTTCATATTCATTGTAGGATATGGCATTCAGTAGTATTGTTCTTGCTTTATGGTGATTTTTGAAATCACACTTCTGATCATCAGTCATTTTATTTCTAGCAATAGCAATACCAGCATCAGATACAGGTGGTACATAGCCAATTGTAGTTATATCCCATAGGTCAACATCATAACCCATAAATAAACTTTCGATTCTATCTTTCTAATAATTAAAATTTTCTCCATCAAATACTGGAGGTTTGGCATTGTAGCTGTCTCTTTCATTAGTGTTGGTCATAGTGTTTTTCTCACGCTGGATCTCTCTACACTGTTAAGTGTTTGATTAGAAAATCAATAACAGAGCCGAAGCTATGATACCAATTGAAGGTAGAGAAAAACAAGAAGGGGGGTTTGAATTTTTTTCACAGATAATAAATATTTTTGCAAATAAAACACACACAAATAGTAAGGCTATCAACATAGAAGTTTATCCTGGTTCGCTTGAAATTCAAAGCTACTCCAGTCCACCCGCCTAAGGTGATTTCGCCTTCAACAAGGACTTAATCCACTAATCTTGAAGGATTACAAAAAAAACGTCTAAGAAGATAAAAATCTCTTAGCCCTCTCAAGTTTACATACTTAACAAGTCACTTGAGGAAATATTCAACAACTATTTGAAAATACAATAAGTGTTTAATGCTTCTAGGTAAGCAGTAGTTACACAATATAAGAACTGAAATGTTTCACACTTAGAGCAACAACTCGTGTAAACAAAATTGAACAAGAATAAAAGAGATTATGGATTATGTTTGCAGTATTCTTACGTGTATGCTTCTTGTCTTGTAAGGTGATGATCCTGCCTTTATATAGTGATTTGATCAAGAGACCGTTAGCTGAGGAAATCATTAATATCTTGGCAATGATGGACTTTAAATGTCATTAGTCTCGTTGTCCTTTCCATAGCAATTTTGGAGAGTGTTTAATCTCTTCCAAAAATATATTCATACCAAATGCAGAAAACTTCGTAGCTAAGTCTTTGTGGTTGTCCTTGAATCAGAGTACGCGGAGTTCGAATGTTCTTGTTCAGCGTGTATATCTTCAAATAGTTGCTGAGAGCAGATTTGCTTCAGAAGTTCTTGATGTGTCTATCTGATAGTGCCTTCTTCAGAGTATAAGTTATCAGATTCATTGTGTGAAATTGTTTAGATATAGAGTGACTAAGTCTTCTTTCGCCGGACTCTGTGAGCTTTCTTTTCTTTAGAGTCAGAACCTATGCTTTAATTTATTCTAAGTTGCTATTCTGGACTTGCAAAGCTTTCTTTTCTGTTAGAGTCCTACACACTTAGATAAATTTGTTAGGGTACCAATTTGTTTCACCCTTTGTTATCATCAAAATTTTAGAGGTGAATTATAGACACAAAATCTTGTTCTTACAGGTAACAATCTTCTATGTGGTGTCCCCTGACTCTCTGAAACTTGCATAATCTTCCATGTTTGGGACCCATCACATCCGTCTTTGGGGATGGAGACATGGAAATGTTGTGCATGTGAAGAGCCTCGAGCCAGATCTGTTCACGGCGAGTGTTCATAGGCGTGAAGCTCTTCGTCATCTTGCCTATTCTCTTGAACGTAGTTTTGTCTTCGTCATCTCCCTTTATATAACATTCTGCTCCGGTGACCACCTCTCCAACGAAAGTGCCAACTTATGGGCGTGGGACTTGTTGAAGTGTCCCGCCTTAAGTCCATTTTGCAACTCCCCCACAAACATTTCTTGGTTTGGTGGGATGACCCTTATGGTGGCTTCATTAAACCGAGCAAGATAATCCCTCAACGACTCTGATGTATTTTGTCATCTATTAAATAGGATGGTGGTGGACATCTTTCTATGACGGATGATAATGAACTGGTGTACAAGCTTATTTACCAGCTTCTGATAGCTGGCGATGGATGCACATGGTATACCCATATACCATCATAGGGCAGCTTCCATGAAAGTGCCATACAATAGCTTGTACTTCAGGGAGTCGGGCATTCTGATGATGGCTATATGTGTGTTGATGGAGCCGACATATTCGTATGGATCAATGCGCCCATCAAACTTGGACAAGGAGGGAGGCTTGAATCCCTCAGGGATAAGTTCAATTTCTCTTTTGAGAGTGGCTAGGGATCCAGCACTTCCATCTCTTCCGGAGATTGGACTACAGTTGGCATTGTCTGATGTTGTGAACATCTTCCTCCAGTGTTTGGTCTGACAACGTAGTTCGTCCATGGTGGCACGCATCTTCGCCGACGCATATGCATCTCCTCAACCGTTGGTACCTTCTAATGTTGGGGTGGAGCTCTCTTGTTAACCAGGACCGAAGGTGGATAAATGTAAGAGTGGAAGGTAATAGTAAGTATGGTGATTATGATGAAGAAAGTGTGACCCATGTTAGTTTTATCGGAGATCTGCATTGGGCACCATTATACTAGTCCAAAAGTACAAGTGTGCATGTTACCCCATGTAAGGCCATGGATACTTAAAGGCCTTAATAGGTATATTATGTTGTATGATGGTTATGGATTGCTCACGACATCATGAAACCCTCTATGATGGCGTTTATGGTGGTTGAAAGAACCTGCTTACATGAGGCGAAATGCTTTGTTTATTTATCTAATGCTTAGGTATAAGCGTTTGAAATTTGGTTCTACCTTTTTTTCCCTTTTAGGAGAAGTATTTATATAGATCTTTTTGGGCATAGGGTTTGGGAAACCCTTATGGGAGTAACTGATCCCCCGTGATTAAGGGAGAATGTTGACTATCTTCTCCATAGAGTTGTGGTAAGATTCCATCTTACATAAATAACTAGAGACAACAACACAATACATGTCATTTGTCGCAAAGGCGAAACCCATGTCCTATAAGGATGTCGCCTAAAAGACATCTCTCCATGCGGGAACTCAAAAGTCGCCCTTGTTAGGAACTCTCACAAGCTTAACAGTGTATTAAATTAGATGATGTTAGGAGAATTTATTCTATATATGAAAATACAATCTCAAGCTAACAAATCAAAACCTAAAAAAGTTTTGGTACCTAAAACCAAAATAGTAAGTTTCAATCTTGTTTAATAATACCTCCATTTTTGTTATTATAAGTCGTTTTTAACTTTTTTATGCATATTAAAAAAATAGTGATTGTTATATAAAAATGAGAAATTATTAATCGTATTACAAAATTATCTTCATTAATAACATAAAGAAAGATAAATTACACAATTAAAAAGAAAAGAATAATAAACTTTTAAGATTATAATAAAAAAAGTTTCATTAATATTGTAGTATAATTTTTTTTAAAAACAAATTATAATATAAAAGGGAGTAATAAGTTTGAGACATCAGTCATACTGCTTGACAAATGAAAGAAAAAAAATCGTTTAATCCAAAATTTGACTCAAAAAAATGGCGTGAAAGAATGTTTTAGAAAAACTACAAAAGGTAAAATCATAAAATTATGTAATGAATCTCTTACCTACATGTTAAAGCACTAATGCATAAATTCTTGAACAAATGTCAATTAACAATAATTATTATGATGATGTCTTTATTTAAAGTTCTTATAAAGCAATTAGTCAAAAAGACGGGTCCATCATACTAATTAATGATAAAAAGAAAAATAAGATTGATAAAATCAAACTTTCAAATTAAAAAAGAAAGAAAGCAAAAGGTAAAATGTATTTAGCATAACTATAATTGCACGCAGATGACATTTCCTTTAATACAACAAGAATTGAAAACAATAGTTTTAAGACAACATTAAACTTTCTTGCTAATAATATTATATTCCTTTTAAAATGACATTAGTTTAAAACTTTTGCACACAAATTAAATAATTTATTGATATTATCATAACTTTTATCAAATTAGTAAGTATGTTGAAAGTAATATAGAAAATAATTATTAAAAAATATAATTGAAAAAATAACAATTATTTATATATTAAAAATAAAAATTATACTTATTTTGAAATATATTTTTTTTAAAACGGGAGAGTCATATTTCTTTTCAAACATTGTGTATATTTTGATGAATACATATATTTTTTATCATTATTACAAATAAATCTGATTTTTTTAATACAGTTAAAGATTAATGTATTTAATCTAGTCTAAAATATTAAATATTAAATATATTTAAAAAATCAAATTTATTTATAAGAGTGACATATGATTAACAAACACTTTCTGTGTGTTAAAAAAAGCACTTTCTTTCCTTAAAATAGAAAACTGTCAATTGCCGACTTTGACAAAATTTCTTTAAGTACTTGTTTGAGTTTCTCTTGATTTGCCAATTCACCCATCCATGTTTTGTTTAAAATAAAAGTGGATATTTCAGATCTTTTGGTTATAGGAGACGACAGAACATAGCATTTATGTTATGCACTTCCCTTGAATTATTTATTCAACATTATTGATCAGTTTACAAACAAAGAAGGCCCCTACTATATTTAAATTAATTTAGTTGATTCATTATTGAATTTTGACATGAATAGATTATTGGTCATTATTTGTGGACACGTAACATCGTAAATAGGGCTCTAGGAACTTATCACAATATCCACAATGTTGATTCCCTTGGTTCAGGCAAGATCCTCTTATGATCCCAGATTTGAAGGATTTCCATGTGCATTCATATAGCTATTTTCATTTTTCATACATATTTTTGAGTCTATTATTATTCACCTGCTAACTATAAGTCTATTATTATTCGGAATTTTTTAATTCATCTTATGTATTACTAATACATCATGTGAAAATTGAAAAATGTATTCAGTTTTCGAAGATGCGTCTTTGAATGCACCTTAAGTAAAAAGAATTTTGATTTAACGTTAAAAAACTTCAAAAATATATCTTTATAAATATTACGGAGATGCATCTATGTAAAACATGTTTGATGGTTAAAAATAATGATCTAAGCATAATTTTGGGGGTTTGGTGGTTTGCATTACCGCCATGGATTGACCTGAAAAGTTGCAGGAAATTCTGAAGATGCATTTCTGAAATTTTTTAATATTTGGATTCCCAGAAACCGAAGATGCATCTCCGTAATCTATCTGTCTGTTTTTTCTTTTCTTTTCTTGCTTATAGGGTTGGTTGTAGTAATTGTCTAACACTTGTCTGGTTTACTTACAAACATTATGGCTGATAGAGACGACATACTGAGAGCAAGGAGAATTGAAGATCATGCATCAATCTAGAGAGAGAAGAGTCATGTTTCAGAAGCTCATGTTCAGTCTAGCCCGGTTCATGCGGATGCATTGACTTCTGAGGCTCATGCTTCTCGATATTCTTCTTCTCGTAAGAGACAAATGTCACCTACTAACGCATCACTGCCTTCATCTTTCTGTAGGCGACAAGTTTCACCTATTCAAACGTCAGAGGTACCCGTATCACCGGTGGTACCTGAGGTACCAGTGCCACCTCAATCATCAGAGGGCCTAATGTTGATGAGCTAGTGCCACCTCTGACTGTTCCACCTAAATCATCGGAGGGGCCTAATGTTGATGAGTTAGTGCCACCTCCGACTGATTAGGATGTTAAGCCAAGGCCATCTCAGGCTGTTGAGGCTAATGAGCTTGTACCACCTCAAATATTGGGAGGAGGCCTTGTTGAGTTGTCATTGCTGCCTCTGTCTCCGAACCATACTGCCAGACATATCTGGGACAGAGAGGTAAAACTAGTTGGATTCATTCTTTTTAAATTATGTTTATCATTATATTACAAGTTTTTGACATATATTTATTTTTCTGTAGGACAGTGATCAGCTGAAGTTTATTAATCATGGACGCAAGATTATTAGCTTTCCTCAGCCTAATGGCGAGTGGTTTCATATTGCTTTGTCCCTATCTGGGATGAAGGACTTGTCTAAGACCAATTATGTTACGGTCAACCACTGGATTCTTAATCCATTCGTGGAGGGATGATGTAACACCCTACTTCTCGACTCGACAATTAAATAAATAAATCATAATTAATCATCAAGAAGGATGCTACTCACAATCATTAAACCAATTTGAACCACATTATAATGGAAAAACAACTCGTGTGGTAAGCAGCGAAATTACAAAAATATTTGACATAAAGGCCTCAACGAAATTATTAGTTTGAAAAGGCGGTTCATCATAAAATAAAATCAATAAAAAGATACGCAACATAAACAAAAATATAGGACATCCCGATCCCCCTGTGTTACGTATCAGAGTGACTCCAACTATACATCTGAACTACAAGTAACTAAAGAGGCACAACACTGTCCTCAATCTCAAGCTCCTACTCAAGTACCTGATTATATGTACTCTAGAAGAGCACATACGTAACAACATAAAAAGGAGGGAGAATACATTCAAATAATAAACAGTGCATAAATATTCAGGATAGGTTCACATATCTATAAAGTCATCCATATAATCAGGAAAATACACCAACATCATGTATTCATATCTCACCCGCATCACAATCATCCACACACAATCATACAATCTAATGTATCAATGACTCGACTCATGCTCATCAAGATCCTCAATCTGAACTGGACTCACAACTCAAATCTATATACATGTGGTACCGACTCAATGTTTGATTCTTCATACGAACCGGGCCCCAATCTCTACGAACCCCGAGCCCCTACTCTAAGCTCCAAGCACCCACTCAAGGCTTTGGACAAGTCGCTAGTCTCCACTATGAACTAGCGAACATGTCTCTTTCACAACAATGATACATATGATGTATGGTATATAAGAATGCAGTATAGCCTCACTTTAACTAGACATAATCACTCAACAACAGATGTAATACATCCCCACTTTGACCATAAACAAATATATATACTCATTGCATCAATAGCAATTCATGTCCCAAATTATGTATCTTAATAACTCATGAACAAGTATGCACAAATATCCACACCACATCATACTTGCATGTTCATCACACATAATCACAATTACACATAACACTCATTTATGCATAATATCACTCAATTAATTATATAATTTAATTAATTAACTCATATTCAACAGAATCCACCAAACAACAGCCAATCATCAACCTCCAGACAAAACCATCCCCTGAATCCAACTCAGCAGGGCAGAACACGTCTTCTGACATGATGACAAGTAACCCGCCATCAGGATGACGCCTGTCATCCTTCTTATCCCTTAACATATCACACTGGTGAAGACCTGGCGAGACCATGTTCACTGGAGGCCATGATGGTCTCCCCGTCATATGCCTAACGCTCGTGAGCGCTTTACAGCAAATGACGCTCAGGGCATCATACGGGTGATGCCCGTCACCCTGTTAACAAAAGTAGAATCGTGTTCTACTATGGCAGAACTGGTAAAACTCACTCAAAACATCTCCAAATACTTCCAGACAGTACAAAATTATTACCCACATGATTACCAATAATAGCATGTTAATTCCTATTAATCTAACATGTTATTCCATTGATTCAACCACAAAACTCGGAATTTATGCATGCTTAGAGATCCCAAATTCATGTCAAAACTCATGTTTATGAATAAATAACATATGAGACAATCATCATAATTATAGTAAACTCGTTTGCAATTAAGTCATGGCTTAAAAATAGAATTGAAATTACATTACTCATCACACAACACAATCAACAAAATAGAGAAAATCCTATTGGAGGTTAAGGGAAACTTCTCTACCCTTTCATGAATTAAGAACCCATATGCCCCATACCTTGTAACTCTAGCAAAATTCAGCAAGACAAGTTTCAATTAATCTCTTCTCTCAAGCACTAACACTCTCTTTCTAAGCTCTTTTCTCCAATTTCCTTGTTTTTCACGTACTGATAATATAGCCTCTAAAAACCTATTTTTTGTCCAGCTTTTTATAATATATACTATTTTATTTAGTTTCCCTTAATTACACTTTTTTCCCGACTAAAGTTCAGCCCTCCTCCACTCACCACTAACTCTCTCAATTCACAAAAATTTGACCCAATTCTACATATTCTCACCAATTTCCAATTAATTAAATAATTAATCTCAACTAAACCAATTAATTAACACAAAACACCACAAATACTGTCACTGGCCAAACATGTCATATATTCACAAAAATAATCATTTAAATAAGCGAATATTTAAATCGGGGTGTTACAGATGGCACACTGAGATGCCATCATTTCTTCTATTGCTTGGTGATATGTCTATCGCACTCGACGACGTATCGTGTTAGCTACATCTTCTAGTTAGGGAAAACTTCTAGATCATGGGAGGATTAGTAAAGACGAGGAACTCGAGTTGATGGTAAACCATCTAGGAGTTTATGATAATTTATATATAGCCGCTCCGTAGTCTTACACATCATTCTTTGGGATGGATTTCAAGACAGAATTTTTTTTTGATGTTCTTCAATCTTAAACAAAATGATGTTGATGTTGTTGTTGTATTTGTATTTTTGTAATAACCTTCCTATGTTGTCAATCAAAGAAAATATTGAGAAATTTATTACTTTCCTCGGTCGACAACATTGAACAAATTATGCCTAAATACAATCATTCATTTCTCTTTCATATTCTATTTCATGTGAAAGCATTTTTCATAAAAATATTTTCTCAAGATAATAAAATCTCTCTGGGATGGATTGCAAATACATAAAAATAAATTTCTCTTAGTTGGAACAAATAACTTATCATAAATTTAAAAAGATATGTTGTTCTCCAAGAATCCATTGTCAAAATCTTGATTTGCTTAAACAATTTATTTTAATATTATGTGTAAACAATGTAAATATAAAAATAAAAAAAATAAAAAAGCTTTTTCCCATTGGTTTTTAATAGAAACCGAGAGGTATGTGGCGTTTGGGGTGAAATATATTTTATTGTATTTTTTAGAAACATATTTTACCTTGGTTTTGAGTAATAAGTGAGGTAAAATATAAATGTGTTTATTCAGTTTCTTCACCGTCCTTAAACAAATCTTTAATGTTCATTTAATGAGTATCAACGCTTAAGACACTACCATTAGTGATCCTCGTGAAACCTAAAACCTCATTATAAAAACATTTTGAATATTAAAAATTGATAATGAAACATTTGACATGAAAATTTTGAAACTTAAAATAGCGTTTATTTTGTTTGAGAATATTTCTCTATGATGAATTGCAAGAGCAGAAAATTAGTTGGGTTCAATGTTTGATGTTCATAAATAATCATATAATTGGATATTTATTTTATTTATCTAGCATTTTTTTTGTTTTATATCATACATTTGATCTTCCTCAAGATCAATGTAACGAGGATCCACAACAGTTGTTCTTCTCTACGATATCTAACATTTGTTCTTCATCGACAACGGATGATGATGAATCGGATTCAAAATTTTATTCTCTAGCACTTGTTCTTGATATTTTGTCTAAAAAATGTAATATTTTGTGGAAACAATATAGTTTATAAAAAATTAATTTATTAATATTCTTTGTAAACAATGTAATGAGTATTTTTAAAAAAGAATATATCTTTCTCATCGATTTTCTTATTAAATCGAGAGGTATATGGTGCTAGTTTGGAAAATATGAAAAAGCTATTGATGGGGATTAAACCCATGACCATTTTAACTAACCCCTTGGTTATTCTTAAACTAAGGGATAAAGTGACAATTTTTCATGACGCTCTTCGCTACCTCGTCTCTTTAACCGAGGTTAAATTAACACTGCGTCCGAGATTACATGTGTTTTTTCTAATAGTGTTCAGTCTCAATCTTCCCCACGATTTGGTCCATAATCCGAAGATTATGAGTTTAAACCATCTCGGAAGAAAAACATGGTGGTTGCAACCCTAGGGAACTTGTCGTATCAATATTCTCTGAAAATCGTCTTTCCGTTATCGAATATCGCCAGAGCGTTAAAGGGCCTTTTGTATTTTTAATCTTCAAATTTTATTCAATTAATGAGTATTTTTATTTATATGAATTACTTGTAAATAAATACTTTTTTATTTATTTAAAGAACTATAACTTATATATATTTACAATGATTATATAACTATAAGAAATTTTTGAATAAACATTAAATATATTTTAGTTATTAGTACATAAATATTTTTTAATTTCAAAAGAGTTAACCAAGAATTATTTATTTAATTGTATAATTTATAATAGTAAATATTATTTTTATTATAATACACGAATTATATATAAATTATAAAAACAACTTTTTTTTATCAAGAAAGAAATATATTTCCAAAAAATAGAGTAATACAAAGCCGGTCCGAGGATCCAGGCAACCAAAAGACTACAAAGACCAGCTGACAAGAGGAAAGACTATCTATCGAAATCTACTACAATACAAAACAATTTTCTATCAGTTTTCGCTCTAACAAGGATCATATCAATAATACCTTTGCTGCAGAAGCAATCAAGCAACATATTCTGAAAAATAATCTTGTTTTTAGCCATCGAAATAGTATATACAAACTCGGAGATAGCTATCTTCATAAGCTTCTTCTTACAACCCTTACCATGTGTCATATGACAAACCCAACTCAGCTCATTATCCCAACCCTAGGGAGTGCAAGACAAGTTCATCCAATTAAGGATATGGATCCAAATTTTCTTGGTCATTTCGTACTCAAAGAAGAGATGATTACAAATTTCTTTTAATCTGCAAAAAACACATTTACCATCAGTAACAATTCCAAAGTGATGTAATCTATCTTTAGTTGGCAACCTATCTTGACAAGCTAACCACAAAATAAACATAGCTCTTGGCCTATCACGATTTCCATATAATAATCCTCTCCAATTAACTTTCGGTTTTCCACCTCTTAACATGTGGTAAACCTGTTTTGTATCATACCTTCCTGTAGTTTGGAACGCCTCCCACTCTTCCGATTGCATAATGGAATCCTGGTGTTTGAATATAGCTTTAATCAGCCAAGAACTATGTGTAACAGGAGTAAAAATATTGAGGTCCACTTATTTCAGATAGTATGTGTGAATCCAGTTGATCTACATTTTGTCCTTCTTAGCACAAACATTTCAGAGGAGTTTCCTAATTGTTGCTTTGTTCCACTCCGTGAGGGAAATCAGATTCAAACCGCTTGCATAAAGGGGATCACATATATGATCCCAAGCAACAGGTGCCCGCCTAGTATTGTTATCCTTACCCGCTCACAAAAACTTCCTGCATAAACTATCAATATGAGAAATTACCTTCTTAGACATAGGGAAGATTTGCATCCAGTAATTTGCAATAGAGAAAATCACACTCTTCACAAGTTGGAATCTGCCAGCATATGAAAGCAGTATATTGCTCCAATGATTAAACCACACAAGCATTTTCTCAATCAAAGGTTGATAATGAGAAACCATAAGCTTTCTACTAGCCAAAGGGACCCCAAATATTTAAAGGGCATTGTACCGATAGCAAAACCAATTTCCTGTTGAATAAGCTTACATGTATCCTCATTGACCCCTCCAAAGTAAATTTTACTCTTGGGTATACTCACATTAAGACCAGTGGCTTCCAGAGAAGTTTCTTACCTTGTCCATGATCAGCTTCGTAGAGCATAAATCCCCTTTCGCCAATAGTAAGATATCATCAGCAAAACAAATGCTAATAATCTTTAACTTCTCGCATTTAGGATGGAAGTTAAAGTTCGGGATCATACTAAGACCCTTCAAGGTTCTATGCAGGTACTCCAAAATGAGAACAAACAAAATGGGGGATATTGGGTTACCTTGCCGCAAACCTCTTTTAGATTTGAGAATTCTAGAGGGGACTCCATTGATAGAGAACCTATAAGAGACTGTTGTAACACAAGTCAATATCCAATTAATGAAAATCTGAGGGAATCCAAGTTCATACATAATGTGCGTAAGGACTGACCACTCCACCGTATCATACGCTTTTTGGATGTCCATTTGAACAATGCATCTAGGAGATATATTTTTCCTACCATATCCTCTGACCAACTCTTGAGCCATCATAATGTTACCATGAATAATTCATCCAGGAATAAAAGCATATTGATTATCATCAATGATAGTGTTTATCACCTCTCCTAATCTAGTCGTGAGGATCTTTGAAATGATCTTATATATGGTACTGCTGCAGGATATAAGTCTCATATCCTTAATAGTCTTAGCTTCATAAGTTTTTGGAATTTAAGCAATCAAAGAGCAGTTGACAACCAAGAACATTTTACACTTAGTAGAAAACCCCAATATTACATCAATAACATCACCCTTTACAATTTGCCAAGAGGTTTTGAAAAAGTAAGCATTAAAATCATCCATATTTGAAGCCTTAGTGTCCCCATTACTGGACAAAGCCATCCAGATTTCCTTCTTCTCAATAGGTGTAATGAGCTTTTGAGTCATACCATCAGATAGCATTTTACCAATTCTTATAAAAGGCATATCAATACTCTTTAACTCAGAAGTTTTTGTGCCTATCAGTAAGGTGTAAAAATCCAATATCTCCTTCTCAATAGTCTCCTGATTACATAGCATCTCCTCACTCAAGAAAGTTAGGGTGTAGAAGCCTTTCTGCTTGGTTCTCTCTTTCGTAGCAAGAAAGAATGAGTTGTTGCCATCAAATCTTAATTTGAGTCAAAAATTAAAAAAATAAATATATTTATAATTAATGTTTATATATAGAAAATAAAAAATTATAAAATAATTAATAATTATATTTTTAATAATCTTAAAAGTATTAAATATGTAATAATTTGTAATTAAAAAATATCATATTTTAAATAAGTGTTAAATTATATTTGTCAATACAATTAAGAAATTATATTATTTTAAGTGTATATTTATAAAATAAAAAATAATGATAATATTAATTAATGTATAATTATAAAAAAATGCAAATATTTAGGGTAATAGTTATTTAATGTACTTTTTGTTTCTCTTCATGTGAGCGAAGAAATGCAAGAGAATTGACTATTTGCTTTTCTATTTTACATATACCCTTGCCAAAAAATATCATCCATTAAATATATAGTATTTATTGTTACTTTACTAATTCATAGTACATTAAAGAAAGCAGATTCTCTTTCATTCATAACCTATAACAAAAATTTATATTTTAAAAACATAATTAAAGATTAACAAATTAGTTAAATTCCATTAAATTAAAATTAATAAGCTAGTATCATACTATTATATAATTAATTAACTAAATTAACAAAAATAAAACTGCTATGTATTATACTTTATTTAAGGGTATTTTTGTCTTTATAAAAAATAATATTATTTTTATCTTTCACTTTCAATTTAATCAAACAAGTGAAAAGAGAGAAATGCTTGTCTCTTCTATTTCTGTTTTATTTCTACTTTATCAAATAATCTCCCAAATCTATTATATTTCTAATCTCTTTTTTTCTTCCTACGATCTCTTGCTTAGTTCTCTCTTTTCACTTTCTCCCTACTACCAAACATCTCCTTAAACTGTCATGCATAAATTTGAAGATATATTGAACAATGCAACAAAGTTATGTAAAGTGGTTGTCATCTTTTATCATTTCTTTTAGATATTATTTTTTAGAGTGATTGATTAATTTTTTTGTTTTATCAAATCAGATTATTTTAATTTATGTTTCTATATATTGATATTTTTTTTTGAAAAAATAATTGTATCTATTTTTATCAAATTTAAATATATAAATACGGAAAATATATATTTTTTATTAATTAATTTAATTTTTTTTAAATTAATGAGTGGGTTTTAATTTTTATAAAAACAGATATAAGTTTTTTACTGATCTAAATATTCTTATAAATAATGTTAAAACAAAAAATAATATTTATATATAGAAAATATATATAGTGTTGATCCAAATATTTTTTATATATTAAAAAAAATATTTATGATCATAAATATATGTCTTTCTTTTAAAAATAATAATTTTCTTTTATTAAACAATTTTGTTCCTCACTTTATTTTTATTATATTTTGAAAACAAATATGTATTCGATACCGGTAGCTGTGCGTAGACACGTGTATTTTATTAATTTGTATTTTAAGGTGAGTACTCTTTATACCCATTTTAATCTAATCTTTTTCTTATAAAAAAAATTAAATATGTTATGTTAATTTAAAATCCAGTCTAGAGGTAAGTAAATCTATTAATCATTGTTCAAATCAAATATCAAACTTAGATACTTCTAATTTAGTATTTGATTTTGATCTTAATCTAAAATAGAAAAAAAATTAGAAATTTAAATGATACCAATTTTAATTAAAATGGTTTTAAAAATTAAGAAATCGTTAAGTTTAAATAAAAAAAAACTCAATTTTAAGTATAGATAAATCAGTGGTGCAAGTTTCATATTATTTTTATTGCAAGTCATTCTTCATACATTCGTTAAATATTGTTTATTATGACTTTAATTTGATATGTATTATGAGATTCCTTCTATCTCATTATTCATGTGTTAAACATGATTGTTGAATCATGCATATTATTTGAGAAATAATATTTTATATATGTTAAAAATATAATGATTCCAAATGCAAATATTTATTAAGCTTATATATTATAGCTACATATCCTCTATCAAATAACTAATTTTTTAATAAAAAAATTAACATAAAATTTTGTAGTGTTTCAATAAGAAAAAAATAAGTAAACATCAAACATTTGAGGGATATTAACAAAATTTCATATGAACGATATTCATTTTTATTAATTTTGTTTAGAGATATTAAAGAGAGTTCACAAAATTAACATATATTAATTAATTAGTTTTAGTTGAAACACTTCTACCCCAAATATTCATAAGAATGATATTCATTTTTATTAATTTTTTGAAATTTGTTCATAAACATATGATTTGTTTTTACTATTATTTAATTTTTTATTTAAAAAAGATTTTTTTTTCTAAAGTCATTTCTAATATTTAAATTCCAATGTTATCAAATTTGAACAATATGAATATGAAAAAATTAAAAGTAAAATAAAATTTAAATTTTATAATTTTAAGTGTTATAAATTTTCATTAACTTATAAATTGTAAAACTTGATTTAGAACTAATCTAATTTGATATCTATCATCACAATCATTCTCTCTCATTGTTTATGTATTAAACATGATTAATATATTAATGAATGTCTTAAGAGAATAAGTATTACACAGATTAAAAATACATTGTTAATTATTATTTTTACATATCAATACATTAGTCTAAGAATATATATATATATATATATATATATATATATATATATATATATATATATATATATATAATGGAGGTTTGTTGATTTATATTTTAAAATGGGTCCAATCATTAAACAGTACTCATTTACTATAATTTTAACGCACATTTTTTTTTGACTCAAAAAAATTAAGAAATATTTCAAAAAAAAATAATTGAATTGTGTTTGAATAATGCTTTACCTCAAATCTCTTTTATACTCTGTAATATTATCTTTATATATATATTTTTTAATAAATATTTGAATTTTTTTAATTTTTAATTTTTTTTTCAAAACTACGATTAATATCCGGATCTAATTATTACAATACAAAACTTATAAGAGAATAACAAAAATGTAGAAACAAGATTATTCAAAATCATATAATTCAATAATAACTTCATAACACTTAGGTAGACTCTAAAAAACACAAAAGCTACCGCCATTTTTTTACATAACGGCCATTCTTTTACATAAAATCAATAATGGACATAAAAAACAAGAGATAAAATCTATGACATAGTTATTTGGGTATCATTGAGGAATAATAATGTAGGAAGTAGCAAATGTTATCTTTTCAATCTATATGGATAAAACTAATTTTATCAAAGATAATAGTAGAGTCAAGGTGTACTAGTGTGAGATTTTGAAAAAGTGTGAGGATCCATTGCAATATGTAATAACCTTTTAATTTTTAAGATATCAACTCACAAAGTTATAAATAAATAAAATGCATTAATATTTTTTTAACTATGATTAAAAATAATTCATAAAATTAATTGATTTTTAGATAAATGAATAAGAAATTTTTTATTATACTTTTTAAAATGATAAATTACATTTGTATTAAACAAAATAAAAAACATAATATTTAAAATAAACATTCCTATAAGTATAACACATGCTCCTTTTTATTCAATACACCATCTACTTGGTCTTAAATCTAGATATTTGTGCAAAAATATATCTATAAAACTAACACCAATTATGAACTCTTACTAACCATATCCCTAATATAACAAACATTGTAACAGCCAACTCCAAAAAAAACAATATATATATATATATATATATATATATATATATATATATATATATATATATATATATATATATATATATATATATATATATATGTATATATATATATAAATAAACGGACACTAAAGGTCTAACAGTACAATATAACACCAAATAAACAACATAAGATTTGTCTAAACAACAAGCCTATAAAAAAGGTTAAAAAGAGCGTTACAAAATAAGGAGAAATTCTGTAAAAAAACCAATCACAACAAAAAAACAATGAAATAAGTAAGTCAAACTAAAGTCAAAGTTGGAGCCAATAAAAGGAAGACGATTAAGAGAACAAAAAAAAAATCACAAGTTAGATCTCCCCAATCAAAGACCTGCAATAAAACGAAATCAATCTTCACTAAACACCAAGAACACACCCAAAGGAGGTCGAAGACACATGAGACTGAAGCAAATAGTAAGCGGAGCCACATAATAAAAACCACCTTTATAATGGCTCCACCACCACTTATTGACCAGTGTGGGAGGGTTAAAATCCTTAGCTTCTAAGAGGATATCAGATATCAAAACTTGCTCGTGCTAAAAAATGCAAGATCTTTTCCACCTAAGATCCAAAATCCATGTCTGTCCATCCCATTTACCAACCTCTCCCACAAAAAAGTCCTTCTGAACAAAGATAGAAAAAACCCGAGGGAACCTAGCTTTAACGGGAAAATCCCTAACCCAATGATTTTTCCAGAACTTAGTGAGAAGTCCCAAGCCAAATTTGTTAACCATATTATCACGAAACCAATCAAATAGATCATGCCCTTTGGCACCAAGAACGGAAACCCCTATCACTAGGTAGACACATAGTGAAGGTAAATAACTCTACCTCCAAGCACAAATGAAGTCGAAGTATTTCCATATCTAGCTGACAAAATATCTCTCCAGACCCCTAAATCTCCAGAGATCAACCATCATATCCACTTTCCTAACAGAGCCAGGTTGACTACCTGAAGGTCCTAGACATCAAGCCCTCCAAACTTTTTTAGCTTACAACATTAGACCATCTAACCCAGGTGATCTTAGACACCCCTTTGACACAATCCCACATAAGCCTCCTCTAAATTTTAACAATCTTCTTCCAAACCTTAACAACCATCTTAAGAAGAGACAAAATAAATATATGGATTGCATTAAGAACAGAGTTAAGAAGAACAACATGTCCTCCCAGGGACACATACATATGCCTCCACGACTGAAGATGCCTAATGATGAGGCTAACTAAGGTTTTCGACGTAGAAGATAGACGAGGATTATTTCCCACCGAAAGACCAAGATACTTAAACTGGAGAGATGTAGCAATACAATCCTACAAACCCTAAGTTTGATGTTGATTCCGAAATCTTCTATTCCCTTGATCAAAGCTTGATCAAGTAATCCCACAATGCTGATTTGATTCACCATCTCACGCTAATTCTTTGCAAGAAACCCTTTATTCTTAAAAGTTTTCACTTGATCAAATCTAAACCACAAATTTTTATAACCCAAGATTTACCAATATGATCACACTACTCTTTTGCAAGAACCTTTTGTTCTTCAAATCCTTTACTCGATCGGATCCAAATTGCATAATCTTGTCCAAAAACCTTCAAATCCCAAATTGATCTTTAAGGAAAACTCCATCTCAGTTTTCTTATTTGAAATCCTCAAAGTTCTCAACCCAATTTACAATTCAATCAACATAAATTGGACGTTATCAACCCTAATTCTAGATGGCACCCAGACAACGAATGATTATGTGTAGTTTATTTGTGTGTATGCATATAATGAGGTTGGAGATGATGAGAATGCTTTGAAATCTTGGTTCAATATAGGTTTACTCTAGAACCTTACTAGAAATAATGCATTTATGAATTATCTATATGCATGCATGTTTAGAGCCAAAAGAAATGTAAAAGATTTGAAAAAGTTGTGAATTTTTGGAAAATTTTGTTGCATGAGCCGACATGTGTAAGTCATGAGCCGACTTGTTCGAAGCAAGTGTCGACCTGTAAAGGCGACACATAAAAAAATCTATAGGCTTTAAAAATGCAGTACATGTGCTGACCTGAAAACATATGTGTTGGCACAGAAAAAAATTTCTTCTATGTGTCCACACATAGGTTAATTTGCCCATAAAACTTGTTTTTAATGCATTTTTGATGAATGAAACATTTTCCAACTTATTTTCAAATGTTTTTATGCTTTCTAATGTTAAGATGCACATTAAGAATCAGAGGATGTCTTCCAATATGCATTAACGCTAAAGTATCTTAGTTTTGACATCATGCAAAATACATCTAACAGAAAGTTGCACTCACACTTACCCCCATCTCTTTCGAACCTCCATGACATTTTCCATGTGTCTCAGCTTTAGAAGTATGTTCATGACTTATCACATGTGATCAAAATGGATGATGTACAAGTAAGAGATAATTTAACTATTGAGGCATCATCCCTGGGGATTGAGGATCGAGAAGTGAAGCAATTAAGAGGTAAAGAGATTGCTCTGGTAAAAGTGGTGTGGGGAAGACCTGTTGGAGGTAGCATTATGTTGGAGTTTGAGAGCCGGATCAAATAGTCTTATTCTAGAGTATTTTCTCCAAGTAATTTTCGAGAACGAAAATCATTTTAAATGCGGGGAGTTGTAACACCCCAAATTTACTTTATTTAAATTATTATATTTAATTAAGTAAATATATGTCTTGCTTGAATTGTTGTTATTATGTGTTATTTGTGTTTTATGAGAGTTAAGGGTATTTTATCAATGGTACAAACCAACACAAACTAGACTATATAAAACGCTATTAAAGTATTCTCTTTTAATAACGTTCAAAAGCACTATCATTGATATCCAACCTATAATAGCGCTTAAAGAGCTATTAATGAAAAAAAACGTTATTAAATGTATTCTTTTGTGTAGTGAAGCCGTCCATAACGACTCGGCCTACAATCTGATAAAGGTTCAACTCCATCAAGAATCTTCCTAATCAGTGGAGATAGTTACTTTTACGATCCCAAAAGATCTCAATCGTAAAGTACATCCATTGGTCATTTGCAAAGAACGACGAGCAAATAGCTAACTCACTATTTTAGGTGGAAGTACATCCATATATATATATATATATATGGAGTCGTAAAGTACATTATATATATATATATATATATATATATATATATATATATATATATATATATATATATATATATATATATATATATATATATATATATATATATATATATATATTAGGTGGAAAATCGAGGTAACTACTTTTAGATACAATTTCATTTTACTCTTCTTTTTCATATATTGACTTAAACATTAAAGTATTAATCTTGCATGATCCTCCATTCAACCGCCAACCACACTAAAGGCTATAATAATCCTCCGTCACCTCCATCAACCTTTGATTCCAAAACGAAAGATATACCAAATAGTCATATTCCTTTTGATTTACTTATTTCTTCATTTTTCTTTCCTTTTCCTTTTTTTCTCCTAATCACTTTATAACATTAACATTGGTTTAGATCCGTGATTAAATTGAAGTGACTAATTTTCCTCCATTCAACCGTGTATGGTGGTAACTAATCCATTCCTCGATTATTTATAATTTTGCACGTTTGGCCCATCTAATTTCAAAAATAGAAATAAAAATCATCGTACTCAATAGCAAACGCTCTTATAATAATAATAGTTTCTCTATTCTTTTCCCAAACTACCATCATATAGTCAACAAAAACTAAAATAGTACATGAAAACTTAAAGTGTATATTATTATTAGTTGTTACAATTACAAAGAAAAACCTATGAATGGTAAGCTGTATCAGCTTCCTCTAATTCTATGCCTTCTTCAGCAAGTCTTTTATCCTTATAAACATACCAATTAGCACAAAGCAAGTATATAACCAAATTTAAACCACTCAACAAAGCCAAAAGCCAATAAAAATCATAAAGCTTCCCCTGATTAAGATTATCCGCAAGCCATGGGTGATGGCGACCAGTCACTTTATGCACCAAAGTAACCAACAAAGAACTAAGGAAAAATCCCAAAGACAAAGTACTCAAAAACAATCCTGTGCTCATAGTCTTCATCCCTTTAGGACATTCCCTTAAGAAAAAATCTAGTTGTCCTATATAAGTAAAAGCTTCACCTGACCCGACAAAGAAGAATTGCGGGACCAACCAAAACACACTCATGGGAATCTCCGAATTAGCATCATGTGTCAAGTTATGCAAATGTGCCATCCTCATCCGCTTCGACTCCGTGAGTGCTGCTGCAACCATTGCGCAAATTGAGAAGACTAAGCCAACTCCAATGCGTTGTAAAGGCGTTAGTCCTTGTGGGTTGTTGAAGATTTTTCTTGTTATGGGAACGATGACGCGGTCGTAAATCGGGATTGTTAAGAGGATGCTACCTATGAAGAAAGCAGTTAAAGAAGCTGGTGGGATTTGAAATGATTTTCCTATGTGACGGTTTAATGTTGTTGCTTGTGACACCGAGAATGTGGTCATTTGTGCATAAACTGTCCAAAACATTATTGTTGTGGCCCATATTGGTAACATTCTTAATACTAGTTTTACTTCTTCAACATCTGTTAACGTTGATAGATTCCATTTTCTTGCCATGTTGATTTCATTACCATCTGTTTTTGGTTCCTTGATTGCTGCCTTGTCCAAGAATCTGTGTAACACATTGAAAAAATATTCGATTAGTTAATTAATCAATTATTTCAAGAATAATATGAACAATACAGAGTATAAGGTTTTGGTATCCGACATAATTAAATGTATATTTTGTTTGTTTGTAGTAATAGTGTGGAATTTTTCTATGTGCCTAAACCAGAAACCATGTCCGTGACAAGGGACATAATAGTAGAAAGTGTGAACATCTATTGGGAATAGCCTTGCCTCGTGATTCAGATTCCTTTGAGTTTTACAACCGACATTATATAATTTATAGTAATTTTAGTATCAACAACACAAAAATTTTGTAACATGGATAATGTTTTAGAATAATTTTATAGAGAATAACATTGGTCAAACTATAAAAATTGATTTTGGAAAGAAAATAATAGAGAAAAAAATAATGGGATACGCCGTAGGGAATCTGAAGAGTCGTAAAAAGTTATAAGATGATTCGGTTACATTTGTTGAATCTTTTCCACAGTCATATGAACATGTGATGCGTGACGGTAGAGAATATGAATTTGAGAAGGTATGAGAAATATTTGGTGTGTTGGAAATGACACATATCTAATTTATGTATGACTAATATACCAACAAAAGCAAACATAACAACGAGTTGTATCTTATAAATAATTCTTTAGTTGTTGATTTTGTCACTAACTTTATTAGGTGCTCAATACATGTTCCACTTTTTAATCTATAAAAGTTTTAAATTAAATAATTGTTTTATTTGAATTTGAAAGTTACGTTAACAAAAAATTCAACAACAACATATTTTTGTCCATAATTTGAAAGAGAAAAGTAACTCTCCTTAACGTGTGATTGAGATTTATTTTGTTTGACTTAGTCTTCCATGGACCCCACGTAAGCCAAAGATTTCCACTTAAAGTTAGAAATTTACACAATTTCAAATCACTTAATTGGACGGAACATTTTGTTTGGTCATTTCTTTCTACTTCATAGAAATTTTGTTTCTGAAATTGAGTATTTAAGCTATATCAAGAAACTTATTTGTCTTGCTTTTATAATATTTATAATTATTTATTTTTCATTTTATTATTTCTTTTTGTAATAAGTAGTTAAGAGGGTTATTAACAAAACAATAATTATTTCTAAATGCAACGAGTAAATATGAATAATTTTTTCTAGGAGAAAATTGATAGTTGCAAAGAAATGAAAACATATCAAATAAATTTCATGTGAATCTTATTAAATAACCGAAGTAAGTGGTTCTAATTTTTTTTATTAATGAGTGTATAATTAATGTTTAAAAAATATTCTTGGAGTATTTAAGTCCTAGACAAGGAAAAGAGGTTGACTTACTGCTTGAATAGTTTTTTTTTTTTGAAAACATTACTTGAATAGTTTTTTTTTTAAAACATTACTTGAATAGTTTAATTGACCTACAAAGCCTTAAAACTTCACTATAAATAATTTTTTAAATCTAAAATGCAAATTTTATATGGATTCAAATTTAGATTCTAAAAAATATAAAATGATGTATATTACATATAGGAAAAGATAAATTTGAACCGTCTGACTGAAACTCACTGATACATTGTTATTTTTGTGTAAACGAGACAAATTGTGTTTTGTTAATCCTATTACTTAATTTAGATAGGATATGATTTTGCTTCGGTCAAACTCAATTGATTAATTGAAACCCCGAAAACCAAACTTGACCAAATCTAAATAATATTTATTTATTTATTTTCACTCCTATAAGTCGGATCTATTATAAAAATGGATATAGACCAATCCCTTGTAAAACTAAAGTTCATTTATTTAAGTTATAATATTTTTATAATTTAATGATGATATTGTATACTCAGAGAATACAATATATAATATAAAATTTTGAATATTATTTAATTTTTAATTTAAAATATGATAATTATTAAACTAATATTAAAAATATTATAACTCTTCAATGATAAAAAAAAAAAATTCAACCATTCTTAATTCATCAAAAAAAAAAATTAAAAAAAAATATATTTTTGAATTTATAAAAGATGAGATATTTTTATAGTTTAAATTAAATAATATTAAATTAATTAGATCTATTTAATTTATATGTTAAATTGATTTAATCAATCTTATTGATTTAACTGAATTCGATAAAAAAAATCAAAATTTTATTAATCAAAATTAGGTCTTAAGAAAGAAACCGCAATTTATGTTGGATTTAAGTTTTACACCTAATTTCAATCCAAACAATCCGATTATCCCACTTTAATTTTAAACAATCAAAGAATATTAAAAAAACTGTAAATAACATGTAGTCAGCAAAAATATCATAACAAGAAAAATAATGATAAACAAAAAAATCCATACCGAAATTGCTTGCTATGTGGCAACATTTGTTTCTTCTTCCTCATATCATTATCTTCAACATCATCCAAATTATACAACAACGACGAATCATACGGCAACTCCAACTTCCTCTTCCTCCACGCCGCCACAAAAACCACCGCAATCTGAGTCAAAGGACTCCCCACAAGTTTCTTAAACCGATACCTCTTTGTCCCCGACAAGAACACAAGAAGCGCCACAACAATAGCACACGCACACAAACCATATCCCCAATCTCTTCCCACATGATCTTGAATGTAAACCAGAACTGTCACCGCTGTTAATGAACCTATGCTTATGAAAAAGAAGAACCAGTTGAAGAATTTCACCATTTGTTTTCTCTCTCCTTCGTTTGAATCGTCGAATTGGTCTGAACCGAAGCCGGAGACACTTGATTTCAAACCGCCGATTCCGAGTGCGGTTACGTATAGAGCTGTGTATAGAACCGTTAGTTGAAGGTTGTTTGCTGGTTCGCAAGAATTGTGAATGTTTTGTGCGCATTTTGCTGGACGCAGGCTTGGAATTATGGTGGATATTGTCAATATTGTAACACCCTGGTACGTGTATATTAAACAAATTTTATATTAAGATCCAAAAAGAAAAAGTTTATATTTTTTTATATATAAATATTTTTTTAAAATAGTATATTATGTAGAATATCTTACGATTGCTTCAACAGTTGCAAAGATGGCTATGGTGAGGTATCTGTCAAAGAAGATAATGAAAAACTTTAATACTAGTATAATACAAAAAAAAACTTTGATGTTATACATTAAATAAATACAGATTTTTTTTTAATGATGGATGAACACAAACCTTCCAATAAAAGTGTCTGCTACAAAACCACCTAGCAAGCAGAGCATAAAAGAGGTTCCCATGAAATTGGTGACTGTATTGGCAGAGGAAGCATTTCCTAAGTGCATGGTACCAGTCAAATATGTCACCAAATTTACGGCTATACCCATTGTTGTTAACCTCTCACATGCTTCTGAACCTGAGATTTTATATATCACACACCACAAAACTAGTAAACATCATATTATAATAAATGCGTTATTATTGATGTTAACGTGTATTGGTGTTGTGGCTGATATTTGTGTCTTTGTTAATACTAGTTGAGGAAAAAAATACCTAAGATCATTGCAGAAGATGTCCAACCACCGGTTTTGGACCTATCTGCAGGATGACCCTTGGAATCCCATGCATCTTGAATGGTTTGCCCCTGAGTTTGAGGAAGAGTACTCATTTGGATATGAGTGGTGAAGTGAAAATGGTACCAATAAGAGGAAGTAATGAGGTATGTATGGGCACAAAGGAGCTAAAGGTCTTGTGGCTTTTTATATACAACTTAGAAAGAGAAAATTGCTGACTAAGATTTTAAATATGTTAACTATACAGCCTATGCCGAACCAATCAATCACTTAAAAATATTTATGAAATTTTGGAACCACATGCCAATTATATGAGGTAGAATAATAGAAACAATAAAATATGACAATAATTTCAGTTCCAATTGCTATTAAGTATTGGCTAAAATATTGATGTCTACTATTGGAATCAGCAAACTTGTGTTCATTCTTATTAGGAATCTATATTATTCTTATTAAACTCAACCTTATCTACACATAGTATATTTCAATCAAGAGTAGAATGTTGTAGGGTTTCATAAGAAAATTGTTGGGTTTCATATCCAACTTTATCCGGATAAAAACATTACTCAAATGAAAAGAATTAAAATGTGGTTTAATGTTATTATAGCCCAATCCTAAATTAGTTATGCTAGTTACTTATGATACAAGTAATATATATATATATATATATATATATATATATATATATATATATATATATATATATATATATATATATATATATATATATATATATATATATATATATATATATTTGTAATTCAGTTTTAATAGCTTTTCCATAATAATTCATCAATTTATTTTTTATTTTCTCTTTTTATTTTTTTTCATTCAAAGTGTCTCATGCACTAACAAATTTGTATCTAGAGTTTCTGGTTCGTGTTCTTTATCGTGTTTCCAAGAACTTTATGTTAATGGTCGTATTTCTAGGGATCCTGAATCACAGTTGCTACAAAGATGAATGGTACCAATGGCGCTTTAAATTATCTTCCATTTCTTGATGACAAAAATTGGAACTGATGGACTAAGCAGATGAAGTCTTTGTTCAGTTTTCATAAAATCCTAAAAGTGGTCAACAATGACATCCTTGAGCTTGCTGACAATGCAACTGATGCTTAAAGAGTCACTCACAAGGATGCAAAGAAGAAAGATTGCAAGATCGCGTATTGTATTAAACCTGCAATAGATGTGGCGAACTTTGATCGGATTTTTCATGCTGAATCGACGAAAGAGATAGAGGATATTCTTGTCAAGTATTACAAATGAGGTGAGAAGGTTAGAGTCGTCAAATTGCAAAAATTGTGAAGATAATATGAGTTATGATGGATGGAAGAATAAGAAAAGATTGCATATTATATCTCGAAGGTGCAAAATCTTGTTCATCTTATGACATGTTATGGTGAAACCCTTCATTGATAAGGTGGTAGTTGAGAAGGTAATACATACGTTGACCTCTCACTTTGATCACATTAGCGTAGCCATTCAAGAATCTAACAATCTTGAAACCATGAAACTGAAAGATTTGGTTGGTTCGTTGGAGGCACATAAGATGAGGTTTGTCGAAAGGAAAGGTGTTCAAGATTCGATACAAGCACTACAGACTGAGACATGGAAGAAACATGGTGGTTCCACCAAGTTCAAAGGAAAATGAGACAAAACTCAGAGTAACAAGTCTTAGTCGAACACTCAAAAGCATAGGGAAGCAATCCAGAAAGTCTTTCGTTTCGACTAATGCCAATGAGGTCCTCTTGCAAACTAGAAGTAGTACATTCAGATGTATGTGGCTCGTTTGAAGATCATATCATTGGAGGAAACAAGTATTTTGTCTCATTTATCAATGATTATAATCAAAATCTTTGGATCTATCTGATCAAGCATAAGGATGAAGTATTTGAAATCTTTAAGAGATTCAAGATGTTTGTCCAAAATCAGAGTGAAAAAAAGATCAAAGTTCCACGAAAAAACAGAGGTGGAAAATACACGTCCAAGATGTTTGAAAAGTTCTATGCAGAACATGGTATCGATCATGAGGTAACTACTCCTTACACGCCTTAACATAATTGAATAGAAGAAAGAAGAAACAGAACCATATTGGATACGACAAGATGCATGTTGAAGAAGAAGAATTTGCTAAAATTCTTATGGGGTGAAGTTGTTACCAATGTTGATTATATTCTGAATAGGTTCCACATTGAGAAGCTGAAGAACAAGGTTCTTGAAGAAGTATGGAGTGGAAAACGACCATCAGTGAGTCATCTGAAGGTGTTTGGCTCTATTTGCTACAAACATGTTCCTGATGCAAGAACAATGAAGCTTGATGATAAAAGTGAACATATGATTCTAGTAGGATATCACACAACTGGATCATACAGGTTATTCAATCCAATAAATGAGAAAATCATAATGAGTCGAGATATCGTGATTGATGAAAATTCTGTTTGTGATTGGAATTCTGGTGATACAATTAACAAACCTTTGATGAGTTATGACATCGAAGAAGAAACTGATGAAGTCGAAGTCAAAACAGTTACTGATATTCAAGATATAATCGAAGATGAAGAGGGTATAGCTAGCACAAGCTAAAGACCTCAAAGAACCATAATACTCCCTACAAGGCTTCAAGACTGTGAAGTGGTTGGTGATGATGAAGTCACACCAGATGAAGATTTGGTTCATTTCGCTTTACTTGTATGTGTTGAACCAATAAACTATAGAGAGGCCATCAAAGATAAACAATGGAAGGAAACTATGGCCGAAGAGTTACAAGCGATCTAAAGAAACAATCCATGGGAACTTATCAAATTGTTAGCACACAAAAAAGTTATCGAAGCAAAGTGGGTGTTTAAACTAAAACACAAACCTGATGGGTCGATTGGAAGACACAAGACAAGATTAGTAGCTCGAGGATTTCTTCAGAGAGTAGGACTCGACTACTCTAAAGTATATTGATCCGTTGTCGCACATAGGTAAAAAACGAGTTAATAAATGTAGTATATGTAAGCAACACTCGAGTCGTATCAAAAGGACTCTAAGTCGATTAAAACAAACGAAAGAAACGAAAAAAGGGGGGTTTTAGGTTTTCAGACAATTGAAAATAAAAAATGATTACAATTATGACTGATGAATTAATCTACTAGTTCGGTAATTCAAGACTTACCATCAATTATTATATCACCAATTCCCTAAGTGAATTCAGTTCCTATTTTATTAAATTATTGATTAACAAGCGTGATCAACACAATGTGAATTATATTCCTATTTGCTGCATTAAGCACGATGAGAAAAGATCATGCAAAGTTAACGAATAAGCTAAGTTAACACCCGAAGCTAAGGAACATGCATTGATCAAATTTAATGAATCATATTCTATGCAACTCAAATTAAGAAAACAAGAATACATGAAACAAGATTGAAAGGAATTCAATAAAAACTGATAACATAATAACCTGAAAGTCTTGATGACATTCTGAAACAGTAAATTAACCTTGGAGTTTAGTTGGCCATGTAATCCTAATGCTCTCTCTAATTCCTAAAAACTGACTACCTTCCCCTAATACTTGGTTTAACTTAAATAATAAAGAAATTTTGGTTTTAAGAGCACCGGCCCGAAAAACATAAGAGTTGACCCAAAACTAATTGTTTTATTAAGTCCGAAGATAAAACTAATTATTCTCTTCTTCACTTCGATTTAACTTCTGACTTCAACATAAAACTTGTAGCTTATCATCTCAATTATCCAACACATATTAGACTGCATAAATTCGATTCTCGTAGCTCAAGTTATGACCTGCACAACCAAAAGGTGTAAATAACTGTTTATTGAAATATAAGTAGCGGAATTAAAATAAAAGAAAAAATAAAATAAACTTAAAATAAAATCACAAATAAAATAAACTTAAAATAAAAGCAACAAGTCATACAATTCTCTTATCACAAATAAAAAACAAGAACAAAACAGAGCATGCAATTTCAAAGACTCTCAAGATCACAAAATGGTAAGTAAAATTCTCACTCTAAACTTCAAGAATATGGTGTTTGTGACTAACTTTTTGTGACAGTCAAAACAACTAAGACAGTCAACCAAAAAGTACAACATAAACAGCAAGATCCTCACATGATAAAATTCCCTCAACTCTCAAGTGTTTAGGCTAATTTTTTACACTCAAAGCACATCATGAAAATTAGCATTACCATATGCTTGAAAAGACTCTAACATCTACATTTGACATACATGCACACAAAGATCAAAATGATTTTATTCAGGTTGTAACATGACCAAGGTAAGGGTAAGATAAATCATAAGGGGTACTAGGCTAAAATTTAAAGGGGCGAAAGATAATTGAAGGAAATTGCAGGAATTGAACTAAATAAAACTTCATTCACTTTCAAACAACAATCTTGCAACTATTTCTCTTCACTTTTCGCTTTTTATTCTTTTTTTTATAAGGAATATGTATTGTCATCCTTCTTTACTTTTTCTCTTTCTATTCTTTTTTTTCTTTTTCTATTTTCTGCCAACTTTTGAATGAAATATCACAACTATAATTATTTAACCCCACACAACTTAAAACAAGACTCTTTCAATACTTTGAATAGGATAATAACATTATTTTTCACTTATATGCTTGTAATGGGTTATAAAAAATTGAAATAAATAGACTCATAGGGATTTTCAAATAAGGGATGATATTTTTTAGGGTTTATTTTTTGGCCAACTAGTTAAAAAAATAAAACACAAAGAACTTGTCTTTATCATATCAATGTGCATATGTAATCAAACAGTTTCAAATAGAGTCAGATCAAGTTCTAGAGACTAACAAACACGATTGAAATCACACAAGAAAGAAAGATATAGATTATTGAATGTTATCAATTATTAGACTCAAAATCTCACAAAGATTAATGGTCTACCATAAATGATGCACAATTCAGATTTTAGTCATACTTAACATGCCAAGAATGCACAACAAATCAAGCACATCACACCACAAGTCTTTAATTAATAGAAAATAGAAATTACTCACACAATACTTGTAACCCAAAAATCAATGAAAAGACATGCAATTATTTTTTAACTTTTTTTTAAGAAAACAAACAAAAACAATGAAAAATGCATGAAATAAAACAAAGTAAATGGTTCCCTCCCCCATACTGAAGACACATATTATCCTCAATGAAAGAAACAAGCATAAAATAAGAGAGATGAGACAGACGAAAAACATACCCAAGGAGTCAAGACGAATAGATGACTTCATAAATAGTCTTTCCCAATGAGAGTTCTTCTACAATTTTCGCTTCCAATGTGGGGCTCTCATGGAATAGCTTAAGGTGGCGTCCATTGACTTTAAATTTTTTATCAGTGCCTTCACTTTTTATTCTTGGGTCAAAGAACATTCTTCTATAGGTGAAAGTGTTGAATGAATAAATGAAAATGGTCTTCTTTTTGTCCTCTAGTACAATATAGATCTAATTTTTCCCAACATAAAAAATCAAGGGGTTAAGCCGCCTTTGGGGTTGTCTCACTACTTTTTCTCCATCTTCAAGTAATATCTAATGCATACACATCGAGGAGCTAATACCAGGAATACCATCCAAGGTCCATCCAATTTCCTTCTTATGTTCCCACAATACTTGTAACAACTTTTGTTCCTGTTCAGATTCAAGTTTAAATGAAATTATTATAGGAAAACTTTCATTAAATTCTAAAAATACAAGGAGTTTCTTTAGCTCTAAAGCAGATGGTTGCTCAATGAATGGTAAAATTTTGGCAGCATGAACTACATTTACATCTGTAACATCAATTTTGTTAGTAGAAATCTTATAAGAAATATCAACCTATAAACCAACTTCAATTTCAATGCAAACTGAACATAAGTGAGTATCAGTACAAACATCACAATTATAAGTGTCATCAAAATCAGACATAGAAGGGAAATCAACAAAAAGTGAATCAGGTGCATCAAGTTTTCTTAAGATTCTATTTTGATCAGTCATGCTATGATTATCAAATTCAAAATCAGAATCAAATCAATATAGAAGCACATAAAATCACTATAATATATGATTAATAAAATCACTAATAAAATCAAAATCAAAATCAAATCAACATAAAATCAACACGGAATCAAATAAAATCACCATCAAATATGACTATTAAAATCTAATGAAAAACGATAAAAATAAAATCTAAAAATTATGAAAATATGGCTAAAAATAAAATAAAATAAAATAACGAATCCACAAAAAAATTTGTATATTTTTTTTTAGAAAATAAAAATAGAAAATAAATCAAATAAAATAGAAAAATGAGGAATTTGCGATTTTGAGGGACTAAATCATTTAAAAGTTTCTTTTAAGAGAGTACTGTTTGTTGAATTATTTCTGAATTTATGGAAAAATTTCGGAGCAATTCGAAGCATTAGCTTACACAGTGTCACGTGATAGTCTGGAATACTTATCACTATAATACAACCCTGATAATCAATAAATAAAAAATTCTAACCAAACTCTAAACTATGATTCTAAAATTGGCTAAAAAAATAGAGAGTCCCTGACAACGACGTCAATTTGATCTGTTGTCACACACGAGTCAAAAATGAGTTAATAAATGTAGTATACGGAAGTGTCACTATAGTCATATCACAAGGAGTCTAAGTTAATTAAAACAAAGGAAAGAAACAAAAAATGAGGGTTTTAGGTTTTGATACAATTGAAAATAAAGAAAATGATTACAATTATGATTAATGGATTAATCTATTAGTTTGGTAATTCCAGACTTATCATTGGTTATTACATCACCAATTCCCTAAGCGAATTCAGTTCCTATTTGATTAAAGTATAGATTAACAAGCGTGACCAACACTATCTGAATTATATTCCTATTTTCTGCATTAAGCATGATGGCTGAATGCGAAGTTAACGAATAAGCTAAATTAGCACGCGAAGTTAAGGAACATGCATCGATCAAATTTAATCAATCCTATTCTACGCAAATCGAATTAAGAAAACAAGAATACACAAAACAAGATTGAAAGTAATTGAACAAAAATTGATAACATAATAACCTCAAAGTCTTGATGAAATTCTGAAACAGTAGATTAACCTTGGAGTTTAGTCTGCCATGTAATCTTAATGCTCTCTCTAATTCTTAAAAATTGTTTTCCTTTCCCTAATACTGAGTTTAGCTTAAATAATAAATAAAATTGGATTTTAAGAGCACCGGCCCGAAAAACATAAGAACTGGCCCAAAACTAATTATTTATTAAGTCTAGAGATAAAACGAATTATTCGACTCTTCTTCACTTAGATTTAAGTTCTGACTTCAACACAAAACTTGTAACTTATCATCTCATCTTTTCAACGCATATTAGAAAGCATGAATCCAATTCTCGTAGCTCAAATTATGACCTGCACAATGAGAAGGTGTAAATAATAGTTTATTCAAATAATAAGTAGCTGGATTAAAATAAAAACATAAATAAACTAAACTTAAGAAACACACTAAAAACGGTAAAATAAAAGCAACAAGTCACAAAAATCCCTTATCATAAAATAAAATATGGTGTATTAAAATTCATTAATCATATATGCACGAGTAGCAAGATTGAAGATTGTGTGATTGATGGTAGCCTTGGCATGCAAGCGAGGTTGGTTGACATTTCACTTAGATGTGAAATCCGCATTTTTGAAATGTTCCTTAGATGAAGTCGCGTATGTCACACAACCTCCTGGGTTTGTGATACAAGAAGAAGCGAGGAAAGTGTACAAGTTGTACAAAGCCCTCCATGGTCTCAAGCAGGCACCTATGGCATGAAACAAGAAGATCGACTCATACTTGGTCAAATTAGGATTCATTAAATTCAAGTCTAAATATGGTGTCCATGTTCAAGTTATGACACAATATATAACAATTATCTACTTATATGTTGATGACTTATTAGTAACTGGAAATAGTATGAAGAACTTGTCGAAGTTCAAAGAGTTGATAAAAAGGAATTTCAAATGTCGGATCTGAGAATATTATCTTATTTCCTAGGCAGGGAATTTCAAATGTCGAAGAAAGGTATGGTGATACATCAAATAAAGTATGTCAAAGAAATGCTCAAGATATTCAGGATGGAAGACTTGAATCATGCATCCTCACTTGTCGAACCAAATCAGAAACTAGAGAGACATGGAAAGGAGGACAAGGTTTACACTAATTTGTTCAAATAAGTTCTAGGATCACTGAGGTATGTGTACAATAGCATACCTGATATAGGTTTCTCATTCAGTTTAGTGAGCAGATGCATGGATGAACCAAAAGTATCTCACATGAAGGATGTAAGAAGAATCCTAAGATTCTTAAAATGATTAATGAACTGTGGAATCATATTTCAACAAGATTCTGAAAGCAAAGAAGTTATTATTAAATGTTATTCAAATGTTAATTGGTGGGGAGACAAGAAATATCGAAGAAGCATATTTGGTTACTTCTTTCAAATATTTGGTGTCCCAATCTCATGATGCTCAAGAAATAAACTGGTGGTGGCATTACCATCATGTGAGGTTGAATATAGAGTAGGATAATATGCTTCTTGTCAAGCAATTTGGATCAGATCTATGCTGGAAAAGATGGAGGTCGAAGTGAAGAAACCTTTAGTGTTGCAGATCGACAAAAAAACAACCATTAATCTTGCAAAGAATCATGTTTTGCATGGAAGAAGTAAGCATATTGATGCTAGGTTTCATTTTCCAAGGGAAAAGGTAAACCAATGTAAACTTGAAGTAAGACATTGCCTGAGTGAAGCACAGTTGACTGGCATTTTCACCAAAAGATTGAAGATCGACAAATTCCTAACTTTGAGAAAGAAATTAGGAATAGTTCAGATAGACTATGATTAGTTTGTGTTCGGAAACTTGGATTATAAGGGGGTATGTTGTGATATAATTCAAGTTGCAGCCCAAACCAAGTTAGTTATGATTAGAGTTTGTTATGTTAGTTACTTAGTATACAAGTAACATAGTTTTATATATACACATAATTATAATTCAGTTTTAACATCTTTTCAATAATAACAATTCCTCAATTTACTTTTCATTCTCTCTTTCATTCCTTCGCTCACTCAAAGTGCCTTATACACTAACAAGGCTCTGACTTGTCCAACAAAAAAGTTCACCAACATTGATTTAATGTGATTACTTATAATTTCTATGAACTTTTAATGGTGATTAAAAATCATACTTGATTGCCCAAATCTTGGGCTATGATATCCTCAATCATCCATTAATGTATATTCTCTCATATCTCAATTAGATACTGCCCCGCACTAGATTTGGGCTGACACAACCAACTTGGCTCATCATCTATTTCAACATGGAATTATTCTTTTAGGTAGATGATGTAAGACCCAAAATTTGACCCTAAGATCCCTCATGTTATCTCATCATATGCATTGACTTTGGAATCACACATTGGCATCCTCCTTACCTCTCACCCATTGAATTTGCATTGGGAGAGATCACCAAGCACATTTTATTGGATCATACTTTTTTTTTCATTACTTACTAACCAAAATACCAAAAATATGTCTATGTATAGCTTTGTTTCTTTTATAGTTAATGTGTGTTTCCACTTATGCCTCACCAAGCTTATATCTAGGGTTTGAGACCCTCAGTGCAAGTATATTAATCAGGAGATAGTTCATATTGGTTCTATACATCATATATGGATCCCCATTATCTTCACTTATCATTTTGATCAAGAAATCATCAAGAGTTTGAACCTAGGTTGCCTTGGAAACCCTAATTCATTTGGGTATCTTATGTGACTTCCTCAACAAGTTTCTTCAACTTTTGATCAAATATTTCAAGGGATACTTGATATCACATCATCTTATACATATATGATCCTCCATGAGTCCTAAAGATCATGAAAAATTCAAGTTTGCAAGTAGATTCAAGGTAGTTGACCAGAGAAAGTCAACTGGTCAAAACTGGGGTTCCCTAGACCCTATCTCCTACAATATTTGTAATATGAAAATTATTCAAAGAGAAATGTTACTCCTTATGATATTCCAAACAACTTTCATGTTGGCATCAAGAGCTAGTTTTTATTGGAAAGTCATTTTGTATGGTGAAAGGTTATAGGTCATTTTGTATGTACCCTAGTTAGGAAGTCAACTTCCAAGGACCATAACTTACTCGATTTTTATGATATTAAGTCCATCCAAGTTTCATGATTAATTTAACGATGTCCTCTCCAACTTTGATTCTTTGAGAAATGTGAAATTCAACTTCCAAGGGCATGTGCCAAGAGGAAACATTATAGGTCATTTTGGGCCATCATCATTGAATAAGCAATTTTCCTCAACTTCTAAAATGAATAACTCCTTCATGCCAAATCCAAATGAGGTAAAATTTTGGACCAAATTTAATAGGATTCAAATATCTACAACTTTGATGAAGGAACCATTTCCATTTGAAACTCATAGAAAATATTATTCAAGGTGAAAGAAGTGGATATTTGACTTGGTACTTAGAAAAATTTCAATTATGTTTGATTTCTCAAACTTCCACCTCAAAATTCATAATGATCCAAGCTTAAAATGGAAACATGTTCAACAACAAAGTTGTTCCCCTTAATGTCACATTTCTAAAAAGTCCAAGATCACTTCATATGGACAATATTTGAGGGACTTGCGGATGGCTCCTTTGTTGGGTTTATTTTGGAAAATTTTGGATTGAAATGATCATTTCTCTTTGCATGCTTCCATGTGATAAGCTCAATATTCATTATGCACGAATTGAAGTTGGATTACATCATTGACTGGGCCTAATGCATTTCCAATGCATCCATGCACCATGGTTTCTAATTTTGTCCAAATTTCAATGGGTGAAAACTGAATTCCATTGGCTATATAAATAGGTGCATAACCTCAAGATCAACACACACACACCTTGCTCAAGCTTTGCCAATAGATCTCATAACCTCACACCATAGAATACCTTGAGGATTTCTTAGAAATTGAGTTTGAATTTTACCTTCTGTTTTGAAGTTCATCTCAATTGGTCACTACAAGCAAGAAGAGGAAGAACCAAGCAAATTCAGGTCGAGATCAAGCGAATTTGGAGCTACCCGAAGGTGATTTTACAGAAACTTTGAGCCTTCTATTCTCTTTCAATTCTTCACCATTCTCTTTGATTTTTGGTTGGCTGAAGTCCTACCAATGTAGGAAATAAGATTGAGTTACTTTGAGGTCAAATCGAAGCAACTCAGATCATGAACCTCAAATTTCAAATCCATGTATCTTTTAATATACTTGGAATTGGAAGAAATGGAGGTCAGATTTGAGCTCATAAGCATTTTTCCTATAAAACCATGTTCTTACTTTTCATTTTCATGACGGTTTATGGTGGACCAGTCCGGTGAGGTCCACCGGAGAAGATGACCGAATCAGAACTGTCATCATAAAATAATAATCCTCATATATAAACTGAAACATGATGTTATAATACTGAAAAAACTCTAAGTAGTACCTGTAGAGATAAATTCATGACCATTAAGCTATGGATAAACTTAACGTCAATAAAACTAGAGTCGTCACCACACTTTTATTGTTTCCAAGGGAAAAGGGAAAAGTACGAACAAAACCCAAAGATAAGAAGTTTTCAAATCAAAACTAATAAAATGCCAAAGATTACAAGTAACGGGGTTGGTTACACAGAGGGAAGGTGTTAGCACCCAAAGTGTCCTAGGTACTCCTAGGGAGCCCTTTTTTTATGTGTGTATGTATTTTGGTATAAAAATGATGTTTGCAATAGAGTATGGGGATGAGAAAAGAATTCATTAATAATATTTTTGTGTTTGACAAGACCTTTGGACTTGTGCCTACGTACCAACATAAAATGAGGGATCAAAACCTCGTAGTTCGTGGTATCAATTTCAAAGTGAGTTGATTGCTTTTAACAAAATTTTAAGTTTAAAAGAGGCACAAAAGGCCTAAAACAATTTGAATGAGTGTTAGTTCTTTTTGTCTTTTGAAATTTTAAGTCAATGTGATTAGATTCATTTACAAATTTGACTAAGAAAAAGAGTTTGAAAATGCAACGGAATATGACCAAAGTTTCTAATTTGCAATAAAGTCTAAGTTTAGAAATCACTAGCAAAGAAGATTTTAAAATGAGGGAGAGATTGGAAATTAAAGAAGTGGGAGGAGATGAAGAGACTAATCCTAAGCAAAAAATTTAAAAGTTAAGAGTTGAAAAGATCTGACCAATGGGATGCAATCCAATAGACAAGAATTTCGTATAGAAACCCAATTTTCCCTTAGACTTTAGGATCAAGCAATATCAATACACAAATAGCAAGATGAAGAGCAAGGTATCAAATAAAGATAGCCACATCCAAGCAAGCAACTTCATAGTCTTCTTCATAAGCTTCCATGTATCAGATGACATACTCCTTGAATGGCTCAGAATAAGGCATTAGACACAGATTCAAAATAACATTTGCATTAAGACCATGTAGCAGATAAACTCAAAAGGGATCTCAATACTTGCATAAGATGAAATTTTACTTCACAAGCACTTGGTTTGAGAAATTTTGGCATTGGCCAAGTCCTTTTGCATAGGGAATGTTGCCTAGTCCTAAGTCCAAGTCTCAGATCAAATCCAACAGTCCACACAAATCTCTTTTAGAGTTTTTGTTGTTATTATATACATTAAGGTCAAAATACCACAAATACAAACAAAATACACAAACAAGTATATACAATCACAAGATATGACTCAAGTGAGCAAAGTGAAAATGGCATTAAAATAAACAAGTTAAATGGTATAAATAATGGCAAATGATAAAAGATTTGAATTTAAAGTGCATAAAAGTAAATGGCTTAAAATTAAAAGTTAGTCAAATGTTAGTTGATTAGAAGTTCGTATTGTTTTTGCTTTTTATTGTTTAAGTCATTCTTTTGAGAACACTCAACCCTCTATTCACAAGCATGAATCCTTGAACCAAGACATCTTCCAAAGGAAGGAAAAAAGGTCAAGTTTCCACACAATACCATGAAAGGGGGGAGGCTTACAATCTCACTTACTAGAATGCCATGCTTTTGGGTCAAAATTTAGCGCTATGTTAAGCAATCGTAATTGGACTTATGTAGAAGTCACAACTATCTGATGCCGGGTAATAGAAATTTTAGTGTTAATGCATGTTAGAGATATGGTATAATGAACCACACTCCTAAAACATACCACACTTAAAAGAAAATGGAAAAAGGGTGAACCTAATCTCCTCCATACTTGTATTGGTTTATGAACCAATTAGCCTTAGGATATAGAGATATCATTGGTCAATGGAATGGATGTGATAGAATGGGATTGAAGATGAAGAGGGATGGGAAATGAAACAAACACAAATTGATCATGGAAGGAATTTTATCAAATTAAAATCATTCATTCATTTTGGGAGATGAAATGTACATTTCACAAATCCCCTAAATCCAATGATTTTAATCCAACAAAAGTCAAATCAACCTTGACCAAGGCCTAAACAACATAGTCAAACTCAACAACTCAACAAAAATAGCTCAACATAATTTATTCACAATTACACAATTAAAAATCAATTAAATTAAATTATGGTTGATCAAAGACCTAAAACCTCTTCAAAACACCAAATAAATGGCCAAGAGATTTATCACAGGTCAAACAAGGTCAAAGGACCTTCGAGAAAAAATTTCATAATTTTTGGAAACTTAAAAGTATTTTTAAACAATTAAAAATATGCATAAAAATAATTAAATCATAAAAAATATTAATATTGATCCAAAAAATAATTTTAATTCAGAAAATGAAAGAGAAAAATATTTGAATTTTTTGGGTGAAAGTCCCATATTTTTTGGATCAATATTAAAATTAATATGAATTAATGAAAAATAAGGCAATTAAAATGAAAATCAGAAATTACAAAAAAAATGTGGACCATCTGATCTCCCTCATTAATTAAGGTGGCAGATCAGATGGATCAGAACGCGCTATCCATGTGTTCCCTAGTCAAATGTCCCACACGCGTGGTAATCACTTTGGACGCTCAGGATTAAAACAATTTAAAAGGATCATGTGGTTTAGAAGCGTGCCAACACATCGCAGGAGCCAGAGCTTCAGTCTTCTTCTCCGGTGGACCTCACCGGACTGGTCCGCCTTCAACCATCACCAGAATAAAAAAGGAGGACATGAATTTAAAGAAAAAATGCCCAGGAGCTCGAATTTGACCTCAATTTTGTCTAACTCCAAGTATATAGAAAGATACAGTAAAGTGAATTTTGAGGATCATGATCTGAGTTGCTTCGATTTAACCTCAAAGCAACTCAATCTTCTTGCCTACATTGGTAGGACTTCAGACAACCAAAAATCAACAAGAATAGTGGAGAATTGAGTGAGAATCGAAGAGATGAAAAATTCTGAAAATCACCTTCACTGCAGCTTCAAATTGACATGATCTTGCTCTCAATTATGCTTGGCCTTACTTCAGATGCTTGATGAAGTGGAAATGGATCAAGTAAAGGGATGTACTCTTGGAGTTTCAATCTCAAAAATAGTGTGAGATTCAAACTCGATTTTCAAAGAAAATCTTTAAGCTGATCCTTTGAATGTGAGGGTTTAGGGTTGCTGATTCAAAGCTTGCGCGCCAGGGTCCTTAATTCTGAGCAAGAGGACTTCTATTTATAGCCAAGGAGATTGATAAATGCACACTTCCATTTTCTGCCAAAGTTGGAAATCTCACTTGCATGCTTGCATGGGCGTGTGATAGGCCCATAAAATGATGAACTTAGGTCCAAAATTGTGTGTAAGTAATGGTGAAATCATGTGGAAAGGCCATGCATTTGTGTATGAAAAGTGGAACTTCAAATCTTCCAAATGGTCCTTCAACTTTATGCCATGCGCAAGTTATTCATTCTTTGTCCAAATGAGATCAATTTGGACTTTTTGGAAAGTTTAGATCAAGAGTAACAACTTTTGTGTTGAACACTTTTTCATTTGAAGCTTGGATCATGATGAATTTTGAGGTGGAAGTTTGGAAAATCAAACATATCAAAAAAAATTATAAGTACCAAGCCATATGTTCACTTCTTCCACCTTGGATAAATTTTTCTATGACTTCAAATGAGAAAAGTTCCTTCATAAAAGTTATATCTCTTCCAAATTTCTTCAATTTGGTCACAAATCTAACCTCATTTGGATTTAGCATGAAGGAGTTATGCATTTTAGAAGTTGAGGAAAATCAATTGTTCAATGGTATTGGCCCAAAATGACCTATAATGTTTCCTCTTATCACATGTATTTTCAAGTTGAATTTGCACTTTCTCCAAAAATAAAAGTTAAAGTAGACGTCTTGAATTTGATCATGAAACTTGAATGGATTTCATCTCATAAAAATTGAGCAAGTTATGTCCTTGGGAAGTTGACCTCCAAATTAGGGTTTAGACAAAATGACCTATAATCTTTCACCATAGAAAATGACTTTCGAAGCAAAACTAGATCTAGACCTCAACATGAAAGTTTTTGGGAATGTCATTTAGAGTAACTTTGGTCTTGGGATAATGTTCATATGACATAAATTGTAGGAGATAGGTTCTAGGGAACCCCAATTTTGATCAGTTGACTTCCTCTGGTCAACCACCATGAACCAACTTGCTAGATTGATACTCTCCTGATTTTTGGGACTAATGTAGGATCATATATGCATAAGATGATGAAATGTGAAGTATCCCTTGAAATATTTGATCAATTGGTGAAGAAATGTCTTGAAGAAGTCACAAAAGATACCCATATGAATTAGGGTTTCCAAGGCAAACCAACTCCAAACTCTTGATGATTTCTTGATCAAAATAACATGTGAAGATCACGGGGATCCATATATGATACTTAGAGTCAATGTAGACCAATTCTTGATTGAGCTCCTTGCAATGAGGGTCTTAAACCCTAGATATGAGCTTGATAGATCAAAGGTGAGCATGTGCACTACCTACAAAAGAGTTAGACTATACAATGACATATTTTTGGTATTTTGGTTAGTAAAAATAAAGAAAAATGAAATACAATACAATCAAATGGTGCTTGGTGATCTCTCCAAATGCAAACCCAATGAATGATGGGTAAGGAGGATGCCAAGGTGTGATCCCAATGCTAATGGATATGATGAGAATAGAATGAGGGATCTTAGGGTCAAAATTGGGATCTTACAGCTGCCCATATTTAAGGATATTCTAGCTGAGGAGGTGGAGATTAAAATCTTCATATAGACTCAATAGAATGGGCTTAAATAACAACATATAGAAACAAATTTTGGTCCCTGAGAGACCTCATGATGCATATGATATGAATGTTAAGAAGAATCTCTGTGGGGAAAATGTTGCCACAAAGGAAAAGAATCCGGAGTGGCTGAAAGTCCGTAGGAGTACAATGCATTCCATAAGGAAAACTCACTGGGGAGATAGAGACTCTGGGGGAAAAAGGTTGTGCGTAGGCTAGGCTACAACTTTAGAACTACTAGGGGACTCGAGGGATTCCACAAAAACAAATCTTTGGAAAGACTCATCTAGGGATAAAAGGAAAAATCCTGCAGGGGGAAACAAGTAAATCAGAACAAGGCTGAAATGCCTGAACCAAACAGAAAATGGCGATTTTGCTGAGGAAATACGCACTCAAACTCAACTGGGGAAGAATTGATCTTCAACACAGGAGAAACAAAACTATATTATCCGCTACCGGTTCTTGGGTAAGGGGATAACAAATTCTGACAGGGAGGATATCTGTTACCGGTTAGGGTAAACATATCAAGGATGACTTGCTGAGGGCAAAAATGAGGTGTATTCATTACCAGTTACTGAGTAAGAATAACTTGCTGGGGAAAAGCCAAATAGGATTTACATCTATCGATTACTGGGTAGAAGACCGCAAAGAAAGAGAATATCTGTCACCGATTAAAGTGAACATATCGGGGATAAACTCAAAGGGGAAGAATATCTGTCATCGATTAAGATGATCATATCAAGGATAGACTCACCTGGGGACATTAGGAAGGATATCCGTCACAGGTTAAGATGAACATATCAAGGATAAACTGCCTGAAAAAGTAGGGATTACATATATCGGTTACTGGATAGAATACCAGGAAGAGAGTATCCCTCATTGATTAAGATAAACATATCAAGGATAAACTCTGAGGGGAAGCAGGATTTACAACTACCAGTTATTGGGCAGAAGACCACAAAGAATAGGAAATCCATCACCGGTTAGGATGATCATATCAAGGACTAACCTTCTAGGGAATAAAATAGGGATTACAGCTATCTTTTCATTGGGTAGAATACCAAAGAGAGAATATATGTCACCAGTTAAGATGAACATATCAAGGATAGACTCAAAGCAGGGAAAGAAAATATTTGTCACCGGTTAGGATGAACATATCAAGGATAAACTTTCTGGGAGACGTGAAAACGAATCCGCTGGGGAGAAAAGGGTTACTTTTTCCAGATATTGGGGCAGAAGCGAAATACTTGTAAATTGAGAAGAATATTACCAGTTACTGGGTAATAGACTCTCAAGAGGACCCAAAGCATCTATCTAGGTAAGATCTAGAAAGAAATGGTCAATCAAAGACTCAACCCAATGAGGATATAACTCAGGGGGGGTGATTCCATCCAGATAATCAACTAGGGAGGAAGCTAAAATAACAATCATCCACGAGGAAATAACTCAGTGGGGAAATGAGAAAGGTTAAATTCTTTTTGCTTAATGGGCTGACACTCTGCAATTGAAAGAGGACAGGCATATCAAATATGTGTGGCGGAAAGGATACCACCATAGCAGAGGATCAGAAAAATGATGAATCACAAAGTGTATTAATAATGCAATAATGAAACCTATGAATGTATATGTATATGTATATGTTATATATGATGATTATGTTGACAAAACGATTACAAAGGATACAAATGTCACGGGTCTGAATCATCGATACAATTCTCAGCCAATCCTCATAGGAGATAAGCATCTGCTGAAGAGAATCAGCCACCTCAAAGGCTCAACCCTGGCTGGGGAAAAGGAAAAGGTTTGCCGAAACCTGCACTATCAACTATGCGGGGAACTTTAGGTCAACACCATATCAAATGAGAGACAACCTTGCAAAGGATCGAGAATATCACTCAAGAATCAGGGCTAACAGGGGTCAAGGATAACTCCGCTGGCGACTTGCGGGGAAACAAAATCTGCTGAATCTATGCAACCTACTGGGATAATGCGCCTACAACTCGAGGGAGGAAAATACAAACTCAGCTGGGGAAACCAACAAAATTCGGCTAGAGATGCTGAAAAGCTACTGGGGAAGAAACAAAGATCACGCCAACTGCTTGGGGAAAAACCAACACTGTTTCGTATTTTAGGGCTTACCTGTTCTCGGACCGCTGTGGACATCCCTTAATGGAATCGATTGTTCTTTAAAAAGTAATTGCATTTATTATTTAACAAAACATGATTTTTTAATTTAAAATTTTAATTTCACAAATGATCACAATAAAATTTAACTCTATTTAACTAAATAAATAAGATTAGAAACAATTGGATAAAAAGCTCAACTTTATTTAATGGAATGGTAGTCTGTAAATGACAAGACTCCATAGATCTTCACAAAAGCTGAAAAATGGTAATTTACATGGAAAAAGGGCTACATTGAATATAATGATCACTAATCCTTCTATCAACTTTGATATCCACTGTGCTCTTGGCTTTGGTTGAAGATGACTCAGAACCAAACATTATGCTCAAGAATATCTTCAAAATTGAAGATCAACAACTTGTAGTTACTTGCCATAATCCTTAATTTTTGCATAAATTGCTCCAAGGTGGGGTACTCAATTTATCGGGATAATATTTTTGTTTTATATCTCTAACTTTTGCTTGAATCGCCCTTTCGTTTTTTCAATCCACCGAGATGCTCATTTTTTTGCCTAAGCCGCCCTTTCGGATTTTCAACTTAGCGAGTTGTTATTTTTTTAGGCGAAGTACTTCTTGACTGCATCGGCATTCATAGGACGAGTGAACTCTTCACCATCCATAGTTGTAAGAATCAAAGCACCACCTGAAAAGGCTCTCTTAACAACATATGCGCCTTCATAATTAGGAGTCCAATTGCCCCTGGAATCTGGTTTGAAAGATAGAATCTTCTTGAGCACAAGGTCACCTTCTCTAAACACACGAGGCCTAACCTTCTTATCAAATGCTTTCTTTATTCTTTGCTGATATAACTGACCATGGCACATGGCAGTTAACCTCTTTTCTTCAATCAAATTCAGCTGATCAAATCTAGTTTAACACCATTCAACTTCAGTCAACTTGTCTTCCATCAGCACACGCAATAATGGGATCTCAACCTCTACTGGGAGCACGGTTTTTATGCCATAAACAAGTGAGAAAGGGGTTTTCCCTGTTGAAGTGCGGATGGATGTACGATACCCGTGCAAAGCAAAAGGGAGCATCTCATGCCAATCCTTGTACGTCATAACCATCTTCTGGATGATGTTCTTGTTTGAAGCTTCAACATCCCCATTCATCTTAGGTCTATAAGGAGAAGAATTATGATGTGCAATCTTAAAGTCTTTGCAAAGAGCTTCCACCATATTGTTATTCAAGTTCAATCCATTATCAGTAATGATCTTACTTGGCACACCATACTGGCATATAATCTGATTCTTGATAAACCTCATGACAACTTTCTTGGTTATATTCGAATACGATGCCGCTTCAACCCACTTTGTGAAGTAGTCGATAGCCACCAGAATGAAACAATGTCCGTTCGAAGCTTTGGGGTCAATCATGCCAATCATATCGATTCCCCACATGGAGAAGGGCCATGAAGAGGAAATGACATTCAATAGTGTCGGAGGAATATGAATCTTATCTACATAGATTTGATACTTGTGGCATTTCTTCACAAACTTGCAACAGTTAGATTCCATTGTCAGCCAATAGTAACCTGCTCTCAACATCTTCTTAGCCATATCATGTCCATTAGAATGAGCACCAAAGGAACCTTCATGGACTTCAGTCATCAATAAGTCTGCTTTGTGTCTATCCACGCATCTGAGCAGAACCATATCGAAGTTTCTCTTGTAAAGTACATCACCATTCAGGTAGAAGTTATCGGCTAATCTTCTCAAAGTCTTCTTATCTTTCAAAGATGCCCCAGGTGGGTAAATCCAACTTTGGAGAAAACAATTGATATTGAAATACCACAGCTTTTCATCTTTGATCTCTTCAACAACAAATACATGAGTTGGCCTATCAAGACGCATCACAATCAAATTGGAAACTTCATTCCAATACTTCACCATAATCATTGAAGCCAACGTTGCAAGAGCATCTGCCATCCGGTTTTCATCTCGAGGGATATGATGAAACTCAACCTTTGTAAATAAAGTTGAAATCCTCCTCGCATAATCCCTATATAGTATCAAACCGGGTTGATTCGTCTCCCATTCATCTTTGATTTGATTCACAACCAAAACTGAATCTCCATAGACGTCTAAATACTTGATTCTGAGATCAATGGCCTCTTCAAGCCCCATAATGCTAGCTTCATACTCATCCATATTGTTTATACACTTGAAAGTCAATCTAGCTGTAAACAGAAAATGCGTTCCTTTAAGAGTAATAATCACTGCCCCAATGCCATTACCATACTGAGTAACAACTCCATCAAATACCATGCCCCAATGGGAACCAGGTTCTGGCCCTTCCTCAAGCAATGGTTCATCACAATCTTTCATTTTCAGGTACAAAATCTCTTCATCAGGGAAGTCATACTGCACTGACTGGAAATCTTCAATCGGTTGGTGAGCCAAATGGTCAGCTAAGACACTACCTTTAATCGCTTTCTGAGATCGTTATTCGATATCATACTCTGATAACAACATCTGCCAACGGGCAATCCTCCTATTTAAAGCAGGCTTCTCAAAAATATACTTGATTAGATCCATTTTGGATATCAACCAAGTGGTATGATTCAACATATACTGACGCAGACACTTAGCAGCCCAACCCAATGCGTAATAATTCTTTTCAAGCATAGAATATCGAGTCTCACATTCGGTGAACTTCTTACTAAGGGTAGTAAATAGCATATTCTTTCTTTCCAGTTTCATCTTGCTGACCCAGAACACAACCCATACTTTCATCGAGCGCAGTCAAATACATGATCAATGGTCTTCCTGTAACAGATGGAGATAAAATTGGAGGCTCAAGCAGATACTCTTTGATACTGTCAAAAGCTTTTTGGAAATCTTTGGTCTAATCACAAGACTGATCTTTCTAAAGAAGCTTGAATATAGGCACATATGTGGCAGTCATGTGTGAAATGAATATGGAGATATAATTCAAGCGATCGAGAAAACGTCTGACTTGCTTCTCAGTTTTGGGCGCAGGCATCTCTTGTATTTCTTTGACCTTGGCATGATCAACTTCATACCCTTTTCGCTGACAATAAAGCCCAACAACTTACCAGAACGAACACCAAATGTACATTTATTAGGATTCAAGCGGACTTTGTACTTCCTCAAACACTGGAATAACTTCAACAAATGCTCAACAGGTTCTTCTTCATTACTGGATTTAGCAATCACATCATTAACATAGACTTCGATCTCCTTATGCATCATATCATGAAAAAGAGTGGTCATTGCTCTCTGGTAAGTTACACCAATATTCTTTAAATCGAAAGGCATCACTCTATAGCAGAATGTTCCCCAAGGTGTAATGAATGTGGTCTTCTCCATATCTTCGGGTGCCATCTTGATCTGATTATATCCGGAAAATCCATCCATAAATGAAAAGACTTTGAATTTAGATGTATTGTCTACCAACATATTAATGTGTGGCAGAGGGAAATCATCTTTCGGGGTAGCTTTGTTCAAATCTCTTTAATTAACGCATATACGGACTTTTCCGTCCTTCTTCAGAACATGCACAATGTTGGCCACCCACTATGGATACTCAGCAGTAACAAGGAAACCAACATCAATCTGTTTCTACATTTCTTCTTTGATCTTTGCTGCCATGTCAGGATGAGTCCTTCTCAACTTCTGCTTGACTGACGAGCATTCTGGCTTCAACGGCAATCTATGCTCCACAATCTCAGAATCCAAACCATGTATGTCTTGATAGGACCAAGAAAACACATTTGAATACTCTTGAAGAAGATCAATCAACCCCTTCTTAACCTCAGGATACAGTCGAGATCCAATCTTGACTTCCTTCACATCATCTTCGGAACCCAAGTTGACTAACTCAATTTTCTCTTCAAACGGCTGAATGGATTTTCCTCGTGCTCAAGTAGATGAGACAATTCATCGGATAACTCTTCATCACTTTCCTCCCCAGCCTCAAACATAGGGAATTCAAAGTTTGGAGAAGGAGTAGGATCATTGTATTCAACGGGTTTAGAAACCAACATGTATAATGATTTGATATTTTGATTTTAGAGAAGTGAATTATGACCAAATATTATGCAGATGGACAAATATTATTTATTTATTTATGTTTTTTGTGATTACCATTTTCAAGAAAGCAGAAAGTAAAAATAAAACATCATAAATTTGGATGAATAGAATTGCTTTTTATTAATGATCAAATTGAAATATGCCAAACAATGTTCACTTCTCCCTTAGGCATAGGAGAAGGATTTTCAAAAATAATAAAAACAATTACTTAGAGCGATGAACAATAACAGGAACATCGACAGCGATCCAATTGTTGCAAGCTTTTTCGTGCGTCACAAAATTTGTGCAGTCTTCATCTTCGTCACCCTCGATCACTGCAGTTGAGTGTTGTTCATTACTATGAATGAACCCTCCACTACGGAAACTAGGTTGCGCATCTTCAGCCTTGACAATAGACATCCTTTGCTTAAAACCCACCCCAACACGACTCTTGTTCTCGGCGACCTCTACCATCCAGCCCCACTGATCAGAATTACCTCTTTCAATAATCTTCTGAGCATCTTTAAAAGAGGACATGGATGCCCCAACTCTCTTTTCTTCAGCAATAGATAGAGCTTGGAACGTAGTTCCAATCTCACCCTCAACTTCAACATATGAGAAATACAACAGGTGACTCACCAACAGAGCCTTCTCTCCACCAACGATAACGAGCTTTCCATTCTTCACGAATTTCAACTTCTGATGTAGAGTTGACGTAACAGCTCCCGCCTCATGTATCCATGGCCTTCCTAACAAGAATCTATAGGCCAGGTGGATATCCATTACTTGGAAAGTAATTTGGAAATCACTAGGACCTATCTTCATTGGAAGGTCCACCTCACCAATAACAGTCTTGCGAGAACCATCAAAAGCTTTGATGATCATGCCACTGTATCTCATCGGAGCTCCTTGATACGACAATCTGGACAAAGTTGATTTGGGGAGTACATTCAATAAAGATCTGATATCCACCAACAAATTTGATAATGCATCCTCCTTACAATTCATCGATATATGTAATGCTAGGTTGTGATTACTGCCTTCCTCGGGGAGTTCTTCATCATAAAAGCTCAGATTGTTGCAGGAAGTGATGTTAGCCACAATGTGATCAACTTGGTCTACTATTACATCATGTTCCATATAAGCTTGCTCCAATACCTTTTGCAATGCTTCTCTGTGCGCTTCAGAATTCATGAGTAGAGACAACTCTGAAATCTTGGAAGGATTTTGGAGCAGCTGCTCCACCATATTAAATTCACTTTTCTTGATCAAATGGAGTACCTCATCATCATCATTAGGCTTCAAACTGTTGGATTCACCAGACTGACACTTTGGAGCGCTAACCGGATCTACTGCAGGCACATCAACCTTCTTACTGACATCTTCTATATCTTTCGGGAAAACAGACCCAAAAACTCGATCACTACGGGTCACCTTCGTTACATCAGTAATGCTCACAACAGAATTGGTCGTAGGCAATGGAACCTCTTGACCATTCTCTAACATAGTAGCATTATACTGATATGGAACAGCTCTATCGGATGCATACGGGACTGGACCCGCTGACCGTATTACCAATGACAATACCGATATGTTAATGTTGTTACTACTATTGTTGTCAAACTGAATTACTACACTCTCCGGGGTCTTAAACACATGAAAAATTACATTGACATCGTGACCTAAGTGACGGGACTAAAAAATCAGGATCATACCTTCATCCATCAACCTTTGGATGTCTCTCTTGACAATTACATACCCTCGTGGGTTAACACTATAAATTGCACAACCATCATGGTCATGCTCACAATCACTAACCATACATATATCTTTATGTATCATCACCAAAGACCTTCTGATGAAACGGACATCATATATCTTGAACTCCCCGGGACATCCATCTACCATATTGATAGAGGAATTACCATGAGCAGGCAATGGGTTTGCTTTCACATTTGGCACACGGTCCTCAAAGGACACCATCCCACTCTTCACGAGCTTTTGGACCTCATATTTTAGCGGGTAGCAATTCTCAATATCGTGGCCGGGAGCTCCTTGGTGAAAGGCACATTGGAGTTCCGGCTTATACCACCATGGAAGTGGTTCTGGATTTACGGTGGATTCTTCGGTTGAAGCAGGTTCTTGAGAACCAAAGATGGGTACAATTCATCATAAGTCATAGGAATAAGGTAGAAAGAGACCTTTTTCCTCTCAAAGTTCTGTTGTTGTTGATTATTGTTGGTGTTGTTGTTGTAGTTGTGTGTTCTTTGTTGTAGATGTTGTTGACGTTGTTGTTGAACTGACATTGATTGATTGTTGGAAAATACTAGAATAACAGATGATACTTGATGATGGTGTTGACGGGGTTGTGGACTTCTTCTGACATGAGGCCTCTTCTGCCTCCCAACTAATACTGCATTGGTTTCACCTTCCTTCTTCTTTACGGAACTGTTACCATACCTCTTGCTTGATGATACTTCTTCCTTAGACAATCGTCCCTCACGGAAACCTTCTTCTAATCTCATCCCCATATTTACCATTTCGTTAAAGTCACTAGGGGCACTAGAAATCATTCGCTCATAGTAAAACGAGCTCAGGGTCTTGAGAAAAATCTTGGTCATCTCTTTTTCTTCCAACGGAGGGTTGATCTAATCAGCTAGCTCTCTCCATATTTGGGCGTACTCTTTGAATGTCTCCTTGTACTTCTGAGACATCAACCTCAATTGGTCCCCATCCGGTGCCATATCCACATTGTATTTGTACTGCTTCACGAAAGCTTCACCCAAATCATTGAATGTGTAGACACTCGCACTATCCAAACCCATGTACCACCTCAGAGTTGCACCAGTCAGACTGTCTTGAAAGTAATGAATTAGTAACTGATCATTATCAGTTTGCGTCAACATTTTCGTGGCATGCATGACAAGGTGGCTGAGCGGGCAAGTATTCCCCTTATACCTTTCAAAGTCAAGGACTTTGAACTTCATCGGGATCTTGACATTGGGAACCAAGCAAAGTTCAACATCTCTCTTACCAAATAAATCTTTTCCCCTCAAGGTCTTTAACTCCTTTCGCAACTCAAGGAATTGGTCTTTCATTTCATCCATCTTTTCATAAACATCCGGACCCTTAGACGACTTGGAATGGTAGATTGTGTCCTCAACACGAGGCAACATGTGAACAACAGGAGGCGGAACAAACATGACCTGGCTAGATGCCAGCATGGAAGCAAAAGTAGGCACAAAACCTTCGGGCATAAAATTTGGAGGCATTCCCCATAGGAATCCGACAGGCATGGCAGGAGTAAACTGAGTGGCAGGCACCGTTGAGGTAGCAACCTCTGAAATAACAATCCTCTGAGGAGGAGGAGTTGCAGGCATTAGAGAAGATTGACTCTGAGCATCTAGAACCTCGTCCTTCAATTCTTTGTTCTCTTGTTCCAAGTGTTCCATGATTCTCGGATGATTGGCGCGAGTATTGTATCGATGAGGCAGCTTGGCTGAAGCACAAAAGAATAACCAATAAGACATCTGGCGGAAGAAAAACATGATATGCAAATCATGCATGAAATGCAATGCTTTGATTATTTTTATTTTCAAGGAAAATATTTTTTTTTGCAAATATATAATAATAACAATTGCAACAGTTTGATTGACCATAAAAATCGCTTTTATTTATATAATTTGGAAGGATTACACGGAGTACAATTTCAGAAACCAAAAAATACAAAATACAAGAGAAAAGGAAACTAATCATCCTAAGGATCCCCTAACAACAGTGTCAGATGATCGGGCCGCAGGCGCGTACTTCCTTCGGATACGTCAAATCTCAGACTCAAAAGAAGTCTTCATTTGAGCCTTCTCGAGAACAAGTTGATCAACAATCTTCTTCCAAGCACCGGAAGGCTGAGACACACTAGAGGAAGATTGACCCTCTAGATCTCTCTGTCTCTTCACTTCTCGGTCTTCAAGAAGTTTAATAAGCGTATCTTTGTCCTTAGACTCAAGCTGCAACTCCTCATGCTTTCGGCTCAAAGCATGGAACCGCTCTTCCCACATATTCTTTTCTTGCTTCATCTTGACGAGTGCATATTCCAACTCCTTTACATCTTGTTTAGGGAGAGTTAATGGCTCAACCACAACCATAGACATAGTTCTCTCAGAAGCATACGACATCTTCAACTCCAAAGCTCTCTTCTTCACCCAAAGAGTGTAAGCTTCCAAAGCTACACAGTTGCACGGACCAAGCTCAGACCAACCTTTCCTATGCACATTATGCCAAGCATGAATCATCTTCTACTTCAAATGTTGGGGATCTTTACCCTCTTGATAGAAAAGATCTTCTAACTGAGTGTTATTAGCTTTGTCTCACAAGAGAAACCCAAGTTGACGACGAGCCAAAGCAGGGATGTAGTTGATTCCTCATTGTGTACCAATGAGAGGAACATTAGAGAATTCACCACAACAATCAAAAATATCCAAGCTACTCAATGAAGAATCATACCAAACTATATCATAATTAATGAGAGACATAAGTCTCTGAGACCATTGTAGATATTGTTTGTTCTCCACAAAAGCAGGCATCTGAGGCAAGTGCGAAATAAACCACTTGTACAGAAGAGGAACACAACACACAATCGTTCCACCACCTTTAGAATTCATCAAATGCAAAGAGAAATACATATCACCCAACAGAGTAGGTACAGGATTCCCAATCAAGAAGATTCTAATGGCGTTAACATCAACAAAACTGTCAATGTTAGGGAACAAAGCCAAACCATAGATGAGCAACACAAAGATGGCTTCAAAAGCATCCACACTACCGGCTTGAGAAAAGGAAGTAGCTTCCTTAATGAGGAACTCAGAAGTCAACCAAAACATTCCTCCTTTCTTCACCCAATGAGCCTCAATCTCAAACTTCTTCAAATGAAGGGCTTCAGCTATAATATGAGATATGTGAATCTCCTCCAATCCATTAAAAGACACTTTATTAGAAACAGGTATTCCCAAGAGATGCGCATACTCCTCCAACATAGGTGTAACACCCCAAAATTTGCCCTCCTCATTCATGCATTCATTTTTTTAACATTTCATATTGCATTTCATCATGTCAATCAGAATCAGATCCAAGAAGCTTGAACATCACCCAAGACACTTTGTGGGTCCTATCCGGGTAATCAGTCAACACAAGGGAAAGACTTGAGATACTTCCAACAGGTTCAAATGGGGCCTATTCATCATTCAAAACGCTAATCTTGAAGGAGCAAAAATCTGTTCATGAGCTGTCATGCTCGCTAGGCGAGCAGAATGGTTCGCCTAGCGAATCCGAACTGTCATGCTCGCTAAGCGAGCAGATCCTTCGCTAGGCGAAGCCCACGCGTTTTGAGAAAAAATAACAGAAAGTCAAGGGCTTGAGTTGCCCTCATTTGAGCCCACCAAGCCACGAAAATCAGGTTATAAATCTAGAATTCCATTGAGCCAAACCCTATTCTATCCCTATTTTACCCTGGCAGAAGGGAAAAGCTAACAGAATTCATAGCAGCCTCCAGACAGCTCTGAAAAGTTCACTCTGACTCACACACTTTTTCACCTCCAACTCACGCAAACCCTAAACATTTCTTTGCACCCAGCCGTGCCATTCGATCTTAATCGATCCCTCTAATCAGGTTTGCCCTTATTCCCATTACTCTATGCTTTCAATTTGAATTCTCTGAATGTATGAGGTATCGTTAGGTTTTGCCCACGGGTTTAGATATGCATGAATGTATAAAACAATACTTTGAATGTTTAATCACTTAATTTCTGAAATGGAGACCACGGGGTTTGGGGTTTCTGAGATCGTACTGTTATCCATGAAGAACCCAAAACCCGCAGGCGCTCGCTAGCACCTCGCTAGGCGAGCACGCAACGAAGCTTTGCTAAGCGAAGCAGCAGCGATCGCGACAGCAGTTGTTTTTTCGGTTTGCTCTAATCTGTTTTGTGTTCGTCATGACATTGTCTTCTCCTGATTCCATCCTGTTACTCTAACCTGTTTGTTGAGTTTTTGTGAGGGCTCACATGAATTTAGAAGAAATGGCTTGCTTGGTATTCCACTTTATTTGTGGGATACCACCTGGAGGTTTATTCCGATTACCTGTGCTGACTTGCTTTCTTTGATGGTGCTAGCTTGAGAGATCACCGGGTTTCTTGCTTCTTTAGTTGTTATTGCTTCGGATTTTTATCCGTGGGGTAGATCTCTTGATCCCTTTTACATCTTTCCCGCATTTTACCGCTTTCTTAGCTAGAAGACCTCAACAGGAGGCAATGTTTTCTTTTGTTTGTTTACTTTTGTGCCCAAAGACCTCCGAGAAGAGGCACCAGTGCTAAAGACCTCCATGAAGAGGCAATTGACGGATAAAAGGGATTAGTAGTCAATCCCCCATTATTCAGTGCGTCGTTCTTTAAGATCACACTACGTGTCGATGCTTCAGAACAAAAGCCCAAGATCTTTTGTCCGGTCAGTCAATGGAGAGGGTTCCACCTTTTTGAATCCCCACTTTTTGTCATGAGCTCACCCTGTCCAGGGTTAAGAGCTACGAGGTCTTACCCTCATTACCCTTTTGATCTGCTCACCCTGACGTTCAATGTCAGTGGTTAAGAGCCCATTTGATTACCTTTCCATGGCTTGTGTGTCGAGGTTGATATGACCCCTCTTGACTAAAGCCCTACCCATGTATGTTTGAACCCCTTGTTGGCGTGTTTACTTTATGCATGTTTGTTTTGTATGGTGTGATCGTCTCCCCATAGGATTGCTAGGTTTCGTATAGTCTCTCGTTTGCATGTCAATTAAGGTAGCACGGTTCCTTCGTCTAGGACTTCCTTTTTGCATGAGCATCCCTAAAACACAAACAAACTCATTGATTTTTCTTTTCCTAAGAACACATTTACTCCTTCTACTACAGGTGAGTAAGTCTCCAAAGGTCGAGCATCCGGTAGATTGCGTAGTAACATCGTTCGTCTAAAGCAAACCCCTAGTTAGCCGAACTACGGCTTGCTCTAATTCTCATTCCAGATGAGATACGTAGGCATAAGACGCGATGTCTTAATGAGCACACTCCTCTTTAACCCCTAGGTAGCCGAGCTACGAAGACTCTGATTCTCATATTCCGATGAGATACGTATGCAGTGGATGCGACATCTGCGCGAGTCATTTTCTTTTGACCCCTCTTTTAGTAAATAGCACATTAGATAAACCCCCACCCTTTAGACGAGAACAACAAGAGTGGATCCCGTAGAGTACTACGGATGCGTAGGGGTGCTAATACCTTCCCTTCGCATAGCCGACTCCCGAACCCAAGATTTGGTTGCGAGACCTTGTCTTTTCCTTTCCGTTTGCCAGGTTTACTTCGAGCGTTTCCTTTCCCCTCCTTTGGGATAAATAACGCACGGTGGCGACTCTTCTGTCTTTCTTTCTTTTTTCTCCGATTGTATTTTTCGCAGGTTGCAGTAGTTGGCGACTCTGCTGGGGAATATCATGTTCCCCTAAGCGAGCCCCTCCTAGCTTTTGTAGGTTGCTTGTTTGTTGGGTGTTTATTCTTTTGTGCAGTTACTTATTTTTCAGCACTTGTGTACATATCATTGTTGTGTCTGTTGGCTCTGTTGGGTTGTTTTTTTGTGGGAGTGGGATGTTCTGTGTGAGATAGGCCCAATACGCAGGCCTGAGTGCACTTAGGATTAGCGTGGTTTCACATGCCCTCACGTTTTGTCTCGGTCCGATGTTAGAATATGAAAACACAATTCAGATGTGGATCTTTCTAGAGAATTCTGTGCTGTGGATCTCCTACAGTGCTAGAGCTATCTGGGAGAACCGTTAAGTCTGGATGACCTTTAGGATGACCTTTACCTTACTTTCATGGGAACTTGGCTGAGACACTCCTCTTATAGTGGTAATGCCAAACCGGAGACGGTGGACGTATTATTACTATTCAGCCCGAGAGTCCGTGATATCAATGTCTCTACCCTTTAGCCTCCGCATGTGAGTTGGGTGGGTTGTTTACAGGTGTGCAGGAATCCTTGACCTCATCATACCCTGATATCTGATACCTGGTACTTGATCATCATGGTTCTATTTTCTGGATCCGAACTTCTGGCACTGGTTTTATTTGTGGATCTGAACCTTTAAACCTGCATACCCGGACTGCCGACTTTTGAGGACTTCTTCACAGAGAACAGCCCGTGGTTCAGTATATATGGCCGGAGCCAGTCACATGTCATTTTCATTGCATAACATCATCTGCATATTTGCATCCAACATCTCATGCTTATTCATTTGCAGGGTCTTCCCTTTCTCGGTTTGGTTTGGCTGATTTGTGCTTATTATGGAGGCTCCCAGGAAGAGTAATGTGACCTATCATTTCTTCGATACCAAGATCGGCCCATTGCGTCAGATAAAAGATTTGATTACTCCTGACCATGTGGGTTTATTCCGGGACACTTATGGCAACATCTTGCCTATGGTTGAAGACTTGGATGCTTCTCAGAGGAGTCTGATACATACTTGCTTGCAGTTTTATGATCCTCAGTTGCGTTGCTTCACTTTTCATGATTTCCAGTTGGCCCCTTTATTGGAAGAGTATGCTATGATCTTGGGTGTTCCTCTACAACATTGTGTCCCTTTCAACTCCGATATACCTCCACCAGAGCATAAGGATATTGCTAAGGCTCTTCATCTAGAAGTGTTTGTTGTAAAGGAAAATCTCTCTTCTAAGGGAGGTCTGTCTGGTTTTCATCTGGATTTTTTGGTAGACAAAGCCGAAGAGTGTGCTGCTCAAGGCAATTGAGAGGTTGTGTGTGCTCTGTTAGCATTAAGTGTCTATGGTATTATGCTATTCGTCGATGAACCGAAGTTCGTGAGTATGAGTGTTATTCATATCTTTCTGCTAAAGAACCCGGTTCCCACCCTTCTTGGTGATTCCTATTTTTCGGTGCAAAATAAGAATGAGAAGAGACGAGGGAGATTGGTCAGATGTTGCGCTCCGTTGTTCCATAAGTGGCTCGTGGGGCACTTGCCAAATGACGATACTTTTCTGAATTCGCATCAAGCCATGAATTGGGCTTGAAGGTTGGTTGTCTTGATTGCTAAAGACATCAGATGGTGTAATCAGAATACCAAATGTGGCGATTTTGTGGCTAGCTGTGGGAAATACCCTAATGTACCATTGTTGGGTATGAAGGGTTGTATCAACTATAACCCGATTCTTTTGAGAAGACAATTAGGGTATGCCTTGACTCACGCTCCTAAGGATCAAGATCTGGTGGAATCTTTCTACTTCCCAGTGCAAGATAATCTAGAACTGGTTAAGCAAGTTGCTGGAGCTTGGAGGAATGTTCAGACTAAAGGTGCTACTGTCTATGGAAAATGAAACAACATCTCTTCTTCCCAGTATGATAGTTGGTTGCGAGAAAGAGCTCGGATTACTCTTCTACATTTCTCTGTGGGAGAACCATCTGATCCGGTTATTGTTGAGTCTGTCAGCATGGTTGAGTACAACAGTCTGAAGCAAGAAAAGGGAAAAGCCGATAAGTTGAATGCGAAGCTGAGTGAAGGCCTCAGGAAAACTTTGTGGGCTAAGAAAGAAGATAAGAGAGAAGTTCAAAGATTGAATGAGCTTCAAAAAATAAAGCATTTAGAGGATTGTTAAAAAATGCTGATTATATCCGTAAAGTCTGTTCAGGTGAGGATATACTGAAGAAAGCTTGCAAGGCTGCTAAGGAGCAGTTAGGAAGAGCTGAATATAGGCTTATTGAGCGCCAGCAAAGGTGGGAAGAATTGTCTGATCGCCGGAGACAGGTTGAGATAGAAATCAGAGTAGAAAATGAGCAGTTGAAGAGTAAGGAGAACGAGCAGCATGAAGCACTTCGATTGGATGAACAAGAGATCGTCGAACTAAAGATTCGAGCAGGGGTCAAGAGAACAAAAGAACAAGACAAGTACAGGAAATTGGAAGAAGCGGTCAAAACGAGGAATTTGTTGATTCAAGGCCTTACAGAACACCCTAATGACCCGGTTACAGAGGCGCTTCTTAAGGAAGTTCGAGAAGACTCATTTGGGCTAGATGTTTGATTCCTTTTGTTTTTGTAGAGTTCACCATCAGGATTGTTGATGGGTTCTCATTTCTTTGTTCGTCGCTCTCCGCACAGCTTGTATTTTGACTATGACACCTTTCGGACGTTTCATTCTCTTTGATTATTTCGTCCTTGACCAAAGCTTCTTATCACCTCTCCTCGGTATTGTTATTTACACATTCGATTGCAGTTGTACACGTTGTTCTGGAAGGTCAAACCGGAATTGAGAAGGGGGTGCCTTAAAAATTGAATAAGCAGCGCATCGCATACCATGCATATTAACCCTTGTTTGTTTTGCAGGTGTCACCGCAATGTCTAATGTTTGTTCCCTATTTCAGGAATTATTGGTCCCAAGCGAGTCCACAGGTACCCGACAAAGGAAAATCGTCCGCAACTAGCAATGGACCAGGTACAGAAAGAGCTGGCTGATATGCGTGAAAGGATGGATCAGTTCATGACATCGATGACTGGTATGGTAGAAGGCCAGGAAAAGCTGAGGGAATTAGTTGAGCAACCGAGGCCCAATCCAGAGGTAGAGATGCCAAATGCTGAGGGAAACCCTAGTAACCCTGGGAACGCTGATAACCCTGTGAACGCGGGTAACGCAAGTGCTGATGGAAACCCGGGTAACGTTGGCAACACGGGGAATGTTGGAGATGGTATTGGCGGAAGGTACAATGTGAATCAAGGAATTCGGATTAAGGGGCGCCCCGTTACTGAAGATTATCAGTATGATCAATTCTCTTTGCACGATGAAGCCCACGAGACCACTCGCCGTATGGATGAGCTTGCTGAGAAGCTCAAATCTTTGGAGTCTCAAAATTCCTTAGGTTTTGATGTCACAAATCTTGGTCTGGTTCAGGGAGTAAGGATTCCTCACAAGTTCAAACCCCCTACTTTTGAGAAATACAACGGGGCTTCTTGCCCACGCACTCATCTCCAATCTTATTTGGGAAGGTTGGGAGCTCACACGGAAGATGAAAAGCTGTGGATGTACTATTTTGAAGACAGTCTAACTGGAGCTTCTCGTGAATGGTATTCTCATTTGTCTCGTACTACCATCAAGAGCTGGAAAGACTTGGCAGAGGCTTTTGTCAAGCAATATCAATACAACTTGGACATGGCTCCAAATCGGACCTTGTTGCAAGGAATGTCTCAAACTGCCAAAGAGACCTTTAGAGAATATGCTCAGCGCTGGAGACAAATTGATGCGTTCGTCCAACCCCCTATTTCTGAAAGGGAGATGGCGGACATGTTCATGAACACTCTTCAAGGCAATTATATTGAGAGATTGGCTGCTTGCCCGTCAATCAGCTTTACCGAGATAGTAATTACTGGAGAAAGAATCGAGAGTCTGTTGAAGATGGGCCGAATTCAAGACAACAGTGCTTCCAGCTCATCAGGTCCCAAGAAACCGTTTGCTGGTAACGGTCAACGAAGAAGAGAAGGCGAGACAAGCATTATGTATGCCGACAGAGGCAGGGGCAGAGGACGCCCTAATTATTATCAAGATCAAGTGGCCGCAGTCACTATTCCAACACCTGCTCCTCAACAGCAACAACAACCGCAGTATCATCCGCAATAGCAATCCAGGTACAACAATCAACAACAAGGAGGTAATTTGGGTCAGCAGAGAGACTATCAACAACGTCCAAGGCAGACGGACCGGGTCATTGAGCCAATCCCAATGCCTTATTCTGTATTACTTCCCAGGCTGATTGACCTGAATCTGGTTACGTTGAGAACTCTGGCCCCATCAATCGATCCCAATAATTTGCCTAGAGGTTATGATATCAACGCCAGATGTGCTTTTCACTCCAACGCACCTGGCCATACTATAGATAATTGCAAGGCTTTCCAGCTAAAGGTACAAGATTTGAGAGATGCCAAGGCTATCTATTTTTCTCCAGTGCCTAATGTTATCCAAAACCCGATGCCAGCCCACGGCGGGCAAAGGATTAATACTGTTGATAGTGGGGAAACTTTGAATTTGGTTTCTGATGTGACTAAAGTTAAGACTTCGTTATCGGTGGTTAAAGATCGACCTTTGAAAGGACAAATTTTCCCGGGCTGTGGGGAAGAGTGCAGAAATTGTCAAGCTGCCGAGAACGGATGTGACGGTTTGAGAAGGGGTATTCAGCAACTGATAGAGGAAAGTTGTCTTCAATTCGATCAGACCCATCCAGTGAAGAATGATGTGTCGACAATGACGATTTATTTCACTCCTGAAGAAATATATGTTCTCGGGAGACCCGCTCCGACAATAATATATTTCCCAGAAAGTACAGAACCAACAACAGTGAACAACGAAAGTCCAGCACCAGTTACAATTTACTCTGACAGCCCTCAACCGGCTTTGGTTAGCCCGGTCACCATCACGATACCAGGACCTGTTTCGTATGAGAAAGACAGTGCTATCCTGTGGCACTATGGGGTTGATATCTACTTCCAGGGGCGGAAAGTTAACGAAGAAGACATTGACATTGGCAACTCCGTTGTAGACAGTGTTGGAGGGGTTGGTGGCTTCACTTGCAGTGGACGCCTATTTGCACCATCAACATTACGCACGAATACTGAAGTTGAGGCAGCTGCCAAGGCTAAAGGAAAACAGGTAGCCACCGAAGAGGTTACTACTGAGGAAGCTCCTCCTAAGACTGCATTCGAGAAGGAAGTGGATGAGTTTATGAGGATTATCAAGAAAAGTGACTACAAGGTAGTCGACCAGCTAAATCAGACACCCTCAAAGATCTCCACTCTCTCACTATTTATGTGCTCTGAGGCGCACAGAGCAGCCTTGTTGAAAGTACTGAATATGGCCTATGTTCCACCAGAGATAACTGTTAACCAACTGGAGTCGGTAGTTTCAAATGTAAACGCTAGCCATGGGCTGGGTTTCACCGACTACCTGACATCTGAGGGAAAGAATCACAACAAAGCCTTGCATATCACAATGGAATGCCAAGGGGTGGTGCTTTCCCATGTTTTGGTTGATACATGCTCTTCTCCGAATGTTCTTCCAAAGAAAGCTTTAATGAAGTTGGATTGCGATGGCATCATCCTGAGGCCAAGTAATTTAGTTGTGAGGGCTTTTGATGGCTCTAAGAGATCTGTCTTTGGCGAAGTTGAGTTGCCAGTTAAGATTGGACCGCAGGTGTTCAAGAGCACCTTTTATGTGATGGATATCCAGCCTGCCTATAGCTGTCTGCTAGGTCGGCCCTGGATTCATGCTGCCTGTGCTGTTACTTCTACTCTCCACCAGAAGCTCAAATATGAACTAGAAGGTCAGGTCGTCACTGTCTGTGGTGAAGAGGATATTTTTGTTAGCCACCTGTCTACATTTAAGTATGTGGAGATGGATGGCGAGATGCATGAGATGCTGTGTCAGGGCTTCGAGGCCATAAACGTCAGTGAGGTCGCGCCCGAAGCTGTCTTTTCGGCTAAGTCCGAGAAGGTCGAGACTTCTATCTCTTCATATAAGCAGGCTGTCGAGGTGGTTAAAGCTGGTAATGCCCAAGGCTGGGGCAAATTTGTGGAGCCAATCATCAAAGAAGACAAGTTTGGATTGAGGTATACTCCGGGGTCTCAGAAGAATGAAGCCGGTACTTTCTCCAGCGGGGGTTTGGTTTCTCCCCACATCGTCAATGCTGCAGATGAGGACATGGCTGACAGCGACTGTGACTTAGATAGCTGGATTCGCCCGTGTGTCCCAGGAGAAAAGCTCAACAATTGGTCGTCCGAAAAAGTCGTCCGGGTTACTCTACTGAAAGAGTAATTTTTATTGTTTTCCTTTTATTACATGCATAATAAAGTCTTACACTTTGCCCAAGGTGTAATGACTCATCTGTAGGGCCATCCATTTAGTCGTATTTCGCAATTATTTTCATCAATAAATGACAGCTTTTGCAAACAATTTTGTGTTCTCTTTCTTTCAATTATTTATTTTTTTACTTTTACATAAAAAAAAACAATAAAAATGGCAATGTTTCTTTTTCGTTTTTCTTTCCAAAAAAAAAAATCTCGTTCTAAGGTAAAGCATGATCCTCCATCATGCAGAGATGATCACCCGGATCTCATTGCTAACGACACTGCTATGGCCAAATATGACTTCGACAATCCTATCTATCAAGCCGGAGAAGGGGTTGAGGAAGATTGTGAACTGCCTGAAGAGTTAGCCAGGTTGTTGAAACAGGAGGACCGAGCTATTACACCTTATCAGGAGGTGATTGAGACCGTAAACATTGGTACCGAAGACGACAAGAAAGAGATCAAGATCGGGGTCAGTCTACAGGACGAGGTGAAAGAACAGTTGATCAGTTTGCTTCGTGAGTACGTCGACATCTTTGTCTGGTCCTATCAAGATATGCCAGGTTTAGATACAGACATCGTTGTGCACAGGTTACCGTTGAATGAAGATATGCCGCCGGTGAAGCAGAAGTTACGCCGAACTCATCCTGACATGGCAATGAAAATCAAAGAAGAAGTTCAGAAACAGTGGGACGCAGGGTTCCTCGCTGTGGCCAGTTACCCATCATGGGTTGCCAATATCGTACCAGTACCCAAGAAGGATGGCAAAGTACGGATGTGCGTCGATTATAGAGATCTGAATAGAGCTAGTCCGAAAGACGACTTCCCATTACCTCACATCGATGTTTTGGTTGATAACACAGCTCAGTTCTCCGTATATTCTTTCATGGATGGTTTCTCCGGTTATAATCAGATCAGGATGGCGCCGGAAGACATGGAGAAAACGACATTCATCACACCGTGGGGTACGTTCTGTTACAAGGTCATGCCTTTTGGGTTGAAGAACGCAGGGGCAACGTACCAACGGGCTATGGTAACACTTTTCCATGATATGATTCACAAAGAGATCGAATGCTATGTGGATGATATGATTGCCAAGTCCCGAACAGAAGAAGAACATCTGGACAATCTGCAGAAGTTGTTTGAACGTCTGAGAAAGTTCAAGTTAAGGCTGAATCCGAACAAGTGCACTTTTGGAGTGCGAACTGGTAAGCTGTTAGGTTTCATTGTAAGTGAAAGAGGAATAGAGGTAGATCATGCGAAAGTAAACGCCATTAAAGAAATGCCTGCACCTAAAACAGAAAGAGAGGTTCGTGGCTTCCTGGGCAGATTGAACTACATCTCAAGGTTCATATCTAATCTTACAGCCAAATGCGAGCCATTGTTCAAAATGCTGAGAAAAGAGCAAGAGGTCAGGTGGAATGATGATTGTCAGAAAGCTTTTGAAAGAATAAAAGAGTATTTGCAGGAGCCCCCGATTCTAATGCCTCCAGCAGAGGGAAGACCGTTGATCATGTACTTAACGGTGTTAGAAAGGTCAATGGGTTGTGTGCTCGGTCAGCATGACGAGTCAGGTCGAAAAGAGCCTGCAATATACTACCTTAGCTAAACGTTTACCGACTGTGAACAAAGATACTCACTGCTCGAGAAAACTTGCTGCACTTTGGCATGGGCTGCTCGCCGACTAAGACAGTATATGTTGACTCACACGACTCTATTGATATCAAAGATGGATCCAGTCAAGTATATTTTTGAAAAGCCAGCGCTTACCGGAAGGGTTGCTAGGTGGCAAATGATACTGACAGAGTATGACATCCAATACACTTCACAAAAAGCCATCAAAGGAAGCGTCTTGTCAGACTATCTTGCAGAGCAACCGATTGATAATTATCAACCTATAAGGTTCGACTTTCCTGATGAGGACATCATGTTTCTCAAATCGAAAGATTGCGAGGAACCACTCCCGGAGGAGGGGCCTGACCCTGAATCCAAATGGATTATGATGTTTGATGGGGCGGTCAACGTCAATGGTCGCAGAGTTGGTGTAGTATTGATCACGCTGGAGGGGGTTCATATGCCATTTTGTACCAGAATAACTTTTCCCTGCACCAACAATGAAGCCGAATACGAAGCTTATATCCTAGGACTTGAGGAAGCCATCAACCTACGGATTAAAACCCTGGATGTATACGGGGATTCAACTTTGGTCATCAATCAAACCAACGGGAAATGGTATACACATCAGCCTCATTTGGTTCCTTACAGAGACTATACGAGAAGATTGTTGACTTTCTTTACGACGGTGAAGCTGCATTACGTTCCTCGTGAAGAAAACCAATTTGCTGATGCTTTGGCTACCTTGTCTTCGATGATTAAGGTGCTATGTTGGAACTACGTACCCAGAATTGATGTATCTCGGCTTGATATACCCGACTATGTGTTTGCTGCCGATGCAGTATCTGATGATAAGCCGTGGTATCATGACATCAAGCGTTTCTTGAAGAGTCAAGAGTACCCAGCTGGGGCGTCTTCGAATGATAAGAAGACGTTGAGGAGGTTAGCTGGTAGCTTCTTTCTGAACTCAGATGATACTCTGTACAAGCGAAATTTCGACATGGTCTTGCTCAGATGTGTTGACAAGCAGGAAGCGGACATGTTAATGCAAGAAGTACATGAGGGATCTTTCGGTACCCATGCCGGAGGACATGCAATGGCTAAGAAATTGTTAAGATCGGGGTATTACTGGTTAGCAATGGAGGCAGACTGTTGCGCATACGCCCGAAAGTGTCACAAGTGCCAAATTTACGCGGAAAAGTGCATATCCCTCCAAGCCCATTGAATGTCATGTCGTCACCTTGGCCTTTTGCAATGTGGGGCATTTATATGATTGGCAAGATCGAACCGACTGCTTCCAACGGCCATAGATTCATTTTGGTCGTTATTGATTACTTCACTAAGTGGGTGGAAGTGGCATCCTATGCGAAAGTTACGAAGCAAGTGTCGCATCACGCGAAAAACCGGCGGGAAACAAGACACAACAGAGCCGCCACCGTGCGTTATTTATCCCAAAAGAGGGAAAGGAAACGCTCAGAGTAAACCTGGAAAGAACATGGTCTCGCGACCAAAGAGGATGGGTTCGGGAGTCGGTTATGCGAAGGGAAGGTATTAGCACCCCTACGCATTCGTCGTACTCGACGGGATCCGCGCACAATAGGAAGGAAAATGGTTGCTAAAACACTGCTCAAACACACACACACTGGCTGAAAGAGACACAAGAAAACAGACAAGACTGAAACTGACTCGGCAGGATATCGTATCCTGGGCCTACTTAGTCTATCAAGCATAGACATCAGAGTCGAAGTAGTTCGGACTGGGGAAACGACACATGCTCGCTAGGATGTCGCATCCTATGCATACGTATCTCCTTGGACGAAGGAGAATCAGAGCATTCGTAGCTCGGCTGACACGCACACAAACAAACACAGGCTAAGGCAAACGTGGAGCCTGAATGCCAATCACTGGACTTACATCAGCATCCGAACCAAAACGCACACACACTGGAATCCGAATGCCACTCGATGGACTTACATCAGCTTCCAAGCACACAACAACACAACAAGTTAATAGGGAGTCGGGGACTCGAGCCTATAACTGTCAAGCACACACTCAAACAAACAGACAACAAATTGCTAAGGAGTCAGGCACTCGAGCCTAACAACTGTCAAACAACACACACTAAAAGAAAAAAGGCGCCCGGAGAGATCAGCTCATCTCCTGCCTACGTACCTCATCTGGTATGAGGATCAGGGCGACGTAGTTCCCCTACGCAGGGAAAAAAGGACTAGCCTAACCAGATAACAGAGGGAGACACAACACTAGGGAGACTACGACTCGAGCCTAGATGTTGTCATGCAAAGTCGTCCCTAAGTTAAGGTTTCTAGCTAACTTGCACAGGAAGCAAGCCTATCCTAAACATGACTCACACAGGAAGCAAGCCACACCTAACCTAACTTGCACAGGAAGCAAGGGTCTCGATTGCAACTAGGGCAAGAGAAAGGGGAGGTCTCAATCGCAACGAGGGCGAGAGAAAAGAATTAGTGTTAGTTGTTAGTCAAACTCGACAAGACATCGCATCTCGTGCCTACGTATCTCATCTGGACATGAGAATCAGGGCGACGTAGTTCCCCTACGCAGGGAAAAAAGGACTAGCCTAACCAGATAACAGAGGGAGACACAACACTAGGGAGACTACGACTCGAGCCTAGATGTTGTCATGCAAAGTCGTCCCTAAGTTAAGGTTTCTAGCTAACTGGCACAGGGAGCCAGCCTATCCTAAACATGACTTGCACAGGAAGCAAGCCACACCTAACCTAACTTGCACAGGAAGCAAGGGGTCTCGATTGCAACTAGGGCAAGAGAAAGGGGAGATCTCAATCACAACGAGGGTGAGAGAAAAGAATTAGTGTTAGTTGTTAGTCACACTCGACAAGACATCGCATCTCGTGCCTACGTATCTCATCTGGACATGAGAATCAGAGTTGCCGTAGTTCGGCTAAACTATTACTGTTGGTTTGTGTTTTTTAAGTGGACAACGTCACTGCACAATCTACCTGATGCTCGACCTTTGGAGACTTACTCACCTGTAGTAGAAGGAGTTAACGTATCCTTAAGAGGGGATGATGTTTGTTTGTGTTTTAGGAAAGCTCAAGCAAGAAAGGAAGTCCTATACGAAGGAACCGTGCTACCTTAATTGACATGCAAACGAGACTACGCGGAGTCTAACAAACCTAGGGGATACAATCACACCACACAAACATGTACAGCATAAAATAAACACACCAACAAGGGGGCTCAAACATGGGTTAGGTTTTAGTCGAGGGGTCATATCAACCTCAACAAACAAACCTCTGGAATGGGGTGAAGAGTGCTCTTAACCTTGCCATTGAGGGGCTAAGGTGAAGCAGATGAAAGGAGATGAGGGGTGTGCCTCATTGCTCTTATCCCTGGCCAGGGAGAGTTCAAAACAAGAATGTGTGGGTTCAGAAAGTGGGAACCCTTCTACACATTTGATACTGACTCAACTGTACAATTGTACAAGATCTTGGGTTTGTATCTGCAATGCATCAACACAGTGGTGTGAGCAAAGCAGATGACACACAGAATAGCAGGGGATAGGTTGCTTATCCCTTGGGTTCTGCCAATTGCCTCTTCACTTAGGAGGTCTTTGACTATGTACAAGGACAAGATTTAAACATACACAAACATTGCCTCTTAAGGAGGACTTCAGACAGTTGCCTGGCCAAGTAACAGGCCAGGTCTTCCAGACTACATGAAGATTAAGGGATATACCTCAATGCAAATTGCTTATACAAGCAAAGCAAAGCAAAAAGTTCACAAGGAACTAAGCAACTAAAAGCACCTGAAATAGTCAAGCAGATGTTAGTATGCAACTCAAATCAAAGCAAAAGGAGACAGACATTAACAGCTAATCAGAAGCATGTGTATGTGCAAGGCATAAGACTTAGGCATGTGAGCCAAGTCACCTACAAAACAAACAAGGTTAAACAATGATATTCAAGCAAACTCAATCAAAGATAATTGGCCTCATTGGTCATTTTGTTGGTCAACCTGAAAACACAAGCTCAAAAGTGAGTAACAGGACCACTAGGGCAAGCCTAGGGTCAAAAGAGAATGAAAAAGTCAAAACAGAAAAGGGCAAGCATTCAAAATCATGTTTAATCAATCAAGAAACAATTCCAATTGGGTTCATGTTCATATCATGCATCATCATCAATTCATAGGCAAAAGAAGTCAAAGCATGGCAAGTGAGAGCTCATAGAAGTCAACAGAAAGACTTGCATCAAAAGTCAACTCAAACATTTCCAAAAATTACCAAATAAATCATGATCAATCCTAACACATAGCATGGTAAGCATGTAAAATTTCATCACATTTGGGACAAGTGGAAGGCAGTTAATGAAAATCAGAAAATCAAAGCCATATTGAACATGCTTAATGAAGTCAACCAAACATGCATCAACTTAGAAAAATCATAAATCAGAGATGGTGTATGATAAATGAATGGGACTAAAACCATGGCAAAGATGAGGATGTCTAGTTATCTCATGCAAAATTTCATGTCCATCTAATAAAGTATGAGGATTTCACAAATGAAATGGCAACATGCATCACAATAAGTCAACATTTGACTAGACAGGGGAACAAAATCTCAAACAATTAGGAAAATGGCACAAACAATTCCACAAAAAATCACATACAAACTAGACACATAAGAGTAGGTTCATGCAAAAATTGAGGTCAATTGGAGGTCAAGAAGCATGGATACAAAAATCAGCAAATTGTACATCCATGGTGTGACACAAGTTGTCACACCCTACTTCAAAAATTCACAACTCTCAAACCACATAAGATGAATTCATTATCTTTACATCAAAATAAACATGGATGAGTGTAGATTAAGCACAAAAAATTTCAGATCTAATGGACAAAGCATCACAATTTCACAAAAGATTTGGCAAGATGTACAATATTTGGTCACATTCTACAAATCCTAATGCCATTTAAAATTCGATGATTATAAAAATCTGGAAAAATTATGATAAAAAAGTAGAGCTCATGATGAAGATGATCCAAAAATTCCCATGGGATTTGGAATTGAAATGGATAAGTTATGAATTTTACAAGTGAGCCATGCCAAATGAAATAAAATGAGGAATTAAATGAATTAATATTGAAATTAAATGGACCGAATGGCATATTTGTAATTATGAATGCCACTTAATCAAACGACGCCGTTTAGGCGCGGCCAGGGAAATAATTTGATTGGCTCCTGCTGAACAGGGCCATGCAACACGTTCAATTCTAGAATTCTGGGCAAAGCAATAGTGAATCTAGGGTTTTCTATCAACAGCAACAACATTCATCACCTTCAAATCGTGTTTTCACAAAAAATTCCCAGAAACCAAAATTGAATACACAGAAACGATCATCCAAGCATGGCAAACATAAATCCATTATCAATTTCCATTATAACACAGCATAGCCCATGAATCGAACAAAAGAAAATTCAACATCAAACTTGCTCAAGAACAAAAACTCCCAGAAATGAGTAATGAGCACACCAATAGGATCAGTAAACCACATACATGACAAATCCAAACATCATTTTCATGGAAACAAGTTATTGAGAGAGAATCGGACAAAACTTCATATGAACATTAATCTTTAAAACCAAATTACTCATCCAATACTTGACCATTTCATGTGATACAAAAATCATTGGAATCAGCATACTAAGATCTACACTAAGCATGGCAAAGTTTGGTGAAACTAGGGATTCGAAAACTAACCAATGTTGAAGCTCAGTGGAGATTTAGATGCTATTTGGTCAGTATAAGCTCGAACAGAAGAAGACTTAGCCTCCACAAGTTGAATGGTGAAGTAATCTTGGCTCAATGAAGCTTGGAAATACCTCAATCCAGATCTGCCATGGATGGTATGTTGGAACAACAGTTGGGCAAGAGCTCCTTACAATTGAAGAATGATGGCTGAAATGTGTTCACAAGGTTGCTTGGATGATGAAACAACACTAGCCAGGTCGTGGTCTTTTGAGAATTTTGGCAGATTTTGAAAAATGATCAAAATGAGGTTTGAGAGAATGAATGGATTTCTGAGTGTTTGATGGCTGCAGCTAGGGTTCACAATGACAGAAAATATGTTATATATGGTCTGTTTAACATCTCTTAATGCAATGCTAATCAAGTTTTGCTCAATTGACACCATTTGCTAATTTGCCAAGTTTGGTCCAAATGGAGGTATGATGGTAGTATGAGCTCGAAATGGGCCTTGCACAAGTCAGAAATGATGTTCTGAACTAATTCCAATTGGTCACTTGAATGGAAATTACTTATTTCAAAAAGTCAAAATTGCACCTCACTTGAAATTCAAACATGCTAGGTCCCAAAAGTGCCATTTTGATTGGCAATGTTTTAGCACATGAAATTTACATTTTTGGAAAGAGGAGGTAAAATGTGGTTTGTAGGAAAAAACCCCACCAAAATTGGCCAAATGGTTTGAGAGATATGGCCTTTTGAAGTTCAAGATTTTGTGAAAATGAATTGATCATATCTTGACAACCATACATGGGAATTGAGAGTTCTTGGACTTTTTGGAAATGGGAGAACAAGATCTTCAACTTTCATGTTGGGCAAAAATTCATTTGAAGCTTGTATCATGATGTAAGTTTGGGATCAAGAAGCTTCCATTTTTGGCAGTTAAAATTACAGGTCCAGTTTCTATTTTTGGAAATTTTCTGATTGGCTTCAAATTCTTCAATGATATTGTTTGCCATGATATATGAGGCCTATTGGGACATGAATAAGCTCTCTCAAACCAAATCCATCCATCAAAACCATAAAATCAACCACAGTTGACCAAGTTTGACTTTTCTAGGGTTTCTGACTGATTGTGCATGAACTGATGACCTCTGAGCATCCAATCTTTGACCTAAACACTTCAAATGGACCCCCAAGTCATGTGAACATGTTGGACCAAACCTAAGGCCCTGGCTCCTTGAGAAACACCCTTGCTTGCTTGGTTGACTGACCTCCTGATCAGTTTGACCTAATTTCTTGATTGGCTTGCACTTGAGGCAAACAGATCAATGCAATGCTATGCAGTGGACCATGTTATGTTATGACTTAATATGAGAATGTATGTACAATGATAGGTGCAAATTTGAGGTGCTACAGCTGCCCCTATTCAATCAGCTGGGAACCCGAATGGATGATAGCAGCGGCTGTCAGACTTTCAGGGTAAACAGGGATTGAATACCAAAGAACCGTAGAAATTTGCACCAACTGGATATAATACAAGAATGCCTGTCAGGATCGGCAAATGAACAGTCTTGAAAGAAAAATCCGTCTGGAACGGAAAAAAGAAATCGGCCTAAATACCGAAACAAAAACGTCGACCTGGATACCAAAATAAATGGTAACACAGGGATAACCATGGCCTGAGCGCCGCTCGTCAGTCTGAATACTGAGCATCGGTGTATGAGAGATTTGATGTCGATTTAAAATATCGGAAATTGGCCTGGACGCCACTTCGGTCTGAACACCGGAAAAAACATAAGTACATCGACCTGATCGTCGGAAACTTCTTCGGTCTGAATACCGGAAAAAACATAAGTACATCGACCTGATCGTCGGAAACTTCTTCGGTCTGAATACCGGAAAAAACATAAGTACATCGACCTGATCGTCGGAAACTTCTTCGGTCTGAATACCGGAAAAACATAAGTACATCGACCTGATCGTCGGAAACTTCTTCGGTCTGAATACCGGAAAAATTGGCCTGAGTGCCAAAGCGTGAATTGGTTTGTGTTCCAAAAAACTCAAAATCCTGAAGAGGGCTAGAAAAGCAGTCTTGTTAAAGGATGGACATTCGATTCCACAAGAAATACGAATCTTACTCGACTGGGGAGGACGACTTCGACCCAAGAGCGCATGAGACATATTATCTATAGCCGTCAGAACGTAGATAATAACCTCGCATGGAAGATTATCCATAACCGGGTTGTAGGTTGTTAAATGGATAAACAGCCGAAAACATCCTGAAGAGAGCGAAAGCAAACTTGTTAAAGGATGGACATTCGATTCCACAAGGAATACGAATCTTACACCGCTGGAGATAACAATCGAAAGATTGACCAAAGAGTGCATGAGATATATTATCTATAGCCGTCAGAACGTAGATAATAACCTCGCATGGAAGATTATCCATAACCGGGTTGTAGGTTGTTAAATGGACAAACAGCCGAAAACATCCTGAAGAGAGCGAAGGCAAACTTGTTAAAGGATGGACATTCGATTCCACAAGGAATACGAATCTTACTCAGCTGGAGATAACAATCGAAAGATTGACCAAAGAGTGCATGAGATATATTATCTATAGCCGTCAGAACGTAGATAATAACCTCGCATGGAAGATTATCCATAACCGGGTTGTAGGTTGTTAAATGAATAATCGACCGACATCATCCTGAAGAGAGCGAAGGCAAACTTGTTAAAGGATGGATATTCGATTCCACAAGGAATACGAATCTTACTCTGCTGGAGATAACAATCGAAAGATTGACCAAAGAGTGCATGAGATATATTATCTATAGCCGTCAAAACGTAGATAATACAGTCGCATGGAAGATTATCCATAACCGGGTTGTAGGTTGTTAAATGAATAATCGACCGAAAACATCCTGAAGAGAGCGAAGGCAAACTTGTTAAAGGATGAACATTCGATTCCACAAGGAATACGAATCTTACTCTGCTGGTGATAACAATCGAAAGATTGACCAAAGAGTGCATGAGATATATTATCTATAGCCGTCAAAACGTAGATAATACACTCGCATGGAAGATTATCCATAACCGGGTTGTAGGTTGTTAAATGAATAATCGACCGACATCATCCTGAAGAGAGCGAAGGCAAACTTGTTAAAGGATGGATATTCGATTCCACAAGGAATACGAATCTTACTCTGCTGGAGATAACAATCGAAAGATTGACCAAAGAGTGCATGAGATATATTATCTATAGCCGTCAAAACGTAGATAATACACTCGCATGGAAGATTATCCATAACCGGGTTGTAGGTTGTTAAATGAATAATCGACCGAAAACATCCTGAAGAGAGCGAAGGCAAACTTGTTAAAGGATGAACATTCGATTCCACAAGGAATACGAATCTTACTCTGCTGGTGATAACAATCGAAAGATTGACCAAAGAGTGCATGAGATATATTATCTATAGCCGTCAAAACGTAGATAATACACTCGCATGGAAGATTATCCATAACCGGGTTGTAGGTTGTTAAATGAATAATCGACCGACATCATCCTGAAGAGAGCGAAGGCAAACTTGTTAAAGGATGGATATTCGATTCCACAAGGAATACGAATCTTACTCTGCTGGAGATAACAATCGAAAGATTGACCAAAGAGTGCATGAGATATATTATCTATAGCCGTCAAAACGTAGATAATACACTCGCATGGAAGATTATCCATAACCGGGTTGTAGGTTGTTAAATGAATAATCGACCGAAAACATCCTGAAGAGAGCGAAGGCAAACTTGTTAAAGGATGAACATTCGATTCCACAAGGAATACGAATCTTACTCTGCTGGTGATAACAATCGAAAGATTGACCAAAGAGTGCATGAGATATATTATCTATAGCCGTCAAAACGTAGATAATACACTCGCATGGAAGATTATCCATAACCGGGTTGTAGGTTGTTAAATGAATAATCGACCGAAAAGAGAGGCATCCGAGTACCAGGACTAGGTATGCAAAAGATGACCAATCAAAAGAGGATAAAGTTGCTAACTCGGAGCAAATATCCAAAAGGACGGGAAAAACCCAATGGGGACAATACTGCTTGATCAAGGCAAGTATCCAAAGGGGAAAGAATATCAATATCGCAAACCGGATACTGATAACTGCAAAGAGGGGATTACATCTACCGGTTAGTAGGCAGAAAACCACGGAGAAGTAACCAGTCATCGATAGGATGAGCACACAGGGTTAACTCCAACAAGGGGATGAAAGTGGGATTTTACAACTACCAGCTAGTGGGTAGAAAACCACAAAGATAGGACTTACAGCTACCGGTTTGTAGGTAGAAGCCAACAAACCATATCCGCCAGGGGATGAAAATGGGATTTTACAACTACCGGTTTGTAGGTAGAAAACCACAAAGATAGGACTTACAACTACCGGTTTGTAGGTAGAAGCCAACAAATTCCGCTGAGGATAAGATGAATGAATGCCGGTTAGTGAGCGACTATTCATTTATGCCCCAGGGAAGCACAAGAGAAAGCCAATAGGAAGCCAATTCAGGATCGATCCAAAAAGGCAGACTGAGTCAAGACTCATCCTAATGAGGAAAGAACTCAATAGGAAACCCATCCCATTAGGGAGGGAACAGAAGCAACCATCATCCACGAGGAGGTATCTCAGTGGGGAAATGGCAGGAAAGGGCAGACACTTTCTGCTTAAGGGTTGGCTCTACATGGAGAGATCAGACACACCCACCTCTGCTAGGAAAATCTACTGGAGAGATCTGTATCACCAAATAGCAGGAGGTAACAATCAACAGATACCCGGCAACAGCTGCAACATGAGTATCTGAATGCTATGATTATGCATGTATGCATTATATCTAAAAAAATGTATGATGAATGCTGACAAACAGACATGCTCAAACCACAGGTCCGGGAATCAACCATCCGGAGAGAAACCCAAAGTCCTCATCCTGCAGGGGAGGAAGAGCCACAAGAGGCTTCCGGAGGGATCGTCAGTCGCAACCGGAGAACAGAGTGCAACATACAGGCGGATGCGCCACAACAACTGGTGCTGGAAATCAGGGATACCAAGAAGCAAACAGATCTCTGATGAGAAATACAAAAGCATTGATAAAACTCCTTACGCGAACAACTCCACTGAGGGATCTACCTGAGGGAATGCCGGATTACGGGGATGTCGATCCTCCAAAGACTGAACCTTCCAAGAAAAACACCCATGCTGGGGGGAGATGAAGACTGCTCTGCTGGAGAGGCGAAAGTTGAAGTCTTCAATAAACACTCTGCTAGGGGAGCTGCCCCACAATAATGTCCAAAACAGCAAACTTGCTGGGGATGCCCCACGATAGGGCTCAAACAGCACTCTATTGGGGATGCCCCACAATAGAGCTAACAGGGATTTGGAGGAAGAATCTGTACTGCCGGGAACATGAAGATGAACAACTTCAAACAACACTGCATCGGGCAACTTCACTGAGGAAAGACCATACGAGGTTCTGCAGGACAAAGATACAGTCATGCTCGAGATACGAACAATTGTCTTACCTGTTGGTAATCATACCACCCCCGGGAGAGCACTGTGGGTCTCCTAAGTATTCTTCCATCATTGTGAATGTTCACTTTGTTAAAGAACAATTTTTGTAAATTTTGTTTATTTTGAAAACAATGATACTTTATCAATTAAAACATGCAAAACATTTGTTGAGTTGAAACAAATAAGAGTGCAAATAATTGGATAAAAGCTCAAATTGATGTGATGGAATGGTAGTCTGCAAAGGGCGAGACTCCATAGATCTGTACAAGTTTGAAATCGGTGATATATATTGGAGAGGGCTACATTGAACATAATGACCTTTCCTCTACCATTCTGAATTTTCGATGTATTCAAAGCTTCAGTCGACGACGAATCGAGAATCCCTGACGGATGACAGATATAGAGCACAGTCTTGTCAAGATGCAGTTACTTGCCAAATCCCTAATTTTTGCCTAGATTGCCCCAGTGTGAGGTGATCAATCTAGCGAGATGCAAATTCTTTTTTCAATGTCTCTAACTTTTGCCTGGATCGCCCTTTCGGGTTTTCAATCCACCGAGACGCTCCTTTTTGCCTAAGTTGCCCTTTGGGGTGTTCGACTTAGCGAGCTGTTTTGCTTTTTTTTTCTTTTAGGCGAAGTATTTCTTGACTGCATCAGAATTCACAGGACGAGTGAACTTCTCCACCCATTGTTGTAAGTGTCAAAACATTGCCTGAAAAGGCTCTCTTGACAACAAATGGACGTTCATAGCTTGGAGTCCACTTGCCCCTGGACTCGGGCACGAAAGACAAGACTTTCTTGAGCACAAGGTCCCTCGGAACACACGAGACTTGACCTTCTTGTCGAATGCTTCTTCACTCTCTGCTGATATGACTGACCATGACACATGGCAGTTGATCTCTTCCTTTCGATCGAATTCAGCATCAGTCAACTTGGGACTTTGAGGGTGCTATTTTTCTTTTGTTTCTTTCTTTCTTTTTCTTTCTTTTGATTCTGATTTTGATTTTTTCTTATTTTGCACCCTCCTCTTTTTTGTTTGTTTTTTTTGATTAATTTTTTTTCTTTTTTTTTTAATGCCCCAGTTGGCTGTTCTGCTGATTCTCGAGATGCAGCTGAGTGATCTTCTTTTCTTGCTCAAGAAGTCGGGAAATCTCGTCAGGAATCCCTTCAACATCATCTTCTTCCGCTTCGAATACAGGGAATTCAAAATTGGGAGATGACGTCTGATCACTATGTTCAATGGGTTTGAGAAACAACCTGCATAAAGATTTTGAGTATAAAAAGCACTTTGAAAATCAAACAAGACAATCGTTATGCAGATGAAAAGATTGCTTTTATTCTTGTTTTTAGGGTTTTTTGTGATCACCAATTTCATGTAAAAAGCGAAAAGGGAAAACAAATGGAAAAACAAATGTTTAACACGAATTTATTTGAATGAAAATATCATTGCACAAAATGTTGCCAACAATGCCATCACTTCTCCTTTTGGCATGGGAGAAGGGTTTTTAAACAAAGTGATTATTACAAAGACTTATGAACAACTGTAGGAACGCCCACAGTGACCCAATTATGATAGATCCCACCGGGGATGACAACTGTCAGTATCTCTTGCATCAGCAGCTTCTGTTTTCTGAACAACCCTTCTGAAGAAAAGTCGGCGCCAGCCCAGGACTTGTTATCTTCAAGCTTGATTATCACGGGGACCTAAATCCTCCAAGATCAGAATACCTGACCTCACAAGGTCTTGAACCTTCATCTTCAACTGGAAACAACTATCCACGTCATGACCAGGAGCACCCGAGTGATACACACAATGCTGTTCAGGCCTATACCACCACCGAGGGTTGACAGGTACGGGCGGCGGGTCTCTGGGAGTAATCAAGTTCCGCTCTAACAGAGAGGGATACAGTTCGGCGTAGGACATAGGGATTGGATCAAAAATGATCTTCTTCCTCTCATTACTTGTACCAGCTTGATTATCAATGGGAAGCTGGTAAGCCTGCTGCTGAGGACGATGTTGTTGACGCTATTGCTGCTGAGCTGGTCTTCTCTGTTGTTGTTGAGTTTGAGTTGCTGGAATAGTCATAGCGGCAACTTGCCGATACTGTCCTCTGTTCGCACTCCTTCGACGGTGCACAGCATTTGTTTCACTTTCTCCCCTTTTGGGTGCCCCAGAGGATGGCTTCTTAGAATCGGAAGAACTTGAAGAACCAGGATGGCGAACCGGAGCGCGGGTTGCTCCAACATTAACAGTCTCTGCAGCAAGAGGCTGTTCACTGATTCTGATCCCCCTCAATTCATCACTCACGGCATAATCATTAATGAGAATAGTGACAGCAGCATTCTCATGAACGGGTACACCCACTGGTGAAGCACGGTGGACTGGTGGAATCACGGCTTCCAGTATCTGGGCTAAGGCACGCAGCTCCTCTTGCCCCTGAACGACCCCCTGCATCATGTTCATGAACTGGGCCATGTTCGCCCTCATCTCAGCTAGCTCAGCTTGAACCTGGTCCATACTCCTTTGTTAATTGAGTCTGGTCGCGGTGCGGACGGTGATCAACAATCCTGTCTCAGTCAAAACCCAAAGTGAGAAGTCACGTCCCCAAACATGTCTGTAATGCAAGGATGATATGTACATGATATGCGTATGATGCGAATGCTATTTTATCATGAATGATCCTGAAAAGGATATGCGTATGCGAGTTAACTTTTTTCATTTTCATGCATTACTATTTTTTTGAAAATAAACATGCTATGATGCAAATGATGCAACATGACTGGTCAGGCTGTGCGTCTCAAGGCACAGGGTCAAAGCTTTGGCTTGAATTCTGAACCACAACTCATCTGAAACCCAAAGTCAATCTGATCAACTGGCATCTGAAACCAATCTGAGGAACCAAATCACCATAAATCCGACTTGGGGAGTTCCGAAATAAACGGAACTGGAGATTACATCACTATCATCACAGGAACATCCACTGAGCGGATGACAGTCAAATCCTCTGAACAGGTACTCTCAATTCAACCCGGGGATCCGAAATAAACGGAACCCGCTGATAAACCACGGGCAGAACTCCGGCGTCCCAGAAATAAATGTCCATAATTCACAGTCACCATCAGTACCGAGAGTCACCAACTGTACCTGTTAAAATGATCATTCCCTCCCCACTCACGGGTGTCGTCTAGGCCAGGGTAAGGTCGAGAGAAACGCAGCATAAATAACCTTTCGCAGAATATCATCCTGTGCACACCCGATGTATGCACCGATAATATCCCACCAGGGTCTGAACTGCTCGTGATATCAATGTTCCGCTAAGTGGCGTACACCACCCGCTTCCCATGAATCACTCTATTCCTAGGTTTCCTAGATTTCACTCATAGCCTGGGTATTGGGCCTTTTACCTCGAGTAATCCCACCCCAACAGAGAAACACAGCCAGCACAGCAGATGAATATGAATGAATGCAAACATTAATGCAAACAATAAATGCAAACAGTAAATGCACATATATACAATGAATGCAATAAATAAAGCAGCGCAAAGCAACCAAAACCCTAACCTAGAGAGCGCTAGGAGAGACTCGCTTAGGGAAGAAGGACCAGCACAGGTCAACTTCTCTAAGTTCCCCAGCAGAGTCGCCAGCTGTCGCATCACGCGAAAAACCGGCGGGAAACAAGACACATCAGAGCCGCCACCGTGCGTTATTTATCCCAAAAGAGGGAAAGGAAACGCTCAGAGTAAACCTGGAAAGAACATGGTCTCGCGACCAAAGAGGATGGGTTCGGGAGTCGGTTATGCGAAGGGAAGGTATTAGCACCCCTACGCATCCGTCGTACTCGACGGGATCCGTGCACAATAGGAAGGAAAATGGTTGCTAAAACACTGCTCAAACACACACACACTGGCTGAAAGAGACACAAGAAAACAGACAAGACTGAAACTGACTCGGCAGGATATCGTATCCTGGGCCTACTTAGTCTATCAAGCATAGACATCAGAGTCGAAGTAGTTCGGACTGGGGAAACGACACATGCTCGCTAGGATGTCGCATCCTATGCATACGTATCTCCTTGGACGAAGGAGAATCAGAGCATTCGTAGCTCGGCTGACACGCACACAAACAAACACAGGCTAAGGCAAACGTGGAGCCTGAATGCCAATCACTGGACTTACATCAGCATCCGAACCAAAACGCACACACACTGGAATCCGAATGCCACTCGATGGACTTACATCAGCTTCCAAGCACACAACAACACAACAAGTTAATAGGGAGTCGGGGACTCGAGCCTATAACTGTCAAGCACACACTCAAACAAACAGACAACGAATTGCTAAGGAGTCAGGCACTCGAGCCTAGCAACTGTCAAACAACACACACAAAAAGAAAAAAGGCGCCCAGAGAGATCAGCTCATCTCCTGCCTACGTACCTCATCTGGTATGAGGATCAGGACGACGTAGTTCCCCTACGCAGGGAAAAAAGGACTAGCCTAACCAGATAACAGAGGGAGACACAACACTAGGGAGACTACGACTCGAGCCTAGATGTTGTCATGCAAAGTCGTCCCTAAGTTAAGGTTTCTAGCTAACTTGCACAGGAAGCAAGCCTATCCTAAACATGACTCACACAGGAAGCAAGCCACACCTAACCTAACTTGCATAGGAAGCAAGGGTCTCGATTGCAACTAGGGCAAGAGAAAGGGGAGGTCTCAATCGCAACGAGGGCGAGAGAAAAGAATTAGTGTTAGTTGTTAGTCAAACTCGACAAGACATCGCATCTCGTGCCTACGTATCTCATCTGGACATGAGAATCAGGGCGACGTAGTTCCCCTACGCAGGGAAAAAAGGACTAGCCTAACCAGATAACAGAGGGAGACACAACACTAGGGAGACTACGACTCGAGCCTAGATGTTGTCATGCAAAGTCGTCCCTAAGTTAAGGTTTCTAGCTAACTGGCACAGGGAGCCAGCCTATCCTAAACATGACTTGCACAGGAAGCAAGCCACACCTAACCTAACTTGCACAGGAAGCAAGGGGTCTCGATTGCAACTAGGGCAAGAGAAAGGGGAGATCTCAATCACAACGAGGGTGAGAGAAAAGAATTAGTGTTAGTTGTTAGTCAAACTCGACAAGACATCGCATCTCGTGCCTACGTATCTCATATGGACATGAGAATCAGAGTTGCCGTAGTTCGGCTAAACTATTACTGTTGGTTTGTGTTTTTTAAGTGGACAACGTCACTGCACAATCTACCTGATGCTCGACCTTTGGAGACTTACTCACCTGTAGTAGAAGGAGTTAACGTATCCTTAAGAGGGGATGATGTTTGGTTGTGTTTTAGGAAAGCTCAAGCAAGAAAGGAAGTCCTATACGAAGGAACCGTGCTACCTTAATTGACATGCAAACGAGACTACGCGGAGTCTAACAAACCTAGGGGATACAATCACACCACACAAACATGTACAGCATAAAATAAACACACCAACAAGGGGGCTCAAACATGGGTTAGGTTTTAGTCGAGGGGTCATATCAACCTCAACAAACAAACCTCTGGAATGGGGTGAAGAGTGCTCTTAACCTTGCCATTGAGGGGCTAAGGTGAAGCAGATGAAAGGAGATGAGGGGTGTGCCTCATTGCTCTTATCCCTGGCCAGGGAGAGTTCAAAACAAGAATGTGTGGGTTCAGAAATTGGGAACCCTTCTACACATTTGATACTGACTCAACTGTACAATTGTACAAGATCTTGGGTTTGTATCTGCAATGCATCAACACAGTGGTGTGAGCAAAGCAGATGACACACAGAATAGCAGGGGATAGGTTGCTTATCCCTTGGGTTCTGCCAATTGCCTCTTCACTTAGGAGGTCTTTGACTATGTACAAGGACAAGATTTAAACATACACAAACATTGCCTCTTAAGGAGGACTTCAGACAGTTGCCTGGCCAAGTAACAGGCCAGGTCTTCCAGACTACACGAAGATTAAGGGATATACCTCAATGCAAATTGCTTATACAAGCAAAGCAAAGCAAAAAGTTCACAAGGAACTAAGCAACTAAAAGCACCTGAAATAGTCAAGCAGATGTTAGTATGCAACTCAAATCAAAGCAAAAGGAGACAGACATTAACAGCTAATCAGAAGCATGTGTATGTGCAAGGCACAAGACTTAGGCATGTGAGCCAAGTCACCTACAAAACAAACAAGGTTAAACAATGATATTCAAGCAAACTCAATCAAAGATAATTGACCTCATTGGTCATTTTGTTGGTCAACCTGAAAACACAAGCTCAAAAGTGAGTAACAGGACCACTAGGGCAAGCCTAGGGTCAAAAGAGAATGAAAAAGTCAAAACAGAAAAGGGCAAGCATTCAAAATCATGTTTAATCAATCAAGAAACAATTCCAATTGGGTTCATGTTCATATCATGCATCATCATCAATTCATAGGCAAAAGAAGTCAAAGCATGGCAAGTGAGAGCTCATAGAAGTCAACAGAAAGACTTGCATCAAAAGTCAACTCAAACATTTCCAAAAATTACCAAATAAATCATGATCAATCCTAACACATAGCATGGTAAGCATGTAAAATTTCATCACATTTGGGACAAGTGGAAGGCAGTCAATGAAAATCAGAAAATCAAAGCCATATTGAACATGCTTAATGAAGTCAACCAAACATGCATCAACTTAGAAAAATCATAAATCAAAGATGGTGTATGATAAATGAATGGGACTAAAACCATGGCAAAGATGAGGATGTCTAGTTATCTCATGCAAAATTTCATGTCCATCTAATAAAGTATGAGGATTTCACAAATGAAATGGCAACATGCATCACAATAAGTCAACATTTGACTAGACAGGGGAACAAAATCTCAAACAATTAGGAAAATGGCACAAACAATTCCACAAAAAATCACATACAAACTAGACACATAAGAGTAGGTTCATGCAAAAATTGAGGTCAATTGGAGGTCAAGAAGCATGGATACAAAAATCAGCAAATTGTACATCCATGGTGTGACACAAGTTGTCACACCCTACTTCAAAAATTCACAACTCTCAAACCACATAAGATGAATTCATTATCTTTACATCAAAATAAACATGGATGAGTGTAGATTAAGCACAAAAAATTTCAGATCTAATGGACAAAGCATCACAATTTCACAAAAGATTTGGCAAGATGTACAATATTTGGTCACATTCTACAAATCCTAATGCCATTTAAAATTCGATGATTATAAAAATCTGGAAAAATTATGATAAAAAAGTAGAGCTCATGATGAAGATGATCCAAAAATTCCCATGGGATTTGGAATTGAAATGGATAAGTTATGAATTTTACAAGTGAGCCATGCCAAATGAAATAAAATGAGGAATTAAATGAATTAATATTGAAATTAAATGGACCGAATGGCATATTTGTAATTATGAATGCCACTTAATCAAACGACGCCGTTTAGGCGCGGCCAGGGAAATAATTTGATTGGCTCTTGCTGAACAGGGCCATGCAACACGTTCAATTCTAGAATTCTGGGCAAAGCAATAGTGAATCTAGGGTTTTCTATCAACAGCAACAACATTCATCACCTTCAAATCGTGTTTTCACAAAAAATTCCCAGAAACCAAAATTGAATACACAGAAACGATCATCCAAGCATGGCAAACATAAATCCATTATCAATTTCCATTATAACACAGCATAGCCCATGAATCGAACAAAAGAAAATTCAACATCAAACTTGCTCAAGAACAAAAACTCCCAGAAATGAGTAATGAGCACACCAATAGGATCAGTAAACCACATACATGACAAATCCAAACATCATTTTCATGGAAACAAGTTATTGAGAGAGAATCGGACAAAACTTCATATGAACATTAATCTTTAAAACCAAATTACTCATCCAATACTTGACCATTTCATGTGATACAAAAATCATTGGAATCAGCATACTAAGATCTACACTAAGCATGGCAAAGTTTGGTGAAACTAGGGATTCGAAAACTAACCAATGTTGAAGCTCAGTGGAGATTTAGATGCTATTTGGTCAGTATAAGCTCGAACAGAAGAAGACTTAGCCTCCACAAGTTGAATGGTGAAGTAATCTTGGCTCAATGAAGCTTGGAAATACCTCAATCCAGATCTGCCATGGATGGTATGTTGGAACAACAGTTGGGCAAGAGCTCCTTACAGTTGAAGAATGATGGCTGAAATGTGTTCACAAGGTTGCTTGGATGATGAAACAACACTAGCCAGGTCGTGGTCTTTTGAGAATTTTGGCAGATTTTGAAAAATGATCAAAATGAGGTTTGAGAGAATGAATGGATTTCTGAGTGTTTGATGGCTGCAGCTAGGGTTCACAATGACAGAAAATATGTTATATATGGTCTGTTTAACATCTCTTAATGCAATGCTAATCAAGTTTTGCTCAATTGACACCATTTGCTAATTTGCCAAGTTTGGTCCAAATGGAGGTATGATGGTAGTATGAGCTCGAAATGGGCCTTGCACAAGTCAGAAATGATGTTCTGAACTAATTCCAATTGGTCACTTGAATGGAAATTACTTATTTCAAAAAGTCAAAATTGCACCTCACTTGAAATTCAAACATGCTAGGTCCCAAAAGTGCCATTTTGATTGGCAATGTTTTAGCACATGAAATTTACATTTTTGGAAAGAGGAGGTAAAATTTGGTTTGTAGGAAAAAACCCCACCAAAATTGGCCAAATGGTTTGAGAGATATGGCCTTTTGAAGTTCAAGATTTTGTGAAAATGAATTGATCATATCTTGACAACCATACATGGGAATTGAGAGTTCTTGGACTTTTTGGAAATGGGAGAACAAGATCTTCAACTTTCATGTTGGGCAAAAATTCATTTGAAGCTTGTATCATGATGTAAGTTTGGGATCAAGAAGCTTCCATTTTTGGCAGTTAAAATTACAGGTCCAGTTTCTATTTTTGGAAATTTTCTGATTGGCTTCAAATTCTTCAATGATATTGTTTGCCATGATATATGAGGCCTATTGGGACATGAATAAGCTCTCTCAAACCAAATCCATCCATCAAAACCATAAAATCAACCACAGTTGACCAAGTTTGACTTTTCTAGGGTTTCTGACTGATTGTGCATGAACTGATGACCTCTGAGCATCCAATCTTTGACCTAAACACTTCAAATGGACCCCCAAGTCATGTGAACATGTTGGACCAAACCTAAGGCCCTGGCTCCTTGAGAAACACCCTTGCTTGCTTGGTTGACTGACCTCCTGATCAGTTTGACCTAATTTCTTGATTGGCTTGCACTTGAGGCAAACAGATCAATGCAATGCTATGCAGTGGACCATGTTATGTTATGACCTAATATGAGAATGTATGTACAATGATAGGTGCAAATTTGAGGTGCTACAGCAGGTGGTAGCCAGATTTCTGAAAAGAGATATCCTCTGCAAATACGGAGTTCCGAGCGGATCATTACTGATAATGGTTCGAATCTCAATAACAAAATGATGGCAGAGCTTTGCCGGGACTTCAAAATCGAGCATCACAATTCTTCTCCTTACAGGCCAAAGATGAATGGCGCTGTTGAGGAAGCTAACAAGAATATTAAGAAGATTGTGCAAAAGATGGTGGTAACATACAAGGACTGGCATGAGATGTTACCGTTTGCATTACATGGGTATCGAACTTCGATTAGAACATCCACCGGGGCAACACCTTATCAGCTTGTATATGGCATGGAAGCAGTTCTTCCGGTTGAAGTCGAAATTCCTTCTTTGCGGGTCCTGATGGATGTTAAGCTGGACGAAGCAGAATGGGTCCGTTCTCGATACAACCAGCTGAGCCTAGTTGAGGAAAAGAGACTAGCAGCTATATGCCATGGCCAACTATATCAGAGACGAATGAAGAGAGCATTTGATCAGAAAGTGCGCCCTCGGGAGTACCAAGTCGGTGAATTGGTACTCAAAAGAATTCTTCCTCCCAACACAGATCACAGGGGCAAATGGACACCGAACTATGAGGGTCCATACGTGGTTAAAAGGGTTTTCTCTGGCGGAGCTTTGATGCTAACAACCATGGATGGCGAAGAATTCCCATCCCCTGTCAACTCAGACGCAGTTAAAAAATACTTCGCATAATTGACCCGCTGGACAAAAGAAAAAGAGTCCAGGCAAAAATGGGCATCCCCCCCAAAAAAAAAGTGTACACCCGGTGAGTCGAAAACCCGAAAGGGCGGCTCAGGCAAAAAAGGGTATCCCGGTGGATTAAAAACCCAAAAGGGCGGTCCACGCAAAAGAGGGAGTAAGCGAATGACTGCGATCTAAGTTCATCCGTGTTATATCACCGTTTCATTCAATCCGGCAATCTTCGAAGGTTAAAGATCGACTAATCATCCACTTCAGAAAGCAAGATGAGCAGAGCGTCTTGAGGTCATACGAGCCATAGCAGAGTCGAAACTCAGTGGGACCCCGTATCCACATTGCCATTAGGATAGTTTCTTTTGTTCAATTTATAGCGATCGCCTCTTTTCAGGGATCAGCTTCCTGATGTACTCGCCTATTCCTGACACAAATTTTTCAACCAATAAAAATCGAATAATTCAGTTAAAGAGCCTTTTTATTTTTCATTTATCAGTTTGTTTGCAAAAGATGTCTAAATTCTTGATTAAACATATTGCATCTGAACATAATGGTGGCTTTTGCAGATGATTTGCACAGGAAAACATTTAAAATTGCTTTGAATGTACTTAATCCCGGACGGTGAATTCAAACCGAGTAATTCCCCCCGGGACATACGTGTGTGATTGCAGGTCACAAGAACCGGATGCCAAGTCGTGAATCCTCATCCCCAAGCGGTTGACAAAGTCTCTCCTCGGCAGAGAATGTCCCCAGTAGAGTTGCACCTTGTATCCCTAGCAACAGCGGAGTAGTTGCATACCCAACGGACAAGAGGGTGGTGTTCCCAGTGTTCACCTCATTCCCCAGCAGATTATTTTTAACAGATTTGTTTGGATCCTCAGCCTGAGGACGATTAGCAAGTTCATATCCCCAGCAAGGTCAACTCTCCAGAAAAAAGGCCAATTTATTTTCGGTGGCTCCCCGGTCCCGGCAGACGGATCATCCCCCACAGAGCATTCAAGGATTGATACAGCGATCTGTTCCCTACCGGAGTTTGCTTTCCCATGCAGATTTCTTTTTGCACCATGCATAACATTTGCATTTGCATGCATATCAAGCATACACATAAGCTGATAAACAGGTTCTTCAAAAGCAGACTGAAGAATTGTTTTACAACCAAAGTCATGAGATTCAGCCAGAGGATCAAGTGTGTGATCCAGCAGGAGGGTCATTTCGAAGATTCAGCCTGAGAATCGTTTTCCAATGAGCCAGCCTAAGGTTCAATTTGAAGATTCAGCCAGAGAGTCGCCTACAAGCGTTATTTTCCCAGCAAGCCAGCCAGAGGGATAGATTGACAATTCAACAGAAAATCAACCTACAAGAGGATCCAGCCCGCGGATCGCAATTTAGAAAACAAAAGTCTAATTGAAGGGCCGTTACGACATGTTCTAGCCTAAAGAATATGTACGAAGCCCAAAAAGTGGAACATTCTCGAAGCTGCATATCTAACATGAAGATTGGGTGTAGATTTCGAAAGAGGGTCAACCACCGCACGCCTCAGATGCGGGATCCTGATGATGGGAATTTATCATCAAAACAACCCGGATCTAGCCAGAAGATCGAAGTCAGGTCTAGCCCGAAGACCGAAAATAGATTCATCCAGAGAATCGAAACAAAGAAGATCTAGCCAGAAGATCGAAGTAGATCTAGTCAGAAGATCGAAGTCAGGTCTAGCCCGAAGACCGAAAATAGATTCAGCCAGAGAATCGAAACAAAGAAGATCTAGCCAGAAGATCGAAGTAGATCTAGCCAGAAGATCGAAGTCAGGTCTAGCCCGAAGACCGAAAATAGATTCAGCCAGAGAATCGAAACAAAGAAGTTCTAGCCAGAAGATCGAAGTAGATCTAGCCAGAAGATTGAAGTCATGTCTAGCCAGAAGACAAAATCGTATCCAGCCCGAGGATCAAAATTAATATCCAACCAGAGTACTAAATTGAGTATAGATTCAGCCAAAGGATCGAAACTCCAGATTAACTCAGAAGACTGATTCAGATTCGGCCAGAGGATCGAAAAAAATAAAATAATAAACAGCGCGGTGTATTTCAACATTTTTGTGGTGTTCTCAGAGCGCAAAATTTCGGTCTGTCTTTGGTATTCAATCACAGCTCACCCTGTTGGTCTGATAAGCTGTTCGGTTTCATCCTGCTCGGGTTAGTTGATGATTGAATAGGGGCAGCTGTAACACCCCAAAATTTTCCCTCCTCATTCATGCATTCATTTTTTTTAACATTTCATATTGCATTTCATCATGTCAATCAGAATCAGATCCAAGAAGCTTCAACATCATCCAAGACACTTTGTGGGTCCTATCCGGGTAATGAGTCAACACAAGGGAAAGACTTGAGATACTTCCAACAGGTTCAAACGGGGCCTATTCATCATTCAAAACGCAAATTTGAAGGAGCAAAAATCTGTTCATGAGCTGTCATGCTCGCTAGGCGAGAAGAATGGTTCGCCTAGCGAATATGAACTGTCATGCTCGCTAAGCGAGCAGATCCTTCGCTAGGCGAAGCCCACGTGTTTTGAGAAAAAATAACAGAAAGTCATGGGCTTGAGTTGCCCTCATTTGAGCCCACCAAGCCACGAAAATCAGGTTATAAGTCCAGAATTCCATTGAGCCAAACCCTATTTTATCCCTATTTTACCCTGGCAGAAGGGAAAAGCTAACAGAATTCAGAGCAGCCTCCAAACAACTCTGAAAAGTTCACTCTGACTCACACATGTTTTCACCTCCGTCTCACGCAAACCCTAAACATTGCTTTGCAAACCCGGCCGTGCCATTCGATCTTAATCGAACCCTCTAATCAGGTTTGCCCTTATTCCCATTACTCTATGCTTTCAATTTGAATTCTCTGAATGTATGAGGTATCGTTAGGTTTTGCCTACGGGTTTAGATATGCATGAATGTATAAAACAATACTTTGAATGTTTAATCACTTAATTTCTGAAATGGAGACCACGGAGTTTGGGGTTTCTGAGATCGTACTATTATCCATGAAGAACCTAAAACCCGAAGGCGCTCGCTAGCACCTCGCTAGGCGAGCACGCAACGAAGCTTCGCTAAGCTTTTGCTTAGTGAAGCAGCAGCGATCGCGACAACAGTTGTTTTTTCGGTTTGCTTTAATCTGTTTTGTGTTCGTCATGGCATTGTCTTCTCCTGATTCCATCCTGTTACTCTAACGTGTTTGTTGAGTTTTTGTGAGGGCTCACATGACTTTAGAAGAAATGGCTTACTTGGTATTCCACTTTATTTGTGGGATACCACCTGGAGGTTTATTCTGATTACCTGTGCTGACTTGCTTTCTTTGATGGTGCTAGCTTGAGAGATCACCGGGTTTCTTGCTTCTTTAGTTGTTATTGCTTCGGATTTTTATCCATGGGGTAGATCTCTTGATCCCTTTTACATCTTTCCCGCATTTTACCGCTTTCTTAGCTAGAAGACCTCAACAAGAGGCAATGTTTTCTTTTGTTTGTTTACTTTTGTGCCCAAAGACCTCCGAGAAGAGGCACCAGTGCTAAAGACCTCCATGAAGAGGCAATTGACGGATAAAAGGGATTAGTAGTCAATCCCCCATTATTCAGTGCGTCGTTCTTTAAGATCACACTACGTGTCGATGCTTCAGAACAAAAGCCCAAGATCTTTTGTCCGGTCAGTCAGTGGAGAGGGTTCCACCTTTCTGAATCCCCATTTTTTGTCATGAGCTCACCCTGTCCAGGGTTAAGAGCTACGAGGTCTTACCCTCATTACCCTTTTGATCTGTTCACCCTAACGTTCAATGTCAGTGGTTAAAAGCCCATTTGATTACCTTTCCATGGCTTGTGTGTCGAGGTTGATATGACCCCTCTTGACTAAAGCCCTACCCATGTATGTTTGAACCCCTTGTTGGCGTGTTTACTTTATGCATGTTTATTTTTTATGGTGTGATCGTCTCCCCATAGGATTGCTAGGCTTCGTATAGTCTCTCGTTTGCATGTCAATTAAGGTAGCACGGTTCCTTCGTCTAGGACTTCCTTTTTGCATGAGCATCCCTAAAACACAAACAAACTCATTGATTTTTCTTTTCCTAAGAACACGTTTACTCCTTCTACTACAGGCGAGTAAGTCTCCAAAGGTCGAGCATCCAGTAGATTGCGTAGTAACGTCGTTCGTCTAAAGCAAACCCCTAGTTAGCCGAACTACGGCTTGCTCTGATTCTCATTCCATATGAGATACGTAGGCATAAGACGCGATGTCTTAACGAGCACACTCCTCTTTAACCCCTAGGTAGCCGAGCTACGAAGACTCTGATTCTCATATTCCGATGAGATACGTATGCAGTGGATGCGACATCTGCGCGAGTCATTTTCTTTTGACCCCTCTTTTAGTAAATAGTACATTAGATAAACCCCCACCCTTTAGACGAGAACAACAAGAGTGGATCTCGTAGAGTACTACGGATGCGTAGGGGTGCTAATACCTTCCCTTCGCATAACCGACTCCCGAACCTAAGATTTGGTTGCGAGACCTTGTCTTTTCCTTTCCGTTTTCCAGGTTTACTTCGAGTGTTTCCTTTCCCCTCCTTTGGGATAAATAACGCACGGTGGCGACTCTTCTGTCTTTCTTTCTTTTTTCGCCAGTTGTATTTTTCGCAAGTTGCGACAATAGGCACAAGCTGATAATTGGAAAAAGTGAAGCAACGGTAGAGAGGACCATACAACTGAACCAACACACTCAAGAGTCCTTCCACTACAATAGTAGACAACACAGATAGAAGCTTCGCATGACGTTGCTTGAAGTCCAAGGGATCTAATACAAAAGATGATAACTTCCTTAGCTCTTTCAAGTCGGGACATCTGAAACTGTACTTCTTAGTGTTCCTTCATCCACAATCCATGGTCTGAAAGTATTTGCAAATAAAACCTCAATTCCTTGAAGTCATTTATCATGTGATGAATGTCATGATGCGCATGAATGCATGAATGAAAAAATCACAAACAAGGGATCACACATAAGGCAAACAAACAAAGGTCAAAGGATAAATCAAGTCATTGTCAAGATCAATCATCCATTTTGGTGGATTATGGTTTTCACCTTATCAATGTAACACCCCTTTTTCTACCCCAAAATACTTAACATATAATCAGAGTAAATAAGCACGCATATAAACAAAAGGGCGTCACATCGACGTTTTCAAAAACTAAAAGCTTTCAAAAACCAACAACATTCATCATCAATATACAATACACCTGGTCATTTAAAATAACACATTTCAATTATCATGAATATTCAAGAATATGCGTTCGCAGCGGAAAATAATGAATACTCATGTATTTCATAAAATGATCCATGTCCCATACCATGATCATCTCTCAATAATCTCCTCAAGATAAAATAAAACCATATCCAAAATATTTAGCACTATGGCATCTCAAACAGCAATTGCAATCAAACATGTTCACAAGTAATAACATAATACGTATCCAAATAAGATATGAGTTCAATACTACTAATATACCCCGTGTTACATGACCAGAGCATTGACTCACTACCTAGTCTCCAAACTAGAATACGGAAGCTCTCCGGCTAAATCTCGAATGAGCTACCTTCCACTTACTTCAGCAATACTACTCCTGAGTATCTGCGCGATGCCCATGTAAAGGCAACATTCAAACAAAAAAGGTGAGAATTCAAATCATTATGAAGAAGTATAATAAAGCACAATGATTAAATCAACAATTAAAGAAATTCATCACACTTCATATAACCATGTAAATAATATTAACCAACATTTATTTCACATGATTCAAACATCCATCAAAACTCAAGGAGTATAATATTAAAATCCAATACTATATTCCCAAATATACACACAACTACAATTATCACGTAATCACCTATTTTACCAAGTTATGTATCCAAGCATCACCAAATTCAATTACCATATCTCATACACACATCACAATCACATCAACGCATACATTCATTTTTCACATAACTCTAATGTGACTCAATGCAAGACATGTGACTTTATGCATGTGGTACCTCAATGTGAACCCAACGTTTCACCGCTTTTCGATTCAATATCTAGAATCCAAGCCACGCTTCCGATCTGGACAAGATCAAAGCCACTACGCCTATTTCCAATTAAGGATCAACGTCTGCTACGCCTATTTCCATTCAAGGATCAACGTCTAATACCATGTGAACCCACAGTTTCACCGCTTCCACTATGAAGCCGACCATTGCATGAATGAATGTACAAATACCAATACATATTCAATTAAGTTCATCTCTACCATCTTAATATTCCACATATCACCATAATTCAACTCTATGAATTATCCACCAATGGTACATATACACATTCATAACAATATATCATTCATAAATATAGGCTAATTATCCAATACGCACACTTAGATTTCATTCCAAAACGAATGCAACATTTAAAATCTTATTTTTTTCACTTTTCAAACAGTGGTAACCGGTTAACGCTCGGTGGGTAACCGGTTAAAACAAAACAGAGCAAGTAACCGGTTAACGCCCGGTGGGTAACCGGTTAACGTAAAACAAAATCAACTTCCTGTGCAGATTTTCAAGCAAGTAACCGGTTAACATAAAACAGAATGCAGAATTTTCTGCGTTTTTCATCGTTGGAGGACTTTCGGACCTCCGATTTCAATTCCGTAAAAAGCCAAACGTTCAGAAAATTATGACTCATACAATACTCTAAGTATATAACATTAATTTATAGTTTTAACACAATCAAATCACCACAAATCGAGAATATTCATCAAGACCTAACAATTCCAAAACCATGCAATTTAAGGATTTCAACCTAAACATATTTCTACCCATTGCCCCAATTATACTAACCCATAAGAATAAGGATTCTCCCCTTACCTCTTCAATTTTCTAGAAACCCTAGCTCCTCTCTTGTTCTTCCCCTCTTCTCCTTACTTTTCCTCTTCTCTTTCTCTATTGTTGTCAAATGATTAAATGAATCCTAATTCTCACTCTCCTCACCTCTTATATACTAGTATTCTGTTTGGGCTTAAAGCATGATACCTCTAATTTAATTAATAGGCCCAATAAGACCTAATATTATAATATCTCTATTTAATTCAAATAAATCAAACCAACTCAATATACACACCAAAATAATTAATTCCATTATTCATTATATCTCATATCAATTAAATAATTAATTAACACACCAAATTAATTAATATAATTGATTATTATACTACCTAACAACCAATTAATTAATTAACACTCAGAATAAATAAAATAAAATATAGTAATACTAACATAAGAAATAATTACTAAAATAGGGTTGTTACAACTCTCCCCCACTTAAAAAATTTTCGGCCTCGAAAATACCTCAAACGAACAACTCCGGATACGATTCCTTCATCTTATCCTCGAGTTCCCAAGTAATATTGCTATTGGCGACTCCGCCCCATATCACTTTCACCAAAGCAATCTCCTTACCACGAAGCCTCTTCACTTCTCGATCTTCAATTTGCATAGGTGATGTATCAATCGTCAAATTATCCCGCACTTGAACATCATCTAATGGAACAACATGCGATGGATCCGCAATATACTTCCTCAATTGAGACACATGGAACACATCATGAAGATTAGAAAGTGATGGTGGTAATGCAATCCGATATGCCACTTCACCTTCCCTCTCGGAAATCTGATAAGGACCAATGAAACGCGGCGTCAACTTACGCGACTTCAAAGCTCTACCAACAACCGTTATTGGCGTAACTCGAAGAAACACATGCTCATCTTTCTCAAACTCAAGAGCTTTCCTCCTCTTATCATGACAACTCTTTTGACGACTCTGAGAAGCCCTCATCTTCTCTTGAATCATCTTAATCTTATCCGTAGTCTCTTGAATCAACTCGGGTCCAACCATAGCACTCTCTCCCGATTCGTACCAACACAAAGGAGTTCTACACCTTCTACCATAAAGAGCCTCAAAAGGTGCCATTCCAATACTCAAATGGAAATTGTTGTTATACGTAAACTCGATCAAAGGCAAGAAACTATCCCAATTTCCTCCTTGTTCCAAAACACAAGACCTCAAAAGATCTTCAAGCGACTGAATAGTCCTCTCCGTTTGACCATTAGTTTGCGGATGATATGCCGAACTCAAACGCAACTTTGTATCCAAAGCACTTTGCAAACCTTCCCAAAATCTCGAAGTGAACCTCAGATCTCTATCCAAAATAATGCTCGACGGAATACCATGTAAACACACAATCCTTTCGATGTACAACTTAGCAAGTCTCTCCATCGAATAATCCATCCTCACCGGAATAAAATGAGCACATTTCGTCAACCTGTCCACAACGACCCAAATCGCCTCACAATTAATCGATGTTCTCGGCAAACCCGAAACAAAATCCATAGAGATACTATCCCACTTCCATTCGGGAATAGATAACGGTTGCATCAAACCAGACGGCTTTTGATGTTCAATCTTTGACTTTTGACAAGTCAAACATGAATACACAAATTCCGCTACATCCTTCTTCATACCTTGTCACCAAAACATCTTCCTCAAGTCTTGATACATTTTAGTAGCACCAGGATGAATACTCAGACTACTTCTATGCCCTTCCTCGAGAATCTTTTTCTCAAACCCGCAACATCCGGAACACAAACTCGATCACGACACCTCAAGATACCATTCTCATCAATCCGAAAGTCACCACCTTTTCCTTGATTAATCAATGTCGTAACATCGACTAATTTCAAATCTGACTTCTGACCTTCTCTAATCTCGTCAAGAATGTCACACATAAGCTTCAACATACCAAGTTTAACACACGAAGGCGTCGCTTCACAAACCAAACTCAAATCTCTAAATTGCTCCAACAATTCAAACTCTCGAATCATCAACATAGACATGTGCAATGACTTCCTACTCAATGCATCGGCTACAACATTCGCCTTTTCAGGATGATAATTCAAACCAAAATCATAATCTTTCAAGAATTCCAACCATCTTCTTTGCCTCATATTCAATTCTTTCTGATCGAACAAGTACTTCAAACCCTTGTGATCACTAAACACATCAAAATCACGATCCAAACAAATAATGTCTCCAAAGCTTCAACACAAACACAACGACGGCCAACTCTAAATCATGTGTCGGATAATTCCTCTCATGAACTTTAAGTTGCCTTGAAGCATAAGCTACCACTTGCCCTTTTTGCATCAAAACACCTCCCAAACCCAACAAAGAAGCATCACAATACACAACGAAAGTTTCTAACGGATCCAGTAAAATCAAAATAGGAGCCATAGTCAATCTTCTCTTAAGCTCTTGAAAATTCGCTTCACACTGCAAAGTCCAAATGAAAGCTTGACCTTTCCTAGTCAACTGCGTCAATGGTAACGACAACTTAGAAAATCCTTCAATGAACTTCCTATAATAACCAGCCAAACCAAGGAAACTTCTAATCTCAACAACAGACTTAGGAGCTTCCCACTGAGATACAACTTCAATCTTCGTAGGATCCACAGAAATACCACCACTCAAAATCACATGTCCAAGAAAACTTACTTCACTCAACAAAAACTCACATTTAGAGAGTTTAGCAAACAACTTCCTCTCTTTCAACACCGATAACACAACCTTCAAATGCTCGACATGATCCTCTTTACTCTTGGAATAAATCAATATATCATCGATGAACACAACAACAAACTTATCTAGATAATCATGAAAAATTCTATTCATATACTCCATAAATACACCAGGTGCATTAGTCACACCAAAAGGCATCACGGGGTACTCGTAGTGACCATACCTTGTCCGAAAAGCAGTCTTTTGAATATCCTCAGCCTTTACACAAATCTGATGATACCCAGACCTCAAATCAATCTTGCTAAACACACAAGCTCCAACCAGCTGATCCATCAGATCGTCAATCCTCGGAAGTGGATACTTATTCTTAATCGTCACTTTTTTCAGTTGTCTATAATCAACACATAATCTCATAGAACCTTCTTTCTTCTTGACCAACAGAACAGGTGCACCCCACGGCGACACACTAGGACGAATAAACCTCTTCTCAAGTAAGTCTTCAAGTTGACCCTTCAACTCTTTCAACTCAGAAGCAGACATTCTATAGGGAGCCGTCGATACAAGACTAGTTCCAGGAACTAAATCAATCGAAAACTCAACCTCACGTTCCGGTGGTAAATCACTTATATCTTCAGGAAATACCTCCGCAAACTCACAAACTATTGGCAATTCTTCAATCGTCCTCTTCTCACGAATCTCTAAAGTTGCCAACAACATAAACAACTCGGCACCACCTTGCACCGATTCATCCACTTGCTTAGCAGACACAAACTAATCTTCCTTCGCACCAACCTCAGGAAAAATAACCGTCTTCTCAAAACAGTTGATACACACCCGATTAAATTCTAACCAATTCATACCCAAAATCACGTCAAGTTGCTCTAAAGGAAGACAAACTAAATCAATTCCAAAATCCCTACCAAAGATAATCAACGGACACTTCAGACACACATAGGAAGTGGAAACAGAACCCATAACAGGTGTATCAATAACCATACTTCTAAGCATATCAGATAATATAAGATTCAGTCTCTTAGCACAATCCAAAGAAATGAAAGAATGTGTTGCACCGGTATCAATAATGGCAGTCAAAGGTGTACCATTAATAAAGCACGTACCTTGGATTAGTTTATCATCGGTAGTGGCCTCCGCACCAGACAATGCAAACACCTTTCCCTTCGCTTGCTCCTTCTTTGGCTTATCACATTTGGTACTAATGTGACCTTTCTCACCATAATTGAAACAAGTCACGCTCGAACCAACTCCACAATTGTTTGCTCTGTGACCACTCTTGCCACACTTGAAACACGTCGCAGAATCCTTACTACAATCAACAACATGATGACCTTCAACGCCACAGTTGAAACACTTAAGTGGAGTGGAAGATCCTCCCCCACTTGGCTTCTTTCCAAAACCAACTTGTCTCCTCTTGTCAGCATACAGTTTCCCACGATCCTGGTTTTTCCCCTTCAAACTCTTGTAGAAAGAGGCACTTTCCCTACTATCCTCATGATAAATCCGACTCTTGTTAACCAACTCCGCAAAACGAGTAATCTGTTGGTACCCAATGACCTTCTTGATATCATGTCTCAAGCCATTCACGAACTTCAAGCATTTAGATCTCTCAGCATTAACAGTATTGTAATGAGGACAATACTTGATAAGCTCCTGAAATCTAGTAACATATTCAGCAACAGTACCATTTCCTTGCTTCAATTCAAGGAACTCCACCTCTTTCTTCCCACGACAATCTTCTGGAAAATAGTTCTCCAAGAAGACATCACAGAAAAGAGCCCAAGTAACCTCAATGTTGTCTTCTTCAAACCTCTGAAGAGTGTTATTCCACCAATCTTCAGCTTCCTTCTCAAGCATATGAGTACCCTAACGACTATTGACCAACTGGTCGACCATGCTCTGATACCACTATTGTAACACCCCTTTTTCTACCCCAAAATACTTAACATATAATCAGAGTAAATACGCACGCATATAAATAAAAGGGCGTCACATTGACGTTTTCAAAAACTAAAAGCTTTCAAAAACCAACAACTTTCATCATCAATATACAATACACCTGGTCATTTAAAATAACACATTTCAATTATCATGAATATTCAAGAATATGCGTTCGCAGCGGAAAATAATGAATACTCATGTATTTCATAAAATGATCCATGTCCCATACCATGATCATCTCTCAATAATCTCCTCAAGATAAAATAAAACCATATCCAAAATATTTAGCACTATGGCATCTCAAACAGCAATTGCAATCAAACATGTTCACAAGTAATAACATAATACGTATCCAAATAAGATATGAGTTCAATTCTACTAATATACCCCGTGTTACATGACCAGAGCATTGACTCACTACCTAGTCTCCAAACTAGAATACGGAAGCTCTCCGGCTAAATCTCGAATGAGCTACCTTCCACTTACTTCAGCAATACTACTCCTGAGTATCTGCGCGATGCCCATATAAAGGCAACATTCAAACAAAAAAGGTGAGAATTCAAATCATTATGAAGAAGTATAATAAAGCACAATGATTAAATCAACAATTAAAGAAATTCATCACACTTCATATAACCATGTAAATAATATTAACCAACATTTATTTCACATGATTCAAACATCCATCAAAACTCAAGGAGTATAATATTAAAATCCAATACTATATTCCCAAATATACACACAACTACAATTATCACGTAATCACCTATTTTACCAAGTTATGTATCCAAGCATCACCAAATTCAATTACCATATCTCATACACACATCACAATCACATCAACGCATACATTCAATTTTCACATAACTCTAATGTGACTCAATGCAAGACATGTGACTTTATGCATGCGGTACCTCAATGTGAACCCAACGTTTCACCGCTTTCCGTTTCAATATCTAGAATCCAAACCACGCTTCCGATCTGGACAAGATCAAAGCCACTACGCCTATTTCCAATTAAGGATCAACGTCTGCTACGCCTATTTCCATTCAAGGATCAACGTCTAATACCATGTGAACCCATAGTTTCACCGCTTCCATTATGAAGCCGACCATACCATGAATGAATGTACAAATACCAATACATATGCAATTAAGATCATCTCTACCATCTTAATATTCCACATATCACCATAATTCAAATCTATGAATTATCCACCAATGGTACATATACACATTCATAACAATATATCATTCACAAATATAGGCTAATTATTAAATACGCACACTTAGATTTCATTCCAAAACGAATACAGCATTTAAAATCTCAAATTTTCACTTTTCAAACAGTGGTAACCGGTTAACGCTCGGTGGGTAACCGGTTAACCCAAAACAGAGCAAGTAACCGGTTAACGCTCGGTGGGTAACCGGTTAACGTAAAACAGAATCAACTTCCTGCGCATATTTTCAAGCAAGTAATCGGTTAACGCTCGGTGGGTAACCGGTTAACATAAAACAGAATGCAAAATATTCTGCATTTTTCATCGTTGGAGGACTTTCAGACCTCCGATTTCGATTCCGTAAAAAGCCAAACATTCAAAAAATTATGACTCATACAATACTCTAAGTATATAACATTAATTTACAGTTTTAACACAATCAAATCACCACAAATCGAGAATATTCATCAAGACCTAACAATTCCAAAACCATGCAATTTAAGGATTTCAACCTAAACATATTTCTACCCATTGCCCCAATTATACTAACCCATAATAATAAGGATTCTCCCCTTACCTCTTCAATTTTCTAGAAACCCTAACTCCTCTCTTGTTCTTCCCCTCTTCTCCTTACTTTTCCTCTTCTCTTTCTCTATTGTTGTCAAATGATCAAATGAATCCTAATTCTCACTCTCCTCACCTCTTATATACTAGTATTCTATTTGGGCTTAAAGCATGATACCTCTAATTTAATTAATAGGCCCAATAAGACCCTATATTATAATATCTCTATTTAATTCAAATGAATCAAACAACCTCAATATACACACCAAGTTAATTAATTCCATTATTCATTATATCTCATATCAACTAAATAATTAATTAACACACCAAATTAATTAATATAATTGATTATTATACTACCTAACAACCAATTAATTAATTAACACTCCAAATAAATAAAATAAAATATAGTAATACTAACATAAGAAATAATTACTAAAATTGGGTTGTTCCAATCAACACCCAACTTCCATTGATATTGACAAGACTTGATTGGATCAACCAAGAATCAAGGGTTTTTTGTGAGTCACGAGCATGGAGTCGGGTTAAGAACCATCCTAAAGGAGTGTACTAAGGATAAAAACCTGTAGATCATGTTCTAAAAAGTTCCGAGAGTCTCAATTCTATCTATTGGATATTACAGGTTAGGACGGCTGACTCATCAACCCATAATATTCTCAAGAGAAACTCGTTTGAGTGTAGTATCGCGTAACAACTGTTCTCAAGTCTACACTTGAACAGTCTCCGCATTACGTCCTAAATAGGCCAAGTTGGGTTAAATGTTCTACGGTCCTCAACTTCTCGGACCCCAAATTAGAGAAAGTAATTCCTAACCACAAATAACTTGTGTGACATTAATAGCTCCAAAAGGGTCTCCACTTAGTAGATGGGTCTCAAGCTAACCTTTTAAGGACTACTCCACACAAGTCAAACATGACTATACCATCCTTCTATCTTAATTGCACTCAAGTTTGCGTTAGAACTTATCTCACCACTCAGAGATCACAAAGCATAACAAGCAGATTATATCATACAAACAAATATACAAACATCAAATATACAATTATATACACATAAAAAATTAGGGTAAACCCACGGAAGACTACTACCAAGCAGAGTCGCCACTTAATTTTTGTAGCGGTAAATTCATGATCATTAAGCTATGGATAAACTTAACGTCAATAAAACCAGAGTCGCCACCGCGTTTTTATTGTTTACAATGGAAAAGGGAAAAGTACAAATAAAATCCAAAGACAAGAAGTTTTCAAATTAAAACTAGTAAAATTCCAGAGATTACAGGTAAAGGGGTTGGTTACACAGAGAGAAGGTGTTAGCATCCAAAGTGTCATAGATACTCCTATGGAGCCCTTTTTATGTGTGTATGTGTTTTGGTATAAAAATGATGTTTGCAATAGAGTATGGGGATGAGAAAAGAATTCATTAATTATATTTTTATGTTTTACAAGACCTTCGGACTTGTGCCTACGTACCAACATAAAATGAGGGATCAAAACCACGTAGTTCGTGGTATCAACTTCAAAGTGAGCTGATTGCTTTTAACAAAATTTTAAGTTTAAAAGAGGCACAAAAGGCCTACAAGAGTTTGAATGAGTGTTAGTTCTTTTTGTCTTTTGAAATTTTAAGTCAATATGATTAGATTCATTTACAAATTTGACTAAGGAAAAGAGTTTGAAAATGCAATGGCATATGTCCAAAGTTTCTAATTTGCAATAAAGTCTAAGTTTAGAAATCACAAGCAAATAATATTTTAAAAGGAGTGAGAGATTGGAAATTAAAGAAGTGGGAGGAGATGAAGAGACTAATCCTAAGCAAAATTTCTAAAAGTTAAGAGTTGAAAAGATTTGACCAATGGGATGCAATCCAATAGACAATAATGTTGTATAGAAACCCAAATTTCCCTTGGACTTTAGGATCAAGAAATATCAATACACAAATAGCAAGATGAAGAGCAAGGCATCAAATAAAGATAGCCACATCCAAGCAAGTAACTTCATAGTCTTCTTCATAATCTCCCATGTATCAAATGACATACTCATTAAATGGCTCAGAATAAGGCATTAGACACACGTTCAAAATAACATTTGCATCAAGACAATGTAGCAGATGAAGTCAAAAGGGATCTCAATACTTGCATCAAATGAAAGTTTACTTCACAAGCACTTGGTTTCAGAAATTTTGGCATTAGCCAAGTCCTTTTGCATAGGGAATGTTGCCTAGTCCTAAGTCCAAGTATGAGATCAAATCCAACAGTCCACAGAAATCTCTTTTAGAGTTTTTGTTGTTATTATGTACATTAAGGTCAAAAGACCACAAATACAAACAAAATACACAAACAAGTATATACAATCACAATACAATCACAAGATATGGCTCAAGTGAGCAAAGTGAAAATGGCATTAAAATAAACAAGTTAAATGGTATGAATAATGGAAAATGATAAAAGACTTGAATTTAAAGTGCATAAAAGTAAATGGCTTGAAATTAAAAGTTAGTCAAAATGTTAGTTGATTAGAAGTTAGTATTGTTTTTGCTTTTTATTGTTTAAGTCATCCTTTGGAGAACACTCAACCCTCTATTCACATGCATGGATCCTTGAACCAAGACATCTTCCAAAGGAAGGAAAAAAGGCCAAGTTTCCACACAATACCATGAAAAGGAGGGGGAAGGGGCTTACAATCTCACTTACTAGAAAGTCATGCTTTTGGGTCAAAATTTAGCGCTATGTTAAGCAATCGTGATTGGACTTAAGTATAAGTCACAACTATCTGAGGCCGCACAATAGAAATTTTAGTGTTAATGCATGTTATAAATATGGTATAATGAATCACACTCCTAAAACATACCATACTTAAAAGAAAATGGCAAAAGGGTGGACCTAATCTCATCCATACTTGTATTGGTTTATGAACCAATTAGCCTTAGGATATAGAGATGTCATTGGTCAATGGAATGGATGAGATAGAATGGGATTAAAGATGAAGAGGAAGGGGAAATGAAACAAACACAAATTGGTCATGGGAGGAATTTTATCAAATTAAAATCATTCAATCATTTTGGAAGATGAAATGTACATTTCATCAATCCTCTAAATCCAATGATTTTAATCCAACAAAAGTCAAATCAACCTTGACCAAGGCCCAAACAACATAGTCAAACTCAACAAGTCAACAAAAATAGCTCAACATAATTTATTCACAATTACACAATTAAAAATCAATTAAACATACATTAAATTAAATTATGGTTGATCAAAAACCTAAACCCTCTTCGAAACACCAAATAAATGGCCAAGAGATTTATCATAGGTCAAACAAGGTCAAAGGACCTTGGAGAAAAAAATTCATAATTTTTGGAAACTTAAAAGTATTTTTAAACAATTAAAAATATGCACAAAAACAATTAAATCATGAAAAATATTAATATTGATCCAAAGAAATTTTAATTCAGAAAATGAAAGAAACATATTTGAAATTTTTGGGTGAAAGTCCCATATTTTTTGGATCAATATTAAAATTAATATGAATTAATGAAAAATAAGGAAATTAAAATGAAAATCAGAAATTACAAAAAAACGTGGACCATCTGATCTCCCTCATTAATTGAGGTGGCAAATCAGATGGATCAGAGAGCGCTATCCATGTGTTCCCTAGTCAAATGTCCTACACGGGTGGTAATCACTTTAGACACTCAGGATTAAAACAATTTAAAAGGATCACGTGGTTCAGAAGCGTGCCAACACATCGCCGGAGCCAGAGCTCTGGTCTGCTTCTCCAATGGACCTCACCGAACTGGTCCACCTTCAACCATCACCAAAATAAAAAAGGAGGACATGAATTTAAGGCAAAAAAATGCTCAAGAGATCGAATCTGGCCTCGATTTTGTCTAACTCCAAGTATATAGAAAGATACAGGGAGTTGAATTTTGAGGATCATGATATGAGTTGCTTCGATTTGACCTCAAAGCAACTCAATCTTCTTGCCTACTTTGGTAGGACTTCAGACAACCAAAAATCAACAAGAATAATGGAGAATTGAGTGAGAATCGAAGAGATGAAAAATTCTGAAAATCACCTTCACTGCAGCTTCAAATTGACATGATCTTGCTCTCAATTATGCTTGGCCTTACTTCAGATGCTTGATGAAGTGGAAATGGATCAAGTAAAGGGATGTACTCTTGGAGTTTCAATCTCAAAAATAGTGGGAGATTCAAACTCGATTTTCAAAGAAAATCTTTAAGCTGATCCTTTGAATGTGAGGGTTTAGGGTTGCTGATTCAAAGCTTGCGCGCCAGGGTCCTTAATTCTGAGCAAGAGGACTTCTATTTATATCCAAGGAGATTGATAAATGCACACTTCCATTTTCTGCCAAAGTTGGAAATCTCACTTGCATGCTTGCATGGGCGTGTGATAGGCCCATAAAATGATGAACTTAGGTCCAAAATTGTGTGTAAGCAATGCTGAAATCATGTGGAAAGGCCATGCATTCGTGTATGAAAAGTGAACTTCAAATCTTCCAAATTGTCCTTCAACTTTATGCCATGCGCAAGTCATTCATTCTTTGTCCAAATGAGATGAATTTGGACTTTTTGGAAAGTTTAGATCAAAAGGAACAACTTTCATGTTGAACACTTTTCATTTGAAGCTTGGATCATGATAAAGTTTGAGGTGGAAGTTTGGAAAATCAAACATATCAAAAAAAATCTAAGTACCAAGCCATATGTTCACTTCTTCCACCTTGGATAACTTTTTCTATGGACTTCAAATGAGAAAGGTTCCTTCATCAAAGTTGTAGATATTCCAAACCCTTTAAATTAGGTCACAAATTTCACCTCATTTGGATTTAGCATGAAGGAGTTATGCATTTTAGAAGTTGAGGAAAATCACTTGTTCAATGGTATTTGCCCAAAATGACCTATAATGTTTCCTCTTATCACATGTATTTTCAAGTTGAATTTTCACTTTATCCAAACATAAAGGTTTAAGTAGACATGTTGAATTTGATCATGCAACTTAAATGGCTTTCATCTCATAAAAATTTAGTAAGTTATGTCCTTGGGAAGTTGACCTCCAAATTAGGGTTTAGACAAAATGACCTATAATCTTTCACCATAAAAAATGACTTTCCAAGCAAAAATAGATCTAGACCTCAACATGAAAGTTGTTTAGAATGTCATTTAGGGTAACTTTTATCTTGTAATAATTTTCATATGACAAAAATTTTAGGAGATAGGGTCTAAGGAACCCCAATTTTGATCAGTTAACTTCCTCTGGTCAACCACCATGAACCAACTTGCTATCTTGATACTCTCTTGACTTTTGGGACTCATGGAGGATCATATATGCATAAGATGATGAAATGTAGAGTATCACTTGAAATATTTGATCAATTGGTGAAGAAACTTGTTGAAGAAGTCACAAAAGATACCTAGATGAATTAGGGTTTCCAAGGCAAACCAACTCCAAACTCTTGATGATTTCTTGATCAAAATAACATGTGAAGATCATGGGGATCCATATATGATACTTAGAGTCAATGTAGACCAATTATTGACTGAGATCCTTGCAATGAGGGTCTTAAACCCTAGATATGAGCTTGATAGATCAAAGGTGAGCATGTGCACTACCTACAAAAGAGTTACACTATACAATGACATATTTTTGGTATTTTGGTTAGTAAAAATAAAGAAAAATGAAATATGATACAATCAAATGGTGCTTGGTGATCTCTCTAAATGCAAACCCAATGAATGAGGGGTAAGGAGGATGCCAATGTGTGATCCCAATGCTAATGGATATGATGAGAATAGCATGAGGGATCTTAGGGTCAAAATTGGGGTCTTACAGTACCTTCAATCAGAGAACGTAGTGTGTGAATTTTAGATGAACCTCAAATCGAGCATGCTATTGACAAAATGAATATCATGAAAATTAGTTGTTGTATTTAAAAACTTTGATTCAAAGAGACTTTCAAAAAGTATTATGACTTTAATGTGAAAAGACAACTTCAAAGTGATAATAATATTTTGAATAAGTTTAATGAAAAAATAATGAAACTAACCATATAAACAGCAAGTCCAATTTCGAAATGTATTTTGTTGGTCATAGTTGAAATGCAACTATATGGTTGGACTTGTACGTTTTGTTGATAGACAAGTCTGAAAATTATCCAGCTATTTGCCAAAATATAATGATGTAGACATATCCTTTATAGATGTAGATAATAATAATGGATCTTTATATAACATAGGAAAGCATATAGCTGAAAGAGGTAGTACAACTGTGCTATTGCTATAAACATGTCACCTTAAAACCATCAGTCAAGAAAACATGCTATGTAGCAATGACTGCAGTAGAAATTTTCACCATGACAACAATGCATTTTCTGAATGAAAGTAATATATTAAAATAATAGACCAATAAAGAAGATAGGTAGTATAGTGTAGCAACACTTGATACGTAAACAACTATAACGTGTTTAAGAAGGAATAACAAATAGATTATATTATATTCATTATATATCATTGTAATTGTAATGTCCCACTTTGTCAGTGTATTGCTACAATAGTTGTGCATCTTCGTAACTGATAAAACATATAAGATCAAGTGTGGAAAAGATTTCACTGTAAAACTAAACAACAAAATTAGTACTTTTGGATAAAGTTAGCATGAACTATATAAGTTAGCATGAAAACGAATGGTAAACCTTCTAATTTGGAACTGATACAATCCTTGTTCAAATTGTGACTATTATATGTAGTTAATAAGTGTTACCTTAATTATAGTGGTGAGACTTATTTTCAGGTGAAAATATTTTTATTGCATATAACAACTACACCTATATACTCGACAGTTAGAACTACAACACTAAATGATTATAACCAGATTTATTTTAAGCATGGTGTGTTGATGGACATAGCACCGGAAAACATGAATTATTTTTATCAACTTCAGTTAACGTATCAATGTATAGAAAGACAAAATAATTTGATAAATGATAGATTTCATTTGGCAAAAAAAGAAAAGTCATACCAAGTGAAATAAAGATTAATTGTTATAAGACATCCTTGATGGAAGTTCTAAATTAAACATGTCCATTAGAATAAGATAAGGTTACAAATTAACCATGCACCATATCCAAATGCTAGATCTGACAACATGAAGTAAAAAAATTAATTAAGTAGATAAAGTTGTGAAGGTTATGTATGGGTCCTATTTAACAAGAAAGGTTTGCATTACATCAAAATTGAAGCTTGTTGTACAAAAAAATGTGACAAAGGTAGCAGTTTCATTTTCTCTTGGCATGTTTGCCACTCTTGGCAGACTTTGTTCCAGATAGCTTTGGGGACAACATAGTCGAACTTCCTAGCTCCTCAAAATAACTTTCTTGGGACAACCTCTTACACGGGGTTTTGCTTGAATTAACATCGTCACTCGAGTTTTGAGAAGCAGTCATGTTAGACTGATTATGCTAAAAAAATTAGTTTGATATATTAGGAACGTAAATGGATTACTTAAAAAAAAAAGATTAAATGTGATATGAGTTATCAACAAACTTACTATGGGAACCCGAGTAGGAGTGACAAAGTCTTTGTCGGGAAGATCTATGTTAGAATCAATTTCGGTTGCTTTGATAATTGGAGAACTCACCATCTTTTTTGAAGTTTGCTGCATCAGAAAAAAATGGTAAGGACTAAAGTTTAAATCCAGTCATTGAAGTCAAGAATTAACCGTTTATAAAATAAAGTAATACCCCATGTTGAACCATGGTATCTTTGATCATTTGGATGATTTGTTTATCCTCTGAAAGCTTGACAATAGAAGATTGCTAAAAGTCTGGTTGGTACTTCACACAAAAACCGAATTCTTTGCCCAATAGATTATCTAGGTGTGCGGAATAGACTTGTGGATGGTCTTCATTGGTCTACCGATATTATTGGCAATAAATATCAGTGCAGAATATCAAAGCAGAATTATTGGCAATAAATATCAGTGCATAATTTTACTATAGGAAACATGTACTGTTGAATCAAAATATTCAATAGTAAATCATAATTTCCCAATAGAAAACTTCGGTGCAAAATAAGTGAAACAAAATATATCAATGATAGTTGCAGAATAACTTTCTTATTGTAGATTAAATGCATAACATACGCAGCATAGCCTGAGCATTGTATGGTCATTATAGTATCATTTAAAAAACTAACTTCTAAGTCTTTATCATAGAACAATCATAGTTATATGTTGAAAAAATGTAGAAAATTCATCTCGTAGAGTAAGTCATAGTTGGCCAAAATAAAATTGCATTATACAATCAGTGTAATGAAGAATCATTGATAAATGTCCAACATATATCTCTCAAATAACGAATAAGTGGTTTGAATAACCAGAATATTGAAAATTAAGTATTTTGCAGCATAGTCTGATCATTTTGTGGTCATTACACTATCATTGATAAGACAAACTTTGAAGAGTAAATTGTAGTCGACCAAAATAAAATTAAGTTGCAGACTCAGTGTATTGAAGTATCAGTCATAAGAAATAGACCATTCAATATTATTTGTGCTATGATTGAAAAATATAATTGTAGAATAATGATATATATAGCAGGATCAAATTTACTAAATTATGCAGCATAGCCTAAAAAAGTGGTATTGTACGTACCTTTTTCATTACTTCTCGTAAATCATGTGCAGATAAACCAACATACTGAATACACTCCTTGTCCCAAAACAAAACAAAATCTTGCCTTCATACTCAACCTCTATTTCAATTTTATACCTAGTTAAGTATGTATGTATAGAGGTAAAGTTATTCATGAAATATATAATTGTAGTTTGATTTAATTGAAACTAAAGTTTGATGATCTTACTTAGTGATGGGAGCAACTTTGTTTTCACAACAGGTACATATGAAAGGCACCCCCGGAGACTTATTAGTCCTCTTACAAGCTGGAAATTGCTCATAGTACCAACCAAACCGACTTGATTTGAACCTCTTAGTGGTTCTAAATGTGTTGCAAAAAGTTGACTATAAAGTAGCGTGATTAGAATATATATACGTATTACATATGCAGTTGAAAAGAAATTAGTGGAAGAGCATAAAACAAATAGACAATAGACATTACATGTTGAAGAGAATTTATGTCCCCAATAGTTTTGACGTCATTGGTATATGAGAATGAATGGTCTTCAGACGCTCCCTAAGATGCAGAACTTTGAGATAGTTGTTATGAAAGAATATTGGAGTGACCATTGTCTCCTAATCTATAAAAAAATAAAGCACTATATAGAATGAAAGTTGTGACAGGTTTATGAAATAAAATTAGTGCATAAGATTAACATACTTTTCTTTGAATGATGTGACCTATGGATGATCATAATCAATAAACAGTTTTGATCCAATGCAAGCATTAGAAATATAGATCTTTCCAGTGGCTGCGCCAAAGGAAAAAACCAGAAATTAAAACCATACAAAAGTTTAACATGCTTAAGGAAGAAAACAAACTTATAATATGAAGGCATACTTGAATTTTTTTGGCACATAACATGAGTGATAATGATGGTTTTGGGCCCCCCTGTTGTATTTTCATATGTGTGTGCCATAAATTGGTTGGCATATGTTTCCCATAATTTAAGATCAAGTTCTCTTCCACTTCAAATAAAATAGATACAAAAACTTAATGAACTAACTATAGAGAAATGAAACATGTTAAGCATTACAAGGTAGTGCTAAGACAATAATATCTCATCTGATAAAAGAATGTTGACGCATGCCTTTCGTCCACCCCTTGCAACTTGAGTCTTCAGTACTTGGTGGAGTACACCAATAACATCTGCATATCATTCAAAGGTATGATAAAGTCATTGCAAATTGAAAAAATTGAGGAATACATTACAAAATAAGGTTGATTAATGTACCGTATAAGCGGTTCACTTCAAAGTTCCCATGCAAGAAATCAACAATGGGTTTTAAATGGAACTGGTGCATTTGTATTTCCGGCATGTCTAACATGGTTACGGTGGTTCCTCTATGAAGAAATAGCTCCAACGGGCTATCACAGATTTTAAAAGCAAGATCATTGACAAGAGGGTCGCCATTATAAACCATATAGGTTTATTGTTCTTGTAGTTTGTTTCCACATCTCGAAATCCCGGTTCCGGATGACGACAAGGATTTTGTCCCCCTATTAGTTAATAAGAAACTTAGAATGGATATTCAGTGCAATGTTATTTCAATACGGCTGGGACAACAACAATGCATACCTTGGAATCTTGGATAACGCCTTCAAAGTGTTGTTGTCCATTCTGCTCCTTAACTATCCACAAATCAACCACGCGAATGGCGAGTTTCCAGACATTTTTATCTACCCTCAAATCACAAATCATAATAGGTGGTCTTGACATGGTGTGATGTTGTTCTGAAAAAACACATAATGCAAAAATAAGTAACTGGACATGCAGCTGAAAACGTTGGAATAGGTTGGAAAAACAATTTTGAAACATATAATGATGATTGTAGCTTATCATAGGTTGGAAAACCAGTTCTGAAACATTATAAAGTTGAGTGGGTTGTATTTGCAAAATTTCATTGCAGAATTCTTAATGTCGCCATTGTTGTTCAACCATCAAAGAAACCAAAGAAGAAAAGCAGTGTAACTATTTTTAAAAGAACAATAAACTTCAATGAAATTTTGTAGCTTTCACATTAAAAGGGAGAGTCAGAATGTGAAGAACATCATTCAAGTCTTCTACAACAAATTTTACTCCTAAATCTTACAACGTTCATGTCTATTTGAAGAACAAAATATAATATGCAGATTCTACATAACAGAAGTTTCAGTAAAGTCTGAGTAAATGAGCATCAGAAATCAACATTAGACAACTATGAACACTTCAAATCTTTCACATTTTTAAGAAAGAAGAATCATCAAGCAACATTACAAACTTAAGCAGAGTAAGAATATGAAACAATACAAATTTTAGTAGAAAGTTTGTATCTTTGACACAAACATTCAATTTGAAAAAGGGATAAATGTAAATCATATAGACTAACATAAATCTACAAACAAAAAAACTTATAATGAAAAACACATATACAATAAGACAATAAAAGGTTAAAACACATATCAAACAATACAAACTTTAGCAGAAAGACTGTAGCTTTCACACAAACACTGCATTTGAAAAACTATGAACAGGTTGGAAACATGATGTACCATAAATCAGTGATTACCTTCAAATGTGTAGCTCGAAATATGAATGAGTAGAGTGGATTAGATTGTTTTCTGAAACTTTGTTCTTAAGGTTTTCTTTGTTGTTGGAGGAATCGAGGAGAGAGGAAGTAGTATTACAAATGTGAAGAAAAGAGAGGGAAGATTGATAAAAGAGAAAGAAGTGAAAAACGGACTAATAGGAAAGAAGAAAGAAATAGACCAATAGAAAAGTGAAATCTGGCATCAAAAAGTTTTGTAGTTGAATCTATAAAATGGAATATATTATTTACTAAAAAGTCTTTTCATTAGGCATAATATTTTGTGTTAGTAAAGGGTAAATTTGGGTGATTGGTTCCATGTTTTAGGAATGGGTAGGTAGTTGATGTTATATATATATATATATATATATATATATATATATATATATATATATATATATATATATATATATATATATATATATATATATATATATATATATATATATATATATATATATATATATATATATATATATATATATATATATATATATATATATATATATATATATATATATATATGTATGTATTATTGTGAATTTGGTGTAAAATGTTGATTTGGTTGTTTTTGGATACAGATTGTTATTACGATCTGTAACCAAATGGGATTTGGGAAAATCCCATTTGATTACTATTTGTTGAATCGATAAGTTTTTCGATTGAAATTTTGGTGACCGAATGGGATTTGTGGAAAATCCCTTTCCTGTATGATGAAATTGGTGGTTTTGGAATATTGTAAATATTTGTTAATTTTAGAAAAATGTTCTTTTTGGAAAAGTATAAAAAACATTGGCAGTGCAAAATTATTTTTCTATAAATAATCATTTTACCATAAGAAAAACATTTTTTTAAACATCACTTTTTTCCCTAAAAATATCTTTTTTTATGTCAAAAATTGATTTCTTTTAGATCGGACTCGCATGGCGGTACGGAAAAGTCGAAAATTCCAGAAAAAGTATGAAATTGTATGGAAAATTCGAATATTTGTAAAAATTAGACAATTGTATGGAATAGACGAAAATCTAAATCGCGAAAAAAATAATCGAAAAAATAGAAATCGACTATCGACCGACGATGACGGAATCGCATGGCGGCGGTGTTCCGGAGCAGTTCGGCGATTTTGGGAGTTTTTTGACATTTTCAGTTGTTTTTTACATTTTTCGAATTTTGAGGTCTTTTCCTTGACTTTCGAGTAATATTGAAGATAAATTGCATTACTTTGAGAATAACTCCCCTTTATGAATAAAATAAAATATCTATAATTTTTATTATAAAAAAAAATTGATGATATTTTGGAGTGATGAAATTGAAATACTATGGAAAATGGTGATTATTTTTGGAGACCTTTCATTGGTGATATATAGTTCATACTCACAATCTAATCTTGGTGAATAACTTTTGGTGATTTATGTTGGTTTTGGGTGAATTATATTGTATGACTATGAGCATTTCCATGCAGGCTTATACATTGAAGTTAAGAGGGACTTTAGTTCATTTTGGTGGCCTCGGATCTATTTGGTGGGATCGTTGGTCTAATTGAGAGACTAGAGACAGGTCTCAGATCTATTTGATGGGGATCGTCGATTTAGATGAGGGACCGAAGACCGTGGAAGAAATCAATAACATACCTCTGATATCCATAAAAACTTGGTACCACATGTTAGAAGTAATTCATTATTCAGAATCTTGTATTAGACAAAAGCAGTAGTTATAAGCTGTTTCAGAAGGTCTAGTGTTCAGAAGCTATAGGTTTCAGAAACCTTACTCAGCGTAGCTTAGAAGTTTCCTACTCAGAACTGGCTTAGCTTCCGAGTTTTAGAATTTGTTGTTTTGCTTACATGGCAGTTTGACTTGTGTATTTAAGCAACTCTTATAATCGTTTTTTAAAGAGAATATAACAACAAAATTTTCTTCCACCATTTTTGAGAGTTTGTTATAACCTTTTTCTATCTCTATCTCTCTTCTTCCATCTTCATCTCCATCTTCAACCTTGTGAACCAACAATTGATAAAATCTTGGTGAGAAACTTTGTCAGAACAAACAATCATTGAGAAGGTATTGAGATCTCTTACTCCTAAATTTAATTTCATTGTTGTAGTAATTGAACATTCTAAAGACCTAAGTACCTCTGAAAGAGAGGTAGAGTAGGCTCTGAAGGCGTCTTCTGGGAAGAAGAGTCAGAAGCAATCTTGGTTAGAAGCCAAGCAGAGACATGGTGGTGGTTTTCAGAAGTCAGAAGCCTCCAATTCTGATGAGAAGAAACAACCGAATGGAAAGGAAAAGTTTGACAAGAAGAAGGTTTAATGCTACTATTGTAAGAAGTTTCGCCATTTTGCTGCTGACTATTGGTCAAACATGGAAAGGAAATCAGAAGAAGCAAATATAGTCAGAGGAGATTATGATGATGAACCAGTTTTATTAATTACTTATGATGGTGCATATTTGATAGACCGGTGATATATGGACACTACCTGCTCAAATCATATAATTGGAAACAAACAATGACTGGTTGATTTTGACTCTAGAAAGAGGACAACGATCAGATGTGCTGATGATAAATACCTCAATGTTGAAGTATGGGAAATTTTAAAGTCAAGGTGAAGAATGATAAAACTGTTCTGATTAAGGATGTTTGATATGTTCCTAGCATGAAGAGAAATCTGATGAGTTTAGGTATGCTCATTGAGAAAGGTTTCTCAATTACTATGAAGAACAATCTCTTGAAGTTGTATGATTCTGATCAGAAGTTGATTATGCAATATGAGCAGGGAAGCAACAGAACATTCAAGGTGAATATGGAGACAACTGAAACTAAATACCTTAGTGCAGAAGGGGTTTAGGGTGTTACATAATCCCTATAAATAGACTACCCCTCGAAGGAAAAAGGGGATTAAGTCATATTCACATGATATTATTCAGATATCATTTCACTCTTATTAACCCTCAACACCAGTCATTTAACCGCCTTCCTACAACATAGCCGCACCAGCCGCTAGCAGGGCCTCTCACCTCACGTGAATTGGTCACTTAAAAAGTCTAAAAATCCACTATTACAGAGCTTCTCGCCACCGTGAACTATCCTTCGCTCCATTCATGTAACATATCTATTAGGATATCTAAATCTCCATACTCTTGTAAGGAAAACACTCACACACTTACTTTTTTGAATATATATATATATATATATATATATATATATATATATATATATATATATATATATATATATATATATATATATATATATATATATATATATATATAATTTTTTTTCATACGTGGCATCTCTATATAATATTTATGGTACTATAAAATAAAAATTCAAATTTAAATGAACCTACGCATGATCAGCATCTTCTAATTCTGTGACTTGTTCAGCAAGTCTTTTATCCTTATAAACATACCGCTTAGCACAAAACAAATAAATAACCAAATTTATACCACTCAAGAAAGCCAAGAGCCAATAGAAATTATAAAGTTTCCCCTGGTTAATGTTATCTGTAAGCCATGGGTGATGGTGACCAGTCACTTTCTGAACCAAAGTTACCAACAGAGTGCTAAAGAAAAATCCCAAAGACAAAGTACTCAAAAACAATCCTGTGCTCATGGTCTTCATCCCTTTAGGACATTCCCTTAAGAAAAAATCTAGTTGTCCCATATAAGTAAAAGCCTCACCTGACCCCACAACGAAGAACTGTGGGACCAACCAAAACACACTCATGGGAATCACCGACTTAGAAGAACTATGTGTCAAATCATGCAAATGTGCCATCCTCGTACGTTTTAAATCAATGACTGCTGCTGCAACCATTCCACAAATTGACAAGACTAAGCCAAGACCAATGCTTTGTAAAGGTGTTAGTCCTTGTGATTTGTTGAACATTTTTCTTCTTATGGGAAGAACGATTCGGTCATAAATTGGGATTGTTATGAGGATGCTACCTGTGAGAAAAGCAGTTAAAGAAGCTGGTGGGATTTGAAATGATTTTCCTATGTGACGTTTTAATGTTGTTGCTTGTGATACTGAGAATGTCACCATTTGTGCATGTACTGTCCAAAACATTATTGTTGTCGCCCATATTGGTAACATTCTGATTACTAATTTTACTTCTTCCACATCTGTTAACGTTGATATATCCCATTTTCTTACCACATTAACGTCTGTATTTGGATCCTTTATTGCTGCCTTGTCCAACAATCTGTTTCACATTTTTCAACAAAATATCCAATTAATTAATCAACTACTCAAACTGATTTCGCTGTGTCATTGTCTGGATCGTGTTCGGAATGTATGTGCTTCATAGATATAAGTATAATTATAAAGAAAACCAAATTCATACCGGAATTGCTTGCTATGAGGCAACATTTGTTTCTTGTTCGTCACGTCTTGATCTTTAAGATCATTCACATTATACAACAAAGACGAATCAGACGGCAACTCCAACTTCCTCTTCCTCCACGCTGCCACAAAAACCGCCGCAATCTGAGTTAAAGGACTCCCCACACGTTTCTTATACCGATACTTCTTTGTTCCCGACAAGAACACAAGAAGAGCTGCAACGATAGCACCCGCACAAATACTATATCCCCAGGCTCTTCCAAGATGATCTTGAATGTAGACAAGAATTGTCACTGCTAGTATTGAACCCATGCTTATGAAAAAATAAAACCAGCTGAAGAATTTCACCATTTGTTCTTTCTCTTCTTCGTTTGAATCGTCGAATTGGTCTGAACCGAAGCCGGAGACACTTGATTTTAAACCGCCGATTCCAAGTGCGAGTATGTAAAGAGCTGCGTATAGAACCGCTAGTTGTAGGCTGTTTGCTGGTTTGCAAGAGTTAGGACTGTTTTGTGAGCATGTTGGTGGATGAAGGCTTGGAATTTTTGTTGATATTGCCAAGAATATAACACCCTAGTATATGTATCAAGAAAAATATTATACTTATCTCCCAAAAAGTGAAATTTAATCTATTTATTTTTATAAATTTTACTAATTATCTTACAATTGCTTCAATAGTTCCAAAAATGGCTATGGTAAGGTATCTGTCAAAGAAATCATTGAGTGAAAGAATTAGTGATAAATTGCGGTTGCAGCATTGTTTACGACGACTCCATTAGCCTGCATGGAGGCATCATAACAACTATAGCTGCATCCGCAATTTAAAATGATACAGAAAAATCAAATACAATCAATAAACACAGAATAATGGATGAACACAAACCTTCCGATAAAAGTGTCGGCTACAAAACCACCAAACAAGCAGAGCATAAAAGAGGTTCCGACGAAGTTGGTGACAATATTGGAAGAGGCAGCACTTCCTAAGTGCATGGTACCAGTCAAATATGTCACCAAATTTACAGCTATACCCATTGTTGTTAACCTCTCACATACTTCTGATCCTGAAATTTTATATATTACCAAAAAGTCCATGTTATCTAACCATTGTTGTGAGTACTATTGTACAAAGAAAAATTAAAAATGATTTGAACAAAAGAAAGTACCTAAGATCATGGCAGATGTTGCCCAACCACCAGTTTTGGATCTGTCTGCAGGACGACCCTTGGAATCCCATGCATCTGGAACGGTTTGCCCCTGCGTTTGTGGGAGAGTATTCATTAGGAGGAAATAAGGAAATATGTATTGAGAATAAGATTTCGAAAATGTTACATATATAACATATATGTCTAACCAACCAATTACTTTAGAAATTATTTGAAAGTGAAATTTTGGATAAACATGACAGTTATATGAGGTAGAATAATAGAAATAGTTACATACGACAATATTTTTTTTTCTCAATTATTATCTATATTTGGCTCAAATATTCTTCCTAAACACATTGTATTCGACCTCATCTAGACTATTTGAATTGATTTAATTTAATAACAATATTTGATTCAAATATAGATAATTATTCAGTCCAAACAAAATTCTATTCAACTTTATTTACCCTATTTGAATTTATTTAATTTAATTTATTTATTACAATAAATTTTGTGACATTGTTTAAGAATCTTTAACAAAACAATTTATAATATTTTTTATAAAATAATTTAATTCAATTTTTAGTAATTTTCAAAATAACTTATGAAAATAATTTAGAACATATATAAAAATTATTTAAATTTAGTTTATTTTTCATTATAAAATCAATTTATATAAATTTATTATAAACAAATATGTTAATAAATATTTATAATATAAAGTATAAATACACTATTTACTTAAAAGTCTCGTAGATTCGTAGTATATTAAGATTCAAAAGTGGTATTTAGTACACATAGATGATAAGAGAATTATAGTTTTTTATCAAAGTTGTTAAGAAAAGTATCATATATATTTTGTAATAATTACTTGAATCACATTATATTTTAGATTGCATTCAACTATATATGTAATTTTAATACTTATTTATTTTATTATTATAATGTGTTGTATCAATTTATTATTTATTGGTTTTCAACTTTTAACAGTGTTTATTACTTTAATAAAGTCTATTTTTCATTTTATTTGTTTTAAAAATAATTAATACTCATTTTTTATGTAATATTATATTTTAAAAATATATGTTGGAATATTTTAATAAATTTGAATTTAATTACGATATTCGAACATCATTATATATATATATATATATATATATATATATATATATATATATATATATATATATATATATATATATATATATATATATATATATATATATATATATATATATATAGAATTGTATTAACTAATTATTAATTAGGAATCTTGATTGATGATCAAATTAAATAAAAAGATTAGTTAGATTTTTAGTTAAATAATTAATTATATATTTAACTAAACTATAAACATCAATACGAGTAGATGTCAAAGTGAAAAAGTCGGACCATGAGTCTCTCTTGTTCTCCCTCTCCTGCTCCGTGTTGCACTAAATCTAACCATTGAATTTATATTTTATTTATCTCTCCTCTAATTAGTTGTATTAATCAATTTTCTTAGTCATTTAATTTAAGATAGATCGATGGTTTAATGAAAAATGCAGGAGATGATCTTTATCTGAAAAAAAAAACTATTTCATAATAATAGAACTCTAATTGGCCAATCACTCTATGATACTGAGCTATAATTTCTAATACATCATACAAATTAGTAATTTTCTAAATTTTGGACTTTATTTTTAGGAAGAATATTAGCGGGATCATCGATTTTATATCTGCAAGCACATAAATTCATATTCTCCTTTTTTTATGATGAAAACACATCTTTTATGGTGGTTATAAAAAAGAAATAGATAGATAAAGAAGTGGAGTGGTTAAACTCTCCCTCACATGAGTAGAGAGTATGTTCTACTTCCCTTGAGAGTATACTTATTACCCTTTGTCATATGTAAAAAAGGGGGAAACATACATAACACATAGATCATAAAACATCATATACATAAAGGTAAGAAGAAGAGGGAGAACAGACTTATAAGTGTTGGTGTAAGCCCTAAAGGCCAATACTTTTGGTACTTGTATCGAATTATTTATTAATAATAAAAGGCTATTTCTTTATTATGTTTGTTTAATAAAGTTCCTAGAATAGCTAGTCCGTTTAATGTATCAAGTGTGACTTAATCATGAGATCCCATTAAACATAAGGACAATATTCTTAAAGTATCCGTAGTCGAGCTTTATTGTGAAGTGGGATAACATTAAATCATTAAGACTATTATATAGATAGACTGATGATCACATCTCATGGATCATGGATAAGGAGTTATCAAGTCTTAAAAATAGGTATGAATATTAAGAGTAATATTTATACTGGATTGACCTGCTATGAGAATACGATATAGAATGTTATGCAAAGTGTCATAAGTTATTCTCATGGTGTTAATGGTGTTTACCACCCTTCTGTAAGACCCCAATTTTGGCCCTAAGATCCCTCATGGCCCATAACATCTCATATCATGGCCTCAAGGATCATTGCATACCCTAGCTGTCCTCCTAGTGGGTGGGATACCTTGTGAGTGTGGTTCTTGATCACCAAGCATGTATAGCATTTGTGTGTCATTGCTTTTCATATGTTTACTAACCAAAAGTACAAAAATATTGTCATCTAACCTTGTTGCTTGCAGATGAAGCTAGCTAGGCCAAAGCAGTCAAATCAGACCTTGAGCAATAGATGGTGGCCATTCTTGAAGAATTTGGACACCATGATCATTCATAAAGAGTTCATATAACTTGTGGTATCATTTGGAAGCAAGATCTCAATTGAAAGAGGTTTGAAATTCATCAGAACATGGCCCAGTCAAGAAAAGTCAACAGAAGTCAGTTGTGGTCAACTGTGGATTTAATCAGTGATTTGATGATTGGAATTGGTTAAAAAGGTCTCATTCATGTCTATATAAACTTCATTTGGCATTTCAAAGATCAAGGTTGAAGGAATTGAAGTCAGACAAAAAGTTTCCCAAAATGGAAATGACCTGTAATTCTCACCTGCCAAAAATGGAAAGTTTTTCTCCCAAATATTACGTGTCCGTACAAGCTTCAAATCAAAATTTGTCCAACATGAAAGTTGAAGATCTTGTCCTCACCTTTCCAAAAAGTCCAAGAACTTGAAAATCCCATGTGTGGTTTGCAAGATATGGCTCAGTGAATTTCAAAAAAGACCCGTAATCAGGAGGCCATAACTTCTACATGGATTGTCCAAATTGCAAGTTCTTTATATGCACAAACTCCATTTGATATGTACTTTCATGGTGCATAATTGGATTTCTTTAAAAAAGCTCAATGCAAAAGCTCATTTTTGAAGTGAACTAATTAAAAGGGAGGGGCAAAATGGTCCAAAATGCAAAGTATGAAGAATTTGGACATGAGACTAATTCTATCAGCTTCCAAATGAGATTTGCAACTTGTTCAAAGTGATAAATTACTGCTGCAAGGTCTCTAACCATTCAAGGGCAAAAAAGGCCAAACCATGCATAAACTCATTTTTACTAATCACCATTTTTTTGCTAATTATGATTAAAGTTGGATTAAGAGCTTGGTATATATACTTAATCTCTAACAGAAATGAAAAACTAATCACAATTTACATCTAACAGAAAAATCAAAAAGCAAAAAAAAAACTCCAAATTCTCTCATTTTTGCTCCAACTTTCACAAGATTTTTTTTGATTCCTTCATCAAGATTTCACGAGTTTTTGTGCAAATTTTCTGTTGATCCATGACCTGCAGGTAGTGATGAACTTCTGTTGATGAAGATTGGAGCAAAACCTTGGCCGATCCTTGCTGTTACAAAGTCTTGAATGTCAATAGCAGTTGGTGATTCTGGAGGATCCGCGAATCTTTGAGCTGAAATCGCATCATCATTCACCTTCCACGACAATATTCCTCATCTGTTTTGCATTGTTGAGCTCGAAATCGCACGGAGTCGGCACTGCATTCCAAGAAAGGTTGGAAATCAAAACTCGTAGTTGTTCCAATTGTGTTAGGGATTCTGTAGACCATTCATTGTAGATCGTGTATCAACTTGTAGAATTGCAAATTGTTAGATATTGACTGATAAATTCGCGATTTAAGTTTAGATGCCATTCTTTCTTTCGTTCGATTCGCTTTATGATTGAATTTCTGGACGAAACCACATGCATATTTGTACTCCTGAGATCACGCCGGTTCCGACGGTGTGTAATTTGTTCGTTTTCGTTGCAATTCATCCGAAACCTAATTCTGGAATGAAGAACTCAAGAACAGCGATGAATGTTCAGATTTTCTGGAAAAAGCCATGCGTAGATCCGCTTCCGTCTGTTTCCAATTTCAATTCGTGTTTGCAAGCGCCAGGACCAATCGCTGCGCGCCACGTCAATTATTTACACGCTGCGTTTTGGCTTCTACATCCGTTATTACTGTTTTGCCATTATCATTCCAAATTAATTAAATCATCCAAATAATTCCTAAATAATATTTCAATAATTATTTCAAGACTTCAAAAAATCATAAAATCATCAATAATCATCCAAATAATTCAAGACTTTTTTTGTTAATCTTCATTTTTCATCTACTTTTTAATAGATACAAAAAATAAAATAGTGCTTGGTGGAATTTTTGATTGGTATAGAGGTCTTTACAATGTATGCCAATTTCACATGTTTTGACATTTTAATTGTAAAATCATCATGCCTTATCCAAATTAATTGAAATTTTAGGTGTAGATTCTTGACACTCTTCTGGAATTTTTGACATAGGATTTGTATTTTTTAGACCTCTGGTATTTTAGATATGATTTATTGAACTTGAATGTGATAAAATGTGACACAATTTGATATGCTATGTTTACCAATTATTTTTTCAGGCTTCCTTTTGGCCTATGGCCTTGAAATTTTGCATGAAGCACCTTTGACATGTTAACTTTCAACATGAATTTTTGTGGATTTTAATAATCCATTTTCTAATTGATTAGGATTTTTGTTGCTGCTTAGCATTTTTAGGGCTTTGTTTGTGTAACATTTTTTAGCATGTTGCCATATCCTCATCCCTAACCCTATGAACATGAAACTTGGTAGAGTAGTTCCTAACATGTTAAGCTTTCATTTGGCTTTGGTCCTACTCATTTCCCATTTAATGTCACTGTTTACCATTGGATTGAAGTTAGTGTACATTTTGTGACTTCATTTGGTTGTGTTTTTGCATGCCTTGACATGTTGAATTAATTCCCATAGCTCCACTAGTCCAAATGGCCTGAAAATTAACATGTAGCTTGTTGAATGTCCTCTGTTTAGGATATAATTTTTGTGGAATTTTCTATGCTGTTTTGATATTTTTTGTGATGTAATCATTCTGGTTGTCTATAGGTGGTTCAACATTGCTTACTTTGCCTTAATTTGTACATAAAATGAAATTGGTGTATGGTTTAGACATGAGCCCAATTGGGATCCCTTTGTAATTGAAATATTTTGGTTTTGATCATGATTTGCTTGCTGTTTTGGGATTTTTCCATCCTTTGGACCCTAGGCTTGGCCTAGTGGTCTCGTTACTTATGTTTGAGCTTGACTTTGACTTTTCAGGTTAAAAAGCTAATGCCTTAAGGAAGTTGATTCATATTTGAGTTGAATTCATTTGACTAACTCTTTGTGTTGTAGGGTGCTTGGTTCACTTGGTCCTTGTGCTATGCACATGTTGCACATTGTTGTTTGTACATTGATTGACTCTTATGTTGTTGTTTTGTTTATGTTGGGATGCTGATCATTTTGACTGATTCCAGGTACCCTTAGTTGCTCAGTTCTCTTAAGAACTTGCATTGCTTTGCTTAAATAGCAATTTGCATTTGAGGTATGCACCTCTTGTCTTCATGTAGTCTGGAGACCCGGCCCGTTATTTGGCCGGGCAAACTGTCTGAAGTCCTCCTTAAGAGGCAATGTTTGTGATTGTTTATGTTTGTCCCAAGCAGGAAAAGTCCTCATTCGAGGCAATTGGTGGATCAAAGAGATAAGTAGCCTATCTCCCACTATTCTGTGTGTCTTCTCCTTGCTCCCATTACATGGTTGTAGCATTGAGATCCAAACCCAAGATCTATCGAGTCCAATTGGGGAAAGAGTTCCATCTTTCTGAACTCCCCCACATTCTTATATTTACATGCTCTCTCGAACTTGAGATAGAAGCAATGAGGCACACCCCTCATATCCTTTCCTCTGCTTCACCTTAGCCCCCTCAATGGCAAGGTTAAGAGCGACACTTACCTATTACAGTGGACTTTCATAGTCAAACCCTTTGATTGAGCCTCCTTGTTTGGTTATAGAGTGTGCTATCTGATTATTTGTGATTTATTACTCATTTGTACACGATTGCCTGCATGCCTTAGTGCATTTACTATCATTCATTGCTCCTTGTAGCATGTCCATTATTTCATACCTATGTGATTTGTTTGACTACCCATTGAGGAACCAGTTATAAGTCCCTGTGAGTTGGCATCTGTTCCCATGACATGGAAGAGATAGAGTGTAAGACCTCATTGGTCACTCATATCTTCTTTGCTCTCTGTTTGAGCATTGTTGTTGTATGTGAGGATTCATTGTAAGTCCCTGTGATGTGGCATTTGTATTCCTAGGATCATACTGTGGAGGTTAACATAAGTCCAGATAGATTGGCAGTTGACTTCCCTGTTTTGTTTTTGTTTTATTCTGATGGAGATTAGTGTAAGTCCATAGAGTGGCTTCGGATATCCTTACTTGTTTTAGGAGACAGGTATAAGACCATTGAGTGGCATCCAGTATCCGCTTTTATTTACTTTCATCTGTTACCATGTTCAGATTATTGCTCATTTGTAGCCTATTCCTAAGGACCCACTTGAATCATCTTCTATATGATTTCAAGAGGCGGACCCTCCTAAGAAGTTTTACATACACACCATTCCATTCACCCCATTGTGTCCTACCTTTTCGCACATGTTTTAAAACTTTGAAATAAGTGTCGTGCAAACATTCTCACCTTCTTTCCAAATTAGAAACTTGGACCTTAAGTCCATGATTTTCCAAACTTCATTTTTGTAAATACTTCATTTTGAATTGACTTTAATCATACTTTGACCTTTTTGTAAATAACCCAAATAACTTCACCCATTCAAACGATTTTGTGGCTTTGTCCATTCTTGTTAATCTTTTCATGCATTAGCCATAGGTTTCAATTCTCATTGTGGTTGATGTAAACCTCACCCTATCCGTAGTGAGTCGACAATAAGACTTCCGTACTGAAAACAGGGTTAACCCCTCTAGTACGTCGAAGCTATCCTCGCATGGTGGATGTTGGTCTTGGTCGAGTTTTCTCCCATTGATAATGAAGAACCTTGAGTGCTATTGTTTAAAATTGAACTCACTAACTTTTGGAAATTTTTAGCCGAACTACGGCGTTTTGATCCTTACCTTTGATGGAAGGTACGTAGGCAACGGGTTCATCCGTTCGAACACAAAAATAATTAACTTGTACATTCTTTCCTCATCATCCCAATCATGTTTGCACAATACTTATGTCATGACAAATAATAATTTTCAAACAACAAAGTGTGAAAAGGGCTCCCTAGGAGTACCTAGGACGTGATGGGTGCCTAACACCTTCCCATTGCGTAATTTACCCCTTACCCAGACTCTCTGATCTTTTTCATTAGTTTTCTACGTGTAAAACTTCTTAGGTTTTTGTTCGCTTTTTAACCAGTCCTTAGGATAAATAAAAGTGCGGTGGCGACTCTATGTTTATTGTATACATTGCTTATGATTTAATTGATAGATCATACAGCGACGAATACACCGCTACACCTTCGACCTGAAACCACTATGGACCCTAGATGTAGAGTCGAGTGCCTTATTGCTGATCAAACATTGTCCGTAACTAGATGACCATAAAGACAGTTGATGGGTACTCCACGAAGCATTTGAGGGACATGAATGACCTAGATCAAATTTGCTCATCCTGCATAACAAGATAGATGTCTACGGGCCCAATATTGAACTGGACAAGGATGACACAGTCTATGCCTTGTGTTCAATATAGACATAAGGGCAAAAGGGTAATTGTACACATAAGTATTATCATAAAAGGATTTGTCAGATCACATGACACTTTCATGTCTTGTGTAACAGTGATGTGTTGCTAGATACCGCTTAATATTTATTATGTTAAATACGTGATTTAATATAATTGTTAATGTCGCGAAAACCTACAGGGTCACACACAAAAGGACAGAATAATGAGAGAAAAAGTAAATAAGGAACACTGTAAGATACAGTGCACTTAAGTGAATTATAGAATATCGTAAGGTACAGTGTACTTAAGTAGAATACGAAATATGGTAAGGTACCATGCGCTTAAGTGATTTTGGAATATCATAAGATATGGGCCACATACACTTAAGTGGGTTTTTTAGCTTGCAGCCCACACAAGTGGTTCTATAAATAGAACCCTTGTGCATAAGCATTTATGTCGTTGTAATTTCGTTTCTCTCTCTCTCTCTCTCTCTCTCTCTCTCTCTCTCTCTCTCTTGAAGCCTTCATTCGTAGCAGCTAGCACTGAGATTGAAGAAATTCGTTCGTGTGGACTGAGTAGAGGCGTTGTCACCATTCAACGTTCGTGATCGCTCCGTAGATCTGGATCAAAGGTTTCAATCGCCACAAGAGGTAACGATTCTATCACTGATCATGTCCATTCATAAGGATTACTAAAGGAGATAAATTTTAAATTCCGCTGCGTTTTGGATCGTTATTCTCCTTCAGTGGTATCAGAGCCACTTACGAAACCATGAATCTGATAGCTGCTTATTTTCTGTATTTTCTGTATTAATATGATTAAAAGACATAATGAATCAAAGAATAAACGAATAATTAAAATTTGGCATCATGTGTGTACGATTTGGATGATTGATGTTGACTATGCTTCGGAATGCGATGTTAGTATGGTGAAGCAGCGATACATCGGTCGTCCATAGGTTACGCAATTGAGATCGATCAAGTTATATATATGATACAAATAATCCTGATGCAAAATACGGTATATATGATATACTGTTTCTGTTTTGTTCATTCAAACACTTAATGGTTGTTTTCCTTTGAGTGATCAATGGTCATTTTCTTCTTGACCCGACATTATTATGGTGAAGCAATGGCATGTTGATCAATCATACTAAATTAACAATCGATGTGTGTTTGAAGGTCTGAAATTGGTGCATTAGGGTTCATGACGATACAATGGTTGTGTTGTCAAAGAGTTATACAATTAGGGTTGTGACTGCGCAAAAGTTGTGCTTGCGCAAGAGTTGTGCTTTAAAGTATCAAGTGTTGATAAAAAATCGACGCCGATTTCAAATAAATTGTTCATTAAAATTTTGTGTCGGGGCGCTGCCCCTTACAACCCTGCCGGGCAGCGGAACCCCTGGCTAATTCTGCGTAAAGTGATCGGTCGCTAAAATTTAATTTGGTTTATTTAATTAACAGAATTTAAACTAATAATAATAATGTGTTTATTATTATTGTCTTGTGGTGATCGATTATGGCCTCAGTTTTCCTTTATTTTGTTTTGAGATTTTAAAATACCACACATGTGTCGTGCCTCTCTTTTAATCTCTTAATGTAACTTCTCTTCTCATCTCACTCCCTCGTATGTAAAACGAGTTTCTTTTATGTAATGTAATGTTATGAAGAAAGAGAAGAATACAATATCAAAGGAGGACAACCTTGAAGATCTTGCTTGGAGAAGCTTAGATCGTTATTAGGTTAGTGTAAGACCCTAATTTTGACCCTAAGATCCCTCATGCTACCTCATCATATGCATTAGCATTGGGATCATACCTTGACATCCTCCTTACCCCTCTTTCATTGGGCTTGTTTTGGGAGAGATCACCAAGCACTATGTGATTGTATCATACTTGTATTTTATCATCTTTACTAACCAAAATACCAAAAAAATATGTCTTTGCATTTGTCTAACTCTTTTGTAGGTAGGGCATGATCACCATTGATCAATCAAGTTCACATCTAGGGTTTAACACCCTCATAGCTAAGAGCTCAACCAAGGAATGATCCATAATGTCTCTAAGCATCATATATGAGTACCCATGATCTATACATGTTATTTTGATCAAGACTTCTTCAAGAGTTTGGAATTGGTTTGCATTGGAAACCCTAGTTCATCTGGATATCTTGAGTAACTTCTTCAACAAGATTCTTCACCAATTGATTAAATACTTCAAGGTACACTTCAAATTTCATAATCTTATACATATATGATCTCCCATGAGCCTAAAAAGTCAAGAGAATGGCAAGTTAGCAAGTTGGTTGATGGTAGTTGGCCAGATGAATTCATATGATCAAAACTGGGTCCCCCTAGACCTTATCTCCTATACTTTTCATCATATGAAAATTATTCCAAGAGAAACGTTACTCTAAATGACATTATAAACAACTTTCACGTTGAGGTCTAGAGCTAGTTTTGCTTGGAAAGTCATTTTTTATGTTGAAACATTATAGGTCATTTTATCTAAACCCTAATTTGAAAGTCAACTTCCCAAGGCCATAACTTGCTCAATTTTTATGAGATGAAATATTTCCGAGTTGAGCAATCAAATTAAAGGTGTCTAATTCAACTTTTATGTTTGGAGTAAGAGCTAAATCAACTTTTATGAGCATGTGATATGAGGATACGTTATAGGTCATTTTGGACCAATACCATTGAACAAGTGATTTTCCTCAACTTCAAAAATGCATAACTCATTCATCTCAAATCTAAATGATGTCAAATTGGTGACCATTTTAATGTATTTGAAATGTATACAACTTTGATGAAGACACTTTTCTCATTTGGAACTCACATAAAAAGTTAGCCAAGGTGGAATAATTGAACGTATGGCTTGACACTTAGAAAATATTTTGACATGTTGAAATTTCCAAACTTCCAAACTTCCACCTCAAAATTCACCATGATACAAGTTCCAAATGGAAAATTGTTCAACATAAGTGTTGTTCCTCTTTATATAACCTTTCCAAACAATCCAAATTCATTCATTTTGGACAAAGTTTGAGGGGTCTGTGCATGGCCTGAACAGGGTTGTATCAGTTGGCAAGAATCATGCTTCAAACATTCAAATATCTTTGCCTTACAATGCAATCTTCATTCAGACCTCATTTCAGTTGATTTTGGACCTATTTGAGTTGCTTCATGGGCATGCACATTCCCATGCAAGCGTGTACCTCACATTGCCAATTTTGGAAGTATTTTCAAGTGTGCAAATAACACTTACCATTTGCTATAAATAGAGGTCCATTGCTTCAGTTTCAGGGACCTTACGCGCTAGCTTTGCCTCCAACCATTGAAACCCTCACAATTCAAAGGAAAACATGATAAATTTCACTTGAAATTTGAGTTTGAATCCCACCTTTTGGAGATTCAAAAACTCTAGGATCCAAAGATTTGCACCATTACCAATCTACTTATGCAAGCTCCATAAGCAAGATCAAGCACGATTTGAAGCAAGAGAGATCCATTTCTGCACAGCATTGAAGGTATTTTTCCAGATTTTTTTTCTTCAATTCTCTCTCAATTCTCATTAATTCTCTTGGATCCTTGGTTGTCTGAAGTCCTACCAATGTAGGCAAGAAGATTGAGTTGCTTTGAGGTCAAATCGAAGTAACTCAATTCACACACCTCAAAATTCAACTCCACGTATCTCTCTATATATTTGGAGTTAGGTTAAATTGAGGTGATATTCGTGATCTACACCATTTTTTCTTTAAGATCATGTCCTCCTTTTTATTTATGTTATGGTGATGAAAGAACCAGTCCGGCCAGGGTCATCAGAGAAGATGACCGGCCTTTGGCTCCGGCGATGAGCTAAAAGTGTTCTGAGCCATTGCATGGATTCAAAATGTTTTAATCAGAGACGTTGCTTGTGAAGACCAAGTGTGTAGCGCACTGACTAGTGCGCACCATGGAATGCGCGTTTCTCACCACTTGATCTGCCACCTCAATTAATGAGGGAGATCAAGTGGTCCACGTTTTTTTAATTATCTGATTTTTATTTTTATTTCTCCTATTTTCATTAATTCATATTCATTTTAATATTGATCCAAAAAATAGTTTCACCAAAAAAATTTAAATAAAATCCTCTTTCATTTTCTGAATTAAAATTATTTTTTGGATCATTATTAATATTTTCATGATTTAATTGATTTTGTGAATATTTTTAATTGTTTAAAAATACTTTTAGGTTTCCAAAAGTTCTGAAATTTTTTCTCCAAGGTCCTTTGACCTTGTTTGACCTATGATAAATCTCATGGCCATTTATTTGGTGTTTTGATGAGGTTTTAGGAAATTGACCAACCATATTTAATTTAATGCATTATTTTTATTATATTTAATTCAATAAATGCCAAATTAATTGTGTAGAGCCATTTTAATTGACTTTGTCAGTTTGACTTGTGTTGTTGGGCCTTGGTCAAGGTTGATTTGACTTTGTTAGGTTAAGATCATTGGATTTAGGGGATTGATGGAATGTACATTCCATCTCCCAAAATAAATGTATGATCTTAACTTGGTAAAAGTCCTCCTTTGTCCAATTTGTGTTTGATACATTCCCCCCTCCCTCTTCATCTTATTCCCATTCTTTGTGCATTCATGTCATGGACCTATAATATCTCTATATCATAAGGCTAGTTGATTGCAAAATCAACATAAGTATGAATGAGATTAGGCCCCCACTTTGCATATTCTTTTTGTGTGTGGTATGTTTCATGAGCGTAGTTCATTATACTATGTCTCTAACATGCATTAACACAAAAATTCTATTGGCCGACCTCAAATAGTTATGAATTCTATATAAGTCCAATTACGATTGCTTAACATATCGCTAAACTTTGACACAAAAGGCATAATATTCTAGTTACTGTGATTGTAAGTCTCCTCTCTTTCATGGTATTGTATGGAAACTTGGCATTTTTTCCTTCCTTTGGAAGATGTCTTGGTTCAAGGATCCATGCTTGTGATAAGTGGGTTGAGTGTTCTCCAAAGAATGACTTAAAACAAAAACAAAGCAAAAGCAATACTAACTTCTAACTCATTAACAACTAACATTTAATTTCAAGTCATTTACTTTTAATGCACTTTAATTCTTAAGCTTTATTCATTTTCCATTATTCATACCATTCAAGTTGTTTATGTTAATATCATTTTCACTTTGTCCACTTGGACCATATTTTGTCACATATTGTGATTATGTGTATTGTGTTTGTTTGTATGGTCTCTGACCATTAATGTACATAGTAAGAACAAAAACACTAAAAAAACATTTTGTGTGGACTGTTGGTTTGATCTGAGACAATTGGACTTAGAATTTAGGCAACACTCCCTTTGTAAAGGACTTGGCCAATGCCAACTTTCATGAAACCAAATGCTTGTGGATTGAAACTTCATCTGATACATCATTGAAGATCCATTTAAATTTATCTGGAACATGATCATTATGAAGATGTTATTTTGAACCTATGACTTATTCCATCCTTTGAAGTTATCTGCTACATGGGAAAAACTTGAAGAAGATCATGGAGTTATTAATCTTGGATATGGCTATCTTTATTTGATGCCTTTCTCTTTAAATTGCTGTTTGTATATTGATTGTTGTGTGATTCTAAAGTCCAAGAGAAATTTGGGTCTCTATATGACATTTTTGTCTATTGGATTGCAGCCTATTGGTCAGATCTTTTCAACTCTAAACCCTAAACCCTAAACCCTAAACCCTAAACTAGCTACCATGCTAGCTACCATGAACTCAGAGTTGCAAAAGCAACATGAGAATATGGAAGCATTCGATATGATCGAACACCTGAAGATGCTCTATCAAGAACATAAAATGAATGAAAGGTTTGAAGTTTCAAAAGCCCTTTTTCAAGATAAGTTAGATGAGGGAGCCCCTGTAGGTCCCCATGTGCTCAAGATGATTGGGTATGTGGAGAACCTTGATAGGTTGGGCTTTCCCCTCAAAAAGGAACTTGCGACTGATTTGATCTTGCAATCGTTGCCAGATAGATTTAGTCAATTTGTCCTTAAGAATTGCTGAGCAGAATCTGAAGTCAAAAGGGAAGTCCACTCTGATGATCGGAAATGGAAAGAAACAGAACAAAAGACCCACCAAGCAGGGTGATAAATGGAAAGACAAGGAAGTTGCCAAACCCAAACCGACTGCTCCTGCTTTGAATCCTAGTGGAGTCATAACAAAGGAAGGCACCTACTTCCATTGCGGTAAGATCGGACACTGGAAGAGAAACTGCCCAAAGTACCTGGAAGATAAGAAGAATGGAGTAGAGGCTTCAACTTCAGGTATTTTTGTTATCGAAATTAATTTATCTACTTTTGTATCATGGGTATTAGACACTGGATGCGGTTCTCACATTTGTACCAATGTGCAGGGGCTAAAAAGGAGTAGAGATTTGGCAAAAGGTGAAGTTGAGCTACGAGTTGGAAATGGAGCAAAGGTTGCTGCTTTAGCCGTAGGAACGTATGTATTGACTTTACCTAGTGGTTTAATAATTCAGTTAGAGAACTATTATTATGTACCTGCAATTAGCAGGAATATCATTTCCATTTCTTGTTTGGACAAGTTTGGTTTTTCATTTATAATAAAGAATAATTGTTGCTCCATTTATTTGAATGATATATTCTATGCTACTGCACAAATGAACAATGGACTATATGTCCTTGATCTTGAAATGCCTATTTATAACATTAATACTAAAAGGATGAAACCTAATGAGTTAAATCCAACTTACCTTTGGCATTGTCAATTAGGCCACATAAATGAGAAACGCATTTCCAAACTCCATAAAGATGGACTCTTGAACTCTTTTGATTATGCATCATATGAGACATGCAAATCTTATTTGATTGGAAAGATGACAAAGTCTCCATTCACAGGAAAAGGTGAAAGAGCTAATGATCTTTTGGCTCTCATACATACTGATGTATGTCGACCATTGAACATACCAGCCATAGGAGGTTTTCAGTACTTCATCACATTTACTGATGATTTCAGTAGATACGGTTATGTGTATTTAATGAAACACAAATCAGAGTCCTTTGAAAAGTTCAAGGAAATCAAGAATGAAGTTCAAAACCAAATAGGTAAGAATATTAAAACTCTTCGATTAGATCGAGGTGGTGAGTATTTAAGCCTAGAGTTTGATGACCATCTAAAAGAGTGTGGGATTCTATCCCAACTTACTCCTCCTGGAACACCCTAATGGAATGGTGTATCTGAGAGAAGAAATCTAACCTTGTTAGACATGGTACGATCCATGATGAGTCATACTGATCTTCCAAACTCTTTTTAGGGACATGCACTATTGACAGCAGCTTACACACTTAACCGTGTTCCATCCAAAAAAGGTTAAGAAGACACCATATGAGATATGGAGTGGTAAGAAACCACATATGTCTTACATGAATATTTGGGGTTGCGAAGTTTATGTGAAATGAAAAATTTCAACTAAGCTTGAGCCCAAATATGACAAATGCTTATTTGTGGGATATCCTAAAGAAACAAGAGGGTATTACTTCTACAATCCTTCTGAGGGCAAAATGTTTGTTGCTCGAACTGAAGTTTTCCTAGAAAAGGATTTCATTTCAAAAGGAATCAGTGGGAGGAAAGTAAAACTTGAAAAAATTCAAGAATCACAAAGCATTGATACACCTATGGAGGAATTAGAGCAGGAAACACAAGTAATTGTGGAAGAGCAACCTGCTCAAGTAGAACAAGACCAACGTAGGTCAAGCAGGATACGTCACCTACCTGAGAGATATGGATATCTCATAACTGATCAATATGATGTATTACTCATGGATCAAGATGAGCATGTGACCTACCAAGAGGCCATAACTGGTCCCGAGTCGGAGAAGTGGCTAGAAGCCATGAAATCTGAAATGGATTCCATGTACACAAACCAGGTTTGGACCTTGGTAGAGCCTCATGTAGAAGTTAACCCTATAGGATGCAAGTGGGTCTTCTAAAAGAAGACTGACATGGATGGTAAGGTACATACCTATAAGGCAAGACTGGTTGCAAAAGGATATAAACAAATTCATGGGATTGACTATGATGAAACCTTTTCACCAGTTGCAATGCTAAAATCTGTTCGAATTTTACTTGCTATCGCTGCATATCATGATTATGAAATATGGAAGATGGATGTTAAAACTGCTTTCCTTAATGGGAATTTTCTTGAGGATGTGTACATGACACAGCCTGAAGGATTTGACATACCAGAAGAAGCCCAAAAGATATGTAAGTTACAAAGATCAATCTATGGATTAAAGCAAGCTTCCAGAAGCTGGAATCTTTGTTTTAATGAAACAGTAAAACAATATGTATTCATCAAGAATGAAGATGAGCCTTGTGTCTACAAGAAGGTTAGTGGGAGCATGATCGTCTTCCTGGTATTATATGTAGATGACATATTACTCATTGGAAACGATGTCCCTACCCTACAACAAGTAAAGTCTTGGTTGGGGAAATGCTTTTCTATGAAGGACCTGGGTGAAGCAGCCTATATATTAGGAATCAGGATCTATAGAGATAGATCATAAAAACTGCTTGGCCTTAGTCAGAGTACATACATAGATAAAGTGTTGAGACGGTTTAATATGCATGATTCCAAGAAAGGATTCATACCTATGCAACATGGCCAGTGTTTATCAAAAACGCAATCCCCATCAACTAAGGAAGAAAGAGATCGCATGAATAAGATTCCATACGCATCTGCAATAGAACTTATCATTTATGCCATGTTATGTACTCGACCAGATGTCTCGTATGCTTTAAATGCAACAAGTAGGTACCAATCTGATCCCGGTGATGCTCATTGGGTAGCTGTCAAGAATATCATTAAGTATTTGAGAAGGACTAAGGAATCATTCTTGATATATGGAGGTCATGAAGATCTTGTTGTAATTGGATACACCGATGCTAGCTTCCAGACAGATAAGGATGACTTTAGATCGCAATCTGGTTACATGTTTTGCTTTTACGATGGCGGTGTGAGTTGGAAAAGGTCAAAGCAAGGTACAGTTGTTGATTCTACAACCGAGACCGAGTATATTGCTGCCTCAAGTGCATCAAAGGAAGCTATTTGGATCAAAAAGTTCATCAGTGAACTTGGCATAGTTCCTAGCATTGTGGATCCCATTGGTCTCTATTGTGATAACAATGGTGCTATCACACAAGCTAAGGAGCCTAGATCTCACCAACGATCCAAAAAATATACTTAGGCGTTATCACCTCATTCGAGAGATAATAGATAGAGGAGATGTAAAAATATGCAGAGTACCTACACTTGACAATATTGTTGACCCACTGACAAAGCCTCTTTCACAGTAGAATTATGATGGCCATACTAGATCTATGGACATTAGGGGTATGCTTGATTGGCTCTAGTGCTAGTGGGAGATTGTTGGTGTAAGCCCTAGAGACCAATACTTTTGGTACTTGTATCGAATTATTTATTAATAGCAAAAGGTTTTATCTTTATTATGTTTGTTTAATAAAGTCCCTAGAATAACTAGTCCGTTTAATGTATCAAGTGTGACTTAATCATGAGATCCCATTAAACATAAGGAAACTATTCTTAAAGTATCCGTAGTCGAGATTTGTTGTGAAGTAGGATAACATTAAAGCATTAAGACTATTATGTGTATAAACTGATGGTCACATCTCATGGATCATGGATAAGGAGTTATCAAGTCTTAAACATAGGTATGAATATTAAGAGTAATATTTATACTAGATTGACCCACTATGAGAATACGATATAGAATGTTATGCAAAGTGTCATAAGTTATTCTCATGGTGATAATGGTGTATACCACCCTTCGACCTGAAACCACTATGGACCCTAGATGTAGAGTCGAGTGCCTTATTGCTGATCAAACATTGTCCGTAACTGGATGACCATAAAGACAGTTGATGGGTACTCCACTAAGCATGTTGAGGGACATGAGTGACCTAGATGGAATTTTCCCATCCTGCGTAACAGGATAGATGTCTATAGGCCCAATTTTGAACTGGACAAGGATGACACGGTCTATGTCTTGTGTTCAATATAGACATAAGGGAAAAAGGGTAATTGTACACATAAGTATTATCACAAAAGGATTTGTCAGATCACATGAGATTTTCGTGTCTTGGGTATCAGTGATGTGTTGCTAGATACTGCTAACTGTTTATTATGTTAAATACATGATTTAATATAACTGCTAATGTTGCGAAAACCTACAGGGTCACATACAAAAGGACGGAATGATGAGAGATATAGTAAATAAGGAACACCGTAAGGTACGTTGCACTTATGTGAATTGTATAACATCGTAAGGTACGGTGTACTGAAGTAGAATACGAAATATAGTAAGGTACCATGCGCTTAAGTGATTTTGGAATATCATAAGATATGGGCCACATACACTTAAGTGGGCTTTTTAGCTTACAGCCCACGCAAGTGGTTCTATAAATAGAACCCTTGTGCATAAGCATTTGTGTAGTTGTAATTTCGTTTCTCTCTCTCTCTCTCTCTCTCTCTCTCTCACTCTCTCTCTCTCTCTCTCTCTCTCTCTCTCTCTCTCTCTCTCACTCAACGCCTTTATTTGTAGCAGCTAGCACTGAGATTGAAGGAATCCGTTCGTGTGGACGGAGTAGAGGAGTTGTCACCATTCAATGTTTGTGATCGCTCCATAGATTTGCATCAAAGGTTTCAATCGCCACAAGAGATAACGATTCTATCACTGATCATGTCCATTCGTAAGGATCACTAAATGAGAAAAAAAATTAAATTCCGTTGTGTTTTGGATCGCTATTCTCCTTCAATAAGCATACTAGTCCATGCATGATTTATTTATGGCTCCTAGTTAAGTTCTTATAAAGAAGAAGCTTGATTTAGGAAGTGGTTTTGTAAAACTATTTGCGAGTTGATTCGATGAGGTCACATATTCATGTATGTGTTCCACGTTTTCAACATGATCCCTAATAAAGTGGTGTCTAATCTCAATTAGTTTAGTTCGAGAGTGAAAAATATGGTTTTTAGTGAGGTTTATGGCGCTAGTGTTGTTGCATCTTATCAGGACAACTCTAATATTAACATCGTAATCACTGAGTTGATGTTTCATCCAAATAATCTGAGAGAAATAGACACTCGAAATAATGTATTTTTCCTCAGTTGTCGATAACGTGACACTTGCATGTTTCTTACCATCCTATGAGACAATCGAGCTCCCAAGTAAGTGACAAGTACTGTTGGTACTTTTCCTATCCAATCTACACCCAACAAAATTAGAATGTGTGTACCCAACTAAGTCACAATTCGATTTATTGGGGGTACTGTATACCAATTTGTTATATACTATTGAGATATCTCATGATGTGTTTGACCATACTAAGATGAGATTTTTTCGAGATAATTGAAAGCAAGCACATACCACAGTATTTAATTTCTTCATTTGGTTTTCCAATTATGTCCTTGTCAAGGTTGCATGATGTTGACTCTATAACTTTGGAATTCTCCATGTCAAATATCTTTTGTAATTATTTATATTTGGCTTTATTGATGAAGGTGCCTTCCTTAGTTTGATGACTTTGAAGCCCTAGGAAGTATCGAAGCACCCCATCATTGACATCTCGAATTCATTCTGCATCATTTCAGAAAACTCATTGCACAAGGATATGTTAGTAGCACCGAATATGATAGCATCAACATAAGTAAAATGTCATGTTTGATTTTCTTTATAAAAAAAGTTTTATCGACTTGTCCTCTTTGGAACACATGTTTAAGCGAGAATTTTCTTATATGTTCATGCATGCTCTAGGATCTTGTTTGAGACTATATAAGGCTTTCTTGAGCATGAAAACATGATCAGGAAAGGTTGAGTCAATAAAACTAGGAGGTTGATTAATGTATACCTCCTCTTGGATATGGCCCTTTAGAAAAGTAATTTTCACATCCATATGAACTAGTTTGAAATTCATGATGCATGAGAAAGCTAAACACTTATGAGCTTTAATCTAGCCAGATGAGTATAGGTTTCATCAAAATCTATTCCTTCTTGTTGATTGTAACCCTTCGCATCGAGTCTGGCTTTATTTATTAAAACATTGACATCTTCTTCCAGCTTGTTGTGAAAGACCATTCAGGTACCAACCACTAAATTAGTTAATTGATGACAGTATGTCATTACATGAATTTAGTCTAAGAATTTAAGAAAAACAAGTGAAAGTTGAGCTAAAATGAAGAAGAATGACCAAAGAATGAGGAAAAAATAGTCAAGTGTGAAAATTGTGGACTTCGTGAAAATTTGAGTGTAAAAGGAGAAAAGGCGTGCAACCGCTAGAAAAATCATGTGCACCATCGCACAATATTAGGCATGTGATAGGCCTTTAAAGCTGTATCGCGCACGATGCAAGGCATCACGCACGCGATACATACTTTTTCTAGGCTTTTTAACGCGTTTTGGTCCATTCTGACGCCCTTAAAAGGGAATTTCCTGCACTTTCATAAGGGTTACTATTTTGGGAGACTGAAGCACGAATTTGAGAGCTCAAGTGGAGATTTTAGAGCATTGAAGGCCATCTCTTCAAGGGACTTCTTATGTTATTTTCATCTATCCGTTGTGGTATTTTTAATTTCACTATGAGTAGCTAAACTCTTTTAGGTTAGTTTGTGTTATGATGAACCTATTTCTATATTATTGGATTTTATGTTGATTGACCATTGTATGAACCTATTAATCTATAATCTTATTCAATTTCTTCTTGTTCATAATTTTCTTTATGCGAGATATTCTTTTAATATGATTTTGGACACAAAAGGAATACTGACCATTAGTCTACGTGTTAGACATAGGAAAATTGTTGTACTTATGCTGGTTAAATAGGGATGGGATACCCCGAGTAGTGGCATAGAGAATTAGCGTTCTATACATCGCCTAACCCTGCTTATGCTGGCGGACTAGGGATAGAAAGTTTCATGTAGTGGTTATTGAGTTATTTCGTGAGGGAACAACTATAACGGTTTTGTTAATATGCCGTGAGATTATAGTGATTAGATCATACATACAGGGCATCAGACATGAACAATAGAGTAATAGGGGATTCTACAATAAAACCTGACCGCTTTCTTGATATTGTTTACTCATATATTTACTTTTCACATTGAAACCCGACCACCCCCCTTACTAGTTTTCTATAAATTGCACGCATTTTGTCTTGCTTGAAGGCAGATCCTATGGATTCGATCTTTTTATTAATTTGACATTTTCGGTACACTTGCTGAGAAGTCATCAAGTTTTTGGCATCGTTGCTAGGGACTATTGATTTTTCAACAAGGCGACGTTTGTGCAATTTTTTTTAGAATCTTTAATTTATTTTTCTTGTTTATCATAATACTACTATGGTTTTGTTGTTGTTGGTAAAGTGTTGGGTACATGTGTTGACAAGTTATTATGGAAGAGGCCATAGCCCAAACTACGGGGGACTACTGCATGCCTACTGACGCTTCAATGAATTGTATAGAAATCCAATGAGCCAAGGGCAAGACCTAAGAATCTAACAATTTGAATGGCCAATGAAGTGAATGTGTATGGGAATACTTGAATGAAACAAAGATTAATGGATGATCCATCATGACTTAAATGACCAATGAATCAAAGGACACAAGCATGTACCAAAAGTAATGAGACTTTAATGAAGCATCAAGGACATATGAATAAACAAACATGAACAAACCCAAGAACTAGCAATGACCAGATGAAATGATTAGATGAAATAATCATGAATGGAACAAGTGGGAGTTATGATGCCATGAGAGTAGGCCTGCAAACAAAATATGTCATTAAGAAATATATGGACATGTAATGACTTGAAATGAACTTAATCCAAACAATGAAGCCTCACAATGAACCAAGGATAAATGGGCTTTGAATGGAGCTTGACTAAGCAAAAGAATCATGCACAACGAATGGTAGTGAACTAGATGAAATTAGGGTTTAGGTGTGTATGAGGTATCATGATGTAGATCCATAAGATTAATGCATACCCAAGGTTAGGGATTATGGTTTCCTTCAAGGCCAATGCCAAAGCACAAAGTACAAAGTCAAATGATGACTTGGACGAAAGGATCAAGGAATTAGGGTTATAGTCCAAGGATGGCCAGATGAGTAATCAATGTTTTCAATCAAGATCCACCATCCAATTATAGTTTTAGAGAAGAATGACAAGCCTTGTGCAAGCTTACAAGATCAAAAGGGTCCTTAAAGCATATATTCAGGGTTTAGGGTGGATTGGGCATGTCCCATCATGATCAAGAAAAACCTAGTGATCCTCAAATATAAATATCGTGACATGCAACACCATATAACATGCTCTTTTATTATGAATGAAAATGAAAATGAGTTTATGAGATGAGGAATGTATCCCTATGAATTAGGGCCATTAAAGTTGTATAAAAGGTAGGGTAAATTTAGGGTATGACAAGCGTGAAGGCGATGAAGCTCAAGAAAATACCATAGAATTGTGAATGTCCAAATATTGTAATTCAAACTCTTGTTCCTTATGCGTTTAACTTCTCTTCTTCTATACCTACTTTAGTCCGTAGTATGATTGCATTGGTGTTGTGATTGTTGTTAGTGTTGGTTCAATACATGAGTGGGATTGATTTTAATAGAGAGTTGTGAGAGATGCTGAGAGTAATAAGGTTGAGCTCTACTCCGTTGAAGCTTCAATGTGGAGCTTTAATGGATTATGTCGAAGGATATTTTTGTGGGGGTGAGGAGAAACTCAGAGAGGTTAATTCATAGAGAGTCTGGGAGGCTTTATGAAATTGAATCAATGATTGAGAGAGAGTGAATATGAGAGGATTGAGAGAATGAAAGGTGAATTTCTGGAAAAATGAGTGAATGAAATGGAGAACGGATATGGTGAAGGATTTATAGATATCGAAGGAGTTAACTGAGTTAAATCTGTTAGATATTAGTTGCACAATTCGGTTTTGAGTGATCACTCTATTAACCATTGGAAATCATGAGAGTTAGTTGTGAAGGATTCAATCTGATAAAAGTTAAATTTAATAGCAATTATGTTAGAATGGTTAGTTAGTTAGTTAGATGTTGAGCTAAACTTTGATTTTATGTTAATGAATTGAGAACTCGTGCAAGTTAGTTTGTTGTTAGGTTTTGGATTCAGTTAAATGAAAAATCAATTAAAATGGAATGCCTGTTAAATGCATTGCTGGTGATTTTCTAATATGCAGTTTGTTTTGTTAAGTTGATGCAGTTAAAATAATCAGTTAGATTTGGTTGAAATGGATGTGTGATAAAATATGTTAGTTGATTAAATGTTAGAGTTAACTTCTGTTATATGAACTAAATGCATTGTTGTATGGTTTGGTTAATAAAAATTTCGCTAAGTGAATACATCCCCATATGTTCTACTGAATGAATTAATATGTTGAGTGAATGCATTGGATTATTGTGATTATGTTTTCCATTTCCACTATTAGATGATGCTCTTAGGTTGTGCTTATGATGTGCATTGCAAATGAATGAAACTTGAAGGCCAAATTATATGGTTTGATTGTTGTTATGCTAAATTGTGCATTGGATTGTTGTGTACTCAATTTATGATGTGCATATGATAATATGAATGTAGGTTATTCTTGTGATTTACAAGGCCATGATCTCAAGACACTTCGAGTGAAAACCACCATGAATGACTTGAAGAAAACATGGTTACTTGATAAAGAAGTAATCTTAGCCATGAAGACAGAGAATGAAGAATCCAGGTGAAAAATTAACAATTAGGATTAGGGATTAGATGAGTTGACTTTGGGCAACTGGTTGACTAAAAAGTCAATAGGTGACCGAAGTCAACTATAGGTCAAATCCATTTTTTTTTTTGTAATTTTGTGTATGAAATTTATAATATGATATTGTGTGAATGAAATGAACATGAAAATAGTTCCTTATGCTCGATGAAATAAGCTTTACTTTCAAATTGCAACTTTTCCCTCCCAATGCATCTTTGAATTCACCTTGAATCAATGATCTTGAATGCACCATGAAACTTGAACCAATGGACAATGAATCGACCATGAATGAAGCTTGAATCAATGAAACTTGAATGAAACATGAAGAGAAAAAAACATGAATGACAAGACTATGAACTAAATGAGCCAAACAAATGATCATGAGAAACCATGATCAACATATGACTATCTTCAAATACCAATAGAAAATTTGATGAATGATTATAATGTCAATGTCATGATGCAAAACAAAATGACCAGATATCCATTTTCCATGAATTAGGGTTTCACACACAAGATCAAAATCAAGATGCAAATCATACAAACTAAGATCATAAACCATGAAATAAGGCTTTGCAAACAAATCCAAATCAAGAGATCCATAATTACCATGAATCAATAACTAGGGTTTCAAGTACATGCTTTCCAAATTGACTACAACACCACAATCCTTAAGGCTTGAACCTATGGGAAACTCTAGGCTCTTTTTAGGTATAAACAATCATAAACCTTGAATATATGATGATGTTGATACATTGGATGATATGCATGAATGATATACATGTATTTGGTATGAATGAGTGCAAATGAAACTCAAACCAAAAGTTAAATAAAATGTGAAAAGGGAGGGAAAATTTTTGGGGTATGAAAGTACTTCTCCAACAATTGGTTTTAGATGATCATGTTTAGTCGCTCTCACTAAAGGTGGATATTTAGGGAACATGTGATTGTATTCAACTGCTTGCACCGAAGGTAGATTCACTGGTGATTGAAATCTCAAAGGGATCATATTTAACCGCTCTTACTGAATATAGATTCCACTAGGGATTGATATCATACTAGGGAATCCTATTCAGCCACTCCTCACTAAAGGTAGACTCCTCTGGGAATTAGAAAATCATGTTCAGTTGCTCTTGACTAAAGGTAGATTCTTCTAACATTCAAATATCATGTTCAACTACTCATTAGTGAAAGTAGATTGCTACAAACACGTAAAATGTTAGACATCTCTACAAGGGATGGATTCTTAACAAAGTATCTTTTCCAAGATGCGGCAACCATGAGCACCACCAAGTAAACAAGAAAAATAATGGATCATGAATTTTGCATTCATGGCATTCGGAATAAGGCCATGTCGTTCACCATGGACTTAAAAAGGCCATGTTCTCCATACTTTCACTCATGGCGTTCACCATGAGGCCATGATGTCCGCCATGGACCTGTAAAGCCCCATGTTCACCATTTTTCACTCATGGAGTTTTCCATGAGGCCATGGCGTCTACGATAGACTTTGAACTCAGAAAAATAGCAGCAACGTGGATTCAATTACTCCCTATTTTGCAGATTTTTCTCTGACTCATCCAACATGATTTCATGACACTTTATACCAGTTTTGCCTCTATAAATAGGCTAAGTTTTTAGCTTTTCAAGATCGAAGTTTTTTAGAATTAATTGTTAGGTAGAAAATCACTTTTGTAAAACAGTTGTTTCTCACACAGAGGAATTGTTGCACTTTAGAGTTAGAATCAGAAGTTTCACAAGAAATATTTGGATCATTTACACTATAATCTTGTCGAATTATTTTTCTCGGAATTAATTTCAGATATTTTGCAGTACTAGTTTGTCGCAACCGAGGTTTCGGAAACAACCAGACGGACTGAACAAAAGAATACGCCCCCTCTCAAAGTGAGAGAGAGAGAGAGAGAGAGAGAGAGAGAGAGAAAGTGCAAAATAAGAGTCGCCACAGAATTTTATTTATGTTCCTCTATGGGAGAGGAGAGGTGAAATAATCGATAAAACCCTCAAAGATAAAATGAAAAAGGATAAGGAATCGGTTTTGCAACCGAGATTGGGTTTGAAAGTCGATTACGCAAGGGGAAGGTATTAACACCCCTTACGTCCATGGTACTCCAACGGAACCATTTAAGTTGTCTGCGTGCGTGGGTATTAATCTACTTATTTATTTATTTTTAAAAAGAGTGTGAAAGAATAAGGTTTGGGTTTTTTATTATGATGATCGCCAAGGATTGTAGCCCTTGTGCCTACGTATCATTCATCGATTGATGAAGAATTAGAGCTCTATGATTTGGAGTAGAAATTTTTTTAGGGTTGGTTGATTTTGCCTTTGAGAAAAGGGTTTTCGGTATGGTGCCCCAAGGCACAAAAATGAGTTTGACGGATTGTATTGATTTTACCTCGAAAAAGGTTTTATGAAAATAATGTTTGTGATTAGATTGCACTAAGGTCTATGGGCGGAGGTGAACATTATAGACAAACAAGCCAAGTGTCTTTTGTCCAAAATAATTAGAGTAAGGGTAGGAAAGCTCCACCTTACTCATTCCCCGCCACTTAAGGCTTGTGGCGCACAATACTAGTCGTAGTTTTATTGTTTTTTTAGTTTGATTATGAAAAGTCTGCTTGACGTTGGATCAAGGGTTTATTGATTTGATTATGAAATTAGTGATGTACAAAGAATATACAATATAACCAAGAAAGGAAAGTAAAGGGTCTCATTGTAAGATAGACTTAGAGAAAGCCTTATGTATGCAAAAGTGACCTAAACTGACAAAGGATAATGGTCTTGCAATCACGTCTCCCTAGGGTAGTGGCATGATGTCATTCTTACAACAGGAATGTAAGTTATAGATGAAAATTCAAAGTTGAGAAAAAGGGTCAAAAGGTAGGGGCAATGTCTCCAAGAAAGCGTCCTAAGTGAAATCCTCTAAGTCCAAGATTGGTTACAAGTGGAATGCATCTTTTTGGTCTTATAATTGTAGCGGTAAATTCATGATCATCAAGCTATGGATAAGCTAGACATCAAATAACAAGAGTCGCCATTGCGCCTTTATTATTTCCAAGGGAAAAGGGAAAAAAGTACAAACAAAACCTAGAAGTAAGAAGTTTTCAAATCAAAACTAATAAAATGTCAGAGATTACAGGTAAGGGGGTTGGTTACACAGAGGGAAGGTGTTAGCACCCAAAGTGTCCTAGGTACTCCTAGGGAGCCCTTTTTGTGTGCATATGTATTTGGTACAAAAATGATGTTTACAAACAAATAGAATGGGGGGATGAGAAAAGAATTCATTAATTATATTTTTGTGTTTGACAAGACCTTCGGACTTGTGCCTACGTACCAACATAAAAATGAGGGATTAAAACCTCGTAGTTCATGATGCAAGTTTCAAAGTGGATGCATTGTTTTTAAAAAAAAATAAGTTCGAGAGGCACAAAAGGCCTGAAAATGGTTTGAATGAGTTAGTTTTTTTTTTCTTTTTCTGAAAGTTTAAGTCAAGTATAGTTAAGTTTATTTAAAAATTTTGATTTAAGAAAAGAAGTTTGAAAATGCAATGGCATAAGGCCAAAGTTTCTATCTTTTTGCAAAGTGGTCAAAGTTTAGAACAAAATAAGTTCAATCAAAGAAGATTTTGAAAAGGGGGGAGAGATTTTGAAATTAAAGAAATGGGGAGAAGATGAAGAGACTAATCCTATGGAAAAAATTAAAAGTTAAGAGTTGAAAAGATGTGACCAATGGGTAGCAATCCAATAGACAAGAATGTCAATAGAAACCCAGAATTCCCTTGGACATTTAGAATCAAGCGACACACAAATGCACAATTATATTATCTTGAATAGCAAGGCATCAAATAAAGATAGCCACATCCAAGCTTTAGCCACTCCATGATCTTCTTCAAATTAGCCCATGTAGCAGATGAATTCCACAAGTTACATGTTTAAAATAACAGATTCACAATGATCATGTTGCAGATGAACTCAAAAGGATCTTGAATGATGTATCAGATGAAGTTCCGAATTGCAAGCACTTGGTTTCATAAAAAGTTGGCATTGGCCAAGTCCTTTAGCATAGAAATGTTGCCTAAGTTCTAAGTCCATTTGTCCAAGATCAAACCAACAGTCCACACAAAAGTTTTTTTAGGGTTTTTGTTGTTATTATGCACATTAATGGTCAAAGGCCACACAAACAAGCAAAGTATACACAAACTAGATATGTCACACAATATGGTCCAAGTGGACGAAGTGAAAATTGCATTAACATAAACAATTAGAATGGTATGAATAATGGCAAATGAATAAGGACTAAAATTAAATGACATTAAAGTAAATGGCTTGAAATTAAAAGTTAGTTGTTAATGAGTTAGAAGTTAGTATTGTTTTGCTTTTACTTTTCATTTTTTAGTCATTCTTTGGAGAACACTCAACCCACTTATCACAAGCATGGATCCTTGAGCTAAGACATCTTCCAAAGGAAGGAAAAAAAGGCTAAGCTTCCATATAATACCATGAAATAGGGGAGACTTACAAGCTCACTAACTAGAATGCTATGCCTTTGTGTCACAAATTTAGCGCTATGTTAAGCAATCGTAATTGGACTTATGTAGAAGTCACAACTATTTGAGGTCGGGCAATAGAATTTTTGTGTTAATGCATGTTTGAGACATAGTATAATGGACTATATTCATGAAACATACCACACACAAAAAGAATATGCAAAAGAGGTGGCCTAATCTCAAACCAGAACACACAAAAAGAATGCATAAAGAAGGGGAATGAGATGAAGAGGGAGGGGAATGGATCAAAACTCAAATTGGTCAAAGGAGGACTTTTACCAAATTAATATCATTCATTCATTTTGGGAGATGGAATGTACATTCCATCAATCCCCTAAATTCAATAATATTAACTTGACAAAGTCAAATCAACCTTGACCAAGGCCCAACAACAAGAGTCAAACTCAAACAAGTCATCACAATTGGTCAACACAATTATTTGGCATTTATTCAAATTAAAAATACTAAAATAAGGCATTTAAATTAAATATAGTTTGTTAAATTCGTAAAACCTCATCAAAACACCAACGGAATGGCCATGAGATTTATCATAGGTCAAACAACGTCAAAGGACCTTGGGGGAAAAAATTCAGAATTTTTAAAGACTTAAAAGTATTTTTAAACAAATAAAAATAATCACAAAATCAATTAAATCAGGAAAAATATTAATAATGATCCAAAAAATAATTTTAATTCAGAATATTAAAGAGGAAATTATTTGAAACTTTTTGGTGAAACTCTCATATTTTTTAGATCAATACTAAAATTAATATGAATTAAAGAAAATAAAAGGAATAAAACAAAAATGTGAAAATGTGAAAAAACGTGAGCCACCTGATCTCCCTCATTAATTGAGGTGGCAGATCAAGTGGCCTAGAACACGTGTTCCACCAAACATACGAGTTAGCACACTGCAGGGATGATAATCACAATGGACACGTGAGATTAAAACATTTTGAAATGATCATGTGGCTCAGAACCTGTCCAGCACACCACCGGCGCTGGACCTCCGGTTACCTTCTCAGGCGAGGCTCACCGGACTGGTTCAATCATCATCATCACATAAATGAAAAAGGAGGACATGATCTGAAAGAAAAAATGACGTAGAGCACGAACCTGACCTCAATTTCAACTAACTCCATATATATAGAAAGATATGAGGAGTTGAATTTTGAGGTGTGTCAACTGAGTTGCTTCAATTTGACCTCTAAGCAACTCAATCTTCTTGCCTACATTGGTAGGACTTAAGACAACCAAAGATCCAAGAGAATTAAGTAAAATTGAGAGAGAATCAAATAGATGAAGTTTTCTAAAAATTACCTTCAATGCTATGCAGTTCTTGATGTTGCTTGCTCCAAACACGATCTGATCACACTTGAGAAGCTAGCAGGAAGTGATTAGAGAGGTTGCAAGGCTTTGGATCCTGGAGTTCTTGAATCTCCAACAGTTGAGATTCAAACTCAAATTTCAAATTGAAATTTATCAGCTTTTCCTTTAGAATGAGAGGGTTTCAATAGGGGGCAAAGCTGGCGTATAAAGTGTCTTCAAATGAGCCCAGAGGTCATGTATTTATAGCATGAATGAATGATATTTGCACACTTTAACAATCTGTCCAAAATTAGCAATGTGAGTGGCACGAGTGCATGGGCATGTGCAGGCCCATGATGCAATGCAAAAAGGTCCAAAATGATTTCAATTGAAGTCTGAATGGAAGCTTGATTGGCAAGGCAAAGTAAACTGAAGTTTTGAAGTTTGATTCTTTCCAATGATGCAGCCCTGTTAAATCCATGTGCATACCTAGCAAACATCATCCAAAATGCATGAACTTGGGTTCTTTAGAAAGATTGGATTAAGGGGAACAAGTTTTTATGTTCAACACGTTTTCATTTGGAGCTTGGAACATGGAGAAATTTGAGGTGGAAGTTTGGAAATTTCAACATGTTGAAAATATTTCTAAGTGTCAAGCCATATACCTCAATATTCCACCTTACTTAACTTTTTATGTGAGTTTCAAATGAGAAAAGTGTCTTCATCAAAGAGTTAGATCTTTCAAAGAATTTCAAAATTGTCACAAATTTCATGTCATTTGGATTTATAATGATAGAGTTATGCATTTTTGAAGTTTGGAAAAATCACTTGTTCAAAGGTATAGGTAAAAAATGACCTATAATGTAACCTCATATCACATGCTCATAAAAGTTGAATTAGCTCTCACTCCAAACATAAAAGTTTAAGTAGACATATTTAATTGGATTTTGAAACTTGGAAATATTTCATCTCATAAAAAATGAGCAAGTTATGGCCTTGGGAAGTTGACTTTCAAATTAGGGTTTAGACAAAATGACCAATAATGTTTCAACATAGAAAATGATTTTCCAAGAAAAAGTAGCTCTAGGTCTCAACATGAAAGTTGTTTGTGATGTCATTTATAGTAACGTTTCTCTTGGAATAATTTTCATATGGTGAAAGTTGTAGGAGATAGGGTCTAGGGAGACCCAGTTTTGATCAGATGAATTCATCTGGCCAACCACCATCAACGAACTTGCTAACCTTCAATTCTTTGGACTTTCTGGGCTCATGGTAGATCATATATGCATAAGATGATGAATTTTTAAGTATCCCTTGAGAAATTTGATCAATTGGTGAGATAGCTTGTTGAAGAAGTTACTCAAGATACCTAGTCAAACTAGGGTTTCCAAGGCAAATCACCTCCAAACTCTTGAAGAAAACTTGATCAATATAACATGTAGGAATAAATGAAACTCATATATGATGCTCATAACCATTCTTGGATAAATTAATGGTTGTGCTCTTTGTCATGTGTGTCTCAAACCCTAGATACGAACTTGATAGATCTATGGAGATCATGCCCTACCTACAAAAGAGTTAGGCAAATGCAAAAGAAATATTTTTGGTATTTTGATTAGTAAAATGGTGATATAAAAGTATGATACAATCACATAGTGCTTGGTGATCTCTCCCCAAACCAACCCAATGAAAGAGGGGTAAGGAGGATGCCAAGGTATGATCCTAATGCTAATGCTTATGATGAAATTGCATGAGGCATCTTAGGGTCAAAATTGGGGTCTTACAATAATTTTATCATGTTTTTGTTGTTTTTAATTGTATGATGATAATAAGTAAATAATAATAATAAACATGCACGAGTAGTTTATACAATGATGATGATAATGAGTGTTTGAATATAAATTACAATGCAATATGATTGACATAAACTAAATCACAAGATGATAATAACAAGGGTTAACAATATCAAAGGTTAGTGATGCACCAAGTTAATGAAGTGTAGTTAATGGTTAGTTAAATGTAAAAAGTAAACATTTGAGGATTATCTATCCATAGGTCAAAGGACTCAAAATATGGTGCATCAAGGGATAACTTATCATTGATGCAAAGTATTGAAGATGATCTTTGATGATCTAACAATGAAAGTTATACAACCCTAAGTCCATCTATCAATGATTTGGCAAATGGAACATTGTATGACTCAATTATTACAAGTTAACAGTTGAATAATGATTAAATTAAGGATTGATTTATGTACAAGTTAAGAAATGGAAACACAAATATGAAAGGGTTAGAAGATAATAGAAACAAAACAAGCAAAATGAAATAATAGATTTCATTAGCCACTATCATTCAAGACATGAAAGTTCAACCAAATAAGTCCAAATAAAATAAACCAAAGGTGGAATAAAATAAAAGAGATAAAAATAAAGAGGGTGTATGTTGAAAATATTTTGATCAGAATAAAAATAAGTGGTTGAAAACTAGGGGAAAAAAGGGAAATAAAAGAAAGGAACTAAAAATAATAGTGACGGTGTTTGGGGTTGAACCCCTGACCTTGAGGTTATGGGGTCAACCCCCATACACTTGGCGAAGCGCCTTGTCGTGATAGTCAGCACATATAGATGATAATATTTTAAGGTCAAACAAAATAAAACAAGTGCGCTAAAATGAGCCAATTAGAGTAAGCCACGATAAATTTTTGAAATCAAATGCGCGAGAGGCAACAGATGAACTGAGTCATCTTCAACCTCCCCGCACTTCATTGTTACCATCTCCACACTCATGAGCCATTGTTTGGCTCTGAGTGTGGAGAATTTCTCAAGAACAGAAAAAACTGATTTGACCTAAGAATAAAATTAAAAGGTGGATAAGGGATAATCAAGGTTCAGACCATGGGGTTAAGCATCAGTGAAGAATTTCGACCAAGATGGTAACTTGTTTGAGTGAAGGAGATGAGTGGAAATACCTGGTTGGAATCAAACTCAGATAGTAACTCTGATGACTATGGATAGCTTAGGGAAGGTGGTTGCAAGGTGTTCTAGTGTTTCAGAAAGCTTAAGTGAGGTGGTGTGAAGGTTTCTTGGTGGTTATTTTGGATTGAAAGGACTTGGAACTTCAAAACCAAATCTTTGTTTTGAAGGTGAAAATTTGGTTTCAAGGTAGAGTCTTTTTGGCTCGAAAAGCTTGGGAAATGAATGAAATACCTTCCCCTATTTATATGGAGGGTGATGGAAGTGTTTGGTGAGAGAAAGAGGGAGGTTTTCTCATAAATGGGATGAGGTTCGAAGCATGCTCAAGTGTGACTTGTGGAGGAAGTGTTACTGAGCTTATGATTTGGTTTGCTCTTCAATTTAGTCTGTTTGCACTCTACCATGAAAAAGGAGGGACAAAGATGGTTGAATCGGAGATGTTTGGAGGTTTTGCTTTTGCACATTGGTTAGGGCTTTCCTCCATGTGACTCATTTCCAAAAAAGTTGACTTGCAAATATGTACACAATGTTATGTAATATATTTGGGGTAAAATGAAGTCATAACAAATGAGTTTGGTGGCTTGGTGCATCAAAATGCAAAAATTGTCTAATTGGCTAGTTTGTTGCACCACGATGAAATCTAATCTTTGGACTTAGGAAAAATGAATTTTTCATAAAACTTGTGAACAAAATTTCTTTTCCACGTCCTTGATCTAATGAAAAAAGAACCATGTCAAAAGGAGTTGTGGTTTGGAAATGGAAATGAGGTAAAGTGGGGGTCATGGACATGACTATAGGTTTGGCTAGGCATCTTGACCAGCTTGGCCAATCCAAATATTGAGGTCCTTTATAAATAGATTAAGTCTTGGACCTTGAAACAAAGGTGAAGAGGGATTCAATTAGGACATTTGGCTCAAAGAAGATCTTGAAAATCTTGAAAGGTGAGAAAGTTATGGGGTTTGGACCAAATGGTAGACTAAACTTGCCAAAATGTGACCAACCAACATGACCTAGAAATGCCATTTTGCGATTTCTTGATTTTTAAGGCATGGTTATGGATGTTTTAATCTCATATGGTAATATATTGATGTAAAATTTGAATTGTATCTTTGTGGAATGATTTTAGGTCAAGTCCATGGGTGAAACCAATGCATTGAAAGTTCAAAGTTCATGATCAAACCAAGGACTTGTACCATGAATGAAATGGGTGTTTGATTAGTGAAATATGGTTTAAATTAATTGAAATAAAGGTGAATTAATTGTTGAATTAGGTTATGATCAAGTGAGGTAAGGCATAGAATCAAAGGATGCACAAACCAAGGTTTCTTGAACCACAAGTTTCATCAAGAGCCATGACCAGACAAATTAGGGTTTTGGGGTGCAAGTGATGTATTAAGGTGATTCAAGAGGTTGTGGTATGAACAAAGTTTAGATATTAGGGGTCTTCAATGGTATGGTCAAGGCACAAAGTTGATTATGACTTGTACAAGCTGTAAGACCCCAATTTTTGACCCTAAGATCCCTCATGGCATCATATCATAGCATTGCATAGCCTCAAGGATCATTGAGCACCTTGCTTCCTTCCCTATGGATGGGATCTTTTTGAGAGTGGTTTTAGATCACCAAGCATTGCTTACATTTGTATATCATTGTTTTTCTTTTAATCACTAACCAAAAAGTACAAAAATATGTCATCTAACATTTGTTTTGCAGTTTAAGCAGCCACATGTCAAGGCAATTCAAGGTTTTCCTTTGTACAAGAGCAGATGGTATTTTCTTGGTATGAGGACCTCATGCCATTATATTAAGCTTATGTGAGCTAGAGGTTCATCTTGAAGCAAATTCCCCAAGTGGTTGAGGCTCAAATTCATCAGGCATTGCCAAGGTCATCTGAGGACCATTCAGTCAAATGTACAGTCAATTGGAGGCTTTGAGGTGTGGGAATTGATCTTGACATCCTCATTCATGTTCAAACAAGGCCTATTCATCATGTCAAACATCCATATTGAAGAATTTGAAGCCAGTGCAAAAGTTTCCCAAAATGGAAAGTGACTTGTAATTTCAAGTTTCCAAAAATGGCAAGTTTTTGGTCCAAATTCAACTTGACTTTCCAACATCAAAGAAGCTTCAAATGAATTTTTGTCCAACATGAAAGTTGAAGATATTTCTCTTCCATTTCCAAAAAGTCCAAGATCATGAGCATCTGATGAATGGTTAAGGAGTTATGGTCAAATAATTGCCAAGTGTGCATGGAACTTCAACAAGCCATAACTTTTGATCCAAAGCTCCAAATTGAGCGCCTCTTTTTGCGTTATGCTCCTCATGACATATATTTTCCAAATCCATCATTGCATTGCATGAAATTTAATCACATGATCATTTGCCCATTCATGAACATTTTGGAGGGAAATTTGGAAATTCAAATTTGGTGCATCATATGAACAAAATTCCAATTCCAACATGTGCATGAGATGATTTTAAGTGATCCTACACCTCCATATGCTACTGTTCACGTCCAAATTTTCCATGCACCTCACATTTTCCAATTTTGGTCATGCACCTTATTTTCACTAATCCTAATTAACTCATGCCTAATTTTGATTTGGATGTGATTAAGAGGCCATATATAAATCAAATCATAACAGAATTTCACAGTTTTGGCTCATTCTAGATCTAGATTCAACTTTCCTCTCAAATTTCTCTCTCTTCAATTTTCAAAAATCTGCATCTAAATCATCAAAATTCTTGTAGAATAGTGTTCATCATGTGTCATTGAGTAGGATTTGGTTATTGATTTGAAGAATTCGAGCCAGAATCAAGCACATCAAGCTCAAGAACATGAAGATGGAAACTGCCATTTGAGCTAGATCTAGGTCATGCCATGCTTCAATTCATACATCAAACTTCAAGTCATCATCTCAGGATTGGATCTGGATCAATTGAAGCCTCAAATCCACTATTTCATCGTTCTGCTCTTCAAGAGGTGTGAAATTCGAACCTCTTAATTCTCCATTTTATGTACATAATTATGTAAAACTTTCCATGCTGATACTTTTAGATCGTGATTTGGTTAGAAAATGAGCAAGATATGTGAACTTGAACTTCTGACATGCATTATGTTTGCCTTCGATTCACATGATTCTTTGAGTTATAGGCTTAGCAAATGTTAGATTCGTGTTGTGCTCGTTGAGATCTTTCCATTGATGTGCTTGTTTGTGAAATCTGGAAAATTTGTTGTTGAACATTACTGTAGCTCCGCCGTCTTCACGAAGAAGACGGTGGAAACCACCGCTGGCCGCCGCGCCATGAACAGCCTAGGGTTTTCTGGTTTGAGCACTGCATATCCACTATAGAAGCGCCTTTTACTGTTGTGTCTCTGGTTCGATTCCAGGCGAGAGCGCTTCAAAACTCCATTTAATCCACATAGCCAAAACGGCTGCGTTTCAACTTGAAATGCGCCTCCAACCTGCATGCACGGTTCGATTCCTGGCTGTGTAGTTTTGGAATTTTATTTTCCCAGCGCTTGTTTATTTTCACACATGGTTCGATCCTCCGCTCCAGCGCTTTTTCAAATTTAATTCACATTTTTCCATTTCCCTCCAATTTATCATGTTTTGTTCTTCATTTTATTTCAATATTTTCTTTAACTTGCAAAAATCATAACAAATTGAAAATGAATCCAAATCACTTCCAATTTTTTTGCTATATGTTCATATGGATGTCTATTATTTTGTGTTGCTTATTTCATGATTTTATCATTTCTGGAATTTTAATTGTGTTTGCTTCTTTGGACATGTATGCAAATGTGACATGCTTCATTCATTCTATTGTGAAATGCTCATACATTGGCCAATTGATTTGAAATTTGGTATGATGATTCCCAACATGTTGCATGATTTTTGAGGCTTGGTTGTGTATTTTTATCATTTTTCATCTCTGTTTTAGACACATGAATGTAGGGTGTGACAATGTGTGTCACACAATTTGATGTCATACTTGTTCATTTTCATTGACATATCAATTGAGCTTTTCTGATTCCAATTTTTTGCATGCTGCTTGCGTTTAACATGGTGTATGCACATAAAAATTTTCATGATTGTTTAATTCAATTTTGTTTTAATGTGGAATTTTCATGCTTGATGACCAATTGTGTGCTTTGTAATTGCCTTTGCCATATCTTGCTCATGTGATGACTTTGCTTGATGCTTTAGACTTGGTAATTTTTAGGGCATGTTCTTGCTTGATTAAAGATGCTTCTTGTTGAATATCAACTTCTGTTTTGACTTTTTGCTTTGCTTTTGACCCTAGTCTTTGCACTAGTGGTTTGTACTCACCTTTTGAGCTTTGCATTTCAGGTTCAAACAATTAGCTTTAATGATTGATGTGCTCTCATTACTTGAGATGCAAGTTACTTTGGTTAACTAACTTTGATTGTGTTATAGGTCCTTTGGTGGTGAACTCATTTGATTGATTGCCTTTTAGGACTTGCCTTGTGAACCTATTGGTTGTAACACTGTTGACTGTCTGTTTGATTTGTCTGAATGTGAATATTGACTTGTTTGACTTTCTGACAGGTACATTAGTCGCTTTTAGCTCATTGCTTGAGCTTTGCTTTGCTTGTGGTTGGCATACCACTTAGGTAACCTCTCTAACTCCATGTAGTCTGGAAGCCCTGTCGTTTCTGTTTGGCAGGCATTTGGCTGAAGTCCTCCTTAAGAGGCAATGTCTGTGATTGTTTATATTTGTGCCATGTACTTCAAGTCCTCCTAAGTGAAGAGGCAATTGGCAGATAGAAGGGATTTGCAATCAATCCCCTGCTATTCAGTTGAGTCTTTCATCTTGCTCGCACTACGTGCTGATGCATTTCAATAAACACCCAAGATCATTGTATATAGAGTCAGTCATGTGGAATAGAGTTCCTCATTCTGGACTCCCACACCTTCTTTGATTCAAGCTCACCCAGGCCCGAGTTAAGAGCTATGAGGTCTAACCCTCATTACCTTTCATCTGCTCACCCTGACGGTCAATGTCAGTGGTTAAGAGCCTCACCACCCATAACAATATTGGCTTGTTTGTCAAGGTTGATATGACCCCTCGACTAAAGCCCAACTTTGTATGAGCCTCTTGGTTGTGTATAGCGTGTGATAATTGATTGCTTGTTTGCTTATTTGTGCATCATTCATATGTTTGCTTTTCATGCATCTTTGTTTGTTTGAGGAGTCAGATGTAAGACCATTGATTGGCTATCTGTTTCCTATTTTGTTTTGTTTTGAGGAGTCAGATGTAAGACCATTGATTGGCTATCTGTTTCCTGTTCCTTTTGGGGAGCTGGATATAAGACCATTTATTGGCACTCCATTTCCTTTCTTGTGTTGTTTTGTGGAGCTAGATGTAAGACCATTGATTGGCTATCTGTTTCCAATTTCTTTTGTGGAGTCAGACGTAAGACCATTGATTGGCTATCTGTTTCCAATTTCTTTTATGGAGTTAGATGTAAGACCATTTATTGGCTATCTGTTTCCCATTTGTTTTCAGAGTTGGATATAAGACCATTTATTGGCAATCCATTTCCAGTTTTGTTTCTCTCTTATGAGACCTTGCTTATTTGCTTATTGCTTTGTGTTGCTTAATTCCAAAGGAACTTCCTTGGATCATTTCTATGATCTTGAGAAAGCAACTCCTATTTGTGGCTTTGTCCCTTAACCCTTTTGTGCTTAACCTTGAACCTTGTTTTCACCCCTAGCCTTAAACCAGAAAGCTTTTGTGCAAACATTTTCACCTATTTTCAAAACTAGAAACCTAGGCCTTAAGCCTTTGACTTTCAAACTCCTTTTCATAATACTCATTGTAATTGAACTCTAATTCATACTTTGACTTCATTTTGTGAATAATTCTAAGTTGGTTAATTCAACCCATTCAATTGTTTTTGTGGCCCTTGTCCACTTCTTAATCAGGTTTCCATACATTAGCCATAGATCTGAATTATCATAGTGGTTGATGTAAATCTCACCGCATCCTTAGTGATTGAATTGTAAGAGTTCCATGCTTATTATATGGTTAACCCCTCACTAGTATGTCGAAGTTATTCTCACATGGTGGATTGTTGGTTCAGGTTGAGTTTTCTCCCGTTGATAATGAAAGACCTTAAGGCTTTTGTTTAAAATCAACCCACTCATTTTTTGGAAATCTTTTAGCCGAACTACGGCGTTTTGATCCTTATCTTTCATGAAAAGGTACGTAGGCAATGGGTTCATCCATCCAAACACAAAAATAATAAACTTGTACATTCTTTTCTCATCCCTTCAATCAATGTTTGCACAAAATACTTTCATAAACAAATAATAATACAACATTTGTGAAAACAGGTTCCCTAGGAGTACCTAGGATGTTGTGGGGGCCTAACACCTTCCCACAACATAATTACCCCCTTACCCAGATCTATGTACCCTTTTTATTAGTTTTATTTGTAAAACTTCTTAGGATTTTGTTCGCTTTCTAGCCATTCCTTGGGATAAATAGAAGTGCGGTGGCGACTCTATCTTTGTATGCTTTGCTTTTGATTTAGTCAATAAATCTAAAGGTAACGAATACACCGCTACACAAGCCACCGAGGGTCAAGAACTATGATTAAGGTCCTTGGGTGACCAAATGAATCTTCATATGTCTTCAATGAGGGCTCACCATCCAATTAGGGTTTTGGAGAGTGAGTGAGATGTCTTGAATGATCCTCAAAGGTTTTGGGATGCTTGAGAATGAAGATTAGTGTCAAGGTGGCTTGGGTACACCTCAACAGGGTCAGGGGATCTTGAAGCTTCATAGATGAACCTCATGCCTTGAGTTTGAACTTGTGTATCATTATGGGGGGTAGATGCATATGAGATTATAAATGAGGGATATATGCTCATGAATTAGGGTTATGGAGATGATATGAAGGTAGGGTGAATTTGAGGGTATGCCAGTTGCCCCTATTTAATCTTCTTGGACTTGAATGTATGGATACCAACGACTTTCAATGTGTTCATGGTAGGAGAGCATTAAATACTGAAAGGAGTGACTGAAAATTTTCCCTACTGGGAATGAAATATGATATGAGCTGACTTGTTGAGGATAATATAGTTATGATGATTCTGATATGCAATCTAATGTGTTCTATGCAACATAAGTATCTCTTGAAAGAGGAAAGTTTAATGACAATGCTCCAAGAAAGAAAGTGGGGAAAAGAAAACTCTGTTGGGATAAATTCTAAAAAAGGTGACTGTCGCTAGCAACTGTTGGGTAGGAAAAAATTTCAGCAATGATTCCAAGAAATAACTAGAATACCTGACTCTAATGGGGAGATCTAGATTTAGTGATGATTCCTAATGGCTGCTGGAATACCTGACATCTACAGGGGATATCTTCAATTTCAATGACGATTCCTTGCAATGGCCAGAATACCTGACATTTGGATAAGAAACTCCTAGCGACTGCCGGGGAAAAATGAAGTTCAATGACGATTCCTTGCAATGGCTGGAATACCTGAATCTATGGGGATATCTTTAATTTCAGTGACGATTCCTAACAACGGGTGAAATACCTAACTCTACTAGAGAGAAAGGAGAAGTGTAGTGACGATTCTTAGCAACAACTAAAATACCTAACTCTGAGGGAAAAAAATAAGTTCATTGATGATTCTTAGCAATGGCAGGAACACCTGACTTATGCTGGGGAAATCGAATAGTTCAGTCACGATTCCTAACTAGGGTTGGAATACCTGAATCTGGTTGGGGACGAATGAAAATTCAGTGATGATTCTTACCAACGGATTGGAATACTTGACTTGATTGGAGAAAAAAGAAGTTTAGTGACGATTCCAAGCAATGACTTGGAATACCTGACTCTAGCAGGGGAAAAAAGAAGTTCAGTGACGATTCCAAGCAACTCCTGGAATACTTGACATCTGCAGGGGAATATTGAAGGTGACAATTCCTAGCAACGACTGGAATGTCTGACTCATGGGGAAACAAAATAGTTAAATGACTATTCCTAGCAACAACTGGAATACCTGACTCTTCTTGGGGGAAAATTGAAAGTTCAGTGATGATTCCTATCAACGGGTGGAATACCTTCTGCTATTGGGGAAAATCCCTAGCGACTGCTAGGAAGTTCTGAAATCTGAAATGACAATCCCTAGCAACGGTTGGGAAGGTCAAAAGTTTGATGAATTATTCTTGAGTAAGGTTGGAATGTGAATTAAAGAGTATACTTATGATGCAATGTTATGTATGCGAAATGCCGATGTATGTTCGGACTGCTGGGGAATATGCAAATGCAAGGTTTGTACATTGTGCCAAGTATGATTGGGATTTGCGGGGGATAATTTGTTGGGAGCGCCGGTGATTATTGGGCTTTGAGTTTTCTCTGGGAGAGTGGAACCGACTTCTCGGCATTGAGATTTAGATCTTTTTGATATCCAAGCTGTGTTTGGTGCAACTGTTGGGGATTTTTTTTATTGGGACAAGTCCAAGGGATTGTGTGGCATTCCGGTGTTTGGGTCATACGAAGCATGTTGGACTATGATTAACCTTAGATACTTTGAAAGAAAAGTAACTTTGATGTTTTCCCTTTGAATTTTTTTTAGTAAAGGGTTTTCACCCAAAAATTTCCAATGCAATGTTAATTTAGGAAAGTCACACTTCGCAAATGAAGCAGGAAAAGTAAAAGTATTGAGCACATTTGGTGGAAATTTTTTTATTGGTAAAGAATGGCCCCAAAAGCGGGCAAGTTATATATAGAAGCAATTCCTAAAATATGTGATTGCAAAAAGAAATTGAAAAACTATAATGGCAATAGCTTGGATTTCTACTAAGTTTCGATTCTGCTATAGTCCTTATGTCCTTGAAGGTCCTCATATCTTACTTCGGAGGAAAGTGATTGGACTCACTCGTTGGGAGAGTGCATAAGATTATTTGCAGGATGCATCCTCTCGGTTTATTTTGAATCCTTTATATTTTCCTAGACTTCCCTTTTAGGTTTTCGGTCTACCGGGATACCCATTTTTGCATAAGCCGCCCTTTCGGGTTTTCATATTATCGGGATCTTTCTCTTTTTTTTGTCAAGTGTAGAATTTTTTGACTGCATCCGCATTCAGAGGGGATGGAATATCTTCACCATCCATAGTTGAAAGTATTAAGGCTCCTCTAGAGAAAACCGTTCTTACAACATACGGGCCTTCATAGTTTGGCGTCCATTTTCCTCTTGGGTCAGTGTGAATCAGTAGAATCTTCTTCCGCACTAGGTCTTCGACCTTGAGGCTGCGGGGAAAGACCTTCTTGTCATGTGCCCTATTGATACGCTTTTTGTATAACTAGCCATGGAAGATGGCTGCTGTAAGACCCCAATTTTTGTTGGTGTAAGCCCTAGAGGCCAACACTTTTTGCACTTGTATCGAATTATTTATTAATAATAAAAGGCTTTTTCTTTATTACGTTTGTTTAATAAAGTCCCTAGAATAGCTAGTCCGTTTAATGTATCAAGTGTGACTTGATCATGAAATCACATTAAACATAAGGACACTATTCTTAAAGTATCCGTAGTCGAGCTTTATTATGAAGTGAGATAACACTAAAGCATTAAGACTATTATGTATATAGACTGATGATCACATCTCATGGATCATGGATAAGGAGTTATCAAGTCTTAAACATAGGTATGAATATTAAGAGTAATATTTATACCGGATTGACCCTCTATGAGAATACTATATAGAAAGTTATGCAAAGTGTCATAAGTTATTCTCATGGTGATAATGGTGTATACCACTCTTCGACCTGAAACCACTATGGACCCTAAATGTAGAGTCCAGTGCTTTGTTGTTGATTAAACATTGTCTGTAACTGGATAACCATATAGACAGTTGATGGGTACTCCACGAAGCATGCTAAGGGACATGATTGACCTAGGTGGAATTTTCCCATCCTGCATAACAGGATAAATGTCTATGGGCCCAATATTGAACTGGACAAGGATGACACGGTCTATGCCTTGTGTTAAATATAGACATAAGGGCAAAAGGGTAATTATGCATATAAGTATTATCATAGAAGGATTTGTAAGATCACATGACATTTTCGTGTCTTGGGTAGCAGTGATTTGTTGCTAGATACCGCTCACTGTTTATTATGTTAAATGCGTGATTTAATATAATTGCCAACGACGCGAAAACCTACAGGGTCACACACAAAGGACGGATTGATGAGAGATAGAGTAACTAAGGAACACCGTAAGGTACGATGCACTTAAGTGAGTTGTAGAACATCGTAAGGTACGGTGTACTTAAGTAGAATACGAAATATGGTAAGGTACCATGGGCTTAAGTGATTTTGGGCATATTATAAGATATGGGCCAAATACACTTAAGTGGGCTTTTTAGCTTGAAGCCCACACAAGTGGTTTTATAAATAGAACCCTTGTGCAGAAGCATTCATAGCGGTTGCATTATTTTCATTTTATTTCTCTCTCTCTCTCTCTCTCTCTCTCTCTCTCTCTCTCTCTCTCTCTCTCTCTCTTTCTCTCTCTCACTCAAAGCCTTCATTCGTACCAGCTAACACTGAGATTGAAGGAATCCGTTCGTGTGGACTGAGTAGAGACGTTGTCATCGTTCAACGTTTGTGATCGCTCAGTGGATATGTATCAAAGGTTTTGATCGTCATAAGAGATATGCACCAAAGGTTTCAATCGCCACAAGAGGTAAATATTCTATCACTGATCATGACCATTCGTAAGGATCTCTAAAGGAGAAAATTTTAATTTCCACTATGTTTTGGACCGCAATTCTCCTTCAATTTTGACCCTAAGATCCCTCATGTTATCTCATCATATGCATTAGCATTGGGATCACACCTTGGCATCCTCCTTAACCCTTATCCATTGGGTTTGCATTGGGAGAGATCACCGAGCACCATTTTATTGAATCATACTTTGTATTTTATCATTTTTACTAACCAAAATACCAAAAATATGTCTTTGCATAATCTAACTCTTTTCTAGGTAGAGCATGTGCTCACCTTTGATCTATCAAGCTCACATCTAGGGTTTAAGACCCTCAATGCAAGGAGCCCAATCAAGAATTGGTCTACTATGGATCTAAGAATCATATATGAATCCCCATGATCTTCACATGTTATTTTTATCAAGAAATCATAAAGAGTTTGGAGTTGGTTTGCCTTGGAAACCCTAATTCATCTGGGTATCTTGTGTAACTTATTCAACAAGCTTCTTCACCAATTGATCAAATATTTTAAAGGATACTTTAAATTTCATCATCTTATGAAAATATTACCCTCCATGAGTCCGAAAATTCAATAGAATGGCAGGCTAGCAAGTTGGTTCGTGGTGGTTGACCAGAGGAATTCATCTGATCAAAACTGGGGTTCCCTAGACCCTACCTCCTACAATTTTTGTCATATAAAAATTATTACAAGAGAAAAGTTACTCCAAATGACATTCCAAACAACTTTAATGTTGAGGTATAGAACTAGTTTTTCTTGGAAAGTCATTTTTTATGGTGAAAGATTATAGGTCATTTTGTCTAAACCCTAATTTGGAGGTCAACTTCCCAAGGCCATAACATGCTCAATTTTTATGAGATGAAAGATTTCCAAGTTGCACAACAAAATTCAATGTGTCTACTTAAACTTTTATGTTTGGAGGAATAGAAAATTCAACTTTTAACTGCATGTGATATGAGGATACATTATAGGTCATTTTGGACCAATGCCATTGAATAAGTGATTTTCCTCAACTTCAAAAATGAATAACTCCTTCATTTTAAATCCAAACAAGGTAAAATTTATGACCATTTTGAATGAATTTGAGATATCTACAAGTTAGATGAAGGAATGTTTCTCATTTGAAGCTCACATAAAAAGTTAGCCAAGGTGGAATAAGTGAACATATGGCTTGACACTTAGAATTTTTTTGGATATGTTTGATTTTCCCACCTTCCACTTCAAAATTCATCATGATCCAAACTTCAAATGAAAAAGTGTTCAACATGAAATTTGTCCCTCTTGATCTAAACTTTCTAAAAAGTCCAAATTCATCCCATTTGGACAAAGTATGAGTGACTTGCGCATGGCTTGAACATGGATGACCATTTGGCACAATTGAACTTGAAACTTTCATACACAATTGCATGGCTTACCAATGTGACTTCAGAATGTTTGTAATCACTTGTGGACCTGAAGAGATGATTACATGGTCCTATCACACACCCATGCATCCATGCAATGTACATTGCTATTTTTGGAACTTTGATTTTAAGTGTGCATTTAGCAATCATATGGCTATAAATAGAGACCATTGTGATCAGAATTAAGGACATGTGAGCTCTAGTGATTTAGATAGTAACTTTCTTTCTCTTTATGCTTTTACCAGGAATCAATGGCGGAAATAGACGAAAAACATTTTAGAGTGAAATATTTTGCATCTTTGATAGAGACAAGGAAAAGATATCTGCTTTGCAATAGTATATTAAGATTTCCAAGATTGAACATGATGACAATGTGATTTTGGAAAAAGCTCTCAAGGGGAGAGAGCCAACATGGGTCCTAGATGGCTCGCTCACCACATACTTCTATCTAGACCTTCCTGTCATTCATGATTTAGGGGTCTTGATCCCTTTCACGTTGTTTAAAGTCGAGTTTCTAGAGATTTCAAATGTCTCCACTTATCAAGTTACATCCAACATCAAAGGATTTATCAGGGTGTTGAAAATTATATGTCGGCGGTTGGAGGTCTCTTCTAGCTTTGGGATATTCTTATCTTTTTATGGTATAAAGCTTACCTCCAAAAATGGATATGCGACCTTATGCGGTCTCCCTAGATGAAGGTTATTTAAGCCCCATTCCAATCCCTAACGGTCTGGAAGGATAAGTTCATCAGGGTTAGGGGAAATATTGTGCTTCAATGGTTATTAATGGGGCGAATGCTCATTCAAAGGATAACCTTGAGAATTTCCTTTGGAAATTGAGTTTGAATCTTACTGTTTTGAGATTCAAATCTCCAAGAGTCCTGTACCTTTTGCTGATTCATTTCCATTCCATCAAGTGTCCTGAGCAAGATCAAGAGCAATTGGAAGCAAGATCGTTTTCTTACAGACCTACATTGAAGGTATTTTCCAGAAATTTCCATCTCTTTGATTCTCACTCAATAGTCCATAATTCTTCTTGATATTTGGTTGTCTGAAGTCCTACCAATGTAGGCAACAAGATTGAGTTGCTTTGAGGTCAAATCGAAGCAAATCATATCATGATCCTCAAAATTCAACTCCCTGTATCTTTCAAAATACTTGGAGTTAGGAGAAATTAAGGCCAGATTCGAGCTCCTGAGCATTTTTACTTTAAATTCATGTCCTTCTTTTTAATTTTGGTGATGGTTGTGAGTGAACCAGTCCGATAAAGCTCACCGGAGAAGGAGACCGAAGCTTTGGCTCCGGTGGTGTGCTGACACTCATCTGAACCACAAGATCCTTTTGAAATATTTTAATCTCATGCATTGATTTTGAATATCATCCATGTAGCGCTTTAACTCGTGTCCATAATGGAACGCGCGTTGAGGACCTCTTGATCTACCACCTCAATTAATGAGGGAGATTAAGTCGTCCACGTTTTTTTTTTCTATTTTTCTGATTTTTCATTTTATTTGGTTTATTTTCATTAATTCATATTAATTTTAATATTTATCCAAAAAATATGAGAGTTTCACAAAAAAAATTAAATAAATTCCTTTTTCATTTTCTGAATTAAAATTATTTTTTGGATAATTATTAATATTTTTATAATTTAATTGTTTTTATGAATAATTTAAATTGTTTAAAAATAGTTTTAAGTTTCCAAAATTAATGAAATTTTTTCTCCAAGGTCCTTTGACCTTGTTTGACCTATGATAAATATCATGGCCATTCATTTGGTGTTTTGATGAGGTTTTAGGATTTGGACCAACCATAATTAAATTTAATGCATTATTTAATTAATTTTAATTGTTTAAATGCAAAATAAATTGTGTTAGCTTTTGATATTGACTTGTTGAGTTTTACTTGTGTTGTTGGGCCTTGGTCAAGGTTGATTTGACTTTGTTGAAATAAAATCATTGGATTTGGGGGATTGATGAAATGGACATTTCATCTCCCAAAATGAATGAATGATTTTAATTTGAGAAAAGTCCTCCTTTGACCAATTTGTGTTGATTCCATTCCCCCTCCCTCTTCATCTCAATCCCATTCTCTTCTCATTCATTTCATGGACCTATGATGTCTCTATATACTAAGGCTAGTTGATTGCAAAATCAACATGAGTGTGGATGAGATTAGGTCCACCTCTTTTTGCATATTTTTTAAGTGTGGTATGTTTTAGGAGTATGGTTCATAATACCATATATCTAACATGCATTAACACTAAAATTTATATTGCCCGTCCTCAAATAGTTGTGACTTCTACATAAGTCCAATTACGATTGCTTAACAAAGCGCTAAATTTGTGACATAAAAGGCATAACATTCTAGTAAGTGAGATTGTAAGTCTCCCCTCTTTCATGGTATTATGTGGAAACTTGGCATTTTTTCCTTCCTTTGGAAGATGTCTTGGTTCAAGGATCCATGCTTGTGAATAGTGGGTTGAGTGTTCTCCAAAGAACGACTTAAACAAAACAAAAAGCAAAAACAATACTAACTTCTAATCAATTAACAACTAACATTTAATTTCAAGCTCTTTACTTTTATGCACCATAATTGTAAGTCTTTATTCATTTGCCATTATTCATACCATTTAACTTGTTTACTTTGATGCCATTTTCACTTTGCTCATTTGAGCCTTATCTTGTGATTATTTTGTGATTGTATATAATAATAATAATAATAATAATAAAAACCCTAAAAGACATTTGTGTGGACTGTTGGACTTGATCTAAGATATTGGACTTAGAATTAGGCAAAATTCCCTATGCAAAAGGACTTGGCCAATGCCAATTACCATGAAACTAAGTGCTTGTGAATTGAAACTTCATCTGATGCAAATTTTGGGATCCCACTTAAGTTTATTTGCTACATGATCTGATTGAAGTTGTTACTTTGAACTTGTGCCTAGTGTCTATCTTTGAGTTCATCTGATGCATGGGAGATTATGAAGAAGATCCTAAAGTTGCTAAGCTTGGATGTGGCTATCTTTATTTGATGCCTTGCTCTTCATCTTGCTATTTGTGTATTGATACTGCTTGATTCTAAAGTCCAAGAGAAATTTGGGGTTTCTATATGACGTTCTTGTCTATTGGATTGCAGCCCATTCGTCATAGCTTTTCAAATCTTAACTTTTAATTTTTTCTTAGGATTAGTCTCTTCATCTCTTCCCCATTTCTTAAATTTCAAATCTCTCCCTCCTTTCAAAATATTTTTTGCTTGTGATTTCTAAACTTAGACTTTATTTCCAATTAGAAACTTTGGCCTTATGCCATTTCATTTTTAAACTCTTCTCTTAATCAAATTTGTGAATAAACATAACCATACTTGACTTAAAATTTCAAAAGACAAAAAGAACTAACACTCACTCAAACCTTTTTAGGCCTTTGGTGCCTCTCTTAAACTTAAATTTTTGTTAAAAGCAACTCATTCACTTTGAAATTGTTACCACAAACTACGAGGTTTTGATCCCTCATTTTTATGTTGGTATGTAGGCACAGGTCCGAAGGTCTTGTCAAACAGAAAAATATAATCAATGAATTCTTTTCTCATCCCTCCACTCTATTTATTGCAAACATCATTTTGTACAAAAATCATATGCACACAAAAAAGGGATGTCTAAGAGTACCTAGGACACTTTGGATGCTAACACCTTCCCTCTGTGTAACCAACCCCCTTACTTGTAATCTCTGGCATTTTATTAGTTTTGATTTCAAAACTTCTTATCTTTGGGTTTTGTTCGTACTTTTCCCTTTTCCCTTGGAAACAATAAAAGCGCGGTGGCGACTCTGGTTTAATTGACGTTAAGTTTATCCATAGCTTAATGGTCATGAATTTTCGGCTACAGAAATTAAGTGGCGACTCTGTTGGGGAGTAGTCCTCAGTGGGTTTAGCCTACTTTTCTATGTGTATATAATTGTATATTTGATGTTTGTATACTTGTTTGTGTGATAATTTGCTTGTTGTGCTTGGTGATCTCTGAGTGGTGAGATAAGTTCTAACCCGAACTTGAGTGAAATTAAGATAGGAGGATGGTATAGTCATGTTCGACTTGTGTGGAGTAGTCCTTAACAAGTTGGCTTGAGACCCATCTACTCAGTGGAGACCCTTTTGGAGCTATTAATGTCACACAAGTCATTTGTGGTTAGGCATTACTTTCTCTGATTTGGGGTCCGAGAAGCTGAGGACTGTAGAACATTTATCCTAACTTGGCCTATTTAGGACGTAGTGCGGAAACTGTTCAGGTGTAGACTTGATAACAGTTGTTACGCGATACTACACTCGGACGAGTTTCTCTTGAGAATATTATGGGTTGATGAGTCAGTCATCCTAACCTGTAATATCTGATAGATTGAATTAAGACTCTGGGAACTTTTTAAAACATGATCTACATGTTTTATCCTTAGTACACTCCTTTGGGATGGTTCTTACCCTGACTCCGTGCTCGTGACGCACAACAAATCCTTGATTCTTGGTTGATCCAATCAAGTCTTGTTAATAGCAATACTTGGACGTTGATAAGGTGAAAGCCATAATCCACCAAAATGGATGATTGATCTTGACAATGACTTGATAAATCCCTAGACCTTTGTTTGTTTGCCTTGTGTGTGATCCCTTATTTGTGATTGTTGCATTCATGTGCATCATAACATTCATCACACCAGAAATAATTTCAAGGAACTGAGGTCTTATTTGCAAATATTTTCAGACCATGGATTATGGACGAAGGAACACTAAGAAGTACAGTTTCAGATGTCCGGATTTGAAAGAGCTAAGGAAGTTGTCGTCCTTTGTATTAGATCCCTTGGACTTCAAGCAACGTCATGGGAAGCTTCTGTCTATCTTGTCTGCTGATATGGTTGAAGGACTTCTGAGTGTGTTGGTTCAGTTTTATGATCCTCTCTACCATTGTTTCACTTTTTTCTGATTATCAACTTGTGCCTACGTTAGAGGAGTTTTCCATCTCTTGGGAATACCTGTTTCTGACAAAGTGCATTTTAGTGGATTGGAAGAGATTCCCATAACTCATATCATAGTTGAAGCTCTTCTTCTGAAGAAGTCTGAGATAGAGGCTCATTGGGTGAAGAAAGGAGGATTGTTTGGATTGACTTCTGAGTTCCTCATCAAGGAAGCTACAACCTTTGCTCAAGCTGGTAGTGTGGATACTTTTGAAGCTATTTTTGTGTTGCTCATCTATGGATTAGCTTTGTTCCCTGACATTGACGGTTTTGTCGCCATTAGAACCTTCTTGATTGGGAATCTGGTGCCTACTTTGTTGGGTGATATGTACTTCTCTTTGCATCTAAGGAATTCTAAAGATGGTGGAACTATTGTGTGTTGTGTTCCTCTTCTGTATAAGTGGTTTATTTCACACTTGCCTCAGACGTCTGCTTTTGTGGAGAACAAACAATGTCTAAGGTTGTCTCAGAGACTTATGTGTCTCACTAATGATGATATAGTTTGGTATGATTCTTCATTGAGTAGCTTGGAGATTATTGATTATTATGGTGAATTCTCTAATGTGCCTCTCATTGGTACACAAGGAGGAATCAACTACAACCCTGCTTTGGCTCGTTGTTAACTTGGGTTCCCCTTGAGAGACAAACCTAATAACACTTTGTTAGAAGGTCTTTTTTATCAAGAGGGTAAAGATCCCCAACATTTGAAGTAGAAGATGGTGCATGCTTGGTGTAATGTACATAGGAAAGGAAGATCCGAGCTTGGTCTGCGCAACTGTGTAGCTTTGGAAGCCTACACTCTTTGGGTGAAGAAGAGAGCTTTGGAGTTGAAGATGCCTTATGCTTGTGAGAGACCTATGTCTATGGTTGTGGCTGAGCCATTAACTCTCCTTAACCAAGATGTAGAGGAGTTGGAAGATGCACTCGCCAAGATGAAGCAAGAGAAGGATATGTGGGAAGAACATTTCCATGCTTTAAGCCGAAAGCATGAGGAGTTGCAGCTTGAGTCTAAGGACAAAGATGCACTTATTGAGCTTCTTGAGGACCGAGTAGTGAAGAGACAGAGAGAGCCAGAGATTTCATCTTCCTCTAGTATGCCTTAGCCTTCCGTTGCTTGGAAGAAGATTGTTGATCAGTTTGTCCTCGAGAAGGCTCAGATGAAGACTTCTTTTGAGTTCGAGATCTGACACATCCGAAGGAAGTACGCACCTGCAGCCAGATCGTCTGATACTGTTGTTAGGGGATCCTTAGGATGACTAGTCTCCCTTTCTCTTGTATTTTGTATTTTTTGTTTCTGATATTGTACTCAGTGTAATCCTTTCAATTATATAAATAAAAGAGATTTTATGGTCAATCAAATTGTGCAATTATCATTATTATGTATTTGCAAATAAAATAGTATGTTCCTTGAAAATAAAAACAATCAAGCATTGCATGCATCATTTGCATAAGCAGGTTTCTCTTTCGCCAGATGTCTTATTAGTTCTTCTTCTGTACTTCAGCCATGCTGACTCATCGATACAATACACGCGCCAATCATCCAAGGATCATGGAACATCTAGATCAAGAGAATAGAGACTTGAAGGACGAGATTTCCTGTCTGACTGCCATGATGGAGTCAGTCCTAGCTGCTCAAAGTCAATCTTCTCCAAGGCCTACAACTCCTCCTCCTTAGAGGACTGGCATATTAGAGGTTGTTTCTTCAACCGTGCTTGTCGCTCATTTCGCTCCTGCCATGCCTGCCGGATTCCCGTGGGGAATGCCGCCCAACTTTGTGCCCGAAGGTTTTGCGGCTACTTTTGCTTCCAGGCCAACATCTAGCCCGGTCATGTCTGTGCCACCACCGATTGTTCACACTCTGCCTCATGTTGAGGATACCATCTACCATTCTGAACCATCCGAGGGTCCGGATGTCTATGAGAAGATGGATGAAATGAAAGACCAATTCCTCGAGCTGTAAAAGGAGTTGAAGACCCTAAGAGGAAAGGATTTGTTTGGTAAGAGTGGTGCGGAACTTTGCTTGGTTCCCAATATTAAGATCCCGATGAAGTTCAAAGTCTCTGACATTGAGAAGTATAAGTGGAATACTTGTCCACTCAGTTATCTCCTCATGTATGCTAGAAAGATGTCGATGCAGACTGATAATGATCAGTTACTGATTCATTATTTCCAAGACAATTTGACTGGTGACGCTCTGAGGTGGTACATGGGTTTGGGTAGTATGAGTGTCCACACGTTCAATGATTTGGGTGAGGCTTTCGTGAAGCAGTACAAATATAATGTGGATATGGCGCCAGATAAGAACCAGTTGAGGTCGTTGTCTCAGAAGGACAAGGAGACATTCAAAGAGTACGCTTAATGATGGAGAGAGCTAGCCACTCAGATTACCCCTCCTTTGGAAGAAAAGGAGATGACCAAGATTTTTCTCAAGACCCTGAGCTCATTTTACTATGAGCGCATGATTGCCAATGCCCCCAGTGATTTTACCGAAATGGTAAACATGGGGATGAGGTTAGAAGAAGGTGTCTGAGAGGGATGGTTGTCTAAAGAGGAGGTTGCATCTAGTAAGAAATACGACAGTGGGTTTTCCAGAAAGAAATAAGGAGAGACTAACGCAGTATCAGTTGGGAGGCATAGGAGGCCTCATGTTATAAGGAGTCCACAACCCCGTCAACACCATCATCAAGTATCATCAGTTATTCCAGTATTTTCAAACAATCAATCAATACCCGTTCAACAACAACGTCAACAACAACAACCTCAAAGAACAAACAACTACAACAACAACTACAACAATCATCAACAACAACAAAATTTCGAGAGGAAGAAGGTCTTTTTTGACCTGATTCCTATGACTTATGCTGAATTGTATCCATCATTGGTTCTCAAGAACCTTTTGCAACCGAGAAATCCTCCACAGATTCCTGAACCACTTCCATGGTGGTAAAAGCCAGAGCTTCACTGTGCCTTTCACCAAGGGGCTCTTGGTCATGATATTGATAACTGCTACCCCCTGAAGTATGAAGTCCAGAAGTTGGTTAAAAGTGGGATGGTTTCCTTTGAGGACCGTGCGCCGAATGTCAAAGCTAACCCATTACCCACTCACGGTAACCCTTTTGTTAACATGGTAGATGGTTGTCCTAGGGAGTTCAAAGTATATGATGTCCATTTCATTAGAAGGTCCTTGGTGACGATGCACAAGGACATCTGTTTGGTAAGTGATTGTGAGCATGATCGTGATGGTTGTCCAATCTGTAGTGTTAATCCTAGAGGTTGTATGGTTTTGAATAGAGACATCCATAGGTTTATGGATGAAGGTATGATCCTAATTCTTTAGTATCGTCACTTGGGTGACGATGTGAATGTAATAGTTCCTGTATTAAAGACTCTAGAAAGAATGATGATTCAATTTGATATCAACAACAGTAACAATGTTAGCAATAGATCGGCATCGCCGTTGGTTATACGGTTAGAGGGTCAAGTCTTGTACGCGTCCGATAAGGCTATTCTGTACCAGTATAATGCGACTATGTTAGAGAATGGTCAAGAGGTTCCTTTTCCTACGAACAATTCTGTTGTGAGCATTGCTGATGTTACGAAGGTGACCCGTAGTGGTCGTGTTTTTGGGCTGGTATTCCCAAAGAATGTTGAAGATGTATCTGCCAGTAAGAGTGTCGAAGTGCCTGCAGCTGATCCGATTAGCGCTCCAAAATGTCAGTCTGGTGAATCTAGTGGTTTGAAGCCTAATGATGATGATGAGGTACTCCGGTTAATTAAGAAGAGTGAGTTTAATGTGGTGGAGCAGTTGCTCAAAACCCCTTCCAAAATTTCAGTGTTGTCTCTGCTTATGAATTCTGAAACGCACAGAGAAGCATTACAAAAAGTATTTGAGCAAGCTTATGTTGAGCATGATGTTGCGGTAGATCAGTTTGATCATATTGTGGCTAACATCACCTCCTGTAACAATTTGAGCTTCAATGATGAGGAACTTCCTGAGGAGGGTAGAAATCACAATCTGGCGTTGCACATTTCAATAAATTGCAAGGAGGATGTGTTGTCAAATGTGTTGGCTGATATCGGTTCTTCATTGAATGTACTCCCGAAATCAACTCTTTCAAAATTGACATATCAAGGAGCTCCAATGAGATATAGTGGCATGATCGTCAAAGCATTTGATGGTTCTCGCAAAACTGTGATTGGTGAAGTGGACCTTCCTGTGAAGATAGGTCAGAGTGATTTCCAAATTACTTTCCAAGTAATGGATATCTACCTGGCCTATAGCTGCTTGTTAGGAAGGCCATGGATACATGAGGCAGGAGCAGTGACGTCAACGCTACACCAGAAATTGAAGTTTGTCAAGAATGGAAAACTTGTTATTGTCGGTGGGGAGAAGGCTTTGTTGGTAAGCCACTTGTCGTCTTTCTCTTATGTAGAAGCTGAGGATAAGGTTGGAACTCCATTCCAAGCTCTATCTATTGCTGATGAAAAGAGAGTTGGGGCACCCATGTCCTTCTTCAAAGACGCTTAGAAGATTCTCGAAGACGGTATTTTAGATCAGTGGGGCCAGATGGTAGAGGTCACCGAGAACAAGAGTAGAGCCGGTTTGGGATTCCAAAAAGGTTCATCCAGATTATAGCTGAAGATGTGCAACCTAGTTTCCATAACGGAGGGTTCATTCATGGTAATGAACAACACTTAGCTACCGTGATCGAGGGGGATGAAGGTGAAGACTGCACCAATTTTGTAATGCATGGAAAAGCTTGCAACAATTGGACTGTTGTTGATGTTTCTGTTATTATGCATCGCTCTAAGTAATTGCTTTTATTGTTTTTGAAAATCCTTCTGAAAATGGCATTTTCAAATTTGATCATTAATAAAATTCGATTCTATTCATCCACATATATGATGTTTTATTTTTACTTTTTGCTTTTCTGGAAATGGTAATCACAAAAAACATAAACAAATAAACAATAATTGTCCATCTGCATAATATTTGGTCACAATTCACTTCTCTAAAATCAAAATATCAAATCATTATACAGGTTGGTTGCTAAACCCATTGAATATAATGATCCTACTCCTTCTCCAAACTTTGAACTCCCCGTGTTTGAGGCCGAGGAAGAAAGTGATGAAGAAGTGTCTGATGAATTGCCTCGTCTACTTGAGCACGAGGAAAAAGCCATTTAGCCGTTCGAAGAGCAGATTGAGTTAGTCAACTTGGGTTCCGTAGATGATGTGAAGGAAGCCAAGATTGGGTCTCAACTATGTCCAGAGGTTAAGAATGGGTTGATTGATCTTCTCCGAGAATATTCAAATGTGTTTGCCTGGTCCTATCAAGACATGCCTGGTTTGGTTTCTGAAATTGTGGAGCATAGATTGCCATTGAAGCCAGAATGCTCGCCAGTCAAGCAGAAGTTGAGGAGGACTCATCCTGACATGGAAGTAAAGATCAAAGAAGAAGTGTAGAAGCAGATTGATGTTGGTTTCCTTATTACTACTGAGTATCCGCATTGGGTGGTCAACATTGTGCCTGTTCCAAAGAAGGATGGAAAAGTCTGTATGTGTGTTGATTATAGAGATTTGAATAAATCCAGTCCGAAAGATGATTTCCCTCTACCACACATTGATATATTGGTAGACAATACAACTAAATTCAAAGTCTTTTCGTTTATGGATGGGTTTTCCAGATATAATCAGATCAAGATGGCACCCGAGGATATGGAGAAGACCACATTCATTACACCTTGGGGAACATTATGTTATAGAGTGATTCCTTTCGGTTTAAAGAATGCTGGTGCAACTTACCAGAGAGGAATGACCACTCTTTTTCGTGATATGATGCATAAAGAGATCGAAGTCTATGTTGATGATATGATTGCTAAATCCAGTTATGAAGCAGAACATGTTGAGAATTTTTTGAAACTATTCCAGTGTTTGAGGAAATATAAAATCCGCTTGAATCCCAATAAGTGTACGTTTGTTGTTCATTCTGGTAAGTTGTTGGGCTTTATTGTCAGCGAGAAGGGTATTGATGTTGATCCCGCCAAGGTCAAAGCAATACAAGAGTTGCTTGCACCCAAGACTGAGAAGCAAGTCAGAGGTTTTCTCGGTCGCTTGAATTATATCTCTAGATTCATTTCACACATGATTGCCACATGTGCGCCTATATTCAAGCTTCTTCAGAAAGATCAGTCTTGTGATTGGACCGAAGACTGCCAAAAAGCTTTTGATAGTATCAAAGAGTATCTGCTTGAGCCTCCGATTTCGTCTTCGCCTGTGGAAGGAAGATCGTTGATCATCTATTTGACTGTGCTTGAAGAGAGTATGGGTTATGTTCTAGGTCAGCAAGATGAGACTGGAAAGCAAGAATATGCTATTTACTACCTCAGTAACAAGTTCACCGATTGTGAGACTTGGTATTCTATGCTTGAGAAGACTTGTTGTGCATTGGCCTGGGCTGCTAAGCGTCTGCGTCAATATATGTTGAATCATACTACTTGGTTGATATCCAAAATGGATCCAATCAAGTATATTTTTGAGAAGCCCTCTTTAACTAGGAGGATTGCCCGTTGGAAGATGTTGTTATCAGAGTATGATATTGAATACCGATCTCAAAAAGCAATCAAAGGTAGTGTCTTGGCTGACCATTTGGCTCACCAACCGATTGAAGATTACCAGTCTGTGCAGTATGATTTTCCTGATGAAGAGATCCTGTACTTGAAAATGAAAGATTGTGATGAACCATTGCTTGAAGAAGGGCTAGAACCTAGTTCCCGTTGGGGCATGGTATTTGATGGAGCTGTTAATCAGTATGGTAATGGCATTGGGGCAGTGATCATTACTCCTCAAGGCATATATTTTCCGTTTACAGCTAGATTGACTTTCAAGTGTACAAATAATATGGCTGAGTATGAAGCTTGCATTATGGGGCTAGAAGAGGCCATTGATCTCATAATCAAGTATTTGAACGTTTATGGAGATTCAACTTTGGTTGTAAATCAAATCAAAGGTGAGGGGAGACGAATCAACCCAGTTTGATACCATATAGATTTTATGCGAGGAGGATTTCAACTTTATTTACAAAGGTTGAGTTTCATCATATCCCTCGAGATGAAAACTGGATGGCAGATGCTCTTGCAACATCGACTTCAATGATTGTGGTGAAGTATTGGAATGAAGTTCCCAATCTGACGGTGATGCGTCTTGATAGGCCAGCTCATGTATTTGATGTTGAAGAGATCAAAGATGAAAAGCCGTGGTATTTTGATATCAAATGTTTCCTCCAAATTCAGATTTACCCACCTGGGGCATCTTTGAAAGCTAAGAAGACTTTGAGAAGATTAGCTGGTAACTTCTACCTGAATGGTGATGTGCTTTACAAGAGAAACTTCGATATGGTTCTGCTAAGATGTGTGGATAGACACGAAGCATACTTATTGATGACTGAAGTCGATGAAGGTTCCTTTAGTACTCATTCTAATGGACATGCTATGGAAAAGAAGATGTTGCGAGCAAGTTACTATTCAACGACAATGGAATCTGACTGTTGCAAGTTTGTGAAAAAATGCCACAAGTGTCAAATTTATGCATATAAGATTCATGTTCCTCCGACACTATTGAACGTTATTTCCTCCCCATGGCCCTTTTCTGTGTGGGGAATTGATATGATTGGCATGATTAAGCCCAAAGCTTCGAATGGACATCGTTTCATTTTGGTGGCAATTGACTACTTCACAAAATGGGTTGAAGCGGCATCGTATGTGAATGTAACCAAGCAGGTTGTTGTAAGGTTCATCAAGAATCAAATTATATGTCGTTATGGTGTGCCAAGTAAGATCATTATTGACAAGGGATCTAACTTGAATAATAATATGGTGGAAGCTCTTTGCAAAGACTTCAAGATTGCACATCATAACTCTTCTCCCTACAGACCTTAGATGAATGAGGATGTTGAAGCTGCAAACAAGAACATCAAGAAGATTATCCATAAGATGGTTGTGACATACAAGGATTGGCATGAGATGCTCCCACTTGCCTTGCACGGGTACCGTACGTCGATCCACACTTCAACAGGGGTGACCCCTTTCTCACTTGTTTATGGCATGGAAGTTATGCTCCCAATAGAGGTGAAGATCCCATCATTGTGTGTCTTGATGGAAGCCAAGTTGACTGAGGCTGAATGGCGTCAAACCAGGTATGACCAGCTGAATTTAATTGAAGAGAAGAGATTGACTGCCATGTGTCATGGTTAGTTATATCAGCAAAGGATGAAGAAGGCATTTGATAAGAAGGTCAGGCCTCGTGTATTCAGAGAAGGTGGCCTTGTGCTCAAGAAGATTCTATCTTTCAAACCAGATTCTAGGGGCAAATGGACTCCTAATTATGAAGGCTCACATGTTGTTAAGAGAGCCTTTTTAGGCGGTGCTTTGATTATTACAACTATGGATGGTGAAGAGTTCACTCGTCCTATAAACACCGATGTAGTAAAGAAATACTTCTCCTAAAAAAAGAAAAGAACAACTCGCTAAGTTGAAAACCTAAAAGGGAGGCTTAGGAAAAAATGAGCGTCTCGGTGGATTGAAACCCGAAAGGGCGATTCAGGAAAAAATTAGAGACATAAAAACAGAAAAAATCATCCCGATAAATTGAGTACCTCACCTTGGGGAAATTTATGAAAAAATGAGGGATTTTGGAAAGTAACTGCATCCTACTAATCTTCAGTTTCGAAGCCATTCTTGAGCAAACCAGTCAATTCTGATTCACCATCTCCGATGAAGTCGCCAAGAGCACAGTGAACATCAAAAGTTGGTAGAAGGATTAGTGATCATTGTATCCAATGTAGCCCTTTTCCATGTAAATTACCATTTTTTTAACTTTTATAAAGATCTATTTGGTCTTGTCATTTACAGACTACCATTCCATTAAATAAAGTTGAGCTTTTTATCCAATTGTTTCTACTCTTGTTTGATTAAGTCAAATAGATTTAAATTTTATTATGATCATTTTGAAATTAAATTTTAAATTAAAATCATATTTTCTTCAATATATAAAAGCAGTTATTTTTAGCAATCGATATCATTTAAAGGAATATCAACATCAGTTTGAAAAGCGGTAAGCCCTAAAATACGGGGCATTATTGGTTCTCCACAAGCAGTGGGCGTAATCCCTATTTCATCCCCAACAACATTTCAGTAACCTAGTTCTGTTGGTTTCGCTAGCCGAGTTTGTTGGCCTCCCTTGAGTTATAGGCGTGTTATTTCGGAAGTTTGCACAACATCGATAAAATTTTAATTCCCCGCAAATCCTCAGAGTTACTCCTGATTTTGAGCAGCTATTGATCCCCTACAAGGTTGTCTCCCATTTGATATGGGATCGACCTAAAGTTCCCCGCAGTTTATAGCAATTTCCTCAGTAGATCCTCTCCTTGTGCTTTACCCAGCCAGGATTGAGCCTTCAAGGTGTTTGTTTGTTTTTCTCCAATAGTTGTTTCCTTCCCGTGAGGATTGGCTACAGGTTGTATCGATGATTCAAATCAGTGACACTTGTATCCTTTGTGATTATTTTGTCAGCATAATCATCATATATATATATATATACATATCCATATACACTCATATAATCTCATTATTGCATTATTGCACTTTATGATTCATTGTTCATTTTGATCCTCTGCTATGGTGGTTTACTTTTTCCCCATATAGATATAGTTTGTCTGTCCTCTTTCAATTATAGATTGTCAGCCTATTAAGTAGAAAGATTTTAACCTTTCTCTGTCCCCACTGAGATATTTCCTCATGGATGATCATTATTTCATCTTCCTCCCAAGTTGATTATCTTGATGGAACCACTCCCCTTGAGTTATATCCTCGTTGGATTGAGTACTTTGATGGACATTTTGTTTCTAGATCTTACCTAGATAGATGCTTTTGGTCCCCTGAGAGCCTATTACCCAGTAATTGGTAATATTTTTCTCATGTGTGTTACTTTTACCCAATACCCGGCAAAGGTAACCTTGTTTCCCCGGCGGATTCGTCTCTACGTCTCCCAGGAAGTATATCCTTGATATGTTCATCCTAACCGGTGACGAATATTCTCTCCTTTTGGTATTCTACCCAGTAACCGGTAGTTGTAAACCCTATTTTGTTCCCTAGAGAGTTTATCCTTGATATGTTCATTCTAACCAGTGACCGATTTCCTCCTATTTGTGGTCTTCTGCTCAGTAGTTGGTAGTTGTAAATCCTGCTTTTCTTCCCCTCGTGGAGTTTATCCTTGATATGTTCATCCTAACCGATGACGGATACTCTCTTTTTGGTATTCTATCCAGTAATTGATAGATGTAATCCCTATTTCCCCCCTCTGAGTCTATCCTTGATATGTTCATCCTAACCGATGATGGATATTCTCTTTTCGGTATTCTATCCAGCATTCGATAGATGTAATTCCTACTTTTTCAGGCAGTATATCCTTGATATGTTCATCGTAACCGATGACGGATATCCTCCCTAGAATCCCCAGGCAAGTCTATCCTTGATATGTTCATCCTAACCGGTGATATATTTTCTTTCCTTTTTGAGTCTATCCTTGATATGTTCACTTTAACCAGTGACACATATTCTCTCTCTGTGGTGTTCTTCCCAATAACTAGTAGTTGTAAATCCTATTTTGGCTTTTCCCCAACGGTTTATTCTTACCCAGTAACCGGTAATGAATACACCTCATGTTTGCCCTCAGCGAGTCATCCTTGATATGTTTACCCTAACCGGTAACGGATGTCCTCCCTGACAGATTTTTGTTATCTCCTTACCTAGTAACCGGTAATAGATAATAGATTTCTGCTCCTCCTATGTTGAAGATCTTTTCTTCCCTCAGTCGAGTTTGAGTGTGTATTCCCTTAGTGGAATCGTTGTTTCCTGCCTGGTTCGGGTATTTCAGCTTTGTTCTGATTTACCCGTTTCCCCTGTAGATGTTCCTTTTGTTCCCCGGCCGAGTCTTTCCATTTATTCATTTTTATGGAATCTCTCGAGTCCTGCGGTTGTTCTTAAGTCATAGCCTGGCCTACGCACAACCCTTTTTCCCTAGAGTCTCTGTCTCCCTAGTCAGTTTTTGTCGCAACCTGAAAAATACAGTGCGAAAAAAAACAACCGGCGAAAGAAAAAGACAGAAGAGTCGCCACCGTGCGTTATTCATCCCAAAGGAGGGAAAGGAAACGCTCGAAGTAAACCTGAAAAAGGAAAGGAAAGACGGGGTCTCGCAACCAAATCTTGGGTTCGGGAGTCGGTTATGCGAAGGGAAGGTATTAGCACCCCTACGCATCCGTAGTACTCTACGGGATCCACTTTTGTAGTTCTTGTCTAAAGGGTGTGGGTTTATCTTATGCTGTTTGCCAAAAAAAAAAGGGTTAAATGAAAATGACTCGCGCGGATGTCGCATCCACTACATACGTATCTCATCTGAATATGAGAATCAGAGTCTTCGTAGCTCGGCTGACCTATGGGTTGGGATGTGTGCTCGCTAAGACATCGCGTCTTATGCCTACGTATCTCATCTGGCCTGAGAATCAGAGCAAGCCGTAGTTCGGCTAACTATGGGGTTATGGATTGGGTTTTGGAAGAACGACGTCACTATGCAATCTACCGGATGCTCGACCTTTGGAGACTTATTCGCCTGTAGTAGAAGGAGTAAACGTGTGTTATGGAGAAGAAAAATCAATAAAGGGTTAGGGTTTGGGATGCTCAAGGGAAAAAAGGCAGTCCTTGACGAAGGAACCGCGCTACCTGCAGGGATATGAATACAAAACACAAAACATGTATCTCAAAGTAAAATGCCACCAAGGGGCTCAAACGTTGCCTCCTATTGAGGTCTTCCAGCTAGGAAAGTAGTAAAATGCGGGAAAAATGTAAAAGTACCACGCGGATAAAGATCCGAAGTAACAGTAATTAGAGGAATGGGAAACCCTGAGATCCTTCCAAGCTAATGCCATCAAAGAAAAGTGAGTCAGTACAGGTAATCGGAATGAACCTCCAGGGGTTATCCCACAAATAAAGTGGGAAACCACGCAAGTTATCCCTGCAAAAGTCATGTGAGCCCTCACAAAAACTCAACAAAAGGGTTAGTGAAACACCATAAGCATTTTTTCATGATCAACAGTATGATTTCAGAAAAACTCAAACCCTGTGGCATACGTTTCAGAAATTAAACGGTTAAACATTCAAGGCATTGTTTATACATTCATATACATATTAAACCCATGGGCAAAGGTAATGGGAATAATGGCAAACCTGATTGGAGAGCTTGATTGAAATTGAGTTGCACCCGTGAGGTTTACAAAACAATCTTCAGGGTTTATGTGAGGCAGAGGTGATTCTGTGTAGTTGAGTTCCCTTCGGGGTTTGGAGGCTGCTCTGAACTCCGTTAGGTCTTCTCTCACTATCTTTTTCCTCAGGGTTTTGTTCCAAGGAAACCTCAGAGTATTTTGCTTCTCTTCCTTCTTCTCCTCTTTTGTGAGGCTTTTGTTTCAATGAAACTCTAGTATTTATAGGCTAATATTGGTAGCTTAGTGGGCTTTTGAGAAAGGTCCAAGTCCAAAAAAAATTATTATATTTTATTTATTTAATTAATTAATTAATTAATTAATTTTTTTTTTTCGTTTTTTTTTTTTTGGATCTAATTCTGATTGACATGATGAAATGCAATATGAAATGCTAAATGAATGCATGAATGAGGAGGGCAAATTTTGGGGTGTTACAGCTGCCCCTATTCAATCATCAGCTAACCCGAGAAGGATGAAAGCGAACAGCTTATCAGACAAACGGGGTGAGCTGTGATTGAATACCAAAGATAGACCGAAAATTTGCGCTCCGAGAACACCACAAAAATGCGGAAATATACCGCGCTGTTTATTTTTCTTCCGATCCTCTGGCTGGATCTGAATCAGTCTTCTGGCTTAATCTGGAGTGTCGATCCTCTGGCTGAACCTATACTCAATTTATTCCTCTGGTTGGATATTAATTTTGATCCTCGGGCTGGATACGAATTTGATCTTCTGGCTAGATCTTCTTCGATCTTCTGGCTAGATCTCCTCCGTTTCGATTCTTTGGCTGAATCTATTTCCTTTGATTCTCTGGCTGAATCTACTTCGACCTTCTGGCTAGATCTGAATTGTTTCGATTCTCTGGCTGAATCTATTTCCGATCTTCGGGCTAGACCTGACTTCGATCTTCTAACTAGATCTTCTTCGATCTTCTGGCTAGATCTCCTTTGTTTCGATTCTCTGGCTGAATCTACTTCGATCTTCTGGCTAGATCTGGATTGTTTTGATGATAAATTCCCGTCATTAGGATCCCGCATCTGAGGCATGCGCTGGTTGACCTTCTTTTGAAATCTAAACCCAACCTTCATATTAGATATGCAGTTTCGAGAATATTCCACTTTTGGGCTTCGTACATATTCTTCGGGCTAGAACATGTTGTAACGACTCCTCAATTAGACTTGCTGGGGAAATAAAGCTTGTAGGCGACTTCACTGGGGAATCTTCAAATTGAGCCTCAGGCTGACTCTTGGGAAAACGATTCTCAGGCTGAATCTTCGAAATGACCCTCAGGCTGGATCACTGGAACACGATTCTCAGGCTGAATCTTCGAAATAGACCCTCAGGCTGGATCACTGGAACACGATTCTCAGGCTGAATCTTCAAAATGACCCTCAGGCTGGATCACTGGAACACGATTCTCAGGCTGAATCTTTGAAATGACCCTCAGGCTGGATCACTGGAAAACGATTCTCAGGCTGAATCTTCAAAATGACCCTCAGGCTGGATCACTGGAAAACGATTCTCAGGCTGAATCTTCGAAATGACCCTCAGGTTGGATCACTGGAAAACGATTCTCAGGCTGAATCTTCAAAATGACCCTCAGGCTGGATCACTGGAAAACGATTCTCAGGCTGAATCTTCAAAACGACCCTCGGGCTGGATCACTCACGCTTGATCCTCTGGCTGGATCTCATGACCTTGGTTGTAAAGTAATTCTTCAGTCTGCTTGGAAGAACCTGTTTATCAGCTTATGTGTATGCTTGATATGATATGCATGCAAATGCAAATGTTATGCATGGTTGTCGCATCACACGAAAAACCGGCGGGAAAACAAGAACAACAGAGCCGCCACCGTGCGTTATTTATCCCAAAAGAGGGAAAGGAAACGCTCAGAGTAAACCTGGAAAGAACATGGTCTCGCGACCAAAGAGAATGGGTTCGGGAGTCGGTTATGCGAAGGGAAGGTATTAGCACCCCTACGCATCCGTAGTACTCTACGGGATCCACGCACAAAAGGAAGGAAAATGGTTGCTAAAACACTGCTCAAACTCACACAAACACTGGCTGAAAGAGACACAAGAAAACAGACAAGACTGACTCGGCAGGATATCGCATCCTGGGCCTACTTAGTCTATCAGGCATAGACATCAGAGTCGAAGTAGTTCGGACTGGGGAAACGACACATGCTCGCTAGGATGTCGCATCCTATGCATACGTATCTCCTCGGACGAGAGAAGAATCAGAGCATTCGTAGCTCGGCTGACACGCACGCAAACAAACACAGGCAAAGGCAAACGTGGAGCCTGAATGCCAATCGTTGGACTTACATCAGCATCCAAACCAAAACGCACTCAAGAAGGCAAACGTGGAGCCTGAATGCCAATCACTGGACTTACATCAGCATCCGAACCAAAACGCACGCACACTGGAACCCAAATGCCACTCGATGGACTTACATCAGCTTCCAAGCACACAACAAGACAAAACAAAGACACAGGCGCCCGGAGAGATCAGCTCAATCTCCTGCCTACATACTTCATCTGGTATGAAGATCAGGGCGATGTAGTTCCCCTACGGAGGGACAAGGATCTAGCCTAACCAGATAACAGAGGGAGACACAACACTAGGGAGACTACGACTCGAGCCTAGATGTTATCATGCAAAATCAACCCTAAGTTAAGGTTTCTAGCTAACTTGCACAGGAAGCAAGCCTATCCTAAACATGACTTGCACAGGAAGCAAGCCACACACACACCTAACTTGCACAGGAAGCAAGCCAAACAATCCTAACTTGCACAGGAAGCAAGCCAAACAATCCTAACTTGCACAGGAAGCAAGTCAAACAATCCTAACTTGCACAGGAAGCAAGTCAAACAAACATACAAGCACAGATAGCACACACTATACACAAGCAAGTGGCTCAAACAAGGGTTAGGTTTTAGTCGAGGGGTCATAACAACCTCAACAAACAAACCTCTGGAACTGGGTGAACGTGCTCTTAACCTTGCCATTGAGGGGCTAAGGTGAAGCAGATGAAAGGTGAGTGAAGGTAAGACTTCACAGCTCTTATCCCTGGCCTGGGAGAGCTTAAGACATGAATGTGTGGGTTCAGAAAGTGGGAACCCTTCTACACATTTAAAACTGACTCAACTGTACAGTTGTACAAGATCTTGGGTTTGTATCTGCAATGCATCAACACAGTGGTGTGAGCAAAGCAGATGACACACTGAATAGCAGGGGATAGGTTGCATATCCCTTGGGTTCTGCCAATTGCCTCTTCACTTAGGAGGACTTTGACTCTATGCAAGGACAAAATTAAACATCCACAAACATTGCCTCTTAAGGAGGACTTCAGACAGTTGCCTGGCCAAGTAACAGGCCAGGTCTTCCAGACTACATGAAGATTAGAAGTATACCTCAATGCAAATTGCTTATACAAGCAAAGCAAAGCAAAAGTTCACAAGGAACTAAGCAACTAAAAGCACCTGAAACAGTCAAGCAGATGTTAGTATGCAACTTCAAACAAAGCAAAAAGAAACAGACACCAACAGTTAATTGGAAGCAAATGAATGTGCAAGGTACAAGGCTTAAGGCATGTGAGCCAAGCCACCTACAAAACAATCAAGTTAGACAATGATATTCAAGCAAGCTCAATCAAAAAGAATTGGTCTCATTGGTCATTTGTTAGTCAACCTGAAAACACAAGCTCAAAAGTGAGTAACAGGACCACTAGGACAAGCCTAGGGTCAAAGGAGAACGAAAAAGTCAAAACAGCAAGGGGCAAGTATCCAAAATCATGTTCAAACCATTAAGAAACACAACCAATTGGGTTCACATCCACATCAATCATCATCATCATTTCATGAACAAATTAGGTCAAAACATGGCCTTTAGAAGCTCATAGAAGTCAACAGCAAGACTTGAATCAAAACCAATCTCAAACATTTCCAAAAATCACCAAACAAATCATGATCAATCACAACCCACAGCATGGTAAGCATGTCAAATTTCATCACATTTGGACAAGTGGAAGACAGTCAATGAAAATCAGAAAGTCAAAGCAATTTTGAACATGCTCAATGAAGTCAACCAAACATGCATCAACTTAGAAAAATCATAAATCAGAGATGGCATATGAGAAATGAATGGGACTAAAACCATGGCAAAGATGAGGATTTCTAGTTATCTCATGTAAAATTTCATGTCCATCCAATAAAGTATGAGAATTTCACAAATGAAATGGGAACAAGTGTCACAAAAAGTCAACATATGACTAAACAGGGGAGAAAATCTCAAACAATTAGGAAATTCCACAAATAATTCCAAGAAAATTCACATGTAAACTAGACATACAAGAGTAGGTTCATGCAAAAAATCAGATCAATTGGAGGTCAAGAAGCATGGATACAAAAATCAGCAAGTTGGACATCAATGGTGTGACACAAATTGTCACACCCTAATTCAAAAAATCATAACTTACAAACCAGCAATGATAAATTCACAAACTCTACACCAAAATCACCATGAATGTGTCTAGTTTAAGCACAAAAAGTTTGAGAGCCATTGGATGAAGTATCACCATTTCACAAATGTTTTGGCAAAGTGTACAAAAATTGGTCACATGTCACAAACCCTAGCACCATTTAACATTCGACCATGCAAAAATTCTGGAAAATATATGACAAAAAACTAGAGATCAAGATGGACATGATGCAAAAATTCCCATGAAATTTGGATTAAAAATGAAGCATTTATGATTTTTGTAAGATGGCCATGGCAAATGAAATAAAAATTGAGATTAAATGAATTAAAATGGATTAAATAATAGATGCTGTGGTAAATGACCAAAGCGCCCCCCATGCTGAGTATGAAACTCAGCGTTTCATTAAAGGGGAAAGTCAGCGCTCGGTCAACGATGGCGTGGACCTATCACGCGCTGCCTGGCCCACTTTGGATGGCCAATCACGAGTCACCTTCTTCATGTAACTCTAGTCAGCATCTACAGTAAAGAAAAAAGAAAAAGAAACAGAAAACCTGGGCGCGCAGCAAGCTCGTGTTCATCATTTTTTAGCAAAAAACCAGCAGAAACAAATCGTGACCAAAATCAAAAAGCAATATATCAATGTGTTCACCTCATCATGTACATTAATATTCCAAGATCAATTTACCCTAACACGAACTAACGAGGATGAACCGAGCCAAAACAAGTTCACACATCAAACTTCAATCCAACATAACTTTCAAGATAAACAACCATTTTCAATCATTCAAAGTGCAGTGTGATCAGGGAAAGGTGATCTACAAAGTGTGTATCATGGTTTTGCAAATGAAGAAGTTCGAAATTTTACCAAGTTGGATGCACAGTGATGATTCCCATGTTGTTTGGCTTCCTTTGCTCAAAACAGCTGCTCAGCAAACTTCCACAAGGTGAATGGTGAAGGAAGCTTGGCTTAGGAAAGCTTGAAATGGATGCACACAAGTTCTTCCATTGTTGATGCTTGAAGAAAACAGTTGTGTAAATGCTGTTACAGATGGAGAATGATGATTGAAATGTGTCCACAATGATGCTTGGATGTGGTTTTAGGCAAGGTAATGTTCAGTCTCTTTGGAGTTTTTGACAGATTTTGAGAAATGGCCCAAAAATGAAGTTTTTTTAGAAAAATGATTTCTGTTGGCTTGATGCAGCTTCTAATGTTCTCAATTGATAGAAAATGATGTCTTAATCTTCTGTTTTTAGTACAAAGCATGGTCCATGGATATGTGGGATTGGTTTGGTGAAAATTGTACTTTCTCTCCAAATTTCAAGCAAGTTGGCATGGGCTATGTGTACTGCATAAATTTGACTTTGTAACATGACCAAAACCAAATTTCTGAGCTATTTCAATTGGCCAAATGGTTAGAAAATGATTGTTTTGAAAAGTCAAAATTTTACTCACTTGAAATTAATTAAGGCAAGTTCAAAAATGCCATTTTGATTGGTAAAGTTTTGGCACATGAAAGTTACATTTTTGGAAAGAGGGGATCAAATGTGGTTTGTAGGAAAAAACCCCACCCAAATTGGCCAAATGGTTTGAGAGATATGGCCTTTTGAAGTTCAAGAATTTTTGAAAATGAATTGATCATAACGTGCCAACCATACATGGGAGTTGAGTGTTCTTGGACTTTTTGGAAATGGGAGAACAAGATCTTCAACTTTCATGTTGGGCAAAATTTCATTTGAAGCCTGTATCATGATGTAAGTTTGAGGATCAAGACTTTCCATTTTTGGTAAGTTTCAGTTACAGGTCCAGTTTCCATTTTTGGAAATTTCTGATCTGGCTTCAAATTCTTCCATGATGGTGTTTGACATGATATATGAAGACTATTTGGACATGAATAAGCTCTCTCAAACCAAATCCAACCATCAAAACCATAAAATCAACTACAGTTGACCAAGTTTGACTTTTAGGGTTTCTGACTGATTGTGCATTGACTGATGACTTCTGAACATTCAATCCTTGACCAAAACACTTCAAATGGGTCCCCAAGTCATGTGAACATGTTGGACCAACCCTAGGGCCTTGGCTCCTTGAGAAATGCACTTGCTTGCTTGGTTGACTGATCTCCTGATCAGTTTGACCTAACTCCTTGATTGGCTTGCACTTGAGGCAAATGGGACAATGCAATGCTATGCAATGGACCATGATATGCTATGACCTAATATGAGAATGTATGTATATTGGTAGGTGCAAATTTGAGGTGCTACAGCTGCCCCTATTCAATCAGCTGGGAACCCGAATGGATGAGAGCAACGACTGTCAGACTTTCAGGGTAAACAGGGATTGAATACCAAGAACCGTAGAATTTGCACAATACAGGGATCCACCAATGGAAACGTCCACTGGGGTTTGATATTTATTACTGGGTATATATTTTGGTTTTTGTTTTCAAAGGGTACGGCCACATCCAGACATCGCAACGACGATGAATGGGAAAAGAAATCACAACTAGATGCCAACGGACAACTAGGAAAAACTCAACGTTTACCAAGACCAACGGAGAGGTAACCAGACATTAATGAATGACTGGAAGGGATACAACCATACGTCAACGGACGAAATGGGAAAAACTCGACGTTTACCAAGACCGACGGAGAGGTAAATCCACGTGGGGGCAAGTACAACTAGACGTCATAGGACGAATAGGAAAAACTCGACGTTTATTGACACCAACGGAGAGGAGAATACTTCTTCGATTTGAAAATTGGAAATTGGCCTGAACGCCATGAGTACATCGACCTGATCGTCGGAAACTCCTTCGGTCTGAATACCGGAAAAACATAAGTAGATCGACCTGATCGTCGGAAACTTCTTCGGTCTGAATACCGGAAAAAACATAAGTACATCGACCTGACCGTCGGAAACTTCTTCGGTCTGAATACCGGAAAATTGGCCTGAGTGCCACGAGTACATCGACCTGATCGTCGGAAACTCCTTCGGTCTGAATACCGGAAAATCATAAGTATATCGACCTGATCGTCGGAAACTTCTTCGGTCTGAATACCGGAAAAAACATAAGCACATCGACCTGACCGTCGGAAACTTCTTCGGTCTGAATACCGGAAAATCATAAGTACATCGACCTGATCGTCGGAAACTCCTTCGGTCTGAATACCGGAAAATCATAAGTACATCGACCTGATCGTCGGAAACTTCTTCGGTCTGAATACCGGAAAAAACATAAGCACATCGACCTGACCGTCGGAAACTTCTTCGGTCTGAATACCGGAAAATTATAAGTACATCGACCTGATCGTCGGAAACTTCTTCGGTCTGAATACCGGAAAAAACATAAGTACATCGACCTGATCGTCGGAAACTTCTTCGGTCTGAATACCGGAAAAAACATAAGACATATTATCTATAGCCGTCAAAACGCAGATAATACACTCGCATGGAAGATTATCCATAACCGGGTTGTAGGTTGTTAAATGAATAATCGACCGAAAAAGAAAGGCATCTGGGTACCAGACTAGGTATGCAAAAGATGACCAATCAAAAGAGGATAAAGTTGCTTATTCGGAGCAAGTATCCAAAAAGAAGGGGAAGACCCACTGGGGACAATACTGCTTGATCAAGGCGAGTATCCAGAGGGGAAAGAATGTCAATATCACGAACCGGATACTGATAACCGCAAAGAGGGGATTACATCTACCGGTTAGTAGGCAGAAAACCACGGAAAAGTAACCAGTCATCGATAGGATGAGCGCAAAGGGTTAACTCCAACAAGGGGATGAAAGTGGGATTTTACATCTACCAGCTAGTAGGTAGAAAACCACAAAGATAGGACTTACAACTACCAGTTTGTAGGTAGAGGCCAACAAATTCCGCTGAGGATGAGATGAATGAGTGCCGGTTAGTGAGCGACTATTCATTTATGCCTCAGGGCAGCACAAGAGATAGTCAACAAGAAGCCAATTTAGGATCGATCCAAAAAGGCAGACTGAATCAAGACTCATCCTAATGAGGAAAGAACTCAATAGGGAAAACCCATCCCATTAGGGAGGGAACGGAAGCAACCGTCATCCACGAGGATGTATCTCAGTGGGGAAATGGCAGGAAAAGATTGACACTTTCTGCTTAAGGGGCAGACTCTACATGGAGAGATCAGACACACCCATATCTACTAGGGGAGGATCTACTGGGGAGATCTGCATCACCAATTTGCAGGAGACAACCATCAACAGATACACGGTAACAGCTGCAACATGAGTACCTGAATGTTATGATTATGCATGTATGCATTCTACCTAAAATGTATGATGAATGCTGACAAACAGACATGCTCAAACCACAGGTCCGGGACTCAATCATCCGGAGAGAAAACCAAAGTCACCAGAGAGCCAAGAAAATCCACTGGAGACTGGGACAATAGGGAACAATCATCATCCTGCAGGGGAGGAAGGCCACCAAAGGCTTCCGGAGGGATCGTCAGTCGCAACCGGAGAATAGAGTTCAACATACAGGCGGATGCGCCACAACAACTTGTGCTGGAAATCAGGGATACCGAGAAGCAACCAGATTTCTGATGAGAAATACAAAAGCATTGATAAAGCTCCTTATGCGAACAACTCCACTGGGGGATCTATCTGAGGGAATGTCGGATTACGGGGATGTCGATCCACCAGGTACTGAATCTTCAAAGAAAAACACCCATGTTGGGGGAGAGAGGAAGACTGCTCTGCTGGAGAGGCGAAAGTTGAAGTCTTCAGTAAACACTCTGCTAGGGGAGCTGCCCCACAATAATGTCTGAAACAACAAACTTGCTGGGGATGCCCCACGATAGGGCTAACAGGGATTTGGAGGAAGAATATGTACTGTCGGGAACATGAAGATGAACAACTTCAAACGACACTGCATCGGGAAAATTCCCTGAGGAGAGACCATACGAGGTTCTGCAGGACAAAGATACAGTCATGCTCGGGATACGAACAATTGTCTTACCTGTTGGTAATCATACCACCCCAGGGAGAGCACTGTGGGTCTCCTAGGTATCCTTTCATCATTGTGAATGTTCACTTTGTTTAAGAACAATTTCTTTGAAAAATTTGTTTATTTTGAAAACAATGATACTTTATCAATTAAAACATGCAAAACATTTGTTGAATTGAAACAAATAAGAGTGCAAATAATTGGATAAAAGCTCAAATTGATGTGATGGAATGGTAGTCTGCAAGGGGCGAGACTCCATAGATCTGTACAAATTTGAAATCGGTGATATATATTGGAGAGGGCTACATTGAACATAATGACCTTTCCTCTACCATTCTGAATTTTCGATGTATTCAGAGCTTCAGTCGATGATGAATCGAGAATCCCTGACGGATGGCAGATATAGAGCACAGTCTTGTCAAGATGCAGTTACTTGCCAAATCCCTAATTTTTGCCTAGATTTCCCCAGTGTGAGGTGTTCAATCTAGCGGGATGCAAATTCTTCTTCTTTTTTTTTTTTTTTTCAATGTCTCTAACTTTTGCCTGGATCGCCCTTTCGGGTTTTCAATCCACCGAGACGCTCCTTTTTGCCTAAGTCGCCCTTTGGGGTGTTCGACTTAGCGAGCTTTTGCTTTTTTTCTTTGTTTTAGGCGAAGTATTTCTTGACTGCATCGGAATTCACAGGACGAGTGAACTTCTTCATCCATTGTTGTAAGTGTTAAAGCACTGCCTGAAGAGGCTCTTTTGAAAACATATGGACTTTCATAGCTTGGAGTTCACTTGCCCCTGGAATCGGGCACGAAAGACAAGACTTTCTTGAGCACAAGGTCACCTTCTCGGAACACACGAGGCTTGACCTTCTTGTTGAATGCTTTTTCACTCTCTGCTGATATGACTGACCATGACACATGGCAGTTGATCTTTTGTTTTTGCTTGAATTCAGCATCAGTCAACTTGGGACTTTGAGGGTGCTATCTTTTTTTGTTTCTTTCTTTCTTTTTCTTTCTTTTGATTTGGATTTCTTTTGATTTTGCACCCTCTCTTTCTTTTTCTTTCTCTTTTTTTTGATAATGCCCCAGTTGGCTGTTCTGCTGATTCTCGAGATGCAGCTGAGTGATCTTCTTTTCTTGCTTAAGAAGTCGGGAAATCTCGTCAGGAATCCCTTCAACATCATCTTCGTCCGCTTCGAATACAGGGAATTCAAAATTGGGAGATGACGTCCGATCATTATGTTCAATGGGTTTGAGAAACAACCTGCATAAAGGTTTTGATATGAAAAGCTCTTTGAAAATCAAACAAGACAAACGTTATGCAGATGAAAAGATTGCTTTTATTCTTGTTTTTTTAGGTTTTTTGTGATCACCAATTTCATGCAAAAAGCGAAAAGGGAAAACAATTGGAAAAACAAATGTTTAACATGAATTATTTGAATGAAAATATCATTGCACAAAATGTTGCCAACAATGTCATCACTTCTCCTTTTGGCATGGGAGAAGGGTTTTTAAACAAAGTGATTGTTACAAAGACTTATGAACAACTGTAGGAAAGCCCACAGTGACCCAATTGTGATAGATCCCATCAGGGACGACAACTGTCAGTATTTCTTGCATCAGCAGCTTCTGCTTTTCTAACAACCCTTCTGAAGAAAAGTCGGCGCCAGCCCAGGACTTGTTATCTTCAAACTTGATTAGCATTGGGACCTAAGTCCTCCAAGATCAGAATACCTGACCTCACAAGGTCTTGAACCTTCATCTTCAGCTGGAAACAACTATCCATGTCATGACCAGGAGCACCCGAATGATACACACAATGCTGTTCAGGCCTATACCACCACCGAGGATTGACGGGTATGGGAGGCGGGTCTCTGGGAGTGATCAAGTTTCTCTCTATCAGAGTGGGATACAGTTCGGCATAGGACATGGGAATTGGATCAAAAATGATCTTCTTCCTCTCATTACTTGTACCAGCTTGATTATCCATTGGAGGCTGGGAAGCCTGTTGCTGAGGACGAGGTTGTGGAGTCTGATATTGCTGAGTTGGTCTTCTCGGCTGTTGTTGAGTTCGAGTTGCCGGAACAGTCACAGCAGCGACTTGCCGGTACTGTCCTCTGTTTCCACTCCTCCGACGGTGTACAACATTCGTTTCACCCTCTCCCCTTTTGGGTGCCCCAGAGGATGTCTTCTTATAACCCGAAGAGTTTGACGATCCAGGATCCTGTATCCTCCCTGTTTTGATAAGGCTTTCAGTTCTCTCCCCACAGACAACAACATCTGAAAAGCTACTGAATGGACAACTTCCCAAGCGATCCATGAACACACCTTGCAAAGTTCCAATGAACATGTCTGTCAGCTCTCCCTTCAACATCGGAGGTTGCACTCTGGCGGCTAGCTCACGCCATCTCTGAGCATACTCTTTGAAACTCTCCTTGTCTTTCTGATACAAGCTCTGTAACTGAGTTCGGCTCGGCGCCATGTCCATGTTATGTTTATATTGCCTCAAGAAGGCCTCACCCAGATCCCTCCAGCATAGGATCGAATCTCTCCTTAATTCCATGTACCAGTCCAAAGAAGCCCCAGATAGACTATCTTGGAAAAAATACATCCACATCTTCTCATCATCGGTATACGCAGAGATCTTTCGATAATAAGCCTGCACATGGGTGCGAGGGCAGGAAGTTCCGTTGTATTTGTCGAAGGACGGTGCTTTGAACTTGTGCGGGATTCTCAGTCCTTCAACCAATCCCATATTAGTAACATCAAAACCGAGTGAATTCTGACATTCCATAGCACGGATCTTCTCAGCAAGAGCCTCAACTTTGCGGTCTCTCTCATTAATCCTTCCCAGAACGTCTTCGTCTTCACTGAGCAGAGAGAACACATCCTCTTGTCTGTCAACAATCGGAACAGGATTACGGGCCGGAGCACGGACTACTCTGGCATTAGCGGCATCTGGAACAATAGGTTGACCGTTGATTCGAATACCCCCCAACTCATCACCTACAGCATAGTTGTTGATGGGTACAGCAGCAGCAACATTGTTATCATTGACCGGGCCTCCCTCTGGCGGAGCATGGTTGACCGGTGGATTTGCAGCCTCTTGTCTCTGAACCATGGCTCGAAGTTCTTCTTGACCTTGTGCAACCCCTTGCATCATATTCATAAACTGGGCCATGCTAGCCTTCATCTCAGCCAACTCAGCTTGAAATTGATCCATACTTCTCTGTTGATTTAGTCTTGTTGAGTAGCGGTGCGGACGTTGATCAGCTATCCTGCCTAAAACAGGAACCACAGTGAGAAGTCACGACCAAGAACACCTGTTATGCAAAATGATATGAGTATGGTGCTAATGATGCGTATGATGCACATGATATGTTCATTCCTCAGGCATTCAAAGAGCCTGAGTCATCCTCAGAAGATGGCAACCTGCAGCAAGAACAACACAGAAGCACAGAAACAACATACAAGAGTGATGAGTACAAGGTGAAACCAACAACCTCATCTATATGAGTGACAGGATCATACAACAAAGTCGACAAAGAAAATCCAAACAATCAGAGTACAACAATGAATCCCATCCAACAAGCCTGGAGGTGATTCTCAACATACACATCAAAGATACAAACTAAGACACACGGCCTCCCGGAATGAGAGTCTTCAAGTACTGGCACTGGTCTATCAACAGGTCACATTCTGAACATTCTGGCAAAAGAGTGATCTTCTCCTTCAGTTGTCGTCTAAGCTCTACCACTTCTCCTCCAAGGTGGTTCTCTGATGCTTGTCTCAAGTCTACTTCCTTCTTCAACTGGATATCTTTATCTCTGAGTTGCTTCTCCAAGTCTCTGCTCTTCTTATGACAGCTGGCCTCAACCCTCTGCAGCCTCAAGCACTCCCAGTGTTCTGCATCTAACATGCTCTCTATCTCCTCGTAGGATCTCTTCTTGCTTCTCAGTCTGCTAGCATCTTCTTCTCGCACTCCTCTGAGTTGATGAGCCAAGTTCAACCTATCAGCTTTGGCTTTGTACAGCTTCATCTGGGTATCTTGCTCCTTCTCTCTCAAACGGCGATTCTCCATCAGGGCTTGCTTGTAGTGCTCCGCAGGCACACTCTCAGCAAGGATCAAAGGTGGTTGCTCCTACAACGGCTCCATCCTATCGTAGGGTAACAACAAAGTTTCTACTCTCTCCTTGACCCAATCAGTGTAATCGGGCATAGCAACGGCAAACTTCTTCCCTAAGACAGATCCATCCTTCATACCAATAGACTTCCAAGCTCTTCCTATCTGCTCCAATCTATCCGGGTCACTCTGCTTCTCAAAATACACACTTTCAGCTACCTCAGCCTCAAGTGGTCTTCCCCTCATCACAAACCCCAACTGGCGAAGAGAAAGAACCGGGTTGTAATTGATGCAACCCCTAGTCCATACGAGTGGCACATTACGGAATCCTCCACAGCTCATAATGACGTTACGCACATCCATCCGGTAAGATTGCCACCTGATATCATAGGAGGTAAGAGATATAACCCTCTGAGTCCACTTATGCGTGCTCTGAGCATCCACAAAAGGTCCACTGACTGGCAGGAGAGACAAGAACCATCTGAGCAAAAGCGGGAGACAACACCTGATAGCCCCACCCTTACCATGCCTATTGTGAATAGCATAGTAAGTGTCAGCTAACAGAGTAGGAACTGGATTTCCTCCAATGAAAATACTGACTGCAGCATAGTCAACAAAATTTGGCATACTCGGAAACAGGACGATCCCATAGATCATGACGGCCAACTGAGCATGAAAGGCTTCCCAACTTCCCTTTTCTGCTTCTTCTCTAGCTATCCTCAACAGAAACTTCAAAGGCAATCCTACAACATCCCCACTGGACTTCCAACTATCACTGACTTCCTTGACACTCAACCGGAGAGCTCTGGCAATAACTCTAAAGTCAACCTCTTTTGGGACGTCCAAAAAAGGAACCTGATACCGGACCGGGACACTCAGCAGAATGGAGTACTCCTCAAGAGTAGGCGCCAACTGATAATCTTGAAAGGTGAAACAATGAAGCTCTGGGTCGTAGAACTGTAGAAGAGTCTGCAACGGCACCGGATCGACTACCATCTTCAACAGTGTCAGAATATCTCCATACTGGTCAATAAACCCCTTCTGGTTACCACTGGTCATAAGGTTACTCAACTCAATCAGAGACGTCAAAGGTTCACGGTGAAAGCTGTAGGAACAAGTCTTCCGCTTCAACTCTGGGACTGTTGCCATCTCTATTAGTGAACAAGCTCTGGAATGTACCTGAGAAATGATATGCATGCAGGGATTAGTTTTTTTTTCTTTTCTTTTTTCCCTTTTTTTTTGTATCTTTTTTATTGCGTTTCTTTTGAAAAATAAATATGCTATGATGCAAATGATGCAGACACGACTGGTTGGCTGTGTCTCTCAGAGCACAGGATCAAAGCTTCGGCTTGAACTCGGAACCACAAATTCATCTGAAACCCAAAGTCATCTGAGACCCCAAAATTCTGAACCAATAGTCACCAACAGGATCACAAGTCACTAACAAGTCACCAACAAGTCACCAACAAGTCACCAACTGTACCTGTAATAATGATCATTCCCTCCCCACTCACGGGTGTCATCTAGGCCAGGGTAAGGTCGAGAGAAACGCAGCATAAATAACCTTTCGCAGAACATCATCATATACACACCCGAAGTATGTAACGATAATGTCCCACCAGGGTCTGAACTGCTCGTGATATCAATGTTCTGCTAAGTGGCGCAATACCACCCGCTTCCCATGAATCACTCTATTCCTAAGTATCCTAGATTTCACTCATGGCCTGGGTATTGGGCCTTTTACCTCATGTAACTCCCACCCCAACAGAGAGAAACAGACAACCAGCCAGATGAATAACGAATGTGAATGAATGCAAACATAATTACAAACATAAATGCAAATAATAGACAATGAATGCAAACAGTAAATAATGAATGCAATAAATAAACACAGCACAAAGCAACCAAAACCCTAACCTAGAGAGCGCTAGGAGACACTCGCTTAGGGAAGATGGACCAGCACAGGTCAACTTCTCTCCTATCCCCAGCAGAGTCGCCAGCTGTCGCATCACGCGAAAAACCGGCGGGAAAACAAGAACAACAGAGCCGCCACCGTGCGTTATTTATCCCAAAAGAGGGAAAGGAAACGCTCAGAGTAAACCTGGAAAGAACATGGTCTCGCGACCAAAGAGAATGGGTTCGGGAGTCGGTTATGCGAAGGGAAGGTATTAGCACCCCTACGCATCCGTAGTACTCTACGGGATCCACGCACAAAAGGAAGGAAAATGGTTGCTAAAACACTGCTCAAACTCACACAAACACTGGCTGAAAGAGACACAAGAAAACAGACAAGACTGACTCGGCAGGATATCGCATCCTGGGCCTACTTAGTCTATCAGGCATAGACATCAGAGTCGAAGTAGTTCGGACTGGGGAAACGACACATGCTCGCTAGGATGTCGCATCCTATGCATACGTATCTCCTCGGACGAGAGAAGAATCAGAGCATTCGTAGCTCGGCTGACACGCACGCAAACAAACACAGGCAAAGGCAAACGTGGAGCCTGAATGCCAATCGTTGGACTTACATCAGCATCCAAACCAAAACGCACTCAAGAAGGCAAACGTGGAGCCTGAATGCCAATCACTGGACTTACATCAGCATCCGAACCAAACGCACGCACACTGGAACCCAAATGCCACTCGATGGACTTACATCAGCTTCCAAGCACACAACAAGACAAAACAAAGACACAGGCGCCCGGAGAGATCAGCTCAATCTCCTGCCTACATACTTCATCTGGTATGAAGATCAGGGCGATGTAGTTCCCCTACGGAGGGACAAGGATCTAGCCTAACCAGATAACAGAGGGAGACACAACACTAGGGAGACTACGACTCGAGCCTAGATGTTATCATGCAAAATCAACCCTAAGTTAAGGTTTCTAGCTAACTTGCACAGGAAGCAAGCCTATCCTAAACATGACTTGCACAGGAAGCAAGCCACACACACACCTAACTTGCACAGGAAGCAAGCCAAACAATCCTAACTTGCACAGGAAGCAAGCCAAACAATCCTAACTTGCACAGGAAGCAAGTCAAACAATCCTAACTTGCACAGGAAGCAAGTCAAACAAACATACAAGCACAGATAGCACACACTATACACAAGCAAGTGGCTCAAACAAGGGTTAGGTTTTAGTCGAGGGGTCATATCAACCTCAACAAACAAACCTCTGGAACTGGGTGAACGTGCTCTTAACCTTGCCATTGAGGGGCTAAGGTGAAGCAGATGAAAGGTGAGTGAAGGTAAGACTTCACAGCTCTTATCCCTGGCCTGGGAGAGCTTAAGACATGAATGTGTGGGTTCAGAAAGTGGGAACCCTTCTACACATTTAAAACTGACTCAATTGTACAGTTGTACAAGATCTTGGGTTTGTATCTGCAATGCATCAACACAGTGGTGTGAGCAAAGCAGATGACACACTGAATAGCAGGGGATAGGTTGCATATCCCTTGGGTTCTGCCAATTGCCTCTTCACTTAGGAGGACTTTGACTCTATGCAAGGACAAAATTAAACATCCACAAACATTGCCTCTTAAGGAGGACTTCAGACAGTTGCCTGGCCAAGTAACAGGCCAGGTCTTCCAGACTACATGAAGATTAGAAGTATACCTCAATGCAAATTGCTTATACAAGCAAAGCAAAGCAAAAGTTCACAAGGAACTAAGCAACTAAAAGCACCTGAAACAGTCAAGCAGATGTTAGTATGCAACTTCAAACAAAGCAAAAAGAAACAGACACCAACAGTTAATTGGAAGCAAATGAATGTGCAAGGTACAAGGCTTAAGGCATGTGAGCCAAGCCACCTACAAAACAATCAAGTTATACAATGATATTCAAGCAAGCTCAATCAAAAAGAATTGGTCTCATTGGTCATTTGTTGGTCAACCTGAAAACACAAGCTCAAAAGTGAGTAACAGGACCACTAGGACAAGCCTAGGGTCAAAGGAGAACGAAAAAGTCAAAACAGCAAGGGGCAAGTATCCAAAATCATGTTCAAACCATTAAGAAACACAACCAATTGGGTTCACATCCACATCAATCATCATCATCATTTCATGAACAAATTAGGTCAAAACATGGCCTTTAGAAGCTCATAGAAGTCAACAGCAAGACTTGAATCAAAACTAATCTCAAACATTTCCAAAAATCACCAAACAAATCATGATCAATCACAACCCACAGCATGGTAAGCATGTCAAATTTCATCACATTTGGACAAGTGGAAGACAGTCAATGAAAATCAGAAAGTCAAAGCAATTTTGAACATGCTCAATGAAGTCAACCAAACATGCATCAACTTAGAAAAATCATAAATCAGAGATGGCATATGAGAAATGAATGGGACTAAAACCATGGCAAAGATGAGGATGTCTAGTTATCTCATGTAAAATTTCATGTCCATCCAATAAAGTATGAGAATTTCACAAATGAAATGGGAACAAGTGTCACAAAAAGTCAACATATGACTAAACAGGGGAGAAAATCTCAAACAATTAGGAAATGCCACAAATAATTCCAAGAAACTTCACATGTAAACTAGACATACAAGAGTAGGTTCATGCAAAAAATCAGATCAATTGGAGGTCAAGAAGCATGGATACAAAAATCAGCAAGTTGGACATCAATGGTGTGACACAAATTGTCACACCCTAATTCAAAAAATCATAACTTACAAACCAGCAATGATAAATTCACAAACTCTACACCAAAATCACCATGAATGTGTCTAGTTTAAGCACAAAAAATTTGAGAGCCATTGGATGAAGTATCACCATTTCACAAATGTTTTGGCAAAGTGTACAAAAATTGGTCACATGTCACAAACCCTAGCACCATTTAAAATTCGACCATGCAAAAATTCTGGAAAATATATGACAAAAAACTAGAGATCAAGATGGACATGATGCAAAAATTCCCATGAAATTTGGATTAAAAATGAAGCATTTATGATTTTTGTAAGATGGCCATGGCAAATGAAATAAAAATTGAGATTAAATGAATTAAAATGGATTAAATAATAGATGCTGTGGTAAATGACCAAAGCGCCCCCCATGCTGAGTATGAAACTCAGCGTTTCATTAAAGGGGAAAGTCAGCGTTCGGTCAACGATGGCGTGGACCTATCACGCGCTGCCTGGCCCACTTTGGATGGCCAATCACGAGTCACCTTCTTCATGTAACTCTAGTCAGCATCTACAGTAAAGAAAAAAAGAAAAAGAAACAGAAAACCTGGGCGCGCAGCAAGCTCGTGTTCATCATTTTTTAGCAAAAAACCAGCAGAAACAAATCGTGACCAAAATCAAAAAGCAATATATCAATGTGTTCACCTCATCATGTACATTAATATTCCAAGATCAATTTACCCTAACACGAACTAACGAGGATGAACCGAGCCAAAACAAGTTCACACATCAAACTTCAATCCAATATAACTTTCAAGATAAACAACCATTTTCAATCATTCAAAGTGCAGTGTGATCAGGGAAAGGTGATCTACAAAGTGTGTATCATGGTTTTGCAAATGAAGAAGTTCGAAATTTTACCAAGTTGGATGCACAGTGATGATTCCCATGTTGTTTGGCTTCCTTTGCTCAAAACAGCTGCTCAGCAAACTTCCACAAGGTGAATGGTGAAGGAAGCTTGGCTTAGGAAAGCTTGAAATGGATGCACACAAGTTCTGCCATTGTTGATGCTTGAAGAAAACAGTTGTGTGAATGCTGTTACAGATGGAGAATGATGATTGAAATGTGTCCACAATGATGCTTGGATGTGGTTTTAGGCAAGGTAATGTTCAGTCTCTTTGGAGTTTTTGACAGATTTTGAGAAATGGCCCAAAAATGAAGTTTTTTTAGAAAAATGATTTCTGTTGGCTTGATGCAGCTTCTAATGTTCTCAATTGACAGAAAATGATGTCTTAATCTTCTGTTTTTAGTACAAAGCATGGTCCATGGATATGTGGGATTGGTTTGGTGAAAATTGTACTTTCTCTCCAAATTTCAAGCAAGTTGGCATGGGCTATGTGTACTGCATAAATTTGACTTTGTAACATGACCAAAACCAAATTTCTGAGCTATTTCAATTGGCCAAATGGTTAGAAAATGATTGTTTTGAAAAGTCAAAATTTTACTCACTTGAAATTAATTAAGGCAAGTTCAAAAATGCCATTTTGATTGGTAAAGTTTTGGCACATGAAAGTTACATTTTTGGAAAGAGGGGATCAAATGTGGTTTGTAGGAAAAAACCCCACCCAAATTGGCCAAATGGTTTGAGAGATATGGCCTTTTGAAGTTCAAGAATTTTTGAAAATGAATTGATCATAACTTGCCAACCATACATGGGAATTGAGTGTTCTTGGACTTTTTGGAAATGGGAGAACAAGATCTTCAACTTTCATGTTGGGCAAAAATTCATTTGAAGCCTGTATCATGATGTAAGTTTGAGGATCAAGACTTTCCATTTTTGGTAAGTTTCAGTTACAGGTCCAGTTTCCATTTTTAGAAATTTCTGATCTGGCTTCAAATTCTTCCATGATGGTGTTTGACATGATATATGAAGACTATTTGGACATGAATAAGCTCTCTCAAACCAAATCCAACCATCAAAACCATAAAATCAACTACAGTTGACCAAGTTTGACTTTTAGGGTTTCTGACTGATTGTGCATTGACTGATGACTTCTGAACATTCAATCCTTGACCAAAACACTTCAAATGGGTCCCCAAGTCATGTGAACATGTTGGACCAACCCTAGGGCCTTGACTCCTTGAGAAATGCACTTGCTTGCTTGGTTGACTGATCTCCTGATCAGTTTGACCTAACTCCTTGATTGGCTTGCACTTGAGGCAAATGGGACAATGCAATGCTATGCAATGGACCATGATATGCTATGACCTAATATGAGAATGTATGTATATTGGTAGGTGCAAATTTGAGGTGCTACAATGGTGTAAAAAGAAATCTGCTTGGGGAAGCAAACTCCGGTAGGGAACAGATCGCTGTATCAATCCTTGAATGCTCTGTGGGGAATGATCCGTCTGCCGGGACCAATGAGCCACCAAAAATAAATTGGTTTCTTGAAAAGTTGACCTTACGGGGGGAGTGTCAACTATGGAAACTTTGTTCGGCGAGGCTCTGTGAGGAGAGTCTGTGGGGAAAACACTTCCTGGGGAAATGTCATAGGAAACGACCTTTGCTGGGGATATGAACTTGCTAATCGTCCTCAAGCTGGGGATTTAGAACAAATCTGTTAGAAATAATCTGCTGGGGAATGAGATGAACACTGGGAACGCCACCCTCTCATCTGTTGGTTATGCAACCACTCCGTTGTTGCTAGGAAGATACAGTCTGACACTGTCAACTCCGCTAGGGATATATAGTCTGGATACTGTCAACTCTACTGGGGATAGACAATCTGGATATTGTCAACTCTGTTGGGGAACATGCTCTACTGAGGAGAGACTTTGTCAACTGCTTGGGGATGAGGATTCATGACTTGGCATCCGGTTCCTGTGTCCTGCAACCAAAAATACACGTATGCCTCGGGGGAATTACTCGGTTTGAATTCACCGTTCGGGATTAAGCACATTCAAAGAAATTTTAAATGTTTTCCTGTGCAAATCATCTGCAAAAGCCACCATTAAGTTCATATGCAATATGTTTTATCAAAAATTCGGACATTTTTGCAAATAAACTGATAAATGAAAAATAAAGAGGCTCTTTAACTGAATTATTCGACTCTTAATGGGGAGAAAATTTGTGCCAGGAATAGGCGAGGGTATCAGGAAGCTGATCATTGAAAAGAGGTGATCGCTATAAAAAGAGAACTATCCTAATGACAATGTGGAAACGGGGTCCCATTGAGTTTCGACTCTGCTATGGCTCGTATGTCCTCAAGACGCTCTGCTCATCTTGCTTTCTGAAGTGGATGATTAGTTGATCTTTAACCTTTGAAGATTGCCGGATTGAATGAAACGATGATATAACACTGATGAACTCAGATCATAGTCATTCGCTTATTCCCCAACTTTTGCCTGGATCGCCCCCTTTTTCGGGTTTTCAATCCACCGGGATACCCATTTTTGCCTGAGCCGCCCTTTTGGGTTTTCGACTCACCGGGTGTACTCTTTTTTTTATATCCCTAATTTTTGCCTGAACCTCTTTATTCTTTTTTTTTTGGTTCGTCGGGATGCCCTTTTTTTGCCTGGACTATTCTTTTTATCGTCCAGCGGGTCTATTTTATGCGAAGTATTTTTTAACTGCGTCTGAGTTGACAGGGGACGGGAATCCTTCGCCATCCATGGTTGTTAGCATCAAAGCTCCGCCATAGAAAATCCTTTTAACCACGTACGGACCCTCATAGTTCGGTGTCCATTTGCCCCTGTGATCTGTGTTGGGAGGAAGAAATCTTTTGAGTACCAATTCACCGACTCGATACTCCCGAGGGCGCACTTTCTGACCAAATGCTTTCTTCATTCGTCTCTGACCGAGATACGTCAATTCTGGGTACATAGTTCCAGCATAGCACCATTTCCGGTTGGTTTGATTGATGACCAAAGCTGAATCCCCGTATACATCCAGGGTTTTAATCTGTATATTGACCGCTTCCTCAAGTCTTAGGATACAAGCTTCGTATTTGGCTTCATTGTTGGTGCAGGGAAAAGTTATTCTGGCACCAAATGGCATATGAACCCCCTTCCGGTGTGATCAACACTATACCAACTCCACGACCATTGACGTGGACCGCCCCATCAAACATCATAACCCATTTGGATTCAGGGTCAGGCCCTTCCTCCGGGAGTGGTTCCTCTCAATCTTTCGATTTGAGAAACATGATGTCCTCATCAGGAAAGTCAAACCTCATAGGTTGGTAATCATCAATCGGTTGCTTTGCAAGATAGTCTGACAAGACACTTCCCTTGATGGCTTTTTGTGAAGTGTATTGGATGTCATACTCTGTCAGTATCATTTGTCACCTAGTAACCTTTCCGGTAAATGATGGCTTTTCAAAAATATACTTGACTGGATCCATTTTTGATATCAATAGAGTCGTGTGAGTCAACATATACTGTCTTAGTCGGCGAGCAGCCCATCCCAAAGCGCGGCAAGTTTTCTCGAGCAATGAGTATCTTTGTTCACAGTCGGTAAACTTTTGCTAAGGTAGTATATTGCATGCTCTTTTCGACCTGACTCGTCATGCTGACCGAGCACACAACCCATCGACCTTTCTAACACAGTCAAGTACATGATCAACGGTATTTTCTCTCTGCTTGTAGACTTGCCCCGATCTTGATCTTTTTCTTGTCGTCCTCGATACCAACGTTGATGGTCTCAACCACCTCCTGATAAGGTGTAATAGCTCGGTCCTCCTGTTTCAACAATCTGGCTAACCCTTCAGGCAATTCACAAACTTCCTCATCCCCTTCTTCGACTTGATAGATAGGATTGTCGAAGTCATACTTGGCCATAGCAGTGTCGTTAGCAGTGAGATCCGAGTGGTCGGCTCTGCATGATGGAGGATCATGCTTTACCTTAGAATGAGAGATTTTTTTTGAAAGAAAGGAAAAACGAAAAAAGAAACATTGCCATTTTTTTTTGTAAAAAGTAAAAAAACTGAAAGAAAGAGAACACAAAATTGTTTGCAAAAGCCGTCCTTTATTGATGATAAAAATAATTGCGAAACGTATCTAAATGGATAGCCCTACAAATGAGTCGTTACATCTTGGGCAAAGTGTAAGACTTTATTATGCATGTAATAAAGGAAAACAATAAAAATCACTCTTTCAGTAGAGTAACCCAGACGGTTTTTTCAGACGACCAATTGTCGAGCTTTTCTCCCGGGACACAGGGGCGAATCCAGCTATCTAAGTCACAGTCGCTGTCAGCCTTGTCTTCATCTGCAGCATTGACGATGTGGGGAGAAACCAAACCCCCGCTGGAGAGAGTACCGGTTTCATTCTTCTGAGATCCCGGAGCATACCCCAATCCAAACTTGTCTTCTTTGATGACTGGCTCCACAAATTTGCCCCAGCCTTGGGCATTACCAACTTCAACCACTTCGACAGCATTAATCCCCTGCCCGCCGTGAGCCGGCATCGGGTTCTGGATAACATTAGGCACCGGAGCAAAATTGATAGCCTGGGCATCTCTCAAATCTTGTACCTTTAACTGGAGAGCCTTGCAATTATCTGTAGTATGGCCAGGTGCGTTGGAGTGAAAAGCACATCTGGCGTTGACATCATAACCTCTAGGCAAATTATTGGGATCGATTGGTGGGGCCAGAGTTCTCAACGTAACCAGATTCATGTCAATCAGCTTGGGAAGTAATACTAAATAAGGCATTGGGATTGGCTCGATGACCCGGTCCGTCTGCCTTGGACGTTGTTGATAGTGTCTCTGCTGACCCGGATTACCTCCTTGATTGTTGTACCTGGGTTGTTGTTGCGGATGATATTGCGGTTGAGGAACAGGTGTTGGAATAGTGACTGCGGCCACTTGATCTTGGTAATAATTAGGGTGTCCTTTACTCCTGCCTCTGCCGGCATACACAACGCTTGTCTCGCCTTCTTTTCTTCGCTGACCGTTACCAGCAAACGGTTTCTTGGAAGCACTATTGTCTTGAATTCGGCCCATCTTCAACAGACTCTCGATTCTTTCTCCAGCAATTACTATCTCTGCAAAGCTGATTGACGGGCAAGCAGCCAATCTCTCAATATAATTGCCTTGAAGAGTGTTCATGAACATGTCCGACATCTCCCTTTCAGACATAGGGGGTTGGACGGACGCAGCAATCTGTCTCCAACGCTGAGCATACTCTCTAAAGGTTTCCTTGGCAGTCTGAGACATACCTTGCAACAAGGTCCGATTTGGAGCCATGTCCAAGTTGTATTGATATTGCTTGATAAAAGCCTCTGCCAAGTCTTTCCAGCTCTTGATGGTAGTACGAGACAAATGAGAATACCATTCACGAGAAGCTCCAGTTAGACTGTCTTCAAAATAGTACATCCACAGCTTTTCATCTTCCGTGTGAGCTCCCAACCTTCCCAAATAAGATTGGAGATGAGTGCGTGGGCAAGAAGCCCCATTGTATTTCTCAAAAGCAGGGGGTTTGAACTTGTGAGGAATCCTTACTCCCTGAACCAGACCAAGATTTGTGACATCAAAGCCTAAGGAATTTTGAGACTCCAAAGATTTGAGCTTCTCAGCAAGCTCATCCATACGGCGAGTGGTCTCGAGGGCCTCGTCGTGCAAAGAAAATTGATCACACTGATAATCTTCAGTAACGGGGTGCCCGTTAATCTGAATTCCTTGATTCACATTGTATCTTCCACCGATATCATTTCCAACATTCCCTGTGTTGCCAACATTACCCGGGTTTCCATCAGCATTTGCGTTACCCGCGTTACCAGTGTTCACAGGGTTATCAGCGTTCCCAGGGTTACCAGGGTTTCCCTCAACATTTGGTATCTCCACCTCCGGATCGTGTCTCGGTTGCTCAACCAATTCCCTCAGCTTTTCCTGACCTGCTACCATACCAGTCATCAATGTCATGAACTGATCCATCCTTTCACGCATATCAGCCAGCTCTTTCTGTACTTGGTCCATCGCTAGTCGTGGACGGTTTTCCTTTGTCGGGTATCTGTGAACTCGCTTGGGACCAATAACTGCCTGATAAAGGGAACAAACATTAGACACTGCGGTGACACCTGCAAAACAGACAAGGGTTAATATGCATGGTATGCGATGCACTGCTTGTTCAGTTTTAAGGCACCCCCGTTTTGAAAGGGAATACCCTGCAAATGAATAAGCATGAGATGTTGGATGCAAATATGCAGATGATGTTATGCAATGCAAAGGCATGTCAATCAGAATTGATGGATCCGCTTGAACATCTGTCAGGTTGCACTGTCTGGAGAGAAATTAAGAGCACACCAAACAAAGGTCATGGGATGGATCATGTTATCCTTAATATCAACCACCCATTTTGGTGGATTATGGTTTACACCTTATCAACACCCGAGTTTCATTGATATTAAGGATACCTGATCGGATTAACCATGAATCAAGGGTTTGTTGCAAGTCACGAGCATGGAGTTTAGGTTAAGAACCACCCAAATGGAGTGTACTAAGGTTTAAACCTGCCAAACATGTTCTACAAAAGGTTCCCATAGTCATAATCCCATCTTTCAGATATTATCAGAGGAACGACTACTCGTATTCCAACAATATTCTCAAGAGAGACTCTTATGAGTGTAGTATCGCGTAACAATCGTATCAAATCTCACACTTGAACGACTTTCGCACTACGTCCTACGAATAGGCCAAGATGGGTTTGGTAAACTAAGGTCCTCGGCTTCTTAGGTCTATATTGGAACAAGTAATGTCTAACCACAACTTACTTGTGTGACATCATTGATCTCAACATGACCTCCACCAAGTGAATGGGCTTGCAAGTCGACTCGCTAAGGAATAACTCCACACAAGTCGACAGGACTATGCCATTCTCCTATCCTAAGTGCACTCGAGTTCGGGTATAGAACTCATCTCACAAAGATCACCAAGCAGCCAGCCAACAGAAACAGCAATGATATATACACAATGCAATAAGGTAAAGCAGGTAAATAAATAACTGCACAAAAGCATGAACACCCAATAAACAAACTACAAAAGCTAGGAGGGACTCGCTTAGGGCAGATGGACCAGCAAGAGGTCAACTTCTTAGGGTCCCCAGCAAAGTCGCCAGCTGTCGCAACCTGAAAAATACAGTGCGAAAAAAAACAACCGGCGAAAGAAAAAGACAGAAGAGTCGCCACCGTGCGTTATTCATCCCAAAGGAGGGAAAGGAAACGCTCGAAGTAAACCTGAAAAAGGAAAGGACAAGACGGGGTCTCGCAACCAAATCTTGGGTTCGGGAGTCGGTTATGCGAAGGGAAGGTATTAGCACCCCTACGCATCCGTAGTACTCTACGGGATCCACTTTTGTAGTTCTTGTCTAAAGGGTGTGGGTTTATCTTATGCTGTTTGCCCAAAAAAAAAGGGTTAAATGAAAATGACTCGCGCGGATGTCGCATCCACTGCATACGTATCTCATCTGAATATGAGAATCAGAGTCTTCGTAGCTCGGCTGACCTATGGGTTGGGATGTGTGCTCGCTAAGACATCGCGTCTTATGCCTACGTATCTCATCTGGCCTGAGAATCAGAGCAAGCCGTAGTTCGGCTAACTATGGGGTTATGGATTGGGTTTTGGAAGAACGACGTCACTACGCAATCTACCGGATGCTCGACCTTTGGAGACTTATTCGCCTGTAGTAGAAGGAGTAAACGTGTGTTATGGAGAAGAAAAATCAATAAAGGGTTAGGGTTTGGGATGCTCAAGGGCAAAAAGGCAGTCCTTGACGAAGGAACCGCGCTACCTGCAGGGATATGAATACAAAACACAAAACATGTATCTCAAAGTAAAATGCCACCAAGGGGCTCAAACGTTGCCTCCTATTGAGGTCTTCCAGCTAGGAAAGCAGTAAAATGCGGGAAAAATGTAAAAGTACCACGCGGATAAAGATCCGAAGTAACAGCAATTAGAGGAATGGGAAACCCTGAGATCCTTCCAAGCTAATGCCATCAAAGAAAAGTGAGTCAGTACAGGTAATCGGAATGAACCTCCAGGGGTTATCCCACAAATAAAGTGGGAAACCACGCAAGTTATCCCTGCAAAAGTCATGTGAGCCCTCACAAAAACTCAACAAAAGGGTTAGTGAAACACCATAAGCATTTTTTCATGATCAACAGTATGATTTCAGAAAAACTCAAACCCTGTGGCATACGTTTCAGAAATTAAACGGTTAAACATTCAAGGCATTGTTTATACATTCATATACATATTAAACCCATGGGCAAAGGTAATGGGAATAATGGCAAACCTGATTGGAGAGCTTGATTGAAATTGAGTTGCACCCGTGAGGTTTACAAAACAATCTTCAGGGTTTATGTGAGGCAGAGGTGATTCTGTGTAGTTGAGTTCCCTTCGGGGTTTGGAGGCTGCTCTGAACTCCGTTAGGTCTTCTCTCACTATCTTTTTCCTCAGGGTTTTGTTCCAAGGAAACCTCAGAGTATTTTGCTTCTCTTCCTTCTTCTCCTCTTTTGTGTGGCTTTTGTTTCAATGAAACTCTAGTATTTATAGGCTAATATTGGTAGCTTAGTGGGCTTTTGAGAAAGGTCCAAGTCCAAAAAATTTTAATTATATTTTATTTATTTAATTAATTAATTAATTAATTAATTTTTTTTTTTTTTTTTGTAAATTTTTTTTTTTTTCGTTTTTTTTTTTTCGTTTTTTTTTTGGATCTAATTCTGATTGACATGATGAAATGCAATATGAAATGCTAAATGAATGCATGAATGAGGAGGGGAATTTTTGGGGTGTTACAGTTTTCCTTATGGAATGCATTATACTCCTGTGGACCTTCAGTCTCTCCGAATTTTGTTCCTTTGTGGCAATATTCCCCCACAAAGATTATTTTAGCATTCACATCATATGCATTATGAGGTCTCTTAGGGACCAAAATTTGTTTCTCTATGTTGTTATTTAAGCCTATTCTACTGAGTCGATGTAAATATTTTAACCTTCATCTCCTCAGTCAGAACGTCCTTAAATAGGAGCAGCTGTAAGACCCCAATTTTGACCCTAAGATCCCTCATGTTATCTCATCATATGCATTAGCATTGGGGTCACACCTTGGCATCCTCCTTACCCCTTATCCATTGGGTTTTCACTGGGTGAGATCACCAAGCACCATTTGATTGTATCATACTTTGTATTTTATCATTTTTACTAACCAAAATACCAAAAATATGTCTTTTTATAATCTAACTCTTTTGTAGGTAGAGCATGTGCTCACCTTTGATCTATCAAGCTCACATCTAGGGTTTAAGACCCTCAATGCAAGGAGACCAATCAAGAATTGGTTTATTATGGCTCTAAGCATCATATATGAATCCCCATGATCTTCACATGTTATTTTGATCAAGAAATCATCAAGAGTTTGGAGTTGGTTTGCATTGGACACCCTAATTCATTTGGGTATCTTGTGTAACTTCTTCAACAAGCTTATTCACCGATTGATCAATATTTCAAGGGATACTTCAAATTTCATCATCTTATGCATATATGATCCTCCATGAGTCCCAAAAGTCAAGAGAATGGAAAGCTAGCAAGTTGGTCCATGGTGGTTGACCAGAGGAATTCATCTCATCAAAACTGGGGTTCCCTAGACCCTATCTCCAAAACATTTTGTCATATAAAAATTATTCCAAGAGCAAAGTTACTATTAATGACATTTCAAACAACTTTCATGTGGAGGTCTAGAGCTAGTTTTTCTTGTAAAGTCATTTTTTATGGTGAATAATTATAGGTCATTTTGTCTAAACCCTAACTTGGAGGTCAACTTACCAAGGCCATAACTTTATCAATTTTTATGAGATGAAATATTTCCAAGTTTCACAATCAAATTCAAGGTGTCTACGTCAACTTTTATGATTGGAGGAAGAGCAAATTCAACTTTTAAATACATGTGATATGAGGATACATTATCGGTCATTTTGGGCCAATGCCATTGAACAAGTGATTATCCTCAACTTCAAAATTTGGTCTACTATGGATCTAAGAATCATATACGAATCCCCATGATCTTCACATGTTATTTTTATCAAGAAATCATCAAGAGTTTGGAGTTGGTTTGCCTTGGAAACCCTAATTCATCTGGGTATCTTGTGTAACTTCTTCAACAAGCTTCTTCACCAATTGATCAAATATTTTAAAGGATACTTTAAATTTCATTATATTATGAATATATTACCCTCCATGAGTCCCAAGATTCAATAGAATGGCAGGCTAGCAAGTTGGTTCATGGTGGTTGACCAGAGGAATTCATCTAATCAAAACTGGGGTTCCCTAGACCCTATCTCCTACAATTTTTGTCATATAAAAATTATTACAAGAGAAACGTTACTCCAAATGACATTCCAAACAACTTTAATGTTGAGGTATAGAACTAGTTTTTCTTGGAAAGTCATTTTTTATGGTGAAAGATTATAGGTCATTTTGTCTAAACCCTAATTTGGAGGTCAACTTCCCAAGGCCATAACATGCTCAATTTTTATGAGATGAAAGATTTCCAAGTTGCAAAACAAAATTCAATGTGTCTACTTAAACCTTTATGTTTGGAGGAATAGAAAATTCAACTTTTAACTGCATGTGATATGAGGATACATTATAGGTCATTTTGGACCAATGCCATTGAATAAGTGATTTTCCTCAACTTCAAAAATGAATAACTCCTTCATATTAAATCCAAATGAGGTAAAATTTATGACCATTTTGAAGGAATTTGAGATATCTACAAGTTATATGAAGGAATGTTTCTCATTTGAAGCTCACATAAAAAGTTAGCCAAGGTGGAATAAGTGAACATATGGCTTGACACTTAGATTTTTTTTTTATATGTTTGATTTTCCCAACTTCCACTTCAAAATTCATCATGATCCAAACTTCAAATGAAAAAGTGTTCAACATGAAATTTGTCCCTCTTGATCTAAACTTTCCAAAAAGTCCAAATTCATCCCATTTGGACAAAGTATGAGTGACTTACGCATGGCTTGAACATGGATGACCATTTGGCACAATTGAACTTGAAACTTTCATACACAATTGCATGGCTTACCAATGTGACTTCAGAATGTTTGTAATCACTTGTGGACCTGAAGATATAATTACATGGTCCTATCACACACCCATGCATCCATGCAATGTACATTGCTATTTTTGGAACTTTGATTTTAAGTGTGCATTTAGCAATCATATGGCTATAAATAGATACCCTTGTGATTAGAATTAAGGACCCTGCGCGCTAGCTTTGAATCCCAATCTCCAAAACCCTCTCATTCAAAGGATAACCTTGAGAATTTAATTTGGAACTTGAGTTTGAATCTCACTGTTTTTAGATTCAAAACTCCAAGAGTCCTTTATCATTTGCTGATTCATTTCCATTCCATCAAGTGTCCTGAGCAATATCAAGAGTAATTGGAAGCAAGATCGTGTTCATACAGACCTGCATTGAAGGTATTTTCTAGAAATTTTCATCTCTTCGATTCTCACTCAATTCTCCATAATTCTTCTTGATCTTTGGTTGTCTGAAGTCCTACCAATGTAGGCAACAAGATTGAGTTGTTTTGAGGTCAAATCGAAGCAACTCATATCATGATCCTCAAAATTTAACTCCCTGTATCTTTCAATATACTTGGAGTTAGAAGAAATTGAGGCCAGCTTCGAGCTCCTGAGTATTTTTACTTTAAATTAATGTTCTTCTTTTTAATTCTGGTGATGGTTGTGAGTGAACCAGTCCAGTGAAGCTCACCGGAGAAGGAGACCGGAGCTTTGGCTTCGGTGGTATGCTGACACTCATCTGAACCACAAGATCCTTTTGAAATGTTTTAATCTCGTGCATTAGTTTTGAATACCATCCCTGCAGCGCTTTGACTCGTGTCCATCACGGAACGCGCATTGAGGATCACTTGATATGCCACCTCAATTAATGAGGGAGATCAAGTGGTCCACGTTTTTTTCTATTTTCTGATTTTCATTTTATTTGGTTTATTTTCATTAATTCATATTAATTTTAATATTGATCCAAAAAATATGAGGGTTTCACCAAAAAAATTTAGATAAATTCCTCTTTCATTTTCTGAATTAAAATCATTTTTTGGATCATTATTAATATTTTTTATGATTTAATTATTTTTGTGAATATTTTAAATTGTTTAAAAATAGTTTTAAGTTTCCAATATTAATGAATTTTTTTCTCCAAGGTCCTTTGACCTTGTTTGACCTATGATAAACCTCATGGCCATTTATTTCGTGTTTTGATGAGGTTTTAGGATTTGGACAAACCATAATTTAATTTAATGCATTATTTAATTAATTTTAATTGTTTATGTCGCGGCTGGAAAAATGACAGAGTCGCCACCATCCTTTATTCGTTCCTAAGGAACAGGGAAATAATGATAAAACCTAATAGTGAAGAATAAGAGACTAGGTTCGGGAGTCAGTTAAGTAAGGGGAAGGTGTTAGGCACCCCTTACCTCCATTGTACTCAATGGGATCCTCCTACAATTTTAGGGCTAGTGTGTGTTTCTAAAGTGTTTGCTTTAATATTTATTAATTATTAATTATTTATTTATTTACAGAAGGTATTACTTTTAAATGGACGAGAAACCCAAAAATATTTTCATAATTGTACTCGCTAGAGTTTACAACTCTATGCCTACGTACCTTCGCATTAGGCGAGGGATCAGAGTACCGTAGTTCTTCTAGAAAATAATTGTTTGTTTTGTCGTTTTTATCCCTTGAAAACTCTCACGCATCGGGGGCGGAGAAATGATTGATTTTTAAAATGCCTCAATACCTCAGGGTAGAGGGCTTATAATTTGAAGTGTGTTGAGATCAATTTTATCCCAATTATTTAATTAAAAAATATAACATCTAGTTTATTTAAGAAAATAAATAATGTATCCCTTAGATAATATATTCCGTATCCCAATTTTTATCCCTTTAAAACCCTTAGAATTTGTCATAGAATTTTATCCCATATTATCCCAAAGCTATCCCATGATTATCCCATAAAATATCCCTAATTTTTTTAATCCTAAATTTCTATCCCATAACCAAGTTTTTTATCCCAAATTTCTATCTCCCAAAATTATCCCACATTTTGTATTCCAAATTTATATCCCAAAATTATCCCACATTTTTTATTCCAAATTTCTATCCCAAAATTATCCCACATTTTTATCCCATATTTCATTATACATAATTCTTTATCCTGATTTTATCTCTAATTTATATCCCTTAAAATCATAAAAATTATCCTTTTTTTTCTCCCAGGTTTCTTGGTTTAATTAATCCCAATATAGATAATATAAATCCCTAATTAACTAAATATGACTATTATAGCTAATTAAACAAATTAAATCATAAAAATAAATTTTTATTAATAAATTAATTAAAATTAGAAAACCTTAATTATTAATTTATTTTTTTATTTTTGGTAAAATACCCTAAAGCATAATATCTAATGAAAATTAACTTAATTAACCCACACTTAAAATTGAGATTTATATTTCCATTCCCTTGTTTTTATTTATTTATAACCTTATTTTTTGTATTTTTTTATATATTTTCTTCAAATTAATTTAAATAAGAAGGATTATCATTTATTTTTGTCAAAATGAGAAAAAAATCTAATTAAACTATCAGAGCTAAATAGATAACTTTGTTTTAATTTTATTATAGAGGGATAACTTTTGTAATTAGGATTAACTTAATGATCCTAGAAAAGTCGCGTAGATTACTTTAGTAATTTAAGTTTAAACAATTTTTTAATAATAATTAGGACTAATGATAATGATAATTATTGTAACCTATCAAAACTAATTACAAAATAAAATAGTAGTAACAGTAAAGTCGTGATAAATCTAAAGGTCAACTAAATCAAGTTTCTCTTTGTATAGTAGAGTGTCTATTAATTTCTCATAAAGACTATGACACAATTTAATATCACCACTAAAATTATAAACACTAAAATAAGATTCAAGTACCACATTTGACAAAATTAGGCACATGAATCTTGCTTAATTAATTCCTTTCTTACGAAGTTAATCACCCTCTCTCATGAAAAGCTCTCTTTTGTATTTCTTCTTCCTCTCAATTTTCAAATCAAACTAAGCAAACAAATAACGGAAGAAAAAAAAAACCATGCATACAAACAGCAAAACAAAGGAAAGTGAAAAATACCGACAAGCAATCCGGAACAAAACGATCAAGAGCGTGCGATCTGATTACAGCGACCAGATAAACCAAATTAAACAGTGTTTTCGGCGAGTGCATGCAATTTTGTGAGGCGCGAGGTTGGAAGAAAAACGCGGCGGTCAAAGTTGTGGATCATGCGGTGATCGCTTTTTGAGTCGGACATGTGCGTGGTTTGCTTGTGATGACGATCAGAGATGGCTGAACAGCGTCGGAAAAGGGTGTTGACGGGATCGAAGATGGATGGTGTGGTGGTTTGTCATGCGGCAGTGGATCTTGCGCGGTTTCCAACGACGAATCCAGTTTGCTCTTTCTTTTTTTCGTTTTTTTGTGCTACGGGTTTGCTGTCGTTTTGGATTTTACATGTTTGTATTTGGTGTTGTTTTGTTTATGGAGATCGAAAATAGAGTTGTTATTGTTGAGGATGCATGATGGTGTTATTCATGTAGATGGTAATGATGGCTGTGGAAGAATAAGGAAAATGGTATATAGAAATTGAATAGAAAATAATGAGGTATGACTGTAAACTGGTGATTATCATGTTACTGTATTCATGGAGGATCTTGGTATTGGACTTTGTGAATTTGTTGTAGGTGTGAGTGATTCTAAGTTGGTGAATTTGTGTATGAAAGTGTGTATGAATATGTTAGTGTGAAAATTGGTCTTGTGATTTTACGTGTGAGAGTGAGATCATTTGTGTGTAAGAACGGATTGTTGGTAAGGGTTAGTTGATCTCCTTAGTAAAAATAGAGGGGGCTATTTATAACATTAGTAGTTAAGTTTAAAAGAGCATAAAATCAATGTAATTATAGTCAATAAAAATAATCAAGAGAGCATAAAAATAAATTTATTTGATTTTGATTCATGATTAATTCCTTATAATTGTGTTGATTATCTCCTAAAATAGAAAAGACTACCTAAAATGTAAAAGCGAATAAAATCCTTTTTAAAAAAAATCTTTTTATTATGTTTTAAATAAAAATCAAATTAAATTACTATCCTAAAATAAAAAGAACAAAATATTTTCAATATATTTTTTATTTTGTGATTTTTTTGATATATTTTGAGTAAAAAAGTGGAAAAAGTGAAAATTCATTATTTTTAAAAACACATAATAATTAAAACGAAAATTATATAAAAAAATATATTTTTATTGTCAAAATAAAAATAGAAATAAAAGTAGAGAATATAAGAAAAAGAGAGAGCTAAGACTTGAACTCAAGATCTCTTACTTATAACTCCCTCTACTCCTTTTAAAAGCAACTAGACTATTTTGTTTATTCAAAATAAAATAGCATTAGCGAATATATAGTAATAATCTTAATAATAAATTAATAATAATCTTAATAATAATACTTATAACCTTATTATGACCCTAATTTGATAATATACCGATTAATGATAATTTGTTTTAATAAAAAAAATTATTTAACCCTAGTTAATCCCAATATAAATTAATCCTAAATAACAAACATATAATTTAATATTAAATAATAATAATAATAATAATAATTTATTCCCATTTAACTAATAACGTTATTATGACATATTCTATCCCTGTTATTAAACAAATAATCTTCATAGTTATTATTATTGACTAATATGTTTTAATAAGACAAATTGTCCTAGTTATCACTGGTAATATCCCTCTAGCATAAATCTCTAAATTATGTTCCAATTAACATCCCTGAATTAAAACAAATCCCTAACAGGGACTAAAAAGTCAAAATGGTCCCCCTTTGATTTTTTAGATCATTGGGATTGACCAGATGCCTTATAAAGGGTCCTGAGCATCTCAATGACTTGGATTCTAAGTAACTAACAAGAAAGAAATAGTGATCAAAATTTGGGGTACGACAGCTGCCCCTATTTAATCAGCTTCAAAGTGAGATGATGATGGTGACAAGTCTTCATCTTCTCAGGGAGGAGATGGTTAAGTATAAAGAGGAACCCTAATTTTGATCACGGGATTAAAAGACTCCGAAGCCGAGCAAGGATTGATCAGTCCTTGATGCTCTGTTGGCATCCCACTTTGATGATATCCCTGATAATATCCCCTTGCTAACGATTCTCATAATCACATAAACCAGGCATGACACGGACAATCCTTTGGTCTCTGTTTGATATCCTTGGTAGAACACCTGATGAAACTTCTAATATAATCCTTTACAAAAATCTTGATGAAACCCCTAATACGATTTCTGACGGAACCCTTGATGATAAGACCTTTATGGAACTCTTTTGACAAATCCATGATAAAACCCCTTGATTAATCCCTGATGACCAGTTTCCACCCCTCCGGGTAAAACTAGCATACGATTCCTATGATCCTCCGATCATGTTGCTGCAATCCGGTTGGGATTTAGTGATACCTTGATTACTCTGGATGAAACCCACTTCGATAAAATTCTGGTAGAACCCCTTGATGAAAATCTGGTGAAACCCCTTTACTAATATTCTGATAGAACCCCTTGATAATGACCTTTGTTAAACCTCTTTAGTGAAACCCTAGTGAAACCCTAGTGAACCCTTGGTGAAACCCTGCGGATAATATTTTAATGAAAACCCTTTGATATAACCCCTTTGATGAAACTTCAGATGGAATCCCTATATGAAACCCTTTATAAAACTCTTTTAATGAAATCTCTTGATGAAACCCCTTGATAGAAATCTGGTGAAACCCCTTAATGGAACCCTTTGATGAAACTCCTGATAAAATCCTTGGTAAAACCCATGGTGAAACCCTGGTGGAACCCATTGATAAAACCTTGATGAAACCCCTCTGATAAAAATTTGATGAAATCCCTAATGAAACCCTTAATGGAACCTTTGATGAAACCTCCTTATGAAACCCTTTTTGGTTAATTTTAACATTCTCGGTGAAACTTGCATACGATTACCAAGATCATATGATCATTTCACGGGAATCAGGTAGTACTCTACTGATACCCCGATCACTCTGGATGAAACCCATTGGTAAAATTCTGGAAGAACCCCTTGATGAAATCTTTTGATGACATTCTAGATAAACCCTTTTTGTTAAAATCCCTTGATAAAACCCTTTGATAAAATCCCTTGATAAAATTCTGGCGGAACCCTTTGATAGAAAATTCCGGTGAAACCCTTTGATAAATCCATGATAAAACCCCTTTGATATTAACTTTGTTGAAACTTCTTGGTAAAACCCCAGCGAACCCTCGGTGGATAATATCTGATGAAAACCCCTTGATTACACCCCTTTGATAAACTCCTTTGATAAAATCCCTTGGTAGAACCCATTGATGAAAATCCTCTATACTTTTGATGAAACCCCTAATGGAACTCCTGGTAAAAACTCTTTGATGAAACCCTTGGTGGAACCCCTTGAAAAACACCGGTGTAACCCTTTGATAAAACTCTGGTGCATTTGATGGAACATATCCCTCGTATGGGATAAGTTAATAAGCTGGAGATGTAAGAGGTGAATACCCGCTTAATAGTTGATAACGATCATTCAGGATGACAGACTAATGGATATATTCCTCTGACGACTCGCGGTGAGTGAGTTTGTTGGGAAAGTCCTTTGTTGAAAAGGCTCTATGGAGATGGTTACTTATTGGGGAAGCCCAATAAGCATTCTTGCTTGGGAATTGTATAGATGGGGATTGTGAATTCAATCATCCTCGACATAAGAACCAATGCTAAATAAATCATCATTGTTGTAAAACCCCGAGAGTAGTGATAGTGGTATAAGAACTAAAATAAGTAACAACGGTAGAAGAACCGTAAACTGAAATGACAAACGGTATACGAAACCGTACAAATGAATTGATAAACAATGTAAAAACCAAAATGACTGGATGAAAATGACGTAAAACCCAAAGTGAGTAAATGACAAAGGTGTAAGAGCCGATGTGACTGAGTGGCAATAGTGTAAGAACCAAAGTGACGATGGTAATAGAACTTTTATTGAGGAGTTCTCTAAGAAAACTTGAATAAAAGAAGATTGACAAAAGAACTCGATGTCCCTAATGGGGAAGACTGGTGTCACGTAAGATGATTGTCTACTAGGGAATATGCTTCCAGGAGAGGTTCCCTAAGGAGCCCGGGTGTTGGAGAAAGCCCTAAGAAATCCCTGCAAGGATCTGGTGGAGGAATTGTATACCATTAGGGCATACTGGGGACAATGCTGCTAAGTATTTTCTGCTTGGGGAATGAGTTCCAAGGATACTTGCGGGGGAAATTGTCTTTAAGACTAACCCACTAGGTGTACAATGAAAAAAGATCTCGGGAGAAGCCTGGACTGAGATCTATCACCGATTAGCTGGGGATTGATCCAGACTCTCACGATGAGTCTTGATTCTCAGCCTATGGTATGTTATGCATGTTTAGAGTTTGTATGGCGTAATGCTCCATAATCATGGATATGCTACGCGTGATATGATGTATTAATGCGATGATTGATGCATGAAATGTATTATTCTTGGTCTGCGCCACTGAAGATTAGGCCATTTGTAGGTACTGTGTGCCAATTAAGGTTGGGCTTTTGTGAGATGCCAATCAAAGTTGGGCTTTTGGGGTGAATGCCAAATGAGGTTGGGCTTTTTGGATGTAGGTGCCAAGTAAGATTAAGCTTTCGTAGATGTTAGATTCATGATATGGGAATGTGCTATATGAATGAGATGATATGAATGGTTTGACGCTAGAGCGTAGCGACATGATTAATGCATGACAATGATTTGAATGTTTCCACAAGTGCCCCTGTGGTGGGTCGTGGATTGTTAGGGATTAAAAAGGTTATTTGTGTAACCAAGTTATTTTGTCAAAAGGCGGTAGGGTGTTACGCTAGCATGGCTTCCTGATACTCGTTTCAAACTTGACGATTATTGATGTATGACAGAGCTTGTACATGTATCTTGAAAGCATTAAGAGGGATTGTCTCTGCAGTATCCCCTAGTTTCCCCAACCTGTTGGGTATTTGAATAAATTCACCTCAATATGAATTTGAAGCGGTTTTAACCATACCATGCACTTGAGACTTCCTACCGTAGGATTAGCCTTGGAGAGATTCGTCCTTGACTAGTAGACCCTTGGAATGATATGCCCCGACGAACTGTTTTTTGGAGCGGTTTATTCTGATCAAGCCTTGCTGTGGTTTTTCCCAGATTGATTAAGCTTTAGAGGGTATTTCCCGAAAAGGAACTTGGATCCCATCACGCTGTAGTATGACTTTGATATGGGCTTCCCCAGTTAATGAATCTTGAAAAGTATGTCCTTGATTATTAGGGTCTGGAGGAGTACCCAGAGAAGGAACTTGGATCCCACAATGTTCCGATAAGACCTTTATATGAATTTCCCCAGTTTTTGAATCTTTGAAAAGTTTGCCCCGAATTAGATGACTTTTTGGAGTGATTAACCTCACTATGCCCTTGAGTTGGTATGCCCCAGTATGAGAGTCTTGAAAGGTATGTCTATGACCATGAGGGTCATGGATGTTATTTGACATAGGTGTATCAAATATTGAAAGGTTTCTCCTCTAATCAATAGGATCTTCAGATGGTGTGCCCCTATGATTATAAGGATTTTCCCTCTAACTGGAAGGATCCTTAGGTGACTTGCCCCTAGTCCATAATGTCTCGAAGTGGTGTGCCCCTGATCAGACCATTGTTGATATTTCCTTGGTGCTAAGTATTGATTTGTGAGAAAAATGTTCTTTTTGAAAAGTAATTATAACATCATGCTCATGCAAGTTTTTGAAATTGAAAATTATTATGGAAAACGAATATGGTGTATACATATGATATATGGCCATGAGGTTGGTATAACGGAAGATATGATAGAACAAGCTGGTTAATAACAAACATTCAGAGTTAATTTAATAACGATTTTGCCGAGTATGCTTTCATAGTGAACCTAGCTTCAATTAGGACTTTTAAATGTTATAACGTGGCCTGGTTCACGGTTTATGAAACAAAAGATATAAGGCTCAAATTTTAATTTTATCCCAACCCTTCTCCTTGATGATCTTCATTCCTAAATCCAATTAATTCAACAAATGCATTTAGTCTGCAAGAGAATTTTGATAGATGATGATGGAAGTAGATGTAATGATTCAAGTACTTATGAGATTCTTGAGGTGGCAGTCACTTACTTTCACTTACAAGCTTATTTCCGTTTTATTTATTTTGTTTGCTTTTTAATCCCTATTTTTGCATGGGCCAATTCTTTTGAATTCTGGTCCATCGGGATGCCCTAACTTTTTCCTAAGTTAACTCCGTTTTGGTTTTTGACTTAGCGGGCTATTTTTTTTAAACATGATGCCCTAACTTTTGCCTAAGTCAAATTTTTAGGTTTTCTTTTTGACTTAGAGGGCTTCTTTTTTGAAACAACTCTTGTGATATTTACTTTTGATTTTGAAGGTTGTGACTGCCATGTTAGCTATTGCTAGCTTTGTCCTCATTGCTTCCTCGATGTTGAATGGTGTAAGGAAGATGTTGCTTGAACCTCTTACTGATGTTATTATGGAATAGTTCTCTTGAGACTAGAATGCATCATTGACTTAATTGAAACTACCCTGCCCCTGGTTAATATTAAGGGTTTTTATTAATAGAAAAAGAAACACCAACTTCTGGCTCGAGAGGGTTGACTACGGATTATCTCCTTATTTCTCCAGTGTTTGGGAAGTGAAACAATGCCTTACATCGTCAGCCAGGTCTTACTATTAAAAGCACAGTCAGCAAATTTTTTATTTCATTCTCCTCATAAGTTTGTTAATAGGTGAAAATAAAAGGTTTGATTGATTTTTATTTTCATTTCCACGATGGAATAAGAAAGAGAGTGTAAACGAATGGATTGATTTCAAAAACATGCATGCTCATTTTATTAAAATTATTTCCCAAAGAGTACAACTTTTAATACAAAAAACACTTAGCAAAAAAGAAATTACAACTAGCAACGATAAAGTCTATTGATTCCAGGGATGAGCTTCATTGTTGATCCATTATCTTTAGGGGATGCTTTTCTTGACGTCCTTGTACATTGTTAAAGTAAGGGTGACCATTCATCAATGGGACTCCTTCTTTGAAAGTCAATTGTAGGTCTTGTACTTTGTGCTTACATCGGGCATTGTCGCCATGACTTCTAGGGTATAGACCAGGAGAAAGACCAAATGATTGTAGCTTTACTATGACACTTCTGAGTAAGTCATGAGGCATTGGTGTAGGATCCAGTTTTCTTCTAGGCTTCATTTGTTGTGATTGATAAGGCACATGAGGCTATTGCTGAAGAAGATATTGTTGCAGACCTTGTTGCGGTGGTATCATCCAGTGTTGTATTTGAGGCTCTAGGTAGGTCGTGGCTGGCATGGCGAACGGTTACCTTCTCTCTTCAAAGGTACTTGCCCTTATTGAGTCCCTCTATATTTTCTTTAAACGTCCTTCAAGTTTGTTCGTGAGTATCAGGAAATCTTCTAGCTGGATGATAGTTGGATAAGGGTGAAAGCGGAAAGGATATGCAAATATATGTGTATGTATGCAAATGCATGTGTATGTAAAAATATATTTTTTTCTTTTTAATTTTTAATTTTGAAGGTATGCTAAAAGTTTTTTTTTTTTAAGATGCAATGCAATTGTCACATTAGGGTAGTGCCAGATAGGAGAACCCACACAGGTTTAGGGATTATGATGGATATAGAACCCCCATATGGGTTTAAGGATAATGTCGAATGTAAGGACACCTTGTTTAAGAAGGTTCCTTATAGATAGGGGTAATAATTGGCATGGTAAACCCAAACGATTTTGAGATATGTAAGATAATATGCAAGCATGACCTAGTTAAGGGTAGATTCCTTATGATATGTCAGATCTAGGCTTAGACTACCCAATCCCCTCACTTGTAGGATATAAAGCTTTGGGTAAGATAATAGTCCTAGAGTCATGGATTATACCCTTGTTTTACCATGAGAAGGAGCAAGCCTTCCTACGGTAATCCTTCGGGATAAGTCTCGTCTAGGAGGGACCTTAGTAACGACCTTTGCAGGTTGATAACATAAGGTCACCCTAAGTTAAGAGGGTTCTAGAAGAGGTCCCCAGAGTCATGGACCGAACTCAAAAATTTATCATGAAGAAGTGCTAGCCTTCTCGTGACAACCCTTTTGAATTGATCTATTCTGGGCGGAATCGTCATCAAAGACCCCACGGGATGAAAACCCCGGTGGCCGAGACAGGACGACCCCTTACTTAAGCTAATAGTTTTTCTCAAGCCTGGGTTTTGGCTTCACACCTTTGAAAATCCCAATCAATATGATATGACAGGCATAATAATATAATAAAGAATAAAGTGAATAAATAAATAAATAAACATAAATAAAGGAAAGCAAATACACATAGAAACAAGCACAACCCTAAAACCCAAGGTTAGGATGGACTCCCTTAAGGGAAAGTATAAGAACTCCCCAGCAGAGTCGCCAGCTGTCGCGGCTGGAAAAATGACAGAGTCGCCACCATCCTTTATTCGTTCCTAAGGAACAGGGAAATAATGATAAAACCTAATAGTGAAGAATAAGAGACTAGGTTCGGGAGTCAGTTAAGTAAGGGGAAGGTGTTAGGCACCCCTTACCTCCATTGTACTCAATGGGATCCTCCTACAATTTTAGGGCTAGTGTGTGTTTCTAAAGTGTTTGCTTTAATATTTACTAATTATTAATTATTTATTTATTTACAGAAGGTATTACTTTTAAATGGACGAGAAACCCAAAAATATTTTCATAATTGTACTCGCTAGAGTTTACAACTCTATGCCTACGTACCTTCGCATTATGCGAGGGATCAGAGTACCGTAGTTCTTCTAGAAAATAATTGTTTGTTTTGTCGTTTTTATCCCTTGAAAACTCTCACGCATCGGGGGCGGAGAAATGATTGATTTTTAAAATGCCTCAATACCTCAGGGTAGAGGGCTTATAATTTGAAGTGTGTTGAGATCAATTTTATCCCAATTATTTAATTAAAAAATATAACATCTAGTTTATTTAAGAAAATAAATAATGTATCCCTTAGATAATATATTCCGTATCCCAATTTTTATCCCTTTAAAACCCTTAGAATTTGTCATAGAATTTTATCCCATATTATCCCAAAGCTATCCCATGATTATCCCATAAAATATCCCTAATTTTTTTAATCCCAAATTTCTATCCCATAACCAAGTTTTTTATCCCAAATTTCTATCTCCCAAAATTATCCCACATTTTGTATTCCAAATTTATATCCCAAAATTATCCCACATTTTTTATTCCAAATTTCTATCCCAAAATTATCCCACATTTTTATCCCATATTTCATTATACATAATTCTTTATCCTGATTTTATCTCTAATTTATATCCCTTAAAATCATAAAAATTATCCTTTTTTTTCTCCCAGGTTTCTTGATTTAATTAATCCCAATATAGATAATATAAATCCCTAATTAACTAAATATGACTATTATAGCTAATTAAACAAATTAAATCATAAAAATAAATTTTTATTAATAAATTAATTAAAATTAGAAAACCTTAATTATTAATTTATTTTTTTATTTTTGGTAAAATACCCTAAAGCATAATATCTAATGAAAATTAACTTAATTAACCCACACTTAAAATTGAGATTTATATTTCCATTCCCTTGTTTTTATTTATTTATAACCTTATTTTTTGTATTTTTTTATATATTTTCTTCAAATTAATTTAAATAAGAAGGATTATCATTTATTTTTGTCAAAATGAGAAAAAAATCTAATTAAACTATCAGAGCTAAATAGATAACTTTGTTTTAATTTTATTATAGAGGGATAACTTTTGTAATTAGGATTAACTTAATGATCCTAGAAAAGTCGCGTAGATTACTTTAGTAATTTAAGTTTAAACAATTTTTTAATAATAATTAGGACTAATGATAATGATAATTATTGTAACCTATCAAAACTAATTACAAAATAAAATAGTAGTAACAGTAAAGTCGTGATAAATCTAAAGGTCAACTAAATCAAGTTTCTCTTTGTATAGTAGAGTGTCTATTAATTTCTCATAAAGACTATGACACAATTTAATATCACCACTAAAATTATAAACACTAAAATAAGATTCAAGTACCACATTTGACAAAATTAGGCACATGAATCTTGCTTAATTAATTCCTTTCTTACGAAGTTAATCACCCTCTCTCATGAAAAGCTCTCTTTTGTATTTCTTCTTCCTCTCAATTTTCAAATCAAACTAAGCAAACAAATAACGGAAGAAAAAAAAAACCATGCATACAAACAGCAAAACAAAGGAAAGTGAAAAATACCGACAAGCAATCCGGAACAAAACGATCAAGAGCGTGCGATCTGATTACAGCGACCAGATAAACCAAATTAAACAGTGTTTTCGGCGAGTGCATGCAATTTTGTGAGGCGCGAGGTTGGAAGAAAAACGCGGCGGTCAAAGTTGTGGATCATGCGGTGATCGCTTTTTGAGTCGGACATGTGCGTGGTTTGCTTGTGATGACGATCAGAGATGGCTGAACAGCGTCGGAAAAGGGTGTTGACGGGATCGAAGATGGATGGTGTGGTGGTTTGTCATGCGGCAGTGGATCTTGCGCGGTTTCCAACGACGAATCCAGTTTGCTCTTTCTTTTTTCGTTTTTTTGTGCTACGGGTTTGCTGTCGTTTTGGATTTTACATGTTTGTATTTGGTGTTGTTTTGTTTATGGAGATCGAAAATAGAGTTGCTATTGTTGAGGATGCATGATGGTGTTATTCATGTAGATGGTAATGATGGCTGTGGAAGAATAAGGAAAATGGTATATAGAAATTGAATAGAAAATAATGAGGTATGACTGTAAACTGGTGATTATCATGTTACTGTATTCATGGAGGATCTTGGTATTGGACTTTGTGAATTTGTTGTAGGTGTGAGTGATTCTAAGTTGGTGAATTTGTGTATGAAAGTGTGTATGAATATGTTAGTGTGAAAATTGGTCTTGTGATTTTACGTGTGAGAGTGAGATCATTTGTGTGTAAGAACGGATTGTTGGTAAGGGTTAGTTGATCTCCTTAGTAAAAATAGAGGGGGCTATTTATAACATTAGTAGTTAAGTTTAAAAGAGCATAAAATCAATGTAATTATAGTCAATAAAAATAATCAAGAGAGCATAAAAATAAATTTATTTGATTTTGATTCATGATTAATTCCTTATAATTGTGTTGATTATCTCCTAAAATAGAAAAGACTACCTAAAATGTAAAAGCGAATAAAATCCTTTTTAAAAAAAAATCTTTTTATTATGTTTTAAATAAAAATCAAATTAAATTACTATCCTAAAATAAAAAGAACAAAATATTTTCAATATATTTTTTATTTTGTGATTTTTTTGATATATTTTGAGTAAAAAAGTGGAAAAAGTGAAAATTCATTATTTTTAAAAACACATAATAATTAAAACGAAAATTATATAAAAAAATATATTTTTATTGTCAAAATAAAAATAGAAATAAAAGTAGAGAATATAAGAAAAAGAGAGAGCTAAGACTTGAACTCAAGATCTCTTACTTATAACTCCCTCTACTCCTTTTAAAAGCAACTAGACTATTTTGTTTATTCAAAATAAAATAGCATTAGCGAATATATAGTAATAATCTTAATAATAAATTAATAATAATCTTAATAATAATACTTATAACCTTATTATGACCCTAATTTGATAATATACCGATTAATGATAATTTGTTTTAATAAAAAAAATTATTTAACCCTAGTTAATCCCAATATAAATTAATCCTAAATAACAAACATATAATTTAATATTAAATAATAATAATAATAATAATAATTTATTCCCATTTAACTAATAACGTTATTATGACATATTCTATCCCTGTTATTAAACAAATAATCTTCATAGTTATTATTATTGACTAATATGTTTTAATAAGACAAATTGTCCTAGTTATCACTGGTAATATCCCTCTAGCATAAATCTCTAAATTATGTTCCAATTAACATCCCTGAATTAAAACAAATCCCTAACAGGGACTAAAAAGTCAAAATGGTCCCCCTTTGATTTTTTAGATCATTGGGATTGACCAGATGCCTTATAAAGGGTCCTGAGCATCTCAATGACTTGGATTCTAAGTAACTAACAAGAAAGAAATAGTGATCAAAATTTGGGGTACGACAGTTTAAATGCAAAATAAATTATGTTGAGGTTTTGATATTGACTTGTTGAGTTTGACTTGTGTTGTTGGGCCTTTGTCAAGGTTGATTTGACTTTGTTGAATAAAAATCATTGGATTTGGGGGATTGATGAAATGGACATTTGATCTTCCAAAATGAATGAATGATTTTAATTTGATAAAAGTCCTCCTTTGACCAATTTGTGTTGATTCCATTCCCACTCCCTTTTCATCTCAATCCCATTCTCTTTTCATTCATTTCATGGACCTATGATGTCTCTATATCCTAAGGCTAGTTGATTGCAAAATCAACATGAGTGTGGATGAGATTAGGTCCACCTCTTTTTGCATATTTTTTAAGTGTGGTATGTTTTAGGAGTATGGTTCATAATACCATATCTCTAACATGCATTAACACTAAAATTTATATTGCCCGTCCTCAAATAGTTGTGACTTCTACATAAGTCCAATTACGATTGCTTAACAAAGCGCTAAATTTGTGGCACAAAAGGCATAGCATTCTTGTAAGTGAGATTGTAAGTCTCCCCTCTTTCATGGTATTATGTGGAAACATGGCATTTTTCCTTCCTTTGAAAGATGTCTTGGTTCAAGGATCCATGTTTGTGAATAGTGGGTTGATTGTTCTCCAAAGAACGACTTAAACAAAACAAAAAGCAAAAACAATACTAACTTCTAATCAATTAACAACTAACATTTAATTTCAAGCTCTTTACTTTTATGCACCATAATTTTAAGTCTTTATTCATTTGCCATTATTCATACCATTTAACTTGTTTACTTTGATGTCATTTTCACTTTGCTCATTTGAGCCTTATCTTGTGATTATTTTGTAATTGTATATACTTGTTTATGTTTGTGGTCTTTTGACCTTAATGTACATAATAATAATAATAACCCTAAAAGACATTTGTGTGGACTATTGGACTTGATCTGAGACATTGGACTTAGAATTAGGCAACATTCCCTATGCAAAAGGACTTGGCCAATGCCAATTATCATGAAACCAAGTGCTTGTGAATTGAAACTTCATCTGATGCAAATTTTGGGATCCCACTTAAGTTCATCTGCTACATGGTCTGATTGAAGTTGTTACTTTGAACTTGTGCCTAGTGCCTATCTTTGAGTTCATCTGATGCATGGGAGATTATGAAGAAGATCATGAAGTTGCTAAGCTTAGATGTGGCTATCTTTATTTGATTCCGTGCTATTTATGTATTGATACTGCTTGATTCTAAAGTCCAAGGGAAATTTGGGGTTTCTATATGACATTCTTGTCTATTAGATTGCAGCCCATTGGTCAGATCTTTTCAACTCTTAACTTTTAATTTTTGCTTAGGATTAGTCTCTTCATCTCTTCCCCACTTCTTAAATTTCAAATCTCTCTCTCCTTTCAAAATCTTCTTTGCTTGTGATTTCTAAACTTAGACTTTATTTCCAATTATAAACTTTAGCCTTATGACATTGCATTTTTAAACTATTTTCTTAATCAAATTTGTGAATAAACTTAACCATACTTGACTTAAAATTTCAAAAGACAAAAAGAACTAACACTCACTCAAACCTTTTTAGGCCTTTGGTGCCTCTCTTAAACTTAAGTTTTTGTTTAAAGTAACTCATTCACTTTGAAATTGTTACCACGAACTATGAGGTTTTGATCTCTCACTTTTATGTTGGTACGTAGGGCACAAGTCCGAAGGTCTTGTCAAACACAAAAATATAATCAATGAATTCTTTTCTCATCCCTCCATTCTATTTATTGCAAACATCATTTTGTACAAAAAACATATGCATACAAAAAAGGGCTCCCTAGGAGTACCTAGGACACTTTGAGTGCTAACACCTTCCCTCTGTGTAACCAACACCCTTACCTGTAATCTCTGGAATTTTATTAGTTTTGATTTGAAAATTTCTTATCTTTGGATTTTGTTTGTACTTTTCCCTTTTCCCTTGGAAACAATAAAAGCGTGGTGGCGACTCTGGTTTAATTGACGTTAAGTTTATCCATAGCTTAATGGTAATGAATTTACCTCTACAACTGCCAAGCGCTTTTCATCAATGAGGTTCAGTTGGTCAAATCGGGCTCATACTCACTCAACTTCGTCAAACTGGACATCAGTCAAAATATTTAAGGAGGGAATCTCTACTTCAACAGGCAGGACCTCATCCATGCCATACACAAGAGAGAAGGGAGTTTCCCCATTGGAGGTGCGTATGATAGCCATGTAATACAAACATGAGCGTCTCATACCAATCCTTATAGGTTTCTACCATCTCTTGCACGATTTTCTTTATGTTTTTATTGGCTTCCTTAACAACATCATTCATCTTTTGTCGATACAGTGATGAGTTGTGATGTTCGATCTTGAAGCTCTTGCATAGCTCTTTCATCATCTTGCTATTGAGGTTAGATCCATTATCAGTAATGATCTTGTTTGGGACCCCATAACGACATTTGATTTCCTTCCTCAAGAAACGAGCCACCACTTGTCTTGTAATATTTGCATACGAGACTGCTTCCATCCACTTGGTAAAATAGTCTATAGCTACCAAGATAAAGCGATGTCCGTTTGAGGTAGTCGGCTCGATATGGCCAATTACTTCACTTCTCTACATGGTGAAAGGCCAAGGTTATGTTAAGACATTGAGTGGCACTGGTGGCACATGAATCTTATCGGTATAAATCTAGCATTTATGGCATGTTTGCACGTGGCGGTAGCAGTCAACCTCCATGGTCATCCAATAGTATCATTCCCTCAAGATTTTCTTGACCATTATGTGTCCCAAAGGAACCTTCATGTATTTCTATTATAATTTGGTTTGCTTCTTGTTTGTTCACACATCTAAGCAAGACTGAATCATAATTCCTTTTTTATAGTACCCATCCACTCAAGAAAAACTTGGCTGATAGTTTCTGAAGGTACTTCTTGTCGGTGATGGATGCATTTTAAGGATATTCTTGGCTTTCCAAGTACCTCATTGTGTTACAAAACCAAGGATGGCCATCAAACTCGTCTTCAACTGCCAAACAGTAAGTTGGTTCGTCCAAGTAGTCAATATGGATAGATGGTGCTTCATTTTTCCATTTGACCTTAAACATTGATGAAAGAGTTGTTAAGGCATCATCAACCTGATTTTCCTCGAGGGATATGATGGAAGGTGATCTTTAGGACATGCTCCTTGTAAGGGATCAACTTGTGATCTCGAGCTTCCCAATCTCCTTTTACTTGGCTGATGACCAAAGCTGAATCTCCATAGACTTCAAGGATTTTGATCCTAAGATCAATAGCAGCTTCAATGCCAAAGATACATGTCTCATTTTCTGCCATATTATTGGTGCAAGCAAAGCACAACCTTGTGGTGAAAGGTAGATGAAAACCATTTGGGGAGGTGATGACAGCCCATACGCCATTTCCATGAGCACTAGAAGCTCCATCAAACACAAGTGTCCATCGTGACCCATGTTCTGGTCCTTCCTCGGGGCTGAGGATGTTGCGATCCCTTATCAACATGATATCCTTATCAAGGAATTCAAAGCACATGGATTAATAATCCTCCAAGGGTTGGTGAGCAAGATATTCTGATAAGACACTCCCTTTGACATTTTTTTAGGTGACATGTTGAATGTCGTACTCAATTAAGGCCATTTGCCAATGGGCGACTCTACCGTTTAGAGCAGGCTTCTCAAAGATGTACTTGACTTGATCCATCTTAGATATTAGGAGCGTCGTATGCGTAAGCATGTATTGCCTCAAGCATTTGGCAGCCCAAGCAAGTGCATAACAAGTCTTTTCAAGCATCGAATATCTACTCTCGCAATCGGTGAACTCCTTGCTCAAGTAGTATATAGCATGCTCCTTTCTTCCAGTTTTGTCATGTTGACCTAGGATACAACCCATGGATCCTTTGAGAACCGTTAAGTACATGATGAGAGACTTGTTTGGAATATGAGGCATCGGAATTGAAGGTTCTTGTAGATACTCCCTGATCTTCTCAAAGCCATTTTGGAAAATTTCATTCCACACAATTGCCTGATCTTTGGGAAGTAGCTTGAAGATTGGCTCACAAGTGGCCATGACATGAGATATTAATCAGGAAACGTAATTCAATCTCCCAATAAATCCATGGACTTCCTTCTCAATTTTGGGCGCAGGCATAGCTTGGATGGCCTTTACCTTTTCAAGGCCAACTTCAATACCACGTTAGCTGACTATGAATCATAGCAGTTTGTCGGATCGTACCCCAAAGGTGCATTTACTGGGATTGAGCCTCAACTTGAATTTTCTTATCCTTGCAAAGAGCTCTTCCAGATGACTAGATGCTTTTCTTCAGTTTGTGATTTGGTAATCATGTCATCAACGTAGACCTCAATCTCTTTTTGAATCATGTCATGAAATAGCATGACCATTGCATGTTGATAGGTTATACCATCATTATTTAGGCCGAAAGGCATCACCTTATAGCAAAATTTTCCCCATGGGGTGATGAAGGTTACCTTCTCCATGTCATCTTGAGCCATTTTAATCTAATTATAGCCGGAGAAGCCACCCATGAAGGAGAAGATGGAGAATTGACTTGTAATTATCCACTAGCACATCAATGTTAAGTAGTGGGAAATCATCTTTCAGACTAGCTTTATTCAAGTGTCTATAGTCTACACACATACGTACTTTTCCATCCTTCTTGGGAACATGCACGATGTTGGCTATCCGCTGAGGGTGGTTGGCTACGACAAGAAATCCCGCTTCAAGCTGCTTTTGCACTTCCTCCTTAATGTTCATTGCCATGTCAAGACGAGTCCTTCTTATATTTTTCTTTATAGGAGGGAAATATTCTTTTAGGGGCAAATAGTGGACCACAATGTCAGTGTCAATACCTGGCATGTCCTTGTAGGACCAAGCAAACACATCCATATAGTCTTGTAGTAGCTTAACCAACTTTACGTTATCTTGCAGGGATGAGCCTATTCTGACCTCTTTCACTTCTTCATAGGTTCCAAGAATGACCACTTCTACTAATTCGTCATGCGGTTGAATGACCTTTGACTCTTGCTTCAACAGTCGAGCTAATTCCTCAGGGAGTTCACAATTTTCCCCATAGTGTTTGTCAGCATGATTGATTGGATTGTCAGAGTCATATGGGACCATAAGAGTATCGTTATTGGTGGAGATCAGAGGAATCTACATGATTCAGGGTTCATGCTTTTATTTTTATGAAGGAGAAAAAATGAATGAGAACTTAAAGAAAAGTAAGAAAACATTGCCATTATTTTTGTTAAGTGAAAAGTAAAAATAAATGAAAGACATGGAGCACAATTTGAATGCAAAAAGTGATGATTTCATTGATATAATTGATTGAAAATTAAGGGCCCCCTAGAAATGGTTCTCCCATGCCTTGGGCATATCATGGGTTCTTTTTCTTAAAAGGGAAAAAGACAAATAGGAGATTACTTTTCAAACAGGGTAACTTCGGATATCTCAGTTGCAGTCCAATTAGTCAGCTCTTGACCTTCCTTCTTTGGGTACACAAGTCCTCCTTCATCATCCAAACCATCTTCTTCCACTTTCACAACCCAGATTTGACCGTCCACAAGGTGTCTGACGTTTGTAAAGATTACTAGTAGCGGGAGCACTTGTCCCTTCATATCAGTTGGCACTTGTTTCTTTAGATTTTGGAAATGGTATCCCAAGTCGGCGCGATCCTTGTTGACAGGAAACTCAAATACTCGTCCCTAACCTTCGGGGTAACCGCTTTCAATGACAGTTCGAGTGTCCCTCCAAGAGACCATTGGAAATTCATCTTTCTTCTTTTACCTCATGGGGGCAACCATATATACATTAACAACTTCAAATGACTGGAACGGGGTTCCTTGCACCTCACCTCCTACTTCAACATAGAGAAAGGATGCTAGTGACTTCCATGATATCCTCCTCACCCTTAAAAACCACTAACTTATTGTTGACCAAGAATTTCAGCCTTTAATGGAATGTCGATGTTGTAACACCCTTCTATACCCCAAATTATAATATGATATTTTAATTAGAAAACATAACCATAAGGGTGTCACCCACATAAAACACATAACCTGCTCTGGAACATGGGTTACCACATAAATAAATTCAAATGCACATATGTATACCTGGGATGTTACACGACATCCAACACATCTGATTTGTACTTGGGATGTTACACGACATCCAACACATATGATTTGGGTCAAGTACTTGTATAATAAGACATTCAGTACCTGTCCTCGCATGCTCACCCAAGAATTTACGGTATCATCGCAGCGGAATCACTAATAAACATACAACAATAATATTGTAACTCAAGACATTAAGTCTCATGAATTTCAACTTAATAGCATAAACAAAAGAGTCTAGAAGTAAAATCAAAATAACTTATAATCTCCAAAACACAAAAAGTTTGTAACATCGACAACAATGATACAAAATTCAAATCAAGCGTTTATCCCAACCCGATGTTACATGATCAGAGCAAGGAACCACTAAATAAAATAGATAAACTATGTAGGTCACTTCAAGAGTTATCCTTCCACTTACTTCAGTCAAAGTTACTTCTGAATATCTGCATGATGTCCATGTAAGGACAACATTCAAACAGAAAGAGGGTTAGAATACACTTCAATAATTAGCAGTGGAAAAACAAGGATTAACTAACAATATCACACTAATCACAACAATCATCAACATATCAAGTATTCTCATCCACACGTCATAACACAAGAATAATAATCACCAAATGCAACACAATGCATATGTACTTAACAACTGACTCAACATGCATGTGCTACCAAATTATGAACACTCGGGTTCACTTCACTCCATGATCCCCACCATAGGATCGATTCCCTCTTGGAACCGGAGCACACAAAGATCGCTACCATCACCATAGGCAGCGCTTCACTAATTCCTCAATAGAACTAGCTACTCGCACTCGATCCCCACCATGGGATCAAGGCTCACCAAAACTGGACCGAAGTCCGTACACTATGACGTATGAATTTCAACAGCATACTATATCACAAATTATCACCAAAATAATCACCCAAACTTATCACCAAATCATCATCCAAATTATCACCAAATTATCATCCAAAATTATAACTCGACAGAGTTCCCAAGGAACTCTAAAACAACTCTAAAATGATCAACATGTTATACGAACAACTATTGCACATAAAGATAACTCTTATGGACTCAATCATCAAGTCTAACAAAATTGAAAATAAATTTAGTTGGTCAAATAATCAAATTGTTTATCTCTAACTCAGAATTCCAAAAAAATAAATATAATATTAATAATATTAAACTATTATTATTATTATTAAGTAACTAAAATATTATATACCTATGTCTATTTAACTAGATAGCAACTTATGTTTTCCTTTATAAATTCATTGTACTGTACTCAAAACGAAACGTTACACGTTTAAGTATTCTTATTGTTAAGTTCATGGAAATATAAAGCCACGAAAATACCTTTCATATATATACTTATGTTCATATAACCGAACGTAATTTGAAATATGATTCATATATTAACCATCCTTATTTATTGATATATTATAAGAATATTACACTGTGAACAAAGTGAAGCACATTACAATATCCATAACAATGAAGGTGATTAGTATCAACGTGTATATCTAATAATATCGCACACTACAGTAGAAATATATATATAATATGTAAATGAATCAACATATATTATTATTTAATTTCAATTTCAGCAATCCAATTTTGACAAGAAATAATCCTAATTGGAGGTTAAGGGAATCTCTCTACCCTCTCATGATTTAGCATCCATTAGATGAATAGTTTTCTCCCCCCTTACCTTGATTTTCCAGCAAAAACAGCAGCAGCTTCTAAGAAGTTCTTCTCTCCAACCCTAACTCTCCCTCTTTGCCTCTTTTGCTCCGCCTCTCCAAAAATATGTACAGATACCTTTTAGGTTCTTCCAAATCCTATTTTATTCCAAAAACCTATTTTCTTCTAATTAGGTTTTTCCCTTCTTATCCTACATATTTTCCTTAATTCCAACCTTGCCCTCAATTTTTCTACATGTTTTATTTTCTTATTATTTTATTAATAAATCTAATATTCCTTATTTTTCTATCACCCATGTTATTTTTAATTATTCACCTCATAATTCTATTTTTTTCTCTTACTCAAATAAAAATACTATATATTCTAATAATTAGTTAAAACTCCATTAATTTCTAAAAAGTATGAAAAAATCTTACTCTCTCTATACCTTTACTTCAAGGATCCTTACCCCCACAATCACACAATAATTAATTTAAAACATCAATTAATCAAATAAAAATCTAAATAATTCAAATTAATTAATTAATTGAATTCGGGGTGTTACAACTCTTCTCCACTTAAGAAATTTTCGTCCTCGAAAATTACCTGCCGAAAATAGAGTCGGATACGACTCTCTCATATGCTCTTCACGCTCCCAAGTCATGCTCCCACCAGCCGGTCCTCCCCAAACTACCTTTACTAGGGCAATCTCTTTACCCCACAATTTCTTCACTTCCTGATCCTCTATCCGCATGGGTGATGCCTCCACAGTCAGGTTATCTCTCACTTGTACATCATCCACTTGGATCACATGAGACGGATCCGAAGTGTATCTCCTCAACTGAGACACATGAAATACATCATGAAGATTAGCCAGCAACGGCGATAAAGCAATCCGATAGGCCACCTCTCCCATCCTCTGTAAAATCTAATACGGACCAACAAAACGCGATGTGAGCTTTCGACTTCAAAACTCGACCAACACCGCGTAACTCTCAAAAAACATGATCTCCCTCCTGAAACTCAAGTGCTTTCCTTCTTTTGTCATGGTAACTTTTCTGACGACTCTGCGGTGCTCTCATTTTTTCTTGGATCATCTTAATCTTTTCGGTCGTCTAGTGAACAATCTCAGGTCCGAGCACAACACTCTCGCCTGACTCATACCAACACAAAGGAGTCCTACACCTCCTACCATATAATGCCTCATATGGTGCCATTCCAATACTGGAATGATAACTATTGTTGTAGGTAAACTCAATCAACGACAAGTAGTTATCCCAAGCACCTTCTTGTTCTAGCACACAAGCCCTCAACAAATCTTCCAACGACTGGATATTTCTCTCTGTTTGACCGTTTGTCCGTGGATGATAAGCAGAACTCAACCTCAACTTAGTACCCAAAGTTGTCTGCAAACTCTCCCAGAACCTCGATGTGAATCTCGGATCTCTATCAGACACAATACTTGAAGGAATACCGTGCAGTTTCACAATATCATCAATATACAACTCAGCCAGCTTCTGCAAAGAATAATTGATCCTCATTGGTATAAAATGAGCCGATTTTGTCAATCTATCAATAATCACCCAAATTGAATCGCATCCCTTCGAAGTCTTTGGCAGACCTGTCACAAAATCCATGGAAATGCTATCCCATTTCCATTCTGGAATATTCAACGGTTGCATTAGGCCCAATGGTTTCTGATGTTCAATCTTCGACTTCTGACAAATCAAACAAGCATACACAAAGGCATCTCTATATGCTTCGGAGCACATCAAAAAAGACAACATTGAGATATTTGATGAGGTCTGGTTGTGTTGATCAACGACCTTGTAGTCACTTCTCTTAATGATGCACAAAAACTCCTTCACATCGTTGATTGGTGTGGAATCTTGCCTTTTCTGACTAGCTTCAACTTGTTTGCCTTTATCTTGGTTAGAGGTACCACCATTGTCATCTACGAGAGGTACCGGTGCAAAAATCCTTCCACTCCTTGTTACTCCACCTATTCCTGTTATATTCACCATTGGCTCATTAGATGCTACTAGCTCATCTTGTACTTTTTGTCCATGAATATAGATTGTGAAGACATATATCTAATGCACTACTTTTGTGTCATCGAAAGGGAATGGTGTAGGCACAATTATCACCAAAGGAACAACTAGATTGTTAGAAATCGTCATGGGTGACAGATCATACGAGATTTGTCGAGGTTAGAATTGATCGTACAGGATCTCCAAAGTTGACACATCTTCACTAGAGCATAGATGCTCCACTACTAAGATTCCTTGGTCTATTAATCCTTAGATGACAATCTTCAAAACATCACATTCTAAAGGGTTGATTAAACAGTGCTCACAGCTAGCACCACAGACGGGAAATAAGTTATTCTTCATCAAAATATTCTTAATATCAATGAGGGGAGTCCTCAATTCGTCCACTCAGGATACCAATATCTTCTTCTCTTAAACTTCTATCATGTTCATGTTGGTGTAAGCCCTAGAGGCCAATACTTTTGGTACTTGTATCGAATAATAAAAGGGCATTTTCTTTATTATGGTTGATTAATAAAGTCCCTGGAATAGATAGTCCATTTAATGCATTAAGTGTGACTTAATCATGAGAACACATTAAACATAAGGGCACTATTCTTAAAGTATCCGTAGTCGAGCTTTAATGTGAAGTGGGATAACATTAAAACATTAAGACTATTATGTTTGTAGACTGATGATCACATCTCATGGATCATGGATAAAGAGTTATCAAGTCTTAAACATAGGTATGAATATTAAGAGTAATATTTATACTGGATTGACCCGCTATGAGAATACTATATAGAAAGTTATGCAAAGTGTCATAAGTTATTCTCATGGTGATAATAGTGTATACCACTCTTCGACCTGAAACCACTATGGATCCTAGATGTAGAGTTGAGTGCCTTATTACTGATCCAACGTTATCCGTAACTGGATGACCATAAAGACAGTTGATGAGTACTCCACAAAGCATGCTGAGGGACATGAGTGTCCTAGATGGAATTTGCCAATCCTGCGTAACAGGATAAATGTCTATGGGCCCAATATTGAACTGGACAAGGGTGACACGGTCTATACCTTGTGTTCAATATAGACATAAGGGAAAAGGGGTAATTATACACATAATTATTATCACAGGAGGTTTTGTCAGATCACATGACATTTTCGTGACTTGGGTAACAGTGATGTGTTGCTAGATACCACTCACTGTTTATTATGTTAAATGCGTGATTTAATATAATTGCCAACGTCGCGAAAACCTATAGGGTCACACACAAAGGACGGATTGATGAGAGATAGAATAATTAAGGAACATCGTAAGGTACGGTCTACTTAAGCAGAATACGAAATATGGTAAGGTACCAAATACTTAAGTGATTTTGGCATATTATGAGATATAGGCCAAAATGCACTTAAGTGGGCTTTTTGGCTTGAAGCCCACGCAAGTGGTTCTATAAATAGAGCTCTTGTGCAGAAGCTTTGTATGGGAATACAACACAACTGAAGAGTTGGAATTTCATATCTCTCTCTCACTCAAAGCCTTCATTCATAACAGCTAGCACTGCGATTGAAGGAATCCGTTCGTGTGGACTGAGTAGAGACGTTGTCATCGTTCAACGTTCGTGATCGCCCCGTGGATCTGTATCAAAGGTTTTGATCATTATCAGAGATCTGCACCAAAGGTTTGAATCGCCACAAGAGGTAACGATTCTATCACTGATCATGCTCATTCGTAAGGATCACTAAATGGAGAAAATTTTAAATTCCGCTGCGCCTTGGATGGCAATTCTCCAACAGTGGTATCAGAGCCACTTACGAAACCATGAATCTGATAACTGTTTTTGTTCTGTAATAATATGATTAAAGACAGAATGAATCAAAGGTTAAATTGAGATCGATCAAGTTACATATATGTGATATATGTAACCCTGATGCAAAATACATTATATATGATATAGTGTTCTTGTTTCGTTCATTCAAACCCTCGATGATTGTTTTCCTTTGAGCGATCAATGGTCGTTTGCTTCTTGATCCGACATTAGTATGGTGAAGCAATGACGTGTTGATCAATCATACTGAATTAACAATCAAGATGTGTTTGACGGTCTGAAATTGGTGCATCAGGGTTAGTGACGACACAAGGGTTGTGTTGTCAGAGAGTTATGCGATTGGGGTATGACTGCATAAGAGTTGTGCGTTCTAAACACTTTTCCGAACAGTGTTAACCGGTTAACGCGTATGGTTAACCGGTTAACGCAATGCAAAATAAATTTTTTTGAGTTTTCAAACAGTGTTAACCGGTTAACGCTTTTGGTTAACCGGTTAACGCAAGACGAAATTCAGTTTTCTGAGTTTTTCAAACAGTGTTAACCGGTTAACGCATATGGTTAACCGGTTAACGCAAGGCAGAAAAGAATTTTCTAAAAGTTTTCAAACAGTGTTAACCGATTAACACATATGGTTAACCGGTTAACGCAAGACGAAATTCAGTTTTCTGAGTTTTTCAAACAGTGTTAACCGGTTAACGCATATGGTTAACCGGTTAACGCAAGGCAGAAAAGAATTTTCTAAAAGTTTTCAAACAGTGTTAACCGGTTAACGCATATGGTTAACCGGTTAACGCAAGGAAAAATTCACCGGTTCGGCTAGAAAAAGTGCTTTGAAGTATCAAGTGTTGATACGAAAAACGACGTCAATTTTAAATGAATTGTTCATTAAAATTTTCGAGCAGGGGCGTTGTCCGGGCAGCGGACCCCCGGCTAACTCTGCGTAGTGTGATCGGTTATCGAAATTTAATTTGATTTTAATTAATTAAAGGAATTAATAATAATAATAAAGTGTTTATTATTGTCTTGTGGTGATCGGTTATGGCCTTAGTTTTCCTTTGTTTTGTTTTGGGTTTTTAAAATACGACCTGCGTGTCGTGCCTCTCTCTTAATCTCCCAAATGTAACTTCTTTTCTCATCTCACTCCCTCGTATGTAAAACGAGTTTCTTTCATGTAATGTAATGATATGAAGAAAGCAAAGAAGTCAGTGCCAAAGGAGGACAACCTTGAAGATCTTGCTTGGAAAAGCTTAGATCGTTGTAGGTTAGCTTAGGTTCTCTCATTGGCTTGGGAGAACAATTGCGCTAGGGGCCATAACTGTTTCATTTTGTATGTTGATGCATGTGAATGTATGTTGATGCATGTGAGAGACGATTTATATGATAAACAAGCCGGTGAGATCAGAAAAATTGAAATTCCCTCAAATTAAATATTAAGTTTATGCTTTCCAAGTTTTAACACTCATCAAGACTAGTAATGGATAATGTAGGTTTCGCCTACGCGAGGTGCATGATCTATATATTAGTAAGGTGCGATGGGATAATTGTAATATCCAACTGTTAAAACAATGGGTCAAACTTAACTAAACAAATTATAATAATATTATATGTGTTTGCTTTCCAAGTTTTAGCACTCATCAAGACTGGTATCGAATATGTAGGTTTCGCCTACGCGAGGTGCATGTTCTGTATTAGTAGGGTGCGATGGGATAAATGTAATATCCAACTGCTAAGACAATGGGTCAAACTTAATTATAATAATATTATATATGTCTAGAAGCAAGAGTTGGGAGTAATCCATATGATGGATTGGAATAAGGAGTTATTCACCCAACTAAAATTTTCGAGAGTTGTATGAGATACAATTGGAAGGAGTTCCTACCTAAATAACCTAGTTTTGTGTAATCCGCCTACGCGGACTTAGAACGAAGTGAAATATGGATCTCGACCCACTAGAAAATCTTCCAACGGGATTTTCCGAATCAGATGATGAGGGTCATTTGTTTTGAGTAAAATAGTGGGAGCATATTTAATTAAAGGCCTAATTGAATATGTCAATGATACTTATATTTTCATTAATCCTTGTGTAGATTACCATGACAACAAACACCTCTAACAACATCTTGCGATCAATCCTTGATAAGGAAAAATTGTCTGGGACAAATTTTCTGGATTGGCACCGAAACCTGAGGATTGTCCTCAAACATGACAAAAAGCTGTATGTCTTGGAGACACCTGTTCCTGAAGAGGAACCTCCTAGTTCTGCACCTAAGGCAGAAAGAGATGCTTATAAGAAGCGTGTCGATGATGCCAATGAAACTGCTTGTCTCATGCTAGCTACCATGAACTCAGAATTGCAAAAGCAACATGAGAACATGTCAGCATTCGATATGATCGAACACCTGAAGTTGCTCTATCAAGAGCAAGCAAGGCATGAGAGGTTTGAAGTTTCAAAAGCCCTTTTTCAAAGCAAGTTAGCTGAGGGAGCCCCTGTAGGTCCCCATGTACTCAAGATGATTGGGTATGTGGAAAACCTTGAGAGATTGGGTTTTCCCCTCGAAAAGGAACTTGCAACTGATTTGATTTTGCAATCGTTGCCAGATAGTTTTAGTCAATTTGTCCTAAATTTCAATATGATTGATATGGACAAATCTCTTCCTGAACTGCTCGCCATGTTAAGAACTGCCGAGCAGAATCTGAAGTCAAAAGGGAAGTCCATTCTGATGATCGGAAATGGAAAGAGACAGAACAAAAGGCCCAGTAAGCAGAGTGATAAGACGAAGGGCAAGGAAGTTGCCAATCCCAGACCCACTGCTGCTTTGAAGCCTAGTGGAGGCATAGCAAAAGAAGGCATCTGCTTCCATTGCGGTAAGACCGGACACTGGAAGAGGAACTGCCCAAAGTACCTGGAAGATAAGAAGAATGGAGTAGAGACTTCAACTTCAGGTATTTTTGTTATTAATTTATCTACTTCTGCATCATGGGTATTAGATACTGGATGCAGTTCTCACATTTGTACAATGTGCAGGAACTAAAAAGGAGTAGAGATTTGGCAAAAGGTAAAGTGGACCTACAAATTGGCTATGGAGCAAAGGTTGTTGCTTTAGCCGTAGGAACTTTTGTATTGACTTTACCTAGTGGTTTAATAATTCAGTTAGAGAACTGTTATTATGTACCTGCAATTAGCGGGAATATTATTTCCATTGCTTGTTTGGACAAGTTTGGTTTTTCATTTATAATAAAGAAAAATTGTTGCTCAATTTATTTGAATGATATATTCTATGCTACTGCACAAATGAACAATGGACTATATGTCCTTGATCCTGAAATGCCTATTAATAACATTAATACAAAAGGGTGAAACCTAACGAGTTAAAACCAACTAGGTAAGAATATTAAAACTCTTCGATCAGATCGAAGTGATGAGTATTTAATCCTAGAGTTTGATGACCATCTGAAAGAGTGTGGGATCCTATCCCAACTTACTCCTCCTGGAACATCCCAATGGAAGGATGTATCTGAGAGAAGAAATCGAACCCTGTTGGACATGGTACGATTCATGATGAGTCACACCAATCTTCCAAACTCCTTTTGAGGACATACACCATTAACATCAGCTTACACACTTAACCGTGTTCCATCCAAAAGGTTGAAAAGACACCATATGAGATATGGAGTGGTAAGAGACCACATATGTCTTACATGAAGATTTGGGGTTGCGAAGTTTATGTGAAACGACAAATTTCAACTAAGCTTGAGCCCAAATCTGACAAATGCTTATTTGTGGGGTATCCTAAAGAAACAAGAGGATATTATTTCTACAATCCTTCTGAGGGCAAAGTGTTTGTCGCTCGAACTTGAGTTTTTCTAGAAAGGGATTTTATTTCCAAAGGAATCAGTGGGAGGAAAGTAGAACTTGAAGAAATTCAAGAATCACAAAGTATCGATACACCTATGGAGGAATTAGAGCAGGAAACACAAGTAGTTGTGTAAGAGCAACCTGCTCAAATAGAACAAGACCAGCGTAGGTCAGACAGGATACGTCACCTACCTGAGATATATGGATATCTGATCAAGGTGATGTATTACTCATGGATCAAGATGAGCCTGTGACCTACTCATGGAATCTTCGTTTTGATGAAACAGTAAAACTGTATGGATTCATCAAGAACAAAGATGAGACTTGTGTCTACAAAAAGGTTAGTGGGAGCATGATCGTATTCCTGATATTATATGTAGATGACATATTACTCATTAGAATCGATATCCCTACCCTGCAACAAGTAAAGTCTTGGTTGGGGAAATGCTTTTCTATGAAGGATCTGGGTGAAGCAGCCTATCAGAATCTATAGAGATAGATCATGAAATGCTTGGCCTAAGTCAGAGTACATAGACAAAGTGCTGAGACGCTTTAATATGAATGATTCCAATCTGGTTATGTGTTTTGCTTAAATGGTGGCACTGTGAGCTTGAAAAGTTCAACGCAAGATGCAGTTGCTGATTCTACAACTGAGGCCGAGTATATTGCTGCCTCAAGTGCAGCAAAGGAAGCTGTTTGGATCAATAAACTTGGCATAGTCCCTAACATTGTGGATCCCATTGATCTCTATTATGATAACAATGGTGTTATCGCACAAGCTAAGGAGCCTAGATCTCACCAACGATCCAAACACATACTTAGGCGTTGTGCGAAAATATGTAAAGTACCTACACTTGACAATGTTGTTGACCCACTGACAAAGCCTCTTGCGCAGCAGAAGCATGATGGCCATACTAGATCAATGGGCATACGGGGTATGCCTGATTGGCTCTAGTGCTAGTGGGAGATTGTTGGTGTAAGCCCTAGAGGCCAATACTTTTGGTACTTGTATCGAATAATAAAAGGGCATTTTCTTTATTATGGTTGATTAATAAAGTTCCTGGAATAGATAGTCCGTTTAATGCATTAAGTGTGACTTAATCATGAGAACACATTAAACATAAGGGCACTATTCTTAAAGTATTTGTAGTCGAGCTTTAATGTGAAGTGGGATAACATTAAAGCATTAAGACTATTATGTTTGTAGACTGATGATCACATCTCATGGATCATGGATAAAGAGTTATCAAGTCTTAAACATAGGTATGAATATTAAGAGTAATATTTATACTGGATTGACCCGCTATGAGAATACTATATAGAAAGTTATGCAAAGTGTCATAAGTTATTCTCATGGTGATAATAGTGTATACCACTCTTCGACCTGAAACCACTATGGATCCTAGATGTAGAGTTGAGTGCCTTATTACTGATCCAACGTTATCCGTAACTGGATGACCATAAAGACAGTTGATGAGTACTCCACAAAGCATGCTGAGGGACATGAGTGTCCTAGATGGAATTTGCCAATCCTGCGTAACAGGATAAATGTCTATGGGCCCAATATTGAACTGGACAAGGGTGACACGGTTTATACCTTGTGTTCAATATAGACATAAGGGAAAAGGGGTAATTATACACATAATTATTATCACAGGAGGTTTTGTCAGATCACATGACATTTTCGTGACTTGGGTAGCAGTGATGTGTTGCTAGATACCGCTCACTGTTTATTATGTTAAATGCATGATTTAATTTAATTGCCAACGTCGCGAAAACCTATAGGGTCACACACAAAGGACGGATTGATTAGAGATAGAATAATTAAGGAACATCGTAAGGTACGGTGTACTTAAGCAGAATACGAAATATGGTAAGGTACCAAATACTTAAGTGATTTTGGCATATTATGAGATATAGGCCAAAATGCACTTAAGTGGGCTTCTTGGCTTGAAGCCCACACAAGTGGTTCTATAAATAGAGCTCTTGTGCAGAAGCTTTGTATGAGAATACAACACAACTAAAGAGTTGGAATTTCGTATCTCTCTCTCTCACTCAAAGCCTTCATTCATAACAGCTAGCACTGCGATTGAAGGAATCCGTTCGTGTGGACTGAGTAGAGACGTTGTCATCGTTCAACGTTCGTGATCGCCCCGTGGATCTGTATCAAAGGTTTTGATCATTATCAGAGATCTGCACCAAAGGTTTGAATCGCCACAAGAGGTAACGATTCTATCACTGATCATGCCCATTCGTAAGGATCACTAAATGGAGAAAATTTTAAATTCCGCTGCGCCTTGGATGACAATTCTCCAACAGTTCATAGCCGACTTGTTTTGTGGTGGCATTGAATTATTGTTCACATACGGGCTGTTAGGCACAAACGTGATTGCCTTTGAGTCTATCAAATATTGAACTTTGTATTTCAAGGCCTTACAATTTTCTATGGAATGACGGGGAGTGCCAGAGTGGGACTCGCATCGAGCATTTGCATCATATCCGGAAGGAAAGACTGTAAGTGGAGGTCCTAACTTCCTTAACTGCACCAATGAGCCACGTAACAAATATGGTAGTATATGGTTGTATGGCATGGGAACAGGATCGAACCTTTTTATGGGTCGTCGTTGTCTTTGTTGTTATTATTGATGATAATGTTGATGTTGTTGTTGTGGTTGATATGGATCAGGTTGTTGTTGTACTTGTTGGTCAATTGGAATGGTATATGGTTGCTGATTCTAAATTGTCACCACGGTGGATACTTGTTTGTAGGGTGCACGGTATATCGGCGCCCTTCCTCTAACAACAGCGGTTGCATTAGCTTCACCTTCACGCTTCTTCCCATAAGCTACAAATGGTTTCTTCACAACACCGGATGTGCTTGCAGAGTTTTGAATCTTACCCATCTTGATCATGTTTTCTATTCTCTCGCCGGCTAAGACCAAATTAGAGAAATCGGAGGACATGATTCCTACCATTCTGTCCAAGTAAGGGCCTTGTAGGTTACCCATAAACATGTCTACCAATTCACACTCCAACAATTGAGGTTGTACCCTTACGGCAAGTTCCCTCCAACGTTATGCATACTCTTTGAAAGTATCTTCGGACTATTGAGTTAGATTTTGCATCTAGGTGAAATTAGGCATCATATCAATGTTATATTGGTAGTGTGTTAGGAAAGCCTCTCCTATTTCCCTCCATGTCTGAATATGAGTTCCTTCCAATTGCATATATTGGTCTAGAGATGTTCCACTCAAAGAGTCTTGGAAAAAGTGCATAAGTAGCCTATCATCATCGTAGTAGGCGACCATCTTTCGGCAATAGGCTCGAATATGTGTCCTAGGGTCAATAGCTCCTTTTTACTTTTCAAAGTCAGGGAACTTGAACTTGGCAGGTATGACTACACTAGGGACAAGACACATTTTAGCAGCGTCGATACCTAAAGCATCAGAGCCTTCCATTTATTTCAACTTCTCTTCAATGGATCGAACCTTCATTTCTACTTCGTTGGCCGGGGGACCAAAGGCATCATAGACAGAAGTAGATCAGGGACTAAAGAAAGCATCTTGCTGATCGTCAATCTCAATAACAAGAAGGTTAATAACAGGTGGAGGAACATCGTCGGGTGCACCTACATGAATCTGGACTAGAATGTTGCCATGGGGAGGCACAAGATTCTCCATAGTTGGAATGGTGGTAGGAGTGGAAGCAACAACATGGGCCCTTTGGTTCATCTGCTCTTGTATTTTGGCCATGATTTCTTGCCCACAGGAAATGAATTGGATAGGCTCCATCAATTATCCCATTTGCGCTCGCACTTGGGATACCTCTTCATGTCGGGCAACTTAGTTTTGCACCAATTGGTCCAAAATAGATTGCTGATTATGGCGCGTGTAGTAGTGATATCGGAAAGTCAACTTGTTGTGTTGGTTTCTGTTGAAGAAAAGGTGAATGATGAGTTTTTTTGTTTTTTCTTTTGAAAATGCGAGTGATGCATGGATATTTTTTTTATTTTATGTCATGTTCTATTAATGAAAAACTCTTAGTTATTCATGTTTTTTATTGCGAGAAACACTTAACAATTTACTGTTGCAATCAAGAATAAAGAAGTACACACAAAGTGAATCATAACAAAGCTTCATTCATCTATTGTAGGGAATAATACAAGTACAAGTACATAGGAAATTGAAAATACACTTTTTAAATTGAACAAACATGTAAACTAGATGTCAACCCTAAAAGTAACCCCTTAAGACTTACAAAGAGCTTTGATGTCAGTGATAAGCTCCACCATTGTATTCTTGCAGAATTTGACAAAGTTGAACACTTCAAGGGGGGTGTTTTCGGGGCACATGATTAAGTCCGCCTCCTTCAATTTCTCGGGAAAGTCTTGGAAGGCGTAATTGGTCAAGACAACCATGTTAGCATACTTGTTCTTCCACTTGTTGTAGAGAGTGTGGATGTTTTTAATGATACCGTCCATTTGAGCCATTGAGGCTTCTGTCCCAAGGCATCTCTCTTCCCAATATCGACGATCGTTTTGCAACTCCAAGTAGGCTTGTGTAGCAGTAAAACTTTTGAGATTAAGTTATTGATTAACTTAACTCACAAAGCAAGAGTCGTTGCTGCACTTTTATTATTTCCAAAGGAAAGGGAAAAAGCATGAACAAAACCCAAAGAATTTTTAGAACAAAATTAATAAAAAGAGATAATGGTCTGGGGGTTAGTTATGCAAAGGGAATGTATTAGAATCCTAAACATATATAGTACCCTATAGGAACCTCTTTAAAAATCTGTACATGTTTGCTTCAAAATGGTGTTTTTGCAAAAGATTGGAGAGATGAGGAGAGAAATGTTTTTATGATTTTGTGTTTGCCAAGACTTTTTTAGTCTCATGCATACGTACCAACAGAGTGCAATGGAGGACCAAAACCTCATAGTTCATGGTAAAAATAACAAAGGTGTTTGTTTTAATTCACTTTTAATGAAAAGACATTTTGTCATTTTAAGGAGAATACTCAACTAGTCACACATAAGTATGAGAACTTTGCACCCCCAAAGAGAAGGGCTCCAACTTCGATAAAAATCAACAAGTATGCCACTAGCTCTCTTATATGGAAAATAATTATCATCAATATTATGGGGATAGGAGAATTACATCTCAACTATGGACATGACTCATATCTAAAATTTGAGAAAAAAGTTATAAAAGAAAAAGTGCACAAAGGGAACAAAATAGTTTGAATGGGTTATATATTTCTTAGTCTTTTTGTAATTGATTTGAATATGCTTAAGATGTATTAGCATTTATTAAGAAAATATTTTGAAAATCTCTTGACAAAAGTCAACGTTTATTGAGAAACTAGTTCGAGTTTGAAAACAAGAAGTTTTTTTTAAAAAGGAGAGAAGATTTTAAAAATTAAAGAAAGGGAGAAGAAGAAGAGACTATCCTCGAACATAAAGTAAAAGCTAGGGAGTAAAGATCTAACGAAGAGATAGCAAGCTTTATCACATAAGTCAAGCAAGAATTCCCTCCTTTGAATTAAGCCTCAAGGAAGCCAAATGAGCAAAGAATAGTTCATGTGTCAGATGAAACCAAGGTAACCAAGCCAAGTCTTCAAAAGAAGTCCAAAGTAAAAATCACTAGATGAATCCCAAGGTCCCAAATAGCATAAACATAAACAATATGAGATGAGATGCTAAAATAAAAGAATAAAGTAAATGGAAAAAGAAATAAAGTACATAAAATAAACAACATTAAAATCAAGTTAATACAATAAAATGTTAGTAAATTGTGTTAGTGATAAAAAAATGAAATATGGTTTGATCATTTTTTGGATAACATCAACTATTCACCCACAGGCATGAAAATATAAACCTATACATCACCGTGACAAGGGCTCCAACTTGGATAAAATCAACAAGTATGCCACTAGCTCTCATAGGGGAAAAGGAAACAATACTTTTCACACAATACCATGAGGAATAGAAAACTCACAATCTCACTTATGAAAATAACTTAATTTCGGGACAAATTTAGTGCTATGTTAAGCAATCGTAATTTGACTTATGTATAACTCACAACTATCTGAGACCGATCCATAATAATGTTTGTGTTAATACATGCTAGAGAAATGATATGTAAATCATTATCCTAAAGCTATGCCATACCAAAAATGAAAAGAGGATTGATCAAGCACCAAGGCTAGGAGGATGGTCCATTACTTCAATCCATACTTCATGATACCTAGGACAAACTTATGCATCAACCCAAAGTACGTTAAATGATCCATGATCAATTAAGAGGTAGATTTGAAATGACTAAAGTTCATCAAGCACCAATCCACACATCATGAACAAGAGGGACACAAGTCATCCAATTGATCAAGAGGAAAAGAAAAAGATGAAGAAGAAGTAGACAATAGAGATCACACCCAAATTGAATCAAATACTTGATCAAGTCATCATCAAAATCAATCATCCATTTTGGTGGAGTAGGGTTTTCACCCCATCAACATCCAAGATCCATTGAGTTTGATGAGACCTATGATCAAAACAACCATGATCCAAGGCCAACAGAAGTCCACAAAGGTCAAACAAACATAAAATGAAATAAAATGTATTAAAAATATTTTTAAATGAGTTTTAAAGGGAAATAAAAGAGAAAATACATTAAGCCCTTCAAAAGACCAAATAAATGGCCAAGAAAATTATGGGAGGTTGGAAATAAAACAAGAGACATGGAATAAATTTTTCAAAATTAAAAAAGGCATAAAAGTATTTTTAAACTAATTAAAACAAATGAAAAATGATAAAATCCATGAAAAATATAAAGTCATGAAAATAAAATATGAAAAAATAAAAATCAGATGAAAAAAGATAAAAGAGAATTTTAGAAATTATTTTGGGATTTTTTGGATGTAAAATGAATTTTCTATGCATTTTAAAAGAAAATGTAATTTAAAATAGGAACTGAAAAAAAGTTCAAAAAAACACAGAGCGTTGGATCTGACCTCATTAATTGACGTGGCAGATCCAACAATCACAAGATTAGGGCGCATAATGGAAATTAACAAAACTGAAGCATGTGATCTAATTCAAATTGTACCAATAAAAAAATTTCAAATGTCTAATGTATCTCCAAACTCAGATGACCTGAGATGAGCCCGGGCATCTTCCCCAATGGTCCCTCACCGAAGTTTCATCGTTTGGTAAATTCAGAACACGAGACCACCACCAATGTGATCTCCTCCTCATCAAGGATTCAACCTCATGCTCCAAATTCATTTATTTGAACTAAGCCTGGGGAATTTCAGAGAAGTTTTAGAAGTAAGCAAGCCATGCAAAATTAAACTAAATGATGAACACGATCAATCAAAATCAGATAAGTTAGGGGAAAACATCAGAGAGTGAAGGACTACATTGTGGTATCTTGTTTGAGTTCAAATGATGCTCAGAACTACCTTATCCAAATGGTGATCAGAAGTTGATGAAGCTCGATTTGGTCAGAGCACTTCAGAACTTACTAGAGCTTGGTAATTGTTGCAAGAGCTTCATATAAGACCGGAGATGATAATGAAATCAAGAAATTGGATTGAAACAAGCTGGAATTTAAAAGATGATAGCTCAATTTTCTAGAAATATTTCAAAATGAGGCAGGGGTTTCTTGGCTCTCTAAAGCTTGGAAATGAATGCAATATGTTTCCCTGTTTATAGGTAATGTGTTGGGATCCAAATACGTGTGGGATCAAGCTCAATTAGTGCAAAACAAATTTGATCCGAATGTGTGGAAATTGCGACTTGCAATCCATCAAAACTCAGCCAAATCATATGTTCTAAGAGTCAATTAACTTCTGGGGACTTGGTTAAACATGTTTATGTCCAAAAAGCGTGGTAATTTTGCTAGGAATTGGGATTAGTGAAGTTCAAAATACTAAGTCCCAAAAGGCTAAAAATAACTTGTAATGTCTAAATGAATATCATGGCTTTCCAACCATAATTTGACTTTGATCCTTGCAGCAATCTTGTAGAGGCCATCACAAATGATATTGTGCAAAAAGAATCAACCTCAAATTTTAAAAATTTAAGAAGTTATGAATCTTGAAAGTTGATAAAAAGTTACTTGAAAAATAGGTCAAATTTCACTAAGTCCACAAATGATCTATAATGTGTTCATACTTTTGATGATCCTCCAAGAATAGTTGGATCTTGTAATGTAAAGAGAAGTTGTAGAGGATACTAAAAAGAGACATATGTAAAAAGAAGCATTCAAAAGTGTTGAGAATTGAAGGAGTTGAGATCCTTTGAACTTTGACTTCAAATGTTGACTTTTTGGTCAAACCTTCTTGAAATAAACTTGTGCACTTGGACTTTCCTTGCATTTCAAAGTACATGGATAATCATATGTACTCAAAATAAGGTGTCCTTGAATGTCTCTTGATTAAGTTGCTTAAAGTTTAAGATAACTTGTTGAAGAAGGGATGGAAATAAACACACAAACCTTTGATTTTCTTAAGAAATAAGAAATAAAACTCAGAGATGCTCTTGATCAAAATAAGATTGAAAGATGCTTGAGAGCTTTAAGGATCATGAATTGAGAGATAGTCCCTTGATAATCAATGGTTGACCATACTTTGACTTGAGGAATCAACAAAACCCTAGTTGAGGAGCCATGCTTGATGCTCTTGATGGAAAGCCTTACCTTGCACCATAAACTTAAAGGAAATAAGACATATTTTTGCTATTTTGGTTAGTGGTTAGATAAGTAATGAACATATAAACACAAAGTTAAAGCACGACCAATGAGGTGCTCGATGATCCCTACTAAAAGGCAAACCTAAATATGATAGGGAGAGGACCAAGATGTGACCTTGTTTGTATGCAAGGATGCAAATGATATGTCAGATCTTAGGGTTAAAAATTACGGTGTGACGGATGTCCCTATTTAAGTTTCTTCGATCCAGAGAATATGAAGATTGAAATCTTCATCTTGACGAGATTGAAGAGACTTAAGACCCAAAGACCCAATTTTTTGCCCTAAGAAACCACTTAAATTCTTATGATATGATATGAATGAAAACAAGGATCTTTGTGGGGAATATAGCGCAACGAAAGACAAAGAACTGCTGGAGAAAAGAGGAGACTGAAACTCCACAGAGGAATAATAGATTCCAAAGGGGGACCTAGTTGGGGATAAATAAAGTTCCACAGGGGAAACGACTCGACTCGGGAATAACTATTGTATTGGAAAGAAACCAATGCACAATTAGAAAACAAACGAACCAAAGGCCTAATAGGGTAATACTTATATAAGCAAGACTTCGTCGGGGAAAGGATCAATCAAAAGGGATGCCACAACTCTGTTGGGGAGAAAAATTACCTAATTATCAGCCAAGTGATAGCTTAACAAAGGTAATAGGCTCGAAAGGAATAATTACCAACTACCAGCCAAGTGATAGCTTAACAAAGGTAACCAACCAAATGTAAGATAAATATTACCTAAATATCAACCAAGTGATAACTTAACAAAGGTAATAAGCTCAAAAGGAAAGATTACCAACTACCAGCCAAGTGATAGATTAACAAAGGTAACTGTCGCATCCGCGAAAAACAACCGGCGAGAAAAACAAACAAACAGAGCCGCCACCGTGCGTTATTTATCCCAAAGGAGGGAAAGGAAACGCTCGAAGTAAACCTGGAAAGGAAATGGTCTTACGATCGGAGATGCTAGGCACAGGAGTCGGTTACGCAAGGGGAAGGTATTAACACCCCTCACGTCCGTCGTACTCGACGGGATCCACACTCAAGAGAATAGAATAAGGTTGCTAAATAACTGCTCGAAGAATGCACACACACTGGAATAAACAGGATGGAAGAAGATGGAGAAAGCGGACTCGGCAGGATGTCGCATCCTGGGCCTACGTAGTTTGTCAGAAACAAACATCAGAGTCGACGTAGTTCGGGGAATGGGAAACGGGCTCGCTAGGATATCGCATCCTATGCCTACGTATCTCATCTGGAATGAGAATCAGAGCTACTGTAGTTCAGCTAACGCACGCCGAAACAAAACACAACACAAAGACGCTGAGACGTCAAAAGAAACACGCAAATGGAAACGGAATGCCAATCGCTGGGCTTACATCCAACTCCACAAAAGAAACAAACGGGAAACCGAATGCCAATCGCTGGGCTTACATCGGACTCCAAGCAAACAAACAACAACAGACGGGAAACCGAATGCCAATCGCTGGGCTTACATCAGACTCCACAAACAGACAACAACACAAAAGGGTATCAAATTGACAAGCTAACAGGGAGCCTGGAGCTCGAGCCTAGTAGTTGCCAAGCAAAACGCACACAAAAGAAAAAAAAGGTGCCCGGAGAGATCTAGCACGATCTCCTGCCTACGTACCTCATCTGGTACGAGGATCAGGGCGACGTAGTTCCCCTTAACAGGGGAGAAATTTTCTCCTAACCAGAGACCAAGGGAATAACGGACTAAAAGGGAGACTGACTCGAGCCTAATAGTCATCATGCAAATCACAATAGTCCTAGGTTAAGGTTTCTAACAAGAGTTTGACTCACACATGCAGTGAGTCAACTCAAGTCTATCTCTACGTACGTTCAACTTCCTTGAAAGTTGATCATACGACTCCTACAGAAAGGAGATGAGAAGCAAAAGCAGATAAACATCAAAAGCAATCATCACACACTATACGCAAACAAGCGGCTCATACAAGGCTGGGCTTTAGTCGAGGGGTCATATCGACCTCGACAAACAAGCCAACATTGGAAATGGTGTCTGAGGCTCTTAACCACTGACATTGACCGTCAGGGTGAGCAGATGAAATGGGAGATGAGGGTTGGACCTCATAGCTCTTAACCCGGGCCTGGGTGAGCTTCAAATCAATGAAGGTGTGGGAGTCCAGAATGAGGAACTCTATTCCACAATGATTGACTCTATATATAAGATTTTGGGTGTTTATTCAAAATGCATCAGCACGTAGTGCGAGCAAGATGAAAGACTCAACTGAATAGTAGGGGATGGATTGCACATCCCTTCTATTTGCCAATGCCTCTTCACTTAGGAGGTCTTTACATGTAACCATGCCTCATTGAGGTCTTTAGCACAAAATTAAACAATCAAGAACATGGCCTCTTAAGGAGGGCTTCAGACAGGTGCCTGCCAAAGATAGCAGGTCTTCCAGACTACATGGAGTTCAAGAAATTACCTAAGTGGTACGCCAACCACAAGCAAAGTAAAGCAACTCAAATAATGAGTTAAAGCGGCTAAAGTACCTGTAAGAAAATCAAACAAGTCAATATTCACATTCAGACAACCAAACAATCAACAACAGTCAGACAATCCCAATATGCACAATGCAAGTCAATCAACTCAAGTGAGCTCATCACCAAGGCACCTACAACACAAAAGGTTAGTGTACAAAATAATTTGCATCTCAAGTCATGAGACCAACATCAATCATTAGGGCTATAAGCTTGAACCTGAAATGCAAAACTCAAAAGATGAGTACTAACCACTAGCACCAAGGCTAGGGTCAAAGACAAAGAAAAAAGTCAAAACAGCAACCAATATTCAATATGAAGCATATTTATTCCAGTAAGAACATGTCTTAAAAAGGACCAAACCTAAATCAAATGGCAAAGTCATGTAGTGAGTAAGAGAAGGCAAAGGCAATTACAAACCACACAATTGATCATCAAGAATGAAAATTCCATATTAAAACAGAAATGAATCAAACAATTATGAAAATTTTTATGTGCACACAACATGTCAAATACAATCATCATGCAAAACATTGGAAACAAAAGAGCTTATTTGACCTAGAAATGAAAATGCACAAGTATGACATCAAATTGTGTGACACACATTGTCACACCATACAATCATGTGCATAAAATAGAGATGAAAAATGAGAAAAATACCAAACCAAGCCTCAAAGGTCAATCATCATGTTAGGAATCATCACACAAAATTTCATGGCAATTAGATCATTATTAAGCATTTCACAATGGAAAGAATGAAGCATGTCACATTTTGGATATATGATCAATCAACAGTCCACAAACAAAAATCCAGAGACGATAAAATCATGAAACCACCACCAAAAAATAATAGACAAACACATGAACATTTTGCAAAAAATCGGGAATTAATCGGATGTGTTTTCAATTTTTAATGATTTTTTGAATGTGGAGGAAAAATATGAAATAAAATGTGACATATGTACATGATATTTAGAGGGAAATAAGAAAAGGTTGAGCAATTTGAAAATGTGGTCTCAGCAGGGATCGAACCCTGTAGCAAATAAAATAGAAGCGTTGAAATGGAAATAAATCCAAAACGGAACCGCTGGGAATCGAAGCATGTGCCAGGAAAAACGCGGTCGTCTCATTAATGCGTTGGCGTGCCAACACAGCAGTCAAGCACATGTGGACTTGGTCAAAAGCACGCAGGCCAACCAAAAGGCCAACAGGCAGCGCATGTGGCACACGCGTGGCACATAGAAGGGACAAAACCCTAGCCAGCTCTGCATGTTGCAGGCGGCGGTTCACACGGTGGAAACCACCGTCTTCTTCATGAAGACGGTGGATGAACAGTGCACAACATAAACTTTTTTCCAGAATTTGCAAGTAGGTATACCAAATGAAAGCTCATGACATGCACAATCCAAATCCACTATTATTTTGGCCTAATTCTTCATAAATCATGCAAATCGAAGAAGAACATTTTTCAACATCAAACTTTAATTCACCATAACTTAGTCATTTCTCAACCAAATTCTACGAAATTTACATCAGTGTGATCACCAAGCAAAGAACTACAAGATTATATGTATAGAATCATGAATTAAGAGACTCAAAAATCACACCTCTTGAAGCTCAATCAATGGAAGCAGCGTGTTCAAGGCCTTGCAAGTGTGTAGATCAGCTCTAGCAACCTTGTTATGAAGCCTGAAGTTGAAATTGAAGCTTGATATGGCTTGGATCTAGCTCAGATTTGAATCTCCATTATCATGTTCTTGAGCTTCATGTGCTTAATTCTTCATCAAATTCTGCAAATCAAGGCTGGATCTATGCTAAATGATGATCAAAGAACAAAAATATGCAAGAAAATCAAGGTGTTATGTGGAAAAAATTTGAATTATGGTGGAGAGAAATTTTGGAGGGAAAATGAGATCTAGATCTAGAATTTGTGATTATGAGCAACTCTGTTATGATTTATCTTTTATATGCTTCCCTAATCACTTTGCTAATTACACTTAGGCATGGCTAATGAAAGTTTAAGAAGAAAAGAGGTGTTATGCATAATTGCCAAATTCACCCCATGCATGCAACATGAACGTGAACAGTGCACATGCACCATTCAAATACTCTTAAAATCATCTCATGCACATGTTGGAATGGCTAGAAAACTCACATGATCAACCAAATTTGAATTCATGATTTTCCCTCCAAAAATCACATGCATGGCCAAATGATTATGTGAATAAATTTCATGCCATGTAATGAATGAATTGGAAAATATATGTCATGAGGAGCATAATGCAAAAAGAGGCACTTAATTTGGAGTTTTAAATCAAAAGTTATGGCTCTTGGAAGTCTCATGCACACTTGGTGATCATTTGCTCATACCTCTTCGACCATTCATCATAAATTCATAATCTTGGACTTTTTGGAAATGGGAGAGAAAGATCTTCAACTTTCATGTTGGACAAAATTTCATTTGAAGCTTCCTTGATGATGTAAAATCAAATTGAATTTGAACCAAAAACTTTCCATTTTTGGAAACTTTTAATTACAGGTCACTTTCCATTTTTGGAAACTTTTGATCTGGCCTCAAATTCTTCAAGATATGTGTTTATAATGACAAACGAACCTCTTTGGGACATGAATGAAGTGTTGAAACTCATTTCTCCACCTCATAGCCCTCTGTTGACTTTCTGTTGACTTTCTGGTTGACAGATGATCTAGAAGTGCTCTGATCAGCTTGAGCCTCCACCTTGAGAGAAAATGGCTCAGAAATGAAACCCTAGCTCTTGTAAGCTTCTCCAAATAACCATGTGATCTTCATCATCAACAAATACCTCATCTTCTTGCAAAACCCTGACTGAAAGAATGCAATTGATTAGGGTTGACCAGAGGTCAAAACCCTAATCCCAAGGAACTTGAGCATGCACAGTGAACCCCTTGAGAATGACATAACCCTGATGATGGTAATATATCCTTGCAACCAAGATAATGCTCAAGCTCTTTGAAGAACCAAGAAAACCCTAATTGAAGCACAAACCCTCAAATGGTTGGTGATCAATTCAATAAGACCCTCAGGCTTGAACCACACAACTTCTCCATCTCTGACAAGACTTTAGAGGATGACTTGCTTATTTTCACATGATATGCAATATGCAATGACTAATGTCCTAAATATGAAATGCAATATGCTAAGCTAGTCCCAAGAAGAGGAGGGCAAATTTTGAGGTGTTACAGCTGCCCCTATTCAATCCACTGTGAACCTGTCGATATGAATAGCCTCGGCTTTCAGATGATCAGGGTGAAGAGTGGTTGAATACCAAGAACAGACGAACAATTTGCGCTCTGCTGGGGATTATTATATTTTTTTCTTTTCTTGAACCCCGAAACTTTCTGATGATTTCCTCTTTTTTTGTTTTTTTTGTTTTTCTTGAACCCCACAAATATTTTCTTTCGCGCGGATGATCCCGGATCACCGCATTTGAACCCCGACAACTTCATATTACTCTTGTTGCCAAATCATGAACCTCGTTCTCCAGTTGAACCCCAGTCGCCTGACGATAACTCGTGATCGCCGTTGTGAATCCCGCTCTCCAGAAAACACCCCGCGTCTCCCTTTCTCCATTTGAATCCCGCTCTCTAGAAAATGCCCAACACTTCCTTCTCTCCATTTGAACCCCGTTCTCCATTTTTATTGTGATAATTCCGCTGGCAACGCCGGAAATAACACCAAAACACCACTCTGATGGCGACATATCAGAGGGTACACCTTCACGAAAGGAAGGTAACATGTGCATTTCTTCCTCCAAAGAAACCCATAACGACTTCTGTTGGCCTCGCCAAAGTCTAAGGTGACACATGATCAGAAGACAATCCTGAGGACCTCATCCCGGATATAATCTTCAACTCCAATCTCCATTTGAACCCTATTCTCCAGAAAATGCCGCAACACTTCCTTTTTTCCATTTGAATCTCGATTTTCGCGCTGATCGCGTAACATTCTCTGATTTTCATTTCCATCTCCGCCCGACGGAAAATTTTCCTCCAATATCGCGCTACTGGGGAACATTGTTGATCTGACGTCATGATGCTAAACTCCTCAGAGTAACATCCTCAAACTTCCATCTCGCACGACAGAAATCTCCTCCAGTATCGCACTACCGGGGAATACCGTTGACCCAACGTCACGATGCTAAGCTCCTCAGAGTAACATCTTCAAACTTCCATCTCGCACGACAGAAATCTCCTCCAGTATCGCACTACCGGGGAATACCGTTGACCCAACGTCACGATGCTAAGCTCCTCAGAGTAACATCTTCAAACTTCCATCTCGCACGACAGAAATCTCCTCCAGTATCGCACTACCGGGGAATACCGTTGACCTAACGTCACGATGCTAAGCTCCTCAGAGTAACATCTTCAAACTTCCATCTCGCACGACAGAAATCTCCTCCAGTATCGCACTACCGGGGAATACCGTTGACCCAATGTCACGATGCTATGCTCCTTAGAGTAACATCTTCCAACTTCCAGCGAAACCAATCCTCAAACGGTAACCATGGCTTGAGACTAGTTTATGCTTGCAATGCTGATGCATGATTTTTTTTACAGCATAATGCTCCAGAACCATGGAAATGCTACGCAATTAGCTATGCAATATGCTATGCTTATCTAAATGATGAATGCCTAAAAAAGTATCCCCCTCAAGGGACTCTATTGGGGAGCTCGAGGCACTCTGCTGAGGAACTCGCTATCGCTCCAATCTCCACCCTGTTGGGGAATAGCAATGCCGATGAGGAAAGGACAAACCTCAACAGGGATGAACTCCACCGAACCTGATCCGCTTGGGGACTTCGCTGGGAAACAGCTACCAACGCACTCTGCGGGGAAAACAACAATCTTCGACTTGTTGGGGAAATAACAACCTCCACCCTGCTAGGGAAACAACCTCAGGCCTGGTTGTCGAAGAAACATCGATCTTGAATCTGCTGGGGAGATACGGCATATCTGATACGGAACACCTGTCGACTCGTCGAACACTAGCATTCACTATCTAACCACAGTGTCAGCTTTCCACTTTTGAGAGCTTCCAGACTCGTCTGGACTTTTCTGATTCATCACCTTGTATTCTTGACTTCTCCGTACTCTACGGAGATCGAACCCCTCAAATTGGTATCAACTTTCCAATTCTTCAGACTTTGAAGAGTCTTCTTGATTAACCCTCAAGGATCGTCGCCATTCTTTCACCGTCTTTTCACCATTCTTCAATTCCTCGTCCCTGATTGGACTCTGCGGGGATCTCTTGTCAAAAGTTTCACTTCACAACCTGCAAGTGAGTGAAAATATCTAACAGCTCCTGCAAAAGAGATCGTTAGATAAAAACGTGCCCCAGGCGTGCCAAAATTTCAACACCTAGGTCACTCAACCTTCCAAATAAGATTTCAAGTTTTCAATCTCATAAACATGCATTGGAAGGGACCTGTATGTCTCAAAATGCAAATATTCTTTATCAAAATAAACAGATGTTTTTGCAATCAAAACGGTCATGAAAACAAAAAACACAATTATTTGACTGAATATGCATTTTATTGATTGAAAAAGGTGTGGCTCAAAACCGAGCAATACAAAGGAAGCAATTCCTGAAAAGAGGTAATTGCGCACAAAAGGAAAAATCTATCCTAATGGAAATGTGAACCCGCGATCTCATCGAGTTCCAACTCGGTTACACCCCATATGTCCTCAAGACTCTCCGTGCTTTTTGCCTTCTGAACAAGACGCTTCCGATCGATCCCTGCCGGGGAGATAACCAGGTGCCTCAACCAAAACACAAACGATCATGCTAGACGCAGTTGTTCGTTTCAATCCCTCTTTTGCCTGGACCGCCCTTTCGGGTTTTCAGTCCACCGGGATACCCTTTTTTGCCCAAGCCGCCCTTGTGGGGTTTTCGACTTGCGGGTGTACAGTTTTTTCTCCTTTTATCCCTAATTTTTGCCCGAACCTTTTTTCATTTTGTTCTGGTTCGCCGGGATGTCCATTTTTGCCTTGACTATTTTATTCTTTTCGTCCAGCGGGTCTCTTATACGAAGTATTTTTTAACTGCGTCTGCATTCATAGGGGATGGAAAATCCTCGCCATCCATGGTCGTCAATAACAAGGCTCCGCCAGAGAAAACCTTCTTGACCACGAATGGACCTTCATAATTGGGTGTCCACTTGCCCCTACGATCGTTATGAAGAGGAAGGATCCTTTTCAACACCACATCTCCAACATGATATACCCGAGGTCGCACCTTTCGGTCAAAAGCACGCTTCATCCGCTGGGTACAACTGCCCACGACAAACGGTTGCCAACCTCTTTTCCTCAATCAGGCTCAACTCTTCGTACCGAGTCCTTACCCATTCCGCCTCTTGCAATTTCACGTCCATCAGGACTCTCAAAGAGGGAATTTGAACCTCAACCGGTAGCACGGTTTCCATCCTATACGGGTGGGAAAGGCTTTACCCTAGTATGTACACACCGAGGTTCGATACCCGGGATACAAGCTTCGTGTTCAGCCACGCTGTTGTTGGTGCATTCAAATGCTAGCCGGGAAGCAAAAGGAACGCGGAATCCCTTTGGCGTAACCAAAGCAACACCAACTTTGTTTCCATTCACGTTAACGACCCCATCAAACATCGGAATCCGTTCGGATTCAGGGTCAGGCCCCTCCTCCGGGATTGGTTCCTCACAATATTTCGATTTGAGAACCATGATGTCCTCATCAGGGAATTCAAACATCATCGGTTGATAATCCTTCATGGGTTGCTGGGCAAGGTAATCAGACAGTACACTCCCCTTTATTGCTTTCTGAGAGGTATACTGGATATCATATTGAGTCAAAATCATTTGCCCTCTCGCAACCCGTCCGGTCAATGCTGGCTTCTCAAAGATATACTTGATCGGATCCATCTTGGAAATCAATAAAGTGGTATGAACCAGCATATATTGTCTCAGTCGGCGAGCATCTCATACCAAAGCACAACAAGTTTTCTCGAGCAGTGAATATCTTGTTTCACAGTCGGTAAACTTTTTGCTAAGGTAGTAAATTGCATGCTCTTTTCGACCAGACCCGTCATGCTGCCCCAGTACACACCCCATAGACCCCTCGAGGACTGTCAAGTATAGGATTAACGGTCATCCCTCCACGGGAGGCATCAGAATCGGAGGCTCCTGCAAATATTCTTTTATTTTTTTCAAATGCCGCCTGGCAATCATCATTCCACCTGACCGTTTGATCTTTTTTTTTTTTTAATATGGGTTCACACGTGGCTGTTAGATGAGATATGAACCGTGAGATGCAGTTAAATCTACCTAAGAAACCACGAACCTCTTTTTCTGCTCTCGGTTCAGGCATTTCTTGTATTGCTTTTTCTCTTTTTTTTTTCTTTCCCCTTTTTTTTTAGCAGGATCAACCTCGATTCCTCTTTTCCGCTCACAATAAGCCTCAGCAACTTACCGGACTGCACTCCTACAGTGCACTTATTCGGATTCAACCTCATTTTGAATTGCCTCGACCGGTCAAACTTGGCCAGGTCTATCAAATGCCCCTCTTCTGCTTGGGACTTTGCTATCATGTCATCAACATAGCATTCGATTTCATGATGAATCATATCATGAAACAAAGTCAGCATAACTCTCTGACACGTGGCACCGACGTTCTTGAGACCGAATGGCATCACCTATAGCAACAAGTGCCCCATGGTGTGACGGACGTTGTTTTCTCCATATCATCTGGCGACATCTTGATCTGATTACAGCCAGAAAATCCATCCATGAAGGAAAACATCGGGAATTGAGCTGTATTATCCACCAACGCCTCGACGTGATGTAATGGAAAATCATCCTTCGGGCCAGCTCTATTCAAATCCCAGTAGTCCACACACATTCTCACATTCACATCCTCCTTTTTTTTTACACCGCAGCTTCTGCTTCACTGGGGGACAGTCTTCTCTCAATGGTAGCTTGCAATACAGTATTGGTATCCCACCCTGGCGCACCTTGATAGGACCAGGCGGAGATATCAACATACTCTTTCAACAAGGCTACCAATCTACTCTTGATATTTTCCTCTGAAGCGGCCCCAACTTTCACTTCCTTTCTGACCTCCTCGGTTCCCAGATTCACAACCTCAACTCGCTCTTCGTGCAGCTGAATCACCTTCTCCTCTGGATTCAACAACCTGGCTAATCCTTTCGGCAGTTCACAATCTTCTTCGCCTTCTTTCTTCAGCATGATAGATCGGATTGTCAAAGTCATACAGGGTGTAACAGGATTGTTATCAATAAGATCCAGAGAATACAAAAGTCGGAACGAAGCCAATCAAAAGGAAATAAAAAAATGAATATAAACATTGCCATTTTTATTGTGATTTTTAAACTGCAAAAATAAATGAAAAACAGGGAACACCGCTTTTAATGCAAAAAACATCCTTTTATTAATGATGCAAAATGTTGCAAAATGAAACACATGAGGTGGCCCTTACAATGGACCATTACGCTTCGGGCAAAACGTATGGCTTTCATGCATACAGAATTGAAAAACAGAAATATTACTCTTCACGATGAGTGACAGTGATGATCTTTGAGGCCTTCCAGTTCTGGATCTCCATCCCTGGTACGCACGGTTTTATCCATTGATCAAGCTCGCAGTCACTGTTGACCTCTTCACCTACCGCACAGATGCAATCTGGATCCAACATTCCAGCACTGGTGAACGTGAATGGCTGACGACGACCCTTGTTCTGCCCAGACGAGCCTCGCCCCGGCTGATAACCAACCCCAAACCGGTCTTCTTTGGCGGCGATGTCAATCATCTTTCCCCAACCAGGGGCTTCTCCGATCTTCACCACCTCGGCAACCTGCTTATACGAAGAAATGGACGGCTTCTTCTCTTCTTTTGCAAAAACAACATTCTCCACCTTGACGGTTTCAAATGATTGACTTGGTGTTTCCCATATTTCACCGTCCATCTCAACATATTTGAACGATGATAGGTGGTTGACAAAGACATCTTCCTCCCCACAAACCGTGACGACCTGCCCGTCCCAGATATACTTCAATTTCTGGTGCAAAGTCGAAGTCACTGCCCCAGCAGCGTGTATCCATGGCCGACCCAACAGGCAACTGTATGCCGGCTGAATATCCATGACATGAAATACAGACTTAAACACCTCGGGCCCGATCTTCACAGGGAGCTCCACTTCCCCAAACACAGCCCGCTTCGAACCATCAAAGGCTCTAACTATCAGGTCCGTGGGCCTCAATATCAACCCTTCACAGTCCAGCTTTGCCAAGGCCTTCTTTGGCAACACATTGAGTGACGAGCCGGTATCCACCAACACATGTGAAAGCACCGCTCCTTTACACTCCATTGCAATGTGTAATGCCCTATTATGATTACGCCCATCCACCGTCAGATCCAGATCAGTGAAACCCAGCCCATGGCTGGCATTAACATTGGACACCACTGTCTCTAGCTGATTAATCGTAATCTCCTGAGGAACATAGGCTCTCTTCAGTATTTTCAACAAAGCCTCTCTATGCCCCTCGGAGCTCAACAACAATGACAGGATTGAAATCTTAGACGGCGTTTGCTGCAGATGATCAACAAGCTTATACTCAGACTTCTTGATGATCCTCAAAAATTCTTCAGCTTCATTATCAAGTTCTTTTTCCGACCCACCAGGCGCCGGTGTCACTACAGGAGTACCCTCGCTCGCCACCTGCTTCCCTCTTGCCCTGGCTAAAGCCTCGACCTTATCTTTCTTTTCTTTTTCTCCCTCCCCACTCCTCAAAGCATCAGGTACAAACAACCTTCCACTGCGAGTGAAACCACTGGGTCCGGCATTATCCACCTTTGAAACGGTGGTTTCACCTGCAGCCTGATCTTCCTGCTTCTTCCCATTACAGTATACCTCTCCACCATAATCCCATGGTACAACATCATCATTGTCATAAGGAATTGGCCCAGGTACCGTGATGGTAACCGGAGCCGCATCTGCCAGCGCTGACAAATCAACCGGATCAAAGTAGATGGTTATGGTGGAGACATCCTCCCTTTCCAAACCAACCTTCTTAAATCTGAGGCTTCCCTCATCCATCATTCTTCGGACAGCCTCCCTCAATAAAACACACCCATTCGGAGCAACAATGCAAGCAACACAACAGTCACCACAACCCGGGAAGACCCCATTCCTCAACAGTTGCTGCTTGACCTCAGCCAAAGGAGTTCTCAACTGATCTACGTTCGTCACCCAGATTCTCCCATCCTCAGAAATTGCATTCACCCCCATTTGACCATGCGCGGGCATGGGATTAACGTTAACATTTGGAGATGGAGCAAAATTGATAGCCTTAGAATCCACCAGGTCCTGGGAAACATGCTTAAAAGCTTTACAATTCTCCACATTATGTCCAGGGGCACCAGAGTGGAATTCACATTTGGCATTCTCATCGTAGTTGGCAGGCCTCTGATCAGGTCTCAACGGAGCCAACGTCCTCAGCTGGACCAACCCCAAATCTTTCAATTTCTTCAGCAAGAATGAGTAGGTCACAGGTGGTCTATCAAATTGACGATCATTCATTCGCCCTCTCACCTGATACCCGGCCCTCTGCGGTCTCTATTGAAATGGCTGTCGTTGTTGTTGCGGTTGTTGTTGTTGATGTTGTGAATTATCATCAGGAATGGTTACCGCAGCAGTGTGCTGGTAGTAACGATCCCTACTCTATCCTCTTTGGGTATACACAGAACTTGTATCACCCTCCTTCTTCCGCTGGCCATTACCGAAGGGTTTCTTCGATCCAGACGACGAAGCGTTACCCTGTATCTTTCCCAGCTTCAACCAGCTTTCTATTCTTTCCCCTGTGTAGCACCTCAAATTTGCACCCTACCTTTTGTGCATACATTTTCATTTTTTAGGTCATTAACATAACATAGTCCATTGCATAGCCATTTGCCCAAGTGCAAGTTCAGCTGATAAATTAGGTCAAACTGGTCAGGAGATCAGGTCAAACAAGCAAGCATGTGCCATTTCCATTAAGACAAGGCCCTAGGGTTGGTTTATCAAGTTCATATGATTATGTGATCATTTTGAAGTGGATTGGCCAAAGATTGGATGATCAAAGCTCAACAGTCAAGCTGAATTTCTTCAGAAACCCTAGAAAGTCAACTGTGGTCAATTGTGGTCAATTGTGGTCAACTGTGCCTGATTTTATAGATTTGAAGGTGGGAGATGGTTTGAAAGGCTTCATTCATGTCCATATAAGTCTCATTTGACATATCAAAGATCAAGGTTGAAGAATTGGAGGTCAGACAAGAAGTTTCCTAAAATGGCAGGTGACCTGTAATTTCAACTGCCCAAAATGGAAAGTTTTACTCCTCAAAATTACTTCACCGTACAAGCTTCAAATGGAATTTTGTCTAACATGAAAGTTGAAGATTTTGATCTCACCATTCCAAAAAGTCCAAGAACATGCAATTCCCATGTGTGGTTGGCAAGATATGGTCCAATCATTTTCAGAAAATGCCTAAATTCAAAGTGCCATAACTTTCACATGGAAAGGCCAATTTGGTTGATTTTTCTTTGAGCAAACCACATTTAACATGAACTTGCATGGTGCATCATTACATTTTTCTAAAAGTCATCATAGCAAAATGGCATTTTTTAAGTGAACTCATTTGAATTTTTGGTGTGAAATAGTGATTTTCAAAAATACAAGCCATATGCACTTGGGACCAATTGCAACACATCCAAAATGTCATTTAGAACTTGCTTGAACTGATTTCACACTGTTACATTGGCTGCATAAGAGAAAGGGCATTTTGGCCACTTTGCTTAACAAATGTATTTTGCACTAATCATTCCAATTTGCCTAATTGAGATTAACAAGTGGATTAGTGTGAGGTATAAAGTCTTAATTGTAACAGAAATGCATAATCACATTTCATTTTTTCAGATCCAACAGAAAAATCTCAAAATTCTCTCAATTTTCTCCACTTTCACATACACTATTTTTCATCATTTCATCAAGAATTCATCAATACCGGTGCGATTTCTTTGTTGATTCTTCATCTGCAGGTGGATTTGGAGTGCTGTTTGAAGCAATTGGAGGGAGAATCGTGCCAAAACCAACTGTTGCAAAGCTTGAGCTTCACATGGCAGTTACAAACTTCCATTGATTCAAGCATCGTTGAGCTAAACAATCACTTGCATACTCCTTCTACATCAACACACGCCATCTGTTTTCACCATTGGAGACCTGAAAGCCACGGATTCCACAGCTGCTATCATTAAAGGTTGGCATTCGATTCTCGCCATTCTCAAAATCATGATGTGGTTCTTGTAGAGCGTAGATCATAGAGTTCATTGCAATTTGTAGAACTGAAAATCATCAAGATTTGAGAGAGAAATCTTGAATTGAACTTTGGATGTAAAACCTTTTCTTGCTCGATCCGTTCTGTACATTAGGAATTAGGAAATTTCATGGTGATATTGTGATTGTGCTAGCCTAGACGGTTCCAACGGTATATGATTTGCTCATTTTGGTGAAAGATCGTTCATGGTGAATTTCTGGAAATTTAGTTGACGAACATGATGAAGAAGACGGCCAATACGTGTTTCGATCCGATTGCCTGGCTTTCCATTTCGAATTTCTGTTTCCCGCGGATCCTAGCGAATCATGCGTTGCCACGCAATTTATTTAAACGCCGCGTTTTGGTTCTGGCCAGGCATAATTACAAGTTTGCCATTGAGCGCCATTTTTTTCATTTAAATGTTTAAATAATTATTTCATTTTCTAATCAATCTTCTAAAAATCATAATTAACTCATTTTTAATCCAAATTGCATGGGGATTTTTGTGTTGATCTCCAAATTTTCTATAGTTTTTGTTAGGTATGATAGTCAAAGTTGTGCTTGGTGAATTTTTTGACTTTGTCTAAGGCCTTTGATATGTATGCTTCATGTGTATGTTTTACCATTTTTATCATGAAATCTTGATGCCTTGTCCAAAATGATTGAAATTTTGTAGGATTGTTCTTGACTCTTTCCTGGTGATTTTGATGTATAGTTTGCTAATTTTGAGTTCCTGGTTAGAGAGATATGATGTGCTCAAGTTGAGTGTGACAATTTGTGTCACACTATGTTATGTCAACTTCATGAATTTTGTTTCCAGGCCTATGCTTTGCCATCTGCTCCCAATTTTTGCATGTGATTACATCTATATGTCTAGTTTGAGCATGATTTTTTATAGGATTTGTTGATCAATTTCCTATTTGATTGGTATTTTTGTTTGCTGTTTACCATTTTGTGAACTTTTCTTGAGTGATTAACTTACATGGCTTGTGAAATTTCCATACCTTATCATATGAAGCTGAAATTTGGTGGAGTGTTTCCTAACATGTTCAATGTCATTTTGGCTTTGGTCCCATTTATTTCTCATTTGTTTTCACTGTTTCACATTTGCTTGAAGTTGACACATGCTTTGTGACCTAGTTTGGATTGATTTTTGCATGTCCTGACTTGTTGAATTTAATTTCCCTACTTCCTCTTGTCCAAATAGCATGAAATTTGATATGAAGCTCATTGAATGTGTTCTGTTCAGACTTGAATTTTTGTGGAATTTATTGAGCTGTTTTGGTATTTGTTTGATTGTGACCATTCCGTTTGCTCATATGTGGTTCACACTTGCCTAGTTTGACTTAAATTGTGCATGAAATGAATTTGGGGCATAGTTTTGATGTGAGGCCAATTGGATTCTCTTCTTAATTGATTTATCTTGGTTTTGATCATTTTTCACTTGCTGTTTTGGATTTTTCATCTCCTTTTGACCCTAGTGTTGGACTAGTGGTTTGTGATCTTACTTTTGAGTTGTGTTTCAGGTTAATAGCACAAATGGCCTTTGCTTGATGGTGTGCTTCCATTGGACTTGATTTGTGACTTGTGTATAGCTAATTTTGACTTTGTTTTGCAGGGATTAATACTTGAGTTTGAGCCTTAATGGCTTGCACCTCTGTGCATTGGCTTGTATTTGTCTGTGTATAGTTAACTGTGAACCATTTGCTGTTTAGTTCTGTGATTGGTATACTGATTGTATTTGATTGATTTCAGGTACATTAGTTGCTAATATTGCTTTGCTTTGCTTGATAAGCAATTTGCACTGAGGTATAACATTCTTGTCTCCATGTAGTCTGGAAGACCTGGCTTGTTACCTAGCCAGGCACCTGTCTGAAGTCCTCCTTAAGAGGCAATGTTTGTGCTTGTTTATTTTTGTCCCCAAGTAGGTAAAGACCTCTATGAGGCAATTGGCGGATAAGAGAGATATGCAATCTATCTCCCGCTCTTCTGTTGAGTCATCCCTCTGCTCACACCAATATGTTGATGCATTGGGATACAAACCCAAGATCTTGTACAGTTGTACAGTTGAGTCCGTGTCTTGAGTGTAGAAGGGTTCCCACATTCTGAACCCATGCTCCTTTGTCTGAAGCTCTCCCTGGCCAGGGATAAGAGCTGTGAAGTCTTATCTTCACCCACCTTTCCTCAGCTTCACCTTGGCTCTCAATGTCAAGGTTAAGAGCAAAACTCACCCTGTACAGTTGGCTTGCTCTTGCAGCCCCACCCTTGTTTGAGCCTCACTTGTGTGCATATAGTGCGTGCTGTTTGTGATCATTTACTATTGCTTGTGCTTTAGGATAGGCTTGCTTCCTGTGCAAGTTAGCTAGAAACCTTAACTTAGGGATGAATTTGCATGATAACATCTAGGCTCGAGTCGTAGTCTCCCTAGTTGTGTCTCCCTCTGTTATCTGGTTAGGCTAGTCCTGTATCCCTTCGTAGGGGAACTACGTCGCCCTGATCCTCATACCAGATGAGGTACGTAGGCAGGAGATGAGCTGATCTCTCCGGGCGCCCTTTTTGTTTTGTCTTTGTGTGTGTTAGGAGATGGATGTAAGCCCAACGATTGGCATCCCGTATCCTCTTGTTGTGTGCTTGGAGTCCGGTATAAGTCCATCAAGTGGCATCTGGTTTCCAGTGTGGGTGTGTTTGGTTCGGAAGCTGATGTAAGTCCAGCGATTGGCATTCGGGTTCCATGTTTGCCCATTTTTGTGTGGAGTTTGACGTAAGCCCAGCGATTGGCAGTCGATTTCCCGTGTTTGTTTGTTTAGTGTGCGTGAGCCGAGCTACGAATGCTCTGATTCTTCTTCGTCCGAGAAGATACGTATGCATAGGATGCGACATCCTAGCGAGCATGTTTTCCCCAGTTCGAACTACTTTGACTCTGATGCCTATGCCTGATAGACTAAGTAGGCCCAGGATGTGATATCATGCCGAGTCAGTCTTGTTTGTTTTCTTGTGTCTCTTTCAGCCAGTGTGTGTGTGTCTGAGCAGTGTTTTAGCAACCATTTTCCTTTCTTTTGTGCGTGGATCCCGTCGAGTACGACAGATGCGTAGGGGTGCTAATACCTTCCCTTCGCATAACCGACTCCCGATCCCATTCTCTTTGGTCGCGAGACCATGATTTTTCCAGGTTTACTCTGAGCGTTTCCTTTCCCTCTTTTGGGATAAATAACGCACGGTGGCGGCTCTGTTGTTCTTGTTTCCCGCCAGTTTTTCGCGTAATGCGACACCCTGCCACTACAATGTCAGCAAAGTTGGTTACTGGGCATCCCACCATTCTTTCTGCAAACGTCCCCTGAAGGGCACCCATAAACAGATCAGACATTTCTCGGTCTACCAACGGAGGTTGGACTCGGGAAGCCAACTCCCTCCATCTCTGTGCATATTCTTTAAACCCCTCACTAGGCTTCTGAGACATACCCTGCAATTGAGTACGGCTAGGAGCCATGTCAGCATTAAATTGATATTGTTTAAAGAACGCATCCCCAAGATCCTGCCAGCTCTTGATATCCGAAGACTTCAACTTGGTATACCATTCCAGAGACCCACCAAACAGACTGTCCTGGAAGAAATACATCCAGAGCTTTTGGTCCATTGTATAAGCAGAAATCTTTCGGACAAAATCCCCTCAACTAGCCCCATGTTTGACATATTAACACCCCCCGGAGTAGCATAGCTTTCTAGAGCCCTGATCTTCTCCGCCAGCACCTGAATTTCTTTGTTTGGTGGTTGAACACCGTATTGATCAAATTGCTCATTCAGCACGGAGAACTGGTCTTCCTCTCTATCCTCCTCAGCCCCAAAGAAAGGAGGAAACAGACTATCCTTCAGATTATTGCCCACCGGACCTGGTCCACCGCCTGTAGCAGCACCAAAACCACCACCATTATTGATCACCACCCCAGCAATAGTCTTCTTTCTGAGATCTCCATCATCCCTTGAGCCACCGAGACCGTTGTTGGAAACACCCTCCTGATTATTACCATTGTTGGCAGCCGAAGCCCGCTCGAGCTTTTCCACCTTATCAGCAAGTGCTTTCTGTCCCAATGCCAACCCTTGCATGACGTTTATCAGCTCACCCATTTTCTCCTTCAACTCGAGAATATCTGTGTTGGGTAGATCCATCAGCTTGGATTTGTTACGCCTGGTAGGGTATCTGTGTGGACGTGCTACGTGCAAAGGAATGATTCTACGTGCGCTAGCAATGATTCCTGAAACAATCAAGCACGTTAGAAACTGACACCTGCGAAATAGAAGACAAGTTATTATGATTCATGCATGAATGCAATGTCTATCCATATGAGGAACACTCTGTCTTTCGATCCTGGTTTCATTGAGACAGATAATAATTCGACGGCAACATTCTGATATCAATCATCTGATCTTGCCATACAAAGCAGATAATTATGATTCAGCAAAGATATCACCCAACCATGTGTGTGCTATGTGAGTGCATATAGGAAAGCAAATAAAGCTTGAAGATCAATCACTGAATGACAATAGCCACTGTATATCAAAAGTGCACAACACGTGCAAGAGTCATACATCAAGTCTGATACAAATCAAATACAATTCTCCAGAATTAGAAAGAAAATACAAGCAAGTGAATTCCGTCAACAGGCCTGACGGTAATCCAACACCATAACAACAAAAGTCTACACCGAAGAAGGTCCCTCAGAAGGCTCTGCATCACCAACCATCTTGGTAAACTTCATAGCGAACCTGAGCTCAATATTCTCCTGCTGCAGTCTTCCTATCTCCTTCTGGTGAATCTTCATCTGACGGAAATAATGATCCCTCTCGGCAAGATAGTGATCTCTCTCAGCAATAATCTTCGCTTTCTCCGCTTCCCATTCCGTGGTAAGGACTTTGGCTCTAACTTCCCTCTGATTCTTCACAAGGATCTGCCTCCTCTTCTCATCTTCAATGACTCTCGAAGCTCTAGCCAACTTCTCCTTGGTAATGTCGTGCTCCTTCGTAGATGACTCCAAAGCTTGGTTGATCTTGCGGTAATAAGCGGTGTCTATCTCAAAGCGCTTCACCTCCAGAGCATGTCTCTTATCCTGATCTTCTATTTTCCCTTTGATTTCCTGATTAGCCATTTGAATTCTAGCAACACTCATCTCCAACTCATTCTTCTCTGCTTACAGCTGATCTCTGGCTTTCTTCATCTCAAGAAACTCTTCCGTGCTGACAGAAGAACATGGCCCCTCAATCAATGGACACCAAGGATCACGCCCCGGAAATGGTAGATGTGTGAGCTCAATCCTCTTCCTGAGCCAATCATCAAATGGAGGAAAAGACTTGCTATTAACCCTACCAAAAGGAACCTTGCCCTTCCTCTGAATGTCACGCCACTCATCAGACACTTGCCTCAACTTTGTCGAATTACCCTCAGCCGGGAAGTAGAAAGACTCCTGAATCTCTCGCCCGAGAGGAGGACCCTCCACAGCAAACCCCATTTGTCTCCTAAGAAGCACTGGGTTGTAATTAATGCAACCTTGAACTCCTATAAGAGGCACATTGGGAAGACTCCCGCAACTGTAAATGAAATCTCGTCCAGCCATACCATTGTGAGTCTAAGCTATGTCCTTGGCCCACAAACCCATCAACCTGATTGACCATTTGACAGTAGGATCAAGAAAGACAAAGGCACCTCTGGAAGGAAAATACCCCATGAACCATTTGTACAACAGCTGAGCACAACATCGAATCAATCCCCCACGCCGCTTCTCGTTCTGATTATTGACCGAGTAATAGACATCTCCAACCAGGGTAGGAATAGGATTCCTCTGAGCAAACAACCTGGTGGCATTAATGTCCACAAAGTTCTTCTGATTAGGGAACAAGATGATTCCATAAATGCTCACAGCAAGCAAAGCACAAACGATCCTCCAATTACCCAACACAGCATGCTCCTTGGCCTTAGCCTCCAAGAAACTCAGATGAAAACCGGGCAACTTTCCTTTCTCCTTCAAACCCCCCTTAGCCACCTCTGAGCTCAAATAAAGAGCACGAGAAATCTCAGCAACATCAGGTTCATCCTTAGTGACATAGAATGGAATCTGGTCTCTGATCTGAATACCTAAGATGCTGGCATAGTCCTCCATCAAAGGTCCCAACAGGTAATCCGGGAAGACGAAACACCTCAAGCCAGGGTCATAAAACTGGAGAAGAGTATGGATGACACTCATATCTGTGTCTGTGAGCCTAAAAACCAACTTCAGAATACCCCCATAAGTCTCACGGAACATCCCCACACGGTCAGGTGTAATCAATGCTATCATATCTCTCAGCACACCAATCTCTAGGTCGAAGAAACTGTAGACAACATCATCTTTCAAACCGGTCCTCATGTCTGGAACAAAGAAGTCTCTCAACCAGGATCTCGATCAAGAATGTCCCCTGCATATGGATAAACATGTGTTAGATGCAGATAAATGCAAAATGGGAATGATGCTGATGTATGAATGCATTGCACTGTGCCATCCTCCAAGTCATCTGAACATCCACTGCACTGAGTTACGGCCTCTGAACTGATCACAACCATCTGAGGTACTGAGTAACCACAAATCCAACTCAGGGTTCCAAAATAAACGGAGCAGATATATCACCATCATCACTGGAGAACCACTGATCTGATAACAACACAATCATCTGTACCAACCCAGGGAATCCTGAAATAAACGGATTCCCACTGATAAATACCATGGACAGAACTCCGGCATCTCAGAAATAAATATCCATAAATCCGACTTATAAATAGGACCCAATAGTCACCATCAAAGTCACCATCGGAACATGCATCTGCAAGAATCAAACCCTCCCCTCACAGGTGAATTCTAACAAGGTCATCCTAAGGCGGATAATGGTCTTGACAATCAGACAAGATACTCAACGGGTTCGCCCTTTCAGGTGTGCCGCTGCAGCTCTCATAAGATCGCCTAAACCAAAGATCTGGGAAATAACGGTCACCGAAGTCAACCGCTCAGCTGAGGTGACTCAACCAAAGTGGATACTCCACAAAGGAAGAGCACTCTCAAATGAACCTCGTCCGGCTTGTGGTATGTCACGTCGCCAAAAACATGTTGACCTAACATGAGAGGCAACATGAGACCACGCTAATCCTAGGTGTATACTCGGGCCTGGGTTTTAGCCCCACTCAGAACACCCACCCCAAATCAGAGGAACCAACCTATACAGAATTCAGCACAATGATAATATGATGCATGCAAACATCTATGCAAATATATACATTCACAGTATAATAATCATAAATGCAATAAAGCAGCACAAGCAACCAAAACTATCCTAGAGAGCGCTAGGACTGACTCGCTTAGGGAAGATGGACCAGCAGGAGGTCAACCTCTAGTCTCCCCAGCAGAGTCGCCAGCTGTCGCATCCGCGAAAAACAACCGGCGGGAAAAACAAACAAACAGAGCCGCCACCGTGCGTTATTTATCCCAAAGGAGGGAAAGGAAACGCTTGAAGTAAACCTGGAAAGGAAATGGTCTTACGACCGGAGATGCAAGGCACGGGAGTCGGTTACGCAAGGGGAAGGTATTAGCACCCCTCACGTCCGTCGTACTCGACGGGATCCACGCTCAAGAGAATAGAATAAGGTTGCTAAATAACTGCTCGAAGAATGCACACACACTGGAATAAACAGGATGGAAGAAGACGGAGAAAGCGGACTCGGCAGGATGTCGCATCCTGGGCCTACGTAGTTTGTCAGAAACAAACATCAGAGTCGACGTAGTTCGGGGAATGGGAAACGGGCTCGCTAGGATATCGCATCCTATGCCTACGTATCTCATCTGGAATGAGAATTAGAGCTACCGTAGTTCGGCTAACGCACGCCGAAACAAAACACAACACAAAGACGCTGAGACGTCAAAAGAAACACGCAAATGGAAACGGAATGCCAATCGCTGGGCTTACATCCAACTCCACAAAAGAAACAAACGGGAAACCGAATGCCAATCGCTGGGCTTACATCAGACTCCAAGCAAACAAACAACAATAGACGGGAAACCGAATGCCAATCGCTGGGCTTACATCAGACTCCACAAATAGACAACAAGACAAAAGGGTATCAAATTGACAAGCTAACAGGGAGTCTGGAACTCGAGCCTAGTAGCTGCCAAGCAAAACGCACACAAAAGAAAAAAAAGGTGCCCAGAGAGATCTAGCACGATCTCCTGCCTACATACCTCATCTGGTATGAGGATCAGGGCGACGTAGTTCCCCTTAACAGGGGAGAAATTTTCTCTTAACCAGAGACCAAGGGAATAACGGACTGAAAGGGAGACTGACTCGAGCCTAATAGTCATCATGCAAATCACAATAGTCCTAGGTTGAGGTTTCTAACAAGAGTTTGACTCACACATGCAGTGAGTCAACTCAAGTCTATCTCTACGTACGTTCAACTTCCTTGAAACTTGATCATACGACTCCTACAGAAAGGAGATGAGAAGCAAAAGCAGATAAACATCAAAAGCAATCATCACACACTACACGCAAACAAGCGGCTCATACAAGGCTGGGCTTTAGTCGAGGGGTCATATCGACCTCGACAAACAAGCCAACATTGGAAAGGGTGTCTAAGGCTCTTAACCACTGACATTGACCGTCAGGGTGAGCAGATGAAATGGGAGATGAGGGTTCGACCTAATAGCTCTTAACCCGGGCCTGGGTGAGCTTCAAATCAATGAAGGTGTGGGAGTCCAGAATGAGGAACTCTATTCCACAATGACTGACTCTATATACAAGATTTTGGGTGTTTATTCAAAATGCATCAGCACGTAGTGCGAGCAAGATGAAAGACTCAACTGAATAACAGGGGATGGATTGCACATCCCTTCTATCAGCCAATGCCTCTTCACTTAGGAGGTCTTTACATGTAACCATGCCTAATTGAGGTCTTTAGCACAAAAATTAAACAATCAAGAACATGGCCTCTTAAGGAGGGCTTCAGACAGGTGCCTGCCAAAGATAGCAGGTCTTCCAGACTACATGGAGTTCAAGAAATTACCTAAGTGGTACGCCAACCACAAGCAAAGCAAAGCAACTCAAATAATGAGTTAAAGCGGCTAAAGTACCTGTAAGAAAATCAAACAAGTCATATTCACATTCAGACAACCAAACAATCAACAACAGTCAGACAATCCCAATATGCACAATGCAAGTCAATCAACTCAAGTGAGCTCATCACCAAGGCACCTACAACACAAAAGGTTAGTGTACAAAATAATTTGCATCTCAAGTCATGAGACCAACATCAATCATTAGGGCTATAAGCTTGAACCTGAAATGCAAAACTCAAAAGATGAGTACTAACCACTAGCACCAAGGCTAGGGTCAAAGACAAAGAAAAAAGTCAAAACAGCAACCAATATTCAACATGAAGCATATTTATTCCAGTAAGAACATGTCTTAAAAAGGACCAAACCTAAATCAAATGGCAAAGTCATGTAGTGAGTAAGAGAAGGCAAAGGCAATTACAAACCACACAATTGATCATCAAGAATGAAAATTCCATATTAAAACAGAAATGAATCAAACAATTATGAATTTTTTTATGTGCATACAACATGTCAAATACAATCATCATGCAAAAGATTGGAAACAGAAGAGCTTATTTGACCTAGAAATGAAAATGCACAAGTATGACATCAAATTGTGTGACACACATTGTCACACCATACAATCATGTGCATAAAACAGAGATGAAAAATGAGAAAAATACCAAACCAAGCCTCAAAGGTCAATCATCATGTTAGGAATCATCACACAAAATTTCATGTCAATTGGATCATTATTAAGCATTTCACAATGGAAAGAATGAAGCATGTCACATTTTGCATATATGATCAATCAACAGTCCACAAACAAAAATCCAGAGACGATAAAATCATGAAACCACCACCAAAAAATAATAGACAAATACATGAACATTTTGCAAAAAATCGGGAATTAATCGGATGTGTTTTCAATTTTTAATGATTTTATGAATATGGAGGAAAAATATGAAATAAAATGTGACATATGTACATGATATTTAGAGGGAAATAAGAAAAGGTTGAGCAATTTGAAAATGTGGTCTCAGCAGGGATCGAACCCTGTAGCAAATAAAATAGAAGCGCTGAAATGGAAATAAATCCAAAACGGAACCGCTGGGAATCGAAGCATGTGCCAGGCAAAACGCAGTCGTCTCATTAATGCGTTGGTGTGCCAACACAGCAGTCAAGCACATGTGGACTTGGTCAAAAGCACGCAGGCCAACAGGCAGCGCATGTGGCGCACGCGTGGCACATAGAAGGGACAAAACCCTATCCAGCTCTGCATGTTGCAGGCGGCGGTTCACACGGTGGAAACCACCGTCTTCTTCATGAAGACGGTGGATGAACAGTGCACAACATAAACTTTTTTCCAGAATTTGCAAGTAGGTATACCAAATGAAAGCTTATGACATGCACAATCCAAATCCACTATTATTTTGGCCTAATTCTTCATAAATCATGCAAATCGAAGAAGAACATTTTTCAACATCAAACTTTAATTCACCATAACTTAGTCATTTCTCAATCAAATTCCACGAAATTTACATCAGTGTGATCACCAAGCAAAGAACTACAAGATTATATGCATAGAATCATGAATTAAGAGACTCGAAAATCACACCTCTTGAAGCTCAATCAATGGAAGCAGCGTGTTCAAGGCCTTGCAAGTGTGTAGATCAGCTCTAGCAACCTTGTTATGAAGCCTGAAGTTGAAATTGAAGCTTGATATGGCTTGGATCTAGCTCAGATTTGAATCTCCATTATCATGTTCTTGAGCTTCATGTGCTTAATTCTTCACCAAATTCTGCAAATCAAGGCTGGATCTATGCTAAATGATGATCAAAGAACACAAATATGCAAGAAAATCAAGGTGTTATGTGGAAAAAATTTGAATTATGGTGGAGAGAAATTTTGGAGGGAAAATGAGATCTAGATCTAGAATTTGTGATTATGAGCAATTCTGTTATGATTTATCTTTTATATGCTTCCCTAATCACTTTGCTAATTACACTTAGGCATGGCTAATGAAAGTTTAAGAAGAAAAGAGGTGTTATGCATAATTGCCAAATTCACCCCATGCATGCAACATGAACGTGAACAGTGCACATGGACCATTCAAATACTCTTAAAATCATCTCATGCACATGTTGGAATGGCTAGAAAACTCACATGATCAACCAAATTTGAATTCATGATTTTCCCTCCAAAAATCACATGCATGGCCAAATGATTATGTGAATAAATTTCATGCCATGTAATGAATGAATTGGAAAATATATGTCATGAGGAGCATAATTCAAAAAGAGGCACTTAATTTGGAGTTTTAGATCAAAAGTTATGGCTCTTAGAAGTCTCATGCACACTTGGTGATCATTTGCTCATACCTCTTCGACCATTCATCATAAATTCATGATCTTGGACTTTTTGGAAATGGGAGAGAAAGATCTTCAACTTTCATGTTGGACAAAATTTCATTTGAAGCTTCCTTGATGATGTAAAATCAAATTGAATTTGAACCAAAAACTTTCCATTTTTGGAAACTTTTAATTACAGGTCACTTTCCATTTTTGGAAACTTTTGATCTGGCCTCAAATTCTTTAAGATATGTGTTTATAATGACAAATGAACCTCTTTGGGACATGAATGAAGTGTTGAAACTCATTTCTCCACCTCATAGCCCTCAGTTGACTTTCTGTTGACTTTCTGGTTGACAGATGATCTAGAAGTGCTCTGATCAGCTTGAGCCTCCACCTTGAGAGAAAATGGCTCAGAAATGAAACCCTAGCTCTTGTAAGCTTCTCCAAATAACCATGTGATCTTCATCATCAACAAATACCTCATCTTCTTGCAAAACCCTGACTGAAAGAATGCAATTGATTAGGGTTGACCAGAGGTGAAAACCCTAATCCCAAGGAACTTGAGCATGCACAGTGAACCCCTTGAGAATGACATAACCCTGATGATGGTAATATATCCTTGCAACCAAGATAATGCTCAAGCTCTTTGAAGAACCAATAAAACCCTAATTGAAGCACAAACTCTCAAATGGTTGGTGATCAATTCAATAAGACCCTCAGACTTGAACCACACAACTTCTCCATCTCTGACAAGACTTTAGAGGATGACTTGATTATTTTCACATGATATGCAATATGCAATGACTAATGCCCTAAATATGAAATGTAATATGCTAAGCTAGTCCCAAGAAGAGGAGGGAAAATTTTGAGATGTTACAGTAACCAAATAAAGGTAAGAGAAATATTACCTAGATATCAGCCAAGTGATAGCTTAACAAAGGTAATAAGCTCAAAAAAGGAAAGGTTATCAACTACCAGCGAAGTGATATCTTAACAAAGGTAACCAACCAAAGGTAATAGGAATATTACCTAACTATCAGCCAAGTGATAGCTTAACAAAGGTAATAAGCTCAAAAAAGGAAAGATTACTAACTATCAACCAAGTGATAGCTTAAGAAAGGTAACTAACCAAAGGTAAGAGAAATATTGCCTAACTATGAGCCAAGTGATAACTTAATAAAGGTGATAAGCTTAAAAAAGGAAATATTACCAACTATCAGCCAAGTGATAACTTAACAAAGGTAACCAACCAAAGGTAAGAGAAATATTACCTAAGTATCAGCCAAGTGATAACTTAACAAAGGTAAAAAAACTCCAACGACCAAAGTTCAGTCCAGGAACAAACTGGAGAGAAACAATCAAAAGACACGAATCCAATGAGGAAATAAACTCAATTGATGATTAATTCCATCCAGATAGTGAATTGGAAAGGAAAACTGAAACAAAAACTTCCACGAGGATCAAACTTCGTGAGGAATATAGAAAAGATAAACACTTGATGCTTAAGGTCGACACTCTATTATATAGAGGATGCACACACTCTGCGGGGAGAAAAACATCACTAGAGAGTGGTGAAAGCACTAAGAAATGCAAGATGCACAAATAAACACCGTGATGTTATGCATATGCGTATAAACATGAGTATGGATATGCTGACAAAAAATGCACAAAAGGTTAGACCGATAACACAATACAACCTAATACTCAGCTAATCTCAACAAGGTGGAGATGCTACCAGAGATCTTGTTAGGGATTCAATTAAAGAGAACCATGCAATGATAATAAGCCATCAAAGGAGCTAAATCCTAATACAAGGCTTAAATCCTTCTAGATAAAAAAAAGAAAAGTATTGCTTGGAGACCCAAATCTAATCTTTTAAAATCATGATCTTCGTTACAAGGGAGGGAAAGGCTTTTCGGGGATAAGAAACATCTTAGCAAACTCTACTTTGAAGACCTATTAGTGAATTCCCTGGGGATTCTGCCATTCCCGCAATCTTGTACTAGGGGAAATTGATGAGTCTTGGATTCGTTCACAAGGAAAATCCTACATGGGGAGACCACTGAGCTTCGCTCTTCAAGGTTTTACCATCCTTGAGATCATTGTTGACATTCCTCTTTTATATTCATAAATCGAGAAAAATATATTTTTGTAATTTTCAAAAACATGATTATTTATATATCTTTTTGTTTCAAAAATTATAATAAAAAACAAATGAAATTTTGTAAACTGAAACAAGATAAGAACAACAAACAAATGGGCAAAAGGCTCAAATTTTATTGATAGAATGATAGTCCGTAAATGGCGTGACTCCATGGATCATTATAAAGTTAAAAAATGGTAAATACAATGACCACTATTCTCCCTAACAACTTTGAATTCCGCTATGCTCAAGCTTCGGTCGAGGATAACTGAATGAGAACCTTTGAGAGGCGATGTTGCTTCAAATGATCAAGTCTGGCTTGATATAGTTACTTGCCATAATCCCTAACTTTTGCCTAGATTTCCCTTTAGGGTTTACAATCTACCGGGATGATTATTTTCTATTTATGTCTCTAATTTTTTCCTGAACCGCCCTTTCAGGTTTCAATCCACTAAGACGCTCATTTCATCACAAATTTATAATTATTACTATTTCTTAATTTTCATTTCTTTGTTTTCTTCTTTATTTATTTCTCATCAAGTTAATCGATACATTTCTGTATTATTGACCATTACTAACTTAATGCTATTATCTACTTGATTTTATCTAGCTACTGACTATCACAATGCAATAAGTAGATTACATGGATATAGTCTTTAGAGGCAGAGCTCAAAGGAGACGTTTTGAGACTCTATTTCAGAGAGAAATGACACTAACCTTGTACCCAGATGGACGCACCATGACCAAGTTAGGTATAAGAGACAATGTTACGTTCCTAATTAACCAACTAGGCTGGGACACCTTTGCTATCAAAAGAAAATTTAGTTCCATCAGTAGGTTGACTTTTGAATTCCTAGGCTCCCTAGTGTACCTGCCAAACCATGGTATGGGATTTAACAAAGGCTTAATCACCTTTAGGTTGTTTGATATTGATTACCGCTACACCCACGAAGAAATGGCTGAACTCCTAGGATGTCCTAATGGCCCTGATACCTTTACCATTACCCAGGAAGACATACTTGTGGACCATCAATTAGACCTCTTTTGGGGTAGCATCACTGGAAACAACCATCCCGAGCCAGACCTTATGCAATCAGAGAACATCCATAACCCTGTCATTCATTACTTTCATAAGATCCTAGCTCACACCCTATTTGGAAAGGAAAAGAACAGAACCTTTGTGTCCAAAGACAAACTATTTATAATGTACTGTGCATCACAGGCCCGACCTGTTAACGCTGCTACATTCATGATAGCTAATCTGTACCGTATAACACAGGAAGATTATGGACCAATCTTAGTGGGAGGCTTAGTGACCATGATAGTGCATGCAATGGGACTGCATTACCCACTCGTCATGTCATACGACCTATGAACATCCGATTTTGTGTCAACACCGGTATCATTAGGAACCTAGGCCCGGATGTGTTTGAATTCCTCATTAACAGCCAAGTAGTACACTTGTTTAACCTGCCAGACCCTAGGACGAGTGTACATGATAGAAACAACTGGCTCTATAATTTGGATGGACCACCACCCCAAATCTATGATCAATATAACAACTATCTCTCTGATGCTAAATCACATGCCCCAGTTATACATGATGCACCTCTCACCGATCATGTTGCTGCCATCGAAGCTGTTCAGACAGACGTCCCCAATCTGAGAGGCGAGCTGAGCACCCTCCATGTGGAATTCCACGGCTTTATGGATGTAGTGACAGAGAACCTGTATCACATTTACCAACACTTCTACTCGTTCGCTCCTCCTACCAGCAGTCGCCATAATGGCTAATTTATTGGAATATTATCGATTTAATGACTTTTATTTTATTTTATTGTTTGGAATTTTATTGTTATTTGCTTTTACACATTGGGATTTATTTAATTACTTCATTTCTTTTTATTCTAGTAGACAAATTATTGCATCTTTTCCCGTCTACTCCATTCTTCTATTCGTCAATTCTGCGATTAAATTCCATTCCACTATATCATGTTTATTATTCCCAAACACTATATATTATTGGTAAACTAAATTCCATTGAAATTCTATGGTCAAAGAAAATAAAGGCACACACATGAGAAACCACACTGCATGTGGCGCCTGCCGTACACAATTGTGGCGCCCATGTGAGGGTTGTGGCGCCCGCCACCAACACCAAAAGTGGCGCAAGCCACTACACAAGCCTGCACGTGCAGGCTGTGTATTTTGACCATCCGTGCCACTTTATGGTGTTGTCCCTTACATGCAAGACAATACCTTAATGTCATTCAACCACTTTTAATAACTCTTTGACCAAGACATAAAAAACCGTAAATGCAATTTATTTACCAATTAATTTTCAAACCACCATCACCTCTATATAAACCACCAACATTACCTCAACAAACCACACCTCTCATTTACATATTTCTCTCATCTCTTGCTCTATTCTCACTATTACACAAGGAGTGTGAACCCATTATGGCGCAGATGAGGGAATACGAAATAGTGTTCAGAAACGACGAGCCAAGCGAATTACAAGAGGAGACGTACACGTCTCTCAGCACAAGAAAGATTGAATCAACAAGGTACACCGATGAACCCTGTTTATTTGCTTTAGGAATTCTAGATAGTGTTAACTCTATGCTAGACACTTTAAATTTAAATTATTTTCTATCTCTCAAGGACCCTGTCTATGCTCAATTAATACTAGAATTCCTAAGCTCGTTAATTTTTAGTCTCACACCCAACACAAACTGCTCCAGTAGGATTGTCCAGTTTCGTTTATTCAACGTCGAATATGCCCTTAAATTTTCCCAACTAGCGGACCTGCTACATTTCCCCCATGGGGATGGCATAGTAAGTGAGGTCCCAAATACTGAGGGTTGGCAACGCGCCTTCCAACCATTTTGGAGGGCAATAACCGGTACAGTAACCCATAGTTTTGAGGGAAACATAGCGACTTTAATTCACAACCCGGTTATTCAATATCTCCGCCAAATATTGGCATCCACCATTTTTGGCCGAGCAAATTCTAACAAGGTGAACAAAAAAGAACTCTTTTATTTGTTCGCCACATTTTTGCCACAAAAGGTGATCACCGTCCCGTTTATGCTATCTCACATGCAGGCCATTGTCAATGCGGAGCAAGGCCCGATTATTTTTGGAGGTTAAATAACCTCCATAGCCAGAGTCCTAGGACTCGAAGAAAAATTCTCCAGGCTAATCCCTCTCCCGCATCATGCCATTGACATTGACATGGCAAGGAGCATGAAACTAGTAAAACGAAGGAGTGACGGTCGATTTAATTTAATAATTGCTAATAATGTCTTACAAGATCTTATCCTCCCAAATCCAAATCACACAGATGTGCCTAACTCAAATAATTATCGTTATCTTAACGATCCAGTGGATAACCAAGTCCCCGCGCACATTTCTGAGAATGTAGTTGCTGGTGGGGCACCGATGAGGATCACATTTTGAAGCAAACTGCTCCCGCTACTGACCCACACACCACACACACGTCATTTGAAAATGCTACAGGTACATCTTCCAGTCAAAGACCAAGAAGCAATGTGGCACCAGCCACTCTTGATGAGATCTATGCTGAACTATTGCGGCGTAACGAATTAGACACTTAGCGAGACCTACAGATCCAAAATGTGGAAGCTAAGCAAACTGAAATGATGCAAATCCTCCGTCAAATGCAGCAGATCAACACGACTACGCTTTCAGAACCGAACAGAACATGTCTGGCTTGATCGATGAAATGGCAACATAAACAATGCGTGTGGAAGATCTATAGAACTATACGCCACCTCACCAGCCAGGAAACGGTGGACGTCCACATACACGTGGCAGAAGGCGTCAGTAGCAGAATAACTAGGTTCTACCTTTCTTTCCTATCTTATGTCGTTGCATTAGGGATAATGCAAGATTTAAGTATGGGGGAGGAAACCTTACCGCTTTTTATTACCGCTTTCTAGTTAGATTTAAATTATTGTTATTTCCTTTAGTTATTTTTTTTGTTATTTCCTTTGGTTATTTTGATTTTTGATAAAGTGTCAGTCGAGTTAAATATCAATGTGATGTCGAGTCTTTATGTGTGGTTTCCGTTATTTACTAATTCTCCCATTTACTTAAGCCATACAAAAGTTTTTGCAAAAATCTAGACTTAGAGATACAATACATCTTTTGAAAATTCTAAACTATAAATAAAACTGAGGTTGAATTGTAGAGCTTTGGAAAAACTTTATAAGACCGGTATCGTTTTAACACCTTAAATCTCCCAAGTATAAGATCGATTTGAGTACTTGTCATGCCATAACCTTAAATTTTATCCTTTAATATTTCCTTAAGTAGTTTATCTAGCAGTCAGCACCATCCTAAACACACACTACGCAAGAAGCCAATGCAAATAAGTGTATGATCTTAGGCTTAAAAGCCAATGCAAATAAGTGTATAATCTCAGGCTTAAAAGAAAAAAAGATTACGAAATGTATGAAAAATATTGTTCCCTCTAAGTTAGGTGACCCTCACCCGGTCATTTAGCCCAACGATATAACCATATTCAACTGTTATTTGAGCCAAAGTGCGAAAAAGAAAGAAAGAAATAATGATGAGATCATAGTCACTAACAGACTATCTTGCTATTAATGTGAAAGGATAACGGGCTTAATGTGATTGCGCCAGAATGAAAAAGGATAAAAAGAAGGTTTAGTAAGGTAGGTTTAGGCATGACAACATGATTCATATTGGTTTGTATAGGAAGGAGACTTATGGTTGCAACATTGCGACTATGTGTTCCAACGATACCCTTATTGTGGAAATGAGTACCTATTAATACAATTTTGAACCAAAGTAAAGTTTATAGACTAGAATGAGTATCCAAATGTAACTGTATTTTCTACGAGTCTTGATAAGGTATGCTGCAAATATTTTACAAAACTTTTTATGTACGCGGCATTTGCTTGAGGACAAGCAAAGGTTTAAGTATGGGGGAGTTTGATAACGCCAAAATGTATCGTATTTTTGGCTCCATATGCATTGCTTTTTACTTGATTAACACTTATTATTACGCAGTATTTTATGTTTATTGCAGGTATTTATCGATTAAAAGGTTTACCGCAAGCAAAATGGAAAATAGAAAAAACGAAAGAAAAAGGGAAGAAAAAGAGAAGAAAATGAAGCTTTTATAGAGATAATGGGCCACCAAAGCAAATGGGCTTAAGAAATGGTTTTTCTGTTGCTAAAAAGGTGGCGCTCGCCACTCATTCAAAGGCTAGGGTTGTGGCAACCGCCACAACCTAGTCTTCCACCTTTTTCTCCACCTTTATATCCACGAAGCCACCACCTTGCTACAACTTAGGGATTGTGGAAAATATATAAAAGGGGACTTCTCAGACTCCCGAGAAAGGCTTTCTTCTTCCAGTTTTCAAGTCTACGCTTAATTTTATTCAGCATTATTTTCTTTTAGTTTTCTAGGCAGTTTTCTTACTTTGTAAAAGTGATAGTTCTCCATATCGGAGACTATTGCGGTTTATTATTTACGCATTTGGGATTCAATTGTAAGGATTATTCATTGCCAAAGCCTGCCGAAATTATTTTAATCGAAAAGATTCAAGATTCAGTTCCAGTTCTTAATTCACAATCCAAGTTTTATTTTGATTACTGTTTTATTTATTTATGCCATATTGCATGTTTAATTTCCCTAATACCATGTCTGTTACCGGATCCATGTCTGGCTAAACCCTTAGGTATCGGTATGTAAAGACCGTCGAAACGACGGGATTCAATAAATAATTGGTGTTAGTTTTTATAAAACTTATTTTTCCGGTTTTAGTTTCTTATTTTAATCAAACTGATTTTCGTACGAGAGTACAAAACAAACTAAGGTTACAGTCAACAAGAATGAGAGTTTGAGATTTTAACCAGATAGCTGAAACTAGGCATTAATCCTAAACACAGCGAGAGCGCTTTAGAATTAATTAGACTTTATTTATATTCAAAAATTACTTTTAAATTCAAAATGAGACCGTGAGAGCCAAGCATTCTGGTTTAGGAGTATGGTCAGAGTCAATAAAAACGAGAGTGTGAGACTAAGTCCTTTCTATAAATAATATCTACTGAAGAATATTTTAACCAATAAGATTACACCAACTATCTATCGAATCCCCGAAGTTTGAGGTATTACATACTGATATCCCCTATATCCCATATATTTGTTCTATTTACGTTATAGTTATTTCTTTTCATCCCTCCAATCTTAGAACAATCATCAGCCTTAGATTTACATAGCAACATTAGACCATGATACGTTCGATTATTAGTCCTTATGGGTTCGATAATCTTTAAAACTACGCGATAGGACTGTGCACTTGCAGTCACGATTCACATAGACTTACTAAGTCGCGATCATTTTTTATTGTTTTCATTATAAGTTCTTTATATAGTTTTACTTCACTACTATTATTTATGTTTGCATCACCGTTCTTGTACTCATATTTTTATGTTGAATTGATGCAATTGGTTCACATATTCATTCTTGTTGGAAATTCACAATATATATATATATATATATATATATATATATATATATATATATATATATATATATATATATATATATATATATATATATATATATATAATTAATTTAATTACCATGTTTAGTGTTTTCAATTCGCTATTAGATAATAGTATGATAACCGTAATAGATATGTTCGACTAAGTTTTTAGAGTTCGGGATATGAGAATTGTTGTTCTGACGGGACTCGATAAAATTATCGACAGTGGATTTTTGTAACAAATTAATTTTTTGGTTCTGAATTTTTGTTTTAAAAAGCTAAAATTTTATTGCGAAAGCAAAAATACAATTATACCAATTTCAGCGCAAAAGTGTGAAAACGGTATCCGACTGCTAAAATGTAGTTATTTAATTTTTAAAAACAGAGACAACGCTTTATTAATTAATTAAGGACTATTAATTTCAAAAAGTTTTTCGGAATTGTAACTTGTAACGTGCAACAACAGGCGATTACAGTTCCGAAATCCGATACGGTCTGTGCGAAAGTGAGAATTATTTTTAAATTAATAATTTTCCGAAAATAATTTTTAAAATAAACTTAGGTGCTGAATTTTATACGAGTCCCAAAGGTACCCAAAGATTACATCCCAGTCTCTGTTTCCTTTTTCAAGGATCAACTGGGGTTTACTTGTTTGTTCCCTAGATTTCTGGAGAGAGTCAACTAGGGTTTCCTATTTCAAGGATCAAGAAATGGTGATGTGACCTCTTAAGTCTATTATACCTTTTGATAAATACATAGTACTTCGAAAGACGTTGTGAACAATATATTTTTTCAATGGACAATTCTTCAAACCAGATACATTCTCCAATGTCTCTCTTGGCATGTTATTCACAAAGTTGCCTCTTATGCTCAACCATCCCATGAATCTTTCTTTGCTTCTATAAAAGGAAGCTGGAGATTTGAAGGAAGATGGAAACAACATAATATCATAATATCTTGAGCATAACTTTGAGCTATTATTTTAACTCTTATTGCATAACATCTTAAAATTTCTTATCTTTGTGTATATTAGAAATCTTAATAGTTAAGAACCTTTGTGGTTATTGTACAACTATTATACTTCTGATTGTGTATCAACGTATAATTGTTATCTTTTCTGCTAAACTGATTATTTAAAGTAGAAGAAGTATCTTGCAAGAGTTGCTTGAGCAGTGAAAGTCTTACACTTGTGTGTATAAGCAAATGAAGTCTCGTGCCAGTGTGTTTGAGCACTGAAGTCTCTTTCAGGTGTGCTTACGAAGAAGTCTCTTACATGTGTGTTTGAGCATAAGTTTTTTTTAGGTCTAATTGAGCAATTTTGAGTAGTGTGCTTGAGAAAATTGTAATCAGTATGATTATAGTGAAAATCTCTTATTGAACAAGGGAACTAGATTACCCTCAATTAAGGAGAGGAACCAGGATAAATTTATATGTGTTAATTTACTTGCTTCTGAACTTTATTATTCCATTGCTATTACTAACTCTGATATCACACTCTGAACTTTGTTCAGACTCTGAACTGATTTTCAGAACAAAAATATTTTGATATGCACAATTCAACCTCTCTTCTTGTGTATTTTTATCACCTTCAAGGCCTTGTATCTCTACCTGTTTGTTCCCGAAGAGGCGGTTAGCATTGTCCTTATAAGAAAAACAAATATAAAAAAATAGAAAAAATATTCCCTAGCCATGGTGGCGGCGTCATGAAAACTCAGGGGATATTTCCTCGCGCACTCCATAGTGGTTTGAACAGATTGACCATTAAGACAAGTGCTTTAGTGACCAGACCTGGCCGGAAGTCCCGTTAAGATTCAAATTTCCAACTACTAACACTCGAGCAAAATACGAAGAATTTATTATAGGATTATAATTAGTCGAGGAAATGGGGGTAGAATGACTCAAGTTGAGAACATACTCCTGAAGGTGAGAAAAACAAGAAAGGGGGGTTTGAATTGTTTGAAAAATAAGCGCTTTTGCAAAATGAAATCACACAATGATTTTATACTGGTTCGCTTATAACACAAAGCTACTCCAGTCCACCCGGCCAAGGTGATTTCGCCTTCAACAAGGACTTAATCCACTAATCTTGAAAGATTACAAACAACCCCTAAGAGAGAAGAAAATCTCTTAGTCCTCTCAAGTCTACAGACTACAAAGAGTCACTTGAGGAAATCAAATAAAAATAAGATACAAGATGTGTAATCTAGAGTGCTTCTAAGAAAGCAAATATTACAAACTTAAGAACAAATTTTTCACTTGATAAGCAAAAGCTTAGTGAAAATCTTTGAAGAACAAAGATGTTTGAGCGTGATATAATTTCAGTATAGTTTTGGCTAGTGATTTCTTCGTATTTACTGAATGAGATTTCTTCTCTATTTATAGGAGTTGAAGTAGAGTTGAAGTAGCGTTGAGTCTGTTGGATATTGAGATGTAGTTACGCCATTCCATTAATAGCTTCTGCAGTAGACTTTTTCACTTAGAAGTGACTACTTACCACAATTAGTAACTTCTCTCTTGGAAGTGGAGATTAACGTCTCTTTTCTGATTGAGGAAATCCATTTGCAGAACTTTAACTTGGCTTAAACGTTACTTCATCATGATTAACAATTCTGATTAGAGTCTTTGTGTATCTGGAGAAACTTGCTTCTGATGTTATTTCTTGAATGTTCAGATGGCGCTGATAACTTCAGAGTTTGCAGAAGACATTTGTTCAGAGTCAGAGCTTCTAGACTTTACTTCATGTTCAGATGCTTCTGATACTTGCAGTTTTGTCCAGAGTTTAGAGCTTCTTGAATGAGATTCCTCTTTAGATGCTTCTGATACTTGAGATTTTGCATCTGATCTTGTTTTGCATCTGATGACATCATCAGATTTATTTCTTCTTTCTTTAGAACCCTGCACACTTAGAAACTTTTCGTTAGGGTACCACTTTTGGTTTCATCCTTTGTTATCATCAAAATCATGGAATCTATTGTAGAACTATTTTTGTTCTTACAATCTCCCCCTTTTTGATGATGACAAAACAAATAAAAATTATCAGATGAAACATGAAAAATATTAGATCAGATAGACAAAAGCTCCCCCTGAGTTAGTACTAGGGAGTTCAGAAGTTCTTACCAGAGCTTTCCAAGTAATTAGGTTTCTGAAAACTTTCTGCAAATGCTTAACTTTAAAGTTAGAGTTATTTAATCAGAGCTATTATTTAATCAGAGCTATTTATATCAGAACTATTTCTATAATTGTTGCAGAATGCTTAAGGTTTTAGACATAATTTTCATCAGAGCTATTTAATAATTTCTCCCCCTTTTTGGCATAATCAAAAAGACATAAAACATAAAAAAAAAAAAAAAAAAAAAATAGAGAGAAAAACACTTCATTAAACAAAAGCACAAAGGCAAGCAGCAGTCAAAACATCAGATTCAACAGAAATATCAGAGCTAAAAAAGAAAAGACAGAAGCAAAAACACTAGGCAAACAAAAAAATCCTAAGTGCCTAAGGGTTTGGAGGAGGAGGAAGTCTCTGTAGTAGCATGGCAAACATATTCTGGAGATTTTCATTCAGAGCGTCTTGCTTGTCCATCCTTGCCCGGAGCTCACTCTGATCTTGCTTGATCTCTTTCTGATCTTGCTTGATCTCCTTCAGAGTGTTAAGAATCAGAGGGATCGCAGAGGAAGACTCCCCCTGAATCAGAGCCTGCTGAGTTTCAGCTTCAGCAGCAGCTTGGGCTTCTGCATCTGCTTTAGCCTTGGCTTCAGCTTCCTGAATTCTCAGAAGTTCTGCTTCTTTTGCCAGGCGTTCTTCTTCCAATCTCTTAGCTTCTTCTTCAGCTTCCTTAGCTAATCTTTCTTCTTCTAATCTCTTGGCCTCAGCTTCTCTAGCCAGTCTCTCTTCCTCTAACCTTCTGGCCTCAGCTTCTCTAGCCAGTCTTTCCTGGAGTCTTTCCTCAGAGTCTCTGATGTAGCCATTTCTGACTTGTTCAGAGATACTCTTCAGCCTATAAGACTCAGAGGTCATCCAACTAATAACTCTGTTCCAGTGTGTCCTAACAGATTTAGGATCATCACTAACTTCAGAATTTTTAGCCAGAGACTTGATCTTCTGGACTGAAGCTTCTGCAACCTGTATAATGGCCTCCTCAAGGGTAGGTGTGATAATTTTAGGTTCAGGTTCAGGTGAATGAGGTGGAGAGTTTTGAGGGCTGATATTTAGAGGTTGAGGTTCAGTTTCTGGTTCTGGCTGGGGTTCAGATTCTGCTTCTGGTTGAAATTCAGAATCTGGGTCTGGTTGAAGACTGGGGGATGAAGCATAGAGTGGGTTTACATCTAATGGGTCAGAGTCTGGGCTAGGTACAGCGGGAATTAATGGTGGAGTGATATAAGGTTCAGATGGGCGAATTACAGATGGTTGAGTTTCAGAGGGTGTGGTGGTTGTTTGTGGTGGAAGGGAAGTTTGATTTTCAGAGGTAATGGTGGTTGTTTGTTGTGGAATAGAAGTTCGGAGGGGAGAGGTTACTTCAGTTTGTGTTTGAGTTTGTGGGGCGAAATTTTTAGCATAAATTTCAGCTATTGTTGGGGAGTTTGGGTCAGAGTGTTCTTGATCAGAGGACTCATGATCAGAAGACTCTTGGTTAGAAGAAGGAGAAAGGTAAGGGGGTGATTCATACTCAGAGGATGATGAAGAGCTGTGGTGATATAGTTGATTAGGGTCAGAGGTTGTTGTGAAGTTACGGGCAATTTTTAGAACAGGTGGAGGTTGAGAGGTTCTAATGGTTGAAGGAGGAATTTCTGAGGTTGTAAAGATGGGAGGTGTTGGGAGAGGAGTAGAAGAAGCCATTACAGGTACAGAAGTAGCAGGAGGAATGGACTTACCAGAAGAAGAAGAGACTTTCAGAGGAGCTTTGGTTCCAGAGGATTCTCCAGTTCTGGGTTTCTTTGCCTTCCTTGCTTCCTCAGCTATCTTCTTCTCAGAAAGGCCTCTTTTGTATCTGACCAGATCTTCTACAGAATCCAGACAGTCTTCAAGGCGGAAATCAGAAACGTCAATGCCTTCATCCAGACGATCCTGAAGGTAGATGGCAATGGCATCTCTGGGTTCATTCTTGAAGAACCTTTCAAGGCCATGAGGCATCTTCCTCTGATCCTTCAGAGCTTCCCAGGTCACATTCATAGTGGGCTTGACTCTGATGTCTTTGATGATTCCCATACTCCTCAGATTTTTGGCATTGAGAGGCTTTCCAACGTCAATTGCCAGATCATCCATACATCTGGTCTTCTCCAGAGCATCTACCAGTCCATGCTCAATGAAGATATCAGAGAGCAATCTTCCCAGAGGAACGTAGGATCTGGGCTTCATATTATTCCTGGTTTCTCTGACTGAATCCCTCAGATATCTGAAGAGGAGAACAGGGAGGTTGATCGGAATACCCTTCTGAATACAGTAGAGGATGCATTTCTGATCAGCGTTGATATAATCTGAAGAGTTGGAGGCTGGACGATGATGGATTGTTCCCAGAATAATCTTCAACCAAACTCGGAGGTTCTGATGAAGCTCCTTGTTCTTAGAGGGGTTTCCTTCAACATTTGCTTTGAAGATTGTAGGGTTAATGACTTCTGTGATGCGCTTGGACCTTGGAGGAATGTTGTAAATCCTTTTACCTCCAGTTCTCTCCATGTTCAGCAAAGAGGCAATAGATGCTTCTGTGATGATGATCTTCACTCCCAGAACAAAAGAAACAATGAACTCATCATCAGCATCTGCACATCTCCAGAACTCTTTCACCAGAAGAGGATAGATTGGACCATACAATCTGTTGAAGTAGTTTTCCCAACCTTGCTTGCGAAGATCTTCAGTTAAATCAACGCCATTTCTTCTCAAATTCTCAAAATCTACCAGCGATTCACATAGAACATCCAAACCTTCAAAGGGAGTTGAAAGGTTTATGTGTTGTTCGCGTTCCAAAATGTGAGGTTCTTTGTAAACTGGGGTTGTGGTAACATCTACAACCATGGGTGTTTGAGTGTTTGAGGTTTGGGGGTTAGAAGCAGCTTCCATTTGTTGGGAGAAGTTAAAAACTGCTTGTTCTTGAGGATTCATGATGAAGATTGATGAAAAAGATGAAGAACTGAGAGAGTTGCAGAGAAAACTTCGAGAGAGGGTTTAGGGTTTAAGAGTGAGTGAGAGTGATAAGTGTGTGAAATGTGAGAAAAGTGTTTATATACCTAAGGGTAAAAACACATGCAAAACGACACAATTAATTGCGTTGGAACAAAACACAAGATTTGCACGCTAGGGGAGGAAAAATGATTATAGCTAATAAATGAAAGTCTAATCCCAACAGTAAGCACACTGCTCGAGGAGATTTCAAGCGTTCTGACCTTTGATTTCTTTTGACAGCTGTCTAGAAGTTCTAGGGTTAGACGCATGTTCCCCACGTGTTGATGTTTCTGATCTTCAGGAATACCAAGAGATTGGTTCTGAAGATTTCTAACTCAGATATCTTCTTAACTTGGTAGAAGTATCAGAGTCAGAGGCAGAAGTGTATTTGTTTTTATCAGATTCTCATTTTACATGTTCAGAGCCAAATTTTACTCAGGGCAATTTTTAATGTTCAGATTTTCTAATATAAAGCGAAATCTATCTTCAGCCAGAGGCTTAGTAAAGATATCTGCCCATTGATGTTCTGTATCAATGAACTTCAGCGTTACTATTCCTTTCTGAACATAGTCTCTAATAAAATGATGTTTAATTTCTATGTGTTTGGCTCTGGAATGCAAAATGGGATTCTTACTCAAACAAATAGCAGCAGTATTATCACAAAGGATAGGAATGTTACTCTCAAAGATTTGTAGATCTTCTAGCTGATGTTTCATCCAGAGCATCTGAGTTGTGCACAGTGATGCTGAGATGTATTCTGCTTCTGCAGTTGATAGAGCAATTGTTGACTGTCTTTTGCTAGCCCAGGAGATTAAGTTGTTTCCCAGAAGCTGGCAATTTCCAGATGTACTTTTTCGTTCTATTCTATCTCCTGCATAATCTGCATCACAATAACCAGAAAGCCTATACTCTGATGTTTTCTCATACATCAGGCCCAGGTTAGGGGTTCCTTTCAGATACTTAAGAATTCTCTTAACAGCTGTTAAATGAGATTCTCTAGGATCTGATTGGAATCTGGCACAAAGACAGACGCTAAAGAGAATATCAGGACGAGTAGCAGTCAGATAGAGAAGAGAGCCTATCATACCTCGATAGAGCTTCTGACAAACCTTGTTGCTTACCTTTTCCTTCTCCAGAATGCAAGTTGGATGCATGGGAGTCTTTGCAGAATTGCATTCAGACATATCAAACTTCTTTAGAACGTCTTTAATGTACTTGCTTTGATGAATGTACGTGACTTCTGGAGTTTGATTGATTTGAATTCCCAGAAAGAACTTTAGTTCTTGCATTAGACTCATTTCAAATTCTGCCTGCATTAACTTAGAAAATTCTTGGCAAACAGAAATATTAGCAGAACCAAAAATAATGTCATCAACATAAATTTGGCATATCATGAGATCATTTTTATGATTTTTACAGAAGAGTGTAGAATCAACTTTCCCTCTGATAAAATTTTGTTCCAGAAGAAAATTACTTAAGCGTTCATACCAAGCTCTGGGAGCTTGTTTAAGTCCATATAAGGATTTCTTAAGTTTGAAAACATGTTCCGGAAAATTTGAGTTTTCAAAACCAGGAGGTTGATTTACATACACTTCTTCTGAAATATAACCATTTAGAAATGCACTCTTGACATCCATTTGGTATAATTTTATAGAGTGATTAATAGCAAATGATACAAGAAGACGAATAGACTCTAACCTTGCGACTGGAGCAAAAGTTTCATTATAATCAATACCTTCTTGTTGACTATAACCTTGAGCTACCAGTCGTGCTTTGTTTCTGACAACTTTTCCTTTCTCGTTCAGTTTGTTTCTGAAAACCCATCTGGTTCCAATGACATGAGTGCCTCTGGGTTTAGGAACAAGATCCCAGACATCATTCTTGGAGAATTGATCTAACTCTTCTTGCATAGCTGCCACCCAATCGTTATCTTGAAGAGCTTCATCACAGGACGTAGGCTCAATCAGAGACACTAGTCCCAGAGGAATATCTTCAGAAGTTCTGAAGGTAGATCTGGTTCTAACAGGTTCATCTTTGTTTCCCAGAATCAAATCTTCAGATACGTTGCTACGACTCTTGACTTTCCTTGGAATTTCTGGAGATTTAATTTCTTCAGAGTCTGGAGTGACAGGTGCTTCTGGAGTTTTCTCAGATTCTACCAGAGTGATCTCTAAATCTGCAAACTTTTCAACTAGCTTTGACTTTTCAGGGTCAAGCTTATCATCAAATCTAACATGAATTGATTCCTCCACAATTTTGGTTTCTGTGTTGTATACTCTGTAGCCCTTAGAGCGTTCTGAGTATCCTAACATAATACCTTTCTGTGCTTTGGAATCAAACTTGTTCAGATGTTCTTTAGTATTTAATATAAAACAAATGCATCCAAAAGGATGAAAATAAGAAATGTTGGGTTTTCTTCCCTTACACAGTTCATAGGGAGTCTTATCCAGAATAGGTCTAATAGAGATTCTATTCTGAATGTAACACGCTGTATTTACAGCTTCTGCCCAAAAATGCTTTGCTACATTTGTTTCATTGATCATGGTTCTGGCCATTTCTTGGAGTGTCCTATTCTTCCTCTCTACAACTCCATTTTGTTGTGGAGTTCTAGGGCAGGAGAAATCATGGGATATTCCATTAGAATCAAATAATTCTTCAAAATCTTTATTTTCAAATTCTCCACCATGATCACTTCTGACTCTAATAATTTTAGAGTCAAATTCTTTTTGCACTTTAGAACAGAAACTGGTGAATACAGAGTGAGACTCACTCTTGTGCTTTAGGAATTTTACCCATGTCCAGCGGCTGTAATCATCAACGATTACTAGTCCATACTTCTTTCCATTGACTGATGCTGTTTTCACAGGACCAAATAAGTCAATGTGAAGAAGCTCCAGAGGCTTGGAGGTAGAAACAACATTTTTCTTTTTAAAAGATGTTTTTGAAAACTTTCCTTTCTGACAAGCTTCACACAGAGCATCTGAAGAAAACTTCAGTTTAGGTAAGCCTCTGACTAACTCAAGTTTAGTTAGCTGAGAAAGTTTCCTCATGCTAATGTGGCCTAAGCGTCTATGCCATACCCATTGCTCTTCGTGAACTGACATTAAACATTTAACATTTTGATCTTTTAAATCAGAAAGATTTATTTTATAAATGTTGTTTTTCCTCTTGCCTGTGAAAAGGACAGAGCCATCGTTCTGATTAATGGCTTTACACGTTTTTTGATTAAAGATTACATCATAACCGTTATCACTTAATTGACTTATGGATAACAAGTTATGCATTAAACCTTCTACATAAAGAACATCAGATATAGAGGGAAGAGTACCATTACCAATAGTTCCGGAGCCTCTGATCCTTCCTTTCTGATCTCCTCCGAAGCCTACAAAGCCAGCGTCTTTAAGTTCCAGGCTTTGGAACATAGACTTTCTTCCCGTCATATGTCGCGAGCATCCAGAGTCCAGGTACCATGACTGGTGTCTGAACTTTGCTGCATAGGATATCTGCAACATAGATAATCTTATCTTTCGGTACCCAGAATCTCTTGGGTCCTTTCAGATTAGTTTTCCCAGAGTTTCTTACAACTTTGGGTCTTCTAGCATTTTTAAATTTGTGTTCTTGTGTGTGTGTATAGTGGTATGAAAAAGGTGATTTAATTTGGTTACTGGTAGAAGTTTTATCAGAATCAGAATCATACCCAATTCCCCTTTTATTATTCTGACCTACTCCATAAATCATGGATGCCATAATACTCCTATTTATCCCATTCTTCAGAAATTGTTGAAAGGCTTCTTCATACTTATAAATAATTTCATTTGAAGTTTGTGGTGCTTGAGACAACACTTCTTCTAATTTTAAGCTTTTTGTTTTAGCTCCATCTCTTTCTAACGTTAAAGATTTGATTGTATCTTCATGTGCTAGAATTGTTGTCTCAAGTTCACTACATTCTTCAGATTTTGCTTTAAGAAGACCTTTAATGCTTTTAACTTTTTGTTTTAATTTCTGAAGAGAGGTAAGAGTTTCTGATAAACATGATTCTAAGTCAGATCTAGAAAGTTCAGAAAATACCTCTTCAGATTCTTCATCTGAGCTGCTGGATGTGGTAGCCATAAATGCTACGTTGGCTTGTTCATCAGAGTCAGATTCTGATGATCCTGAATCACTATCGTCCCAGGTGGCCATTAATCCTTTCTTTGTTCTGAAGGCATTTTTCTTGAAGCTTTCCTTCTTAGAGTTATCTTTCTTCAGCTTGGGGCATTCATTTCTATAATGACCTGTTTCTTTACATTCAAAACAGGTAATATCTTTATTAGGTTTACCTTTTGAAGTTGACTCTGATCTATCCCCTCTGGGTCTTGATCTTCTGAAGTTGTTGTTGTTCCTTCTTTTCCAGAGTTGCTTAACTCTTCTGGTTAGTAAGGACAGTTCTTCTTCATCATCAGAGTCTTCAGGTTCAGAGTCGTCAGTATCTGCAGTTTCTGCCTGGAGAGCTTTGGTTCTGTCTGACTTCCGTCTTTCAGGTCTGGACTTCAGCGCCACTGACTTGTTCCTTTTCTGAGGCTCATCCTCCTCTAGTTCTATCTCATGGCTTCTGAGAGAACTAACAAGTTCTTCAAGGCTGATACTGTTCAGATCCTTTGATAACTTCAGAGCAGTAACCATAGGTCTCCATTTCTTTGGCAGACTTCTGACAATCTTCTTAACATGATCTGCAGTTGTGTATCCCTTGTCTAGCACTTTAAGACCTGCAATAAGAGTTTGGAATCTGGAAAACATAGCTTCTATAGCTTCGTCATCTTCCATCTTGAAGGCTTCATATTTCTGGATCAACGCCAGAGCCTTCGTCTCCTTGACTTGGGAGTTTCCTTCATGGGTCATCCTTAGAGAGTCAAGTATATCTTTGGCTGTCTCTCTGTTGGTGATCTTCTCATATTCGTTGTATGATATGGCATTTAGAAGTATTGTTCTGGCCTTGTGATGATTTTTGAACTCACGTTTCTGATCTTCTGACATTTTGCTTCTGGGAACTTCAGCTCCATTTAAGGTTGGAGGTTTGTATCCATCTGTGACAATGTCCCAGAGGTCAGCATCATAACCAAGAAAGAAACTTTCGATTCTATCTTTCCAGTAATCAAACTTTTCTCCATCAAAAACAGGAGGCTTGGCATTGTAAGAATCTTTCTCATTTGAGTGGGCCATTTGTTTTTCTCGCACTGGATCTCTCTACACGGTTAAGTGTTTGATTTGAAAATCAATAACAGAGCCGGAGCTCTGATACCAATTGAAGGTGAGAAAAACAAGAAAGGGGGGTTTGAATTGTTTGAAAAATAAGCGCTTTTGCAAAATGAAATCACACAATGATTTTATACTGGTTCGCTTATAACACAAAGCTACTCCAGTCCACCCGGCCAAGGTGATTTCGCCTTCAACAAGGACTTAATCCACTAATCTTGAAAGATTACAAACAACCCCTAAGAGAGAAGAAAATCTCTTAGTCCTCTCAAGTCTACAGACTACAAAGAGTCACTTGAGGAAATCAAATAAAAATAAGATACAAGATGTGTAATCTAGAGTGCTTCTAAGAAAGCAAATATTACAAACTTAAGAACAAATTTTTCACTTGATAAGCAAAAGCTTAGTGAAAATCTTTGAAGAACAAAGATGTTTGAGCGTGATATAATTTCAGTATAGTTTTGGCTAGTGATTTCTTCGTATTTACTGAATGAGATTTCTTCTCTATTTATAGGAGTTGAAGTAGAGTTGAAGTAGCGTTGAGTCTGTTGGATATTGAGATGTAGTTACGCCATTCCATTAATAGCTTCTGCAGTAGACTTTTTCACTTAGAAGTGACTACTTACCACAATTAGTAACTTCTCTCTTGGAAGTGGAGATTAACGTCTCTTTTCTGATTGAGGAAATCCATTTGCAGAACTTTAACTTGGCTTAAACGTTACTTCATCATGATTAACAATTCTGATTAGAGTCTTTGTGTATCTGGAGAAACTTGCTTCTGATGTTATTTCTTGAATGTTCAGATGGCGCTGATAACTTCAGAGTTTGCAGAAGACATTTGTTCAGAGTCAGAGCTTCTAGACTTTACTTCATGTTCAGATGCTTCTGATACTTGCAGTTTTGTCCAGAGTTTAGAGCTTCTTGAATGAGATTCCTCTTTAGATGCTTCTGATACTTGAGATTTTGCATCTGATCTTGTTTTGCATCTGATGACATCATCAGATTTATTTCTTCTTTCTTTAGAACCCTGCACACTTAGAAACTTTTCGTTAGGGTACCACTTTTGGTTTCATCCTTTGTTATCATCAAAATCATGGAATCTATTGTAGAACTATTTTTGTTCTTACAACTCCCAATTAGTCGTCTTTCAGATTCGGGGTGAAGCGCAAGCCAAAGACCCATTGTTGCAAAAATACCTTAAGTTGGACAAACTTCAAAGAGTTTCAAATATCCCATGTTCCCTATGAGGAAAATACCTTAGTCGATGTGTTATCTCGACCATCCAGTACACGATGTCCTAGAATCAATAACTCATTCATCCAGGAAACTAAGAAAGTACCAAGCATAAATCACATAGAAAAAACTGTGATGGCCATAAGGGCACCAACATACTTTTCTTGGATCACCCCTATCAAAGAATACATTGAACACGAGAATCTACCGCTAGATCCATCATAAGACATGATCATAAATAAAAGGGCCAGGGGGTATATAGTGGTCGAAGGAATCCTATACAAAATAGGCTTTTCTACTCCCATGCTAAGATGCATATAAAAGGCGAAAGCCGATTACACACTCTTTGAAGTACGTGAAGGGATAGCCAAGAAACACCTATGAGACGCCGCTTTATCCAAAAAGGTCATGAGAGCAGCATATTTCTAGCCAACCTTGACTTAAGAAGCCTAAGAGTATGTCAAGAAATGCGACTAATGCGAATAACATGTGGACATATTTAACGCCCCATTCCCTAAATTACACATCCTTGCTTCGATGTGGCCCTTCCCACGGTAGGCAGTGGAGCTTCTCCATCCCTTTGCTCCGGCACCCGGTCAACTCATATACTTGATCGTACCCTTTGACTATTTTACAAAATGGATTAAAGCTGAAGCTCTAGCAAAATTCATAATGGAAAATGTTTTGAAGTTCTTCAAGAAGAAAATTTGATTCAATTTTGAGTTCCTCAATCCATTGTGACAGCCAATAGGACGCAGTTCATTGACGAAAAATTTCAAAGCCAAGTGGAGTAATTAAGAATCAAGTAACACTTCTCGTCGGTCAAACGTGCCTAGACCAACGACCAAGCAGAAGGCACTAACTAGGTTCTAGTTCGAGGCTTAAGAATCCAAAGGCAATTGAGTCGATGAATTATTGCATGTCCTTTGGGCATACCATATAACCCTCTAATCCACAACAGGGGAGACTCCATATCGACTTGCGTACGGGATAAAGGTAGTTATTATGGCGGAAATTGAAGAGTTAACATGGATACCAACTAACCCCCTCCCACGAGAAGGAAACGATGTTGCCCTTAGAAATGAGGTAGACTTCTTGGAAGAAAAAGGATTATAATCTTTTTTCGCATGCACCATCATCCAACAAACTACGAATTCCAAGTACAACCGCCGTGTACGACATAGAGAGTTTCAACCAGGAAATCTTGTCTTGTGAAGGCTTTACATCGGAGGCAAAAACACTCGTGGTGGAAAACTAGCAGCAAACTGGGAAGGACCTTATCAAGTAAAAGAAAGAACCAGACGAGGAGCATACCAGCTAGAATCTCTAGAAGGAGGGAAATATTTAAGACATGGAAGGTAGCCATGCTCAAACAATATTATTGTTAAAACCGTAAGGTCTAATGTTTTTGCTTGTATGGCCTCGGCGATACGAAACTAACAAATGCTTAAATAAAATCCTCCCATGTTATTTTTTGTTTATTTGTTTTGTTTCCCCCTTTTCAGGGTGTTAGAACTGCGAAAATCCTAGGTGTTGTCTGATACATTTTATACGCCACAACAGTCAATTCCCCACAGCGCCTTCAAAATTCAGGGAAGTTGTCAATGATGCTTTGTATGTCTGACAAAAGCAACCAATTCCCCTACGGGTGCTACCGAATATGCTTTGTACGTCCAAATACATCATTCAGTTACCTCCTGTCATAGATATACATGCATTTATGCATAGCTAGCACACCCCCTTCCCCCTTAGGATCTAGCCAATCAAAGGGACGTGAGTACTAGAACCATGAGACGTCCACCTCGATATGAGTCTTACCTCAGGGGAAGGGATGAGATCCTCTACTCTTGGTAGGGTATGATCCTCTATGACGCGAAGTGCAGTACAAATATGGAGGCATGAATGCATCTCACTAGACGAAGGGAAAACACTAACAATCAAACGCTAAATGCAACATATTTATAAATACGAAACAACCAAATATAACATTATATATATATATATATATATATATATATATATATATATATATATATATATATATATATATATATATATATATATATATATATATATATATATATATATATATATATATATATATCCAGGTACTCGATGACAAATACATTGCAGAGTAATTAAAGAACACAAAAGGAACCATGGTAGACACGAAGCTCCGAGACAAGGGATTCCAATTGATGCAAGACACTTTGATGTTTATCTTTTTTTAAGAAATTTAAATCAGAAAAATCCAATTAAGCATGCTGGCCTTGAAGAGTTTTCTCTCTTTCCCCCATGTTTTCCTCCCATCCGGCAAGATTTCCCATAATTCCCCAAATACCGATAGACACAGCCTTTGCCTCAAGTTAACCTTGTTAGACATCTTCTTCAGTCTTCCTAAGTTAATCCCCAAGATTTTCCATCTGCCCAATTAATATGGCAAGAAACCGTGAAGACTTTTTTCTTCAGGCAAGAGGGATCCATGCTCTACACGATCTTGTATTTACAATCGATCTTTCTCAAGATCTACCTTCTTTCTTCTAGCAATGTCGCAACGAGTCTTTAACGACTGCACCTCCTGGCGTATAAGATAAGGCATAAAACACTCTTTAGGACCATGACCTAATTGGTTAAGAAGCGACATTATCATCAACACACTAATGGTTATTCCCTTTACCAAATCACACCGAGCAGAAGGAGAAATTTGGCCCACAAAAGCTTAATCCCCGACAGGAACGATATTGTTTACTACCCCAAATTATTCAAAAGCAGGACTAATGATAACACCAAATTACACCATTATTTTGACTCATTTTGTACATGTTTTATTATCGTTTTACCTCTATTACCAGTGTTATGTGGGTATTTTGTCTTCATTTCAGGTATTTAACCATATAGGAGCCTTGTGTGAAGAAATGAAGCAATTCAAATGCAAAACGAAGAAAAAAATGAGAAATTACACACAAGGAGACCTACATGGAATTCTCCATGGAGAATGCATTAAGAAGAATGACGCGTCTCACTCACCAACGGTCGATTGACCAACTCTTCCACACTTTGGGAAGGTGGCGTTTGCCATCTTGGCATGGCGTTCGCCATCCTTTGAGAGTTTCAGGCGGTTGAAAAATGGACTTGCTTGGTATCCCACTCACTCCATGCACTCCTACATTCTCTCCCATGAATGAAGAAACTTACCACTTGATATTTTGGACCTTGGAACACTATAAATAGGTGATAAGCTTCATTTTCCAAGGTATCCAAGCTTAGCACAATCTTAAGCACTAGAATTACAGATTAAAGTTATAACTCGCCATATCGAGGGGTTATAGCACCAGAGAGCATTGAGTTTGTACAAAGTTTGGAGTGCTTTATTTTGTCACAATTTAAATTGCCTCCATTTATATTTCTGTATAAGTCTTCAGCAATTTATTCTGTACCAGATTCAAGCCTCTGTTTGGAGCAGGTTTTTAATGTATTACATATTTTTATTATATTGCTTTGTTTATTTACCCGCACTTTACCTTCCTCGTCTTGCACTAGTTCTTTTATTTTCAAGTCTTATTTCTCGCACTGTATTGCTTTACTTTTGTTAATTCAATATTATTTTCGTTGTTTCGTTTTAAAAACCAATTTCTAAACCGCTCTTTTCAATTCAGTTACCTTTCCGAAATGTTTACTTCTAGGTTTCAAATCTATGCTTTTATGTTTGTCATAAACATGTCCAGCTAATTTAATGATGATGGGATGTGAGGACCATCATTTGATGGTACTCTAATTGTTGTTTCTTTAGGATTTCAATTGTGGTTGTTTTGGTTTTAATACAATTTTTCTAAACTCAATTTAATCGGTCATTACGAAAGTAGAGTCGTGAAAACGTCGGGTATAATCAAAAGTCGTCTGACACTAAAGAGTAAAATTGGTTTGTTTTTTATTAACTAATACTGCGAAATAACTTTGTTAATTAATTAGGAAAGTCTAATATTTCCAGAAAGAGGTTTTAAAACTATTTGCAGACACGTTTATAGGTTTAGGATCCGGTTACCTGAGCGAAAGCCTAGAACCTTTTTAAGTTAAATTTTTCAATCAAAATTACTTTTCAACTGAGTAAAGAGTCTAATTTCTTAAAATAGGATTTACTACTTTAACGCAATAAGCGTTGGTCACACAGGACAATGGACAGTATAAATTAGAGAGTCAAATTCGGTTTTAAATACATGGAAGCGAAAGTTCCTGTTCAATTAAATTATTTTCAAAGTAGAAAATATTTCTTCATACATTAATCCTATTTAGAAACAATCAAGAGTACTACATTCTAGTATTATTTGTCTGAATTTATTAAAGTTATTTATTTCATCTCTCCTTTGCTTAATTCATTCGCCTTAGATAAATATTGTAGAAACTAAAAATGATAGATTGATAATTAGGTCTCTGTGGGATCAATATCTTTTAAAACTACGCAATAGATTGTACACCTGCAGTTAGGTAATCCGATAGACTCATAAATTCGGGATCAAGTTTTTGGCGTCATTGTCGGGGACCAATACCGTCAAATTTCATAACCTGTTGTTACACCGTCTAGATTAAGGAAACCCTTGTCGGTCAATGCAAAGAACTCGCAATACCTAAACTTTAGAAGATACAATAGTTTAACTAGAAAGATACGTAAGAGCTCGACTTTTTCTCCAACGAATCAAAAGAGCAATGGCAGAAGGCCAAAATCGTAGGCCACTGAAAGTGTTTTCCTTACCTTATAATGAAGAGCCTCATTCAATTATTTTCAACCCATCTATTACACCTAACATCTTCGAATTGAAGCCTTCTTTCTTGCAAATCGTGCAACAGAACCTGTTCGCTGGTCTCCCAACAGAGAATCCAAACCAGCACCTAAAGTTTTCATTCAACTAGCCGACACATTAAAATGCAACAACGTTTCTCCTGAGGCGATACGTTTATGTTTATTCCTTTTCTCCCTCAAAGACAGAGCGTGATCATGGCTATATTCCCTTCCAGCTAATTCCATCACTACTTGGAATGACCTGAAGAAAGTATTCCTTGCTAGATAATTTCCACCTAGTAAGATCATTGTCCTACGTAACTAAATTACCATATTCACTCAATAGGATGGTGACTCCCTCTTCGATGCTTGTGAAAGGTACAACGAGCTATTAAGAGCTTGTCCATATCATGGATTAGAACAATGGCTAATCATCCACACCCTCTACAATGAACTTCTTTAGAACACTAAGATGACTATCGATGTTACCGTCGGTGGTGTGCTAATGAACAAACCATACCCCGAGGCATGCACACTCATTGAGAACATGGCTCAAAACCATTACCAGTGGGGTATAGAGCGTACACAAGTATAGAAGAAAGAGACTAAAGGAGGTATATACGAGGTTAACAACCTAGACCATATGAACACCCCTAGCCCAAAAGGTTGAAAGCTTAGTCATAAACCCTACAACTACCATAGCTGCAGTACAACCCAAATGCAAAATCTGTGGAGCATCAGAACATGTGACTTCCGAATGTAGTCTACTAGCTAAAACAAACCCAGACCGGGTCAACTATGCCCAAGGGAACCCCTATTCGAACACTTATAATCCTGGATGGAGGAATCACCCAAACATCTCTTACAAGAACAATAACTCTGCTTTTTCCTAAAACTCTACACCTCAAAGACCAGCAGGTTTCCAAGCCTAAAGACCAACACAACCGATACAAACTACCCCTCAGAAGTCAAACCTTGAGAAAACCATGGAAGACTTTATCACGACTCAAACTCGGCAGAATAAAGAATTCATGAACCAAAACATTCATATTAATGAATTGATTTCATAATTAGGAAGCAAGGTCGATTTTGTGGTAACCCACAACAAGATGCTTGAAACCCAAATCTCTTAAGTAGCACAACAACAAGTTGCTCAGGCTACACCCGGAGGATTGTTTCCTGGACAAACTCAACCTAACCCTAAAGGCCATGCTAATGTTATGTCGCTGCAAAGCGGAACTCAATACGATGGGCCTAAAATTTTAGAACCACCAAAATAAAATGTTGTGACTACACCGGAAGAACAAAAAGAGGAACCTGTAGAACTTGAAAAATAAAGAAAGAAGAATATTAAAGATAAGGAAACAGTGAATGATAACCAAGAGAACCAAACATATGTACCATCGCCACCCTACATACCACTGATTCCATATCCGCAAAGACTTAAAAAAACCAAACAAGACACCCAATACAAGAAGTTCGTGAAAGTGATAAAAAAACCTCACATCGAGATACTCTTCACTGAAGTCATTACCCAAATACCATTATATGCCAAATTCCTAAAAGACATCATAACGAACAAGCGCAAGCTCGATGATCCCAAACCATTAGAATGCAATGTGATTGCTAAAAACAAATTAGCCAAAAAACAGAAAGATCCTGGAAGCTTTTCGATATCATGCGTTCTAGGAAGACATGTTATAGATAAAGCATTACTAGATTTGAGAGCAAGCATAAGTTTGATGCCTTTAGCAGTTGGTAAAAGACTAAACCTAGGAGACATACAACCAACCAGGATGTCCCTTCAACTGGTTGATCGATCAATTAAGTACCCAATAGGTATATTAGAAGATATCCCAGTTAGAATCGGACAACTCTATATCCCTACTTACTTTTTCGTAATGGATATTAAGGAGGACGAAGAAATTCCTATCCTTCTAGGCAGACCATTCTTAACAACGGTTGGAGCCATGATAGATGTAAAAAGAGGGAAAATGACTTTCGAAGTAGGTGACGAGAAGGTAGAGTTTATCCTATCCAAATTTCTGAAAGCACCCGCCATTGACAAATCTTATTGTGCAATTGATATCATTGACGAATGCATAATAGAGTTGTATAAGGAGGAACATATTGAGATAATAAAACTACCCTCGACACTAATAATGGAAGATGATAAATTTAAGTCAGTTACCCTTTACATAGACGATAGCCTTAACGAATGCTTAGCACTTACCCCTAATCATATGTCAAGCACTAAGGAACCCACAATAGAGCTTAAGGAACTACCTAAGAACTTGAGATACGAGTTTCTTGAAGAAAAACTCAACCGTTCGGTTATAGTAAATACCAATCTAAACAGTGACGAAATTGATCAACTCTTAGAGGTCTTAAGAAAATACCCTACAACGCTATGCTATACCATCTCCGATTAAAAGGAATAAGTCCTTATGTGTGCATGCACCAAATTATGCTAGAGGAAGATTTTAAACCCTCTAGAGAACACCAAAGAAGGATAAATCCTATAATGAGTGATGTAGTCAAGAAATATGTATTAAAACTTCTAGATACAAGAATCATCTATCAAATCTCTGATAGTACATGGGTTAGTCATGTGCATGTAGTACCTAAGAAAGGAGTTGTCATGGTCGTACAAAATTAGAAAGGAGAATCGGTAGCCAAACGCATAGAAAGCGGATGGAGCATGTGCATAGATTATAAAAGGCTAAACAAAGTAACCCGGGAGGATCATTTCCCCCTTCCGTTTATTGACCAAATGTTGGAATATTTAGCTAGACACTATTACTTCTATTACCTAGACGGATACTCTGGATTTTTTCAAATCCCCATTCACCCAGATGACCAAGAGAAAACAACTTTCACATGTCCATATGGAACTTTCGCTTATCGATGAATGCCATTTGGACTATATAATGCTCCTGCAACCTTCCAACGATGCATTATGTCTATATTCACAGATTTCCTGGATGAAATCATGGAAGTTTTCATGGATGACTTCTTAGTGTGTGGATCCAGTTTTAAAAACTTCCTGGATGACTTAGAGAGAATTCTAGAAAGATGCGTACAAGTTAATCTGGTACTAAATTGGGAGAAATGTCATTTCATGGTAACAAAAGGAATAGTCCTAGGATACATAATATCAAAAAGGGAAATTGAGGTCGATAAAGCTAAGATAGAGATAATATAGAACCTTCAACCACCCAAAACAATTAGATAAATCCGAAGTTTTCTTGGACACGCCGGTTTTTGTTGATGCTTCATTAAAGATTTCTCCAAGATAACTAAACCTTTAACTGGTCTCCTAATGAAAGACGTCAAATTCACCTTTGACGAAAAATGTCTAGAGGCATTTAATCTTCTTAAGAAAGCACTAATATCTGAACCTATTATGCAACCACCCGATTGGAACCAACCTTTTGAGATTATGTGTGATGCTAGTGATTTCGCTGTAGGCGTTATCTTAGGACAATGAAGGGGTAAGAGATTACATGTTATCTACTATGCTAGTAGAACCTTAGATACAACCCAACTAAACTACGCAAGTATAGAGAAATAACTCCTAGTTGTGGTATTTGTAATAGACAAATTCTAATCCTATTTAGTTGGAGCTAAAATCATCGTATACAGACCATGCTGCCATATGATACTTATTGAGCAAAAAGGACGCAAAACCTAAACTTCTTTGTTGGGTCCTTTTATTATAAGAGTTTAATTTAGAGATCCATGATAATAAAAGGACCGAGAATGTGGTAGCTGACCATCTCTCCAGATTAGAGTACCTGAAACCCAACCATATCCCCATCAATGATGACTTCGCATATGATAGGCTGATAACATCAGTTGAAAATTGGATAAGTCATGATGAAGCCTCAGATGAGGTAGCTCTGAACATTGAATCTGCTCGTGTAGTGACCAGTGTACCTTGGTACGTTGACTTCGTCAATTTTCTCGCGGCAAATATACTACCTCAGGGATTGACCTACCAACAGAGGAAAAAGTTTTTCCATGATGTGAAACATTTCTACTGGGATGAACCCCTTCTCTTTAAGATAGGAGAAGACGAAATTTTTCATCGTTGTGTTCCTGAAGAGGAGGCATCAAATATCATAACTCATTGTCACTCTGCTCCTTATTGTGGGCATGTCGGCATATCTAAAACTTGTGCTAAAATCCTCCAAGCAGGCCTTTACTGGCCAACTTTATGGCGTGATGTGCATGCCTTCATAATCAAATGCGATTGGTGCCAACACACTAGAAACATATCAAGGCACGATGAGATGCCCCTAAAGAATATCCAGGAAGTGGAAATCTTTGACGTCTGGGGTATCAATTTTATGGGTCCATTCCCTTCATCTATGGGAAACAAGTACATACTCTTTATTGTCGACTACGTGTCAAAATGGATCAAGGTCGTCGTGTCACCTACCAATGACGCACGAGTAGTAATTAGGATGTTTAAGAACTACATATTCCCTAGGTTTGGAACACCTCACCTAGTTATAAGTTACAATGGATCTTATTTTATTTCAAGAATTTTTGAAAAACTCTTAAATAAATATGGCGTGAGACATAGAGTAGCCACACCCTATCATTCACAAACCAATGGACAAGTGGAAATATCAAGCAGAGAAATAAAATAAATTCTAGAAAAAATTGCCTCACTTTCTAGGAAAGATTGGTCCTCTAGACTACAAGACGCACAATGGGCTTATAGGACTGTCTATAAAACCCCTATATGAACAACACCCTTCAATTTAGTCTATGGGAAATCATGTCACTTACCCTTCAAACTAGAACACAAAGCATGTTGAGCCATTAAGGCCCTAAACATGGACTATTTAGAAACGAATAACAAACAAATGTTAGATATCCAAGAATTAGAGGAACTCTAACGTGATGCATATGAAAATGTTATAATCTACAAAGAACGAACCAAAGCGTGGCATGACAAGCGTATTGCAAGGAAGGAGTTTCATGTATGTGACATAGTACTTTTATTCAACTCTATATTACACCTATTTCCTAGAAAGTTACGTTTCAAATGGACCAGACTGTTCGCAGTCACAGAGGTCATGGAATCTGGTGTAGTTGAGATTAAGAGCCAATCAACTGACCCGTTCATGGTAAACGGAAAAAGAATGAAACATTACACCAACGTTGATGTACCTACCTATTATTCTCGCCATGACTTAATCGAACCACCATTTGTTACACAAATAACCTGATTTACACTAATGTCAAGCTATCGACATTAAATAAAGTGTTACGTGGGAGGCAACCCAGGGTTTCATTGTCATTTTTTCACATTTCGTTTCTTTATATAACAGTGATCTATTTTACTCCTACTAACAAGACTAAATTTTGATTGATTATGTTATAGGCCTAACTCATACTAATTTTTCCTACTAACCATTTAGAGATGGAGAGTACAGATAACATGCAAGTTATTTTCAGAGACGAAGCTCAAAGAAGACGCTATGAAGTCTTGGCTGAAAGAACCATTTCACCAACCTGATACCCTGAATTCCCTAGCTTGATAGCTTTAGGTCTCTGTGACAGTGTGAGGTACATGTTTAATTAGTTTAGTTGGGACCATTTATTTATGCATAAACACCCAACCTATAAGAACCTGACATTGGAGTTCCTAAGCTCCCACCGATACAACCCTTATGTAGGAATAAACTGAGTCCAAGGCTTTGCTACCTTCCGACTCTTTGAGAAATAATAGCGACTCACACATGATGAGTTATCCAGACTCTTAGCTTTTCAGTGTGGACCCTAAGCCTACACTGAAGTACCAGTAGGTAATGATATGCAATGTGAACTATATTTTTTCTGGGGTAGCATTACTGAAGATTATCCACCTGATTATGAAAGAATGAACTCCCCTCTCATCCATAACCTTGCCATTAGGTATTTCCAGAGGGTTGTGGCCCAAACATTTTTTGGAAAAGCTGAAAATATTGGACCAGTCGGTAAGCAGAAGTATTTCTCATGTTCAGTATTTTCCAGTCCCACTCAGTACACCCAACTGCCTTCTTGATGGCAGGTTTAGCCAAAGTATCCACCCAGGTTGTCGAGAACATCTATGTCAGTGGTATGGTCACCCATATCACCATAGCTTTATGCCTTCGCAACTGAGTCGCACATCTAGAACCATTATGTGGTTTTAACCTGATCAACATTGAACATTTCCTAAATAAAGGATTAGTGAGGAAAGAAGGACCTAATACCTATAAGATTCTAGTCCTTTACAAACCAATACACCAACTCACTATCCCAAACCCGAAAAGGACTAACGTATATAACCGTGACAATTGGAGATACCTTTTGGGAAATCAAGAAGAGTACCACTCATATTCTACTGAAAACACCCCCTCATCACCTTTGGTTGAACCCAATAATCCTGACCCACTTACCTCTGAAATTACTGCCATCCGAACTGATATCTCAACTCTCAGTAACGTTCTCCACCATTTCATGGATTCTATGCAAGAAAAGATGGACCACGTTTATCAAGAACTCTACTCCATCCTCCGATTTTTAGGCATTGAGGACAATGCTTAGTTCTTGTGCGGGAGAGGAACTTATTTTCACCGTTATTAGATTTAATCTAGATTTATTTCTTTGCAGTTATTTTACTCATTCCCATTATGCACCTTTGGATTTTTGCTCATTTTTTTCCGAATCTTTAATGCATGTTTTGATTATTTCCCCTATTTTCCTTTCCTTGCTTTCTTGATATATTTATTGCTTTTTAGTATAATTGTTTAGGATTTCTTTTCTAGTTTTAATTTATCCACCGAGTCATTTCATGTGTTGTCGAGTCTTTATGTGTGGAATCTACTGTTTATTAAATTTCCCATTTTCTTGAGCCATAATAAAAAATTTCTTCTTGATTCATCATATAACACTCTGAAAGTATATAGGTTATCGTAATATAAAAGCTTTACTAGAGAGACTTGGGAAAGTTTCAATAATATTGGTATTGTCTCGACACTCTAAACTTCCGCTTAAGATTTTGGCATAAAAGGTATTCAAATTGGCTAGTTCAGAGGTCTTTGGTTCTGAACTTGGTAGGGCGGATGATGATCCGATCCCCCGCAACCGCAATTTGGAAAGGGGCGAACCGTTTAAATACCAGAACCCCGTTGGCAAAAATAAATCACAAATCACTAATAGATTTCCTCAGTGTGTGTTAGATAACGGGCTTAATTGATTGCACGAGAGCAAAATAGGGTGAACAAGGACAAAGAAACCTAGGTTGAGTTATAAAAGCATGATTCGAATAGGTTTGCATGAGAAGGAATTTTTTAACCGCAAAACATAGATTTGTGTCACTACAGTACCCTTGTCGCTGGTAATTAGTACCTATCAATCTAGTGATAGCCAAACATCCGCGTATGATTAGGAGTATGTTATATCTTTGTTTCAAGAATGCACTTAATTATGTTTATCTTGTTGGCTTATTGTTTGAGGACAAGCAATGGTTCAAGTATGGGGGAGTTTGATAACACCAAATTACACCGTTATTTTGACTCATTTTGTACATGTTTTATTATCGTTTTACCTTTATTTCCAATGTTATGGGGGTATTTTTTCTACATTTCAGGTATTTTACCATATAGGAGCCATGTGCGAAGAAACGAATGAAGAAACTCCCCACTTACTCCATGCACTCCTACATTCACTCCCACAAATGAAGAAACTCCCACTTACTCCATGCACTCCTACATTCACTCCCACGAATGAAGAAACTCCCCACTTGATATTTTGGACCTTGGAACACTATAAATAGGTGATAAGCTTCATTTTCCAAGACATCCAAGCTTAGAACAGTCTTAAGCACTAGAGTTACCGATTAAAGTTATAACCCGTCACATCGAGGGGTTATAGCACCATAGAGCATTGAGTTTGTATGAAGTTTTGAGCACTTTATTTTGTCACAGTTTATTCTTGCCGCCATTTATATTTCTTTACAAGTCTTTAGCAATTTATTTTGTACCAGATTCAAGCCTCCGTTTGGAGCAGGTTTTTAATATATTACGTATTTTTATTATATCGCTTTGTTTTTTTACTTACACTTTACTTTCCTCATCTTGCACTACTTCTTTTATTTTCAAGTCTTATTTCTCGCACAGTATTGCTTTACTTTTGTTAATTGCATGTTCTTGTCGTTATTTCGTTTTCAAAACCAATTTCTAAACCGCTCTTTTCAATTCAACTACTTTTTCGAAATGTTTACTTTTAAGTTTCAAATATATGTTTTTATGTTTGTCATAGACATGTCCAGCTAATTTAGTGATGTTGGGATGTGAGGACCGTCATTTGGAGGTACTCCAACTATTGTTTCTTTAGGATTTAAATTGTGGGTTGTTTTGGTTTTAATACAATTTTTCTGAACTCAATTTGATCGGTCACTACGAAAGTAGAGCCGTAAAAATGTCGGGTAAAATCGAAATTCGTTTGGCACTAAAGAATAAAATTGGTTTGTTCTTTATTAACAAATACCGTGAAAGCACTTTGTTAATTAATTAGGAAAGTATAATATTTCCAAAAAGAGGTTTTAAAACTATTTGCGGACGCTTTTATAGGTTTAGGATCCGGTTACCTGAGCGAAAGCCTGGAACCCTTTTAAGTCAACTTTTCCAATCAAAATTACTTTTCAACTGAGTAAAGAGCCTAATTTTTTAAAATTGAATTTACTACTTTAACGCTATAAGCGTCGGTCACACGTTACAGTGGACGGTATAAATTAGAGAGTCAAATCTGGTTCTGAATACGCAAAAGCGACATTTCCTGTTCAATTAAATTATTTTCAAAGTAGAAAATGTTGCCTCGTCCAGTAATCCTGTTTAGAAACAATCAAGAGTATTGTGGTTTGATGAGAGCCACATTCTAGTATTATTTGTATCAATTTATTAAAGTTATTTATTCCATCTCTCCTTTTCTTGATTCATTCGCCTTAGATAAACACCGTAGCAACTAGAAACAATAGTTTGACAGTTAGGTCTCTTTGGGATCGATATCTTTTAAAACTACGTGATAGACTGCACACTTGCAGTTAGGTAATCCGATAAACTGATAAAGTCTTGATCAACCAATCGATAGATAAGGTAAATGAATAGGAGAACCTTCCGACCCCCAAGAGCATCAATCATAGAGTCAACCTTCACTAGTTTTGTCCTCTTCACCCGATCTGTATTACGGGCAACTGCAGCGGCTCCAAAACATTTCTTCTTAGGCTGACTCTCAGAAGGGTTTGTGCAATTGGAGTAGCCTTGAACTTTGATAGTGTCGGATTCTTCTTTTACTTAGCTAAAATATAGGAAATAAAGTAAAGACTAAACAGACCTACTCGCCCACAAAAAAAAAGAAATAAACAAATTACCAAACACCTTTCTCTGTCCCTCCACAGAATCAACATTCGCCACTTTCTTGCACGATATCAGATCATTAGAAAACAAAAACACAACCGTTTTCATATCTTTATCAACCTCATTAAGAGCTTCATAAGATACCTAATAACTTTTTGCACTGTTAGAAAAATGTTCCTCAGACCATAAGCGTTGTAGTCGTCTCGTGCAGTCAATTCATCCATCAAAGATAGTGGAACAACGCAAAATTCACCATGAGCAAGAAGAGAAAGAGGCCTAGCCAAGAAGTAATTAGGTTTGAAGAACTTCCAACTATCAACGTAGACCTTGAAGACTCGATTTTGAGCACGACGAAGGGAAACGAGCCCATGACCCACAACATCTTTCAAGGCGGGACATACTTCGAAAAGATGAAAGAAGAGATCTCAGGAAGCTAAACCCATCATCCCACGATATTCATACCAATATTTGAATACTCGGACGAAACCCCAGTCCCATGGATGGAAATGTGAATGGGAAATGTAAAGGTGATCAAAAACCTCTTTCTCAAAAGAAGTTAACGGAAGACGGATATCCAAATCCTGAAAAATGCAAGTGTAAAAAGGGATATAACACCATTAAAACAGGTGGAATATTCTCTTTTCAGCTGGTACTAGCAATATTTCCCAATCGAAAGAAATCCTTATTTCTAAAGGGACAAACGACATTTCTTTTCCTTGAACAAAAGCAGATTGATGGGACGAATATGTCTGTTCGACACAAGAATAATCTTCTATTGCGATTGTCGCCATGAAGCCAACATGTCAAGTATAGACAAAAGATACAGGAGGAAGAGTAGGGTGATGCGAATAAAATAGTCGAGTATGTGGTAATAACACAAAAAATAAATTGGGAAGCAATGCATAAATCCTTATAAGAAGGAAGAAAATGTGGATTAACGATCCATATTAAACAACTCGAGGGTAACACTTTTTGTCCCATAAACCCACACGAGAGTGGGAAAACACTCAAGTACCATAGGCATGATAATTGATTCCTAACCCATACGCCTAGGGAGATGTGCCTACAATTGAGGGAAACAACGAATCAACGAAAAGGAAAACATTTAATGCACTCATTATTTCTGCGAAGTACTCCAAACATTTTTATTTTTCTAAATAACCGACCTAAGTAAATAAATACTTCCGAGTCTTCAGGGGTCCGGTAAGTCTTAGGAGCAAGTGTTATGGGGTGGGTGTATCCCCTTCAATCTGACCGCGTCTCTGCTGGTCCAGTCTCTCTGATACAAAGTTAACTGGTTTCGAGCATACCAGTCAGTCACTCCAACGACATCCAAAATATTCTCCTAATCATTGGGCTATCGTGTACCAAGCTATAAGAGATTTATACTCTAAACATATCCAGCGGTCCTCTGTTTTTCACGCCTGAAAGATAGCGAGACAATTATTCTTCTTCCTTATATATAGGATGATGCAATTCCAGATAACAAATTTTAAACACAATTTGAATACTCTTTTATTATTCAAGTACTAACTTGAACGTTAATTATGTATGTGTACTCCGTGCTCCGTTAGCACCAAAAACTCTCCTCCACTGCAGAAGTGCAGCTTCGGCAGCTCTTCATAGTTTTTATTCCGATACAAAACACAAAGTAAACATGTCAATTTATAGATTAACTATGAAAGTGGCGGTGGAGTCTAAAAAGTGACGGTGGAGTCCTTTTTAGCAAACCTAATTAAGCCCGTGACTCTATAATTTGCTAGGACATCATAAAATGATGATTTTATGTTTTTTTTTTTTTTGAAATAGTAAGAGCTTCCATGTGATTCAGGACCAAGCTGTGGCCCAAAATGCGTTGAAAACTTTTATCTTCTTTTAATAGTAAATTAATATTCACGCAGGCTAATCTGGAGTTTGTTTTCTTTGAAAAAACTAGTACAAATTTAAGTTCAAAATTTCAAAGCAATAAATAATGATAGATTTGACTATATAGAGATTAATGATGATTTTTCTATTATTAGTGTGAGATGTGTTTGTAACATAGAACGTGCAACATCACATTTCGACGCAACTAAATATGGTGGGTTGTGTCTGGGCTCAAGTTGTATAGGCTTCTAGGTCCCTATAATATGTGGGGTTTAATTTTTCAATCCTAGCCCAGATGACAGCAAATTTGTGAGGGAAAAAAAAATAATATGATGGTGCTGAAATTATAGTTCCACCTGTCTAATATTGATATTTTTATATGCAATAGCATAAATAGCTAAGATTAAATTATGATCGATTAAATTTAATAGTATAGTTTATTGCCCATAACAAATAACAAATAACTTTGCCTTACTTGTAAGCAACAAAAAAGGATCACTATGATAGCTTATATGATACACGAAGAAATTTGAATAGGATATATACTGTTTCTCCTCAATATATTTGGTTCAATTTTATTATATATTTTTTCATGAATTTTGTTACGAATTGACGTCCAATTCACTAACATAGAGACACTCAAAAGAATTAATTATTTGTATTACTTATCTTGTTAAAATAATTTAGTTGGATGCAGAAACACATATTTCAACCTGCAATATTCTATTTATTTATATTTAATAAGGTAAGTTTCAACTATTAAATTAATTAATAAAAAAATAAAAAAAATTGAATATCTCATTAAATAAATTGAACAATCGAATTTTAGTGACTCATGATACACGAATAAGAATTTTCTTTATATGAATTAAAAATGTTTTTTCTAAATAAAATTTTAGATTAATAATAACTATTTTAAAATTTCTTTTTCTCTCTTTTTAAATTAAATTAACAATGGATGAATTTTGCATATATCCAATATCATTAAATCAAATTTTTGGACCTAAAATAATAGTATCTTTTATTTAATCTAAGTTTAAAGGTATGCATAAGCATATAACAGTTAAAATGGATCCGGAAAATTGTTAGGTTTCCTCAGGACTAAATTAAAAAAAATAATTATTCAAAAATTACTACTCGAATCTGACTCTAGATATCCTTTAATATTTATTATAAATAAAATTAAAATTTTATATTATTTTAAATATAATATATTTTTAAAGTATATATTATCTTTTATAAACATTATATTTTTAAAGATAATATATATCTAAATTGTATAACATAATACTCAAATATTTAATATAAGAAAAACTAATAGAATATGAGAAAAAATAATTGATTATATTAATGAATAAGATTTAAAATAGAAAGATTGAATAGAATAGAAATAAAATTTAATAAAATGAGAGAAATCAATATATTATTTTAGAGGAAGATAATATAAATATTAATATAACTTTTTTAAAATTTATAATTATGCAAATTTAACGAGCTACTTACTATTCACGTGAGTTAAATCTAATAGAGAGCGGATATTTTAAGACCGGGACAAAAAATCCTAAAAAATATGAAGTTTAATTTAAAGACATAATCTCTCATTTTGACAATTCTATGTGAGCATTCTTCAAGGGTATATACTAAATAAAATAAAGAGATGAAAATCTAATCACACAAAATTATAAATCAAAGTTAAAACAAGACAACTAAAGCCTATATTATGGGAAGTTAATAAACATGAACAAACTCCTTAAATTGTATTCTCGAATAGATTTTTTTATATATTTAAATCAATCTGATATATTAATTATTTAATGAATTTAAAAAATAAAAAATTGCTTATAATATAAAACTGATAGAATATTAAATTAATGAGTCATGCTAACGAGTATTTCGGGAATACTCTTTAAAAATTCTAAATAAAAAAAATATTTTTTAGAAAAATAAAATATTTCAATTTCCAATACATTGAATTAACATATTTAAAAAGAAACATACTTTTTTAAACTCTTAAATAATGTCCCCGGAACACTCGTTAGCATTTATCTAAATTAATAAAAGTATTTCAAAAATTAATATTATCATTTTATTAGAGTTTGACCTAAATTTGACACCAGTCTCAATCACTTTACTTTTAGTTGAAGTTTCACAAGAAAAGTTAATTTTTTTACACACAAACAAAGTTAATTTAAAGATAATATAAGTTGAAATCTCTTAAATAGATGTGGAATAAGGAAGTGTTTAGTAGTTTGGATTTTAAGATTAATATTAGTTTAGTTAAGCTTGAGAGTTTGAAGTTGAGGGCAGAATCTGTGTCTCTTTCTTAGCAGGAGTTGGATTGTTGATCGCTTATTAGTCAAGAGTTATGGGAGTTAATCCAATGTCATAACTGCCAAATTTTATGGAGGTTCAAATTAGCTTAGTTAAATGAGGGAGATGATAATACATAGTTTTTTCATGCTTGTGTAAACCAGAGGAGTAAGAGAAGTAGTTTGGTTACTCTCAGAGTGAGAGGTCTCTCGTTGGATAAGATTTTTGAGGTTCAACGGGATATCTCAAAGTAAATTACAAAGTATTTTTCTAATTCTAAGACTCGTAGGCCCACCCTAGATGGGATTTCTAATTGTTGTCTCTCTTCAGCTCAGGATGAGTTCCTTTCAGTTAGGTTTTGGCCTTCAAGAGTGGATAAGTGGTAGCTATGATTGATGGGTCAAATAGTACGGGTTCAAATGGTTTCAACTTAGTTAAGAAGGAGTTTTATGTGATGTTCGACTAGTTTTTTTTTATAATGCAGTGTTTCCAAAGAGCTTGATGTTATTTTTTATCGCTCTTATCCCGAAGGTGGGGTCTTTAAACCTATTTCCTTTCTTGGTTGTTTGTATATGTGGGTGGCTACGATGTTGGATAGTAGGTTAGCATGTGATATGGGGAATGTAACACCCCGATAAAAATAAGATAATTATTTAATTTAAGTTAATATTATATTTATTAATTTAATTAAATAATTGGAATTATTGGATTATTATTATTATTATTATTATTGGAATAATAATTATTGGAAAATATATAAGTTGGAAATAAGGAAAAAGAGTTCCATTTTGGTAAAAAGAGTTTTCACGTGAAAACAGAGAAGCGGCTCAAAAAGAGGAAAAGGGCAAAGAGGCAGAGCAAGAGGAAGAAGGTTGGAGAAGAGAAAAGCTTGAAGCTTAAAGATTCGCCGGATTAACTCAGGTAAGGGGGGTTTATCGTCGTTTAATGGGTATTATGGGTTAACATGTAATGGGTAGTGATAAGCCATTGATTTGACCCTAATTGGGATGTTGAATGCTGAAAAATTGTGATGGATAAGTTGTGTTAAGACTGAAATTGACTCTGTAATTGGATGAGTCTTGATTTCCCGAAAGTGTAGCTTTTTACGGAATTGAAATCGGAGGTCCGGAAGTCCTCCAACGGCGGAAAATGCGGAGAATTCTGCATTCTGCTTCGTGTTAGCGCAGGAACAGCTTTCTGTCTTGCGTTAACCGGTTAACCCAGGGTGTTAACCGGTTAACACTGTTAGGAATTGTGAAGTATTGTTGTTTTGTCTTGCGTTAACCGGTTAACCCAGGGTGTTAACCGGTTAACACTGTTGTGATTTGTGAAAATTGTTGTTCTGTTTGCGTTAACCGGTTAACCCAGGGCGTTAACCGGTTAACACTGTTGAGTTTTTCCAGAAAGCGTGTTCTGTGTTGCGTTAACCGGTTAACCCAGGGCGTTAACCGGTTAACACTGTTGGAAAAGTGAAAAATTAATATTTGAATAATGTGCGCATAATTGGTGTTTGGCCTATATTGGCGTATGATGTAATAGGGATTAATTCCCGCTGTTTTGAGCAGTATAGGTATTAGTGGAGTGTGCTAATACTGTGATTAATTATTTGACATGATATGATGTTTTGATACATGTGTTGATGAATGTATGATGGTATGCATAATGCTGTGAATGTATATGTTATGCATGTGTTGGTGAATGGACTGTTTTATGGCTTAGAGTGTGAGCATATGTCCATTGTGGATTGTTGTTGTTGATGTTTGCATGCTAGGTGATTAGTGTGCATAGCATAGCCCTTGGGGTGGTAGCTAATTCCCGTGGTGAGGAACTAGTGAGTTGGTGGTAGCTAATTCCTGTGGTGAGGAATTAGTGAGTGAGTCACTAGGTCTCAAATGAGTGGGACTAGTGGGCTTGGTAGCCGTATCTGGATTTGATCGGTGAGGTGAACTATATGTTCACGAATAGTCGGTACCGCATGCATGGAGTCTCATTGCATAATGTATGTATGGCGTATAATATGAATGGATGTATTCCAATATTATACGTGTGATTTGTGTTGGTGTTAAGTATGAATTGAGATTATACGTGTGCTTTATGTTGGTGTTGAGTATGATGTTTGAGTTGATGTGCCGTTACTGAATGGGTGTTATGATTAGGGTGATGAAATGTGTTAAATTACTTAATATTGCATGATATTTTATAATGCTTATTATATCGATTGAGGAACTCACCCTTACAACTATTTTTCAGGTAACGAGCAGTGATTGAGTAGAAGCTAGTGTTTGGAGTCTAGTGTAGTCTCCTTAGTGGGTCATGCTCTGATAGATGTAACATCGGGACGGGATGTTTTACCTTGTTGAATAATTTTACATGTAATGTGTTACATGTTCTGCATGATTGATTTGATTTCTATCCGCTGCGTATTGTGCAAATGCTTTATGTTTTGAATTAATAAAAAGAGCATGACAGTTATTTGGTGAATGGTGTGAAATGATTGTGTGACACCCTTAATTGCATAATTACTCTGATTGATATATTGCTATTTTAATTAAATATTTGGGGTATTTTAGAAGGGTGTTACAGGGAAGCTTATATCAGTTGAGAAACATAACAAATCGGTGAGTAGAGTGGCGTGAGAGGCGTAATGGTGGAAAAACAACCTATAAAAGACAATGAGGCCTAAAAAAACCATGAGTGTAGTGAGAGAACATGGCTTTGCCCAATCCAAAATTGCTTGAATATTTGACGGTTCTGGGGTTACACCATTAATAGAGATAATGTGATCTAAATAATCAATATTAGGAGCAACAAACACGCATTTAGATAACTTTGAAACAAAAGGATTTGCAAGAAACTCTAAAATCCACCGTCAATGATGCACATTATTAGTTATGCAAGAACTATAAATTAAAATATCATCGAAAAAGACTAAAATAAACTGTCCTAAATAAAGACAAAACATATCATTCATTTCCGATTGAAAGTTACTAGGAGCATTAGTCAATCTGAGTGGCATAGTCAAAACTTCATATTGTCCATAAATGGTTCATAATGTTTTTCTGTGAGTGTCTTCTAGTGTCACTCTAATATGGTGGTAGCCTAACCTTAAGTAAATCTTAGAAAAAAAATATGCAGAACCCAACTCATCAAATAGTTCATCGATGGTTGGTATAGGGAATCAATCATAGATTGTAGCCACACTAAGTGCTCGATAGTCGACACAAAAATGCCAAGTACCGTCTTTTTTTCCACACTAGGAGCACAAAGGAAAAGTAAGAGCTATTACTTGGATTGATTATCCTTTCTTGAAGCACATTATTAATAAGGGTGGCCATGGCTTTTTTAGTGAATGGAGGTAGCGATAAGGCTTAACATTTATGGGGGCAGTGTTTGTCGGAAGAACGATGTGGTGATCATGTGGTCTAGTAGGGGTTTGGTTTTGAGGTTTCTGGAAAATAGATGAATATGATATGATAATGTTTCTAATTTCTTTAGGTAAGGATGTAGAGAGAGAGTCTAGTATTTTTTGGGATTGTGTATGGTATTTTCATGTGGATCTTGTGTATGCTATTTTGAAGCAATGGAGTTTGTGCGGAGTAGGTGACAAAGTTGATTTTAGGTTGAGGGAGTTAGAGAGGATTTTGGGCCATATGTAATAGTGATGTCTTTATTTTTATACGTGAATGATATTTTTCTGTATTGAAAAATCATCCATAAGAGGGCCAAGTGTCCTCAACCATTCTGTTCCTATGACCGCATATGCTCCCTCAATTGGAAGTAAATAGATAGGAATAAAAAATAGATGGTTTTGCAAGTTGATGGGAACTTAAAGGCATAATACATAACATTATAATTGAGATCCATTTCTAACCATAATAGAGAAATTGGGTTTGGGTTTGGGTTTGGGTTTGGTGGGGATTTTGAGATGTTAGGCTATACATGGTTGAAGTATGTTGTGAGTGGTACATGTATCAATGAGAACAATTACTGATAGACCATCAAAAAAACCTTTGAACTTTAATGTTTTTGGGGAAAATTGACCATTAATAGTTTGTGGTGAATGTTGAAAATATGTTTCTTCATATTCTGACTTAACTTCTACAACATCATAAATTTCATGAGTGTCTCGAGTTTGCATATGGGAATCTTAATCTACCACGAGTAAGATGAATTTTCCTACTGCACATTTGTGGTCTGGGATAAATTTCTCATCACAATTAAAGTATAAGCCTCAAGCTATGCGTTCCTCGCTCCGGGCTGGAGTAATACGTTGTATAGGTAAACGACTTGGGTCTGTGTTAGGGTTAGGTGTGGTTAGAGGTTTAGGTAGTGATGTAGTATTTGGGCTAGTGTATATTGGTTTTGGGTAATGTAATTGGGCATTTGGGGGATTATGGTTTGGATTTGGGGGGTATGTTAAATATAGGTTTTGCATATTTTAGCTTGGCCTCAATGAGTTGGGCCAAGTCCACAACTTTTGAAATAGAGTGAGAGCGTTAGATAGCTAATTCATTTTGGATTTCAAGGACTAAACTTAATATGAAGAAATTACATATTGCATTTGGTGGTAAGTCGAGTACTCTATTTCCCAATTTTTTTAAAATTGGTTTTGTATTCTGAAATTGAACCATGATGTATTAGTTTAAATAGTTAGGCTTGGTTATTTTCATAGGTTGAGGGGAAAAAATATAGTTCAAGAGACCTATACAATATTTACCAATAGTTTAATTGTTGGTTTTGAAACATTCACTTAGACCATCCTAAGGCTTTCCCTTTCATATAGAAAGCAACCATGGGAACTCTATTTTCAAAAGGAATGTTAAAAGCAAAAAATTGTTCAACTTGAAATATCACTATAGAGCATTAGTACCATCGAAAGTTCCTAATTCAATTTGGGAGTTCTAAACGATGGTTGATGGGTATTGGTATTCTGCAGAAAAGAGGGAAATGAGTACTTTTGTTGAGTGTAAGGTGGTCAAAATCGGGTGGTTTGGACAACTCTAAAGGTTGAGTGACAAGAGTGTAAAATGGGTTGTGATTGGAAAAAATGGGAGGTGTAGTGGTGGTGTTGGTGTGGGTATTTGAGCAATGGTTATGTTTCCCTTTGTGTTGGTAAGGGAAGTGGATAGGAGTATATGCATAAGTTGAAAGTAGGTGATGATTGCAACATTTTCGAAACTAGTGGGGGTTAAGGGTTAGGATGATATACCCGCAAAAACTTTGTTTTATGAGGTGGAAGTTGTCATGACATCAAACTGCTAAGTCATGAGAAAAGTGGGTGATGCAGAGTTGGCTTTCATGCGGTCATTGATACTACTATCCAAGTGATCCATATGTAAGGAAATGTTCTGATTGTTATTTTCGAGCTGACCTAATTGCATATAAAAAATTGAATGGTTGTTAACTTCCATGGTTGTTTCAAGGTTGTGGTTGTGGGTGATGAGTTCATTAGAACACTGATTTGTGACTTGAAGAGAATCATCAAGGTCTTTTAGGATAGGGTTAACTATATTGGAAACCATTGAGGAAGAATATGAAAGCACCAAGAATAGGTGAATTTTACGGTTACTACCCAAGCTATGATTTCACCATTAAACTTGAAAGGAGGATATAAAATAAAAGATAAATAAAATAACAATTCTTACTTTACATATAATATAATATAATATAATATAATATAATATAATATAATATAATATAATATAATAGTGTCTTCTATTACACTTTAAATGTTATGTCAAATTTAATGGATCTAAACTAATGGCCAAGGCCCACATGAAGGATTTGAAAACAATTGCAAAAATTACAAAAATTATAAAATATAATTAATATTTGAGAACACAATCATTCATCCAGGTTGGTTTTCTCATAAGTCTTTGGGTCTAACAATCTTGCTATCATAATCTCTTTTATATGTAGCTTGAATAATTCTTTTTATTCTAAATAGATTAAACAAAAATCATGCAAATTAGGTGAAGAATTATCAGTTTAAATTGGCATTTGGGTATGTCAAATATTTCAGCATTTTTACCATTTCAATTGTAATGTATGTAGGACAAATATATATATAATTTTCACATTCACTAATATGTTATTTTTTGTGATATGAAATCGATTGATGTCAGTCAATGTGACTTGCCCTCACAAGCATCCAAAACCTAAACATATTTCAAGGTTTTCATCTGCCAGCTAAAACTCACTCTTTCACATGTTGCTTCATTTCCTCAATTTCTCCTATTATACCATTTCATATAATTATTATATATTTTGTCCATTACTTCTTTACACAACTCATCCCACATGGTATACTGCAAAACCTCACAAGCACTATATAAACCCCTGTCCTTCACAACTATAGCTCACACTCACACTCTCCTCTTAAGCCCTAGTAGCTAATTAACTAGTATTTGCAACAAAACACTAGCTATATTACTACAAAGAGTTTACCTAAAATGGCTTCCAAAACTTGTTCCTCCCTTGCAATTTTCCTCACAATCAACATTCTCTTCTTTACACTTGTTTCATCTTGTGGAACTTGCGGCTCCGGCCCATACCCAAACCCAAACCCTAAGCCAAAGCATACTCCAAGCCCAAACCCCTCAGGTGGCTCGAGTCATTCTGGTGGCTCGAGTCCGGGAGGCTCTAGTCCTTCAGGAGGTTCATATCCCTCAGGTCCTTCCGGCCCTTCAGGCGGGGGTAGCACCGTCTCGTGCCCGCGTGATGCACTCAAACTCGGCGTATGTGCCAATGTCCTAAATGGTTTGCTGAATCTAACTTTGGGCCAGCCACCAGTGACACCATGTTGCTCCCTTCTAAATGGCCTTGTTGATCTTGAGGCTGCAGTGTGTCTTTGCACTGCCCTTAGAGCTAACATTTTGGGGATAAATCTCAACCTTCCTATCTCACTTAGCTTACTTCTCAATGTTTGTTCAAAAGAAGCACCACGTGATTTCCAATGCTACTAATTAGTTCTTCATCATCATCACCATCAAGATCATATCTACAAAGTATCTACTTTATTTGCTTATTCGTTTTAAAGTTTCGTTGTTTATTCTAAATTATCCATTTGATCTCTCAGTTTGAGAGATTTGTTCATTGCATGGAGGATTAACCTCTCGTTATATCATTCATTGGATTCAGTTTTTGTTTTTATATCCGTCCAGATTGTTATGATGAATATATAATTCCCGATGCAATTTGCTAGGGAAATATTTAAGATGATTATTAATAGTGTTAATTTTTTCCGTTGAGAAATATTTTACTATTATTATTGTAGTATACTCCAATGATCTAGAAAAATATGGTATAATAATACTCCTATTAAAGCAAACAGACATGTAAACACTGCAATGAGTCCCGTGACTAATACTATTATTAGGCAATTAAGCATTATTGTTACAGTTTTAAGACCCTGGAAAAAGATATACTCCTAGAAGTGCCAAACTAAAATTTGAATTGCTGATAGAAAAAAATAATGGAATAAAAAACATTTAATATTATTTATTAATTGTGATAACAAAATGTCAAATTTGACATAATTGCATGCTAAAGCATTAAGCAAACTCTTGGTATGTCCTTCCCTTTGACTAGCCCCTTGTACATGAATGGTATCCTCAAAGGAAGGTCAATTTCAAAACCAGGGGCCAATCTCAAAAAGAGAACCAAACGGTGTAGAAATCTGGACAAATATAACTCCAAGATCAAAAAGTTTTTTGTTTGTTTTACTAAAGGTTAAAAAATCATGGAAAGAAAGAAAATCCGTCTGTTTCGATGTCATTCCCACAGGCACGAAGGTCGAAAACCCTATTCAAACAAAAGTAAATAAAAAGAAAAAGAAAGAAAAACTCACACTTAAAACATTTTAGACAAACCATCTCACCTAGCTTTTTTTTCTTTAAAATAGAGAGGGATTCGTTAATCAAGTTCAATATTAGGGGGGTTTCTTATTTGGTTTGTGTAACATGTGATATTTTTTTAATAGCAAAGGAGAATAAATAAATAATTAAATTATATATTTATTTAACCATGACAAAAAATTAAATATTTAATTTAATAAAATTTTAACATTGATAAATATTTATGAGGTTCTTTTTTATTGCAGCCGACTATATATATAACTAGTACATCAAATCAAGCAAGGGAGTTAGGAAAAGGATTTTGCTAGAGCTTCACAACTAGCTCTTGATTGAAATCATGAGATGTGAGTAGAATCACATTGTATGTTTGAGTCGAACCATAGATCCTTCTCTGGTCATTGTCAGCATTGAATTGAATCATGACCATACCCTGACTCGAATCATGAATTTTATGAGTCAAATCATGCATTGTACTTGATTCAAATCACAAGACGGGTCTCTCTTTTATATGTCGATATTGTTTCTACTTACTTTGCTAACTTGACTCAAATCACCAAATTCTCTAGACTCAAATCAACGTTAATTTTTTACTTTTTATTGTGCTTCATCTCTAATACATATAAATCTTTTTCATGTCTCAACCTTTCATAATGTTCGAAAATACATTCTTTCATTGATGATTTGAAAACACGCATATCACTTGTTCTTACATTTTCATAAAGTTTTGAATCTTTCTTGAACAACTTGTAATCGATTTATTTCATCTTCTATCTCATTCTTTTTCCATTGTTTCATAGATCTGAATCATATCTTTACAGATTCGTGATTGATTGAGGAGATTCAGTTTAGATTTAACATTTTGTAAATATATTTGTTTTAAGATTCAAAGGCTTGCAAGAGTTTGTGGTGTTGTGACTGGTTGTGACAATTCCAATGGAAATGAACAATGTTCTTTTCTCTAGGGTGACCTTGGCAACATTGTTTGGAAGTCTACATACAGGGTAGGAGTTCTTTTGATCTTCGAACAGACCAATGCTAAAGATACCAACGGAATTGTGTGGAAATTTTTGTAGACAAAGAATTAAGAGCAGATTGTTCGGGCTGGAAGATTCAAGAAGAGGTCTCGAGTAAATATTTCGCATAAAGTACAACTCTTGGAATTGTGTATAAGTCAAGATCCATAATAAGAGAAATTTTATATTCAACTTTTATTCATGGATTAGTGATTGTACGAACTCTTGTAATATTGTTGCAAATCATAGTGGAAGATCAACAAACTTTCAATGGGCAACCATTGGAGAATGGATTAAGCATAAAGAGAGGACGGACGTTCAAAACCACTATAGATCCTAGTGTACTCTCTCTCTCTCTCTCTCTCTCTCTCTCTCTATATATATATATATATATATATATATATATATATATATATATATATATATATATATATATATATATATATATATATATATATATATATATATGTCTCTCATTTAATTTCAGAGTTAATCACATGATTATATTACTGTTATTGCTTTCTAGAATTGCATGATGATATGTTTATCTGTTGGTAGAGATTTGTTACATAAGTTGTAGGTTTGGTTAAAATTGACAATTCAACCTTGTCTTAGTATGGATTAATTCTGAAGAGTGTGATAGTAAAATATTGTGCGTAATTGAAAATCATTTGATAACACATCTTGTGAAATTGAAAGATATTACAATTATGTTAGTTTGTAATTTTGTGAAATTTAGTAGTTTAATTGGATAGATTGTAACCTCATTGAGTACATTTGTGAATCTCTCAAATATAAGTATAATCTCTTTTACATAAATTTTCTTCCGCCTTGCAAATAAAATCTATTTTGGAAAATTTGTTAAAAAATGTTTTTAAACAAATTTGAATTTGGTTTTAAACTTGGGAGGTCTATTCACCCCCTAGATTGTTTATATTCCAAATTCTAATATAACAATTGGCCTCAAAGTTGGTCTTTTGATCAGATCTAAGCGACTCAAAAGTTTGAGAATATAGGCGACGACGATCTGAAGGAAGCGTACAATGGAGCACCAATTTTTAATAGCGAGAGTTATGCTTATTGGAAGGATAACATGTATGTTCACATACTGTCAGTTGACAAGAATCTATGGGTAGCAATCACCGAACGACCTTTTATCCCTAAAATCGAAGTCGAGGATTCGGTTAAAAACCCAAAAGATTGGATGAATGATGAAACCAAAAAGGCTTCATATGACTTAAAGGCGAGGAATATACTTATATTCACTTTAAGCGCTAAAGTATATTACTCTATCTCACATCATAAGAGTGGACAAACTATGTGGAACACTCTTCAAACCCTTTACGAAGGTACTGAAGACGTTAAATATTCTAAAATTAATATGTTAATAGAGGAGTACAAACTTTTTCGTATGGAACCCTAAGAATCTGTGGAATCCATGCAAACTTGTTTTCTCTATTTAATCAACAAGCTAGAAATTTTGGGAAATTCTATTTTTAGTTAATATTGTGATAAAAAATTCTGAGATCTATGTGTCGGGAGTGGCAACCAAAGGTTACCACCATAAAAGTGTCAAATGATCTTAGTTATTTGGACATCACAAAATTGTTTGGAAATCTTACCAAACATGAGAATGAAATGAAACGGCTCACGGAAAGCAAAGTAAAATTAAAGAAGAAATAAAAGGTACAAGAATAGAATTGGGATCTATCTTTGAAAGCTTCATCATCAAGGACAAATAAAAATAAGGACGAAGAAGATAGTTATGACGTAGACTCTTCAAAAGAAGAAGAGATGGTTTTATTCGTCAAATGCTACAATCAATATACGAGGAAACATAGGCTTAAGCATTTCGACAACAATCTGATTAACTTCAAAATGTCTCATCCACACAAGAAGGGACATAAGAGAAAAAAAGAAGATGTCACATTCTTCGAATGCGAAATTTGGGTCACTATAGAACCACATGTTTGAGTCATAACAAACATCATAAGAAAAATAATAAGGAATTCTACAAGACGAAAGGAAAACATGCCAAAGGCCGCAAAACCTGCATTGCTTGGGAAGAAGAAGATTAGAGCTTGTCTTTATCTTCCAGTGCAAGTTTTGATGATTAATATGCAAACCTATGTTTAATGGCACATAACAAAAGCGAAGACTCCGAGGTATATACTTTTGATCATGAAGTTAAACCATCTTATAAGAAATTGTCGAAGCTTTTAGTGAAATGCATGTCGGTGCTCTAGATGCTTTTAAGAAAATCTCTCTCCAAAGAAAACTTATTTCAAAAATTGAAAAGGAGATAAATAATATTAATAGTGCTTTATATTTCTTAAAGAAAGAGCATTCATCTCTCGTAGATAAGAGTTTTATTACTTCTAATACTTTAGTTGAAAATATAGTAAAGATATATTCCGCTACTTGTCCAATTTCAAAACTTGAAAATGAAAATATCAAAGGACAATTGACACAATCTATTTATCTATCTACTACCGGTTTTATATCCTCAAGTGAAAGATGGAGTAGTTTTGAGAAAAACCTTCGACTTGCTAGAAAAAATAGAAATATTACTTCATCTAAAGTTATATGTCATTATTATGGTGATAAGGGCCACATTAAGCCTCATTTCCATGTTAGGAATGTCAAAGTTCTTAATGGTACCATTGCTTAGATACCTAAGTGTTCTTTAACTAACCCTCAAGGACCCAACTAAAATTTGGTACCTAGTTCTATCTATTGATATTTCCGCAGGAGTGTCTAGGAATCTTAGTGGATTCTCAAAACAAGTGAAGAAAGATGTATATAATCATATTTTTGATCTTATTGTATTTGTTTTGCTGTATCAATTTCATTATTTGCTAACTTTACTTATGTTGTAAGTTTAGTCCTAGATCATCGTAATTGGTATGATTGTTCCTTTTTTTCTCTATTTTGTGTGGTTGCACTTAATTTATCTCATTTGCTCTTAATTGTTTTTCTTGCATTGTGGTCATTCAGCTATTTTTCATATGCATCAAAATTATTTTTCACCTGCATCAAAATTATTTTCCATCTGCATCAAATTAGTGCTTTCATTACATTAAAGTATTTTCTCATTAAATGATTTTTAGCATTAATTTTTTTCTTGAAGTTGCATATTATTAATTCAAATTTATATCAATGATATTTTATTCGGCACCACTGATGAATCTCCTTGCAAGATGTTTGTTAGTAGCATGTAAGGTGGATTTGAGATGTCTTTAATGGGAGAGCTGACCTACTTCCTAGGATTTCAAATCAAGCAAGCATGGTACTTTCATAAGCCAAACAAAGTATTTCTTGGAGATTCTCAAGCAGTTTTAGATGTAAAATTCGAAAAGCATTTCAACCCCCATGACATTAAATTTGCTGATAGCTAAAGATGAGAGTGAAGTAGAGATTGACATTACCAAATATTGAGGTATAATAGGATCCTTACTCTATTTAACTACGAGCAGGACATATATTATGTTTAGTGTGTATATGTATGCTAGATTTTAGGAGTATCCTAGGGAATCCCAATTTAAGTCCGTAAAAAGAATTTTGAGGTATCTTAACGGAACCTCACATCACAGTGTTTGGTTTCCTAAAGGAAGCGAATGTAACTTAGTAGGTTTTTCTGATTCTGATTTTGCTGGTTGAAAGTCAGATAGGAAAATCACTAGTGGAACTTGTCATATATTTAGGAAGTATTTAGTTTCTTGGCACAGTAAGAAGTAGCACAATATTACTCTTTATACTGACTATGCTAAATATGTAGTCGTTGGTAATTGTTGTGCACAAATCTTATGGCTAAAGCAACAATTATTGGATTACCATGTAAAACTTGGATGAGTCCCAATCAAATGCAAAAACACTTGCACAATAAGCCTAACTAAGAATCATGTGCTTCATCCACATACTAAACATATATAGATTAGGAATCATTTCCTTTGGGATCATGTTGAAAATGGGATACTATTTTTGAATATGTGGATACAAAAAATCAGCTTGCTGATATCTTTACAAAATCATTATCCTTCGAATCTTTTCATAAGATACGTAGGGAATTGGGAATCCTAAATTCTCCGTGCTTTAAATAAATTTGGTTTCCTATTTCTATTTAATTTACTATTTGTTTTTGTTGTACATTAACACTATCTTGTAGCAATTTATTCTAACCAAATCTATTGGTATGTTTATTTAACTCTCTAATTCTCTTATATCATTGTATGAATTTTATTCTTATAGGTTTATTTGCTTACTTCTTACATTTCTTATTTCATCGATTCATTCATTAGTTGTTGTTTTGATTGTTCACATGTTGCATTTAATATCTTTTATAATATATTCTATTAATTATGTGAATTTGATCATTATTATTTTGATTCATACATTATTTAAACCTTCCATTCATATTTTTTTTATCACGGATTGTGTTTGGTTGTGTAGTTGCATGTCTAATTGCTGTTTTGTTGCATTTAGCATGTCTATCTTTGTATTTTATATATGATCTTTGATGTTGTATATTCTTCTTATCTATTTGTATCTCATGAGTTTCTTTGGAATATTGTTTGTATTTCTGGTTTTGTTTGCATTTAGGCTCATTGACATCTATCTCTTTTTGATATTGTCAAAGGGGGAGAAGTTGTAAGGTGAGTCTAGATTTGTTTTATGTTGTTGTGTATCATGCAATGTTTCAGGGGGATCGTAAGAAATTAAAGGAAAACATTGATCGTATTTTTCTTTTGCTTGAAGTCGACTCAATTCCAAGTGAAAGCTTCCCAAGCATAAAAAGGGGGGAGTCTGAAGTTCCATGTCTCTGATACATTAAGGGGGAGAACTCCATATGGTTTTGGTGCTTGTCTCTTAAGCTTTACTTTGAATTTAGTTTCATATTTGGGTCTCCTATTCAATTGCTCATCTTTTAGCATGCATAATTCAAAGTGTGTGTGATTGAGTATGAACATTAGGTTAGTTAGTCTAGTTTTGTTGAACAAGAACCATAATTGAGATTGATTCAAGTCATGTCAAAGGTAGGATCTCAACATAATTGAAAATTTGGATTTTTGATATGTGAGTCGAATCACACATATCCATGAGTCGAATCAAATAAGGCAGTGATGAACATGATTTTGCTAAAGCTTGTAAGTCGAATCACAACTAGCTCATAATTTGAATCATGCAATTGTGAGTCGAAGAACATTGTATGCTTGAGAATCACAAATCCTTCTCTAGCCATTGCCCTCTTTGAATCGAATCATGACCATGATCTGACTCAAATCAAGAACCTTGTGAGTCGAATAATGCATTGTACTTAATTTGAATCATAAAAAATGGGTCTCTCATTTATATGTAGATATGGTTTATCATTACTTTGCTAACTTAACTCAAATCACCAAATCCTCTTGACTCGAATCAGACATTAATTTTTCACTTCTTTTTGTGCTTCATCTCTAACACATATAAATATTTTTCATCTCTTAACGTTTCATAATGTTAGAAAACACATTGTTTCATTGATGATTTGAAAACACACAAATCACTTGTTCTTACATTTTCAAAGAGTTTTGAATCTTTCTTGAACAACTTGCAATCGGTTTCTTTCACCTTATATCTCATTTTTCCCATTATTTCATGGATATGAATCTTATATTGAGAGATTATTGATTAATTGAGGAGATTCATTTTGGATTAATGTTTCTTTGAATATTTGTTTTAAGATTTCAGAGTCTTCCAAGAGTCTGTGGTATTATGAATGGTTGTGAAAATTCCCGTGGAAAAAAAGAAGGTTCTTCTCTCCAGGTTGACCTTGGTAGAAATGTGTGGAAGTCTACAAACAAGGTATGGGTTCTTTTTAACTTCATACATAACAATACTTAATCTACCAGCATAATTGTGTGGAAATTGCCTCACATGGAAACTTAGGAACAAGATGTCAAGGCTGGAAGATTCAAGAAGCAATCTCGAGTAAATATTTCGCATAGAGTTCAGTTCTTGGAGTTGTGTACAAGTCAAGATCTAAAATAAGATAAATTTTATATTCACATTTATTTGTGGATTAGTTATTGTATGAACTCTTGTAATATTGTTGCAAATCATAGTGCAAAACCAACGGATTTTCAATGGAAAACCATTGGAGAGTGGACTAAGTAGAAAACATGGAAGAACGTGCCAAACCATTATAAATCGGGTGTAATCTCTCTTTTCTCTCTCTCTCTCTCTCAGTCATTTAATTTTGTAGTTGATTGCATGATTAGGTTATAGTTATTGCTTTCTAAAATTGCATGTTGATAGGTTTATCTGTTGTTAGGGATTTGTTACATAAGTTGTAGTTTTTGTTAGTGATCGGGAAAATAGCAAGTGTACTATTTTTCCTTCTATAATGTCGATCTCAAGGACTGCACGTTAGTATTGAGTTTAAATTATCATTCAATTAAACAAAAAATATTAATTTGGGATTTTGAGAGTAAAAAGAAAATAATAAAGAAATATAAAAATAAGAGTTTATAGAGAAAAAGGAACAATGCCAAGGAAGGGGTATGATTTATCCATGTAATAACTCTGAGTTACTATTGCATCAACAAATATCAATTACTACCAGTTCTCAAGGGTATTTTCTCCCAAGTCCTTGGTGAGAAAACCTTTAATCAATCTACCCTCATTCCTATGTCCATAGCCAATGAGGGTGAAGTTAAGCTGTATAATATCAAGAATGCTCTGGTTCATACAGGGTATCCCTAGTCCTAGGTGATATCTACTGCAGAGTAACCTGATGAAAATCTTATCACTGACGGTCCAGCCTAAGTGATAACCATAGACCAATCTCGATTGGTCCGAAAAAGAAAGCAATAAACACATCAAAAGGTTCCCGTAAATAAAATATTATAAATGCAAATGTAAACTCAAAAGGTTACTCATATTGTTTAAAACCAATTCAAGATAAAAATTACACATTACAAGTAATTGGATGACTTTGATCTTCAATCGCTCCCGCTCATGAATCTCTTCAGCTCTCCAAATGCCTTGATCTCTGTAATACTTGATTGCTTCACAATACTGTGGTTTGCTGTATTCCAAGATGATTTTTCCTTTGGAAGAAGACCTCTTTTTATAGTGAAAGTTCTCAGCAGCAGTTGGACAAGTCCAAAGATGTCTCCTCAAAGCCCGAAGAATGAAAAGCCCGGAAAAATTGGAAATATTTGGCTTGGGCTGACACGGCCCGTGTCAGCCTACTGGCTCTCCTGACACGCCCATGGCATGCCCAACACGGGGTGAAGTTTTGTCTGACACGACCCGTGTCAGCTGACACGGGTGGCCGTGTCAGGCTACTGTTTTCTTCTTCTGTTTTCCTTTCCCTGACGCGGCCCGTGTCAGGTGACACGGCCCATGTCAGGTGACACGGTGGCCGTGCCAGGCCTCCTGTACTGGGATTTTCTACTCTTTTTCGTACTAGGCTATCGCACTGTCGTGTTCTGAGTTCTCCGGTTCTTCTACCTGGATCTGTCTGACAAAAACATAGCTATCCCTCGCATAAAATCAAGATAAACAAAGTAAAACAGAATAAAGATTAAAAATGCGTAAATAACATAACGGAAGTAAAACTACTCGAATTGTACCTTAAAGGCTTGCCCAGTGTATCAAATGTCTCTGTTTTGCGTCGGATCAGTAATGAAAACTTACTATAAATGGTGACTGATCACAACCCCAAACTTAGCTCATTGCTTGTCCCAAGTAATGTTTCACTATCACTCCCCAGAATTCTTTATGCTTTCCACCACTGCTGAGATCATTCGCAAACATCTTCCCTTTTCCTTCCACAAGTCCTACCCATCCTCGTAAGTCATCATTCACACTTCCACTTGAAAGCACTGTTTCACCAGTCAGCTTATTTCACATTCTCACCAATTCTCTCGGGGTTAACTGTTTACACTCATAATTCAAAGTATGCAATATCACTCACAAGTTTGAATAGTCTCTCTTTTCTCATCACCTACACATAACACACACACTTTTGAGGTCTTTAGGGTTGTATCTTGGCTTAGGTTAGGGTATGGATTCAAAAAGGGAAACAAGGGGCTTTTGGCTCAGAGTCGATGTTATATCCTGTGTTGTTTCTTTTATTTTCTCAGTTTTCTTTTCTTGTTTCTTGAATTTTTTTACCGACTACCCTTTTCCGTGCTTCTTTCTTTTGAACATTGAGTATTTGATTTTTATTTTTCTTTCTTTTTCTCGATTCATCACTTTTTCTTTTTCTGTTGTTTTTGCACTTTCTAGGGCTTTGAGAGCTTTTGGGGTTTTTACCCCAAACTTAGCTTTTCAACACAATTGGAATATATTCTCATGACTCTGAGCAGGGTGAGGAAGTGTTTTTGGCCAATGGTTACATTCATGGTGTTTTTAAACAAAAAATGGATATAGGCTCAAATGGGGTTACGAAGGATATAATAATGCGGGATGGCTAGAAAGGCTCGGGGTTAATTACAAACAACGTGCCCCAGTGTGTGTATTATGCAGTGACAATCCCAGAGAGTCTATGCAAATTTAGAGTGATAAAGACAAACCTGAATGACGCTCATGATGATTAATGTGTTTGGCCTTTTCTGACTCACTTGGTTTGGTTCAGCTTTGACAGGATCCACAATGCTCCATCATTTGGTGCAATTGCTTTCTTACTTCGGAGTGTGCAGGATACTTGTGTCGGTTAAGCTGTATACGTTGCGCCCGATCTTTACTTTCAGCAGTGTCACTTTCTAGGGAGATCCTTCACAACAAGCCATGGTGAGTGGTGTGATCTTTCATCCACTCTCATTTGTGATCATTGCTTTTCCAACCTGTCAACACAGACTTGACACACACACTTGCAGCATAATGTACATTCAACAGAAAAATTCAATACAAAATTTAAAAAGTAAAAATAACACAAACAAATTACAATAAAAGACATAAAATCTCCCCCACACTTGAACTCAATATTGTCCATAATGTTTGTGACCAAATGCGGAGGAGGGAACTTACAGGGTCATACTGAGGAGGTGGTTGCATAAAATGCAACATCAACTGCCGCATCATGCTGCTCATCTCATCCGACATCGCCCCCCGACGGGCTTGCTCGATGCCTTGCCTTTGCTGTTCAGTCCTCAAGTCACCTATTTCAGTCTGTATCCAGCCCCATTGGTCAGTTGACCAAGATGAGAAACCCGCCGCCTGCTGGGTGGGTTCCTGATGTTGTGGAACAAACTGCTCAGGAGGTGCTTGAGGATATTCTTCTTCTTGTCCTTCTTCCTGGTCATCTACAAATTGGTCACCTGCATAAAAATGGTCAGTGTCGTGGCCCTCATCCGCATCGGGATCGGCGCTCACATACAAGCAATTCGTACAATCAGTGATAGCTACTCTGTCCGGATCCGGCAGAGCGATGATAAACCGTTTATGAATGAGGATAGAATAATAGGTAGGGGCAACTGCAATCATACCTTAGGCAATCAGAGCAGACATGTCAATTTTAGTATTACCTGCAATTGGCGTGTCCTCTAGTAAAACAGCCTGATACCCGAAATGCAATGCAATTTGGGTGATCATACCTCCCACGAAAATGCCTCTGGAGTTTGCTCGGCCAACTCTCCCCAGGTAATCTGCTGCAAAGGCAGCTACATTGATGGTCTTGTTTTGAGCCATCGAGTACATGAAAAATAGCTCTCTCTGAGTAGCTACTCTAGTGTTGTTGCCTCTACCAAACAATGTATAGGCTAAACCTTTTTGGGCGTACCTGAAACAGGGATTCTGGATGCCCGATGCTTTTGCACCTTTGGAGGAGTAATCCATCCTCCAAGTTATGGCGATCCAGAAATCCTTAGGAGAAAACCCGTCTGGGACCGCTCCGGGTCCATTCAACGGGAGTCAGAGTATTGCAACTAACTCCTCAACAGACAATTCATGGTAATTGTTAAACAACCGGAAGCGTAGAGTACCGAAATAATACCTGGTTAGGTTAACCCACTGTTTTTCGAGCTGAAACTCCAAGGTGCTGAGGAACTCGAGAGTAATGCGCTCGTAGGTCGGCGCCTCCAAACTCATAAACTCGAGCATGTCCAAAACATGGAACATTCGGTCTACCTCAATTTTCAGCCCTAGATTGGTCAGAGTCTTCTCACACATATACCGGGTCTGCGTGAGCTTGCGTTTCCGGTGAATTTGGTAACGTCGCTCTTGCTCCGTGTTGTCAAACACAATATTGTGCGGATTAGGATTCCGGCTTGGACGCTTCCGGGACTTTGCCATCTCTGCCCGTTGTTGCTTTCCGGTAAGGATTCTGTTTGAGGACATTTTGGACCTGCAAAAATAGTAAAATTCCGAACTTTCGAGTTAGAGAAATCTAAAACCGTGGTTGCGACCGGGACAGCGAGGTGAGAAATATTTGTGAAGGGTGTTTGGGCTATAGGTGAGTGGAACTTGGTTTCATGTATGGTTTAGTGTGGTGAGGTGAGTGAATTTTAATGGAGTTTGTGAGAGAGAGGGGGAAGAAGATGAAAAAGTATGAGAGGGAATGATGATAAAATCTGATAATGATGAGTGTTAAGGGAAAAAAGAGTGGTTTAAGTGGGTGGGCCCCACGAAAATTTCAAATTTAAAAAAAAATCAAAAAATTCGCACGCCTGACACGGCCATGTCAGCTGACACGGGTGGCCGTGTCAGGCTACTGTTTTTACCCTTTTTCAACTTCTGTTACAATGGTCCTGACACGGCCAGCCGTGTCAGGCCACTGGTTTTCATCATCAAAATCATTTTTCTTACGGTGCTCCTGACACGGGGGGCCGTGTCAGGCCACTGTTTTTTTCAAACATCCTTTCCAAATTTCCTCTTCTGACACGGCCCGTGTCAGGCTGTCCTTTTGGCCGTTTTTTGGTTTTCTTGTCAGGTCAACCGCTGGTTCCTCTGGCTCCTCCCTGTGGGACTCTGGTATACCTACATACACAAAAAATGCTTAGAAATAAAAAGCGTGGGTTGCCTCCCACGAAGCGCTTCGTTTAACGTCGCATGGCTCGACGGTTCTTCGTCTACTTAGGTGGGACGAACTTTTTCTATAGGACCATTCTCCTGGTCTTGTATGTAAGGTTTCACTCTCTGCCCATTGACCTTGAACGTGTCTTCGTTCGCTGGATTTCTTAGTTCAACGGCTCCATGGGAAAATACCTTTTGTATCTCAAAGGGTCCCGACCATCGGGACCTCAGTTCCCTGGGAAGAGTTTCAACCTTGAGTTGAATAATAACACCAGTTGTCATTCCTAAAGGTCTTTCTTCTGAATACGCTTGTCATGCCTGGTTTTGGTTTGTTCTTTGTAGATCTTGGCATTCTCATACGCTCGATTCCTAAACTCTTCTAGCTCTTGTAATTGGAGGATCCTAGACTTTCCCGCTTTGGCTAGATCATAGTTAAGGAATTTGGTGGCCCAGAATGCCCTATGCTCCAGTTCTAGTGGCAGGTGACAAGCTTTTCCATAGACTAACTGATAAGGGGACATACCTATTGGTGTTTTGAACGCTGTTCGGTATGCCCAGAGTGCGTCATCGAGTTTGATTGACCAATCCTTTCTAGAGGCACTGACAGTTTTTTCTAGGATTTGCTTGATCTGCCGATTGGATACCTCAACCTGTCCACTGGTCTGAGGGTGGTATGGAGTGGCTATTCTATGCTTTACATTGTATTTCCGTAGTAGGTTTTCCATCAATTTGTTTAGGAAGTGGGTACCTTCGTCACTAATAAGTGCTCTTGGTACCCCAAACCGTGCGAAGATACAATTCTTGAGGAAGTTGATCACCACCTTTGCATCATTCGTGGATAGTGAAACTGCTTCCACCCATTTGGACACATAGTCCACGGCCACTAGAATTTACTACTTTCCGAAGGACGGTGGGAAGGATCCCATAAAATCTATCCCCCATACATCGAACAGTTCGACCTCTAACATGGCATTCTGAGGCATCTGATTTCTTTTAGATATGTTTCATGTTCTTTGACATCGGTCGCACTTTTTTACCACTACTTGGGCATCTTTGAATAGTGTGGGCCAGTACAATCCAGATTGGAGGACTTTGGTTGCGGTTCTGTCTCCGCTGAAATGTCCTCCATATTCGGAGTTATGACATGCTTTTAAAATGTCCCTCTGCTCTTCCTCTGGAACACATCTCCTGACTAGACCATCTAATCCCTTTTTGTAGAGGAACGGGTCGTCCCAATCATAGAACCTGCAATCATGCAAAAACTTTTTTTGTCTGTTAGAGTCAAAGTCATCAGGTATCAGTCCACCTACCACAAAGTTCGCGTAATCGGCGAACCAAGGGATATGCGTAATGGCTAGAATGCGTTCGTCCGTGAACTCATCTCTGATGGGGTGTGATTCTTCAGTTTCTTGAATCGGAGTCATCCGAGACAAGTGATCAGCAACAGTGTTTTCACTACCCTTTTTATCTCTGATTTCCAAATCGAATTCCTGTAAGAGGAGGATCCATCGCAAAAACCCTGACTTGGATTCCTGTTTTGCAAAAAGATATTTCAAAGCAGCATGGTCAGTATAAACAATTACCTTTGATCCCAGCAGATATGATCTGAATTTGTCAAAGGCGTATACCACCTCCAGGAGTTCTTTTTCTGTGGTAGCATAGTTCATTTGAGCAGGGTTGAGTACATGGCTTGCATAGTAGATCACATGCAAGAGCTTCTCCTTGCGTTACCCTAGTACCTCCCTCACTGCGTTATCACTTGCATCACACATTATTTCAAAAGGAAGAGACCAATCTGGGGCAATAACTATGGGTGCTGACACCAGCTCCTTCTTCAAGGTCTCGAAGGCTTTCCTGCATTCTTTGTCAAATAAGAACGGGGTATCTTTTACCAGCAGACTAGTCAAGGGTTTGGCAATCTTGGAGAAATCTTTTATGAACCTGCGGAAGAAACCCGCATGTCCTAAAAAGCTTCGGATGCCTTTTTCATTTACTGGTGGTGGTAAGTTTGCTATTACCTCCACTTTTGCTATATCCACTTTGATACCCTTAGGTGGAGATCTTGTGTCCCAATACGATTCCTTCCCGGACCATGAAGTGACATTTTTCCCAATTCAGGATCAAATTTGTTTGCTGGCATCTTTCTAAAACAAGTGACAGGTTAGTCAAGCAGTTATCAAATGAAGAACCGAACACCGAGAAGTCATCCATAAATACTTCCATATGCTTTTCGAGCATGTCAGCAAAAATAGAAGTCGTACACCTTTGAAATGTGGTCGGTGCGTTGCACAAGCCAAATGACATTCTTCTATAAGCAAAAATACCATAGGGGCATGTGAATGCAGTCTTCTTTTGGTCTTCCGGGGCAATTGCAATCTGGTTGTACCCTGAATAACCGTCTAGGAAACAATAGTAATCGTGTCCTGCTAACCTTTCCAGCATTTGATCAATGAATGGTAACGGGAAGTGATCCTTCCTTGTTGCCAAGTTTAGCCTTCTGTAATCGATGCACACTCTCCAACCTGTAACAGTGCGGGTTGGAATCAACTCATTCTTTATTACCGTTGTGCTCCCTTTTTTGGGTACCACGTGGACTGGACTTACCCAAGAACTATCGGAGATAGCGTAGATTAGGCCCGCATCCAAGAGTTTTACAACCTCTTTGCGCACCACTTCTTTCATGGCTGGGTTAAGTCTTCGTTGCGGTTGCACTACCGATTTGCGGTCATCCTCCATTAAGATCTTGTGCATGCAAACAGTAGGGCTTATACCTTTTAAGTTTTCAATTGCCCATCCGATTTCACCCTTGTATTTTTTTAGCACTTGAATGAGTTCTGCCTCTTGGACGCTCTGTAGACTAGCATTAATGATGGCTGGACATTTTTCTTCAGTGTCTAGAAATACATACTTCAGATTTGTTGGCAACTGCTTTAGATTCACCCCTTTTTTGGGTTCTTCAGTGACATCGGATGGTGGTGGCCTTAGATCTTCCCAACGGTGTGGTCTAGATCTAATCCATTCAGGTTGTTTTTCCATAAGAGCAAGCACCTCCGATTCTTCTTCATCTTTATTACTTTCAAAAATGGACAAGCTTAAGACCCGGTTTAGAGGTGATCGGGGTCTATACTGGTCATTTTCTTGAGCAATTACTTGGTCGATTATCTCTATAGTGTTGCTTGTGCCGACATCGTCTTTGTATTGCATGGTATTCCTCACATCTATCTTTAACTCTTCATCATAGACCTTGAGGGTCATAGTTCCTTCCTCAATATCTATCATACACCGTCCTGTTTCCAAAAAAGGTCTTCCCAATATGAGAGGGATCTCTTCATCCTCCGGTATTTCTAAAATGACGAAGTCGACTAGAAAGACAAACTTGTCAATTTTTACAAGAACATCTTCCACAATACCTTAGGGTCGCCGAACTGAGCAATCCGAAAACTGAAGGGTTATTCGAGTGTCTTGAACAGAACCGATGCCTAATTTCTTATAGATGGATAGTGGCATCAAACTTACACTTGCTCCTAAGTCAATCAGAGCCTTCTTGAATTTTCGATCACCAATAGTGCAAGGAATAGTAACTGATCCCCTGTCTTTCTTTTTCACTGGTATTTTCATGCCTTGGAGAACGACACTGCATGTTTCAGTCAGGATGATCGGTTCAGTATCAGTGGAACGCTTCTTGGAAATTATATCTTTCATGAACTTGGCATATATTGGCATTTGTTCCAATGCTTCAGAAAAAGGGATATTGATTTCGAGTTTCTTGAACATTTCCAGAAATTTCTCGAAATTCTTCTCATGTTGATTCTTCTTCTTCTGTCGTGGAGGGTAAGGAAGTTTGATTATGGGTTTAGGAACCTTTTCCTTATCCTGGACAGGAGGTGGTATGGCTTCTTCATCTTGGACTTTTGTTTCCTTGATTTATAAATCCACCTCTATTAATCCATCTTTTTCTATATCATTTACCTAGGTTGAATTTCCACTTCGGGTTGTGACAGCGTTAACAGTGTTATGTTCCCGCGGGTTTGTCACCGTACCACTAGGTAGGGTTCCCGGGGTTTGAGAGTTTGCTGCCAACTGTTGTGCTATCTGTCCCATCTGAACTTCAAGATTTTTGATGGAGGTTGTGGTGTTTTTCTGATTAGTCCTTGTTTCTTCTTAAAACTGTATATTGTGGGCGGCTAACTTTTCAATGGCAATCTCCCATTCAGCCTTTTTAGGTACCTGTTGTTGTTGTTGTTGCTGTTGCTGATACTGAGTCTGATATTGCCCTGTACCTTGTTGCGGAGCATTCCCTCTCTGATCTTTCCAGGAGAAGTTTGGATGATTCTTCTAACCTTGATTGTAAGTATTAGAGTAGGGATTATTCTGCTTCAAGAATTTGATTTCTTCAATTTGTTGGGGCATCGCAAAGCAATAACTGTGTGATGAGGTCCATTACAGATCTCACAGGTACTCGCCTGAGCTGGCTGAACCTGTGCTATCTGTTGAGTACCTATATTCACAGCTTTCAACTTTTTGTCTACTTCGGCAGCAACAGTGTCTTCCAGACGGATTTTATTTGTCTCTAATTTAAGATCAATTACCCCGTCTGGATGACTGGTACACCTGTCGTATAGCTCTAGATGCTCATTAGCAGCTATTGCTTCAATAATCCTCTTGATACCGGTGACTGTTGAGAAATTTGTTGAGCCACCAGCTGCTGTATCAATCAACTGTTTTGTCTTTATTTTTAGCCCATTAACGAACATCTGCATTTGTTCTGTCTGATCCATATTATGAGTGGGACACGTAACTAAGACCCTTTTGAATCTTTTGTAGGTGTCTCCCAATGATTCACCATCCTTCTGTTTGAAATTCAGAATTTCATACCTTTTTCTCAGGAGTATTGATGCTGGAAAATACTCATTTAAGAATGCAGTTTCCATCTCCTCCCAGGAAGTGATACTATCGGCCGGGAGAGAATAGAACCATTCTTCCGCGTCTTCAGCTAAAGTGAACGGGAACATTCTTAATTTTTTTGCTTCATCAGTGTGACCATCAATTTTCAAGGTGGTGCTCATGGTCAGAAATCTCTGCAGGTGTTTGTTGGCATCTTCATTAACCTTTCCGGTGAAAGGTTTTCTTTCCAATTGATTGATAGTGCTAGGATGCAGTTGAAAATTTGTCACATTCACTGGTTGGTTAACTATTGTTAGTCGACCACCCGATGCGTTTGCACCTCCATAGTCACCTAGGAGTCTCTCCGGAGGTGGAGGAGGTGGAATTGGAGGAACTTCAGCCATTGGTTCCTTGACTTCTGGTTGATCCGAGGTACTTTCTTCTGTAGAATCCACTCTTTGTTCTCTGCGTTTTCTGTGAAGGGTTCTCTCGATCTCTGCGTCAAAAAGAATTTCAGCTGAGGGTTTTCCTTGAATACACTGGTTAGTAAAATATAAATGACAGAAAAATAATTTTATTGCAGAGCAACAAAATTTTAATTGAAATAAAATTTAAACTCTATATTTTTGGCAGTCCCCCGCAACGGCGCCAAAAACTTGATTGGGAAAATAGCAAGTGTACTATTTTTCCTTTTATAGTAATAATGGGGAAATTCCCCGAATGTCGATCTCAAGGACTGCACGTTAGTATTGAGTTTAAATTATCATTCAATTAAACAAAAAGTATTAATTTGGGTTTTTGAGAGTAAAAAGAAAATAATAAAGAAATATAAAAATAAGAGTTTATAGAGAAAAATGAACAATGACAGGGAAGGTGTATGATTTATCCCTGTAATAACTCTGAGTTACTATTACATCAACAAATATCAATTACTACCAGTTCTCAAGGGTATTTTCTCCCAAGTCCTTTGTGAGAAAACCTTTAATCAATCTACCCTCATTCCTATGTCCATAGCCAATGAGGGTGAAGTTAAGCTGTATAATATCAAGAATTCTCTGGTTCATACAGGGTATCCCTAGTCCTAGGTGATATCTACTGCAGAGTAACCTGATGAAAATCTTATCACTGGCGGTCCATCCTAAGTGATAACCATAGATCAATCTCGATTGGTCCGAAAGAGAAAGCAATAAACACATCAAAAGGTTACCATAAATAAAATATTATAAATGCAAATGTAAACTCAAATTCATTACAATTCTAAATCAGGGACACCCCCTAGCATTGGGGGGTTTAGCTACTCATATTGTTTAAAACCAATTCAAGATAAAAATTACACATTACAAGTAATTGGATGACTTTGATCTTCAATCGCTCCCGCTCATGAATCTCTTCAGCTCTCCAAATGCCTTGATCTCTGTAATACTTGATTGCTTCACAATACTGTGGTTTGCTGTATTCCAAGATGATTTTTCCTTTGGCAGAAGACCTCTTTTTATAGTGAAAGTTCCCAGCAGCAGTTGGACAGGTTCAAAGATGTCTCCACAAAGCCCAAAGAATGAAAAGCCCGGAAAAATTGGAAATATTTGGCTTAGGCTGACACGGGTGGCCGTGTCAGCCTACTGACTCTCCTGACACGCCCATGGCATGCCTAACACGGGGTGAAGTTCTGTCTGACACGGCCCGTGTCAGCTAACACGGGTGGCCGTGTCAGGCTACTGTTTTCTTCTTCTGTTTTCCTTTCCCTGACACGGCCCGTGTCAGGTGACACGGGTGGCCGTGTCAGGCCTCCTGTACTGGGATTTTCTGCTCTTTTTCGTATTGGACTCTCGCACAGTCGTGTTCTGAGTTCTCTGGTTCTTCTACCTGGATCTGTCTAACAAAAACACAGCTATCCCTCGCATAAAATCAAGATAAACAAAGTAAAACAGAATAAAGATTAAAAATGCGTAAATAACATAACAGAAGTAAAACTACTCGAATTGTACCTTAAATGCTTACACAGTGTATCAAATGTCTCTGTTTTGCGTCGGATCAGTAATGAAAACTTACTATAAATGGTGACTGATCAGTTAGAATTGGAAATTCAAACTTGGCTTAGTGTGGATTAAGTCTAAAGACTGTTATACTAGAATCTTGTGTGTAATTGAAAATCATTCGATAACATATCTTGTGAAATTGAAAGATTTTACAATTCGATTAGTTTGTACTTTGGTAAAACTCAATAGTTCAATTAGATATATTGTAAAATCATTGAGTACATTTTTTAGTCTCTCAATATAAGCATAATCTCATTGAGTACATAAATCATGAAATATTTTTACAAAAGCTCATATAAAGCTTCAACCATCAACAATGGTGGAATTAGGGAAAACCCCAAAGGAGGAGGGTAAGGAACCCCCTTTATCCTATTTTCTTAAGCACCCACACATGAACAATTCTCCCCATTACCTTATTTTCTAGCAACATCAAACTCTTAGCAATGGATTCTTCTTCTCCCTCAAACCCTTGATTGCCTCTTTCTCAAGAAAATGCTTTTTCTCCAAAATGCTCTAATTTCACGTACTAGAAAACCTAGCATCCATCAAACCTCACTATTTAAGATAACCTAATCTTATACTCTTAATTATTCCACTTTTGCCCTAACCTTCCTTAATTCTGACCATTATACCTCGTATTCTCAATATCTCTAGTTTTCACCTAAACTCTTGAAACTTCTATTTTCTTTATTATTTTAATTATTTAAAATAACTAAAATTCTAATTAATTCTCGATATTCTCCAAAAACCCCCCAAAACCATCAAACACACCAATAATCAATTAAAAATAAATTTTAATTCAATTAAAATATAAATATAAAATATCAGGTGTTACAACTCTCCCCCATTTACAAGATATTCGCCTTTAAAATTTACCTAAAAGAAAAACTCTGGATAAGACTCTCGCATCTGACTCTCCAGCTCCCACGTTACACTTCCTCCAGCAGGTCCTCCCCATACCACTTTCACTAACGCGATCTCTTTACCCCTTAATTATCTAGCTTCTAGATCCTCAAATCCGCAAGGGTGATACCTCAAACGTCAAGTTCTCTCTAACTTCCACATCATCCAATTGAATTACATGAGACATATCTGGAACATACTTCCAAAGTTGAGACACGTGAAACACATTGTGAAGATTCGAAAGAGATGGTGGTAACGCAACTCTATAGGCCAATTTTCCTACCCGCTTTAAAATATAATAAGGACCAATGAAACGCATCGTGAGATTTCGAGACTTCAAAGCTCGGCCAATACTAGACACTTGAGTTAATCTAAAAAATACATGATCTCTCTCTTGGAATTCGAGTTATTTCCTCCTCTTATCGTGATAACTCTTCTATCTGGTTTGCGAGGCTCTCATCTTCTCCTAAATTATCTTGACCTTCTCAGTCATATACTGAACGATTTATGGACCAAGCACAACACTTTCTCCATACTCATACCAACATAGATGTGTCTTACACCTCCTACCATACAAAGCACTAAATTGTGTCATTCCAATACTCGAATGAAAAATGTTGTTGTAAGTAAACTCGATCAAAAACAAGTAACTATCCCAGTTACCTACTTTCTCCAATACGTAAGCTCAGAACAAATCCTACAAAGATGGGATATTCCTCTTTGTCTGATCGTTCCTCTGCGGATGATAAGCAGAATTCAATCGCAACTTAGTTTCCAAGGCTTCTTGCAAACTCTCCCAGAACCTTGAAGTAAACCTCAGATTTCTATCTGAAATAATACTAGAATAAATACCATGTAAATTGATAATCCTCTCGATATACACCTCAACTAACTTATGCAACGGATAACTGATCTTTATCAGAATGAAATGAGCCTATTTAGTCAACCTATCCACCACAAACCAGATCATATAACTTCCTTTATAAGTCTTTGACAAATTTCTAAAAAAATCCATAGAAATGTTATCCCACTTCCTCTCAATAATACTCAATGGTTGCACCAATCTTGACAAATTCTAATGCTCAATCTTCGACTTCTAACAAGTCACACAAGAATAAACAAACTCAACAACATCCTTCTTTATACTTGTCCTGTAAAACATCTTCTTTAGCTCTTGATACACTTTAGTAGCATCGAGATGAATACTCAAACCACTCATATGACCTTCTTTAAGGATACTCTTCTTAAGCTCCGACACATCTGGCACACAGACCAACCGGTTAAACAATCCAAATTTAAACAATCTAAAGTACCTTTAATTAACCAAAAACTTGTTTATTCGCTCATACCAAGCCCCGAGTGCTTGTTTGAGGCCATATAAAGCATGTTTTAATTTGAAGACATGATTGGGATACTCGTGATTTTCAAAGCCGGGAGGTTGAGCAACATACACCTCTTCATTAATGCAACCATTTAGAAATGCACTTTTCACGTCCATTTGAAATAATTTGAAATTCTTAGAGCAAGCAAAGGCAAGAAGAAGGCGCATGGCATCAAGTTGGGTTACCGAAGCATAATTCTCCTCATAGTCAATACCCTCCTCTTGGTTATACCCTTGAGCGACTAACATGGCCTTATTTTGGGTTATCACTTCATCTTCATCAAGCTTGTTCTTAAAAACCCATCTTGTGTCGATTACTTGATGATGTTTTGGACGCGAGACAAGGTCCCAAACATCATTACTTTTAAATTGATTTAGCTCATCTTGCATTGCCATGAGCCAATGCTCATCTATTAATGCATCTTTAGCATTTTTAGGCTCAACCTATTACGCAAAAGCGAAGTGATAACAAAATTTACTCATATTAGAGTGTGTTGTCACGCCTATTGTGATATCTCCAAGAATATTATCAATAGGGTGATCTTTGGATGTTCTCTAAGTCAAAGGAAGGTTGTCCATTGCAGCCAGACTTTCCTCCTTTTCCTTTTTGTGATCATCATCTTCTACTTTCTCATTTTCATCCGCTTGAGGTTGATCAATCCCTTCATAGGCTTCATTGAAAATGGCATGCAAAGACACACCTATATCATGAAAAGACATACCTTTCCCAATATTTTTCGAAAAATACTCATCAAAAGAAACATGAACAAACTCTTCAACAATAAGTTGCCTTTTGTTATAGAACTTATATGCCTTACTAGATTGTGAGTATCCGAGGAAGATACCCCCATAGGCTTTAACATCAAATTTACCTAGATTGTCATTTCCATTGTTAAAAATAAAACATTTACATCCAAAGACATGAAGGTGAGAAACATTAGGTTTTCTACCTCTAAGTAATTCATAGGGGGTTTTGTTTAGAATAAGATGTATCAATATCCTATTCAAAACATAACATGCCATGCTAATAGCATCGGCCCGGACGTGCTTTGGTAAATTACCTTCATTAAGCATCGCCCTTGCTAACTCCTATAAAACTCGGTTTTTACGTTCCACAACCCCATTTTGTTATGGAGTTCTAGGAGCCAAGAAGTTATGCTCAATACCATGTTTCTCACAATACTTTTCAAAGAGAAGATTTTGAAACCCTCCTCCGTGATCACTTCGGATGGAAACAATTTTAAAATTCATTTTATTTTGGAACAATCTAGTAAATTGTTTAAAAGCTAAGTAAGTCTCATTTTTACTAGAAAAAACATAACCCAACATAATCTAGAATAATCATCAACTATAACAAAGCCATAATAGTTTCCACCTAAGCTTTTGGTCCTCGAAGGACCAAAGAGGTTCATAGGAAGAAGTTCAAGAGGTCTAGATGTTGAAATAACATTTTTTGATTTAAAAGAGACCTTCGTTTGCTTCCCCATTTGACATGCTTCACATAAGTGGTCTTTCGTGAACTTTATTTTAGGAAAACCAATTACTAGATCCTTTGAGGTTACCTTGTTTAGTAAGTCAAAGCCAATATGCGCTAAGCGCCTATGCCACAACCAAGAGTTTTCACTCATAGTAGCACGACACTTAGTACCAACCAAGGAAATATCATCTAAAATTAGCATATAAGTATTATTGACTCTCAAGCCCTTAAACAAACAATCCTTCTTCTCATTATGCTCAAATAAACAACAAGTATTATTGAAAGTGACTTTAAAACCCTTGTCACGAAGTTGGCTAATGCTAAAAAGGTTGTGTTTAAGACCATCAACAAGCATTACATTGGAGATAGTAGATGAGGGATTACCCACACTACATTTTCCAAGAATAGCTCCTTTGTTGTTATCTCCATAAGTGACGAACCCCTTTTTCTTTGGCACAAAGTCAATAAAAAGCGATATATCATCCGTCATATGCCTTAAGCATCCGCTATCAAGATACCACATCTTTTAGGTAGATTCAAGATATTCAACCTGTAGAATTAAACAAAGGAAATAGGTACCCAATTTTCATTGGGTCCTTGGAAGTGAGTGAAATCAAGGTTGCATTTAGGCAACCATTAAGAGACTCCTTTAGGAACTAACATCTTCCTAAATTTTCACTTTCCAATGGTATGACCTTTTTTTCAACAATAATGACAAGATAGATTAAAATGAGATATGCTTTTACCATTTGAATCCTTTTTGAAACTTTTATGATTTTTGTATGAATCACTCAAATATCTTTCATACTTATAAGGATCAATAGCAAACACACTTTTAGGTTGTAAATCTTTGTCTAATTTTACTTGAAGAGCATTTATATCTTTTTTCTAATTAAGATAAGATTCACAACCAAACCTAGAAGGTTATTCACTCTCATTCTTGTCACTTTGAATATCTATCATAGATCTCTTAATAGCTTCCAACTTCCTTTCGAATTCTAACACTTTAACTTCTAATTGCAAAAATATATTTTCATGTGAAGCTAATTTCTTAGAAGAATTTAATGCTTCTCTATGAAGATTATCAAAAGCGTCTTGGAATTTAGAATAAGATAAATCACTAGTAAGCTCAAGTTTAGAAGGACTTACTTGTTTCTTTTTCCTTCCATTTTCCATCAGACAAATCCGGTCCGATTCTACACTTGAAGTGAAGCTTTCGCCGCTTGAGGAAACACTTGCACTTTCACAAGCTACATAAGCTTTTCTAGATTTACTAGACTTATTGTGATGCCCTCTTTATTTGTCTTTCTTAATCATGCGACATTTCGGTCTATACTGACCAGTTTCACCATAATTATAACAAGAGATTCTCAATTTACCTTTTCTATTCTCATCATCTTTTGAAAACTTGGACTCCCTTCTAAATTTGACTAAGTTTCTTTCAGAATGCTTGACTTTGTTCTTCCGAATATACCTTTGGCATCTCTTGGAAAATAGCCCAACATCATCATCATCATCAGAGTTATTGTCATCCCTTTCTTCACACTCACTAGGCTCATTCTTCGAGGACTTGAAACTAGAAGTCTTTAGAGCAATATACTTGTCCACCTCTTCCTTGTCTTTACCTTTCTCTTTCTTTATCATCTTTTCATGTTTTTCCAAGCAAATAAGTTCTTGCTCATGTTCTTCCAATTTACCAAACAAAGTAGTAAGATCAAGTGCTTTAAGATTATTCGATTCTTTAATCACGGTGACCTTGGGTGCCATTCCCTGTTAAGACATCTTAAAACCTTGTTAGTAGAAATAACATTGGAGATAGGATTACCTAGAGAATTCAATCTTTTAATAAGATGTGTGAATCTCTTTTGCATGTCGGCAATGGTTTCACCATGCTTCATACTAAAGAGTTCAAACTCTTGGTTTAATATGTTGATTCTAGCTTGTTTGACCTCATTAGTTCCCTCATGGGAAACTTCTAATGCGTCCCACATAGCTTTGGAGATTTCACAATGAGAGACACGATAATACTAATCAAAACCTAATGGGATATTATAATATTTTGTGCTTTCCAATCATGAGACCACAATTTTCTATCATTATCATTCCATTGATTTTTCAATTTTGGTACGATGATACCTTCACCATTGGTCATTATAATTTTGTTAGAACCATTGATGATGACGTCCCATACACCCTTATCAACGAAGTTGATATGGATACGCATACAAGTTTTCCAATAGCCATAATTTTCACTAATGAAAATAGGTGCGCTATTATACACCCCTTTAGGTTCGGTAGCCATTATCTAATAAGCAAATCTTAAGACCGGAAACAAACGGAGTTCATGATATCACTTGTTAGACAATAGACATAGATTTAGAGGGGGGATGAATAGATCCCAAGTTAAAAGTTTATTCGAAAATTTGATTTAGAAAAATTTATGGCGCGGAAGCAAGTTTCAAATATTTCCCGGATCCAAAATCGTTTAACCGAACCTACTATTGAAAATCTCAGATATGTGTAAGAGTTTCAATGTTATGATAATAATCCATAAACTTATTAACCAAAACTTCAAAAACTAAATTGAATACTCTACCATAGTAACTGTTTATCTCCAATGCTAACAACACAAAAAAAAACTAGTTGAAACAATTTATCGAACACTTTGTGTGCGGTTAACAAAGTTTGGATGTTTGTATAGTGTTTGTAGTTCTTAGTAATCTAATCACTACCAAAAGGTATGTGATTACTACAATAACACAAATTTCACAATAATTCAAAAATTATCATCCAAACAATGTTGAATAAGAGATCAAAGTAATTGACAATTTGTAAACTGAAAAATAAAAGATATATATATATATATATATATATATATATATATATATATATATATATATATATATATATATATATATATATATATATATATATATATATATATATATATATATATATATATATATATATATATATATATATATATATATATATATATATATATATATATATATATATATATATATATATATATATATATATATATATATATATATATATATATATATAGAGAGAGAGAGAGAGAGAGAGAGAGAGAGAGAGAGAGAGAGAGAGAGAGAGAGAAAATACATAAGGATTTGTTTATGCAATTCCCCAATCAACCTCACTATGGGTACGTCTACCCTCAATTCGAATTCGAATTGAGATATTAATATAATAAATCTTACTTTGCAAATGTATGTATACAAGAGATGAGAAATCAATTCCCATATACCATAAGTTTGTTCTTGACTCTAGCACCTCCAAAACCCTTGATCAAAGATTGATCAAGACAACAACAATGTCGTTTCAATTCACCTGTTGTTGCTAATTCCTTGCATGACCTCCTTGTCTTAAGGCTTTCACGCGGCTGAATTAATACCAAGAGCACACTTGTTGAACCAAAGATTTGTTAACATGATCCACCGTTTCACGCTACTCTTGTGCACGACACACCTAGTCCCAAGGCTTTCACTCGATCGGGTCTGAATTGCACAATCTTGTCCAAAACCTTCAAACCCTAAAGATCTTGAAGGAAAACCCCACCTTAGTTTTCTTATTTGAATCCTTCAAACATCTCAACCCAATATTCTTGGTACAACAAACCTAATTGGACGTTATCAATCCTAATCTAGATGGCACCCAATCAAAAAATTATTATGTTAACTTTGATGCATAGATTGAATTAAAGATGATGAGATGCTTTGAAATCCTGGATTCATGTAGGTTTTACTCACTCTAGAAACCTTACTAGAGAATGATGCGTGCATGAAGTATTTATATACATGGGTGATTTATGGAAAAAGAAAATGCAAAGGACTTGAGAAAAATATGAATTTTCGAAAAATTACATCAGATAGGTTGACCTATAAAAGTTATGTGTCGATGTGTTCGATGTATAGGTCGACATGTCTAAAGTCACGTGTCGACCTATGACTGTTATGTGCTCCCTGTGTGTCGACCTGAAGATTCGGCACATGAGACAGAGGTTACATGCTTTAATACAGCATCATATGACTCAAACTATAGTCAGGAATTTTTTTTCATAGGTCAACATGTAGTTGCATGTGTTGACCTGTAATGCTATATTAAAAAATAAGATTTTTCATGCATGTTTGATGCATGAGACCTTTTCCACATTATTTCCAAATACTTTTATGCTTCCTAATGCTTAGATGCATATAGAGATTCAGAGGATATTGTCTAATATACATTAATGCTAAAGTATCCTAGTTTTGACATCATACAAAACACATCTAACATAAGTTACACTCACACAATATTCATACAATTGTCGCATACGAGGGGACATATAACGTCGCAAAACCTGACCGATGGATCAACCTGTTATGATACCAACTATGTAACACCATATTTCCTCGCCTGGACATTTAATAAAATAATTCAATATAACTCGACAAATAGAGTGTCACTCATGCTTCACCATTGCATAAAAGAACCACAAATAAAACTTTCAGAAATAATCAGCAAAAAAACCATAGGTTTAACATACAAATCTCAACAATAAAAGATGCAAAAATGGTTCAACAATCCTCAAAAGAAATAAGAGATGCAACAAATGAAAAAATAGAGCAACTTGTCCCCTAGTGTTACATATCATAGTGAATCTACTAAGACCCAAACGATAAATAACTAAATAGGCATAACACCTTCCTCTAGCAGCAAACATCTAGTATTGTACATGATCGTCTGTACCCCAGAGGAGCACAGACGTAACAACAAACAGAAGGGGGGGGGGGAGAATACATTCATATATAGATGGTATGCATAAACAACAATGATATATAAGCAATATGTTATCAGTCTTACAACTCAAATTAACTACTAGAAAAATATTGATAACATAAACTCATACAAAACAACCCAATAAACTCGTACAATCAAATTACTCACTCACATCAACTCCTACAAGCAATTAACTCATACTCAATTCAGATGTGTATGCAATGATCGAATCCTCAACTCTGTATGCATGTGGTACCAAGTTTTGGATTCTAAGAGGTTTGTTACTGATTTTCATCTCTCCACGGTCCCCTCTCTAAACTGGGCCGCCCCAAGGTTCTCTCTCTAAACTGGGAAACTCTATAACTCATGAATGCATGTAATGCAACTCAACTCTATCAATGTTCATCACAATCCCCTCTCTGAATCATACTTACAACTCAACTTTATTAATCTTTGTTACAGTCCACTCTATGAACCTGACTCATCACATTTTAACAATTACTCTTTAATGGCCACTCACCATGAAACTCAACAATGCTCATTATCAACCAATTTACCACAAATCAACATAAACTCAACAAATTAAGGCACAATAAATCTCAACTCAATAAAATGCATCGATTCAGACTAATGAAATTAATTAATCTCAAACAGTACATGATAGTACCAATTACTCCTCAAAATAGCACACTGTCACAAAATTGATCCGAAAACAACCAATTATGCACTGTAATTTTTGTTAAGCCCAAGTCGGGCTCGCTGAGCGCGGATTTGTGAGCGTAGCTTTTGCTCGCTAAGTGCGAGTCACAGAAGAATTAGAAACCTAAAAGAAAGCATCTCGCTGAGCGAGATCTTCTCATGCTGAGCAAAATTTTGCTAAGCGAGGCTTCGATCGCACTGAGTGCGAGACCCCATTACAACAACGTCAAAAGTGCAATTTTCCACATTATAGCCTTATCCAAGCTTCGATTCGACCCCAATAGATTCCAAACACACGAAATTAAATCATACATGTTAATATAGTATTACAAACAATCAAATATGCACATATTCACATATATTACACTGATTTGATTAAAACTCATCATCATCTTCAACACTTTCAACCCAACCACTAAGAACAACAGTTTTCAGAATTGACAAATTATATTCACACGAATTTGGCATACAATTCAGAATATGAAATTAACACAAAATAGAAATCATGAAAGAGTTTTACGAAAATCATCTCAAGCTTCAACCATCAATAATGGTGGAATTGGGGAAAACCTCAAAAGAGGAGGGTAATGAACCCGCTTTATCCTTTTTGCCTAAGCACCCACACATGAACAGTTCCCCTTAGCTTATTTTCCAGCAACAACAAGCTATTAGCTATGGATTCTTCTTCTCTCTCAAACCTTTGATTGCCTCTTCTCTAGAAAAATACTTTGTCTTTAAAATGCTTTAATTTCACGTATTGTAAAACCTAGCCTATGCAAAAATCTCACTATTTAACTTAACTTAATTTTGTAGTCTTAATTATTCCGACTTTCCCTCAATCTTCCTTAATTCTCACCACTCTACCTCATATTCTCAATATTTCTAATTTTCACCTAAACTTTCAAAATTCCTATTTTCTTTATTATTTTAAAATAACTAAAATTCTAATTAATTCTTGATATTCTCCAAATATTCCCCAAAACTATCAAACACACCAATAATCAATTAAAAATTACTTTTAATTCAATTATATATAAGTATAAAACATCGGACTGTTATAATGAACATCTTCTTCCCATTTCCATTATATAATGGGAAAGTTGGATGTTCACATTCCTCACCATCCAACTTAAGAGGAGTATTAGAGATCGAATATAAAATAGAATTAGTTATTCATGTTATATCAAGTTTTTGTTACTACTTATTATTAGATAGAGTTAGTTATAAAGGTAGAGTTATCTTACAGAGTTTATTACATATATAGAGTTTATTATCCTCAAGAGGAAGTTTATATGGTATCTCTATCCAGTGTTTATCATAATTACGGAAATGTGTGTAAGTTGAAAAAGACCTTATATAACTTGAAATGAGCTAGGTTAGATAAGCTCACTAATGTGATTATATCACTATGCTAATGCTCTAGTGATCATGATTTTGTTTTGTTTGTCGGAACCATTTTTTATGGTTGTATTTTAATTTCTTTATATGTATAAGATGATTATTACTTGATGGAATTGATGATTTGAATTTATAGTTAACCAAACAATTTGAGACGAAAGACTCAGTACTATTCACCACTTCTTTGAGATTGAAATTACTTACTCTCCTAAAAGTTATTTTCCCTCTTAATCCAAGGACATTTTCAATATTATTGAACATGTTAACAATGGTTAACATGAGAAAGAAAAAGAACACCCTTTAACTTTTAAGATAGAATGATCGAAATCTAGAGTACGGAGTGAAATATTAGATACAAGAAAACCTTAATCTATGTAAAATACAATAAAATTACAAAATATAATATTAATAATTATATTCTAATAACATCTAATTGGATTGGTTTACAAGTAATGTCAAATGTGATATCCAAATTAAACACATTAAAAATCAAATTAGGAGTGATAGAATTTGTTTTCTTCTTGGTTTCACTTTTCCTCTTATAATTTATTTTTAATCTTTTAAAATATTTTCTTAAAAGAATGATATTTCTAAAATTTTCCATCCATTCTTTAAACAAAATTTTAGAAAGACCATCAACCTATTTAACAATATTTTCTTTTGATCCTACAAAGAAATTTTATTTTATTCTGTCCCTACTACATTGTATCACCTATTGCTGATGTGAAAACTTATCACCATGTGGCACCAACATCTCAAGTGGCAGCCAATGTAGTCATGTAGCTCTCTATTTGTTACCTCGATGGAGATATCATGTCAAAGACAAAAATTTGAGGAATTTGAAATTTGAAATAAAATCATAAAAAAAACTAAATGACTAATCAGTGTTGGACACCTAAAAATTTAAATTTATAAAAAAAATTATTAAACTACTATTTTGGAGAAGGATTAAAAACTTTGATCTACTCCAAAAAAAAAATACAGATAAATGACTATTTTTAGCGGATCAGATCTGTCTTACCACCCATAACTATTATTATAGTTATAAAAACTGATATTTTATTTAATATATATTATTTGTTTGTCTCAATTCTTCATATAATTTCACTATTATTTTGGAGATCTCTAAAAATTTAAGATTAAGGTCCATTATTCCTTAGATAGTGCCAATTTGATTTATATCCTCACGAGTCATTATTTAATATTTGAATTAAGGTTCTATCAACTACAGAAATATTCCATAAAATATTTAAAAATTAGAAATTCATTCAAGAATGCAACTAGAAATTACAGTTACAAAATACAACTGCATTCGCAGTAAAAGACTGTCACTACTTAATTTAGAAAGTAGCAAACAACATTTCATGAATCATCAATTACAAGATAAAGCACACAAAATTAACAGCAAAAAAACATCTTAGCAGCAAGTTAATCAAGAGTAACACTTAATTAAGAGCACTGAAAATCAGTTGGTGGACTCTTCTCACAAGCATTAAGAATCAAACTAAGTGAAATAGGAATATTAATGTTAATGCCAAGAATGTTAGCTTTAATGGCAGTACAAAGACAAACCGCAACTTCGAGATCAACTAGTCCTTCTAAAATAGAACAACATGGATGTTCTGGTGGTGACCCAACAATTGCACCAATTGGTCCATTGAGCAAGTTAGCACATACTCCTAGTTTGAGTGCATCTCTAGGACAACTCTTAGTGGAAGGACTTGTGTTTGGGTAAGGAAATGGATTAGGGTTAGGGTTAGGGTTAGGGTTTGGTTTTGGACAAAAGAAACAACCATTTGTCATAACAAAGAAAAGCATGTTGATGATGGAAAAAAGAGCAAGAGTTGAAGATCTAGAGGAGTTCATGATTTGTGGTAAAATATATGAAACTAACAATGGTTAATTAATAACAAGAGTGATGCTGTTATTTATAGTGTAAAAAGGTAATTGTAGTTTTTGATGTAGGAGTAACAAAAATCATGTGAACCAAAAGCTGTCTTTTGTTTTAACTGGTAGTGAAAAGGAATCAATATAAAAGAGTAAAATATTACCACTTTCCAATAGGAAATATTAATTTAATTGAATTGTGATATGGAAGAATTGGCATGTGATATGAGTATAGGAGTCCCGTGAACTTCAGCAATTCTGTGAGACGAACGACCTGTTAATTGATTCTCATTGGTAGGTTTGCTTTGATCTCACTGTTTTTCTATTCGAATTCAAATGTATAGTAGTATAGTATTAGTATGTAATAATAATAAGGACAATGTTTGTGAAATGCACTATAACGACACACATGTAAATCGTAAAAGATCCTTAATCAATATGGTTTTCCGTTTACAAAATCATGAACTATGTTAATATGATTTTTAATTGAGGTAATTAACAACTGCATGCAGTGGTAAAGTGGTGCAAAGTGTTAGCAATCTCACATATTCACGGGGTTGTTGGGTAATGAGGTGGACCCAAGATTATTACACTAGATTTTGAGCAATCAAACAAATGGAATTGCATATTATATTTCTTTTATGTGTTGCTTAACATTTATTTTTTATTTAATGTGAGACTCTTACTCACAATTGGTATATTAACAATTTTTTCCTCAAGTGTATTAAAGGAGTGATTTTAAATACAGTTTTGCTAGCCTTTCTTTGTAACTTGGATATAAATTTATTAGTTAGTTTTATGTAATTGTGTTAGTTAGTTATAGTTTAGTTTGATTTCTTTAGATTTGGTGGTCTCCCATCCCATTTTTAGTATGCGGATGACACATTATTTTGGTTGATGTTTTCATAGAGAATCTTTGATCTATCAAAGCTATTTATTTTTATAATTGAGTTATCATCGGGATTTTGGGTGAATTTTGCTAAGAGTATTCTCATAGGGGTTAATACTAACCCTATTTTCTAGGACCTAACTTTTAATTTCCTACATTTCTAAATGCTAGTAAAAGTCTCTTCCATTCAAGTACATTGGTCTTCTGATGGGACCAACCCCTTATTGGAACCAACACGATAACCTTTAGTTAATCGTATCATTATGAGACTTCTCTCATTGAGGCATAGGTATGTTTCCTTTGGAGAGAGGGTGATCCTTCTAAACTTTGTTCTTAATGCTATTCATATATTCTTTCTGTTTTTCCTAAAGATGTTTGTTAAGATGTGGAAAATGATAGTGAAAATCCAAAGGTTTCTTTAGGGAGGGTGAAAGGGTGTTCTAAGATTTCCTAGGTGAGGCGGCCTGATGTGTGTAAGCCTAAGAAATTAGGAGGTATCGATGTTCATGATCTAAGGTTGGTTAACTTGGCTCTTTTGGGTAATTGGAAGTGGCAGCTTATCTTGGGTGCTTCTGGCCTCTGGCATGATACTATATACACTAGATATAAATACATTTTCGGTTCTTCTATCATGGATGGTAGATTTGTTTGTCTAGTGGAGAGGAGTGTTTCTCCTTGGCGCCACGCTAAAGACGCATACTGAATTATGGTTAGTCTCCAAAAGAAATGTGGACTTCTTAGTTATTTTGGAAAGACTCTGGGTTGGGAACACTCCTCTTAGTGTTTGGTTCCCAAGGCTCTTCTCTATCTCCGATCAGGTTGATCAGTTTGTGTGAGAGGTGGGAGAATGAGGTATAGTTTGGAATCTTAAGTGGATAAGAATCCTTCTCTGTAATTACGAGATGGATTTGATTTCTAATATCTTATCAGTCATTCTAAGCACAAATTTTATATTGCACTCTCCACTTATTTGAGCCTATTCACTTGTGAATTTGCTAGTTATCATCAATTCAATTTTGTGGGTTTGATTCTCCCTAGTATAAGGAGTAGGTTATCCCCTTCGAAAGTCATCTTATTTTCCTAAAAACTTCTTGAGGATATGATTCCCACTAGAGATAAAACTTGTTTAAGAGGGGGTTCTATCTAGTTTCTGGAGGTGTCACTTGTCCCATTTGTTTGGGATCCCTCAAATTATCCTCTTATCTTTGTGTGACCTATGAGTAACAACTTCTGGTTGGTAAAAGATCTTTAAGTGGTTAGGTTCATTTATAGTTTACCTAGTGATCTTTCATCTCTCTTTTAGATTTTTTATCCGCTTGGTGGAATTCCTAAGATTATGGGAGCTTTTTTATGACATGATATGCAGTTGTTTGGTCATTATGGAAATCTCGAAATGATATAGTATTTTCAGGTAATTCACTAACAACAAAGGACGTGGAAGACATAAGCATCCTCTTGGTTTGAAAATAGTACCTTGGTAGGTCCTTAGGCAACTCTTGCGCTTTCTCAGTTTGGATTGAGAAACATATTCTCTATCTGAGTCAATAGTAGTTTGAGTGCCTTTTAGCCTCTCGATGGAATGTTGTTGTTGCTTTCTGTTGAGATCAGTGTTGTGGTTGTTAGTCTTGTTTTGAAAATATCTTGGTTTTGTCTCGCTTTTGGTTTATTTTTTGTTCTTGCTTGTGATTTTTTGTTTATGTTGGTTTTTCTCCTATCAACTATGTTAGAGTCTAATGTTTCTTTTAAGATTTTTTTTGTTTTCTTATGGATGAGTTAGGTACCTCTTGTACCATTCTCAGTTCTTTTATGTATTGTACTTAGGCCTTTAGTTCCTTTATTATTAATATATTGTATTTGCCTTTCAAAAAAAACTTAGCAATACACATTTCCTCTATCGTAAGGAAACTTATTCAAGTTTGTAACTTGCTTTGAGTAATGAATTAAATATTCACTTAAAAATATAATATGGTATCATCCAATCGCCAATAATTCTCTCATCCTCTTTCCATGATCAAAATTGCCCATCTTTATCTCTTTTTTCTTCAGCATTTTTTCAACGAGCTTTGACAATGGTGGATGTTAATGAGACATCACCTATTTCAGAATTAGAACTTATTCCTCACAAAGCAATCAACTTTATTTTGTTTTATCTAGAATAAAATTTTGGTTTTATAGACAGGCCGGTTGAATCGATTTCTTAACCGCGCGTAAAATCAGAGAATAATGTTTTCAATGTGTTGTCCAACAATTGTCTGTTTTATTGAGATCAGCGGCGCCATTCTTATCCCTCTCCAATTCAAATAAAAATAAAAATAAAAATAAAATAAAATAAATAAAAAAAAGAAGGAAGAAATGGCGCGTTTTCTCATCAAATCCTCCACCTGCTACTTCATTCTTCATCACTTCAATTAAAACTACTCACCCTCACACAAAAATAAACAAAAAGTCCATAACTCAAAAAACCATTTTCCTCTCTCAACCACGATTCCAACCATAAACCTCATTGTACACTCCCTCCTTTCTTTTGTTGTGACCACATCTTTAAGCCATTAAAACTCATCACCGTCTCACTTCAGCATACACAGACTCTTCTCTCCTCCAACCCCATGTCCTTCCACTTCCACCATTTAACCCCATCTCGCAGCTTGAAATACCTTCATTCCGACAATCATAATTCGCCATCAAACAACATACAACCTTCTCACTGCTCCCTCTGGAGACCCTCACACAGTACCACCCTCCTCTCCACCATTTCAAACCGCCGATGAACATTGAACCACCAACTTCCAACCACCATACTTCATCACTACAAACTCCTTCACTATACACCCCATCCTCATGTATTAAGCTCTCTCTCTCTCTCTCTCTCTCTCTCTCTCTCTCTCTCTCTCTCTCAATTTTCAAAATTCAAAAGGAAAATTAAAATTAGAAAAAAGAGGATATGTTTCCTTCTTGAGGGGATTCACTTGAAACACTTTCCTCACCCTCTCTTTCCACACTTCAGACTACCCCCTCACTTCAATCTCTCTTTCCTTCATAAGTTTTTTTTCTTCCACTTCCAACCTACAATGAACCTCATTCAACATATAAAAAAAACACCTCTTGCCTTACATCTCTCAACATCCAACAAACACACCTCTCACCTAATATCTCACACCATCCCTTTCTTGTCACCTCAAAAAACCAAAAATAATCACCTAGATACTCCAAATCTTTACAACATTTTGACTACCACATGACGAAAACCTTTAAACATAACATGTTTCGTCTATAGTTCATCTTATTCCTCCATCCCTTTCATCCTTTAACTTCCAACCACCATACTCCCTATGGAAAACCAACTGCTAGCTAGCTATATCCATCTCTTCCTTCCTTCAACAACTTCAAACCCCCACTCTATTTTTTCTTCAACACATCCGCCATCGCTGCTACTTCATAATACCAACTTCGGTGAACATCTAACCACCATCATAACATTCTATTACTCTCTTACAATTCCATTATTTCAAAACAACCATCCACATAAACCTTCCAGCCTAGCTTCATACCACCTTCAAATGAACCACACCTCCGCTCACTTCCTTCCATTCACATGCACAACCTCGACAACGCAAGAGAGAACTAGCAACCACAGTCGACTCAGTCGGTAACGATTTTGATTTTTGAATTTGTGTTTTGTTGAAATGTATTTATTTTTATTGTGTATGTAAATTTTGATTGTGTTATTATCGTTGCGTTTCTGCTGGATATATTTTTTATTTTTCTGGATGCTCTAAATATTATGTAATCATGTAATATTATAAATATTTTCTGTTATGATTGTGTTGTTGTTCTTTGTTTTCGTCGTGTTGAAATCAGATCAATCTGCAGGTTCAACATGATTTGTATGTCGTAACTATGCTGGGTTTTATTTTGATATAATGATGTAAATATTTGGTATAAGTTTTGTTGTTTGTTGTTAATTATCGTGTCGAAATCATATCCGAGCATATTACGTGTGTTCAACTTGGTTTGTTTATCGACATTGCGTTACGTGTACTTTATTTCGATTGTGATTAGCGTGTTTTGCGTTAGCAGTTTTCTAGATGGTTTTTATTTTGTTTAAATGCGACATTTCAATTTTGTTGTCATCTTGTTTAATTCATCTTTGTATGCACTTTTGGTAGTTTAGCTTAGCATCAATTCACGTTTCCCTTTGCTACTTTGCGTTTCATCATGTGACGTTGCTTTCGTTATGATGCAATTTGTTATGTTCAATTTTTTGTTTGATTTATGGTAGCATGCAACATTTTGATTTTATTGCATTTAAATCAGATATAAACTTTATGTTGGCAACTTCGTATTGCACGTCCTCGCGTTACGTAAACTCAATTTGCATCCTCGCATTGCCTTTAATTTAACATGCACATGTTTACTTTTCGATTAATTTGTAATGAATATGTGTTGTTCATGTTTGGTATATGCTGTAAGACCCCAATTTTGACCCTAAGATCCCTCATGCTATCTCATCATATGCATTAGCATTGGGATCATACCTTGGCATCCTCCTTACCCCTCATCCATTGGGTTTGTATTGGGAGAGATCACCAAGCATTATGTGATTGTATCATACTTGTTATTTTATCATTTACTAACCAAAATACCAAAAAAATATGTCTTTGCATTTGTCTAACTCTTTTGTAGGTAGGGCACATGATCACCTTTGATTCATCAAGATTACATCTAGGGTTTAAGACCCTCTTTGCCAAGAGCACAATCAAGGAATGGTCCACAATGGCTTTATACATCATATATGAGTCCCTATGATCTTTACATGTTATTTTGATCATCAAATCTTCAAGAGTTTGGAATTGGTTTGCCTTGGAAACCCTAGTTCATCTAGGTATCTTGAGTAACCTCTTCACCAAGCTTCTTCAACAATTGATCAAATATTTCAAGGGGTACTTCAAATTTCATCATATTCTGCATATATGATCTCCTATGAGTCCCAAAAGTCAAGAGAATTGCAAGTTAGCAAGTTGGTTGATGGTGGTTGATCAGAGGAATTCATCTAATCAAAACTAGGGTCCCTAGACCCTATATCCTACACTTCGTATCATATTAAAATGATTCCAAGACCAAAGTTACTCTAAATGACATTCCAAACAACTTTCATGTTGAGGTCTAGAGCTAGTTTTACTTAGAAAGTCATTTTTTATGGTGAAAGATTATAGGTCATTTTGTCTAAACCCTAATTTGGAGGTCAACTTCCCAAGGCTATAACTTGCTCAATTTTTATGAGATGAAAGATTTCTAAGTTGCACAATAAAATTCAAGGTGTCTACTTCAACTTTTATGTTTGTAAGAAGAGATAATTCAACTTTTATGAGCATGTGATATGAGGATACATTATAGGTCATTTTGGACCATTACCATTGAACAAGTGATTTTACTCAACTTCAAAAATGCATAACTCATTCATCTAAAATCCAAATGAGGTCAAATTTGTGACCATTTTGAAGTATTTTGAAAGAGATATAACTTTTATGAATACACTTTTATCATTTGAAGCTCACATAAAAAGTAAGCCAAGGTGGAATAAGTGAACATATGGCTTGCCACTTAGAATTTTTTTTTGATATGTTAAAATTTCCAAACTTCCACCTCAAAGTTCATCATGATACAAGCTTCAAATGGAAAAGTGTTCAATATAAGAGTTATTCCTCTTGATCCAACCTTTCCAAAGAGTCCAATTTGATCCATTTTGGACAAGGTTTGAGTGGTTTGCGCATGGCTTGAACATGGCATCATCATTTGGCAAAGATCAAACTTCAAACAACTGTACACACTTGCCTTGCATTCTGATTCACTTTCAGACTCATTCGCACTTGCTTATGGACCTAATTGAGTGACTTCATGAGCCTGTACACGCCCATGCAAGCATGCATCATCCATTGCCAAATTTGGAAGTTGGATTTGAAGGTGCAAATATCACAATCTGCAGCTATAAGTAGAGGCCTCTAGCATCAGAATTAAGAATCTTTGCGTGCCAGCTTTGCTTCAATACCTCAAATCCTTACATTTGAAAGGAGAAACCTGAGAATATTCTTTAAAATTTGAGTTTTAATCTCACTGTTTGGAGATTCAAAACTCGAGGGATCCAAAGCCTTTGTTCCATTCTAATCTACTTCTGCAAGCTTCCTGAGTGAGATCAAGCAAGAATCAAAGCAAGAGCAATCAAATTCTGCATAACATTGAAGGTATTTTTCAGATTTTTTCTTCCTTTCGATTCTCTCTCAATTCTCATCGATTCTCTTGAATCCTTGGTTGTCTGATGTCCTACCAATGTAGACAAGAAGTTTGAGTTGCTTTGAGGTCAAATCGAAGCAACTCAGTTCATGTACCTCAAATTTCATTTCCATGTATCTCTCAATATACTTGGAGTTAGGATAAATTAAGGTGAGATTCGTGATCAGTGCCATTTTTACTTTGAAATCATGTCCTTCTTTTTTATTTTTGTGATGGTGATGAGTGAACCAGTCCGGCCATGGTCACCTGAGAGGATGATCGGCATTTTGCTCCGGTGATGAGATGAAATGGTTTATAACCACATGATCATTTCATTTTGTTTTAATCACGAGCATTGGTTTTAAATACCATGTTTGTAGCGTGCTGACTCAAGTGCATGGTGGAACGTGCGTTTGGATCCACTTGATTTGCCACCTCAATTAATGAGGGAGATCAAGTGGTCCACGTTTTTTCTGAATATTTGAATTTCATTTTATTTATGTTATTTTCATTAATTCATATTAATTTTAATATTTATCCAAAAAATATGAGACTTTCATCAAAAAAAATTAAATAAAATCCTCTTTCATTTTCTGAATTAAAATTATTTTTTGGATCATTATTAATATTTTTCATGATTAAATTGATTTCGTGAACATTTTTAATTTGTTTAAAAATACTTTTAAGTTTCCAAAAATTATGATTTTTTTCTCCAAGGTCCTTTGACCTTGTTTGACCTACTATAAATCTCATGGCCATTTCTTTGGTGTTTTGATGAGGTTTTAGGAAATTGATCAACCATTATTTAATTTAATGCATATTTTTTATTATTTTTAATTATTTAAATGCCAAATAAATTGTGTAGAGCCATTTTAATTGACTCTGTGAGTTTGACTTGTGTTGTTGGACCTTGGTCAAGGTTGATTTGACTTTGTTAGGTTAAGATCATTGGATTTGGGGGATTCATGGAATGTACATTCCATCTACCAAAATGAATGAATGAATGAATGATCTTCATTTGATAAAAGTTCTCCTTTGACCAATTTGTGTTGAATTTATTCCCCCTCCCTCTTCATCTCATTCCCCTTCTTTATTCATTCATGTCATGGACCTATGATATCTTTATATCCTAAGGCTAGTAGATAGCAAAATTAACATGAGTATGGATGAGATTAGGTCCACCTCTTTGCATATTCTTTTTGTGTGTGGTATGTTTCATGAGCATGGTCCATTATACTATGTCTCTAACATGCATTAACACCAAAATTCTATTGCCCGACCTCAAATAGTTGTGACTTCTACATAAGTCCAATTACGATTGCTTAACATAGCGCTAAATTTGTGACACAAAAAGGCATAACATTCTAGTTAGTGAGATTGTAAGTCTCCCCTCTTTCATGGTATTATGTGGAAACTTGTCCTTTTTTCCTTCCTTTGGAATATGTCTTAGTTCAAGGATCCATACTTGTGATAAGTGGGTTGACTGTTCTCCAAAGAATGACTTAAACAAAACAAAGCAAAAGCAATATTAACTTCTAATCAACTAACAACTAACATTTAATTTCAAGTCATTTACTTTTATGAACTTTAATTTTAAGCTTTTATTTCATTTGCCATTATTCATACCATTCAATTTGTCTACTTTAATGTCATTTTCACATTGTCCACTTGAGCCATATTTTGTGATGTATTGTGTGCTTGTATATACTTGTTTGTTTGATTGATCTTTTGACCTTAATGTACATAATAAGAACAAAAAACTCTAAAAAACATTTCGTGTGGACTGTTGGTTTAATTTGAGACTATTGGACTTAGAATTTAGGCAACACTCCCTATGCAAAGGACTTGGCCAATGCCAACTTTCATGAAATCAAGTTCTTGTGAAGTGAACATTCATCTTATACAATATTGAAGATTCACTTGAGTTCATCTGTAACATGATCCTTGTGAAGCTGTTATTTTAAACCTGTGTCTAATGTCATATTTTGAAGTCATCTGATGCATGGGGAATTATGAAGAAGATCATGGAGTTGCTAAGATTGGATGTGTCTATCTTGATTTGATGCCGTGATCTTCACCTTGCTATTTGTGTATTGATATTGCTTGATTCTAAAGTCCAAAGGGAAATCTGGGTTTCTATATGACATTCTTGTCTATTGGATTGCAACCCATTGGTAAGATCTTTTCAACTCTCAACTTTTAAATTTTATGCTTAGGATTAGTCTCTTCATCTTCTCCCCACTTCTTTAATTTCAAAATCTCTCCCTCCTTTAAAAATCTTATTTTCTTGTGTTTGTCTTCTAAACTTTGACCATATTACAAACTTGAAACTTTGGCCTTATGCCATTGCATTTTTCAAACTCCTTTTCTTAATCAAATTTATAAATAAATTTAACTGTGCTTGACTTAAAATTTTCAAAATACAAAAAGAACTAATACTCATTAAAACCTTTTTAGGCCTTTTGTGCCTTTGTTAAACTCAATTTTGTTAAAAGTAATGCACTCACTTTGAAATTGATACCACGAACTACGAGGTTTTGATCCCTCATTTTTATGTCGGTACGTAGGCACAAGTCCGAAGGTCTTCCCAAACACAAAAATATAATTAATGAATTCTTTTCTCATCCCTCCATTCTATTTTATTGCAAACATCATTTGTACAAAAACACATATGCACACAAGAAAGGGCTCCCTAGGAGTACCTAGGACACTTTGGGTGATAATACCTTCCCTCTGTGTAACCAACCCCCTTACCTGTAATCTTTGGCATTTTATTAGTTTTGATTTGAAAACTTCTTATTTTTGGGTTTTATTCGTACTTTTCCCTTTTCCCTTGGAAACAATAAAAGCATGGTGGCTACTCTAGTTTTATTGACGTCTTGGTTATCCATAGCTTGATGATCATGAATATACCGCTACATATGCACATGGTTATCATATCATTTTGTTGCATATTTGCATGCGGTATCACATTTCATACTATTTTCGGCGCTAAGTTACGCCTCGCGTTAGAGTTCATTCCCTTGCGCCATAATTGGTACCCTCGCGTTAGAGTTCGCGTCTTTGCGCTTGAACTCGCAACCTTGGGTTACAGATCGTGCCTTTCAGTTATTTTTCAACCATTTTACCATCGATTCCAAACCATTTCAAAACCAAAATCAAAATCATTTTCACAAAAGAAATGGCTCCCTAGGAGTATCTAGAACACTTTGGGTGCTAATACCTTCCCTCTGTGTAACCTACTCCCTTACCTGTAATCTCTGGAATTTTATTAGTTTTGATTTGAAAACTTCTTATTTTCTGGTTTTGTTCTTACTTTTCCCTTTTCCCTTGGAAACAATAAAAGCGCGGTGGTGACTCTGGTTTTATTGACGTCTTGCTTATCTATAGCTTGATTGCCATGAATTTACCGCTACATATGCACATGGTTGTCATATCATTTTGTTGCATATTTGCATGTAGTATCACATTTTGTACTATTTTCGGTGTTAAGTTACGCCTCGCGTTAGAGTTCGTTGCCTTGTGCCATAATTTGCATCCTCGCATTAGAGTTCGCGTCTTTGTGCTTGAACTCGCAACCTTGGGTTACAGATCGTATCTTTCAGTTATTTTTCAACCATTTCACCATCGATTCCAAACCATTTCAAAACCAAAATCAAAATCATTTTCACACTGAAACTTAATTTTTTTTTGCAATAAATAATCAAATGAAAAGAGATTAATTTGACGTACTTGTCCCTCTTAGTTTTAGAGTACTTTGATGATGGTCGTACTTAGCCTACTGTTTGAGTACTCATCTTCCATTTCAAAATACATTAAATAACCGAAACTAGTTCATTCTTTCATGGAAGAAAAAGACTAGTTGAGCGTAATTGTCCTCCAGTCCCGAGTGTGATATCCGTACTTAGCCTTCCACAAAAATTATCTTCATCCATTTAAGAAACATGACTTAATTCTCCATACAAATTTCACAAATAACTTGGGTTAAAAAGGTTATGTTGGAGGTACTTGTCCTTCCTAATCCCGAGTATTTGGATTATGGTCATACTTATCCTACTGTTCAAGTACTCGCCATCCACTCAAAAACACACTCAACCAATCAAACTCATCTTTTCTCGCCCTGCACGATCAAAAATCATTTTCACAAACGAACAATGTTTAGTCAATTCTATCAAGATACAATCAAAAGCTTAAGTATCCCCCGTGAGCATACAAGCAACGTTTAACTGCTAAAATGCAACCTAAACATTTGTTCATTAAAATCAACCAACCGACACTCATTTGCTACCAAGAACTATGTAGCTTTGAGTTCCCCCATCGAACATGGGGATACGCAAGAGCGAGATTTAACATCTCGTCAAGCACTATAACAAAAATACCCAAAAATATTTTTCATCTTGCTAAGAACTACGTAGCTTTGAATTCTTCATTACACCTGAGGATACGTAGTAGCACCATATAAAAAATATTTTTGCGACCTTTTCTTCTTCTTTTTAAACTTTTAATAATCAGAAGAAAACAAATAAAAAAGATAACATTCTATTCAAAAATCTATTTAAATGGTTCCCATTGAGTACAACAGATGTGAGGGGTGTTATACTTTCCCCTCACATAATCAACTCCCAGACCCAAACTTGGCTGTGATGACCATTTTCTTTTTCTTTTAAGGGATTTTATCGATATTTTACCTTTCCTTTTGGAATAAATAAATTTTGGTGGCAACTCTATTATCATATCGAGTGTGTGAGCACTCTAGGTATTTTTCATGCTGTGACAACTTGGGACTCTGCTAGGCTCGCTTCAGCTAGAGGGTCAAGCCAAATTAGTTTGATTTGTGATGAACATTAGCTTTGTATACTTGCTTTCTTATGATTTCTTTTATTTATCTCTTTTGTGTTACCATTGATTATTTTCTATTGGTTCTCATGATACAGTGAAGGATGTTCTGATTTCTTGAGGCACTTTGTGAGATAGGCTCTACACCCGAGTCTCGAGAAGAAGCATAAGATAGGACGACGATTGCATAGTGTCAGCCTACTGGACGTACTTTTCTTGTTGGGGTTGCATGAAAGCCTCACTTATAGTATATCCTCTTGAGGATATTTTTATCCGACAAGTAGTTTTCCGATTGCGACAATATTTTCCTGTTTGGTTCGTGACTCTAAGAACCTTGTAGAACTCGATACATTGTTGGTTGCGTACTGTTAGCCTACCACACATACTTTTCTTATTGGGGTAACATGAGAATCACACCTAGAAGAGGTTCCATTAAGGGTAGTGTCATCTAGCAAGTAATTTTTATAATGGGGGAAGTATTCTCAAGAAAGACTTATGACTCTAGGAACCTTCAAACCCTAGATTCACCTTAATCAGTGTGTAGAAAGCAATGAGAACTGTCCTAAAATTTGTACCTGGACATGATTGAAACCATTTGGCTCAATGAATCCAACATACATGCATTTCATTTTCCTTGCATATAATTTTTTTTAGCATATCCTAAAAAATGCATAAAAACAAAAAACATTTTTGCATGCATTCACATTTGAACAACATGCATATCTTCTTTCAAAAATAAGAAAAACTCAGACCCTTTATCCATCCTCTCCATAACCAAATCTGACGTCCCGATATCGTTATGAGACGAGAAGTAACTATCATCGTACGATGGAGCAAGTTGAATTGAACCAATCGATAATGAGAGAGGAGATAGATGTTAGGAAGGGAAAAATTGATCAACTCTTGGAGGCCACAATGGCTCTGGCTAGAAAGTAAGATGACTCTTACATGGTTATAGATGCTAGAAACATTGGATCCACTTTGTGCTAGATACCTAAGGTGGCTGACCCATAATGTTGACTTCCACAATGCTAGAAAGGAAGATGACCCTAAGATGGTTCCCCATTATTGTACCTCCACCAATAGGAGTTTCAATGAATTTGGCTGCCCAAGAACATTTTATTGCTTTGGTGAGACATGTATTTTAATATGATGAAGAGAACTCACGGTATTCCTATTTCATGCCCACTCAGGTATCGCATTAAGTGATGCCCATTGATGAACCATTGCCTAATTCTGCCGATGATAGGCTTTGTGTCCTTGAAGAAAAATTCATAGCTATAGAGTTGCAAGACACTCTTGGACTTGACATTATGGATATGTGCTTGGTGCTAGGCCTAGTAATTCCCCAGAAATTCGACGTGCCCGACTTTGACAAGTATAAGGGAACTAGTTTCCCAATACCCATCTGAGGGCATATTGTAGAAAGATGGCCTCATACACTGACAATGACAAGTTGTTGATCCACTAATTTCAGGATAGTCTTAGTGGGGTATCCTTATAATGGTATTCATAGTTAGAGAGAAATCATGTCCAGTCTTGGAGGAACATCGTTGAGGATTTCCTCAAGCATTACTAGTGCAATACGGACATGGCTCCAAACTGCACCCAACTGTAAAATCTTTCCCACAAGAACAATGAGTCATTCAAAGAATAGGCACAATGGTGGAGAGAGCTTGCTGCCAGGGTCCAACCACCTCAACTTGATAGGGATTTGGTAGATATGTTTATGGGAACACTATAAGCCCCATACCTTGAGGAAATGATTGGAAACGTCTCGTCCTCGTTGGTGAAAAAATTTAAAGTCACATAAAGAACGACAAGCTACCAGGTGCTGCCGAAACCATAATAAAAAACAAAGAAATCTTCCTCCAATGTCGTTACAACCAATGGGGAACGGAGACCATATCAAGCGGCATTGGCTCCTACTCCACTACCCTTTTATCATTACTCGTACGTATCAACTGTTCAGTGTCAGCAACCTTTTGGGCCTCCATATCATATGCCATTTCCTTCACAGGGTCAATATCCTCCTACAAGTCAAATTCCCCCTCAATATCAATAACATATTCCACACCAATGACAATACACTCTTCTGCAGCAGCGTCAATACACCCAAAGGCTAAAGAAGCGGTTTGATTCTTTGTCGATGCCATATCCAAAGGAAATGAATTCAGTGCTTTCCTCATACCCACTAGGCTTTGACGCCAATGCCATATGCAATTTTCATGTTGGGGCACCATGTCGCATACGCGAAAAACAACCGGCGGGAAAAGACACAGAGCCGCCACCGTGCGTTATTTATCCCAAAGAAGGGAAAGGAAACGCTCGAAGTAAACCTGGAAAGGAAATGGTCTTACGACCAGAGATTGCAAGGATCGGGAGTCGGTTACGCAAGGGGAAGGTATTAGCACCCCCTCACATCCGTCGTACTCGACGGGATCCACGCTTAGAAAGAATAGAATAAGGTTGTTGAATAACTGCTCAAAGAGTGCACACACACTGGAACAAGACACAGGCGAAAGAAAATGGAGAAAGCGGACTCGGCAGGATGTCGCATCCTGGGCCTACGTAGTTTGTCAGACACAAACATCAGAGTCGACGTAGTTCGGGGATACGGGAAACGTGCTCGCTAGGATATCGCATCCTATGCATACGTATCTTCTCTAACCAGAGAAAGAATCAGAGCACTCGTAGCTCAGCTAACGCACGCTGAAACAAAACGCTAAACCAAAGACGCTGAGACGTCAGAGCAAACACATAACCGGAAACAGACTGCCAATGGCTGGTCTTACATCTGACTCCGAACAAACAAACGCAAATAGAAAACCGAATGCCAATCGCTGGACTTACATCAGATTCCTAACAAACAACAAACAAACGGGAAACCGAATACCAATCGCTGGACTTACATCAGACTCCCAACACACACACAAAGCAGAAGGGTCTCGATTTCAGCCAGGGCAAGAGAAAAGGGAGGTCTCGATCGCAACGAGGGCGAGAGAACAGAAAGGATCAAAGTTAGTTGTTAGTCAAACTCGACAAGACATCGCATCTCGTGCCTACGTATCTCATCTGGACATGAGAATCAGAGTTGCCGTAGTTCGGCTAAACTATTTCTGTTTGTTTTGTGTTTTTTAGGTGAACAACGTCACTATGCAATCTACCGGATGCTCGACCTTGGGAGACTTACTCACCTGTAGTAGAAGGAGTCAACGTGTCCTTAAGAGGGGATAAAGTTGGTTTGTGTTTTAGGAAAGCTCACGCAAGAAAGGAAGTCCTAGACGAAGGAACCATGCAACCTTAATTGACATGCAAGCGAGAGACTATATGAAGTTTAGCAATCCTATGGGGATACAATCACACCACACAAAAACATAACATGAAGTAAACATACCAACAAGGGGGCTCAAACATCAAGGGTGAGGCTTTAGTCAAGGGGTCATATCAACCTCGACAAACAAGACGGGCTTTAGTCAAGGGGTCATATCAACCTCGACAAACAAGCCAACTGTAGGGGTATGAAGGCTCTTAACCATTGATATTGACCGTCAGGGTGAGCAGATGAAAGGTAATGAGGGTAAGACCTCATAGCTCCTAACCCGGGCCTGGGTGAGCTTCGAATCAATGAAGGTGTGGGAGTCCAGAATGTGGGACTCTACTCCACTTGACTGACTCTATATACAAGGATCTTGGGTTAGGTTCAAGAGCCTCAGCACGTAGTGCGAGCATAATGAACGACTCAAACGATTAGCAGGGGATTGATTGCTAATCCCTTCTATCTGCCAATTGCCTCTTCACTCAGGAGGACTTGAAGTACATGGCACAAAAGTAAACAATCATAGACATTGCCTCTTAAGGAGGACTTCAGCCAAATGCCTGCAAAAAGAAACGACAGGGCTTCCAAACTACATGGAGTTAGAGGATGATTACCTAGGTGGTATGCCAACCACAAGCAAAGCAACTCAAGCAATGAGTTAAAGCTACTAAAGTACCTGTAAGAAAGTCAAACAAGTCAATATTCACATTCAGACAAACCAAACAGTCAATCAACAATGTTACAACCAATATGCACACAAGGCAAGTCAATAACTCAAGTGAGTTCATCACCAAGGGACCTACAACACAACCAAGGTTAGTGTACAATATAGTTTGCATCTCAAGTCATAAGATTGCATCAACCACTAGAGCTAATAGCTTGAACCTGAAATACAAAGCTCAAAAGATGAGTACAAACCACTAGTCCAAGACTAGGGTCAAAGGCAAAGTAAAAAGTCAAAACAGCAGCCAATATTCAACATTAAGCACATTTATTCCAGTAAGAACATGTCCTAAAAAGGACCAAACCTAAATCAAATGGCAAAGTCATCTTATGAGCAAGATATGGCAAAGGCAATTACAAAGCTCACAATTAGACATCAAGAATCAAAATTCCATATTAAAACAGAAATGAATCAAACAATCATGAAAATTTTTATGTGCATACAACATGTCAAACACAATCATCATGCCAAAAATTAGAATCAACAGAGCTCAATTTACCTAGAAATGAAAATGAACAAGTATGACATCAAATTTTGTGACACACATTGTCACACCATACATTCATGTGTCCAAAACAGAAATGAAAAATGCTAAAAATGCACAACCAAGCCTTAAAAATCATGCAATATGTTAGGAACCAGCATATCAAATTTCAAAGCAATTAGACAATGTATGAGCATTTCACATCAATTTGAATCCAACACGTCACATTTGCATACATGATCAAATAACAGCTCATCATGAAAAATCCAGAAATGATAAAATCAGGAAATTGACATAAACAAATAGTAGACATTCACATGATCATGTAGGAAAAAATTTGGATTTATTTGGAGTAATATTCTATTTGTTATGATTTTTTGAATTTGATGAACAAAAAATGAAATAATGTTGAAAATTATATGGAAATGGTAATTGAATGGGAATTGGGAACATGCCATGGCTGAGGATCGAACCATGTGCGCCTCAGAACGCTGTCGTTTGGCAAGACGAAACTAAAAGGAAATTAAAACGCGCTCGCTGGGAATCGAAGCGAGGTTGCAAGCGCGTATCAAAACGACGCCGTTTAAGCATGGCAAGGGAAATTGAAAAAATAAAGCAGCGCGCATGAGGAATCGAACTCGGTACGCAAAGGCTATGGGCGCTTACTGTAGCAAGCCCTAGCACTGAACCAGAGCGCCTCCGTCACTATTCACCAGCGGTGGTTTCCACCGTCTTCTTCGTGGAGACGGTGGCGCTACAGTGCCTCACATATTTTTTTTTTTTGCATAATTTAAAACTAAGCACATCATTAGAAAGCTCTTGTCATGTAGAACACGAATCCATCATTATTTTCAGCTAAAAGTTCATGGATCATGAGAATCGAATGAAAACATAATTGACAATAAAACTTTAAACGCACATATCTCATGCAATTCTTATCCGTTTTCAATGAATTTTATATCAGAATGATCAGCAATCCAAGATCTACAACATTATGGTAATAAAACAAGGAATTAAGAGGATCGAATTTCACACCTCTTGAAGAGCAGAACGATGAAACAGTGGATTCAAGGCTTCTCCAGCTCCAAATCCTCTCCTATATTGATGTTATGAAGCTTTATGCACGAAATCTCTCTTGAAATGGCTTGGATCTTGATCAATCCAAAGCTTCCATGTTCATCTTCATGTACTTGCACAACTTGATTCTTGATGAAATTCTTCAATCCAACTCTCAATTCCTACTATATGATGATCCAGGAACAAGATTATGCAATAAAAATCATGTGTTATATGAAGAATTTTTGAATTTGGATTGAGAGAAAAATTGGAGGGAAAAATGTGATCTAGATCTAGAATGTGTTAGAATGAGCAAAACAGTTACAATTAAGCTTTTATATGCTGTGTTAATTATGCTGTAATCATGATTAGGCATTGGCTAATGAAATTTTAATGAAAAATGAGGTGTAATGCACAATTGGAAAATTCACCCTATACATGGCAATATGAACGTGAACAGTACCATGTGCATGCTCAAAATCACTTAAAATCATCTCATGCACATGTTGGAATTGGAATTAAACATGTATGATGCACCAAATTTGTATTTGGCATTTTCCCTCCAAAATGAACATGCATGGGCAAATGATTATATGATCAAATTTCATGCAATGCAATATTGGATTTGGAAAATATGAGTCAGAAGGAGCATAATGCAAAAAGAGGCACTCAAATTGGAGCTTTGGATCAAAAGTTATGGCTCTTGGAAGTTCCATGCACACTTTGCAATCATTTGGCCATAACTCCTCAACCATTCATCAGATGCTCATGATCTTGGACTTTTTGGAAATGGGAGAGAAAGATCTTCAACTTTCATGTTGGACAAAATTTCATTTGAAGCTTATTTGATGTTGGAAAGTCAAGTTGAAAGTGGCCAAAAAACTTGCCATTTTTGGAAACTTGAAATTACATGTCACTTTCCATTTTTGGAAACTTTTGATCTGGCTTCAAGACCTTCAATGTAGATGTCTGACATGATGAATAAACCTCTTTTGGAAATGAATGAAGTGTCTCAAACCATTTCTCCACCTCCTAGCCTTCAATTGACTTTTAGTTGACTTTTGTGGGGCCCAGATGACCTGGACATGTACTGATGACTGTGAGCCTCTAACACTTGGTCAAGTTGCTTCAAAATGAACCCTTGGTTCATATAAGCTCTTTAGAATAATCATGTGGCCTTCATCTCAAGGAAACTTGCTCTCTTTGCACAGATGAATTCTTTTGATGCCAATGCTTATTGATATGGTGCAGTGCAACGTGTAATGTTAATGACCTAAAAATGAAATGGATGCATGAATTGGGGGTGCAAATTTGAGGTGCTACAGCTGCCCCTATTCAATCAACTGAGAACCTGAACGGATGAGAGCGACGACTATCAGACTTTCAAGGTAAATAGGGATTGAATACCAAAAGAACCTGGAATTTGCACTCTGCGAAAGATGGATCAAAGAAACGAAGCTATCCACCAATGGCGGCTTCCACTGGGGATTTGATATTTGTCAAAGAAAGGAACCACGACCAGACGTCTACCGACGAATGGGAAGAGAAACTACGACCAGACGTCAACGGACGAATGGGAAGAAAAGCCACGACCAGACATCAACAGATGAATGGGAAGAGAAACCACGACCAGACATCAACAGATGAATGGGAAGAGAAACCACGACCAGACGTCAACGGACGAATGGGAAGAGAGAAACCACGACCAGACATCAACAGATGAATGGGAAGAGAAACCACGACCAGACGTCAACGGATGAATGAGAAGAGAGAAACCACGACCAGACATCAACAGATGAATGGGAAGAGAAACCACGACCAGACATCAACAGATGAATGGGAAGAGAAACCACGACCAAACGTCAACGGACGAATGGGAAGAGAGAAACCACGACCAGACATCAACAGATGAATGGGAATAGAGAGAAACCATGACCAGACATCAACAGATGAATGGGAAGAGAAACCACAACCAGACGCCAACGGACGAATGGGAAGAGAAACCACGACCAGACATCAACAGATGAATGGGAATAGAGAGAAACCACGACCAGACATCAACAGATGAATGGGAAAAGAAACCACGACCAGACATCAACGGACGAATGGGAAGAGAAACCACGACCAGACATCAACAGATGAATGGGAATAGAGAGAAACCACGACCAAACATCAACAGATGAATGGGAAGAGAAACCACGACCAGACGTCAACGGACGAATGGGAAGAGAGAAACCACGACCAGACATCAACATATGAATGGGAATAGAGAGAAACCACGACCAGACATCAACAGATGAATGGGAAGAGAAACCACGACCAGACGCCAACGGACGAATGGGAAGAGAAACCACGACCAGACATCAACAGATGAATGGGAATAAAGAGAAACCACAACCAGACATCAACAGATGAATGGGAAAAGAAACCACGACCAGACATCAACGGACGAATGGGAAGAGAAACCACGACCAGACATCAACAGATGAATAGGAATAGAGAGAAACCACGACCAGACATCAACAGATGAATGGGAAAAGAAACCACGACCAGACATCAACGGACGAATGGGAAGAGAAACCACGACCAGACATCAACAGACGAATGGGAAGAGAAACCACGACCAGACGCCAACGGACGAATGGGAAGAGAAACCACGACCAGACATCAACAGACGAATGGGAAGAGAAACCACGACCAGACGCCAACGGACGAATGGGAAGAGAAACCACGACCAGTCATCAACAGACGAATGGGAAGAAAAACCACGACCAGACGCCAACGGATGAATAGGAAGAGAAACCACGACCAGACGCCAACGGACGAATGGGAAGAGAAACCACGACCAGACGCCAACAGACGAATGGGAAGAGAAACCACGACCAAACATCAACAAATGAATAGGAATAAAGAAGCCACGACCAGACATCAACAGACGAATGGGAATAAACTCGATGTTACGGACATCGAAAGATGATGTCTACTGACACCAAAAGAAAGGAGACAAGGAGACCCACGTGGGGATCAACACGACACCTATTGGTATCGCAAGGATGACATCTACATATGTCAAGATAAGGCAGACACTTGCCAGGGACTACACTGGGGAGTTACGCTTTCCTTTCACGGACGGGTGAGGAAATAAACCTCTCTGGGGATTATCAATTTTGTATGCTGTCAAGAGCAACCACTGCAAACATGCAATACGGATGTTGAAAAAAGGTCCACCTCTGCTGGGGATATGGTCCAATCCGATTTAACACATGTATGCATATGTTTGAGTTTTCTATGGCGTAATGCTCCATATTGGATGGAAATGCTACGCATTCTGAGGATGCAAATGCAAATGATGATTACTACATGCAGGATGCAAAGGGAGGAACTCCCGCCGGGAAAGCGAACGATCACTCTGCTGATCACACGATTCCTGATTCGATCTTCCAACTCTGTGGGGACATGCAACACTTCTACTGCGGATACTCATTGATCTGACATTCTCAGAACGGCAGAGAAACCAACTCAACTGGGGAGTCACTTGTTGGGAAACACCAACCTTTCGATCATGCTGGGGAAATGATAATCCTCACTGGGGACAACATCCACTGAACCCGATCCGCTTGGGGAAAACAAACAACGCCCACCTCCGCTGGGGAAACAGCAACGTACAGACTTGCTAGGGAAATAAAACCAACCTTGCTGGGGATTATAACCCTTCAGGCCTGGCTGTTGAGGAACAAACTACCCGCAGACACCTCCGCTGGGGAAATAACAACCTTCAGACTCTCTGGGGAACTAACAGCCCTTAGACCTGCTGGAAAAGGGGTAACCTTCAAACCTGGATGGAAAAGAACATCCTCAACCCTGCTGGGGAAACAACAACCTTCAGACTTGCTGGGGAAAAACATTCTCAACCCTGCTGGGGAGACAACACTCCTGACCCTGCTGGGGAAAACACCGATCTAGAAACTACTGGGGAGACAAGTTCTGAACTTGCTTTGGACAACCCAACTCCTCACACTACTGGACAGTGTTAAGACACCTTTGAACAAACTGTGGCTCATCTGCTTTAGCCAGCAATCAAAGATAGCAACCTGCAAAACAGCAAGACATATGCCCCAGGGGATTATATGGACAAAATACACTCAAGTGTACTCAACATTCAAAATGATTTTCAAATGTTTTATCTTTCTGCACGTCATTGTCTAGCCTTCATGATTTTTATATGCAATGTTTATCAAAAATTCGGACGTTTTTGCAAACAAAACAGTAAAATAAAAACAAGAGAGCAATTTGACTGAATAACGACTTTTATTGATTGAAAAATGGCCTATAAAGGCAAATACATCAGGAAGCAATTCCTAGGAAGAGGTAATTGCGCCAAACAAAGAAATAAACTATCCTATTGGCAATGTGAACACGGCATCCACTATTTTCCAATTCTGTTATGACTCGTATATCCTCAATTTCCTCCAAATTCCCTGCTTTCTAAGAAGAATGATTGGACCGGTCATATCCTTCGAGAAGGTAGACGTTAAAGCGCGATGAAGTACAGATAACTCAGACTGTAGTCTTCTCTTTAATCCCTCTTTTTCCTGGATCGCCTTTTCAGGTTTTCAATCCACCGGGATACCCATTTTTGCCTAAGCCGCCTTTTCAGGTTTTCGACTTACCGGGTGTACATATTTTTTCATCCTTTATCCCTAACTTTTGCCCGAACCTTTTCTTTTTCTTTTGGTTCGCCGGGATGCCCTTTTTTGCCTGGACTCTTTTATTCTTTTCGTCCAGCGGGTCAATTTATGTGAAGTATTTTTTGACTACATCTGAGTTCACAGGGGATGGAAAATCTTCACCATCCATAGTTGTCAGCATCAAGGCTCCACCGGAGAAAACCTTCTTGACAACATATGGACCTTCATAATTCGGAGTCCACTTGCCCCTGTTATCTGTACCGGGAGGAAGGATCCTCTTCAAAACCAAATCACCTATCTGATAGCTCTGAGGACGCACTTTCTGATCAAAGGATTTCTTCATCCTTCTCTGATACAGTTGCCCATGGCACACAGTTGCTAACCGTTTTTCCTCAATAAGGAATCTCCACTTCAAAAGGAAGGACTGCTTCCATACCATACACAAGGGAGTAAGGGGTTGCCCCGGTCGACGTACGTACTGAGGTTCGGTACCCATGCAAAGCGAAAGGCAATATCTCATGCCAATCCTTATACGTCACGACCATCTTCTGCACAATCTTCTTAATGTTCTTGTTTGCCACGTCTACAGCACCATTCATCTTTGGTCTGTAAGGAGAAGAATTGTGGTGTTCAATCTTGAAGTCTTTGCAAAGTTCTTTCATCATATTGTTATTTAGGTTCGAACCATTGTCAGTGATGATCCTCTCAGGAACCCCATAACGACAGATAATCTCCTTCTTAATGAATCGAGCAACCACTTGCTTAGTGACATTGGCATAGGAAGCTGCTTCCACCCATTTGGTGAAGTAATCAATCGCGACCAGGATGAAATGATGTCCATTAGAAGCAGTAGGTTCAATCTTCCCAATCATATTGATGCCCCACATCGCGAATGGCCAAGGAGAATTCATGACATTCAGAGGGTTGGTGGTACATGCACCTTATCTGCATAGATCTGACATTTGTGGCACTTCCGAGCGTATTTGAAACAGTCAGATTCCATGGTTATCCAGTAATAACCGGCTCTCAACAATTTCTTAGCCATTGCATGACCACCAGCATCGGTACCGAAAGACCCCTCGTGTACTTCTTGCATTAACAGGTCTGCTTCGTGTCTATCCACGCATCTGAGCAGAACCATGTCAAAGTTCCTCTTGTACAGCACATCATCCTGATTCAAATAAAAGCTTCCACCTAGCCTTCTCAGGGTCTTCTTGTCATTCTTTGACGCTCCTTCAGGATACTCCTGGCTTTTGAGGAAATTCTTAATATCAAAGAACCACGGTTTCTCATCAACAACAGACTCGGCTGCAAACACATACGCAGGCCTCTCGAGTCGGTTCACAGCAACATGTGGCACATGATTATGCCAATGGACTTTAATCATAGAAGACAAAATGGCCAAGGCATCGGCCATCTGATTTTCATCCCGGGGTATATGATACAACTTCACTGTTTTGAAGAAAGTCAGGATCCTTCCGGTGTAGTCTCTGTAAGGAATCAAATGCGGTTGATGAGTATTCCAGTCTCCGTTGACTTGATTAATCACTAGAGCGGAATCTCCATAGATATCCAGAGTTTTGATCCTTAGATCGATGGCTTCTTCAATCCCCATGATACAAGCCTCGTACTCAGCTTCGTTGTTGGTTACTTCAAAAGTCAACCTGGCAGAAAAAGGTAAGTGTGCACCTTTAGGATTGATGAGTACTGCCCCAACACCATTTCCATTCACATTAACCGCCCCATCAAACATCAGCGTCCACTTGTCATCAGGATCCGGTCCTTCCTCGACAAGAGGCTCTTCACAATCTTTCATCTTTAAGTACATGATGTCTTCATCAGGGAATTCAAACATCATCGGCTGATAATCATTAATCGGTTGCTCGGCAAGGTAATCAGACAGAATACTACCCTTAATGGCCTTTTGCGACGTGTACTGGATATCATACTCTGTTAAAATCATCTGCCAACGAGCCACTCGTCCGGTGAGAGCCGGCTTTTCAAAGATGTACTTCACTGGATCCATCTTAGAAATCAACAAGGTTGTATGGTTCAGCATATACTGTCTCAGTCGGCGAGCAGCCCATGCCAAAGCACAACAAGTTTTCTCGAGCTGCGAATATCTTATTTCACAGTCGGTAAACTTTTTGCTAAGGTAGTATATAGCATGCTCTTTTCGACCAGACTCGTCATGCTGTCCCAATACACACCCCATCGAGTTCTCTGTTACTGAAAGGTACATTATCAGAGGCCTCCTAGGAACTGGAGGTATGAGGATTGGAGGTTTCTGCAAATATTCTTTTATCTTATCAAAAGCTTTTTGACAGTCATCATTCCACCTGATTGCTTGATCTTTTCTTAGCAATTTGAATATCGGTTCACACGTGGCAGTTAGGTGAGATACGAACCGTGCAATGTAGTTCAATCTCCCTAAAAACCCACGAACCTGCTTTTCAGTTCTTGGTTCAGGCATTTCTTGAATAGTTTTTACTTTCGCTGGATCAACCTCAATCCCTTTCTCACTGACAATGAAACCCAACAATTTCCCGGATCTCACTCCAAACGTACACTTGTTTGGATTCAGCCTCAGTTTGAATTTTCTCAACCTTTCAAACAACTTCTGCAGGTTTACCAAGTGCTCCTCTTCTGTCCGAGACTTCGCAATCATATCTCCACGTACACTTCGATTTCTTTGTTCATCATGTCATGAAAGAGAGTCGTCATAGCCCTCTGATAGGTAGCACCGGCATTCTTCAACCCAAATGGCATCACCCTATAGTAGAACGTGCCCCAAGGTGTAATGAATGTCGTCTTTTCCATGTCTTCTAGCGCCATCTTGATTTGGTTATAGCCAGAGAATCCATCCATGAAAGAGAAAACCGAGGATTGAGCAGTGTTATCCACCAATACATCAATGTGAGGTAATGGGAAGTCATCTTTCGGACTGGCTCTGTTTAAATCCCGGTAATCGACACACATCCTGACTTTACCATCCTTCTTCGGCACGGGTACAATGTTGGCCACCCACGGGGGATAATTGGTAACTTCCAGAAAACCGGCATCCAACTGCTTCTGAACCTCCTCTTTGATCTTGACATCCATATCAGGACTAGTTCTACGAAGCTTCTGCTTTACCGAAGGACAATCTTCTTTGAGAGGTAGCCTGTGCACCACAACATCTGTATTCAACCCAAGCATATCTTGATACGACCATGCAAATATCTCCACATATTCTCTCAGCATTTCAATCAGCCCTCTCTTGACAGATTCCTCTAAAGCAGCCCCTATCTTGATCTCTTTCCTGGCATCCTCAGTACCAAGGTTAACGATTTCCAACTCTTCCTGATGAGGTTGGATGACCCTTTCCTCCTGCTTCAATAGTCTGACCAATTCTTTGGGGAGTTCACAATCTTCTTCACTCTCCTCTTCGGCTTGGTAAATGGGATTATCGAAATCATACTGAGCCATAACAGAACTGTTTTTGATGGAGTCCGCGAGATCGATTCTGCATGAATGATGTTTAATGCTTTATTTTAGAAAAGAGTTCAAGAAAGTCACAAAAACAAAAAACATTGCCATTTTTATTGTTTTGAAAAATGAAAATAAAAACAGAAAGACAGTGATCACAAAGTTGTTTGTAAAACGTCCTTTATTAATGATAATCATTGAAATTTTAAACATAATGTGGCCCTACAATGAACCACTACGCCCCGGGCAAAACGTAGGGTTTTTGTGCAGAATGAAAAACAAAAGAAAATTACTCTGTCTGAAGAGTAACTTGGACTATTTCTTCGGTTGTCCAATTGTTGACCATCTCCCCTGGAGCACATGGGCGCACCCATTTGTCCCAATCATAATCACTGTCCCCGTCTTCACTGCCTGCTGCAAAGACATCACCATGATTCATCAATCCAGCGCTGGTGAAGGTACACGGCCCTTTCTGAACACCCTGCTCTGACTGAAGAGGCTGATAACCAATACCAAATTTGTCTTCTTTCACAGGTATGTCAACCATCTTGCACCAGCCTTCTGCGTTGCCTGAATTAACAACCTCCAAAGCTTGCTTGTATGACGCAATTGAGGCACCTGGCTTCTTCTGTTCAACAAAAGCCACCTTCTCCATAGCAATGGTCTCGAAAGCTTGGCACAGAGTTTCATGAATTTCGCCATCCATCTCCACATACTTGAAAGAAGATAGATGACTCACAAGAATGTCCTCTTCGCCACACACAGTCACAACCTGACCATTCCACACATACTTCATCTTTTGATGGAGAGTTGACGAAACTGCCCCAGCCCCATGTATCTAGGGACGTCCCAATAGACAACTATATGCTGGTTGAATATCCATCACATAGAAGACAATATCAAACACTTCCGGGCCGATCTTTACGGGCAACGTGACTTCACAGAAAACAGATCGCTTGGATCCATCGAAAGCACGGACCACAAGATCGCTTGGGGTGAGGACAACCCCTTCAACATCAAGCTTAATCAGAACCTTCTTGGGCAACACGTTCAAGGAAGAACCGGTGTCAACCAACACATGCGACAACACCGCGCCCTTGCACTCCATAGTGATGTGCAGGGCTTTGTTGTGATTGCGACCCTCAGGTGTCAAATCCAGATCTGTTAACCCCAAACCATGTCTCGTGCTCACATTTGCAATAACACCCTCGAGCTGGTTGACTGAAATCTCTTGAGGCACGTAAGCCAAATTCAACATTTTCAGCAAGGCGTTACGGTGTGCCTCTGAACACAATAACAACGAGAGGATAGAGATTTTCGACGGTGTCTGGTTCAGTTGATCCACAATCTTATAATCACTTTTCTTGATGATTTTCATGAACTCCTCTACATCTTTCTCAAAAGAACCCTCAGGCACCTCCTTCTGCACTGGTCCTTCCTCAACCACAGCTTGCTTCCCTTTTGCCTTAGCAAGAGCCTCGGCATTGCTATCCCTCAGAGTCTGTGGTGCAAACAGGCGACCACTCCTTGTGAACCCTCCAGGTCCTCCCACATTGTCCACAGTCGGACCAACAATTACAGGAGTTCTATTTGGCACACTAATGGTTACTGGAGCCTGATTTACCGGTCTGGTCTAATTTTATGGTCTTCTGTTGCTGCGGAAAGCATTATCATACTTCCATGGAACCGCTCTACTGTTCTCAACAGGTCCTCCACCAGAAGCAGCAATGGTGGTAGGAGTACCCACAGTTACTGGTGCAGATATGGTCACCGGAGTACCAATAGTTACGGGTGCATTAACGGTTCTTGGAGCACGTCTAGGACCCTCAGACGGTTTAAAGTAAATGGTGACAGTTGATACCACCCCACGATCTTTCACAACCCGACCAAACTGTAGGCGACCCTCATCCATCAGACCCTGGACACCTCTTTTCAACTTTTCACAACCATTCTCTTGATCAACACAATCTGAACAGCCTTCCTCACAGCCCGGGAACACTCCCCCTCTCAACAGACGTTCTTTCACCACAAGCAGCGAAGTTTGAACATCATCAACATCAACCACCAAATCTACAGCTTCCCCATCTTCCACATTGTTCACCCTGGGCCCGCCATGCTGAGGCATAGGATTATTCACAACATTAGGAACAGGAGCAAAGTTGATTGTCTTGGCATCAATCAAATCCTGGACCTTGTGATGGAAAGCCCTACAATTTTCAATGTGATGCCCCTGTGCACCGGAATGAAAGTCACAACAGGCATTAGCATCATACCCAGCAGGAATCCTCGCCAACAGAGCCATGGTACGAAGCTCAACAAATTTCAACCTGAGCAGTTCAGGAAGCAACTCAGCATATGTCATGGGCAACGGGTCAAACTGACGCTTTGGCATTCTCTGTCTTGGCTGAAACGGGCGTTGCTGTTGTTGTTGTGGTGGTGGTCCTCTTGGTTGTTGGTGTTGAGGTTGGGGTGCTCGAATAGTTACAGCAGCAACCTGACGATACTGTTGTCCTCTGTTCGTACTCCTCCGATGGTGGACAGCATTTATTTCACCCTCTCTCTTTCTGGGTGCCCCAGAAAATGGCTTCTTCGAACTTGAAGATGAAGAACCAGAATCTTGAATCTTACCTGCTTTGATAAGACTCTCAGTCCTTTCTCCGCAGATAACAACATCTGAAAAGCTACCAAACGGGCAACTTCCCATACGGTCCATAAACGCACCCTGCAGTGTTCCAGTGAACATATCGGTCAGCTCTCTCTCCAACATCGGAGGTTGCACTCTTGCCGCTAATTCACGCCACCTCTGGGCGTACTCTTTGAAGCTTTCACCAGACTTTTGGAACAAACTCTGCAGTTGGGTTCTGCTCGGAGCCATGTCCATATTGTGCTTATACTGTCTCAGGAAGGCTTCACCCAAATCCCTCCAGCTTCTAACAGACTCTCTTTTCAAATCTATGTACCAGTCCAAAGACGCTCCAGACAAGCTGTCTTGGAAAAAGTATATCCACATCTTCTCATCATCAGTGTATGTGGATATCTTTCTGTAATAAGCCTGCACATGGGTGCGAGGACAAGAAGTGCCATTATATTTGTCAAAGGATGGCGCCTTGAATTTGTAAGGGATCCTCAGTCCATCAACTAGACCCATATTGGTAACATCAAAGCCCAAGGAATTCTGACATTCCATGGCACTGATTTTCTCAGCAAAGGCATCAACTTTTCTATCCCTCTCTTCAGTCCTTCCCACTTCATCATCATCACTAAGGAGAGTGAACATATCCTTTTGTCTATCAACCAACGGAGCAGGATGGCGAGCTGGAGCACGGGCCACTCTAGCATTAACAGTCTCAGGAGCAATAGGTTGTCCGTTGATTCTGATACCCCTCAATTCATCACCCACAGCATAGTTATTGACGGGAATGGTGGCAGCAACATTTTTGTTAACAGGGACTCCCTCTGGCGAATTACGGTTGACAGGTGGAATCACAGCTTCCTGTCTCTGGGCCAAGGCTCGCAGCTCCTCTTGCCCTTGTACAACCCCTTGCCTCATATTCATGAATTGGGCCATGTTAGCCATCATCTTTGCTAATTCAGCCTGAACTTGATCCATGCCTCTCTGTTGATTCAGTCTTGTCGCGTAACGGTGCGGACGACGATCAACAATCCTGCCTAAAACAGGAACCAGAATGAGAAGTCTTGTCAAGAACACCTGTAATGCAATAATGATATGTGTATGATGTGTATGATGCGTATGATGCATATGCTATGTTCATTTCTCAGGCACTCAAGAGTCTCGTCCATCTTTGAAAAATGGCAACCTGTAACATAGACATCAAAGAAGCACCCTACACTGGATGACGAGCAAAAGTGAAACATCAACAATCTCATCTATAGCCATGAGCAAATAAAGATCATACAAACATAGTTCGAGCAAAGATTCGAATCATCAGAATAAAACAAGGAATCCCATCCAACAGTCCTGGAGGTGATTCTCAAAGTAAACAACAAGACAAACTAAGAAAGTTGTCCTCCAGGAATGAGAGTCTTTAGGTACTGGCACTGATCAATCAACCGGTCACACTCTGAACACTCAGGTAAAGGAGTGAGCTTCTCCTTCAGTTGCTCTTTGAGTTCCACCACTTCTTCTCCGAGCTGGTTCTCTGATGCATGCCTTAGGTCTATCTCTTTCTTCAATTGAGCATCCTTGTCCTTAAGCTGCCTTTCCAAGTCTCGTATCTTCCTTTGGTAATTGGCTTCCGCTTTTTGCAACCTCAAACGCTCATGGTGTTCTTCATTCAACAGGGTTTCTATCTCCTCATAGGACCTCTTCTTGTCTCTCAACTTATTAGCACTTTCACCTTGCCCTCCCTTGAGTTTGTGAGCCAAATTCAACTTATCAGCTTTGGCTTTGTAAAGCTCCATCTGTATCTCTTGTTCCTTTTCTTTCAACTGGCGATTCTCCATTAAGGCTCGTTTGTAATACTCAGCGGGCACATTCTCAGAATGTATCAAAGGTGGTTGCTCTTGCAATGGTTCCATCCTATCATAGGGTAGCAACAAGGTCTCAACTCTATCCTTGACCCCCTCAATGTAGGCAGGCATAGCAACTGCAAACTTCTTCCCTAAAACAGATCCATCCTTGACACCAATACTCTCCCAAGCTTTTCCCAATTGCTCCAATCTAGCAGGGTCACTCCGTTTCTCAAAGTACACACTCTCAGCTATCTCAGCATCTAGTGGCCTTTCATTCATGACAAAACCCAACTGGCGGAGAGAAAGAACTGGGTTGTAGTTGATGCAACCCTTAGTTCCTATGAGTGGAACATTACGAAACCCTCCACAACTCATAATGACTTTGCGTACATTCATCCTGTAAGCTTGCCACCTGATATCATAGGAGGTGAGTGACATAATCCTCTGAGTCCACTTATGAGTATTTTGAGTATCCACAAACGGTCCACTGGTTGGTAGAAAAGACAATAACCACTTGAGTAGCAACGGGAGACAGCACCTGATGGCTCCACCCTTACCATGCCTGCTGTGTATAGCATAATAAGTGTCAGCTAACAAGGTAGGAACCGGGTTTCCTCCGATGAAAATAGTGATTGCTGCCAGGTCCACGAAATTAGGCATACTCGGGAACAAAACAACTCCATAAATCATGATGGCCAACTGAGCGTTGAAAGCTTCCCAACTCCCTTTCTTTGCTTCTTCCTTAGCCATTCTCACCAGGTACTTCAACGACAAACCCACAACATCACCACTTGGTTTCCAATTGTCACTCACTTCTTTGATACTCAAATAAAGAGCCTTAGCCACAACTCTGAAATCCACCTCCTTTGGCACATCCAGAAAGGAGCCAACTGATAGTCTTGAAAGGTGAAGCAACGGAGCTCTGGATCATAGAACTGTAAGAGGGTCTGCAGAGGTACCGGATCAACCACCATCTTCAACAATGCCAGAATATCCCCATACTGGTCATCAAACACCTTCTGATTACAACCGGTCACAAGATTACTCAATTCCTCCAAAGATGTCAATGGATCACGGTAAAAGCTGTAGGTGCAAATATTCCTCTTCAACTCTGGAATGTCTGCCATCTCTCGACGTGAACAGACTCCCGAATGAACCTGAGAAATGATATGCATGTGCGAGTTAGCTTTTTTTCTCCTTTTTTTTTGCATTATTTTTTGTATGAAAATAAACATGCTATGATGCAAATGATGAGACCATGACTGGTTGGCTGTGTATCACAAGGCACAGGATCAGAACTTCGGCATGAACTCGGAACCAAAAACCACAGATCAAGGTCATCTGGAACCCATACTTTAGAACCAAGTCACCAACAGGAACCAAACAGAAGTCACCAACAGGACACGGTCACCAACAGATCAAGTCACCAACAGTACCTGTAATGATTCATTCCCTCCCCACTCACGGGTGTCATCTAGGCCAGGGTAAGGTCAAGAGAAACGCAGGATAAACGATCCTTTCAAGAATATCATCATATGCACACCAGATGTATGCAACGATAATACCCCATCAAAATCTGAACTGCTCGTGATATCATGTTCCGCTAAGTGGCGCCATACCACCCGCTTCCCATGAATCACTCTATTCCTAGGTGTCCTAAAGTTCACTCATAGCCTGGGTATTGGGCCTTTTACCTCTTGTAACTCCCACCCAACAGAGCAACAGATACAGAGCCAGCACAATGATAATATGATGCATACAAACATATATGCACATATATACAATCACAGCAAAATAATCATAAATGCAATAAATAAAGCAGCAAAAGAAACCAAAACTATCCTAAAGAGTGCTAGGACTAACTCACTTAGGGAAGATGGACCAGCAAGAGGTCAACTTCTCAAAGTCCCCAGCAGAGTCGCCAGTTGTCACATACGCGAAAAACAACCGGCGGGAAAAGACACAGAGCCGCCACCGTGCGTTATTTATCCCAAAGGAGGGAAAGAAAACGCTCGAAGTAAACCTGGAAAGGAAATGGTCTTATGACCAGAGATTGCAAGGATCGAGAGTCGGTTACGCAAGGGGAAGGTATTAGCACCCCCTCACGTCCGTCGTACTCGGCGGGATCCACGCTCAGAAAGAATAGAATAAGGTTGTTGAATAACTGCTCAAAGAATGCACACACACTGGAACAAGACACAGGCGAAAGAAAACGGAGAAAACGGACTCGGCAGGATGTCGCATCCTTGGCCTACGTAGTTTGTCAGACACAAACATCAGAGTCGACGTAGTTCGGGGAGGGAAACATGCTCGCTAGAATATCGCATCCTATGCATACGTATCTTCTCTAACCAGAGAAAGAATCAGAGCACTCGTAGCTCGGCTAACGCACGCTGAAACAAAACGCTAAACCAAAGACGCTGAGACGTCAGAGCAAACACTCAACCGGAAACAGACTGCCAATGGCTGGTCTTACATCTGACTCCGAACAAACAAACGCAAATAGGAAACCGAATGCCAATCGCTGGACTTACATCAGATTCCTAACAAACAACAAACAAACGGGAAACTGAAAGCCAATTGCTGGACTTACATCAGACTCCCAACACACACACAAAGCAGAAGGGTCTCGATTGCAGCCAGGGAAAGAGAAAAGGGAGGTCTCGATCGCAACGAGGGCGAGAGAACAGAAAGGATCAAAGTTAGTTGTTAGTCAAACTCGACAAGACATCACATCTCGTGCCTACGTATCTCATCTGGACATGAGAATCAAAGTTGTCGTGGTTCGGCTAAATTATTTATGTTTGTTTTTTGTTTTTTAGGTGAACAACGTCACTACGCAATCTACCGGATGCTCGACCTTGGGAGACTTACTCACCTGTAGTAGAAGGAGTCAACGTGTCCTTAAGAGGGGATAAAGTTGGTTTGTGTTTTAGGAAAGCTCACGCAAGAAAGGAAGTCCTAGACGAAGGAACCGTGCTACCTTAATTGACATGTAAACGAGAGACTATACGAAGTTTAACAATCCTATGGGGATACAATCACACCACACAAAAACATAACATGAAGTAAACGTACCAACAAGGGGGCTCAAACATCAAGGGTGAGGCTTTAGTCAAGGGTTCATATCAACCTCGACAAACAAGTCGGGCTTTAGTCAAGGGGTCATATCAACCTCGACAAACAAGCCAACTGTAGGGGTATGAAGGCTCTTAACCACTGACATTGACCGTCAGGGTGAGCAGATGAAAGGTGATGAGGGTAAGACCTCATAGCTCCTAACCCGGGCCTGGGTGAGCTTCGAATCAATGAAGGTGTAGGAGTCCAGAATGTGGGACTCTACTCCACTTGACTGACTCTATATACAAGGATCTTGGGTTAGGTTCAAGAGCCTCAGCACGTAGTGCGAGCATAATGAACGACTCAAACGATTAGCAGGGGATTGATTGTTAATCCCTTCTATCTGCCAATTGCCTCTTCACTTAGGAGGACTTGAAGTACATGGCACAAAAGTAAACAATCATAGACATTGCCTCTTAAGGAGGACTTCAGCCAAATGCCTGCCAAAAGAAACGACAGGGCTTCAAAACTACATGGAGTTAGAGGATGATTACCTAGGTGGTATGCCAACCACAAGCAAAGCAACTCAAGCAATGAGTTAAAGCTACTAAAGTACCTGTAAGAAAGTCAAACAAGTCAATATTCACATTCAGACAAACCAAACAGTCAATCAACAATGTTACAACCAATATGCACACAAGGCAAGTCAACAACTCAAGTGAGTTCATCACCAAGGGACCTACAACACAACCAAGGTTAGTGTACAATAAAGTTTTCATCTCAAGTCATAAGATTGCATCAACCACTAGAGCTAATAGCTTGAACCTGAAATACAAAGCTCAAAAGATGAGTACAAACCACTAGTCCAAGACTAGGGTCAAAGGCAAAGAAAAAAGTCAAAACAGCAGCCAATATTCAACATTAAGCATATTTATTCCAGTAAGAACATGTCCTAAAAAGGACCAAACCTAAATCAAATGGCAAAGTCATCTTATGAGCAAGATATGGCAAAGGCAATTACAAAGCTCACAATTAGACATCAAGAATCAAAATTCCATATTAAAACAGAAATGAATCAAACAATCATGAAAATTTTTATGTGCACACAGCATGTCACACACAATCATCATGCCAAAAATTAGAATCAACAGAGCTCAATTTACCTAGAAATGAAAATGAACAAGTATGACATCAAATTGTGTGACACACATTGTCACACCATACATTCATGTGTCCAAAACAGAAATGAAAAATGCTAAAAATGCACAACCAAGGCTCAAAAATCATGCAATATGTTAGGAACCAGCATATCAAATTTCAAAGCAATTAGACAATGTATGAGCATTTCACATCAATTTGAATCCAACACGTCACATTTGCATACATGATCAAATAACAGCTCATCATGAAAAATCCAGAAATGATAAAATCAGGAAATTGACATAAACAAATAGTAGACATTCACATGATCATGTAGGAAAAAATTTGGATTTATTTGGAGTAATATTCTATTTGTTATGATTTTTTGAATTTGATGAACAAAAAATGAAATAATGTTGAAAATTATATGGAAATGGTAATTGAATGGGAATTGGGAACATGCCATGGCTGAGGATCGAACCATGTGCGCCTCAGAACGCTGTCGTTTGGCAAGGCGAAACTAAAAGGAAATTAAAACACGCTCGCTGGGAATCGAAGCGAGGTTGCAAGCGCGTATCAAAACGACGCCGTTTAAGCATGGCAAAGGAAATTGAAAAAATAAAGCAGCGCGCATGAGGAATCGAACTCGGTATGCAAAGGCTATGGGCGCTTACTATAGCAAGCCCTAGCGCTGAACCAGAGCGCCTCCGTCACTATTCACCAGCGGTGGTTTCCACCGTCTTCTTCGTGGAGACGGTGGTGCTACAGTGCCTCACATATTTTGTTTTTTTGCAGAATTTAAAACTAAGCACATCATTAGAAAGTTCTTGTCATGCAGAACACGAATCCATCATTATTTTCAGCTAAAAGTTCATGGATCGTGAGAATCGAATGAAAACATAATTGACAACAAAACTTTAAACGCACATATCTCATGCAATTCTTATCCGTTTTCAATGAATTTTATATCAGAATGATCAGCAATCCAAGATCTACAACATTATGGTAATAAAACAAGGAATTAAGAGGATCGAATTTCACACCTCTTGAAGAGCAGAACGATGAAACAGTGGATTCAAGGCTTCTCCGGCTCCAAATCCTCTCCTATATTGATGTTATGAAGCTTTATGCACGAAATCTCTCTTGAAATGGCTTGGATCTTGATCAATCCAAAGCTTCCATGTTCATCTTCATGTACTTGCACAGCTTGATTCTTGATGAAATTCTTCAATCCAGCACTCAATTCCTACTATATGATGATCCAGGAACAAGATTATGCAATAAAAATCATGTGTTATATGAAGAATTTTTGAATTTGGATTGAGAGAAAAATTGGAGGGAAAAATGTGATCTAGATCTAGAATGTGTTAGAATGAGCAAAACAGTTACAATTAAGCTTTTATATGCTGTGTTAATTATGCTGTAATCATGATTAGGCATTGGCTAATGAAATTTTAATGAAAAATGAGGTGTAATGCACAATTGGAAAATTCATCCTATGCATGGCAATATGAACGTGAACAGTACCATGTGCATGCTCAAAATCACTTAAAATCATCTCATGCACATGTTGGAATTGGAATTAAACATGTATGATGCACCAAATTTGAATTTGGCATTTTCCCTCCAAAATGAACATGCATGGGCAAATGATTATATGATTAAATTTCATGCAATGCAATGTTGGATTTGGAAAATATGAGTCATAAGGAGCATAACGCAAAAAGAGGCACTCAAATTGGAGCTTTGGATCAAAAGTTATGGCTCTTGGAAGTTCCATGCACACTTTGCAATCATTTGGCCATAACTCCTCAACCAGTCATCAGATGCTCATGATCTTGGACTTTTTGGAAATGGGAGAGAAAGATCTTCAACTTTCATGTTGGACAAAATTTCATTTGAAGCTTCTTTGATGTTGGAAAGTCAAGTTGAAAGTGGTCTAAAAACTTGCCATTTTTGGAAACTTGAAATTACAGGTCACTTTCCATTTTTGGAAACTTTTGATCTGGCTTCAAGACCTTCAATGTAGATGTCTGACATGATGAATAAACCTCTTTTGGACATGAATGAAGTGTCTCAAACCATTTCTCCACCTCCTAGCCCTTAGTTGACTTTCAGTTGACTTTTATGGGCCCTAGATGACCTGGACATGTACTGATGACTGTGAGCCTCTAACACTTGGTCAAGTTGCTTCAAAATGAAACCTTGGTTCATATAAGCTCTTTAGAATACTCATGTGGCCTTCATCTCAAGGAAACTTGCTCTCTTTGCACAGATGAATTCTCTTGATGCCAATGCTTATTGATATGGTGCAATGCAACGTGTAATGTTAATGACCTAAAAATGAAATGGATGCATGAATGGGGGTGCAAATTTGAGGTGCTACACACCAGGGCACTCAGCTAAAAACTACAAGGCTCTCAAGAATAGGGTACATGATTTTATTGATTCCAAATCGGTTTCATTTACGCCTCAAGGCCCTAATATAAAACACAATCCTTTACCTGGTCATGTTGGTCCATCAGTCAAAGTTGTGGAAGAAGTTGTTGAGAAACGATGTTGAGTTGATTATCATACCAATCTCAACAACTATGATGACCTTCAATCTCTGGATAGGAAAAGGCTATCCCAACAGTGAATTAAGCACGAGAGAAGTTCCTCAATGCTGGAAATCATTAAGCCATTTCATTTTTTTCATTTTTTAAATCTTTCTCATTTGTCAATTATTGTTTGCTTTTGAATTTGTTGTTTTAATGGTAATGTTAGTGAAATGAGCATGCATATTTCAAATTAATCCTTTCGTATTCACTTAATTTATTTTATCGCACAAAAACAATATCAATATTTCTACACCTTAATTTATTTATCAGACTATTATTTTAGCAAAGATTGGAGGGAGGATGACGAAAAAAGAAATACCCAAAATTGATGACGATATACTTTCAAAGATAACTCTGCTGATGATATAACACATTATTTCAATCCCCAAACATCGGAGACACAATGAGTTAATCCTTAGACAACCCTTCGAGCCTATAAGTTGGTGTATCTTTTTGTATGAAAAAACATGTAACCTTAACCAGGGGCAGGGTAGTTTTGTTCAGTTAATTTGACTATGCATTCAAATTAAAAGAGGAAACATCCCATATAGGGATCAACTTCGTACTCTTCTTCGCACACGTCATGAAGTGTTGAAGAAATCATGAAAAATCCAAAATTTATAACGGTTGTTCTTCAACAACCAATAACATGGCAGTCATAAACCCTTTCAAACCAAAAGAACAAATTCCATGGAAGTAGTTCAAAAAAAAAAGAGGAAAAAGATCAAAAAAAGAAACTCCGCTAAGTCGAACACCAGAAAAGGTGACTTATGCAAAAAAAAATAAGACATCCCAGTGGACAAAAAGCTTCGAAGAAGTGGTCTAGGCAAAAGTTAGAGATAAAAAAGAAAAAAAATCAATCAAAAGAGGCTGTGTAAGCACTCTATAAAAACAAATAAAAAATAATATTAGGTGACCACCTGTTAGATACCCAAAAGTGCTTATTTAAGCTATCAAATATGGGCATCTTTCACTCCATTTCCTTGCTAAAGTGTTTGAAACCACCTTTGTTTTTGATGAATTGCAATACAATGATAAACGATTTTGGTACCTTTGATTTGTGTGTTATTGTGCAGGAATTAGGCTAGAAATAATAGAAAATGAAGCCACAAGAAAGTTGGCAAAGGGACCAAAAAAGGATGCATTCATCAGCTTGCTCGCTAGGCGAGGGCTGTGGCGAAGAGCTCGCTAGGCGAGCACCCAGCGAGAACCCAGCGAAGAGCTCCAGTATTTTATAGTAGCAAACATCAACAAACTTGCTAGGCGAGCAGCCAACGAAGGGTGTAGCGAACACGTCCAGACTTGGTCAAAAGCGCAGCCAGCACTCACTCGCTAGGCGAGCCATTAGCGAGCTTCCAGCGAGCAATTCCAGTAGCAAAACCTCCTAAGCTCGCTGGAGCGAAGGGTGAAGCGTGGGCTTCGCCTAGCGAACATGCGAATTTGGCAAAGGATATTTCTTTGGGCGCAGGTGCCTCAGGTGCCTCATTTTGGGGCTCGCTAGGCGAGCCATTCTGCTCTCCTAACGAGCATGACAGCTTAGTAGCAACACTATAAGTAGCAAGGGCTACTTTTTGGGACCATACTTTTACACCTCCATACTTTTGTACTTTTGAGATATTTTTCTAGCATTGCTTTAGAGATACTTTGTGACCTAGAAATCATTTCTCTTCATCTCTTAACAATCTTTCATAAAAAGAAGGTGGATTCCCATCCAATCTCGATTATTCGACTCAGATGTTGATCAACCTTCTTCCGAAACTTGTTGACCAAGCTACCATGAAAATGAGTAGCTAAGTTCTTCATTTTGTCAAGGTTAGATGTAGATGGTCATAAGCTTTGTGTGTATATGAGATGATCTTCATTTGTAAACTCTTTAATGATGAATATATGGTGAAAACTTTGTTTTATTGAAAACTCTTTGTGTTGGTTTATGATCGAGAGATGTTTACCAACTCTTTACCTAGGTTTTCATCCAATCTTGTTTGTTAGCTAGAGATAGTAATGAATGATTTTGTTCACCATAAGGTTGAACCAAAAAGTTGTCATTTTGATAGATTGTGTTAGAGATAAACAATGGATCAAAATGGGAAAACTCACAATGTGTGTTAGAGATAAACACATTGGGAGGACTTTGTGAAATAGTTTATCATCTAAAGGAGTTTATAAGTTTTGTTGATCGAACATATACATGCAAAGTGATCGTCGAACCCTAACTTTGGCAATATTTCTCAAATATTAAAACCAAACCTTTTACCGTATTTTCTCACACTTTTATGCAAGATACCGTGACTAAAACCAAAACCCCCTTGTTACTACGAGTTAAGAATTGAAACAACTATCGAACGGCGGCGATATCTCACAATCCCTGTGGAGACGATAACAAAAACCTGACACTTAAAAACACAATCAACAAAATGGCACCGTTGCCGGGGATTGTGAATTGATATTGCGAGCATCGCAATAGTTGCTTAATTTTTAGCTTTCGAATTTTTGACTTGTGCTTGTAATTTGTTTGGTTTAGTGTGTAGCTTTCGTTTTATGTGAGGGCAGATTCCTGTGGACGAACTTCTTTTTGATCCCGAGATCGAAAGAACCGCAAGGAGGCTGAATAGCAGAACGAGACGAAGGAGGAAACAAGCTAGACAACGACAAGAACAAGGAGAAAGTTCTTCTACCACACATCCACCACCGTTCATACCTATCATGGAACCACCACCACCGCCCATTTCCACTCCATGTGTAAACAGTCCAAGGAATACTGCTCAGTTTGCCAACCACACGGGGAGTCAAGCCGAGATGAAAACGGGAACTCTTAATTTACTATATGGAAGTCCATTCACCGGAATGGACCATGAAGATCCCTTTGCTTTTCTCACCAAATTTGACGAGATAGCATTGGCGGCCGGAGTTGATCAAGCTCAAGAGCTACCGTTGTTCAAAAGATTATTTCCCCACGCTTTTCTCGGCAAAGCAAAAGATTGGTACTTAGATCAAACACCTGCCGTCATGACAGATTGGAACGTGTTGGAAGAGAAGTTCATCGAAAGATTTTTCTCCCATAACCGGTTCATGGAATCCAAGACGGCCATATCCGTGTTTTCACAAGGAACCAACGAATCATTAAATGAGGCGTGGGAAAGATTCAAATCCATGCTTCGGAAATGTAAAGGGCATGGTTTTGATGAATTGACTCAAATCCATATTTTCAAAAATGGACTTCAACCAAACTGCAAGACTTTGTTGGATGCTACCTCGGGTGGTTCTTTATTTTCTAAAAACGCCGAAGAAACTACAGATATCATAAATCGAATGGCTCTAAATGATCTCCAAAGTCAAAGTAGAGGCAACTCTTTGAAGAAGCCGGGAGTGCTTGAACTTGGGACGAACGATGCCATTCTTGCCCAAAACAAACTCATTTCACAACAAGTGGAACTCTTAACGCAACAAATAAAAGAGTTGAGAGAACCTTCAAAAGCTAAACAAATAGCTTGTTGTGAGCTTTGCAAAGGTGAGCATGACACCGGATTTTGTCCACCTCCCGGGTTCGAAGAAGTAAACTACATGGCGAACCAACGAGACTACCAACCGAGACAACAACAACAACAACTTTATCAACCACATCCTCAAAATCAACAACAACACTTCCAAGGGAATCAAGGGTTCCAACCTAGGAGTAACTATTACCATAACCAAGGTTATGGGGGTGGTTCTTCTAGCCGTCAAAACCCTCCCCAAAATCCTTATCAACCTCAACAACCGTCGGTCGTAACTTCAAAGTTAGAAGAGACATTGACACAATTTATGCAAATGTCAATGGCTAATCAAAAGAGCAACGATGCGGCAATCAAAAATCTCGAGACTCAAGTTGGAGAACTTGCTAAGCAACTAGCGGAACAACAACCCGGTCCTTCTTTTTCGGCGAACACGCAAACAAATCCTAAGGAGCATTGTAAAGCGATCACGACGAGAAGTGGGAGGGAGTTGATTAGTGAGAATAAAAAAAGAGATGAGAATGAACAAAGAGAGGAAAAGAAGAAAAATGAGGAGGAAATATTGGAGGATAATATTGATGGTGAAGTGGGGGAGTGGAGTGAGGAAGAAAGTGAAAAGAACAAAAAGAATGGTGAAGTTGAAAAGAAAGAAAGTGTGGAAATTGAGAAAAATAAGAGTGATGAAGTAATGGGGGAGGAAGTGAAAAAGAAAAGAGCGAGAAGTTCTAGAGTTGCTAAAGGAAAGGAGGTAGTAAGCGCTACTCCAATCCAAAACCTTCCTTATCCACATGCTCCATCTAAAAGGGAGAATGAACGGCATTACGCCCGATTCATGGATATTTTCAAACAACTGCAAATCAACATTCCGTTTGCCGAAGCATTGAAGCAAATGCCCAAGTATGCCAAATTCATGAAAGACATACTTACAAAAAAGCGGAGGTATACGGAACCGGAGACAATTGTCCTAGATGCGAGCTGTAGTGCAATCATTCAAAGGACGCTTCCGAAAAAAGAGGTTGATCCGGGACGAGTTACTTTGCCGGTTAAAATTGGTGATATCTATGTCGGAAAAGGACTAATTGATTTGGGGTCAAGCATTAATCTTATACCATTGTCTATTGTAAAGAGGCTTGGCAACATTGAAATTAAGTCCATCCGGATGACTTTGCAATTGGCCGATAAGTCGACTACCCATCCTCATGGCGTAGCCCAAGATGTTTTGGTTAAAGTCGACAAGTTCTTTTTCCCGGTCGATTTTATTGTTATTGATATGGAAGAGGATGATGATGCTCCGCTCATTCTGGGCCGACCGTTCATGAAAACCGCGTGCATGATGATAGACGTTGACGACGGTTTGATGAAGGTGAGAGTCCAAAATGAAGAAGTTACTTTCAATCTATTCGAAGCAATGAAGCATTCAAAAGATAGAAGTGATAGCTTTCGCATCGATGTGATCGAAGAGGCAATTTTGGAGGTTTCTAAGCATATTCATGAGATATCTCCTATGGAGTTAGCTCTTGGTGACTCATTTGAAGTTTTCACAGTTGAAGAAGAGCAAGCTCTTGATGAATTCTTAAGGGAACTTGATCGTTTAAACGAACTACAACCGTGGGAAGTTGAGGAGGAAGACTTGAAGAAGGAGGTTAATAAAGAAAAAGCGCCTATTGAATTGAAAATGTTACCTTCTACTTTGAAGTATGTATTCCTAGATGAGACCGAAGCAAAGCCGGTCATCATAAGCAACCTTTTGTCAAATGATGAAGAAGCCCGTTTGATCAATGTGCTGAAAAAAAATCAAGAAGCCATGGGTTGGACTCTTTCCGATCTCAAAGGAATTATCTTTCCTATTGCATGCATAAGATCTTAATGGAAGAGGATTTTAAGCCGGTAGCTCAACCACAACGCCGCTTAAATCCTACTATGAAGGAGGTTGTTAGAAAGGAAGTTGTCAAGTTGTTGGATGCGGGAATGATTTACCCGATTTCGGATAGTCCATGGGTTAGTCCTGTGCATGTGGTTCCGAAGAAAGGAGGAATTACCGTGATCCGAAATGACAAGGATGAGTTGATCCCTACTAAAGTTGCAACGGGGTGGCGAATGTGTACTGATTATAGGCGGTTGAATACCGCAACTCGAAAAGATCATTTTCCACTCCCGTTCATGGATCAAATGCTCGAAAGACTCTCGGGGCAACAATACTATTGTTTCTTGGATGGCTATTCCGGGTATAACCAAATTGCGGTTGACCCGACCGATCATGAAAAGACGGCTTTCACATGTCCGTTTGGAGTTTTCGCATACCGAAAAATGCCCTTTGGGTTGTGCAATGCACCAGCGACTTTCCAAAGATGTGTGCAAGCCATTTTTGCCGACCTTATTGAGAAAACAATGAAAGTCTTCATGGATGACTTCTCGGTATTTGGTGGTTCCTTTAGTTTATGCTTGGCAAACTTGAAAATGGTGCTTGAAAGATGTGTGAAGACCAATCTTGTGCTCAATTGGGAGAAGTGCCACTTCATGGTGACCGAGGGGATAGTGCTTGGCCATAAAGTCTCTTCAAGAGGGCTTGAAGTTGATCTTGCTAAGGTTGAAGTGATTGAAAAGTTACCTCCTCCGGTGAATGTGAAGGGAATCCGAAGCTTTTTGGGGCACGCCGGGTTCTATCGGCGCTTTATCAAAGACTTCTCAAAGGTAGCTAAGCCTTTGAGTAATTTGCTAGCTAAGGACCAGGTATTTCTCTTAACCGATGAATGTTTGCAAGCTTTTGAGACTTTGAAATAAAAATTGGTTACCGCTCCAATTATAGTCGCTCCAAATTGGAATTTAAATTTTGAGCTAATGTGTGATGCGAGCGACTATGCAATCGGAGCGGTATTAGGCCAAAGAAAAGAGAAAATTTTTCATGCGATACATTATGCAAGTAAAGTTCTTAATGAGGCTCAAATTAACTATGCCACCACTGAAAAAGAATTACTTGCGATAGTGTATGCGCTTGAAAAGTTTAGGTCTTATCTTATAGGGTCTAAAGTCGTAGTGTATACCGACCACTCGGCGATTAAATATTTGCTCACCAAACCGGATTCGAAGCAAAGGCTCATCCATTGGATCCTCTTGTTGCAAGAATTTGATGTTGAAATCAAAGACAAGAAAGGATCGGAAAATTTGGTGGCGGATCATTTATCTCGCTTAGTTAATGTGGAGGTTACCGCTTCAGAGAAGGAAATCCGGGAAGAGTTTCCTGATGAAAAACTTTTCAAAATTCAAGTTAGGACGTGGTTTGCAGACTTTGCGAACCACAAGGCTAGTGGTTTTGTGCCTCCCGACCTAACTTCGAACCAAAAAAGGAAGTTTCTTTCGGATGCCAAGTATTACGTATGGGATGACCCGTACTTGTTTAAGTTGGGTAGTGATAACCTTTTAAGGAGATGCGTTACTGGCGATGAAGCGCAGAGCATCCTTTGGCATTGTCATAACTCGCCTTACGGCGGACACTATAATGGGGTGAGAACGGCCACTAAAATCCTTCAGTCAGGATTTTATTGGCCCACTATTTTCAAAGACGCACATACCCATGCGCAAAGTTGTGATAGTTGCCAGAGAAGCGGTGGGATTGGTAGGAGAGACAAGATGCCTCTCCAAAACATCCAAGAGGTCTAAGTATTTGATTGTTGGGGCATCGATTTTGTAGGACCATTCCCACCCTCTTATGGTAACGAGTATATGCTTGTCGCAGTTGATTACGTTTCTAAGTGGGTTGAGGCGATTGCCTCACCTCGGGCGGATGCGAAAACGGAAATAAATTTTTTGAAGAAAAACATATTTTCCCGTTTCGGAACCCCCCGAGTGTTGATAAGTGACGGAGGGTCACACTTTTGTAATGCACCGTTGGAAAGCATTTTAAAACATTACGGTGTATCACACAGAGTGGCAACTCCGTATCACCCACAGGCTAATGGGCAAGCCGAGGTCTCTAATCGTGAGATTAAGAGAATTCTCGAAAAAACTGTGTCAAATTCGAAAAAAGAGTGGTCACAAAAATTGGATGAAGCGTTATGGGCATACCGTACCGCCTTTAAAGCTCCAATTGGGCTCACTCCTTTTCAATTGGTGTTTGGTAAAACTTGCCATTTGCCGGTCGAATTGGAGCACAAAGCCTTGTGGGCTCTGAAATTTTTTAATTTTGAAAAGGATTTGGTCGGTGAGAAAAGGAAGGTGCAACTGCTCGAGTTGGAAGAGATGCGCAATGCCGCATATCACTCAAGTTGGTTGTACAAAGAAAAGGTAAAAAAATATCATGACAAAAAGCTTCGAAAGAAAGAATTTGTGCCCGGACAGTTGGTCCTATTGTTCAATTCCAGGTTGAAGTTATTCCCCGGAAAGTTGAAATCAAAATGGTCTGGGCCATTTCGGGTCAAAGAAGTTAAGGAGTACGGAGCTATTGTCATTGAGGACATGGAAAAGAAGGAGAGTTGGACCGTTAATGGCCAACGTTTGAAGGTTTATCTCGGCGGTCATGTGGATCGCGAGAGCTGTGCTATTTCTTTGGATGCTCCTCTGTGAGCATCGCACCGTCGAGCTTATCCGACGTTAAACAAGCGCTTGTTGGGAGGCACCCCAACATTGTAAGTATTTACAGTTTTTCTGTGGTGTCGTATTGGGATTCCAATTGTTAAACCTTGCTGAATGTACCAAGAATGCTATTTTTGAAAAAGCAAATGTTGTCATGCTCGCTAGATGCTCGCTTGGCGAAGCAGTAGCGAGCGGATTCGCTAGCTGCTCGCTAGGCGAAGCAGCAGCGAGCGCTGCGTGGCAGCACTCATTTAATTCTTAGCAGACCATTCTTTTGGGCCCAAGTGCAATTTTTCTTTTTATAACTCTGAACTGTAGCACTCACAAACACTCTCTCACTTTTCATCTCACTCAAACCCTAAACGGTTACATTGCATTGCAAACCTCACTGTGCACTTCAAATTCAATCAATCTCTTTCACTAAGGTTTGCCCTAATTCCATTTCTTTATGTTTTAACTTTGTAAATTTCTGATGTATATGTCATATAGGGTGAATTTGGGGGAATGGGTACATTAGGTTTTGCATGTGGGTGTAGATTTGCATGTACCTTAGAACGATGCCTTTCTTGATAAATCATTTTGTTCTGAAATAGATACCATGAGACCTTGGGTTTTGCCAAAATTTCAGTGTAAATATTGCAGAACCCAAAAACCCGTAAGATTCGCTAGCAACTCGCTAGGCGAATCAGTGGCGAGCATTCGCTGCCACTTCGCTAGGCGAACCTGTAGCGAAGCTTCGCTAGGTTCTCGCTAGGCGAAGCAGCAGCGACCATGACAGTAGTTGGAATTCTGTGTTGCTTTCTAATCTGTTTTGTGTTGTGTTGTTTCCTTTCTATGTCTGTGCAGATGGAATCCAGGTCCGGAGCTTCGAAAAAGAGAAAGGGCGGGAACACTTCCCGTCCCGTACCAATACAATTCGACACCGACAAATTTGTCGGGCCAAAGCAAGCAGCAAGATATGTTGCTTTGGAAAAGCGAAAGATTTTGCCAGAAAAGAGATTTATAATCAACCCTGAAGGCACGAACCGTACATTCGTCGGGTTGATTAACAGCAAAAAGTGGGACCAGTTAATATCCCCCCTGGAGCATTACGACATCGCAACAGTGCGTGAGTTCTACGCGAACGCACTGCCGAACGACGACGAGCCATTCACATGGACGTCTAGAGTGTCCGGCCGTACTGTTGCGTTCGATCGGGATGCAATTAACCGTGTCCTGGGTGAACCGCTCCATCTAGGAGCCAATGAGAGAGACACCTACCACCAAGATTTAAGGCTTCACCGGGATACCGATTCGATTTCTGCTGCCCTGCTTTTGGAAGGGAAATCAGTTGAGCTGAACCCATCTGGGGTTCCGATGAGATACCATAGGGAGGACATGATTCCCTTGGCTCAACTGATCCTTTTGTTGGTTCTTACAAACATCAAACCCAAGTCTCATACTTCTACCGTGCCAATCCCAGTGGCACACTTGGTACACAGCATCCTCACGAATATCCAGATTGATGTGGCGAGGATTATTGCTTTGGAGTTGAAGTCCGTGATTGAAAGCGGGCTAAAGTCGGGGGCACGAGTGAATTGTCCCCTGGCTTTCCCTTGTCTAATCATGGCTTTGTGCCAGCAAGCGAGGGTGAGGCTACCCTCTAAGGGTCAAGTAAGGATCCCTCCGGCCATTGATGACCGATACGTGGCCAAGTACTGCAAACCGAAGAATGTAAGAAGCAGTTCAGCTGCTGAGGTTACCGGGGCTTCTGATGGTCCTGGTACTTTTACTCTAGGATCCGATCCTTTCCAGCAGGCTGTCTGCAACTACAACTGGGATTGGATGGCGGCAACTCAGCGCGCCATGCTCGATATGCACGATTCTATGCAACTGTTACAGTTGCAGATGCGCGACCCCTCCGGTGAGCATTCTATGATGTCACGTGAGCAGTTTCTGCAGCACGCTAGCTGGCCTGTGGACAGGCCTGTGTTTGGAGAGGGGGCGGGTGCTGGTGCAGCTGGTGCTGGTGCTTCTTCTGGTGCTGCTGAAGATGATGATGATGATGATGATGATGAGGCTACCGGTTCTGAAGCCGGTAGTGATGAGGGTTATGAGTCCTTGGAGGGCTAAGTTTATTTTATTTTTCATATTATGTTTTATTTCTATTGTATTTTAAGATTTGTGTATTTTGATTTTGGTTATGTACTTTTGGGGTGTTTTGTCCCCCATGAACAATTTTAAATTTTGAAGTAATGTTATTATTTATGTTTTAAATTTCTTTTGTTTTAATAAATTTTTGGTTGGTTGAGTGTCAAACCTTCTAGATTGGTTGCTCCTCAAAGAAGTATCCAATGAAGGTGCATCCGAGCTTGGATGGCAATGATAAAAATAAACAAGTGAATGATGCTAAGGTACATGGTTACCTCCGGCTAGAATTTTAGAATGCATTAAGAACTTTACTCTTTTTTGTAATTGAATATTGTCTTTTTGCAACATAATTGAATGAATGTTTCATCTAGGACTTAAAACCACAAATTGTGAGGAAACCTCCATTTGTACACTTAAATGCTGGATTCTAATAAGCTTTGTTGATTCATTTGATTCATGCTTTGTCTTTTATTATTGTGAATATGTGGAAGCAATTAGAAATGATCAAGGCACTTGTTTTCTATCGAGCACAACCAGCTCCAAATACAACTTACCTGTGAGCAGAGAGAGTATTCGTTAACCCCTTTGAGCTTAAACAGTTAAATCTCAGCTTGAAATAAAGCGAGATTTCAAAAATCTTTTTTTTCTTACAACCCGGAAAATTTTGATAATTGTTCTTTTGCCGTAAAAAGTCAAGAGCATTCACTTAGGGTGAGTAAGAAATAAGTTGGGGAGAACGAAAATGAGAATCGGTAAGTGCCACAACTCTTGAAAAATCGAGAAAGCATAAAAAATATATATATATATATATATATATATATATATATATATATATATATATATATATATATTATATATATATATATATATATATATATATATATATATATATATATATATATATATATATATATATATATATATATATATATATATATATATATAATATAGCAAAGAGAAACATCTGTTTTGTAAATATGATGTGAAAGAAAAGAAAAAAATAGAGAAAATGAAAATGAATGCTTGCTTGGAAGAAAAATAGTGAAAAACAAAAATTGAGTTGTGAAATAAGAGTTGTGAAGGTTTCAAATGAGAAACAAATGGAACGAAGTTGAGATGTGTGAATAATGTACAGTGAATGTCTCTTTTGCATCGGCAATTTCGTTTTCAATGGCCTTAGAAATGACCCTTGTTTGTTAACCTAACCAAGCTTCAACCGAAAAGTCCTTAGTGATCTTCGTACTTCCACATTACCATTTATAATTGTTAGACATTGTATGAATTGAATTGATTTCTTCATTGTTTGTTGGAGAGTGAGATTATTCCCGCGGTTGCAAACGCGTAATTTCTTCAATTCTTATTCGAAGAGGAGAGATAAGGTGATTCATTCAAGATAATATTGTTATGGATAGATACATATTTCGCATTGCTACTAAGTTTTAGTTCTTGTGTATTATTTTATTCTAACCGTTGGAAATTTGTATCTGCTGATTCGCTTGTGTTTGAGCCGTTTTATCCAATTTCGGAGAAACCTTTTTCTTAATGCAAATCCTCTTGTCCCTCAAGAGGCATACTTTGCTTGAGGGCAAGCAAGAATCTAGTTGGGGAGAGTTGTTAGATACCCAAAAGTGCTTATTTGAGCTATCAAATATGGGCATCTTTCACTCCATTTCCTTGCTAAAGTGTTCGAAACCACCTTTGTTTTTGATGAATTGCAATACAATGATAAACGATCTTGGTACCTTTGATTTGTATGTTATTGTGCAGGAATTAGGCATGAAATAATAGAAAATGAAGCCACAAGAAAGTTGGCAAAGGGACCAAAAAAGGATGCATTCATCAGCTTGCTCGCTAGGCGAGGGCTGTGGCGAAGAGCTCGCTAGGCGAGAACCCAGCGAAGAGCTCCAGTATTTTATAGTAGCAAACATCAACAAACTCGCTAGGCGAGCAGCCAGCGAAGGGTGTAGCGAACACGTCCAGACTTGGTCAAAAGCGCAGCCAGCACTCACTCGCTAGGCGAGCCATTAGCGAGCTCCCAGCGAGCAATTCCAGTAGCAAAACCTCCTAAGCTCGCTGGAGCGAAGGGTGAAGCGTGGGCTTCGCCTAGCGAACATGCCAATTTGGCAAAGGATATTTCTTTGGGCGCAGGTGCCTCATTTTGGGGCTCGCTAGGCGAGCCATTCTGCTCGCCTAACGAGCATGACAGCTCAGTAGCAGCACTATAAGTAGCAAGGACTACTTTTTGGAGCCATACTTTTACACCTCCATACTTTTGTACTTTTGAGATATTTTTCCAGCATTGCTTTAGAGATACTTTGTGACCTAGAAATCATTTATCTTCATCTCTTAACAATCTTTCATAAAAAGAAGGTGGATTCCCATCCAATCTCGATTATTCGACTCGGATGTTGATCAACCTTCTTCCGAAACTTGTTGACCAAGCTACCATGAAAATGAGTAGCTAAGTTCTTCATTTTGTCAAGGTTAGATGTAGATGGTCATAAGCTTTGTGTGTATATGAGATGATCTTCATTTGTAAACTCTTTAATGATGAATATATGGTGAAAACTTTGTTTTATTGAAAACTCTTTGTGTTGGTTTATGATCGAGAGATGTTTACCAACTCTTTACCTAGGTTTTCATCCAATCTTGTTTGTTAGCTAGAGATAGTAATGAATGATTTTGTTCACCATAAGGTTGAACCAAAAAGTTGTCATTTTGATAGATTGTGTTAGAGATAAACAATGGATCAAAATGGGAAAACTCACAATGTGTGTTAGAGATAAACACATTGGGAGGACTTTGTGAAATAGTTTATCATCTAAAGGAGTTTATAAGTTTTGTTGATCGAACATATACATGCAAAGTGATCGTCGAACCCTAACTTTGGCAATATTTCTCAAATATTAAAACCAAATCTTTTACCGTATTTTCTCACACTTTTATGCAAGATACCGTGACTAAAACCAAAACCCCCTTGTTACTACGAGTTAAGAATTGAAACAACTGTCGAACGGCGGCGATATCTCACAATCCCTATGGAGACGATAACAAAAACCCGACACTTAAAAACACAATCAACACCACCATATCAAGAATCAAAGGGTATGACATTCTTGAACAAAAAAAAAGTGACTGCCATTTCAAGAAAATCTCATCAGATCTTGAATATTTATATTTACCCCTACACATTCAAACCCTTTTGGAAGTTGAATGTGTGTGTCGAACTAACCGAACGTCGGACTGGAGATCATCAAAAAGAAGAGGTAGGTCAAAATTAAAATTTTGAGCCTCATATCCTTTTGTTCAAAAAACTGTGAACCTGATCACATTACAACCCTCAAAAGACCTAATTAAAATGGGGTTTATGTTGAAAGCATACTACAACAAGGTTGCATTAAACTGACTTCTGGAGATTTATTAATCATCAATATTGGTGTAATATTCTCGCAGTATCTTTCACACTTTGAATAGATAAATCAACAATGTGTTTGGACTAATGGTCCACTCGTTACACATCACCACATCATTTCAATAATTATTTTTTTAAAACCTGCATGAGTACCTCATTATAATTACCATTTTTGAATGAACAACTTTAATTGCAAGTAAATAATTGGCATAAGAGAAATTCCAACAAGGAGTGATCAAAGAGGAACTTGATCATTCGTCGATGCTGACAAGAATCAAGACCACCTCAGAACCCTATGGATCAGGGTAAGAGGAATATCACTCCAAGAATCACTCATTTTAAAACAAGTCTCCAAATATCAGTTGATTAAGGGGAAAATTATTTCAAGAATTGGTTAATCAAAGGAAAACTACCTCATTCTCATATTGGGGCAAGCCATTTTGAAGTCCTGCCGGGGGAAAAATCTGCTCCAGAAGCAACGACGTTAAAGGAAGATCACCTCAAGACTCTCTCAATCAGACACAAACCACCCAGAGGTTCTGTTGATCAAAAGAAAATCCCTCCAAGACTCGGTTAGTCAAGGATAAATCTTTTCAAAAGTTCATATTGGGGTAATCCACCTCAAGAGCATAGTCAAGCCCACTATCGAAAGGTCGGTAAATCCAAAGCCAACCATTCCATGAATTGGTTAACCATGGGTAGATCTCTGCAAGGTTCAAACACTGGGGAAAACATCTCAAGTCATGTTATGGCATAACCGTCCCCAAGTTCCCTTTCAAGGAAAATTCCTCCAAAAAGATACAGACTGGGAAGAATAGGCTACAGAAGGGAAAGTCATATCCATACTCCCAAATGACTCAAGCATACCCCTTCAAACACCAACAACTGTTGAGTTTGAAACAAATGTCAGGAGATCACGCTAGCATAACATTCTATCACCTTGTGGCAAGAAACCTTGCGACAGAATAAAAGTAAATCATCGACATGCCAACACGACCTAATCGATACTAAATCTAAGGTTATCCCATGAACAAACATGCAACTTGCTAGCAAAGGAACAAACTTGGGGCACCAAGAGTATCCACGTCTGCCTTCCGATCACATCATCGTCGGTATCTAGAATATCAGGAAGTCATACCATCTTATAACAAAAGGCAAATATATCATTGGCAACATGAAAATCCTTAAGGTCCAATCTTTCATTGGCAACCAGAAAATACCAAAGCCCAATCTTTCATTGGCGAATTTCCAAAACCAAAGTCCAATATTTCACTAGTAACCAGGTCCAATCTTGCTTTGGCACCCTCATAAAAAAGAGGTTCAATTTTTCATTGGCGCCCTCATAAAACAAATTCCAATCTTTCATTGGCAACTAGGTCCAATCTTTCATTGGCACCCTCATAAACAAAAGTAAAACATTTTGTTGGTATTTCCAAAACCAAAGTCCAGTCTTCATTGGTATCACTTTCAAAACTCGGTGTTCATCACTAATTGATCGGTAAATTAGCAAGTGTACTAATCTACCAATATACTAATAATGGGAAATCCCAAGTATCTATCTCAAGGACTGCTTGACGATACAAAGTTCGTGTTTTAATTTAGTTAAACAAAAGACTTAAGGGTTTTGAATTGGTATTTTTGGTAAATTTAAAATTAAATAAAAAATAAAAGTAAACAGATCAGTTGAACGAATGAAAGTAATAAAGGTAGATATGCTAGGGAAGGTGTATGATAGGCTTCGTTAACAATTCTAACTTGACCTTGCAACAACTTATTTTCAAATATTGATTACTGGTTCTTAAGAGTGCTTAATCCTAAGTCCTTAGTGAGTAAACCTTTTAAAATTCAAATTAACTCCCATGTCCATAGTGAATTACAACTGAAATGAAGCTTTAATTTTTCAAGAATAATCCGGTTTCTACAGGGTATTTTTAGTCTTGGGTGATATCTACTATAAAATACTTTTAATTGAGTGTTAACAATGACAGTCCTGCCTAAATATTAATCGTAGATCAAACTCAATTTTTCTGAAAGAAAAAGCATGAAGCACAAATTAAAAGTAAATTAAATATAATAGAAATTGTTGTTATCACAAGGTTCAAATAGAAATCATTAACAAATCCAAATCAGGGATACCCCTTAGATTTGGGGGGTTTAGTTACTCATAATAATAAAGAAAAACATCATAACAAGTGTAGAAATTATAGATAATGATATTAAAATAGGTCTTCAGTTACTTAGGGTTCATGAAAATCTTGATCCACCATGAAAATCTAAGTTATCCAGCCTTCAAAGCGCATTTCTGCTGTCAAAAATCGTCCAAACCTTGGAAATTCGTGTTCTCTGACTAAATAGGTCAATTCTGAGATTTTTTTATATTTGGGTTGTGCGATACACATATTGTCTTCCCTCATACGTGTACGAGAAATTTTTATTCTTCACCATACACGTATGGCTCAGGGTAGAGAGTATGGCATGCTTGGACTCATACACTTAAGGGTTTGGCCTAGTTGTTAATGGCGTGAGCTAAGGGGGGCCGATATGCGTATGGACTACCTAATACGCGTATGGGAAGTGAGCTTGTTTTTCCCCCTCTCTGTTGTTACGTGTATGGAGTGGGGTGAGGTTTAGTGACTATACACGTATGAGCTACCTCATATGCGTATGTGCAGCAGGTGTGCATTTTTCTCCTTTTTCCTTCTGCTCATGCATTTTGGCTTGGATTTTTCTCTGATCAAATTTTCATTTGTCTCTTGAGACCTGTAAACACATGAAACACTATCTAAGCGCATAAAATCGCCCATAAACACTCAAACCGTAAAATATAAATACATGACGCAAATTTACTACAAACAGACCTAAACTACCACCTAACTAACAATAATTCACATGTATTTGATTCAAATGATGATAAATCTAACACAAATGGTGACTGATCACAACCCTAAACTTATCTTGTTTTTCATCGTCAAGCAACCTCTAGCACAACAAACATCATGCCACCCTCTATTAAGCAGAACAAAAATTATAAAACCATTCCTTTGACATCTTCCATGGTTCTCCTTTGTTGCTACCTTCGGTTTTGCCTGATCACCGAGGTCGGATGATCTGCCACACCTACACTTGATGATACTGATTCACTTTTCATCTCTATTCGCACTCTCACCGAATCTCTCGGGTGTTTATGTGTTTACACTCAATATTCACAGCATGCAATACCATGCCATAGGCTTGAATAAACTCTATTTCATTTACCATATGCATAATACACACACTTTTTAAGGTATTTCAATGTTGTAATAGGGCTAGGGTTAAGGTGGGATAATTATATGGATAAGTAGGATAATAGTTCTGATTCATTGTGATTGTTCATTTTATTATGTTCATTCCAATGTATCACATTTTTGAGGTATTTCAAGATTGTAATAGGGATACGGTTAAGGTGGGATAATTATATGGATAAGTAGGCTTAGGTTCAGGGTCACTGCGATCATTCTCTTTACTATGTTCAACTTTTCCTTTTTTCTGGTGCACTTACCTTTATTAATGATGCATAGCTACCCAAACTTAAAGGTTGTTATTCCAAAAGAAACCCCAAACTTAGAATGGAATACAAATCCAAGAATAAAACACAATAATGCTGAATAGGGTGGGGATGTGTTTGGGCCATGGGTTAATAATGTGGTACTTACACAAACAAATGGATTCAAGATCAAAGGGGTGAACAAAAGATAAATATAATACATGGGATGGCTAGAAAAGCTCGAGGCTAAAACAAATAACATGCCTTAGTGTGTGTAATCATACAATGGATATCAGAAAAAGTATAAGCAAGTTCTAATTGAAAAAAACATACCAGAATGTTTTGTCATGATGAATATTGTGTTTGTCTTTTTATGTTCTCCCCATCTTGGTAAGAGCTGACCTTGTCTACAATACTTCTTGTGTGATGCAACTTCATACTAAGTTACAATAACTATGTTCCCCTTCTAATAGATCTCCAGATAACCACGTCAAATCATTTCAAAAATATCTAAATTAATGGGTATTGACATGTAATTGGCATACAAGATTTTTATCTGGGCCATCTATGTCAACCACTCATGCTAGCAATCATCACTTAAATAACATAAAACATAAAAGGAATTAACTGAAACACTACTGATATAATATTCATGTAAAAGTTTTGGGAAACTACAATGAAAACAAAATACTAAAATAAAAATAATTAAAAATAACTAACAAAAAGGAAAGAAAAATAAAACAAGAAAATCCAGAAAACTAATCCTCATCCTCTCTGTCTATGTCCTTCATGTGTTGATCAAAGCTGATCTTGACAGTTGGATCACCTCCATGATGAACAAATGCAAAAATAGAAGACATTTTCCAAGATTGAGACTGCTCCCTCTATCTTGGATCATGAAAGGGATCTGGTGCTATTGAGGAGTCGGCTGAGAAAATGGACTCTACTGAGGTGGCTGTTGAACAAGTCCTCCAAGTTAGATTTAGGTCTCAATCACTGGGTACTGATAACGAACGTAGAATGGGGTTGGAGGGTCTCCTGCAAAGAGATCTATGAAGTGCTGAGTTGTTGCCCAAGTGTCAACCGATGGGTGAGGTCGTGCTCTGGTAGACCAGTATGCGCATAGAAGTCCTTCATGAAGTAGAACATGCTCATCCTATCTCTATGTGCCTGAGAGTCCTTATCAACAAGAGGCACTCCCTTAGGTATGTGTTTATTCGAAGGTACGCTCGGTCCAACAGACTATGTTGGTCTCTCCTCTGTCTTTGGAGCACTCTGAGCATGTGTTGCCTTCCTAGGGTGGTTAGCCATCCATGTAACATCTAATTCCCATGCAGGATGCACCATGCACCCATCTATAAAGTCCTTGACTCCTACTTTCTTACACAATAGGAGGATCATAGAAGCATGCCCTAGAGACTTCTTCTTCATACTCTAAGCCATATCATGCATGTCACCAGAAATAATCTGCTTGATGTTAACAGGTTATCGGGTTAGGAGTAGATACCACGCCAAAGCTTTCATAATGATAGGTTCAGAGTTGTTTCGATTTGTATCAAGAGTGTGGTGCAAGAAATAGGTCCATGCTTTTGGGACCCCATCCAGATTAACCACTGCAATATTCCTTGGGATATGGGTAGATGACAGTTGCCAATCTCAAGGTTGAAGTTCCAGGAGGTCCAACATCGCTATGTAAGGCCATCTAGATGTAACACTAGTCCTCTGTAACAGATAATGATAGTTAGGCTCTCTAAACCTCATTTTCAGCTGCTTGTTCACATTCTTCTAATAAAAATTAATTTGCTTCTCCCTGACTAAAGATATCCACTCAGGCTCTGCAACAATGTCTTTAGAAGGGGGTCTGTATGAATTTGCATAGAACTCTAGTACCAAATCCTTAGCCACAAGCTGGACCTGACTGTTTGAATAAGTCGGTGTGTGCATTTTCAACATGCTATGAATCTCATGATGTTCTTCTGGATGCAGATTGAGTGCTCTCCCCTCAATAATTTTTCTGTCATCCAAACTGTAAAACCTCTCTTGATGTTCAGCAGACATAAACCTTGTAGAATCAAAAGAAGAAGAATATGAAAAGTCTATATTTGTTGATGATGATGAGATCTACAACTGACACAAAGTAAAACATCAAAGAACAATTAAAATTTTCAGAGAAAAATGACCGAGAGAGAGAGAGAGAGAGAGAGAGAGTCAGAGTGTATGAGGCAGGGTGGAAAGTGTCATAAAAATGCCAATATATATATATATATATATATATATATATATATATATATATATATATATATATATATATATATATATATATATATATATATATATATATATATATATATATATATATATATATATATAATATATATATATATATATATATATATATATATATATATATATATATATATATTAGTACCTTAAGATTGGCATTAATTTTGTAAAACAAATAAGGTAATCACCTCTGTTGTTTTAATATGTTGGGTTGAAGAAGTTCAACATCTGGACCAACATGTCATGTAAGATGTCACGACATCGGGACTGTGACATCTCACATGTGTATAAAACTGAATCAGTTAACTCTGGTTTGGTTTGTGATTAATTAGGAAATCTGGTGAATATCCTAACTCCTATGTGAAGATCTTGAAGATTCAATCAGAAGATTTGGTGAATATATTTGGTGAAAATACAGTTTCCAAATATGGAGATCTTTTAGGAAATAAAAGATTGAAGACCTTGATTGTAGCAGAAGAATTCTGCCAGCTCTGTAACAGCAAAGGAAAGATTTGCTACGATTTCTGAAGGCCCAAATCCAGTTGGGTAGTTAGGTTATAAATAGCAGTTTGTAACCTAGGTTTTGTAAGCCTCAAACAATGTAAAAATTAGGGGTGTGTGTGAGGTAAACCTCCAAACCTGTGGGAAGGTTACCAGGTGTTTCTCAGTGCTTGAAAGCATGAGATTATTTGTAACTCAAAGCCTGTAGGCAAGAGTTGTTATGTTCTTGAACGAAGCTATGAAGCATGTTCAAGTTATCTAAGCATTACATGGTAATTGTAGTGATAGGAATGGAAACTGGAGGTTTCTATCTAGGAGTTCCTAGGTATAGATTGCATTGGGTAGGGATTAAGTGAGGAGTTGTAAACGGGGGAGTTTAACTCTGAATTAATACTGCTAATAGTGGATCTTCTTCCTGGCTTGGTATGCCCCCAAAGTAGGTAATGTTGTACCGAACTGGGTTAACAATTACTGGTGTTTTTACCTTCTGCACACTATATTTTGTCTGTTATAACTCAGTCTGTTTCTAGTCTGTTTATGAAAATAATAACAGACTTGACACATAGCCTGCTGTCATACCCCAAAATTTGCCCATTAATATTTCAAGACATTTTTCAAGGCATTCCGACTCATTTTTATGACACTGATCTTAAAGGAACAAAGGCCTAGCTCACGAATGGCCCAATCCAGAAAATGGCCCAAACTGGTCTGTTCGCTACACGCTCGCCTAGCGAACGTTACGTTCGCTACACGCTCGCCTAGCGAACGTTCGCTACGCGTTCGCTACCAGCTCGCCTAGCGAAGCTGACAGACAACAAAAAATTTCGGGCTTCATTCTGAGCCCATTAGGTCATGAAAAAGAGCATTATAAATACCAGCACTTCAGTAATGAAGAGGGAGGACGAAAAACAGAGGGAGACAGACGAAAACCCTGGCACAAAAACCCTGGAGGCTACTTTAGAAACCCTGAAGGCCGCTCCTCCGCTCCGAAGCTACCACTGCCCAACTCAATCCGGCTCGCCAATTCAAGGTTGCAATTCGATTGCAAACAGGTTTGCATTACTATTATCGCTTTATTTTCTTAATTTGCATGTGATACCGCTTTATGTTCTTAACTTGTATGTGATATTATAATTGAATTCATAAACATATTTGAGGTTTTGCATGTGAATTTAAGTGTGCCTGAATATTGTGAATGCTGAACCATATAATTATGTGTTGGATGCCATAAGTCATGCCGCAGGTTGAAGTCATACTGTTCTGAAATTCAAAACCCGCAGCCGCTCGCTAGCACATCGCTAAGCGAGCATGTAGCGAGTATTCTCTAGGCCCTCTCTAGGCGAGGCAGAGGCGAACGGGACAGTCGCTAATATTTTGTTTGTTATGTCCTATGCGTATCTGATCTATTCTATGTTAATTATGCACTGTTTTGCCTGACATTCATGCTGCTGTGTTTTCTTTTGCGGTGTAATCCTCGATTGCACCCGGATTTTGGTATGCTAACCCGTTTGTTGAATTTTGCAAAGGTTCATATGTCCCAGAAAAAGATCGTCGTTTAGGTCTTCCACTTTATTTGTGGGATACCCTTGTGGAGACTCACCCTAAGTGGCCTAATTAATTTTAATGTATTAATTTTAATGTATTAATTTTAATGTATTGATTTTAGTATGGACTTAATTACTTAATTGACTTTAAAATATGACCTTTAAATAAGTGATCTTGGACCTCTCTTGTGCCTTACGATATTACGGTGTTACGGTCATGTCCCGCGAATGTGGGGATACACTTAGCAATGGCCCTTCGATTAAATCATCATAAAATAAATCATAGTCCCTCGGATGTTGCCTTCGAAAATACGATTTTATCCCTCGATGACCCTTCGGTGTAGCCTACGGTTAAATGATGATCGTCCCTGCAAATGCTAAGGTATCCTTACAACTGTTGCCTTCAATGACCTATCGATGACCCTACGATGACCCTTTTACATCCAAAAGGCTAAAATTACTTACTTCTCAATAGTAAGGACAGTTTTACCCTCATAAGGATAGGAAACGTTCATAACGACCTCAGGAAGGTATAACTCTCAATTACTGGATCATAACCTAAAACATTTTCCACCCCTCACACTTTACACTTTACAAATCCTAGAAAATCACCACTTGGTATACATTCATACTAGAATCATTACTGAGTTATATTTTTCTAAACCATTTTCAAAATCAAATGAGATAAATACTTTGTATACATTCATACGAGAATCATTACAAAGTTAAACTCTCTTTCAAACATTTTTTAAGCAATTCACCGACACTTTTCAGACAAAAATATAAGTGATCCAGCAATTAAGAGCCCATGGATAACCATGGATACAAAGGGTGCTAATACCTTCCCTTTGTATAATGTACCTCCCGAACCCAAAATCTATTGAGGTCTTTCCTGTTCTTTTCCTCCTTTCCTTATTGGATAAAAGAAAAGTCGGTGGCGACTCTTTCTATCCGCGACATTGCGATAAAAAGCAAAACACCCCAAGTCAGTTCACCGTATGACAGAACTGGCGACTCTGCTGGGGAATAGCTACAAAGAGAGGTCACCTTAAAAAATCATTTATGTTTTCAAATTGTTCCTTCTTTTAAGGGAATTTTTGAGTGAAAGATCCTACACCCGGATCTTGTGTACCTTAGGTAAGTAGCAATAGATCATCGCGACTATCCGGCGTATACTGGAATGGTCAAAATGATGGCTACGGTTAATGTGACACTTTGGATGTCCTGATGTTCCTCATGTTTACTTGAGGAAAAATTTGGCATTCGCGTGGTGTCATCAAAGCATTAACCAGACCTTTAGAACCCTAATTGACTCATCCTAGCCATTAGAAAGTAGTGAGATAACTGACTTCGGTTCCGACTGGGGTTGGTTGAGACTCGATACTACACTCTTTGAGATTGGACTTTAGGGAAGCTTCGGTCAACCACTTGGTGTTGCACTGAAGTGGACTTAAAGGAAGGTCGATGATCTGAGATCCTTCTAGAACCCGGTTACTATTCTAGGACAAGTTGAACCAACCAAACTTCAGTGGGGAGGGTACTTACCTATGGAACTCATGCAAGCCTTTAAACCTAGGAATGATTGTTGTGTGACTGGCTTGTTACTTATTTAACATCATAACATCATCATAACATCATGGCATTGAACTAACCATTTCGAGGACTTAGGGATTTAACTTTGCTCTATTTTGTAAAAAAAAAAAAAAAAAAAAATCTAAAAAAAAAAATAAAGAAAAAAAAGCAATGTTTCCTTTTTTGGTAGTTTATGCAAAGTTAAATTCCAAAAGTCCTTGAAAACATTTCATACATTGCATAGCATAACATTGCATAACAGGTGTTCTAAAGGGATCAATGTTCTCACGATTTTCCTCCAAACAGAAAAATGGACCTCGAACAAACTGTCAAAGATCTCCATGCTCAGAATGCTCAGCTCCAGGAGATGATCTTGAACTTATCCAAGGGGCAGGAGGAACTGAAGGCTCTCTTGCTCGAGAAAAAGGAAGACAAGAAACCTGTGAGTTACATCAACCCGGGAAGAAGGCTCAAACGACAGGCCGCAGGAGTCGAGATTAGAATTCCGAAGGATCAAGAAGAAGAAACAGAGACAGATTCCGAAGATGAGAATGTTGATCTCTTCAACCCTGAGGACGGCAATGAAGAGTATGAGAATGAACAGTACTCTCCAAGAGATGATAAGTACAAGTTGCTGGAAGAACGTATGCTAGCTATGGAAGGTCAGAAGACGCCCGGTCTGGACTTCGAAAGCTTGGGTCTAGTCTCTGATGTGGTCATTCCCCGCAAATTCAAGGTCCCCGCTTTCTCTAAGTATGATGGGGCATCTTGTCCTCAGATGCATCTGAGAGCTTATGTGAGAAAGATTCAGCCGCATACCACCAATAGGAAACTATGGATCCATTTCTTCCAAGAGAGTCTGTCTGGCACACGATTGGAATGGTACTATCAGCTCGAGAGCTCTAACATCCACACATGGACTGATTTAGCGACAGCTTTCTACAAGCACTACCAGTATAACTCTGAACTAGCGCCTACCCGGCTACAGTTGCAGAATATGACTATGGGATCTAAAGAAAGCTTCAAAGAATATGCTCAAAAATGGAGAGACTTGGCTGGCAGAGTCAAACCTCCTCTGACTGACAGAGAGTTAGTGGACATGTTCATGAGCACACTAACTGGCCCATTCTACAGCCATCTATTGAGGAGTTCCTCATTGGGTTTCACTGAACTTATATTAACAGGTGAACACGTTGAAAGTGGCATTCGAAGTGGAAAGATACAGGCGACTACCTCTGATCCTCCAGAGACTCCTAATGTCATCACTGCTCCTCTGCCTAATCAAGACGAGACTGTCAATGCTGTGGAAGATACTGATAACGATTGCGACCTGGATAGCTGGATTTTCCCAACAATTGGTGACAGACTCGACAATTGGAAGGCTGAAGACACTATCCCGATTTCCTTTAGTCAGGAGTAATTGTTATTGCTATTTTAGTGTTTCAAAGCATTGTGTCTATGCCCGGGGCACAATAGCTAATTTTTCAAGGGTTTTGTCATTTTCATAAGCATATTCACATTCAATGAATCAATGGACTTTTTGCATTCAAATATTGCGCTCTTTATCTTTCCTGTCTTCTTTTAAACAAAGCTATGTTTTTTTTGCACACACTCACGTAACAATTTGCCGATCCATATCCACTCTGGATCCTGTTGGTAATGACTCTGCTACTGTTCATTATGACTTTGAAAATCCGATCTACCAAGCCTAGGATGGAAGTGAGGAAGATTGTGAAGTCCCTGGAGAACTTGCCAGACTGGTACTACAAGAAGAAAAGACCATACAGCCGCATGAGGAATCAATTGAAATTGTAAATCTGGGTACTGAAATAGACAAGAAAGAAGTCAGAGGTTTTCTTGGGGCACTTGAATTGCATTGCCCGATTCATTCCACACTTGACTGCTACTTGCAAACCCATCTTCAAATTACTAAAAAGGAAAAATCAAGAGATGGTATGGAATGATGAATAACAAAATCAGGAAATATCTCCAAGAACCTCCAATTCTGATGCTACCAGTTGAAGGAAGACCTCTAACGATGTATTTGGCCGTGTTAGAAAATTCAATAGGGTGTGCTGGGGCAACATGACGAGTCTGGTCGAAAAGAGCATGTCATGCACTGCCTTAGCAAAAGGTACCGACCGTGAAACAAGATACTCACAGCTCGAGAAAGCTTGTTGCGCTTTGGCTTGGGCTGCTCGCCGACTAAGACAGTATATGTTGAACCATACCGCTTTATTGATTTCTAAGATGGATCTTATCAAATATACATTCGAGAAACATGCTGTCTCCTGAAAGAGTTATCACTGATAATGGTATTAAACTGAACTCTGCATAAAACACCATAACTCTTCTCCGTACCGGCCAAAGACGAACGACGCCGTGGAGGCTGCTAACAATATCAAGAACATACAAAGACTGGTATGAGATGTTACCTTTTGCTCTTCATGGTTACCGCACTTCGACAGGGGCAACCCCTTTCTCTTTAGTCTATGGAATGGAAGCCGTTTTACCAGTGGAAGTTCAGATTCCCTTTCTAAGAATTGTGAAAGATGCAGGCTTAGGTGAGGATGAATGGATTCAAACTCGACTCTATCCGATAAATCTGATTGATGAAAAGAGACTTGCGGCTGTATGTCATGGGCAGATATATCAGAAGCGCATGACCCAGGCATTCAACAAAAAGGTCAAGAGACGAGTGTACCGAATCGGCGACTTAGTTATCAAGGATATCATTCTACCACAAGGTGATCCCAGGGGCAAATGGACTCCCACACACGAAGGGCCATTCGTAGTTAAGAAGGTATTCTCTGGTGGAGCCATGATGCTTGCTACAATGGATGGCGAAGAGTTCCCGCATCCTGTGAATGCTGACATAGTTAAAAAATACTACGCATAAAAGAGACCCGCTAGGTCGACGTACCTAGGCAAAAGTAAGGGCATCCCGGCGAACCAAAAGGGTTCGGGCAAAAATTAGGGATAAACATATAAAGACATACACCCGGCAAGTCGAAAACCTGAAAAGGCGGCTTGAGCAAAAAAGGGTATCCCGGTGGACTGAAAACCTGAAAAGGCGGTCCAGGCAAAAATTAGGGATTAAAAGCGTATGACTATGCCCCGTTCTCTGTCTGCTTCAACCAAGTTCAAGGGACTGAACCAGCCAATCACTTCTATCCGACAACAGGAGATGAGATGCTTGAAGACATAATGACAGTGGTGGAATTAGAATCGATAGGACTTTTTCTGCATAGCTTTCTCTTTGTTTGCCTGACATTTTCCTCTTACTAGGATTTCTGTCTCCTTGTACTCAAATTGCCTATGTATAGGCCCTCTTTCAAAATCAATACCATTTCATTTCCAAAAAGATGCTTTTGTTTTACTTTCTCTGTTTTGTTTGCGTAAACGTCCATTGATTTAACTTGAATTGATATATGCATTTGAATATGATCAATGTTTATCAAAATGCGTGCATAAAATAGAAATAGCAGTTACTAAAAGACTTTAGGATCGTGGATAAGGTCTAACCAGGATTTCCAATGAATCTGTCGCTAATTCTATTCCCCAGCATAAACCAGCTATTCCTCAGAAGAGGTTGACATCACCAGACAGACTAGTCATCTCTTCCACTCCCAGCCAGGCTCTGTCGAATATTGCTACCATCAGACAAGGATCAAGTATCCCCAACTGAGACAGGGTCATCAACACAAATATCCCCGACCAGAAGACTGAGATTTATTTCCCCCAGTAGAGTCCCCCGACGCATAATTCATTCATTTCATAACATATACCTGCATACAGTGTTCACATTTATTTCATTCCGCATCATATACATTACATCGTTTCATAGCATGCACACGCATACCATGTTCGCATGCATACAACATTTGCATCTCATGCATCATGACATGGCATGAAGCTAACTTTATTTTTCAGGTTAATTATCCTCTTGATACAATCAAAACAAAGGTCCATTCAGACGGGCAGCTTTATCAATTACAACCAGAATTCGACTACATCTTTCAGATAAACTCCATGTCAACGTTCATTCTGACATCCTCATAACGATGGCGTCTATGAGTTCATCCCAGACATTTATCGCAAATACAACATATACAAATACTATCAGATACAGCCTAACATACGATCTAGCGTACGATCCATTCTGACCTTCAATAACTCAGATACGATCTAGCGTACGATCCATTCTGACCTTCAACAACTCAGATACGATCTAGCGTACGATCCATTCTGACCTTCAATAACTCAGATACGATCTAGCGTACGATCCATCCTGACCTTCAACAACTCAAATACGGTCTAATGTACGACCAAGTTAGACCTTACATTTCTGAAGCGTAGTCTAGCGTACGACTACCCCTTTCGGCATCAGATTCAGCCTAACGGGCGGCTCGTTCCAGTCAGCAACTACAGTCTAATGTACGACCAAGTTAGACCTTCCAGTCATCAAATACAGTCTAATGTACGACCAAGTTAGACCTTCAAGTCCTCAGAGGCCACTCAAATACAGTCTAATGTACGACCAAGTTAGACCAGATTCTGCCCAGATACAGTCTAATGTACGACCAAGTTAGACCAGATTCTGCTCAGTAACAGTCTAATGTACGACCAAGTTAGACCGTCAAGTCCTCGGATTCTGCCCAGATACAGTCTAATGTACGACCAAGTTAGACCAGATTCTGCTCAGTGACAGTCTAATGTACGACCAAGTTAGACCGTCAAGTCCTCGGATTCTGCCCAGATACAGTCTAATGTACGACCAAGTTAGACCAGATTCTGCTCAGTGACAGTCTAATGTACGACCAGGTTAGACCGTCAAGTCCTCAGATTCTACCCAGATACAGTCTAATGTACGACCAAGTTAGACCAGATTCTGCTCAGTGACAGTCTAATCTACGACCAAGTTAGACCGTTAAGTCCTCGGATTCTGCCCAAATACAGTCTAATGTACGACCAAGTTAGACCGTTAAGTCCTCAGATGCTGCTCAAATACAGTCTAATGTACGACCAAGTTAGACCAGATGCTGCTCGAATACAGTCTAATGTGCGACCAAGTTAGACCAGATGCTGCTCGAATACAGTCTAATGTACGACCAAGTTAGACCTTCATCTCCTCAGATGCTACCTAGTGTACGGTACATTTCTGAAGTGTAGTCTAGCATACGACTACCCCCTTCTATCATCAAATTCAGCCTAATGGACGGCTCATTCTGCTCAGATACGGTTTAATGTACGACCCAGTTAGACCTTCATCTGCTCAGATGCTACCTAGTGTACGGTACATTTCTGAAGTGTAGTCTAGCGTACGACTACCCCCTTTCATCATCAGACACAGCCTAACGGACGACTCATCCTGCAACTCCAATACGGTCTAGCATAAGACCCATTTGGATCTTCAACTCAGATACGATCTAGCATACGATCCGGTCTGATCTTCCATCCCCAGCGAAATCGCCCGCTTAATGGAGGTTTCGTTCCGCAACTCAGAGACGATCTAGCGTACGATCCATTCTGATCTTTCTTTCATCCTCAGCGAAGTCATCCGTCCAATGAACAACTCACTCTGGTATTCAGACACGGTCTAGCGTGTGATCCATCTGATCCCTTATCCCTAGCAGCGTATAACACACTCTGACTCCCCAGCGAAGTCGATAGCATAATGGATGACTCACTATCCGATCTACCGTATGACCCGGTATGACACCCATGTCTTCAGATATCGTCTAACGTACGACACAATCTGAAGCTCTCATCATCAAACTTCCTATCTCCATCAAGACAAATTGACAAGTGCAAATTTTTGGGGCATTCTAAGTGTTCAATAATCTTTCACCTCCAGACCACGAACGGCATACTTGCCATCCCAACTCTCTCGGTTCAAGAATATTGAACAGGGGCAGCTGTCATACCCCAAAATTTGCCCATTAATATTTCAAGACATTTTTCAAGGCATTCCGACTCATTTTTATGACACTGATCTTAAAGGAACAAAGGCCCAGCTCACGAATGGTCCAATCCAGAAAATGGCCCAAACTGGCCTGTTCGCTACACGCTCGCCTAGCGAACGTTACGTTCGCTACACGCTCGCCTAGCGAACGTTCGCTACGCGTTCGCTACCAGCTCGCCTAGCGAAGCTGACAGACAACAAAAAATTTCGGGCTTCATTCTGAGCCCATTAGGTCATGAAAAAGAGCATTATAAATACCAGCACTTCAGTAATGAAGAGGGAGGACGAAAAACAGAGGGAGACAGACGAAAACCCTGGCACAAAAACCCTGGAGGCTACTTTAGAAACCCTGAAGGCCGCTCCTCCGCTCCGAAGCTACCACTGCCCAACTCAATCCGGCTCGCCAATTCAAGGTTGCAATTCGATTGCAAACAGGTTTGCATTACTATTATCGCTTTATTTTCTTAATTTGCATGTGATACCGCTTTATGTTCTTAACTTGTATGTGATATTATAATTGAATTCATAAACATATTTGAGGTTTTGCATGTGAATTTAAGTGTGCCTGGATATTGTGAATGCTGAACCATATAATTATGTGTTGGATGCCATAAGCCATGCCGCAGGTTGAAGTCATACTGTTCTGAAATTCAAAACCCGCAGCCGCTCGCTAGCACATCGCTAAGCGAGCATGTAGCGAGTATTCGCTAGGCCCTCGCTAGGCGAGGCAGAGGCGAACGGGACAGTCGCTAATATTTTGTTTGTTATGTCCTATGCGTATCTGATCTATTCTATGTTAATTATGCACTGTTTTGCCTGACATTCATGCTGCTGTGTTTTCTTTTGCGGTGTAATCCTCGATTGCACCCGGATTTTGGTATGCTAACCCGTTTGTTGAATTTTGCAAAGGTTCATATGTCCCAGAAAAAGATCGTCGTTTAGGTCTTCCACTTTATTTGTGGGATACCCTTGTGGAGACTCACCCTAAGTGGCCTAATTAATTTTAATGTATTAATTTTAATGTATTAATTTTAATGTATTGATTTTAGTATGGACTTAATTACTTAATTGACTTTAAAATATGACCTTTAAATAAGTGATCTTGGACCTCTCTTGTGCCTTACGATATTACGGTGTTACGGTCATGTCCCCCGAATGTGGGGATACACTTAGCAATGGCCCTTCGATTAAATCATCATAAAATAAATCATAGTCCCTCGGATGTTGCCTTCGAAAATACGATTTTGTCCCTCGATGACCCTTCGGTGTAGCCTACGGTTAAATGATGATCGTCCCTGCAAATGCTAAGGTATCCTTACAACTGTTGCCTTCAATGACCTATCGATGACCCTACGATGACCCTTTTACATCCAAAAGGCTAAAATTACTTACTTCTCAATAGTAAGGACAGTTTTACCCTCATAAGGATAGGAAACGTTCATAACGACCTCAGGAAGGTATAACTCTCAATTACTGGATCATAACCTAAAACATTTTCCACCCCTCACACTTTACACTTTACAAATCCTAGAAAATCACCACTTGGTATACATTCATACTAGAATCATTACCGAGTTATATTTTTCTAAACCATTTTCAAAATCAAATGAGATAAATACTTTGTATACATTCATACGAGAATCATTACAAAGTTAAACTCTCTTTCAAACATTTTTTAAGCAATTCACCGACACTTTTCAGACAAAAATATAAGTGATCCAGCAATTAAGAGCCCATGGATAACCATGGATACAAAGGGTGTTAATACCTTCCCTTTGTATAATGTACCTCCCGAACCCAAAATCTATTGAGGTCTTTCCTGTTCTTTTCCTCCTTTCCTTATTGGATAAAAGAAAAGTCGGTGGCGACTCTTGCTATCCCCGACATTGCGATAAAAAGCAAAACACCCCAAGTCAGTTCACCGTATGACACCTGCAGTCTGATTGCAAAACAGAATGTTATGACATTCATTATTGACTGTTGTTGTATAGACTGGTTGGTCTGTTACAGTTCAACCTTCTGCAATGTTGGAACAGGTGATGTTCAAATCAATGTTGAGACATCATGCTGATAATTGGGCAGGATCAATAAACATAAGTGATATATTTGATCTCTACTGTGTCTTTGCACTAGATGGACAAAACTGGATGTTCTTCTTTCCATGGTGGTATATTAGCAGATGTCTTGACATCTGTGACAGAGTGCATATGAGTACTGGGCTTTAATTGTTATAATTGTCTTGCTGTATTAGTAACAATGTTGGATCAGATATCATGACTTCGTGTAGAACATCTGAACTCTGACTATACCAGAATTTCAATTGGTATCAGAGCATGCATCTTGTTCTGTTTCTGGATGAGATCCATGGGTGATACTTTCTGGTATCTTGCAAGGAGTTATGTCAGTACTGTTGTTGGAACCTGTGGAAGGTTCTGTGATTTCCCTGAATGGTCCCTTGAAGTAGGTGGATGGACTATTCATGACAGGAACTGTGTGTGCCTGTCTCTGGAGGTTGGCAATTGGCCTTTGTGTGGAACAATTGTGCTAGTATTGAAACATATTCAAACTTGGTATGTTCTTGGAGGCTGATCTGGTGAAGTGCGTGGTCATAGGTTGAGTTGTATTATGATTTCCGCTGCATAATACCTGGCTAAACTCAAACTCTGATGAAGGTTCCCCTCATGTGGATGAAAGGCTGCTGTATTCAAGATTTCATCATAATCTACTGAAGATGTCAAAGATACTTGAGTCTCCTCAAGTCCACTCATCATGACGTTCTCACTTCATGATTGTAAGAATCACCTGATCACTGATTCTTTTACTCTCTTGGGTAGTGTATATGAAGACCTTGAAGACTTCCAAGGAGGGTTTGTTCCAAGGAGGTGGAACTAATGTTCTATGCGATGTTAGAACATGTTGTTCAACAAGTATGCAACTACTGGTTGAAGAGCAGATGGTTTTAGGTGTCAAACAAAGGAATACGTGTGTTTGGAACCTACTCCTGACCTGGAAGAGGAGACATCTGTGGGTGCTAAGTTGACAAGGGTAGGGTCAACTGTTTGTGTGCTTAAGAAGGTCACTTTTAGACGTCTGTTCTCTAGAAGTGGATCTGGTTGAGATGTAACACGGTGCAATTTCCTGCTGTCTGTCTTATTCCTATAGATTGATCAGGATTGGATAGTTATTCCCTGAAGTACTATGTTGTGTTGGAAGACAAGTTCCCTGGATGTTAGAAGTCAATAATGGGGTAACCTGATTGCTATTTCATTTAAGAGGATTGGGACCATGAATCTTGTTATTCAAACACCACGCTCAGAAGTGGCAGTTCTTTCAAGGAGTGAGAATATGAAGATTCAGAGGTTGGTTGAGGTAGTATGCTCTGGCAATGCATATCTACTATTGACTGGTGTTGTTTTCTTTCACTAGTACTGATGGTCAGCTGGAGTCTGATTGGTGTGATTGGAGTATGTATAGGTATAACTCATAGAGTTAGTTGCCACTGGTAAGGATGGTGTATGTCATGTTGAGACATGTCTGTACAATGCATGGATATTGGTGTGGAGTTTCGATGATTGTTAATTCGACGGGAGTGTTGGTTAACCTCCTCACGTTCGGTCAGCCTAGGGTCTGGTTGGCTGTTGACCTGTGTCACATGGGTTCTGGTGGTTGTGTGACACATTTGCAAGGAAGAATTCATCTCTCTCATTCCTAAGGGTGAATTTAATCTGGGAAGACTTTCAAATCTGTTGAGGTGCTTGCAAGCAGAAGATGTTGACACTAGAAGAGTATTTTCAAAGTACTCTTATGGTGGAAGTATCTGAAAGGAATATTGGGAAAGGATTTAAGATCAACGTCTACTTGTGCCAAGTACAAGTATGTAATTGATTATCCTTGGAGCTCAAGATAAATGATGTTTTTAAAAGATGTTGGAACATCTCATCTTCAGGATCCTGTGCAGAATCACAGGAAGGATAGTACATTGGTTTATGATCTATCACTTTGGTGGCAGCAAAAGCATATGATCTCTGAAAAGGTTTCCTGGCAAGAAACATGTTCAACCTTGGTGTGTACAAGAAGAAGAAAACATCATAGTCCTGATGTTGGTTACTTGGATCAGTGTACTTCTGATCTAGGTAAGGAAGTGCATTAGCTAATGCACACTATGGAGTCAAGAACAAGTGGCAGCAGTCTTGACATCATGGAAACAGCTTTGCTTTAGGAAGTGGAACCCTTGGTATAGCTGAAGGGATAGTTTCTAACTGGTCCTTCTGAAGACTCATGCATCAGAGTGTCTGATGTCTTTGGAGAAGAAGCAGGGATTCATCAAGGTGTGAGCTTGGATGACTTAACTGCAAACCTGCAGGATAGAGGATGTTTACTCAAACTTGGTTCCACAATCAAGTCTATGAGAACATTGAACTCTTGTTCTGTGAAGGGAGGAAGTTCTTTCAAGTGGCAGAAGAAGGAGCTGAATTCAACAGCTAGATGTCAAAACACAATGTTATGACATTTGGTTCAACATCAAAATCTTAGTTGGTGAAGTGGCACATCAACTTGAGATAGAAGGGTCTACATGGTTGTAGATTAGATACTTCAAAAAGCTTGAAGTTCAAGTCTCACTTGGAAGGTCAGAATATCTTTGGGAGAAGTCTGATAAACGTGGAGAGGTCAAAGAATGGCATTTGACTTTTTCATATGAGGATTCATGAAGGAGGTAGTCAACCAGTGGCATTTGGTCTATCTCAGAAGTGAGTTCGAAGAATCAAGATAATCTACATATGGCAACTGATTATTCTTGAGGATAGTCTGAGACAAGTTACTTTTGAGCAGAAAAGTAGTAAGTTGAAGACAAAAGGAGGTGTTTTCTAGTCATCTCTTGGAGCTTGTGGCTGGAGCTTAAATAAGGATTGTTTCAAATGACATACACAATGTCATGGTATCTGATACGGTTGTACCTGCTATAAAAGGAAATTGGATTATGCAGGATTGTTTCAGAATGCCACATACAATGACAAGGCTTCTGATATTGGTTGTACCTGGTGGAGCTTATATGGAAGACCATCTCTTATAATGGGATGAGAATGTATGTGTCCCAATGTGTGTCTGGGGTCTTGTGAATCAAGCTAATGACTCAGTGATATCTGAAGATTATCATATGGTGTTATGTTGTGAAGAATGTCCTAACTCATGTTAGAACATTTTGTGAAGTGGTTTTCTGTTCTGGAGAGAGATTGATACAGAGTATGGATGTGTTCAGCCAAGAGGGTTGAACAGAGGGTAGGCTCTTGAAGACATGAAGATGCGTCTTATGTTTTCCATTCATCAAGTGGTCTGGGTTCTCGTTGAATCAGGAAGTTTGTAAAGGTCCAACTTTGGGGTGTTGGATATGTTCATATGTGATATCCATGTTTCAAGAGGAGAGTTGGTTGTTCATGACATGGGGAGTTCTGTCTTTGCACTGCAAGTAATCATCGAGCTTGTGGTCTATGTGTTCTCAGTTAACAAGGTATGGAACCTTGTTAGTTAGTGGGATGATGTGGTGTGTGTCAAGGCTGAGTGAGCAGAAGAATGTCTGACCGGATGTCATGACATTGCCTTAGACAATATTGTTATTTCCTTCTGAAACTTACAGTCATAAGGAAATATGGAAGCAGATGCCAGTATGACATTCTGGCTGGTACAGGTGCTGGAGTTACATTAGCTTTTTTTTGTGAATGCACAGATTGAGGGGGAGAAGAAGTACCCTTGTGCATTGTGCATTTGTGTGTCTTACTAGTTGCATCCATAACTAGTAATTCTGTTGATTGTTGCACAATTTTAGGGGGAGGAGAAGTACCCTTGTGCGTGTGTGTATTACTAGTAGCCATAGCTAGTAATTGTTTTTGCTTCTGCTGCTGATTAGACTACTATTATGTGGTTTAAACTGCTGATAGTTTGCCTTGTGAACAAAAAGGACAGAGTGTTCACAAGATGTCTTATGTGATGTCTTAACATAAGATATCCTATGTACCTGCTGGAAGTTATATAAGGAAATGTGGATGTGTGGTGCCAGATGTCAAGCTACCATTGGAGGTGAGAAAGTGGCTTTAGAAAATGGTGATAGGGAGGATATATGAAGAACACAGACAAAAGCAGTATCAAATGTTAAGACATAGCTTGTAACGTGTCTGGCAGCATTTATGGAATAGTCTTGGAACTGCTGTTTCTAGAAACAGTCAAGAGCTGTAAAAGGTATTCAAAGATTGTCTGGGATATTGGTGGTGATTCTCTGACTGATTCTCAGCAAATATGGATGGATCTTGACCAAGCATTTACTCCTACCGTTAATTCCTAAGCATGGTCTGGCCTATTTAAAGGATGTATCAGCACTCCTCTTCTCACAAGAGCGACATTTCATTCCCTCTAAACCATGGGGTTTGTTAAGATCTGGGCTTACTGCTCCTGGATCTGGTTTTGTGAAGGTGTCATTTATAAATGTTTAGCTAAAAAGGGGGAGAGAAACATTGTCCTGAGGATGCACCAGAAACAAGCAATATCTGGTAGCAAGGAGAAGATGGATTCAGACACAAAAGTCACTAATTGGGTATATCAGTTGTGTCTTGTGATCTGAGTTAAGAAGACAGTTGTGTCTTGTGATCTGAGTTACATTATCTATGTACTCAGCATTACATATTCTTCAGGAAGCCCTCCTGTTGAGGGGAAGGGTTGTGATGCAGTTGTGTCTTGTATAGCTTCTTCCTCATGTACACCAACAGTGGTGGTGGCATTGGGGCTGTCAAAGACAAAGAGGGAGTGCAGACCCATATTGGGTTATTCGTTTTAGCTAAAATTTGCCAAAGGGGGAGATTGTTAGTACCTTAAGATTGGCATTAATTTTGTAAAACAAATAAGGTAATCACCTCTGTTGTTTTAATATGTTGGGTTGAAGAAGTTCAACATCTGGACCAACATGTCATGTAAGATGTCACGACATCGGGACTGTGACATCTCACATGTGTATAAAACTGAATCAGTTAACTCTGGTTTGGTTTGTGATTAATTAGGAGATCTGGTGAATATCCTAACTCCTATGTGAAGATCTTGAAGATTCAATCAGAAGATTTGGTGAATATATTTGGTGAAAATACAGTTTCCAAATATGGAAATCTTTTAGGAAATAAAAGATTGAAGACCTTGATTGTAGCAGAAGAATTCTGCCAGCTCTGTAACAGCAAAGGAAAGATTTACTGCGATTTCTGAAGGCCCAAATCCAGTTGGGTAGTTAGGTTATAAATAGCAGTTTGTAACCTAGGTTTTGTAAGCCTCAAACAATGTAAAAATTAGGGGGGTGTGTGAGGTAAACCTCCCAACCTGTGGGAAGGTTACCAGGTGTTTCTCAGTGCTTGAAAGCATGCGATTATTTGTAACTCAAAGCCTGTAAGCAAGAGTTGTTATGTTCTTGAACGAAGTTGTGAAGCATGTTCAAGTTATCTAAGCATTACATGGTAATTGTAGTGATAGGAATGGAAACTGGAGGTTTCTATATAGGAGTGCCTAGGTATAGATTGCATTGGATAGGGATTAAGTGAGGAGTTGTAAACGGGGGAGTTTAACTCTGAATTAATACTGCTAATAGTGGATCTTCTTCCTGGCTTGGTATGCCCCCAGAGTAGGTAATGTTGTACCAAACTGGGTTAACAATTACTGGTGTTTTTACCTTCTGCACACTATATTTTGTCTGTTATAACTCAGTCTATTTCTAGTCTGTTTATGAAAAGAATAACAGACTTGACACATAGCCTACAGTCTGATTGCAAAACAGAATGTTATGACATTCATTATTAACTGCTGTTGTATAGACTGGTTGGTTTGTTACAGTTCAACCTTCTGCAATGTTGGAACAGGTGATGTTCAAATCAATGTTGAGACATCATGCTGATAATTGGGCAGGATCAATAAACATAAGTGTTATATTTGATCTCTACTGTGTCTTTGCACTAGATGGACAAAACTGGATGTTCTTCTTTCCATGGTGGTATATTAGCAGATGTCTTGACATCTGTGACAGAGTGCATATGAGTACTGGGCTTTAATTGTTATAACTGTCTTGCTGTATTAGTAACAATGTTGGATCAGATGTCATGACTTCGTGTAGAACATCTGAACTCTGACTATACCAGAATTTCAATATATATATATATATATATATATATATATATATATATATACACACACACACACACGTACGATACGCGGCCTAACAAGGCCATACGCGTATAACAAACCCCATACACGTACGGGAAGAAGAAAAAACCAATTCAAAAAGTGGATCACATGTGATACGCGTATGAGACCAAGTGACAGTTGCATGCAAGTATCACCTGACCATACACTTATGGCCATTCTTTTCAAATTCTTTGTGCCCTTTGAACTTCAACATATGAGGGCTGCTATACGCGCATGAGCATAGGCATGGTAATTTTGGGAAATTTTACATTCCCATACGGGTATGGGGTAGGACATACGCGTATGGGCAACAAGGATAAAATTTTGTAATTTTTTCTTTTTATGTTGTCCTGCTTTTGACATTTTTCCCAACTTTAGCTCGGCCTTTTGACACAAGACTCATGAAAAATGAAAGACTAGAAATTAAACCAGACAACTTTATATAAAAACTATTGTTACCTCTTTGGGTTTCCTCCCAAGAAACGATTTTTAACGTCCATATTATCATACCCTAATTTTTAACACTAAGATCCCATATACCATTAGCATCCTTGCACACAAACAAGGTCACCTCTTGGTCCTTCTCCCTCTCATCTTTGGGTTTTGCTTTTGCAGGGATCATCAAGCACCTCTTTGTTGATGTTTTTACCTTTGTGTTTATATGTCCATTTCTTATCCAACCATTAATCAAAATAGAAAAATATGTTTTCTTTAAGTTTATTGTGCAAGGTAGGGCTTGTCATCAAGAGCATCAAGCATGATTCCTCAGCTAGGATTCTTTGATTCCTAAGCAAGGTGTGGCCAACCATTGATTCAAGGGAGATATATTTCAACGCATGATCTCAAAGGTTGTAAGGAATATTTCAATCTTATTTTGATCAAGAGTACATCAAAGTTTTGTTGCTTACTTCTCAAGGAAAGTTAAAGGTTCATGTGTTTATTTTCATGCCTTCTTCAACAAGTAACTTCAAAATTTAAGAAAATTAATCAAGAAATATTCAAGTACACCTTATTTTGAGTTCATATGATCATCCATGTATCTCGAAATGCAATAAAGTTCCAAGTACATAAGCTTGTTCCAAGTGGTTTGACCAAAAGTCAACATTTGAAGTCAAAGTTCCGAGGATTACAACTCCTTCAATTCTCAACATTTTTGAATGCTTATTTTTCATATAACTCTTTTCAACATCCTCTACAACTTCTCTTTACATGACAAGAGCCAATTATGCTTACAGGATCATCAAAAGTTTGAAGACATTAGAGGTCATTTGTGGACTTAGTGAAATTTGACCCATTTTCAAGTGACCTTTTCTCAACTTTCAAGATTCATAACTTCCTCAACTTTCAACATTGAAGGCTGATTACTTTTGCATAATGTCATTTGTGATGCCCTCTACATGTTTGCTTCAATGATCAAGGTCAAATTATGCTTGGAAAGTCATGGAATTCATTGAGACATTATAGGTCATTTTTAGCTATTGAACACTTGAATTTTTCTAAGTTACATAACCAGTTTTTCATGCCAACTCCAACATGCCATAACTTTTTGCTCAATCATCCAAATGCAACCTTTCTTGCCACATTTTAATCTTTATTATGATGTTAACACATTGCAAAAAGAATGGGATCAAAAAGCCTCCTGTGTAGGATGCCTCATTGGGTTGAACATGGTGACTTGGAACTGAAGAAATTACCATTTCCCGAAATTTGAACTTCATTAATCTAAATTACAAGCCAAATTAGCACGTGTTTTGGACCTAAACATGTTTAACCAAGTCTCAAAAAGTTAATTGACCTTTGAAACACATAATTTGGCTGAGTTTTGATGAGTTGCAAGTCACACTTTTCTCACATTCGGATCAAATCCGTTTTGCACGAATTCAACATCATTTCGCACATATTTGGATCCAAACACATTCCCTATAAATAGAAGAAACTACTGCATTCATTTTCAAGCTTTGGAGAGCCAAGAAATCCCTGCTGCAACTTGAAATTTTCCAGAAAAACTCAACTATCGTATTTTGAATTCCTACTTATTCCAACCCCCAATTTCTTAATTCCATTAGCATCTTCGGCATCCTATGAAGTTTTTGCAACAATTTCCAAGCTCTGAGACCTTATGAAGTGCTCTAACCAAATCGAACTTCATCAACTTCTGATCACCATTTGGACAAGGTCCTCTGAAGCTTTTGAAATGGATCGAGCTTACATTGTGCGTCCTAACCCGAGGAGTGTTGGATTTGCCACGTCAATTAATGAGGTATGATCCAACGCTTAGTGTTTTTCTGATTTTTAATTATTTTTATTTTATTATTTTTAATTTCTTTTTCTTTTAAAATTCATAATAATTTCATTTTTCATCAAAAAAATTCCAAAATAATTTCTAAAATTCTCTTTTATTTTTCTTTCTCTGATTTTTATTTTTTCACATTTTATTTCACTGATTTTCTATTTTTTATGAATTTTCTCTTTTTTCCTTTGTTTTAATTTGTTTAAAAATACTTTTCTGCATTTTTAAATTCTGAAAATTTTTATTACATGCTTCTTATTGTATTTCCAACGTTCCATAATTTTCTTGGCCATTTATTTGGTGTTTTGAAGGACTTTATAGATTTTTAATTTTATTTCTATTTTAAAATTCATTTAAAAATTCTTTTGGTGCATTTTTATTTCATTTGATTTCATTTTATATTTGTTTGACCTTTGTGAACTTCTGTTGATCTTGGATCATGATGGTTTGTATCATGAGTCTCATCAAACTCAATGGATCTTGGGTGTTAATGGGGTGAAAACCCTAATCCACCAAAATGGATGGTTGATTTTGATGATGACTTGATCAAATCTTTAGTCCAATTTGGGTGTGGCTTCTCTTTTTCCCTTCTTCTTCATCTCCTTCTTTTCCTATTTTGATCAATTGGATAACTTATGTCCATCTTGTTCATGATGTGTGGATTGGTGCTTGATGAACTTTCATCATTTCAAATTTACCTCCCAATTGATCATGTATCATTTAAGGTACTTTGGAGTGATGCATAAGTTTGTCCTAAGTGTCATGAAACATGGATTGAAGTAATGGACCATCCTCCTGGCCATTGTGCTTGATCATTCCTTCTTTTCTTTTTATGTGACATGACTTTAGGAGAATGATTTACATATCATTTCTCTAGCATGTATTAACACTAACATTATTACTGATCGACCTCATATATTTGGGACTTCTACATAAGTCCAATTACAATTGCTTAACATAGGGCTAAATTTGTCCCAAAAGCAAAGGTATTTTTATAAGTGAGATTGTAAGTCTCCTACTCCTCATGGTATTATGTGAAAATATTACTCCCTTTTCATTTGTGAAAGTTAGTGGCATACTTGTTGATTTTATCCAAGTTGGAGCTTTTCTCACAATGATGTATGGGTTCATGTTTTCATGCTTGTGGGTGAATAGTTGAGTGTTCTCCAAAAAATGACCAAGCCATCTTTTATTTTTTATTACTAACATAATTTACTAACATTTTATTGTATTAACTTTTACTTCAATGTCATTTACTTTATGCTCTTTTATTTTATGTCATTTACTTTATACTTTATGTTTAACATCCCATATCATATTATTTGTGATTATATCATTTGTTCTTTATCCATTTGGACTTTTCTTTCATATCCTTGTAAAATAAACATTAATAAAGAAAAAACCCTAAAAAAATTGGTTCCCTTTACCCATGGACTTGAGGTTACTATCCTTAGCATTGTTATGGAGTTATGGACTTAGAGCTAGGACCTTGATCTTTGCTTTGGGAGATTCTGATTTGAGACCTTGGGATTCATCTGATACCTTTGACTTTGGACTTCTCTGTGAAGACTTGGTTTGGTTATTCTGGTTTCATCTTATACATCGATTATTATTTGCTTATTTGGCTTGCTTGAGACTTAATCCAAAGGAGGGAATTCTTGCTTGACTTGTGTCATAAAGTTTGTTATCTCTTGGTTAGATCTTTCCTCCCTAGCTTTTACTATATGCTCTAGGATAGTCTCTTCTTCTCCTCCCTCTCTTTAATTTTCAAATCTTCTATCTCTTTTAAAAAATCTTCTTATTTTTTAACTTGCACCATTTTCTTAACAAACCTTGACTTTTTGTCAAGTGATTTTCAAAACCTTTTTCCTAATAAATGTTAATCCATTTTAAGCATATTCAGAGTTTCTTTCAGTCTGACATTATTCTTATGCCTTTAAACTACTCTAAATCTATTCAATTCTCATGGTGATGGTGTCTTTAGAGTGTTCTACGACTACAACTATTTAATCAAACTGAGGAGTAAGTGATCTAAGTACATTTTCAATGGCTACTTGTTTAGAGAGCATTTCTCCATAAGACTTCATCTCATTCGTGATCACAATCACTATGGAGATGTAATCAGACACCTTCTCATTGTTCTTCATGCTAAGATTCTCATATTGCTTGTGTAGGGACTGCAACTTTACTTTTTTCACTAATGCATCACAACCATAGCACTACACTAGAATATCTCATGTCATCTTGAACATCGTCGAATCAATAATCTTCTCAAACACCTTCGTATCCATACACTGATGGATATAGAACAATGCCTTCTGATCCTTCTTCCTTGTTTCACGTTGCCCATTTTTTTGCGCTTCTAATGCATTTTCTGCAACCGAAGTGTAACCGTCATTGACAAGATCAAGAACCTTTTGAGCTTCAAACAACATGTGCATCTGAATCGACCACTGATTGCAATTCTTTCTATCAAATACTAAAAGTTTTGTATTCAAGCTACCATTTCTTCTATATTAATCTTCGTTCTTGTGCAAATCACTAAGTTCTCACCAACACTCGTGTTTCCTAAATCATGAGAATCAAGATTTGTGATTCTCTTCGATTTCGAACTTCAATATAACACAAATTTCAGGAACAAAATCAATCGCACACCTCATTACACTCGTGTTTCCCGTGAATCAGAATCGGAACTCTGGATACCAATTGTTTGAGTAAAACACTAAACATCCATTGTTGCCCAAGAATTAAATAAGATGAAGAAGAATTGCAGAGAAATGTTAAGAGAGAGAAACAATTCTGTAACAAACTTTCAAACTCAATTTTTTAATTTGGAATTCTGTTACAAAAAAGCAACTAACATTGGTTTTAAATACAATAACCCAAATTCAAATGTAAATTAAATTCAAACACAAACTCAAATAAAATGCAAATTCAAATGATTTGAATATGAACTACATTTCAACGCGAGTAAGAGAAAATCTTTCCTAATTGTAAGGCTATAACGTAATAGGTTTAAGCTTTGGGTTGATTGTGAGATAAGTAAAATTTGAGTTGTAACATAATGCAGTTTAGTTTGATTTGCAAAATACAAATTGCAAACCGAACTGAATCGCACGATTTTGTTAAAAGAATAACTCAAACACATCCCAACCAAATATAATTTTTTGCAATTTCAATTTAATTTGATTAAATTAAGAAATTAAAACATGTATTAAACCAATAAAAAATAATATAATCCCAGAGACCTACATATATTTAACTTTTTTTTATCTAAGAAACTTATACTTCAATTGATTGAAGGTTAAGCGATTAAATATAGACAATCTTTATTTTTTCTTGGCAGAAAACAAAGACCATCTTAATTTCGTTATTAATTATGCACATTGTATTATGTTCACACAAATTATTTCAAGATCGAGATCTTCGCCCACATGTTTGCAAGCTGATTAAACTTAAGGTGGAGCCCATTTTGGTTAAACGTTACCCGTGACTCTCTAATTTGTCCATACTTCATAAAATGATTACCATCATATTATATAAAATTTTGATTAGAGGAATAATTTCCACCCTGAACATGCCATAACCCAAAACGCGTTGAAAATTTTTAGTTGCTTTAAAAGTGATTAGCACTCAAGATCACGGATAACCTGAAATTAATATCTAAATTAAGAAAAGTTTCAAACGTAAAAGGCAAGTCCAGAAAGGAATAAGGGGAATATAATGTGAAATGGAAATAATATTTAATACTCCAGAAAGGATTGAGGGGAATATAATGTGAAAATGGAAATAATATTTAATACTGTTTCATTAAATTCTTTTCATATACTTTGAAAATTTAAAACTCATGTAAAAATAAAAGATAAACCGTCAATAAGATCCATTGGTACTACTTCTTTTTAGAGGATAAAATTAATCGTATTAAAAATTACATTTATATATATAGAAGATATAATATTATTATTTATAAATCTTTGAATTCACAAGATTAATTTCGACTATTAAGAAATAAAAAATATTAAAAGAAAATGGTAAAACATGTTGGTGGTAGGAAAATATTTAAAAACATGTTTTCTAATGTTTGACTAATTTATTTAAAACAATTTTGAGAGTTATCTATTCTATAACAAAACTTCTTGTCCTCGATTTCATTTGAGGAAAATCTCCAGACAAATTCACAAATATGTTTTCTTTCCATTCATCTACACACCATGTCGATCTCCTCTCAATCAAGTTAAGAAATTCATAGCTATGAAATATCAACAATTAAAGTGACATTTCTACACTTGAATGACTGTACTAAATTGTGGTATTCGGTTATGGATTTATTACATCAAAATTAATATAGCATAAAGTAATATTAAAGAAATGAACAACATTAACGAAAATGTCAAACCGTATTAATATATAGGTTGTTTTAACTTTTGTTTTAAGGGTACGAAATTCACAAATGAAACTTGTATTTAAAAAATAATAGTAGTTTAATTCTACTTTTTTAATGAAATTAATATACAATTTTTAAAATAATTTTTCAATCTTAAATTTTAAATTCTAACTTGTCCCTCAAGAGTACATATAGTGATTTTGATTATTTAGAATATGCACAATAAAATTATTTTAAGTGTGGTCGACAAGGTTAGTTCATGGTTCGACAAGTTGAAGATGTGCATGTCGTAGTCGAAATTTGTTATTGCATGTAGAAATATGTTAGTTTGTTGTTTAAGTTAGGATGTTGAATTGAGTCAATTTGTTTGGCTAATTGTTTAGTATGACGTTAGTTGAAAGTTAAAGTTTAGTTTTCTTATAAATAACGTATTAGTTCTCACTTCTCCATCAATGAGGGAGAAAGTTGTGTGATTGAGATTCAATTGTAAACATTGTCCTTAATGTGTAATTGAATCAATAGTCCAATTTTTTAACCAGTTTGATTGTTCTTTCTCTTCTCTTATATCTTTTCCTTTACTTTGTGGTTTTCTTGTTAATCAAGAAACCAATCATACTCTATTTTTTTGGGCATCATTTCATAACAAATTCGCGCGGTGAGCGTGGAATAGAAGATGCCGTCAACAAAGTATGAGATTGAGAAATTCACTAGTGTGAATGATTTTGGTTTGTGGCGCTTGAAGATGTAAGTCTTACTTGTTCAGCGGGGTTTGTTAGAAGCGTTGAAAGGATAAGAGAGAATGGATGTTTCCCTAACGGAGAAGGAGAGGACGATGATGATCGAGAAATCCTACAACACCATCATATTGAGCCTTGGCGATAAGGTTCTTCGGCCGGTTTCAAAGGAGAAAACTACAATGGGTGTATGGGATAAACTCGAGGGTTTCTATATGACCAAATCTTTGGTCAATCGCCTCTACTTGAAGCAAGCTTTGTATTTATTCAAGATGAGTGAAGAAAAAGTCTTGGCTGAGCAGCTGGATATGTTCAACAAGTTGATTCTTGATCTTGAAAATATTGATGTCAAGATTGATGATGAAGATCAAGAATTGTTGTTATTGTATGCTTTACCTAAGTGTCATGCTCATTTTAAAGAAACTCTCTTGTATGGAAGAGATTCGTTGATCTTTGAAGAAGTTCAATCAGTCTTGTACTTTAAGGATTTGAACGAATAAAAGGAGCATAGGACAACGTCTATGGTGAAGGTTTGACCGTTAAGGCAAAATTCTCAAAGAAAGATGACAGATTTGAGAAGAAGAAGGGTAAAGTTCTACAAAAATCACATGGTGGTAATGCTCCTGCAATTAGGTGTTATCATTGTAAGAAGGAAGATCATACAAGAAAGGTGTGCCCTGATCGACTGAATAATCATGGTGGAAAGGATAATGGTAATACAGACATTGTGCAAGATGATTATGAATCATTTGATGTCCGGGTGGTTTCAAGCGGCAACTCTAGCAAGGAGTGGATTATGGATTCATGGTGTACTTGGCACATTATTCCAAACAAAGACTTGTTTGAGGAATTATGTAATCAAGATGGTTGATCAATGCTGCTGGGAAATAACATAGCTTGCAAAATTGCAAGTATTGAATCTGTGAGATTCAAGCTCCATGATGAGTCAATAAGGCTATTGACTGATGTTAGGTATGTACCTGAACTTAAGAGAAATTTGATTTCTCTTAGTGAATTTGACAAGAAAGGATATGTTTTCAAAGGAGAGCGAAGTATTCTAAAGGTAATGAAGAGGTCGAAGGAAGTCTTGAGAGGCGTGAAGAAACAAGGCTTGTATACCCCTGAGGGTGAGGTTGTAAGTGGTTTAGCAGATGTGGCATCCATAAAACATGTGTCGAAGACTGAGTTATGGCACAAGAGACTTGGCCATGTCAATGAAAGAGGCATAGTTGAATTGTAGAAACAAAATCTGTTATGTGGTGGCAAGGTCGAAAATATGGAGTTTTGTGAATGTTGTGTATTCGGTAACCCTATAGGGTGAAGTTTAACAAAGGTAAACAAAGAACACATGGATCCCTTGATTACATTCATGTTGGTCTTTGGGGGGCTGCAAGTAGGGCTGACAATGAACCGAACCAACTCAAAAATAGTTCAGAACTCGGTTCGAAAATTAATTCGTTGAACTTGGTTCATGAACCTAATGAGCTGAATATGAGCGAAAAAATATGTTCGTTAGCTAAATGGGTTGACCTTTAACTATACATAGTTCGACTCGTTAGGTTCATGAGTCAACTCTATTATATATGAGAAGGATTATATTGTCTTTAAGAGTAGGTTTAAAGATTTAATATAAATTTTAACCTTATATTTTAGTTTAATTTAACGATTTTAATTGATAATTTATATTCTCAAGTGAGCCAAATATCTCTATAAATAATTATACAAATAAAATTAGCATCATATAAATAAATTAATTTTTAAATTAGTAGATTTTTGAGACAAAGTTAAATTCCAATCTAATAACTTTTATTTTATTTCAATACATTTTTTAAAAAATAATATTAATTTAAAATGTCAAATATATAAAAAAAACAGACTTAAAAAAATGGCTTTTAAGTACGTGAAGCAAACGAGTTGAACCTAACGAGACGAACTGAGTTGCTCATGAACTTATAATGAGTCGAGTTTGAGCTTATAAAAAGTATCGTGTCAAACTCGAACCAAGATTTGAGTTGAACCAATTCTTAACGAGTCAAGCCGAGTTGAGGCGAGTTCGACTCGACTCGGCTCATTTTCAGCCCTAACTTCAAGGAATCCCTCACACGCGGGTGCAAAGTGTTTCCTTTCCATAGTTGATGATTATTTCAGAAAGTTATGGGTATTCATCAAGAAGATTGATGAAACTTTTGAAAATTTCAAAAGTTGGAAGACTTGATCAAAAACCAAACTGGTGGGAAGGTCAAAAGGTTGAGGACCGACAATGGTGTTGCCCTCCAACGAGTCAGTCGGAGGAGTTTGTTGGGATATCCCCCCTGTTTGGAATGGCCCAAATAAATGTGAGTTTGTAGTCCTTGTGCGCGTAAGCCTTTATTATTATCCAACAAAGAGAATTAGGTCATTCAATTGAGTGTGTGAGAGAGAAAAAGAAAAAAACCTAGAAAGAAAACACTATTCTCGCAATCCCAATTCAACACAGACAAGTCCCACAAGATCAAAGTTTTCTCATAATCCAACCGTCGGATCGTCCTAATGTTTTGTGATAGTGTCCAGAAATCATAGAGGTACATTCTGAACGATGGAGATTGGATTATGAGTTTACTAAACCTGTCTGCCGAGTGGTTTTTTGTGGTTGTTTTGGTTTATTGTGTCTCTTGACTCTTGTTGTATTTCAAGATTGATTGTAGATCTTGATGATGTTGATGTCTGCATCTAACTAGTGTTAGAGAGAACCTTGATTGTACTCATTGTTTGATTATGGTGTAGATTTAAGTGGCCTACGGGTCCCGTGGTTTTTTACTCCTATTTAACAGAGATTTTTCCTCGCTAAAATTATGTTGTGTTATTTGATATATTTTTTATTGATTGTTATTACATTTAGTATTTGGAAAAAATTATGTTGTTGGATTATTCTGTTGCATTTATTGATTATTCTTATCGTAATTTTTAGGGTATATGTATCATCTACTTGTGTCATGTGCCCATTATTCAAATTTTGAATAAAATAAGTAAATAAATTACACTTATAACTTATCATATCCAAAAATACTTGATTAAGATGGTAAAGATCTTTACCAGAGATCCTGACATGCAACAATATTAAATATCTTGAGGAAAAACTTTGTCAGCTTTTATATCCTACCCAATTCGAGAGTTAATCTCTACAATTACGCGCAATAGATATTTAATATATCTATCTATCAATCTATATATATATATATATATATATATATATATATATATATATATATATATATATATATATATATATATATATATATATATATATATATATATATAAAGGTAAAATGAAAGAGAGTTTGAAGGGGATAAATTTAAAGAATTTATCGTTGACTCTGGAATAAATATAAAACTTTTGTTAAATATAATCTTTGAGTTTGCTCATTTAAAAGGTTTTAAAGAATTGTATTGAAAAAGAGTTACTAAAAATTTATGTCAATCTTTTTATTTATAATAATTTAAAACTTATAAATATATTATTAAAAAATATTACTTTATTATTTTTATAAAAATACATTATTTTAAAACTTGAAAAGTATTTTTATCTTTCTTTCTATTTCCTTCCTTTCAAAACTCTCCCTTTCCTTTCTATTGATACTTGCAAAAGTCAAAGAGAAGTGATGGTAGTAATTTAAAATTAGACTCGTAACGATTTATAGTCTAATTAAGTAGGCTTATCTGATTTTATTTTTCAACCCTCAAGATTTTTGTGACGCAGTTGACAAGTAATTGGCAAGAACAAACAAATAACAGAGGTTATAAAACTAGGATACTATATTGCCTTTCTTGAAAAGAACCGCAAAAGGATAACAGCGACAACGAGAAGCAACAAAATACTACTAAAACTATAATATACGTTGTGGAGTCATAAACTAACTGAGAATTGAAAAATGATATCTTGTATTCATGTTATAAAACGTATTTAGACTTTGTTGGTTAAATAAATTAATAGGTATTTATTTATAAAAGGTGTATTTTTACATACTTAGGACAAGTGATGAGAGACAGAAAGTGGATTATATTTTATTGCCCAACATTTTGTAACAAGTTAAACTGTAATTAAACAAAATTTATAATTAAACGCTAGATAAATAGATTCCTATATATATTTTCTAAGTTATAATTAAATTAATGGAGTCCTACACAAATCTAGCCTAGCATACGTGTGTTTAGTACTTTTCTCAACTTTGGAGACCTAAACCGTTTTGATTCAACAATATTTTATTGAAAAAGACTAACTTTGATACTACTAGACTTCTTGGAGGTTTGTTTTTTAGGTGGGAGTGGATTTCGTGTACCTTTAGGGATAAGCTGAAAGCTTCTCTACATGTTTGTAACTAAGAGATGTTTGGTAATTTGAAGTTAAAAAACAAGAGTTGTGTGGATAAGTAGGAGTCTTGGGAGTTTAAGGACGAGTTAGCTGATCTTTCTTTAATTGAGTTGGTAGAGAGGTTATTTGTTACTCAATAGTTTGGGGAACTACTTAGTTGTTGTGATTCTCAGTTGTTCCAATGTTCGAGGTCCGCCTAGTTCAAAGGGATGTTAATATTATATTTTTCCGTGATTGTGTGAAGCAAAGAAGTTGTAGAAATATTTTGATTGCTCTTTAATTTTAGGATCAGTGGTTTTAAAACGTGGACGAGGTTTGGGGGGAGATCTGTAAGTATTTCAAAGACGACTTCCCATATAAGGTAGATTATAAATCTACCCTTATCGATGTTAACTTCTCTTACATCTCGCAAGTAGAAGTTGATTCTCTTTCTCCTAGGTATGTACCTTAGGAATTTGATGTTGTGGTTGCTGGGATGAATGAATGCAAGTGTTCAGGTCCATATGAGTTTAATTTTTTATTCTATAAGAGGTTTTGAGGCTTTATTAAGGAGGAGGTGTATGTGATGTTTGATCAGTTTTATGAAAATGTGGTTCTTTCTTAATTTCGAAGGTGGATTCTCCTTTGGAGTTTAGGGGTTTTAGGCTTATTTCCCTTATTTGGTTTCTCTACAGACTGGTTGCTAAAGTGTTTGGAGTTAAATCAGTTGGGTGATGAGGAAATTAACATCCTTTGAGCCATAAAGTCTTATTAGGGGTATGAAATTGGTTGATGGGGTTGTAACTCTTAATGATATTAGAGACTTAGTTAGGGTGTCGAAAAAAAAATGTCTTATTTTCAAAGTGGATTTCGAGAAAATCTATGATCCAGTTAGATGATTGTTCCTAAATTATATATATATATATATATATATATATATATATATATTTGATGAGGTTTGAGTTTTATGGGAGGTGAATGGTCTGGATCAAAGCTTGTGTTTTTTGGGCATCCTTCTGGTGCTCTTAAATGGCTACCCAAATGAGGAGATTAATATCCATTGTGAACTCGAGCAAGGATTTTTATTGGCACCTTTTTTTGTGGTGGAGGGTCTCAGTGCTAATCTGAAGAGGGCGCTCTCGATTGGTGTTTTATCTGGGTTTAAAGTGGGCTCATATGGGTTAGTGGTGTCCTGCCTTCAGTATGATGATGATACAAATCTTTTGAAGGAGTATTCGGTTGAGAATCTCTTGGCTATTTAACTAGTTTTTAATAGTTTTGAGTTTGTGTCGGGTCTTAAAGTAGATTTCTCTAAGACTCGTTTCAATGGTGTTAATGATGGTGGATCGTTTTATAGCTTGTTGAGAGATTTTTGCATTGGAAACTGGACTTGCTTCCTTTTAAGCATTTATAGCTTCCGGTGGGGAGAACTTGAAGAGGAAGGGGGCTTGGGAGGCATTAGTTAAGCTTATCACTAAGATGTTGACTTGTTGAAGGAATATGTATGCCAATCTTGATGTTAAGGTTTCTCTTATGAGTTCGATTTTGAACTTTGTCTCTATCTTCTTCCTCTCTTTTATGAATATGAGTCTGTCAATATGGAAGAAGAATTTTGGCATGAAAAAGAGCCTCCTTTTTGTTTTTATTGGGAGGGGGTAGAGTGGCAAAACGCGTCCGGCCCATTGGGCATGCTCGTTTTATCTACACCATTTCGTGGGATGAGTCAAGGTTTTAGGTTCATACCCTCTAATGTTCTACCCCTTTTTTTGATGGCGGGGGTATTAATTTCATTTTTTTTAACTTTAAAGGTGCGGTTCCCACTGGCCCACCGCATCCCACCCTTATTTTTTCGCAGGCGAACTAAGGTTAAAGGTTCTCTCCCTTAACTATGTTCGCCCCTCCACGGCTCATTTTTTGTGGGGCTTTTGTAGGACGAGCCTAAATGGGATGATCATGCCCTTTTTCCACCCTTAGGGGGTCCCAAAGGAGTGGTACTTAAGTTTTCTTGGCTTTAGAAGATGGAATGTGTGTAAGGCTACAAATTTTGGTGGTTGAGGAGTGAAGGATTTAAGGCAAGTTAACTTGACCCTTTATAGAGGGATACATTTTGGCTATGTATGGTTCCCAAGTGGATGGGTCCCTTTTGGAAGAAGGGAAGGAAATCTCTAGAGGGTTTTTCATTGGTGAAGAGATGTTTCTCTCCTTTGCTCTAAGCTTAATGAGTCGATTGATTGATTTACCTTATCTATTAGTGATGCGGCTGACAATTGTTTGCAAACCCAGCTTTGGCATAATGTATTGATAGGTTTGAATCCATTATGCCTTTCTTTTAATAGGTTGTTTCTTATATTTGAGCATAAATCTCAAGTAGTGGGTTGGAGGGGTCTTAGGTTGAAAATTTTTGGGTTTAGGATTTTAGGTGGATGCATTATCTATTTGTATAGAAGGAAGAGCTTATGAATGTTCTGGTTGGATTTCTTGAGGGAGTAGTTAAGCCATGTCAGGAGAATACTACGGTTTGTAATCCTGATTCCAATAATGAATTTTTAGTGTGGTCCGCCTATAATTGTCTCTCTAGTTTGGCTAGAAATATTGACTGTAGAACGGATCAGGTGATCCAGAGGTTGGAATGACGCTGGAAGAGTTGGGAACCTTCCATAATAGTGGTTTTCTCCTGGCTTCTGTTGTAGGACAGAGTAGCAACTAGGAAAAACCTTCTTATGCATTATGTTTGTTTGACAATAGTGGGGTGGTAGTGTAGTGTGTCTAGGTCAGGTGAAGTCGGTGGATCGTTTGTATTTTTATTTATGGTGTTGTGTCGACTATTTGGTATAGTATATAAGTGGGTGCGTAGGTCGATGCCTTTTTCTTAGATGGCTCTGAAGTTGTTTGAGGTGTTCTGAGAGATAGATAGGTGTGGTATTGTTAGTTTTTGTCGGAAAAGTTAATTTTTTTAATCGCTTGATGAACTCAATTAATTGTCTTTCACTACTAAATTTTTTGGATATAGACATGGGACAAATCCGTTTATAAAACATGTTTTGATTTCTCTCTTCCAAATCAAGAGAAGGACTTGCTCTTATTTTTGGGCATTTATGACTGTGTTGGGTGGCCAACTAGCATCTTTGTTTGTGAATGTGGTTTCTTTTTTCTTCCCTTAACTTTATCTTATGAGGATTTTTTCTCTCTCTTTCAATACTCAAGGCTTTTGAGTGTGTGTGACTTGATTCCTTGTTTGGTTTGTCTTTTCAATTTTTTTAATTTTTAATTTTTCTATTTTGTAGACTCTGCTTCTGGTAAATATTTAGTTCAATTATTATTTTCTTAAATATATACTAATTTTCAATAAAAAGTATCATAACTTTGGAATATAAAATTGACTTCTTACTAATAACAGGATACATTCATTAATAATTACTTAAAAATATTTTAGAGATTCTTCTAACTAAAGATTATACTATTAAATTTTTTAAAAAGCGAAATTTTCTAGTTCATAAAAAAGTTGATTGATTTGTAAATACTTTATATAACATAAATGATTTGCATTTGATTATTATTATAAAACTCAATTTTATTTTAAAAATGATTACAATATTTTTTGATAGTAATTAAACCACAGTAATAAGTTCCTTGAAACTCCCATGGCTCCACTCATGTACTTAGTAATCATAATGAGAGAAACAAAATCAAACTACAAGAAACAAAATGATAGACTCATTGATTATTGATGTCAATCACACATACACAAAAATCCAAAACCTATTTTAAGAGTATATCTTCTGCCAGCTAAAATTCATGTCTTTTTACATGATTGCATCACAAGATTAACTTATCTTAATATAATCTATATTATTGCTTAAGGTTAGTTCCTACCCTTCTTATACCCCACTTGCCATTCCAAAACACACCATCAACACTATATAAACCCTCATTACTCTACATAACTCTCATCTTCACATTCACCATTCTTCTCTTAATTAAGCTCTAATTGTACTTAGCTTAATTACATAATTAAGATGGCTTCCAAAACTTGTTCCTCTCTTGCAATTTTCCTCACAATAAACCTTCTGTTTTTCTCACTTGTTTCAGCTTGTGGCTCCTACTCATGCAACCCTACTCCAAAACCAACTCCTAAACCAAAGCCTAACCCAAATCCTAACCCTACCCCTTCAAGTGGAACATGTCCACGTGACGCTCTTAAACTTGGTGTATGTGCCAATGTCCTAAATGGATTGTTGAATCTAAAATTGGGACAACCACCAGTGGCACCATGTTGCTCCCTTCTTAATGGCCTTGCTGATCTTGAGGCTGCAGTGTGTCTTTGCACTGCCCTTAAAGCTAACGTTTTGGGCATTCATCTAAACCTTCCCATCTCACTTAGCTTGCTTCTAAATGTTTGCTCAAGGAAAGTTCCACGTGATTTCCAATGTGCCTAAATAAAATCATACACCAATGCATGGTTGTGCTATTTGTGGTTTTTGTTGGTTTTTGGAGTTCGATTTATGAGTGTTTGATTCTTGTATACGTGCATGGATGATTATTAACGACTCGTTATAATCTTTCCATTTTCACTATTTTGTTATGTATTGTGACTGTAATATTACGATAAATAAATTCCATATGTTTTCTTATATGTAAATCGAATGGGTGGTGTAATTTATTTGAATGAGAAATTAATTATATATACTTATTTGTTTGTTAAATCTTTCTTGTTTTGTTTATGTTCTTATTCTTTTTGTCCTTTACGTGTGTGAATGTGGGGAGGAAAATCTCTCAGAAGGGACAAACTTCTCAATATCTAGCAAAAGAAAAATAGGAGTTTTAATTGTGTTTTGACCGTGAATAATAATATTTTTAAGATTTAAATAATTTCTTTTGTCCTGAGTTTATAAATTATAGAGAATTTTTTATTTTGGTTTTTGTATTTTTTTTTTTGTCAGAATCTCTATATTTTATTTTGTGTTGGTTTTAATTTCTAAAAATAAAATCCGTAGGACGGATTTTGAATTTAGAGACTAAAATGAACACAAAATATGAGATACAGTGACTCAAATAAAAATAAAATTACAGATATCAAAATAAAAAATTAGCTAATTTATAAGACCATCAGACTATTTTAGTCTATTTTTAATTTTGATTTTTTTTATTTTTATTATGTTTCTCTTCAAAAATAATTTTGGCTAATACTATTTAAAAAGTTAGTTAATATAATATAAAGTTTGGATAATATGTGCATTGAAATTAATAAATGGGAAAACAAATTAGTTATTATAGTTCATAATTTAGTTATTGAACATAAAAACAAAAATAAAAAGTCTACCGTGATAAATCAACTTTGGTTAATACTATACTATATATAAGATTTAAGATTGGGTAATACAATTCATAATTTGGTTAATAAGTTCTGAAACATAAAAAAAAATTAAATAGTAGATTAAAGTTGATTAAGGGATTATAAAGATTGATTAATATATTTTACAATTTCATGTTAAAAAATAATTTATATTATGTATTTTATTGGATAGTGAAGTAATAAAAGTGATTAATAAATTATAAATAATATAATGATTAATAATATGTATTTTTGTGGTTAATACAATGGAAAAATTGATTAATACACGCAATCTTAAACTATGAAATAAATTTGAAAATAAATAATTTTTTTATAAGTAATATATATTTTTATTTTAAAAACTTACAAAATAATAAAATATTATACACTTTATAAATATATAAACAATACATGATATAAAAGATGGTGTTTGCGTATCATTTTGACCGATAAAAACATATAGAAGATAGTGCATGTTATACAAAATGACAATAATTTTTATATTATTTCACATTTTAATTAATTTATACACATTGACAATAATTTTTATATTATTTCACATTTTAATTAATTGACATCTCTAATTCATTTGTTATAAATTGGTAAACACTCTAGTAGCCCATAAAATTTGGTTGAAAACCTAGCCATCATCCATTTATAGAATATTTTGTTACTTTTTCATAATAATGATTTTTGAAAAAATAAAATTTTAAATAATTTTTACTTAAAGCATTGATACCCAACTAACATCATTAATACTTACAAATTTATTTTATTTATTTTATAAAATTTATTTTATAAATTTAGTCTTCTTTAGTGAAATAACTTCGTCAAATCGATCTAATTACAAAATACTTTTATCTTTTGATTTTAATTTTGATTTATTATCTTCGTCAAATCGATCTAATTACAAAATACTTTTATCTTTTGATTTTAATTTTGATTTATTATCTCAGATACTAACCGTCATTAAAAGTTATATTTTATTATAAAAAAATAAATCAAATTTAGTATAATCGAGCCTTTGAAAAATCATTATATCCCAACTAGACATTTTTTTTTTCATTACTGGGCAATTTGTATTTTTTATAACATAGTGTTGTTTAAGAGAATAACTCTCTAACAGAGGATTTCTAATTAAAAATAGAAACTTTCTAGAGACATCTCCCATAATTGTCCCTTGATTCTTTCCTATGCCAATCAGCTGAAGGGATCTAAACCTTTTAGGGAAGACATTTGTTTTAATTGGATAATTTTCTTTTCTTTTGTCTTTCTTTAAGAGATTTTAGCCCCTTTCTAAGTGAGGATATGGGTTTAACGTTTGTGTTGTTTCATTCCATGGCTTCCCTCCCTCGCAATTTCTCATTTTATTTTTGTCACTCTTATAACTAAGTCGTCTTCTAGTTTAGGTGGTTTTTGATAAATCTATTTAATTGAATCTCTCTACATACTGGTTGTAACGCATCGAATTCGACTAATTTATTTAATTGAATTTTTATTACTTTTTATTTTTTATCCGAGTGATTGAAATATTTTATATGATTTGTGTGAATTATGTGGTATTTTATGGGGTTTATTAAGAGTTAGTAGATTTATTTAATTAAAAATAATAGGAAATAAGAAATTAGAAGTTTTGGGATAAAAATTAAATTAATGAGAAAATTAGAGTGAATGATTTAATAAGAAAAAGTGTAGAATTAATTAAATTAATATTAGGTTAAATAAATTGAAAATGTGAGGGGAGCTAAAATAGGTTGACATGTGAAAAGTTGAAAAAGGAAGAAAGAGACAATGAACCCTAAGGAGAGCTCTAGGAAGAAGGCATAGTCAAAATCTTGAATTGCTGATGGAAAATTAAGATAGGGGAATTCTTCTAATAAAGTTGCAATTGCATGACTCCTCTAGGGTTTTCTCCTATTTTCATTATTGTTGAGGTTTATGTGTTCTTGATGAAAAGGTATGAAAACCATGTGATAATTGTTGTGATTGATATGTAATTCGTGCTGTAAATTACTCTGAGAATTACACATATGGTGTGCTGACATGAATCTGAATGTTGATGTTACCATTGATGAGTGTTTGGCTTTATAAACATAACCTTAGATTCATAATTAATTAATGAAATTGGATGTTAATCAGTGCATATGTGATGCTTTAAGCATAATATAACATGTATCTGTTTTTTTCTGTTTGAATTGGATGACTGGGGATAAAAATCGGAGCTTCGATAGGACTCCAATGGTGAAATTGTGTTTCTGGATTTTGCAGTTCAGGGCGACCTTGCTTAGCGAGGATGAAGCTTTGCTTAGAGAGCTCTCGCTTAGCAACGATGAACGACGCTTAGCGAGACTTAGCTTAGCAAGGAAGGGTCTCGCTTAGCGGGCATGCGAATAATTATATGAGTGTATGTTGTTGAAGTGTGTATAATTATATGATGAGTTATAGTTATATATGATGTTAATGTTGAGCTATGTGATTCGGAGTGTGAACTACTGTGATTGACTTATGTGCTATTGTATATGGTTAGAAGTGGAACCATAAGTGTCATTGCATTATTTTATATGAATCATATGTGTCAGTAATTGATGTGTGGACTTCGGTCCTTATATAAGTTGCTGACTCAGAAGTGGGGATCAGTGACAGGTGGATGATTCAGAAGTGGGGATCAGTGACGAGTGGGGTTCAAAAGTGGGGACCCAGATCGAAGATGAACAATTGTCGAGTGGACGAGCTCAGTAACATACCTCTGATGTCCAAATTGATACCACATACATTGAGTCAAGTTATGAGTCACATTGCATACATAAATGTATTGTGATTGTTTTATTATTGAGAATAGAGTGTGTGATTAATGATTGTGTTGAATATGCTACCCTTTTTATGTCTTGCACCATTAATATATTTGAGCGTATGCTCACCCCTCTTTTGTTGTTTGTGGTGTTCTATACGGTGACATATAGACACTTAGGAGGAAAAATAGTGGTTGTGAGTCGGAAGATGACATTAAGGTTTTTCTTTATTTATTTATCCTTTATGTTATTTAGTTTCAGTTTCTCAAATCTGTAACACTAGGAACATATCATTTCGTTATTGTTTGAGTTGGAGAGTTTGAATTGTTTACTTAATTATGTATTTCATTTTGAAGAGATAATTGGAAGTATATGTTGATATATGTTGAAAATCCGATGAATGTTAAATGATTTTAATTGAAAGAATATGTATGTTGAGAATGTGTAACACCTTATTTGAGAATAATATTGTTTATCATTAAAGCGTGGGGTTTTTAAGGTGTTACATAATTGGTATCAGAGCCTGGTTGACCATCCGGCCAGGTTTTGTGATTTTATATGTTCCCTAGTATGCGACAGGTGTATAAACATTGTCGATGCAATGTTTCTTCGAATGGTTGTTTACTGGTGTGCATAGAAATGACTGGAAGAAATGATCGCGCAATCGCTAATGCTTTGAAGGTTATGGCTCACGTGATGGGTCTGGTGAATCAGGCACTACAAAATCAACATGGAATAACAGAAAAATTTTGTGGGTTAGGAAAGTTCCAGAGAAACAATTCTTCGACTTTTAAGGTGAGGTACGAACCCGGCGGTGCTCAGAGCTGACTACAAGAGATTGAGAAGATCTTCAGGGTGATGGTTTATTTGGATGCATAGAAGGTTCTATTTGATATTGATATGCTTGCTGAGGAAGCATAAAATTTGTGGGACAATGCTCTTCAAAGATTAGAAGTTGCAGGTATTGAGATTACTTGGGAGAACTTCAGGACTAAGTTTCTGGAGAAGTACTTTCCTATTGATGCGCGTGGCAAGAAGGAGACCATGTTCCTTGATTTGAAGCGAGGAAACATGACTATAGTTGCTTATGAAGCTAAGTTCGAGGAGTTGTCTAGGTGATGCCCTTATTACAACCCAGTAGGAGCTGAGGGATTTAAGTGTATCAAATTTGAGAGTGGATTGCGTCTAGAGATCAAACAATTCATTGGTTACAATCGTATCCCAATTTTGTCCCAGATTTTTTTAAATTTTTTGACAATTTGTTTATTATATTGTTTAAGATTTTAAATATATTTTATCTTTATTTTAAAGAATTTTTTTATGAAAAAAATGATTATTTTAGGTTTTATTTAATAGTATTTATTTTATTCTCCTAAAAAATATATTAAAAAATTGTTGAAAAAATAATGGCTACAACTTTTGTTTCATTTTTGGCTTTTTATTTTTTGATTTATTTTATCTTCTTTTACATAAAAATAATATAATATAAAAAAGAATGTTTTGATTTAATTGGTTTTATTTCATTTTTGTTATTATTACTAATATTTTTCTTTTAGCTTAGCGATTAAGAAATGAATCAGGTCTTATTTTGTATACTTTTTTCATACAAGTAGGATTAAATTTTATTTTGATAACGATTGGTTAAAGTTGATTTTCTTTCCTTTGTATTAACCTAGTTGTTTTACTATAAATAAGAGTCCAAATTGATATAAAAAAGGTACACATAATTACACAAGACAAAGATAAACCTAAGTCTTTCTCACATTTTTTGTCAACACAAAATTTTTTGTTGACCGAAAAAAGCCTTACAATAATGTTATTCTTACATCCAAATATTACATCCAATATTAAACAATAATGTTATTCTTACACCCAATACTCTCAATAAATAAATAAAAACTATTTATAAAAAAATATTTTTATTTTTAAAATCATTTTTATAACACAAATATAAAAAAATTTATTAATCAATTTTATTATTGAATTAACAACAAAAATATAGATTATAAACCACATATTTTACTTATATTTTATTAACCAAATTTACTATTTTATTAACCAATAAAATACATAATATTAACTAAATTCTGACATTAAAATATATACAAACTTTTGTTAAAAAATATTTTTTATATTTTATATTTTAATGTCAGAATTTGGTTAATAATATATATTTTATTGGTTAATTAAATAATAAACTTGGTTAATAAATTATAAGTAAAATATGTGATTAATCATTTATATTTTTATGGTTAATACAATAATGAAGTTGGTTAATGAAAAAATTTATATTTGTGTTATAAAAATAATTATAGAAATAAAAATATTTTTTTATAAATATTAAATTTTTTAGTTATTAAATAAATAAAAACACTGTTCACAGTATAAATACGATGAACAGTGTTTGATGTAAGTATTTGGTGTAACTTTTAGTGTAGGAATAGCAATGCCCAAAGTCTTATCTCACATATTCATCCAATAACCAATCTTCACTACTATCATCACTAACCATCAACCTTTCTTCACAAACAACAACATCATTCTCCAAACTTTCTTCACAACCTTCATTCATTCATCACCCATCACAATCTTTAGCCACACAACATTATCAATCACAACAAACAACCATGAATAAATTAACATCAATAACACACTCTCATCTCATCAATAACAAATCTCTACACAACATTCATGAAAACACCGTTCAATATTCATAACAACAAACAACAACATCATTATAACTCATTCAACCATTTCATCTGTTGGTTCTAAGTGTTGACAGCAATTTTGGTAAAACAAAGAGTGTTCACAAGATGTTGCATGTGATGTCTTAACATAAGATATCTTGTACCTGCTGGAGTTTTAAAATATAATTATGCAGGATTATTTCAGGATGTCATACACGATGTCATGACATCTGATATAATGTACCTGCTGGATATTTAAAATGGAATTATGCAGGATTGTTCCAGGATGTCAGACCCGATGTCATGACACCTCTACACAGAACATTCAGTGTGAATGTTGTATGTTATGTGATTGCGCTTTTAATGACAATCTATGTATGATTGAAGATCTGATTTATAAACGCATTCAATCATTAATTACAACCAGATTTACTTATTTTCCAAAGAGATCTAACCAGCTGCCATGAGAAGATTTAATTGGAAAATAGTTTTAGGGTTTTTGTGATGTCCAAGCCCAGCCAAACGATTCTATAAATAGGGCATGGAACATCTGGTTTGATACACAAGAAATACAGAGCGAAATATTGAGAGAAAATAAGGGTTTATGTCTTGTGTGGTCGTGTGACTTATAAGCCATTCAATTCATCCATAGATGATTGAATTGGTCTGATTTGTGAGTTGTAATTTATCACTCTAAGCTTTTAAGCATGAGTGCGTGTCTACTTGATTGAAGCTGTTAAGTAAGATCAAGTGTGTGTCTACTTGATTGAAGCTGCTAAGTAAGATCAAGTGTGTGTCTTTGAAGAGTGTCTTCTTTTCATAAGTAATTGTTGTTTAAAATCACTTGTTTGATTGAGGGGGAGTGAGTGGGTTCTCATATCTAAGAGTTCTTAGGTAGAAGTCACACGGGTAGAGATTAGGTGAAAAATATTGTAACTTGTGGAGTGTACTGAGAGTCTTTGAACTGATTCTATTTAGTGGATTTCCTTCCTGGCTTGGTAGCCCCCAGACATAGGTGAGTTGCACCGAATTGGGTTAACAATTGCTTGTGTCTCTTGCATTACTATTCTTTATCTTTATCCTGTTTGTTTTACTCAAATATTAGTGTCGTGACATTACCTTCGACATCTCATATCTGATACCAGAATTTCAATTGGTATCAGAGCAGGCATCCTGCTCTGATTCTGGGTGAGATTTAGGGACAATACTTTCTGGTACCATGGAGAGAGATGGAGGATCAATGCACAAGTCACCAATTTTGGATGGATCTAACTATGACTATTGGAGACCTCGAATGGTAGCCTTCCTGAAATCTCTTGATAATAAGGCTTGGAAGGTTGTGTTAACAGGCTGGGAACATCCAATAATTACTAAGGAAGGAGAAGCCACAAATGATAAGAAACCTGAAGAACAATGGTCCAAGGAGGAGGATGATCTAGCCCTTGGAAATTCTAAAGCATTGAATGCAATATTCAATGGAGTAGACAAGAATATCTTCAGATTGGTAAACAACTGTGAGGTGGCTAAAGATGCTTGGGACATTCTCAAGACCACTCATGAAGGCACCTCTAGGGTGAAGATGTCTAGATTGCAGCTGCTCACTACCAAGTTTGAAAATTTAAGGATGAAAGAAGATGAAAATATTCATGAATTTCACATGAATATCCTTGAAATTGCCAATGCCTCTGGAGCTATGGGAGAGAAGAGGTCACTCCTTAAGAGATTTGCTATGAAGGTGACAACCATAGAAGAATCTCAAGACATCTCAAATATGAGAGTTGATGGGCTAATTGGATCCTTCCAAACATTTGAGATGGGAATATGTGATGGATCTGAAAAGAAAGCCAAAAGCATAGCCTTCATGTCAAACACTGAATGGGAAGATGAGGAAGGTGATCAAGAGATTGATGAAGATCTGGCAAATGAGGTAGCAATGTTGGGAAGACAGTTCAACAGACTTATGAAAAAGATGGATGTAAGATCTAAGGCCAATGTCAAGAACATCGCTTCTGACATCAGTAAATCCAACAATATTAGAATAAGAACAAGGTCATAAGAAAATCCCAAAGAAGGAAAAGGAGTTCAGTGCTATGAATGTGATGGGTATGGTCACATTAGAACTGAATGTGGGACCTACCTCAAGAAACAGACAAGGAGTCTTGCTGCCTCTTGGTCTGATGAAAGTGAAACAGAAGAAGCTACAAATCTTATGACTGCATTGATAGGAAGATGGGGTTCTGATGAAGAGTCAAGTGATGATGAAGTAACCTTTGAAGAGCTGGCCACTACCTACAGAGAGTTGTGTCACAAAAGTGCAAAAGTGTGCAGACAAGTTGAAAGCCAGAAGAAAGTGATAGCTCAGTTGGAGAATGAAAAGGGAGAACATGTGAAAACCATCTCCAAGTTGAAGACTGAAGTTGTACTCTTGAATTCCAAACTAGATGAGATGACCAAGTATGTAAGAATGCTTAACAATGGATCTGACATCTTAGACAAGATTCTCTAGACTGGTCAAATAACAGGAGACAAATCTGGCATTGGGTTCAATGAATCTAAGGCTAATTGCAGTTACACAAATGGCAAACCTAAATCCAAACCTAAGTGCAGCCATATTGATAACAAACCTGCAATGTCATATCAAATGTCATAACATCATAAAGGAAGACAACAGAAAGGGAAACACCAAAAATGGAGATGTCATTACTGTGGGAAGTTTGGCCACATAAAACCCTTCTGCTATAAGCTGTATGGTTACCCTCAGCCTGCTCATTATCTACCTAAACCCAAACATTACAGACCTATCAATAAAAAGCAATGGGTTCCTAGGACTAATGTTACAAGTTTGATAGCTCACACTTCCTTCAGAGTTTCAGCCAAAGAAGATTGGTATTTTGATAGTGGTTTCTCCAGACACATGACTGGAAACAAAAACCTGCTAACTGACCTTCATCCTCATGCCACCAGTTATGTAACCTTTGATGATGGAGCAAAGGGTGAAATCAAGGGTATCGGTAAGCTTGATTGCCCTAGAGTGCCTGACCTGGACAATGTCCTACTTGTTAAGGGATTAACTACTAATCTAATAAGCATCAGTCAACTGTGTGACCAAGGTCTAAATGTAAACTTCACTAGAACTGAATATCTGATTACTAACAAGGAGAATAAAGTGATCATGAAAGGAGTTAGGTCTAAAGACAACTGCTATATGTGGAGTTCTCAAGAAACTGGTTACTTTTCAATGTGTACCTTGGCCAAAGAGGAAGAAGTGAAGACATGGCATCAAAGATTGGATCATCTGCATCTTAAAGGTATGAAGAGGATCATATCTGTTGAAGATGTTAGAGGAATTCCCAACTTGAAGATTGATGAAGGAAAGATCTGTGGAGAATGTCAGATTGGAAAATAGACAAGGATGTCACACCAGAAGCTCAGACATGTCATCACTACCAAAGTTTTGGAACTCCTCCATATGGATTTGATGGGACCCATGCAAGTGGAAAGCCTTGGTGGGAAAAAGTATGCATATGTAATGGTGGATGACTTCTCCAGATACACCTGGATCAATTTTATAAGAGAAAAATCTGATGTTTTTGAAGTCTTCAAGGATCTTTGTCTAAAACTTCAAAGAGAAAAGGAAAGTCCTGCTATCAAAATTAGAAGTGATCATGGGAAGGAATTTGAGAACAACAAATTTGCTGAATTTTGTTCTTTAGAAGAAATTCATCATGAGTTCTCATCTCCCATTACTCCCCAGCAAAATGGTGTGGTGGAAAGAAAAAATAGAACTCTTCAAGAATCAGCCAGAGCTATGATTCATGCTAAGAAATTGCCCTACCATTTTTGGGCTGAAGCCATGAACACAGCCTGCTATGTTCACAACAGAGTGACATTGAAGAAAGGGACTCCTACAACCCTATATGAATTCTGGAAAGGAAGAAGACCTACAGTCAAATACTTCCATGTATTTGGTAGTAAATGATATATCTTGACTGATCGTGAACAAAGAAGGAAGATAGATCCCAAAAGTGATGAGGGAATATTTCTGGGCTACTCAACAAACAGCAGAGCTTATAGAGTCTTTAATTCCAGAACTAATGTAATGATGGAATCTATTAATGTTATGGTTGATGACCAACTGACTGATGTCACAGACGATGTCGAGACATCTCTGAATGATTCCCCAGCTGACTTCTCAGACAAAAATGAGGAAAGTGAACCTCCTCAAGCTGAACCTGAAGATGACAAAATCAACAAGGGACCCTCCATCAGAGTTCAGAAGGATCATCCCAAAGATCTCATTATAGGATATCCAAATAAATGGGTCACTACTAGATCAAAGGAAGTGATCTCACATAGCTGCTTTGTATCAAAGATTGAACCTAAGAATGTCAAGGAAGCCTTGACTGATAAGTTCTGGATCAATGCCATGCAGGAGGAGTTAGGTCAATTCAAGAGGAATGAAGTCTAGGAACTGGTTCCTAGACCTGAAGGAGTAAATGTCATAGGTACAAAGTGGGTGTATAAGAATAAATCTGATGAACAAGGGGTTTTTACTAAAAACAAAGCAAGATTAGTAGCACAAGGATATACTCAAGTTGAAGGAGTGGACTTTGATGAAACTTTTGCTCCTGCAGCTCGCCTTGAGTCCATTAGATTATTGCTTGGAGTGGCATGTATTCTGAAATTCAAACTGTTCCAAATGGATGTAAAAAGTGCCTTCTTGAATGGCTACTTAAATGAGGAAGTATATGTTGAATAGCCTAAAGGATTCACATATCCAAATCTTCTAAAGCATGTGTACAGATTGAAGAAAGCCCTCTATGGGTTGAAGCAAGCTCTTAGGGCTTGGTATGAGAGGCTCACAGTGTTCCGCACTAACAATGGATACAGGAAAGGAGGCATTGACAAAACCCTATTTGTGAAGAATGAAGGAGGGAAGCTCATGGTGGCACAAATATATGTAGATGACATTGTGTTTGGTAGGATGTCGGATCAGATGGTTGAACATTTTGTTAGACAAATGCAGTCTGAGTTTGAGATGAGCCTTGTTGGAGAACTGACCTACTTTCTTGGGCTACAAGTCAAGCAGATGGAAGATTCTATCTTTCTATCTCAAAGCAAGTATGCCAAGAACATTGTTAAGAAGTTTGGCATGGAGAATGAAAGTCATAAAAGGACACCTGCTCCTACACATGTGAAAATCTCCAAGGATGAAAATGGTGTCAGTGTAGATCAAAGTCTATACAAAAGCATGATAGGTAGTCTGCTATATCTCACAGCAAGCAGACCTGACATTGCATTTGCTGTAGGTGTTTATGCTAGATATCAAGCTGAACCAAAAGTCAGTCACATAAACCAAGTGAAGAGAATACTGAAATATGTCAATGGCACCAGTGACTATGGGATGTTATATACTCATGGATCTGGATCTATGCTGACTAGTTACTGTGATGCTGACTGGGCTGGAAGTGCTGATGATAGGAAAAGAACATCAGGAGGATGTTTCTTCTTGGGGAAAAATCTGATATCATGGTTTAACAAGAAACAAAATTGTGTATCCCTATCCACTGCTGAAGCTGAATACATAGCAGCTGGGAGTAGTTGTTCTCAACTGGTTTGGATGAAACAAATGTTGACTGAATACAATGTCACACAAGAGGTCATGACATTGTACTGTGACAACCTGAGTGCTATAAATATTTCCAAAAATCCTATTCAGCACAGCAGGACAAAGCACATTGATATTCGTCATCACTTCATTAGAGAACTTGTGGAAGAGAAGATCGTAGCACTGGAGCATGTTACTACTGAAAAGCAATTAGCTGACATATTCACAAAAGCTTTGGATGCTAATCAATTTGAATGTTTAAGAGGGAAATTGGGGATTTGTATTCATGAGAATCTATAGCAATCAAAGGAGTTTGTGGTTAATATCCCAGAGGATATTTCTGACAAAAATAACAAGGATTTTTGCAAGATGTTTGTAAGAAGAAGATGCTACTTCCTCAGACTGAGTGGTAGTGGTTTCCCCTGTTATGAAGACTGTGTGTGCTGTGTGCTGTTATGAAGACTGGTCCCCCTGGTGGTTTGGCTGTTTTAGATGCTGGGTGTGCTGTGTGCTGTTTTGGATGTTGGAATTTGTGGCAGTCCTTACCGATGCCTTGATGTAATATTTGGGCTCTTAATGAGTTCCATGGATTTCTAATTATCTCAGCTATTACAGTTGTGTATAATTATGGTTTGTATCTCCTAACATTTATGTTTTAACATTTTATATATTATAACATCTGTTGTGACATTCTCTGCTAGGCTGATTGACATTTATTTTGTCTAATTGGTCACCTTTGGTCTATTTTGACTAAAAAGGGGGAGAAGTGATTATGGGGAGAGCTGCAGTTAAATATGTGGAGCTGTGTGGAGATGTATGTATGTGTTAGTGTATCTGAAAAGATGAACAACTAATGTTGAAGGAGATGTTTGACAGATAGAATGAGGTTTTGTTCTATGATGTTGAAGGAGATGTTAGAAGGATATTCTGATTGTTACAGGTGTTGTTATTATAGGTGTTGTTATTGTTAAAGGAGATGTTTGTATTAAATAGACTTAGGGGGAGAAGAAGTACCCTCATGTGCATTTGTGTGTTTTACTAGTTGCTATTACAGCTAGTAATTCTGTTTGTTTGCTTCTGCTGCTGCTTAAACTGCTATTATGTTGTTTAATGCTGATGTGTTTCTCTTGTGAACAAAATGGACAGATATATGTTTTAGCCAAAATTTACCAAAGGGGGAGTTTGTTGGTTCTAAGTGTTGGCAGCAATTTTGGTAAAACAAAGAGTGTTCACAAGATGTTGCATGTGATGTCTTAACATAAGATATCTTGTACCTGCTGGAGTTTAAAAATATTATTATGCAGGATTATTTCAGGATGTCATACACGATGTCATGACATCTGATATAATGTACCTGTTGGATATTTAAAATGGAATTATGCAGGATTGTTCCAGATGTTAGACCCGATGTCATGACATCTCTACACAGAACATTCAGTGTGAATGTTATGTGTTATGTGATTGCGCTTTTAATGGCAATCTATGTATGATTGAAGATCTAATTTACAAACGCATTCAATCATTAATTACAACCAGATTTACTTATTTTCCAAAGAGATTTAACCAGCTGTCATGAGAAGATTTAATTGGAAAATAATTTTAGGGTTTTTGTGATGTCCAAGCCCAGCCAAACGATTCTGTAAATAGGGCATGTAACATCTGGTTTAGTACACAAGAAATACATAGCGAAATATTGAGAGAAAATAAGGGTTTGTGTCTTGTGTGGTCGTGTGACTTGTAAGCCATTCAATTCATCCATAGATAATTGAATTGGTCTGATTTGTGACTTGTAATTTGTCACTCTAAGCTTTTAAGCATGAGTGTGTGTCTACTTGATTGAAGCTGTTAAGTAAGATCAAGTGTGTGTCTACTTGATTGAAGCTACTAAGTAAGATCAAGTGTGTGTCTTTGAAGATTGTCTTCTTTTCATAAGTAATTGTTGTTTAAAATCACTGGTGTGATTGAGGGGGAGTGAGTGAGTTCTCATATCTGAGAGTTCTTAGGTAGAAGTCACACGGGTAGAGATTAGGTAAAAAAGACTGTAATTTGTGGAGTGTACTGAGAGTCTTTGAACTGATTCTATTTAGTGGATTTCCTTCCTGGCTTGGTAGCCCCCAGATGTAGGTGAGTTGCACCGAACTGGGTTAACAATTGCTTGTGTCTCTTGCATTACTATTCTTTATCTTTATCCTATTTGTTTTACTCAGATATTAGTGTCGTAACATTACCTTCGACATCTCATATCTAATACCAGAATTTCATCATCGAACACCACACATGAACTCTCTTTTTCCTCAAAACCACCACATAATCAACATCAAAGGCGTATCAACATAACAACACCAACTCCAACATCATAATACAATTGAAGCAAAAGAAGAAAAAAATGAGAGAAGTTTGTCGTCATCAGAAATGAACAGAACCAGCATCATCGCCAGAAACAACCGTGACCTCCACTGACTGCGTCATCCTCTTCCATCCGCACCCCATCCCTCGTGTTCGCCCATCCCACCGTCAATGTCGATCTCTGTTTACCTTTAAAAATGGTAAACAACCGCTGATCTTCCAAATTTCTAAATTTGGTCACTCACAAGATCGATCAGATTGATCCTAGGACATGTGCTAAGTGTCTCGTAAACGTAATAGTAATAAATGATCAAACTAAACGCCAGATCAGAGTATTAAAGAAAACTAAGGACAAAAGAGTGACTTAAACGAAAAGAAAAGTCTTAAATTAGCGTTTAGAACTAGTAAAGAAAAATGAAGTAAACAACGGGAATTGTAAAAGGGTTGAAAGTAATCAAAAAGGTTTGTAAGCACTGGAATCTTTAAGATTGTAAGGTAAAAGTTTAAGGTAAGAAAACGAACTAAGGATCTTTAAACTTGCAAATGACAAAGTAAAAATAAAGTGTTTGAAAGGAAAGAACAAGGAAGAGTGTTTCTGAAGAGAAAGTAAAGACAGATTTATAATGCTTTGAAACGATTAAACAATGGTGTAGACAACATACATTCTGCATTTTATAGTTCTTCTTCACACGAATACTTAGTAAATTTGCAGATTTTGTACACAATTTGACACACATTTTTCTAACACTAATACCCTATATTTATACTGGATCAAAATAACCGCTTTGATGACCCTTCAATCACATCGATACATGTGGCGCCCTGCATGCGTGCGTTCGCTCACTCTGCTCTATGCGTATCCTCGCAGTTTCTAACGAAGGTAATCTTCCCTCCTTTATTTAAATTTCAAATCTCTGATCGAAACCGTTTTCTAACCGCTCCTTAAGGAACTGCTCCAAAATTTCAGCTATAAGCTTGATCTTTATCCAATCAACTGAGCCTATCTACCCCTAGCTGGTCGAATCACTTCTTGGTCGAAACCAGCTGTGCATATTTTCCAATTTTGCTAATTTGGGGTGGGCGTCGAAAATTTGAGCAACAAATTACCCCCCAAAAATGTCATTTTTGACACAAGGGGGAGAAAGACATTTTTTGAGACCTTACTTCGACGCCTGTTAGATGCCCAAAAGTGCTTATTTGAGCTATCGTATGTGGGCATCTTTCACTCTATTTCCCTGCTAAAATTGTCAAAATCACCTTGGTTTTTGATGAAATGCATTACATTGATAAACAAGCTTGGTGCCTTTGATTTGTGTGTTATTGTGCAGAAAGAAGGCATGAAATAATTGAAATTGAAGACACAAGAAAGTTGGCAAAGGAACCAAAGCAAACAAGCATTCATCAGCCTGCTCGCTAGGCGAGGGCTGTGGCGAAGCACTGGTTCGCTAGGCGAGCGCCAAGCGAAAAGCTCCAGTAAATTGTCAATAAATTCGCCAGGCGAGCTGACAGCGAAGGTGGTAGCGAGTTCGTTCTGTTTTGGTGAAAAGCGCAGCCAGCACTCACTCGCTAAGCGAAGCTCTAGCGAGTCCCCAGCGAGCATTCCAGTAGCAAAACCTCTCAACCTCGCTGGGGCGAAGGTTGAAGCGTGTCCTTCGCTAGGCGAAGGTATGTTCGCTAGGCGAACATGACAGTTCAGCAGACCCTGTTTCTCTAGGCGCAGGTGCCTTATGTGCCCATATTAGACCCTCGCTAGGCGAGCCATTCTGCTCGCCTAGCGAGCATGACAGCCCAGCAGAGGTCTATAAGTAGCAGGTGCCACTTTTGAGCACCATACCTCATTTTTACCAACTTTTTCCACTTTTGTACTTTGGAGAGATATTTGACAGCATTGTTCTAGGGGATCTTTTATGCCCTAATTTTCATTTCTCTTCATCTTAGAACCATCTTCTACAAAAAGAAGGTGGATTCCCATCCAACTTCGATTATCCGACTTGGATGTTGATCAACCTTCTTTCCTTACTTGCCGACCAAGCTACCATGAAAATGAGTAGCTAAGTCATCCATTTGTCAAGGTTAGATGTAGGTGATTACTAGCTTTGTGTGTAAATGTAAGGATCCTCATATGTAAACTCTTTAATGGTAAATATATGATGAAAACTTTGTTTCTATTTAAAACTCTTTGTGTTGGTTTATGATCGAGAGATGTTTACCGACTCTTGACCTAGGTTTTCATCCAAACTTGTTTGTTAGCTAGAGATAGTAATGAATGATTTTGTTCACCATAAGGTTGAACCAAAAAGTTGTCATTTTGATAGATTGTGTTCGAGAGAAACAATGGATCAAAATGGCAAAACTCACAATGTGTGTTCGAGAGAAACATATTGAGAGGACTTTGTGAAATGATTTATCATCTAAAGGAGTTTATAAGATTGTTGACCGAGCAAATACATGCAAAGTGATCATTGAAACCTAACTTTGGCAATATTTCTCATTTATTCAAACCAAAACTTTTACCGCAATTTATTACTTTTTATGCAAGATAACTTGATTAAAACCAAAACCCTATTGTTACATTGAGCTAAGATTAATACAACCATCGAACGGCGGTGATATCTTACAATCCCTGTGGATACGATAACAAAAACCCGACACGAAATATACTTTCAACAAAATGGCGCCGTTGCCGGGGATTGTAAATTGATATTGCGAGCATCGCAATGGTTGTTTAAGTTTTAGCTTGTGAATTTTTGACTTGTGCTTGTAATTTGTTTGGTTTAGTGTGCAGCTTACGTTTTATGCGAGGGCAAATCCCTGTGGACGAACTTCTTTTTGATCCTGAGATCGAGAGAACCGCAAGGAGGCTTAATAGCAAAACAAGACGTAGGAGGCAACAGGCTAGGCAACGCCAAGAGCAAGGAGAAAGTTCTTCAACCACAAATCCACCACCATTCATACCATTCATACCAAACATGGAGCCACCACCGCCACCTATTTCTACTCCATGCATCAATAGTCTAAGGAACACCGCTCAGTTTGCCAACCACACAGGAAGGCAAGCTGAGATGAAAACGGGAACTCTGAATTTATTATATGGGAGTCCATTCACCGGAATGGACCATGAAGACCCATTTGCTTTTCTCACAAAATTTTATGAGATAGCATTGGCTGCCGGAGTGGATCAGGCTCAGGAGCTTCCGTTGTTCAGACGATTATTTCCCCACGCTTTGCTCGGTAAAGCAAAGGATTGGTACCTAGATCAAACACCAGCCGTAATGACAGACTGGAACGTGTTAGAAGAGAAATTCATTGAAAGATTTTTCTCCCATAACCGATTCATGGAATCAAAGACGGCCATCTCGGTGTTTTCTCAAGGAACCAGTGAATCATTAAATGAAGCGTGGGAGAGATTCAAGTCCATGCTGAGGAAATGTAAAGGGCATGGATTTGATGAATTGACTCAAATCCATATCTTCAGAAATGGACTTCAACCAAACTGCAAGACGTTGTTGGATGCCACCTCGGGTGGCTCGTTGATGTCAAAAAGTGCCGAAGAAGCCACAAACATTATCAATCGAATGGCTTTAAATGATCTGCAGAGTCAAAGTCGTGGAAATTCTTTGAAGAAGGCGGGAGTGCTTGAGCTTGGGACGAATGATGCCATCCTTGCCCAAAACAAGCTCATCTCACAACAAGTGGAACTCTTAACGCAACAAATCAAAGAGTTAAGAGAACCGTCAAAAGCTAAACAAATAGCTTGTTGTGAACTTTGTAAAGGTGAACATGACACCGGATTTTGTCCACCTCCCGGTTTTGACGAAGTAAACTACATGGCCAATCAACGGGACTATCAACCGAGACAACAACAACAACAACAACCTTATCAACCGCACCCTCAAAATCAACAACAACAATTCCAAGGGAACCAAGGGTTCCAACCTAGGAGTAACTATTACCATAACCAAGGTTATGGAGGTGGTTCTTCTAGCCGTCAAAACCCTCCACAAAATCCGTATCAATCTCCACAACCGCCGGTCGTCAATTCTAAATTGGAAGAGACATTGACGCAATTCATGCAAATGTCAATGGCCAATCAAAAGAGCAATGACGCGGCCATAAAAAATCTCGAGACTCAAGTTGGGCAACTTGCCAAGCAACTCGCGGAACAACAAACCGGTCCTTCCTTTTCGGCAAACACGCAAACAAATCCTAAGGAGCATTGTAAGGCGATTATGACGAGAAGTGGGAGGGAGTTGGGTAGTGAGAATAAAAAAAGAGTTGAGAGTGAACAAAGAGAGAAAGAGAAAGAAATTGAGGAGGAAATAGTGGAGGAAAATGTTGATGGTGAAGTAGGAGTGTGGAGTGATGAGGAAGAAGTTGAAAAGAATAAAAATAATGGTGAAGTTGAAAAAGAGAAAGGTGTGGAGATGGAAAAAAATACAAGTGATGAGGTAATAAGGGAGGTAGTGAAAAATCCTAGATGGAAAAGTGCTAGAGTTGCAAAGGGAAAGGAGGTAGTGAGCGCTACTCCTATCCAAAACCTTCCTTATCCTCATGCTCCTTCCAAAAGGGAGAATGAACGGCATTACGCCCGGTTCATGGATATTTTTAAACAGTTGCAAATCAACATTCCGTTTGCCGAAGCCTTGGAACAAATTCCTAAGTATGCCAAATTCATGAAGGACATACTAACCAAAAAGCGGAGGTATACGGAACCGGAGACCATCGTCCTTGATGCGAGCTGCAGTGCCATTATTCAAAGGACGCTTCCTAAGAAAGAGGTTGATCCGGGAAGAGTTACATTGCCGGTTAAAATTGGTGACGTGTATGTCGGGAAGGGACTTATTGACTTAGGGTCGAGCATTAATCTTATACCTTTGTCAATTATCAAGAGGCTTGGTAACATTGAGATTAAGTCCATCCGAATGACGTTGCAATTGGCGGATAAATCGACAACCCATCCTCATGGCGTAGCCCAAGATGTTTTGGTGAAGGTCGACAAATTCTTTTTCCCGGTCGATTTTATTGTTATTGATATGGAGGAAGATGATGATGCTCCGCTCATCTTGGGCCGACCATTCATGAAGACCGCGAGAATGATGATAGATGTTGATGACGGTTTAATGAAGGTGCGAGTTCAAAATGAGGAAGTCACATTCGATCTATTCGAGGCAATGAAGCATTCCAAAGATAGAAATGATAGCTTTCGCATCGATGTGATCGAAGACGCTATTATGGAGGTTTTAAAGCATATTCATGAGATATCTCCTATGGAGTTAGCTCTTGACGACTCATTGGAGGTTTTCACTATGGAAGAAGAGCTAGCTCTTGAGGAATGCTTAAAGGAACTTGATAGTTTCGACGACCTACAACCATGGGAAGTAGAGGAGGAAAACTTGAAGAAGGAGGTCATTGACGAAAAAGCGCCAATTGAATTAAAAGTGTTACCTTCGACTTTGAAGTATGTGTTTCTAGATGAGACCGAGGCAAAGCCGGTCATCATAAGCAACCTTTTGACAAAAGAAGAAGAAGCCCGTCTAATCATTGTGCTAAAAACCAATCAAGAAGCTATGGGTTGGACTCTTTCCGATCTAAAAGGAATTAGTCCATCCTATTGTATACACAAGATTTTGATGGAGGAGGATTTCAAGCCGGTAGCTCAACCACAATGCCGCTTAAATCCTACCATGAAAGAGGTTGTTCGAAAGGAAGTTGTGAAGCTGTTGGATGCGGGGATGATTTACCCGATCTCGGATAGTCCGTGGGTTAGTCCTGTGCACGTTGTTCCGAAGAAGAGTGGAATCACCGTAATCCGAAATGACAAAGGCGAATTGATCCCGACTAAAGTTGCCACGGGGTGGAGAATGTGTATTGATTATCGGCGGTTGAATACCGCGACTCGAAAGGACCATTTTCCACTCCCATTTATGGATCAAATGCTCGAAAGACTATCGGGCCAACAATACTATTGTTTTTTGGACGGCTACTCCGGGTATAACCAAATTGCGGTTGACCCGGTTGATCATGAGAAGACGGCTTTCACGTGTCCGTTTGGAGTGTTCGCATACCGAAAAATGCCCTTTGGGCTGTGCAATGCACCAGCGACCTTCCAACGATGTGTCCAAGCCATTTTTGCCGACCTGATAGAGAAAACAATGGAAGTCTTCATGGATGACTTCTCGGTATTCGGTGGGACCTTTAGTCTATGCTTGGCGAATTTGAAAACGGTGTTGGAAAGGTGTGTGAAGACCAATTTGGTGCTTAATTGGGAGAAGTGTCACTTCATGGTGACCGAGGGGATCGTGCTAGGCCACAAAGTCTCTAGAAGGGGGCTTGAAGTGGATAGAGCTAAGGTTGAAGTAATTGAAAAATTACCCCCTCCGGTGAATGTGAAGGGCATCCGTAGCTTTTTGGGGCACGCGGGGTTCTACCGACGCTTTATCAAGGACTTCTCAAAGGTGGCTAAGCCTTTGAGCAATTTGCTCGCCAAGGACCAGGTATTTCTCTTCACCGAAGATTGTTTGCAAGCTTTTGAGGTTTTAAAAGAAAAATTGGTTACCGCTCCAATAATAGTCGCTCCCGATTGGAATGAAAATTTTGAACTAATGTGTGACGCGAGTGACTATGCTGTTGAAGCGGTACTTGGCCAAAGAAAAGACAAAACTTTCCATGCGATACATTATGCGAGTAAGGTTCTTAACGAGGCTCAAATAAATTATGCCACAACGGAAAAAGAACTACTTGCAATAGTGTATGCGCTAGAAAAGTTTAGGTCTTATCTTATAGGGTCTAAAGTCGTTGTGTATACCGACCACGCGGCGATTAAATATCTGCTAACCAAACCGGATTCGAAGCAAAGGCTCATCCGTTGGATCCTCTTGTTACAAGAATTCGATGTGGAAATCAAAGACAAGAAGGGGTCGGAAAACTTGGTAGCGGATCATTTATCCCGATTAGTGAACGTGGAGGTTACCGCGTCTGAAAAAGAAATCCGGGAAGAATTTCCTGATGAAAAACTGTTTAAGGTTCAAGTTAGGCCGTGGTTTGTAGACTTTGCGAACCACAAGGCTAGTGGTTTTGTGCCTGCCGACCTAACTTCGAACCAAAAAAGGAAGTTCCTTTCGGATGCGAAGTATTATGTTTGGGATGATCCATACTTGTTTAAGTTGGGTAGTGATAACCTATTAAGGAGATGCGTAACTGGTGATGAAGCCCAGAGCATCCTTTGGCATTGTCACAACTCGCCTTATGGCGGACATTATAATGGGGTTAGAACGGCCACTAAAATTCTTCAATCGGGATTTTATTGGCCAACTATTTTCAAAGACGCACATACCCATGCGCAAAGTTGTGACAGTTGCCAAAGAAGCGGTGGGATAGGTAAGAGAGATGAGATGCCTCTCCAAAATATCCAAGAAGTGGAAGTATTTGATTGTTGGGGCATAGATTTTGTAGGACCTTTCCCACCCTCTTATGGGAATGAGTACATGCTTGTCGCTGTCGATTATGTCTCTAAGTGGGTTGAGGCGATTGCCTCACCTCGGGCGGATGCCAAAACGGTGATAAAATTTTTGAAGAAAAACATATTCTCCCGTTTCGGAACCCCCCGAGTGTTGATAAGTGACGGAGGGTCACACTTTTGTAATGCACCTTTGGAAACTATTTTAAAACACTACGGTGTATCGCATAGGGTGACAACTCCGTATCACCCTCAGGCTAACGGGCAAGCTGAGGTCTCTAATCGAGAGATTAAGAGAATCCTCGAAAAAACCGTGTCTAATTCAAAAAAGGAGTGGTCCCAAAAATTGGACGAAGCATTATGGGCCTACCGTACGGCCTTTAAAGCTCCAATTGGCCTAACTCCCTTTCAATTGGTATTTGGTAAAACTTGCCATTTTCCGGTTGAATTGGAGCACAAGGCCTTGTGGGCCCTAAAGTTTTTAAATTTTGAACATGAGTTGGCCGGTAACAAAAGGAAAGTGCAACTACTGGAGTTGGAGGAGATGCGCAATGCCGCATACCACTCAAGTTGGTTGTACAAGGAAAAGGCAAAGAAGTATCACGACAAGAAGCTCCGTAACAAAGAATTTGTGCCCGGACAATTGGTCCTATTGTTCAACTCCCGGTTGAAATTGTTTCCCGGGAAGTTGAAATCAAAATGGTCGGGGCCATTTCGGGTGAAAGAAGTAAAGGAATATGGGGCTATTGTCATTGAAGACATAGACCAGAAAGATAGTTGGACAGTGAATGGCCAACGATTGAAAATTTATCTCGGCGGTCATGTGGATCGCGAGAGCTGTGCTCTACCGCTCGATGCTCCTCTGTGAGCATCGCACCGTCGAGCTTAGCCGACGTTAAACAAGCGCTTGTTGGGAGGCACCCCAACATTGTAAGTATTTACTGTTTTTGTGTTGTGTTGTGTTGGGTTACCTTGTGATAAAACTGTTCTGGATGAACTTGCAAGTGCTGCATTTGAAAAAAGCACTTGCTGTCATGCTCGCTAGCATCTCGCTAGGCGAGGCAGTAGCGAGCAGGTTCGCTAGCTGCTCGCTAGGCGAGGCAGCAGCGAGCGCTGCATGACAGTTTGTATTTAAATCTCAACAGGGCAACCATTTTGCCCCAAACTCAAAAATTTTCTGTACGGCTCTGCTGAGGAATTTTTGATAAGCTCTTCACACTCTCTCATTTGCATCTCTATCACCAACACTTGCTCTATTCGGTCATTTGCAAACTCTACTCTCTTCACATTTCCGAATCCGTGTAACTAAGGTTTGCCCTACTATATTTTTCTTGTTGTTTGAATTCTAAATTTCCAATATGAATAGCAATTAGGATGAGTGGAGTATGGGAAACTTTAGCTTTGCATGTGGTATTTAGGGTTTTGCAAATTGGGATTTTAGGTTTAGGAATTGGGGATTTTTAGGTTTTGCATGCAAATAGGTAATCCCCAATAGCATAGAACGATTATTTGCTTGAGAAATCATTAGGTTCTGATGTTGGAACCAATTGAGTATGGGTTTTGGGGGAGAATCTCTGAACATGCTGAAAAACCCCAAAACCCGTAAGGTTCGCTAGCACTCGCTAGGCGAGCCTGGGGGCGAGCGTTCGCTGCCACTTCGCTAGGCGAAGCAGCAACGAGCATGGCAGTTTTTTTTTAAATTATGCTTTGATGTCTAATCTGTTTGTTTGGGGTGTGTTGTTTCCTTGTATACTTTGCAGATGGAATCTAGGTCTGGAGCAACTAAGAAGAGAAAGGGAGCGGCTACTTCCTGGACCGTGCCTATTCAATTCGATACCGACAAGTTTGTCGGTCCAAAACAGGCTGCACGGTACATCGCTCTGGAGAAGCGAAAAATACTTCCAGAGAAGCGATTTCTGATCAACCCACAGGGCACTTACAGAAATTTTGCCGGGTTGATTGATGCGAAGAAATGGGATAGGTTGATTAATCCCTTAGAGCATTACGACATAGCGACAGTGCGTGAATTTTATGCTAACGCACTGCCCGACGACGACGAGCCCTTTACTTGGGTATCTAGAGTTGCCGGGCGTCCAATTCCATTTGACCGGGATGCTATCAACCGAATCCTTGGGGAACCGCTCCAGCTGGGAGCTGAAGAGAGAGACCAATACCACATTGACCTAAGGCTTCACCGTGATGTTCCAGCCATTACTGCCGCCCTGCTATTAAGCGGGAAATCAGTTGAGCTGAACCCATCTGGGGTTTCAGTGAGGTATCGCCGGGAGGACATGACTCCCATGGCTCAGCTGATACTGCTTTTGGTTTTGACCAACATCCAGCCAAAGTCCCACACCTCTACAGTGCCGATCCCAGTGGCACATTTGGTCCATTCCATCCTCACCAATGTCGAGATCGATGTGGCGAGGATCATCGCAAATGAGCTGAAGTCCGTGGTCGAGAGCGGGCATAAGTCGGGGGCTCGTGTTAATTGTCCCCTAGCTTTCCCGTGTTTGATCATGAGTTTATGCGTTCAGGCAAGGGTGAGACTTCCGTCTCGTGGGTAGGTAAGGATCCCGTCACCTATCGATGATCGGTATGTGGCCAAATATTGTAGAGCAAAGACTACCAGTGGCAGTGCTGCCTCAGGAAGTACTCGGGCTTCTGATGGTCCTGGTACTTCTACTCCTAGAATTGATCCGTACGTCCAAGCTGTGTGCAATTACAGTTTGGAATGGATGGCGGCATCCCAGAGAGCCATGTTGGATATGCACGACTCTATGCAGCGGTTGCAGCTGCAAGGAAGTGGTGCTCATGCTTTGATGACGCGTGAGCAGTTTCTGCTACACGCCAATTGGCCTGTGGACACGCCAGTGTATAGTGAGGGGGTGGGCGCTGATGCTGATGATGCTGATGATGATGATGATGTTGATGATGAGGCTACCGGTTCTGAGGCCGGTAGCGAGGAGGAGTCCTGAGCCCTTAGTGGGTTAAGTTTTTGTATTTTTTCAGTTTTTATGTCATTTCTATTTGTATTTTCGGATTTTGTATCTTGATTTTGGTGTTGTACTATTGGGGTGTTTTGTCCCCCATGAACAAATTTATATTTTCAGTTAATGTTATTTATTTATGTTTTTAATTTTGTGTGTTTAATAAATTTTTGGTTGATTGAGTGGCAAACCCTTCTAGATTGGTTGCTCCTCAAGAAGTACCCAATGAAGGTGCATCCGAGCTTGGATGGCAATGATAAGAATAAACAAGTGAATGAGGCTAAGGTACATGGTTACCTTCGGCTAGAATTTTAGAATGCATTAGGAACTTTACTCTTTTTGGTAAATTGAATATTGTCTTTTTGCAACATAATTGAATGAATGTTTCATCTAGAACTTAAAACCACAAATTGTGAGGAAACCTCCATTGTACACTTAAATGCTGGATTCTAATAAGTTTTGTTGATTCATGAGATTCATGCTTTGTCTTTTATTATTGTGAAATTGTGGAAGCAATTAGAAATGATCAAGGCACTTGTTTTCTTTTGAGCACAACTACATCCAAAAACAACTTACCTGTGAGCAGAGAGAGTATTTGTTAACCCCTTTGAGCTTAAACAGTTGAATCTCGGCTTGAAATAAAGCGAGATCTCAAAAATCTTTTTTTTTACAACCCGGAAAATCTTGATTATTGTTCTTTTGCCGTAAAAAGTTAAGAGCATTCACTTAGGGTGAGTAAGAAATAAGTTGGGGAGAACGAAAAAGAATCGGTAAGTACCACAACTCTTGAAAAAGAAAAGAAAAACCGAGCAAGCATAGAAAAATATATGTATAGAAAATATAGAAAAAAAAACATCTGTTTTGTATATTTGATGTGATAGAAAAGAACAAAAATAGAAAGAATGAAAATGAATGCTTGCTTGGAAGAAAAATAGTGAAAAATAAAAATTGAGTTGTGGAATATGTGTTGTGAAGGTTTCAAATAAGAAACAAATGAAACAAAGTCGAGTAGTGTGAATAATACTGTGAATGTCTCTTTTGCATCGGCACTTTCGTTTCAATGGCCTTAGAAATGACCCTTGTTTGTTAACCTAACCAAGCTTCAACCGAAAAGCCCTTAGTGATCTTTATGCTTCCACAGTACCATTTATAATTGTTAGACATTGTATGAATCTATTTGATTTCTTCATTGTTTGTTAGAGAGTGAGATTAATCCCGCGGTTGCAAACGCGTAAAATCTTCATTCCTTATTCGAAGAGGAGAGATAGGATGATTCATTCAGAATAGTACTGTTGTAGATAGATAAATATTTTGCATTGCTATTTAAGTTTTAGTTCTTGTGTATTATTTTATTCAAACCGTTGGAAACTTGTATTTGCTGATTTCGCTTGTGTTTGAGCCGTTTATCCAACTTCGGAGAAACCATTTTCTTAAAGCAAATCCTCTTGTCCTTCAAGAGGCATACTTTGCTTGAGGACAAGTAAGAATCTAGTTGGGGAATGTTGTTAGATGCCCAAAAGTGCTTATTTGAGCTATCGTATGTGGGCATCTTTCACTCTATTTCCCTGCTAAAATTGTCAAAATCACCTTGGTTTTTGATGAAATGCATTACATTGATAAACAAGCTTGGTGCCTTTGATTTGTGTGTTATTGTGCAGAAAGAAGGCATGAAATAATTGAAATTGAAGACACAAGAAAGTTGGCAAAGGAACCAAAGCAAACAAGCATTCATCAGCCTGCTCGCTAGGCGAGGGCTGTGGCGAAGCACTGGTTCGCTAGGCGAGCGCCAAGCGAAAAGCTCCAGTAAATTGTCAATAAATTCGCCAGGCGAGCTGACAGCGAAGGTGGTAGCGAGTTCGTTCTGTTTTGGTGAAAAGCGCAGCCAGCACTCACTCGCTAGGCGAAGCTCTAGCGAGTCCCCAGCGAGCATTCCAGTAGCAAAACCTCTCAACCTCGCTGGGGCGAAGGTTGAAGCGTGTCCTTCGCTAGGCGAAGGTATGTTCGCTAGGCGAACATGACAGTTCAGCAGACCCTGTTTCTCTGGGCGCAGGTGCCTTATGTGCCCATATTAGACCCTCGCTAGGCAAGCCATTCTGCTCGCCTAGCGAGCATGACAGCCCAGCAGAGGTCTATAAGTAGCAGGTGCCACTTTTGAGCACCATACCTCATTTTTACCAACTTTTTCCACTTTTGTACTTTGGAGAGATATTTGACAGCATTGTTCTAGGGGATCTTTTATGCCCTAATTTTCATTTCTCTTCATCTTAGAACCATCTTCTACAAAAAGAAGGTGGATTCCCATCCAACTTCGATTATCCGACTTGGATGTTGATCAACCTTCTTTCCTTACTTGCCGACCAAGCTACCATGAAAATGAGTAGCTAAGTCATCCATTTGTCAAGGTTAGATGTAGGTGATTACTAGCTTTGTGTGTAAATGTAAGGATCCTCATATGTAAACTCTTTAATGGTAAATATATGATGAAAACTTTGTTTCTATTTAAAACTCTTTGTGTTGGTTTATGATCGAGAGATGTTTACCGACTCTTGACCTAAGTTTTCATCCAAACTTGTTTGTTAGCTAGAGATAGTAATGAATGATTTTGTTCACCATAAGGTTGAACCAAAAAGTTGTCATTTTGATAGATTGTGTTCGAGAGAAACAATGGATCAAAATAGCAAAACTCACAATGTGTGTTCGAGAGAAACATATTGAGAGGACTTTGTGAAATGATTTATCATCTAAAGGAGTTTATAAGATTGTTGACCGAGCAAATACATGCAAAGTGATCATTGAAACCTAACTTTGGCAATATTTCTCATTTATTCAAACCAAAACTTTTACCGTAATTTATTACTTTTTATGCAAGATAACTTGATTAAAACCAAAACCCTATTGTTACATTGAGCTAAGATTAATACAACCATCGAACGGCGGTGATATCTTACAATCCCTGTGGATACGATAACAAAAACCCGACACGAAATATACTTTCAACAACGCCTCAATGACTGATACTGTGTCAGGTGTCTCAATATTGGCAAAAACGTTTTAGTTCCTCCACTTGTCTGGTGACGTCAGCGTCATCATTGTTTTTCCTACCCACTTCTTTTCAACCCACAACAAAATATTTTTTACTCATCACGTTTCCTAGCTTCGAGGAAATCATGGGCCAGAGCATTAATTGCCATTTTCACTACACTGCCCAAGGGATACACGTGTCCCATTAACTTGTCCATCATTAATGTTGATTTGAAACGTCTCCCTGTAGGCCCATAAAACCCAATTAATTACCCATTTCAAAACTTTCTCACATTCTTTGAATCTTCAAACATTCAAACCCTCCTTTTTTCCCAATACCTTCTAACTGAAACCCAGATTTTGTTTTCAAACTTTAACAATGGACGCTTCAAACAAAGCTCTCAAGGGAACATGAGTCTCTTTCAAAACTACCGCCAACAGGTCCAAAGCCCCGAAGAAGATCTCTAAACTTCTGCCATTTGCTACGCTATCTGCCCCACTTGCAGTTGGCAATCGTCAGTACCTACCAGAATCTCAGACAGAGGAGCAGCGCATGATTTATGCTTCTCAGGTACTCATTCCCGTTTCTGTCTCTAATAAAACTCATGCCTTATCTGGACCTTTAGCAAATTTAGACGCCGATATCGGCAAGCTTAGAGAGTTTTTTCCATCTTACCATAAATGTAAACCCATAGGACAGGCTAGAAACCCTAGGACTTCTTCTACCGAAAACACTCAGGCTGAAGATACTATAGATTTGAGGTTTATGAACAATGGTTTTAGAGCCTTCCGTGCCACCCCAAATTTCAAAGATCCCATTGATTACTCCAATTGATTAAACAAAATAGAGAAACAAAAAGCTCAGGCTTGGAAAGATATAAGGATATATGACCTCATTATGCTGTCGAAATTGGATTCGAATTATAGTAACCCTATGTTAATTTCTTCGTTGTACTTATGGGACAACATATACTATACCTTCCAACTTCCCCGCGGAAGGTCACACCCACTCTTTTTGACCTGGCCGCTATCACATGGCTGAAACCTATTGGCCACACCTACGATCCTAATGTTGATTCCATGGAAACTATTGCCTTCTCGACTACAAGAGTGGCATATTCAACACACATAACCCACTACCATGATAAAGACACTAAAATTGTCTCCGACATGGAGCATATAGCTTTTTTGGCTCTGTGGCTGTCACACATCGTATTTTTCTCGAAATCATTACAAGTTGCCAAAAAATATCTCACCCTGGATAACCAATTGCATGCGGGGCATGACGTCTGCTTAAGTGAGATGATTCTGGCAAGCCTGTATGAATCATTGAGTGACGGAGTGGCTCAACTGAAGAATATGGGGGACAAAGGGAATCTTTTGTTGTCTGGCCCCTTTTGGTTATTACAACTTTGGCTTAACGCCACTTTCGAGGCCAATCTGCCAAACAAGGGCCTCGTCGACGAGGATACTGAAGGAATCTGGCATAGGAGGGTCGAAGGACCAAGGCTAGCTCAACTAACCCCTAGGGACGAAGGACAAGCTCTCCAACCAACTTTCATGAGTTATATCATGATGTTTGCTAAACACCATACTTTTACTTCGAGTATAGCTCACTTTGCTTTCAGGAAAGTTGGCCCTAAGTGGTTTACTAGGACTTTCCCCTCTTCATCTAAAAAGTAAGAGACAAAATCCTTGCTAATTTGGGAAGCCTTCTTGACGTCTAGGATTCTCACCCTTCAATTTAACCCTTCGAAGGTCCAAGTCGCGCTGATAACTTACCAGCCCAATCTTGTTGCTCGACAATTTGGGTTGGTTCAGGTCCTCCCGAAGTGCCTGTACGACAAGAAGAGTAACCTCCTCCTTCATAATGCCGTTCATACTGAAACCACGACTTTCAGACAAATTGCCAAGTACACTGGCAGATCCCAGTTGACTCCATTCCACTTTGAGCCTAGCTTCCTTTACAATCGAGAATTTGGGAAGTGGTGGGCTAAGTATTACATCGAGGAATTCTGCAACGTTACTTCCTTTATTCAACTGTTTGACAAAGCTTTTCTTTTTGTGCAGGAAAAAACCAAGAAAGGTACTATACGCTTATAAAAGAAATTCAAGCTTTTCAAAACTACTTTGAAACTTCCTATCGACCTGATGATCTTAGTCGAACCATCCGCGAAGCAGCTGTTACGCTCAAAGAGAAATTTTCAAAGAAAATGGAAACCTTAAAGATTTCCTCATACATTCCTCACGAGAAACGCTATGAAATGGCTCTTGAACTATTTCCCCCGAAGTTTCCTCCACTGCCAAATGTTGACTTCGGAGTGGCTCTTGCACCCCCATTTCCAAATTGGTTTATTTGTAGAGACTCTATTAAAATCATTCGACAACAATCTCAGAAAAAGGCTCAGCGGGTGGTTGCGACTAAGCACACTTTAGGCAGTTCGAGGGGCACCTTCATATAGGAATCGAAGATGTCCGAATCGAATCGGACATATATGAAGGTGTGATACAGAGGGCTTCCCTCAAAGTAGATTCCCTTTGACTTGCTTTTAGCTAACGCTGACCTTTTCTTCTTGTTTTTGTCTAGCTATCAAGATCCCCCCAAAAAAACACACCAACAAAAGACCCATCGACTCGAAGGTCGAAGGATGTAGCAAACCTTCAAAGATACCTCTCTTTCCTTGTTCCTTTATCCTTGTTATACATTGATGATATAACATTTAATGCTTGGCTCAGGTTGCTCGAGAACCTCTGGTGAGTCCCCTAAAAATCCAAAAACCTGTTGCTGCCCCCATCATCGTAGATTCTGATAAAATTGACATGTCGCCTATTCTTGACCTCACTTTTAGAAAGAGAAAGTTACATCTGAAACCCACCGATGCTTCGAATCAACCGACAATCAAACTTCCAAGAAAAAGGCCCGCTGCACTTGTTATCCAAGAACCTACCCCTGAGGAAATGGCAAGAGTAGTAGCGGCTCAAAGTGAGAGCGACAATTCTAGCCCCGGGGTCGAAGGTTATAAGGTACCACACACTTCTCTTAACTTTATTTAACTTATTTTCCTCTTTTAGTCATTTATACCTTCTGATTGTGTTAATTTTAGGGTGACGCGAGTACTGTCATTCTTCCCAAGAAAACTGCTTCCTCCAAACCTACCTCGGTGTCTGATGTTTTGAACAGCACTGGCGAACCTACCTATCGACCATCCTCTGAAAAGGGGTCCATAAGCGAGATTAATCAACCTCCAACCGATGACCTCGACGCGTCGCCACCAAAAACCACTACTCAACATTCTCATACTAGTGTCTCTGGTCACGAAACTGATTCGAGCAAAGAAAATGAGGCTCAAGGTGATCCAATCCCTATGGCTGAGGATGAGCTAGCTGAGGATGAGGAAACCCCTAGGGCTGGTCTACATACAGCTGAAGGAATGAATGAGCCTCAGGGCGAAGGATGGGGTGTCGAAGACATGGTTGTAGAGGAAGCGGCTGAAGGAAATCTGGCGACTAACCCTAATAATTTCGAAGGCCAAACAGAAGGAAGAGCCAGTGCAGGTGGAGAATATGCTCGAACTCAAACCTTTGTGATGGCTGACAATCTGACGGTTGGAGTTTCGTCGAGTAGCATTGGTGCCCTTTCTGCAAAAAAGTTGGCTATCTTGAAGCAAAGTCAACCACTTGAGTATTTAAAGGCGATGCTAAATTATAGGGAGAGTTCTTTTGATCAAAGTCATAACACTTCAGTGTCAGAAGATCAGCCTTCGAGCACCCCTGCGGGCGAAATCCTTTCTAAAATCAAAGACAAAGTCTTTAAGGGTGACTTGTTTCTATTGCTGATGGCTGATCCTTCTGCCCCTTTAACTTTAAAAGCTCTTCTTAGACAGGTTGACTTGCTAGAGGCTTCCCCCGAAGTGGCAAACGTTATTCTAGAGATAGGGACTATGATCGACCAAGCTGTTGCAGATCATAAGTTGCTACCTCACCTTACAGGGGAAATAGAGAAAAAAGTCTGGTTCTGAGGCTACAGCTTGGGATGCTGCTACCGAATATACCAATAAGGCAATGGAGTTGGAATAGACCAAGCAAAAGAATAAAGAGAAGGTCAATGCTCATGATCGCAACATCGCTTCCTGGAGACAACAAATATCAGAATTGCATGCCAAAATCTCTGATGCTGAAAAGGACAAACAACAACTATTGGAATTTGATGAGGCTTCGATGGCTCAAGATCTATCACTTGACAATAAATTTATCGAAAAAGCTCGACAGCTTGAATCAGGCGTCAAACTCTTGCGAAAAACGACTGGAGCTCCTTAAAGTCAAGTATCTTTAGATTAAGGCCAACCTTCCCTTTTAATGCTAGTTTTATTTGTCGGATGATGTAACGGAATTTCTCCTTGTAATGCATATTGGTCTTCTGGCTTTATGACTTTACTATCACCATTTTGGCACTTTTACCATTTTGGCTTTTGCTTCATTTACGGGATTACTCGTCTCTTATTTTTACCTCTTGGATTGTTGGTTGATATTTTTTCAAATATTTCCCATTTACCCTTAGAATCCTTCTATCTTCGTTGAGCTCTTCGATCTCATAGGCACCATTAGAAAAAATCTGCAGAATTTGGAAAGGGCCTTCCAACTTTGGGGACCATTTCCCCAAGGCTCTATCTTTTCAATCCATTGGAATGATCATTTTCCATACCAAATCTCCAGGCGTGAAGCTTTTAACTTTCATTTTCTTATTATAAGAAACTTCTATCCTTTTCTTTTGTTGCCTTAGTAATTCTAAGGCATTTAACCTTTCCTCGTCTAGATCGACCAATTCATCCAACATCATGCTCCAATATGATTCCGTTGGGAGTTCATGTTACCTCTGAATCCTTAAGTATTGTAGGTGAATTTCTACTGGCAAGACATCATCATGGCCAAAAGTTAGGCGAAAGGGGGTCGACTTAGTAGCCTCTTTAGGAGACGTACGACATGCCCATAAAATCTGGTCCAGAGTCTTGTGCCAATTCCTAGGCTTCTTCCCTGCATGTTTTTTTAATCAAACCAATGATCACCTTATTGGCATCTTCAACTTGACCATTTACCTGAGCATAATAGGGTGTTGACGTTAACAATTTGAAACCTACGTCCGTGGCGAATTCCTGCATTTTTCGACCAGTAAATACTGATCCTTGATATGTTGTGATTGTCTTTGGAATTCCAAACCTATAAATAATATGTTTTTGAATGAATTCGATCACATCCTCTTGGTTCACATTTGGCAAGGGTATGGATTCAATCCATTTTGTAAAATAATAAACTCCTACCAATATATATCTTTAACTTTTCGATGACAGAGGTCGAATTTCTCCAATCAAGTCCAATGCCTAACGTCTAAATGACCATGGTTTGATGATAGAATGTAATTCACTTGCAGGGACATGTTGTATGCCTGCATGCACCTGACACTCTTGATATCCCTTCGCCAATTCAACATAGTCTTTCAACATAATAGGCCAATACACTCCTTGTCGGAATAAGAGCCATTTCATCTTATGACCGACTTGGTGTGCCCCACATGTTCCACTATGTATAGTTGAAAGGGAAAAGTATGCCTCTGATTCACTAAGGCATTTCAGCAAAGTTCCTTCGGGAGATTTCTTAAACAACTTTGAACCCAAAAGAACGTAACTTAATGCTTGATACCTGGTTCTTCGATCAGTAGATGTTGTGGGATTCTGCAAGTATACTACTATTGGCTTTCTCCAGTCTTCATCCGTCAAACTGTCTATCGCCAATATTTTGAAATTTCCTTCATCAGCACATCCTAACCTTGTCTTTTCTAAATCCAAGGGAGTTAATCTGGTTGCCACCATCTTTCCTCTGGCTTCTATGACTTTGTGCAACTTTTCCTTCGAAATTTTGTACCCAGATGCAATTTGAGCCAAATCATTAGCTATCATGTTCTCTATTCGTGGTATATGTTTAATATAAACCATTTTGAAATTTTTTAACAATCGACTGGCGATTATAAAATACATGATCAAATTCTCCTTAACACACCTATATTCCTTCGTGATCTGTTTTATGACTAACTCAGAGTCTCCCATTATCTCGACCCGAGTTGCCCCCAATTCCAACAACATTTCAAGTCCTGCTATGAGGGCTTCGTATTCAGCTTCGTTATTTGAACAAATGCCTTCTACTTTGTACTGGAATTTCGTTGGAATTTTATTTGGAGAAATAATTACGATTCCGACACCTGTGCCATTTTTATGCCTAGATTCGAAGTATAACTTCCATGGCCCTAATTCAACATAGTTCAAAGCGTCAGTGTCAATGGAGTGATCGACTATGAAGTCTGCTACCACTTGGCCTTTCACAACTTTTACTGGCATGTATGTTAAGGAAAACTCAGTTAATGCTAATGCCCACTTCCCAATTCGACTATGCAAAATTGGTTTGGATAACATATGTTTAATAATATCATAATGAGATGAAACATACACGTCAACAAGTTTGATATAATGCTTCAATTTTGTACAGGAGAAATATAAGCATAAACATAACTTTTCGATCATGTTATACCTAGTTTTTGCATCGCTTAAAACCGTACTGAGGTAGTAGATGGCTCTTTCGACACTATTATCATCCTCTTGTGCTAACATGCCCCCTAAGGTTTTATCAGATGCAGATATGCATAATCTCATACTTTTATTTCTACAAGGTGGCGTCAAAAATAGTGGATGGCTTAAGTACGCTTTGATCTTATCGAACACCACTTGCTGAGCTTGCCCCCATTCGAACACTTCCTTGTCGAGTCGAAGCAAAGGTGAAAATGCTCGCGTCTTCCCACTAAGGTTTGAGATGAATCTCCTTAGGAAATTGATCTTACCCAGCAGTGACTTCAAACCTTTCTTCGTTGATGGCGCTTTTGCTTCCATGATGGCTTTGGTTTTATTCTGGTTTATTTCAATCCCTTCTTTATGGACCACAAAACCTAGAAAATCCCCAGCCTGCACATAAATCATATTTTAGAGGGTTCATTTTTAGACCATATTTTCTCATTCTTTCAAAAGATATTCAAAGGTGTTCTATATGACTTTTCCCTGAAATAGATTTAACAACAATATCGTCTATATAGATTTGCATAAACGTTTCTATGAAATCATGGAAGATCGAATTCATCGCCCTTTGGTAGGTTTCCCCCGCATTTTTCAAACCGAAAGGCATCACTACCCATTCATAGGTGCCTAAGGCTCCAGGGCAACGAAATTCGCTTTTTGGGACATCTTCTTCGGCAATGAATATTTGATTGTACCCAAAATACCCGTCAAGCATGCTTAGATATTCGTAACCTGCGGAGAATCGACCAACTTTTCTGCCACCGGCATTGAATATCCATCTTTTTGGGTTGCAGTATTCAAATCTCTAAAATATATGCAAACCCTTAATGTACCATTCTTTTTTACAACTGGAACAATGTTAGCTAACCATTTGACATACCTGGCAGTAAGAATAAAGTTACAACAGATAAGTCTTTCAACTTCCTCCTTGATTTTCGAGAATATTGCTGGGGAAAATCGTCTTAGATTCTGCTTCACTGGCTTCTTTCCAGGTTTGATCGGCAGTTTCAATTCGACCAACTCCCTGCTTAAACCAGGCATTTCATCATAGTCCTATGTGAAGTAGTCTTTAAACTCTCTCAGCAACTGGACTACTTCGATCTTGAGTTAAGGATGAATGTTGGCGCTGATGTAAGTTGGCCTTTTTATTACCCCTATCCCAAGTCCACTTCTTCGAGGGGATCTTGAGCCATCATCTTAATATTAGTCGCTAGTGGGTCCTTCTCGAAACCCAAAGGCTCGTCATCGTAGATCGCGTCAAGCCTCTGGTCTTGCTCTTCGTCTTGACCTTCGTCAGGTGGTCGTGGGTCAAAATCTTTCCCAGAACCTATTGGTGGAGAAATTTCACTAGCTTCGACAACCATGTTTTTTAATTCTTCCTCTAAGGCCACATGTTGCTTGTTTTTGGCTATGTAGGCCGAAATCCTCTTTAACGCTGCAAACTCAGTCATCATCATTGAATTCACTTCCCCACCCTAGGGGGTCAATTCCGGCTACTCCTAAATATCTGAAGTTATCTTTGCCCACTGCCTCTCTGTCCCACCGGAAACCATAGTGGGGATGGAATGATAAGGAACAGTAGGTGTTGTCATCAGGGGTGAACTCAAACTCAGTCGAATCACAATGGGCTATAGTGGCTAAGTGCTTGTGGAATTGACGTCTGTCGACATGATTGATAGGGGTTTTGAAATACCCCTGATCCGCCTCTATATTTTCAACGATGCCATCTGAACGCCAAATTATAATCCTCTGGTGCATCAAAGATGGGATGGCTCCAACTGCATGAATCCATTCTCTTTCCAGCAACATGTTGTAGTTTGCCTTCGTTCCCACAATCATGAACATTGTGGACCTAGTGACCGTTCCCACAGTCAATTTGACTTGGATATCCCCCGGGGTGGAGCCTACTTTGCCTTCATGATTGGTTAACACCATATTATGAAGTTTGGCATCAGTGTCATATTTTCCAATTTTGGCCAACATGCGATGGGGCATCAAATTCACAGTCGCTCCACAATCTACCAGTATTTTATTAACTGGGATGTTTTCGACTTTTCTGGTGATGAAAAGGGGTTTCAAATGGCTCTTCATGGTGTCACTGGGTCTCTCAAAAAAATCATTCTACTCATCGACACAACCATTGTTCATTATATAGTAACAAACCGGTTTGTGGGCGGCCATTTCCCTTTCGGTAATACTGTCATTTTCATAAAATTCAGTGATCCGGTCAAATTCTCTGGGCATCACGGACACTACTCCGACCAAAATGTCTAAGGAATCCTCTGAACTAGAGTCGAGGTTGTCAGTTAATAACACATCTTCGGCAACCATCTGATTTTCTCCGACCGTCTTGTTTGAAATCTTGGGATCTCTTTTGGTGAAGTTAGGGTCATCCTTTTTCTTCACCATCACGTTGGTACTTGATTCAGCCTGGTCCATTTCGCCAGCTTCTCTTTTGGCTTTTCTCCTTCTTTGTTCTCTTCTCCACTGGGACCTCGTCATGGGACTCTTTCCTTTATAGTTTTCGGACACATGTGAAGTCCTTTTGTCGAACCGAAATTCCTGGCGGTAGGCCAGCGATGAACCCTTTTCAACCTCGAAGTTCTGCTACTTACCATGGCCACGTTTCCTACCTTCAGCCTGCCTGACCCACTTCCCATATGATCCTTCGATGCTTGGCTTAAAGGTCATGGGTTGAAAGTTTCGTCCAACTTGCTTGGTTTCATCAACTTCACCATGGGGCGCCTAGGATCAGGATATCTCCTGGGATCAAAGAAGCTTTCTGGCTTACCCGCTTGATTATTCTGGATGGCTTTATGGCCATTTTGGTGATTCACTCTCCTAACCCCCTCCATATTTTGAGCTGCCCTTTTGTCGAAGACAACACTGCACCTGGGGTATTGCATAACTTTCGATTTCTTCTTTTGGCACCTTCGGAGGAAGTCCGACAATGTTTCTTACTCCTAAGGGAAGGCAACCTTGTTGTATTCCTATTGTTTACCTTCATCATCGACTTCCATTGAGACTTCTCGAGATACCTTCACCATATTAACTTCCATGTGGATATCCTCAGTAATAGCCAACTTTTGGAATTATTTTTGAAGGCCGTCAGTGGCCTTGTCCAGTCGAATGAAATTATCAGCGGTTTCTTTAGTGATCATCACTAACTTTAAATTTCCATCATCCTCGACATCTAAGGATTTAACATTTTCTTTCTTGATGTCCTCTGTACCCCTTAGGGCCAAACCATCAAGAGGTGCCTGCTCGAAGTACTCATGTACTTTAACCATGACAGGCCTATAGATGAAGTCTTCAGTAACTTCGGTCATACAGAAATCATCAGCAACTTCAATGAAATTCACCTTCTCTGGCTCAGTATAATGAGCTTCAGCAATTTGTAGAGGATCGAAGTCGATTTTCATCTGGCTCCGTGGCTTATCACCGAACTTGAGTCGTCCCTCCTGGATTGCATTCTGCACTAGATCCCTGAAAATAAAACATTGAGACGTTTTATGACCCAAAAACTATGGTATTTATAAAACCCTCATTTCTTTCTTTGTTCTAAAGGGGGTACTTTAGCACCCGGAGGTACTATCATTTGACCATTGATCAGTGTATTTTGATGCATATTCTTCTATATTTATACTTATGCATTTCCATGTTTTAGTTTGATTATTTTTTCCTTTGATTGTGTTTTTATAATTTATCTTATTTTTACACTTATTTGTTTTTCGCAGTTTATTTTCAATATGAGCAGTCTGCACGAATAAATTCATAGCTGGAGCTAGGAGTATCAGATCAAGAAGTGCTACCGGTCGTTGGAAAACTAAGAGAAAGAGCTATGACTTTCATGAAGAAGTCAGAAGCTAATTCGTAATTTAGCATGGTTGAAAAATCCGTTGAAACCTTTAGCACTAGATTTATATTTTGTGTTGGGTTATTTAGTTTAGGCTTGGGTTATGTTTTGACAAAATTAGGTTTATTCTACTTTTCCTATAACCTAAGCAGCCGAACAGAGTACACGACATCACTATTCACGAAAATTTGAAAGCTTGTACGAATTCCATGGAGAACTAATCCCTCTGATTCGATCTGCCGTAATTCAGGTTCCAAAACTTGAGATTATTACAATGTTAATTTTAGTTTAATTCCTTTCAATGATATTTTGTGTTCTTGTATGCTTAATTCGATTTCATGAAATATATTGATTCAATTTGGTTGATTGTATGATCCTAACATAGGCACGTCACATTTGCTTAATTCGTTTTTGTGTCTGATCAATCATGTTTGCTTAATCCATGAAAACTTATATCGTTTGCTTAATTCGGACAATAAGATCATACATCTCACAAACTTCACCGCGCTTGTCATTGAGTTTGTATCCAAATAGGAATAGACAATCCGCTTAGGGTATTAAAATTATATTAATCGATGATAGTAGGAACTGAATCGGTAGATTGAATTATTTCATAATCACTTATTTCATAACAGCTTATTTCAAGAATTTCTTTTAGTAATCACTTTTTCTTAATCGAACACCAAACCAAACAACCCCCCTTAATTCGATTTACCTTTGGATAATAATAATCAAGAATCCTTGTGAGAACGATATTCGAGTTAAAATTGTCGCCGTACTACGTTTTTGAAAAACACTCGTTTTGACCCGCGCGCGACAGCGGATCAAATTGGCGCAGTTGCCGGGGATTCTTGATTATATTAATCATTTTTAGAGTCATAGGTTTAGTGTCTACGCATCTCGGTCCTAGTTTCCTCACGGTTCTGCCCAACTCGCGTTTTAGAGTCCAAAAAGAGAAAAAAAATCGATATTTGGGAAAATTGCGTTGATTGAAAATCTGTTCCGACAGTCTTGTGTAAAAAAATTCTTTGATCATTTATCCCTTACTACAAAGTAGTTACGGGACTTTGCTTTCAATTTCCCAAATTCCTCTTTTTTCTATTTTTTATGAATTTTTTACTGTTTTCGTAGAGTCGAAAAAAATCAAAAAACTTCTCAAAATTATATTTTTAAGTCATTAGATTAAATTCGGTGTCGCTTTATTTTTCTGAATTTATTTTGATAAATTCCCTTATTTGTATTTGTTTTTGACTTTTAGGGACATTGTCGGCATTTTGAATATTGTTGTTGCACTGCTGTGCGTTAGTCCTGGCTACTAGGTATCGCTGTTCTAAACTTATTACTTTTGATCCTGAAGTAGAGAGAACTCTGCACACAACGTAGAGCAGTCCAAGCTAGTTCATCACCCACAATTGAGTCTGATTCTGAGTCCGACTATTTGCATAACTTGTTTGCTTCTGATTCTGAACTTGTTTTTGAAATGGCTGACAATAGAACCTTAAGGAAATTGGATGCACCTGATGTGAATTATAATGGCTTGTGTATTGAATATGATGTTGTTGCTGTTCCTTTTGAATTAAAATCGGGTTTAATACACTTGTTGCCCAAGTTTAGTGGTCTTGCAGGTTAGGATCCGCACAAACATTTGAAAGAATTCCAGGTGGTGTGTTCTACACCATTGAAGCCTGAAGGGATCACTGAAGATCACATCACACTTCAAGCTTTTCCTTTTTCGTTGCAGGGTGCAACAAAGGATTGGATATATTATCTCGAGTCAAATTCAATTGCAAGCTGGAATGCCCTGAAAAAAATGTTCTTAGAGAGATATTTTCCTGCCTCCAGAGCTGCCTCGATAAGAAAGGAGTTTTGTGGTATTAGACAGAGTAATGAGTCATTGACCGAGTATTGGGAGAGATTTAAACACTTGGTATCCAGCTGTCCTCAGCACCAGATCACCGAGCAACTACTCATCCAATACTTTTATGAGGGTTTGATACCGATGAATAGGAACATTCTTGATGCTGCTAGTGGTGGAGCACTTGTTGATAAGACTCCAGCTGCTGCCAAAGCCCTTATCGAAAATATGTCCCTTAATTCCCAACAGTTCACTACTAGAGACAATTCTGTGCAAAGCAAAGGTGTGAATTAAATTCAGGTTTCTTCCAACAAAGCTTTAGAGACCAGAATTGACAAGCTCACTGCCTTAGTCAAACAGCTGGCAGTAGCAAAACCTCAAACAACAACAGTGTGTGGTATTTGTACTTTTCATGAGCACCCGACCGATACTTGTCCTATTCTGAGAGACGAGTCCATTACTGAGCTGCCTCAAGCTTATGCAGTCAACCTTTACAATCAAAACAGGTACAATAATACTCCTGACCTGTCCACCAACAAATACCATCCCAATTGGAGGAACCATCCCAACCTTCGATATGGAAATCCACAACAGAACCCACCTCAAGTGGTTGCCCCTGCACCTTCCGGACCATCCTTAGAAGATCTTGTCAAACAAATGGCCGCTAATAATCTCCAATTCCAACAAAGGACCGATTCTAGCATTCAGACCTTGAACACGCAAATGGGACAACTTTCTACTCAAATAAATAACATGCAAGCCCAAGGGTAGAACCATCTTCCAGCCCAAACAGTTGTCAATCCAAAGGATTCTAATGCTAATGTGAGTGCGATTTCGTTGAGATCTGGAAAGGTTACAGAAACAGCCCCTGAAAAAAATAAAAAAATTATTGAGGTAACATCTGAACCTGAACCTACTCCATATGAACCTGTTTCATCTGAAAAAATTAAAGAAAAGGAGTATGTGCCACCAGTCCCCCTCCCACATAGAGTTTCAAAAAATAAAAGAATTGAGGGGGAGACAAGGAAAGAAAGATTTGGATGTTTTTAGAAAAGTTGTGGTAAATATTCCGCTTCTTGATGTAATTAAACAAATTCCTAAGTATGCAAAGTTTCTGAAGGATTTGTGTACAAATAAGAGGAGGATTAAAGGAAGTGAGAGAGTTAACTTGGGAAGAAATATTTCTGCTTTTATTCAGCCCAAGCCTTCATCTTTAACCAGTAAGTCGAAAATTTCGTCACATTTTATAACTTCGATGGTATATGTTTTCTTAGGAAACCTCTCATCATTTTCAGGTTCGATAGGGTTTTTCCCGTTCGAATGGGCTAAAACTTTGCATGCATATGGTGGCCCCTGTGTCAATTCAGCAAGATTGATCTCAGTATCGTCGAAGTCTGGAACTTCATGACCTGAGTCTTCGTGATCTTTCCTAAAATCGACATAGGCTACCATTTTACCTTTGTTCGTCCTAGCCTTTTCTTCTTTTAAACATTCTACCTGTCGAACTTTGTCAGTCAACTGGGCCATATCCCTTAGGTATTGAGTATCCAATTTCCTTCTAATCGAAAAATAAAGGCCCTCAGTGGCCATTTCGACCAACTCATGCTCTGGTACTTGCATGAAACACCTGGCCTTGAGTAGTCGAAATCTATTCAGTGGTCGTCAATTGGCTCAGTGAATTTTCGTATGACACTAGCCAACTCTTTCAAACTTATCTTCGTTTTCCCCACGTAGAACTGTTCATGGAACATTCTTTCTAGCTGGTTCCATGAATGGATCGAATTCTGAGGCAAAGTTTTGAACCATGTGAAAGCATTCTTTGTAAGAGAACTTGGAAAAAATTTCATCCGAAGACTCTCGTTATTTGACATATCTCCAGCTTCGATTAGATATCTCGCCACATGTTCGACAGTAGACTCAGTAGTATCCCAACAAACTTGGTGAATTTTGGGATTTTGGTCCTCAGGGGCGCATCTGTTTGTAAGACATATTCTACTAAAGGTGACATATAATTTGGTCTTCTAAGGCCAAAATTTACCCCATTTCGAACCATAATTATTTCGACTATAGCTTCTAGGTTATCATCTGCGGCCATATCATCATGTCGAACTTTCCGTTTGATATCATCGACATTTTGATTCCTATTTACCATTAACACCCTTGGTTCCCTGGGTACTTGTGGTTCAATCCTAGGGGGTACTACTACTCCCCCTTAATTTTGTGGGATCCGGTTAATGGTGAGGTCCTCCTTAAACGTGGGCTCTTGATTCTCTCTTACCCAATCCCTAGGCAGGGGACGCTGGTGCTGAGATATACCAAGAAACTTAGACATTAGAGCCACTTATGCTGTCATCTATTGATTCGACTGAGTTGTATTATGAATCAGAGGATTTAGCACAGTGGCCAAAATTTGAGTTAACATCTGGACCATTTCATGATTACTTTCGTCCATCTGTTGCCTCCATGCTGCCGCAGAATTATTGGTAAGAGTGGGAAATTATACTGGGTGTCTTAGACCTAACGCTTGATTGGTTCGACCCGCGTTTATCCCGGACCCTTGTATTGGTGAATTTATGTTAGTCGCCGCTTCTGAAAAAGTAGAACCCATGTTCTGTACATTAGCCATCATTGAAGTTGGCATTCCATACGGCTGTTCTCGACCGCTAAATGGTATTGAAAAACCAGGGGGTACCAATAACCTATTTGGGATGTCCCTAATTGGAGAAGGAGTGTGGAGAGGTCCCTTAGATCCAACGTAAGTCAAAGTTGGTTCTGAATGGGAGATCGAATGCATAGGCATCGAACTTACCATAGATGAAACTATTTTGGACGCATGTGTTGTGCCCGTGTTTGTCCCTATCGAAGAAGAAGGAGGCACTATGTTGCTAGTTGACGGATTTTGAGAATTCTGAATTTCTGGCGGATTCGTATTCACCATCCCCGTCTGTGATTCTCTTCCTGTTCGTCGTTCGTCGTTTATGGCTATTTTACAACTTCTTAAAAGCATACAACGACTCTTTTCTCAAACAGAACTTAGCAGTAAAAAATGCTACACAATACGTGACATTAGCACTCGTCCCATTGGGCGTGCGAATTTGTTTACCTTGAAAAATGGTAAGCAACCGCTGATCTTCCAAATTTCTAAATTTGGTCACTCACAGGATCGATCAGATTGATCCTAGGACATGTACTAAGTGTCTCTTAAATGTAATAGTAATAAACGATCAAACTGAACGTCAAATCAGAGTATTAAAGAAAACTAAGGACAAAAGAGTGACTTAAACGAAAAGAAAAGCTTAAATTAGCGTTTAGAATTAGCAAAGAAAAATGAAGCAAACGACGAGAATTGTAAAAGGGTTGAAAGTAATCAAAAAGGTTTGTAAGCACTAGAATCTTTAAGATTGTAAGGTAAAAGTTTAAGGTAAGGAAAGGAACTAAGGATCTTTAAACTTACAAATGACAAAGTAAAATTAAAGTGTTTGAAAGGAAAGAACAAGGAAGAATGTTTCTGAAGAGAAAGTAAAGACAAATTTATAATGCTTTGAAATGATTAAGCAATGGTGTAGACAACATACATTCTGCGTTTTATAGTTCTTTTTCACACGAATACTTAGTAAATTTTCAGATTTTATACGGAATTTGACACACATTTTTCTAACACTAAGACCCTATATTTATACTGGATCGAAATAACCGCTTTGATGGTCCTTCAATTACGTCGATACACGTGGCGCTCTGCATGCGTGCTTTTTCTCACTCTGCTCCACGCGTATCCTCGCGGTTTCTAACGAAGGTGATCTTCCCTCCTTTATTTAAATTACAAATCTCTGATCGAAACCGTTTTCTAACCGCTTCTCAAGGAATTGCTCCGAAATTTCAGCTATAAGCTTGATCTTTATCCAATCAGCTAAGTCGATCTACCCCCAGCTGGTCGAATCATTTCTTGGTCGAAACCAGCTGTGTATATTTTCCAGTTTTGATAATTTGGGGTGACCTCCAATGACTGCGTCATCCTCTTCCATCCGCACCCCATCACCCGTGTTCGCCCATCCCACCGTCAATATCGATCTCCCCCCTGTGTTTTCATTTTTTGTTATTTATGTTATTATTGTGGCGTCTGAATTTAGATTTCTGTTATTGTTGTTATTTTATTGTTGTTGCTCTGTATTGATGTGATTTGAGGGATAAGAAGAGACTGGTTTTGTTGTTGTTTAAGAAATACAGAAAAAAACGTGTTTTTGAACAAAGGAGAAGAAGAGGGAATGTTATTTTCTCTCTCTCTCTCTCTCTCTCTCCGTTCCTTTTTCTTCTCTTATTTTTTTCTCTTTTATATTTATGTATTTTTAAATTAAGAGTGTCCATGTGTCATCATTTGATTGGCCATCAGTTTTAAATGAAAGTATCCTGTGTGTGACTCCCTACCATATTTGTTAGATCATGGCCTTTAATCTTTGATCAGAAGGCTAAAGTTAAGGATCTCATTTGAACCCTTGTGATCAAATCCGATCCTTCTGATTTCAATCAAACGACCATTATTAAACCTAGTCATTTTTCCATATTTTTGTTTAATTGGGCCTCCCTTGGTTTGGGCCCTGATTTCTTTTATCCATAACTCTTTATTTCCTTCTACACCCCTATATTTGTTATTTAGTTTATTTAATTAAATTATTTTCCATTTACTTAATTTTAATTATTGTTTCAAAAATACAAAAACAAATATTAAAATACCAAAAAGATCAATATAAAGTTTTTATAAAAAAGGAAAAATACCCTTTTTGGTCCTATAACTTTACCTTAGGTCCATTTTGGTCCCTAGAGTTTAAAAAGTTCCAACTTGATCCTTTAATTATTTAAATAGTGCCATAGTAGTCTCTTCCGCCCATTTGGCTGAAATGGACGTTTGTTTTCTCATGTGTGGGAGTTGACGTGGATTTCATATTTTACCTTCTTTGTTCATCGTCTTCCTCCCTCTCTTGATAGTTTTTTTTTGCCCAATTAGATTTAGGGTTCATCAATTTGGAGAGGTCTACACTAAAATTGATTGTGGAAAATGAAAGTATCATCATCAATGAATTTTGGGTGGTTTTCAAATGAATCTAATTTGAAGAGCTTTGGGACTTTGGATTCGAATTTGTGATGAAAACCCATATGTCGCTATGGAGACATGGATGTTCATCGTAGGGCGTCAACTGTTATGAACTCTGGGAAACAATTTTGGGGATGTCGTCGTTATAAGGTAAGAACGAATTTGAATATTTTCTTCTTCGCTGGTTGTTCTGATATAGACCATTTTTTAAATACACAGGGTGCGACACACGCTGTTTATCGATATTTTGATTGGTCCTATAAGGATGTGGTAGATGAGAAAGATCAGTTTATGAAGAAGCAAAATAGTAGGTTGGAGAAGCTAAAAAACAAACTTGATGCACAATAAAAATGGAGGTAGAGTATCCTAGGGCTACAAATGAGGGTCTGAAGCTACAGTTGAGTGAATTACAAATTCAAATGAAGAAGATGGTGAAATGGGAAAAAAATTGGAAGACCATGTTTTGTATTAATTTAGGTGTTGTGGTATTTAGAATGTTGTAATAAGTGTATGAGACTGAATTAGTTTGAATATGTTTGTATTAGTTTGAATGGCATAAATTTTTGATTCTGTTTGTATCTATTTGTAAGAACATAACTCTTAATGTTAGCAATTGAAATTAGTTAATTTGTGTATCAATTAATTTATTTTAGTTCATTATCTATCAGTCCATTATGTATTAGTTGGTTTATGCTAGAACAGATAAAAGAAGACACTGATATTCTGCATTACAAGACACAATTGTGTATAGCAAAACAAATAAAACGAGGCACTTAAATAATATGCATTACAAATACTATGCATTACACATTACAAATATGGTGTAAACCACTAATATTCACCATTACTAATGTGGCATAAACCACTAATATTTAGCATTAATACTGTAGTACAAAACACATTACCTAGGTTCAAAAGGAACTGCATAGGTTCAAAACACATTACATTTCCAAAACACATGTTCAAACTTAAACTAACAATTCTAAACTGAGTTCAATAGACAAACATAGTACATTTCCAAAACACATGACAAACAACAACTCTAAGTTAAACTAAATTTTTCAGTTTGGTGTGGATCTCTTAGTTGGTGTTGTCTTCCTTGTTGTTGGGCCAACTGTAGTCTGGGCAACACTCAATCTAATTGTAGGTCCTGGTGGTACAAATGGTGTTGTTGTCCTTCTGACTGTTAGCTTCTTTACCCTTCCATGAGTTGAGTGATGTGATGTTTCAGTAGCTGTTTGAGATGCTCTCTTAATTGGTTGCTTATTTTCCATTCCATGAGTTGACTGTTGGAATGCTTGAGTAGCTGCTTGAGTAAATTGTTGGAATGCTTGTTGTGATGCTTGTTAGGATGCATGTTGGGATGTTTGATGTGATGATTTTTGGGATGCATTAGTAAGTTCTTGTTGGGATGCTTGAGTAGGTGCTTGTTGACTAACTAGTGTCACCTTACAAGTGAGTTTGTTGTGACATAGTTTCTTACATCTACTACACTTGACAATGAAGCCAATTCTTCTCATTTTGTGATATGATCCATTAACCTCACCTTGCTCTAGATTCCTCATCTTTTTTGGACTTCTAGGAATTTTCCTATACTTAGGTGGTTGCACATCAGGATACTCTATTCTAACCCAAAGATTTGAGCCATTAACAGGAAAAACCACATGTTTGTATACTTCCATATATCTTGATTTCCTGTAATATTCAGGGATGTAATCATCCACCTTGTAGTTTCTACTGTTCATAGTTGAAAGTTAATGAACACAAGGTATGCATATTAGTTCCCCTCTCCTGCATGAACATAGGTGTTCCTTCAAATTAACTGTAAACTTATCAGTTGGGTTTTCAAGGTGTCTCACTTGAAAGTGAAGGAGAATAGCGATCCAAATCGCAACAGAATTTAAAAATTTTCTCCTTTAGTGATCCTTACGAATGAGCATGATTAGTGATAGAATCGTTACCTCTTATGGCAGTTGAAACCTTTGATGCAGATCTAAGGAGTGATCACAAACATTGAATGGTGACAACACCTCTACTCAAGTGGCCCATATCTTATGATATACCAAAATCACTTAAGTGCACGGTACCTTACCATATTTCATATTCTACTTAAGTGCACTGTACCTTACGATTTTATACAATTCACTTAAGTGCATTGTACCTTACGGTGTTCCTTATTTACTCTATCTTTCTTCAATCCATCCTTTTGTATTTGACCCTGTAGGTTCTCGCGACATTGGTAATTATATTAAATCACGTATTTAACATAATAAACAGTGAGAGATATTTAGCAACACATCACTGCTACCCAAGACACGAAAATGTCATGTGATATGACAAATCCTTTTGTGATAACACTTCTGTGTACAATTACCCTTTTCCCCTTATTTCTATATTGAACACAAGGCATAAACTGTGTCATCCTTGTCCAGTTCAATATTGGGCCCGTAGATATTTATCCTGTTACGCAGGATGGGCAAATTCCATCTAGGTCACTCATATCCCTCAGCATGCTTCGTGGAGTATCCATTAACTGTCTTTATGGTCATCCAGTTATGAACAACATTTGATTAGCAATAAGGCACTCGACTCTACATACATCTAAGGTCCATAGTGGTTTCAGGTCGAATGGTGGTATACACCATTATCACCATGAGAATAACTTATGACACTTTGCATAACATTTTATATAGTATTCTCATAGCGGGTCAATCCAGTATAAATATTACTCTTAATATTCATACCTATATTTAAGACTTGATAACTCCTTATCCATGATCCATGAGATGTGATCATCAATATATATACATAATAGTCTTACTGCTTTAATGTTATCCCACTTCATAATAAAACTCGACTACGGATACTTTAAAAATAATGTCTTTATGTTTAATTGGATCTCATGATCAAGTCACACTTGATAAATTAATTAGACTAGCTATTTTAGGAACTTTATTAAACAAGCATAATAAATTAAAAAGCCTTTTATTATTAATAAATAATTCGATACAAGTACCAAAAGTATTGGCCTATAGAGCTTACACCAACATAAAAATGTGTTCATCAGACATCCTAAAACAAAACACACACACACACACACACACACACATATATATATATATATATATATATATATATATATATATATATATATATATTTATATATATATATATATATATATATATATATATATATATATATATATTTATATATATTTATTTATTTATTATGACAAAACCTATATTATTATGTTATGTCATATTTTCAATAAGCAGCAAACTTGTCAGGGAACACATATATATACATTCTTTTGACCGAAACCTATACACACATTTTGTGATAAAATACACATGTTTTCAACAAGGCAACACATGCATTGTTTCCAATCAATCTAAAATGGCTCACATATATTTATATAATTCTAATTTAGGTTACTAGGCAACAACCAATGAAAAATTAGATTAAATCATAAGTAATATAGGAAGCAATCAACCCAATATAAATGGATGTCTATGATACCCTAATTTTGGTTCTCATTCAATAAATTGATACATTCATCATGACATATGCATCATCCATTATTAAAAACTTCATGTTCAGTGACTGAATTAGATATCGAAAAAGCTTCAAAGTCGGTTACTATAACATTTAACAACCAATAAAGCAACTACGATTTTTCGGTGGGAAAAATGCTAGTCACTAACCTTTAGTAACATATTCAGTGACGGAAATGGAGACCGAATTAATGACCGATTTAACCATTTTTTTTAATATGTTAAGGAAATTAAAGTTAAATAAAAATAATTGTCTCATACAAGTATCAAATCACGCCTTAGATTGAAGAGTACTCGTGTTACCACTGGATGTATCATAACAACTATCAACTTTAAATTTAAACTGGAATATATTATTAAAATATATTTAAATTATTATGATGTCATCTAAATTACATTTTTTTAATTAAATTGATAAATTTATGTTTATCAATTTTGTTTACATAAATATATATTTTATATGTTATAAAAACAAAATTGTGAAACTTTGACTAAAAATCTACAATTAGGATGTACTTAAAATATTTAAAAATGAGACAAAATTAGGAGAAAAATAGTACTTTATAAAATAAAACCACCAAAATTATTAGTGACCGAAATTTCGGCCACTGAATTTTTTAATAAATTAATTTTGTATAAAAATATATTTTGTGATGGAATATTATGATCACAAAATTTCAGTCACAATTCGGTGGATAATTTTATTTTGTGACCGATTTAACATGATGTTAAAGTTTGGTGGCTCGCACCTCTGGCTAAAGTGACAGAAATTTTTTAGTCACTAAATCGGTCTAGTAGAATCATAACATTCATTTCATCTCGCATAATACTTAAAAAGCCAGCCAAAATAAATTTCCGAATCTATAGACACACGGTCAAATTAGTTCCCAAATGTACGCAAAATTAACAGGCGAAACATTTCAAAATCGAGCTTGCAGATATCAATTTATTAATCTATGGTACACGTAGTTTAACCTGGCGTGCTCATTTTATTTTTCAACTACTTTTTTGATTGTATTTTGATCAGTTTGAGCCTTCTAACCGATCATTTTTTATTTTAAAGTTGGATCAAAATCTGTGTGTTTTTGAAAAATTTATTTCACGCTGATCATTTTGGTGCATTCAGTTTAATTTTTTGAGCATTTTTGTGCCAGAATTTTATTCATTTTGAATCCTTTTATTTATTTATTTTTTACAAAAATGTTTAGAAAAATAAATAGGTTTTGTGAGTTCATTCTTCCGTTTAGATTATATATGTTTTGAATGATGTCAAAACTATGAAATAACGTTTATGTACATTGGACAGTGTCATCCGAGTTTAACTCTGTATTTTAGCATTTTTGCATTAGAAAGCATGTCAACATTGTTGGAAATGGTCTAGAAAATATTTGTGTATCAAAATATTGTGTTAAGCATGAAAAAACTTGGTTTAAATGAAAAATCCTCATCATAGGTCGACACATACGACTACAGGTAGACCTATTGATGACTTTTTCAAACCTCAGATCGACACATAGATGGTACAAGTCAACAGGTATGTTGCAGTGTTAAAGTCTGTAGCTTCTGTCTCATGTGTCGAGTCTGATCGACCAATAGGCAGCAGATAACCTTACAGGTCGACACATGCTTCTAACAGGTCGACATATTACTTGAATAGGTTGACACATGACTCATATAGGTTGATCTATTGATTAATTTTTTTGAAAAATTATATTTGTTTCCATTCTTTTTGCATTCCTTTTGCTTCTTATGGTCTTACACATATATATTCTTGATACATGCATCATTCTCTAGTAACGTTTCTAGAGTGAGTAAAACCTACATGAATCCAGGATTTCAAAGCATCTCATCATCTTCAATTCAATTTATGCATACACACAGTCAAACTACACATAATCATTTTTTTATTGGGCTCCATCTAGATTATGATTGATAACATTCAATTAAGTTTGTTATATCGAGAATATTGGATTGAGATCTTTGAGGGGCTCAAATAAGAAAACCATGGCAGGGTTTTCCTTCAAGATCTTTAGGGTTTGAAGATTTTGGAAAAAATTATGCAATTTGAATCCGATCGAGTGAAAACCTTGGGACTAGGTGTGTCGTGCAAGAGAGTAGGGTGAAATGGTGGATCAAGTTGACAAATCATGGTTTCAATAAGTTTGCGCTTGGGATTAATTCAGACGAGTGAAAGCCTTCAGACAAGGAGGTCGTGCGAGAAAGTAACAACAACAGGTGAACTGAAGCGACATTGTTTGTGACTTGATCAATCTTTGATCAAAGTTTTTGGAGGTGCTAGAGTTAAGAATAAACTTAGGGTTTATGTGATTTGATTTCTCATCTCTTGTATATGTACATTTGCAAAATAAGATTTATTATAATAATATCTCAATTCGAATTCGAATTGAGGGCAGACATACCCATAGCGAGGTCGATTGGGGAACTGCCTAAATAAATCCTTGTGTACTATTTCTCTCTCTCTCTCTCTCTCTCTCTCTCTCTCTATATATATATATATATATATATATATATATATATATATATATATATATATATATATATATATATATATATATATATATATATATATATATATATATATATATATATATATATCTTTTATTTTTTGGTTCACAAGTTTTTGATTACTTTGATCACTTCATCAACATTGTTTGGATAATAATTTTTTAATCATATGTGAAATTTGTGTTGTTGTAGTAATCATATATCATTTGGTAGTGGTTGGATTCTAAGAGCTACAAACACTATACAAATATCCAAACTTTGTTGATCGCACGCAAAGTGTTCGACAAATTGTTTCAACTAGTTTTTTGTGTGTTGTTATCATTGGAGATGGACATTTACTATAGTAGAGTATTCAATTTATTGTTTAAAGTGTCGTTAATCAAAATGTGGATTATTATCATATAGTTGACACCTTTACGCATATCCGGGGTATTCTATAGTAGGTTCGGTTAGACAATTTTTATCTGGGAAGCATTTGAAACTTGCTTCCGCGTCATAAATTTTTATAAATCAAATTTTTGAACAAATTTTTAATTTGAGATTTATCCACCCCTATCTAGATCTAGACTTATCGTCTAACAAGTGGTATCACAAGCTCTAGTTATTTCCGGTCTTAAGATTTGCTTATTAGATAATTGCTACCGAACCTAAAGGGGCATATAATAGAGCATCTATTTTCACCGGCGAAAATTATGGCTATTGGAAAGCTTGTATAAGTATTCATATCAACTTCGTTGATAATGGTGGATAAAACGTCATCGTCAATGGTCCTAACGAAATTATAATGATCAATGGTGAAGGCGTCCTCGTACCAAAATCGGAAGGTCAATGGAATGATAATGATAGAAAATTGTGGTCACATGATTGGAAAGCACAAAATATTCTCATATCTGCTTTAGGTGTTGATGAACATTATCGTGTTTCTCATTGTGAAACCACTAAAGTTCTGTGGGACGCATTAGAAGTTGTCCATGAGGGAACTAATGAAGTCAAACAAGCTAGAATCAACACATTAAATCAAGAGTTTGAACTCTTTTGTATGAAGCATGGTAAAATCATTGCCGACATGTAAAAGAGATTCAAACATCTTATTAATATATTGAATCTCTAGGTAATCATATCTCCAATGCTATTGCTACTAACAAGGTTTTAAGATGTCTTAATAGGGAATGACAATCCAAGGTCACCGCGATTAAAGAAGCGGATGATCTTAAAACACTTGATCTTACTACTTTGTTTGGTAAATTGGAAGAACATGAGGAATAATTCACTTGCTTGAAAAAATATGAAAAAGAGTATGAAAAGAAGATGAAGAAAGAGAAAGACAAAGATAAGGTGTACGAGAAAAAGTTTGTTGCTCTAAAGACTTGTAGTTTAAAATCCTTAAATAAAGAGCTTAGTAATTGTGAAACTAAAAATGACGAAGACTCCGATAAATAAGACATGTGATTGTTCATTAAATTACAATAGATATATCTGGGAACAAGTAAATAAGTACTCCGAAAAGAAATTATCACATTCTTTATAAAAAAACAGATGAGTAGAAGAAAAGTTTGAAGCACTATTTGTCCCGTGATATGCAATGGACCAAAGCAACCATTTGAAAATGGTTTTAATTTAATAAAAAAGGAAGGACAAGTGGAATTTCTGTTAGCTGTTCATTTTCATGCCACACTTCATACATAATGTAATGAATTCCCACGACATGGAGATCCATTTGTCAATATTCTACAACTTTCAAAGAAATAATTACAAGACAATCTTGATACAAATGAAAACTATTGCTTGACGTTTAGAGGATATATATAAAGACCATAAGGTTGACTTATGTATTTGTTAAATAAACGTAAAATCATATGTATGGAATCCTAATTACCAATGTGAACGAGTAAAATTGGGCCCATTTTAAATATCTTCCTCATATTTTTGTAATAAAATAGATGATGTGACACATTATCTCAAGTTTAGATAATTTTTTTAAAAATTAAACATGAGATTTTACATCCAAATCAAGATGATGACATGTCAACAATGTAAACAAGAAGAAACAAATAGCAATAGCATAATAATGATTTCATGTGAAGGTGATAATAACTAATAAGTTGTTAGTAAAAGAAATGGTAATCGTTGGATTATTTTATTCATATTGCAACTATTGTAAGCATGAAGATTATGGAACTATTGCAACTATGGTAATTGTTGCATTATTTTATTCATATTGCAACAATATGAGCCTACAACCTATAATGTTTAAGTGTACTCTAACCTGACCAATTTAATATAAAAAAGTTTTGTTTCTTTCTTTACAAGCATGCTCAAATTGTATTTCATTAGCACTACTATTATGAAAAACAAATTTTATATCGATAAAGGAATGGATTTTAATCTCAATTTTACATGCATAAATTTTTTGTCATTTTTTATATTTTCAAAATTATAGAGTGCATGGCACATATCTTTCGATTTTTATTATTATCCGAGAGAAAAATAATGTATGTATATCGATTTATTTTAATAATTAAGGAGTAAATAGTACCTCTGTTTGTTTAAATTTAACCTATATTTTTCAGACATAAATTATATACAATTTTTTTTGACAGATTTGAACATTATATTTTATGATAGAATATAATTAAATATATAAAGGGTATCAAATTAATTTGTAAAGTCAAATATATATATATATATATATATATATATATATATATATATATATATATATATATATATATATATATATATATATATATATATATATATATATATATATATATATATATATATATATATATTAATTGAGTATTGAATGGGTATAAAAAATAATATTTCCTTAAGTCCCTTTCACCATACATCAAATGCATGTATCTAAAAGTTAACTTAAAAGTTAAATCTTGATGTAAAAGTATTTGAGAATAATCATAAATTGAAATCCCCGTAAATTTGTATTTATGTGCACCATAATAATTATAGTATGGTTATGACCAATCAAGTATTTTGTTTCAAACTATCCAAAACACAATTCTTTTCAAGTATATACATTTGATTTGGTTCATGTTTTAATGACATCACGTAGATGCATGTCATCTCGTCTGTTGAAATTTCATAAATTTCTCTTTAAGAAATTGAACCAAATCTTTATGAACAAGAATCATTCTTTCTGATTGATTACTCCTCTTATTCTTTCCTCTTCATTCGAGTGAATAAATCAATATTGGTTGCAATATTTCGGTGCACAATGGTAATGAAAAGAAACAAAATTGAATTAGGGAAGAAAGAGAGATTAGGGTTTTCGAATAAGGAAGAAAAATAATAATTTCTGCAGAGTAAATCTCTTCTCTCAAACTAAGAATTTTATTCCATTGCAACTACAAGTGTATGTTGTATTAAAATGATAGAGATTACTCTCTATTTATAGAGTTAGGTTTGGTTGCTCCTCAAGCAAAGCCCAAAATACCTAATTCTGCTAACACTACAAAACTAGGCCTAAGTAAAAATCCATGTTGAGGCTAATTCCTCAAGACTTCGACAACTAGGTGTTTCGACACAAGGAATTACAATTCAACACACCACCTAATTCATTGTATCTAAGCTATATATATATATATATATATATATATATATATATATATATATATATATATATATATATATATATATATATATATATATATATATATATATACACACACATCATAGACCTTAACTTCATAAACACTTCGACCTGCACTCTTTTCGTTATAATATCTGCAATCTGATTCTCAGTTTTGCAGTGTTCCAAGTTCAGCTTCGCTTCTTCTACTTGCTCTCGAAGATAATAGAACATCATTTCGATGTGCTTACTTCGTTCATGTGCTATCGGATTCTTCGCCAAATTGATAGCAAACATGTTGTCGATCTTCATGGTAATCGTTCCATGATTCTTCCCAGTAATTTTTTCGACCAAATTCACCATCCTTGTTGCTTGACATGCACAGAGAGAAGCAACTATGTACTAGACTTCAAACGACGATAGTGCCACTAGTGGTTCTTTTCTCAAACTCCAAGCAACTGATGCACCACCTAACATAAACACATAATCAACTGTGGATTTTCTATCCTCAGCATGACTACACCAACTTGAGTCGGTGTAACCCACTAAATTGCATTCTTTTCCTTCATCAACTGCAGGAAATAAAAGGCCATAGTCATGAGTTACTTTCAAATACCTTAGTATCCTCTTCGTCGCTGCTAGGTGTGATACCTTTGGCTTCTGTATGAATCTACTTACCATACATACATTGTATACTAGATCAGACCTTGTGCGACAAAGGTATCGAAGTGATCCAATTAGTCTTATATACTACATTGAATCTACATCATCTTCATCTGTGTCTTTCGACAGTTGCAATCTAGACTCAACTGGAGTCAAAGGTGAGTTGCAATCTTACATCTTAAATTTCTTGAGTATTTTGCCTGCATATCTTCTTTGTTGCATCATCAAGCCTCTACTACTCTTGTAGAATTCAATGTCAAGGAAATATGAGAGATTTCCCAAGTCTGACATTTCAAACTCCTCACTTAGGTCATGTTTGAAATCTTCGATCTCCTTCTTGCAACTTCCTATTATCAACATGTCATCGACATAGAGACATAGTATAAGAAACTCACTATTGCTTCTTCTTACATGTACTTTATGCTCAGTTGTGCATTTCACAAATTCCTTCTCCCTTAGGAAATTGTCTATCTTCTTATTCCAAGCTCTTGGAGCTTGCTTAAGTCCATACAGGGCTTTATGCAGCCTATATACCTTGCTTTCTTCGCCATGTTTCACAAACCCAGCTGGTTGTCCAACAGAAACTTCTTCATCTAAGGGACCATTCAGGAATTGAAATTTCACATCCATTTGACATATGTTCCAGGTGTCCATCTTTGCTAGACCAATAACCAACCAGATCGTTTTGATTCTAGCCACAGGTGTGAAAACTTCATTGAAGTCAATTCCTTCCTTCTGAAGAAATCCTTTCGCCATAAGTCTTGCCTTGTGTCGAGTTACTTCACCTTTGGGATTCAACTTCATCTTGTATACCCACTTCACATTGATTACCTTCTTGCCTTGACACAATTTGACAAGTGACTAGGTGTTGTTGACTTCGATAGACTTTAGCTCCTCATTCATTGCTTTCACCCACTTTGGATTCTTCAATGCTTCAGCTGCATTGAGTGGTTCAACATCTGCATAGAAAGCATAGTGTACCATCTCACCTTCATCGTTGACCACATCATCTGATATAACCACACACTCTTTCAACCTTTCAGGCATGTATCTTGTCCTCTGAGGTCTGCTTGTGCTTGCTTGACCTATGACTTCTTCTTGTCTAACTTCTCTTTTGACTTTGCTTGCTGGTTCTTCACATAAGATTATTATTGAATCCTTCTTGACATTTTCAGTCCAATCCCATTCCTTAAGCTCATCTATGAGCATGTCCCTGTTGATCATTACTTGCTTTTTCACTGGGTCGAACAACTTGTAACCTCTAGTCAAATGATATCCTATTAGGATCATCTGACTCGATTTGTCATCAAGTTTTCTTCTCAACTGATCTGACACATATCTATGTGCTATAGATACGAAATACTTTCAGATGACTCAAGTGAGGCTTGACACTAGACCAACATTCTTCTAGCATGATTTCTTCTAGCTTCTTCGTCGGACATTTGTTCAAAATATATGTTGGTGTCGACACAACTTCTCCCCATAATTCTTTGGGTATATGGTTGCCTTTCAACATACTTATCACCATATTTATAATGGTTTTATTTTTCCTTTATGCAGTTCCATTATGTTGTGGAGTGTAGGGTGGCACCACCTCATGCATAATCCCATCTTTCTCACATAACATGTCGAAATCTTTCGACATATATTCTCCACCACCATCAGTCGTCAGAATCTTGAGCTTTCTACCATTTTATCTTTCAACCATAGACTTAAACTTGACAAATACCTTGATCACTTCACTTTTCTTCTTGATCAAGTAAGTCTATATTTTTTGACTAAAATCATCTATGAATGTGACAAAGTATTTGTTACCTGCAATTAAATTCACCTGGATAGGGCCACACGCATCATAGAATATGACCTCAAGGATTACCTTCGACTTTATTTCCGAATCCTTGCTAAAGTTATTCTTGTGCTTCTTCACCTGCACACATTCCTCACATACTTCATTTGGAATGTCATCTTATGGTAACCCTGAAACCATATTTCTTCTCTTCAAATCTGTGATGTCTTTGAAGTTGAGATGACCAAGTCTATAGTGCCATATCCATTCATCCCTGCTAGCTGCAGTTGCAAGGCACTTGTGCTCCATCATATTAAGTTCAATTTTGAACTTTCTATTCAGAGACATAGGTGTCTTCAAGATTAACCTTCCACCTGAGTCGAGAACTCTCATCATCTAGTCTTGGATCGACACTTTTTAGTTCTTTTCGACCAACTTCCCTATGCTGAGAAAATTACTTTTCATGCCTGGTATATACAATACATTGGAAATTATTGAGAACTTGCCATCTTTCCTCATAACCCGAACATCACCAATACCTTCAGTTGCTAGAGTATTGTCATTTGAAAATTTTACCATGTTCTTCATTGAGGTATTCATGTTGACAAACTAATCTTTCCTACCAGTCATGTGTGATGAGCATCCTGAGTCCAAGTACCATTGGTCCTGGAATATTTCTTCGTCTCTTGTTGTGACCATCAACAACATTTCTTCTTCTTCTTCATGCTTTGTAAACTTTGCAACATTATCTTGATTCTTTTTTTTCCAGGAAAATCACTAGAGTAGTGACCGTACTTATAATAGTTGAAACACTAAATGTGACTTTTGTCATGTTTTCAACCACCACTTATTCCTCTATCCGCAACACTAACTCTTTGGTTGCTTTAGTATGAGGGCTTTCTCTGATTCTGCCAACCTCCTTCTTGCTGATTTTGACCAGTCGAATTGTTGTATCCTCTTCTACCTTTGTTGTCGAACCACTTCCCTTTACCTTTTTTTTCTCTTGCTAATTATGACTGCAAAGCCATATCACTCTTCGGCTTGCCTGCAACTCTTTCAGCCATTCTTTGTTCATGAGATTCAAGTGTCCCTTGAAGCTCTTCCTTTGTCAATGTTGATAAATATTTCAATCTTTTAAGGCTACTACCACATGGTTGAACTTTGGATCCAATGACCTCAAGATCTTTGAAAACAATTGATCTTGATGTCAACACTTCTCCACATACCTTGATTTGATTCACCAGTTTTGTAACCCTGGTGAAAAAGTCAGTTATGCTTTCATTGTCTTCCATCTGAAACAATTTATACATTTTTTTGTGAGTTTGTAACCTCACGTCTTTCACCTTTTTTGTGCCTCCAAACGATTCTTCCATAATTTCCCATGCTTCTTTTGCTGATTCAACATCACTAACCTTTTCAAAATTGTCTGCATCAACACATTGATGGATTATAAAGAGAGATTTATAATCTTTCTTCTTCAATTTTTTGTGTGCAACCTTTTCTTCATCTACCGTGTTTGATTGCAAGCGGCTTCACTCCCTCCTTCACTAGATCCCAGAGATCTTAATATAAAAAAACATTTACCTTCTTGCACCAATTCTCAAAATTCTGATTCTTCGGAATTGGGAGACTCGCCAGAAAATGCTTGTTCGGATGATTCATCACCATCGTGTTTTACTTCCCATGAATCGCTCAGCCAATGCTCTAGATACTATATGTTGGAAATTCACAAGTTTCCCTTTAAGAAATTTACCAAAACCTATGGAGAATTTCGAACCGAATCTTGATGAACAATAACCAATCTTCCTGATTGATTGCTCCTCTTGTTCTTCACTCTACAGCCGAGTGAATCAACCAACCTTGATTACAAGATTTCGGTGCACAATGGTAATGAAAAGAAACAAAATTGAATTAGGGAAGAAAGATAAATTAGGGTTTTCGAATAAGGAAGAAGAAGAATTTTGGCAGAGTAACTCTCTGCTCTCAAACTAAGAATTTTATTCCTTTGTAACTACAAGTATATGTTATACTACAATGATAGGGGTTACTCCCTATTTATAAAGTTGGGTTTGCTTGCTCATCAAGCAAAGCCGAAAATACATAATTCTTCTAACACTACAAAATTGGGCCTAAGTAAAAATCCATGTCGAGGCTAACTCCTCAACACTTCGACAACTATGTGTTTCAACACATCCTTGCTTCTGTCGAGCAACCTGCTTCGACACAAGAAATTATAATTCAATATCCTCTACCACCTTTGACAGTATTAACATGTTATTTGGTTGAGTTATTGTGGTGTCAATATTGTGTTATGCAACAGAACAACTATCTTTCATGCTTGCATCACCCAAAATAACTTTCTCAACCGCTTTATCAACTATGTCTAACTAATATAAATTTGGATGGATGAGTACATCCATTGATTTCAATTATCGCATCATAAAAACAACTGAAACACAATACATAGATTTAAATACACAACAAACAATAACACACAACCTAATTTTTAAAACTAAACTTATACTTACCTCAATCATATCCCGTGTACACTTTTCCCGCATATCCTTAGTCAACTTCTCTCGGTCCTCCTCAGTCAACCTCTCTCGCTCCTCTTGATACACCCTCTCTCATTCCTCCTGGATCATCCTCTCTCCCACCCCTATATCAACATCTCCCACTCCTCTAAATGCACCCCCTAAGTCAACTTCTCTAACGCTTCTTGTACTTTCTCACCCACTCTTTGATCAATTATCTCTTCAATTTCTTTCTTATAGATTTCGTTGCTTTTTTGTGATGATCCAAAAAATAAACTCAAGTTGATGCCTCTTCCAAGACCATGACACACCCAACATGCTCCTTTGTTCCAATCGCTTCTATCAATATGTCATGACGTTCTTGTGGAACAAAGGTACCATCTTTGGATTTTTCAACTAGTAAATCCTACAAAACAAATAAAAGTCCATATTTACCAAATTGAATTAACTAAAATAAGTAATGTTGAAAAAAGTATCTACTTACAATCTCTTTAGCAACTTCGGGTGTAGCCTCTGATGTGAACTTGCCTCATGGTCTTTTAAGTGCCCTCTTCCATTTCTCATGGCGTGATGATGGAGATCGGCTACGATCAGGGCTTCTAGAAGGATCTCCACATTCTAGTTCTCTTTGTTTTCTTTTTTATTTAATCATTATCGGTTCCAGTTTATCATATCCTCAATGAGACAATCTATGTGGATATATATTTCTTAATCTATTCTCCTTTCCTGTTTTGGCTCTTAACCAAGAATTATAGAGTGTTGTGAGACTTTAAAAACTCCTCCTACATGTCCTTTTCAATATATTTACACATCCGATATGGAGACTCTAAGTTACTCTTTAGTATTATAATATAATCACTTGTGCGTTGTGTCTTAAAACCCCTTCAACGCTCACCAGCATATCTAATCAATTTCTTTTTCAGCATATCATTGTATGGAACAATAAACACTTCCTACATTTACATAATAGAGTTGATATATACCAAAAAAAATTGGTCATATATACTAGTAAAACAAATCATAAAATTTAAAATAAATATCGTAATATTGGTCCTTAACTGAATTTTCAATTCATCATAAACTTCATTCCAATTATCTATAAAAAATGCTTACTTTGCTTCTACCTTATATTGACACGTAACTCCTAAAACTATGAGCATGTTCACCATAAGCCTTACTAGTTTATGGACAAAAAATAGTTGGGAAGTGAACACTGCTTTCGTGAGATTTTGACACCTTGGTCATCATCATGGAACCTATAGTTTTTCTTTGACTTTTAGTATTATCAGAGGTTGTATGAGAGGTGTTGGTTGAATCTTCCATCTCTGTGTTAACTAGAACTATACTACTTTACAACAACCCTAATCAACAAATCTCTGTTAAGGCACCTAATGCATTTGAACTATATTATACTCATGGTATACTTACTAAGAGCATGTAACTTGAAAAAAAAATCAACAACATCGACATTTTACTATACTAGTCAAACTTATAGTAAGAATCTAGAAAAATAACAACAAACAAAAAATAGTTTATTATTAGTACATCAGGTGTTACAAGTTCTTAAGAACATTGACGATTTCTTGGCAAGTGTACCGATAATGTCACGGTAATAGAAAAGATCGAATTCACAAGGTCTACTATTTAACAAAACAATATTGTGTAATGTATAAAAAATACTAATTTGGGGGGGGGGGGGGGGGGGTCGAGTTGTAATTACAAAAAGGAAATATAGTGTTCTGACAATAATATGAAAGAGGTCAGGTTATGTATAGAAGACTCTATTTCTCTACTAATGATGTTCGATGTATTACATGAATGATATTATCATTATAATCCCAAGGCAAATTAATAAAACCGTTATATCCAATCCCTTGGTGTATAACTCACTAATCTATACTCAGAATTTTCTTTCCCTAGTCCACCAGTGATGATAGTCCATCATTGCATATATTTAGTCAAAGAATCGAAGTAAAACAAGTGAAAGTTGAGCTAAAATGAAGAAGAATGACCAAATAATGAGAGAAAAATAGCTAAGTGTGCAAATTGTGGACTTAGTGAAATTTTGAGTGAAAAGGAGCAAAAGTGTGCAGCCACTGGAATAATCTCGTGCACCATCACGCACGTGATAGGAAATTTAAAGTTGCATTGGGAGCGCAATGCAAGGTATCACATGCATGATGGTCACTTTTATGGGATTTTTCTGACGCATTATGGCCCATTCTGACGCCTTTAAAATGGGATTTTATGCACTTTCATAGTGTTTACAAAAATTTGAGATTGAAGCACGATTTTGAGGGCACACTTGGATATTTTTGGAGAATTTGAAGCCATTGGAGGCCATCTTTTAAAGGGTCTTCTTATGTTATCATTATCTATCAATTATGATATTTTTAATTGAACTATAAGTAGCTAAGTTCTTCTAAGTTAGGTTGTGTTAGGATGAACCTATTTCTGTATTGTTGGATTCTATATTGATTTGACCATTGTATGAACATATTGATCTATAATGTTATTCAATTGCTTCTTGTTTGTAATGTTTTTTATGTGAGATACTCTTTTAATTTGATTTTGGGCACATATGGAATACTCACCATTAGTCTATGTGTTGGACCTAGGGAAATTGTTGTGCTTACACTGGTTGAATAGAAATAAGAGAGCTCGAGTAGTGGCATAGAGAATTAATGTTATATACATCGTGTAACCCTACTTATGATGGCGAACTATGGATAAAAAGCTCCGAGTAGTGGTTAGTGAGTTATTGACTATAACAATTTTGTTAATTAGCTGTGAGGTTATAGTGATTAGATTATTCATACAGGACATCAAACATCAAGAATAGAGGAATATGGGATTCTACAACACAACTTGACCGCTTTCATGACATTGTTTACTCGTTTATTTACTTTTCACAATGAAACTCGAAAACTCCCCCTTTTTTTACTAGTTTTTATTAATTGCACACATTTTGTCTTGCTTAGAGGAATTCCCTATGGATTCGATCTTTTTTATTACTTCAACATTATAGGTACACTTGCCGAGAAGTCATCAAGTTTTTTGGCGCTGTTATCGGGGACTGTTGATTTTTCAACAAGGCGACGTTTGTTCAAATAATATTTTTCTTCTTAACTTTTGTTTTAATTTCTTATTTACCATAGTGCTACTGAAGTATTTTATGTTTGTGTATATGGAGTTAAGGATCACCATTAATTCCATCGGATCCAGAAGTTGAAAGAACCACACATGCTCTCAGAAAAGTAGTTAGAGAAGCAGCTATGGACGAAGGAATACCAGAAGAAGAGCAATTGTCAAGTTCTTCTGACTCTGAAGAAGAAGTCATGGCAGTTGTACAACCCCTCACTATGGGGGACTACTGTAAACAAACTGATGAATGACAAGTTTCTAGGGGGTTTGTACCGGCAGTCCCTATTAACTTTGATATTAAAAAATATGTTCTTTCAGGTTTACAAGAAAATTCGTTCGACGGGAACGTGATTAGAGACCCATAGGTGCATCTTGCATGCTTCTATGAAACAACGTCAATGTGAAACCCTAATAATGTCACTAAAGACCAGGTTAAATTGAGGTTTTTTGGGTTCTCACTGATTGGAAGGGCGAAATATTGGTTGATTTGCCTTTTGAATGGAACAATCCGGACTTGGAAGGAATTGGAGGATAAATTCTTCGAAATATTTTTTACTACTACTCAGTTTACCGAGCACCAAGCTGAAATTGTTAATTTTAAACAACAGAAAATTGAGTCACTTTATGACGCTTGGGAAAGATTCAAACTTTTGTTGCATAGATGCCCGAATCACAACATGAATAATATGGAGTAGATGCAAAACTTTATCAAAGGTCTCAAGAGTCAAACTCACATGTTATTGGATGCTTCCGCGAGAGGTACTATCCACCAGATGACCAAACCACAAATGAAAGACCTCATTGAAAAGATGTGTATGAATGAATACCGTTCAAAAAGTGAAAGGTCGATCAAGCTTGTAACGGTGGGCACGCCTAAAGGTATGTTACATCTTGATACCCACACTGCTCTTTTAGTTCAAATTTAATTGTTAAATAAAAAGCTAGCTGATGGCAGCTTAGGTGGAGTTAACGTGAGCCAGGTATAAGCACTTAGGTGTGATTTTTGTGGAGACGAATATGCGGATGGAAGGTGTTCGTTGGAAGGAACAAGTGGGGAGGTCCAGTTTGCTAATTTTCAAAAGAACAACCTGTATTCAAAGACATACAATTTGGGTTGGAAATATCAACCAAATTTATGTTGGAATAATAATCAGAATTCAAATGCCAACCAATGGATGCAACAAAACCAACAAGCTTTGTTTCAAAGGAAGCCATCACAGTTGGAAGAGACTTTGTAAAATTTCAATAAAGTTTCTCAAAGTAGCTTTGAGTAGGTAATGAGGAACCGTGAAATTTTGAGCAGAAACCATGATGCATTAATTAATAATTTGGAGACTCAGATTATTCAATTATCCAGAAAAATAGTTGCTTTGCCAAGCTCAAGTGGATGATTCACCGGTAACACCGTTGATAATCCTAAGAATGAAACACATAAGGTTGTGGATATGAATTTTGAGGTAGTTACTGAAAAGGATAAAGTTGAAAAAGTTCAAGAGGATGAAACCAATAACAAGGAAGGTGGAATTAAAATGGATGAGAGTGAGAATCAAGGTGACGAAAAGGAAAGAGGAGACACCCTTGATCAATTTATAGATAAAAATTCTCCTTAGAAGAGAACAAAGGAGAAAATCTTGAATGAACCGAACCCACCTTTACCAGATTACATAAAACCACCATATCCCATCATTAAGAAGAAACTAGTACATGAGGATGAGGCTATAATGTTTAAAAAATTTAAAGAAGTGTTGAAACAACTTCAATTAAATATCTCTTTTCATGAAAGCTTAATGTTAATTCCCAAGTTTTATAAGTTTATGCATGAAAAATGAGGGATACAATGTAATCACAAACTCTTGAATTGCTATAAAAGCGACACGATTACGTGGAATATGCCTTTGGGGCTCCCAAAATGCTGCACACACATGTGCTCTAGCAAGGTGATATATGAATTTATCACCACTCAAACCAAAAATGGAGATTTTATCATAACAATGACACACAACAAGAATTTTGCTAACATTATAACATGTTCAACCATATTTCATGCAAGAATACATAATAAGCCAATGCACCAAGAACATATTTCAAGCATGTAGAAGGAATTACACAAACTGACTATAAGCATAGAATTGACTCACATCAATAGACACTTTTGGAAGTGAACATTCATGAACTATTGCATTCGTCAAGAAAATAAATAATTTGGAACACAAGCAACATGTATAATTAAAAGCTTACTTACAAAGGGAAAAAGAAAATGGAACAATATTACCTCTCTTATGAATGCATGAAGGATGCACTCTTATGTGATTGAACTTCCAAGGAAAGTTAGAGCAAGTGTATATGAAGTGCATGCAACAAATCATATTTAGGCAAAATTTGAGATATCAAGTATCCCCAATTTGCTTCGAATGTTGAAAAATCATTCGGTTGCAAGAGCTATCATAAAGATATCCACAAGTTGATTTTTACTATCAACATGCTCAAACACGACGTCCCATTTTTCGACATGGTCACGTAGGAAGTGGTGACGAATCTTAATATGCTTAGTGCAAGAATGTAGCACCGAATTTTTTGTTATATTAATAGAACTAGTGTTGTCGCACATAATAGGAATACATTGTAGTTTTATATCAAAATCAAGTAGTTGTTGTTTAAGCCATAAAATTTGAGCACAACACCGGACGCTACGTATTCCGCCTCGGCAGTTGACAAAGCAACATAAACTTATTTCTTGCTATGCCAACTTACTAAGGAGTTTGAAAACATGTGGCAAGTTCCACTAGTACTTTTCCTATCTGATTTGCAACCCACAAAATCAGAATTGGTATAACCAACCAAAGGTGTCATGCATCCAATTGCCCCTAGTGTAGAAAAAGATAGCCTGGGTGTCTCAACTATCAAGAAGGCAACTCCACCAGCCATTCCTTTGTTGCAAGAAGAGGTGGATACGCTAAAAACGACCAACCTTATAGCCTACATGAAAATGGTGTTGAGTACCAAAGGCAGCTCTACTGACATATGCTCCAGCTCTTCGACCGTATCTGGAGGTGCGGCTGGATCCGAGCCTATTACAACGAATCTGAAGCAACTGGAGGCCCTTATTGGGGAAATCAACCTCTTTGAAGATTTGGAGAAAGAATTCATATATGGATACAATATTAAAACCCTATTGAAGAAGTTAGATGTCCTAGATGCTCTTGTCGAAGTGGTTGACTTTCTAGTAACGTTTGGATCACTCTTTGACGAGATTCACGCAGATTTTCAGCGCAAGCATGATACCAAGACGAAGATGGTGCCAAAGCGATCAAGATATCTAAGGCTTGGAACATAGCCAGTGAGTCAGACCAACCTGCTAAAGAGCTTGAGGAAAGACTTCATCAGGAGGCCAGTGATGTTGCTGCTCTGGACGCCCATATTGCTAGTTGAACTAAAGAGATAGAAGTTTTGCAGAAAAAAGTGCACTATGACGAGACCGAGATAAAAAATCTCGAGAGGTTCAGCCAAATCCAACTATACAAAGAGACTCGAACAAGGATCCAGTATTTGGACACGTTCTTTACGCCTGACAACAAGATTTCAGCCTATGTGTATACTATCTCTCAAGCTGATTGTCGACTCAACTCATCCAAGATCCAGTATGAGTTCCTCAAACTAACTTTTACTTTCTAGGATGGTAGTTTAATTTATTTATTTTTCATTCACCACTTGTGGGAATGTTTTGTTCCTCAAACTTGATGTATTCTTTAAATATTCCTTTCATGGCATTTTAACAATTTAAAGGTTATTGGTTATCTGAAGCCTTCTTGACTTTGTGAAATTTATTGATTACTTTGCATCTATGTGTATTTCCTGCAAAATAGAACGATACTGTTTAAAGTACTTGCCATTTATTCGCAGGATTCGACCTCAGAGGTTAACTCTTCAATCTCATAGGCATTGTTTGAAAATGTTTGTAGAATTTTAAATGCCCCTTTCCAATTCGGGGACCATTTGCCCAATATCCTATCTTTTCGATTCATAGGTAATATGACCTTCCAAACTAGGTCGTCCTTATTGAATATTTTGGACTTGACCCTCTTGTTGTAAGCTTTAGCGACCCTCTCTTTTTGTCTCACCAAGATGTCTAGGGCAGTTAGTCTATCCTCATCTAACTTAGCCAACTTGTCAAACATCATTCCCCAATAGAACTTAGTTGGGTCTCAAATTGCCTTTGAATCATGACTAACTGTAGATAGATTTCTAAAGGCAACACTACATCGTGCCCATACACAAGTCAAAAAGGTGTAGAGTTAGTTGACTCTTTAGGAGAATTTCGACATACCCATAGAACTTAGTTTAAGGTTTTATGCCAATTTTTTTGCTTCTGCCCCACATGTTTTTAATCAAATCGATCAATATCTTATTGGCCTCTTCGACTGGACCGTTGGCTTGAGCATAATATGGTGTCGAATTTAAAAGTTTGAAACCTGTTACGGAGGCGAACTCCGCCAATTTTCGCCCTGTCAAAATTGAGCCTTGGCCGGTTGTAATAGTTTCAGGTATCCTATATCTGTATATGATATGGTTTTGGATGAAATTAATCACCTTTTCTTGGTTGACATTAGGTAAATGTATAGCCTCTATCCACTAAGTGAAATAGTCTATTCCCATCAAAATATACCTATGCCCTTTTAACGAAGAGGGTTTGACCTCACCAATTATGTCTAAAGCCCAACCTATGAAAGGCCATGGCTTTACTATTGAATGCAACTCGCTGGCAGACACAGTTTAGATACCTAAATGTTTCTGACACTCTTGGTAACCCTTAGCGAAGTCTATACAGTCTTTTAACATAGTTGGCCAGTACACCCCTAGTCGATATAACAACCATTTCATCTTATGACCAGCTTGGTATGAGCCACATGATCCCTTATGCACCTCAAAGATAGCCAAGTAGGCTTCATTTTTTCCCAGGCATTTAAGGAGAAGTCCTTCAGGAGTCTTTTTCAACAATTCGTTACCCATAATTTACATAGCTCAAGGCTATGTATTTAACCTTTCTATTGGTTATTCCCGTTAGATTTTGCAAATACTCAACTATGGGTTTTTCAAATCATTATATGGCATTAAGTTAATGGCTAAAACTTCACAGTTCACATCTTCGTTGAATTCTGAGTCCTCTAACTCTTGTGAGCTTTCATATTCATGTGCCCCCGAAAGTTTTGACATTGATGAGGTGTCTTGATCATTATCCTCTAAGATAAACTTTTCCTTGATCTCAACTAGGTCTTCTAACTTTTCCTTGAAATTTTTTATTCTGAGGCTATTTGAGCCAAATCATTAGCCTCTTGAGTCTCCAATCGAGGGATGTGATTGATCAACACATGTTCAAATCGTTTTAGTAATTGGTTAACTTTGACAAAGTATAACATCAAGTTCTCTTTAATGCATTTGTACTCCTTCTTTAAATGTCGAATCACCAGCTTTAAGTCTCCTTTTATTTCGGCTCTCTTGCCCCCAAGTCATGTAAATTTTGTACACCTGTTATCAAGGCTTCATATTCGACCTCGTTCTTAGAATAGACACCCTTAATCTTGTATCTAAACATGGTCAGTATGTTTTTCGGGGATAGGATAAAAATACCCACTCCGGAACCATCCTTATGCTTGGAAATGTCAAAGTATAACTTCTAGGGTCTAGTTCCTACATATGCCTCCACTGTCTCGACCAATGAATGGTCAACAATAAAGTCTGTGATAATTTGTCCTTTTACTGCTTTCAAAGGATAATAAGTCAATGAATAATCAGTGAATGCTAAAGCCGACTTTCCTATTCGACAATGCAAAATAGGTTTTGATAGCATCTATTAGGCTTAGTATAATGCTTTAACTTAGTACATGATAAGTACAAGCACAAACATAATTTTTCAATTGAGTTATACCTAGTTTCCGCATCTATTAGATTCGACTGAGATAATATACGACTCTTTCGACGCCGCTATCATCCTCTTGAGATAACATTCTGCCTATGGTCGAATATGATGCGCCTATGTACAATTTCATGCACCTATTTCTACTTGGAGGTAGCAGCACTAAAGGCTTCAATAAATATTGTTTGATATTGTCAAAAGCCTCTTACTATTCATTCCCCCAAATAAATTTTCTATCTTTCTTGATTCGAAGGAGTGGCGAGAACGACTAAATTTTTCCACTTAGGTTGGAGATGGACCTTCTCAAGAAATTGATCTTTCCCAACAAAGACTAGATCTTCTTCTTTGTTGAAGGTGGCTTGAGATCGATGATTTCTTTTGTCTTGTTTTGATTGATCTTTATGCCTTTCTTGTGCACCACGAATCCTAAGAAATCCCCTGCACCAACACAGAAAGCGCATTTCGACGAATTCATTTTCAATCCATATTTCCTCATCCTTTGAAAAGACTATCGAAGATGGTCCAAGTGACCATTTTCTAAGGAGGATTTTATAACTATATCATCGTGTAGACTTGCATAAAAATCTCGATGAAATCATGAAACATAGAATTCATGGTTCGTTGGTAGGTCGCACCAGCATTTTTCAGACCAAAAGGCATCACTACCCACTCATAAGTGCCTAACGCACATGGGCATCAAAATTCCGTTTTGGGCATGTCTTCTTCAGCTATAAATATTTGGTTATACCCAGAGTAACCATCTAACATGCTTAAATATTCATGACTTACGGCTGAATCGACTTGCATTTCTACCACAAGTATGAGATACTTATCTTTAGGCGTAACATTATTTAAATCTCTAAAGTTTATGCAAATTATAAGTGTACCATTTTTCTTTATCACCGAAATGATATTAGCTAACCATTCGACGTACTTGTTCGTCCTTATGAACCTGCTCTGGAGCAGCCTTTCGATTTTTTCCGTGATCTTCAATATTATTTTTGGCGCAAATCTTCTTGGAAACTGCTTCACTCGCTTCTTATCGGGCTGTATTTGGTAGGTTTAATCCTACCATATCTCGACTTAACCATGGCATCTCATTGGAGTCCCATTCAAAATAGTCTATGCATTCTCTAAGCTGCTTGACCACCTTCTTCTTCATACTCGGATCAATCTTGGCACTGATGTATATTGGTTGCTTAGCCTCTCCTTCGCCCAAGCCTATTTCTTCTAATGGGTCCTGGGCTTACATTTTATTATTAGTTTCAAGTGGGTTTTTTTCAAACCCCAAATGCCAATTGTCATAAATGGAATCGAGCCTCCGAATTTCTGAAGGTGTTGTTTGGCCCATAGGGCCATCTCCAAAAATCCCATAGCTTCCGACGTTGTCTTCAAAAGCCAAATTTTAAGATATCTTAGCCTCGAAGGCCGATTTTATTCTATTTTCAGCCATGTAGGCCGAAATCCGAGCCAATGATTTTGACTCAGCAATCATCTTCATTGACCATTGTCCACCCTGTGGGAGACAGAATTCCCTCTTCGACAGGCTCACTCTTCACCTACTATTTGTCCCGGATAAAACCATAAGTTAGGTACAAGTTCAGGGAGTATGTGGAGTCTTTGTCGGAGGGATACACCTCATATGCAGCATACATCTAATGGAAAGTTGCACTCACAAGAACCCGTTCCATATATGGTGGTTGTGTAGTATTGATTCCCAAGTAGCACACCTTGTATGATCAATGCGAAGATCCTTCCTAGGGTAGACCTTTTCGTGAAGTTTATCATAAAATAGTTAGTCGGTTGCATGGAATTTTTTTTATTATGGTCCATGACTATGGGAACCTTCTTATGCAAACACCTAGAGCTAACATTGTGAGTGGGTTCAATGGGTAAACAAAACTTAGGACGATCCCAATATAAGAAGCCTTCCTAATTAGATTATTCTGGTGTTACCAGTGTTACCCTGTACTGTTACCTGCACATGACATTTCATTGCATCCATATGTGCCATGTCATTGCATTTTTACATATCAAAAGCAAAAACTTCATGCATTTGCTTCTATCAGCATGCATGCATATCATTTTCTAGAAAAACTCATTCCACCTTCTGTTCATAACTTTCTAGATGATTACCCGACACAGGCTCAAAATTTGAAGCATTTCTTGAAGAGCTATGGATGAGCTCCAAGAAGGTCAAAAATTGGATTTTTTTACTAAAATACCCCAGATTTTGAAAAAAAATCCCAAAATAACCCTGATTTCAAAAAAAATCCCAATCTACCCCACTTTAAAAAGAGGCGCCAATCCAATTGGCGCCTCCTCTTAAACTTAGAGAGGAGGCACCAATTGGATTGGCTAGGGCACATGGTGCTGCCAATCCAATTGGCTCCCATGTGTAAAGGTTAAAGGGAGGCGCCAATTGGATTGACACCTCTGTGTGTTTTTATTTTTTTTTCAAAAATAGTCTACATGATACATAAAGTCTAAATCAGACCAATTCATATAAATATTAATTCCCGTTTACACAAAGAAGACTAATGTTGATGATCGGGATCACCTAAAGGACCTCCGGTCCCACATCCCCTAGCTACCCGAGTCTGTGTCCCTAACCCACGTTGATGATTCACCCCAGGTGTTTGAGCATCTGAGGGCCCAGGAACATCACTACCAACCGCAGAAGATTCCCTGTTGAGATAGTCAGACAAATTAACATAGTCTTATGTATGCATCGAAGGTGTACCGCCATAGCTGAGTTCATGACCCATGCCAAAGTAGTTGGGTTGTGTTTGACTTGTTGGTGGGCGACCAGGACGATTGAAGGGAGACATTGGTATGAATGATGTGTCGAGGAAAGGTTGGAAATATTTTTATGGTGTTTGGTAGAGATAGGGTTGTTGAAGGTTTCAGTTTTGAGATGTTTAGGCCTCTTGGCTATGGTAGGAGGAGGGACGGTTGGTGTTAAATGACCGTTGAGTGTTTTGGCTACGACAGATTTGGTAGCGTGATGTATTGGGTACGAAGCGATGTTGGGTCTCTGGTTGATGATATAGTTGTTAGTGGTGGTACCGGGTATGCTCTTGGTATTGTGGTTGGGTGTATGGCATGTTAAGGTTGTATGTTTGTGTGTTTGTGGAACAAAAAGTTTGACGGATAGGGGGTTGTGTGTAACCGGTATGATAATATTGTTGGGGGTTAGATGTTGAGGCGTCTGGTGCGTAAGTTTCCTGGCGTGGGTCGTTAACTTTGCGTAGATGCCATTCTCTTAGGTTTACTGGGGGATCTGGGATGTGTTGAAGCATACCGAATTGCAATTTCACACGATCACTATTGTGCATCTCCATAGTGGTGAATCTTATGATCGGTGTGCATGCAGTCCATACAGTTGTGTCTTCTTCGTTGATTTCATGGTCATGATCCAAATTTAGGTATGGACGCCAAATGAACTAAAATGTGAACATATGTTAGATTATAAATTTGGTAGAAGAAATTAACAAATTATTACGGAATAATTAGGTTATTATCCATACATATGTCGGTTGAAGGTGATCCAAGAGATTGCGATACTGGGTAATACAGTGTCTAGGACATCTGTTATAACTCATACCACGTGCCGACCATCTACACCATAAAGGTAAAAATATTAGTTAGAGATAATAATCAGTAAAGTAAGTAAATATATACCATTTTAAACAACTTACTTTTGTGCATACGAGAATGTGAAAGGGTTGTTGTTGACGGGAGCTAGGGACGATATTTTGACCAACCCCATGCTTGGAGAAAAACAACACATCCAGAAAAGGTAGATGTCTCTTTGTGTGAATTTTTACACAAAAAGCTATAAAGATAGGTCAGACAAGCGGATCCCCAACTGTAACCTCCTATTCTATCTACATGTCTTAGTAAAGGTAAATATATAACATGCATACTAGAATCACTACCTTCGGGAAATAAAAAATAACCAATTAAAAGCATAATGTAACACCTAGTTTTTATTATTCGAGCCTCTTCGGTAGAATGCTCATATAAATATAAGTTGTTATAGTACGCCTTAAGGCGTGAAAGGAGTATACCTTGACCTCTTGAGTTATCATCTAATAAATCAACATCCAAGAGGTTCATGCAAATTGAATTCGCATAGTTGGTTTTACCATTTACAGCTTTACCTTCGATAGGCAGTCCCAATAGCATGCAGACGTCTTCTAACGTCACGATACACTCACCGGTTGGAAACCAGAATGTGTGTGTCTCGGGACGCCATCTCTCACATAACGCAAGAATGAACTTATTATCCACCGACCAAGACATTATTTTGCTTATATGTCCAAAACTAGCAAGTTCGACATACTGTTGAATCATCAGGTCCATGTGTACATATTCGTGGACCCGAGTACGGAACCTTGAAACATCCTATAAAAGAAACAACAAAACATGTTACTAAGTTGATATGTTATTAAAAGGTATTCTAGACAAATAACAAAAGAATTAAACGCTTGCATAAGCTGCTATGTTTGCAACTGTTCCTCTGTGTGATTCGCCCATTGTGAGGATAGACATCTTGTCGGAGATGAAAGAGGTTGATGCAGATGAAAGAGGTTATTGCAAATGAAAGATTTAATGTTGTTGAGGAATTAGTGAGTGTTGGTGTGGGAGAAATGTGAGAGTCTCTTGCCTATTTATAAGGTGTGACATGCAAAAGTGTGGAAGCTTGGAAAATTGTGATTGCCTGTGCTAGCCAAATGAATTGGCGTCCATGTGCATTTGCTACATGTTAGCGCCAATCAAATTGGCGCCTCCCTAGGCTTATGCATGACACATCTAAACCTAGTCTGGCGCATGCATGGCTCTGCATGCTTGGTTACGAGGTCTACATGCAAGACATGGTATCGCCAATTGGACTGTCGCCCATGTGCAAGCATTGCAAGCAAGCGCCAATTGGATTGGAGTTAGGGCTTACATGTGTGACATGTGGCTTCCCTCTGGCTTGCATGCTGGACACATCACTTCCGTCTTGCTTGCATGTTTGACACATCACTTCGGATTTGCTTGCATATTAGACACGTCACTTATCTATTTAAGTGTCTTACTATCTACATCCAACAATCAACACACATTCATCTGCAGCAGGAAATTAATTTTCATCTGCACAAGAAATATTACAATGTCATCTTCACCAAAATGTAGTATCAATGTTCACTGCAATGGTGAGACATATAAGTCTGAGTTATACGGGTTTTGTTTTCGAAACATCGATACCATCCAACTTACGATCAAGAGAAATTCAAATTTCTTGCATCTAAAAAAACGAATTGAATCTTGTTTAGGATATGGTATTGTGTCAAAGATCACGTATCAAAATCCAATTTTTTTAGAACAGTCAATGCAAGTTTTTCCCGCTAAAGGTACGAGATGATGAAGATGTTGAATATATGTTTGTTAGTCATGAACATTCTGGTTACAATTGTATTGAGTTGTATAATACTCTTCAACCAAGTATACCAGCTCAGCAATCTCAAATCACTAATCAGGATGAATCTGATGAATTTGATTCACAATACTCAGATGACGTCGACCCATAAGCAGAAGCAGAAGTCAACGTCGTTGATGAAGAAGAAGAAGAGACTGAGACACATGTCGATCATATGTTGAACAACAACATTGAAGATGATGATCACCCATCGCCATTACCTCCAAGTCATGTATACAGTCTGCCTCAACATATGACAAACATGGATCTGCATGATGATGAAACATCCAACCGTGTTTTTTATAATCCGTATCCACGATCAGAAGGCGAGTTAAAGGTGGAATACATGTTCCGCACTAAATAAGAATGTGTGCGAGCTATCAAAAAATTTCACTTGAATAACTCTGTTGATTTCACAGTGAAACGCTCTGATTCGAGAAGGTATGTCATTGAATATCGTAACATCCTTTGTAATTTTTGGTTGGTTGTGTCTCACAAAAAGAAAAGCGACTCTTGGGAGATAGCTTCAATAGACCTACCTCACAGTTGCATTGCAACTAATGTTGAACAAGATCATCATAAATTAAGCGTTGCATTGATATGTGACGACATTTTTCCGCTTGTTAACAAATACCCATCAGTAAAGGTGAGTATAATAATATCTCATATCATAACAAGATATAATTATACTCCATCTTACAAGAAAGCATGGATTGCAAGGACAAAGGCTGTTAAACAGGTATTCAGAAACTGGGAGGATTCATACAAAGAATTGCCACGGTTTTTATGGACACTAAAAACTTACGTACTAGGAACTATTGCAATTATGGAGACATTGCCAGCATGTACGCCAGACGGAACCTGTGTTGTTGGAAATAGAATCTTTCACTGTCTCTTTTGGGCGTTTGACCCGTGCATCAAAGGTTTTTCATTCTGCAAACCTATTATTTAAATTGATGGAACATGGTTATACGACAAATACAAGGGTACTTTGGTTATGGCGGTTTCACAAGACGGCAACAACAATGTCTTTCCTATTTCCTTTGCTCTGGTTGAAGGTGAAACCGCTGGTGGTTGGGGTTTCTTTCTTCGACATCTCACAACACATGTGGCTCCACAAGCCAATCTCTGTTGGATTTCTGATAGACATGCTTCCATTGAGAGTACTTACAATAACCATGACAACGGATGACATGATCCTCCATCTACCTAGGGGTGGAAAACAGGCATGCCCGCCCCATTTAGGTCCGCCCCGTAAAAGCCCGTAAAAAAATGGGGTGGGAAGGTCATAGTTGAGGACGCGGGTCTAAAAGTTAGGTCCACCCCGCAAAAAAGTAAGGACAGGGCGGGAAAAGCCCGCGGGCACTGCACTTTTTAAGCCATAAAATGAGAAAGTTTATGTAAATGCCCGTGCCCACAAAAGCCCCCGAAGAAAACGGGGCGGGGAAGGGCGGACACATTAGAGGGTGAGGGCCTAAATCCTTGACCCGCCCCGCACTAAAGTGCGAGAAAAATGGGCGTGCCCGACGGGTCGGGACCATTTTGCCACCCCTAATTCTACCCATGTCTATTGCATTAGACATATCGCACAAAACTTCATGAATGCAATCAAAGATAAGAATCTTCGCAAAAAAGTGATGAATGCTGGGTATGCTCTAACTCAGTCGTCATTTCAATATTACCGTGATGAAATTAAACTGTCTAATGAAGATGCAGGAAGATAGATGGATAACATACTAATAGACCAGTGGACAAGGGCATTTGACGGAGGCTATCGATGGGGCCGCATGACAACAAACCTTGTGGAATGCATGAACGGCGTATTCAAAGGCATTAGAATCTACCAATAACCACCTTGGTCAGATCAACCTATTATAGGTTGGCTTCTACCTTCGTAACCAAAGGTGAAAGATGGAGTGCAGTGTTAATGTATGGGAAAATATTCAGTGAGTGTTGTATGAAAGTGATGAAAGAGGAGAGCATCAAAGCTAGCACACACACGGTAACAGTCTTTGACCGTCATAGGCAAAATTTCAGCGTACAGGAAACAATAAACCACAATGAGGGGAGACCAAATTTATCCTATGCTTTTAAACTAAACACAAGTTGGTGCAACTGTGGAAAGTTCCAGGCCTTCCGCATTCCTTGCTCCCATGTCATTGCAGCATACACACATACTCGCCATGATGCTCACAACCATCTATCTGATGTTTACAAGGCCATTACCGTCATGAATGTGTATAACAAAAGGTTCTCAGTGCTACCAACAGAGGAATATAGACATCCATATGAAGGTGACATAGTTTGGCACAACGACGAGACGCGAAGAAAGAAAAAAGGACGGCCAAATATCACTCTGTAATACCCCAAAATTTACCCTTCATTTTTTTTGGAAGCATGGGATTATGTTTTATATTTCATTGACATCATACTAAATTATACTCATTGCATACTGCATTAGTGACATGGAAATCAGGTTTTGATTGATCACTCCTTAACAAAAGGAGCCCACACAAAGAAAGATTGAGAATTGAACTTAATTCTCTAAATATACAAGTCTCAAGGTTCTCAGGGGGATCCAGGTGTCTTGTTATGGTCCTCAGTTCATCAGTGAAAGATTCAGAGCTATCAGAGTGTTCATCTGGATTTAATCAGGAAATTAGGGTTTTCATGGCTACCTGCAACAGGAAATGTTTGGTTGGAAGTAGAGGGGCTCATCCATGTCATGATTAGAGAGGCATCTTGGCCTAGGAAGACTCACCATTATCTCATAAAGATCCATTGGCAAGCAGTGCAACCAGTTCCCGATCATTTTGCCCTAAAATTTGGGTTTTGGTATAAAATAGGTTTATTTCTGATTCTTTGGGTGAAACTCTTTTCCATGGCCCTCCATATGTCCACAAGGGTATACATACAAAAAATCAGCTTTTTATTTGAGCCAGAAGTGCTTCAATTGATCACTGGAATCAGAATCAGACAGTTTGGGAAAAGTCAACTATGGGGCCAGAAAAGTCAACTCCTGACATTTTGAGAATGGAATCTCAAAACCCATGCCTAGGGGATCCTACATGTGAAATTTGATCAAGGTTGGATCATGGATTCATCATTTAATCAGGAATTGGAAAAGTTACTTAATTTGGAAGTGGTTGACTTTCCATTTGGGGCAAGTTTTCATGATTGTTGCACTCACTTTAAGCCCATTTTCCATCAAGATAAAAGCTCTATTTGAAAATTTCTCCAACATGAAAGTTGTTCCTCTTGTTCCAAGCTTTCTATAAATATAAATTTTGCTCCATTTGTATCAAGATTGAGAAAGTTATGCTTAGTCAAAGTGAGACATATTTTTAGGACACTTAGAAAAATTTCTTAGTCTTTAAATCTCCAAAGTTTGTCAAGACTTCTTAGCCAGATTTCTTGCACTTCAAGGCACCATTTGAAAATACTTTCTTCACAATAATTATACCTTGCCATGTCCTCTTTCACCTCCTTTTGGAATCATCTCATTTGGATCCATGGTTTGAGAGATGCATTCATCTAAAGTTGGCATCATGGCTTGAATTTCTGGGCAGCATGTTAGGCCAAACTGGCCCAACCATTTTGGCATGGTGAGACCTGAACTTGAGGCCCATTTTTCACCTTTTTCCATTCATCATTTCCACTTGTGCTCAACATGAAAGATGCTATACTCCATGAGATCTTTCCACTGTTTGCATCATCTCATCATTTGGTGGCTTGATCATCAAGATACATGGCCACAAAGTCACCATCTTGGACTTATTTCCTTGCCTGCCAAACTAGATTAATAATGCTGCACAAACCAAGCCAGTTTTCTGTTTTCCTCATTTGGCCATGCACTTTTATTTCCACTCACTCAAACTTTGCCAAAACAAGCAACTTTCTAACACCACCTCAGTTTACATCTTTTGCTCATAAACCAAAACAAATTGTGTAAGAGCCCATTAGGAATATATTACCCATCATATTTAAGCACAAAAACCCTAAATCTGAAGGCCATAGTGAATTTCCGAGCTAAGCAAGGAGGGAGTTCATTCAAGCCAGATTTCATTCCTTTTCCAGTTCTTAAGTTGAAGTTTTGGAAGCACCAAGGCAGCACCTTTTCTTCCATTTCTCCATAACCAAGGGGCAGTGGACCAAGCTTCCACTAGGTAACCTTCATTACTTCATTTCCATGGCTATTGTTTTGCTCATTCCATGCTTATTATCATTACTGTTTTCCATGCTATATTCATGCTCATCATCATTACCATGTCAATCATATGCTTGTGTTTGCTTCTGAAGTCCTCAACATGAGACAATGTTCATGTTAGGATTTGTGTTGATATTTTCTGTTCATGCTCGTGCCCATGTTGTCACCTTATTGACAACATTTCTCCATGTTTAAGCCATCATTTCACTCAAACCAAGTTACCATGTTAATCTACACATTCCATACTTGATATCTGGTTTTTATTTCGTGTCATTTGGTGCACTATGGCATGCGCATTCTTAAGTGGAAGATTGAAGAAACTCACTGCATTTTTACGTTCCTGCATGATTATGGCATTAGGGTTTGTTTTGGGGAAGAAGATGACCGCGTGTCATCTCTAGGACCACTGGATCCAGCGTGATGTTTTAATCCTGGTTGTCCATCTGTTTTTGTATTTTAGTCACTTAAAGTACATGTGACCAGTTGATATTTGTTACATAATTTATTTTAATAAAACGTTCATTTTAATCATGTCACGCTGGATTTAATGGTTGTGGACCTTGGGCCTGCGTGATCTGCTTTCCACACCCCTGCGCTTCTGGCCCATTAGCATATCACTTTTGTTTCCAATACCAATGCACCCCTTCCATTTTCATTTTCTTTTTTTAATTCCAATTTATTTTCTGCTTTGATTTTAATTATTTAAAATATTTGCTTTGTTCATAAAAATTCCCAAAAATATTTTCCACATTTCTTGATGCATTATTTAATTTATTTATTTTTCGTATTTATTTAATGTTAATATTTTATTTTAATTATTCTTTCCAAATGGTTCATTTTAACACACATTTATTTCTTGATTTTATTTTCATGACTTAGAATTATTTTTAGTTCTTGATTTTTGGGATGAAGGTTAACCACCGCCCCATGGTCAACCTGACCTTTTCTTGGATTTTTATTTCCCATTTTCAATTTATTCTTGATTTATCTTTAATCTTGTCTTGTTGGTTGACTTTTAGTTTGACTTCTGTTTTATTTTAATTAATTCATGCACTAATTTTTATTATTTTTAAAATCTTTTTGGGGGATGATGATGTCTTGACCCCACCTCATTTAGTTTAATTTTTCATAATTTTCTTGATTAATTTGCTATTTATTTGATATTTTTTAAGTTGACTTGAAATTTCAGTTGACTTCTTTATGATCGATGTTTGACTTAGGGATTGCTTATGGCAATTGAAGAGATCTTTTGATCCTCCCTTGTTCATCTCATATGCCATGTATTAGAGGCCTTTTATCTTGATTTTATTTGATCCTTACCTCATTTCTTGATTTAATTATTCAGTAGACCCTTTTTTGTACATCTTTTCATCTATCTGATTCATCTGTTATCTGTTATATTTGTTTCTTTCATTCATGTTCACTGTTGTTTTATTGTTTAACATGTTCATACTCTCATGCATTGTCTAATGCTCCATTATTTCATTATTTGATTCTTTGATTTGATTATATACTTATTTACTTATTCGATCTGATTAATAACTGTTGCCTACTTGTATGATGAATGAGGCATATATTCTTATTGTTTGATTGCCATGAACCATCCCCATTCATAACAAATGTACCCCTCTCCATGAAGTGTATAATGTTTATTCTTTCATTCTTTATTCATCTGTTAATACAAGAATTAAAACGAACATTCGATAATCATTTCAAAACAAGATCAAAAGCTCGATCCAACGTCGAGTAACCATTTTCAAAACTTAACAGAACCAACACGTATTCATCCATCCTTTGGTAAGTCGATCGCTTCAGGCATTGCCATTTCTCGTGTAAGTCGATTGCTTCATGCATCGCCATCTACCTGTAAGTCGATTGCCTCAGGCATCGCCATCTACCCTTATCCGTGGCTCCTCTCCTTGCTCCATCCGTCGACTCTTGTTCCGTTTAGGTAGCACCCATTAGGTAGAACCCTCTGTATGATAACATAGGCAGAATTCCCTTATTCTTTGCATGCTAACATTAGGTAGATGTTCCCCTCTGTAAATCCTAACACATAGGTCCACATTGCATGACAACTCTAGGGCAGAGCTTCCCCACTTTTAGACCTTCCGTGCGTCTCCGATCTTGTGGCATGTCAATCCGTTCTATTGCAAAGAGGTAACTGCCTAAGACTCGATTCAGCGAGCTGCGACACCTACTGCTAGGACGTTAAACACATTGCCCACTTTCCTTTGACACAGCTGGTGTCCTCTTTTGTAAGTCCATGTTCAAATGGCAATCCTTAACCCCTAGTTAGTCGAACTACGACAACTCTGATTCTCATGTTCAGATGAGATACGTAGGCACGAGACGCGATGTCTTGCCGAGTTTTGACTAACGACTAACAACTAATCCTTGTTTGCTTTCGCCCTTGCTGTAATTCTTTTCTCTCGCCCTCGTTGCGATCGAAACCTTCCCTTTCTCTTGCCCTAGTTGCAATCGAGACCCTTGTTCCCGTAGTTAGTTGAACTACGTTTTGCTCTGACTCTCATTCTAGATGAGATACGTAGGCATAAGATACGATGTCTTATCGAGCACACTTCTCTTTAACCCATAGGTAGCCGAGCTACGAAGACTCTGATTCTCCTATTCAGATGAGATACGTAGGCAGTGGATGCGACATCCTTGCGAGTCATTTTCTTTTGACCCTCTTTTAGCAGATAGTACATTAGATATACCTACACCCTTTAGACTAGAACAACAAGAGTGGATCCCGTAGAGTACTACGGATGCGTAGGGGTGCTAATACCTTCCCTTCGCATAATTGACTCCCGAACCCTAGATTTGGTTGCGAGACCTTGTCTTTTCCTTCTCTTCAGGTTTTCTTCGATCGTTTCCTTTCCCTCCTTTGGGATAAATAACGAACGGTGGCGACTGTTCTGTTATTCTTTTTTCGCCGGTTGTTTTTTTCGCATGTTGCGACACACTCGTATTAGAACTGAAATGGATATGACTGATAAAATGATAAGACTATGAAGTATATGTCGTCAACCAGGACACAATAAGAACAACTGTTTCAATCGAGGAGCAACATCTGTATCATAATCTTTTTGTAACCTTGGATTTTTGTAACCTTCGATTTTTATATATCATTAACTTTTTGTTACAACAAGGTTAACAACAAACATCACTACAACATAAGCAAACTTAAAAGAGAATATTTCTAACTGATTACAATAATCAAACTGATGTCATCTCGTCCAAACATCATTTCCCTAACATCCTTATCAGTTTTGATTCGCACCCAACCAAATATACTGTCGAGCCTCTCAATACTTCTAATTTTTTCCCCTTCTGGTATTTTTCCATCTAACCAACGAACCAACTCCCTCTTCAGTTGATCAAAACTAGTGATGTTCCAGAAGAGCATCAACATCTGAGGTTTATCTCTCGAATAAATCACCTTTCCATAGCGGCGACGAACACCAAACATGTTTGCAAAATGATGAAGTGAGATATGGAAAAATGATTCACACAACACCTCTATTTATAAGAAAAAAATTTACACTTTACACTAAGGCGCCAGACCAATTGGCGCCTCCTCTCAAAAGTAACACATGGGCGCCAATTGGATTGGCAGCACCATGTGCCCTAGCCAATCCAATTGGCGCCTCCTCTCTAACTTTAGGAGCTGGCGCCAATTGGTCTGGCGCCTCCTCTTAAAAGTGGGGTAGTTTGAGAATTTTTTTGAAATCATGATTATTTTGGGATTTTTTTTTTTGAAAATTAGGAGTATTTGGGTTAAAAATTCCAAAAAAATTTAAGAGAGGAAGTTAATCGGTTGAAAAGTCAAATGAGCTTGGTCATGGATATTATAAAAGTTTTGTTAAGGAAATAAGGCAACCCCAAACCATTTGCTGCAGCAGAAATGGTTACCCCTTTACGTCCGTCCGGTGTCACCGCTGATCAAAGGCAGTCAGAGGTGGAAGATTTTCCATTTCAAGAATTTCCTCTTAGATTCTATCCTCGGCCATTATTTCCAAGGTCTCCTCACCAATAGCCATTGTCTATTCCCTAACCAAGTCATAGAAATCAGGCTCATAATCAGGATCAGGCTCCAATTAGAACTTGAGTTGGTCTAGAAAGAAAGCGCTAAAATGTTGACTTGATCCTTGTTACATACAACCAGCTACTACCTCATTTGATTCAAAATGGGATATTAGTACCCATATTATTGAAGTCGATGCCTAATATACACAAACCTTGGTATGATGTAAATGCTAAGTGTGAGTTTCACGACAGGTCAAAAGGACATACTACTGAGAATTGCAGAAACTTCCAAAAAAGGTGCAAGAAATGATTAATGACAAGATTTTAACTTTTAAAGAAGAACAGCCAAAACATAGACATCGTGATTACAAGGTCATATAATGACGACGTCAAAGGATCCCTAAAGAACCTTGAAACCTCTACCTACCAGAAAGATGTCGAAACCCTGAAGGCCGACATAAGTGACATCGAGGAAGTCATGGGCTTGGCTCAGAATGATCAAGTGGTTGCTACAAGACAACTAAAGTAAAAATTGTGATCCTCAAGAAGAAAAGAGATTCCAAATTATAGCAAGGGATGGCCACCCGCAATGCTGGTTCACCATCCTCAGTCATCACCTTCCAAGCATCCACATCAACAACCTCTGTTTGTTCCTCCTCCAGTTCAAAATCAGAATTACCAAGGCCAAATTTATAGTAAGATCAGACCTCGTAATAATTTGGAAAGATGGTATGCCTCTCTTGACCCAGTTCCTATACCATATGGTCAAATTTTGATGTATTGGATTCATAACTTGTTGGTGGATCCCAAATCTCATAAGCCTCTACCATCACCGTTCTCTCCTAAGTGCGACCCTAATGTTAAGTGTGTATATCACGCTGGATCAATGGGGAAATATATGGAAGATTTTGGGGCATTCAAGGCCAAAGTGCAAAAGTTGATTGACGGCAAGAGCATAGTCTTTAAAGAGGACCATCCAAAGGTCATGTGCGGGTACCATACTGGAACAATAGGGTATTCTATTGAAGAATGCATGGATTTCAAGATTAAAGTGCAAAGGTTAAAATTGATGCCAAGTCACCAGCTCTTAAGCAAGAAAACTCGAATGCAAATGTTTAATTTCTAAGCCATGTAGTGAGGAAAGTAAGGGATCTCTGAAACCCTTTGAGATCTTGTACCATAAGGAAAGCATCAGACAACTTGCAAGTGAGATATTTCCATTTCCCTATGAAAATGCTATAGAAGCGCCATGGATTTACAACATCACCACCCATGCAAGTGGAAGCACAGAATAAACGAGGAATGAATCCAAAAAGGCCGCACCTTGTGGGGAATCGTAGAGAGAAGACTTAGAGGATTTTCATATCGATTATGGAGAGCATGATGACCTCAACCTGTGGGTCGGGAAAGGTCGGTAGCTAATGAGTCAAACATGAAAGTTAATCCTCTACATTTGCAATCACTTGGCTATTTCTAGGATCTCATTTGTAATTTCTTTGCATGTTGAACACTTATTTTCTTTTAAGCATTTTTGTTTTAAATGGTAATATTAATGAAGTGATCATGCATTTTCTGAATCAATCAGGCCGTTTTCACTCATTTTTGATTTATATAAAAAAAACTAAAAAGTAAAGTATTTCTCCTATTCATTTTCTTTATCAAATTTTTGTTTTAGCGAAGATTGGATGAAGGTTAATGAAAATGAAAAACCTGACATTATCGTTGTATGCTTTCTAATAGAACTTTGTTGATGATGTAAGGCATTGTTCCTAACCCCTAAACACTAAAGAGATAAGGACTTAGTCCCTAGTCAACCACTTTGAGCCTAGAAGTTGGTTTTGTTTTAGGAACTAAAAAACCTTAAGATTAACTAGGGGCATGGTAGTTGTGTTTAGATAGTTTGGCTATGAATTTGATCTTCAAGAGAATCAGTCCATCTACACACCTTCTAGTAAGAGGTTCAACCATATGTTCTCCTTCATTTACATCATTAAAGTGTCGAAGAAGTCATAAAAAATCCAAGAGAATTTATGGTGGTTGTTCCTTAATAACCAAAGACATGGCAGTCACAATATTTCAACAAAATAAAAAAGGGGGAGAAATCCCGCTAAGTCGAACACCTAAAAAGGAGACTTAGGAAAAAATTAGGGGAGTCCTGGTGGACTAAGAGATTTTAAGAAGCGGTCCTGGAAAAAATTAGGGATCAAAAAGAAAAAAAATATATCAAAAAGGTCATCAAAATCCTCAACAAAAACAAAGAAAAACAAAATAAGGTGACAACCGTTTTCCCATATTGAATCATATTTACACCTTTGAACTCTCTTGGAAGTTGAATGTGTGTGTCAACATAACTGAACGTAGGACTGAAAGATCATCCCGAAATATCCTTTGTTTTAGAAACCGTGAACCAGACCATGTTAAAACCTTTAAAAAACCTAATTGAAGAAATGTTTATTTTGAAAGTATACTACAGCAAGTTTGCGTTAACTTGACTCCTAGATATTTGTTAATCATTTGTGTTGGTATCAAGTTCCTGCATCATCTTTCACATTTTGAATAAACCAGTGATCCATTCAATGTAAACCACATCATTTCAATAATGGAATTGATTTCAAAATTTGCATAAGCATTGCATTAAAATGACCATTTTTCAATAAACAATTTTATCTGCAATTTAGTGCTTAGAATCAGGGAAATTCAAACAAGGAACAATCAAAGAGGAACTTGACCATTCGTCAATAATTACCATAATCAAGACCGCCTCATAACCCTATGGATCAAGGGAATGTCATCTAATGACTATGTTGACCTAAGGTTTGGTCAGTCTGAAACAGTCTCCCAACATCAGTTGATTAGAGGGGAAATCATTTCAAGAATTGGTTGATCAAGGGCGAACCATCGCAGGACTCTATCAACCAGGGGAGATTACCTAAAGGTTTTGTTTGTTAAAGGAAACTCCCCTTAAAGCTTAGTTAATATGAGATAAATGAATCAAGGCTCAATCAAAGGCAATCCACCTCAAAAGCACATCAAAGCCAACCACTGTAAGAGTCGGTTAATCAGGGGCAGACCACGACATTATTCAAACACTTGGGAAGACCATCTCAGGCCATCTTATGGTAAGACTACTTTGAAACATCCTCTAAACTCAAATATCTTAAGAGACCCAATAGTCTGTGGCAAGGTACATTATAGACAAATAAGTCTTTTCTATACCTTCAAGCTGCTCGAGCAAGGCGTTGTAGTACATCAACAACCATTGAGTTCAAAATCAAGTGTCGAGAATTATTCTAGCACAACATCCTCTCAATGAGAAACCTGTTGCAAGAACCCTTCTTGGTCTTAACCATTCAAATAGTAAAAGCATCCTCATGCATTGTCATCAATCATGTTCGCATGCATTAGCATTACTCTTGCATTAGAGCGTACATCTCATCTTGTGCATCATGGAAGCACACGCATGTCAAAAGTTCAACCTTGTTTGGAAAATCATTTCCAGTTCTCGTCGGGTAATCAACTTCCGTCTAACCGTTAAAACAAAACCAATTCTCGTATGGTAATTTAGTTTTTAAAACCAATTCACGTTTGGTAGCCAATCCAGTTCCCACCTGGCGGCTTAATTTTCAAGTCAGTTCTCGTATGACATCCTATTTCCAGTTCCCGTATGGTATCTTAAATCAAATACAATTCCTCTGGTGGCCTTATTTTCAAAGTCAGATCTCGTTTGGTAGTTAAATCAATTCCAATTCCGATATGGAAATAAATTTTCAAATCCAATTCTCGTATGGTGGTCACATTTCAAAGTCCAAAATTCATTTGGTAAACATATCCATTAACCCATTACAAGTATTGACCATGCATATCATTGCATAAATTATTGTCATGCATTAATCATGTCACTTCACTCAAGCATATCATGCAACACATAAGCACATTACACATCATGCATAGAGCATACAAGCATAAGTCTCAACCAAGATTCAGTGACCTCTCAAGGAATTATGGTTTAATCCTTAGCATAATCAAGAGTTGTTCTCAGAGGAAACTTAGTTCTTTTCTTCAATGCAAGTTGAAAAAGCTATTTAGAAATCGTGGAAGAAGTGGTATCGATCCTTAAGACGATATTCTTCCCCAACAAAGTGATTGATATTCCCCTAGTAAGCTCTAGTGTCAACAAAACTTCTAATTAGTGTCCCCGGTAGATGTTTCCCCACAGAGTTTCCATTGGAAGTTTCTCCAGCAAAGCTTCGTGAGTTCCTCAAGCTAGTTTCATTTAAGTAGGATTCCTTAGGACGGTATCCCCAACAGTGTTATCCTTAGCAAGTCTCTTTGAAGTATCTGTGTAAGGTAACCACTTCTTCACAAGGGAATTTCAAGTTAGAAATCTCCCCAGTGAGTTTGATTGTCAAGAGTTCTCTAATAGACAAGTCTTCACTGAATGTTCTCAACTAATTCTCGACAAGTATCTTGTGCAGAGGGTCTCTTGTATTCCCCCAACAGATTAATTCAGTCAATCTCCGACAGAGTCGGTGGTCTTTACCGATCTACTCTCCTATGAAGCAATTGGATTAGACCATGCGGTCCAATGGTTTAAAGTAACTGCTAAACCTTTTAGTTAGTATTAACCGTTCATTCCCCATCATGTCTCTGGGATCTTCTCATTCCTCGGAGAATCTTCATGTTTAATCTAAGTATCAATTTCCATGAAGACGATGATCAACATAATTCAACATCACCAATGTGAAGATCTCTTTGTGTTAGATCTGAGCATCATTTGCAGAAAGCGAAGATCTCTTTGTATTAGATCTGAGCACCAAACATTCAGTAATGTGAAGATCTCTTTGTGTTTGATAGGAACATTCAACTTCTCCAGAATGTGAGAACTTCTTTGCGTTAGATCCAGACATTATTTCAACCGTGCAAAGTTCTCTTTGTGATAGATCGAAACATCATTTCAGCATGTAAAAATGTCTCTTTGTAAAGTTTTGAACATCAACTTTCAACCAGAGTGACGATCTCTATATGTTATGTTAGAGTTTCTTTTTGGCAGTGCGATGATCTCTGTATGTTAGATCGAATAATCAACTTAATAAAGGGTGATGATCTCTTTGTGTTAGATCGAAGTTTCTTTTAGCATCATTTTCAACAATGCAAAGATCTCTTTGTGTTAGATCAAAACATTCAACTTCTCAAAAAGGTGATGATCTCTTTGTTTTAGATCCAAGCATCCACCCCAGCGCGTGAAGATCTCTTTGTGATAGATATGAGAATCAAACTTCTTAGAAGTAAATATCTATTTGTGTTAGATCCAAGCATCCTTATTCAAAGGCGAAGATCTCTTTGTGTTAGATCAGAGTTTCTTTTTGGAAGTGTGGTGATCTTTGTATGTTAAATCAAAACATTAACTTAATCAAGGGCAACGATCTATTTGTGTTAGATCGAAGTTTCTTTTTGGAAGTGCAACAATCTCTGTGTGTTAGATTGATGTTTCTTATCAATAGATAAAATATCTCTTTATGTTAGATCGAATTTTCTTTTCAATGTTGGTGTAATGATTTCTTTGTGTTAAGTTGGAGCATCATTTCCAGGGTGATGATCTCTTTGTTTTAGATCAGAGCTTATTACCAATGGTGCCAAGATCTCTTTATGTTAGATCTTATCATTATTTTCAACAGTGTGAAGATCTCTTTGTGTTAGATAAAATCATTAAGATTTCAAGAAGGTTGTTAAGATCTCTTTGTGTTAGGTCAGAGCACCCATTTCCCAACAAGTGTGAAGATCTCTTTGTGTTAGATCGAAGTTTCTTTTCAAAGAGGGTGATGATCTCTTTGTGTTAGATCGGAGTTTCTTTATTTTCAAGGTTGTGTAGATCTCTTTGTGTTAGATATGAGCATTAATCATTAACAAAACAATGATCTCTTTTTGTTAGACCGGAAACATTCTACCTCTAGCGTACATGATCTTTTTGTGTTAGATCCAAGTATCCATTTCAGCAGCGCCACAATCTTTTTTTGTTAGATCATGACATCATGCCCAACAATGCGAGGATCTCTTTGTGTTAGGTCCAACCATTACAAATATCAACATTACGAAGATCTCTTTGTGTTAGATCAAGGTTTTAAATTTCAATGAAAGGCGGATATATCCATGTGTTAAATCTGAGCAGAAAACTTGAGAAAGCAATTTTCCTCACCAAAGTCATGAGACGAAGACGACCATGTTGATCATTTTACCGGAAAAAAATAGAAGGAGTAGTTAAACATTTCAATCCCCATAGAAATCTACTATCAGTCAAGAGCATCTGAAAAAGATTTTCTAATCCCCGAAGAAATCTACTTTCAGCCAAGAGCGGCTTAATATGACCTTCTAATCCCTAGAGAGATCTACCAATTGTTGATGAAGTATTAACTCTCGAGTTGATATCATCCTTTCATATCCCCAGAAAATTTGCATTCATTCATATGATATATTTATTAATAAGTCAAGAGTATTTCTTAATCTTATTGCATTCATTCATATCATCTGATTGTTAAAAAATCAAGAGTATCTCTTAATCTCATTGCATTCATTCATCCATCTGATGATCAGGAAATCAAGAGTATTTCTTAGTCTCAATGCCCTACATTCATAATCATAACATATCATGTCATTGCATAAGATAACAAATTTGGGATCTGTTTGGTATTTAAACTATCTTTCACCGTGATGATTTGAAGACAAGAGTTCTTCATATCCTTCAGTTAAAGATGTTTAAATATGGGCAACTGTCGTGTGTAATATTTGGGACTTTGTGTAATTTTTGCAACCATTTTTGAATCATTTTGATCATAGTTTGGGATTTTCTCTTTAATTTCCCTTTTTAATCATTTTTATTACATTTTTGTTTGATTTTTGATACACTTGATGTTTTTGACTTAAGTTGTTGAGTTGATTGATCATTGCTTCTGCATTTCAAGTCATCCATAAATGGACTTGAGGTTGATTCAATCTTCTTTGATTTAAACATGTTTATAAATGATCATTTGATAATTTTTGACACTTTGAATCAATGATATGTTATCCCTTATTGAGCCATATGTTTGGATCCCTTGATTTGTGTGATAGTGAATCCAAAGTCAAACACTTGAGTTAGCTCTCACTTTTGACTTTGTTCATCTACTTTCTTCTTTTACTTTGACCATTGTGTTACATGTTTTAGGATATTAACTTGTGTTAATTCTCTAACATGTCTAACACATAAATTGTTATTGACCGACCTCAGATAGGTATGGCTTCTACATAAGCCTACTTACGATTTCTTAACATAACTCTAAATTGTCCTGACACATTAATTGATCACAAAATCTTTACCATCAATTGACTTGTTGACTTTACTTTATTGTCATTTAATTCTTGTCATTTAATTTAAGCCATTTACTTTTATGCCTTTGCTTTATGTAAAAAAAAATATGTTTCATTCATCATCTTACTCCATATATTATCCATCTTGTCCTATTCATCTATTGCTTCTTATATTGTGTTTGATCTGCTTGACAATCTCAATGAATCAAAACATGATAAAATGAATTGACTTGATCCTTAAGACCTAAGCTTGACTTGGAGTGATGATGCCCTCACTTTGGACTTTGGATTTTAGACTTTGGACCTTTGACCTTTGCTTGATCTGGAGTGATTTTGGACTCAGTAACCTTGGCCCTTTTGACTTGGTCCTATTGTTGAACTGTTGAACTTATGGCTTTGTCATTTTGTTTATGATTCATTTGCCATATGCCTTTGCTTATCACATTCATCTATTAAGGTTAGCACACTGGCACCCACATGGATTTCTCTTGGGCTACCTAACAATGAGACTAGGCTTAGTACACTTGCCCCCACATCGATTTCTCTTAGGCTACCTAATAATGAAACCTTAGGCTAGTCTTTGTATGATAATGCATTATATGTTCTATTCACCTCATTCCCTCTGATTTAGCTTGATCAAATTCTATTTAATCAACCAAATCCTTTGACTCCGTAAACATTCCATTTGTCTTTGTCAAGTGACCATAACTCCCTTGGTCACTTGAAGGGACTTGTCTCTACTACTTTAGAGCTTCAACCTCTCAACAAGTATAAGACCCCAGGCACCAATCAAGCATCAATCATCTGCCTCATCCCTATAAATCATCTCTGAGAACATGTTCCAACAACTTATCAAACATTGACAACGATTACATGCCATGAGCCTTAATCAATAGATAAGGGGTGAGAGGGAGAATTCCTATCCTCATTCTAAATATTTTGGGTACGAGAAGAATGACCCAATTGCTCAGAGTATTCCTCTCTATTATAGACTTTAGTGCAATTCCATTCAATTCATTGTCAGGTCTGCTCCAACTATGTGGCTCCCCTTTTCAATTATTTTTGGTTTAAACACCATTGCAACTTCCTTCTTGGGACACACCTTCATGGTTAACCCACTCCTTTCTTGGTTTTGACACCACAATTCAGGTTGACACCTTCATTGGTTATATACCTTTGATTTCTTTTGGGACACACCTTTATCGTCAACCCCCTTCCTTTCTTGGTTTTGACACCACAATTCATATTGACACCTTCATTGGTTATATACCTTTGATTTCTTTTGGGACATACATTTACGGTTAACCCATTTTCTTGGTTTTGACACCACAATTCAGGTTGACACCTTCATTGGTTATATACCTTTGCTTCTTCTGGGACATACCTTTATGGTTAACCCCATTTCTTGGCTTTAACACCATAATTCAGGTTAACACCTGCATGGGTTATATACCTTTATCTTTCTATTTTCAGGTTGACACTTTTATGGTTATATACCTGCCCTCTTGGTTTTGACACCATTTCTTTACCATGTCAGTCTCAATGCTTTGGTAAGACTTCCTCCCGATTTAAACACCCCCCAATTATATCTTTTCTCAGACTCTATCCTCTGAACTACGAGGCTCTAACTTCCTCATTGCACTATGATGGTACGTAGGCACGAGGATGAGAATCCTTGGCGAGCACTTTTCTTTCTTTTCCCCCTTTCTCTCTCTGATTCCATGAATTACGAGGCTCTGACTTTCTCATTCCACCATGAGGATACGTAGGCATGATAGGCCCAATCCTCCTCGAGCACTCTCTTTCTAACCCATTTTTTGTTTTGCAGGTACATGAAGAAAGCAACACCCATCCAAGCAAGAGCACTCAAAAATGTTCCCATGGAGTACCATGGATGTAAGGGGTGATAATACCTTTTCCTTGCATAACCGACTTCCTCAACCGTTTCTTTGTTGCCTTTGGGTTTTATCGATATTTTCTCTTTCCTCTTTGGGGATGAATAAAGTTTGGTGGCAACTCTGTTATATGTTCGATCGTACGATGCATTCAGGTATATTTCATCCAGCTTCACACAGTCGTGGTGGAAAGCATCATACATACAATCACACCTTACCTCACAACGGTTGGTTTAGCGTGGTGGTATCCCTTTTCTAACCATTGTGATAGGTGTTTTCCATAGTAGTGTCCTTTAAACCACCACGCAAGCTCCAACCTCCACATCTTCTTCCAACCACATTCAAAGACACAACCCCACTCCACCTCTAACAACCTCTGTGTGACCTCCTCTTTCTCCGTCTTGCCTTCACCTTATTTCTCATCTTTTTCTTCAACTTCGACATGGCCGACCTTCTCTCCTTCGTCACTCTTCATCGGTGATAACCTCAACCACATAGCCAACACATCATTAAATCGCGACTCTCAACCTTGTTTTATGGTGGAAACTTTGCATCATTGTCTAAACACATCAATGCTCCTCTTATTCCTTTCCTCAACATACTTCGGTCACCACCTCTCAAACCAAATTCATCCGCGAAGCCACACGGTTTTTGCAGTGTAAACCTCTTTTTCTATTTTCAAACTATTTTGTTTTTTATATAATAGTTTATGTTGTTTTCTATTTATCTCATTATTTCTCTTAGTTTCGTTTAATGTTTTATTTCAACATTTTTTGTGATTTTAAGTTTTGGTTATGATGTAAATATATTATTTTTTACTTGTTAATTTTTATTTATATGTATTTGTGTATTATCTTAAATAGGTAGTTTCCATGTAATACATAAATATTACAAATATAATGTTTGAGTTGTGTTGTTGCTTACGTTTGATGCTTCTATTTGGTTTATTATTGCGTTGCAATTTCGGAGTTTAAACCCAATTTAGCTTTCAAAAATCATTTAGATGCTTAGATTCGGTTGCTCGACTTCTTATAGAGTGATTCCTACATGAATCCACCTTAAGTTAGATTAGAGATAAATTCGATACTTTAAGTTTCGGTTTATTTTTCCATTGTAAATAACGTATATAGTTTATCGAGTTGCTAGATTTCTCATTGTGTTGCAAATTAGACTCTGTAATATCATTTTTGCTCAGTTTCTTATAGAGTGATTCCTACATGAATCCACTTTTAGTTGACTTAGATCTAAATTCAGTACTCTAGATTTCAGTTTATTTTTGATCATTTGGCTTTCTCTTGGGCCTTCTTACAATGAGCTCCTTGTTGTTTACATTTAATCAAATAAGTAAATCTTGTTTTAGTTAGTTAATTATGTTAATTAAGATTGATTTGCTTTGTTAATTAATTTTTAGGTTAATTTATTGATTTAATCATTTTTTTAATTAATCGATTAAATGATAATTCACTTGTTTACTTGTTTAATTGGCTTGTAGTTTAATTGCTGTATTATATCCCCATTTGACAAAATGCACCCCCATTACCATGACGTGTAATAATTTTACCATTTTCCTTTATTTTGTTTTCATTGCGTTAGTTAATTGTTAATTCAAGATTAGCATAAAATAAACCATTTAAAAATATGAATAAAAAATAGTGCTCGATCCAACGTCGAGCAATTTTCACAAATTAAACCACTTCTCACCAACATGAGTGCTTGATCATATGCCAAGTATCTCTTCCACTAGATTCAAACTCCTTTCATAATCAACTTGCAACGCTTGATCTAACGTCAAGTCGTTTTCCGTACAAAACCTTTTTCATAATAAAAATTAAAATACGATAGGCCGAGATATTCACAACTCTTTAGATCCCTTAATAATCGAGCATTCGAAGTATACCAGATTCCAAACGACGATTCATCTTTCAAATCAAAAACATGTTAATTAAACTTTGAATAAAGGGACAATGGAAGCACATTCATGCGATTCCCGAGTAAACGCGGGCTTTGTGCACACATATGCTCAAATGTTTACACATATTCCACAAAGACCCAATCTTCATAAAAGTAGATAACAAAGGACCGAGAAATGCATATTTCTCTAGAAGCCTTTGGTAAAAGAACGTTTGGTGCACACCTTGCTCCAACGATTACCTAGTCTATGTAAAAGTAATTCAACCAATAAAACTTGCTTTTTTGCCCTTGCGCAAATTCTAAAACTTTTTCAGAAATGAATATGCTTTATCCATATCGATGTTAAACGTACAAAGACTTCAGCCTCCAAGAGCAAGTAGCAAGTAAAGGTTTAACCACCCGATATGTCTAAAGCGTTACTCCTTAAAAGTAACCAACAAACATGTATTTTCTACAAAGAACTACGTAGCCTTGAGTTCTCCATCGCACCTGGAGATGTGTAGGAGCAGGATTTCGAAATCTTGTCAAACACCATAATAAAAAACCCTAAAAAATATTGTATTTCTTTTTCTCACTAAATAAGTAGAAGATCGCAAACTATCATAAGCTAAAATTCAATCGCAAGTTTAACTAAAAGGTTCTTATTGAGTGCAACGGATGTGAGGGGTGCTAAAAGGATCCGATGAGAGAAATATTTGGAAAAAGAGACTGGTGTTGTTTGACCTTCCATATTGGTCTAGCAACGATGTCAGACATAATCTTGATGTGACGCACGTGGAGAAAACTATATGTGATAGTTTGATTGGAACACATATAAGCATTTCATGCAAGACTAAAGATGATAGATAATAACTCCTATATAAATATGGTGGTGATGGATATATGACAATAGTTTGCTCTAGAAGAATTAGGAAAAATAACTTATTTTTCATCGGCATGTCACACTCTATCTAAAAAAGAAAAGGAAAGTTTTGCAAGTGTTTGCATGGTATCAAAGTTCCCCAATATTACTCATCAAACATCAAAAAACTTGTATCAAAGAAATATCTCAAGTTAATTAACTTAAAATCTCAGGATTGTCATGTCTTGTTGCAACAACTTTTACTAGTGGCTATCTGTTGCATCCTACCAAAAAATGTAAGAGTAATTATAACTAGATTGTGCTTATTCTTCAATTCTATTTGTATTAAAGTTCTTGGTTTCAAAAAATTGTATGAATTATAAGATGAAGCTGCAATAATCTTGTGTCAATTGGAGATGTATTTCCCTCCATCATTTTTTGACATTAAGATCCACTTAATTGTTCATCTAGTCAAAGAAATCATATTTTGTGGACTATTTTATTTAAGGCGGATGTATCCAATAGAGCAATACATGAAAATCTTTAAAGGATACTTGGATAATCGTCACCAACCAAAAGCTTCGTTCTTTGAAAGGTACATCATAGAAGAAGCCGTTGAGTTCTGTTCCAATTATTTGTCAAAAGAAGAGTCTATAAGAATACCAAAGTCCCGTCATGCTGACAAATATGGAGGTAGATGTACTCAAGGTCTAAATATTAGTCCAATGCCCCGAGATATAGTTCTTCAAGTACATTTGTATATATTGAATAATGTTGATAAAGTCTCACCTTAATTACCTATTCACAAAAGACTTATTAAGGAAAAAATATTCTCGAATGAGTAACAAGTGGTTGTTGAAAGAGCATAACAAGAATTTTATAAGTTGGTTTAATGAAATGATTTCTAATTCAAAATAGTACAAAATTTATTCCCTCTTTCTATAAGTGAGTTTAATTTCAAACCTTAATGTAGTAACTTGGACTGCATACAGCATTACTAATTTTTATTTTTTATAAAAAATCAAAAGATGATTGTAGTACAATGCGAAATTGTGTGGTTATGGTTGATGCTAAATCCATGTATTTCTCTAGTTCGAAAGATAAGAATCTTATATTGGCATCTAGAGTGTAGTTTCAGGTCATTGAGGATATTTGAGAGAATGATTATGTTTTATTCAAAGCGCCTTTATTTAAACGCAAGTGGATTGGCAATAACATTTATGTACAAACTGATGAGTAAGGATTCACACACAAGTTGGATTGGCAAGACAACTTATATTACCGAACCATTCATCATGTCTATCTAAGCAAAACGAGGGTTTTATGTGACTGGTCCTTCTAACAAAAGATGGTCAATTGTTCTATAAGGAAAACACATTCCTCATAGTGATAAAAATCATGATTTAAAATTTGATATTCGTTTGACTCCTTACGTAACACACGTGCCTACTTCATATGAATAAATTGATAGAGATGATGTACATGTTATTTGTAACGATCATGAAGTAGGCATATGGTAAAATTAACAAATAAATATTTTTTATTGTTTATTCATAAGTTATTGTATGTTATAATTTCAAAGGTTATTTACTAATAAGTATTATTATTTGACACATTTCTCACGTTATATATATTATTTGATGTAAAGATGTGTAAAATGTATATTATTTTGTGTCGTTTTTGTTTTGATGTAATAGTATAATTTTTGGTTCTTAATGCAATTTTTAGATTTGATCTAATATAATTTTTGAGCCATTTTAGTTGCTCACTATATGTGTGGTTCACAAATGGTTTGTGTTTCTATTTCTGGTCTATTTACGATTCACAAAAATACAGGTTAAAAATTGTGAATTCAATAAAACCAAAAAATTTATATTAACAAAAATTATTTCAACCCAGTTGGTTATATCAACCGTGGTTATATGTAGCACAACATCCGAATTAATAAACGCCAAAAATGGAATTGCTGGGTATCAAACCCAAGACCTTTTTATTTTTCACTGCATTTGTTTAGTACAACTGTGGTGATATGGAACACGATTTTCAGTTTATTACCACGACCAATAGATTGTGGTGGTAAGTAGCTCACTTACTACCACATACTACTTTACCACGGACTATAAACCTTGGTTATATCTCTTTCTCAACCATTGTGAAATGTGTTGTTCGTAGTAGTGTTATCCGCTCATAAAAGACTTATCAAGGAAAAATTCCCCCATATGTGTGAAAAACAGATGTTGATAGAGCATGATAAAGTTTCATATTTTGGTTTATTGAAAGGGTTTCTAAATATAATAGTGCATCTAAGACCATTAAAAATATGTCATATATGCCTAAGTTTAATGTAATACCTTGGAATTCATACAACATTAGTAATTTTTCATTCTATAGAAAATAAATGTTCGATCATAGTACTATGCAAAATAGATGGATTATGGTTGAGGTTGAATCCATTAACTTTTCTAATTCCAAAGATAAGAATCTAGTAACTGTATATAGGTCGTACTTTGGAGACTTCGAAGATTGATCATGATATATTTGAAGTTCCTATTTTAAGTGCAAATGGATTGACAATAACACTAGTGTACAAATCAATGGATTATGATTCATAGGGGTTGACCTTCTCAAGACATCTTATATGAACGGACCACTCATCATGGCATCCTAAGAAAAACAAGTTTTTTATGTCATTGATCCTTCTAACAATAGAATGTTAATTGTTTTATAAGGAAAACATATTCCTGATATTGATGAAAGTCAAGATTTAACTCTGATATTTCCAAGATCCTTTCTTTTGCAACATATGTGCATATCTCATATGAATAAAATGATTCAGATGATGTGCAAGCTATTTGTTATGATCATAAAAAATGGATATGAGAAAAGTAACAAGTAAATTTTTTATATGACTAAATAATATATATTTATCATACTAAAGTTTTATATTTTTTATTAATATTTATTTATTTTTAACATGTAGATCTTTGGATGGATATCATATGTTGCACAGTTTGAGAAGTAAAAGATCAAGATTTATTACCCCTAAAATAAGTGGTAAAAATATTTATTTATGACATTCATTTATTGAGATTGAATGATTAATAATTTTATTAATTTGATGTTGTTATTGTTGTGTTAGTAAAAGATTTAATATTATTGCTATCGTAAGAAAAGTTAATATTGTTGTTGTTACTAAAAAGTTTAATGTTATTATTGTTGTTGAGATTGAAGGTTTAATTTTGTTATTGTCGTTGAGATCCATGATTTGAAAGTTTAATGTTGTTTTTGTTGTTGTTAAAGGTTTAATGTTGTTGTTGTTATGATGTTATCCTAATTGTTATCAAATTTCATTCAAGTTTTAGATATTTAACGACTGAATAACATTCACAAAAGAAGACTTAAGGATGTTTGTTCAAATCGAATAACTTTGCTTTTTATCTTTGTTAGTTAATCATTTGTATATGTGTTAGTTTAGTTATAAAAAGATAATGTGTGTACCATTTTGTCTTTGGTGTAAACAATGTATAGTTTTGACACATAAATGTATATGTAGTTTTAATTCACAAATGAGTCATTTGTTCTATTTCACAAAATGTACAATTTAAGAATGTTCCAAATAATTACAAATTAGAACAAAAATTTAAAAAATTTAAAAAGAAAGTTTAAAACAAGGATTTTACCCTCGGTTGGTTCACCAAACCTAGGTAAAAATAATATATCTATTTCCTCGAGTATAATAAGTAACCGAGATGAAAAATGGGGCACCCTTTCCAGTTTTGAAAATACAAAAATATTATTGCTGGAGATCAAACCCCTGATCAGTTCCACTTTTCCCCTCACTTGGAATTTCACCTAAGGGAGAAATGATGCATCCTCCATAACATTCTTTGTCACCTCACCCAACAAACCGAGGTAAAACATCTTTTTCAACCGAAGTAAATGCACTTATTCTTAATAGTGTGATCTTCGTTAGTAAGATTACATTGTTATACTTTTACAGGAACATTTACTATCACCTATTTGGTTTATGAACAAATGTAATGTGGCATTAATAATTTTAGAGAAATTGATTGGTTCTCCATATGTCCACGGAAAATCAAGCGTTGATGATTTCTCATTGGTTGAGAAATTGGTGATTGTGTCTTGTATGAAGTGAATTCCTTGTACGGGGGAAACAAATCCCGATGACAAACCATAAGAAGGCATAATTGGGTTTACTATTTGACCCAATAAATTCTTAATTTAATTAGTACCATTGCCCATATGGAACCGACTGCTCGCTCCTGAATCCTCACCATCAGACCAGAGCACACCAAAATTGAACTAAAGCCAATACACCATGATGCATGATTCACCATAACATGCAATCTCACAAAAAATTATCACCAATATGCCCACAACTTATTGCATACAACACAAGTGAAATCAATTTAATAATAACATCATAAACCAATATTATGCATTCCCAAACAACGGTCAAACAATAGCCTAATCACATCAACACCACGAAAATCGGAACGAAGAAGTAATTCTAAGCCAATGAGAGAATGACACTCATTCTGGTAGCGTGATAGGTTACCCATCACCAAGGTGACGATCTTCACCTTCCATATCATCTCACACATCATATGTGATGACCGTCCCAACCAAACATACTTGGGGATCATGAAGGTCGATCCGCTAGGCAGATGACGCCCGTCAGCGCCTCCACAATGATGATGAACTAGGTGTTATTATGGTGACACCTGTCACCTTGACTAGAACAGAAACTGCATTTTTTGTAATGGAGTTCAAATCAGAACTTCGATTTCACATCCCCTTACCCAAAATCGCACAACAACATCAAGGAATATATATCTAACATCATAACAATAATCATCCACCAATTATAATGCAATTTCATAAATTAATCATAGATTTTGCATACTTTATTCATCAATTTCATCACCCACATATGTGTTGGAGAATTGCCATCCAAGGCGCAGCGGAATTTAAAAATTTCTCCATTTAGTGATCCTTACGAATGGGCATGATCAGTGATAGAATCGTTACCTCTTGTGGCGATTCAAACCTTTGGTGCAGATCTCTGATAATGATCAAAACCTTTGATACAGATCCACGGGGCGATCACGAACGTTGAACGATGACAACGTCTCTACTCAGTCCACACGAACGGATTCCTTCAATCGCAGTGCTAGCTGTTATGAATGAAGGCTTTGAGTGAGAGAGAGATACGAAACTCCAACTCTTCAGTTGTGTTTTCTGTCTTAGTGAGTTACTGTGGAGTTCCAATGCTTCTACCCAAGGGGTTCTATTTATAGAACCACTTGTGTGGGCTTCAAGCCAAAAAGCCCACTTAAGTGCATTTTGGCCCATATCTCATAAAATGCCAAAATCACTTAAGTATTTGGTACCTTACCATATTTCGTATTCCACTTAAGTACACCGTACCTTACGATGTTCCTTAATTATTCTATCTCTCATCAATCCGTCCTTTGTGTGTGACCCTATAGGTTTTCGCCACGTTGGCAATTATATTAAATCACGCATTTAACATAATAAACAGTGAGCGGTATCTAGCAACACATCACTGCTACCCAAGTCACGAAAATGTCATGTGATCTGACAAAACCTCCTGTGATAATAATTATGTGTATAATTACCCCTTTGCTCTTATGTCTATATTGAACACAAGGTATAGACCGTGTCACCCTTGTCCAGTTCAATATTGGGCCCATAGACATTTATCCTGTTACGCAGGATGGGCAAATTCCATCTAGGACACTCATGTCCCTCAGCATGCTTTGTGGAGTACCCATCAACTGTCTTTATGGTTATCCAGTTACGGACAACGTTGGATCAGCAATAAAGCACTCGACTCTACATCTAGGATCCATAGTGGTTTCAGGTCGAAGAGTGGTATACACTATTATCACCATGATAATAACTTATGACACTTTGCATAACTTTCTATATAGTATTCTCATAGCGGGTCAATCCGGTATAAATATTACTCCTAATATTCATACCTATGTTTAAGACTTGATAACTCTTTATCCATGATCCATGAGATGTGATCATCAATCTACAAACATAATAGTCTTAATGCTTTAATGTTATCCCACTTCACACTAAAGCTCGACTACGGATATTTTAAGAATAGTGTCCTTATGTTTAATGTGTTCTCATGATTAAGTCACACTTAATACATTAAACGGACTATCTATTCCAGGGACTTTATTAATCAACCATTAATAAAGAAAATGCCTTTTATAATTCGATACAAGTACCAAAAGTATTGGCCTCTAGGGCTTACACCAACAATCTCCCACTAGCACTAGAGCCAATCAGGCATACCCCGTATGCCCATTGATCTAGTATGGCCATCATGCTTCTGCTGCGCAAGAGGCTTTGTCAGTGGGTCAACTATATTGTCAAGTGTAGGTACTTTACATATTTTCGCACAGCGCCTAAGTATGTGTTTAGATCGTTGGTGAGATCTAGGCTCCTTAGCTTGTGCGATAACACCATTGTTATCATAATAGAGACCAATGGGATCCACAATGCTAGGGACTATGCCAAGTTTATTGATCCAAACAGCTTCCTTTGCTACACTTAAGGCAGCAATATACTCGGCCTCAATTGTAGAATCAGCAACTGCATCTTGCGTTGAACTTTTCAAGCTCACAGTGCCACCATTTAAGCAAAACACATAACCAGATTGGAATCATTCATATTAAAGCGTCTCAGCACTTTGTCTATGTAATCTGACTTAGGCCAAGCATTTCATGATCTATCTCTATAGATTCTGATAGGCTGCTTCACCCAGGTCCTTCATAGAAAAGCATTTCCCCAACCAAGACTTTACTTGTTGCAGGGTAGGGATATCGATTCCAATGAGTAATATGTCATCTACATATAATACCAGGAATACGATCATGCTCCCACTAACCTTCTTGTAGACACAAGGCTCATCTTCGTTCTTGATGAGTCCATACAGTTTTACTGTTTCATCAAGGCGAATATTCGATGGGTAGGTCACAGACTCATCTTGATCCATGAGTAATACATCACCTTGATCAGATACCCATATATCTCAGGTAGGTGACGTATCCTGCCTGACCTACGCTGGTCTTGTTCTACTTGAGCAGGTTGCTCTTACACAACTACTTGTGTTTCCTGCTCTAATTCCTCCATAGGTGTATCGATGCTTTGTGATTCTTGAATTTTTTCAAGCTCTACTTTCCTCCCACTGGTTCCTTTGGAATTAAAATCCTTTTCTAGGAAAACTCCAGTTCGAGCGACAAACACTTTGCCCTTCGAAGGATTGTAGAAGTAATATCCTCTTGTTTCTTTAGGATACCCCCACAAATAAGCATTGGTCAGATTTGGGCTTAAGCTTAGTTGAAATTTGTCGTTTCACATAAACTTCGCAACCCCAAATCTTCATGTAAGACATATGTGGTCTCTTACCACTCCATATCTCATATGGTGTCTTTTCAACCTTTTGGATGGAACACGGTTAAGTGTGTAAGCTGATGTCAATGGTGTATGTCCTCAAAAGGAGTTTGGAAGATTGGTGTGACTCATCATGGATCGGACCATGTCCAACAGGGTTCGATTCCTTCTCTCAGATACACCTTTCCATTGGGATGTTCCAGGAGGAGTAAGTTGGGATAGGATCCCACACTCTTTCAGATGGTCATCAAACTCTAGGATTAAATGCTCATCACTTCGATCTGATCGAAGAGTTTTAATATTCTTACCTAGTTGGTTTTAACTCGTTAGGTTTCACCCTTTTGTATTAATGTTATTAATAGGCATTTCAAGATCAAGGACATATAGTCCATTGTTCATTCGTGCAGTAGCATAGAATATATCATTCAAATAAATTGAGCAACAATTGTTCTTTATTATAAATGAAAAACCAAACTTGTCCAAACAAGCAATGGAAATAATATTCCTGCTAATTGCAGGTACATAATAACAGTTCTCTAACTGAATTATTAAACCACTAGGTAAAGTCAATACAAAAGTTCCTACGGCTAAAGCAGCAACCTTTGCTCCATAGCCAACTCGTAGGTCGACTTTACCTTTTGCCAAATCTCTACTCCTTTTTAGTTCCTGCACATTTGTACAAATGTGGGAACTGCATCCAGTATCTAATACCCATGATGCAGAAGTAGATAAATTAATAACAAAAATACCTGAAGTTGAAGTCTCTACTCCATTCTTCTTATCTTCCAGGTACTTTGGGCAGTTCCTCTTCCAGTGTCCGGTCTTACCGCAATGGAAGCAGGTGCCTTCTTTTGCTATGCCTCCACTAGGCTTCAAAGCAGCAATGGATCTGGGATTGGCAACTTCCTTGCCCTTCCCCTTATCACTCTGCTTAGTGGGCCTTTTGTTCTGTCTCTTTCCATTTCCGATCATCAGAATGGACTTCCCTTTTGACTTCAGATTCTGCTCGGCAGTTCTTAACATGGCGAGCAGTTCAGGAAGAGATTTGTCCATATCAATCATATTGAAATTTAGGACAAATTGACTGAAACTATCTGGTAACGATTGCAAGATCAAATCAGTTGCAAGTTCCTTTTTGAGGGGAAAACCCAATCTCTCAAGGTTTTCCACATACCCAATCATCTTGAGTACATGGGGACCTACAGGGGCTCCCTCAGCTAACTTGCTTTGAAAAAGGGCTTTTGAAACTTCAAACCTCTCATGCCTTGCTTGCTCTTGATAGAGAAACTTCAGGTGTTCGATCATATCGAACGCTGACATGTTCTCATGTTGCTTTTGCAATTCTGAGTTCATGGTAGCCAGCATGAGACAAGCAGTTTCATTGGCATCATCGACATGCTTCTTATAAGCATCTCTTTCTGCCTTAAGTGCAGAACTAGGAGGTTCCTCTTCAGGAACAGGTGTCTCCAAGACATACAGCTTTTTATCATGTTTGAGGACAATCCTCAGGTTTCGGTGCCAATCCAGAAAATTTGTCCCAGACAATTTTTCCTTATCAAGGATTGATCGCAGGATGTTGTTAGAGGTGTTTGCTGTCATGGTAATCTACATAAGGATTAATGAAAATATAAGTATCATTGACATATTCAATTAGGCCTTTAATTAAATATGCTCCCACTATTTTACTCAAAACAAATGACCCTCATCATCTGATTCGGAAAATCCCGTTGGAAGATTTTCTAGTGGGTCGAGATCCATATTTCACTTCGTTCTAAGTCCGCGTAGGCGGATTACACAAAACTAGGTTATTTAGGTAGGAACTCCTTCCAATTGTATCTCATACAACTCTCGAAAATTTCAATTGGGTGAATAACTCCTTATTCCAATCCATCACATGGATCATTCCCAACTCTTGCTTCTAATCATATATATAATTTGTTTAGTTAAGTTTGACCCATTATTTTAACAGTTGGATATTACAATTATCCCATCGCACCTTACTAATATAGAACATGCACCTCGCGTAGGCGAAACCTACATTATTCGATACTAGTCTTGATGAGTGTTAAAACTTGGAAAGCTTAAAACTTAATATTTATTTTGAGGGAATTGCAATTTTTCTGATCTCACCGGCTTGTTTATCATATAAACCGTCTCTCACATGCATCAACATACATTCACATGCATCAACATACATACAAACAAAATGAAACAGTTATGGCCCCTAGCGCAATTGTTCTCCCAAGCCAATGAGAGAACCTAAGCTAACCTACAACGATCTAAGCTTCTCCAAGCAAGATCTTCAAGGTTGTCCTCCTTTGGCACTGACTTCTTTGCTTTCTTCATATCATTACAATACAAAAAGAAACTCGTTTTACATACGAGGGAGTGAGATGAGAAAAGAAGTTACATTTGGGAGATTAAGAGAGAGGCACGACACGCAGGTCGTATTTAAAAAACCCAAAACAAGACAAAGAAAAACTAAGGCCATAACCGATCACCACAAGACAATAATAAACACTTTATTATTATTATTAATAATTCCTTTAATTAATTAAAATCAAATTAAATTTCGACGACCGATCATCACATTTCAATGAACAATTCATTTAAAATCGATGTCGCTTTTCGTATCAACACTTGACACTTTTAAAGCACTGAGTTAGCCGAACGGGTGAAAATTTCCTTGCGTTAACCGGTTAACCATATGCGTTAACCGGTTAACACTGTTTGAAATCTAAAAAAATAAAAAAAATCTGCCTTGCGTTAACCGGTTAACCAAATGCGTTAACCGGTTAACACTGTTTGAAAAACTCAGAAAACTGAATTTCGTCTTGTGTTAACCGGTTAACCAAAAGCGTTAACCGGTTAACACTGTTTGAAAACTCAAAAAAATTTATTTCGCATTGCGTTAGCCGGTTAACCATACGCGTTAACCGGTTAACACTGTTCGGAAAAGTGTTTAGAACACACAACTCTTGTGCAGTCATACCCCAATCGCATAACTCTCTGACAACACAACCCTTGTGTCGTCACTAACCCTGATGCACCAATTTCAGACCGTCAAACACATCTCGATTGTTAATTCAGTATGATTGATCAACACGTCATTGCTTCACCATACTAATGTCGGATCAAGAAGCAAATGACCATTGATCGCTCAAAGGAAAACAATCATCAAGGGTTTGAATGAACGAAACAAGAACACTATATCATATATATAATGTATTTTGCATCAGGGTTACATATATCACATATATGTAACTTGATCGATCTCAATTTAACCTTTGATTCATTCTGTCTTTAATCATATTATTACAGAACAAAAACAAATATCAGATTCATGGTTTCGTAAGTGGCTCTGATACCACTGTTGGAGAATTGCCATTCAAGGCGTAGCGGAATTTAAAAATTTCTCCATTTAGTGATCCTTACGAATGGGCATGATCAGTGATAGAATCGTTACCTCTTGTGGCGATTCAAACCTTTGGTGCAGATCTCTGATAATGATCAAAACCTTTGATACAGATCCACGGGGCGATCACGAACGTTGAACGATGACAACGTCTCTACTCAGTCCACACGAACGGATTCCTTCAATCGCAGTGCTAGCTGTTATGAATGAAGGATTTGAGTGAGAGAGAGATACGAAATTCCAACTCTTCAGTTGTGTTTTCTGTCTCAGTGAGTTACTGTGGAGTTCCAATGCTTCTACCCAAGGGGTTCTATTTATAGAACCACTTGTGTGGGCTTCAAGCCAAAAAGCCCACTTAAGTGCATTTTGGCCCATATCTCATAAAATGCCAAAATCACTTAAGTATTTGGTACCTTACCATATTTCGTATTCCACTTAAGTACACCGTACCTTACGATGTTCCTTAATTATTCTATCTCTCATCAATCAGTCCTTTGTGTGTGACCCTATAGGTTTTCGACACGTTGGCAATTATATTAAATCACGCATTTAACATAATAAACAGTGAGTGGTATCTAGCAACACATCACTGCTACCCAAGTCACAAAAATGTCATGTGATCTGACAAAACCTCCTGTGATAATAATTATGTGTATAATTACCCCTTTGCTCTTATGTCTATATTGAACACAAGGTATAGACCGTGTCACCCTTGTCCAGTTCAATATTGGGCCCATAGACATTTATCCTGTTACGCAGGATGGGCAAATTCCATCTAGGACACTCATGTCCCTCAGCATGCTTTGTGGAGTACCCATCAACTGTCTTTATGGTTATCCAGTTACGGACAACGTTGGATCAGCAATAAAGCACTCGACTCTACATCTAGGATCCATAGTGGTTTCAGGTCGAAGAGTGGTATACACTATTATCACCATGATAATAACTTATGAGACTTTGCATAACTTTATATATAGTATTCTCATAGCGGGTCAATCCGGTATAAATATTACTCCTAATATTCATACCTATGTTTAAGACTTGATAACTCTTTATCCATGATCCATGAGATGTGATCATCAATCTACAAACATAATAGTCTTAATGCTTTAATGTTATCCCACTTCACACTAAAGCTCGACTACGGATATTTTAAGAATAGTGTCCTTATGTTTAATGTGTTCTAATGATTAAGTCACACTTAATACATTAAACGGACTATCTATTCCAGGGACTTTATTAATCAACCATTAATAAAGAAAATGCCTTTTATAATTCGATACAAGTACCAAAAGTATTGGCCTCTAGGGCTTACACCAACAATATGAACATCAACACATACAAATATCATGAACATGAAATGTTTGATGATTTTTTGAAAATTGATGATTTTTTTTATTGATTTGCATGACCATGATTGTTGTTTTCTTCTTACATTTAGGTATGTGAATTGGAAGTTTAGTAATCAATATGAGGATACCATTGGTGTTGATTTTCTAACCAAATAAATTCAATTTGAAGACAGGTTGTTCACATTGCAGGTGAGAGACACAAAGGCATAGTTTGATAGACTACATCGCCACTTTGTATTTAATATAAGGTGAAACCATGTACTTGGAGTTGCTGGTAGCTCCTACTCGTAAGATAACATAACAACTCTATGGATGCTCTCATTCACTATTGTAAGCGACACAGTGAAAGAATTGATTTGTTCCTTAATCGAAATGGCTTGGATCTTCATCTGTTTAAAAATAAAGCAATTCTATTTTACTTGGAATTTCTATCCAATGATGTGAGTATATTTTAAACCAATAAGTTATGTGGTTCTATTACGAATTAGAATATAAAAACATGTTATAACATTTATATTTCACAAGTTGGTAGTAGCCCTATTGGTAGAGGTGTCTTTTGTGGTAGGTGAGGTCTCTATTTTGATTCTTAAATGAAGGCAGAATTTTAGATTTTTTCTTTGAATTTTTATGACCTTTGTGATGAGCATGTGCCATGTCAGATGCCACGCATTTGAATATATGTCACGTTAGATGCCATGTGTGCAAAAATTGACGCCGTTTGTGAAAATTAGACGGAAAGGACTTAAATGACATTGTTTAAAAACATAAGGGTCTATATTGGACCTTTTAAAAATTAAGGGACTAAAATAGACTTCGAGGTAAAGTTAAAGGACCAAAAAGGGTATTTTGTCTTCGGATTATCATTCATGTTCATCAACCATTCAATCATAAGGAACCAAATTGTGAAAAACCTTATGAGATTAAGGAGTTTCGTTATACCAAATCATGCAATATACACCCTATTACGAGTAATCCCCTATCTTATATTTTCCAGGAAAGATGAACCTTCAAGTTCTAACAATGGAGTTCCTTTAGCCATAGCCAATGCCTTTTCTCACCACAATTCTGTTTTACGTAGAAAACCCTTAAAACCTCTTTACTAACCTTCTTATTAGTAACTTAATCCCTCTCAATTAGTGACTCCCAACATTACCATCACTTATCTCCCTATTCCCCACAATGCCCCTCTCATCTCTAACTTTATTTTAATAAAAATACTAATACTATTTATTCCTTATTTTCTAATATTCTATTTTCTCTTTTTACTTCACAAAGTCTCTTTATCTATTTTATTTAAAAAATTAAATTAAATGTCTAATTATAATCATTTTAATAATAATTCTCCTTATTCTAATATATTAATTCTATTAATTATTTTAAATAACTAGAACTATGCACTACCGACCCAAAGCATCAAATACTACTACTAATCACCCAAACACCATCCAATGCACATAGAAATCCATTTAAATAATTAAATACACACAATTTCATTTAAATGAATAAATTAGAAAATAAGGTGTTACAACTCCCCCCCCCCCCCCACTTAAATAATTTTTGCCCCCAAAGATTACCTGAAGGAAATAAGTCAGGTACGACTCTCTTATCTGGCTCTCCAACTCATAAGTTATGCTTCCACCAGATGGTCCTCCACACACTACATTTACAAGACAATCTCCTTACCACGCAACTGCTTCACTTCCTTATCCTCTATCTGCATAGCCAATGTCTCCAGAATCAGGTTCTCTCTCACCTATTAATCATCCACTTGGATCACATGAGACAGATCCAGAATGTACCTCCTCAACTAAGACATATGAAATACATCATGAAGATTAGCAAGCGGCGGTGGAAAGCCAATATGATAGGCCACCTCTCCTATCCTCTTAAAAATATGACCGGACTAGCAAAACGTGGTGTGAGCTTTTGAGACTTAAAAGCTCGACCAATCCCAGTTACCAGAGTAAGTCGCAAAAACACATTATCTTTCTCTTGGAACTCAAGTTCTTTCCTCCTCTTATCATGGTAACTCTTATGGAGACTCTGCGAAGCTTTCATCTTATCTTGGATCATCTTAATCTTCTTATAAGTTTTCTAAATAATCTCAGGTCCAATCGCCGCACTCTCACTGGATTCATACCAACACAGAGGTGTCATACACCTCTTACCATACAACGCCTCAAACGGGTCCATTCCAATACTTGAATAGAAACTGTTAATGTAAGTTAAATCAATCAACGATAAGTACTTATCCCAAGCACGCCCTTATTCTAGGACATAAGCCATTAACGAATCCTCCAAGGATTGAATAGTCCTCTATGTATGACCATTTGTCTGTGGATGATAAGGAGAACTCAACTTCAGCTTAGTACTCAACACTTCTTGCAAACTCTTCCAAAACCTTGACGTAAACCGCAAATCTCTATTTGACACCATGCTCGACGGAATACCATGCAGGCTAACAATCGTCTCAATGTACAACTCAGATAACTTTTGATAAGGATAACTGATCTTAATTGGTAGGAAATGAGCTGATTTAGTCATTCTATCAACAACAAGATAAATAGAATCATATCCTTTCACCGTCTTCGGCAAACTCGTCATAAAATCCATGGAAATAATATCCCACTTCCACCCGGTAATACTCAACGGTTGCATCAGACCCGATGGCTTATGATGTTCAGTCTTCAACTTTTGGCAAGTCAAACACACATAAACAAACTCAATTACTCCCTTCTTCATTCATGCCCATAAAAAAAAATTCTTCAAGTCTTGATACATCTTAGTGGCACCGGGATGAATACTCAAACCACTTATATGACCTTCCTCAAGAATACTCTTCTTAAGCTCTGGTACATCTGGTACATAAACTCTGTCTCTGAACCTCATCACACCGTTCTCGTCAATTCTAAAATCACCCCCCTTACCTTGATTTAGTAACATAAGTCAGTCAACCAATTCCAAATCAACTTTCTGACCTCCTCTGATCTCTTCAAGGATACTATTGGTCACTTTAACATACCCAACTTCACACTATCAGGAGTCTCTTCACATACCAAACCCATGTCTCTGAATTTCTCGATCAACTTCAACTCTCAAACCATAAACATCGACATATGTAATGTCTTCCTATTCAATGTATCAACTACAATGTTGGCCTTACTTTGATGGTAACTTAAACCAAAATCACAATCCATCAGAAATTAGATCCTTCTTCTCTGCCTCATATTCAGCTCTTTCTGATCAAAGAGGTACTTCAAACTTTTGTGATTACTGAAGACCTCGAATCTAGAGCCAAACATATAATTTCTCCAAATATATAACATGAATACCACTACTTCAAACTCTAGATCATGCGTAGGATAATTCATTTCATGAACTCTCAACTTTCTAGAAGCGTAATCCACAACCTAAACATTCTGCATCAACACACGTCCTAGACCCATCTTCGAAGCATCACAATACACAACAAGGGACTCACTCGGATTCGGCAGAATCAAAATTGGAGTCGACATCAACTTCTTCTTGAATTCTTGAAAACTCTCTTTGCAATGCAAATCCCAAACATAATCTTGGCCCTTTCGAGTCAATTAAGTCAATGGCAATGCTAACTTCAAAAACCCTTCGGTAAACTTCTTGTAGTAACCAGCCGAACCAAGAAAACTTCTTATCTCCGTAACAGACTTTCGAGTCTCCCACCACAAGACCATATTTATCTTTGAAGGATCAACATCAATACCGCCACTAGAAATAATGTGACCAAGGAATCTCACCTCTCGCAACCAAAACTCGCACTTGGACAACTTCGCATACAATTTATTCACTTTAAAAGTCTGTAACATAATTCTCAAGTGCTCCACATGCTCTTCATTAGACTTCGAACATATCAAGATATTGTCGATGAACACAACCACAAACTGATCTAAATATATATGGAATATTATATTCTTGTGCTCCATGAACACTCAAGAAGCATTAGACACTCCAAATGGTATCACTGAATACTCAGAATGACCATACCTTATTCTGAACACAGTCTTGGAATATCTTCTTATTTCACATGAATCTGATGATAACCTAAACACAAATTAATCTTTATAAACACACAAGCACCAAAAAATTGATCCATCAAATCATCAATCCTTGAAAGTATATACTTATTCTTGATATTCACTTTATTCAGCTGTCGACAATCGACAAACAACCTCATACTACCATCTTTCTTCTTGACCAATAACATCAGCGCACCCCACAGTGAAACACTCGGCTGAACAAACTTCTTCTCAAGTAACTCTTCCAACAAATTCTTCAATTCACTCAACTATAAAGTAGACATCCTATAAGGACACATTGACACCAGACTAGCACTAGGTACTAAGTGTATCTCAAACTCCACCTCGTGCTCCAACGATAAATCATTGATATCAACTGGAAACACTTCCAAGAAACTCACACACGATTGGCAATTCACCAATTGCTGCTTTATGCTCCGCCTTCATCGACGCTAGTAAAATAAACACTTCAACGTCATCCTTCACAAACCCATCCACTTGCTTAGCAAACACAAATAACTCGTCGCTTGCGTTAAACTCTGGAAATGACACTAACTTGTCGAAAATGTTGATATGAACTTCAAATCTTAATCTTCAACAAACTCATAAAACAACACCGACTAATCCAACAACCTGCGTTCTTGCAATCAACAACATGTTGAACCAATTCTCCACACATGTAATATCCCAAAGAAGTAGAAGTTTTTCCCCACTTATTTCAATCCTACTCCTACAGGAAAGCAGCTAGAAAAATAAACGAGCACCGACGGTATTTCACATACATGTCTCGTACTAGGGAACAAACAACATGACAAAAAAACTGACCGGATGGACCGAACTTCTCTGATACCACTATGTAACACCCTAAACCTTGAAACGTGAAATAAAGCGAAATTAAAACAACAACATACATAGGATGTCACTCGAACACAATATAAACCAGCTATGTAACACGAGTTATTTAAATCATCCATTAGATTAAACACCTATCATCACATGCTCGCCTAAACTAGCTCATTGCAGCGAAAATAATTCAACAATCAAGAAATCTTTATAATCATAACATAAGGTTACAGTTAAATACCTTCAACATAACAACATCGAAAAATATCGAATAGCTAAACAAAATGTTCATCCGCCCAGTCTTACATATCAAAGCAACATAATCTAAAACATCGTATAAAAATGGAAAAGAAAGAAGAACAACCTCAACACCATCCTTCAACTTCTAAGCAACTACTCATTTACCTGCTAGTCTATACCCCAAGAAGGAGCACAAAATCACACAAACAACAAAGGGGTGAGAATATGCTCATAATATTTAATGGTACAAAAGTATGCAAGGGTAGCCTAAACAAACATAAATAATTATTCAACAGAAGTCACTCACATACATCATCAAAGTATTCTTAATTGCTAACATCAACATAATCATTCAACACATATAAAAAATAATGAATGCAAATGTACTCAACACCACGACTCAACAATTCATGTGGTACCATTATGGATAACACATGTCCATCTCGCTCATGAATCCCCATCATAGAACTAGAGCACACCAAATTAGTAACATCACCATAGGTAACGCTTCACCAGTTTTCATATGGAACCAACTACTCTCTCCTGAATCCTCACCATCGAACCAAAGCATACCAAAATTCGTTGTTATCCCCATAAGCAACGCTTCACTAATTCCTCATTGTAGTTAGCTACTAACTCATGAATCTATACCACCAGACTAGAGCACACCAAAGCTTGTCTGAAGCCCGTACACCATGATGCATGATTCACCATAACATGCAACCTCACAAAAAATGATAACATCATAAAATAACATTATGCATTCCCAAACAGTGGCAAAACAATAGCCTAATCATATCAACACCACAAAAACTGGAACGAAGTGACAATTCCAAGCCAAGGAGCGTACGACATTCATTCTGGTAGCGTGACGAGTTACGCGTCTCCAAGGTAACGCCCATCACCTTCCATGTCATCTCACACATCACACATGTGACGATCGTCTCAACCAAACATACCCGGAAATATGACGATCTACCTGTCAGAAAGATGACGCCCTTCAGCGTCTCCACAGCGATGACGACCAAGGCGTAATTAGGGTGACGTTCGTCACCCTGAACAAGGACAAAAACTGCATTTTCTACAATGGAGTTCAAATCATAACTTCTATTTTACATCCCCTAGCCTCAAATCGCACAAGAACATCAAGGAATATAATATCTAACATCAAAATAATAATATCTACCAATTATCATGCAATTTCATCAATTAATCACATATTTTGCACACTTTATTCATCAATTTCATCATCCACATACAAACATCATGAACATGAACATACAAATCCCATAGTGAAATAGTGCACAAAAATAAATTAGTACATCATATCATTCATTCTATTTCAGATTATCATTCATGTTCATCAATCATTCAATCATAAAGAACAAAATTGTGAAAAACATAATAGAATTAAGGAGTTTCCCTCTGCCCAATCATGCAATATACACCATATTAGGAGTAATCTCCCTCCCCATTACCTTAGATTTTTTAGCATATATGCATATTCAAGTCCTAACAATGGAGTTCCTTTAGCCCTAACCCTTGCCTCTTCTCACCACAAATTCTGTTTTACGTACAAAACCCTCAAAATATCTTTACTAACCTTTTTAATAGTAATCTAATCCCTCTCAATTAGTGACTTCCAACATTATCCTCACTTATCTCCCTATTCACCCCAATGCACCTCTCATCTCTAATTTTATTTTAATAAAAATACCAATACTATTTATTCCTTATTTTCTATTATTATATTTTCTCATTTTCCTTCACAAAGTCTCCTTCTCTATTTTATTTAACAAATTAAATAAAATGTCTACTTCTAATTATTTTAATAATAATTCTCCTTATTCTAATATTATTAATTCTATTAATTATTTTTAATAACTAGAACTATAAATTATAAATCTAAAGCATCAAATACTACTTACTAACCACTCATACACCATCCAATAAACATAAAAATCCATTTAAATAATTAAATACACACAATAAATATATAAAAAAAAAAGGGATGTTAGATACATAATCTACATTATAAGACATATGTTAACCTCTTGACCATTGCTTTGGCTATTATTTCAAAAGCAACTTATTATATTCTCTTTGACATATCTCCTAGTCTCACTGCAAAACAATTTTCAAAAACTTTAAATTTCAAGTATAATAATAACAATACATATTTTCCTTTTGTAAATAATTGATGGATGTCCCAAAAAAAATGAAACATAATACGACTATTCACAAAACTGGTTTTGAGTAGTTTGATAGTGTTTATCTTGTCAATTCTACAAAATAGAACATGATGAAAATTCATATCACATGGTGGAAATTGAATGAACCCAAAGGTTAACAGAAATTCAATTATTGTGCTATCAATTCATGGTCGATGTCATAGTTTCCTAGTTTGATTTTCTTTAATAAAACCAATTTTTATATGTTTCTTTCTTGTCCTTCTCCACTTATGTGACTATGAAAAAACCAACTTTTGAAAAGAGACGTCAATAACATGTATAATGCAGAGTTTCCCATACTCAATTCGAGAATAAGTTTAGACAAACATTTTTATGAAAACAAAAGAATCTTTCCATGTTTAGCCAACAAACAAACAAATGCAAAAAACAACAACGAGGATTCAAATTATCTATTCAAGCATTAAATTAAAAAAAGTATATAAAGAGATCAGCAAAATAATTTAGAAGACACGGTACACAGATTTATATTTTTATTGAATCGATATCAATTATTTAAAGCTTCTCAAGAACACTAAAAATTTATTGATATTTTTCTTTATTTTATTTCTTTCCATTTTAGCCTAATTGGCATTGCACCTACTCTCCATAAAAAGAAGAAATGGATAAAGAAGCAAAATTCATTCTTTTACCATATTTGTCATTCTAACTTCTATTCTTTTTTTTGTTTAAAAAGAAAAGAATAATTAACAAATTTCTTTCTTTCTGCCTAATTGACATTCTAGATATTATCTATTTAGAAAATTTTATCAAAATTATTTCTTTTAGTCTTATTGGCATTTAGCTTTAATATATATATATATATATATATATATATATATATATATATATATATATATATATATATATATATATATATATATATATATAGTTAACTTCTCTTATTTTAGCCAATTTTTCCCCCCGCGTCTTTTGAGCCTATTATGTTTTTAGAGTTTGTTCACTTTACCTTGTTTAGGTAGGAAAAATTGTAGTGATTGTATCAATAAAAATTATACTGTATTAAGTAAAATTGTCGAATCTATAGAGAATGATAAATATAATATATTTAAAATTATTATTATTTTAAGTAAGAAAACAGGTGTTGTTTTGAAAAGGTTTTTTCTTCATAAATTAAAAAGAAAGTAAAATAATAGAAATGCTAGTGATAGAGTCTTGATGTTAGGTTGAAAGTATTATGATTACTTACCTTCATATCAATTATCAATTATGTTTATCTTAATAATTAATCCATATTATCAGTTGTTGCACAACAATAATTTTCATATTTGAAATAACATCATGATTCAATCATATTGTTTATTCGATGATTTCTCATCCTAATAAAAAATATGATATTTTTAAGTTTTAATAGTGTATGCAAAATCACGTCTAAATCTATATCTAAGCACTAATTCATGATAGATAATTATCTAGATATAAATCTAACAAAAACTCTTGGTATCAGTTAGATTTGTTGACCTAGTAATTTCAACACAAGAGAAGGGCGTGAATTGTAATATTCTACTTTTGAAAAAAAAAATTATAAAAACATTTTTGTTAGAATAAATAAAGAGAGAAATAGAAGAGGAATAAATAGAAAGGAGAGGAAGAAGAGAGATACACGATAAAATAAAAATAATTAAATGTAATTAAAAGAGATATGGGGTAAAAATATTGTATTTGAGATTTATAGAGGTCTAACATAATCATTTGTCCTACTTATGTCTCTAAGAGGTTTCTCTTGCGAGTTCTACTAAAATCAACTTTGACCTTTTCCACAGGATCAACCCAAACAACCTTCTAATGAAAAATAACAATTTTACACAAGTTTAGTTAAAGAAGCTACTAATAATAATCAAAGCTTTTATACGGACTTAACTCAAGAACCTTCCCCCAATTTTTTTTTAGGTTTACCTTATAACTTTCAAATTCTTTATAAAGAAATTACACAAGAAAATTACAATCTTAAATAAAACAAAGTTATCACAATACTAGGACAACACAACTCTCAAATGTAACTTTTCACTCTTTTGACACTAAAGCAACTCTAGTGAGAAAAAAAATTAGGAAAAAACATATAAGAAAGAATATTATTAAGGTTCATATTCTGAAATCTAATGTGAAATGAAGAATATATATATATATATATATATATATATATATATATATATATATATATATATATATATATATATATATATATATATATATATATATATAATGATTTGGTTCAAAAGAAAAACAACCTATAGCCAGTTTTAATGTTTTAATCGATTAATAATAAGTGCTAATCGATTAACAAATCTAAATTAAAAAAGTTTGAGTTTTGACGTCATATATTTGGTTAACAACTCATTTAATTGATTAAGAGTGTTACAAATATGTTTAATAAATTAGAGGAAGCCCTTAATCGAGTAAATAATGTAAATCGTTTTCCTAATTGATTAACAAACTGTTGAAAAGTATATTTTCGGCAAATATTTTTTGTATCGTATCCACAGAGATTGGGTAATATTACCGCCGTTCTATAATTCAAATGTTATAAGTTTAGAAAGTAACAGGGTTGTTTTGTTTGGAAAAATATCTTGTTAATAAATGTTAACAAAAACTATGAAATGGTTTTAGTCAAATATAAAGGCTTGGCAAGATTGGAGTTCACTATTTCAAATGTCTATGATTCCCTATGATAAATAAATAGATTCAAGATTATTGATGATGTTCAAATATCCTCTCAAAGTCATTTATGTCTAAATGATATCGTGATAATCACTATATTGATCCTTAGACGATCTCTCCACCTAACTATCAATATAGCAATCTTTAATGTTCAATATCAAAGAATAGTAATGAATAAATCTATCTCTACAACTTATTCACTACTTGAAAATCTGTTTTATGTCTAAACTCGAGTAATCTCTCTCGACAACTACTCAAATCTGGTTTTCAACTTAAAGCAAAAACAGTATTCAATACATCAACAATCTTTATCTCATATATAAATCAAAGTGAATACATAAACAGATGAGAATAGCTACTACCTCCAATCTTGACAAAAGTGGAGTTTAGCTCCTCATCATCATTGTTACAAAGCAGAAAGTTCAAGCAGAAAAACTCTGTTTTTCTCCCTTACAAAAGCTCTCAAGAACAATGTATGAATGATAATGAATGAATTAATCCCTAGAATAATGTATTTTCTCTCCTAAAAGAGTTGACATTTCCTTAATTGGTCATTCTCATCCAATGCAGAAAAGCAATTCCAAGGCAGACCCAAAATGGCAAAAACAGTTGGCCTTCAAAACAGCACTTTTGACCCAAAAATCAGTTTGCTGGATTCGCAGGGTTCGCGGGGCGAACTTTGTTCGCGGGGCGAACTGGTCCTGTCATGCAGTTCGCGGGGCGAACTTTGTTCGCGGGGCGAACTGAAGCTGCCTCAGTTTCCTTGTTTTGCAAGCTTCATCCAAAATCTTCCATATTATGATGCTGCAATCCAAAGCTTTCTCATCCAAAAATTCTACAAAACTAACAAATATGTGAAATAACTATTCAAAACAAAATAAATTAAACCTAATTGCATTTATACAAAATAGTGAGAATAAAAGTGTGTAATTACATCAAAACTTGGTAAAAGGGACCAATAAAATGGTATAAAACGTAGTACTAATTGGTCCCTAACAACTCTCCCCAACTTAGCATTTTGTTTGTCCCTAAACAAAAGTTTCCACCCTTACAATCAAAGCAATGACACAAAAGATTGAAACAAGGATTTACCAAGAACATTCAAATGGTTCAAAAGTGTTTGGCATTTTCTCAATTCACCTATCTCAATTCTAGACAAAATATGAATAAGGGAAATGGTAAAGTGCAAAAATCATTCCAAGGAATTCAAAGCCATATATGTCAAAATTGAATCAAGCTTACACACACATCATAATAATGATGAATAACATGAAGGGTTACTTTCACTCATCCAAGCAATTAAATCAACAACAACTCAAATCATGCGGTTATCACAACAAGTACCAAATCATGTGAAAAATGAGAATCAAGAGGTCTTTCAAAGGTTGTAATGTGGCTTAGGTTACAAGAAAGGATATGATTAAGACAATTCAACCAAATTGCCTATCCTAAGGGAGCATTCCCAAAGATTCACTCTACACAATTTCCCTTTCTTTGATCCCTATCTTTTTCTTTTTCTTTTTCTTTTCAAATCCACACAACCATGAGCATTTCCTTTGCTTTTCTTTTTCTAATTTTTTTCTATGCTCTATGGTTTAAAGGGTGATTTCTTTTTCTTGTTTCTTTTCATATTTTTACCCTTTCATAGAAACTCACTTTTCCAAGTTTCTAATCAACTTTTCACTTTACTCTCCCCAACTTTAGATTCCAAAACCAAATTTATTCAATAATGCTCCCTACTTAGACATAAGCAAAAGGCAAAATTTTGCAAACAACTCGGTTTGAGGTTTCAACTGATACGAAAGAAATTAGGATTCATTTATTCCATAATTTTCAATTGATTTTACAATGATCAATCAAATGAATCCTAAATTAAGCTCAAAGGGGGTTAACTAAGGATTATTCCTCACAAGGTTAGTTGATTCAAACTTTTTGGTCAAGTGGTTTTTCTCACAAACAATGCCTCTATCATTTTCAAAAATTTCACATAAAAATGGATTGATGCATGATTTAGCATGATAAGAATGAGTTAAAACAATGCTCGGTTTCCCGCTTTTTAGTGTACAATGGAAAGTCTCCTCACAACTGGCTAAGTCCTATTTTGATTCAAAAATGACATTTACTTCAATGAATTTATGACATGGAATTTGCACACACCATCAAACTACTCATGTTAAGTCTAGAAAGCGATAAAGTGTACCTTGAAATGCCGACACTAATTCTTATCATCACCACTCGAAGTGTCCTATGCTTCTTTATTTGCGATCATTTCTCGGTTGCTTAAAGCTTGACTTATGAGTAAGAACAATTAAACAAAAATGTTGGCAAACCAATATTTGATTAAAACACACTTAAATTTCAAAAAGTATTCATGCAATTATCAAGACACACTCTACAATTCAACAAACTCCTCAATCTTCCTTTAACTCATCGCCATGGTTTACACCACCTCCTGCACCCCCTAAAAAAATTCGGCCTGCCCTCAGGCCACTTAGCATAATCAACAAAATCCTCTTAAGAAAGGAATGGAGAGGGGAAGTTTTGAAATTTGGAGGTTTGGATGTGGAGTAGCGAGGTTGTTGAAGGAATCTCCTAAGTTCGTGAAAATAGGAATGAAACGAAAATGACATAAAACAAAAGTTTTTTTTTTTTTTTTTTTTTTTTTTTCAGTTCGCGGGGCGAACTGAAGGAAATTTCAAAAAAATTAGTTCTGTTATTTACTGTTCGCGGGGCGAACTTTGTTCGCGGCGCGAACTGAAGCTGTGAATTCAGTTCGCGGGGCGAACTGTAAAAACCAGAACCCAATTTTTTTCAAAATTTAACACAACAAAAACTCACACAGCAGAAAAAAATTAAAATACAGACTTACAACGTTGGGTTGCCTCCCAACAAGCGCTTTGTTTAACGTCGTTTGAGCTCGACGGTCCACTGATTAGCCCGGTTTAAATAGAGACACGACATCCACATCACGAATTATGTCGCCACCATGGTAAACTTTGAGTCTTTGACCATTTACGGTCCAACTCTCTTGTGACTTTGGATCCTCGATTACAATGGCTCCATAATTCCGTACTTCCTTGACAACGAACGGTCCTGACCCTTTTGGCTTCAGCTTACCCGGTAATAACTTGAACCTTGATTTGAAAAGCAGTACCATTTGTCCGACATGAAACTCCTTGCGACGGGCCTTTCCATCATGGTATTTTTCTTCAATTGCATCATTTCGGAATGAATCATGTTTGTCATGTGGATGCTTCATAGCTTTAAAAAGATTAAAGGTCACCTCTTCGTCTTGCACTCTCACCTTCATTAGTCCATCATCTACGTCAATCATCATCCGAGCTGTTTTCATAAAAGGTCTTCCAAGAATTAGGGGCACATCACGGTCCTCATCCATCTCCACTATTACGAAATCTACCGGAAACAAGAATTTGTCCACCTTCACTAACATGTCTTTAGCAATTCCGTATGGTAAAGTGGTAGACTTGTCGGCTAGTTGTAAAGTCATTCTCGTCGATTTAATCTCAACATTCCCTAATCTTTTAACAATGGAGAGAGGGATTAAATTTATACTAGAGCCCAAGTCAATCAAACCATTTCCAGTGTATGTGCTTCCAATGGTCACCGGTAGAACAACCCGGCCCGGATCGGACTCCTTCCTTGGGAGAGTATTTTGGATGATAGCACTACACCGTGCATCAAGCAGTATGGTTTCGTCTTCCACGTGTCTCCTTTTCTTTGTAAGAATATCCTTCATGAACTTAGCATACCGTGGCATTTGTTCTAATGCATCAGCAAATGGAATGTTGATTTGGAGTTGCTTGAAGATGTCCATGAACCGTGCATAATGCCTAGCATTGTCCTTCTTTGACGGTGCGTGCGGATATGGTAGATGTTGAACTGGAATGACATTCACTCCTTTGTCTCCTTTTTTCTTCTTCCTTGGTTCGATTTCCTTATTCATTTCCGCTTCACACTGTTGTTCCTCCATCAATTGCTGGTTCTGCTGTCTTCGCGGCGCGAAGGGCGATCGCGGCGCGAACTGAACAGTTTCTGCCACTTTCTCCTTCCCACAAGCCACATCCTCCTTTTCCAGCACATCATCCATATCATTCTCAACTGTAATTTCCTCACCTTTTTTACTTGTCAACTCTCTACCGCTTCTAGTAAAAATTGCTTTACAATGCTCCTTTGGATTAGTTTGAGTGTTAGCGGAGAAAGAGGATCCTGCAGTTTGTTCCGACAGCTGCTTCGCGAGTTGGCCTACTTGATTTTCCAGATTTTTAATTGCCGCCTCGTTACTCTTCTGATTTGCCATAGAAGCTTGCATGAATTGTTGAAGAGTGTCTTCTAGCTTGGAATTTCCTCCTTGCGACTGCTGACCTTGAGAGTTTGGTTGTTGGTAAGGGCTTTGCTGTTGATAATTCTGATTGTTGAACCTTGACGGTTGGTAGCCTTGGTTGTTTCTTGGTTGATAGCCTTGATTGTTAGGCTGTTGTCTTTGATATCCCTGGTTTTGGTTGTTCACATAACTGACTTCTTCTTGAGGTGGAGGACAAAAACCAGTAGGATGATCTCCTTGGTATAACTCGCAACATGCTACTTGATGCTGAACTTGAAACCCCTGAATCTCTTTTATTTGCTGTGGAAGCTTGGCCATTTGTTGAGTAAGAAGCTCCACTTGTTGAGAGAGTAGCTTGTTTTGTGCAAGGATGGCATCATTGGTATTCAACTCTAAAACTCCAGGCTTACGTTGTGAAGGGCTTCGATCATGTTGACCTTGATGATCATTACGGGCCATCCGTTCAATAATGACTTTCGCTTCTTCCGCAGTTTTTGATATAAGCGAACCACCCGCGGTGGCGTCCAGAAGTGTCTTATGGGTTGATTGGAGACCATTCAAAAAGATATGGATTTGAGTAAGCTCATCAAAACCATGTCCCTTACACTTCCTCAACATTGATTTGAATCTCTCCCAAGCTTCATTTAGAGATTCGTTTCCTCCTTGAGTGAATACCGCTATAGCCGTCTTGGCTTCCATGAATCGGGATTGAGGGAAGTATCTTTCTAAGAACTTTTCTTCTAACAAGTTCCAATCCGTCATCACTCTTGATTCTTGATCAAGGTACCACTCCTTTGCCTTTCCTACTAAGGAGTGTGGGAACATCCTTTTGAATAACGTTTCTTCACCCGCTTCATCAATTCCCGTCGAACCCGCAATCTCATAGAATTTGATGAGATGGGAGTACGGATCTTCATGATCCATTCCGGTGAATGGATTTGCATAGAGAAGTTGGAGGATTCCGGTCTTCATCTCCGTATTTCTTCCTCCACGGGCAAATTGAGCATTCCTTCTTGGACTATTAGCGGACATTTCGGTACGATTGTCATCCGCCATATTTCCTTTACAAGCCTCTACAACCACTTCTTCGATTTGAACAAGTGCGGAAGTAGATGCTTCTTCTCTCCGGTTCCTCTCTTCGGCTAGTTTCCTTCTTCTTCGTGTTTTGCTATTGAGCTTCCGAAGTGTTCTTTCAATTTCAGGATCGAATTGAAGTTGCTCCTCAGTTGCTTTTCCTCGCATGCACTAGAATCTTCAAAACTAACAAACCAAGTGAAACAAAAGAGAGATAACAATAAAAGTAACAAAACTTAAAACAATGAATTATTGCAATGCTTGTAATATCGACACCAATCCCCGGCAACGGCGCCAATTTGTTGAAAAGTATATTTTCGGCAAATATTTTTTGTATCGTATCCACAGAGATTGGGTAATATTACCGCCGTTCTATAATTCAAATGTTATAAGTTTAGAAAGTAACAGGGTTGTTTTGTTTGGAAAAATATCTTGTTAATAAATGTTAACAAAAACTATGAAATGGTTTTAGTCAAATATAAAGGCTTGGCAAGATTGGAGTTCACTATTTCAAATGTCTATGATTCCCTATGATAAATAAATAGATTCAAGATTATTGATGATGTTCAAATATCCTCTCAAAGTCATTTATATCTAAATGATATCGTGATAATCACTATATTGATCCTTAGACGATCTCTCCACCTAACTATCAATATAGCAATCTTTAATGTTCAATATCAAAGAATAGTAATGAATAAATCTATCTCTACAACTTATTCACTACTTGAAAATCTGTTTTATGTCTAAACTCGAGTAATCTCTCTCGACAACTACTCAAATCTGGTTTTCAACTTAAAGCAAAAACAGTATTCAATACATCAACAATCTTTATCTCATATATAAATCAAAGTGAATACATAAACAGATGAGAATAGCTACTACCTCCAATCTTGACAAAAGTGGAGTTTAGCTCCTCATCATCATTGTTACAAAGCAGAAAGTTCAAGCAGAAAAACTCTGTTTTTCTCCCTTACAAAAGCTCTCAAGAACAATGTATGAATGATAATGAATGAATTAATCCCTAGAATAATGTATTTTCTCTCCTAAAAGAGTTGACATTTCCTTAATTGGTCATTCTCATCCAATGCAGAAAAGCAATTCCAAGGCAGACCCAAAATGGCAAAAACAGCTGGCCTTCAAAACAGCACTTTTGACCCAAAAATCAGTTTGCTGGATTCGCAGGGTTCGCGGGGCGAACTGGTCCTGTCATGCAGTTCGCGGGGCGAACTTTGTTCGCGGGGCGAACTGAAGCTGCCTCAGTTTCCTTGTTTTGCAAGCTTCATCCAAAATCTTCCATATTATGATGCTGCAATCCAAAGCTTTCTCATCCAAAAATTCTACAAAACTAACAAATATGTGAAATAACTATTCAAAACAAAATAAATTAAACCTAATTGCATTTATACAAAATAGTGAGAATAAAAGTGTGTAATTACATCAAAACTTGGTAAAAGGGACCAATAAAATGGTATAAAACGTAGTACTAATTGGTCCCTAACACAAACCTTCTACAAAATTAAACACATGTTCAAAAAGGTTTTAAAACATTTTATCAAAAGAGAGACGAGGTTTGTATAGCATTGTGTGTGTGTATGTGTGCACGCGTGTGTGTGTGCGTGTGTGTGTGTATGTGTGTGTGTGTGTGTGTGTGGAGGGGGCGGGGGTGCTTGATTTCCTTAGTACCTCGAGACTTACTCTTGTTTTTTTTATAATAAACTTATCAAATTAAAGCACTAAGTGCATGACTAGACGAACTTCCACACTTTCTCACTGTCACAACTTCAACTCCTCAGTGCCTACCTCGTAAGGAGTGTTGTTCTTGGTCAGAATATGTTCAAAGTCTTAGATTCTTCAACAAAAATGAGAGGATACTTAAAGGATGAATTAAAAAGGGGAAAAGAGGGATATGTACTCAAATAAACCCTGATAACCCGTGCCAATGAGAGGATAAACTCCCTCGAAAAAAATTGACTGATCCAATACTGCCTTGGAAAAAGTTGACATGAAAAAGATAAAATCTTGGAGGAAAATAAAGTCTTTAGGAAATATTTTAGATTCAAAGCAAAAAGCTTACTAAATTCAAGGTTGATATGAATGATCTTAAAGAGGGCCTATAAGAGGCTCGCATGGGCGGTCTCATTTCTAGGGATCAAAGGTTCAAGAAAGTGAAATAGAAAATACATTGTCTATACTCTGAAATTTACCTAGGCAAGTAAGAATACTTTAAGGTGGTGTTAAATGTTTTCTTGGTGGAGGATGTCGATCCGAAAGATCCCAAGACAATGCTTCCTCTCAAGGATGTGGCTCCCCCTACAGAGGTTGCTTGGATGATATGAATGTCCTAATAGATAACTTGTTTGAAGATTCCCCTAACAACTATGATGATTTTTAATTGCTTGAAAGTTCCCCTAACAATTATTGTACACACTTTTGTAAGAACAAAAATTGTTCTACAACAGATTCCAGGATTTTGATGATAACAAAGGATGAAACCAAAAATGGCACTCTAACGAAAAGTTTCTAAGTGTGCAGGACGCTGAACAAGAACAAAGGAATCTGATCGCTTTATCAGATACAGAATAAAATCAGATACAAAGTACCAGAAGATCAGAAGCATCTGAAGTGGAAACGCTCCCTAGAAGCTCTGACTTTGCGCAAAACAACACATCAGAATATCAGAAGCATCTGAAGAAGAAGAGCGCTCAAAAAGTTCTGACTCTGAGAAACAACATATCAGAATACCAGAAGCTCTCAACTTCCTCTAAAGACAACACTGAAGATCTAAAAGACCAGAACTATCAGAAGCTCTAATGTCATTTCTCAGATCTCAGATTAATAGAGTAATTCAGACTCTGACGAAGAATTTCCTTATCCAGAAAGAGTAACGGCAACTACAACTTCAAATAGAAAGAAATTATATTTGGAAAGAAGTTATTCAGGGAGACAAACTTGTTTTGGCAAGAAACAACAGAAGTTATGGCAATAAACTCTCATCAAGACAAAATATATGCCATCACTACAACGGTCCTTTCACCTCTATATAAAGAACGACAAACCTCATTGAGAGACACACCTGAACGCACAGAAATACTCTACTCTCTCTTAATCTTTCACGAGCTTTTGCTCATAAAGTGAAACTTCTTACTTGCTCAAATTTCTGTAATATTTGCTTTAGCCTAGAAGCATTCTAGATTACAAATTCTGTTTCTACCTAATTTGATTTTTTATTCCTCAAGTGACTCTACGCAGTCTGTATACTTGAGAGGACTAAGAGATCTTTTCTCTTAGACGTTGGTTGTAATAATATTTCAAGATTAGTGGATTAAGTCCTTGTTGAAGGCGAAATCACCTTGGCCAGGTGGACTGGAGTAGCTTTGTGTTATAAGCGAACCAGTATAAAATACTGTGTGATTTTATTTTGCAAAAGCGCTTATTTTCCAAAACAATTCAAACCCCCCTTTCTTGTTTTTCTCACCTTCAATTGGTATCAGAGCTTCGGCTCTGTTATTGATTTTCCAATCAAACACTTAACCGTGTAGAGAGATCCAGAACGAGAAAAACTATGGCCCAGACAAATGAAAGAGACAGTTAGAATGCTAAGCCTCATGTCTTTGATGGAGAGAAATTCGATTACTGGAAGGATAGAATTGAAAGTTTCTTTCTAGGCTATGACGCTGATCTCTGGGACATTGTCACAGATGGATACAAACCTCCTATAACTAATGCTGGAGTTGAAGTTCCCAGAAGCAAGATGACAGATGATCAGAAGCGCGAATTCAAGAATCATCACAAAGCCAGAACGATACTTCTCAATGCCATATCCTATAATGAGTATGAAAAAATAACCAACAGGGAAACAGCTAAATATATACTTGACTCCCTGAAGATGACTCATGAAGGAAACTCTCAGGTCAAAGAAACAAAGGCTCTGGCTCTAATCCAGAAATATGAAGCCTTCAAAATGGAGGATGATGAAGCTGTAGAGGTAATGTTCTCTAGATTCCAAACTCTTATTGCAGGTCTCAAAGTACTAGACAAAGGATACAAAACTGCAGACCACGTCAAAAAGATAGTCAGAAGCTGGCCAAAGAAGTGGAGACCCATGGTCATTGCATTAAAGCTTTCAAAGGATCTGAACAACACCAGCCTTGAAGAGCTTGTCAGTTCACTCAGAAGTCATGAGATAGAACTGGAGAAAGATGAGCCTCAGAAGAAGAACAAAATTGTAGCATTAAAGTCCAGATCTGAAAGACGCAAGCCTGACAGGAACAAAGCCTTCCAGGCCGAAACAGAAGATGCCGATGACTCTGAACAGGAAGATTCTGATGATGAAGAAGAATTGTCCCTCCTAACTAGAAGAGTTAAACAACTCTGGAAAAAGAGGAACAATAACTTCAGGAGACCAAGACCCAGAGGGGATCGATCAGAATCAACCTCAAAAGGTAAAACTAACAAAGATGTTACTTGTTATGAATGTAAAGAAACAGGTCACTACATGAACGAATGCCCAAAGTTAAAGAAAGACATCTCCAGAAAAGATAGCTTTAAGAAAACTCCCTCAGAACCAAGAAGGGATTAATGGCCACCTGGGATGACAGCGAATCTGACTCATCAGAATCTGACTCTGATGAACAGGCAAATGTGGCATTCATGGCTACCACATCCAGGAGCACTTCAGATGAAGAATCTGAATCAGAAGAGGTATTTTCTGAACTCTCTCGATCTGACCTAGAATCATGCTTGTCTGAAACTCTTAGCTCATATCAGAAACTAAAACAAAAATTTAAAGCAATAAAAGGCTGTCTTGAAGAAAAATTTGAAGAATGTGGCAAACTTGAGATGGCAATTCTAGAACTAAAAGATGAAAACAAAGTTTTAACATCACTAAGAGATGCAGCAAAGAAAAATTGTTTAAAACTAGAAGAAGCATTATCTCAAGCTCCACAAACTTCAAACATGATAATTTATAAGTAGGAAAAAACCTTTCAAAAGTTTCTGAAAAATGGGATAGGAATGAGTGTAATGGCATCCATGATTTATGGAGTCAGTCAGAACAATAGAAGAGGAATTGGGTATGATCCTAAGGAAGATAAAACTTCTACTAGTGACCAACCTAAATCCCCATTTTCATATCACTACACACACACACAAGAACAAAAGTTTGATAATGCTAGAAAACCCAAGGTAATCAGAAACTCTGGGAAAACTAATCATAAAGGACCCAAGAGACTCTGGGTACCAAAAGATAAGATTGTTTATGTTGCAGATATCTTATGCAGCAAAGTTCAAACACCAGTCATGGTACCTGGACTCTGGATGCTCGCGACACATGACGGGAAGAAAGTCTATGTTCTAAAGCCTGGAACTTAAAGACGCTGGATTCGTAGGTTTCGGAGGAGATCAGAAAGGAAGGATCAGAGGCTCCGGAACTATTGTTAATGGTACTCTTCCCTCTATATCTGATGTTCTTTACGTAGAAGGATTAATGCATAACCTGTTATCCATAAGTCAATTAAGTGATAACGGTTATGATGTAATCTTTAATCAAAAAACATGTAAAGCCATAAATCAAAACAATGGTTCTGTCCTATTCACAGGCAAGAGGAAAAACAATATTTATAAAATTAATCTGTCTGATTTAAAAGAACAAAATATGAAGTGTCTGATGTCCGTTCACGAAGAGCAATGGGTATGGCATGGACGCTTGGGCCACATTAGCATGAGGAAATTATCTCAGCTAAATAAACTCGAGTTAGTCAGAGGCCTGCCTAAACTGAAGTTCTCTTCAGATGCTCTGTGTGAAGCATGTGAGAAGGGAAAATTTTCAAAAACATCTTTCAAAAAGAAAACTATTGTTACTACCTCTAAGCCTCTGGAACTTCTTCACATTGACTTGTTTGGTCCTGTGAAAACAGCATCAGTCAATGGAAAGAAATATGGACTAGTCATTGTTGATGATTTCAGTCGCTGGACATGGGTAAAATTCCTAAAGCACAAGAGCGAGTCTCACTCTGTATTCACTAGCTTCTGTTCCAAAGTGCAAAAAGAATTTGACTCTAAAATTGTAAGAGTGAGAAGTGATCATGGTGGGGAATTTGAAAACAAATTTTTTGAGGAATTATTTGACTCTAATGGAATATCCCATGATTTCTCCTGCCCTAGAACTCCACAACAAAATGGAGTTGTAGAGAGGAAGAATAGGACACTCCAAGAGATGGCAAGAACTATGGTCAATGAAACAAACGTGGCTAAGCACTTTTGGCCCGAAGCTGTAAATACATCGTGTTATATTCAGAATAGAATCTCCATAAGACCCATTTTGGAAAAGACTCCCTATGAACTGTGTAAAGGAAGAAAACCAAACATTTCATATTTTCATCCTTTTGGATGCTCCTGTTTTATTCTAAACACTAAAGAACATCTGAACAAGTTTGATTCCAAAGCACAAAAAAGTATTATGTTAGGATACTCAGAACGCTCTAAAGGCTACAGAGTATACAATACAGAAACCAAAATTGTGGAAGAATCAATTCATGTCAGATTTGACGATAAGCTTGACCCTGAAAAGTCAAAGCTAGTTGAGAATTTTGCAGATTTAGAAATCACTCTTGCAGGATCTGACAAAGCTCTAGAAGCAACTGCCATTCAAAATCCTGAAGAAATTAATCTTCCATTAATCCCAAAGAAAGCTAAAAGTCGCCTCAACATATCTGAAGAATTGATTCTGGGTAACAAGGAAGAACCTGTCAGAACCAGATCTACCTTCAAGACCTCTAAAGAGACTCCTCTGGGACTAGTGTCTCTGATCGAGCCTATGTCCTGTGATGAAGCACTTCAAGATAACGACTGGGTTCTAGCCATGCAAGAAGAGTTAGATCAATTCACAAAGAACGATGTCTGGGATCTTGTTCCCAAGCCCAGAGGCACTCACGTTATCGGAACCATATGGGTATTCAGAAACAAGCTGAATGAGAAAGGAGAAGTCGTCAGAAGCAAAGCTCGACTGGTAGCTCAAGGTTACAGTCAACAAGAAGGTATTGACTACAATGAAACCTTTGCTCCAGTCGCCAGGTTAGAATCTATTCGTCTTCTTGTATCCTTCGCTATAAATCATTCTATCAAACTGTATCAAATGGATGTCAAGAGCGCATTCCTTAATGGTTATATATCAGAAGAAGTATATGTCAACCAACCTCCAGGTTTTGAAAATCCAAATTATCCAGAACATGTTTTTAAACTTAAAAAATCTTTATATGGACTTAAACAAGCTCCCAGAGCTTGGTATGAACGATTAAGTAACTTTCTTTTGGAACATAATTTCATCAGAGGAAAAGTTGACTCCACACTCTTCTGTAAAAACCTTAACAATGATCTCATGATATGCCAGATATACGTTGATGATATTATTTTTGGTTCAGCTAACGCCTCTGTTTGTCAAGAATTCTCTGAGTTAATGCAGGCATAATTTGAAATGAGCTTAATGCAAGAACTAAAGTTCTTTCTGGGAATTCAAATTAACCAAACTTCAGAAGTCACGTACGTTCATCAAAGAAAATACATAAAAGATGTTCTGAAGAAATTTGACATGGCTGAATGCAACTCTGCAAAGACTCCCATGCATCCAACATGCATTCTTGAAAAGGAAGAAGTCAGTAAAAAGAGTATAGACTTTCTGGTTACTGTGATGCAGATTATGCAAGAGATAGATTGGAACGAAAAAGCACATCTGGAAATTGTCAGCTCCTGGGAAACAATCTGATATCCTGGGCAAGCAAAAGGCAATCAACTATCGCTCTGTCCACAGCAGAAGCAGAATACATCTCAGCATCACTGTGCACGACTCAGATGCTCTGGATGAAGAATCAGTTATCTGAGTTGGAAATCTCCAGGAACCAATCGTTTGGTATTCCTGAAGATCAGATATATCAAAACACGTGGAGTGACTTACGTCTAACTTTGGAACTTCTAGACAGCTGTCCAGCAGTAATCAAAGAACAGACTCTGTAGATCTCCTCGAGCAGTGTGCAAACTGTTGGGATTAGACATCATTTATGAGCTATAATCATTTCTCCCTCTAAACGTGCTAACTTGGTTTTTATGCTAAACTCTGTTTTGCGTGTCGTTTTGCATGCGTTTTTGTTTGGGTATTTAAACACTCCTTTCTCACTTTGCACACATTTCACTCTCACTCACTCTTTAAACCCAAGTTCTCTCAAGGCATTTCTGCAAACAGTTCATCTTCATCTCAGTTCTTCATCAACACCATGAATACTCAACAACAATCTGTGTTCAACTACTCTCAGCAAATGGATTCCAGCAACCCTGCTCAAAGCACCAGCAACCCTACTCCAACGGTTACAGGCGTAGTTACAACACCAGTTTACAAGGAGCCTCACATTCTTGACCGTGAACCTCATATTAGCCTTGCAACACCTTTTGAAAAACTGGATGTGCTGTGTGAATCCCTGGTGGATTTTGATAACATGAGAATAAATGGCGTAGACCTTACTGAAGAACTTCGCAAACAAGGTTGGGGAAACTACTTTCAACGCCTCTACGGTCCAGTTTACCCAAATCTCATTAAGGAATTCTGGAGATTTGCTGATGCTGACGATCATTTCATAGTCTCATACATTCTGGGTGTGAAGATTGTGATAACTGAGAAGTCCATCGCTGCTTTGCTGAACATGCAGAAAGATGGAGGAAGAAGGATTTACAACATCAATCCCAGGGCAAAATGCATAGCTCAAGAAATCAACCCAACGATCTTCAAACTAAACGCAGAAGGCAACCCCTCAAAGAACAAGGAACTGCATCAGAACCTCCGGGTCTGGCTCAAAATCATTCTGGGAACAATCCATCATCGCCCAACGTCAAATTCATCAGATTACATCAATACAGATCAGAAATGTATTTTGTACTGTATTCATAAAGGTCTGAAGCTATGCCTCCCAGCACTCCTCTTCAAATACCTCAGAGACTCTGTACGAGAAACCAGAAATCACATGAAGCCCAGAACCTACATTCCCTTGGGAAGACTCCTCTCAGATGTACTGATAGAGAATGGTCTCGTGGACCATCTGGTAAAGCTCAGGCTTATGGACGACATGGCCATCGACACTGAAAGGCCTCTGAACTCCAGGAATCTGAAGAGCATGGGAATTCTGGAAAAGGTCAACGTTAGACCTACTCTGGACACCTCCTGGGAAGCCTTAAAAGATCAGAGGAAAATTCCCCATGGTCTATATCTGTTCTCCAAGGAAGAACCCAAAGAAGCAATCCTGCACTATCTCCAACGTCTGAAGGATGAAGGAGTGGACATCTCAGAATTCAGATTGAGCGAACTGCCAAATAAAGCTCCCAACTTCGTGAGGCATAAAAGAGGTCCCTCTGAGAAGACATCACTGGCGAAGAAAGCGAAGCTAGGAGAATCCTCTGAAACAAGACCTCCAGCACCTCTGCATGAGTCTTCTGGTAAGTCTGTCTCTCCTGCTCCTTCTGTACAGCAACTTGCCTCTTCTATTCCTCCACCAACCCCTCTATACACCCCGTCTGAAACCCCTCCTTCAACGACTAGAACATCTCAACCACTCCCAAAATTTAACCTCGCCAATACCTCCTTACCCATATCTGAAGCTGAACAAATGAATGAAACCACCTCCTCATCTTCAGCCCCAGAATCACCCCCTTACTGTATCATCTCATCTGACACAGAATTCTCTGACCCCGCTTCTCCCACTCTAGCCCAACTTCAGACACAAAACCATGCCTCCCAACAACCACGGCCACCTCCACCTGAACCTGAAGTAACCTCACCACCCACAGAACAACCAACCGTCACTCCATCTGACGTTCAACCCTCTGACCCCAACGCCCCTGAACTTACCCTTCCAAACACTTCCGTTGAACCTCCAACTCTCAACCTAAGCCCTCCCATTTCCTCACCTCTACCATCTGAACCTGACCACTCCCTGCCAACCCTAGAAGAGGCAATTATGTTGTTCGCAGAAGCATCAGTGGAAAAGGTTAAGTCCCTGTCCACAAACTCTGGCATCAGCGATGATCCTTCCTCTGTTAGGACACACTGGAACAGATTCATTGGCTGGATGACTTCTGAGGCCTTTAAACTGAAGAATATCTCTGAGCAAGTCAGAAACGACTTTATCAGAGACGCTGAGGCAATACTACAGGAGCGCTTAGCCAAAGAAGCTGAGGAAGAAGCCAGAAGGGAAGCAGAAGAAAGAGCAAGACAAGAAGGACTTCAAAGGGTAAGGGAAGCTGAAGCCAAAGCTCTAGTTGATGCTGCTGTTGCTACTGAAGCTGCTGCTGAAGCTGAAGCAAAAGCTGCTGCTGAAGCTGAAGCTAAAGCCGCTGAAGAACAAGATGCTCTAACTCAGGGGGAGTCCTCTACTTTTTCCCCTCTGGTTCTCAAGACCCTTGAGGAGCTTCAGAAAGAGCAGAAGGAAGTCCGAGCCAGATTGGATCAACAGGACACAGTCAACACCAACATCCAGAATCTGCTGACTCAACTGCTTCAGAGAATGCCTCCTCCTCCCAACCCTTAGGCACTTAGGATGTTTTCTTGCTTGTTGCTTTGCTTGTTTTGTCTCTGATGTTTTTGCTCTTATCTTGATATATATATATTTTTCTTCCTGCTTATTATTTTTAAGTCTTTTTGATTCTGACAAAAAGGGGGAGAAATCAAACAGCTCTGATGAAAAATTGTCTAATTCCTCAAGCACTCTGCAAACATACTATTCAATTAAAATCCATCTAACACTCTTTGACTTAGAAAGATGCAGAAAGGTATCTAGAAAACTTCATTGCTTGGAAGCTCTCGTAAGAACTTCTGAACTCCCTAGCTTATCTCGGGGGGAGCTCACTTCTATCTGATCTGATAAACTCTTATATCTAATGTTTCATCTGTCATTTAAGTTTGTTTTGTCATCATCAAAAAGGGGGAGATTGTAAGAACAAAAATTGTTCTACAACAGATTCCAAGATTTCGATGATAACAAAGGATGAAACCAAAAATGGCACTCTAACGAAAAGTTTCTAAGTGTGCAGGACGCTGAACAAGAACAAAGGAATCTGATCGCTTTATCAAATACAGAATAAAATCAGATACAAAGTACCAGAAGATCAGAAGCATCTGAAGTGGAAACGCTCCCTAGAAGCTCTGACTTTGCGCAAAACAACACATCAGAATATCAGAAGCATCTGAAGAAGAAGAGCGCTCCAGAAGTTCTGACTCTGAGAAACAGCATATCAGAATACCAGAAGCTCTCAACTTCCTCTAAAGACAACACTGAAGATCTAAAAGACCAGAACTATCAGAAGCTCTAATGTCATTTCTCAGATCTCAGATTAATAGAGTAATTCAGACTCTGACGAAGAATTTCCTTATCCAGAAAGAGTAACGGCAACTACAACTTCAAATAGAAAGAAATTATATTTGGAAAGAAGTTATTCAGGGAGACAAACTTGTTTTGGCAAGAAACAACAGAAGTTATGGCATTAAACTCTCATCAAGACAAAATATCTGCCATCACTATAACGGTCCTTTCACCTCTATATAAAGAACGGCAAACCTCATTGAGAGAACACCTGAACGCACAGAAATACTCTACTCTCTCTTAATCTTTCACGAGCTTTTGCTCATAAAGTGAAACTTCTTACTTGCTCAAATTTCTGTAATATTTGCTTTAGCCTAGAGCATTCTAGATTACAAATTCTGTTTTTACCTAAATTGATTTTTTATTCCTCAAGTGACTCTGCGCAGTCTGTATACTTGAGAGGACTAAGAGATCTTTTCTCTTAGACGTTGGTTGTAATAATCTTCCAAGATTAGTGGATTAAGTCCTTGTTGAAGGCGAAATCACCTTGGTCGGGTGGACTGAAGTAGCTTTGTGTTATAAGCGAACCAGTATAAAATACTGTGTGATTTTATTTTGCAAAAGCGCTTATTTTTCAAAACAATTCAAACCCCCCTTTCTTGTTTTTCTCACCTTCAACTTTATATCCCTTGACGTTGTACCCAAAAAAATTAACGTATGCAAGAAAGTCATTAATTGTGTAAAACATCATGACATGCAGCTTAAAATTATCACATGTATACTTATCATCAACATCAATGCCTTCCTCCCACAAATTTTTTAAATCTTAAATCAATGGTGTTAAATCTTAAATTCTTAAGTTTGAAAATCTAACCAATCATCCCTTAGCAAATCGATTAGGATACTAAGATAGGGACGATTTTGATTTGATTTTTAATCAGCATAATTTGCATTCAAAACTTGCTAGGAATCCACGCTCAAATCCTCAAATGGAACTATATATATATATATATATATATATATATATATATATATATATATATATATATATATATATATATATATATATATATATATATATATATATATATATATATATATATTTATATTTCTTCACTAATTATTGCATCTCACACTTTCCTATATATTTTCCTTTATGAGTTCTTCTTCTTCCTATAAGTATCACCATGGCATCCTCAATAGAAGAATTCCGAAATAGACCAAGAACAGATCCCTTCACTGCCGGGTTAATAAACCTCAAAAAAGAAGAAAAAATGATAATACTATCCAAGATAGTTATTTAACCCTCTTACCTTGATCTTAGCCTCATCAAAAGCCACACGCCCTATCACCAAATCTTCCAGGCTTTCCTAAGAACTTTTCACTAATATACTAGATAGGATTTTTCCAAGCTTAGTAATAGAGTTCTACCTAAACCTAAGACTTGTAGGATCTCATATAAGAACACTGTAAGAATAGTGGAAATTTCTATTCATAAAGACCACTTTGAGAGAACCTTTGAGATGCCCTCTGAATGGATGACCTACACTCTTGATAAACTAATGGGCCTCAAGAACTTTAAGCATTCCACCACCATCAACCACCTCATAATCAAACCTATGGAAAAAAATAAAGCCCCCTTTAAATCCACTCACCTAAAGGCGAAGGTTAGAATCACCCCACTACCTTCTCACTATAATCCTCTTTCCAGGGGTCATAAACCAATACTATATAGTTAGAGAAGATGTAGTACCCTTGTGGATCCTAACCTAAGAAATGTTAACCAGTTGGATATAATTAATATTCAACCATATGATTTGTTGCAAGGAAAACCATTTGCGGGACTACCCTATGGACCAATAATCACAAAACTTCTAGCCACCTTCAATGTTGATACAATGATGAAACATAAGATTCATCATTTAAGGAAGAAGAAGATAATGAACAAACTGGGTACGAGAGCACCAAGATAGACAAAATCCTCAAGCTCCACCAAACTATAGCTAAGGATATGAATAAATTCATGAAAAGGAATGGTGAAACTTATGGCATAGAATAATCTCATTTATGTGTTTTTCTTATTTTTCTCACAAACTTTAAATTTAGTATTTCCCTTCTTGTAATTTCATTTCAACAAATTTCCATTTTTTAATTTGAATTTCTTACTAATAACATGAGTAGTTGCGTTTGCTTCTCTAAAATGTCTAAAGTTACCTTGCTAGCATATTTATTGTTCATAATGCATATTTACTCGCCTTTTTGATTTTGATAAAGGGGGAGAAGTATACTCTTAGGGGGAGTAGGGTATACTCTCTATTTAACTGAGGGGGAGTTTCATTACTCTAGACATATATGTATTGCTTTCGTTTTACCACCTCCCTTGAGAGATATATTATCATCACCAAAAAGGGGGAGAAAGTGGAACCTTGTTTGGCAGGTGATATGCTTTTAAAGGATATCAACTTTTGATGATGACAACTAATGTCTTATGAAAAGTTAAGCATAAACGATTAAGCAGATAAAGATGCAAATCTAAATATTAGGGTTTGATAGACTTAACCATCTCATGATTGAAATCAAATGGAATGTAACAAAAGCCTCATCTCAAGCTACTCAAGCAAGTTTCTACAAAAGAGAAACCATTTGGAAAAGTCTTGAAGTTCTAAGGACCCTCCTAATTTTGTAGTGAGTGAACCAATTGTACAACATAAGGGCTTTATCATGAAAGTGCATGGCTAAAATGCACAAACACACACACACACACACACACACACACACACACACACACACACTAAAATATACATTCAAACTATTTTTACCAAAGAAAATATCTTCAGAAAAATCTTGAAAGTATGGAAGATGAATTGGAAACTATCAAATTAGTTACAGGAATTTTTTTGACTTATCTCATCGATTGGGACTTTTTGTCTAATCGATTAGCTCATTTAAAATTAAGTCCCAATCAATTAGGAAAGCCCATTAATTATGTGCAATGGCTAGATATCTTTTCCTTCCTTTTTAAACTTACAACCGATTATATTTTAGACATCTAATCGATTGTAAACATGTGTCAATCGATTAGATTGTCATAAAATGCATTTATTCAAAATTCCATTTTGAGTCAACCTCTAGCCTATAAATAAAGGTCCCTTACCTTAATTTATTTCATCTAGAATCGTGTTTTGACACACACATACACATCTCTCTCTCTCTCTCTCTAAAGTTTTATTTTACTTTCTCTCATTGATATTTTAGCCATAACGCCTTTGTGAGAAAAGTATTTTTGTGAATTATGATATTCTTAAATTCTGGAATGTAGAATTGTAAATTCGCCAAGGGTTTGTTTTATACCTTGGTTGAATATTATCCATTTAGGGATCTTTTGTTTGGATTAGAAACCAATCACGTTAAAAACTTTGGTTTAAGGATCGTGATCAAACCCTAGTTTAGGTTCGAGATTAGCCCGTATTAAAATCTCTTTAGGTTCTTGGTCATCCTGGTATAAAACCAATATTAGGCTAAAGTGGAGCTCGTTGTAAAAACTTGGATAAGATTTGAGATTAATCTGATATTAAAATCTCACTGGTTATTGGTGCGCATGTAAAACCGAGGTTTATGGTTCATAAGCTCATCACGTGACAAAAGATTTCAAGGTTTAAGAAGCTTGAAGACTAACCACTTCAAGGTTCTTATTTGTGGAGATAATATTAATTGCTTTAATCTACTGTGTGGAAAGAATACTAGCCATTTTGATATGTTGTTTGGAAGAGAAGACTCAAACTACCATATTCCAAAGTCTTGTATCATTTGGTTAGAAGTCAACCATATTTCCTTGTATAAGGGGGTTCGTGAGTATTTTCTACTAAAATATCTCTATGTTCATTGGATACCCTTAAGATAAATTCTTAGGGAGAAGAGTAGGTTGTTTTCTTATTTAACCAAACCTCTATACATCGTGGTGTTCATCTCTTTACCATAACTCTTTATTTTTCTGGTATTTATATTCTCTGCAAATTATTATTTTCACTGCTAATTATTTAAAATATTTTTAAACTTTGATTTTTCTTCTCAAAGTTTTGCAAAATCACTTTTTTTCTGATCCACGCGGGCAAGATGAGGTCTCTAACAGAGAGATTAAAAAGATCCTTAAAAAAACTATTTCAAGTTCAAGAAATGAATGGTCTATAAAATGGATGAAGCCTTGTGGGCATACTGTACAACTCATAAATCACCTATAGGTGTCACATGTTTCTAGATGGTTTACGGTAAAGCATGCCACCTTCTAGTAGAGTTGGAACATAAAGCGTATTGGGTGTTAATTTCTTGAATTTTGACCAGAATAAAACTGGAAAAAAGAAAGTTGCAATTGCAAGAATTAGACGAATTGAGACCATAAGCTTATGAATCCTAAAAACTGTAAAAGTAAAATGTCAAGATCTATAATGATAAGAGTATCCTTAACAGAGAGTCTAAATCGGGACAAATGGTATTGTTATTAAAAGAAGTAAGACCATATGGTGCAGTGGAGTTCAAAGGTCCAAATTCAAAAGATAGATGGATTGTCAACGGACAAAGGTTTAAACATTACCTGGGTGGTGAAGTTGATCAGCTCACCACAAGAACACCATTAAACGATCCTTGAATTCACATGAACAATCGTCGAGCTAATGACGTTAAACAAGAGCTTGTTGGGAGGCAACCCAGCTTTATAAGTATTTAAGTTTTTATTTGCATATTCGGTATCACAATTGAGGGTTTAATTAGCATAAAATATACACTAAGAGCAAAGCTGCAAAAAATGGATTGATGGTGCATTTGCTTAGCCACGTATATCTTGCTAAGAGAGACTTTTGCTACATATCTCTCTAGACAAGCCTATTCTTGCTATGCGAGATTTGCATACAGTCAACAAAAATGCTTTTAATTCCATTTACCCTCATATAACTACCACCCAAAAACGTTTTACTGCATTGTACGTGTTTTCACTTTAAACACCAAAATCACTTTACAAAATTCCACTTGCCTTTAATTTTCATCTCTCACGCAAGCACCAAATCCTAACATCTGTTTCTACTCTCTCTCACGTATTTCTCTCACTCACAAGGCAACAAAGCATTCCCATCAGTCAACTTTTTTGTGCATTTTGCATCTTCTCATCAGCTTTAAGGTATGAAAGTTTGTATTTTGTAAAGCATTTCCATTATGAAGATAGGTTTGCAAAGATGGAATTATGAATTAGGGTTAGTGATACGAGTTAAACATAGAAATTACATGTTGATATATATGTTTCTATGTTAAATACATGTTTCTCAGTTCATAACTCCATGTTTGTGAGTCAGTATTAGAGCTGATGTGCTCTAGGTTTTTCAATTTCTTGGCTTGCTCGCTTAGTGATACCTTTTGTGCTAAGTGAGACTTCACTGCAAGCCAGGCTAAGCAAGTCTTGATGAACCCAAAATTTGGGGTATTCTCTCTAGGTGAGCATAACATGGCACCAACTGATATTTTTTTTACAATTTTGAATTATCTCGGTAGTGCTTGGCATTTGATAGAGGTCCTTGAATCATTCTGATTGTATTGAAAAAATTGACATATTTTGCTTGTTTGTGCGTAACATTTGATATGTTTTCTTGTAGGAATGGGTCCAAGAAAGTTCATGGCATCCAAGAAACAAGAAAACTATAGGAAACCTCTTGGGCGCCAAAACCTTATGATAATACAAGGTGTTTGGGGGAAGGACCAAGAAGATAGATTCTGAGAATTAGCATCCAGAAAAACATAGTCAGAAAAGAAGTTTGGGATTAGGGAGAACATGGAGTTTTGGCACATTGCTCAGACACTTGACACAAGGAATTAGGGAAAGTTGGTTGATCCTCCCGCACACCTAAACTATGACATCATCTGGGAATTTTATGCTAACTTTTTATCGTCAGGAATGTCCGATTTCGCCAAGGAATGTCAACCGCAATCTGAGAACCGATAAGTCTTAAAATGAGGAGCATTGATGGTCTTCCCCAAGCAATTGGTTGGTAATTACTTTTCCTCCCAACAGGTGAGATGATGATTGGTCCCCTTTGCAAATCCATATTCCCTAGTCTTGTGATTGGGCCCTGGAGATCCGTAACCTTTATTTGACGAGACTAGCACAATTCGGTTGCATAGCTTCAGAAGTTTCTCCTTTGTGTGAATCAGATCCGGTTATCCTTTCCTCGGATTTGGTTTATTTCACAATTTCCAAGAAGAATTTGGTGGTTATTGAGGAATGCTACGATCTTGATCATAGCATCCTCGACATTTGCTTAACTCCTCATGCAGAGTTTATCTCTTGTATTCCTCGATGAAGTTCATCTTCTGATATGAAGAACCTTTGTTCCCATCAATATTGGATTCTGAGCAGTGTTTGATTGTAGTCCCCCGTAGGGTTGTCCCATTTGAAATGGTATTGACCTAAAATTCCCCGCAGTGTTGACGATTTGGTCCTCAATAAATATTTTCTATATCCTCGGCATGAGTGGTTGTTCTTCCTTCAACAATATCCTCTTCTCCCCTTGGAGTTGGCCGTAACAGGTTAGAAGCATATTCCTCGTACCCTTCCCCAGCCAGAGTTGAGTTGTTTAGAGCTAGATGATTTATTTTTATCCTTAGCATATTCTCCAATTGGTTTCTACCCTATTGAGATTAACCGAGTGTTGTAGTGATGATTCAAATCCTCGTTATTTTTATCCGTTGTGCTGTTATTGTCAGCATAATCATGATCACATACATAAATATTCATGCATATAACACTGCATCAGATATTTCATTATTCATTTTATCGCATTTGATTACTTTATTTTGATCCCTTGCATCAGTGATATCATTTACCTATGCAGATTTGGCGTGTCTTCCCTCCTTCAATTGTAGAGTGTCAGCCCCTTAAGCAAAAAGAGTTTATCCTTGCTCACTCCCCTTGAGTTATATCCTCATTAGGTTGAGTCCTTGTTTGACCATTTCTTTCTAGTTATTACCTAGATAGATCTTTTGGTTCTCGAGAGTTTATTACCCAGTAACTGGTAATATTCCTCTTGATGTTGAGTACTTTACCTTTACTCAGTAACCGGTAAAAGGTAATCTACTTCCTTTGCTTTCCCCAGTGGATTCGTTACCACATTTCCATAGAGAGTCTATCCTTGATATGTTCACTTTAACCGATGACGGGGTTTCTCTCCCCTTGATGGTATTCTACCCAGTAACCGGTAGTTATAATTCATATTTTATCTCTCCCTATGGGTCTATCCTTGATATGTTCATCCTAACCGATGACGAATATTCTCTATCTTTTGGTATTCTATCCAGTAACTGATAGATATATTTCATATTTCTCCCCGGCAGTTTATCCTTGATATGTTAACCCTAACCGGTAACGAATATTCTTCCCAATTCCCCAGGAGGTCCATCCTTGATATGTTCATCCTAACCGATGACGGATATTCTTCCTTTGAGTTTATCCTTGATATGTTCATTTTAACTAGTGATGGATACTCTCTATTTGGTCTTCTGCCCAAAAACCGGTAGTTATAAATCCTATTTGAGTTCTCTCCCTAAGAGGTTATTCTTACCTTGTAACAGGTAACGAATACACCTATTTCTCCTTAGTGAGTCATCCTTGATATGTTTACCTTAACTGGTAATTGATGTCCCTCTGTCAGAGTATACTATCTTCCTACCCAGTAACTGGTAATAAATGATATACCTTTGATACTCATGTGTTAAAGTTCATTCTTCCTCAGTTGAGTTTGAGTGCGTATTTCCTCGGTGGAATAACCTTTTCTTGTTTGATTCGAGTAGTTCAGCTTTGTTCTGATCTACCCGTTTCCCCTGCAGATTTTCTGGTTTCCCAGACCGAGTCCTTCCATTGATTTATTTTCATGGAAATTCCCTCGTGTCTCCAGCAGTTTTCAAGTCGTATCCTGGCCCATGCATAGGTTTTTTATCCGCCTAGAGTCTCTGTCTCCCTAGTGATTTTTCCTTACGGAATGCATTATGCTCCTGTGGACTTTCAGTCTCTCCGAATTCTTTTCCTTTGTGGCAAAATATTCCCCGCAAAGATTATTTTAACATTCATATCATATGCATCATGAGGTCTCTTAGCGGCCAAAATTTGTTTCTAGATATTGTTATTTAAGTCCATTCTACTGAGTTGATACAAAGATTTTAACCTTCACATCCTAAGTTAGAATGTCCTTAAATAGGGGCAGCTGTAAGACCCTAATTTTGACCCTAAGATCCCTCATGCTATCTCATCATATGCAATGGCTTTGGGATCACACCTTGGAATCCTCCTTACTCCTTATTCATTGGGTTTGCATTGGGAGAGGTCACCAAGCACATTTGATTATATTATACTTTATATTCATTGTTTACTAACCAAAATACCAAAAACATATCTATGTATAGTTTTGTTTCTTTTGTAGGTAGTGTGTGCATCCACCATTGCCCCATCAAGCTCATATCTAGGGTTTAAGACCCTCAATACAAAGAGATCAATCAAGAGATAGTTTAAATTGGTTCTAGACATCATATATGGATCCCCATGGTCTTCATTTATCATTTTGATCAAGAATTCATCAAGAGTTTGAAGGTTGTTTGCCTTGGAAACCCGAAATCATCTGGGTATCTTGTGTAACTTCCTCAGCAGGTTTCTTCAACATCTGATTAAACACATAAAAGGATACTTCATATTACATCATCTTATATATATATATATATATATATATATATATATATATATATATATATATATATATATATATATATATATATATATGATCCTCCATGAGTCCCAAATATCAATAGAACTTCAAGTTTGCAAGTTGGTTCATGGTGGTTGACCAGAGAAAGTCAACTGGTCAAAATTGGGGTTCCTTAGACCCTATCTCCTACAAGTTTTGTCATATGAAAATGACTCCAAGAGAAATGTTACTCCTTATGACATCCCAAACAACTTTAATGTTGAAGTCAAGAGCTAGTTTTTCTTGGAAAGTCATTTTTTATGATGAAAGATTATAGGTCATTTTGTCTGAACCCTAGTTAGGAGGTTAACTTCCAAGGACCATAACTTGATCCATTTTTATGAGATGAAGGCCATCCAAGTTTCATAATAACCTCAAGTTATACTCTCCAACTTTTATTCTTTGGGAAACTTCAAATTCAACTTTCAAGGGCATGTGCCAAGAGGAAACATTATAGGTCATGTTAGGCCATTACCATTGAACAAGAGATTTTCCTCAACTTCTAAAGTGCATAACTCCTTCATGACAAATCCAAATGACGTCAAATTTATGACCAAATTGAAGAAGTTCGAAATAGACACAACTTTGATGAAGGAATATTTTCCATTTGAAGCCCATGGAAAATGTTATTTAAGGTGGAAGAAGTGAACATTTGACTTGGGACTTAGAAAAATTTCAATTATGTTTGATTTCCCAAATTTCCACCTCAAAATTCATCATGATCAAATTATCAAATGGAAAAGTGTTCAACACGAAACTTGTTCCCCTTGATCTCACCTTTCTAAAAAGTCCAAGATAGCCTCATTTGAACCAAGATTAATGGACTTGCGCATGAGTTCTTCGTAAGGTTCCATTTGGTAAGATTCATGGTCAAATTTCATTTCCTTTATGCATGGCTATGTGACATCATTTCAGGTTGGATAACACAAAGTATTGGATCATTTGGCATCATTTGCTAGGTCTATCACACGCCCATGCATTCGTACAAGTGAGATTGCTATTTTGGAATTTTAATGGAAGTGTGTAGAAAGCAAGTGCATAGCCTATAAATACAACCACTCTTGCTCAGAATTGGGGAGACCTTGCCGAAACTTTGAACCTGCAATCCTAACCCTCACCATTAGAGGATAAACTTGAAGGTTTTAAATTGAAAATCGAGTTTCAATTTCACTTCAGTTTTGAAGTTGAAACTCCAAGAATCCAAACCTTTCCTTGATCCATTTCACTTCCTGCAAGCTTCTGAAGTCAAGCCAAGGCCAATTGGAAGCAAGATTCAAGCTCCCTCGAAGGTGATTTTTCAAAAACTTCATCCCTTCTATTCTCTCTCAATTCTTCACCAATATCTTTGATTTTTAGTTTGTTGAAGTCCGACCAATGTAGGCAACAAGATTGAGTTGCTTTGAGATCAAATCGAAGCAACTCAGTTCATGATCCTCAAAATTCAAATCCCTGTATCTTTTGATATGCTTGGAATTGGAGAAAATTGAGGTCAGATTCGAGATCCTGAGCATTTTCCCTAGGAAATAGTGTCTTTGTTTTTCGTTTTTCATTGAGATGAAGTTGGACCAGTCCGGTGAGGTTCACTGGTGAAGATGACCGGAGCCATAGCTCCGGTGGTGTGTTGGCACACCTCTTGGCCATCTGATGATGTTTGAACATTTTAATATGAGTCATTGCTTTTGCATACCATCCCTATGACGCGTTGACTGAGGTGCATGGTGTAAAGCGCGCACGTGGCCATCAAATCGGCCACCTCAATTAATGAGGGAGATCCGACGACCCTTGTTTTTTCTATTTCCTTTTTTATTTCTGATTTTTTATTTAATCCATTTATTTTATTTTATTCATAAAAGTTTCATTTTTAATCCAAAAAATATGGGACTTTCACAAAAAATCTTAATCTTTTTTTCCATATTCTGAATTAAAATTATTTTTTGGATTAATTTTGATATTTTTCATGAATTAAATTTTTTTTACATATTTTTAATTGTTTAAAAATACTTCTAACTTTTTAAAAATAGTGAAATTTTTTGTCCAAGGTCCTTTGACCTTGTTTGACCTAGGATAAATCCCTTGGCCATTTATTTGGTGTTTTGAAGGGATTTTAGATTTTGACCAAATTAAAATGTATTTTAATTCACTTTTAATTGAATTTTTAACTGTTTAATTGTTTAAAAATGTCGTTGAGCCATTTTTAGGGGTCTTGTGATGTTTGACTTTTCTGGTTGGGCCTTGGTCAAGGTTGATTTGACTTTTGTTGGATCAAAACCATTGGATTTAGGGGATTGATGAAATGTACATTTCATCTCCCAAAATGAATGGATGGTTTTTATTTGATGAAACTCCTCCCATGACCAATTTGTGTTTTTATCTTCCCCTCCCTCTTCATCTTCATCCCTATTCTTTCTCATTCCCTCAATTTGACCAATGAAATCTCAAATGTCTAAAGGCTAATTGGTTCATCAATAACCTTGTGTCAGATGAACCAATACAAGTATGACTGAGATATGTCCCTCCCTTTTGATCTTTTCTTTTAGTGTGTGGTATGTTTTAGGAGTTTGGTTTTTCATACAAAACCTATAACATGCATTAACACCCAAATTTTTATTGCCCAACCTCAGATAGTTGTGACTTCTATATAAATCCAATTACGATTGCTTAACATAGAGCTAAATTTGACCCTTAAGGCATATCATTCCAGTAAGTGGGATTGTAAGCCTCCCCTTATTCATGGCATTGTGTGGAGACTTGACCTTTTTTCTTTCATGGGAGCTAGTGTCATACTCGTCGAATTATCCAAGTTGGAGCCCTTCTCATGGAAGATGTCTTGGTTCAAGGATCTATACTTGTAAATGAATGGTTGAGTGTTTTCCAAAGAATGACTTAATTAATTAAAAATCCCCATTAACACTTGACTAACCTTTAACTAACCTTTAACTAACAGTTAACTAACTCTTGTTAATATTGCTTTACTTTCAAGTCATTTACTTTATGCAATTTAAATTTCAGTAATTTATCATTCATTGCCATTTACAGTTCATTTAACTTATTTATGTTTATGTCATTTTCACTTTAATCATTTGAGCCATATCTTGTGATTGTATATATTGTTTGTGTGTTTTGGTTTTGTTTGTGGTCTTAGGATCTTAAAATACTTAATAACAACAAAAACCCTAAAAAACATCCGGTGGACTGTTGATCTTGATCTGAACTTCTGGGGTTAGGATTAGGCAACATTCTTTGTGCAAAAAGGACTTGGCCAATGCCTACATTCGGAGATTGAGCTATTGTGAAGTATACTTTCATCTGATACAAGCATGGGGATTTGTTTGAATTCATCTGCTACTCTGTCTCTGTGCTTATTTGTTATTTCGATCTTGAGTCTGATGCTTTGTTTTGAGTTGATCAAGAAATATTTCATCTGATACATGGGAAGACAAAGAAGACTGCTAGCTATGGAAATTGCTTGCTTGGATGTGGCTATCTTTATTTGATGCCTTAATCTTCATGATGTCTGGATATTGCTAATAGCTTTATTGATTATTTCTTGATTCAAAGTCCAAAGAAAAAGTGGGTTTTTATATGACATTCTTGTCTGTTGGATTGCATCCTATTGGTAAGATCTTTTCAACTTTAAAATTTGTGCTTAGGATAGCCTTTTCATCTCCTCCCACTTCTTAAATTTCAAAATCTCTCCCCCTTTTCAAAAAATTCTTTGCTTGTGATTTCAAACTTAGACATTATTTTAATAACTAGAAACTTTGGTCTTATGCCAATGAGTTTTCAAACTCTTTCTCAAATCAATTTTGTAAATAAACTTAATCATATTGACTTGAAATTTCAAAAGACAAAAAGAAATAACAACATCATTCAAACTTTTGTCCCTTTGTGCCTTTCTTATTAAATTTTTGTTAAAAGCGATTCACCAACTCATTTGAAATTTTTACCACGAACTACAAGGCTTTGATCCCTCATTTTTATGTTGGTACGTAGGCACAAGACCGGAGGTTTTGTCAAACACAAAAATATAATCAATGAATTCTTTTCTCATCCCCGCACTCTATTTTTACCAAACATGTTTTATACCAAACACATATGCACACATAACAAAGGGCTCCCTATGAGTACCTATGACACTTTGGGTGCTAACACCTTTCCTCTGTGTAACCAACCCCCTTACCTGTAATCTCTGGCCTTTTATTAGTTTTAATTTGAAAACTTCTTATTTTCGGGTTTTGTTCGTACTTTTCCCTTTTCCTTTGGAAACAATAAAAGCGCGGTGGCGACTTTGGTTTTATTGACGTCAAGTTTATCCATAGCTTGATGGTCATGAATTTACCGCTAGATCGAATAAGCCGTGTCTAATTAATTAAATAAAATTGATTTAAAAAATGAAAATAAAAAATTCCTTGTAGCGTGGGTTCAGCTGATGCTATGTAGCGTCAGTGTCTGTGGTCGATGCTAAATCAGAAGCTAAAATGCAATATTCTAGTAGTGATTATCAACATCGTGACATGTCCTTGGACCTGCACCTGCTCTCCTAAAAAGCCTTCCAGCAAACCCATGGACGGTTGTAGGAGCCCATTGTAAGACCCCAATTTTGTCCCTAAGATCCCTCATGGCATCATAACATTGTATTTGCAAAGCCTCAAGGATCATAAGCATCTTGGTTCCCCTTGCCTTTGGGTGGGACCTCTTGTGAGTGGTTTGAGATCACCAAGCATGCTTGAGTTGTATATTATTGCTTTTATCATCTTTATTCACTAACCAAAAGCACAAAAATATGTCACTAACATCTTTTGTTTGTAGCTTGAGCAATCACAAGGTCAAGAGCTTCAAGGAGATCCTTTGTGCAAAGATATGGTCAAGAGACGATGAAAGCATGCATGACAATAGTTCCCCAAGCTCTCATCTATCAAATATGCCTCCCAAGTATCTCAATTCATCATTTTGACCAAATCAAGTCAAAGGGTTGAGGTTTGTTCCTCAAGGAAACCCTAATTCATCTGATCACCCACAATGCCTTGCTAATGAAGCAACCTTAGCCCATGGTCAAATAAAATCAAGGGAAGTTCTTTAATTCATCATTTCATGAATATTTGAACTTATTTGAGTGCCCTCAATCATCAATTCATCAAGATATGAGTTGTGGACTTGAGAAGTTGATCAGTCAATTCATCTACCTATTTTGAAATGCACTGAGACCTAACTTTTTATGGGTTGGTCAAATGAATATGATACCAAAAGAAACAATATTCCTAAGGACAATATGAACAACTTTCATGTTCATCAAAAATTTATTTGAAGCTTGGAAGGTCATCTCCCATTACAAGACATTATAGGTCATTTTGACTGAAACCCTAATTTTGGGTCAACTTCCCAAGGACATAAATCATTCATTTTTTATGATTTTGAGGTGGGATAAAATGCATTGGAAAGCTTAAGATTTCTACTTAAAATGTTATGTTGAATAAAATTTCAAACTCTCAAAATAAATACATGTGATAATGCAAAACATTATAGGTCACTTTGGACCAAATGCATTGAAAGGCAAAAAAGTCCAACTTCAAGTGCCCATAACTCCTTCATAAAAACTCCAAATGATGCAAACTTTAAGTCCATTTTGACTTTCTTGAAAATACCTACAACGTTTATGTTGGAAGTTTTTTCATTTGTGGCTTGAATCATCAAAACAGAAGGGCTTTAAGTTGGACCAATTTGGCAAAATTCTCAAAGGCATGTTTTGCACTATGAACTTCATGGCCTGTTTTCATAAATTTCCACACTCCAAATGAGTTTTGGTCCAACATAACATTTGTTCCTTATGTCAAGACCTTTCCAACCATTACCCACATGCCTATGTTTCAATTTTTCAAGTGGCATTTTCGAAGAGGTGAAGTTTTAAGCTCAATTATGCATAACATGTTAGAATTCCATGCACAAGCTTATGCATTGTTAACTACACGTCCATTTCAAGTTGTTTGGTCATCATCATGCAAATGCAATTGAGTTTGGGCCTTCTACATGATCATGCAAGCCCATGCAAGGAAAATCCACTTGCCATGCACACGAGGAAACTCACTTGCTCAGCCAATTCCAGCTATAAATAGAGGTGCATACCTCCATCAAATCTCAACCTGAAGGCGCCTGATATGCTGCACAATTGAATCCCTAGCCTTACCTAAAGGAACTAGTTCACATTTCTTCAAAATTTCAGATCTGAAATTCAACTGAATTTGGTTGAATCTTCAGATCTAAAGTTCCTAAACCTTCATCATCCAGTCCATAGAAGTTCTGTTTAGCAAGAGGAAGCAAGGAAAGTGACTCAAAGCTCCACAATTCAAAGGTTTTCATCAACTAGTTTTTTCTTCGAAACTCCTTAATCTTTGATCTATTTGCCTGGCTATTGTGTTGTCTGAAGTCCTCTCTATAGAGGCATCATTGTTGTATGCTCAATTTTCAAAATCGAGCAAGTTCATGATGAACACCATCAAGTTTTAACCTCTGATTTCTCTTACCATGGAGATCTAGAGTAGAAATAGATGGCACAGGGGTGATGTACATCACCCCAGCTTTAATTTGGTACCTAGATCGTGAGTTTTGGTTGAGTTTGGAGGACCTGCAACTCTGGCCGGAGCTTGTATGCTGGCCGGAGAAGACGGTGGCGCTGGCCACCGTCCACCATGCCAGATTGAATCTGGACCATTGGATGCATCTCCCACGTTTTAATCTCAGCCATGCGTTTGGATTACTTTCAATAATGATGGATATTTCGCGCTTGACTCTTGCCTATCATGGAAACGCGCTTCTGGACCATTAGATGTTGCCACGTCAATTAATGAGTTCCATCCAACGCTCCCTGATTTTTGCTATTTTCTAATTTATGATTTTTATTTCTTTTATTTCCTTTATTTTGAAAAATTCATAACTTCTTCATTTTAATTCCAAAAAATATGGGACCAATTGCATTTTTCTCCATTTAAATTCTAGTTTCTAAAAATGATTTTTAATATTTTTTATTTTGTCATTTGATATTTTTTGTGAATTTTCTCTTTTCTGTTTATTTTTAATTCATTTTAAATAGTTTTTAATATTCAAAAAATACAAAAATATTTTCTCAACCTATTTGAATGATGATGGATCTATGAAAAATATTCTCATCAATTTATTAATTGACTTGAGATTTATTTGAGATTTTAGTTCAATTAGGTTATTTTTATTCATTTTTAATTGATTAAAAATAGATTCTGGCTTTTAAAAATGCTGAAATTTTTTGTCAAACCTTGTTTGACCTTGTTGAACTTGGGATAAATCACTTGGACTTTTCAAAGTTGATTTGAAGTGATTTTGAAGTTTGACATTTCTTTAATATTTTAATTCAAGTTTATTTTGAATATTAAAAATGCCAAAAAATATTTTGTTCATTTCTTGACTTCCAATCTTTATCTCATTTCTGTTTTGATTGTTTGACCATGATCCTCAATGTCATTGATCAACACTTGTTGATTGGTACATTCTATTTCATTTAATGCACTTTGTTCTTTATTTTCCATTATCCATTGTTCATCTCCTTCTTCTTCTTCTTTTTCTTTTTGATCAATGAGTTGAAGGTTGATAAGTTAGCATTGATTAGGGAGACTTAATCTTCCTTGATTCAAATCTAATTCATCTTGATCAATTGATCAAGTGAATGGCTTTGCATTAAGGATAGGTTGTTTCCTAAACCATGCAAAGGACTTAAACCAATACAAGATCAATTCTCTTTTTTCTTTTGGCATGACAAGTTGTTGGAACTTGGTTCATTAATCAAGACTTCTAACTTGTGTTGTTGCCTACATTATTATTGACCGGCCTTAGATAGTTGTGACTTCTACATAAGTCCAATTACGATTGCTTAACATAGCGCTAAATTTGCCTTATGACACACTAACTACTAACACTAATCATTAACCATTAACATTTACTTTTTGCACTTTACATTTATGCAATTTACTATTCTTGTACATATTATTCATTTGCTTTTTCCTTTGCTCACTTGGGCACATGTTTATGTTAATGCAATTTGCCTTTTGCTCACTTGAGCACATAATTGTGTATATACTTTTGTGCTTGTGTTTTGTTTGTTTGTTGTTGACCAAATGCAAAGAAGTGGACAAATGGACTTAGACATAGGACCTTCCCTAAGCTAATGGAGTTTGAAGAGCAACTAGGCCTCATGCCTTTAGAGTGCTTAAAATGTCAAAGAACAACTAGGCCTCATGCCTTTAGAATGCTTAAAGCTTGAAGATGAACATTGAAAGTATTAACTTCTAAACTCTTCTTGTCCATTCCTTGTTTGTTTTATAGAACTTTTTGATGTGTGTGTTTTGTGCTAGGGATTCCAACATTGAGCTAAATTGAGGAACCATTACCATGAGCTTCCAAGAGAGAGAGATCCAAGATGCATTGAGAAGCTTTCCAAGGGTTCATTTGATTGTTGATTGCTTGAGTTTATGCTTATGTGATTGCTTATTCCAAAGGATGGGAGCTACTTGGATCATCAATATGATCTCAAGAGAGGAACTCCATTGTGGTCTTATTCTTTATCCTTCACCTCTTGTATGCTTAGGACTTTAGCCTTTCTTCTTCTTCTCTCCACTCTAACCCAAGCCAAAACTTTTATGCAAACATTTAACACTTGTTTTCAACATTAGAAACCTAAGCCTTATACTTTTGATTTTCAAACTTTCTTTTCATAACACTTATTTTGAATTGAATCTTTAAGTCAACTTTGACCATACTTTGTAAATACTTTTCATTGGTAAATATAACTCATTCAAATACTTTTGTGGTTTCAATGACCACTTTCTTAATCAAAACTTTTTCATAACCTTTAGCTATTAGGTTTGAGTTATCCTTGAGGTAGATGTAATGCTCACCTATATCCTTAGTGATGGACAATGAGTCTTCCATGCTTATTATAGGGTTAACCCCTCACTAGCATGTTGAAGCTATCCTCACATGGTGGATTTGTGGTTTTAGATTGAGTTTTCTCCCTTGGATAACAAAAGACCTTAAGGCTTTTGGACCAATCAATTCACCAACTCATTTTGAGATTTTTACCCCGAACTACGAGGTTTTGATCCTAATCTTTTTTTAAAGATGGTACGTAGGCAATGGGTTTATCCATTCAAACACAAAATGTAAATAAACTTGTATATTCTCTTCTCATCTCTTCAATCATGTTTGCACAAATAAATTTTCAAAAAATACCAACCTTACAACAAGTGTGAAAAGGGCTCCCTAGGAGTACCTAGGATGTTTTGGGTGCCTAACACCTTCCCATTGCATACCCAACCCCCTTACCCAGATCTCTGACTTTCTTTTTTACTAGTTTTTGATTCAATAAAACTTTTAGGTTTTTGTTCGCTTTCTAACCATTCCTTTGGATAAATAGAAGTGCGGTGGCGACTCAACTTGTATGATTTACCTTAGATATAGTCAATATCTCTAATGGTAATGAATACCCCGCTACAGAAAAGTGGCGACTCTGTTGGGGATGAAATAGACCTAGTGGGTTTTGCCTACTTTTCATATTGTGTTGTATATTGTTTTGTGACATATTTTTGTGCAATTTGGGATTATTGTATTGTATGTAATGATTGATTTTCTTGAATATTAATTCCTTGTATGCTTGGTGATCTTTGTGAGATTTGTTCTATACCCGAACTCGAGTGCACTTAGGATAGGAGAATGGCATAGTCTTGTTGACTTGTGTGGAGTTATTCCTTAGCAAGTTGACTTGCAAGTCCATTCACTTGGTGGAGGTCATGTTGGGATCAATAATGTCACCCAAGTAGTTGTGGTTAGACATTACTCTTTCCAATATAGACCTTAGAAGCCAAGGACCTTAGTTTACCAAGCCCATCTTGGCCTATTCTTAGGATGTAGTGCAAAAGTCGTTCAAGTGTAAGATTTGATACGATTGTTACGTGATACTACACTCATAAGAGTCGCTCTTAAGAATATTTTTGGAATACGAGTAGTCGTTTCTCCGATAATATCTGAAAGATGGGATGATGACTATGGGAACCTCTTGTAGAACATGTTTGGCAGGTTAAACCCTAGTACACTCCCTTTGGGTGGTTCTAAACCGAGACTCCATGCTCGTGATTTGCAACAAACCCGTGATTCATGGTTGATCCGTTCATGTATCCTTAATATCAATGGAACTTGGGTGTTGATAAGGTGTAAACCATAATCCACCAAAATGGATGATTGATATTAAGGATGACATGATCCATCCCATGACCTTTGTTTGGTGTGCTTTGCTTGATCCTTGAGTGTGATTGTTGCATTCATGCATTGATGCACCCATTTGCATCCATATCATAAAAATAATAAGAAAATTTTCAAGGAACTTAAGAAGTCTATTTGCCAATTTTCAGACATGGAAAGACAAAGAAGGAATACAAAGAAGTACATCTTCAGACAACCAGACTTGAAAGAGCTAAGGAGTTTGACATCCTATGTATTAGATCCTTTGGGTTTCAAGGCTCGTTTTGGGAAGCTTCTTCCTCTTCTGACTACTCAGGTGGATGAAGGATTGATGAGTGTATTGGTGCATTTTTATGATCCTTTGTACCGTTGCTTCACATTTCCGGATTTTCAGCTTTTGCCCACGCTTGAGGAGTATGCCTACCTTGTGGGTATACCTATTCTAGACCAGTTGCCGTTCAGTGGCTTAGAGAGTATCCCTACTTCCCGAGAGATAGCTGACATGTTGCATATAGATGAATCTCTGGTTGATGCTCATATGACTACCAAAGGTGGAATTCAAGGCTTCCCTTCTGAGTTCCTCATTGCTCAAGCTACTATGTATAGGAAGGCCATGAGTGAGGATGCATTTGAAACCATATTTGTACTTCTCATCTATGGGTTAGTGTTGTTCCCCAACATCGACAAGTTTGTAGATATGAATGCTATTAGGATTTTCTTGGCTCTTAATCTCGTTCCGACTCTGTTGGGTAACACTTATTTTTCTTTGCATATGAGTAACGCAAAGGGTGATGGTGCCATTGTGTGTTGTTTGCCTCTGTTGTATAAGTGGTTTATTTCTCACTTACCACAGACGGTCGCCTTCAAGGAGAACAAGGGATGTCTACGGTGGTCCCCGAGACTTATGTCTCTCACTAATGATGATATCTCTTGGTACAACCGTGTGTATGATGGTGTGCAGATTATCGACTCTTGTGGTGAATTCTCCAATGTAGCTCTTCTTGGTACATGTGGTGGGATTAACTACAACCCTGTTTTGGCATGTCGTCAGCTTGGGTTCCCCCTAAAGGATAAACCCAATAACATTCTGTTAGAAGGTGTGTTCTTTCAGGAGGGTAAAGATCCCCAAGGCTTGAAGGGCAAGATGGTCTGCGCTTGGCGCAAGATTCATAGGAAAGGAAGGAATGAGTTGGGTCCTAAGAACTGTATCGCTTTGGAGCCTTACACTGCTTGGGTTAGGAAGAGAGCTTCTGAGTACCTCATGCCTTACGAATATCCGAGACCTACACCTTTGGTTATGGCTGGGCCTTCAACCCTCCCTGACCAAGGAGTAGAGGAGTTGAGAGACGAAGACCGTTCACGTGCTTGGATCCGTGAATGAGAAGAGTTGCTTCAACAGATCAAGGAGAAGGATGCTTTGATTGAGTTCCTCGAGCATCAGGTTATTGATGATCCTAATGATGCATGGACTTCCCTGCTTCCTCAGTCTTCTAGGTTCTGGAAGAGGAAGTACGATCGACTCGCCAAGGAGAAGGCAAATATGGAGGCAGCCTACGAGGAGGAGGTGAAGAGGCTTTGTGCATCTTATCTTTCAGTCTCTCGAGCTTTAGATGACTGCTTCTAAGGATCCATAGGATGATCATTTTCCTTTTCTCTTGTACTATCTTTGGTCACCAATGATGTACTTCCTCGGTGTAAAAATACTTTCCGGATATTATTGATAAGATGTTTCCATATGTGATAAAAGTGTAATATTCCCCAAAATTTGCAAATAGAACTCTAAAAGTTCCTCTGAAATGAAAAATAAATCATATGCACAAGCATTACATGCATCATGTGCATAAGCAAGTTTTGCTCCAGGCTTCTTGTCCTTTGGTCTAACTCTGTGTTCTTCATTTATTTTGAAGACAAGCTGACTCACCGGTACTACACTCGAGCCAATTCTTCAAGACTGATGGATCATTTGGAACAAGAGAACCGCGAGCTGAAAGAGGAAGTAGCCAGATTGATGCCCTGATGGAATCATTCTTGGCCGCTCAGAGCCAGTCTTCTCCAACACTCTCAACTCCTCCCCAGAGGACAGTCATTTCTGAGGTTGTAACCTCTACTGTGCCTGCCGCGACAACTCATTTTGCGCCATCTATGCCAGTCGGGTTCCCTTGGGGAATGCCCGCCAACTTCATGCCAGAGGGTTTTTCTCCAACCCTTGCTTCTTTGCTGGCATCTAGCCCGGTCATGTCCGTGCCACCTCCTGTCGTGCATACTTTACCAAGGGTTGAAGATACCATCTACCATTCTGAGCCATCTGAGGGCCCAGACGTTTATGAGAAGATGGACGACATGAAAGACCAATTTCTTGAGCTTCGTAAGGAACTGAAGACTTTGAGGGGGAAGGACCTCTTTGGTAAGAGTGTTGCTGAGTTGTGCCTTGTGCCCAACGTGAAGATCCCTATTAAATTCAAAGTGCCTGACTTCGAGAAGTATAAAGGGAACACATGCCCACTCAGCCATCTTATGATGTATGCTCGCAAGATGTCGACACAAACTGATAATGATCAACTGCTCATCCACTATTTCCAGGACAGTTTGTCCGGTGCCGCTCTCCGGTGGTACATGGGTTTGGAGAGTTCGAACATCCGCTCTTTCAATGATCTTGGCGAGGCCTTTGTAAAGCAATATAAATATAATGTGGATATGGCTCCTGATAGGGACCAGTTGAGGGCAATGTCCCAGAAAGAGAAAGAGACCTTCAAAGAATACGCCCAAAGGTGGCGCGAATTGGCAGCTCAGATAGTGCCACCCCTTAAGGAGAAAGAGATGACCAAGATCTTCTTGAAGACCTTGAGCTCGTTCTATTATAAGAGGATGATAGCCAGTGCTCCCTCAGACTTCACCGAGATGGTGAATATGGGGATGAGATTGGAAGAAGGGGTCCGTGAAGAACGCTTAACTCGAGAGGAAGGCTCTTCAGCAAAGAGATATGGAAGTTTTGCAAAGAAGAAGGAGGGAGAGGCACATGCTGTGTCTTCCCATGTCAAGAGAAGACCCTCTGTGAGGAGGAAGATTGCTCGCCCAGTCAATAATCAGCATCAGGTGGCTCATATAGCACCTGCTTTCAGGGAAGCTCAACATTATCAACAACCGCAAACTCAGCAATATCAGCAACAACAACAGCGTCCACAACAGCAGGCCTACCAGCCTCGAAATAACAACAACAATGTCAGCACCAACTATGAGAGGAAGAGGGTCACCTTTGATCCAATTCCGATGACTTATGCTGAACTCTATCCATCTCTAATTGATAGAAAGTTAATCACTCCGCGAGACCCTCCCGCTGTACCTGCTAACCCCCAGTGGTGGTACAAGCCTGAGCTTCATTGTGTGTATCATTCTGGTGCTCCTAGACACGATGTGGAGAATTGTTATCCCATGAAGACCAAGGTGCAAGACCTTGTGGGAAGCAGGATTTTGTTTTTCGAGGACGTAGGTCCGAATGTGAAGAAGAACCCATTGCCCGAGCATAGGAAATCTGTCAATATGGTCCAGGGTTGTCCTGGCAAGTACAAAGTTAAATATGTCAGTCATATCCGGCAATCGCTGGTTGAGTTGCATTGCTTGCTGTGTGATTATAGCCATTATGAGCATGACCATGATAGATGCAAAGTCTGTTCTATCAATCAGAGAGGATGTCTCCAGGTGCGCAGAGATGTTCAAGAGATGTTGGACGAGGGAGTCATCGAGAACCTTCAAAATAGAAATGTTGACGAAGATGAGCTCGTAGTCAACGTAATTTCTCTGGTATTCCGGATACCTGAGCTTGTTGTCATCAAGTATGATGGTAGCAAGCAGATGGTTTCTCCAGCTCTGACTATCAAGCCTGCCGAACCTGTACCGTACTCCTCCAAGAATGCGGTTCCTTATCGCTACAATGCTGTAGCAGTGGAAAGTGGGGAAGAGGTGTCTCTTCCCTCTTCATCTGTCGTAAACATTGCCGACGTCAGCGGTTTGACCTGTAGTGGTCGTGTATTTTCAGCTCCGTTGAAACCTCAGGCTGATGCTCGAGGAAGTGTTGACGCTGATTTTATTGAACACCCGATGGGGAATGCTGTGAGCACTCCGAATCCGGAACTTGTTGCTAAGCCCGCCTCTATGTTGAAAACTACTGCTTCTGTTGGCCCGAGTGGCAATACGAAAGAAGATTGTGATGAGACGCTGCGGCTCATCAAAAGGAGCGAGTACAATGTTGTAGACCAGCTTCTACAAACGCCATCTAAAATATCTGTGTTATCACTACTATTGAATTCAGAACCACATCGTGAGGCTCTGCAGAAGGTGTTGGAGGTGGCGTACGTAGATCACGATGTCACGATAGAACAGTTTGATAGCATTGTTGCAAATATCACCGCTTGTAACAATTTGAGTTTTTGTGACTCTGATCTCCCCGAGGAGGGAAGAGACCACAACTTGGCATTACATATATCTATGAGCTGCAAAGACGACGCCATGTCCAATGTGATGGTGGACATCGGGTCATCATTGAATGTATTGCCGAAGACCACTCTCGCGAAGTTGTCATATCAAGGGCCTCCCATGAGGCAGAGTGGAGTAGTTGTGAAGGCTTTCGATGGGTCTCGCAAAACTGTGATTGGTGAGGTTGATCTCCCAGTCAAAATCGGGCCAAGTGATTTCCAGATTACCTTCCAGGTTATGGATATTCACCCATCATATAGTTGTCTCTTAGGCGGACCATGGATTCACGAGGCAGGCACCGTGACATCCACCCTACATCAGAAATTGAAATTTGTAAAGAACAAGAAGCTGGTGGTGGTAGGGGGAGAAAAGGCTCTCCTGATTAGCCATTTGTCTTCATTCTCATACATAGATGCTTAGGATGAAGTTGGAACTCCGTTCCAAGCTTTACCCATTGCTGAGCATGTTGAGAAGTTGGCCATTGAGCATGATGCAACTGCTGGATTAGGGCAAATGATTGAGTTAGAAGACAAAAAGTCCCGGGTTGGCATAGGCTATTCTTCTGGGGTCTTCAACAAGCAAGGTTTGTTCAAGAGTGGAGGTTTCATCCATACTGGTCAAGACGAAGAGGCTGATACCATTTTGGAAGAGGACGAAGAGGATTCTGGCAATTTCATCATCCCTGGAGGGATCTGTAATAATTGGGTCGCTGTGGATATTCCAACAGTTATCCATAAGTTAAAGTAATGTTCATTATGTTTGAAAACCCTTCTCCCATGTCAAAAGGAGAAGTGAGGACATTGTTGGCGCATAAATGCAATGATACTTTCATTCAATAAATTCATGTTAAAATGTTTGTTTTTCCAATTATTTTCCCTTTTTGCTTTTTGCATGAAGTTGGTGATCACATAAAACCCTAAAAAGATAAAATAAAATCAATCTTTTCATCTGCATAATGATTTGCCTTGCTTGAATTCTAAAAGCTTTTTATATCCAAAATCATTATGCAGGTTGATCAAACCCATTGAACATAATGATCCAACACCATCTCCCAAATTTGAATTCCCTGTATTTGAGGCGGAAGAAGATGATGTTGAAGAGATTCCTGACGAGATTACCCGTCTACTTGAGCATGAAGAGAAGATCATTCAGCCGTATCTTGAGAATATGGAAACAATCAACTTGGGGTCTAAAGATTGTGTGCGAGAAGTGAAGATTGGGGCACTCCTGGAAGAGTCTGTTAAGAAGCGATTGATTGAATTGCTACGAGAATATGTTGACGTCTTCTCTTGGTCATATGAAGACATGCCTGGTCTAGATACTGATATCGTGCAACATTTCCTACCTTTGAAACCTGAGTGCATGCCTGTGAAGCAGAAGCTCAGAAGAACTCATCCCGATATGGCAGTAAAAATCAAAGAAGAAGTTCAGAAGCAAATTGATGCGGGGTTTCTGGTGACTTCTACATATCCTCAGTGGGTGGCCAATATTGTGCCCGTGCCTAAGAAAGATGGAAAACTCCGAATGTGTGTGGACTATAGAGACTTGAATAAAGCTAGTCCGAAAGATGATTTTCCACTACCACATATTGATATGTTGGTAGATAATACAACTAAATTCAAAGTCTTCTCATTTATGGACGGATTTTCCGGACATAATCAGATTAAAATGGCACCCGAGGATATGGAGAAGACAACATTCATCACACCTTGGGGAACATTCTTTTATTGAGTGATTCCCTTTGATTTGAAGAACGCCGGAGCCACGTATCAACGAGCTATGACTACCTTGTTTCATGATATGATGCATAAGGAGATCGAGGTATATGTTGATGATATGATTGCTAAGTTGAGAACGGAAGTTGAACATGAAGAACACCTGTTAAAACTTTTTCAGCGTTTGAGGAAGTACAAGCTTCGTCTGAATCCCAACAAGTGTACATTTGGAGTCCGTTCCGGCAAGCTATTGGGCTTTGTCGTTAGTGAAAGAGGTACTGAGGTTGATCCTGCAAAGGTCAAAGCAATACAAGAGATGCTTGCGCCCAAAACTGAGAAGCAAGTCCGAGGTTTTCTTGGCCGCTCGAATTACATTTCCAGATTCATATCCCACATGACTGCCACATGTGCGCCGATATTCAAGCTCCTCCGGAAAGATCAATCCCATGATTGGACCGAGGATTTCCAGAAAGCTTTCGACAGTATTAAAGAGTATTTGTCTGAGCCTCCGATCCTGTCTCCGCCGGTGGAAGGGAGACCGTTGATTATGTATCTGACAGTTCTTGAGGACTCAATGGGTTGTGTCCTTGGTCAGCAGGACGAATCAGGAAGGAAAGAATATGCTATCTACTATTTGAGTAAGAATTTTACCGATTGTGAGTCTCGATACTCAATGCTTGAGAAAATGTGATGTGCTTTGGCTTGGGCTGCTAAGCGCTTATGTCAGTATATGTTAAATCATACAACTTGGTTGATATCCAGAATGGATCCAATCAAGTATATCTTCGAGAAGCCTGCTTTAACTGGGAGGATTGCCCGTTGGCAGATGTTGTTATCTGAGTATGATATTAAGTATCGAGCTCAAAAGGCTATTAAAGGTAGTATCTTGGCTGATCATTTGGCACATCAGCCGATTGAGGATTATCAGTCTGTTCAGTATTACTTCCCAGATGAGGAGATTCTGTATTTGAAAATGAAAGATTGCGACGAGCCTACGCTCGATGAAGGGCCAGCGCATGGTTCCAGATGGAGTATGGTATTTGATGACGCTGTAAATCAATATGGAAATGGTATTGGGGCAGTGATTATTACTCCTCAGGGCACACATTTTCCTTTTACAGCAAGGCTAACTTTCAAATGCACGAATGATATGGCTGAGTATGAAGCTTGTATTATGGGATTGGAGGAGTGCATTGATCTTAGGATCAAACACCTCGTTGTTTATGGTGATTCGGCCCTCGTTGTTAATCAGATTAAGGGTGAATGGGAAACGAATCAGCCTGGCCTCATACCATATAGGGATTATGCGAGAAGGATTTCAACGCTCTTTACTGAGGTTGACTTCCATCATATTCCTCGAGATGAGAATCGGATGGCAGATGCTCTTGCTACACTTGCTTCAATGATCGTGGTAAGACTTTGGAATGAAGTTCCCAGTATCACTATGATGCGCTTGGACAGATCAGCTCATGTATTTGCAGTAGAAGAAGTAAAAGAGGATAAGCCATGGTACTATGACATCAAGTGTTTCCTTCAGAGCCAGATTTACCCGCCTAGGGCATCTGTGAAAGATAAGAAGACTCTGAGGAGATTATCGGGAAGTTTCTACCTCAATGGTGATATGCTTTATAAGAGAAATTTTGACATGATGCTGCTCAGATGCGTGGATAGACACGAAGCAGACCTGTTGATGACTGAGGTCCATGAGGGTTCATTTGGTACTCATTCTAATGGACATGCCATGGCTAGAAAGATGTTGAGAGCAGGCTACTATTGGCTGACAATGGAGTCTGACTGCTGCAAATACGTGAAGAAATGCCATAAGTGTCGAATTTATGCGGATAAGATTCATATTCCTCCGACACTTTCGAATGTGATTTCATCACCATGGCCTTTCTCTATGTGGGGAATCGACATGATTGGCATGATAGAGCCGAAAGCGTCCAATGGACACAGATTCATTCTCGTAGCAATTGATTACTTCACTAAGTGGGTTGAAGCGACATCATACGCAAATGTGACCAGGCAGGTGGTTGTGAAGTTTATCAAGAATCAACTCATATGCCGATATGGTGTGCCAGATAAGATCATTACTGATAATGGATCTAACTTGAAGAACAAAATGATGGAAGAGCTATGTAGTGAGTTCAAGATTGCACATCATAATTCTTCTCCTTACAGACCCAAGATGAATGGGGCTGTTGAAGCTGCTAATAAGAATATCAAAAAGATTATCCAGAAGATGGTTGTCACATATAAAGATTGGCATGAGATGCTTCCATTTGCTTTACATGGATATCGTACATTTGTCCGCACTTCAACAGGGGCATCCCCTTTCTCTCTCATTTATGGCATGGAGGTTGTGCTCCCAGTAGAGGTGGAGATCCCATCAATGAGAATCTTGATGGAAGCCAAGTTGACTGATGCTGAATGGGTTCAGAGTCGTTATGACCAGTTGAATTTGGTTGAAGAGAAGAGATTGACTGCCATGTGCCACGGTCAGTTATATCAGCAAAGGATGAAGAAAGCCTTTGATAAAAAGGTCAAGCCTCGTGTGTTCCGAGAAGGTGACCTTGTGCTCAAGAAAGTCTTGCCTTTCGCGCCCGATTCCAGGGGCAAGTGGACTCCAAACTATGAAGGTCCATATGTTGTTAAGAGAGCCTTTTCAGGCGGTGCATTGATACTCACAACTATGGATGAGGAGGATTTCACTCGTCCTGTAAATTCAGATGCAGTCAAGAAATACTTCGCCTAAAAAGAAAAAGACAAGAATAGCTCGCTAAGTTGAAAACCCGAAAGGGAGACTTAGGCAAAAATGAGCGTCTCGGTGGATTGAAAATCCGAAAGGGCGATCCAGGAAAAAGTTAGAGACATAAAAAATGAATGTATATATCCCGCTAGATTGAGTACCTCACCCTGGGGCAATCTAGGCAAAAATAATAGGGATTTGGCAAGTAATTGCATCCTGACAAGACTTTGTTCTACAACTGCCATCCGTCAAAGATTCTCACTCATTCATCAACAACCAAAGTTTTAAATACATCGGATTCAGAATTGGTGGAGAAATGGTCATTATGTTCAATGTAGCCCTTTTCCAATATATATCACCAATCTCAAATTTGTAAAGATCTATGGAGTCTTGCCATCTGCAGACTACCATTCCATCAAACAAATTTGAGCCTTTATCCGATTATTTGCATTCTTATTTGTTTCTATTTCAACAAATGTTTTGCATGTTTTAATTGAAAAAAATATCATTGTTTTAATCAAATCGTTCATAATTTGTTTTTTAAACAAAGTGAACATTCACAATGATGAAGGGATACCGAGAATGTCTCCAGTGCTTTCCCAAGGATGGTAAGATTCTCGACAGGGTAAGACATTTGTTCATATTCCTGGCATGCTTGTGTCCTCTCCCTCCGAAACCCCTTATGGTTCTTTCTCTCAAGCAGAGTGTTGGATAAGACTATTCATCCATCCTTCCTTCAGCAGAGTAATGATCCTTCAGTATTCAGTATTTGATAACCCTTGGAAACTTCTGATTTTGGCGGTCGTTCCCCACAGAGTTCCATCCTCCTCTTGGATAACTTCCCCAGTAGAGCTGCTTCTATATCGGAGCTCATCTGTGTAACGACTTTGCCCCAGTTGGAATGATGGATGCTCATTCCCCTGCAGAGATCTCTGTGGTCCTGGCTTTCTCTCTCGAGATGTAGTACCAGATGTCTTATTCTTTGGACCATGTTTGTGTTAGAAATGTCTGTTTGTCAGCATTCATCATACATAAACCACGCATGAGTGCATATAATTTTCAAACATTCAGATATTCATGATTGCATTCTTTGCCATACATCTTTGTTTGTTATCCCCTGCTAGTTGGTAATACGTTTCCCCAAGCAGATGTCGGTGCCTGATCTCCCCATATAGAGTCAGCCCCTTAAGCAGAAAGTGTTTATCCTTCCTTCCGTATTTCCCACCGAGTTATATCCTCGTGGATAATGGTTGTTTCTGTTTCCTCCCAACACATATATTGGTATGGACTTCCCCTTTGAGTTATGGCCTCATAGGGACAAACTTTGCTTCATCGTGCCTATCTAGTTTAATCCTAGATTGGCCTCTTTTGATTGTTCCCTGCACTCCCCTGTGGTATAGATGAATAGTTGCTCAGTAACCAGTAATTATCCATCTTTTCCCTAGTGGAGTCTGTGGTCTTCTACCCTTATACCGGTAGTTGTAAAACCTGTTTCACCCCCTTGCAGAGTTAACCTTCTGTTCATCCTAATCGATGACGGTTACTTATCTCCGTGGTTTTCTACCCAGTATCCGGTAGATGTAATCCCCTCCTTGACGGTTATCTTTATCCAATATTCGGTGTTGATATTTCCTCATCCTTTGGATAATTGCTCCGATCAAGCAATTTATCCCCAGCAAGTCATCTTTCATTTATCCTTTTGTTGGTAATGATTGTTTCTCCCCTGGATTGGTCATCATTATATACTTGGTTCTTGGTATCCTGATGACCTCTCGGTTCGGTCGATTTATCCTTTATTAACCCAGTAACCGGTTGTGGATAATCTTCCATGCGAGTATATTATCTACGTTCTGACGGTAATAGATAATATATCTCATACACTCTTTGGTCGAAGCCTTTTGTTCTTCCCCAGTCGAGTAAGATTCATATCCCTTTTTTGGAATCGAATGTCCATCCTATAATCGAGTTTTCCTTTTAGCCCTCTTTTGGATGATGAGTATCTTGGGAATATTCCCCAATTCCCGCTTTGGTTGGTCACCTATTATATGCCCAGTAACCGGTATCCCTGGTGTTCCTTCCTCCCTGCTCTCTATTATGACTTTTTGTCACCTTGCGGAGTCAGATTTTCCTGAGTTGAGGTATACCTTTTTAGGTCTTCCTCAGATGACTTCGGATGTTTGATATCTTTCACCCTTATACCGGTCTTAGATATTCATTCTTCCCGATCATGTTGTATCTCTCACCCTTATACCGGTGTTCAGATCATATGTCTCTTTGAGCTTATTACCCAGTAACCGGTAATACCTCATCCTGTTGCTTCCCCAGAGGAGTTTTGTTTGGGTTTTCCCCAGCGGAGTCCCTTAGTGGATTCTCCCAGCCAGAGTCCGGATTTTCATCCGAAGTATCCGAAGTGGATAATCTCTGCTGTATTGGCATATTCCCTCACCTCTTGTATGCTTAGGACTTTAGCCTTTATTCTTCTTCTCTCCACTCTAACCCAAGCCAAAACTTTTATGCAAACATTTAACACTTGTTTTCAACATTAGAAACCTAAGCCTTATGCCTTTGATTTTCAAACTTTCTTTTCATAACACTTATTTTGAATTGAATCTTTAAGTCAACTTTGACCATACTTTGTAAATACTTTTCATTGGTAAATATAACTCATTCAAATACTTTTGTGGTTTCAATGGCCACTTTCTTAATCAAAACTTTTTCATAACCTTTAGCTATTAGGTTTGAGTTATCCTTGATGTAGATGTAATGCTCACCTATATCCTTAGTGATGGACAATGAGTCTTCCATGCTTATTATAGGGTTAACCCCTCACTAGCATGTTGAAGTTATCCTCACATGGTGGATTTGTGGTTTTAGATTGAGTTTTCTCCCTTGGATAAAAAAAGACCTTAAGGCTTTTGGACCAATCAATTCACCAACTCATTTTGAGATTTTTACCCCGAACTATGAGGTTTTGATCCTAATCTTTTTTTAAAGATGGTACGTAGGCAATGGGTTTATCCATTCAAACACAAAATATAAATAAACTTGTATATTCTCTTCTCATCTCTTCAATCATGTTTGCACAAATAAATTTTCACAAAATACCAACCTTACAACAAGTGTGAAAAGGGCTCCCTAGGAGTACCTAGGATGTTTTGGGTGCCTAACACCTTCCCATTGCATAACCAACCCCCTTACCCAGATCTCTGACTTTCTTTTTTTACTAGTTTTTGATTCGATAAAACTTTTATGTTTTTGTTCGCTTTCTAACCATTCCTTTGGATAAATAGAAGTGCGGTGGCGACTCGACTTGTATGATTTACCTTAGATATAGTCAATATCTCTAATGGTAACGAATACCCCGCTACACCCATGATCTAACTTCAAACACATCCTAGTATAGGCTATCAATTAAGCTGTCGAGGCCCATCATTATCTCATTCTTATGAGGTATGAATCCATTCTCTTCTCTATTGGAGAATTTAGTCTCTAGCGAGACAATTTTTTTTTCAATGCGCGGGGTGTTGATGATATGCATTATTTGACGAGCACGTATATTTCTTGATGAACTTGAATCTCCACCTCCCACAATCATATTCATTGTGTGATTTGCATGGTCGGGATCATGCATTTATTCACAGATCCAACCCCTTTTAGGTTGGGATATTCTCTGGAGATTTTCCTTTGTCTATGTTATTCTTGTTTCTGAATTCTGGGAAATTTGACGCAAGTATCTTTGCAGGAAACCCTCATAGATTAGCCTTTCAATTCTCACTTCAGGTAGTGATAATGATCAGTATAAGTACTCGTAACATGTGAGACTTACACCATTTATCTGAATCGCGTCCCATTAACTTTCCTTTTGGGGGAAATGGGTTTGAGAATGACCTTGATGTAATAGACATCCTATAGAATTTGTTCCCTCATTGTGTTCATTGGGGTGAAATGCTCCAATGGCCCTCTAGCATGCTAGAACTTAGCCTTTTCACGAATTTGTATCGTCTTCTGATTCCATCGTTGGCCGAATGGTTCATATTTTCAGCCACCATTCTCTCTTGCATCCTAAGTTCTGTATTCTACAGTTATTTCCTCTCCTATAATATAATATTAAGCTTTTTTCACAATCTCTCCGTCAAGTATGCCGACTTCTGGACCAAGGACTCATTGAAGTGCCCGACCTTGAATCCGTTTTGGAAAACCCTAACAAATATTTATTGGTTTTGGTTGGTGACCTTGATGGTCTCTTCGTAAAACCTATTCAAATACTCTTGCAAAGACTCGAAATAGCCTTGGCAAACATTGAACTTGTTTGACGTAAGAAGATTTATGTGCTTCCTAGTCGAGAAATTGTGGCTCATATACCACAAGAGGGTCGCCTCCTTTAAAGTATTGACCATCAATTTGAACTTCAGTGTGTGATCTACCTCTATGATAGCCATTATAGTGTTGCATCTATATGCACATACCGTCGTTATTGTCGTAAAATGATATCAGGGATAACAATTTGAAATTGTCGGAGACTGAAGCCTCTCAAATTTTGGCAGCAAGTGGTGGAGGTTGTGTGGGCTCTCCTCACTCGACCACTATCTTGCATCGTTTTATGCTGCTGGTGACAATCCTCGGCGTTGTGAGATGGGAATCAGACTATTGTTGGAAATTTTTGGTGTGATCCAGATCTATTTTATTGAACCCCACAGTGGACACCAAATATATTAGAAGATTACATTAATACAACTCTACTAACGATGGCCACTAAAGTCTCAGTTTTCTCTCTAATGAATTGACTATATATTTTCTTTCGGTGATCATATCTATAATAAATTGACTATATATTTTCCTTCAATGATCGTCTGCTTATATAGTGTTTGTTATATTCTAATAAGTTGACTATATATTTTCATTCAGTGATCGTCTTCTTATATAGTATTTATTATACTCTCTTCAGTGATCGTCTGTTTATATAATATTTTTAAGGGTAATGCTAACTTGTGCCTTGGGGCACAAGTTAAGAACCCATAAATAGAAATTTTTTATTAAAAAAAATAATAAAAGTATTAATCATAAAGTTGTATTAAATTTAAGGCACAATTTCCAATAATTTTTTACTATATTTATCTTTTAATTTGTACCCTTAGGACATAAATTAGCATTACCCTATTTTTAATACTCTCTATAGTTAAACTCCATTAAGTATTCTGTTAATGATGATTGAAATTGAATTCTCTGTTGGATCCTGAGTCATAATATTTGTCCATTAACCATAAACGCATTAACTTATGCATTTAAGTCTCTTTGTTGAAAGACCTCTTTTACATATGTTTTGGGTTGAATGGGATGATCCAATCCTTTTGGTCTAACCCAACTTCATTTATCGTGGGCATGCCCTCGTTCACATGGGCAAGGACATGTCCAACTCTATCCTATAGCCCGACCGACTAGGGTGCACACTCATCACCGTCATGCTCCTTAAGCCTATTTGTTTTCGGTTCCCGAATTGACAAGAGATCAGACATTTACGCTGTCTCATAAGTATAAGCCGTTTAGCGCCGAAATACTTGTCTCACAACTTAAGCTGTAAAGTGCGTGCATGCATATTGCACACGAAAATTTAGGTAATGAATGTTGGAAACTCTTAATTTTCCAAAACTTCTTCAATCGTTTCATTTTCTCTTTCTATCACAGTACCAACGTATCATATCAATCATATCATATCACTTTCTATATTTTTCTTTTTCTTAAGGATTCTATCAGGTGCTTCTGAAAGTTAGATTAATCTCTTTAAATGAAGCCATACAAAAACTTGTGATTGATCTGCTATTATAATTTGAATAAAAAAAGACAAATAGATAGAAGGAGATAATACACTAACGCATAATATAGTACTTACACACATTACATCAACCCGAAAATTCTAATAGAAGGAAAAAACGCATGATTTAGAAGAGAAATTAACTAGGCATTACCTAAATTACTAAAAGCTTTGATAGTACAAAGTATATATGGATAATGCATGCAGCATGCATGCATGTTGTAGAGCTTTCTTATAGTTTAGAGAGGTGGACAAACAAAACCAGGAGGAGGAGTTTTCCCACAAGTGACTAAAAGTTGAAGAGCAAGAGGAAGGAAAATATTGAGATTAAGAACCTTAGCCCTAATAACAGTACAAAGACAAATAGCAGCTTCGAGATCAACCAATCCTTGAATAACAGGACAACACACATTCTCCGCAGGGTTTCCGATTCCAACATGAACAAGGCCTCCAAGAACATCCAAACAAAGTCCAAGTTTGAGTGCGTCGATTGGACAAGTCGGTTGAATTGCTGGTGGAGGAAAAACAGGAGAGACTGTTGGTGGAGGATATATGATCGTCGGAGGTGGTAGCAGTGGTGGAGTGACGATTATGGGCGGCACGACAACAACAGGAGGAGGAATCACTATTGGCCGTCCTTTTCCTCCGCCGTGATGCGGTGGATGTTTTGGATGTTTCGGTGGATTTGGTGTGCATGTTCCACATGCATGTATCATCACTGGTGTGATGATATTCAATATTAATATCTTGAAGATGAAAAATAGAGCTTTTGATTTTGATGATAGCATGATGAATGATGTGAATGTGATACACTAGACACTTTCGTTGCTTTTCTTTGATTTTGATACTGCACTGATATAGTACTATATAGTGTGTTGTTTATATAGCTGTTGTTTGATGAGGAATTAACCAGTGAAGCGGTGATGGTTCTGAATTTGATTTAACTTTTTCGTTCAAATCAAAAAACATAGAATCAAATTTTAAACTTGGTAAATACCGTAAACATTGTCAGTGTTATAGAACATATCCCTAGGCTTCTGGGTGGCAGAGATATAATTGAAGTTTTTGGAGTTTTGTTGGTTGATTTGTGATTTCGAGGGTGAACCCGTGACTCTTGTTCAGTACAATCCGTGAACAATACTTGCATGGTGTTCTGAAACTAGCTGAACAGGATGCTATAATATTAGTACATTTCCTTTGCATTTTATCTATTTGGTTTTTTTCACATAAACTGCAATATTCTTCTTCTGTTGGGGGTGAGGTGTTTGACACCTCTCTCATTCTTTTTGACACGTTACAATGAGTGTAAGAAGCATGTAAGCCAAGAAGAGTGTTTGGACAATATAGACAATAGGCATAATTTGTATTAGCTAAATACCACATATAAATTTTGTCATTCTGTTATTAACAATTGATTAAATATATGTTGCTTATATAAGAATATAAACTAGTTAAATAGTTATGCGTCATAAAAATAATTTTGTATGGCGTACACGTAATCGTATTGGAATACGGATTAAAAATAATATTTATGCATATTATACATCTAATATACGGTGTTTTGTGTGTTTGTCTAAGCACACACTAAAAAACTGATAAAAATAATTTTGTCAATGTGTTATTAACAATTGATTATAGAGTTTAATTGAAATACACTGACAATGTAAAGAGATTTTACACCATCAGTTAATCATAGCCGTCGGATATTAAAAAAAGTTTGACTTTTATTTCAAAAATCTATAAAGTAATACAAACGGATGATGGTGATGAATCGACGGTGTAAAACTTTTTACACTGACAGGATATAGTAATTAATCTCTTGATTATATATATTTTGATAATATCTGTGTTTTTCTAAGCACACACTAAAAAACGAATAAATTAGGTGGTTAAAATATCGTGTTTTTATCAAATGGCCGCTTTGAATGGTGTATTACATTACGACGGTTTGTGGTACGGCGATTTAAACCGCCGCAATGTTCATCTTTGTTAATATATGGGTCTAAGTATTTCTCCACTTTTGAAATCCCTATATTTTGTTTTCCTTAGTTCCACAAGTGCAATGTACTATCTTTTTTGTCTTCAAATGTTTCTCATTCTTTCGTAATATTATGTGTTGTTACCTTAAATTCCTTTTCACTTTTCATTTTCATTGTCTTAACTTAGATCAGTCATTTTTCTTGTTGTGTCTATCTGAATTACCATATCATTTAAATCATCAACATCGCTGTAGTATCCAAGTCAACCCGACATCATCACTGTCTTGAAGATCATGCAAATTGTCTAGAAGAACTGTGCAATAACTCATCGCTGATTTTATATATTCAAACTATAATTCAAAGTTCACGTAAAGAACTCAAGAGTCATGACACACAAACTTGTTGTCTCTTATGTTACACATACATCATATTTCAATTTTCACATCAAGTAAAAGGAAGAGGAGAAAATTGGAAAGCACGTCATATTTTCTTCGATTGAAAGTTCCAACCGAATGAAAAAGAAGCACTATGGTCATGGTTTTGACTTCCAACAACACCATATTTATATTTTCAAAACTAAATAATGTGTCATTTTTCCCTTCTATTGAAATAGAACCGAGGTGAAATCATCAACTTTTTTTCTAGATTTCTTCTGTAAACCACTGAGGTGAAACATGTTAGGGGAAAGACTCTTACCTAGATTGGATGATCCGACCGAGGGAAAGTCCCTTGTTTTTAAAAAATACAATTTTTTTTGTTTTAACTTTTATATATATATATATATATATATATATATATATATATATATATATATATATATATATATATATATATATATATATATATATATATATATATATATATATATTAAACATAACCTAAATTATACATTTTATGAAATACGATAAATGGTTCATTTGTGAAACAAAACTATATATATCTTATATAGAAAAATGACACACATTTGATACTAAAACTATACATTATTTACAACAAACAAAGCCAAAATGGCACACACATACTTTTTTCAAAAAAAAATTAAAAGATATACACACGATTAACTAACAAAGGAAAAAATCAAAGTTGACCGAGTTGAAGGGATTTCCTTAAGTCTTCTTCTATGAATGATATTCGATTTTTAAACATCCATTATTTGAACGAATTTTAAAACAATTAAGATAACACAACAACAACAACATTAAACATTCAAACCATCGATATCAACGACAACAACAATATTAAACCTTCAATCTCAACAACAACAATAACATTAAACATTCGAACCATCGATATCAACAACAACAACAACAATATTAAACCTTCAATCTCAACAACAACAATAACATTAAATTTTTTACTAACAACAACAACATTAACTCTACTTACAACAACAACAAATTAAATATTTTACAAACATAACAACAACAACAACAACAACAAGAAATCAATAAAATGCATTAATCATTCAATCTCAATAAATAAATGTCACAAAAAAAATTGTACCACTTACTTTAGGGGTGATAAATCTCTGCATTTTATTTCTAAAACCGTACAACATATGGTATATCCCTTCAAAATTTTACATGTTAAAAATATATTAATAAAAAATATTCAAAAGTAAAGTGGATATTTTAGTATTATAAATATATATTACTAAGTCATATAAAATATTTACTTGTTAGTTTTCCAATGTCCCTTCTTGATGATCATGACTAAAAACATGCACATCATCTAAATCATCTTCTTCATATGAGGTACGCATGTGTGTCACAAAAGAATGGTATCAGAAATATCAAGAGTTAAATCTTGATTTTTATCATTAGCATATGAATGTGTTTTCCTTGAAGAACAATTGATTATATATTGTTAGAAAGATCTGTGACAGAAAACTTATTTTTTATTGGAATGTGATAATGAATGGTTTTGTTCATATAACCTACTTTATAAAGACAACTCGTGTGAATCCTAATACATCCGTTTGTACACTAGTGTTAATGTCAATCCACTCGAACTTAAATAAAGAAACTTTAAATATATCATAATAAATCTCTCAAATCTCCTCAATGAACCCAACGTACAATTTAAATGTCATTACAAGATTATTATCTTTTGACTAGAGAAGTACATGAGTTTAACCTCAACCATAACCTCACTATTTTATATGGTTACTACGATCTTTCTTTGATTTTGTATAAAATTAAAGTTTATTTAATGTTGTATGCAGACTAAGTTATTACATTAAACTTAGGCAAATATGACATCTATTTAATTATCTCAAATGCACTCCCATGGTTAGAAAATCTTTCATTAAACCAATTTATGAAACTTTTGGTATGCTCTGTCAACAATCATTTTTCACTCATTTAGAGAAATTTTTCTTTGATAAGTATTTTGTGAGCGGATAAGTAAGGTTGAACTTCATCAACATTATTCAATATATATATATATATATATATATATATATATATATATATATAAATGAAGAACTACTTCTCTGGACATTGACTTAACATTTAAACCTTGAACATCTCTACGTTCATATCCTCCATCATAACGAGACTTAAGAATTCCAATAGAGTCTGCTTCTGACAAATAGTTTAAACAAAATTCAAAATAGTTTCTTCTCTGACGTACCTTTCAACGATCAAATCTTTCAGACGGTGATATTCTTCGTATACCCTTTAAATATCTTCATGTACCGCTATACTAGATAAATCCACCTTTAATCTCTCTGATTAGATGAACTATTAAGTGAATCATAATTTCAAAAAATGATGGAGGGAAATATTTTACTAATTACAGTCTCATGTTCCAACTCATCTAAATTTTCTTGATTAGATGACTTTATTACGACTAAAATTGAAGAATAATCATAATCTAGTTATAGTTTCCCTTACTTTTTTGTTACAATGCCACGAATAGCCATCGATAGAAGTTAATGCACCAAGACATAACAATCATGAGATTTTAAGTCAATTAGTTTGAGATCTTTCATTGATACAAGTTTCTTCACATATGACAAGTACCCTTGGAAACTTTGATACACTACAACACTTGCAAAAACGTTTTTTTTAATTTACACGTAGTGTGGCATGCTAAGGGTAAATATGTTCTTTTACCAATTTATTTTGGGGCTAACTCTTGTCTTATATTCATCTCCACCAAATCTAGAAGAACATTATTATAACACCCCAACTTTTAAATAGAGTATATTATTTAATTGTTGGTGTGAATTATTCATTATATTTGATTTAGATGTTTTTCGGAGTATGTTAGTATTTTTGTAATTTACTAATTACCGTAGTTATAGGATTTGAGAGCAGAAAAATAAAATGAGATTTATTGGAACTATTAGAAACAATTAGATAAATTAGTTATTTGGTTATAATTTGAGGAAATAGAAATTTATTAAATATTTATTGAAATAAAAAATTTATTTAATTAAAATAAAATAAAATAATATGAATTTCAGAAGTTTTGGTAGAAATTAGAAATTATTGAGAATAAGAGGTGAAATGGTGAGAAATTGATTAAGTTAGGCCGAAAAGTGAAATAACCAATATTTTAAAAATTAGGGTAAAATAAATAGGAAAGTTTGGGGTGAAGCTAGGTTGAAAGTACGTGTGATTGAGAATTGGGAGAAAAGAGACATCCGAGGAATTGGAGGAGGGAGAGTAAGGAAGTTATAGTCAAAAGTTTAAAAGCTTCAATTTCGAGGTAAGAATGGAGATTTCCTTATTGATGAGTGATAATAGACAGCTAAGGTGGTGAGGGTCCTCACCCTCTCATCGGCTCAAAGGGTTATGCTATTTTCCCTTCTGTAATGTGTTTGGCCAAATAAGGTTTGGGCAAAACCTTATTGGCCTTGATTGACAAATCACATTGTGATTTGTTTTACTAATGTGGGTGATCAATTTGGATTTGGGATAAATCTCATATGATCACGTATTTGGTATTTGTCATTGATGCATGAAATGTTTGGCCAAATAAGGTTTGGGCAAAAACTTACTGACAACGATCGATGGATGAATTGTTTTGTCTGAGTTGCTTTGAAAATCAGAAGAGATTTAAGATAGATCCCGTAGGGTCACTATAGTGATATTGTTTGTTGATTTAATATCATTTGTTGTTGATTGTGATGTCATGGTTGTTGAATTGTGCATATATATTGTGGTCATACCTTAGAGTTCTTCAGAGATATGTCTGTAATTTTGAGCGACCCTATTTGTTCATGTTTCCCAAAATTTCTCAGAAAATCTTATGATGTGTATTCCCAAAAAAATTTAAAAACTCTTACGATCTGTTTTCCCTAATGTCAGGAATCTAATTTTTCGAAAAAAACTGGACCGTTTTCACCAAAATAGAAAAAACACAAAAATTGCAGGTAGACATAGAAGAGGGGATAACCGCCTTATTTCGAGCGTAAGTTAAGTTTCGTAAGTCGGTTTGAGATGACGTCGTGAAAACTAACACGTTAATCTTCCTTTTGAAGTAGAGAAATTGGGTTTAGGGAAGCTAAAATAGTAGTAATTTGTTGGTTTTGATACCAGAGGTGTAGTCAATTTCAGTCTTGCGTTGGTCATCATGTTTCAGACGTAACATGAGTTTCGTAAGTCCTTTTAGGATACCATCAGTTTCGTTATAAATATGACTTAACTATATTTCAAACTATAAAGTTTCATAATTTTATCATGAGTATATAATATTTTGTGTTATTTTGAAGTCAGGCATTCTGCTTTAGAATTTATGCAGAAATTATCTCGATATGGCTAAACTAAAATGAATAGAATTGGAGTTTCATATCTCCGCTTGAGATATGGTTAAGTGAGTTTTAAATAGGGTTTAAATAAATTTAAAACTGGAGGGTTTGATAATTTTATCCTAAGTCAATAATATTTGGTGTTATTTTGAGGTGAAACAATTTTAGAGTCAGGTCTAGAGTTTTGAGCAATTTTGGATGTGGTGACCTTTTGTTAGCTTTTTGATAAATTTAAGGATCCTATTTTATTAGAGTTATTATAGAGTTGTCAGAGAAGCTTTTGAGTTGTTTAGAGTTGGAGATCAGAATATAGGATACACCTGAGCTGAGATCGGAACATTGTTGACATTATAAGGTTACCTTTTGAGTATTTTTGAGAAAAAACCACTGCTATGTACTTAGTAGAGTTATCATTCGTGAATTTTACCCATAGAGTAATTGGGTACTTTAGATAATCCTTGGGGTACTCGAAGTTTATTTTGATCTTTATGCGTTTTGAGACATTTTGAGTTCCCTGGGCATTTTGAGGAGTTGAGAACTTTGGATAATAATATAACTTTACCTTTTGATGGTAAGTAATTAAAATCATTTTTGAGTATAGTAATCCAAAAGGATTACAATGACGAACTTTATTGGAGATATATGGTTCATACTCGGGACAAATTTTGGGTGAATAATTCTTTAAATAACTTTGGGTGATTTATACTTGTTTGGGTGAACTATATTGTTTGACTACTAGCATTGTCATGCATGCATATATATATAGGTGGGACTTTGGTCTATTTGGTGACCTCATATCCATTTTGTGGGATCGTTGGTCTAGTTGAGAGACTAGATGCGGCTCTCAGATCCATTTGGTGGGTATCGTCGGTTCAGACGAGGGACCGGTGGCCGTGGATGAAATCAATAGCATACCTCTAATATCCATAAAAATTTGGTACCACATGCATATAAGTGAAGGAGTTGGTGCATAATAGCATTTATATATTGGGAATGATATATGTGTTTGTATTTATGTATGTGTTTGTGTATTAGTATTATTATTATATTTGTTTATCATCTTATTGCTAAATTTCACTGTTACCATTTGTTAGATGTATTTTCACCTCCTCTTTGTTGTTGTGGCGTCTGTGCTCTTAGGGATTACATATAATCAGGTACTCAGCCGGAGTAGTTGCTTGTGAGTTGGAAGATGGCCTTGGAGGTTGTCTTTGTTTATTTTATTTATCGCTTTTAGTTAGTATTTATCTTCTCTGATGTGTAATACTGGGGAAGAACGCGTTATTTATTTTGGAGTTTTATGCTGAAATTTATTTTTATTTGGTGAGTTATTATATTATTGATGCTATGAGGATTATTTGTTTTCCGCTGCGAGTTTGAAACTATTTTCATGAAATAAATTATTTGTGTGAAGTAACATTATTAAACATGTATTATTTTCTCTTTTATATTAAGAGTCGAGGTTTAGAGTGTTACAATTATTACGATCCTTTGTCTTGATTTGAATGTTAAGAAGTGTTTCAATCAAATTATCACACACATTTTTCTCCATATTCATCACTTCAAGACAATGTCTTACATCGAGGTCAAACCAATATGGAATATCAAATAAGAGTGAGTTCTTTTTCCATATATTTTTCTCCACACCCTCTTTTTATTTCTTTCGAAAGACAACATTAGCTTGTTATTGTCACTTATAAAATTTTCTTCCCAATTAAGAGCTTTGGAGCGATAACAAACTCTTGATCACCATGAAAAAACTTTTGCAATCTACTATATGGATGATTCGGTATTATAAATTTTTGATGTCCAATGTAAACAATATTTTTTCATACTACAATTTTGGTGCATGTAAGCATATTTATTAGGGTGATGTCAATTTATATTGATTGTTCTCAATCACTTAAAATGTCAAGATTTTTTTCAATATTCAACTTTTGTTTTAACATTTAGGTACATGCATCTTTAACATTTCTTTTTTTTATTTTTAATATCTTTCTCTTCACTCTCGCAAAATTAGAGCTAAAGTCCTGCTCAGCAGGAGATGATCAATTTCCCATACCTGGATAGAAACAAATAGATCTGATTTAGATGGACTCTTGGACCCTTTATTATTCAATTTTCATGACATTAATCAAGCATGATTAAAGCCTATGCATAAGAAGTCGGTTAAGCGATTTGTAAAATTTGTTATTTAACATTCAAATTTTTATCCATTATTAATTATTTTCTTTTATATTTAGTAATCATTGATAATTCATAAATTTTTTTTAAGAATAGTGTAATTATGCACGAAGTTTATATTTTGTATTTTATATGACTTAATAATATATATTTTTTGTGATTTTATAATTAACGTGTAATGTTTAAATTATTTTTAACCTATAACATATAGAATTGTGGAGGAATACAGTTTACCGTAAGGTTTTAGAAATTTAAAAGTTGTCTAATATTTTTTTTTATTAGAACTTTAAAAGATGAAATATCTCTTGGTCAACATGTAGCTCTTTTTATTAAAACTAATGGCAATTATTTCTTCTGCAGTTTAACCTAAAGTTAATTTTTTTTTATAAAGGAAACAAAGAACATCTTCATTCTATAAAAATAAGTATAAGGGATATGATAGATCAAAACACACCAATATTAAACGGAGAATTTTATCGATACAAGAAATTTCACTTACATGGAATACAGAAGACTAATCAGTAGTGAAGCTGAAAAAGAAGACAAAGTTTCTTCAATTTCCAACCATCACAACAATAATTATATAGTAATAACAACAAATAAATCAAGTATGAACGAAATGTTCATTAGCAGAAACAAATCTACACACCATATGAAGAATAACGAATATATAATGACACAGCACAGGCATATTAAGTAGCAGTGTCTCTTAATAACCGCAAACAAATCCCTTTGGAACTCCCTTTCCACAGTAATTAAGTATTATGCTCAAATTAATAGGAAGATTAAGGTTAATCCCTAGAACATTAGCCTTAAGAGCAGTGCAAAGACACACAGCAGCTTCAAGATTAGCAAGACCATCGATGAGAGAACAGCATGGGGTCTTTGGTGGTTTACCAAGTTGAACATTAATCAAACCTAATATATCAGCACACACGCCAAGCTTAATTGTGTCTCTAGGACATGTTGGATTCTTTGGATGTGAGTGGTGGTGATTGTCACCTGTTGGGGGTGGTGGAGGACATGGAACATAGTTGGAGGTTACAGCAGTGAAAAAGAGGATGTTTAGGGCAAGGATTATAGCAACCTTGGAAGCCATCTGGAAGTTGGAAAATGACTTTTGGTTACTAATGCTCTTAATCACTTGGGTTTGGTGTGTGAGTGTGGTGATGTTTGAGAGGAATAAAAGGGTTTTTTATAGGGAAAGGATTGGTGATTTTTTGGTATTTTTATGGTTTAAATAATTGGTTTATTTGGATGCCCATGTGATAAACTGAGTGAGCCCATTGGGTGGAAACTTGTTTAGTCATGAGCACTAGCTGGCAGATATGTGCTCTAAATTTGAGGGAATGCAATATATTATATGGTCAAATTTGGAACTATCTGCTATATCATTTGCAATTTGTGGTTTGTCATATTAACTAAGTTAAATAATTTCTTACGTATAATCACAAGTTGTTATGAAGTTTTCATTATTTTGATTAGTTAATTGAAACTAAATCAATGGGTATATATTAATTGTACATGGAATGCGGCGACCTTGGGCTCTTGGGATAACACACTCTTCTTAGGAGAAGCATTGATGATGGATAATCTTAGGGCTCTTAAGACCATTCTTCAGTGACTTGAGCTAGCATATGAGATATCACCAAGGTTTTGAGTGGTGTAGTGTTTTTATGAAGGGTAAGTGGTGAATGCAATTGTTTTTGTTTTTGATTTTAGTGGAAAAATGGAGGTTTGTGTTTTGTAGTAACGGAGGTTTGTGAGTATGAAGAAGATGAAGTAGGTAAGTGAATAAATATGAGGGAGGAAGGTGTTTTACGGTTTTGAAATGGGGGAGAAAAGAGAGAGAATTTTGGTTTTTGAAAAAGTGGATTTGATAAAGTGGATGGATGGAAAAAGAAACCGACAAACTTTTAAACTTGGGGTTTCGTGCTCAAGAGCACTAACGGGTGTCATCCACGCTGATGACCCCACCGTCTGCAGGTCAAGCGATCAGAACAGCTAAAAATATGGGTTACAAAGTCATGATGCATGTCAACAACTCAGGGGTAAGGCATCCATATTTTGGTTCAGGACGACCGTCAACCTCATGCTTTCAAGCATTAGCGACCGTCGGTCCTCATGTGCTAGTTTTTCATTTCTTTGGGTTCATTGGATTCTTAATTTCTTGATTCTATTAGTTTCAACTTATCTCTCTATTTGCCTAACTAATTAAATACTTTAAAAACAAGATTACAAATATGTGAGTTGCCTCCCACGCAACGCTTTGTTTAAAGTCGTTTAACTCGACTTTTCATTTCTTAGCTTCTAAGGGGGTTCCATCAATGTGAGTAAAACGCCTCTTTCAACCTTCTCTCCAGTCACATAGTACTTGAGCATCTGCCCATTCAGTATAAGTAGTTCATTCGTTGTATTCCAAATTCCACAGCTCTCGATGGAATAATTATTTTCACATGAAGTAGTCCCGACCATTGTGAGCGTAGTTTCCCAGGGAATAACTTCAACTTGGAATTAAACAATAATACAAGCTCTCCCTCATGAAATTATCTCCTAATGATTCTCTTCATTTGTAATCGGGCACTCTCATAAGCGTCGAGCCTAAGTCTTTCAAGCTCATGCAACTGCAACTTCCTTTATTTGGTAGCGGCGTTAATCCATATTCATGGCCTTGATGGCCCAATATGCTTTATGCTCTAGTTCCTTCGGTAAATGACTGGAATTCCCATAGACAATTTTGAATGGAGTGGTTCTAATAGGTGTCTTATAAGAGGTCATATAGGCCCAGAGTGCATCGTTAAGCTTAGCAGCTCAATCCTTTCTTGAGGTGGAGATGGTATTTTCTAAGATTGTCTTGATTTCTCTGTTAGAGACTTCCACTTGGCCACTTGTTTGCATATTATAAGGGGTTGCAACTCGGTGCCTAACTCCATATTTTTTTAGCAAATTTTCAAACTGTCTTGAGATAAAGTGGGATCCATAATCGCTTATAACAAGCCTAGGGACTCTGAATCTCAGGATGATGAATTTCTTAAACATCTTAATAACTACTCGTGCATCATCTGTAGGTGAGTAAATGGACTTGACCCATTTTGAAATGTAGTCGACTACAATGAGTATGAACTGATTACCCATAAAGGATGGGAAAGGTCCCATAAAGTCCACGCCTCATACATCAAAGATCTCGACCTCAATAATGTTTTTAAGTGACATTCCATGCCTTTAGAAATATTCTCAGTGTGCTGGCACTGGTCATACTTCATTATAAAGACATGCATGTCCTTAAATAGGCTGGGCTAGTAGAGCCCATCTTGGAGAATCTTCAAAACAATCTTTGATGTACTTGCATGTCCTACATAGGTGGAAGCATGGAAATGGGTGATTATGAAGGTAGAGAAAAACAAGAAAGAGGAGTTTGAATTGTTTTCACAATAATCAAAAACTTTTGCAACACCACACACACGAAAGTAAATGCTACAAACGCAAGAAATTTATCCTAGTTCGCTTGAAAATCAAAGCTACTCCAGTTCATCCGGCCAAGGTGATTTCGCCTTAAATAAGGACTTAATCCAATAATCTCAATAGATTATAAAAACGTCTAAGAGTTCAACAATCTCTTAGCCCTCTCAAGTCTACAGACTTAAACAAGTCACTTAAGGAATATCAACAAATTTAGAGAAGTACATGTGTTTGCCTTAGTGCTTCTAGGTAAGTAGTAGAAACACAATTAATAACGCAGATCAATGATCACACTAAGAGCAACAACCCTTGTGTGATTACTGAATTTTACAATGAAAATATATTGAGTGTGTAGATCGAAGTGTATTGTAAAATCTTGTGATTTTTTCATATCCAGCATGATGGTGATGAGGCCTTTTTATAGTACTTTGAGATGATACCGTTGGAGGGAAGTTAGTGGAGATTTCTTGTCAATTATTGGACTTAATGACATTAACTTTCTTGTCCTTTCCATAGCAGTTTTGGAGCATAATCCATAATTTCCTTATAAATATTTGTACCATACTTAGAATACTTATTGATTAAGTTTCTGATTTTGAAGAATCAGATGATTTGTTAAGCGTGAATCAGAGTGAGCAGAGTCAGAGTCTTTGAGCAGAAGCTTGTAGTCTTCAGATATTCTCTTAACTAGTCTTCAGATAATTGTTTGTTGAATAGACTTCAAATAGATGTTTGTTGAATAGACTTCAGATGTTAGCATTGGCGACCGTCAACCTCACGCTTTAAAGCATTGGCGATCGTCGGTCCTCATGTGCTAGTTTTTCATTTCTTTGGGTTCATTGGATTCTTAATTTCTTGATTCTATTAGTTTCAACTTATCTCTCTATTTGCCTAACTAACTAAATACTTTAAAAACAAGATTAAAAATATGTGAGTTGCCTCCCATGCAAAGCTTTGTTTAAAGTCGTTTAACTCGACTTTTCATTTCTTAGCTTCTAAGGGGGTTCCATCAACGTGAGTAAAACGCCTCTTTCAACCTTCTCTCCAGTGACATAGTACTTGAGCATCTGCCTATTCAGTATAAGTAGTTCATTCGTTGTATTCCAAATTCCACAGCTCTCGATGGAATAATTATTTTCACATGAAGTAGTCCCGACCGTTGTGAGCGTAGTTTCCCAGGGAATAACTTTAACTTGGAATTAAACAATAATACAAGCTCTCCCTCATGAAATTATCTCCTAATGATTCTCTTCATTTGTAATCGGGAACTCTCATAAGCGTCGAGCCTAAGTCTTTCAAGCTCATGCAACTACAACTTCCTTTATTTGGTAGCGGCGTTAATCCATATTCATGGCCTTGATGGCCCAATATGCTTTATGCTCTAGTTCCTTCGGTAAATGACTGGAATTCCCATAGACAATTTTGAATGGAGTGGTTCTAATAGGTGTCTTATAAGAGGTCATATAGGCCCAGAGTGCATCGTTAAGCTTAGCAGCTCAATCCTTTCTTGAGGTGGAGATGGTATTTTCTAAGATTGTCTTGATTTCTCTGTTAGAGACTTCCACTTGGCCACTTGTTTGCATATTATAAGGGGTTGCAACTCGGTGCCTAACTCCATATTTTTTAGCAAATTTTCAAACTGTCTTGAGATAAAGTGGGATCCATAATCACTTATAACAAGCCTAGGGACTCTGAATCTCGGGATGATGAATTTCTTAAACATCTTAATAACTACTCGTGCATCATCTGTAGGTGAGTAAATGGACTTGACCCATTTTGAAATGTAGTCGACTACAATGAGTATGAATTGATTACCCATAAAGGATGGGAAAGGTCCCATAAAGTCCACTCCTCATACATCAAAGATCTCGACCTCAATAATGTTTTTAAGTGACATTCCATGCCTTTAGAAATATTCTCAGTGTGCTGGCACTGGTCACACTTCATTATAAAGACATGCATGTCCTTAAAGAGGTTGGGCTAGTAGAGGCCATCTTGGAGAATCTTCAAAACAATCTTTGATGTACTTGCATGTCCTACATAGGTGGAAGCATGGAAATGGGTGATTATGAAGGTAGAGAAAAACAAGAAAGAGGAGTTTGAATTGTTTTCACAATAATCAAAAACTTTTGCAACACCACACACACGAAAGTAAATGCTACCAACGCAAGAAATTTATCCTAGTTCGCTTGAAAATCAAAGCTACTCCAGTGCATCCGGCCAAGGTGATTTCGCCTTAAATAAGGACTTAATCCAATAATCTCAATAGATTACAAAAACGTCTAAGAGTTCAACAATCTCTTAGCCCTCTCAAGTCTACAGACTTAAACAAGTCACTTAAGGAATATCAACAAATTTAGAGAAGTACATGTGTTTGCCTTAGTGCTTCTAGGTAAGCAGTAGAAACACAATTAATAACGCAGATCAATGATCACACTAAGAGCAACAACCCTTGTGTGATTACTGAATTTTACAATGAAAACATATTGAGTGTGTAGATGGAAGTGTATTGTAAAATTCTTGTGGTTTCTTCATATCCAGCACGATGGTGATGAGTCCTTTTTATAGTACTTTGAGATGATACCGTTTGAGGGAAGTTAGTGGAGATTTCTTGTCAATTATTGGACTTAATGACATTAACTTTCTTGTCCTTTCCATAGCAGTATTGGAGTATAATCCATAATTTCTTTATAAATATTTGTACCATACTTAGAATACTTATTGATTAAGTTTCTGATTTTGATGAGTCAGATAATTTGTTAAGCGTGAATCGGAGTGAGCAGAGTCAGAGTCTTTGAGCAGAAACTTGTAGTCTTCAGATATTCTCTTAACTAGTCTTCTGATAGTTGTTTGTTGAATAATATTCAAATATATGTTTGTTGAATAGACTTCAGATGTTAGCATTGGCGATCGTCAACCTCACGCTTTAAAGCATTGGCGACCGTCGGTCCTCATGTGCTAGATTTTCATTTCTTTGGGTTCATTGGATTCTTAATTTCTTGATTCTATTAGTTTCAACTTATCTCTCTATTTTCCTAACTAACTAAATACTTTAAAAACAAGATTAAAAATATGTGAGTTGTCTCCCACGCAACGCTTTGTTTAAAGTCGTTTAACTCGACTTTTCGTTTCTTAGCTTCTAAGGGGGTTCCATCAACGTGAGTAAAACGCCTCATTCAACCTTCTCTCCAGTCACATAGTACTTGAGCATCTGCTCATTCAGTATAAGTAGTTCATTCGTTGTATTCCAAATTCCACAGCTCTCGATGGAATAATTATTTTCACATGAAGTAGTCCCGACCGTTGTGAGCGTAGTTTCCCAGGGAATAACTTCAACTTGGAATTAAACAATAATACAAGCTCTCCCTCATGAATTTATCTCCTAATGATTCTCTTCATTTGTAATCGGGCACTCTCATAAGCGTCGAGCCTAAGTCTTTCAAGCTCATGCAACTGCAACTTCCTTTATTTAGCAGCAGCGTTAATCCATATTCATGGCCTTGATGGCCCAATATGCTTTATGCTCTAGTTCCTTCGGTAAATGACTGGAATTCCCATAGACAATTTTGAATGGAGTGGTTCTAATAGGTGTCTTATAAGAGGTCATATAGGCCCAGAGTGCATCGTTAAGCTTAGCAGCTCAATCCTTTCTTGAGGTGGAGATGGTATTTTCTAAGATTGTCTTGATTTCTCTGTTAGAGACTTCCACTTGGCCACTTGTTTGCATATTATAAGGGGTTGCAACTCGGTGCCTAACTCCATATTTTTTTAGCAAATTTTCAAACTGTCTTGAGATAAAGTGGGATCCATAATCGCTTATAACAAGCCTAGGGACTCTGAATCTCAGGATGATGAATTTCTTAAACATCTTAATAACTACTCGTGCATCATCTGTAGGTGAGTAAATGGACTTGACCCATTTTGAAATGTAGTCGACTACAATGAGTATGAACTGATTACCCATAAAGGATGGGAAAGGTCCCATAAAGTCCACGCCTCATACATCAAAGATCTCGACCTCAATAATGTTTTTAAGTGACATTCCATGCCTTTAGAAATATTCTCAGTGTGCTGGCACTGGTCATACTTCATTATAAAGACATGCATGTCCTTAAATAGGCTGGGCTAGTAGAGCCCATCTTGGAGAATCTTCAAAACAATCTTTGATGTACTTGCATGTCCTACATAGGTGGAAGCATGGAAATGGGTGATTATGAAGGTAGAGAAAAACAAGAAAGAGGAGTTTGAATTGTTTTCATAATAATCAAAAACTTTTGCAACACCACACACACGAAAGTAAATGCTACAAACGCAAGAAATTTATCCTAGTTCGCTTGAAAATCAAAGCTACTCCAGTTCATCCGGCCAAGGTGATTTCGCCTTAAATAAGGACTTAATCCAATAATCTCAATAGATTATAAAAACGTCTAAGAGTTCAACAATCTCTTAGCCCTCTCAAGTCTACAGACTTAAACAAGTCACTTAAGGAATATCAACAAATTTAGAGAAGTACATGTGTTTGCCTTAGTGCTTCTAGGTAAGTAGTAGAAACACAATTAATAACGCAGATCAATGATCACACTAAGAGCAACAACCCTTGTGTGATTACTGAATTTTACAATGAAAATATATTGAGTGTGTAGATCGAAGTGTATTGTAAAATCTTGTGATTTTTTCATATCCAGCATGATGGTGATGAGGCCTTTTTATAGTACTTTGAGATGATACCGTTGGAGGGAAGTTAGTGGAGATTTCTTGTCAATTATTGGACTTAATGACATTAACTTTCTTGTCCTTTCCATAGCAGTTTTGGAGCATAATCCATAATTTCCTTATAAATATTTGTACCATACTTAGAATACTTATTGATTAAGTTTCTGATTTTGAAGAATCAGATGATTTGTTAAGCGTGAATCAGAGTGAGCAGAGTCAGAGTCTTTGAGCAGAAGCTTGTAGTCTTCAGATATTCTCTTAACTAGTCTTCAGATAATTGTTTGTTGAATAGACTTCAAATAGATGTTTGTTGAATAGACTTCAGATGTTAGCATTGGCGACCGTCAACCTCACGCTTTAAAGCATTGGCGATCGTCGGTCCTCATGTGCTAGTTTTTCATTTCTTTGGGTTCATTGGATTCTTAATTTCTTGATTCTATTAGTTTCAACTTATCTCTCTATTTGCCTAACTAACTAAATACTTTAAAAACAAGATTAAAAATATGTGAGTTGCCTCCCATGCAAAGCTTTGTTTAAAGTCGTTTAACTCGACTTTTCATTTCTTAGCTTCTAAGGGGGTTCCATCAACGTGAGTAAAACGCCTCTTTCAACCTTCTCTCCAGTGACATAGTACTTGAGCATCTGCCTATTCAGTATAAGTAGTTCATTCGTTGTATTCCAAATTCCACAGCTCTCGATGGAATAATTATTTTCACATGAAGTAGTCCCGACCGTTGTGAGCGTAGTTTCCCAGGGAATAACTTTAACTTGGAATTAAACAATAATACAAGCTCTCCCTCATGAAATTATCTCCTAATGATTCTCTTCATTTGTAATCGGGAACTCTCATAAGCGTCGAGCCTAAGTCTTTCAAGCTCATGCAACTACAACTTCCTTTATTTGGTAGCGGCGTTAATCCATATTCATGGCCTTGATGGCCCAATATGCTTTATGCTCTAGTTCCTTCGGTAAATGACTGGAATTCCCATAGACAATTTTGAATGGAGTGGTTCTAATAGGTGTCTTATAAGAGGTCATATAGGCCCAGAGTGCATCGTTAAGCTTAGCAGCTCAATCCTTTCTTGAGGTGGAGATGGTATTTTCTAAGATTGTCTTGATTTCTCTGTTAGAGACTTCCACTTGGCCACTTGTTTGCATATTATAAGGGGTTGCAACTCGGTGCCTAACTCCATATTTTTTAGCAAATTTTCAAACTGTCTTGAGATAAAGTGGGATCCATAATCACTTATAACAAGCCTAGGGACTCTGAATCTCGGGATGATGAATTTCTTAAACATCTTAATAACTACTCGTGCATCATCTGTAGGTGAGTAAATGGACTTGACCCATTTTGAAATGTAGTCGACTACAATGAGTATGAATTGATTACCCATAAAGGATGGGAAAGGTCCCATAAAGTCCACTCCTCATACATCAAAGATCTCGACCTCAATAATGTTTTTAAGTGACATTCCATGCCTTTAGAAATATTCTCAGTGTGCTGGCACTGGTCACACTTCATTATAAAGACATGCATGTCCTTAAAGAGGTTGGGCTAGTAGAGGCCATCTTGGAGAATCTTCAAAACAATCTTTGATGTACTTGCATGTCCTACATAGGTGGAAGCATGGAAATGGGTGATTATGAAGGTAGAGAAAAACAAGAAAGAGGAGTTTGAATTGTTTTCACAATAATCAAAAACTTTTGCAACACCACACACACGAAAGTAAATGCTACCAACGCAAGAAATTTATCCTAGTTCGCTTGAAAATCAAAGCTACTCCATTGCATCCGGCCAAGGTGATTTCACCTTAAATAAGGACTTAATCCAATAATCTCAATAGATTACAAAAACGTCTAAGAGTTCAACAATCTCTTAGCCCTCTCAAGTCTACAGACTTAAACAAGTCACTTAAGGAATATCAACAAATTTAGAGAAGTACATGTGTTTGCCTTAGTGCTTCTAGGTAAGCAGTAGAAACACAATTAATAACGCAGATCAATGATCACACTAAGAGCAACAACCCTTGTGTGATTACTGAATTTTACAATGAAAACATATTGAGTGTGTAGATGGAAGTGTATTGTAAAATTCTTGTGGTTTCTTCATATCCAGCACGATGGTGATGAGTCCTTTTTATAGTACTTTGAGATGATACCGTTTGAGGGAAGTTAGTGGAGATTTCTTGTCAATTATTGGACTTAATGACATTAACTTTCTTGTCCTTTCCATAGCAGTATTGGAGTATAATCCATAATTTCTTTATAAATATTTGTACCATACTTAGAATACTTATTGATTAAGTTTCTGATTTTGATGAGTCAGATAATTTGTTAAGCGTGAATCGGAGTGAGCAGAGTCAGAGTCTTTGAGCAGAAACTTGTAGTCTTCAGATATTCTCTTAACTAGTCTTCTGATAGTTGTTTGTTGAATAATATTCAAATATATGTTTGTTGAATAGACTTCAGATGTTAGCATTGGCGATCGTCAACCTCACGCTTTAAAGCATTGGCGACCGTCGGTCCTCATGTGCTAGATTTTCATTTCTTTGGGTTCATTGGATTCTTAATTTCTTGATTCTATTAGTTTCAACTTATCTCTCTATTTTCCTAACTAACTAAATACTTTAAAAACAAGATTAAAAATATGTGAGTTGTCTCCCACGCAACGCTTTGTTTAAAGTCGTTTAACTCGACTTTTCGTTTCTTAGCTTCTAAGGGGGTTCCATCAACGTGAGTAAAACGCCTCATTCAACCTTCTCTCCAGTCACATAGTACTTGAGCATCTGCTCATTCAGTATAAGTAGTTCATTCGTTGTATTCCAAATTCCACAGCTCTCGATGGAATAATTATTTTCACATGAAGTAGTCCCGACCGTTGTGAGCGTAGTTTCCCAGGGAATAACTTCAACTTGGAATTAAACAATAATACAAGCTCTCCCTCATGAAATTATCTCCTAATGATTCTCTTCATTTGTAATCGGGCACTCTCATAAGCGTCGAGCCTAAGTCTTTAAAGCTCATGCAACTGCAACTTCCTTTATTTAGCAGCGGCGTTAATCCATATTCATGGCCTTGATGGCCCAATATGCTTTATGCTCTAGTTCCTTCGGTAAATGACTGGAATTCCCATAGACAATTTTGAATGGAGTGGTTCTAATATGTGTCTTATAAGAGGTCATATAGGCCCAGAGTGCATCGTTAAGCTTAGCAGCTCAATCCTTTCTTGAGGTGGAGATGGTATTTTCTAAGATTGTCTTGATTTCTCTGTTAGAGACTTCCACTTGGCCACTTGTTTGCATATTATAAGGGGTTGCAACTCGATGCCTAACTCCATATTTTTTAGCAAATTTTCAAACTGTCTTGAGATAAAGTGGGATCCATAATCGCTTATAACAAGCCTAGGGACTCTGAATCTCGGGAAGATAAATTTCTTAATCATCTTAATAACTACTCGTGCATCATTTATAGGTGAGTAAATGGACTTGATCCATTTTGAAATGTAGTCGACTATAATGAGTATGAACTGATTACCCATAAAGGATGGGAAAGGTCCCATAAAGTCCACGCCTCATACATCAAAGATCTCAACCTCAATAATGTTTTTAAGTGACATTTCATGCCTTTAGAAATATTCTCAGTGTGCTGGCACTGGTCACACTTCATGATAAAGACATCCATGTCCTTGAAGAGGTTGGGCTAGTAGAGCCCATCTTGGAGAATCTTCAAAATAATCTTTGATGTACTTGCATGTCCTACATAGGTGTGTAAGACCCTAATTTTTACCCTAAGAACCCTCATGGCATCATATCATTGCACATTGCATTTGCCTCAAGGATCATAGCATCTTGGCTCCTTAACCCTTGGGTTGGGTCTTGTGTGAGTTGGTTTGAGACCACCAAGCATGCTTGAATTGTATATTATTGCTTTTATTATTTTGTTTACTAACCAAAAGCACAAAAATATGTCACTAGCATCTTTTGTTTTGTAGCTTGAGCAATCATGTGATCCAAGGCTCTTAGGAGGCCCCTATACTCATTGAAATGGCCAGATGAAGTGAAAGAAAGCATTACAATGGTTCCCAAATATCTCAATCATCATATATGCCTCCCATGTATCTCAATTTGTCAATTTGATTAAGATAAACCAAAGGGCTTGAGGATTGTTTCCCAAGGAAACCCTAATTCAACTATGCATTGAATGTGCCTTGCTCATGAAGCAACCTCAACCCATGAACAAATACAATCAAGGTAAGTTCTTTCATTCATCATTCAATACATATTTGAGCTTATTTTAGTGTCATCAATCATCAATTCATCAAGATTTGAAGTTTGGACTTGAGAAGTTGATCAGTCAATTCATCTGACTTTTTTGAAATCCACTGAGACCTAACATTTGATGTGTTAGTGAAATGAAGATGACCCCAAGATAAATAATGTTCTTAATAACCATATGAACAACTTTAATGTTCATCAAAATTTCATTTGAAACTAGGAAGGTCATCATTCATTTCAAAACATTATAGGTCATTTTGATTGAAACCCTAATTTTAGGTCAACTTCCCAAGGACCTAACTCCTTCATTTTTTATGATTTTGAGGTGGGATCAAATGAATTGGAAAATTTAATATGTCTAATTCATTTGTTATGTTGAACAAATTTTCATAATCCTAAAATAAACACATGTGATAATACAAAACATTATAGGTCACTTTGGACCAAAGCCATTGAAATATGAAAAAGTCCAACTTCAACTGCCCATAACTTTCTCATAAAAATACCAAATGATGAAAACTTTAAGTCCAAATTGATTGTATTGAAATTATCTACAACTTTTATGTTGAAGGTTGTGTTATTTGAGGCTTGCGTCATTGAGACAAAAGGGCTTGAAGTTGGTTCATTTTGGCAAAATTTCCATATATATGTTTTGTACCTTGAACTTCATGGCCTGTTTTCAATAATTTCCCAACACCAAATGGATTTTTGTTTAACATAACATTTGTTCCTCATGTCAAGACCTTTCCAACCATTACCCACGTGCCTATGTTTCAATTTGGCAAGTGGCATTTTCGAAGAGGTGAAGATTTGTGTTCATTTATGGAAACCATATCAAATATTTGTGCACAAGCTAATTCCATCAAATATGCACGTCCAAAACACCTCACTTGCATTTCAGCTTGCATTTGCAATTGCACTTGGCCCATGCATGGAGGACCCAACTTCACATGCACATGAGTATTTCATTGCTTGCATCATGCTTGGCTATAAATAGAAGCTCCATTCCTCTTCAAAATCCACCCTAGGGGCGCCTGAATTGCTGCAGAAGTAAAATCCCAACCTCCATTAAAAGGAATTTTTCTTTTCTCTTTCAATTTTCAAGTTCAATTTTCAACTTCATTGGTTGATCATTGAGCTTCAATTCCTAAACCTTGCTTCTTTGCCATCTCAAGAACACACTGCATCAAAGAATTGGAGTAGATCAAGTGTTTGAAAGCTGCACTTCAAAGGTTGTTGTTCAAACTATTTTCATTCGAAACTCCTTGGATCTTGATCATTTCTTGTGCTTGTTGGTACCTCTGAAGTCCTCATGTGAAAGGCAATTGATCTGTGCATTTAATTTCATGAATTGAGCAAGTCCAGTATGAACACCATAAATTTCTATCTCAGATTTCTCTCTCTATAGAGATCTTGAGTGGAAACCAATGGCACAGGGGTGATGTACATCACCCCAGCTTTCTAAAGATATATAGATCGTGCACTTTGGTGAAGTTTTTAAAACCTGCAAGTTTTGGCCGGAACTGTGAATCTCGTCGGAGAAGACGATGGTGTACACCACCGTCCCCACGTGGATGAGCTCTGGACCATTGGATGTTGTTTCCAGATTTAATCCCAGCCTTTGAATGTTATGACTTTCACTTAATCAGCGTGTTTCTCTTTTGACTTTAGTCTACCATGCACGCGCATCTCTCAACCATCTGATGCGCCACGTCAATTAATGAGACCTTGATCAAACGCTCCTTGTTTTTCCTATTTTCTGATTTTTCCTTTTATTTTCTTTAATTACATTTTATTTTAAAAATTCATAACTTCTTCATTTTTAATCCAAAAAATATGGGACCAATTGCATTATTTCCCTTTTTAATTCTAGTTTCTGAAAATGATTTTTAATCTTTTTTATGAGTCCATTTAATATTATTTGTGAATTTTCTCTTTTCTGGTTATCTTTAATTCATTTAAAATACTTTCCAATATTCAAAAATGCCAAAAATATTTTCTTAACATCTTTGAATGATGATGAATCTATGAAAAATATTCTCATCAATTTCTTAATTGATTTGAGATTTATTTGATATTTTAGTTCAATTATGTTATTTTCTTTTCATTTTTAATTGTTTAAAATTAGTTTCTGGTTTCTAAAAATGATGAAATTTTTTGTCAAACCTTGTTTGACCTTGTTGAACTTATGATGTTCCATTTGGACTTTTCTAAGTTGATTTGAAATTGATTTGAAGTTTGACCTTTATTTGTTTATTTTAATTCAAGTATTATTTTAATTCCAAAAATACCAAAAATATTTTTATTGTTTCTTGACTTCTAAGCTTCATCTCACTTCTGTTTACCATTGATTGATATTGATTACATTCCTGTTTGATCAATGTGTGTTGGTTATGTCATTTGAATTTCAATTATGTACATTCCATTTCTTCTTCTTCTTCTTCTTCTTTTTCTTTTTCTGATCAATAAGTTAATGATTGGTGGTTAGCCTTGACATATGAGGGGCTTAACCTTCTTTGATTCAAATCAAGTTCATCTTGATCAAAGATCAAGTGAATTGCTTTGCATTAGAGATAGCTTGCTTCTTGGTCAAGCAAAAAACCAAAATCCATACAAGATCATTCTTCTTTTCTTTTGGCATGACAAGTTGTAGGAGCTTGGCTTACTAGTCATGGCCTCTAACTTGTGTTTGTTGCCTATAGTTTTATTGACCGACCTCAGATAGGTGCGACTACTACATTAGTCCACTTACGATTGCTTAACATAGCGCTAAATTGCCTTATGGCACACTAACACTAACTACTAATTACTAACTTTTAATTCAAGCATTTAATTCTTACAATTTACTTTATGCAATTTAATTTCTTGCTCATTAATTCATTTGCTTTTGCCCTTTCCTCACTTGAGCTCATGTTTATGTAAATGCGATTTGCCTTTTGCTCACTTGAGCATATTATTGTGTATATACTATTGTCTTGTGCTTGTTTTGTTTTGTTTGTGTGAACCCAATGAAAATGGAGAAAGGACTTAGATTTAGGACCTTACCTATGCTAAATGGAGTTTGAAGAGCAACTAGGCCTCATGCCTTTAGAATGCTAAAAAGAAAATTGTCAAAGAGCAACTAGGCCTCATGCCTTTAGAATGCTTAATCTTGAAGAAGACATTGAAAGGACATAATTCTAAACTCACTCTTGTCCATTCTTCTATTGCATTGTGGAACTTTTTGATTTGTGTGTTCTTGTGTGCTAGGGATCCCAAACTTGAGCCAATTAGAAGAACCATTGTCATGGATATTTCAAGATAAGAGATACAAAGCCAATTGGAAGATTCCTAGGAGCTTGATTGATTATTTGCTTGATTGCTTGAGTTATTTGCTTATTGATTGCTAAATCCAAAGGAAGGAGTAACTTGGATCATCTTTATGATCTCAAGAAGGGAACTCCAAAGTGGTTTTATTTCTCTTCCTTCATCTTTGCATGTTTAGGACCTAGCCCTTCTCTTCTTCTCTCCACTCTAACCCAAGCCAAACTTTTGTGCAAACATTAATATTGTTTTCAAAAATTAGAAACCTAGGCATTATGCCTTTGATTTTTCAAACTCTTTTCATAACACTTATTTTGAATTGAATCTTAAGTTAATTTTGACCTTATTTTGTGAATACTTTTCATTTTGTAAATACAACTCACTCAATTGTTTTTGTGGTTTCAATGGCCACTTCTTGCCAAAGCTTTTTCATAAGCATTAGCTATTAGGTTTGAGTTATCCTAGAGGTTGATATAATACGCACCTCTATCCTTAGTGATGGACTATAAGTCTTGCATGCTTATTATAGGGTTAACCCCTCACTAGCATGTTGAAGCTCTCCTTACATGGTGGATTTGTGGTTTTAGGTTGAGTTTTCTCCCTTTGATAACAAAAGACCTTAAGGCTTTTGACCAATTAATTCACCAACTTCTTTTGATACTTTTACCCCGAACTACGAGGTTTTGATCATACCTTTCTAAGATGGTACGTAGGCAATGGGTTTATCCATTCAAACACAAAATTGTAAATAACTTGTATATTATTTTTTCATCTCCCCAATCATGTTTGCACAAATATTTTCACAAATACCAACCTACCTTACAACATTTGTAAAAAGGGCTCCCTTAGAGTACTAAGGATGTTTTGGGTGCTTAAAACCTTCCCATTGCATAACCAACCCCCTTACCCAGATCTCTGATATTTTTATTAGTTTTTGATTTGATAAAACTTCTCGATTTTTGTTCGCTTTCTAACCTTTCCTTTGGATAAATAGAAGTGCCGTGGCGACTCGAATTGTATGATTTACTTTTGATTTAGTCAATAAATCTAAAGGTAACGAATACCCCGCTACAGAAAAGTGGCGACTCTGCTGGGGACAATTTGCCTAGTGGGTTTTGCCTACTTTTTACCTTTGTTATATTGTATGCTTATATTTATTTGTGACATATTTTGTGCAAATTTGGGATTACTGTATTGTTTGTAATGTATGAATTGCTTTATATATCAATTGCTTGTGTGATTGGTGGTCTCTTGTGAGATGAGTTCTACACCCGAACTCGAGTGCACTTATGATAGGAGAATGGCATAATCTTGTTGACGTGTGTGGAGTTATTCCTTAGCAAGTTGACTTGCAAGCCCATTCACTTGGTGAAGGTTATGTTGGGATCAATAATGTCACACGAGTAGTCGTGGTTAGGCATTACTCTTTCTAATATATACCTTAGAAGCCAAGGACCTTAGTTTACCTAGCCCATCTTGGCCTACTTTTAGGACGTAGTGCGAAGGTCGTTCAAGTGTAAGATTTGATACGATTGTTACGCGATACTACACTCATAAGAGTCTCTCTTGAGAATATTTTTGGAATACGAGTAGTCGTTTATCCGATAATATTCGAAAGATGGGATGATGACTATGGGAACCTCTTGTAGAACATGATTGTCAGGTTTAACCATAGTACACTCCCTTTTGGGTGGTTCTTAACCGAGACTCCATGCTCGTGACTTGCAATAAACCCTTGATTCACGGTTGATCTGTTCTAGTATATCCTTAATATCAAGGGAACTTGGGTGTTGATAAGGTGTAAACCACAATCCACCAAAATGGATGATTGATATTAAGGATGACTTGATTCATCCTGTGACCTTTGTGTGGTATGATTTGCTTGATCCTTGAGTGTGATTGTTGCATCCATGCATTCATGCATCCATACACATCCATATCATCAACAAGAAAATTTTCAAGGAATTTAAGAGGTCTATCTGCAAATTTTCAGACATGGATAAGCAAAGAAAGAATACGAAGAAGTACAGTTTCAGACAACCCAACTTGAAAGAGTTAAGGAGTTTGACATCCTATGTATTAGACCCCTTGGAGTTCAAAGCTCACCATGGGAAGCTTCTGTCTATTCTTGCTACTCAGGTGGATGAAGGTCTGATGAGTGTGTTGGTGCAGTTCTATGATCCCTTGTACCGTTGCTTCACATTTCCGGATTTCCAGCTTTTGCCTACGCTTGAGGAGTATGCCTATCTCGTGGGTATGCCTATTCTAGATCAGTTGTCGTTTAGTGGCTTGGAGAGAGTTCCTTCTTCCCAAGAGATTGTTGATCTGTTGCATATAGATGAACCTATTATTGGTGCTCATATGACTACCAAAGGTGGAATTCAAGGTCTCCCATCTGATTTCCTCATTGCTTAAGCTACTATGTTTGGGAAGGCCATGAGTGAGGACGCCTTTGAGGCCATATTTGTACTTCTCATCTATGGGCTAGTGTTATTCCCCAATATCGCCAAGTTTGTGGATGTGAACGTTATTAGGATTTTCTCTACTCTTAATCTCGTTCCTACTCTGTTGGGTGACACTTATTTCTCTTTGCATATGAGGAATGCAAAGGGTGGTGGTACCATTGTGTGCTGTTTGCCTCTGTTGTACAAGTGGTTTATTTCGCACTTGCCGCAAACGCTCGCCTTCAAGGAGAAAAAAGGATGTCTACGGTGGTCCACGAGACTCATGTCTATCACTAATGATGATATATTTTGGTATAACCGTGTATATGATGGTGTCCAGATCATCGACTTTTGTGGTGAATTCTCCAATGTGCCTCTTCTTGGTACATGTGGTGGGATTAACTACAACCTTGTTTTGGAACATCGTCAGCCTGTGTTCCCCCTTAAAGGATAAACCTAATAACATTTTGTTAGAAGGTGTGTTCTTTCAAGAGCGTAAAGATCCCCAAAACTTGAAGGGCATGATGGTCCGCGCTTGGCGCAAGATTCATAGGAAGGGAAGGAAAGAGCTTGGTCCAAAGAATTGTATTGCTTTCGAACCCTACACCTTGTGGGTGAGGAGGAGAGCTTTTGAGTACCGCATGCCCTATGATTATCCGAGACCTACACCTATGGTTATGGTTGGGCCTTCAACCCTCCCTAACCAATTGGAGTAGAGGAGTTGAGAGATGAAGACTGTTCGCGTGCTTGGGTCCGTGAGCGAGAGGAGCTACTTCAGCAGCTTAGATATAAGGATGCATTGATAGAGTTTCTTGAGCATCAAGTTATCGACGAGCCTGATGATGTGGTTACTTCTCTTCTTCCTCAGTCTTCTAGGTTTTGGAAGAGGAAGTATGATCGACTCGCCAAAGAGAAGGCGGATATGGAGGCAACCTATGAGAGAGAGGTGAAGAGGCTTCGTACAGCTTATCTTCCGGTCTCGAGAGCTTTAGACGATTGTTTCTAGGGTTCCATAGGATGTTCATTTTCCTTCTCTCTTGTATTGTATTTTGGTTACCAAGACTGTACTTCTTTGGTGTAAAAATTTTCCAGATATTATTGGAATGATTATTGCCATATATGTTTAAATGATTAATATTTTTCAATATATTTGCAAATAGAACTCTAAAGTTCCTCTGACTAAAAAATAAAATCATATGCACAAGCATTGTATGCATCATGTGCATAAGCAGGTTTTGTTCCAGGCTTCTTGTTCAATGGTCTAACTCTATGTTCTTCATTTATTTTGAAGACAAGTTGACGCACCGGTACTACACCAGAGCCAACTCATCAAAGCTAATGGATCACCTCGAGCAAGAGAACAGAGAACTCAAGGAGGAAGTGGCAATATTGACTGCCCTGATGGAGTCATTCTTGGACGCCCAAAGCCAGTCGTCTCCAACGCCTTCAACTCCTCCCCAGAAGACGGTCATCTCCGAGGTTGCTTCCTCTACCGTGCCTACTGCCAGTGCTCACTTCACTCCGTCTGCTATGCCAGCCGGGTTTCCCTGGCGGATGCCCGCTAATTTTTCTCCAGAGGGTCTCGCCCCTACATTTGCTTCTTTACCGGCATCTTGCCCGGTCCTTGCTGTGCCACCTCCAGCCGTGTATACTTTGTCGAGAGTAGATGACACCATTTACAACTCTGAGCCATCTGAGGGCCCAGAAGTGTACGAGAAAATGGATGCTATGAATGATCAATTCCTTGAGCTGCGCAAGGAACTTAAAACTCTCAGAGGGAAGGACCTCTTTGGCAAATCTGCTGCTGAGCTATGTCTTGTGCCTAATGTCAAGATTCTTGTCAAATTCAAAGTGCCTGACTTTGAAAAGTACAAAGGAAACACTTGATTTCTCTTTTAGAAACTTCCACTTGGCCACTTGTTTTCATATTATAAGGGGTTGCAACTCGGTGCCTAACTCCATATTTTGTAGCAAATTTTCAAACTGTCTTGAGATAAAGTGGGATCCATAATCGCTTATAACAAGCCTAGGGACTCTGAATCTCGGGAAGATGAATTTCTTAAACATCTTAATAACAACTCGTGCATCATTTGTAGGTGAGTAAATGGACTTTATCCATTTTGAAATGTAGTCGACTACAATGAGTATGAACTGACTACCCATAAAGGATAGGAAAGGTCCCATAAAGTCCACGCCGCATACATCAAAGATCTCGACCTCAATAATGTTTTTAAGTGACATTTCATGCCTTTAGAAATATTCTCAGTGTGCTGGCACTCGTCACACTTCATGATAAAGACATGCATGTGCTTGAAGAGGCTGGGCTAGTAGAGCCCATCTTGGAGAATCTTCAAAACAATCTTTGATGTACTTGCATGTCCTACATAGGTGGAAGCATGGAAATGGGTGATTGTGAAGGTAGAGAAAAACAAGAAAGAGGGGTTTGAATTGTTTTCACAATAATGAAAAACTTTTGAATACCACACACACGAAAGTAAATGCTACCAACGCAAGAAATTTATCCTAGTTCGCTTGAAAATCAAAGCTACTCCAGTCCATCCGGCCAAGGTGATTTCGCCTTGAATAAGGACTTAATCCAATAATCTCAATAGATTACAAAAACGTCTAAGAGTTCAACAATCTCTTAGCCCTCTCAAGTCTGTAGACTTAAGCAAGTCACTTGAGGAATATCAACAAATTTAGAGAAGTACATGTGTTTGCCTTAGTGCTTCTAGGTAAGCAGTATAAACACAACTAATAATGCGGATCAATGATCACACTAAGAGAAACAACCCTTGTGTGATTACTGAATTTTACAATGAAAATATATTGAGTGTGTAGATCGAAGTGTATTGTAAAATTCTTGTGGTTTCTTCATATCCAGCATGATGGTGATGAGGCCTTTTTATAGTACTTTGAGATGATGCCGTTGGAGGGAAGTTAGTGGAGATTTCTTGTCAATTATTGGACTTAATGACATTAACTTTCTTGGCCTTTCCATAGCAGTTTTAGAGCATAATCCACAATTTCCTTATGAATATTTGTACCATACTTAGAACACTTATTGATCAAGTTTCTGATTTTGATGAGTCAGATGATTTGTTAAGCGTGAATCAGAGTGAGCAGAGTCAGAGTCTTTGAGCAGAAGCTTGTAGTCTTCAGATATTCTCTTAACTAGTCTTCAGATAATTGTTTGTTGAATAGACTTCAAATAGATGTTTGTTGAATAGACTTCAGATGTTAGCTTGATTGGTCTTCAGATAGAGTGTCTTTTGATGTTGTCTTGTAGAGTCTTCAGACATCAAATATGAACTTCAATGTCAGATTATGTGTGTGATTCTTTCAGAAGTGTTCTTGTTTAGAGTCAGATATGATTTCTTCATTGCCAGATCTGCTTTTCTGGACTACGTTAGAAGCCAAATATTGTTTTCCTTAAATTCATTTTTCCTTATAGACCTACACAGTTAGAGAAAATTATTAGGTTACCAAATTGTTTCATTCTTTGTTATCATCAAAACTAAGAGATATATTGCATAACCAAAATCTTGTTCTAACAATCTCCCCCTTTTTTATGATGACAAAAACTCAGACTTTTGATGAAACAATTATACTTTAGAAAGATACAGATTCAAATGAATCAGAGTTAGATAGAGTATGACTCCCCCTGAGATTTACAATCTCCCCCTAAGTCTGATACTTAGAATTTGTTTTAAAGATATTTGTATCAGAAAGGGGTTTCTGGGGTATTATTTCTTATCACATCTTCTTGGCTTGCTTGACTTGTTTTTATTTGTTTCTCAAATACTGATTCAGTTTTCCTTATTTAGATATATCTTGTACAAACACTTAAACTTCGCAATTGATTTAGAACATAAGCAGTTCATTCTGAGACTTAGATATATTATTTCATCAGAAAGGCTACTATTTATTTCTCCCCCTTTTTGTCAGAGTAAAAAAAATAACTAAAAAACAAAAAGTATAAACCACAGAAAGCACAAACTGCATTGATAATTCAGAGAGATATAAAGCAGAAGATTCAGAAGAAAGGGGGCCTCAGAGGTAAAAACTCTTAGAAAAAATACAAGTAATTAATCCTAGAGTGCCTAAGGGTTTGGAAGAAGCATCCTCTGAAGTAGCTGAGCGAACAGGTTCTGGATACTGGAGTTGACTTGATCTTGTTGGTCGAGTTTGGCTCTCACCAGTTGTTGTTCTTTCTGAAGCTCTTCCAGAGTCTTGAGAACCAGAGGAGATAAATCAGATGTTGATTACTCTCCTCGAGTCAGAGCAACCTCAGATGTCTTCGCAGCTTCTTCTACAGCTATGCGAACAGTTTCTTCAGTGTTATCTTTAGCTTTAGCTTCAGCTTCTGCAACAGTAGCTTTTTCAGCTTCTTCCTTAGGAGAATCTCTCTTCTCAGCTTCTTTCCTGGCCCTTTGTTGAGGAAGTCACACAAGATACCCAGATTAATTAGGGCTTCCAAGACAAACAAGCTTTAAACCCTTGATGAATTCTTGATCAAAATGATAAATAAAGATCATGGCGATCCATATATGATATTTAGAAATATTGTGAATGATTCCTTGATTGATCTCTTGCACTAAGGGTCTCAAACCCTAGTTGTGAGCTTGATGAGGCATTGGTGGATGCACACACTACCTATAAAAGAAGCAAAGCTATACATAGAAATATTTTTGTATTTTTGGTTAGTAAACAAAGAAAAAGAAAAAAAGAAAGTATGATACAATCAAATGTGCTTGGTGATCTCTCCCAATGCAAACCCAATGAATGAGGGGTAAGGAGGATGCCAAGGTGTGATCCCAAAGCCAGTGCAAATGATGAGATAGCATGAGGGATCTTAGGGTTAAAATTGGGGTCTTACAGCAGCCCCTATTTAAGTACATTCTAACTGAGGATGTTAAGGTTAAAATATTCGTATCAACTTAGTAGAATGGATTTAAATAACAACATCAAGAAACAAATTTTGGTCCCTAAAAGACCTCATGATGCATATGATATGAATGTTAAAGTAATCTTTATGAGGAATATTTTTCCACAAAGGAAAAGAATTTGGAGGAAGCTAAAAGTCCATAGGAGTATAATGCATTCCGTAAGGAAAACTCACTAGGGAGATAGAGACTCTAGGGATAAAAGTTGTGTGTAGGCCAGGCAACGACTTAAAAACTGTTGGGAGATACGAGGGGATGTCCATGAAAATAAATCAATGGAAAGACTCGGTTGGGGAACCAGGAAAATATACAGGGGGTGAGAATAAATCAAAACAAAGTTGCAATACTCAAACCAAACAAAGGATTGGCAACTTCATTGGGGAAATACGCACTCAAACTCAACTGGGGAAGAGTGAACTTAAACACAGGAGTATAAGAGATGTATTCTCTACTACCGGTTATTGGGTAAGAAGATAATACACTCCGGCAGAGGAACATCCGTTACCGGTTAGTGTGAACATATCAAGGATGACTCATTGAGGAAAAAGAGGCGTATTCATTACCGGTTACTAGGTAAGAATGACCTACTGGGGAAAGGAACCAAATAGGATTTACAACTACCTGCTACTGGGCAGAAGACCAAAGAGAGAGTATCTGTCACTGGTTAAAGTGAACATATCAAGGATAAACTCAAAGGAAGAATATCCATCATCGATCAAGATGGACATATCAAGGATAGACCACCTGGGGGAAGAGGAAGAATATCCGTTACCGGTTAGGGTAAACATATCAAGGATAAACTTCCGGGGAGAAATAGGAATTACAACTACCAGCTACTATGTAGAATACCAAAAATAGAGAATATATGTCACTAGTTAGGATGAACATATCAAGGATAGACTCAGCAGGGGAAAGTAGGAATTACAACTACTGGTTACTGGGTAGAAAACCAAAAATAGAGAGAATCTGTCACTGGTTAAAGTGAACATATCAAGGATAAACTTTGAGGGGAGAAAATAGGATTTACATCTACCATTCACTAAGTAGAAGACCGCAAAGAAGAGAAAATATGTCACCAGTTAAAGTGAGCATATCAAGGATAGACTCGCTAGGGAATAAAAGTAGATATTATACTACCTTTTTACTGGGTAGAAAACCAAAAGGGAAGAATATATGTCACCATTTATGATGAACATATCAAGGATAGACTTGCTGGGGAAACGTGAAAACGAATCCATTGGGAAAACAAAGGAAGTAGATTACTTTTTACCGAGTATTGGGTAAAGGTAACACACTCAACATCAAGAAGAATATTATCAGTTACTGGGTAATAGACTCTTGGAGATCAGAATATCTATCTAGGTAAGAACTAGAAAGAAACGGCAAATCAAAGACTCAACCCAATGAGGATATAACTCAAGGGGAGTGGTTCCGTCCAGATAATAAACTAGGGAGGAAACTGAAATAATAATCATCCACGAGGAAATAACTCAGTGAGGAATGAGAAAGGATAAACTTTTTCTGCTTAAGGGGCTGACACTCTATAATTGAAGGAGGACAGACACACCAAATCTGCATGGGGAAATAATATCACCAAACCAGGGGACCAGAAGAAAAATCAATGCGATAAAATGCACAATGAAATATCCCATGTTGTGATCTATGCATGAATATGTATGTATGTGATTATGATTCTTCTGGCAAAACAGCACAAAGGATACAAATAACGAAGATTTGAATCATCACTAACACACTCGGATAATCTCAACAAGATGGAAACACCCACTAGAGAATCTGCAAGGGATGAAAATAAATCATCTAGCTCCGAATATATCAAATTTGGCCGGGGAAGACATGGAGAACATGCTTCCAATCAATCATGGCAAACTTCGCGGGGGAAGAGAGCACTGTTGAAGGATAATCAACCAAACATGCTGATGATAGAGAAGGATCTGCTGAGGATCCAAATCAGTCAACACTGCGAGTAATTTTAAGTCAACACCATGTCAACTGGGAGACAACCTTGCAAGGGACAAAAATCAATATTGCTCAGAACTAAACACTACCGGGAATGAGGGAACTTCTATCAGAAGACAAACTGTTTCGGGGAATACAAGAGATAAAACTCTGAATGGGGAATCGAGCAAATTGTTGGGGATGCTGTGACTTGTTGGAACAAACCAAAGACCGTCACATTCCTCAATAATCATCAAATTCTTCTTGGAAATTGCAAAATAAACCAATTCCAAGGCAAAGATAATCGGATCTGACTCACACAGGGGAGAAATTGTCGTGGTTATACAACACAAACAAATGCAATTGGGGATCTGGAGACCAAATAAAGGTTCCGAGATATCCAGGGTTCAATCATCAAGTCACAAACTAGGGTATGTAAAACATGAACACCTTAGTTGGGGAAGATGAATTGCAAAGGGGACCAATCATCAGCTCAACCGAGGATAATAGGTTGCCTGGGGAGCAAATTATTAGCCATACTGGGAACGAATGACGAACTGTTGGGGGGGGGGGGAAGTTACCAAACCAACTGCTTAGGGAAGACCAACAATGCTTCACACTACAAGACTTACCTATTCTCAGATTACTGTTGATATTCTTTGCAGAAATCAATTATTCTTAAAGTGAATGTTTTTACTATTTTAAGAAAAATAAGTATTCATTGATTTATTTATTTCAAAATTATCATCATAAAAATTCAATTTTATTTAACATAAGCAAATAAGAATAGAAATAATTGGATAAAAGCTCAACTTTATTTAATAGAATGGTAATCCGCAAATGGCGGGACTTAATGGATCTTTACAAAGTTTAAAAAATGGTGATTTACACGGAAAAGGGTTACATTGAATACAATAATAACTACTCTTCCTACCAACTTTGAAATCTGATGTGCTCTTGCCTTTGGATGATAATGGTGAATCAAAACCAAATGACCATTCAAAACTACTTCAAAGATCAGAACTAGCTAGATGCAGTTACTTGCCATGATCCCTTAATTTTGCCTAGATTTCCCCAAGGTGGGGTACTCAATCTACCGGGATAATTTTTTTGTTTTATGTCTCTAAATTTTTCCTGGATCGCCCTTTCGGGTTTTCAATCCATCGAGACGCTCATTTTTGCCTAAGCCGCCCTTTCGGGTTTTCAACTTAGCAAGTTGTTCTTTTATTTTTTTAGGCGAAGTATTTCTTAACTACATCGGCATTCATAGGATGCGTGGACTCTTCACCATCCATAGTTGCAAGAATCAAAGCACCGCCTGAAAATGCTTTGTTCACAACATATGAGCCTTCATAATTAGGAGTCTATTTTCCCTTAGCGTCAAGTTTGAAATATAGAATCTTCCTGAGCACGAGGTCACCTTCTCTGACCACACGAGGCTTGACCTTCTTATCAAATGTTTTCTTCATTCTCTGCTGATATAACTGACCATGACACATGGTAGTCAATCTTTTCTCTTCAATCAAATTTAACTGGTCATATCTGGTTTGACACCATTTAGCTTCAGCCAACTTGGCTTCCATCAAGACACGCAATGATATAATCTCAACCTCCACGGGGAGCACAACTTCAATGCCATAAACAAGAGAGAAAGGGGTTGCCCCTGTTGAAGTGCGGATGGATGTACGCTACCCATGTAAAGCAAATTGGAGCATTTCATGCCAATCTTTGTATGTCACAACCATCTTCTGAATAATCTTCTTAATGTTCTTATTTGCAACTTCAACAACCCCATTCATCTTAGGCTTGTAGGGAGAAGAATTATGATGCAAAATCTTGAAGTCTTTACAAAGAGCTTCCACTAAATTATTGTTCAAGTTAGATCCATTATCAGTAATGATCTTGCTTGGCACACCATAACAGAATATAATATGATTCTTGATAAACCTTACAATAACTTGCTTGGTTACATTCGCGTACGATGCTGCTTCAACCCACTTTGTGAAGTAATCAATAGACACCAGAATGAAACGATGTCCATTTGAAGCTTTGGGCTCAATCATGCCAATCATATCAATTCCCCACATGGAGAATGGCCATGGAGAGGAAATGACATTCAACAGTGTCGGAGGAACATGAATCTTATCCGCATAAATTTGACACTTGTGGCATTTCTTCACAAACTTGCAACAATCAAATTCCATTGTTAGCCAATAGTAACCTGCTCTCAACATTTTCTTTTTCATAGCATGTCCATTGGAATGAGTACCAAAGGAACCTCCATGGACTTCAGTCACCAACATGTCTGCTTCGTGTCTATCCAAGCATCTGAGCAAAACCATATCGAGGTTTCTCTTATAAAGCACGTCAGCATTCAGCTAGAAGTTGCCAACTAATCTTCTCAAAGTCTTCTTATCTTTTAGAGATGCCCCAGATGGGTAAATCTAACTTTGGAGGAAATATTTGATATCAAAATACCAAGGCTTTTCATCTTTAACTTCATCAACAGCAAATACATGAGATGGCCTATTAAGACGTATCACAGCTAAATTAGGAACTTCATTCTAAAAATTTACCACAACCATTGATGCCAGCGTTGCAAGAGCATCTGCCATCCGATTTTAATCTAGATGGATATGATGAAACTAAACCTTTGTAAAGAATGTTGAAATCCTCCTCGCATAATCTCTATATGATATCAAACCAGGTTGATTCGTCTCCCATTCACTTTTGATTTGATTCACAACCAAAGTTGAATCTCCATAGACGTCAAGATACTTGATTATGAGATCAATGGCCTCTTCAAGCCCCATAATGCAAGCTTCATACTCAACCATATTATTTGTACACTTGAAGGTCAATATAGCTGTAAATGGAAAATGAGTGTTGTGAGGAGTAATAATCACTGCCCCAATGCCATTACCATACGAATTAATAGCTTCATCAAATACCATGCCCTAACAGGAACCAGGTTCTGGCCCTTCTTCAAGCAATGGTTCATCACAATCTTTCATCTTCAAGTACAAAATCTCTTCGTCAGGAAAATCATATTGCACTAATTGATAATCTTCAATAGGATGGTGAGCCAAATGGTCAGCCAAGACACTACCTTTAATAGCTTTCTGAGACTGGTATTCAATATCATACTCTGACAACAACATTTGCCAACGGGCGATCCTCCCAATTAAAGCAGGCTTCTAAAAAATGTATTTGATTTGATCCATTTTGGATATCAACCAAGTAGTATGATTTAACATATACTAGCGCAGGCGCTTAGCAGCCCAGGCCAATGCACAACATGTCTTCTCAAGCATAGAATACCGAGTCTCAAGGTCGGTGAACTTCTTATTGATGTAGTAGATAGCATATTCTTTCTTTCCATATTCATCTTGCTGACCAAGAACACAACCCATACTTTCATAAAGCACAGTCAAATACATGATCAAAGGTCTTCCTTCAACAGGCGGAGACAAAATTGGAGGCTCAAGCAGATACTCTTTGATACTATCAAAAAGCTTTCTGGCAACCTTCGGTTCAATCAAAAGATTGATATTTCTGAAGAAGCTTGAATATAGGCGCATATGTGGCAGTCATATGCGATATAAATCTTGAGATACAGTTCAAGCGGCCGAGAAAACCTTTGACTTGCTTCTCAATTTTAGGCGCGGGCATCTCTTGTATTGCTTTAACCTTTGCAGGATCAACTTCAATACCCTTCTCGCTAACAATAAAGCCCAACAACTTACCAGAACGAACACCAAAAGTACATTTATTGGGATTCAAGCGGAATTTATATTTACTCAAACGCTGGAATAACTTCAACAAATGTTCAACATACTCTTCTTCATCATTAGATTTAGCAAATATATCATCAACATAAACTTCAATCTCTTTATGTATCATATCATGAAAAAGATTGGTCATAGCTCTCTGGTACATTGCACCAGCATTCTTTAAACCAAAAGGCATCACTCTATACCAGAATGTTCCCTAGAGTGTAATGAATGTGGTCTTCTTCATATCTTCAGGTCCCATCTTGATATGATTATAGCTGGAAAATCCGTCCATAAATGAAAAGACTTTGAATTTAGTTATATTGTCTACCAACATATCAATGTGTGGCAGAGGAAAATCATCTTTCGGACTGGCTTTATTCAAATCTCTGTAATCGACACACATGCAGACTTTTCCATCTTTCTTTGGAACAGGTACAATGTTGGCCACCCACTACGGATACTCGGAGGTAACAAGAAAATCAGCATCAATCTGCTTCTTCACTTCCTCTTTGATCTTCACTACCATGTCAGAATGAGTTCTCAACTTCTGCTTGACCGGCGGGCATTCTGGCTTCAACGACAGTCTATGTTCTACAATTTCAGAATCCAAACCAGGCATATCTTGACAGGACCAGGCAAACACATTAGAATACTCTTGGAGAAGATCAGCCAACCCCTTCTTAGCTTCTGGACACAGTTGAGACCCAATCTTGACTTCCTTCACATCATCCTCGGAACCCAAGTTGACTAATTCAATGTGCTCTTCAAACGGATGAATGGCTTTCTCCTTGTGCTCAAGCAAACAGGATAACTTATTAGATACTTCTTCATCATCATTCTCTTCCTCAGCTTCAAACACAGGGAAATCAAAGTTTGGAGAGGGAGTAGGATCATTATATTCAATGGGTTTAAGAACCAACCTACATAATGATTTGATATTTTGATTTTAGAGAAGTGGAGTGAAAACAAATATTATGCATATGGAAATATTATTATTTATTTATGTTTTTTGTGATTACCATTTTCAGAAAAAGCAAACAGTAAAAATAAAACATCGTAGATGTGGATGAATAAAATTATATTTCATTGGTGATAATGATAAAAATGCCCAACAATGTTCACTTCTCCCTTAGGCATAGGAGAAGGATTTTTTTAAAATAATAAAAACAAATTACTTAGAACGGTGAATGACAGTAGGAACATCAACAGCAATCCAGTTGTTGTAAGTTTGGCCAAGCATCACAAAGTTGTCACAAACTTCGTCTTCATCATTATCTTTTATAATGAAAGTTGAGTGTTGATCATTCCCATGAATGAACCCTCCACTACGGAAAATTGGTTGCATAACCTTGACTTTGGCGTTGAATGACCCTGGTTGAAATCCTAGCCCTACCCTGTTCTTGTTCTCGGTGACTTCCACAACACAGCCCCGTTTATCAATACTTCCATCCTAAATAGCCTCTTATGCATCTTTTAAAGAAGACATGGGTGCCCCATCTTTCTTTAATTCATCAACAATCGACAAAGCTAGGAACGGAGTTCTAACAAATGGCTTACCAATAATGCTTTCTCTCCACCAACAACGACAAGCTTGTCGTTCTTCATAAAATTCAGCTTTTGGTGAAGAGTAGACGTCGCAGCTCCAACTTCATGAATCCATGGCCTTCCCAATAAGTAGTTATAGGTTGGATGGATATCCATTACCTGGAAAGTAATTTGGAAATCACCCGGACATATCTTTACTGGAAGGTCCACTTCTCCAATGATAGTTTTACGAGAACCGTCGAACGCTTTAACAACCACGCCGCTATACCTCATTGGGGCACCATGGTAGGAGAGTCTTGACAGAGTTGACTTTGATAATACATTCAATGATGAACCTGTGTCAACCAAAACATTAGACAAAGCTTCCTCCTTATAATTCATCGAAATACGCAACGCTAAATTGTGATTTCTGCCTTCCTCAGGAAGCTCTTCATCACAAAAAATCAAATTGTTACAAGAAGTGATGTTGGTAACAATGTGGTCAAACTGATCCATAGTAACATCGTGTTCTACATAAGCTTGTTCCAACATTTTCTGCAATACTTCTTTGTACGCTTTAGAATTCATCAATAATGATAGCACATAGATCTTTGATGGTGTTTGGAGCAGTTCTCCACAATGTTAAATTCACTTCTTTTAATTAGGCGTAACACCTCATCATCGTCGTTAGTCTTCAATTTGTTGGAGTCACCAGACTGGCATATTGGAGCACTAACTAGATTAACTGCAAGAACTTCTGCCTTCTTCCCTACAGAAATATCTTCCATAACTTTCGGAAACACTGGACTTAACACCCGGCCACTATGGGTCACCTTCTTAATATCTACAATATTTACCATTGAGTCTGCAACTGGTAGAGGAACCTTTTGACCATTTTCAATCATTGTGGCATTATACTAGTACGGCACAACTTTATCGGATAAATAGAGGACAGGGCCCGCTAACCGTATAACCAACGGTGATACCGATCTGTTGACATTATTGTTGCTGCTGCTTTTAAATTAAATAACTACCCGCTCAGGGATCTTGAATGCTGGCTCTATCACATTCACATCATCTCCCATATCCCTTGACTGTTGAATCTAGATTACATTTTCATCCATCAACTTCTGGATATCCCTTTTGACAATCATACACCCACGGAGGTTCACACTGCAAATGACACAACCATCAGGGTTATGTTTATAATCATTAATCAAACACAAAGTCTTATGCATTTCCACCAAATATCTATGGATATGCCTCACATCAAAAACTCTGGAATTCCCAGGACACTTGTCTACCATGTTGATAGAAGCGTTACCATGAGCAGGCAACGGGTTGGCTTTCACATTTGGTGCTCTATCCTCGAAGGACACCATACCACTCTTCACAAGCTTTTTAACTTCATACTTTAGTGGGTAACAATGCTATATATCATTACCAAGGGATCCCTGGTGAAAATCACAATGAAGGTCAGGCTTGAACAACCATGGTAGTAGCTCAGGAATTTGCGGAGGATTTCTTGGTTGAATGAGATTTTTGAGTACCAAAGATGGGTACAATTCTGCATACGTCATAGGAATAGGGTCAAAAGAGACCTTCTTCCTCTCAAAATTTTGCTGGTGATGATTGTTGTTGTTGTTGCAGTTAGTTCTTTGTTGCGGTTGTTGTTGATGTTGTTGTTGAATTGGAACTGATTGATTGGTTGAATTGTTGAAAAGAACTGGAATTATTGAAGAAACTTAGTGTTGATGTTGACGGGATTGGGAACTCTTCCTCACATGATGCCTCTTCCGCCTCCCAGCTGACACTATATTAGTCTTTCCTTCTTTCTTCTTAGAAAAATTCCCACCGTACTTCTTGTTGCTTGACGCTTCATCTTTGGACAGATGCCCTTCACAAACTCCTTCCTCTAGTCGCATCCCCATGTTTACCATCTCATTAAAATCATTAGGGGCACTTGCAATCATATGTTTCATAATAAAATGAACTCAACATCTTCAGGAAAATCTTGGCCATCTCATTTTCCTCCAAAGGTGGACTAGTCTGAGTAGCAAGCTCTCTCCATCTCTGAGCATATTGTTTGAACATATCCTTATCCTTCTGAGACATCAACCTCAACTGATCTCTATCTGGCTCCCTATCAATGTTATACTTGTACTGCTTGACAAAGGCCTCACCTAAGTCATTGAAAGTACGAATGCTAGCACTGTCTAGGCCCATGTACCATCTCAAGGCAGCTCCAGTCAAACTCTCTTGGAAGTAGTGCTTCAGCAGCTGATCATTATCAGTTTGAGTAGACATTTTCCAGGCATACATAATGAGATGACTCAATTGACAGGTATTCCCTTTGTATTTTTCAAAGTCTGGGACCTTGAATTTCACCGGAATTTTAACATTGGGAACCAAATAGAGTTCATCAGCACTCTTGCCAAATGATTATTTTCCCCTAAGAGTCTTAAACTCCTTACGCAACTCAAGAAATGAATCCTTCATTTCATCCATCTTCTCATATACATTTGGACCTTCATACGGCTCAGAATGGTAGATGGTCTCCTCGACACGAGGAAGAGTGTCAATGATAGGAGGAGGCACTGACATGATCGGGCTAGATGCCGACAGAGAAACAAAAGTGGGCACATACCCTTCAGGCACGGAGTTTGGTGGAATTCCCCAAGGGAATCCAACAGGCATAGCAGGAGCAGACTGGCTGACAGCAGCAATATTTACAGATGGCAAAGCAATCTCGGAAATGACAGTCCTTTGAGGAGGAGGAGTTGCAGGAGAAGATGACGGTTGGTTCTGAGCAGCAATCACGAATTCCATCAGCGTCGTAAGTCTGGCAATCTCATCCTTCAGCTCTTGGTTCTCTTGCTCTAGGTGCTCCATTCTTCGCAGTGGATTAGCTCGAGTGTTGTAGTGGTGAGTCAGCTTGGCTGATACACATAAGAAGAACTGATAAGACACCTGGCGGAAGAACCCTGTTATGCAAATGATGCATGAAATGCAATGTTTTTTATTGTTTTTAATTTCAAGGAATATATGAAGTCTTATTTCTAAAATATAATAATAATCAACAATAATAATTCAATTGACCGCGAAATCTCTTTTTATTCATAAAATTTGGAAGGACTACACTGAGTACAATTTCAGATACCAAAATACAAATATAAGAGAAAAAGGAAAATGTCATCCTAAGGATCCCTAGCAACTGCATCAGAAGATCTAGTCAAAGGAGTATACTTCCTACGGATGCGTCGAATCTTGGACTCAAAGGATATCTTCATCTGAGCATTCTCGAGGACAAGCTAATCAACAATCTTCTTCCAAGCACCGGAAGATGGAGGCATGCTAGAGGAAACTAAACCCTCTGGATCTCTCTGTCTCTTCACTGCACGGTCTTCAAGAATTTCAATAAGTGCGTCCTTGTCTTTCGATTCAAGCTGCAACTCCTCATGCTTTTGGTTCAAAGCACGGAACCTCTCTTCCCATATATATCTCTCTTGATTCATCTTGGCAAGTGCGTCTTCCAACTCCTCTACATCTTGGTTAGGGAGAGTTGATGGCTCAACCACAACCATAGACATAGGTCTCTCACAAGCGTACGACATTTGTAGCTCCAAAGCTCTCTTCTTCACCCATAGAGTGTAAGCTTCCAAAGCTACACAATTGCATGGACCGAGCTCGGATCTTCCCATCTTATGCGCATTATGCCAAACATGCACCATCCTTTTCTTCAAAAGTTGGGGATCTTTACCCTCTTGATAAAATAGACCCTCTAACTGAACGTTATTAGGTTTATCTCTCAAGGGGAACCCAAGTTGACGACGAGCCAATGCAGGGTTGTAGTTGATTCCTCCTTGTGTACCAATAAGAGACACATTAGAGAACTCACCACAACTATCAATAATATTCAAACTGCCCAATATAGAAGCATACCAAATAATATCATCATTAATAAGATACATAAGTCTTTGGAACCACCGTAGACATTGTCGGCTTTCCATGAAAACAAGTGTCTGAGGCAAGTGTGAAATAAACCACTTGTACAAAAGAGGTACACAACACACAATAGTCCCACCACCTTTAAAATTCATCAAATGCAGAGAGAAGTACATGTCACCCAACATAGTAGGAACAGGATTTCCAATCAAGAAGATCATAATGGCGTTAACATCAACAAAATCGTCAATGTTAGGGAAGAATGCTAAACCATAGATGAGCAGAACAAAAATAGCTTCAAAATCACTCATTCTACCGGCTTGAGAAAAAACAGTAGCTATACCAATGAGGAACTCAGAAGTCAACCCAAGAATACCTCCTTTCTTCACCAAATGAGCATCAATCTCATATTTCTTCAGATGAAGAGCTTCAGCTATGACATGAGATCTGGAAATCTCCTCCAATCCATTGAAAGGTACTCTGTCAGATATGGGCATACCCAAGAGATGGGTATATTCCTCCAATGTAGGCGCAAGTTGAAAGTCGGGAAAAGTGAAGCACCGGTAGAGAGGGTCATAAAACCGCACCAAAACACTCAAGAGTCCTTTAACCATATCAGTAGATAACACGGAGAAAAGCTTCCCATGACGTTGCTTGAAGTCTAAGGGATCTACTACAAAAGATGACAGTTTCCTTAGCTCTTTCAAATCAGGCATCTGAAACCATACTTCTAGTTTCCTTCATCCATAATCCATGGTCTGGAAATATTTGCAAATAAGACCTTAGTTTCCTTGAAATTTATTCTTCTGTGATGAATGTTATGATGCGCATGAACGCATGAATGCAACAATCACAAACAAGGGATCACACACAAGGCAAACACAAATAAAGGTCAAGGGATGGATCAAGTCATCATCCAGATCAATCATCCATTTTGGTGGATTATGGTTTTCACCTTATCAACACCCATGTTCCATTGATATTGATGTTGATCGGATCAACCGAGAATCAAAGGGTTTGTTGCGAGTCACGAGCATGGAGTCAGGTTAAGAACCATCCCAAAGGAGTGTACTAAGGATAAAAACCTATAGATCATGTTCTAAAACAGTTCCGAGTCTTAATCCCATCTATCGGATATTATAAATTAGGATGATTGACTCATCAACCCATAATATTCTGAAGAGAAACTCGTCTGAGTGTAGTATCGCGTAACAACTGTTATCAAGTCTACACTTGAACAGTCTCCACACTACGTCCTAAATAGGCCAAGTTGGGTTAAATGTTATACGGTCCTTAGCTTCTCGGACCCCCAATCAAATAAAGTAATTCCTATCCATACATTACTTGTGTGACATCAATAACTCTAAAGAGGTCTCCACTGAGTAGATGGGTCTCAAGCCAACTTGTTAAGGACTACTCCACACAAGTTGAACATGACTATACCATCCTCATATCTTAATTGCACTCAAGTTAGCGTTAGAACTTATCTCACCACATAGAGCTCACCAAGCATAACAAATAGATTATCTCACGCAAACAACATATACAAACAAACATCAAATATACAAATACATACACATAAAAAAGTAGGTTAAACCCACTAAGGACTACTCCTCGCAGAGTCGCCACTTAATTTTTGTAGCGGTAAATTCGTGACCATCAAGCTATGGGTATGCTTAACTTCAATAAAACTAGAGTCACCACCGCGCTTTTATTGTTTCCAAAGGAAAAGGGAAAAGTACGAACAAAGCCCAAAGATAAGAAGTTTTCAAATCAAAACTAATAAAATGCCAGAGATTACAAGTAAGGGGGATGGTTACACACAAAGAAGGTGTTAGCGCCTAAAGTGTCCTAGGTACTCCTAGGGAGCCCTTTTTTATGTGGAATGTGTTTTGGTTATAAAATATGTTTGATAAAATAAAGAGTGTGGGGATGAGAAAATAATTCATTGATTGACAAGACCTTCGGTCTTATGCCTACGAACAAAGCCCAAAGATAAGGAGTTGGTGAATTGATTTTAACAAAATTTTAATAAAAGGCACAAAGGCCAAAAATTTGAATGGGGTTGTTAGTTCTTTTTGTCTTTTGAAATTTAAGTCAATATGGTTAAGTTTATTTACAAATTTGATTTAAGAAAAGAAGTTTGAAAATTCAATGGTGTAAGGCCAAAGTTTCTAATCACTAAAACATGTCTGAGTTTGAAATCACAAGGCAAAGAAGGTTTTTGAAAAGAGGGAAAGATTTTGAAATTAAAGAAAGTGGGAGGAGATGAAGAGACTACCCTAAGAAAAAATTAAAAGTTAAGAGTTGGAAAGATCTGACCAATGGGATGCAATCCAACAGACAAGAATGTCATATAGAAACCCATTTTCCTTTGGACTTTAATAAGAAATAAGCAATAAGAAATGAGAAACATCCAGACATCATGAAGATGAAGGCATCAAATAAATATATCCATATTCAAGCAAGCACTCCAATAGCTAGCAGTCTTCGAATGTCTTCCAATGTAGCAGATGAAATATTCCTTGATCAACTCAGAATAAAACATCAGACATAGACAGTAATAGCAAAATAATAATTAAGCACAAAGATAGAGTAGCAGATGAATCAAGGGCACTCAAAAGTCTTGTATCATATGAATGCATAATCATAGATAATCATAGATAATCATAATCATAGAGAGTGTTCTTTCGCCCGACTTTTATTCATTTTTAGTCGCTTCAATTGTGTTCTTTCGTCAAAATAGTCAGATTAAATAAATAGAATTGTCCATGTTATTATTTTAATTTTATCATGATTATTTAAAAAGTTGTGAATTTTATTTGATTCAATTGATTAAAATTGTTTTAAAATCGATTACGTCATCTAAAAGAAGGCATTATATGCATTTTGATATATTTAAATAGTGTGTGTTTCTTTAAATTCAATCCAAGCCATCGGTTCAAATTAATCAGTGACCTTTATTAGCAATCCACATTTATCCCATTTATCCAATCAAAAACTTAGGATCTAATTAATACTATTATTTAAAAAATATGAAAATAAATAAAATTAAAAAAACTCTCTCTCTCTCTCTCTCTCTCTCTCCAATACATCGCTTCCAACGGTAAGATGAAAAAATATAATAAAAGGACAACACCTCTTTTCTCTTGACAGCTCATACACAATAACCTACACTCCTCAATCACTCACATACTGTAAAAAAAACAAAGACAAACACGTCTCTCTCTCCTCCAACGGTTCAAATAAAAAATGAAATAGAAAGTGAAAGAGGAAAGTTCATTTCACGGTCACCACTGGTCCAAAAGAAAAAACGAAGAAAAAAAAAAGAGAAACTATTCCCTCTTCCTCCTCACGCCGCCACAACCATCTCCACTGGCGAAACTCACACAGACACCGCCGTCCACCCATCTTCTTCCTCTCATCCTCTCCGGAACCGTCATAACCACCGACTGTTCACTGCCGAACCGCAAGCCAAACCTCACCGGCAACGAACGTCCTTCCACCCGTGCAACACGCCACAACCATCTCCGATGAAACCGGCAAATCTCCGACCGCACCATACTCCACTACAAGATCCGTCGAGCCATGACGACATTGTTACGCATCACTCACATATTCCGGCAACGAAACTAAGGAAACAACTTTCGTTTTCGCAGCAACTTCATCGTCGGGTTGCAGCCGTAACACAACCTTGTGGTAATCTTTAAAACGATTTCTATGGAAATTTTTGTGTTGTCATTATTATTTCTTTTGCTTGCGAATGTCCTTGTTTCTTTTTTCCTATGATTGTTGGATTTGGTTTTACTGTTTGTTTGTTCGTCGCATATACGTTGCTTGGTTGCTTTAAGTTTTTATTCTTGCTACGCTTGTGTTCGAACTCGAGTATAAGCATGATTCACTTGTTGTTGATGTTTATTGGAGAATTAAATTAAAACCATGACTGGATTATCATGTCTATTGGTGTTGCTTTTGTGCTAGATACTGTAAGTTCCAATCATGGATTTTCTTTCAACTTTATCATTACCATTGGTTAGCGTCCTAAGTGGTGGTGTTTGAATCTACTTATTATTATTACACTTAGAAAAAGAAAAGTTGCAGAAGAAGGACAGTTTCGTATTAGTGTTAAAGCATGTCCAGAACTTTCATTTGCCTTCATTTCTTAGATTAATCCATTTATTTTGACAAGGTGTTTTTAAGACTATTACATATAGTTTTTAATATAGCTAATCTAGATTTGAAGTATGTCCTTATTTGTCATGTAGTCTAGTTAATATCATCATCCTTATAAATTGTGAATATTATAAATAAATTTACGTGGAGTTATTTAATTTTTATTGTACCAAAGACGGTTCCTTTTCACCCCATGGCAATATTTTATGATAACTACCATTAAGTTTTTTTCGCTTTCGGTTCGGTAACAATGATCCTAAAGTAATAATTCCATGTTGTCAGTTTTGTTTAAATCCATTGCGATAAATCATTTTTTTATCATGGATTCGACTTCTACATGTCGTTACTCCGCCAAATTTTTAATATATCAACATAATATTTTTTCCCGCATTTTGACTTTGTATATGACATAAATTCTATTGTCATTTTGCACAAACCGGTTCTTGAGCACATGGTGGCCATTCATATTCGATTATTTTATACCCAATATTATCGTCTATCGAATTAATTAATTAAAGTTATAATCAAATTAGATAATTTTGTTAATCAATTTTAATTAACTTAATTATTGGATTATATTAATTTTTAATCTAATAATTTGGATAATTACTTTTAATTACCTTAATTAGACAATTTAACTGAACTTTAATCAATTAATTTTGATAATTAAATGTTGATCGACTTCTTTCGTTCCATTTCATCATCAATACAAAATCATGATTAAACCATCTAAACCACACAATTCTCGATTCAATCGAGCCCATTTCAACACCTTTCGTAAGTCGATCGCTTTTTGAAAGCATCGCCATCAACCTCACATGGCTTACTCTTGGGCTTTCCTACAATGAGACCTATTCGATTTTATTTAATCGAGTGGAAGAACGATACACTAAATAAATTCAATTCATTCACAAAATACAAATTTTAAACCACGATCCGACATCGAGTATTCTTTATTAAAATTAAATTAAAATACCTAATCACAATTAAATACTATTTAATTTATGAATAAAAAATAGATGGTTTTGAGTTTTCAACTCCTCTCCTCGATTATTTGAACACGAATTCTTTTACTCGGTTAATCGAATAATCGTCGTTTCTAATCCACTTAAAAACAAATAAATCAAATTCTTTTATAATAAGAAACCAAAAGGGAGATAACTTTGAGTCTTCAATTTTTTCTCCACGACTATTTGAATACAAATTCTCTTACTTGGTTAGTCAAATAATTATCGTTCCTCTACAAACTTCCAGACCCCGATTAAATCAAATTATATTCATATTTAGCTAAATGAAATGGGAGATTGATTTTGAGCCTTCAACTTCTCTCCTAAATTGTTTGAATATGAGTTCTCTTACTCGGTCAGTCGAATAATTGTCATTTTTCCGCAAATTAATAAATTAATCAAATCATTTCACAATAAACTATACGAAAAGGGAGATGGTCTTGAGTTTTCAATTCCTCTTTTCAAGTGCTTGAATATGAGTTGTTTTACTCAGTCATTCAAGTACTTCTCGTTCATTCTAAAATACGTCAACCATATACAACCTTATTTTCATAAATATTCAGATGAAATAAAAAGCGGTTTAGAGTCTTCTATTCCTTTTCCCAATTATTAGGATACGAGTTGTCTTACTCGATTATCCGAGTATTCGTCATCCATTCAAAACACCTTAACTATTATCAAATCCTTTCTATAATTAAGGATGAAAAAGAAAGTGGTCTAGAGTCTTCTATTCCCTTTCCCGACTATTAGGATACGAGTTATCTTACTCGACCGTCCGAGTAATCGTCATCCATTCAAAATACCTTAACTATTATCAACTCCTTTCACAATAAAGGATGAAAATGGAGATGGTCTAGAGCCTTCGATTCCTCTCCTCGACTATTAGGATATGAGTTATCTTACTCGAATATCCGAGTAATCGACATCCAACAAAATGTCTCAACACATCAAATATATTTTTTTCTCGCCCTCGTACGATCAAAACCAATCAAATAAAATGTCAGACATATTAATCCAACTTGTCACCCTCGCGTGATCTAAGCTCTTTTCAGAAAGAACACTATTTAATCCTTTCTAATGCGCACAACAAACTAATGCTTAAGCCTCCACCGAGAGTAGAAAAGCCAAAGTTTAGCCTTTAGAACACGATCTAAACAGTTGTTCACTAAAAGACACCAACCAACCGTAGTTCCTCGAACTACGAATGCTCTGATTTCCTTATTTAGGGATACGTAGGCAGGAGATTGTTGTATCTTCGCGAGCACACTAATAAAAAACCTCCCCTTTCTTCTTTATGAGGTTCTCATCCATTTCTATTTTCAATATTTTATAACCCAAAGATAACAAACAAACATAAATTAATACTCGAAACACAAATTAGACCTAAAAGGTTCCCGTTGAGTACAACGGATGCGAGGGGTGCTAATACCTTCCTCTTGTGTAATCCATTCCCGAACCCGAATATGGTTGCGACGACCATTATTCTATTATTAAAAAGGTTTTATTGATATTTTCCTATCCCTTTATTGGGATAAATAAAGTTCGGTGGCGACTCTTTTCGAACATAAATTTTTTCCGCGACCACCGCGAGGAATCGTATTTTTCGAGATGCGACAGATGGCGACTCTGCTGGGGACTAGCTCCAAGAAAAAGAGAGTGAAGCCTAATTTAGTTCAGTTTCTGTATTGTGTGTTAATCTTGTTTGTTTATTTGTTATTTATTCTGTTATTATTATTCTGTCATAATTATGGTTTGGTGCTTTATTGGCTATGTCTTATTTGGGGCTCTCTAGTTAGTGGTACTTTGTGAGATAGGCTCTCCACCTGAGTCCGAGAAAAACCATAAGATTAAGTTGGTGGTTGCATAGTGGACTCCCATAAGGAGTCTTCCTTGTTGGGAAGATACGAAGACCCCTCCTAGAGGAGATTCTCTTGAGATATTACTGTCCGACGAGTCATCGTCACGATGATACTATTCTCAAGTTGGATCAATGACTCTAGGGACCTTTTAACCCACTCTATCCGGAGGTTATGTAGTATTACCTACGAAGTTTCAGACTTGTGGGGTTAATACGAAAGCCCCAATCAGATGAGATCCGTTGGACGTATTACTATCTTACAGTAATATTTCCAACCTCGATCTATGACTCTGAGATCCTTGTTAGAACCCTGGACTCGAGAGTTGTGTAGTAGAATCCCCATGGAGCCTTCCTTGTTGGGATAATACGAAGACCTCACCTAGACGAGATCTTCTTAAGGATATTATTGTCCGACGAGTCTTCATCACGACAGTGACGTCCTCAAGAAATATTTATGACTCTAGGAACCTACTAACTGTAGAACTTACCCGTGGGGTTACATTAATCAGAGATACCCGTCATTTACCCATTATTCTGATCCATCTGAGAACACTTTGAACCTGTGATCCTAAACATGTCACTACATTCATACACATATCATTGCATTTGCATTCATCATCATACATTTCATATCATTTTTCACAAAAAATAAACACAAAAAAAACTCATCCATCCTTCGTCCATAACCTGCAGTTGATTTCTCGATACTAATATCATACTTGAAGTAGCTCTTGAAAGATCATGGATCCGTTGGAGCAAAGTCATATTGCATTGAGAGGAGATGTGGACTCGATGAAAAATAAGCTAGACCAACTTGTGGAAGCTATGATAGTTTTAGCAAAGAAGGAAGACAACATTCAGCAGACTGCAGTTGTTGAGAATGTTATCCTAGCTACAGTAAAAGATCTTACCCAACCTCAGCTTGTGCAAACCCCAGTTGATAACTCTGTTGTACATGAACGTCATATTGTTCGAGATTCCTCTTACCAGGATGATGTTAAGTATCACAGTTTTGCATTCTCCGTGCCAGATTCCCATGGAACAAGCCTAGTGGTTAATGCTGAACAACCACAAGATGATGAGATTGCTAAAGGATGCCGCGTGCTAGAGAAAAGACTCGAGGCCATAGAAGGACAAGATACTGTTGAACAGAGTGCCTTAGACATGTGTTTGGTACCTGGCTTGGTTGTACCCGCAAAATTCAAAGTACCAGAATTTGAGATGTACAAAGGGGATAGTTGTCCAAAGCACCATTTGGTGATGTTTTGCCGCAAAATGACCTCTCATGCCCATGATGATAAGCCAATGGTTCACTATTTTCAGGATAGTTTAACTGGGGCATCATTGAGTTGGTACATGAAGTTAGAAAGGAGTCGTATTCAATCATGGTTGGACCTAGCTAATGCCTTCTTGAAGCAATACAAATATAATTTGGACATAGCTCCCGATCACATGCAGCTAAGGGTCTTATCTGAAGAGAGAAGCAAATCCTTCAGAGGGTATGCCCAAAGATGGAGAGAGTTAGCAGCTCGCGTTGAACCACCACTCTTAGACAAAGAATTGATGGAATTATTCAGGGATACCTTACAAAGCCCTTACTTCGAGAGGATGATTAGCAGTGCAGCATCAGACTTCGCTCATTTGGTGTCAATTGGAGAACGCATCGAGCATGACCTTAAAAGTGGAAGAATCCAGTGCGCCCTAAATAGCCAGAGCATGGAGAGTGAATCTATTCCTAGTTCACAAAAGGAAGAACTGAAGTTAATGCAGTTCAGGAAATCCCACAAGCTCCATATCAGAGACCATTCTCTCCTCATGGTCAGTATCCTACAAATCAAGGATCTCTTCAATATCAACGACAAATTCCACCTCAGTAGCCATACAAACGACAAGATTTTCCACATCGACAGTGTCAACATGCTCAACCAAGGCCAAGAAAGCCAGAGAGACACATTGATCCGCTTCCAATACCATACAGTCAAGTACTTCCGTATTTAATTGAGAGAGGAATGATAGTGCCAAAGGAGCTAAAACCAGTAAGCCCTCCATATCCACCAGGATTTGACGTTAATGCTAGATGTGACTTTCATGCTGGGGCACAAGGGCATTCAATTAAAGACTGTAAGGTGCTCAAAAGCAAGGTACAGAATCTGCTTGATTCCGAAATATTCTCATTTGCGCCTCGAGGCCTTCACATCAACAATATTTCTTCGCCTAGCTATGCGGGTCCATCAGCCCAAACTGTGGAAGAGATTTCCAAGAATAGATCTGAAGATGATTATCATGCTAGTCTCAATCAGCAGAGCTACCGCTACTCTGAAATAGGCTAACCCAGCAGTAAACCAGACACGAGAGAGCTTCCTCTGTACTGTCAATCATTTGGTTATTTCTTGCATTTCATTTGTTTTGTTCTTTGCATGTTAAAGTATTTATCTGCTTTCAAGCATTGTTGATTTCCTTTAATGGTAATATTAATGAAATGATTATGCATGTTTTGAACGAATCCTTTCGTGTTCACTCATCTTTTCCATTTATATAACAAAAACAAAAATATTTCTCCCATTCACTTATCAAACTGTTGTCTTAGCAAAGATTGAAGGGAGGATGACAAAAACAAAATACCCATAATTGCTAATAGTATGCTTTTGGATAAAATCCTGCTGATGATATACATGCATTGTTTCAAATCCCTAAACACTGGAGAGATAAGGAGTTAATCCCTAGCCGACCACTTCGAGCCTAGAAGTAAGAGTTTATTTCGGATCTACAAACCCTTACATTTAACCTGGGGCAGGGTAGTGATTCAGTTAATTTGACTATGCATTCAAAATTTACAAGATGAAACGTCCCACTTGTGGATCAACTACACGCTATTCTTCGCACACGTCTTGAAGTGTCGAAGAACCATACAGAATCCAAAATCTATGTTGGTTGTTCTTCAATGACAAATAACTTGGCTGCCACAATTTTCCAAATAAAAAATCAAAGAAAGAGCCCGCTAAGTCGAACACCCAAAGAGGCGACTTAGGCAAAAATTAGGGCAATCCCGATGGACCAAAACTTCAAGAAGCGGTCCAGGCAAAAGTTAGAGATCAAAACAAAAATCAAAAGAGGTAACGAAAACCCTATACGAAACAAAATAATATTCAGTGACCACCATATCAAGAATCAAAGGGGCACCGACATCCATGAAGAGCAAAATAAGGTGACCACCATTTCAAGCGAATCTTGGATCTTCATCTTTACACCATTGAACTTTGTTAAAAGTTGAATGTGTGTGTTGAGTTAACTGGACATAGGATTGGAGATCATCATGAAGAAGGGGTGGTTTAAAACAAAATTTGAGCCTTATATCTTTTTGTTCAAAAAACAGTGAACCATGCCACGTTACAACCCTCAAAAGACCTAATTGAAGTAGGATTTGTTCTGAAAGCATACTACAACAAGGTTGCGTAGACTGACTCCTAAATATTTGCTAATCACCTGTATTGGCATCATATTCTCTCTGTATCTTTCACACACTAGTGTAATACCCTAATTTTGACCCTAAGATCCCTCATGGCATCATCTTATTGCACAAGTGCATTGCCTCAAGGATCATAGAATGTTTGGCTCCTTAACCCTAGGGTTAGGACTTGTTTGAGTGTTTTGAGACCACCAAGCATGCTTGTATTGTATATTATTACTAACCAAAAGCACAAAAATATGTCACTAACTCTTTTTGTTTTGAAGCTCAAGTGATCATATGCTCCACAATGCTCCTAATCCCAATGAAATAGCTAGATGAAGATGAGAAAAAGAATGACAATGGTCCACAAAGATACTAATCATCATATATGTCTCCCAAGTATCTCAGTTTGTCAATTTCATCAAGAAAACCCAAAGGGCTTGAGGATTGTTTCCCAAGGAAACCCTAAATTCACTATGCTTTGATTGTGCCTTGCCCATGAAGCAATCTCAATCTCTGATCAAATTTAATCAAGGGAAGTTCTTTAATTTATCATTTTATTAATATATGAGCCTATTTGAGGCCCCTCAATCATTTATTCATCAAGATTGGAAGTTTGGCCTTGAAAAATTGACCAGTTAAGTCATCTGACTAAACTGAGGATCAATGAGATATAACTTTTGATGTATTTGTCAAATGAAGATGACCCCAAGCTTAAAAATGTCCCTAAAAACCATATGATAAACTTTCATGTTCATCCAAAACCCATTTGAAGCCTGGAAGGTCATCATTCATTTCAAAACATTATAGGTCATTTTGACTGAAACCCTAATTTTTGGTCAACTTACCAAGGGCATAACTTTCTTAATTTTTATGATTTTGAGGTGATACCAAAGGCATTGGAAATTTTGATATGTCTGTTTAAAATGTTATGTTGTACAAAATTTCATAATCCTAAAAGAAATACATGTGATAATGCAAAACATTATAGGTCATCTTGGACCTAATTCATTGAATTTGAAAAAGTACCCAACTTCAAATGCCCATAACTTTGTCATAGTAAATCAAAATGATGCTAAACCCTAAATTGATCACCTTGGAAAGATCTACAACTGTGATGTTGGAGATTTTCTCATTTGAAGCATGCATCATGAAAACAGAGGGGTTTGATTAAGCTTGCTTTTGGTGAAATTTTTCAAAGTGATTTGAATATGTTTTCTACTTGAACTTTCCCAGCCAGTTTTCATCAATTTGCACATGCCAAATGATTTTTTTCCCAACATGACTTTTGTTCCTTATTTCAAGAGCTTTCCAACCATTACTCACAATACACATTTGGATCTACCATTTGTGAGTTTCGAATTTATTTTCATTTAGGTGCATTTTGGATATTTCATGTTATAACTTGGTATGTAAGTTGTTTCCATTTCATGTGCATGTCGAAAGGCTTTCTATGTGAACTCATCAATCTCTTTCAGCCATCATTGGGCCTTCCACACGCTTGCAAAGGCCCATGCAATTCAAATTCCATTTGCCATGCACATGAGAGAAGTGTGATCAGTTGATGCATTCACCTATAAATAACCACTTCATGAGCTTCATTTAGAAACCTTTTGGAGATCCCAAGTGCTGCAGAAGTGAAACCATAGCCATTACCAAAGGAATCACTCCAAAAATTTCATACTTTCGAGCTTGAAATTCAGTATCATTAGCTGAATTTTAAAGCATGATTCCTTAGCCAATCACTTCCATTACACTCAAGGATCAAAGAGGAGCAAGGATCTTGGAGCATTCATGGCCAGAAGTTCATCAATTTGAAGGTATCCATTCCAACTTTTTGGAGTTGAATCTCTTAATTCAATGAAGCATTCTTGTGTTTCTGTGGTTTTTTGAAGTCCTCACACTTGAGGCAAACTTGTGATGCATTCAATTCATCATTTCATGAACAATCAGTATGAACACCATGATTTTATCCTTCACATTTCTCTCAATATAGGAAGAGTGAGAGAAACCCATTGGTACATTGATGATCTCCATCACACGAGCTTCATTTCCATGGCCTTGTTTTTAATTTTCATTAAGATTCATTTCTCTGCAACTGGTGGCCGGATTTTGTTGCTTCGCCGGAGAAGACGGTGGTTTCCACCACCACCACCACGTGTCTTACTCCTTGGCCATTGGATCTCCATTTCAGGATCTAATCATGTGCATCCGTTTTAATTACTTCATTTAATTCATGATGTAGTGCGTTTGACTTGTGTGCATCGTGTTTCCTCAGATCTCAGTCATTGCCAAGCGCCACGTCAATTAATGAAACGCATCTGATGGCTGTGCATTTTTCGTTTATTCCATTTTCTTTTTATTTTCTGTTAATTCCTTTTATTTTCAAAAATTTATTAAAAATTCATTTGAAGTCAGAAAAATATGAGACCAATTCCAAAAAATTTCTTGAAAAATCTAGTTTCATATTATGATTTTTAATTATTTTTGTGACTCCATTTGATATTTTTTATGAATTACTTGTTTTTTAATGATTTTAATTCATTTTAAAATACTTTCTGACTTTTAAAAAATCCAAAAATATTTTCATAGCATTTATGGATCATGATAAGTCAATGAAAAATAGTCTCAACAATTTCATGATTGTTTTGAGATTTATTTGAGATTTTAATTCATATTATGCTATTTTTAATTTTTTAATTGGTTTACTTTCTGGTTTCAAAAATTTGGGAGAAAATTAGTCAAAGCTTGTTTGACTATGTTGAACCTATGAGAATTTAATTGGACTTGTTGAAGTTGTTTTGAATTGAATTTGAGGTTCAACTTTATTTGTTTATTTTTTATTTGTATTTTATTTTAATTCAAAAAATGCAAAATAATATCATTGACTTCTTGACTTGTTGTCTTCATTTCTCTTTTGTTTGGTGTTATTTGAGTTTGATTTGATTCAACTTTGATCAATTGGGATTTGTTATGGACTTCTTTCCCCCTCCCTTTCATCGTCATCCCTTTCTTTCCATCAATGGCCAATGAGTTAAAGTCTTGAGGTTGGTCTTGACAAATGAGAAGTTTAACCTTCTTTGATCCAAACCAAACTCAAACTTGATCCATGATCAAGTGAGTTGTTTTGTGTCAAAGATAGGTTGCTTCTTGGTGAAGGAAATAACCAAAACTTGATCCATGTGTTAGACTATGGCACGGATCTAGAAGGGGGGGATTGAATAGATCCCAATTAAAAACTTGAGTCGGCGCTACCAATTTAAAATTGGTTTTGAAAAATTGTTTTAAGTGCGGAAGCGGCCGAGGAAAATTTTAGTGTATAACGAACCGTTATTGGAAAACCGAATATGCGTTAAGCTAATGGAATAGAGATAAAGTGAAATACGAATCACTACACTATTTGCACAATCAATGATATGTTTCACTTACTAGCAAGCCTAGTTCCAATGATCCAAAATACCAAATTAAACTAGATGCAAACTTAAGACAACTTTGGCTTATGCAAATTAACAAACACTTGGTGTGCATAAACACTCCAAGTGATATTTGAGTTGAGTAAGTAATTCAAATTGACCTAGTACAATATACTATTGTACTTTGTATTCAAACAGCAGTTTTAATCTCTTACTCAACTTATATCAATGTTTGGTAAAATTGCTTAAACTAAAATCACTTAATTTTTAAGCTGAAAAACACTTATGCAGAAAATCAAAGAAGACAGAGATTTGATGAGGCAGTTCCCCCGCCATCCTCGCTTCGGGGTACGTCTGCCCTCAACTCTAAACTTAGAATTGAGATGATTTAATTAGATATCACCTGTGAAATTTAACCGTTTATACAAGGATTGTAGAGCAAGTAAACAACAAAACTCCCAATGTGTTGAATGATGCTTCCTATCCTTGCTCCTTGATTCAAGATGAATCAAGACCTTCGATCGTTGTTGCTAGACCTCCGATTCCAGCCCCTTTGTTGAAGAATCTTCTGTTCTTCAAACCCTCGGCCCGGCTGATCTCAAACACAACGAATCGAACCCGAATCCTTCACTTCAATATCACCGAATCCGCTACTAGACTGACGAAGACTTCCTCTTCTCAATCACCTTCGCTCAGCTGAATATTGATGAAGCAATTCGTCCAATAACCCCCAAACACAAACCGGTCTTGGAGGACAAAACCCTAATGGTTTTATTCAAGAAAGAACCCGCCACAAGCTTCAACCCGAACCGGATTCTCCAATCTCAGCTTCGAACCTTTTCACCTTTAACCGAACACAAGGCACATCAAAAATGGTTGTGTGTAGTTGATGTGTTGTGAGATGTTGAAGATGAAGATGATGAATCTTGGACACCTATTTCACTCTTTCTTGTTTCCTTGAACACTTGAAATCAATTTGATAAATGTTAGTTGAAACAAGTAATTAAACTTCTATATATAGTAACCAACTTACCAACCAAAAATAACAGCTTTTCAAACAGTGGAAAATATTCAGAAAACTGAGTTTACGCACGAGCGGTCGACCATAGGTCGGCGTGCGCTGACCCGTGGGAAAATGAAAGTTTCATGCGCCGACCCTATGGTCGACTCAATTCTTCCATGCGCTGACCCGTGGCTAATTGCACTATGCCATGCGCCGACCTGTGGTCGACTCAAGCCACCATGCGCTGACCAGTCACCAACTGGTCTATGTTATACGCTGACCCGTGGCTCATGCGCTGACCCTTGCGGTCGACTCAAAGTCTCCATGCGCTGACCTATGGTCGACTCAAAGTCTCCATGCGCTGACCCGTGACCAACTGCACTATGTTATGCGCTGACCTATGGTCGACTCAAACCCTGCAAATCTGCAAAAATTCAGATTTTTGTGGTTTTCATGCATTTTGTCATGACCACATTTTATCCACATATGTTGTATGAAATATAGAAATTTAGATGAGCATAGAAAAGGATATGATAGGTGATATGTTGCATTTGTTTTGTAGAGGTGGAATCGACAATGCTGATTCATCCATGGTGGTCATTTGTCATCATCGAAACCTATGATCGTATGTTGTATGACAGTTTGCCCTTATATACTCCCCCTTTTTGAGGATGACAACCTGTGCGAAACCAAAGAGAAAACAACATGCAATATTTACACACATTATACACACTCCCCCTTTCTTTTGTAATCTAAGGATGTCTGCAAAACAAACTGTTAATTGTTGTGAATATTTTGGCTTGGCTTTGGTTTGGTACATGTTCTTTCTCCCCCTTTGACAACATCAAAAAGAGAAAAGGAACTATTATTCAACGTAACATGAAATTCAACAGGAGATAGTGAATCAGATAACAATATCACACCAAATATTATTACTGAACACATTAAAAGAAGATAACATTAAATTGGATTTGCACAAACGAGCACAACAGAAAATTAGTTCAGTCAAACAACAAGAAAATACAGATGCATATGCATTTTTCCACTGTTATGCACATATGCTCACAAGTTTGATGCATAATTAGAATGCCACACAATAATAAACATCCAAAGAGATACATCATGTATATATACAATATTATTATGTAGTATAGCTATTTAACCATGAAACTTTGCAGAGAGAGAAAGGAACAGTATCACCTCGATGCCGGAGTAACTTGATGAACAATAGACTTGTGCTTGCAACAACATCAACTTTATACCGTTTTACATCTACGTCCTTATCGTCTTCATCTTTGTTCAAGTTTGTACAAGTTGGCATGGGGGTGTCAATGGCCTTAGCTTTTGCCATGTCAAATCTCTTGATAAGGTCCAAACAATACTTTGTTTGGCTCACGAAAGTTCCTTCTTTGAGCTGTTTAATTTGCAAACCGAGAAAGTATGTGAGCTCCCCCATCATACTCATCTCGAATTCGCCCTGCATAAGGTTTAGCTTAGATCGAGTTGTAACACCCTTTGAGATATCTTCGAGAATATTGTCGATTGGATGGTCTTTGGAAGACTTCCAAGCTTGAGGGAGATCATCGTTTGAAGGCGGATGAGCTACCTCGGTTTCCTCATGATGTACATCTTTATCCTCCTCAATTTTGACTATGTCGGGTTGATCAATCCCCGGCTCGCCACCTTTGAGTATGTATTCAGTAGATGTACCTGCACCATGAACAACACTACCCTTTCCGACGTTTCTCGGATTGGATTCATCAAAAGTGACATGTACAGACTCTTCTTTACCAAGTATTGCTCCACGGTTGTTGTCACCATAAGTTACATATCCCTTCTTCTTAGCCACGAAGTCAATGAAGAGTGATATGTCTCCTGACATGTGCCTTAAGCATCCACTGTCGAGAACCCATCTTCTCTCGGTGGTCTCGAGGCATTGTACCTATGGAAATATAATTAACAAGAGAAGGTACCCAATGGCTTATTGGGTCCTGAATGGTGAGGAACGAAATGGTTGCATTTGGGCAGCCATTGATAAATGCCTTTAGGAACTAAAAATCTCCTAAACCTACATTTAGCAATGGAGTGGCCTTTCTTGCAACAATAAAGACAAGAGAAATTTACATTTTGATTGCTTTTGCTATCTTCATCCTTTATAACATATTTATATTTTTGATATGGATTAACCATACTTTTTCGAAAGTTTGATTTGTCGATAGCAAAGGTAATCTTGGGCTCAAGAGCCTTGTCAAGTTTGGCCTTTAGGTTTCTTACCTCACCTTGCCAAATATAACAAGTATCACACCCAAAGTTGATCATCCTACTTCTAAGGTCCTCACAACTTGTTTTTGTGCTTTCCACTATAGAAGCTTTAAGTGCCTCAAGTTTCTTTTCGGATTCTTGAATTTTATGTTCCAAATGAGAAAAAAAATTCTTATTTGAGGCAAGCCTTTTAAAGGCCTCTTTCGCTTCATAGTGTAAAGTATCAAAAGCAGTTTGCAATTCATGATGAGACATACTGGAGGATTTTTCATATTTAGCATGTCGTACCTGTTTCTTCTTGTTCTTTTGATGAGCAGAGAGACATAAGTTTGCATTTTCATCTTCATCACTAGAACTTTCATCATCGGAGGAGTCGTTGTCGCTTTCCCAAGCTATGTATGCTCTCCTTGGCTTTGATGATTTCTTGTGTGATTTGTATGATTCCTTTTCCTTTGTCTTCTTGTTCATCGGACAGTCCGGTTTGTAATGACCCGGCTTTCCACACGTATAGCACGACCCTCTAGTCATTTTACCTTTTGAGTCATCACTTTTAGAGTACCTAGATTGTTTCCGGAAGTTTACCAAGTTCTTCTCGGAGTGTTGGATGTCGTTCTTTCTCACATAACGATTGTAACGTTTAACGAACAACCTCATATCTTCTCTCTTGTCCTCTTCTTCTTCGTCGCTCGAGGAATAATCACTTTGCTCTTTTGCTTGAGACTTCGAGGAGGAAGTCTTTAGAGCTATCGATTTCTTTTCACTCACCTTTACTTTGTCCTTCTTTTCTTTCTTTTCACGTTGTTCCAGGCTCAAGAGTACTTGTTCATGCTCTTGTAGTTTGCCAAATAATGTTGTCAAGTCTAATGTGGTAAGATCATTTGCTTCTTTGATGGCGGTCACTTTCGGCTGCCATTCCCTGTTAAGACATCTCAAGATCTTATTAGTAGCAACATCATTGGAAACAGGCCTACCAAGTGAATGTAATCGATTGATGAGATGAGTGAATCTCTTTTGCATGTCAGCAATGGTTTCCCCTTGCTCCATGAAAAAGAGATCAAACTCTTATGTTAGTGTGTTGATTCTGGCCAATTTAACATCGTTCGTCCCCTCATGGGCAACTTGTATTGAATCCCACATGGCCTTAGTGTAACACCCTTCTAAATACCCCAAATATTTAATTAAAACAACAACATATAAATCAATATCAGAGTAATCATGCACCAAGGGTGTCACATAATACTTCACATAATTCACCGTAAAAATCAGTCATGCTCATTATTTAATCCAACATAAACACTTCTTTAAAAATTCGCAGCGGATAGAAACATTCAACATCTGTAATATCTTAAAATTAACATTTATTCAACAAATAAAACATCCCGTCCCGATGTTACATCTATCAGAGCATGACCCACTGAAACCACTCTAGACTTCAAGCACTAGCTTCTACTCAACTCACTGCTCGTTACCTGAAAAATATAACTGTAAGGGTGAGTTCCTCAATCGGTATAACAAATATTATAAATCATCATGTTATGTTAAGTAACTTTACACGTTAATCACCCACATCATATCATGCATTCGGTAGCAGCATATTCAACTCAACATCATATTCAAACACAACGTAAATGCAACTCAAATGAGACTCGACTCTTCATGCATGTGGTACCATTTGGAGTAAAACTCCCAACTTAAAATCATTGCCAGTTTAGTGGGCATCAAGGCATAAGCCTTCAACTTTCAACTTAAAATTTTTGCCAATCCAGGCCAACGTGGTGTGAGCAAAAGCCCCATAATTTTTGCCAATCCAGGCCAACGTGGTGTGAGCAAAAGCCCCGACTTAATGCATATGAATGTATATGGCATGTACGACTTGAAAGTTCAACAACATAATAACAACGACAACATAACAGTTTTTTCAGCAACAACAACTTAAAAATCAACTTTGGCTCATCAGCCTACAACTCAGCATTTTCAACAAAACAACTTATATTCAACTTTGGCTCATCAGCCTACAACTTAATATTTTCCACAAAAACAATTTATCAACATATTTGCATCAACATTTCGCAACATAGACTCCACGAATTTATTTATCACGATTGGATACAATAGGCCAATCACCAATTACGCTTACATCATAAAAATCAACCATTTTTACATACTGCAACAGTGTTAACCGGTTAACGCTATAGGTTAACCGGTTAACGCAGGAAAATTTCACTTCCAGGCAAAACGCAACAGTGTTAACCGGTTAACGCTATAGGTTAACCGGTTAACGCAGGCAAAACTCAACATTTTTCACAATTTATAACAGTGTTAACCGGTTAACACCCTGGGTTAACCGGTTAACGCAGGCGAAACAGCAGTTCCTGCGCTAACACAAGGCAGAATGCAGAGTTTCCGCATTTTCCGCCGTTGGAGGACTTCCGGACCTCCGATTCAACTTCCGTAAAAAGCTATACGCTCAGAAATTCACAATACACTCAAACACAAATTCAATTTCAGCTTTAATACAACTTATTCAACATAATTTCTCAGCATTCTAAATCCCAATTAGGGTCAATCGACGGCTTATCACTACCCATTACATGTTAATCGATAATACCCATTAAACGACGATAAACCCCCCTTACCTTAACAATCCGGCAACTCTTCGAGCTTCAAGCTTTTCCGTTCTCCAACCTTTGCTCTACAGCTCTTTGCCCTTTTCCTCTTCTCTGCAGCTTCTCAGTTTTCACGTAAAAACCTTTTCCAAAAATGAAAACCTTTTCCCTTATTCCACTTATATATTTTCCAATAATAATTATTATTCCAAAATAATAATAATAATCCAATAATTCAATTTATTTAATTAAATTATTAAATATATTATTAACTTAATTAAATAATTCTTTTACTTTATTTGGGGTGTTACAACTCTCCCCCACTAAAAGAGTTTTCGTCCTCGAAAACATACCTCAAACAAATAACTCTGGATAGGACTCCTTCATCTGACTCTCCAGTTCCCAAGTCACATTGCCACCTGCTGGTCCTCCCCAAGCTACCTTCACTAAGGCAATCTCTTTACCCCGCAACTGCTTCAACTCTCGATCCTCGATCCTCATAGGCGATGTTTCAACAGTCAGGTTATCTCTCACCTGTACATCATCCACTTGGACTACATGCGACGGATCATGAATGTACCTCCTCAACTGAGACACATGAAAAACCTCATGCAAATTCGCAAGTGACGGCGGTAAAGCGATACGATAGGCTACCTCTCCTATCCTCTCTAAAATCTGATAAGGACCAATAAATCGAGGTGTCAACTTCTTCGACTTCAACGCTCGACCAACCCCAGTTATCGGAGTAACACGAAGAAACACATGATCCCCCTCTTGAAACTCAAGTGACTTCCTCCTCTTGTCATGATAACTCTTCTGACGACTCTGAGCAATTCTCATCTTCTCCTGAATCATCTTAATCTTTTCTGTAGTTTGTTGAACAATCTCCGGTCCAACCACAGCACTCTCACCGGACTCATACCAACATAACGGTGTCCGACATCTCCTACCATACAAAGCTTCAAACGGCGCCATACCAATGCTCGAATGAAAACTATTGTTGTAGGTAAACTCAATCAACGGTAAATAACAATCCCAACCACCTCCTTTTTCCAAAACACAAGCTCTCAAAAGATCTTCTAATGACTGAATCGTCCTCTCAGTCTGACCGTCAGTCTGCGGATGATATGCAGAACTCAATCTCAGCTTAGTTCCCAAAGCTCTCTGCAAACCTTCCCAGAACTTCGATGTAAATCTAGGATCTCTGTCCGAAACAATACTCGACGGAATACCATGCAAACTTACAATCTTCTCAATATACAACTCAGCCAATTTTTCTAACGGATAATCCATTCTAATCGGAATGAAATGAGCCGACTTTGTTAATCTGTCAACAATCACCCAAATAGCTTCAAAATTCTTACCTGTCCTCGGTAAACCAGAAACAAAATCCATACTGATACTATCCCACTTCCACTCTGGAATAGCCAACGGTTGCATTAGCCCAGACGGCTTCTGATGCTCAATCTTTGACTTCTGACAAGTCAAACAAGAATAGACAAAACTCGCAATTTCTCTTTTCATTCCCGGCCACCAAAATAACTTCTTCAAATCATGATACATCTTCTTAGCTCCAGGATGAATACTCAGACCACTACGATGCCCTTCCTCAAGAATACTCTTCTTAAGCTCGGTAACATCCGGAATACACACCCGACTACCAAACTTCAAAATACCATTCTCATCAACTCTGAATTCGCCACCTTGACCTTGATTCACTAGAGTCAACTTATCAACCAAAAGCATATCAGATTTCTGACCCTCTCTGATCTCATCCAGAATACCACTTGTCAACTTCAACATTCCCAATTTAACACTATTGTGAGTACTCTCACACACCAAACTCAAGTCTCTAAACTGTTCAATTAAATCCAATTCCTTAACCATTAACATAGACATATGTAATGATTTCCGACTCAATGCATCAGCCACTACGTTTGCTTTACCCGGATGGTAATTCAACCCAAAGTCATAATCCTTCAGAAACTCTAACCATCTTCTCTGCCTCATATTCAGCTCTTTCTGATCAAACAAATACTTTAAACTTTTGTGGTCACTGAAAACCTCAAATCTTGACCCGTACAAGTAATGTCTCCATAACTTCAGAACAAACACCACAGCTGCCAACTCTAAATCGTGCGTCGGATAGTTCCTCTCATGAACCCTCAGCTGTCTTGAAGCATAAGCTATAACCTGCTTATTCTGCATCAACACGCCACCCAAACCCAACAATGAAGCATCGCAATAAACTTCAAATGATTCCGACGAACTCGGTAATATCAGAATAGGAGCAGTAGTCAACCTTCTCTTTAGCTCTTGGAAACCTTCTTCACATTTTGAGTCCCAAACAAACGCTTGCCCCTTTCTAGTCAACATCGTCAACGGTAACGCCAACTTAGAAAATCCCTCAATGAACTTCCTATAATAACCAGCCAAACCAAGAAAACTTCGAATCTCAGCAACAGACTTCGGAGCTTCCCACTTAGATACCGCTTCTATCTTAGAAGGATCAACAGCAACGCCACCTCTTGAAATCACATGACCAAGAAAACTCACCTCTTCTAACCAAAATTCACATTTAGACAGTTTAGCAAATAACTTCTTTTCTCGTAGAACTTCTAAAACCACTTTCAAATGCTCAGCATGCTCTTCTTCAGATTTCGAATACACCAAAATGTCATCAATAAACACCACAACAAACTTGTCTAGATACCGATGGAAAATCCTATTCATATACTCCATAAATACTCCAGGCGCATTAGTCACACCAAAAGGCATTACAGAATACTCATAATGTCCATACCTTGTCCTGAAAGCAGTCTTCTGAATATCTTCAGTTTTCACACGTATCTGATGGTACCCAGATCTCAAATCTATTTTGCTGAACACACTTGCACCAACCAACTGATCCATCAAATCATCAATCCTCGGCAAAGGATACCGATTCTTGATCGTCACTTTATTCAGTTGCCTGTAGTCCACACACAACCTCATAGTACCTTCTTTCTTCTTAACCAATAGCACTGGTGCACCCCACGGTGACACACTCGGACGAATAAATTTCTTATCCAATAGATCTTCCAACTGACTCTTCAATTCAGTTAGCTCAACAGCAGACATACGGTACGGAGCCATCGATATCGGCCTAGTACCAGGTACCAAGTCAATAGAGAACTCCACTTCACGCTCTGGCGGCAATTCATTCACTTCTTCCGGAAACACATCAGGAAAATCACACACCACAGCTAGATCGCAAATCATCAGTTTAGCTTTAGCCTCCAAAGTCGCTAACAGCATAAACAACTCTGCCCCATCAGCTACTTCCTCATCCACTTGTCTCGCTGATAGAAACAAACTCTTTCCTTCCTCACTCTCAGGAAATATCACAGTCTTATCAAAACAATTGATAGAAACTCGGTTAAACACCAACCAGTTCATACCCAGAATAACATCAATCTGCACTAGTGGAAGACACACTAGGTCCATCCCAAAGTCTCTACCAAAAATACTCAAAGGACAATTTAAACAAACCGAAGTAGTAGTCACTGAACCCTTCGCAGGAGTATCAATTACCATACTACCAAACATCTCAGATATCCCTAACTTAAGTTTCACAGCACAATCCAAAGATATAAAGGAATGAGTCGCACCTGTGTCAATAATAGCTACAAGAGGAAAGCCATTAATATAACACGTACCTCGGATCAAACGATCATCTGCAGAAGTCTCAGAACCCGATAAAGCAAAGACCTTGCCTCCTGACTGATTCCCTTTCTTCGGCTTCTGACACTGACTTCCAATATGCCCTTCTTCTCCGCAATTAAAACAAATCACTTCCTTGTGCTTGCAATCAGCTATTGCATGGCCAATCTTACCACAGCGAAAACACCTCTTTACTTCAGCAGTGCATACATTACTCTTATGACCAGCCTGACCACACTTGAAGCAAACTATACCAGTAGGAGCACCTCCCCCACTAGCTCTCTGAGCCGGAGCAGCTCTTTGCTTCCCCTTTCCAGCTGGAACATCATACGGCTTGCCACGGTTTTGATGTTGCTTGCCTCTGCGATCACTGACAATCTTGTAATGAGCATTATTGTCCTCTTCAAATATCCTGCAGCTATCAACCAATTCAGTGAAAATGCGTATCTTCTGATACCCAACAGCCTTCTTAATTTCAGAGCGCAATCCATTTTCAAACTTGATGCACTTTGAAAATTCAGCACCAGCACCAGTGTAATGAGGATAAAATTTGGACAACTCCAAAAATTTCGCAGCATAATCAGTGACAGACATGTTTCCTTGCTTCAGCTCAAGGAACTCAATTTCCTTCTTACCACGGACATCTTCCGGGTAATACTTTCTCAGAAATTCCCTACGGAATACATCCCAAGTAATGTCTTCACCTGCCACGGTCAACTTCTCGTGAGTCTCTAGCCACCAGTCATCAGCTTCGACTGCTAGCATGTGAGTACCATACCGAACCTTCTGAGCTGGAGTGCAATCCATAACACGGAAGATTCTCTCAATCTCTTTCAACCATCCCAAGGCTGCATCTGGATCATGCTTTCCCTTAAACACCGGCGGATTCTCTCTCTGAAAAGTCGCCAAGCTACGTGATCCAGCATCCCCACCAGCATTTGGCAAGTTCTGCACAGCTTGTGCCATCGCTTGCATTGCGGCAGCCATTGCAGCGTCATTCCTTCCAGCCATTCCAACTTATCAATACAACACAACTTAAAAGTTAGATTAGTAACAATACACAATTGTTAGACAGTAACGACACGACAACTGGCCGGACAGACCGACCTGCTCTGATACCACTAATGTAACACCCTTCTAAATACCCCAAATATTTAATTAAAACAACAACATATAAATCAATATCAGAGTAATCATGCACCAAGGGTGTCACATAATACTTCACATAATTCACCGTAAAAATCAGTCATGCTCATTATTTAATCCAACATAAACACTTCTTTAAAAATTCGCAGCGGATAGAAACATTCAACATCTGTAATATCTTAAAATTAACATTTATTCAACAAATAAAACATCCCGTCCCGATGTTACATCTATCAGAGCATGACCCACTGAAACCACTCTAGACTTCAAGCACTAGCTTCTACTCAACTCACTGCTCGTTACCTGAAAAATATAACTGTAAGGGTGAGTTCCTCAATCGGTATAACAAATATTATAAATCATCATGTTATGTTAAGTAACTTTACACGTTAATCACCCACATCATATCATGCATTCGGTAGCAGCATATTCAACTCAACATCATATTCAAACACAACGTAAATGCAACTCAAATGAGACTCGACTCTTCATGCATGTGGTACCATTTGGAGTAAAACTCCCAACTTAAAATCATTGCCAGTTTAGTGGGCATCAAGGCATAAGCCTTCAACTTTCAACTTAAAATTTTTGCCAATCCAGGCCAACGTGGTGTGAGCAAAAGCCCCATAATTTTTGCCAATCCAGGCCAACGTGGTGTGAGCAAAAGCCCCGACTTAATGCATATGAATGTATATGGCATGTACGACTTGAAAGTTCAACAACATAATAACAACGACAACATAACAGTTTTTTCAGCAACAACAACTTAAAAATCAACTTTGGCTCATCAACCTACAACTCAGCATTTTCAACAAAACAACTTATATTCAACTTTGGCTCATCAGCCTACAACTTAATATTTTCCACAAAAACAATTTATCAACATATTTGCATCAACATTTCGCAACATAGACTCCACGAATTTATTTATCACGATTGGATACAATAGGCCAATCACCAATTACGCTTACATCATAAAAATCAACCATTTTTACATACTGCAACAGTGTTAACCGGTTAACGCTATAGGTTAACCGGTTAACGCAGGAAAATTTCACTTCCAGGCAAAACGCAACAGTGTTAACCGGTTAACGCTATAGGTTAACCGGTTAACGCAGGCAAAACTCAACATTTTTCACAATTTATAACAGTGTTAACCGGTTAACACCCTGGGTTAACCGGTTAACGCAGGCGAAACAGCAGTTCCTGCGCTAACACAAGGCAGAATGCAGAGTTTCCGCATTTTCCGCCGTTGGAGGACTTCTGGACCTCCGATTCAACTTCCGTAAAAAGCTATACGCTCAGAAATTCACAATACACTCAAACACAAATTCAATTTCAGCTTTAATACAACTTATTCAACATAATTTCTCAGCATTCTAAATCCCAATTAGGGTCAATCGACGGCTTATCACTACCCATTACATGTTAATCGATAATACCCATTAAACGACGATAAACCCCCCTTACCTTAACAATCCGGCAACTCTTCGAGCTTCAAGCTTTTCCGTTCTCCAACCTTTGCTCTACAGCTCTTTGCCCTTTTCCTCTTCTCTGCAGCTTCTCAGTTTTCACGTAAAAACCTTTTCCAAAAATGAAAACCTTTTCTCTTATTCCACTTATATATTTTCCAATAATAATTATTATTCCAAAATAATAATAATAATCCAATAATTCAATTTATTTAATTAAATTATTAAATATATTATTAACTTAATTAAATAATTCTTTTACTTTATTTGGGGTGTTACACTTAGCAGTAGAACAATGGGATACACGATAGTATTCATCTACACCTAATGAGGAGATTAGGATATTTTTGGCTTTCCAATCATAATTGTATTTCTTTTCATCATCATCGGTCCATTGTGCTTCGGGCTTAGGCACTAATTCATTATTCTCATTGGTCATGGTTATTTGAATTGGACCATTGAGAATAACGTTCCATATTTTTCTATCTATGGAATTTATGTGCACCCGCATATAGTCTTTCCAATAACTATAATTTTCACCATTGAAAACGGGAGCTCTATTATAAACCCCTTTAGGTTCGTTAGCCATTTTCTATCAAAGTTATATTTTGAAGCACGGAGTGAACCGAAGCTCCTGATACCACTTGTTAGACTATGGCACGGATCTAGAAGGGGGGTTGAATAGATCCCAATTAAAAACTTGAGTCGGCGCTACCAATTTAAAATTGGTTTTGAAAAATTGTTTTAAGTGCGGAAGCGGCCGAGGAAAATTTTAGTCTATAACGAACCGTTATTGGAAAACCGGATATGCGTTAAGCTAATGGAATAGAGATAAAGTGAAATACGAATCACTACACTATTTGCACAATCAATGATATGTTTCACTTACTAGCAAGCCTAGTTCCAATGATCCAAAATACCAAATTAAACTAGATGCAAACTTAAGACAACTTTGGCTTATGCAAATTAACAAACACTTGGTATGCATAAACACTCCAAGTGATATTTGAGTTGAGTAAGTAATTCAAATTGACCTAGTACAATATACTATTGTACTTTGTATTCAAACAGCAGTTTTAATCTCTTACTCAACTTATATCAATGTTTGGTAAAATTGCTTAAACTAAAATCACTTAATTTTTAAGCTGAAAAACACTTATGCAGAAAATCAAAGAAGACAGAGATTTGATGAGGCAGTTCCCCCGCCGTCCTCGCTTCGGGGTACGTCTGCCCTCAATTCTAAACTTAGAATTGAGATGATTTAATTAGATATCACCTGTGAATTTTAACCGTTTATACAAGGATTGCAGATCAAGTAAACAACAAAACTCCCAATGTGTTGAATGATGCTTCCTATCCTTGCTCCTTGATTCAAGATGAATCAAGACCTTTGATCGTTGTTGCTAGACCTCCGATTCCATCCCCTTTGTTGAAGAATCTTCTGTTCTTCAAACCCTCGGCCCGGCTGATCTCAAACACAACGAATCAAACCCGAATCCTTCACTTCAATATCACCGAATCCGCTACTAGACTGACGAAGACTTCCTCTTCTCAATCACCTTCGCTCAGCTGAATATTGATGAAGCAATTCGTCCAAAAACCCCCAAACACAAACCGGTCTTGGAGGACAAAACCCTAATGGTTTTATTCAAGAAAGAACCTGCCACAAGCTTCAACCCGAACTGGATTCTCCAATCTCAGCTTCGAACCTTTTCACCTTTAACCGAACACAAGGCACATCAAAAATGGTTGTGTGTAGTTGATGTTTTGTGAGATGTTGAAGATGAAGATGATGAATCTTGGACACCTATTTCACTCTTTCTTGTTTCCTTGAACACTTGAAATCAATTTGACAAATGTTAGTTGAAACAAGTAATTAAACTTCTATATATAGTAACCAACTTACCAACCAAAAATAACAGCTTTTCAAACAGTGGAAAATATTCAGAAAACTAAGTTTACGCACGAGCGGTCGACCATAGGTCGGCGTGCGCTGACCCGTGGGAAAAGTAAAGTTTCATGCGCCGACCCTATGGTCGACTCAAGTCTTCCATGCGCTGACCCGTGGCCAACTGCATTATGCCATGCGCCGACCTGTGGTCGACTCAAGCCACCATGCGCTAACCAGTCACCAACTGGTCTATGTTATGCGCTGACCCGTGGCTCATGCGCTGACCCTTGCGGTCGACTCAAAGTCTCCATGCGCTGACCTATGGTCGACTCAAAGTCTCCATGCGCTGACCCGTGACCAACTGCACTATGTTATGCGCTGACCTATGGTCGACTCAAACCCTGCAAATCTGCAAAAATTCAGATTTTTGTGGTTTTCATGCATTTTGTCATGACCACATTTTATCCACATATGTTGTATGAAATATAGAAATTTAGATGAGCATAGAAAAGGATATGATAGGTGATATGTTGCATTTGTTTTGTAGAGGTGGAATCGACAATGCCGATTCATCCATGGTGGTCATTTGTCATCATCGAAACCTATGATCGTATGTTGTATGACAGTTTGCCCTTACACCATGATCCTAGGAGCTTGAATTTAAATTGTTGATTGCTTTTTTGTGTGCTAAGTCCAAAGGAAAGGAACATATTGAGTCATCTCTATGACTTCAAGAAAAGGAACTCCAAGGGTTTTTCTTTCTCCTCCTATCTTTGATTGCTTTAGGACTAGCCCTTCTCTCTTCTCCCCACTCTAACCAAGCCTAAAATCATTTTCAAAACTTTGATTTTATTTCAAATTAGAAATCTAGGCCTTATGCCTTTGACTTTTCAAAACCATTTTCATAAATACTCATTGTAAATAAACTTTAATCCAACTTTGACTCCATTTTGTAAATAAATCTAACTTGTAAATATAACTCATTTCAAGTTGCTTTTGTGGTCCCAATGGCCACTTGTTAAAATCTTTTCAAAAACATTAGTCATGGGTTTGAGTTATCATAGTGGTTGATGTAAATCTCACCTTATCCTTAGGCTTGGATTATAAGCCTACCATGCTTATTGTAGGGTTAACCCCTCACCAGCATGTTGAATCCTTCCTCACATGGTGGATTGTTGGTTTAGGTTGAGTTTTCTCCCTTTGATAACAAAAGACCTTAAGGCTTTTGATCAAAATCAATTCACCAATCTTTGAGATTTTTACCCCGAACTACGAGGTTTTGATCCTCCTTTGTGATGGTACGTAGGCAATCGGTTCATCCATTCAAACAACAAATTTGTAAATATAATCTATTCTCTTCTCATCCCTCCAATCTTTTGCACAGATCTTTGCACAAATACCAACCTACAACACATATTTGCAAAAAGGGTTCCCTTAGAGTACTAAGGATGTTTTGGGTGCGTAAAACCTTCCCATTTCATAACCAACCCCCTTACCTTAGAGTACCTAGATCTATATAATTTTTTTAGTTTTTGATTTGAAAAACTTCTTACTTGGCTTTTGTTCGCTTTTTAGCCTTTCCTTTGGACAAATAAAAGTGCGGTGGCGACTTGAATTGTATGTTGACTTTTGATTTAGTCAATAAACCTAAAGGTAACGAAAACCCCGCTACAACTAGCTAAACTAGCAATGCGTTTGAACTAATGGTTCATTCGTCAGACACTATCACATCACTTCAATAAATGATTTTTTGAACCTGCATGAACGTTGCATTAAAATTACCATTAATTAAATAAACAATTTTAAACTGCAAGTAAGTACTTGACATCAAGGAAACCTCAATGAAGCAATCAGAAGAACTTGTTCATTCGTCAATAATGACCCAAAGAAAGAACACCTCTTAACCCTATGGATTAGGGGCATTGTGTCCAATAACCATGAATTGGTCATTCAAAAGACAAACCTTCAAGCATCAGTTGATCAATGAGGCAAGTTATTACAACATACTCAGTCAATATGGGACCCTACAAGCCTTTCAAAATTTCAATCAGGGGAAAACTACATAAAGATTCATACACTGGGGCAAAATTAGGTTTAAGCCGTGGTATAAATGTTCCCAGGGTTTCCTTTCAAAAGGACAAATTCCTTCAAGGACCCTACAGGCTGGGGCAAACAAGTTGCAAATATCCTTGGGGCAGAGCAAGAGCACAATCATCATGCATCGATTACGTCGCTACACTCACAAAATTAGTTACAAGCCGTCAAGACATATCAGGCAAAGAAGTTGAGGCTCTCTCAAGAACAAACACATTGTTTATCAGCAAAAGATCAAACTTGGGGAACCACGAGCATCCACGTCTATCTTCCAATCATCATATCTTCAAAATACAGAGTGTCGGGAAGCCAAAACCTTTTCCCAAAACCAAAGTCCAATCCATATTAGCAATTACCAAAAATAAAAGTCCATTTTGCTGGCATCTTCATAAACTCAAATCCAATCAACATTGGTACCCAAAAAAAATCTCACCTTCAAAAAGAGAGATCAATCCAAAGACAATCAACATTCATCTTGCATTACCACATGCACTGCATACAATAAACACACATGACTTTCCTTCCAAATAAGGAAGTTGCATATCTAAAAGCTCTCTCACAAAAATGAGAAATTCTCATTAACATGCATCATATGCATACATAACATAATAAATCCTTCCCGTCAACCCTTTGATGAGGACATAACCTGGCTTTTTCTTTTCCGTCAACCCTTTGACGATGACAAACTCTTTTCCATCAGCCCTCTGATGATGATATTTTTACAAAATTCCTTTTCCACCAACCCTTTGGTGATGCCGCTCCCTAGTGAAGTTTTTGTTCCGTCAAACCTTTGACGATGATAAATCTTTTCCATCAACCCTTTGATGATGCCACTTCATAGTGAAGACTCTTTCCGTCAATCCTTTGACGATGATATTACATATTCCTTTTTCACCAACCCTTTGGTGCCGTCTTTCTTTACCTTTTCCATCATCCCTTTGATGATGATAGTCATTTTCCATCAACCCTTTGATGATGCCACTTCATAGTGAAGTCTCTTTCCGTCGACCCTTTGACGATGACATTACATATATATTTCCTTTTCCACCAACCCTTTGGTGATGACATCCTTTACCTTTCCATCAACCCTTTGACGATGTCACTCCCTAGTGAAGTATCTTTTCCATCAGCCCTCTGATGATGATCATCCTTTCCACTACCCCTTTGGTGATGCCTTTCTTTCCTTTCCGTCAACCCTTTGGCGATGACAATTACCTTTTCGTCAACCCTTTAACGATGACATTTACCTGTCCATCAACCCTTTGATGTCGACATTCATTACCTTCCATCAACCCTTTGATGATGATATTCCCTAATAATCTCAAAATCCTACAAAATATATCCAATTACCCATTTGCATTCCCACATGCATCATATGAATCATTCATAAATGGTTTCCCTACCAAACAGAAAATTCAAAAAAACACAGTCATATCAATCATCAACATACTCATGCATAACACTCCCACAAAATGGAAATTTCAACAAAATAAAAATCATTCGCATTCCTACATGCACAGCCAAATATCCCCAGCAATTTCATACTTGCATGCATCTCATGCATCATCCCATGCATGGTATTCCCACCTAAAGTGGAACATCATACAAAAATCAAACATAAAATATCAGGATCCAAGGTCATTCATGTATATCTTAGACATTCCTCATTTCCAAATAAAGTTATTACCCTGCATATACTCGTGGAATTATTTCTCAGCAAATCATTTTTCAACTCTATGATTAATAATGATATTCCCAGCATTTTCCTTTACAATCATTGCTCCCCAAGCAGAGGTTACCCTAAAAGGTCTCTTATGAGCTTTTCCCCTGCAGGGCATTTCTAGTAAATCTCCCTCAAAAGGAGTCTTTTCTTAAATATTTCCCCCCAACAGACGAACATTTGAGATACTGCTTCATTTATCTGAAGAATCTCATTTACTTGTTTGAGACACTGCTTCATTTATCTGGCGAATCTCATTTTTACTGTTTGAGATGCTGCTTCATCAATATGAAGAGTCTCATTTCAGACTTTTTTTTAGAGATACTGCTCTAATATCCTCGGAGAATCTTAGATTCAATTAAGGTATTTTTCCCTTGCTGGAACATCTTAATTCTATCATATAAGATATTGCTTCGACTCGATACAGAGAATCTCATTTTTACTGTTTGAGATGCTGCTTCATCAATATGAAGATTCTCATTTCAGATATTTTTTAGAGATACTGTTGTAATATCCTCGGAGAAGTTTAGCTTCAATTAAGGTATTTTTCCCTTGCTGGAACATCTTAATTCTATCATATAAGATGCTGCTTCGACTCGATACAGAGAATCTCATTTTTACTGTTTGAGATGCTGCTTCATCAATATGAAGAGTCTCATTTCAGATTTTTTTTAGAGATACTGCTCTAATATCCTCGGAGAGTCTTAGATTCAATTAAGGTATTTTTCCCTTGCTGGAACATCTTAATTCTATCATATAAGATGCTGCTTCGACCCGATACAGAGAATCTCACTTTTACTGTTTGAGATGCTGCTTCATCAATATGAAGAGTCTCACTTTATTTTTTTTAGAGATACTGCTTTAATATCCTCGGAGAATCTTAGATTCAATTAAGGTATTTTTCCCTTGCTGGAACATCTTAATTCTATCATATAAGATGCTGCTTCGACTCGATACAGAGAATCTCATTTTTACTATTTGAGATGTTGCTTCATTAATATGAAGAGCCTCATTTCAGATTTTTTTTTTAGAGATACTGCTCTAATATCCTTGAAGAGTCTTAGATTCAATTAAGATATCATTCCTTTTGACTGGAAAATCTTAATTCTATCATATAAGATGTTGCTTCGATTCGATACAGAGAATCTCATTTTGCTGTTTAAGATGCTGCTTCGTCAATATGAAGAGTCTCATCCCAGTTTTTTCAGAGATACTGCTCTAGTATCCTAGAAGAGTCTTAGATTCAATTGAGGTATCATTCCCTTGTTCGGAATATCTTAATTCTATCGTGTAAGATGCTCCTTCGATCCGATACAGAGAATCTCATTTTTGCTATTTGAGATGCTGCTTCATCAAAATGAAGAGTCTCATCCCAGTTTTTTTAGAGATACTGCTCTAGTATCCTAAAAGAGTCTTAGATTCAATTGAGGTATCATTCCCTTGTTCAGAATATCTTAATTCTATCATATAAGATGTTGCTTCGATTCGATACAGAGAATCTCATGTTGCTGTTTGAGACGCTACTTCATCAATATGAAGAGTATCATTCATTTTTAGAGACATTGTTCTGCTAATCCTCAGAAAGTCTTAAACTCAGTTGGGGTATCCTTCCATTATCGGAATATCTCGATCCTGGCATTCAAGATTCCGTTCTGATAATTCCCAGACAGTGTTGACTATTTCATTTTACTTCATAGAGACATTTCTTACAATATTTCTCACTGCATTTTTTTCTGCATTTCTTCCTTGCATTTCAAAGGACAAAATTCGGGTCTTTTCATATTTAATTATCTTCCACCATGAATGTACGAAGACTATTGTCATTCATACTTTCTGGTTCAAGGTAATTAAATAGAGGCAGTTGCCATACCCCAATTTTGTCCGGGTATTTTAAAAAATTTCATAAATTCGATTTTTATTTCAATTTGCATCAGTTGTACAGCATAACATACATTTCATCACTAATAATATCTAAAATATCAGTCGGAATAAATTCTTGAAAATACAGACAATTTGGTTAAATCATTCCTCAAGTACGTGCAAAATCAGCGGATAAAAAGTTTCGAAAATAAACTTGCAGACGCCAGTATTATTAATCTACGGCTCGCGTAGTTCAGCCTGGTGTGCTCGTTATATTTTTCGACGACTTTTTCAGCTGTATTTTAATCCGTTTGAGCCTTTTAACCGGTGAAAATTTATTTCAAAATTTAAAGAAACGCTGTATTTTTTAAATAAGTATATTTCGCACTGATCATTTTCATGTATCTGATTTAATTTTTCGAGCAAATTTTCGCCCGACTTTTATTCATTTTTAGTCGCTTCAATTGTGTTCTTTCGTCAAAATAGTCAGATTAAATAAATAGAATTGTCCATGTTATTATTTTAATTTTATCATGATTATTTAAAAAGTTGTGAATTTTATTTGATTCAATTGATTAAAATTGTTTTAAAATCGATTACGTCATCTAAAAGATGGCATTGTATGCATTTTGATTTATTTAAATAGTGTGTGTTTCTTGGTGTGTTTCTTTAAATTCAATCCAAGCCATCGGTTCAAATTAATCAGTGTCCTTTATTAGCAATCCACATTTATCCCATTTATCCAATCAAAAAACTTAGGATTTAATTAATACTATTATTTAAAAAATCTAAAAATAAATAAAATTAAAAAAATCTCTCTCTCTCTCTCTCTCTCTCACTCTCTCCAGTACATCGCTTCCAACGGTAAGATGAAAAAATATAATAAAAGGACAACACCTCTTTTCTCTTGACAGCTCATACACAGTAACCTACACTCCTCAATCACTAACATACGGTAAAAAAAAAACAAAAAAAAACAAAGAGAAACACGTCTCTCTCTCCTCCAACGGTTCAAATAAAAAATGAAATAGAAAGTGAAAGAGGAAAGTTCATTTCACGGTCACCACTGGTCCAAAAGAAAAAACAAAAACAAAAAAAAGAAAAAGAAACTATTCCCTCTTCCTCCTCACGCCGCCACAACCATCTCCACCGGCGAAACTCACACAGACACCGCCGTCCACCCATCTTCTTCCTCTCATCCTCGCCGGAACCGTCATAACCACCGGTTGTTCACTGCCGAACCGTAAGCCAAACCTCACCGGCGACGAACGTCCTTCCACCCGTGCAACACGCCACAACCATCTCCGACGAAACCGGCAAATCTCCGACCGCACCATACTCCACTACAAGATTCGTCGAGCCATGACGACATTGTTAAGCATCACTCACATATTCCGACAACGAAACTAAGGAAACAACTTTCGTTTTCGCAGCAACTTCATCGTCGGGTTGCAGCCGTAACACAACCTTGTGGTAATCTTTAAAACGGTTTCTATGGAAATTTTTGTGTTGTCATTATTATTTCTTTTGCTTGCGAATGTCCTTGTTTCTTTTGTCCTATGATTGTTGGATTTGGTTTTACTGTTTGTTTGTTCGTCGCATATGCGTTGCTTGGTTGCTTTAAGTTTTTATTCTTGCTATGCTTGTGTTCGAACTCGAGTATAAGCATGATTCATTTGTTGTTGATGTTTGTTGGAGAATTAAATTAAAACCAAGATTGGATTATCATGTCTATTGGTGTTGCTTTTCTGCTAGATACTGTGAGTTCCAATCATAGATTTTCTTTCAACTTTATCATTACCATTGGTTAGCTTCCTAAGTGGTGGTGTTTGAATCTACTTATTATTATTACACTTAGAAAAAGAAAAGTTGCAGAAGAAGGACGATTTCGTATTAGTGTTAAAGCATGTCCAGAACTTTCATTTGCCTTCATTTCTTAGATTAATCCATTTATTTTGACAAGGTGTTTTTAAGACTATTACATATAGTTTTTAATATAGCTAATCTAGATTTGAAGTATGTCCTTATTTCTCATGTAGTCTAGTTAATATCATCATCCTTATAAATTGTGAATATTATAAATAAATTTACGTGGAGTTATTTAATTTTTATTATACCAAAGACGGTTCCTTTTCACTCCATGGCAATATTTTATGATAACTACCATTAAGTTTTTTTCGCTTTCGGTTCGGTAACAATGATCCTAAAGTAATAATTCCATGTTGTCGGTTTTGTTTAAATCCACTTCGATAAATCATTTTTTTATCATGGATTCGACTTCTACATGTCGTTACTCCGCCAAATTTTTAATATATCAACATAATATTTTTCGCCGCATTTTGACTTTGTATATGACATAAATTCTATTGTCATTTTGCACAAACCGGTTCTTGAGCACATGGTGGCCGATTCATATTCGATTATTTTATACCCAATATTATCGTCTATCGAATTAATTAATTAAAGTTATAATCAAATTAGATAATTTTGTTAATCAATTTTAATTAACTTAATTATTGGATTATATTAATTTTTAATCTAATGATTTGGATAATTACTTTTAATTACCTTAATTAGACAATTTAACTGAACTTTAATCAATTAATTTTGATAATTAAATGTTGATCGACTTCTTTCGTTCCATTTCATCATCAATACAAAATCATGATTAAACCATCTAAACCACACAATTCTCAATTCAATCGAGCCCATTTTCAACACCTTTCGTAAGTCGATCGCTTTTTTAAAGCATCGCCATCAACCTCACATGGCTTACTCTTGGGCTTTCCTACAATGAGACCTATTCGATTTTATTTAATCGAGTGGAAGAACGATACACTAAATAAATTCAATTCATTCACAAAATACAAATTTTAAACCACGATCCGACATCGATTATTCTTTATTAAAATTAAATTAAAATACCTAATCACAATTAAATACTATTGCATTTAGGAATAAAAAGGAGATGGTTTTGAGTTTTCAACTCCTCTCCTCGATTATTTGAACACGAATTCTTTTACTCAGTTAATCGAATAATCGTCATTTCTAATCCACTTAAGAACAAATAAATCAAATTCTTTTATAATAAGAAACCAAAAGGGAGATAACTTTGAGTCTTCAATTTGTTCTCCACGACTATTTGAATACAAGTTCTCTTACTTGGTTAGTCAAATAATTATCGTTCCTCTACAAACTTCTAGACCCCTATTAAATCAAATTATTTTCATATTTAGCTAAATAAAAAGGGAGATTGATTTTGAGTCTTCAACATCTCTCCTAAATTGTTTGAATACGAGTTCTCTTACTCGGTCAGTCGAACAATTGTCATTTTTCCGCAAATTAATAAATTAATCAAATCATTTCACAATAAACTATACAAAAAGGGAGATGGTCTTGAGTTTTCAATTCCTCTTTTCAAGTGCTTGAATATGAGTTGTTTTACTCAGTCATTCAAGTATTTCTCGTTTATTCTAAAATACGTCAACCATATACAACCTTATTTTCATAAATATTCAGATGAGACAGAAAGCGGTCTAGAGTCTTCCATTCCTTTTCCCGATTATTAGGATACGAGTTGTCTTACTCGATTATCCAAGTATTCGTCATCCATTCAAAACACCTTAACTATTATCAAATCCTTTCTATAATTAAGGATGAAAAAGAAAGTGGTCTAGAGTCTTCTATTCCCTTTCTCGACTATTAGGATACGAGTTGTCTTACTCGACCGTCCGAGTAATCGTTATCCATTCAAAATACCTTAACTATTATCAACTCCTTTCACAATAAAGGATGAAAAGGGAGATGGTCTAGAGCCTTCGATTCCTCTCCTCGACTATTAGGATATGAGTTGTCTTACTCGAATATCCGAGTAATCGTCATCCAACAAAATGTCTCAACACATCAAATATATATTTTTCTCGCTCTCGTGCGATTAAAACCAATCAAACAAAACGTCTGACATATTAATCCAACTTGTCACCCTCGCATGATCTAAACTCTTTTCAGAAAGAACACTATTTAATCCTTTCTAATTCGCACAACAAACTAATGCTTAAGCCTCCTCCGAGAGTAGACAAGCCAACGTTTAGCCTTTAGAATGCAATCTAAACAGTTGTTCACTAAAAGACACAAACCAACCGTAGTTCCTCGAACTACGAATGCTCTGACTTCCTTATTTAGGGATACGTAGGCAGGATATTGATGTATCTTCGTGAGCACACTAATAAAAAAACTTCCCCTTTCTCCTTTCTGAGGTTCTCATCCATTTCTATTTTCAATATTTTATAACCCAAAGATAACAAACAAACATAAATTAATACTCGAAACACAAATTAGAATTAAAAGGTTCCTGTTGAGTACAACGGACGCGAGGGGTGATAATACCTTCCTCTTGTGTAATCCACTCCCGAACCCGAATATGGTTGCGACGACCATTATTCTATTATTCAAAAGGTTTTATCGATATTTTACTATCCCTTTATTGGGATAAATAAAGTACGGTGGCGACTCTGTTCGAACATAAATTTTTTTCGCGACCATCGCTAGGAATCGTATTTTTCGAGATGCGATAGTGACGGATTACCGCTTTTACAGATGAAGAATATAGTCTTAGTGTTGTAAACTAAGTTGGATGATTTGAAAATGAAATGGAATGAACTATTTATAGAGGATTTCAGCAGCTTGCAAAGACCATTGTGCCCTCCAACTTCTCCTTAGTGGGAACGTGATTTGCAAAGGTGGCACCCGCCATCCCTTCATGGCGCCCGCCATGTGTGGAAATGGGAAAGATCATGGGAACATGGCGGTTACCTCCTAGTTGAGGGCTGGTGAGTCATGGCTTCTCCTATAGTGGCCGCCATGTGTACAATATTCGCCTAAAAACCCTAATTTTAGGTCTTTTTGCTTCTTTCTTCTAAAAGGGTCCCGAAAGAGCTAAATATCTGAAAACAACATAAAAGAGAGCATAATACAAACAAAATGATAATAAAGTCCTAATAAACATGTGAAATCCGAGTCAAAAACACGGTGTGGTTCAGTGTGATCAGCCACCATTTAAGCAAAACACATAACCAGATTGCGATCTAAAGTCATCCTTATCTGTTTGGAAGCTAGCATCGGCGCATCCAATTACAGCAAGCTCTTCATAACCTCCATATATCAAGAATGAGTCCTTAGTCCTTCTCAAATACTTAAGGATATTCTTGACAGCTACCCAATGAGCATCATCGGGATCAGATTGATACCTACTCGTTGCACTTAAAGCATACGAGACATCTGGTCGAGTACATAACATGGCATACATGATAGATCCTATTGCAGATGCATATGGAATCTTATTCATGTGATCCCTTTCTTCCTTAGTTGAAAGGGATTGTGTTTTTGATAGACAAAGGCCATGTTTCATATGTATGAATCGTTTCTTGGAATCATGCATATTAAAGCGTCTCAGCACTTTGTCTATGTATGTACTCTGAATTAGGCCAATCAATTTTTGGGATCTATCTCTATAGATCCTAATTTCTAATATATAGGCTGCTTCACCTAGGTCCTTCGTAGAAAAGCATTTCCCCAACCAAGATTTTACTTATTGCAGAGTAGAGACATTGTTTCCAATGAGTAATATGTCATCTACATATAATACCAGGAAGACGATCATGCTCCCACTAACCTTCTTGTAGACACAAGGCTCATCTTCATTCTTGATGAATCCATATTGTTTTATTGTTTCATCAAAAGGAATATTCCAGCTTCTGGAAGCTTGCTTCAATCCATAGATTGATCTTTGTAACTTACATATCTTTTGGGCTTCTTTTGGTATGTCAAATCCTTCAGGTTGTGTCATATACACATCCTCAAGAAGATTCCCATTAAGGAAAGCAGTTTTGACATCCATCTTCCATATTTCATAATCATGATATGCAGCGATAGCAAGTAAAATCCGAACAGATTTAAGCATTGCAACTTATGAAAAGGTTTCATCATAGTCAACCCCATGAATTTGTTTATATCCTTTTGCAACCAGTTTTTCCTTATAGGTATGTACCTTACCGTCCATGTCAGTCTTCCTTTTCAAGACCCACTTGCATCCTATAGGGTTAACTCCTACAGGAGGCTCTACCAAGGTCCAAACCTGGTTTGTGTACATGGAATCCATTTCAGATTTCATGGCTTCTAGCCACTTCTCAGACTCGGGACCAGTTATGGCCTCTTGGTAGGTCACATGTGTAGCACCTCAAATTTTCACCCCCATTTGTACATTCATTTCATTTTTAGGTCATTGACATTGCATTAACACTGCATTAACATTGCATAGTACCTTGCATTTCATCAGTCAAGACTGGCATCAGGAGAAGTCAACTGTGCAAGAGATCAAGCATTTCCATGAGATGAAGGCCCTATGGTTGTTCTAGAGAGTTTGTGTGAATCAAGGATCATTTTGAAGCAATTTGGCCAAGTGTTGAAAGCTCAAAGTCCACAGTGCAGTTTCAGGTCATCTGGGGCCCATAAAAGTCAACTGAGGGCTAGGAGGTGGAGAAATGGTTTGAGACACTTCATTCATGTCCTAAAGAGGTTTATTCAACATGTCAAACATCTACCTTGAAGATTTTGAAGCCAGATCAAAAGTTTCCAAAAATGGAAAGTGACCTATAATTTCAAGTTTCCAAAAATGGCAAGTTTTTGATCCAAATTCAACTCAATCTTACATCATCAAGAAAGCTTCAAATGGAATTTTGTCTAACATGAAAGTTGAAGATATTTCTCTCCCATTTCCAAAAAGTCCAAGATCATGAATTTATGATGAATGGTTGAGGAGATATGATCCAATCATTGCCAAGTGTGCATGGAACTTCAAATGGCCATATCTTTTGAACCAAGACTCCAAATTTGGTGCCTCTTTTTGCATTGTTCTCCTCTTGACTCATACTTTCCAAATACCTCATCACATTGCATGAATTGTCATCACATGATCATTTGTTAATCCATGCCTTTTTTGGAGGGAAATTGCAAAATTCAAAAATGGTGCATTGTATGGACTTTCTACCATTGCCATTGTGTTTAAAAGATGATTTTAAGTGACTTTGATGAAGGAAGTGGTACTGTTCACGTGGGTTTACTACATGCACCATGCAATTTTGATTTTTTGCAAAACACCTTATTTTCATTAACCAAACTAATTATGGATTAGCAAGTTGATTAGGACTTCATATAAATACTCTAATCTAACAGAATTTTCAAAAAGTTAATCATTTTTCACCATTTCAAGATCCAAATTCTCTCTCCCTCCAAAAATTTCTCTCAAGCATAATTCAATTTTTTTTCAAATAACATTGCAATTTTATTTCATATTCTTGTTCTCTGGTACTGATATAGTACAGATCAAGCTTTGGATTGGTGAATTCGTGTGGAAATCAAGCATTGAAGTTCAAGAACTCAAAGATGGCAAATGCAAATTGAGCTAGATCTACATGTTTCCAAGCTTCAATCTCTTCATCAAACATCACTACAAGTATTCTAGAGTTGATTTGGATCATCCAAGGCCTTGGATCGTGCGTTTCAAGAATCTTCTCTTCAAGAGGTCACATTTTTTATCCTTTTAATTCTATGTTTTATGTATATAATCTTGTAGATCTTGCCTTGCTGATGATTCTGGTGGAAATTTCGTGTGATTTGGTTAAAAATTGAGTGAGATATGATTGATTGAAGTTTTGAATGTTAAAATGATTTTGATTCGTTTTGCATGATTAATGATGAATTAGCATGAAATGTTTGTTGATCTATAATCTACATGACATGAGGATTTGAACGATGTAAATTTTTTTGAATTCTGAGCAATTCTGGAAAATTCTGGAAAATCTGGATGAACTTCATCCTGTTCATCATCTTCTTCATGAAGAAGATGAAGATCTTCATGGTAGCGTCGGCTTAGTGACGGCTTAGCGTCCAATATGCAAGGCGCTGGGGTTCTTGCTGCAGAACGCGCCCAGAACACATTTGATCCTTGCTCCTCAATTCGATTCTTGCTTCCAGCGTTTTTTGATTTTATTTTCACTCAGCGCTTCCTTTAAATTTGAACACAGTTTGATTCCCAGCGAGAGCAAATGTTTCAAAATGTTTCATCATTTTCACATTTCCCTCCTTATTTTCCATGCTTGATCATGTTTGATTTCAATTTTTTCTTCCAACTTAGAAAAATCATAACAAATTGAAAAATAACTCAAATCACTCCCAATTTTTTGCAAAATGATCCTCTGTTTGTCTAGTTTTTTGTGATGATGAATTTTGAAGTTGTGCATGGCTGGTTTTTGATTTGTATTAGAATGATTGAACATATGTGCTTTTGTGACCTTGCCTTGCTCTTTCTATTGTGGAATGCTTGATTTTAATCCAAATTGCTTGAAATTTTGCATGATTGTTCTTGACATGTTGCTGGACCTTTGAGGCTTGATTGTGCATTTTTCTCACTTACCATTTCTGTTTTATGCATGTGTTTGCATGGTGTGACAATTTGTGTCACACATTTGGTTGTCCAACTTGTGCAATTTAATTTCCATGCCAATTGATCTTTGATGCTTCTGATTTTTGGTGTGATGATCATGTGTGATGTGATGAATGTGCATGAAATTTTCCATAATTATTTGAATCATTTCTATTTTGATTTGGAATTTTCATTCTCAATGTCCAAATGTATGCCTTGAATTGGTCTTTGACTTCTCTTGCCTATTACATGAACTTGCTTGATGATTTTGGTTTGGTCCTTTGTAGGACTTGTTCTTGATTGATTAAACATGCTTTGTGTTGAATATCAAGTTCTGTTTTGGTTTTTTGATCCACTTTTGACCCTAGGCCTTGACCTAGTGGTTTGGACTTAGCTTTGAGTTGTGAATTTCAAGTTCAAGTATGCATCCCCATGATTGATGTTGCTTCTTCATTTGAGCTTGGTCATTTGTTGTTGTTGGCTAACATTTGTTTGTTTTGTAGGCTTTGATGATAGTTCACTTTAGTGTTTTCCTTGTGGCTTACTCATTGTGCATATTGGATTGTCTGTTTGACTGTTGACTGTTGTCTGAATTCTGTACTAATTGGTTTAGTTGTTTCCACAGGTACCTAAGTTGCTTTAAGTTCATTTGAACTTTGCTTTGCTTTGCTTGTGGTTGGCATACCACTTAGGTAATGACGTCTCACTGCATGTAGTCGGGAAGACCTGTCATGTTACTTTGGCAGGCACCTGTCTGAAGCCCTCCTTAAGAGGCAATGTTTGTGCTTGTTTAGTTTTGTGCCAAGCAGGTTAAGTCCTCTTAAGAGGCAATTGGCAGATAAAAGGGATGTGTAATCCATCCCCTGCTACTCAGTGTGTCATTCATCTTGCTCACACCATGTGTTGATGCATTTTGAATAAAAACCCAAAATCTTGTTGTGTCAGTCATGTGGAATAGAGTTCCCCCATTCTGGACTCCCACACTTTCATTGTTTGAAGCTCTCCCAGGCCAGGGATAAGAGCTGTGAGGTCTTACCCTCACTTCCCATGTCATCTGCTTCACCCTAACTCTCAATGTTAGGGTTAAGAGCTAACAACACCCCATTCCAGTTGGCTTGTTTGTCGAGGTTGATTTGACCCCTTGACTAAAGCCTAGCCTTGTATGAGCCACTTGTTTGCATATAGTGTATGTGCTTGCTCTCTTGTGTTGTGTTTGATGATGTGTTGTTTAGGATAGCTTGCTTCCTGTACAAGTTAGGATAGAGACCTCAACATAGGGATCGTATGCATGACAACTTCTAGGCTCGAGTCGTAGTCTCCCTAGTAGCTTGTTGTCTCCCTAGTCTCTGGTTAGGATAGAAGTTCTTTCCCTGTTAAGGGGAACTACGTCGCCCTGATCCTCATACCAGATGAGGTACGTAGGCAGGAGATTGAGCTGATCTCTCTGGGAACTTTCTTTTCTTTTTGTGTGTGTTTGTTATCCTTTTCTGGTTGGAGTCTGATGTAAGTCCAGCGATTGGCATTCGGTTTCCAGTTTGTGTGTGTGTTTGTTTGGAGTCTGACATAAGTCCAGCGATTGGCAGTCGGTTTCCTGTTTGTGTTTTGTTTGTCGTGCGTTAGCCGAGCTACGAGTGCTCTGATTCTTCTCCGGTTAGAGAAGATACATATGCATAGGATGTGATGTCCTAGTGAGCACGTGTCCCCTGTCCCCGAACTACGTCGACTCTGATGTCTGTGTCTGACAGACTACGTAGGCCCAGGATGCAATATCCTGCCGAGTCCGCCTCTTCCGTCTTTCATCTGTGTTTCCTTCCAGTGTGTGTGCAGTGTTTGAGCAGTATCTTTAGCAACCTTTCTTCTATTCTTTCTGAGTGTGGATCCCGTCGAGTACGACGGATGCGTATGGGTGCTAATACCTTCCCTTTGCATAACCGACTCCCGATCCTATCAATCTCTGGTCGTGAGACCATTCCTTTCCAGGTTTACTTCTAGCGTTTCCTTTCCTGCCTTTAGGATAAATAACGCACGGTGGCGGCTCTGTGTCTTTTCCCGCCGGTTTTTCGCGTAATGCGATAACATGCTCATCTTAATCCATGAGTAATACATCACCTTGATCGGTTATGAGATATCCATGTCTCTCAGGTAGGTGACGTATCCTGCTTGACCTACGTTGGTCCTGTTCTACTTGAGCAGGTTGCTCTTCCACAACTACTTGTGTTTCCTGCTCTAATTCCTCCATAGGTGTATCAATGCTTTATGATTCTTGAATTTCTTCAAGCTATACTTTCCTCCCACTGATTCCTTTGGAAATAAAATCCTTTTCTATGAAAACTCGAATTCGAGCGACAAACACTTTGCCCTCAGAAGGATTATAGAAGTAATACCCTCTTGTTTCTTTATGATATCCCACAAATAAGCATTTGTCAGATTTGGGCTCAAGCTTAGTTGAAATTTGTCGTTTCACATAAACTTCGCAACCCCAAATATTCATGTAAGACATATGTGGTTTCTTACACTCCATGTCTCATATGGTGTCTTCTCAACCTTTTTGAATGGACCACGATTAAGTGTGTAAGCTGCTGTCAACAGTGCATGTCCCCAAAAGGAGTTTGGAAGATCGGCGTGACTCATCATGGATCGGACCATGTCTAACAAGGTTCAATTTCTTCTCTCAGATACACTGTTCCATTGGGGTGTTCCAGGAGGAGTAAGTTGGGATAGGATCCCACACTCTTTCAGATGGTCATCAAACTCTAGGCTTAAATACTCACCACCTCGATCTGATCGAAGAGTTTTAATATTCTTACCTAGTTGGTTTTGTACTTCATTCTTGAATTCCTTGAACTTTTCAAAGGACTCTGATTTGTGTTTCATTAAATACACATAACCATATCTACTGAAATCATCAGTAAATGTGCTGAAGTACTGAAAACCTCCTCTGGCTGGTATATTCAGTGGTCCACATAAATCAGTATGTATGAGGGTCAAAAGATCATTAGCTCTTTCACCTTTTCCTGTGAATGGAGACTTTATCATCTTTCCAATTAAACAAGATCTGCATGTCTCATATGATTCATAATCAGAAGAGTCCAAGAGTCCATCTTTATGGAGTTTGGAAATGCGTTTCTCATTTATGTGGCCTACTCAACAATGCCAAAGGTAAGTTGGATTTAACTCATTGGGTTTCATCCTTTTAGTATTAATGTTATAAATAGGCATTTCAAGATCAAGGACATATAGTCCATTATTCATTTGTGAAGTAGCATAGAATATATCATTCAAATAAATGGAGCAACAATTGTTCTTTATTATAAATGAAAAACCAAACTTGTCCAAACAAGAAACAACAATAATATTCCTGCTAATTGTAGGTGCATAATAACAGTTCTCTAACTGAATTATTAAACCACTAGGTAAAGTCAATACATAAGTTCCTACGGCTAAAGCAACAACCTTTGCTCCATTGCTAACTCGTAGGTCAACTTCACCTTTTGTCGAATCTCTACTCCTTTTCAGCCCCTACACATTGGTACAAATGTGAGAACTGCATCCAGTATCTAATACCCATGATGCAGAAGTAGATAAATTAATTTTAATAACAAAAATACCTGAAGTTGAAGTCTCTACTCCATTCTTTTTATCTTCCAGGTACTTTGGGCAGGTTCTCTTCCAGTGTCCGGTCTTACCGCAATGGAAGCAGGTGCCTTCCTTTGTTATGCCTCCACTAGGCTTCAAAGCAGGAGTAGTGGACTTGGGTTTGGTAACTTCCTTGCCTTTCCCTTTATCATCCTGCTTGGTGGGTCTTTTATTCTGTCTCTTTTCATTTTCGATCTTCAGAATTGACTTCCCTTTTGACTTCAGATTCTGCTCAACAGTTCTTAACATGGCTAGCAGTTCAGGAAGAGATTTGTCCATGTCATTCATATTGAAATTAAGGAAAAATTGACTAAATCTATCTAGCAATGATTGCAAGACCAAATCAGTCGCAAGTTCCTTTCCGAGGGGAAAACCCAACCTCTCAAGGTTCTCCATATACCCAATCATCTTGAGCACATGGATACCTACATGGGCTCCCTCAGCTAACTTGCCTTGAAAAGGGGCTTTTGAAACTTCAAACCTTTCATGCCTTGCCTGCTCTTGATAGAGCATCTTCAGGTGTTCGATCATATCGAACACTGCCATGTTCTCATGTTGCTTTTGCAACTCTGAGTTCATGGTAGCTAGCATGAGGCAAGCAGTTACATTGGCATCATCTTCATGCTTCTTATAAGCATCTCTTTCTGCCTTAGGTGCAGAACTAGGAGGTTCCTCTTCAGGAACAGGTTTCTCCAAGACATACAACCTTCTATCATGTTTGAGGATAATCCTTAGATTTCGGTGTCAATCCAGAAAAATTGTCCAAGACAATTTTTCCTTATCAAGGATTGATTGCAAAATGTTGTTAGAGGTGTTTGTTGTCATGGTAATCTACATGAAAATAATGAAAATATAAGTATCAATAACATATTTAATTAGGCCTTTAACTAAATATGCTCCCATTATTTTACTCAAAACAAATGACCCTCACCATTTGATTCGAAAAAATCCCATTAGAATATTTTCTAGTGGGTCGAGATCCACATTTCACTTTTTTTTAAGTCCGCGTAGGCGGATTACACAAAACTATGTTATTTAGGTAGGAACTCCTTCCAATTGTATCTAATACAACTCTCGAATATTTTAGTTGGGTGAATAACTCCTTATTCCAATCCATCACATGGATCATTTCCAACTCTTGCTTCTAAACATATATAATCTTATTATAATTTGTTTAGTTAAGTTTGACCCGTTGTTTTAGCAATTGGATATTACAAGCATCCCATCGCACCTTACTAATATAGAATATGCACCTTGCGTAGGCGAAACCTACATTATTCGATACTAGTCTTGATGAGTGCTAAAACTTGGAAAGCATAAACTTAATATTTAATTTGAGGGATCTTGCAATTATTCTGATCTCACCGACTTATTTATCATATAAATCATCTCTCAAATGCATCAACATACATTCACATGCATCAACATACATACAAAATGAAACAGTTATGGCCCCTAGCGCAATTGTTCTCCCAAGCCAATGAGAGAACCTAAGCTAACCTAATAACGATCTAAGCTTCTCCAAGCAAGATCTTCAAGGTTGTCCTCCTTTGATATTGTATTCTTCTCTTTCTTCATAACATTACATTACATAAAAGAAATTCGTTATACATATGAGGGAGTCAGATGAGAAAAGAAGTTGCATTAAGAGATTAAAAGAGAGGCATGACATGCAAGTCGTATTTTAAAATTCCAAAACAAAATAAAGGAAAATTAAGGCCATAACCGATCACCACAAGACAATAATAATAAACACATTATTATTATTAATTTAAATTCTATTAATTAAATAAACCAAATTAAATTTCGGTGATAGATCACACTACGGAGAGTTAGCCGGGGGTTTTGCTGCCCGGTCAACAATTCATTTGAAATCGACGTCGATTTATGCATCAACACTTGATACTTTAAAGCACAACTCTTGCGCAGTCACAACCCTAATCGCACAACTCATTGACAGCACAACCCTTATACCGTCATGAACCCTAATGCACCAACTTCATACCGTCAAACACACCTCGATTGTTAATTCAGTATGATTGATCAACACGTCATTGCTTCACCATAATTTCACCGGATTCCGAAGCAAATGACCATTGATCGCTCAAAGGAAAACAACCATTAAGTGTTTGAATGAACGAAAGAGAAACAGTATATCATATATACTGTATTTTGCATCAGAATTACTTATATCATATATTTAACTTGATCGATCTCAATTGTGTAACCTATGGACGATCGATGTATCGCTGCTTCACCATACTATCATCGGATTCCGAAGCATAGTCAACATCAATCATCCAAATCGTACACACATGATGCCAAGTTTAATTACTCGTTAATTCTTTGATTCATTCTGTATTTTAATCGTATTAATACAGAAAATACAGAAAAAAAACAGCTATCAGATGCATGGTTTCGTAAGTGGCTCTGATACCACTGAAGGAGAATAGAGATCCAAAACGCATCGGAAATTAAAATTTTATCCTTTAGTGATCCTTATGAATGGGCATGATCAGTGATAGAATCGTTACCTCTTGTGGCAATTGAAACCTTTAATGCAGATCTAAGGAGTGATCACGAACGTTGAATGGTGACAACGCCCCTACTCAGTCCACACGAACGAATTCTTTCATTCTCAGTGCTAGGTACTACGAATGAAGGCTTTGAGTGAGAGAGAGAAACAAAATTTCAACTGAACAAATGCTTGTGCACAAGGGTTCTATTTATAGAATCACTTGTGTGAGCTGCAAGCTAAAAAGTCCACTTAAGTGTATGTGGCCCATATCTTATGATATGCCAAAATCACTTAAGCGTGTGGTACCTTACCATAATTTGTATTCTACTTAAGTACACCGTACATTACGATGTTCTACAATTCACTTAAGTGCACCGTACCTTACGGTGTTCCTTATTTACTCTATCTCTCATCAATCCGTCCTTTTGTGTGTGACCTTGTAGGTTTTTGCGACATTAACAATTATATTAAATCACGTATTTAACATAATAAACAGTGAATGGTATCTAGCAACACAACACTACTACCCAAGACCTGAAAATGTCATGTGATCTGACAAATCCTTTTGTGATAATACTTATGTGTATAATTACCTTTTTGCCCTTATGTCTATATTGAACATAAGGCATCAACCGTGTCATCCTTGTCCAGTTCAATATTGGGCCCGTAGACATTTATCCTATTACGCAGGATGGGAAAATTCTAGTTAGGTCATTCATGTCCCTCAACATGCTTCGTGGAGTACCCATCAACTGTCTTTATGGTCATCCATTTACGGACAATGTTTGATCAACAGTAAAGCACTCAACTATACATCTAGGGTCCATAGTGGTTTCAGGTCGAAGGATGGTATACACCACTATCACCATGAGAATAACTTATGACACTTTGCATAACATTCTATATGGTATTCTCATAGTGGGTCAATCCAGTATAAATATTACTCCTAATATTCATACATATGTTTAAGACTTGATAACTCATTATCCACGATCCATGAGATGTGATCATCAGTCTATATACATAATAGTCTTAATGCTTTAATTTTATCCCACTTCACAACAAAGCTCGACTACAGATACTTTAAGAATAGTGTCCTTATGTTTAATGGGATCTCATGATTAAGTCACACTTGATACATTAAACGGACTATCTATTCTAGGGATTTTATTAAACAAACATAATAAAGAAAAAGCCTTTTATTATTAATAAATAATTTGATACAAGTACCAAAAGTATTGGTCTCTAGGGCGTACACCAACAAAAATGTCATGTGATATGAAAAATCCTTTTGTGATAATACTTATGTGTACAATTACCCTTTTGCCCTTATGTCTATATTGAACACAAGGCATAGACCGTGTCATCCTTGTCCAATTCAATATTGGGCCCGTAGACATTTATCATATTACACAGGATGGGAAAATTCGATCTAGCTCACTTATGTCCCTTAACATGCTTCGTGGAGTATCCATCAACTGTCTTTATGGTCATCCAGTTACAGACAATGTTTGATCAGCAATAAGACACTCGACTCTACATCTAGGGTCCATAATGGTTTTAGGTCGAAGGGTGGTATACATCATTATCACCATGAGAATAACTTATGGCACTTTGCATAACATTCTACTCACTCCGTTTTTTATTATAAGTCGTTTACTTTTCACACGTATTAAGAAATGTAATAATTGTTGTATGAAAAAAATAAATTATGAAGGCTTTTACAAAATTGTCCTTTATTAATTATATTAGAAAGAAAAATTAACATGATTGAAATAAGAGAGAATAATAATATTTAAGGGTATAATAGGAAAAATAACATCAATGATTCATTGGTATTATAAAACGACTTATATTGTGGTACAAAATATTTTTCTAAAGCGACTTATAATAAAAAAATGGAGGTAGTATATAGTATTCTCATAGCGAGTCGATCCAGTATAAATATTACTCCTAATATTCATACCTATATTTAAGACTTGATAACTCCTTATCCATGATCCATGAGATGTTATCATCGGTCTATATACATAATAGTCTTAATGCTTTAATGTTATCCCACTTCACAACAAAGCTCGAATACGGATACTTTAAGAATAGTGTCCTTATATTTAATGGGATCTCATGATTAAGTCACACTTGATACATTAAACGGACTAGCTATTCTAGGGACTTTATTAAACAAACATAATAAAGAAAAATCCTTTTATTATTAATAAATAATTCGATACAAGTAACAAAAGTATTGGCCTCTAGGGCTTACACCAACAATTTCTTCTCTCTTTTTGCCAAATCCAAAACTTCACTAACAACCAAAACACCATTTGAAATGTTTCTTTCTGGCACAAACGCGGACTGTTGTCTAGAGATTTACTTTCCCAGTACCAAATTCAATATGACCTCCAAGATCTTAGCTAAAATCATTTGAAGACAACTAATAAGACAAATTGGTCTAAACTTGTTAAGTTGTTAAGGGTGCAAAAATTTTGGGATGACCATAAGAAACAAAGAAGTGACCACCTTAGACAACCTAGAATTATAATGAAAATCTTTGGGAAACCTGAATACATCTGCCTTGACAATCTCCCAACAACTTTTTAAGATTCCAAAATTATAATCATTAGGCTCAGGGCTTTTTTTACTATTATAATTCCACCTAGCATCTCTTCTTTCAGCTTCAGAAAACGACTCCTCTAAAATCTGGAAATCTTCAAAAGGTAAACTGCTCCATTGAATCCCATCTAAATAAGATATGTTCTTGTTCAACTCTCGAAAATTAGACTCAAAATGACTTCTACGGCTTCTTTGACCTCCTCCACGCTTTCCACTCTACCACCATCTATGTTGACAAACATGATGGCGTTTCTCCTAAACCGGTCTTTCATAGCGTTATGGAAAAAAGAAGTGTTAAGATCACCTTCTTTAAGCCAGCTCACTCTAGCTTTTTGCCTTAACAGATTCTCCTTCAAATTAAAATTTCTCCACAAACTGTTAACTTTTTCTACCCTTTTCTAATAGTTCTTTGAATTAACATCTCCCAAATATCAGCTATCTCTTTGTCTAGGTGATTCAAGTCATTGACAGAATTCTCGACATGCAAGTCTAGCCACCTAAAAACTTCACGATTCCACCATCTTAATTAATCCTTTAAGAGAAAGTTTATCTTTTAACACGTAATCCCCTCTACCCGAAACTTCCAAAGAGGGCCAAACCTTGTCAACGAAGTTATGGTCCAATTGGACGAAGACCAGTGATGGCTGTTAAGTCGAATAAAGTGGTTGTCACCATTCCACAAGGAAGATGGAAGGTATTACTGGTGCTTTCCTAGAAATACAGGGATGCAACCAACATGTTTTGACAATAAGCAGGACCGGTTCTCGACAGTTGAATCAGTTTGAAAATAGCTCTAGCTTTCCAGGTTTCACTAATTTTTTGCTCAATTTTGTTCATCCAGAGCATATAATCCTCATATTTCTTAGTAGGGGGTTGAACAAAAGACACGCAAGTTTGCAGTCATATACTCTAAATTCAGAGGTCCCTTAATTCTAACTATGGGCTTAGTCCTATGGTAAAAGGGGAAAATCCCTAAGCTTATTGAGATCCTCTAAGCGATCATGCATTGGACCCATGAGTGCATGAGTGTTTCTAGAGATAAAATAAGGGATAATTACCTAAGACTTGTATATACGAAGTTTTTCTTCATAGTTGGGTGGCTCCGGAACGTATTATTGATTCCCAACAACATTGACACAAGGAAGCATGTTTGCCAATGGAATGGGCTCCTTGGTAGCTTTGTTTGTCTTTGTTTTGGAGGCCATTGCTTTTTAGCTTTAAAGTTTTTCTAGTTATTTGCAAGAAGAAATTTTCAGAGAAGAAGTTATGATGATAATGGAAGAAAAGAGAAGAAAAAAAAAAGAAATGGTATTTATAGTGAAAAAGAAAAACTCTTCATTTCTTGTGTTTGACAAATGGCACGAAGTTGGTTGGCACATGACATTTTCTTAGAGGCGAGATTGAAACGATCTGATACACTTAGCAATGCAACCCTACGAAGGCGCAACCATGATGATGGAACTTATGGGTTAGTAGCAAACACACGTTTTCGAGGTGACTCACTACACCAAAAACTGGAATAGATAGCGCACTTTAGAGGGCGCTTTATTACAAAAGCGCACTCTAAAGTGAAGAGAAAAAATAAGGAGCGAACAACTGGAATAGACAGCGCACTTTAAAGGGCGCTTTTGTAACAAAGCGCCCTCTAAAGTGAAGCAAAAAAATAATGAGGAAATGGAGGGACACCAATAGAGGGCGCGTTTATGAAAGCGCCCTCTAAGGGTACCCTTAGAGGGCGCTTTTAAAAAAGCGCTCTCTAAGTCCATGTACATTTCCAGTTTATAAGGCGCTTTTGGAAAGCCTTAGAGAGCGCTTTTAGAAGCGCCCTCTTAGGCCCCCTTTAGAGGGCGCTTTTTTTACACAGGCGTCCTCTAAGGTCCCCTTTATTAAACATTAAAATTACAACATATACTGCATGTCTCTTTATTTTCCCTCGCTATATGCTATTTCGTTTACGTAACTGGGTTTTCTCTCTACTACGATTACTCTCTACTGCGATTACTCTCGTCCTCCGTTCGTTCTCCCTCCCTCACCGTCGTCGTCGCCGTCGCCTTTTTCTGCTGCTGCGTTCACGTTTACTGAGTTATCTGCGTCCACCGTCGCTGTTCACTTTCTTCTCCATCGTTATCGTCACCTTGAAGGTATTTCTCTCAATAGTTTGTATTTTCAGGTGTTTGATTAGGGCATTTTCTAAACTGAGTTTTACATCTTGTACATTATGTTGATTAATGTTGTTTAGGGCAAACGAGCACTATATGGTGTTCATGAGCACCTTGTTGAAAATCATTTTTTGTTATTTTTTTGTGTATGGTTTTGATCACTGAATGTTGTATGTTGTATGGTTATGTAAGGTTTTTTATTTCTGATTGAAAACTGATGTCATTTGGAGTGTGTTTGAGCTTGTGCTTGGAAGTTTGATGATTATGGATGCAAGTTTGTTCATGTTCCAAACACCATAAGTTTGCATTGGTCTTTTGTATGCAGTAGGTGTGTGTGAGTTTGTATTCAATAATGATGAAAAAAAGAGAGAGTTTAGATTGTTGTAACATGAGAGAAATGGAAGGTATATGAATGTGTTTTTTGTGTAGCTTCACGAATATGGTCATTGTCTTACTTGGGTCTTATTGAATCATTTCTATATTACATATAAAATGGCTAGTAACCAAGACGATACCCATGACGCGAGTGGATCACGTAACAATGTCGAAAATGAAATCAAACGAGGATTGACGGTTATGAAGTTAATCATTCGTGCAAGAGACAAGGGTGAAAAATTCGAAGTACATTGGAGTGCTGAAGACCAACTAATTGAGCCTAACGGTTCAATGTTGGCAAGTTACATTGGTTTCCTTGTTCGACAACATATTCTGATTACATGTGATAATTGGAGTAGTCCGGAATTGAAGGTTGGCAAAGAAAAAATATGGTCCGAGATACAGGAACTTACCATATATTGTTATATGTTTTTTTGTTGACTATTTGTTGACCATATATTGTTATAATATTACTTATAATAACACACTCCATGCGTATGTTTTTTAGAGATCCTTTCACATCGATGAAAGCCGGCAAAAGTATACATTGTCACAATATGTTATAATTGATGATCTTATCATCTAATTCAATGTGTAGCTAGCCGAGGAGAAAAGTGACGCAACATCTCTTCCGGAGCACGTATTGTGGAAGGCTGCTCGGGTTGGGAAGGATGGGGCTGTCGTTGAAGCGGTTCAAAATGTTTATGACGAATGTGTAAGTATATATAACATTATTTCTTTAATTATATCAAAAAATTTGTTAGACATATAATTCATTTTTAATCTCCTCTAATAATATTTCAGGAGACTTTATCCCAAACCTTACCTTCAACCGAGGTCCAGGATTGCAGGAGCCTACTTAGTCGAGTACTAAATGCTCCTGAGTATTCCGGTCGTGTGAGGGGTAAGGGTTTTGGTGTGACTCCGTCGTCATTTTATAAAAAACCAAAAACAAAAAATCCTACCAACAAATAGGTGATGGAGACCTTGGCGGAGTTAAGGGCACAAGTACTCGAACTGCAAAAGGAGAATGCAAGGTATAGACAGGAAAGGCGCGGTTCCGAGGCAAAAGATACTAGTGATCGAGCTAGTATCAATTGTCAACCGAAATTTCCCGAGGTAATTATATATGTTATTATGAAATTAAAATAGCACTTTTTTACTTGACACATATACACGTTAACAATAACATATTTATTATTGGTTTAGGGCATTACACCTTGTCAGCTGTATCTATCGTCACCAACTTATCGCATAGTTGGCAAGGGAAAAGTGCACAACACTTCGGGTGAATTACTTCACCATAATCCCCTCCCGGTGGGATATATGAAAGTTTCGGTTGACCTTGTATTAGATACGGACGCGCTTCTACCATTACCTGACGTTGTTTCAGAGACAACGTTGATGCGAGATGCAGTCGGATCCTTTGTTGGATGACCGTCAGATCTAATTTTCCCAGATGCCGAGGTATATATGTTCTAAATGATTATGAATATTTAGTATTCACATTTCAATTCAGCTACAATTATGATATTTAATCAATGCTTATTACATGGTAATGTTAGACTCCTACAAGACCCACACATAAAGCTGGTAAAGGGATTTCAAGACGCATCGAGTCGGTTGCATCTCAAAAAGAGGTACAAATATATATACCCATTGAATTATATACGCAACGATTCTGTTGCATCACAAAAAGTCATGATTTAATTTATATGAATTTTTAGGTTCCCGGTCGAATGTTGAAAAAAGCTGGTAAGGATATTCCAACGAAGTCCGGGACAAAAACAAATCCTAAATCTCAAAAAGAGGTACAAATATATATATACCCATTGAATTATATACACAACGATTCTGTTGCATCACAAAAAGTCATGATTTAATTTATATGAATTTTTAGGTTCCCGGTCGAATGTTGAAAAAAGCTGGTAAGGATATTCCAACGAAGTCCGGGACAAAAATAAATCCTAAATCTCAAAAAGAGGTACAAATATATATACCCATTGAATTATATACACAACGATTCTGTTGCATCACAAAAAGTCATGATTTAATTTATATTTTTAGGTTCCCGGTCAAATGTTGGACAAAGCTAGTAAGGAAATTCCAACGACGTCCGGGACAAAATCTCAAATTATGATGCGTCTTGAGAAAATGGTGGAAGAGTCAGATATTATGTACGGCGCCATCCGTAGTGTAGATATGGATGAAGGTGTTTTTGGAATTGCTCATTTCGAATTAATTGCAAAGGAGGACATGCAACAACTTTTTGAACACGAAGAATTGGGCATCGCTGTCATTCATACATACATATGGTACTCCGATCAATCTATTATTTACTTAGTTGAACAATTTATTTACACATTTCAATGAGTAGTCTAATGTTTATTATGTTTCTATTTAAGGTATATGTATGACACATTGATGCGGGGAACTGAATTGTGTAACCGATTCAATTTTATTGCTGCTTCCCGTATCAACACAACGTTTATAACGAAAAATCCAACATCCGTAATGAATGAACTAGTCGATAGATTCATGGTGGCCGGCGATAATACTACACCCAGTTTGTATTTTTTACCGTTTAATTCTGGCAACGGGTTAGATTTTCTTTTTAATAATTTCATTCTAATCTATGTATATCTTTTACGTAGAAAATTTTCATGCATCTAAATTTTTGTTTTATTTTACAGTGGTCACTGGGTGTTGATTGATATGGATCTTTCGAGACTAATGGTGTATTATCTCGATTCGTTACCGGGTGATTGGAGTAAATATCCGAGTATGAAGAAGACGGTTGACGCGTAAGTGAAATTCCCCTAAATATTCGTGTGTATTTGTATATTTAATTATGTCTGTCAGATTGATCTCAATATACGTTTTTATTTTGTTAGGGAAATACTAAAATTTAGATCGAAAAAGAATTATCGTAATAGGAAGGACATTACCTGGGTCAGAGTTCAGGTATATATTAAGTTTCTTATTTTTGCTTATAATAGTGTTTGTTTTTTGCTTATAATAGTGTTTGTAAGAAATTAAATATATATATATATATATATATATATATATATATATATATATATATATATATATATATATATATATTGTTTGTTTTTCTGTGTAGTGTCCTCAGCAAAACAATTCGATCGATTGCGGATTTTTTGTATTGAGATTTATGAGAGATATCATTGCGTTGAATCGTATAGACATCCCAAAAATGGTATGGAATAATAACTTAGGGTTTATTTTAATATTATCGGATATTTCATTTAATTTGTTACTAAATCATGAATATGTTTTATTCTCTTAATTGTAGTACTTTGACGAATACAAATCTTACTCAAGAGCTCATTTGGATGAAATGAAGGATGAATTGTGTCAATTCATTATTGATCATAGAATCATATAGGTTGTAGTTGTTGTACATATATGTATGGAATGTTGTTGTACATGCATGAATATCAATATATTAATGTTGTATATATGGAGGATTAATGTTGTATATAAATGGATTCATGTTGTATATATCAATGGATTAATGGTGTATAACATTGGATTAAAGGATGAAATCAATATGAATTTTACACTTTTGCAGCATGCGAACAGGTTCCCAATTAAATACCCACTGTTTTTCAAACAAATTTATTTAAAATAACTAACACTTTAGAGGGCGCTTTCTGTAGGAAGCGCCCTCTAAACACTTTACATTGACAACTTTAGAGGGCGCTTTGTCCAGAAAGAGCCCTCTAAGGTGGCCCTTTATGGACCACTCCAGAGGGCGCTTTTTTCTGAAAGCGTACTATAATGTGGCCCTTAAAGGGCCACTTTAGAGAGCGCTTTCTCCAGGAAAACAAAGCGTTGTCTTTACCTATGTCAGCGCCACTTTAGAGGGCGCTTAAAAGCGCTGTTATAGGCCAAAATAAGCGCCCTCTTTTCCCTTATTTGGCGTAGTGACTAATGATGGAAATGCCATGATGCCCATGACGTCAACCTAATAACTGAATAATGTTTGCGAAAAGTAAAAAATGCATATATCTCCTTTTCATTGAAAGAAGCCTCTTTGGGGGGCAATTTGTTAGATAAGATTTTCGACGTAGGCATAAACTAAAGTTAAGGGTAGTTTTACGTTTGATGACGTGTGAATGTTTAAGTCTTAAGAGGAGAAAAATGGGACTTAGCATTTTTTTTAGGAATGTATTTGGAAGACATTTCGACACCAACATTTTCAACAGCATCAGGCGCGTTGAATTGACAGTTATTTGGGTGCACGCAAGTGTTATGTTCAAAATGAGTAACTACTTCTTAGTTTCATCCTAAAAGACACGTGGAGGGAATGCGTAAACGAAGTGTATGCAGGAGTCTACGTGGCTAAAGTTGAAGAATTAAACGTTAGGAAGCAGTTATTTCATATTAGTATAAATATAGTTTCTAGTGTTAGGCTTAGTGTGTTCATTTGATTTTATTATAAAATCTCACAAATACTCAAAGTATCAGCGTTAGAGAAAAGGGTTTCATTGAGAGAATGTATGAATCTTGAAACACCACTTTTATTTCAATGTGAAATTTTCAATTCATCTTATGATTTCTGCTCAATTACTTTCATTTTTTACTTTGTCTGCATTGTCACTTTATCTTTTGTTCTTACAACATTCTTACTTTTTATTATTGTTGAAGTCACGCTTTTTACATTCTTATTACAACTATTTCGACCAAGTCGAAATCAGTCTCATCTCAACCAAAACTATAAAGCAAAGTCTTTAGCACTATGTCATAGGATTCTCTAGTTGATCCTTCAAATAACTTTTAGTAAAAGACTAGTACTTATTTACCAAATTTATGTGTAAAAAATTGTCTAGATACATTAGTTATTCAATGTATAACGTAAACTTTTTTTTATAAGTAGAACCATGGAGTATATCTTATTGATCTTGGATTTGCAAAGCAAAAGGTTTATAACCTTCGAGTTCGTGTCTACTTAATAGCTTAATTGATTTAATCTTCTATAAAGTACTTTTAAATTAATATTTATCTATTATTTGGGAAACAATTTAGATGTAGAGAGAACACTCAAAGTTGTATATACATTAACATACAAATATAAGTAGGAATATTTTATTTTATGTAAACATTTAAATATAGAAAATAGGAGTATGGAGTTGGATATATATTAAGATGTTACGTATATGATTTCTTTTTAATTAGTTTTTATTAATATAATATGAAATCAAACTTTTTATGATAACTATTTGAATTTAGTAGAAAATGGTATAATAGTTTAATTTTAAAATAAATACATTATTCTCTTAAAAAATTATTAATTTATAAATATTAATTAAATAAATATATTATAGAATACAAAATATTTTTACCGATGTTTTTTTAAAATATATAATAGAAGAAATATTTTAATTTATACCTAAAACAAATATTATATTATTGAAATATTACTAATCAAATAATGTAAAAATATTATACTTAACTTAAATTTAAGTATGTGGGGGCAGTAGCCCCATTGCACCATACTTGCCTCCGCCATACACCAAACCAAACCAAATGAGTGTGTCAGTCAAAGTTCTACTAACACGAGTTCAAATTAATAGAAGGAATCACGAATCTTTGCTCAAACGTTTTTTTTTTCTATTAATACGTTAAATAGCACTTAGATGGAATACTAAATACTAGTATAATCACTGCATATAGGGAAGCTAAAAAAGAAGACAAAGTTGCTTCAACTTCCAACCATCACAACAATAATGATAATAATAATCAAAGTATGAACAAATGTTCATTGACAAAAACAAGTAACAATTGTGAGAATGTACTAAGAAAGTGCAAAATCCACACACCAAATGAAGAATAATGAATATAGTGACACAACAAAACCATATTAAGTAGCAGTATCTATCAATTAAGCGCAAACGAACTCCTTTGGAACTCCTTTTCCACAGTAATCAAGTATCAAACTCAAATTAATGGGAAGATTAAGGCTAATCCCTAGAACATTAGCCTTAAGAGCAGTGCAGAGACAGACAGCAGCTTCAAGATTAGCAAGACCATCAATGAGAGAACAGCATGGTGTCTTTGGTGGTTTACCAAGTTCAACATTAATCAAACCTAATATATCAGCACACACGCCAAGCTTAATTGTGTCTCTAGGACATGTTGGGTTCTTTGGATGTGAGTGGTGGTGATTGTCACCTGTTGGGGATGGTGGAGGACATGGAACATAGTTGGAGGTTACAGAAGTGAAAAAGAGGATGTTGAGAGCAAGGATCATAGCAATCTTGGAAGCCATTAAAAGTTGGAAAATACTCTTAATCACTCTTGTTTGGTGTGTGAGTGATGATGTTTGAGAGGAATAAAAGAGGTTTTTATAGGGAAAGGATTGGTATGTTCCTTTTTTTTTTTAATTTAAATTATTGTGTGATAATGTTGATCAATTTATTGTTTGAAAGAATAAAGGTTGTATATAAGTGGGAGGACTCAATAATATTTGATAAATTTATTTCATTTTTTACGGTTGCATAATAACATATTTACATCATCTTAATATATTACAACTAAAATAACAACACATAGCACATATAATTTATTATATTTTAAATATGAGTTTAATTGGTATCCAATGATAGTGCAAAATGTTTTATATTGATGGTACACAATAAATAATATATTTAAATATTATTATTATGAGATTAATTACTATACGTTGTCAGTGTAAAAAGTTTTATACCGTCGATTCATCACCATCATCCGTTTGTATCACTTTATAGATTTTTGAAATAAAAGTTAAACTTATTTTAATATCCGACGTCTATGATTAACTGACGGTGTAAAATCTATTTACACTGTCAGTGTATTTCAATTAAACTTTATTATTATTATTATTATTATAATTATAATTATTATTATTATTATTATTATTATTATTATTGATTATAAAAACAAACAATGATATAATTTAAAATATATAAGATAAAAATATATATAATACTAAAAAAAAAAATTAATAATATAACCAAAATTATATATCAAAATAAAAAGACATATAAATTTACATTAAAAAAAATAGCATTACCGATGCACTAAAACAACAAAAATGCCCTGAAACAATAAGAAAGGAGAAGAACCACGGCTTAGAAACAACCGTCCGATTAAAATGACAAAAAGAATACCACCGACTAGTCTGATTCAAACTAAAGTTTCAAATACTTCACACCTTTATAGAGAGTAAGTTGGAGGAAGAAAAAGCAAAACACATTCAAAACAAAAGGATAGTAAATGGCCACCTAGCACACCTCTAAAGCTCCAAACACTTAAACGGGTCTCATCTCAGTCTAACAAAGTGACTTCGAAACATTGAAATCTGAAGCATGAACATTAACTCAATCTCATGACTAACTAATAATTGAAGGAGGTTTATTGATTAACAATCAAGCATTCTTGTCTAAAAATAACTTTAATTTACAATTTTTAAATAATTCAAATTATAAAATCAAGACAAGATCGAGACAAGACATATAGACACTGCCTTCACCTCCCCTAAACAACTTAATTACCTCTAAAATCGAGATGCAACCATCTAAACATCCTATATTAGATGGCTGAAGCAACGTCACACACACAAAAAGATGGTAAGTCGAATCCGCCCCCAAATACACGTAAAACTCCTCACATCATTATTACTCGACAATATTTGACATCTAAGAAGATTTTTTCTAATCAATAAGTTATTCCAAAACAACTTATAAGAGAACATAACAACTTTAAAAGACGCTTAACTCTTCCAATTATAACAATCTCCCTAATCATTATATAAAACTTATTTTTTAACCACCTATAGAGTCTAGTTTTCAAATTTAAACATCTTTCAAACCAAACCTTACATATTTCTAACAAACTTAAATAAATCAATTACAAGAATCTAAACATTTTTTTTACAAAAGAATGCCTATAGGATTTTATTAATAATTATATTTTGAATATAAATATAAATATCAATGAAAATATGAATCTCTAGTTATAAAAGTCTCTTATGTTTACAGTAATCTAGACAAATCCTAAGAGTGTGTTTGATGAGGTAATCGAGGATTTTTAAGGAATTCAAAATTCTAAACAATTTAAATTATTCAATTGAAATTTATTCATTTTTAAATTCTTTTGTTTATATGGAATATTAAAATAATTCATGGTTAAATATTTGGGGTTATTTTTATAAATTTTAAAACTTTTGAGTCAAATTTAAAATATGCAATTTTTGAAAATGGAACTAATTTATAAAATTATTAAGGATTTATTTGTAATTTTTTAAAAATTTTAGGGGTGAATTTGAATTTTTTATAAAATATGAGGACCATCTTGCAAATTTTAAAAAATTAATAATAAACAATTTAACATTTGCATTATATTGAGTGAATGAGTACTTTTAAATTCTTTATTTTTTGGTGTCATTTGAAATTCCTTGATTTAACTTGAATAAAATACTTCACAAATTTACATCATTTTAACCATCTCCATATTTGTTATCCAAACAATAAATTTTGATCAAGTCATTTTAAATTTTTTCAAAAAATTATTTTCTCTCATTAAAATGTTTCATCTAAACACACTCTAAATTCTTTATTTTTATAAGCAAAGTAAAAGTAAAATATGTATTCAGAAAGAATATTAGATTACTCTAAGAGAAAATTTAGATACAATTTATTAGATGTGGTTTTTGTTATTTTCCAATGAAAATATGATAAGTTCTTAAATATTATTTATGAAATGAAAATAGAAGAAAATTGCATATGTGTAGGAGAAAATTATATACTTGTCATATTTATTTATTTTTGGAAAATAATAAAAATCATGCCTAAGGAATTGTATCTAAGTTTTCTCAATTAATTTAAGTAAATTTTAAGAGTGTGTTTGGATAAAGTATTTTAATGAAAGAAAATATTTTTTTTAGAGAATTTAAAATAATTTGACAAAAATCCATTGTTTGGATAAAAAATATAGAGAATTATTAAAATGATGTAAATTTATAAAGTATTTATCCAAGCTAAATTTAAAAAACTTCGAATGACATCGAAAAGTAAAAGATTTGAAATTGTTTCATCACTCTATATAATGCAAATGTTAAATTATTTATTATTTATTTTTTAAATTTTTTAAGATGGTCCTCATATTTTATAAAATTTTCAAATTCACTTATATAATTTTTAAAAAAATTCAAATAAGTCCCTAATAATTTTCAAATTTTCCAAATTAGTCCTTTTACATATACAAATTTTGCAAATTAATCTCTATTTTTCATATTTAAAATTTGCCTCAAAATTTTTAAAATTTATGAAAATGACCCCAAAATTTTAACAATGAATCATTTTAATATTTCATCCAAACAAAATAATTAAAAATTAAATGAATTTTAATTGAATCATTTAAATTACTTAAAATTTTGAATTTCTTAAAAATTCTCAATTATCTTATTCAAACACACCTTAAGAGTGTGTTTGGATGAAGTATTTTAATGAAGGAAAGTAATTTTTTGAGAGAATTGAAAATTACTTGACTAAAATTTATGAAGTATATTCAAGTTAAATTTAAGAAATTTTAAATAACACCTAAAAGTAAAGAATTTAAATTGTTCATTCATTATATATAATGCAAATGTTAAATTATTTATTATTTATTTTTCAAATTTTGCAAGATGGTCCGCATACTTTATGAAAATTTTAAATTAATCTCTAAACTTTCAAAAAAATTCAAATAAATCCCTAATAATTTTTAAAATTTATAAATTAGTCCCTTCAAATTTTCAAATTTTATAAATTAATTTCTATTTTTTATATTTTAAACTTGACCCAAAAATTTTAAAACTTATAAAAATAACCCTAAAAATTAATAATGTGTCATTTTAATACTTCATTCATACAAAAAAAAATTAATAAATAAATAAATTTTAATTAAATTAATTAAATTACTTAAAATTTTAAATTCCATAAAAAAATTCGATTGACTCATTCAAACGTATCTAAATTTTATTTCTTCGGTCCATTTTATATAAATGGTTTAATTTTCAGCATTTAATGGGTTTCCCGTTTTTCAAGAGCAATTCAACTATGAATGCATTTATATGAATGTTGATCATCCCAATGCTAACAATAACTATATGAGATGAGTTGAAAAACGTGTGGATTTCATTAAGCCCAAATGTGGTTTTATAACTATTCCACGGATTACATTAAATAAAAATATTTAATAAATAATATATATTTTGTTTAAAATCACATATAACTAAAATAAACCTGTTTTATGAAATGGAGAGAGCACATGTGTCTAATACTACACCATCTCTTCGTCTCAATTTCAAAATAATTATCCTTTTACAATATCAATACAATATTTATTATTATTTTTCCACTATCATACCATATATTTACTAACTTTCACTTTATATCACCATTTTTTTAATTATAATTAATAGGGATATTCTAGTAAATGATATTAATTTTATTATTAAAATCAATATATCATATCATTTTCTTAAGAATCGTGAATTATTCACGTAAGACATTTTTTATGATACGGAGGAAGTGCAAATGTATTAAGTGTTTGTGTTATACATTTCTATATTTCTATCTTAATCATAGTAGTATATTATCGATACATAGTCTAACAATCCCAAGGGTCAAAGTTGAATATAATTAGAAAACTTCCACCGATAGTTACTCGTTCATAAAAATTATCATATTTAAGTTATGTGTTGTTTTAAAAAAAAAGTATTACATGTATTGATATTAATAAAAAAAGGTAACATTTATTTGAAAATTTTATTTTTAGTTGACCAATTACTAAATCTTTTGAAGTTATTTTGTTTAGTAAATCAAAGTTGACATGAGTTAGGCGTCTATGCCATAACCAAGAGTCTTCACTCATGATCACTGGACACTTAGTTCCAACCAATGATACATCATATAAGTTAAGTATATAGGTGTTATTAACCCTCAAGCCTTTAAACATACAATCCTTCTTTTCATTATGTTCAAGCAAACAACAAGATTTTGTAAAAGTAACTTTAAATCTCTTGTCGCATAGTTGACTAATGCTAAGGAGGTTATGTTTAAGACCATCAACTAACATAACACCGAAGATCGTAGTGGATGAGGGATTACCTACACTACCTTTTCCAAGTATTACTTCTTTGTTGTCGTCTCCATAAGTAATGTAACCCTTCTTCTTTGGCACAAAGTTATGAATGAAGATATGTCACCCGTCATATGTCTTGAGCATCCACTATCGAGAAATCACATTTTCTCCGTAGAGTTGAGACATTCAACCTATACAATCAACCAAGATAAATAGGTCCCCAATTTTCATTGGGTCTTTGAGAGTGAGTGAAATCAAGGTTGCATTTGGGCAACCATTGAAAAGCTTCTTTAGGAACAAAAAGTTTCCTAAACTTGTATTTTTCAATAGTATGACCTTTCTTGCAACAATAGTGACAAGATAAGTTGTGATGAGATGTACTTTTGCTATTTGGGTCTTTTTAAACATATTTATGTTTTTATATGAATGGTTCAAAGACCGTCCAGACTTTGATGGATCGATAGCAAATGCAAACTTTGGTTGTAATGCTTTGTCCAATTTAACTTGAAGAGTATTTATCTCTTTTTGCCAATTGTGACACGATTCACAACCAAACCTTGAAGGTTTTTAATCCTCATTCATGTCATTTTGAATATCTATCATAAATCGCTTAAGAACTTCCATCTTGTTATCGGATATTAAAACTTTAGTTTCTAAGTGTAAAAAGATTCCTTCGTGTGAACCTAACTTCTTAAAAGCGTCTAAGGCTTCTCTATGAAGATTTTAAAAAGTTTTATGTAATTGAGGATAACATAATTCATTAATAGATTCAAGATTAGAAAGACTTGTATTTTTCTTCTTCTTTTTGTTTTCCATGAGGAAAATCCGGCCCGATTCGACACTTGAAGTTGAGCTTTCATCACTTAAGGAATCACTTTCACTCTCCTAAGCAACATAAGCTCTTTTAGACTCGCTAGATTTCTTGTGATTGCATTTCTCTTTGTCTTTCTTAGTCATAGGACACTCCGGTCTATAATGACCAACTTCTCCATAATTGTAGCATGAACTTCTAAGTTTACCTTTCTTATTCACATATTCCTTTGAGGAGTTAGATAACCTTCAAAATTTGGTTAGGTTCTTGTCGGAGTGCTTGAATCCATTTTTCCTTATATACCTTTGGTACCTTTTGACAAACAATCTCATGTCTTCATCATAGGAATTTTTGTCATCTCTTGTTTCATAATCACTTTGTTCATTGTGTGAGGACTTTGATCTTGAAGTCTTTAGAGCAATAGACTTCTTCTCTACCTCCTCATATTTACCTTTCTCCTTCTTTACCTTTTTCTATTGATATTTTTCATGTTTTTCCAAGCAAGTGAGTTATTTATCATGTTCTTCCAATTTATCAAACAAAGTAGTGAGATCAAGTGTTTTAAGACCATTTGCCTCTTTGATTGAGGTGACCTTGGGTTTCCATTCCCTAATAAGACACCTTAAAATTTTATTAGTAGCAATATCATTGGAAATAGGGTTACCTAGAGCATCCAATCGATTTATAAGACGTGTGAACCTCTTTTGCATGTTGGCAATGGTTTCACCATGCTTCATGCAAATGAGTTCAGACTCTTGATTCAAGGTATTGATCCTAGCTTGTTTGACCTTATTAGTCCCCCCATGGGAAACTTCTAATATGTCCCACATAGCTTTGGCGGTTTCACAATGGGAAACACGATAATACTCATCAATATCTAGTGCAAATATGAGAATATTTTATGCCTTCCAATCATGTGACCATAATTTCTTATCATTATCATTCCATTGATTTTTCGATTTTGGTACGACGACACCTTCACCATTGATCATTGTAATTTGATTGGGACCATTAATGATGACGCCCCATACACCCTTATTAATTGAGTTAATATGGATACGCATACAAGCTTTCCAATAGCCATAATTTTCGCCGGTAAAAATTGTTGCTCTATTGTACGCCGCTTTAGGTTCGGTATCCATTTTATAATTAGAAAATATTGAAGCACGGAATTAACCAGAGCTCGTGATATCACTTGTTAGAAGATAGGCCTCGATCTAGATGGGGGTGAATAGATCACTAGTTAAAAAAAATTAACACAAAAATAGTTTTGAAAAGTTTATGAAAAACGGAAGTAACATGTATCGAATAACCGAACTTGCTATAAAAAAGCTCAGATATGCGTAATTGTAAGCACAGTATGATAATGAATCAAAAATTGATCAAAAATAATTGATCACAACCAATTGAATGCAAAGCTACAAGGATAGTCTATTTCCAATGATCAAACACATAAAAAAATATTGAGACAAGTTATTGAACACCTTGTGTGCAATCGATATTGTTTGGAAATTTATGTGGTTTTGTTGATCTTAAAATCCAATCACAATCTAAAGGCTTGTGATCAACTCAACAACACTTATTTCAAAATGTAATCAAAAATATTATCCAAACAAATTGGTCGCGTGATTGAAGAATTCAACAATTTGCAAATGGAAAATAAAAGAGATAGAGAGGGGGAGAGAGTACACAAGGACTTGTTTAGGCAGTTTCCCAATCGACCTCACTATGGGTACGTCTGCCCTCAATTTGAACTCGAATTGAGATAATGAAATTAAATTTACTTTGAAAAAGTATGTATACAAGAGAGATGTAGCAATCCAACCCTACAAACCTTAAGTTTGATGTTGATTCTGACACCTTATCTTCCCTTTATCAAAGCTTAATCAAGTAACCCAACAATTCCAGTTTGATTCACCGTCTCACGTTACTTCTTTGCAAGAAACCCCTTGTTCTTCAAAGCTTTCACTCAATTGAATCCAAAATATGAATTGTCGTAACCTAATATTTACCAAAGTGATCCATCGTCCCACGCTACTCCTTTGCAAGAACCTACCATTCTTAAAGTCCTTCACTCGATCGGATCCAAATTGCATAATCTTGTCCAAAACCTTCAAATCCCTAAATGATCTTGAAGGAAAACCCCAGCTCAGTTTTCTTATTTGTAATCCTCAAAGATCTAAACCCAATTTACAATTAAATCAATCCTAAATTGGACTTTATCAACCCTAATTCTAGATGACACCCAAATACATAATTATTATGTGTAGTTTATTTATGTGCATGCATAGAATGAGGTTGAAGATTACGAGAAAGCTTTGAAATCCTGATTTTGTGTAGGTTTTCACTAGAACCTTGCTCTAGAACCTTACTTGAAAATATTCATGTATGAAGTATTCATATGCATGCATGTTTGGAGACAAAAGGAATGCAAAAGATTTGAAAAATTATGAATTTTTGGAAAATTTCGTTGCATGAGCCGACCTGTGTAAGTCATGCACCAACCTGTATAGGTCATGTGTTGACCTGTATATGTTATGTTTTGACATGTAGAGGTGGCACATCAAACATAAGCTAAAGGCTTTAAAAATACAGTACATGTGTCGACCTGAAAAACTGATGTATCGACACATAGAAAAACATTTCTTCTATGTGTTGACCTGAAAAATATGTATGTGTCAACACATAGTTAGTTTTGCCCATAAACCTTACTTTTATGCATGACACCTTTTTCAACTTATTTTCAAATATTTTTATACTTCCTAATGCTAAGATATATATTGAGAATCAAATGATACCGTCCAATATACATAAACGCTAATCTATCCTAGTTTTGACATCATACAAAATACATCTAATGAAAAGTTACACTCACAACTACTATGTTTGATGTTGTTCTCATTCGATGTTGTTGTAATATCGTTGTTGTTGTTTGGTTGGCCGGAGTTGCGATGAGCGCACGAAAGTGATGATTATGGTAAGAGAGGCGTCAATTCAGTTTTTGTTGATGTTGTAGGCTGGTGGAAGTTGTGGATCAGAGTGTTGAGTGGTGTTATTATGGTGGTGAGCTAATATGGTGCGGTGGTGATATTGAGTTGAGGTACATTGCCGGCGGTGGTTCGGTTTGAGAGGGTGTACGGTGGAGAGTTTGATGTTGGTGAAAAGGGTTCATGTCTTTGTTTTTGTGGTGGATGGGTGCCTTTTTATGAAGAGGAAATGAGGGAAATTCGATATTAAAGTGGTGGTGAAGGGTGAAGCTTGCACAAAGGGAGTACGATTGTGGATGGAGGTTGATGGAAGAAGGGAAGTGTGTGGTGTATGGAGAAGTGGAAGCACATGGGAGAGTGTGTTGTAATGTGAAGTCCGTGTAGGGAAAAAACATGAAAAATGGAAGATGATAGATGAGCAGTGGTAATATAGTGAGCATGTTTTGCTATGGTGGTTGGCGTTTGTTCGGTTAGTTTGCCGGAGGAAGTATGTTAGGTGAGAGAAGTTGTTAGTTAGTGATGAACAATGGTTACTGAAAATGGTTGCAGGGTGGAAAGGGTGAGGTACGAAAATGATCTGGTGTTAGTCTATGATGGTGAGACGTTGGATTTGTGATTTGTTGTACTAAGATGAAAGATGTGTGTGTGTGTGTGTGTGTGCGCGCGCGCGCGCGTGTGTGTGTGAATGAGGAGAGAGTTTTAAGGCCTTATTTGGATTGAAAAATGAAATAAAGGGGTAATTACTGAATTGAAAAGAGATAAAGAGGCTCCCCACGAAAAAGAGAGAGAAAACTCTCTTTATTCAGCTATTTTTTGTACTGTAGTGGAATGAGTCCTCTCTTTTCAAATTTTTTACTACCTTTCATTCAAAATAAGAGAGAGTAATTGGTTGTGATTGGGAGCCTCCCTTCTAGCTGTCATTGGTTTGTTGGTTCTCTATTCTTTTTTCCTTTCCACTTTATTGTTTTTACTTTTTCAAAGAGATAAGAAAGTCGTCCCTCTTAGTCACGTGAAATGGAGGGAATATTCTCACCACTAGCTTTTTCCTTTCTCATTTTTGGTTTTCTTTCGAATTTTCAAATGAAATAAGAGGGATCCAAGTGAAATGAGGTGTATTGATTGAGAATCGTTGATCATTTTAATCCAGTAGCCAATGAGTCAAGCTCTTATAGTAAACAAATTAGAGTTTTCATAATCAAATGCATTGCCAAAAAAGCTCCTAGGATTTTTTTTTATGATTAAAATAAGTCCAAAAGAATTAAATCAAATAAAATTCAAATATTTTTAATAAAGCAAATAAAGATCAAATTGACTATTTATTTATTTCTATTTTGTTTTCTTTATATGCGAAATACAGTTATGTAAAACAGATAGTCACAGATCAAATCTCGCAGTAAAAAGTACTCAGGTGAAAAGGCTTAAATAGATCAAAATGCGACCGCCCGAAGATGCGAAAAATAAATCGAGCATACTAGATTAAATTACACGTAATATTGATCAATAAAACACATAGTTGCAAGCTAAAACCTAAAAAAATTATTCACTAATTTTATGTGCGATTAAGAAATCGATTCAATCAGTCTGTCTATAAACTGAAATTTTATTCTAAACAAAAAAAATGAAGTTAGATGCATGAAAGTTTAAAATGCTCAGAAAAATTGAGGTATGATAATAGACTTTCATGAACTAACATTGATAATTTACTATTCCAGATATAGGCATCAATCCATCTTAACCACTTTTCTCCAAATCCTTTTATGCCTAACATATATTTAATGAATCCTTAGTTGAAATTGTCAGATGCCTTTTCAAAATACACCTTTAGCATTATACACTTTTTTTCTCCATTTTATCTAAATCAATTATTTCATTCAGGACTACTACCCGTCAAGAATATGTCTTCCCGGTACAAATGCAGTTTGACTCTTTGACATTATCTTATCAGTCACTTTATTGAGTCTGTTTGCCAACACGTTTAAAATTATTTTATATAGAGTACCCACCAGGCTTATGGGTTTATAATCCCCAAGGTCTTGAGGATTATCTAACTTATGAATAAGGGGCAGAAAAGAGGAAGGATTGGCTTTAGGAAGATATGCTTTAGAGTGGAATTCTAAGATGCAGTTGAAAACATCTTTAACTATGAAACTAAAACTTATTTTAAGAAATTCAAAAATTTATTCCATCTGGACCCGGTCATTTTTTCATCATTGCACTCTCAAACAACACATTTAATCTCTTCCATTGTGAACTCCTCCTCTACCTGAATCTTTCCTATTGTGAACTCCACTTCTAGCAAATTGTTCCTCCTCCTTCTTGATTTTAGGGTTGAGTGGAAAAACTTTATATTTATATCCCCTTCTCACCCAACTGTGTATAATTTTTGTCTTAATATACTTTCTATATATTACAAGTTCTTCCAAAAAGAATTAGAAGCTTCATTCCTCTTCTCAACCCAATTCCCCCTCCTCCAAAGCCATAACCCTCCGCTCAACATCATAATCATCAAGACTCTTACGTCCTGTCGTATCCCAAATTTTGCCCACCCTTCACATGTTTTCTAGCGCCATTTTATTTCAAATAAATTAAATGACACACTTGGTAAAGGAGCATGTGTAACGAATGCAAGCATAAGGTCATGAGTTAAAATTTTATATTTTCCATTTTTTTTTGGTATTTTTCCCTTTTTATTTGCTTTTAACTTTATCGCTATTTTGTTTTCAAAATTACAAAAAAAATCACAAAAATTTTATTTTTATGTTTTATTATTATTTTTTATTTTTTTATTATTATGCATTTTTAAAAAAATATATTAATTAAAACCATGATTTTACGCATAAAATAATAAAAAATATTTTATTTTAAATGCAGTTTATTTATTAGACTTAATTAATTTAATTTCGTTCTAATTAATATGATACTATTTTAATTTAAGTTTTAACCAATTTGGTTACTAAAAATATAAAAAAAAAACCTTTATAGTACTAGTATATTGTTATTATTAGTTATTATTAGAGAAAAAAATGCATATTTATTTATTTTTATTTTTCATTTTTTATTATTATCAATTTTTTCACTTTTTTATTTTTATTTTTATTTTTATTTTATTTTTAAAATCCCAGAATTAATTTTAAAAAAATCAATAATTGATAAAATTGGAGTCGTTCTATTAAAATCCTAATAAACCAAGAAAATCAAAAAAAAAATATGTATATATTATTACTTTTACTACTATTAGTTATTTTCAAGAGATTTTGTTATTAAGTTAATTATTATCAATTTAGTGATTGGTTAATATGTATTAATTTGCATTATTATTATTGTTAATAAAAAGATCCCAAAATCTCAAATACTCCAAATTTAGTACACGATTTCAAGTACATGATTTTAATCCAAAACTAGAACAAATCTTATCACATATATCCTAATATATTACACGGTTTACATTCTAAAAAAAAAACATATCCCAAATTTAAACCAAAATCAAGTCATTCAAAGGCTTTCCCAAACCAAACTAAAATAAAATTATGAATCATTATAAATTATTATAGAATTCATTCTTATGTTATTATTGTTATTAGAGGTCCCAATATTCCAAAATCAATACTTCCAAAAAAAAGCGTTATCATCAAATAGAATAGATTTATATGACATTTAAAATTGAATTTTAAGTTGTAAAATGTTTTTTATAGAGAGTGTTTTACATTTTATTTACCATCATAATAAATTAATAATATTATACTTTTATTGTATTAAATTAACTTATAATATCGTTTACAAATTATTTAATTAATGATCGTTGTACATCTAAAAAATGTATTAGAATTAAGATATAAATAAATTTAAATTTTTAATAAAATTCATATAACAATAAGAACATTTATAATAAACATTAACTCTAAATTTTAAATATTACTAAAAAAATAGTTTTTTATAGATTTTGTTGTCATGCACAATTCATATACGAGACAAAGACAAATATATATTTGATACATATTGATAAGTTAAAATTAATATTTTTTTAATAAAAATAAAAATAATAATTAATAAAATGTTTCCATTATTATAAAAAAGTTCTTTTTACTATTATTAAATTCGCTAGTTATTATCATTATAAAAACAAACCCCTAAAATACTATTATCATTACTCCAAAATTAAAGTGAAATTCCTAAATTTTCAAATCTAAGAATATGTTTCCTGAATATCTCAATCTCCATCAAAATTCATATCCCAATTTTCAAGTTTATCATACGCTCAAAATATTTTAAAAAAATTGAATCTCTTTTAATCCAATTCAAACTCATTTAATTGCTTCCCTAATTCAAAGTAGAAAAGAATATCAAAACAATTAACACTATTTAATTCCAATTCTCTTATAAATTGGATTAAAATTCAACAATTAAGGGGGAAAACAGAGAATAAATCTTTAATGTACAAAATACATATCATAAAATTTTTGTCGTCACCTATTCTATCAAGTGCAAAAGAGGAAGATCAGTTCAAAGACAAAAGAAAAAGGAAGAAGGGAAAGATCGAATCAAACACATAAGAAGGGAGAGAGTTTAAAAGATTAATAATTTGGTTCGCCGGGATAGACCTCGATCCCGTAGGTTGGTTCTTTTGTTCACACCTTAATATACATATTTTGTTATTATAATTGCTTCGAAACTTTGTTTAACATTTTTTATGAGTTAAGTATATTTGTATATAACTTACATTAGCTTTTATAATTATTTCAACTATCTATAAAAATATGTGAAAGTTATAAAAGCCTTGTATTGTATCTATAAGGAATACCAAATCATACCCCAGTAGGCAAGATTCGGTTTGTACGCACTATGTATCTGAGACTCATTTTGTTACTGAAAAAACGAGTTTCTCTGTTACTTGCTTCTTCTGACGGTAAAGAGCTAGTGTTCTTTTTTTATTAAACCAAAAAGAAAATATTTAATGATTGAACCATTCACTTAACATAATTTATCAGGATTAAGTAGGGCTATTTAGTATGACTAACACCAATGCACCACCAACAACACATAAAAAAGAATATAATAAAAAAATACTTGTAGTAACCATTCCATAGAAACACCACACAACATATCTACAAAAGAATCAAAACATAATAAAAAACTATAACATGTTTTGAATCCAACACTATAACCATTTTTCCATAATACAAAAATAACAACAATGCCATAACAAAAGAAAAATTGAAACGAAGGAAAGAAGTTTAGATCTGAAATGGAGTTTACTAACGTCGCCATCACGATAACAACAATTATAAACCTGTAAAAAGAAAATATACACACAAAAAATAAATTAATTTGGGTTATATATTAAAATTAATTAAATTAATTTATGATAGGATTAATACAAAAAATAATTAGTTGATTATTTAGATATTCATAATTAACATGGAAAATATATAATTAGGGGTTTAAGTTGAGATTAGAATTAATTCTATAATTAAGCACATTGAAATTAAGGATTAATTTTAAAATGGGTTAATATAAATAATAAAAGGGTTAATTATGGGATATTAATCAATTAAGATTAGTTTATGGGATAACTTTTGGGATAAAAAAAATTAGTGATAAGGGATATAATCCTTGAGTTTGTATAATTACAAATAATTAATAGAGATAATATGGGATAATTATTTTCTTAAATAAATTAAAATACTATTTTTGCATGGGATAAAAAGTATAAAAGATTAGTTTATCGGATAACTTTTGGGATAAAAAAAATTAGTGATAAGGGATATAATCCTTGAGTTTGTATAATTACAAATAATTAATAGAGATAATATGGGATAATTATTTTCTTAAATAAATTAAAATACTATTTTTGCATGGGATAAAAAGGTATAAAATCAATTTGAACTCACTTCAAATCGTAAGACCTCTACCCTAGAGTATTTAGGCACTTTTCAAAAGCAATTACTTCTTCGCCCCCGAAGCGTGAGAATTTTTAAGGGATAAAAACAATCAACCAAACAACATTTTCAAGAAGAACTACGGTACTTTGATCCCTCGCTTAATGCGAAGGTACGTAGGCATAGAGTTGTAAACTCTAGCGAGTACAATTATGAAAAATATTTTTGGGTCTCTCGTCCATTTAAAAGTAATACCTTTTGTAAATAAATAAATAATTAATAAATATTAAAGCAAACACTTTAGAAACACACATTAGCCCTAGAATTGTAGGAGGGTCCCATTGAGTACAATGGAGGTAAGGGGTGCCTAACACCTTCCCCTTACTTAACTGACTCCCGAACCTAGTCTCTTACTCTTAACTATTAGGTTTTATCATTATTTCTCTGTTCCTTAGGAACAAATAAAGGATGGTGGCGACTCTGTCATTTTTCCAGCCGCGACAGTTGGCGACTCTGTTGAGGACAATGAAAATGTTATGACATAGTGGATACATAACATCCCGTGGGGTCTTTGACATAGTGGATACATAACATAGATACATAACACAGACTGAGACTCAAGACTCATCGTAAGAGTCCGAATATCCCCAGCTAATCGGTGATAGATCTCAATCCTTGCACATTCTTAGAATCCACCGACTACGTGGTCAAAATTAGGATTCCTCTTTATATTTAACCATCTTCTCCCCAAGAAGATGAAGACTCGTCATCATCATCTCAGTTTGAAGTTGATTAAATAGGGGCAGCTGTCGTACCCCAAATTTTGCCCATCTTTCAGATGTTTTCTAGTGCCATTTCATTTCAAATAAATTAAATGACACACTTGGTAAATGAGCATGTGTAAGGAATGCAAGCATAAGGTAATGAGTTCAAATCCTATATTTTCCATCTTTTTTTTTGTATTTTTCCCTTTTTATTTGCTTTTAACTTTATCGCTATTTTGTTTTCAAAATTACATAAAAAAATCACAAAAATTTTATTTTTATGTTTTATTATTAATTTTTTTTTATTATTATTCATTTTTAAAAAAAATATTAATTAAAACCATGATTTTACGCATAAAATAATAAAAAATATTTTATTTTAAATGCAGTTTATTCATTAGATTTACTTAAGTTAATTTCGTTCTAATTAATATGATACTATTTTAATTTAAGTTTTAACAAATTTGGTTACTAAAAATATAAAAAAAAAACCTTTATAGTACTAGTATATTGTTATTATTAGTTATTATTAGAGAAAAAATTGCATATTTATTTATTTTTATTTTTCATTTTTTATTATTATCAAATTTTTCATTTTTTTATTTTTATTTTATTTTAAAAATCCCAGAATTAATTAAAAAAAAGAACAAAAAATTCAATAGTTGATAAAATTGGAATCGTTCTATTAAAATCCTAATAAACCAAGAAAATCAAAAAAAATATATGTATATATTATTACTTTTACTACTATTAGTTATTTTCAAGAGATTTTGTTATTATGTTAATTATTATCAATTTAGTGATTGGTTAATATGTATTAATTTGCATTATTATTATTGTTAATAAAAAGATCCTAAAATCCCAAATACTCCAAATTTTTAGTACACGATTTCAAGTAAATGATTTTAATCCAAAACTAGAACAAATCTTATCACATATATCCTAATATATCACACGGTTTATATTCTAAAAAAAAATATCCCAAATTTAAACCAAAATCAATTCATTCAAAGGCTTTCCCAAACCAAACTAGAATAAAATTATGAATCATTATAAATTATTATAGAATTCATTCTTATGTTATTATTATTATTAGAGGTCCCAATATTCCAAAATCAATACTTCCAAAAAAAAGCGTTATCATCAAATAGAATAGATTTATATGACATTTAAAATTGAATTTTAAGTTGTAAAATGTTTTTTATAGAGAGTGTTTTACATTTTGTTTACCATAATAATAAATTAATAATATTATACTTTTATTGTATTAAATTAACTTATAATATCGTTTACAAATTATTTAATTAATGATCGTTGTACATCTAAAAAATGTATTAGAATTCAGATAATAATAAATTTAAATTTTTAATAAAATTCATATAACAATAAGAACATTTATAATAAACATTAACTCTAAATTTTAAATATTACTAAAAAAATAGTTTTTTATAGATTTTGTTGTCATGCACAATTCATATACGAGACAAAGGCAAATATATATTTGATACATATTGATAAGTTAAAATTAATATTTTTTTAATAAAAAAAATAATAATAATTAATAAAATGTTTCCATTATTATAAAAAAGTTCTTTTTACTATTTTTAAATTCGCTTTTTATTATCATTATAAAAATAAACCCCTAAAATACTATTATCATTACTACAAAATTAAAGTCAAATTCCAAAATTTCCAAATCTAAGAATATGTTTCCTGAATATCCCAATCTCCATCAAAATTCATATCCCAATTTTCAAGTTTATCATAGGCTCAAAATATTAAAAAAATTGAATCTCTTTTAATCCAATTCAAACTCATTTAATTACTTCCCTAATTCAAAGTGGAAAAAATATCAAAATAATTAACACTATTTAATTCCAATTCTCTTATAAATTGGATTAAAATTCAACAATTAAGGGGAACAGAGAATAAATCCATAATTTACAAAATACATATCATAAAATTTCTGTCGGCACCTATTCTATCAAGTGCAAACGGGATAGACCTCGATCCCGTAGGTTGGTTATTTTGTTCAGACCTTAATATACATATTTTGTTATTATAATTGCTTCGAAACTTTGTTTAACATTTTTTATGAGTTAAGTATATTTGTATATAACTTACATTAGCTTTTATAATTATTTTAACTAATTATTAAAATATGTGAAAGTTTGAAAAGCTTTGTATTGTATCTATAAGGAATACCAAATCATACCCCAGTAGGCAAGACTCGGTTTTGTACGCACTATGTACCTGACAAGATATTTTTTCATTTTTTAATCATAAATAATTATTTATATTAAAGGAAGAGTATTTTTTTTATTTCAAAAAAAAACTAAGTACTAACACTAAGTAATGTCACATAATGACTTATTTTGTTACTGAAAAAACGAGTTTCTCTGTTACTTGCTTCTTCTGACGGTAAAGAGCTCGTGTTCTTTTTTTATTAAACCAAAAAGAAAATATTTAACGATTGAACCATTCACTTAACATAATTTATCAGGATTAAGTATGCCTATTTAGTATGACTAACACCAATGCACCACCAACAACACATAAAAAATAATATAATAAAAAAATACTTGTAATAACCATTCCATAGAAACACCACACAACATATCTAAAAAAAATCAAAACATAATAAAAAACTATAACAACATGATTTGAATCCAACACTATAACCATTTTTCCATAATACAAAAATAACAACATGCCATAACAAAAGAAAAATTGAAACAAGGGAAAGAAGTTTAGATCTGAAATGGAGTTCACCAACGTCGCCATCACGATAACAACAATTATAAACCTGTAAAAAGAAAATATACAAAAAAAATATAATTAATTTGGGTTATATATTAAAATTAATTAAATTCATTTATGATGGGATTAATACAAAAAATAATTAGTTGATTATTTAGATATTAATTAACATGGAAAATATATAATTAGGGGTTTAAGTTGAGATTAGAATTAATTCTTTAATTAAGCATATTGAAATTAAGGATTAATTTTTAAATGGGTTAATATAAATAATAAAAGGGTTAATTATGGGATATTAATCAATTAAGATTAGTTTATGGGATAATTTTTGGGATAAAAAAAATTAGTGACAAAGGATATAATCCTTGAGTTTGTATAATTACAAATAATTAATAGGGATAATATGGGATAATTTTATGGGATAAAACCTCAGGGTTTTAAAGATAAAAATTTATGGGATAATTTAGGGATAATTTTTGGGATAATAAATAGGGATAAATTTTTAAGGTTTTAGGGATAAATAATTAGAGATAAGGGATATAACACTTTGGTTAAGGTTATGAGATAAAACCCTAGGATTTTAAGGGATAAAAATTTATGGGATAAAATTATGAGATAATTTTAGGGATAATATGGGAAAAAAATGTGGGATATATTTTTAGGATTTTAGGGGTAAATAATCAGGAATAGGATATTTTGTTACTTTATAATCATCGAATATTGTTATGGGTTTATTTTCTAAAATTAAAATATTCATCATTTTGGTAAATTAACTAAGGGATAAAATCAGGATAAGAAATATGTTAAATTGCATCTTATTTAATTTATTTTCTTAAAAATTAAATTTTTACAATTGAATAAGGGATAATAATGGATAAAAACAAGGGATACAAATATGGGATAAAACATTGTTTAAAATTCTAGGATTTTCAAGGAATAAAATCGGGGATAAAATCGGGATAAAGGGTTATGTCTAATACCTAATTATGACTCCTAACTTATTTTCTTAAATAAATTAAAATACTATTTTTGCATGGGATAAAAGGGATAAAATCAATTTGTACTCACTTCAAATCGTAAGACCTCTACCCTAGTGTATTGATGCACTTTTCAAAATCAATTACTTCTCCGCCCCCGAGGCGTGAGAATTTTTAAGGGATAAAAACAACCAACCAAACAGCATTTTCAAGAAGAACTACGGTACTCTTATCCCTCGCCTAATGCGAAGGTACGTAGGCATAGAGTTGTAAACGCTAGCGAGTACAATTATGAAAAATATTTTTGGGTCTCTCGTCCATTTAAAAGTAATACCTTTTGTAAATAAATAAATAATTAATAATTAATAAATATTAAAGCAAATACTTTAGAAACACACACTAGCCCTAGAATTGTAGGAGGGTCCCATTGAGTACAATGGAGGTAAGGGGTGCCTAACACCTTCCCCTTACTTAACTGACTCCCGAACCTAGTCTCTTACTCTTAACTATTAGGTTTTATCATTATTTCCCTGTTCCTTAGGAACAAATAAAGGATGGTGGCGACTCTGTCATTTTTCCAGCCGCGACAGCTGGCGATTCTGCTGGGGATTTCTTACATTTCCCCTAAAGAGAGTCCATCCCAATCTCCAGTTTTAAGGTTTTGTGTGTTTTCTGTGTTTGCTTGTTTTTATTTATTTATCTGTTTTTACTACTTCTCATTTATTCATTTTATATTATATTTTATCACTCTCTTATATTCAACTGTCATTGGTTGGGATTGATACAATTTGAGAAGCTAAAACCCAATCTCGAGGAAAAATATAAGCTCAAGTAAGGGGTCGTCCTGTCTCGGCCACCGGGGTTTCCATCCCGTGGGGTCTTTGATGATGATTCCGCCCAAAATAGATCAATTCAAAAGGTTTATCATGAGAAGGCCAGCACTTCTTCATGATAAAACTTTGATTTCGACCCATGACTCTGGGGACCTCTTCTAGAACCCTCTTAACTTAGGGTGACCTTATGTTACCAACCTGCAAAGGTCGTTACTAAGGTCCCTCCTAGACGAGACTTATCCCGAAGGATTACCGTAGGAAGGCTTGCTCCTTCTCATGGTAAAACAACGGTATAATCCATGACTCTATGACTATCATCTTACCAAAAGCTTTATATCCTACAAATGAGGGGACAAGGTAATCTAAACTTAGAACTGGCATGTCATAAGAAGACCACCTTAACTAGGTCATGCTTGAGTATTACCTTACATATCCCGAAACTCGTTTGAGTTTCCCACGCCGATCATTATCCCTATAAGGAGCCTTCTTAAACAAGGTGTCCTTATATTTGGCTTATTTCTTAGATCCATATGTGGGTTCTATATCCATCACATTCTCTAAACCTGTGTGGTTTCTCTTATCTGTCATTATCCTAACGTGACAGTTGCATTGCATCTAAAAAAAACTTTTAGCATACCTTCAAATTAAAAAATTAAAAAATATTTTTGCACACCTGTCATACCCCAATTTTGTTCGAGTAAAAAGAAAAAATCTTCAACCAACATTTACTACCCAATGCTATAAGACATGTATTTTATCTTAGGACATAAGCCTCCTCTTGAAGTTTCTCAGCCCCTTGGCGACAACAAGTCTTCAAAGACATTTTTCATCTATTAAGATCTTTTAAAAAAATATTTGTTGCATTGGTTTTTACTGAAGCATGGGATGGTATGTGCATTTTTTGGATAACAAAGCCCATTGTGGTTTCACCCATGAGATCTCTTTGTTTCAGAGGCCCATTTGCATAAGCGTGTCCATAATTTAAAATGTGGTTTGAATCTTTTTATATTACTAGTCCAAAATCTATTTTCTTATTAGTAAGTATTAAGAGCCATGTTATTATTTTTATGTTCACTTATTATTAATCCATTTACACATCCCAAATATTTATGCCAAATTCTAAATCCTTCATAGGTCCCTAAATTAAATTTGCATTTTTTGAGGCATGTATGTGTTGGTTTTAAATCAAAGCACCATATTTAGACTCATGTGTTGAAGTTGAAATTGTGTTGTTTTTAAATCAAGTTACCATGTTTGGGATCTTTGTGCCAAAGTTGAAAGTGTGTTAGAGTTGAAATTGCAATGACATGTTTCATTTTAAACTTTTGGTTACGATTGTATTTTGTTAAATAATAATATGCTAAAGGCAATCTTTAGTTGGATGCTCATGGTGGTCCAAATAGGTTTCCAATTGAAATAGTAGGACAAAGTAAAATGCTTTAACTGATTAGCATAAATAAAAATATTGAGATAAGTTTTGAATGCTTAAAAGGTAATTACATAGTTAAATTTTAATCCAATAGGTTACAAATAGTCCAAAATACACATTTGACCTAAAAACCTAAATAATTACATCTTAATTGAATAGAGAGTTGCTGCAAATCCAACTGGTAGGAACGAAAATCTCCAGAACCATTGCCCCAAAAAGATCAAAACCAGTTGACCAGACCGTCCTATAGGTTGACCCCCCTTTGGAATTAGAACGCCTCAAAACCCACTTTCCTGAAGCTTTACGCAACCAACCTTCTCTTCAATCAGGTCACTTCACTTTGTAACCTGCAGAGAAAAAACGGCTTAAATGAAAAAAGCCCTTTCCAGAAGCGCTTAAAGGACTGAAGAATAACTAATAAACATTTTGCCCAGAGGACTAACTTGAACACCCAAAAAGCATTTCAAAAATGGTTTAAAACAATAACAAATCTACAAAGATCAAATCCCACGAAATCTGGGATGGGATGAAAATGGACAAAGAGTTTTTTTAAGACTTAGAAAATTCATCATTAAAAAGCATCATAAGTTAACATCAAGAATAAGGAGACGAGAGGACAAAGATTTTTTTTGAACCCAAAAACCAAACAGAGAAAACATTCTTGAAATCCCAGAGATTAATCCAAAATAATTTTGTTAAGAACACCCAAACACATAGTATTCGAAAAAAAGCTAGCAAATCATAAAAAAGGAAAGATTAAAATAGTTTTTACAATCCACACAATCATCACAACAAAACGAAAACAGAAGGAGGAGAAGGAGAAGGACATTGAAGAAGAGATCGCCATCTACCTGGGTTCGAGGTGTTTGCGGCCATCGGAGTAACTCCAAGGTAGTATTTCCTTTTCTCGTATTCTTCTTCGTTTCACATCACTGTTGTACGCCAGCCCACGTTTCTTCTTTGCTTAAAACCCTTGTCGTCGTTGGTTCGTAGTATTAGGGTTTCGGTTGAAACCTCAGATCTGGACGGGTGGAGCCTTTTGTTGGAAAATCTGAGCCCGGATTTGAACTCAGAGGGTTCATTTTAGGTGGGATAGGGTGATCGGAAAAATAGCAAGTGTACTATTTTCACCGATGTAGTAATAGGGAGTTTATTTCCCAGTATCGATCTCGAGGATTGCGTAGGAATTACTTATTTCAATTCGATTCTATTCAAACAAAAAGATAATGGTTGGTTTGTTTTGGAATTGTGAATAGTGACACGAAGATAGTAAAAATAACTGATTAAGATAAAAGATGCTAGGGTAAGTGGTTGAGTTAGCCCGTTATGAATTTATCCCGATTTCCTTAATGCCTATGATACATTCAATCACCTAACCTCAGAATGTTCTTACTTAAGTCCTTAAGTGAGAAACTATTAAACTACCAATTCTTACTCAAATGTCCATTCAATTAATCATTGGTTTTAATCATACAATATATCAAGGTTTACGGTAATTTATGAAAGTTACTAGTCCTAGATGATGCATTCATAAACCCAATTGTGTGAAAACCCTACCAATCACAGTCCTGTTATTGGAAGTCATAGATTAATTTGTATTTGTCCGATACAAAAGCATAATAACATCACACAATTAAATTGAAAGACATAACATAGTAATCAAGGAATCATTGGTTCACATTCATAACATACGATAACATCAGGACCACCCCCTAGCATCAGGGGGTTTAGCCTCTCATAGTACTTAAAGAATTCATAAAGTAAAGATTAGACATTACAAAGAATTAGGAGAATTTGATCTTCAATGGTGGCTACCGTTGAATCTCGCCGTCTTCGAATCCGTTGTATTCGCTATCTTCTCCACGGTAATGCTTTCGTTCGTCTGTCAAAAGGTCCCTTTTCCTTTCTCTTCCAAGCCTTCTTATAGTTTCATATGCCTCCTCTCTAAGCAAAAGGTCCATACTGCCCTTAATGATCAGAATCGGTTCACAAGGAAAAATTAGGTTTTCCAAGCTGCGTGCAATCAACACGGCCGTGTGTGTACACACGGGCGCCCGTGTTTTTTCTCCTGCATTAATTAATTTCAGCATTTGTTACAGTAGCAACAACACGGGCCGTGTCCCTACACACGGGTGCCCGTGTAGATGCACTGTTTTAATCAACACGGCCGTGTGTGTACACACGGGTGCCCGTGTTGATCCCTGTTTTCTGCTTCATCTTTTTCTCTGCTTGACCAACAACACGGCCGTGTGGTGGCACACGGGTGGCCGTGTTGACCTGCTGTTCTGTCATATTTTCGTCCTTCAGAGTGTCCCGAACTTCACCATTCTTGCTTTTTAAACCTGGAACAATGACACTACCCAAACGAAGCATAAACAAGGTCTTTTTGACTTAAACTCGTAATCGAATGTAATGTAATACCAAACCAACAAAACTCGATACTTGACTCAAATGCAACTAAAAACAAACATAAATCTTACCAGAGTGATGAAAATACGTCGGATTAACGGCGGGAATTCAATGGAAATGGTGACCGATCACAACCCCAAACTTGTCTCATTGCTTGTCCTCAAGTGATGTATTGAGTCCACACAAAGGTCACCTCCGAATTCGTTTTCCACAATGCAACCTAGTCTTTCACCATTTGTGTTCTTCCTTTCCAATCGAGTTTCAGGTCTCTCCAATTCAGGCAGTTTACCATATTTCCACATCAGAAACCTCTTCACCTGCAAGCTTTTCACTCACTCACAATATCTCTCGGGGTTAGGTGTGTACACTCACAGCACAGTATACAGTATCAGACTCTTAACTTTGAACACATTCTAATGTCATTACCACAGCAGATTTCACACACTTTTTGAGGTCTTTTTAGGTTGTAACGAGGCTTGGGTACGGTGGGATAAACAAAAAAAATGGGTAACAAAGGGTTTTGAACTCGGTAATCATATTGTGTACTTTTTCTTCTTTTCCTGTGCATCACATATGTTTTTGGGGTAAAAACTCTTTTGACTCTTTTTCTACTCAACTTTCCGAGCATTTCATATCTCTCTAAGGTCTCGGCAAGTGCATTTTTTTCTTTTCTTATTTTCTTTTTTTTTTCTCTTTCCGAGCCTTTCATATCTCTAAGGTCTCGGCAAGTGTATTTTTTTCTTTTCTTATTTTTTTTTTCTTATAAAGGACATACATACTGTTTTTCTTTTTGTATGATCTCATCTTATGCACTTGCCTTCCCTTTCAAAATTTTCACCCCAAACTTATTTTCATTGCACATCTTGCAATTCACACAATCATACCGAGTTATGACACAAAAGGGAATGGATAATTAAAAGTTAACATGGACTTATGAGGAATAATGCTTGACGTTAGCATGGGGTTTACAATGAACAAATGGCTAAGGCTCAACGGGGTTTACGAAGGGAAACATACATATAGGGATGGCTAGAAAGGCCCTGGCTAAGCAACAACTTGCCTCAGTGTGTGTTGTCATGCTGTGACGTGTCAACAGAACATACGCAAAATCAGAGTGATAAAGTCATACCTGGCTGAACTCTCATGTTGATATTTCGTGTTTGGCTTTTTGTGATCTCACCATGTTGGTTAGCTTGCAAGCTCTGAAGTCTCTTCGTATTATGTGGTTCTTTCCTGACTTGGTCTTTCCATACCGCTCTCTTGGTCTAGTGTCACCAAATTGTGTCCGACTTTACCTTCTCATGGTTGCATCAACTTCCGGGGTGCCATATCAGAATAAGTATGAGGGGTGTCATTCATCCACTACCATTGATCCCGGATTCGTCCAACCATTTCTCATCACTCTGTACACACAAGTAAACAACGAAAACAAAAACAAAAGCGATGGAAATAAAACATGAAAGGAAAACCCCCCCACACCTGAACTAAACATTGACCTCAATGTTTAAATCCAGATACTAAGGGGACTCACAGCGACTACTGTTGGTTTAATGCACTTGTGTAAGTTCCTTCCACTTGGAGGTGTTTGTGACTTTGCCCTTTTAATTCTCCTCCTCCCCTACACAAAATTTTAGCACACCAAAAATAAAAACGAAATAAATTAGAAATCAAACGCGTGGGTTGCCTCCCACGAAGCGCTTCGTTTAACGTCGCATGGCTCGACGGTTCATTTCCCTTATCATGGGGGGTATTTCAGGTTCAAAACCTTGTTGCACCTCTTGTCCACAACACGGAAATTGTCTCTTTTATCAGTGTGGACTCCTTTGTACCACGATTCCTTTTTAACTATCCTTCCAGTGTTAGGAATCTTTCTATTTCGGGTGGCTACTGGCAGTGGTGAGCCTTTGATAGTATTCAATGTCTTGATTAAGCCTACTTGATACTGAGATTTTGTATTTTCTTCCATCTCCTGATTTTCAATAGCATTCAATGTTATTTCCTTGTTGTGAACTTTCAAGGTTAGCGTGCACTCATCCATGTCGAGCTTGCATCGACTCGTCTTCATGAAAGGTCGACCCAGAATAATGGTTGCCTCATTGTCTTCAGGTATGTCTAGGATTACAAAATCAACTGGGAAAGTCAAGTCCGCTATTGTTACCAGCACATCTGCAGCTATACCATATGCATCTTTCCTTGAGTGATCCGCAAACTTCAGATTGGTCTTTATATCACTAATATTTTTAATACCCAACCTGTGATAGACCGATAATGGCATCAGGTTCACACTGGCTCCCGAATCTATTAGTACCTTTTTGAAGGTTCTTTCTTTGATTGTGCACGGTACTGTGACGGTTCCTGGATCCTTTTGTTTGTTAGGAATGTTATGCTCCAGGGAGTTTGCATTATATTGTTCCTTACCAGATACCTGTTCTTCAGTGGTTGGTTTCTTTTCAGCCATTACCTCTTCCACGAATTTCTTGTACATGGGCATCCTTTCAAGTGCTTCAAACAAAGTCATATGACCCTCAATCCTTTTAAACATTTTTATGAATTTCTCGAAGTCTGACTCACTAGGTTCCTTCTTTGTCACTCTCTGAGGGTAGGGCAACTTAATCACCGGTTTAGTTCCTTTTGTAGTTTCTTCTTTAGTCGGCTCGCTCGGTGATATAATTTTTTTCTTCTTAGCAACCTCTTTCTCTGTCGTCGTGACAATGTTAACATTCTCCTGACCTCTCGGATTTTGCACTGTTTCACTTGGTAGGGAACCTGGTGTTCTAGAACTTGACAGTTGTTGTGCTATCTGCCCCAGCTGAACTTCGAGATTCCTTAGGGAGGCTGTGGTGTTTTTTTGATTGTTTCTAGTCTCTTCTTCAAATTGCATATTTTGAGCTGCCATCTTTTCAATTGCAATCTCCCAATCTGCCTTCTGAGGTACCTGTTTCTGATCTTTCCAAGAGAAATTAGGATGATTTTTCCACCCCGGATTATATGTATTTGAATAGGGATTATTCTGCCTCAGGTAATTTATAGCTTGCACTTGTTCTGCGGTTGCAATACAATGCATGGCAAAGTGTGGTCCACTACAAATTTCACAAATCATGGTCGGAACCGGCTGAACTTGAGCAACAGTCTGGGTACCTAAATTCATAGCTTTCAATCTCCTTTCAACCTCAGCAGCAATCTGGTCTTCCATTTTCACTACCTGATTTGCTAATTTCAAGTCAATTTTTCCCTCCGGCTGATTTACAGTACGATCATACAATTCCAAATGCTCATTTGCTGCAATAGCTTCGATGATTTTTTTGATACCGGTTGCTGTAGAAAAATTAGACGAGCCACCAGCAGCTGTATCAATGAGTTGCTTAGTTCTCATCTTCAGCCCATTCACAAAATTCTGCATTTGTTCAGTTTCATCCAGATTATGTGTAGGACATGCAACTAAACATCTTTTGAATCTTTTGTAGGCATCTCCAAGTGTCTCTCCTTCTTTCTGTTTAAAATTCACAATGTCATACCTCTTACGGATATACACAGAAGCAGGAAAATACTCATTCAAGAATGCTGTTTCCATTTGTTGCCATGTAGTAATGCTTCCTGCAGGTAGGGAATAAAACCATTCCTCAGCATCCTCAGATAACGTGAATGGAAACATGACCAATCTCTTTGCTTCCTCAGAATGCCCATCAATTTTCAATGATGTAGTCATAGTCAGAAACCTCTGCAGATGCTTGTTTGCATCCTCATTGATCTTTCCTGCAAAAGGTTTGCTTTCTAACTGGCGGATAGTAGACGGGTGCAACTGGAAGTGAGCAACATTAACAGGTTGATTCACAATGGTCAACCGCACTGCTGGATTATTCTGTCTGCCATAGTCACCTAAAAGTCTCTCCGGTGGAGGTGGGTCTGCAGCCATGTTAACAGTGTCTGGATGGGAATCCGTGTCTGACTCAGATTTTTCGGAGTGAACAGAAGCTGGTGTTCTCGGTGTGGCCGGTTCTTCGCTGTCAGAGTTTGCCAGTTTCTTTCTTCTAGCTTCTCTGAGCTTTGCCCGCAATGTTCTCTCTGGTTCTGCGTCAAAATGAAAATCAGCTGAGGACTTACCTCGCATAAACAAGTTAGACAAAGATTAAAATTGAATAACAAAATTGTCACAGATAAAATTTTGGTTGGCGAGCAACAAAATTTCGATAGAATAGAAATTAAAATATGTAGTTTGGCAATCCCCGGCAACGGCGCCAAAAACTTGATCGGAAAAATAGCAAGTGTACTATTTTCACCGATGTAGTAATAGGGAGTTTATTTCCCAGTATCGATCTCGAGGATTGCGTAGGAATTACTTATTTCAATTCGATTCTATTCAAACAAAAAGATAATGGTTGGTTTGTTTTGGAATTGCGAATAGTGACACGAAGATAGTAAAAATAACTGATTAAGATAAAAGATGCTAGGGTAAGTGGTTGAGTTAGCCCGTTATGAATTTATCCCGATTTCCTTAATGCCTATGATACATTCAATCACCTAACCTCAGAATGTTCTTACTTAAGTCCTTAAGTGAGAAACTATTAAACTACCAATTCTTACTCAAATGTCCATTCAATTAATCATTGGTTTTAATCATACAATATATCAAGGTTTACGGTAATTTATGAAAGTTACTAGTCCTAGATGATGCATTCATAAACCCAATTGTGTGAAAACCCTACCAATCACAGTCCTGTTATTGGAAGTCATAGATTAATTTGTATTTGTCCGATACAAAAGCATAATAACATCACACAATTAAATTGAAAGACATAACATAGTAATCAAGGAATCATTGGTTCACATTCATAACATACGATAACATCAGGACCACCCCCTAGCATCAGGGGGTTTAGCCTCTCATAGTACTTAAAGAATTCATAAAGTAAAGATTAGACATTACAAAGAATTAGGAGAATTTGATCTTCAATGGTGGCTACCGTTGAATCTCGCCGTCTTCGAATCCGTTGTATTCGCTATCTTCTCCACGGTAATGCTTTCGTTCGTCTGTCAAAAGGTCCCTTTTCCTTTCTCTTCCAAGCCTTCTTATAGTTTCATATGCCTCCTCTCTAAGCAAAAGGTCCATACTGCCCTTAATGATCAGAATCGGTTCACAAGGAAAAATTAGGTTTTCCAAGCTGCGTGCAATCAACACGGCCGTGTGTGTACACACGGGCGCCCGTGTTTTTTCTCCTGCATTAATTAATTTCAGCATTTGTTACAGTAGCAACAACACGGGCCGTGTCCCTACACACGGGTGCCCGTGTAGATGCACTATTTTAATCAACACGGCCGTGTGTGTACACACGGGTGCCCGTGTTGATCCCTGTTTTCTGCTTCATCTTTTTCTCTGCTTGACCAACAACACGGCCGTGTGGTGGCACACGGGTGGCCGTGTTGACCTGCTGTTCTGTCATATTTTCATCCTTCAGAGTGTCCCGAACTTCACCATTCTTGCTTTTTAAACCTGGAACAATGACACTACCCAAACGAAGCATAAACAAGGTCTTTTTGACTTAAACTCGTAATCGAATGTAATGTAATACCAAACCAACAAAACTCGATACTTGACTCAAATGCAACTAAAAACAAACATAAATCTTACCAGAGTGATGAAAATACGTCGGATTAACGGCGGGAATTCAATGGAAATGGTGACCGATCAATAGGGTTTTGTGTAGAAGGGTTATCAGAAAGTGACGGCGGCTCCTCCGCGGGAGGCCACCCTCCGCCTTCTTCTCCAGTGAACTGATCAGAGAGAAGGAAGCTCTGTTGCAGAGCATTTTTAGGGGGTTAAGGAGTGAAGAGAGAGAAAATTTGTAAGGAAATGAATTTAGTTCATGAAGAGGGGGTTTTAAATGGTGGTTAAGGCTAAAGATGGTGGTGACAAGTGTTTCCACCATGGACACTTGTCACCAGTCAGACGGTCCACCTAATGAGGAATGTGGTGCTTTGATCCCCATTCGCTTATCCTGTCCTAGCGCGGTCTCACCGTGAGATCATTGGACCAAGCCAAGTCCTCAGATCTGACGGTCCCGTTTACTCTCCTTTGGTCAACACTATTGACTGGTTGGAATGGGAGTCCCTAAATTTCGTGGGCCTCCCTCCTTGGGCCTTCAGACAGAATTACTGTTCGCACCCTTTTTATTACTATGGAGCGTCCAGCTTGGGCTTATTTTGGCCAAAGCCCATTTTCTCTTATTTTTTTTTAAATTTCCCTTATTTCCCTTTATTTATATACATATATAAAATATATACATTATTTTTTATGTTTATCCAACAAAAAATCAAATAATATTTTATTCTCTTTTTCAAGACTATGTAATTATATATTATTATTATCATTATTAATACTTAGTAATGAATATGCAATTACATTATTATTTACTATTAATATTTAATAAGTATCCAATTACATTATTGTTTTTTTATTGTTAATATTTAATATTCATTATTTCATTTTTACTTATTATTTAATTTAAATAATTTATTAAATAATTAATTAATTAATTATATTATTATTAGCGTCATTTATAATTTAGATAATTATTTGTTTTGTAGAATGTATGTGTATGATTATTCTTTATTTATTTATTATACCGAGCCTTGAGGGCACATGAATGATGTGTTACAATTGTGACAAAATTATGTTGCTTTCACCGATTTTAAAATCATCCGAGCCGATTTCAAAATAAATCACATACTTCTCGATTCAAAGTCGAGCCCATTTTCAAAACACCTATGTAAGTCGATTACTTGTAAAAGTATCACCATCGACCTCATATGGCTTACTCTTGGGCATTTTTACAATGAGACCTATTCGATTTTATCGAGTAGAAGGACAATACACTAAATAGAATTCATTTCATCTATAAACACAAATTTAGAACCTCGATCCAACATCGAGTATTTTTTTTTATCCAAATCAAATTAAAATACTCAACCACAATTAAATACCATTTCATTTTGGAAATGAAAAGGGGGATGACTTTGAGTTTTCAATTCCTCTCCTCAATTATTTGAATACGAGTTCTCTTACTCGGTTAGTCGAATAGTCGTTACTTCCATCCACCTAAGCACAAACGAATCGAATCATCTTATAATAAAAAACGAAAAGAGAGATGATTTTGAGTTTTCGACTTCTCTCCTCAATTGTTTGAATACGAGTTTTCTTACTCGGTCAGTCGGACAATTGTCATTTTCTCACAAACATATAACTTGATTAAAATACTTTCACAGTAAGCTAAATGAAAAGGGAGTTGACTTTGAGTTTTCAACTTCATTCCTCAATTTTTTGAATACGAGTTCTCTTACTCGGTCAGTCGAACAACTGTCATTTTTCACCAACTCATACCATAAATCAAATCATTTTCATAACAAATTATACGAAAAGGGAGATGGTCTTGAGCCTTAGATTCCTCTCCTCAAATGCTTGGATATGAGTTGTCTTACTCAGCCATTCAAGTACTTGTTGTTCTTTCTAAAATACGTTAACCATATACAACCTTATTTTCATAAATATTCAGATGAAACAGAAAGCGGTTTAGAGTCTTCTATTCCCTTTCCCGATTATTAGGATACGAGTTGTCTTACTCGATCATTCGAGTATTCGTCATCTGTTCAAAACACCTTAACTATTATCAAATTCTTCCTATAATTAAGGATGAAAAAGAAAGTGGTCTAGAGTCTTCTATTCCTTTTCCCGACTATTAGGATACGAGTTATCTTACTCGACTGTCCGATTAATCGTCATCCAACCAAAAATATCCTAACCTATCAAATTCATCCTTTTTCGCCCTCGTGGGATCGAAACCAGTCAAACAAAAACATCCAACATATTAATCCAACTTATCACCTCCGAGTGATCAAAACTCTTCTAAAAAAGAACACTATTTAATCCTTTCTAATGCGCACAACAAACTAATGCTTAAGCCTCCGACGAGAGTAGACAAGCCACTGTTTAGCCTTTAGGATGCGATCTAAACAGTTGTTCATTAAAAAACACCAATCAACCATAGTTCCCCGAACTAAGAATGCTCTGATTTCCTTATTATACCATAAGGATACGTAGGCAGGAGATTGTTGTATCTTCGCGAGCACACTAATAAAAAACCTCCCCTTTCCCTTTCTGAGGTTCTCATCCATTTCTATTTTTAATAACCTAAAGATAAACAAACAAACATAAATTAACACTCAAAACACACTATTGAACTAAAAGGTTCCCGTTGAGTACAACGGACGTGAGGGGTGCTAATACCTTCCTCTTGCGTAATCCACTCCCGAACCCGAATATGGTTGCGATGACCATTATTCCATTTCCTAAAGGTTTTATCAATATTTTCCTATTCCTTCATTGGGATAAATAAAGTTCGGTGGCGACTCTGTTCAAACACTAAATATTTTCCACAACCATCGCGAGGAATCGTATTTTTCGAGATTCGACAATACCCATGCATTTTCGTGCATTTGCATACATACATATACATTTGCATATCCTTTCCACTTTCGCCCCTATCCATCTAACAAGTCTCCCGATGCTCACAAATGAACTTGCCACATGTCTCAAGAAGAGCAAGTACCAATTAGGAGAGAAGGTAACCCTTTGCCTCGTAAGCCACCGGCCTATCCAATGCTTTAAATACAACGAACATGGATGATGTCACCATAACAAGGTCTGCCACAATATCTTCTTCAGCAGCAGCCCTATGTGCTTCATTAATCACAACAAAGGAAGCTTGGTAGGAAATTGGATCCTATACTAATGTCTCATGACTTAATCAGAGGTTCCCTAGTAGGAGTACAACCGAATGATCTCTCTCCTCGTCTATACCCCAAAAGTCATTGCGAGAATGTCCGATGTGAGCACAAAGTACAAGACCTACAATTGACTTTCAAAGAAGGAGTCCCGTTGGTGAATGGTTACCCTTACTTTAACAAAGTGCAAGGACATCAAAAAAAGCATCCCCTAAAGACAATGGATCAACAATGAAGCTCATCCCTAGACTTTATCATTGCTAGTTGTAATTTATTTTTTGCTAAGGGTTGTTTGTATTTAAAATTTGTACTCTTTGAAAAGTAATTTTAATAAAACAAGCATGCATATTTTTGAATCAATCCATTCGTTTACACTCTCTTATATGCCATCACTTGCTAAAAAATCAAAAATTTCCATTTCACTTTTAACTCTTAACAAACTTAAGAGGAGAATGATGTAATAAATAATTGAATTTGCTGAGTATGCTTTTAATAGCAAGACCTAGCTGATGATGTAAGGCATTGTTTCATTTCCCCAAACACTGGAGAAATAAGGAGTTAATCCGTAGTCAACCCCCTCGAGCCAGAAGTTGGTGTTTCTTTTTCAATTTATAAAAACCCTTAATATTAACCAGGGGTAGGGTAGTTTCAATTAAGTCAATTATGCATTCTAGTCTCAAGAGGACCATTCCATAATCACATCAGTAAGGGGTTCAAGAAACATCTTCTTCCTCACACCACTCAACATCGAGGAAGCAATGAAGACAAAGCTAGCAATAACTAACATGGCAGTCACAACTTTCGAATCAAAAGCAAATATCACAAGATTTTTTCAAAAAAAAGAAGCCCGCTAAGTCAAAAAGAAAACCTAAAAATTTGACTTAGGCAAAAGTTAGAGCATCATGTTTCAAAAAGAGCCCGCTAAGTCAAAAACTAAAAAGGAGTTGACTTAGGCAAAAGTTAGGGCATCCCGATGGACCACAATTCAAAAGAATTGGTCCATGCAAAAATAGGGATTAAAAAGCAAAAAAAACAGAAACAAGCTTGTAAGTGAAAGTAAGTGACTGCCACCTCAAGAATCTCATCAGTACTTGAATCATTACATCTACTTCCATCATTATCTATCAAAATTCTCTTGCAGACTAAATGCATATGTTGAATTAATTGGATTTAGGAATGAAAATCATCAAGGAGAAGGGGTGGGATAAAATTAAAATTTGAGCCTTATATCTTTTGTTTCATAAACCGTGAACCAGGCCACGTTATAACATTTAGAAGTCCTAATTGAAGCTAGGTTCACTATGAAAGCATACTCGGAAAAATCGTTACACTAACTCCAAATGTTTGTTAAATCATTGATAACCATCTTGTTTTATCACATTTTCACATCTTCATTTGTGCCAACCTCGTGGCCAGATGTCATCTGTATATACCATATGTGCTTTCCATAACAATTTTCGATTTCAAAAACTTGCATGATCATGGAGTTAGAAGTACTTTTCAAAGAGAACATTTTTCTCACAAATCAATACTTAGCATCAAGGAAATTTCAGCAATAGTCTGATCAAAGGCGAACAGTTTCAAGACACTAGAGGCAAGTCATCTCAGGATCCTTCTAATTAGGGGAAAATCCTTATAATCATGGGTAAATCATCCAAAGATCCTACTAACTAAAGGCAAAGCGTCCCAAGATTTGACTCATCAATGTTGAATCACTTCTATGACCCTAATGATAAGGGGAAGACCTTGCAAAACTCAAATATTGGGGCAGCCTATATCCAGTTCATATCACAGCATGGCAAGATCCAGGTTCCTTTTCAGGAAACACCTTTGGATCCTAATTGTCAGGGACATACCTTGCAAGATTTAAATAATGGGGCAAGTCATATAAAGGTCACAACATCGCGGGATCCAAGTTCATTCTCAAGCATGCCAAGATTTGACACACCTATGTCAAAACACCCACATGACCTTAATAATCATGGGAAGACTCTTTCAAGACTCTCATACTGGGGCATACCCAACTCAGGGGCATATTGAGGCCAATCACTCCAAAAAGTCATCCAATCTGGGGCATACTTTTCAAAGATTCAAATACTGGGGCAATTTATGTAAAGGTCATATCATAACATTATGGGATCCAATTTCCTTCTCAGGACACTCCTCCAGACCTTAATAATCAGGGACATACTTTTCAAGATTCATATACTAGGGCAGTCCATATTAAATTCATACTACAACATGATGGGATCCAAGTTCCTTTTCGGAAAATACCCTCCAAAGCTTAATCAATCTGGGGCAAACCGCAACAAAGCTTGATCAAAAGAAACCGCTCCAAAAAACAGTTCGTCGGGGGCATATCATTCCAAGGGTCTATTAGTCAAGGACGAATCTCTCCAAGGATAATACTACGGTAGGATGTCTCAAGTGCATGGTATGGCTAAGCCACTTCAAATTCATATTAAGGAGAATTTCTTCGAAGACCCAACACGCTGGGGAAATTATAGGATACTGTAGGGATAATCCCTCTCAATACTTTCAAGATGCATGTACAAGCTCTTCCATTTATCAACAATCATTAAGTTTGAAACGAGTATCGGGAAGCCATGCTAGCGTAACACCCTACCACCTTTTGAAAAAATATCCTGGTTACACGAACAACCTCTCTAAGCCTTAACAGGGGCACTTGTGGAAACATTCAAATCATTGTCATGCATTAATCATGTCACTACGCTCTAGCGTCAAACCATGTGTATCATCTCATTTATATAACATGCTCCCATATCATGAATCTAACATCTACAAAAGCCCAATCATACTTGGCACCACATAAAAGCCTAATTTTATTCGGAACCTACATCCAAAAAGCCCAACCTCATTTGGCATTCACCCCAAAATCCCAACTTTGATTGGCATCTCACAAAAGCCCAACCTTGCTTGGCACTCAATACCTACAAATGGCCCAATCTTCAGCGGTGCAGCCCGAGACTAATACATCATGTGCATCAATCATTGCATTAATACATCATATCACGTGTAGCATATCCATTAATGTGGATCATTACACCATACACACACTAAATATGTGACACCAGTCTTCCCCATTAGGGATATTGAGTTCTATTGTCAATCTCCTTTTATTCATGTCTTCTTAGAGAACTCCTCAATAAAAGTTCTATTACCATTGTCACTTTGGTTCTTATACCACTGTTCACTTTGGTTCTTACACTATTGTCACTCAGTCACTTCGTCTCTTACACCGTTGTCATTTACTCACTTTGGGTTTTACGCTGTTGCCATCCAGTCATTTTGGTTCTTACACTGTTTATCAATTCATTTATACAGTTTCTTATACCGTTTGTCATTTCAGTTTACGGTTCTTCTACCATTGTTACTTATTTTAGTTCTTATACCACTATCACTACTCTCGGGGTTTTACAACAATGATAATTTATTTAGCACTAGTTCTTATATCGAGGACGATTGAATTCTCAATCCCGAGCTATACAAGTACAATTCCCAAGCAATAATGCTTATTGGGCTTCCCCAATAAGTAACCATCTCCATAGAGCCTTTTCAATAAAGGACTTTCCCAACAAACTCACTCACCGTGAGTCATCAGAGGAATCTATCCAGTATTCGGTCATCTAAAATTATCGTTATCAACTATTTAGCGGGTCTTCACCTCTCACATCTCCAGGTTATTAACCTAACCCACACAAAGGGATGCGTTCAATCAAATACACCAGGGTTTTATCAAAGGGTTACACTGGGGTTTTTCAAGGGGTTCCGCCAAGGGTTTCATCAAAGAATTTTTACCATGATTTCCATTAGGGGTTTCATCAGAAGTATAAAGGATTCTCATCAATGGGTTCTACCAAGGGATTTTATCAAAGGAGTTTTATCAAAGGGGTTCAATCAAGGGGTTTTCATCAGAGATTATCCGTCAAGGGTTCACTAGGGTTTTACCAAGAAGTATCAATAAAGTGTTATTATCAAGGGGTTTCATCATAGATTTATCAAAGGGTTTCACCGGAGTTTTCTATCAAAGGGTTCCGCCAGAATTTTATCAAGGGGTTTTATCAAAAGGGTTTTGTCAAGGGATTTTATCAAAAAGGGTTTATCAGGAATGTCATCGAAAGATTCCATCAAGGGGTTCCTCCAGATTTTTACCAAGGAGTTTCATCTAGAGTGATTTGGGTATCAGTAGAGTACTACCTGATTCCCGCGAAATGATCGGATGATCATGGTAATCATATGCAAGTTTCACCGAGAATGTTAAAATTGACCAAAAAGGGTTTCATAAGGAGGTTTCATCAAAGGTTCCATTAAGGGTTTCATTAGGGATTTCATCAGATTTTTATCAGAGGGGTTTCATCAAGGTTTTATCAATGGGTTCTACCAGGGTTTCACCGTGGGTTTTGCCAAGGATTTTATCAGGGGTTTCATCAAAGGATTCTATCAAGGGATTTCTATCAGGAGTTTCATCAAGGGGTTTCACCAGATTTCTATAAAGGGGTTTCATCAAGGGATTTCATTAAAAGAGTTTTATAAAGGGTTTCATATAGGGATTCCATCTGAAGTTTCATCAAAGGGGTTATATCAAAGGGATTTCATCAAAACATTATTCGCAGGGTTTCACCAAGGGTTCACTAGGGTTTCACTAAAAGGGTTCAACAAAGGTTATTATCAAGGGGTTTTATCAGAATATTATTAAAGGGGTTTCACCAGATTTTCATCAAGGGGTTCTACCAGAATTTAATCGAAGTGGGTTTCATCCAGAGTAATCAAGGTATCACTAAAGCCCAACCTGATTGCAGTAACATGATCGGATGATCATAGGAATCATGTGCAAGTTTCACCCTGAGAGGTTGAAACTGATCAAAAGGGATTAATCCAAGGGTTTCATCAGGGATTTGTAAAAGGATTACATTAGGATCTCATCGTTAGGAGTCCCATAAAAAGTTGTATCAGGGGTTTCATCAGGAATCTTGCCAGGGATTTTATTAAGAGTTTTATCATGGGTTCTACCAAGGTTTTATCAAACAACGACCGGAGGATCGTCAGAGTCCTACCCAATTTCAGTAACGTGATCGGATGATCATAGGAATTTTATGCAAATTTCACCCGATGGGCTGAAATTAATCACCAAGGTATTATTGGGGTCCATCAAAGGTTGGTATGTATGCTAATAGAACATCAAAAATTGTTCAATCCTTGCACATTCTTAGAATCCACTGACTACGTGGTCAAAATTAGGGTTCCTCTTTATATTTAACCATCTTCTCCCCGAAAAGATGAAGACTCGTCATCATCATCTCAGTTTGAAGTTGATTAAATAGGGGCAGCTGTCGTACCCCAAATTTTGCCCACCCTTCACATGTTTTCTAGCGCCATTTTATTTCAAATAAATAAAATGACACACTTGGTAAAGGAGCATGTGTAAGGAATGCAAGCATAAGGTCATGAGTTCAAATCCTATATTTTTCATCTCTTTTTTTTTGTATTTTTCTCTTTTTATTTGATTTTAACTTTATCGCTATTTTGTTTTCAAAATTACAAAAAAAAATCACAAAAATTTTATTTTTATGTTTTATTATTAATTTTTATTTTTTTATTATTATGCATTTTAAAAAATAAAAAATTAATTAAAACCATTATTTTACGCATAAAATAATAAAAAATATTTTATTTTAAATGCATTTTATTTATTAGATTTAATTAAGTTAATTTCGTTCTAATTAATATGATACTATTTTAATTTAAGTTTTAACCAATTTGGTTACTAAATATATAAAAAAAAACCTTTATAGTACTAGTATATTGTTATTATTAGTTATTATTAGTTATTATTAGAGAAAAAATTGCATATTTACTTATTTTTATTTTTCATTTTTTATTATTATCAAATTTTTCACTATTTTATTTTTATTTTTATTTTTATTTTATTTTTAAAATCCCAGAATTAATTAAAAAAAAAAGAAAAAAAATCAATATTTGATAAAATTGGAATCGTTCTATTAAAATCCTAATAAACCAAGAAAAAAAAAATATATGTATATATTATTACTTTTACTACTATTAGTTATTTTCAAGAGATTTTGTTATTAAGTTAATTATTATCAATTTAGTGATTGGTTAATATGTATTAATTTGCATTATTATTATTGTTAATAAAAAGATCCCAAAATCTCAAATACTCCAAATTTAGTACACGATTTCAAGTACATGATTTTAATCCAAAACTAGAACAAATCTTATCACATATATCCTAATATATCACACGGTTTACATTCTAAAAAAAAATCCCAAATTTAAACCAAAATCAAGTCATTCAAAGGCTTTCCCAAACCAAACTAGAATAAAATTATGAATCATTATAAATTATTATAGAATTCATTCTTATATTATTATTATTATTAGAGGTCCCAATAGAGAGTCTTTTACATTTTATTTACCATAATAATAAATTAATAATATTATACTTTTATTGTATTAAATTAACTTATAATATCGTTTACAAATTATTTAATTAATGATCGTTGTACATCTAAAAAATGTATTAGAATTAAGATATAAATAAATTTAAATTTTTAATAAAGTTCATATAATAATAAGAACATTTATAATAAACATTAACTCTAAATTTTAAATATTACTAAAAAAATAGTTTTTTATAGATTTTGTTGTCATGCACAATTCATATACGAGACAGATAAATATATATTTGATACATATTGATAAGTTAAAATTAATATTTTTTTAATAAAAATAAAAATAATAATTAATAAAATGTTTCCATTATTATAAAAAAATTCTTTTTACTATTATTAAATTCGCTAGTTATTATCATTATAAAAACAAACCCCTAAAATACTATTATCATTACTCCAAAATTAAAGTGAAATTCCCAAATTTCCACTAAGAATATGTTTCCTTAATATCCCAATCTCCATCAAAATTCATATCCCAATTTTCAAGTTTATCATAGGCTCAAAATATTAAAAAAATTGAATCTCTTTTAATCCAATTCAAATTCATTTAATTGCTTTCCTAATTCAAAGTGGGAAAGAATATCAAAATAATTAACACTATTTCCCCAATAGGCAAGAGTCGGTTTGTACGCACTATGTACCTGACAAGATATTTTTTCATTTTTTAATCATAAATAATTATTTATATTAACGGAAGAGTATTTTTTTTTTCAAAAAAAAAGCTAAGTACTAACACTAAGTAATGTCACATAATGACTCATTTTTTTAGTGAAAAAATGAGTTTCTCTGTTACTTGCTTCTTCTGACGGTAAAGAGCTAGTGTTCTTTTTTCATTAAACCTAAAAGAAAATATTTAACGATTGAACCATTCACTTAACATAATTTATCAGGATTAAGTAGGGCTATTTAGTATGACTAACACCAATGCACCACCAACAACACATAAAAAAGAATATAATAAAAAAATACTTGTAGTAACCATTCCATAGAAACACCACACAACATATCTACAAAAGAATCAAAACATAATAAAAAACTATAACATGTTTTGAATCCAACACTATAACCATTTTTCCATAATACAAAAATAACAACAATGCCATAACAAAAGAAAAATTGAAACGAAGGAAAGAAGTTTAGATCGAAATGGAGTTCACCAACGTCACCATCACGATAACAACAATTATAAACCTGTAAAAAGAAAATATACAAAAAAATATATAATTAATTTGGGTTATATATTAAAATTAATTTATGATAGGATTAATACAAAAAATAATTAGTTGATTATTTAGATATTCATAATTAACATGGAAAATATATAATTAGGGGTTTAAGTTGAGATTAGAATTAATTCTATAATTAAGCACATTGAAATTAAGGATTAATTTTAAAATAGGATAATATAAATAATAAAAGGGTTAATTATGGGATATTAATCAATTAAGATTAGTTTATGGGATAACTTTTGGGATAAAAAAATGAGTGATAAAGGATATAATAAAAGGGTTTTAAAGATAAAAATTTATGGATAATTTAGGGATAACTTTTGGGATAATAAATAGGGATAAATTTTTAGGGTTTTAGGGATAAATAATTAGAGATAAGGGATATAACACTTTGGTTAAGGTTATGAGATAAAACCCTAGGATTTTAAGGGATAAAAATTTATGGGATAAAATTATGAGATAATTTTAGGGATAATATGGGATAAAATTGTGGGATATATTTTTAGGATTTTAGGGATAAATAATCAGGAATAGGATATTTTGTTACTTTATAATCATCCAATATTGTTATGGGTTTATTTTCTAAAATTAAAATATTCATCATATTTTGGTAAATTAACTAAGGGATAAAATCAGGATAAGAGATATGTTAAATTACATCTTATTTAATTTATTTTCTTAATCAAATTAAATTTTTACAATTGAATAAGGGATAATAATGGATAAAATCAAGGGATACAAATATGGGATAAAACATTGTCTAAAAGTCTAGGATTTTCAAGGAATAAAATCGGGGATAAAATCGGGATAAAGGATTATGTCTAATACCTAATTATGACTCCTAACTTATTTTCTTAAATAAATTAAAATACTATTTTTGCATGGGATAAAAGGTATAAAATCAATTTGAACTCACTTCAAATCGTAAGACCTCTACCCTAGTGTATTGAGGCACTTTTCAAAAGCAATTACTTCTCCGTCCCTGAGGCGTGAGAATTTTCAAGGGATAAAAACAACCAACCAAACAACATTTTCAAGAAGAACTACGGTACTCTGATCCCTCGCTTAGTGCGAAGGTACGTAGGCATAGAGTTGTAAATTCTAGCGAGGACAATTATGAAAAATATTTTTGGGTATCTCGTCCATTTAAAAGTAATACCTTTTGTAAATAAATAAATAATTAATAATTAATAAATATTAAAGCAAACACTTTAGAAACACACACTAGCCCTAGAATTGTAGGAGGGTCCCATTGAGTACAATGGAGGTAAGGGGTGCCTAACACCTTCCCCTTACTTAATTGACTCCCGAACCTAGTCTCTTACTCTTAACTATTAGGTTTTATCATTATTTCCCTGTTTCTTAGGAACAAATAAAGGATGGTGGCGACTCTGTCATTTTTTCAGCCGCGACACGTCCTCTTCAATCCTCAAATCTACCCACCCAAACACCTTTTTGTTCCATCACCTAAGTCTATCCTTCAATAGCCTCAATTTTTCTTTAACAACAAAATATTTAGAACCGTCAACATTAATAGAAATACACTTTTTTCCACAAAAGATATAAATACGAATGATCAAACCAACTATTTAAGGTTCTAAACGGTTTAGGATCTAAATTAGTCACATTACATTTTAACCAAATTTGGATATGGCCCGAGATATCCTTAGACCTAATTTTTTGACTAACAACATTCCAAATATCAATGATTCCCTCAGAATGTAAGAGCCTATCAATCATACTCATTGATCTACTATCCCAACTACACCAAGTGAATTTATTTCTCGAATAAGGTAGATCAATTAATTCTATTGGTTGTATAAAGTCATTAAATTCCCAAGACTCTTCACCCCTTAGGTTCAAACCTCTACCCACTGTTTCACTAGGACACCTAATGAAATTAAAATCACCACCCATACACTACTCACCCTTATCCATTTTTTGTTTAAGTAAAATAAGCTCTTCCCAAAATTTTCTCTCCAAAGCAATATCACAAGATGAGTACACATTAACAAAACAACATACCTTACTTTTGAAATATACATATATACCAATGAATCCTTCACCAACGAAACCGAATGATGGAGCAAGCACATAATTTCTCATGAGTATCGTCAAACCACCAGATAGTCCTTGAGTGCTCTTTGTTGTCCAATGTACAGAATTGTTGCCCATGAAACTCCTTGATAAAGCATCACTCAACACCTTTAGTGTTGTTTCTTGGATGAAGCATATGTATGCACCTCATTTCATCAAGATTTCTTGGATCCTTCTCCTCATTATAGAATTTCTGCCTCCCTTAATATTGTAAGTTATAATATGCATGGAACTTTTTTTTTATTCACTTCCCTTTTTTACTTCCCGTCTTGGTCCCGCAACTCCACCTCGGATATCGTTTGCATATACTTTGTCTCTTTCGTCTCTTCAGCCACCAAAAATTCCATCTCCCCTTCTACCATTTCCTCTAACAAGCATAGATTTTCTCCTAGACGTGTTACTTTAATGGAGAAATAACCTTCCATGTTGAACGTCTTTTACAAATTATAGGTCATGCCCAAATTTTCCACCTCTCCTACATAAGCCCTCTTAAACCTGACTAGATCCTCAGCTTTAATGTTATACTCCTTATGCACAAACAAGGCTTTATTTCTTTTCCCTCTACCCTAATTTTGATAAATATCTTTCTCTCTGACAACCTGAGCATAGGTGCGATTACTTCCTCCCGCCATGTTGGTAGCCTTGTAAACCGGATAATATTTTGTTCTATCTCCTTTTCCCATGGGCCCTTTTATTGGAGTTTTATTTTACTTCTTTGGTATTGATGATATTTCATGGATGGACCTCTCTAGAACTTCAATAGGTTTCTGCAGATCTTTCTTTTCCCTATGAAGACGTTGTTTAGTTTTTTTGTCATAACTCTCTCATCATGGATATTAAAAACCCTAGCAAAACCATACATTTTTCCTTTGATGTCTCTTTTTGATGGAATGATAACTTTGTCTAACTCTCCATGATCCTCGAATATACGATACATCTCGTTTGCTCTATGGTCTTTCGGGAATTCTGTAAATAAAAAAGTTGATGTTGAAATCCTATTCCCCGTCCCTTCCTTCCAAAATGGTTTCTAAACATGAGTATTTCATCTTGGCTTCACCTGAAAACTTCTCCTACCCCTTGATGAATTTGTCTTCCACTACATGAAGGTTTATCAATATGATGGGATTTGGTTCAGGTTTGGTGGTGATTGGTGGAGGATAATTATGAAATGAAATAAAACAAATGATAGATGATTAAGAGAAGAAAGGATGTATCTAAGGTGAAGGTTGATATGGTTTAAATGTATTTATGTTAGGGTTTGAAAGTGTTTATGTCAGAAAGAAGATAAAACATCTCTCTCTTCTTGTATTAAATTATTATTCATTAGTATTATAGTTGAATAAAATGAAAGTCAATAAATAAGGGTTTTATAGTGGGAAAAAATAATAAATGTCACATTGATATCGTAAATGGACAATTATCCTGAGACAAAAAAAGTATAAATAAGACACTTTTTATGAAACAAAGGTAGTATGATTTTGACTCTATCAACGATGAAGGTGAGGATTTTAATTTTGAAACCATAGAGAAAATGAATTATGAATTTATTTTCGACAATTTTAGTCAAAAGATTTTGAAATGATGTAGATGATTCCAATAACAGACAAAATTTCATCGCATATTAACTGAGAGTTGAGTTTGCGATGGTCCTACATCGGGTTGGTGATTAAGCAAGTATGAACTGGACCCATAGAACCTATCTCCCGAGAATCACTCCTCTTCTGGTAAGATGTTGACAATCGGAACATGCATAACTCATTATGACAATAGATCTTATACCTTGTTGCATTAGTTCGATCAACCCTATAATCAGTTGATAATTCCATGTGATACTTTTTAATGGCTCTGACACAGTCTTCTTTTATGTGAAATTTGTCTCCTTCTTTCAATGATCCTTGAATTTTCACATAAGGATTGCGAAGTACATCTGACAAAGGTTCATCTGCACCCAAATTCAAGCTTTTTATGTGTTAAGGTGGACAATATACATGACTAGCTGGTAATGGATCTTGCTGGTGGTCAACAGTTTCATCATTCATCATTCCATCAATCAATATATCGTATTCTTTTTCTTCCTCGTCAACAACATCGACTTCAGCTTGTTTGTCGTCATTAGTTTCATAAAACACTTGTGAAAGATCAATGAATTGAGACAATTGATTTTGTTGTTTTAAAATATATAACTCAAAATCATTGAACCCATATTGTTCATGACTAAGAAACATATTATGAACATTGTCATCATCTTGAATCTTCAGATGATAAAACTTAACTTGGTTGTCTGCACACAAAAAACGGATTTTTGTTGATGATTTGTCTCACCTGACTACATTGCAATTTATTTTCTATTCTTTGTTTAAAATGTGAAAATTTTGATCATATATTTATTGTAAACCGAGTAAATTATGTGTTACGAAAACTAAAACCGGATAACTCACATTCAAATATTTTACCATCGATATGGGCATTGATCATGTATTATGGTGATGAAGCCATTTTTGTAAGATGCAGTGTAAGTTTAGTGTACTGGTTACTACGTATTAGTCGTATTAGCATGCAGTTAAATAGGGATGAGGATGGATTTCCAAAAATCAAGGTATGTGCCATAGGGTATGACGCATGCTCTATTGTTTTAACTTAGGTGCCATTTGCAGTGGCTTCTACATTTGTATGCATGAGTCTATGGTTCAGATTACAAGGAATCTTTCATGCATGACCCTATTACACAACCTACAACGAATCTCGACCATGATTCCCTACATGATTCCCTTACAAGATTCCATATTCTTTGTCCAATGTATGCGCCCTCCCCAATGGCGCATGCTCTAAAAAGACAACATATGCGCCATAACAAGACAACATATTCCCTATCAAGATTCCTTAACAGATTCCCTGCATGTTTATATGCCCTAAAATTAATATATATGCGCCCTCCCCAATGGCACATGCCCTAAAAAGACAACATATGCACCCTCCCCAATGGCGCATGCTTCAAAAATCACATGCAAAAAAAGCATCATGTGAATGCAACATACACTCAACCTACACTCCTCAATGGTTCCTTTCCCATCTATAAATACTGATGTTTATCAATATTTCCATCAAACACACTCAACCTATCTACATTGTCTGCAACATACACTCAACCTACCTACTTTGTCAGCAACAGATACTCAAACGCATTCAACAAAATGTCTCTACAAACCATGGTGATGAACATCGAGGAACAATCGACAATATTGCAGAACTTGTAAGTTATTATTTAACTTCCCTAACACTATTGTTTACTATTACTTATTCTTACTTATTTCTTAATTATCTTTTGTTAGGACCCAAAGATATTTCGATGTCGTGTACATGAATATGTATCGCCCGACCCTTAGATAGAGCCGTATTTACGAGCATGCAGTTTTGGTAATCTACTCAACATAGTCTCATACTTAGTTGATTACAATTTTATTCTTGCTTTGGTAGAAAGATAGAGTATGGAAATATTATGATTCTATTTGAAAATATAACATTAAACGAAGAATCGAATGAGTATGAAAATATAATAAAGCTCGTTGTTAGATTATGATTCTATTTGATAATTTTTTATTTCCTGAAAGTAATAGTAATACGGTAAATATTATGCATTTGCCGTTGTTATAAAACATGAATAAAGTAGGCACGTATAGTTGGGATTCAGCTGTTTTGTCTCATCTATATAGTTCGTTGTGTAAAAATGCAAAAAAATACTTGTACATTTTATTATTGTGCCTATTTGCTATAAACACGGGGTTGGTCGAGAATGCTGTCACTAGCTCCAATCAACGAGAAGCCATTCACATTCTCCTACGCAACAAAGTAAGTTTATCTTAAATCTTCTAATTTGTTAGACTTTATACTACAACTGACTGTAACTAATATATTTTCAATCTTTTCAATCTAGGTGGTCAGTTTTGGGGATGAACTACAACAGGTGTCTCAAACATGTTGTAGTAGTCTATCATAATCTTTTAGACCACATTAGGTCAGACGATGTATTACTACCAAACAACTCTACTTTTGATTTAAAAAAAATTATCAAATTACATATCCTCTAATCATGTCAATTTCTTACACAATTTATCTGGTGGGCGTATCTGGGTCTTGACCATCAGGTTAACAACAATGATGCTACAATTTGGACAACAAAAACCTCAATCATCTGGTTCACTACTATGAAGATGCACCAGAGTGACCGTGTGAAACTGTAATTTGGCATGCAACAACAAATTCCAAAACCTCTGACGTGTTTGGGAGATTGACATCAACAAAGAGTCGATGACCAATAGGATTATTCCGATTGGAGATACTTTACTAAAGAGATATGTCGTCTTTGGAGGAATCTACGTCATCACATCTTAAACGAATCAATCATATATGGTGCTAGACCAACTCAACATTATATGGCTTGGTTTAGGTCGGTTCAACACCATAGTTTGTGTTTGAGCCAAGGTATTTGATCGATACATGCCAACGAGCTTCGTCATTATACGCCCAACAAAGAATCCTCGCCCAACAACCAAACCTACACCATTACCAAACCCAAGAATAATGCCAACCCACCCAAACCCAACGACTAACCTCACACCATCACCATACCATATACACTCAACCACCAAATACCCAACCTCACAAACAATTCATGTCACACACCAAACTCAAAATCAGGAACCAAACCCTTACCACCAACAACTATATGCGGGCACCATATTTGTCTATAGTCCCGATAATTCATACGATTCCACCTCATCCCACCCTAGCCCCCACCAATGAACACCCAGACATCCCACCGTCACAGCATCCAACCATTGTTTGGCTTTCTTACACCACATGAACCATTGCTTCGTTTCTAAAACGATTCAATATCCCAATTTGGGAAACCATATAATCCATAAACAAACTAACCACAACGACCCAACTATGATAATATGGGCACCAAACTCAATTACGGCAGCACCGTTGGCGGCAACCCCCCCTCCCCCCCCCCCCCCCCCCAAGTTATTGGGGAGAAATGATGCCAAATTTGTCAAATACCACTGGACCTTCCGCAAGACCTTCACACCAGCCACCATTGCATTATATCAACACTCAAATACCCCAAACACCTCAAGGAAATCGTGGGAGACCTCGAAGACAGGCTAACACACTGTGATGCGGGAAAAATGGGTGTTTCGATCAGACGGGTCATTGATTTTCTTGTCAATTATTGTGTATTTTACCTTTATGTCATAATTTTATTAATTATTTTTCATTTTCTTTTTTATTTTAATTTTATATAATTATAACTTTAAAAAATTTAAAAATCTATATAATCAAAACATGCGCCACATGCAATGGCGCATGCTCTTAATGTCATAATGCATGCGGCAATTGCATTTGCTTGACCTGCATGCTAACGTCATCCCTATTGACGCCTTAGTGCAAGTACCATGTGCATGCGCCATACCAAATGACGTATCCTTTAAAGGGATAAATTTTTTTGTTTGAAAAGTGGTTATATTGGTAAAAAAAAATTTAAAAGAGTTATTTTGGTATTATTTTTTAAAAATAAGGTTATTTTTAAAAAAGTATCTCATTGTCGACTATCTATGAAATTAAATCATACATTATCAAAGTTTTCTATAATATATATATATATATATATATATATATATATATATATATATATATATATATATATATATATATATATATATATATATGAATTGAATCTAATCTAATGGTTAAATTAACTTTTTTTTACTTAATTAACCATTAGATTATATTTGAATTGAACCTAATCTAATCTAATACTCCCTCCGTTTTTTATTATAAGTCGTTTTTTACTTTTCATACGTATTAAGAAATGTAATAATTATGGTATGAAAAAGAGAAATTATGAAAGGTTTTACAAAATTATCCTTTATTAATGGTATTGAAAAGAGAAATTGATATAATTGAAAGGAGAAAGAATAATAAATATTTAAGGGTATAATAGAAAAAATACCATTAATTATTCATTGATATTATAAAACGATTTATATTATGGTACAAAATAATTTTTCAAAACGACTTATAACAAAAAACGGAGGTAGTATAATTAGGAGTAAGCTAAAAATACTTACGCATGGAATAAGTTGATATATATATATATATATATATATATATATATATATATATATATATATATATATATATATATATATATATATATATATATATATATATATATATATTCAAATTGGGTGAATGGCTCAATAAGACCAGCCCAACTCTTAAGTCAATTCAAATACCACGCATATTCAAACAGGAAAGTAAGTGTACTGCCACTGTTGAGTCCCGCACTGAAGCAAGACTCCACCTCATCTCAATTGATGGTGTCCATCCAACAGCTGCCAACATATAGAGTTGTGTCCATATAAATATGACTTGCCTTCACATCAAGGTAGATTCATTACTTACTTACAAGTTTTATCTCACTGAATTTGTTGGCTTAGACAATGAAGTGAAATCCTTGCAAGGACACTCCATTTTTCATTCAATGAAGATATTTGTCGCCCCACAAGAGATCTTCTATAGTTGTTTTAACCAATCTACTTTCCATTTTCCCGCACCAGGGTAATGTACCGTCAGTGGGAAACGTTTCACAATTCTCACAAAACTACGTACAAGATTTCCCTTATCTCTTATGCTGCATTTCCATAACCGTTTCTGTTAAATGATTTGGTCGTCATTAACTTTTACAATCATAAGCAATTGTAGCCTCAAAAGCGACTTGAACTATGATTCATCACAATGCTGCTCTTACACCTAATGTCTGATCATCCTTCCAAGCACATAAGAACATTGTCATACCCATTATCACCTTCAAATATGAAGAGCCACTTCTCGCGCTTTAAATAGGTGCCCCAACTATGTTGACTTCTCTAATTGATGCATCTCATTAAACCTTGTCCTCTCATTTGGTTAGACTTGGAACTTTTCACGTCAAGTCTTCATTTCAACTTCTTCAACAACAATTCCAAGGTTAAACATTGAAGTAACCCCAACCTCCGCTACAGCTACAAATTTTAGAACCATAAATGTCTCAAAATCTCCAACGACTTCATGCGACACTCATGATGCAAAGTGAAAATGAATTTATTACGAGCATTTATAGACGGATATAACACTAAAATATGTTTTTCCTCAATGAGAGTCTTCTCCATACATAACAGAATCATCATATGGTTTCTTTACAAATCATTACTTAACTAGAGGTGTTGCACCATGGTAACTCCAAAACTGCTCTGAGGGCCTCTCCTAGTGACGTTGCATCATATCAAAAGAAAACATCTGAGACACTAGGGTGTCGCCATCACCATTGCCATGGATGAAAATCTCTTTCTCATGACTCAGAGGCACTATTGATAGCCCCACACCTCCTGAAAACCGTGATCCCAAGAGGTCTCCCCATCACCACTCTCAAATTAGAAACAAAAATGACCCTAATCATCACTGAAATATTCCATTCTCCAAACACATTACCAATGGAAAGATCCCTGAATCTCTAGAAAAATCATGAATCTGGACAATTATGACGAAACCAGGGACACATACGAACACATAAAATATGTGGAAATATGCTTGATTATCAAAATTCTAGAAGTGTTGTGAAGTACAAGGTTTTTGTATTGACCCTTAAGAGGCCCGTTATGATGTGTTTCAAAACCTTGTTGGACGGTTCCACCAGGTCTTTAAGAAAACTATGTGATGAGCTCAAGGGGAAATTGTAAGCATGAAAATGTCAACCAAAAACAATATCCATCCTTATTAGGATCTACTAGAAGAAGAAGGAAACCCATTGAGAGTACATTGACTGGTTTGCTAAGGTAGTTATGGAAGTATTAAGATCCAACGATGATTGGAAGTCTTGGATCTTTGAGAAGGGACTGAGGGCAAATTGTATGTTCCATGAAAAGTTAGGTCTTAAAAGGTGTAGGGAGTATAAGTGATCTCCTCACTCGAGCCCAACCTTACATTAACTACAAAGAAAAGTTGTTGGTCATAGACATGGAGAGTAATAAAGGCTAGTGGAACATGGGTTTATGGGAGTGAAAGGGACACCAAGCGCAAAGAGAATGGAGATAGAATTATACCCTATGTTAAACACTTATAAAGATAAACTCTTATATGAGTGTGGAATCATTGAATTCAAGGAGGTCGGGGTAAAACATCACCACCCCGTGAAAGAATCTGCACAAATTGACAAGCTAAAGTTCTATAAGTTCCATAAAAATCACATGCATAATATTCGAGAGTGTATTAAATTAAAAAGACACATTTGAGGAGTTTATTAAAAAGGGTAGGATGGTAATATAAGCCTAGGAAGATGAGAAAAAAGACGATTGTTAAAAGCATAGAGACTCTGTTGAATAAACTTTAATGTTATATTAAGTGGTTTCTATTAATAAGTTAGTGGAAAGACAAAGAGTATGTTGTAGTTCGAAGGCCAAGAATAGCATAAATCTTTGAATCTATATAAAGACCAAGGTTGTATTTTCATATTAACATAATATATAAAAGTAGTGCTTCTGTTATCAAATTGGTATTAGAGCTAATGACAAACGTGATGAGTCAAATGCCACTACCACGACTAACGAAGTCAAATTACGAAAAGTGGAGTATCCAAATGAAAGTTCTTCTTGGATATCTAGATACGTGGGAGGTAACCAAAGATGGGCTTGAAGAACCAACAGACACTATGGGATATACGGCAGCTCAAAACAAGGCGTTGAAAGAGACGCGATCAAAGGATAAGACGACACTGTACATGTTGTTCCAAGTAGTTGACGAATCAGGCTTTGAAAAAATTGTCGATTCGACTACGTCGAAAGAAGCATGGGACACGTTAGAAAAAGTGTTTAAAGGAGCAGACCGAGTGAAGAAAGTTTGACTCCAAACTCTTCGTGGCGAATTGGAGAGGATGCAGATGAAGGAGTCAGAAATTGTATCCGACTACATCACGCGTGTACAAACAGTGGTGAACCAACTCACTAGAAATGGCGAAATAGTGACTGATGCACGAGTTGTAGAAAAGATTCTGAGATCTTTAACAGATAAATTTGAGAATATTGTGTGTGCAATAGAAGAGTCGAAGGACCTTTCGACACTCTCAGTCAAAGAGCTCGCTGGTTCTCTCGAAGCACGCGAACAACATAAGATAAAAAAGAAGGAGGAAGCAGTCGAGGAAGCATATCAAACCAAGGAGTCAATCAAAGACGAAAAGGTACTCTACTATCAAAATTTTAGAGGTAGAGAACGTGGTCGTGGGGGTCGTGAAAGTGGTCGAAGTGGTCAAAGCACCAATCTTGAAGGATATAATAAAGAAAATGGACAGTGGAATCAACCAAACTGGCGTGGAAGAGGACGTGGTCGAGGAAGAGGTGGCAGGTCGAATTACTCCAACTTTGAATGCTACAAGTGTGGGAAGTATGGTCATTATTTGAAAGATTATAACTCCTACAAATGTTATAACTGTGATAAAGTGGGACATCTTGCAAAAGATTGTCGAGTCAAAAATAAGGTAGAAGAAAAAACCAATCTAGCTTTGGAAGTCGAAGTGAATGAAGGCTTTCTGCTGATGACTCAAAAAGAAGTAGACGCGAAAAATGACACTATGTGGTATCTCGAATCAGGGGCAAGTAATCATATGTGGTCACAATCACCTGTTTAAATAAATGCAAAAGATTGAAGATGGTCATGTGTCTTTCGGAGATGCATCGAAAGTGAAGGTCGAAGGAAAATGTACGATTTGTTACTTGCAGAAGGATGACTTGACTGGGTCAATCCAAGATGTTTATTATGTACCAGATCTCAAGACCAATATTTTGAGTTTGGTGCAACTCACAGAAAAAGGTTATTCGATATTCATGAAAGATCGAATATTACACTTGAAGGACAAGCTAGGGCATCTGATTGCTCAAGTCGAAATGGGGAGAAATCGAATGTACAAACTGAACTTGAGAAGCATTCGAGAAAAATGTTTGTAAGTCAATGTCGAAGACAAAGCATCGTTGTGGAATCTATGTTTTGGTCATCTACATCATGTTGGTCTAAGAAGGTTGGCGAAGAGGAACATGGTGCACGGGCTACCAGACATGGAATATGAAGGAAAGTTTTGTGAAGAATGTGCGCTTAGAAAACAAACAAGAACCTTATTTCAAAAGAAGGCAGAATATCAAGCTAAACATATTCTCGAACTGATTCATACCGACAAGTGTGGGTCAATCACTCTGGAATCTTTCATTGGCAAAAGGTACTTCATTTCCTTTATCGACGATTTCTCACGAAATACCTGGGTTTATTTCTTGAAAGAAAAATCTGAAGCATTTGAGGTGTTCAAAAAGTTCAAAGTAATGGTGGAGAAGGTAACTGACAGACACATCAAAGTCGTTCAATCTGACAGAGGTGGTGAGTATACTTCGATAACCTTTATGAAGTATTGTGAAGAACAAGGCATAAGGAGATTTCTAACTGCACCATATTCACCTCAACAAAACAGTGTGGCTGAAAGGAAGAATCGAACAGTTCTCGACATGATTCGATCAATGCTTAAGAGAAAGAACATGTCGAAGGAATTCTGGGCAGAAGCTATACAATGTGCCATTTATGTTCAGAACCGATGTCCACATTCGAAGTTAGAAGATCAAACACCACAAGAAGCATGGAGCGGACAGAAGCTAATAGTTTCTCATCTCAATATATTTGGTAGTGTGACTTATGCACACGCACCAGATCAACAAAGAACGAAGCTTGAAGATAAAAGTCAGAAGTACATATTCATTGGGTATGATGAGAAGACAAAAGGGTACAAGCTATTCAATCCCAAAACCAAGAAGGTGATAGTGAGTAGAGACGTTTGAATAAACAAAGCGAGCAAGTGGGACTGGAATAATTTGACAGAAGTTGTCGTCAAAATTGGAGAATCATCAGTCGTTGTACCAACAAGTATTTCAATAGAACTTGAAGATTATGACAATGAAGATGAACCTATACAACCCAGAATGTGAAGTCTGCAAGATTTGTATGATACGATAGAAGAGGTACACCTTGTATGTCTTTTGGCAGATACTGAAAACATTAACCTCGAAGAGGCGCTGCGAGACGAAAAATGGAAAACTTCCATGAACGAAGAGATTAAGGCCATTGAACGTAACAACACATGGGAACTAGCAGAATTACCAAAAGGAAGTCAACCCATTGGTGTGAAGTGGGTATTCAAGAAAAAGATGAACACTCAAGGCGAAATAGAACGGTATAAGGTGCGACTTGTTGCGAAGGGATACAAGCAGAAAGCAGGAATTGACTATGATGAAGTATTTGCACCTGTTGCAAGAATGGAGACAATTTGATTACTCATTTCTCAAGCTGCTCAATTCAAATGGCCGATATTTCAAATGGATGCCAAGTCAGCATTTCTAAATGGTGTGCTCGAAGAAGAAGTTTACATCGAACAACCACCCAGATACATGAAAGTCGGAAAAGAGGAAAAAGTGCTAAAATTGAAGAAGGCGCTTTATGGGTTGAAGCAAGCACCGCAAGCATAGAATACATGCATCGACACATATTTCAAAGAGAATGGTTTCAAGCAATATCCCTACGAACATGCTCTGTATGTAAAGAAGAATGGAGGTAATATGTTACTTGTTGCTCTCTATGTCGATGATCTAATCTTCTTGGGTAACAATGGTCAGATGATAGAAAAATTCAAGGGCACAATGACACGTGAATTCAAGATGACAAGCTTAGGTCTGATGAGATTCTTTCTTAGTCTGGAGGTTCGACAAGAAGAAACAGGAATCTTTATTTCACGGGAGAAATATGCAAAAGAAATCTTGAAAAATATAAGATGGAAAGATGTAATCTGATTTCGACGCCAATGGAACCAGGTGCAAAGTTATCGAAATTTGGGAGGAGAACGTGTTGAAGTAAACAAATATTGAAGCTTGGTAGGTAGTCTTCGTTATCTCACGTGTACAAGGCCAGACATTTCTTTAAGTGTCGGAATTGTAAGTCGATTCATAGAGGAGCCAGTATATTCACATTGGAAGGCATTGAAGTGAATCCTCAGGTACATCCAAGGAACGTTGTCATTTGGAATGTTTTACTCAAGAGCAGAAGATTACAAGTTGGTTGGTTACTCCGACAGTGATTGGTGCAGAGATATAGATGATCGAAAAAGCACTTCAAGATATGTGTTCTTCATGGGAAATACCGCATTTACTTCACTTTCTAAGAAGCAACCGATAGTAACACTTTCGACATGTGAAACTGAATATGTGGCAACATCTTGGTGTGTTTGTCATGCAATATGGCTTAGAAGATTGTTGAGCAAAATGGAGCTAAAACAGGTGGGTGCAACAGTAATACAAGTGGACAAAAAATCAGCAATTGAGTTAGCAAAGACTCCAGTAAACCATGAAATAAGCAAACACATCGACGTTCGCTTCCACTTCATTCGAGAACATGTGAAGGAAGGAGGTGTCGAATTAAGGCATGTAGCAAGCAAGGATCAAGCAACAGATATTTTCACAAAACCATTATCGAAAGAAATTTTCGACAAAGGCAAGAAATTGATAAGCATGATGGATAGAAGAAACATTTAAGTTTACAGGGGAGTTTTGTTTAATAAACTTTAATGTTATATTAAGTGGTTTCTATCAATAAGTTAGTGGAAAGACAAAGATTATGTTGTAGTTGGAAGGCCAGGAGATAGTGGCTTATTAATAGTATCTATTTGTTTTAATTTCCTAGAATAACATAAATCTTTGGATCTATATAAAGACCAAGGTTGTATTTTTATATTAACAGAATATATAAAAGTAGTGCTTATATTATCAGACTCCCCTATCCCCCAATTGTAGAAGGCAATGTGATTCCCTGCAAAAGAAGTTATCTCCCCACCAACGTGACACACCATGTAGAAACTATTAAGGTCATAGATGAGATTGGTAAGAGTAAATATATCATCAAGGAGGAAGAAAATTTTGAAGAGGAAAATGATTATTCATAACATTTGTCACTAGAGGTTCTAACTCATTTCTTCTGTCATTGCAAGATTTCCCCAACACTGGAGAATAATCATAAAATAGATAGCGGTGGATCAAAAGGAGGAAGCATTGACTGAAGAAAAGTCGGAGAAACCTATCTTGTAGTTTAAATAGAGTGGGAAAGTAATGGCATTCCTAACAAAATATTCTCATTGGTAAATACAGCCACCATGACCAATTTTGACGTGTCAATGATCCTTATTTATAGAGGGAGATTCAGTGACATTATGTACGCCAACCTTTTTGGGAAGTTAGGCTTGATGAATGACAAATTTCCACCCTTCACGGACACCTAATATGATGGAGATTGCATGATTGGGTAGAAGGAAATCCTTATTCCCATTAGGTTTTTCAGAACTTTTTCTCTTTTGATGAATGAATGATGAACATGAATTAAATTCTATAATAATATGATTATATGTTGTGTTATGTGATTTTCGTGCATTGTTTTACCATTATAATTATGTGTTCTTGTTGATGGAATTAGTATGAAAGTGTGTTCATATGTGTGTTGTGATTTTGATGAATAACGTATGTAAAATCCAAGATTAAATGAGTGAATTGCATGTTAAGTGATAGATAAATGTTGTATTAATACTAGATGATGTTTTCCTGATTGTTGTTGTTCGGTTTTAGGTATTGGAAGTGAAAATTGGAGCTCTAAATTGAACTCCAATGGCAAAAATGCAGGTTATGTTTCTGCTTCAGGGTGACAGGCGTCACCCTAATGACGCCCCGGTCGCCATGGCTTTGGGAGCGCCGACGGGCGTCAGCTGCTTGACGGGTAGACCATCATGGTCCTTATGCATAGTTGGTTGGGATGATCGTCATATGGCTGACGTGTAAGGTGACAGACGTTACTTTGGTGACAGTAAGCTATCACGCTGCCAGAATAAGCGTCGTTTGCTCATTTACTTGGGTTTGAATGTCGATTCCGATTTTTGATGTTGTGTTGGGAATAAACTACTGTTTGGAGATATATGATGATTTTTATTATGTTATTATGAATTAAATCACTTTGATGTATGGAGAATTTTTTTGTGTATAATGTTGAATGTATGGTGATCATTTGGTGATATTGCATGTTATTGTGAATCATGCATCATGGTGTATGAACTTCGGTCCAGTTTTGGTGTACTCTGATACGATGGTGTGGATTCAGGAGCGAGTAGCTGGTTCTAGATGGGAATCAGTGGAGCATTACTTATAATGATAGTAGCGATTTGGTGTGCTTTGGTCCTATGGTGGGGATTCATGAGCGAGATGGACATGTGTTATCCATAACGGTACCACATGCATTGTTGAGTCATAGTGTGGAGTACATTTACACCCATTATTTGCATATGTATTAAATGATTATGTTGATATTGGTGATTGAGAATGGTTTGGTGATGTATGTGATTGAGTTGTATTGAATAAGTGTTGATGTTTTTTTAGGCTACCCTTGCATACTTTTGCACCATTATATATTATGAGTGTATTCTCACCCTCTTTGTTGTTGGCATGGTCATGTGCTCCTTCTTAAGGTACAGACAAGCAAGTCATGAGTAGTTGCTTGGAAGTTGAAGGATGAAGTTGAGAATGTTCTTCTTTTTCCTATTTTATGCGATATTTAGATTTCGTTGCTTTGATCTGTAACACTGCACAAACAAACATTTTGTTTTTCTATGTGTTATTATTTTTTATGACGTTGTGTTGAAGACATTTTGCAATAACCTTGTTTTATGTTATGAGACTTAATTGGTTGTTGAGTTACTTCGATAGATTTATTTTTGTTGTGATGAACCTATGTGAAGGCGAGCATATGATGATAGGTGTTTAAATTATTGCATTTTTATATAACTTGTGTTATGAAGTAGGTTTATGTTATGTTTGAGTGACGCCCTAGGTGTGTATTTATTTTATTTTTGCATTATTTCAAGCTTCAGGGTTTAGGGTGTCATGAGAATGGTGAGTAGTAGTTTCTAGTAGTTCCTTATAAATGTGTTTACAATTTCATCTTGGGGAGACATTTATCAGCAATCCTTGATATAATTTCCTCAATTGTCCACCTAAATATGAAGTACCACAATGCTCACGATGAATCAATAACTATTTGTGTTGATCTGGAAAGAGTTCATCGCATACATAAAGCCCACGAAAACAAAGCACATCGAAAGGTTTGAACACGGGAGACTCTACCCCCATTATCTCATAGTAGGATGAGCCCATTCTAAGGAAAACAACCAGAGAAGCGGAGCTCGACCCAGACCAGGTGAAAACCATCCCAAGAAGAACACCCTGCACTATGAAAACCCACCACATGAAGCCTATTTTGAGAGCATGAAGATCTACTAAATTGAAATGATACCACATCTAAGTCGTTTTTATTATGTGATTTTCAACATTTTGTGTAAACATGTACAATGTAAACATTTCACTACATAGTCAATAAATGATATTTTCCCAAAGAGTTATCGTATTATTTCTATTTAAATGACATGATAAAGCTTAAACATCCACTATGACACCATAAACCTCGAGCATGAAGGTGGTGCATACTCAAAGGAATAAAACCTTGAGCGCCAAGGTGACACACTATCAAAAACACCATAAACCTCAAATGCAAAGCTAGTGTAAGATAAACTGAATCAATCATGTGTTGTACTATCAAAGACATCATAAACCTTGAACTGGAGGTGATTGTCCAGATTCACCTCTCACTTGGTAGCAAGTGATTCTAGAGTGCAGAAGGTGAAGCCTCATATTATGTCAGTCTCAAACCATGTTTTTACTTTGGGACAAACAATATGATAAAACCTTTGGATGGGCACACTCCTCTAAGATGTCCAACAAATAAACCAAACACACATTGTTAGATGTAAGTACATTTTGGAGGAACCATTTTAACTAATGTTCTACCACTTCTCAAACGCATAAACTTCCAGACATTGAAAATATTTAATGTAAAATAGAAATAAAAAAATAATGCAATAACTTCTTGTACAAGTAAAAAAAATCACAAAAGCTCCCATTGGACATGTCAATTTGTTCGCATGTGTTTTTAGCTAACAATCACTAGTTTAATTAGCTTGTGAGATTAACTTGAAAAAATCTTGGAAGCAATATGTGTGTGTGAAATGATTATGAATGTTTGTTCGCAAACAAAGTAAAGACAAATTTTAATGACACAAAATCTTAAATCAAAATAAATGAAAACTGCAATAAATAACATTAAACAAAATACATAAATGACAAAAATAGAAAAGTGTTTCAAATAAGGAAACATAAAGACAATGAAAGAAAGAGACTCATACTCATACATGTTATTCACAAATTATTTTGCTCTTTGACTCGGGTACTCCATTTATATTGAGAAGTATATAAATTTTGCGACCTTAATTACAATGTATGAGCCCACTATTTATACTACTCTACAGATATTCGTCTCCGACAGTTTATTCCTAGAAAAAAGACATGTATCAATAACATGCGCTTCAGCCTTCTGAAGCATATTCAGATTGTCAGAACTTAAAAACTGTTGAAACCATTATCGCACGTTCATAACTGCTCAAAGCATATAACTACATGCTTGTCGAAGGTAGTTTTATGAAAGGGTAATGCTAATTTGTGCCCTAGGGGCACAAGATAAGAACTAAAGAAAGTAATTTTGTGTTGGAAATTGTGCATTGATTTTAATAAAGGTATAAAATTAATTTCATAATTGATTTTTTCAATACAAACTTTCTACAAGTGAATGTCTTATCTTGTGCCCTTAGGGCATAAGTTAGCATTACCCTTTATGAAAAACTAGTGCTGACATAACCTTTCAAGTCTCCAAAATCTTCTACTCCCTCTTTCTCATAAAAAATGTCCTATGTGAATAATTCACGGTTCTTAAGAAAATGATTAGATGTATTGATTTTAATGATAAAATTAATATAATTTACTAGAATACCCCTATTAATTATAATTAAAAGAGTGGTTGGATAAAGTGAAAGTTAATAAATATGGGGTATGATAGTGGAGAAATAATAATAAATGTTGCATTGATATTGTAAAAGGACAATTATTTTGAGATAGAGAAAAAATGCAAATGAAACACTTTTTGTGAGACGGAGGGAGTAAGTCTTTGACGTCTGTCGAAAGCTTCGACCTCGACATGGTGTCAAGTGATCAGTTAGATCTACTTGAGATTCTTCCAAACCATGTTCAATATTTCCAAACCATGTTCAAGATCTATTCATGAGACTCTTCCAACCCATGTTCAGCATGCTAGTCGAAGTGCTCAAGTCGATATGTTCAATATTTTTACATTGGGGCATTTTTTATGAGCAACACACCTTGTGAAAGACACATTACCACTACTACAAAATATACTTTTGGTAACACTAAATTACAACGGTCTGGCCGTTAACCGTAGTAATACCTCATTTTTGGACATGTTTTATTTTTTATATTTACGAAAAGACATTGTACTATGGTCAATACAATTAACCGTGATTATACATTCATGGAGCGGCAGGGTTCGAATTCCGACTCCAACAATTTTCTACTTTTTGGTTATAATAAGTGTTGTCCTTATAATAGGAATTACTTTTTGGTTATATATATATATATATATATATATATATATATATATATATATATATATATATATATATATATATATATATATATATATATATATATATATATATATATATATATATATATATATATATATATATATATATATATATATATTAAAATACTTATCACCACGGTCGGTAATGTCAACCGTTGTGAAAGGAATTACATTTTATCACGGTTTTTGAATACGGCTGTGGTAAAATTGCTTACCCATATATAAGTGAATTAACTTTCGCTTCTTGACAGTATCGTCGTATCTCTCGCAGCAAAACCCAAGCACACATTTTCTCTCTTACTCTTCATCATTAGCTTTCTTATTCTACAATATAGTCTCAACCTTGTTCTTCGTACATAAAGGTATTCTTCTTCTTCCTTATTCTTTCGTTTTCGTGTATGTTGTTGTTATGTTTCTCATGATTTTCTTCTTGTTCGAGAGTTTATGGGTTTTTTGTTATTGTATGTTGGTTTATGTTGTTGTTGTTATTGTTGTTATTGATAAATGTAGACAAATGTTAGTTGACATGATTTTCATATTATTTACTTTGGTTTCACATGTTTTGTTGTTGGTTGTTGTTGTTGACAAATCTTTTTTCATATTCTTTCTTTTTCGTGTATGTTGTTATGTATATTGATAAATTTTTGTTGAATTATAATGTTCTGCTAGTTTATGTTAACATTCTGTTTTATTCATGGTGTTTGTAGGATTACAATTGATTTGTGTTGCTATGAAGAAAAAATACAAGAGAGGATGAAGCTGAAGTGAAAGATGCAAACTTGTGTGAAAGACCTAGAATGACATCCATTCAAATTTAACACAAGTTTGCATCTTTCTCCTCAGTTTCATCCTCCTTTCATTTTATAAGTTTGCATACTATGGATGTGGTTCACATGATGGTTTGTCTTAATTTTTCCTGAATTTTTTCAATTAAAGGTATGTATGTTGTTGATAAATATTGTTGTATGTTATTGATGTTGTTGTTGATGTTGTTTTATGTTGTTCGTAAATAAATGGTTCTTCATGTGAAGCTAGCAAGTGGTTATGGTTCTCTACTTATAACTAATGCAACTGGTTGTGTGAACATGGATCTAATAAGAGAGTTGCGAACTTATGTTCGCTGTGGAAATATTGGATGAGTCTTTCATTTAATATTCTCATAGTGAACACATGTTTTGTACTCTCCCTTCTACTTTATCCTTTTCATACCTTCCAGGATTGGTTAGCTATCAAGTTCTCCCAATCTATGTTAATTAATTGATGTTTTTGTTGATAAATGTTGTTAGTGAATTTATTATATCATATGTGACTTCTTGTTTCACAAACCCCTCATTGAACTTGCATTCACTTAAATAGATTTTTGAGACAATAATCAGAAAAATTAAATTATTCTTGAAAAACAACTTAGACGATCCAATGTTTATCGAATTGCATGCATCTTGTAATCGTGATTTCCTCTTTAGCCAATAGAATTTGATTCAATGCCACAAATTCTTCAAAACAATGATGAGAAATGGATGTCAGTATGAGTCTTTTACACAAACTTTGATGTTTGCAAATTAAACTAGAAAAAAAAAAGGAAATCAAATTTTGTGTGAAAGACTTAGAAGACATCCATTCATCATCATTACTTTGAATAATTTGGGATTGAATCAAATTATATGCATTAATGAGGAAATCATGAATTAGAAGATACATGCAATTTAAAAAACATTGGACCTTTTAATTTGTTTTTCAAGAATAATTTAATTTTTCTGATTATTATCTCAAAAATTTATTTGAATGGTTGTATATGGTTAATGAGGGGCATGTAAAAACAAGCAATCCCATATTTTATAATAAACTCTTACACATACCACAATGGTTGTTTAATATAACCATTGTGATAGGTAGTGTGCTACCTAGCTTATAACCACAGCCATACGCCCGTTGTGGAAACCAACATACATACAATCACACGCTACCGAATAATGGAAGTGCAACTATCATTATATGTATTTCACAATCGTCATTATATGTATTTCTCGTAGTAGTGCACATATTCACCCAAAACTTTAAGGTGATAGGTGTGTGGTTTCTCTCACTTATAAATGCTTAAGTCTCCACTTATCTAATCAATATGGTACTTCCTCACACTTCATTTCTCAATGTTTTTTTAACTCACACTTATTTTTCTTAACACTCCCCCTCAAGTGTGAGTCTATCCACAATGCTCCCCCTCAAGCGGAAGCTCTTTCATCCATATACACTTGCATCTCCGTTTACATTCTTTTAAACAGAACATGTCTCATACCCGCCACCATGCGAGGAGGTACTTTGATACAAGTGAGTCATTCATTCACTCGAGCCAGGCTCTGATACCACTATTAGGTCATCGATTCGGGGGAGTCAACACGATGGAGCATTTTTAGTTAGGGACTTTCTTTTTTAACAACGCGCCTTGTGAGAGACACACCACATATTCACCCAAAACCTTAAGGTGATAAGTGTGTGGATTCTCTTACTTATAAATGCGTAAGCCTCCACTTTTCTAATCAACGTGGGACTTCCCCATACTTTGTTTCTCAACACTTTTTAACTAACACTTGTTTTCTTTTACAAAAATAATATTAATAATATTGGGTAAATAACTCAAATAAAGTACATATGAACAAACAAATTGGCATAACATATACCAAAAAATACAACATAAAAACCAAGAAAATATAAACAGGTGAAAAAAGGCTATTTGGATAAAAACAAACAATCCACAACAAGGCTAGATCCAGAAAAATTTGTCCTCTAAGAGCTTCACCTCAAAGAAGAATCAAGCAAGATACAAAGCCAATTGAACTACTAACACTGGATCATGGACCACTAAAGGAAGAGAAAAGAACCATAAACACTCTAACTAGGACAAAATCTCAATCTGTATTTTGGTTTATCCAAAGGAAATAGTTTTAAAGCCATTATGTGTAGGTGTAAGTGTTTTCCACTAATCTACCCAAAACAATTTCCAAGCCAAAAAAAAGTTTTTTCCTCAACTTATTGCACATTTGTTGAAGAAATAGAAAACACAATATCATTACGAGCCCTCTAAATGGTCCAGGACACAATATGCCAAATCATAGAAAATCCTCCCCTAAAGTTCGCTCTACCGCCTAAAGAAAAGAAACTCTCAAAGAAAAGACTAGGTTTCTTAGGAAGGACTACATACCACTCCAACCATCTGAAAATTCTATACCAAACACTATTAACTAAGTCGCAAGTATCAAACAAGTGAGAATTCTATTCAATCAAATCAATAGAGAGAAGACAAGCGGTATGACTATGGTCTACAAGTACCTTTCTCTTAAAATATTATCTCTAGAAGGAAATCTATCAAGGAAAAGTTTTCAAGTGAAAACAATCACCTTATAAGTTGTCCAACTACGTCAAATGAAGGGAAAATGTATTACTAATTGAGGGGAGATGTCAAGATAATTAGAAGAAGCCAAAAGAGTATGATAAATTGAGGACACCGAGAAAGTACCATCCCTAGAAAACTTCTCTATCCGAGGAAATAATATGTCATCAAATGGACAAGAAGAAATCACCAACAACAGGTTCCTTATGAACAAAGAAAGACCTCCTCTAGTTGAAGTCCCAAATGAAGGTATCATCTACCTACCTAGCTCTCTCAAACTTCCCTTAGGATAATCAGTGATCATAAACAGTCCATGGAAAATATTCTTAAGGGAGATACTCTCAACTCAAGGGTCAGCCCAAAAAGACACTTAAAACCCTAATCCAACCTTCTCATTGATACCGTCCACAAACCAGTTAGAAGGGTCTTCCTTCTTAGAATCAAGAAAAGAAACTCCTTTCCACCAAAAGAAGGAGTTCCATAAGCTCGAGTCTCCGTCGACCTTTAAAGAAAAGACAACATAGGCACCATATATGGCAACAATTATATCTTTCTAAAGACAAAAAAAAACATATGAGATAAGTCTCCACTTTCACTTAGGCAAAAGAGATAAATTGACCAGAAGAAGATATCTAACCTTTAAGCCACCTTTAATTTTAGACTTACAAACATGGACCCATTTAACCCAAGAGATTTTAGAGTCTCCCTTAACACCACCCCATTTAAACCTTCTTTGAATCCGAACTATCTTCCTCAAAACCTTGACAGGAATCTTTTAGGAAAGACAGGAAGAAAATAGGGATAACATTAAGAATTGAATTGAGAAAAAGTCACCTGCCCCTCAAGCTAACATTCTTGTGCTTCCAGGAATTTATCCTCTTATATAGCATGTTAACAATAGGATTCTAAGTAGCCTCCCAAATAGTAATAGCCTCAACAGACAACTGGGTGTATTTAAAAGGAATTGTCTCAAGTTTACTATGAAGAAAGTCAACAGCGAAATAAAAAAATAGGATCCACGTTAACACTTTTCAAACTACTATTAGAAAAATATTCCTAAAGGTCGATGTCAACTCAAAATTCCTAAGAGTATCATTGATACTTAATCCAAAGGTGTTCAAAAGATGGATCCACTAAGATATGAGTAGCATCTGCATACTAAAGATGTGAGACCACCAAATAAGAGGCTCATACCTTAAATCTAAAGAGAAGATCCAACTCAATAGCCCTACTAAATAAACCACTTAAACCTTCAGCCATAAGCAGGAAGAGGAATGGAGTTAGGGGTTCCATTTGCTTCAAACCCCTTTGAATACCAATACATTAAGTTGGACAACCATTAACAAACACCGCGAGACTCCAAACAAAAATACAAGCTGTAATCTAAGACCTCCAATTAACATTAAACTCAAATATAATGAGCATATACTTCAAAACCTTTCAACTCAATAAATCATATGTTTCTCAAAACCCACTTTAATAATGTGGGAAGATTTTCTAGCTTCCTTTGACAAATCAATCACTTCATTTATGGTGCATCCACCAATATTATTCTTTTCATAATAATTATTATAAATATTTTTTTAATCTAATGTCTAGTTAATATTTTTTAATAGCTATTTTAGTTTTAAATGTTATTATATTATTATAGTTACTATTATTTTCTATTATGATATTTTTCTATACTTAGTTAGTTTTAGTAGTAATATATTTATAATTAATATATATGAATTACTTTATAAATATTTAAAAATTATTTAAATAAATCATAAATATTTGTGAACCATTTTTAATGAAAAAAATACAGCAAGCGTTTCTAAGCAATTTTGTCCCTAGCAAACAATGGTCGTGTGTTTTCCAAGAACAAGTTCCTGGCAAATCAAAAGCCTACATATGAGACTGCATGCTTGACTGTTTGGAAAATTTTGTCGGAAATTTAACCCCTAACAAAATAGTTATGATGACTATTTTTCAAAATCTTAAAACAAATTCTTGAAAAACTTGTAGTAGTTGACACGGTGTTTTAATGATTTACAGCATAACAAAAAAAAAAACTTCTCAACTCTAGAATAGAGTAGAAGGGATATAAATGGTAAAAACACCCCACAATTAAACTGAACTCACCGTATTCATAAGATATTAATAGAAGGAATCAAGAATCTTTGCTTATACGTAAATTTTGTATTAATACAAGAAATATCACTTAGATGGAATAGTACAAAATACAATATATTCATAATAATAGTGAGGCTGAAAAGGAAGACAAAGTTCATCACAACAATAATCAAGTATGAACGAAATGTTCATTGGCAAAAACAAATAAATAGTGTGAGAGAAAATGTACCAAAAAGAGTACAAAATTCACACACATATGAAAAATAACGAATATATAGTGACACAGCAGTAGCAGTGTCTCTTAATTAAGCGCAAACGAACTTCTTTGGAACTCCCTTTCCACAGTAATTAAGGATCAAACTCAAATTAATAGGAAGATTAAGGTTAATGCCTAAGACATTAGCCTTAAGAGCAGTGCAAAGACAGACAGCAGCTTCAAGATTAGCAAGACCGTCGATGAGAGAACAGCATGGTGTCTTTGGTGGTTTACCAAGTTGAACATTAATCAAACCTAATATATCAGCACAGACACCAAACTTAATTGTGTCTCTAGGACATGTTGGGTTCTTTGGATGTGAGTGGTGGTGATTGTCAGCTGTTGGGGGTGGTGGAGGACATGGAACATAGTTGGAGGTTACAGCAGTGAAAAAGAGGATGTTTAGGGCAAGGATTATAGCAACCTTGGAAGCCATTTGGAAGTTGGAAAATGACTTCTGGTTACTAATACTCTTAATCACTTTGGTTTCGTGTGTGAATGATGATGTTTGAGAAGAATAAGAGAGGGTTTTTATAGGGAATGGGTTGGTGAGTTTCTTGGCTTTTTTATGGTTTAAATCATAGCAACACGATTTACAACTATCAAATAATTAAATATGTGAGAGGTATACATAGTCCTTACGTTATTTAGGTTTAAATAATTCACTAGTATTTTATTTCACATGAATTCTTTGCGAGTTTATATATATATATATATATATATATATATATATATATATATATATATATATATATATATATATATATATATATATATATATATATATATATATATATCTTGACATTAAAAATTAATCTTAAATGATAGAGTAAGTTGATTAATTAAATGAAAAAAATTTATTAATAAAATTTATAATTTAGTTATTGAGTGTCTTGATATAAAAAATAAAATCTTATGTAGTTAATCAAATTTGGTTAATAATATGTAAAAGGTTGATTGATATACTATTTGATTAACGAGTTCAGACATCAAAAATAAAGCTTTTCGTGCTAAATCAACATTGGGTAATGATAGGTTAATGTATTTCATAATTTGATTAATAAGGGTTCAAACATAAAAAATAATCTTAAATAAAAAAATAAAATTAGTTAATAAAATATAAAAGGTATATCGTTGAATCAACTCATCATGCTGTAGAGATAGGAGTTCGAACCCGTGATATCTCACGTATACACATTTAAATGATAAAATTTCTACTAATAAACTGTTAAATAAAAAAATATAAAAGATAATTTATACATTTCATAATTTTAATGACCGAAAATAATTAATACTAGGTATTTTATTGGTTAAATAAATACATTAAAATAATTAATGAATTATGAATAAAATAAGTGATTGAAGTGATGAAATTGATTAATCATACAATATTATTATTTTTGTTATAAAATAATTTTCATATTTTAATTTTTAAAAAACATTATTATATTATTTATTTTTTTAATTTTGTTTAAAAAAGTTTAATGTCAATTTGTGTTTCAAAATAGCATTGCTATTAATTCAATGGTCAGCACAAGCTGGCAGATCAACATAGATGAATGAATAAATATGATCTAAATCTGAGACGACATTAGAATAATTTATGTGTATGAAATTTGGAACTATCTGTACTATAAGTTGCAATTTGGTTCGTTATATCAATTATATACAAATGAAATCATTTCTTTATGTATTTTCATTGCTTTTCTTTATTCAAATCATTTCATTTATTATTGAAAATGAAGTCACGGGCCTCAAGATTGTTCGTATTACTCTGTATTTGTCTCTTACAAGTTACAACTCGAATCTCGTTGTCAAATATTTATGAAACTAAATCTATGTATTCATTTACTAATTCCCCAGTTAAACAAATTTTAAAATTTATTTGAAAAAGAAAAGATTTCAAAAATATTTGATCAAATAATATATGTTACTAATCACATATTTATAATTCGTTAAACAAATTAACTGCTTTATTAATTAATAAAATATTTAATATTAATCAAATTTTGACATAAAATTATAAAATATAATAATCAATATTTACACCGTATTAATCAAGTTGTGATATTAAATTATAAAATATATAAAATATAGCAAATAAAATTGGTTAAAGACTGATTATTATGTTTTATATTTTAATATTAAAATTTAATTATTTATTGTTTAATAAATTAATAGACTTGATTTATAAATTATAAGTAAAATATATGGTTAATGGTATATATTTTTTTGGTTAATACAATTATAAAAAATTTAAAGAGAAACTTTAAATTTGTGTTACAAAAATAATTTTAAAAATAAAAATATTTTTTATAAATATTAATTTTTTATTTAAAAAAATAGTATTTTTTATCGTATAAATACGATAAATAGTATTTGGTGTAAGTATCGGGTGTAAAACGTATTGTAAGAATAGTTTTTTTTATTAAACAAAATCTTTCTTACGCACATATTCTAATCTTGTATACCTATTTTTTACACATATGGGAGAAGTTATTGTTTTTTTTAAGTTGTACTAAAAAATATATACAAAAAATTAATATTTTTTGAATCAACAATAATTTTCTTTTTATAAATATTATTTTTATTTTAACATCATTTACAAAAATATTTCAATCAATAATAATTTTTTTCTTTTTTTTATAAAAATAATTTTGTTTTTTAAAATATTTAGATCAACGATAATTTTTAATCTATATACAAATTATTATTGTTTTGGTATCGTTTATAAAAAAGTTGAATCAACAGTAAAAAAATTTCCATATATGAAAACTTGTCGTTTATGAAAATATTTATATCAACAATACATTTTTTTTCTATTTATAAAAATATTTCTATAAACAGTAGACTTTTTCCGTTTATACAAATATTTATATCAACAATACACTTTTCCCGTTTATAAAAATGTTTATATCAACCATACTCTTTTTTCAGTTTATAAAAATATTTATATCAACAATACATTTTTCCTGTTTAGAAAAAGAGATTAATTCTTATACACTCAATGTAAAAGAATGTAAAATATTTTTATACTGTTAGCACATTTCAATTAAATTCTTATAAAAATATTTATATCTAGAATACACTTTTTCCCTTTTATAAAAATATTTGGATCAATAATAAACTTTTTCCGTATATAAAAATTACATTGTTTATAAAAATATTTGTATCAATAATACACTTTTTCCGTATATAAAAATTACATTGTTTATAAAAATATTTGTATCAATAATACACTTTTTTTTCATATATAAAAATAAAGTTCATTATAAAAATACTTGATTTTTTTTGTGTATAAACATTTTTTCCATATATAAAAAATATTAGTTTCATATATTTTATTATATTATCAATAACAAATAATCGTTATTATGACAAATTAAGGTAAACTTTTTAAAAGGACTAAATTTCCTCCAGTTAAAATCATTCTTGCGGTAGGGAAATTGTCAAAGACGATAATGATTGTTGGATGGGTGGCTTTGCCAAGAATGTGGGTCTTTGTAGTAGCTATATGGTTGAATTATGGGGATTACTTGAAGGTTTCAAGTTAGTCTTAGATCTTGGAGTAAGAAGAGCAGAAGTAAATTCAGATTCGTCTGAAATTTTTATGGATATTACAAAGGGAAGATTTCGAAGAAGTGAAAGGTTTGGAGATGTTCTGAAAGATTGGGATGCGTTAGCAAAACCCAATTGCAGGTTAAATAGTGATATGTATCATTATATTACTTCCCCCGACTCTATTGAGAAATTATTAGTAGAGGATTTCATGGGAGAATACACCTCTAGGAAGTGTCTTTGTAGTTCTTCTTTCTCGTTGGACCTTTGGCCCTCTTTTTTTAAAAAAAAATAATAATCATTTCTATCATTCTTTAATACTTATAAAAATAATCATTTTCACAAATTTTACAAAATTATTTTTAATCAATTTATAACTAACATGTATTTTTCATACACACATTTATGCAATCATTTAATTTGATAAATATCAATTAATAACATACATGTTATCAATTAACTCACTTTGTTTTTTTGTATTTGAATCATTAACTCACTTTTCTATTTATTTCATGTAGTTGTAACATTTACACGCAAAAATTGAACTTGTATTATCTTTCATTCACTAAAACTAACAAAAAAAAAGTTATGTTTAACTATATAGGAAATACTAATGAATGTCCCGGGCACTGGTTAAAAGATTAAAAATGTAAGTTGAGCATTATTTAAAAGATTAAAAGAAAAGTTTTTCTAAAAATATGTGTTTTCAATGTCCTGAAAATATTAATAATCAATTTTTTTAAAGAATATTGTGTGTATTCAATGCATTGAACATAGAATATTTTCGTTATTAAGTATTCTTGATTAATATCCTTGGGGCACTGGTTAGCATTACCTTTTTTTTATTCTAACAAATAATGAGTTGTGTATGATACCACCAAGGATTTGTTAGATTTGAAAAGTTATATATATATATATATATATATATATATATATATATATATATATATATATATATATATATATATATATATATATATATATATATATATATATATATATATATATATATATATATATATATATATACATAATTTAATTGATATACACTGACAGTTAATCCTCAATGAGGTAGGTTGTCCTTTATATAGTAGTGAGAAGGACCGTTGGAGTGATGACAGAATATTAGTCTTTGATGAGCATTCAATGTCATTACTTCTGTGTTTCTTGCCATAACCATTTTGTCTCCCTGAATAACTTCTTTCTTAAAATACCTCCTTTCCATATTGAGAAATTCTTTTCGTTACTCTTTCTGGATTTGGTGAATCTTCATCAGAGTCTTGTTGTATCGGAGTCATTCTTCAGAAGGAGATCATGTCTGAATTCATCAGAGCTTCTCAGAGTACTAGTCTTCTAGATCATCAGAACGAAGACCAGTGGATGTTAGAGCTTCTGGTTCTTTTTACTGTCTTGCTTTGCTCAGATTCAGAACTTCTTGGGTGCACTTCTTCCTCAGATGCGTCTGATCTTCTAGCACTTTGTATCTGATCAATGTTTGTATCTGATAAAATGATCAGAGTCCTTCGTTGTTGTTCAGAGTTATGCACACTTAGAAAAAATTCGTTAGGGTGCCATTTTTGGCTTCATCCTTTGTTATCATCAAAATCTTGGAATTCTATTGTAGAACTAATTTTGTTCTTACAATCTCCCCCTTTTTGATGATGACAAAACAATTTTAATTCAGAGATGAAACATTTTTAGATAAGAGTTTTAGATCAGATGGAAGTGAGCTCCCCCTAGAATAAGTCTGGGAGTTCAAAAGTTCTTACCGGACCTTCCATGATGTGGTGTTTCTAGCTACTCTCCTGCAAATTTCTAAGTCAAAAAATTAGAAACAATGTTTACAGAGTTCTGATAGGAGTTAGATATGTTTTTATCATAGCTGTTTTTAGTTCTCCCTCTTTTTGTCAGAATCAAAAAGACTTAGTGGAAATGAAAGAGCAATATATATATATATATATATATATATATATATATATATATATATATATATATATATATATATATATATATATATATATATATATATATATATATATATATATATATATATATATATATATATATATATATATATTCACATAGCAGGTACAGATGCCAAAAATGCAGACAAAAAAAAACAAGAATGCAGAAAACAACAAGCAAATCAGAGCAACAAGCAAAAGGAAAAGAACACATAAGCAAGTCCTAGGTGCCTAAGGGTTTGGAGGTGGAGGCATCCTCTGGAGCAGTGTTAGATGCCCAAAAGTGCTTATTTGAGCTATCAAATGTGGGTATCTTTCACTCCTTTTTGTTGCTAAAGTGTTCAAAACCGCCTTTGCTTTAGATGAATTGCAATACAATGTTAAACGATCTTGGTACCTTTAATTTGTGCGTTATTGTGCAGGAATTAAGCATGAAATAATAGAAAATGAAGGCACAAGAAAGTTGGCAAAGGGACCAAGAGAAGAAAGCATTCATCAGCATGCTCGCTAGGCGAGTGGTGTAGCGAAGTGCTCGCTAGGCGAGCACCCAGCGAGCTGCTAGCGAGCATTGCCAGAATTTTACAGTAGCAAAACCTCCTAAGCTCGCTGGAGCGAAGGTTGAAGCGTAGGCTTCGCCTAGCGAACAGGTGAAATCTGGCCAAGATATTTTCTCTGGACGTGATAACATGAAATAATATCACATTTTTGGACTCGATTTAATTAAATTATATTATTATTTGTTCCGATTTATTTCATATTATTCGATATTACTTGGTATTTTCCCTTCTATTTATCTCAGGTAACTTATTTGAAGCATAAGTTAAAAAGGAAGAAAAGGGGGTGCAAAAAGAGAATGAGAAGCAATTCCACTAAAGCCCAGCCCACAATTATCAGCCAGAAGCGTTGAAGCTGTGACGAGCGCCACACAAGGTGTGACGAGCGTCACGCCCCCTGCTAAGTGTTACGAGCGTAACACAAGGTGTGACGAGCGTCACACCCCCATTCCTATATTTTTGGGTTTGACGCGTAACAAAAGCAACGGAAGCACGTTCCTCCTCTTTCTGCGCTTGATCAATTGACGTGAGAAAGCTACCAAAGGGAAACGGTTACAAATGAGAGTAATATAAATAGAGGCAAAGATCCAACCCTGCAGCTGGCTCACGCTCATCTCAATTTTCCAGTTTTCGGCACAACATTATTTTCACTACTTTTTATTATTTTCAGCACTTACTTTCCTATCAATTTTTATTTCCTTTTCTTTTCCAGTCAATCTTTCAAGCACTTAATTAATTTTTCACACAATAGTTTCTACACCGGAAACTATTGTGTATCTTTTACTGGATCTAACCTTACGTTAGATCATAGTATTTTATTCCTTCGCTTTTATTTTCCTGTCCGATTGAAGAATTCAAGAACAAATCCAACCGGTCTGTGGTGGAGTGTTCAAGATTGCTATTAATTATTCAGGTTCTTTAATTTATTGTTTTAATTTATATATGCCCTGCATTACTGTTTATTTATATTGTTTTCCTGATATGGTTTTATTTAAGCATGATAATTATTTAGACCTGTTTAGCATGTCCGGCTAATTAATTTAGATATCGGTATGTAAAGTAAGTGGAATAAGGAATCAAAAACTAAGTTGGTTAAATTTCATTTAAAAATAAATCACTTTTTTATAGTCTCAATTTACAGGGTTAATCCCAAAGTTTTTGTACGAGAGTAAAAGACATAAAGAAGTTAAAATCAATAGAACGAAAGTTTGAGTTTTTAACTGGACAGTGTAAATTGGACATTAATTCTAAATCAGGGCGAAAGCAATTTTTAGAGTTAATTAAATTCTAATCTTTTTCAAAAAGTATTTTTAAAGGTTAAATGTGAGAACGAGAGTTAAGCATTTAAGTTTAATTATATAATCTAAGTCAACAGAGCGAGAGTTTGAGATGAGGGTGTTTAAACGGTTATTATTTTAATAAAAAAAGTTTCTATAGATTCTATTGTTTTCAAAAAGTGATTTTGGACTTAACTAATAAGTGACAGCTACGTTAATATAAAGTCATGGTCTATTCAACAGAGCGAGAGTTTGAGAAAAGGCTTTTAATCAATAGTGTCTACTGAAAAGATTTATTTTAAAACCAAGAAACCAACGAAGATTTGATTCCCTAATTACGACGAACTACATACCGATATCCGCTTAATTAATATTTAATTTAGATCTAATTTTAGTTTTACTTTTCCCCCAAACAATCAAAGTATCATCCGCCTTAGCTTTACGAAGTAACCTTAGAAAACGGTATATCGATTCATAAGTCCCTGTGGGATCGATATCTTTTAAAACTACGCGATAGAACTGTGCACTTGCAGTTAGTACCTCAATTCGACTCATAAAGTCGCGATCAAGTTTTTGGCGCCGTTGCCGGGGACTTTTATTTAGTCGATTTCGTAACTCTCCTGTTACGCTGTAGAGACTAAGGCAATTTTTATTTTTCATTTTTTTTTCTTTCGTTGATTTGTATGCCACACACTCGCTCACAAGGCGAGCCGTTTTACTTACGAATCAACGACATTGAACTATATCTCCGAGTCTTACGACGAATTCGGGAATATCGTGTGAGAGAATTCTTTACCTTGAATTAACTTTTAATGATAGCAAATTGTGTGATCATCATCCAAATTAGTTGTGCACTGCATTACAGGATATATTTGTGTTCTTACTTTGTCCTTCATCCCACTCTATTGTTGCATAACCATACATATAAATCTACATTGAAAATTCCCTTAAAATAACAATTAAAATGCATTTTATATCAGTATGTATCAATACATGAGCCTTTGCATCGATACATGTAGCCTGTGATTAATCACAAAACAATTTCTGTTCAGTATGCATCGATGCATACGAGCCATGCATCAATACATGGAAGGCCAAAAACTCTATGTATCGATACACACGATTCCTGCATCGATACAGGACTACTTGAGACTGCCTGTGCATCAATACATGAGCATTAAGCATCGATACATATCAGTGTAAAAATCACATGCATCGATACACACGATTTATGCATCGATACATGAGTAATTGATTTCACCAAATATTCACACAACTTACAGTATGTATCGATACACACTCCCATGCATCAATACACAAAGTTGTTTTAAGTCATAACAGCAACTGTTTTTGCACAATATAAGAACAGGTTTCAACAGCAGATGAATACGACGAATTCATTGAGGGAAAACAATTGAACACAGATCAAAAGCAGTGTTGGAGCAATTGTTTGTGAGCACATAGAAACCTGAAAGAGACTTCATCTTCTTCATCTTCTCAATCACTTCTCTTCAAGAACAATTACACATAACAATTCTTGTTCTTTGGATTAAAGAAGGATTGAGATAACGTTCAGTGGTACGATCAAGGATCTAGCTGTGGGTTGCAGTGGAACGATCGAGGATCTAGCTGAGTCGAAGATTGAAGGGGGTTTCTAGGAAAAACCTACTGGTTTGTCCTTCAAGAACTGGTGTGTTCTTGAGGGTTTGGGAGTCACATTTGCAGAACATATTCAGCCGCAGCGTTGCGTTTGGAGATCGGGGGATTTCGCAAGCAGGTCGTGGAACCGGTGAATTGTTTGCAACTTTGTGCAGGAAAATCTTGATCGAGCTCAGATCAAGTGAAGGTTTATACAAGAAGAGGTTCTTGGAGTTTAGAAATTCTGTCTTTGTATCAAAACCTTGTATCAACGGATTCGGCAATAATTGATAATCAAAGTTCTCAATTTCATTTGAAATTGAGAGGGAGACGTACCCACACGCGAGGACGACGTGGGGAACTTCCTTAACAAATCTCTGCGTATCGTACTCTTACCTTAATCTTCTTTACGTTTCAAAACTGTTTTGCAATTTCTGTTAGTGTGTGGTGATTGATCATTTTTCTGGACAGCAGTGATAATAAAACCTTTAGTCATACACCATTGCTGTTTATCTTCAAACACACACACACCAACTGTTTGACAAAACGGTTAACTTGATTGTGTTCATTGGAAATAGAATTTGAGGATAAGCGCATTCAATCTGTTAAAATTCTGTGTGTATCATTTCTGTCATTCTCATTAAAATCCAGCAACTGCACTTGCGTGTCCGGCTTTCTAGTAGCAGTTCAGAATAGACGGAAGTCGATTCGGGACTGATTTTTCCGCCATTTTTGAAAACTCTGATAAAACGTTAAATCCGTTAATTTTTAAAGAGGTGATCTATTCACCCCCCCTCTCGATCACTAGCCACACCGTCTAACATATCGTGCTACAAACAATCTCCCTCCTATCGAAGTGCCCGACCTCAAAAATCTTCTTCCATCGCCGATACCCGAGATGGCAGAACCAGCTCGTGCTCTTCGAGATTACGCCGCTCCATCGCAAGATGAGCCACATTCGAGTATTGCTCCACCCGCAATCGAAGCAAACAACTTCGAACTTAAGCCTTCGCTGCTACAGGAAGTGCAACAGAATCAATTCTCTGGAAATCCTACCGAGGATCCAAACCTTCATTTATCCGTATTTGTCCAATACGCTGATATTGTTAAAGCTAATGGTGTCACTTCAGAGGCAATTCGACTTCGTCTCTTTCCTTTCTCGTTAAGAGATAAAGCTAGAAGATGGCTTCAGTCTCTACCTTCCAACTCAGTCACCACATGGAACGAGTTGAAGAAAGTCTTTCTTGCCCGATATTTTCCTCCAAGCAAAACAGCTATGTTGAGAGCCCAGATAAATGGATTTAAACAGAAAGATAACGAGTCTCTTTTGGAAGCATGGGAAAGATACAAAGACATGATGAGACTTTGTCCACACCATGGTTTAGAGGACTGGTTAGTAATTCATACCTTCTATAATGGTCTCTTATACAACACAAGGTTAACAATAGACACCGCCGCAGGTGGTGCGCTTATGGATAAACCTTATGCCGATGCTTATCAACTTATCGAAAGCATGGCCCAAAACCATTTCAGTGGGGAAGCGATCGAACAATGGTAGAGAAACCTCAAACGAAAAGTGGCATGTACGAGATAAGTAGCCTTGATCATGTTAATGCAAAAGTGGATGCTCTGGCCCAGAAAATTGAAAGTTTAAATGTATCACCTCCAGCCACCGTGGTTGCCGCAACTCAAAATTGCGAAGTCTATGGAATCCAAGGTCACACTCCTGCAGATTGTCAACTCCTAACAGGAATCCAAGCAGAGCAAGTGAATTATGCTCAAGGAAATCCCTACTCGAATACCTATAACTCTAACTGGAAGAACCATCCTAATTTTTCATATAAGAGTAATAATGTTTTATACGCACCAGGACAAGCTCCAAGTCAAGCCCCAGCTATACCTTCGGGATATCAAAAGTCGATCCCATCTACACCTAACAATAATGTTCCTAGGAAATCCAACTTGGAAATCATGATGGAGAACTTCATAGCTTCTCAACAGCAAACCAATAAAGATTTCTTAAACCAGAATGTACACACTAGCGAACAAATTAAACAACTAGCAAGTAAAGTAGATGCCCTGGCCACCCATAACAAAATGCTGGAAACACAAATCTCACAAGTAGCTCAACAACAAGCGCCTACTGCTGCCTCAACTGGTACATTTCCTGGACAGCCCCAACCTAACCCGAAAATCCACGCTCATGCAATCATATTAAGAAGTGGAACGGAAGTAGAAGGACCGTCTGATCCAAGGATGGAAAACCAAAACTCTAAAAAGTCAACTGAGGAAGAAAGTAAACCTAAGGAAAAGGAAGAGAGTAATAAGGAAACCGTAGAAAAGAAAGAACCTTATGTACCTCCACCACCTTATAAACCACCTATCCCTTATCCTCAAAGGCTTATTAAAACCAAAGATGCAGGCCAATTTAAAAAATTTGTTGACCTACTGAAACAATTAAACGTCACAATTCCGTTTACAGAAGCTATTACGCAGATGCCCTCATATGCTAAGTTCTTAAAAGAAATTCTTTCTAATAAAAGGAAACTTGAAGATAGCGAAACCGTTACACTCACTACTGAATGTAGCGCCATAATCCAGAATATGCCTCCAAAACTTAAGGATCCTGGTAGTTTCTCTATACCCTGTCACATAGGAAAATTTGTCATAGATAAGGCTTTATGCGATATAGGAGCCGGTATCAGTGTTATGCCTTTATCCATATGCAAGAAACTGGAAATGGGAGAATTAAGACCAACTAAAATGTCTGTGCAACTAGCAGATCGTTCTGTTAGATATCCTGTAGGAATTCTTGAAAACGTTCCTGTGCGCATAGGACAATTCTACATTCCAACCGATTTTATAACTATGGACATTAGAGAAGATGAAGTTACACCCATTATATTGGGAGGACCATTCTTAGCAACCGTCGGTGCGATCATAGACGTAAAACGAGGACGACTCACTTTCGAAGTAGGAGAAGAGAAAATTGAGTTTATTCTTTCCCAATTTTTGAAAGCACCTGCAATAGATGACACATGTTACTTTATGGATATCATCGATGAATGCATAAAAGAAACAGAGTTAGAAAATGACAAATTGTTTGACTATCGTGTAGAAGACGAACTTAACCAATGTTTAGCAATGACATCGGATCCTGCGCAATGCCTTAAGAAACCAACCCTCGACCTGAAAACACTTCCCAAAAATCTGAGATATGAATTCCTAGACTTAGAACTTGAACGACCAGTAATAGTTAATGCAGACCTAGGAAAGCTCGAAACCGAAAAACTCCTACATATCTTAAGAAAATATCCAACCGCACAAGGATACAACATCACCGATCTTAAAGGAATAAGTCCTTCTATTTGTATGCACCGCATCATTCTAGAAGAAGACTGTAAAACCTCTAGGGAACATCAGAGGAGACTAAACCCAATCCTGAGTGAGGTAGTGAAGAAGGAAGTAACAAAGTTATTAGAGGAAGGTATCATATATCCTATATCTGATAGCAAATGGGTTAGTCCTGTACACGTAGTACCAAAGAAAGGAGGTATAACAGTTATTGAAAATGAAAAAGGAGAAACTATAACCAAACGAATCGAATCGGGATGGAGAATGTGCATTGACTATAGGAAACTAAACAAAGCAACCCGAAAAGATCATTTCCCTTTACCATTCATAGACCAGATGTTAGAACGATTAGCAAAACATTCTCATTTCTGCTATCTAGACGGTTACTCAGGTTTCTTTCAAATACCAATTCATCCTGATGACCAAGAAAATACAACATTCACATATCCTTTTGGTACCTTCGCTTATCGACGAATACCGTTTGGCTTGTGCAATGCTCCTGCAACCTTCCAAAGGTGCATGATGGCAATATTCGCCGATTTTCTCGAAAATATCATGGAAGTATTTATGGACGATTTTTCCGTATGCGGACAAAGCTTTGAAGAATGTCTTGAAAACCTAGAAAGAGTTCTAGAGCGATGTGTAAAAGTGAACCTAGTACTTAATTGGGAAAAATGTCACTTTATGGTACAAGAAGGAATTGTTTTAGGACACATCATATCAAATAAAGGAATTGAAGTAGACAAATCCAAAATAGAAGTAATCGAAAACCTTCAACCTCCGAAAACTGTGAGAGAAGTACGAAGCTTCTTAGGACACGCCGGTTTTTACCGACGATTCATTACAGACTTCTCTAAAATAACTAAACCTTTGACCGGATTATTAATGAAAGATGCTGAATTCATCTTTGACAATAAATGTTTAGAAGCATTTCAAACGCTTAAACAAGCATTGATCTCTGCGCCCATAATGCAGACCCCGGATTGGAATGAACCATTCGAAATAATGTGTGACGCAAGTGATTACGCCGTGGGCGCTGTTTTAGGACAATGAAAGGATAAAAAGCTTCACGTCATATATTACGCAAGTAGAACTCTAGATGAAGCACAAATGAATTACGCCACAACTGAGAAAGAACTCTTAGTAGTAGTATTTGCACTAGATAAATTTCGTTCTTACTTGGTCGGAGCTAAAATAATCGTTTACACTGACCACGCCGCCATTAAGTACCTCTTAACAAAAAAGGATGCTAAACCTAGACTCCTAAGGTGGATCTTGTTGCTACAAGAATTCGATCTGGAAATCAAAGATAAGAAAGGAACTGAAAACGTAGTAGCAGATCACCTCTCTAGACTCGAAAACCTGGAACCGGGAAGAACATCGATCAACGATGATTTCTCGTACGATAAGCTTATAGCTACTTTGGAAGAAAATAAAGCTGATAAACAGGTAGAGACCACCTTAGCTATATGTGTTACACCATGGTACACTGACTTCGTCAATTATTTAGCTGCCGGAATAGTTCCACCTAATTTATCTTACCAACAAAAGAAACGATTCTTCCATGACATAAAACATTTTTACTGGGATGACCCTTTACTTTTCAAAAGAGGCCCCGATGGTATTTTCCGTCGGTATATACCTGAAGAAGAGATAGAAAATATAATCCAACACTGTCACTCCGCTCCTTATGGTGGACATGCAAGTACATCCAAGACATGCTTTAAAATCCTACAAGCCTGTCTTTATTGGCCAAACATATGGAAGGATGTGCATGCGGCTATCAAGAAATGTGATAGATGTCAACGTACAGGAAACATATCTAAACGTGACGAGATGCCACAAAAGGGCATTTTGGAAGTAGAGATTTTCGACGTGTGGGGAATAGATTTCATGGGACCTTTTCCACCTTCTTTCGGTAACAAGTACATACTCGTAGCGGTTGACTACGTATCAAAATGGATTGAAGCTATAGCTTCTCCAACAAACGAAACACGAGTAGTAACTAGACTCTTTAAGAATATAATATTTCCGAGATTTGGTGTCCCAAGAATAGTAGTCAGTGATGGTGGATCGCATTTCATATCTAAGATACTCGAAAAACTACTGTTTAAGTATGGTGTAAGACATAGAGTAGCGACACCTTACCATCCTCAAACCAGTGGACAAGTGAAGGTGTCTAACAGAGAAATCAAACAAATATTGGAAAAAACAGTCGCCACCTCAAGGAAAGACTAATCATCGAAACTACCAGAAGCTCTATGGGCATATCGAACCGCTTACAAAACTCCCATAGGGACAACCCCATTTAAGCTTATTTATGGAAAATCTTGCCACCTCCCGGTAGAATTAGAACATAAGGCCTATTGGGCTATTAAAATTCTAAATTTAAACTATAAGGCCGCTGGTGAAAAGCGAATTCTTGACATAAACGAATTAGAGGAACTTCGACAAGACGCCTACGAAAATGCCAGAATCTACAAAGAAAGAACGAAGAAATGGCATGATAAACGTATATCAAGAAAAATCTTCAAACAAGGCGATATAGTTGTCGCATCGCGCGAAAAACCGGCGGGAAAAGAAAGAAACAACAGAGCCGCCACCGTGCGTTATTTATCCCAAAAGAGGGAAAGGAAACGCTCAGAGTAAACCTGGAAAGAACATGGTCTCGCGACCAAAGAGAATGGGTTCGGGAGTCGGTTATGCGAAGGGAAGGTATTAGCACCCCTACGCATCCGTAGTACTCTACGGGATCCACGCACAAAAGGAAGGAATATTGGTTGCTAAACACTGCTCACACTCACACACACTGGCTGAAAGAGACAAAAGAAACTGACTGAAACTGACTCGGCAGGATGTCGCATCCTGGGCCTACTTAGTCTATCAGGCATAGACATCAGAGTCGAAGTAGTTCGGACTGGGGAAACGACACATGCTCGCTAGGATATCGCATCCTATGCATACGTATCTTCTCGGACGAGAGAAGAATCAGAGCATTCGTAGCTCGGCTAACACGCACACAAACAAACAAGACAAAGGCAAACGTGGAGCCTGAATGCCAATCACTGGACTTACATCAGCATCCGAACCAAAACACACACAAAGAGGCAAACGTGGAGCCTGAATGCCAATCACTGGACTTACATCAGCATCCGAACCAAACGCACGCACACTGGAACCTAACTGCCACTTGATGGACTTACATCAGCTTCCAAGCACACAACAACACAACAAGTTAATAGGGAGTCGGGGACTCAGCCTATAACTGTCAAACACACACAAACAGACAGACAGCAAATGCTAAGGAGTCACAGACTCGAGCCTAGCAAAGGTCAGACAACACACACAAAAGAAAGAAAAGGCGCCCGGAGAGATCAGCTCAATCTCCTGCCTACATACTTCATCTGGTATGAAGATCAGGGCGATGTAGTTCCCCTACGCAGGGATAAAGGACCTAGCCTAACCAGATAACAGAGGGAGACACAACTAGGGAGACTACGACTCGAGCCTAGATGTTATCATGCAAATCATCCCTAAGTTAAGGTTTCTAGCTAAATGGCACAAGGGCCATCCTATCCTAAGCATGGCTCACACAGGAAGCAAGCCACACACACTTAACTTGCACAGGAAGCAAGCCAAGCAAAACCTAACTCGCACAGGAAGCAAGTCTAAACTAATCCTAACTTGCACAGGAAGCAAGTCAAACAATCCTAACAGCACAGATAGCACACACTATACACAAGCAAGTGGCTCAAACAAGGGTTAGGTTTTAGTCGGGGGGTCATATCAACCTCGACAAACAAACCTCTGGAATGGGGTGAATGTGCTCTTAACCTTGCCATTGAGGGGCTAAGGTGAAGCAGATGAAAGGTGAGTGAAGATAAGACTTCACAGCTCTTATCCCTGGCCTGGGAGAGCTTAAGACAAGAATGTGTGGGTTCAGAAAGTGGGAACCCTTCTACACATTTAAAACTGACTCGACTGTACAATTGTACAAGATCTTGGGTTTGTATCTGCAATGCATCAACACAGTGGTGTGAGCAAAGCAGATGACACACTGAATAGTGGGGGATAGATTGCATATCCCTACCTTCCACCAATTGCCTCTTCACTTAGGAGGACTTTGACTCCATGCAGGGACAAAATTAAACATCCACAAACATTGCCTCTTAAGGAGGACTTCAGACAGTTGCCTGGCCAAGTAACAGGCCAGGTCTTCCAGACTACATGAAGACAAAGAGACATACCTCAATGCAAATTGCTTATACAAGCAAAGCAAAGCAAAAGTTCACAAGGAACTAAAAGCAACTAAAGCACCTGAAACAGTCAAGCAGATGTTAGTATGCAACTTCAAACAAAACAAACAGAAACAGACACCAACAGTTATTTGGAGGCAAATGGATGTGCAAGGCACAAGGCTTAAGGCATGTGAGCCAAGCCACCTACAAAACAAACAAGTTAGTCATGGTATTTAAACAAGCTCAATCAAAAGGATTGGTCTTAATGGCCATTTGATGGTCAACCTGAAAACACAAACTCAAAGGTGAGTAACAGGACCACTAGAGCAAGCCTAAGGTCAAAAGAGGATGAAAAAGTCAAAACAGCAAAAGATGAGTGTCCAAAATCATGTTCAAACCATTAAGAAACACAACCAATTGGATTCACATTCATATCAATCATCATCATCATTTTATGAACAAAAGAAGTCAAAACATGGCATTTAGAAGCTCATAGAAGTCAACATCAAGACTTGAATCAAAAGCAATCCTAAACATTTCCAAAAATCATCAAATAAATCATGATCAATCACAATCCACAGCATGGTAAGCATGTCAAATTTCATCTCATTTGGACAAGTGGAAGGCAGTCAATGAAAATCAGAAAGTCAAAGCAATTTTGAACATGCTCAAAGAAGTCAACCACACATGCATCAACTTAGAAAAATCATAAGTCAGAGATGGTGTATGATAAATGAATGGGACCAAAACCATGGCAAAGATGAGGATGTCTAGTTATCTCATGTAAAATTTCATGTCCATCCAATAAAGTATGAGAATTTCACAAATGAAATGGGAACAAGTGTCACACAAGGTCAACATATGACTAACCAGGGGAGAAAATCTCAAACAATTAGGAAATGCCACAAATAAATCCACAAAAAATCACATGTAAACTAGACATACACGAGTAGGTTCATGCAAAAAATCAGATCAATTGGAGGTCAAGAAGCATGGTAATGAAAATCATGAAGTGGGGCATCAATGGTGTGACACAAATTGTCACACCCTAATTCAAAAATTCATAACTCTCAAACCACATAAGATAAATTCACAAACTCTACACCAAAATCACCATGAGTGTGTCTAGTTTAAGCACAAAAAATTTGGGAGCCATTGGATAAAGTATCACCATTTCATAAATGTTTTGGCAAAGTGTACAAAAATTGGTCACATGTCACAAACCCTAGCACCATTTAAAATTCGAACATGCAAAAATTCTGGAAAATATATGACAAAAAACTAGAGATTAAGATGGACATGATGCAAAAATTCCCAATGAATTTGGAGTTAAAATGAGGAACTTATGATTTTTCAAAGTTTGAGTAATTAAATGAAATAAATATTGCCAAATAAAATGAGTTAAATGATTATGAGAGGATTAATTGAAAAAAAAGAAAAAAAGCAAAAGACTGATGTACCCTCCGCTGAGTATGAAACTCAGCGTTTCATTAAAGGGTGGGGTCAACGCCCCCAGTCAACCAAAGGCAGCGCTCCTTTTTAATATATATTTTAGAAGGCGTTTATATAATTGAATTGGCATTGCGCCCCAGTGGTAAAACACTTGGTATTTGAAGCTTTGAGGCAAAGGTCTGGGGTTCGAATCCCCCTCGCCCAATGCCTTTTGGCATTTATTTAATTGCTTGGCTACAGTAAAAAGAAAATTTCCAGCATTTGCAGAAAAATATTAACAGTAACAACAATCCAGCATTTGCAGAAAAATATTAACAGTAACAACATGTTCATCATAAAAATTTCCAGCAAGATTTTTTTTGTTAACCAAATTCAACAAACAAAATATCAATGCGTTCCTCTTGCCTTGCTCATCAACATTATATCATCCATTTTCATCAAATCAAGTTAAACAAAGAGAAATAATCAAAAACAAGTTTGGATGTGAAACTTCAACTCAACATAACTTGCAAAATACCAAACCATTTTTAGTGATCTAAAGCTCTTTGAACTCAGCATTAAGAGACCTTTTTAAAGCATGTATTTATTTCACAAAATAGGGAGATCGAATTTTTACCAAATTTGATGGACAGTTGTGGTACAGTTGTTGTTTGATGTTGTTGGCCTAAAACAGATGCTCCATAAGCCTTCCAATGATGAATGAATGAAAGAGTTTGGCTCGAGAATGTTGGAAAAGGTCTAGAACTCGACTGTCATGGAAGGAAGGTGAAGAAAAACAGTCATGGAAAATGACCTTCCAGCTGGGGAATGCTGATGAAAACCAGTTCAAAATGTTGTGTGAATGTTGTTTTTGGCAAGGCAAAGTTTGGTCCTTTGGAAGTTTGTGACAGATTTTGATAAATGGCCAAGAATGAGTTTTTTAGAGCGAATGAAGTTCTGTTTTTTTTTTGGCAGCAACTAGGGTTACTAAGTGACAGAAAAACATCTCCTAAAATTCTGTTTAAGAGTACAAAGCATGGCTCATGGATTTGTGGGATAGGTTTGGTGAAATGGTACTTTCTTTCCAAAATTCAAGCAAACTAGCATGGGCTGTATGTACTGCATAAAATGACCTTGCAAACACATTTTAAATAACATTTCTGAACATATTCCAATGGCCAAGTGGTAAAAAAATGATTATATCAAAAAGTCAACCCTTGGTCAAACTTGAATTTAAATGAGACAAGTCAAAAAATGCCATTTTGATTGGCGAGGTTTTGGTACATGAAAGTTACATTTTTGGAAAGAGGGGATCAAATGTGACTTGTAGGAAAAAACCCCACCCAAATTGGCCAAATGGTTTGGGAGATATGGCCTTTTGAAGTTCAAGATTTTCTGAAATCGATTCGATCATAACTTGCCAACCACACATGGGAATTGAGAGTTCTTGGACTTTTTGGAAATGGGAGAACAAGATCTTCAACTTTCATGTTGGGCAAAAATTCATTTGAAGCTTGTATCATGATGTAAGTTTGAGGATCAAGACTTTCCATTTTTGGTAAGTTTCAGTTACAGGTCCAGTTTCCATTTTTGGAAATTTCTGATCTGGCTTCAAATTCTTCCATGATGGTGTTTGACATGATATATGAAGACTATTCGGCCATGAATAAGCTCTCTCAAACCAAATCCAATCATCAAATCACTGATTAAATGGACAGTTGACCAATAGTTGACTTTTAGGGTTTCTGCCTGACTGAGCCTCTTCTGATGAATTCCAAACCCTAATTCCTTGAGAACTTGACTTCAAATGATGTCCCAAGTTGTATGACCTCTAGATTATTGATCATGGTGCCCAAATTCCACAAGAATGGCCACCATCCACTGCTTTGACTGACTGTTGACTTTCTAGGGTTTTTGACTGTCTGTGCATAGACTGATGACCTCTGAGCCTTCAATCCTTGACCAAAATACTTCAAATGGATCCCCAAGTCATGTGAACTTGTTGGACAAACCCTAGGGCCTTGGCTCCTTGAGAAAACACCTTTGCTTGATTAACTGACTGATCTCCTGATCAGTTTGACCTAATTTCTTGATTGGCTTGCACTTGAGGCAAAAGAGGCAATGCAATGCTATGCAATGGATCATGATATGCTATGACCTAATATGAAAATGTATGTACAATGATAGGTGCAAATTTGAGGTGCTACAATAGTCCTTTTGTTCAACTCTAGACTTAAGTTATTCCCAGGAAAACTACGTTCTAGATGGTCAGGCCCTTTCCAAATCACCAATGTCTTTCCAAGTGGAGCTGTGGAAATTAAAGGCAAATCTATGGAACCATTTATCGTAAACGGGCAGCGTCTAAAACATTATCACTATGCAGAGAACAATGAAGATTTGCAAGTCCTGCATTTAGACGTAATGCCTTCAGAAGTTATAGATTATATTTGATAGTTTTTATGTCGAGCTTGCGACATTAAACAAAGCGCTTCGTGGGAGACAAGCCACAAATATTCTTATTTTTATTTTTATTTATTTTTTTAATTATTATTTTAAATTTTATTTAGTATTTATTCTTAATTTATTTTAACTTATAAAAATTTTCTTCTTTTCTTCTTTCGGCATTTGGCCAAATCCTGACTAAAACTCTTGTTTTTCTTTTCTCTAGCTAACACTAACCTGATGGGACAAATTGATCGTATGGGTATCAAATTCAGAGGGAAAGCTCAGAAACAAAAGTTTGAGGAACTAGCAGAGAGAGAGATGCTACCTAGTTTGTATGCTGATGATTGGGCAATGACTGCCCTTAGACTAAGAGAGAGTGTCTTGTATTTGCTGAGTCAAATAGGGTGGGAAACCACTCCTATCCGAAGACAATTCGTCACTTACCGGAGACTAACGCTAGAATTCCTTAGCTCCCTGATCTATCTACCCAGCCATGGAAAAGGAATAAGCAGAGGTTTCATTCAGTTCAGAATGTTCAACATGGAGTATCAATTTAACATTCAAGATTTTACCAACCTTTTAGGTTTCCCTACCTCTTTTGATACATTCACAGTGAGCCAAGAAGACCTTTTTGAATATAGAGAACTTGAACATTTTTGGGGAAATTTGATTGGAAATGACGATCCCGAGGAACATGAGTTCCCAGCGAACAATTCCAGTAGCAAAACCTCCTAAGCTCGCTGGAGCGAAGGTTGAAGCGTAGGCTTCGCCTAGCGAACAGGTGAAATCTGGCCAAGATATTTTCTCTGGACGCAGGTGCCTCTGGTGCCTATTTTAGGGCTCGCTAGGCGAACCATTTTGCTCGCCTAGCGAGCATGACAGCTCAGACAGTAGTAGTATAAGTAGCAGGGGCTACTTTTTGGAACCATACTTCCATATTTTGTACTTTTACTTAGCATTTTCTTAGATATTTTCCAGCATTGCTCTAGAGATATTTTGTAACCTAGAAACCCATTTTTCTTCATCTCTTAACATTATTCTACAAAAAGAAGGTGGATTCCCATCCAATCTCGATTCTTCGACGTGGATGTTGATCAACCTTCAACCGAGACTTGTTGTGCAAGCCACCATGAAAATGAGTGGCTAAGTTCTTCATTTTGTCAAGGTTAGATGTAGATGATCATTAGCTTTGTGTGTAAATGGGATGATCTTCATTTGTAAACTCTTTAATGATGAATATATGGTTAAAACTTTGTTTTATCGATAACTCTTTGTGTTGGTTTATGATCGAGAGATGTTTACCAACTCTTTACCTAGGTTTTCATCCAATCTTGTTTGTTAGCTAGATATAGTAATGAATGATTTTGTTCACCATAAAGTTGAACCAAAAAGTTGTCATTTTGATAGATTGTGTTAGAGATAAACAATGGATCAAAATGGGAAAACCCATAATGTGTGTTAGAGATAAACACATTGGGAGGACTTTGTGAAATAATTTATCATCAAAAGGAGTTTATGAGTTTGTTGATCGAACATATACATGCAAAGTGATCGTCGAACCCTAACTTTGACAGTCTTTCTCAAATAGAAAAACCAAAACTTTTACCGCATTTTCTTACACTTTTATGCAAGCTACCGTGACTAAAACCAAAACCCCCTTGTTACTTTGAGTTAAGAATTAAAACAACTGTCTAACGGCGGTGATATCTCACAATCCCTGTGGAGACGATAACAAAAACCCGACACCAAAACTACACTCAACAAGCAGCTGGGTCAGCAGATTCTGAATGTTGACATTTATTGAGTCCTGTTGATCCAATCTGGCTCGGACTTCCTGCTGTTCTTTCTGAAGTTCTTCAAGAGTCTTTAGAACCAGAGGGACAAAGGTGGAGGACTCCCCTTGAGTCAGAGCATCTTGTTCTATCCTTGTGGTAGACTCTTCAGCTAGGCGTGCTTCAGCGTCAGCGGCAGCTTTGGCTTGTGCTTTAGCTTCAGCGGCAGCAGCGGCATCAGCTAGAGCTTTGGCTTCAGCTTCCTTTATCCTTTACAGTTCTTCTTGCTTGGCTTTCTCTTCTGCTTCTTTGCGTGCTCGCTCCTCAGCTTCTCTGGCTAGGCGCTCCTGAAGTCTGATCTCAGCGTCTCTAATGAAGTCGTTGAGGAGTTGCTCAGAGAGGCCCTTCAGCTTAAAGGCTTCAGAGGTCATCCAACTAATCACTTTGTTCCAGTGTATCCTTACAGCGGAAGGATCATCACCGATGCCAGAGTTGATGGTCAGAGACTTGACCTTGTCAATTGAAGCTTCTGCAAACACCATTATTGCTTCCTCAAGGGTTGGAAGGGTGTTTTCAGGTTCAGCGGCTAGGGGTGGAGAAGTGGGAGGGCTTAGGTTGAGTGTGGGAGTTTGTGGTTCAGCGGATGTATTTGGTGGGGGTATGTCAGAGTTGGGTGGTTGTGTTTCAGCATGAATTGTTTCAGATGGTGGAGGGTCAGATGTGGTTGTGTTTGGGTCTTCTGTGGGTGATGAGGTGACTTCTGGTTCAGGAATGGATTGTGTTGGTTGTTGAGAGGCCAAAGCACGTGTTTGGAGTTGAGCCAGAGTTGGGGAGTGGGGGTCAGATGGTTCAGTATCTGAGGAAAGGTTATAGTAGGGTGGTGATTCTTGAATTCACGCTTCTGATCATCTGCCATTTTGCTTCTGGGAATGGCAACTCCAGCATCTGATACAGGTGGTATGTATCCAACTGTGACAATGTCCCAGAGATCAGCGTCATAGCCCAGAAAGAAACTTTCAATTTTATCTTTCCAGTAATCGAATTTCTCTCCATCAAAGACTGAAGGCTTAGCGTTGTAACTATCTCTTTCATTGGTGTTGACCATAGTTTTTTTCGTTTTGGATCTCTCTACACTGTTAAGTGTTTGATTAGAAATTCAATAGCAGAGCCGAAGCTCTGATACCAACTGAAGGTGAGAAAAACAAGAAAGGGGGGTTTGAATTGTTTTAGAAAATAAAAGCTTTTTCAAAAAATAAGAACACACGGAATTTTATACTGGTTCGCTTAGAAAACAAAGCTACTCCGGTCCACCCGGCCAAGGTGATTTCGCCTTCAAAAAGGACTTAATCCACTAATCTTGAAAGATTATACAACCAAACGTCTAAGAGAATGATCTCTTAGTCCTCTCAAGTATACAAACTACGCAGAGTCACTTGAGGAACACAAACAATTTTAGCAAAGTAAATTTGTAATAGAAAGTGCTTCTAAGAGTAAGCAAGTATTACAGTAAAATATTTGAGCAAGAGTTTTCACGTATGAGCAGCAGCTCGTGAAGATTTGAGAGAGAATATGAATGACTTTTTCTGTGCGTTGTTGTTGTATCTCTCAATGAGGTAGGATGTCCTTTATATAGTAGTGAGAAGTATCGTTGGAGTGATGACAGAATATTGGTCTTTGATGAGCATTCAATGTCATTACTTTTGTGTTTCTTGCCATAACCATTTTGTCTCCCTGAATAACTTCTTTCTTAAAATACTTCCTTTCCATATTGAGAAATTATTTCCGTTACTCTTTCTGGATTTTGTGAATCTTCATCAGAGTCTTGTTGTATCGGAGTCATTCTTCAGAAGGAGATCATGTCTGAATTCATCAGAGCTTCTCAGAGTACTAGTCTTCTAGATCATCAGAACGAAGACCAATGGATGTTATAGCTTCTGGTTCTTTTTACTGTCTTGCTTTGCTCAGATTCAGAACTTCTTGGGTGCACTTCTTCCTCAGATGCGTCTGATCTTCTAGCACTTTGTATCTGATCAGTGTTTGTATCTGATAAAATGATCAGAGTCCTTCGTTGTTGTTCAGAGTTCTGCACACTTAGAAAAATTTCGTTAGGGTGCCATTTTTGGTTTCATCCTTTGTTATCATCAAAATCCTGGAATTCTATTGTAGAACTAATTTTGTTCTTACAATAGGGTGCTTAGAGATATTTTGTGTAAATCCCTAAAGAAGAAATGAGTTAGAGTTACATATATTCAAGTTATCTAATATATGTATGAAGGGGTTTTGACTAGTGTTCGAACACAGGGTGGAGAGACAGACTATTTCCCCAATATAATAGGTTTGCATCAAGGTTCAACCCTAAGCCTCTACCTTTTACCTTATATTTTTATGTACTCATGAAACACATCCAAGAGTTAGCACCGAGATGTACTTTTTTTTCAAATGATATATTCCTACTTTGAGAGTCGGAGGAGTACTTAAATGAGAGGTTGGAGACTTGGAAACGAGCTTTAGAAATCTATGGTTTTCGCCTAAATGAGTATATGGAATGCAAGTTTATCAAAATAATAAACATTTGTAACCTATAGGTGAAAGTTAGAGACCACGTCATCCTTCAAGTCACACGGTTGAAATATATTGGGTCCTTAATACAATATGATAGAGAAATAGAAGTAGATGTAAACTATTGAATTCAAGATGGGTGGTTGAAATGGAGGAGGGCTTCAGGGGTTTAATGTTATGTAAAGTAAATGTTGTACATGACATGCAATGTTGTATGGGATAAAATGTTGAGTGTTTAAGAATCAACACAAGAATAAAGTAAGTGTAGCAGATATAAGGATGTTGTGTTGGATGTGTGGTAAAACTAGACATGATATAATTAAAAATGAAAATATTATATTGAGTGTTGGGTTAGAACTTATAATAGAGAAGATGGTGGAGAATAGACTTAGGTGGTTTTGACAAGTGGAACAAAAGCCTATATGTGGAAATGAGAGTAGATGAGATAAAGAGAAGTCAAACAATTAGAGAAAGAGAAAGACCTAGAAAGACTTAAGAGAAATTATTAAGAAAGATCTCGAGATTAACAATTTGGATAGAAGTCTGGTCATGAATAGAACGTTATGGAAAAAGTTGATTCATTTAGTTGACCCCATTTAGTGGGATAATACTTGGTTGTTGTTGTTGTTGTTGTTGTTATGTTCTTGGAATTTAGAAAACCTTTGGGGTTATCTAAGGGAATTAACAAATCATTCTAAACACTCTAGTCTTGTGTGATTCAAATATAGAGAGATGGAGAGATTAAGAAACACTTATATAGAAAATAGGTTTGTTCTTGGGAAGTTGTGAGACTATTTTTTTGGAACTCATTTCTAATCTTTGTCTTGTTATGAATTTGCTTTCACTTTTTTTTGGAATAATGAAAGAATTATATTACCAAAAACAAGTGAAGTATAAAACTGATCCGAGGATCCAGACCTCTAGATTACTATAATGACAAGGAGACAAAAAGCATACAAATAATAATCTATTAGAAAACATAGCTAGCTTATTACTACTTTCAGCTCTACATTGAACCTTCTTGATAATGTCCTTACTTTTGAGGCAATCTTCTTTCTTGTTCTGAAAGATAAACATGTTCCTAGCAGTCCAAATAGCATACACGGTTTCAGTAAATGCAATTTTTAAGAGTCTTTTTCTGCATCATTTTCCATTCGTCATCTTGCTAATAACATTGAGTTCTGTAACCCACCCTCTTGTCCTATGAGAGATATCTAGCCAATTTAAGACTTGGCTCCAAGTTCTTTTGGTCACTTCACACTCAAAGAAAAGGTGTCTACAACTTTCTTGTAAACCACAGTACGCATATTTACCATCAATGATAGTTCCAAATTTAAGTAAACGATCCTTTGTGGGCATCCTATCCTGATAGTTCATCTAAAGAGTGAACGCAACTCTTGGTCTAGCAAGGTTATCGTAGAAAAGATTCCTCCAACTCACTTTAGGCTTGGGTCCTCTAAACAGATGGTAAACTTTCCTGGTCTCATACCTACCAGCCGCCTGAAAAGCATTCCAAACCGCATAATTCATGATGATATCTTTGTGTTTGAACATAGCTTTAGTAATCCAAGAGCAATGCATTTTAGGAATATATGTTGCAACATCCTCTTTTTTCAGATAATACAAGTGAACCCAGTTAATCCATAGCTTGCCCTTCTTCGCAAAAACATTCCACAGCAGTTTCCCTATGGTTGCCTTGGTCCATTCTTTAAGATATATCAGATTCAGTTCACCTGCAGAAATTGGATCACTAATGTGCTTTGATTATCATTTGTGCTTTGATTCCCTATGGTTGCCTCAGATTCAGTTCATCTACTATTAAATTTTTATGATGAAATTTAATCCATTATCATTTGTGCTTTGATTTATTATTTTTCTTTTGATTATAGAGAAATATATTGCTAAAATGTATTTTATAATAATATATTAAAATGTTAGCAATATTAGTATTATTTTTAATTAACTTATCATGACTAAATAGATAATAGAGTTATATGTGAATTTTTTTATCGACACACGGGACACAAGATGATTGTTTATACATATTTCTTATTTATAAATATTTACATAAATTAATAAAAGATGATTGTTTTTTAATTCTTTGTGTTCCTTGTTATTATGCCTCGATTTTTAAAATTGGAATAGAGCCTTCAAATTGTTTGAGACGATCTTGATTATGATTGATCCAATAGCTCTCAGGCATGACAAAAACTCGATAAATAAACGAATTCTACACGAAAAAATTATGAAAAATAATTGTATGAGAGAATCCCGATTTTGATTAATCGTTCAATTTTTTTATTACGAATTCATTTTTATTATTTGTTTTGAGCCTCTAAAAAAGTCAGGACCGACCCTGATTATAGGGATGATCAAAAGGATTATCGTTGTTACGATCCTCAAACAAGAAAAAAGTTATGTTTCTCGTCTTGTATTATTTCTTGAACATTCGTTGATATGCAAAATCAAAACTAAGTTTGATGAATGTCTTTTGTTAAAGAACTCTCTTAAATAATTTGTATATTTCTTTAATAAAACGCATAAAATTATTTTATTTTATTTTAAATTTAGACAATCATACTGTTAATTTAAGCTCCTTTTATTAACGTTCATCATCTATATGAACAGCTACTAAGACATTACTTTCTTTCTTTTTCGGTAGAAGCTATAAACACATTACAAAATTTATGTTTTTTTAAAAGGGTATTGCAAAATGGTGTTGATCCCTGCACCCCTACCACCGCCATTTTTGTTAAAAATATTTTCGGAAATAAATTTTAAAGTATTTTAATATGTATTTGACATTATTTATATAAAATTTGGACTTCAAATTTTTCGTGTTAAAGTGTTAATCTGTATTTAGTTTGGATTTGGATTGTGTATTTGATTGTGTACTCCGAACAAACCTTTAATTGTGTCCTCGATTGAATTTAAATTTTAATTTTTAAAATATCTCTTGAAACATAATTGTTTTTTTGTATGACCCATATTGATCTAAAGTTAGTATAAATGTAACAACCCATATAATATACATCTAGAATAATATCATGCAAGTGTTATTAATTGGTATTGACACAACATAAATGTCTAATGACATCATTATATAGACGTGTCCAACTAAATACATCAATGGGACATGTTATACAATAGTGCCGAAAAATAAAAATCTAAGAACTATGTACAATATCTTCATTGTACACAACTCTACAGCAGAAGATCAGAATGACTGCATCCCTTGAAACATCAGTAGCAACTTCTCTTGAATTCAACCTGCAAGGAATACTTGAAAAATAACAACAATAATAGGATGAGATAATAATCTCAGTGAGTTCTCTTATCCTATGGATCCACTCGGCTCTAAAGGGTTTCTACTCGATTCTAACTCAAGTATTCACCTTCCGTTACTTGTGCATCACTCGCACCTTGTAACTAGGACTTAAACAACTAAGGGATATTCGCAATGTATGGAAACATGTCACTTGAGTTCACATAACTCAATAAATCACTATTTGAATTCACGAAACATCAATCCCCGAACGGACCTACGTCTAAGCCAGGCTTGGTTCATGCATGCTCATATGATTCGACTTTCACGGTGGATATCGGGTCCTCTATGAGGCTTAATCCCCAGTTCAAGCGACCGTCACCCGTATGGGACTCTAACCCACTTAGGGTATCTTTCACCGTATGGGACTCTAACCCACTTAGGTGTCCATCTTTCCCCCATGTCTGCCATGGTTAGGATTCAAACTCAATTGAGGCACGAATCATTGGTGCCACATCCCCACTTACCACTTTACCTAAGCCTTGAAGTGGTATATGCAAAATCACAACTAATTCTGAATACGTGATTAGGTCTCAATAACAAATAGGACTTTCGGAGCAACGCTCCTCACCAAAATAGGACTTTTGGAACAAAAATTTCTCACCAAAATATCAAACAAATTCTCATGATATCATATCAATTCTCATGGCATCATAACATGATCCATTCTCATTATATAAAAACACACATGTTCTATACAAAGCATATTGATTCATTTACCAAGCGAATACTTGTCCACGATACACACCTAGGTACCGTTGCATCCAAGCATCACCGTATACTCATTTCCATAACCTAGATTATCTTTCTAAGTCATTCACCTATTTATACTCCTAGGTTTCCTCACTCATCATTATAGGCTTTTAATCATATTATGCATACACAATCAATACAACAATAATTCACAATATAATTCATATCACACATAGAGCACAAATGATGATACAATGTGATACAACCATAAGCAAAGCAATCACATAATTCGCCTCCATCTATCTTATTCCACTTCCACGTCATGTGGTAAACACTCGTCCAATTATATTATGGTGTGAAATAACTAGACTAAAATGGGATACATGATGGAATAACTCATAGATACTTCTCTCTATATCATAGTCCTTTGTGTTAGCTTCCTAACGCATCCATTTTTGTATCAATTGGAGTTACCGTTCCCGTTTTAAGATGGAAACAGGAAACAACTCATAAACATACATAATAATTTAATACTAACAACCAAGTTATAATTCACTTATAAACATGATTTTATCTCTCCAATCCATAAAGCATTGAACTAGCTTTCCAACGCATTCGATCGGGCCTTATTCCGAGTTACGAAACTCATTTTAGAGTAAAAATAGGGGAACCAATCGATTGTTATTATGGCCCAATCGATTGGATGGAGGTTCTGCCAGATTTTTCAAGAAATTTTAGTGGATCAATCGATTGGTCCAGCATGTCAATCAATTGGTACTAGTATATTTTCAATTTTTTCACCTTTTTAACATATATTCTTCCATCCTTTACCCCCCTTAAACATACCCACTCATACACTATCATCAATTCACACCAAACCAAGGAATTATGAGGCATAACTTCATAGAACAACACACATGTGCAACCATGTTTCTTCACTACATGAAATTATTAAGACAACAACAACTTCATGATATAAACATCACCATAGCAATAACAACATAGCTTTCAATTCTTGGAACATGCATTCATAGTAGCAAACAACAAGAACATCAACATAACACAAATCCCTTATCCATCACAATAACACAAATATGATAGTAAGAACAATAAAAATAGAGAACACAAGAACAACAACTTATAATCATGAACTTAAACAATAACACAAACATAGTATTCATCATAATCAAGTTTCATGATCACTTCAAAAACATAAACCCTAACTTCCCAACCATTTATTCTCCTACCCAAAGTTAAATCTAACTATGGAACTCACCTTGTAGAAGAAGAAGAAGATCAATATTGGTGAAGAAAATAAGATGAGATGAAGATGATGATTCCAAGCTTCCAAGTTCTTCTTCTTCTTCTTTCCACAAGTTTCTCTACTTCCTTTCCATGTTCTACTTTTCTCAATTTTTCCTTTCTCTGCTAGTAATTCTACTGATAAATAATAGACAAATAAAACTTAGTAAAAGTACCTAACATGTGATGGTGGTGGTAATTGGTCATGAGCTAGAAACATGTGGACATGGTTAAGTGGTTGGATTGTCTGGATAGGAATGAATATAATTGGTAGAAAAATATCTTAAGTGTTACTATACTTAAATAATTGTTCTACTAGAGCAATTGACCCATTATTAATGTTACCAAAATTTCCCTTCTTTTACTTATTAATAATAGTATTTCTATTTTAATAAGGATTGATCTCTTCGGTGTTCATTGGTTACTCTATTGGTTCCAACTGATAACATTTAGAGCACATAGGAGCTCTAATTATTCCAACTGAAAAGAGATAGAGTACATATGAACTCAATTGGTCTCAACTGGCAACTAATTGAGCATTTAAGGGTATATGGGATATTACAATAAATGTCTTATAACATTAATAAAAAAACACATGATTGGGATTTGTCCGGAGTCCAAAATTCGAACTTCTTTAAACATTTGTTTTGGCATATTTTTTGAGTTTGTTTTGTATTTCAGACATATTTAAATTTTAAAATCTAAAATTTATGAATACTTTGAAATTTCACTAGGATGTATGAGGAAGTCATAAGGTATATTGAACAATTTTCATTACAAAAGAGGAATACTCATCCCATCCTATGGGCTGCACCCCACACTTCTGAAAATTCAAAAATCTTCATACGCACCTAAAATCACATCAGTCATTGGTAATTCAGCCACACACCCCATTTTGTTAAAATATGATTCAAAAATCTATCTTCCTCATGATCAAAGGAACATTCACCTTCAAAACCCTTAAAATTTTCTTCTATTCTCAATCAACTTTTTCTCATCTTGCTCTTCCTTATTTCAATGGCGCAAACCCCCACTTCAATTTAGGGTCTCCGATGACATACCTCTCGTTATCTAAAATTTAAATTGAATACTCTTCCGCGACATCCAAAAAATTTGAGAGTTGTCAAATTCGAATATCATTTACCCTCGATTGATAGAGAAGGAAAGGTACAATTCACCAAGCTTGAATTGAAGACGGACAGAGATTTAAAGATTATGTGAAATACGTTGTATCATTACTCAATAAATGATCTGATTGAAACAAGATCAATCGAAGATATTCTAAAGATATCGCAATGTCTTGAACCATCCGATTGTAATGAAATGTTAAATTTATGATAAGGGTTATCAATATAATGTTAAATATTTGAATGTTAATTTGTGTTTTTCTAAATTCTATAATTGTTTATGGTTTGATCTAACCGAACATATCCAAACCCACTATAATATTGATAAAATAAAAATATCTCATCAATTTGAAGTAATGAGTGTGTAAAAAATAGTGTCCGCATAATTGAACACCGGAGACTTTTGTAAATTTTCTCGGTGACGAAGAAGACCACATGAAATTTAAAGAGCAACCCTCATACAAAATATCTACTTGATAACCAATTATGGAAGAGTTTTATATGTGTATAGAAGCAAAGAGCCGAATCAAAACGAAAACTACAACCATATAGGACCAATTGAAATTGAGTATCTCAATTTAATACAAATTTAAAGTTCCTCGCTTCTAAAAAAATCCTTTTAAAAGCGTAAAATGAAAAGGAGAAGAAATAACTATTTTTTAAAATTTTAAGTATATTTTTATTTTAAAAATTAATTGCTATAAAAAAAACTAATAATTCGTTTTCACAAGTTCTTGGTGAAAATTTATTCCAATATTTGGATTGTGCTTTTGCGTTCTTTCACTGAAATGATTTTGGGAAATTAAATACAACAAACAACAAATAGTATGGGTAAAGAATAAGGGTTAAATAAAGTTCAAATTTTTTATCTTGTAAGATCATACTCAGTTCCATAAAGAGTGGAGAAATTGTGCAGAATAAATTTTGCCAACTCACTATTGCCATCACAAACATGAGAGAATGATCAAAAGAATTAAACCAAATTCAGCTCTTTCATTCCTGTATTTGGTTTCAGCAAGTCTTTCTGATCCATTATTTTCGACCACATAAGATAAGATAGGAGTACAAATGAACAGAACAAATACATAAAAGAAGTAATCATCCCATTATTGCCTTGGATCTACTTATGGCTCACCACCAAGCTCCACTCGCAGATTGTCATATGGATATACTTTGGGTGCCTGACACAATAATATGAAAACCTATCAGCATAAGTACTAAATAAATGGAGAAAGTAGCATTACATGTGAAGCTTCAAAACACGAAAATGTCAAAGAAAATAAACATAGCCCTGAAAATGCTTTTCTAAGGACACTTGTTCTTCCCAAATGCTTTTCACACAGGTCATTCCAAATCTTTGTTGCAGATCTGGAGCAATCGAGCAGTGATTCTTTTTGGAATCAAGGAGTCATGAGACAACAAAAATGGTGTTCCTTTGCCATATTGAGAAAATCTGAATAGCAGGTACTTCAGGAAATTGAATATAGCCAGCCATCAATAAAGGTTACAAAGCCAAAAAAAATCTTGGCTAACCGAGTCACCTTCATGGCAAGGTTCCATAAAACAGTTCTCACCAGACAATGGTTGAGAAACTAGAATTAGACTAGGATTATCTGAAGGTAAAAATTTGAGGCATGATCAACTGGATTGAAGAGATCCAAGAGTAAACAAGAACACCAAATGCATTGAAGATGAAGACGACCCACAACCAATAACAGAGGAAGTGATAAAGCAAGGTCAACAAGAGCTTGCTGAGAGATAAATTGCTTGGATACCATATGTTAAGGCTATCAGGAGAATTAAGAATGGAATCGGTCTTATTACAGTGAATTAGCTCCATAAATACTCAATAATAGTGGAGGAAAGAATAAAAGAAAAGAAACTAAAAATAGCAGAACCAAAAACTGAGCTAACTGCTTCAACCGACCAACAGTAGATGTAATAATACACCTCTAAAATTACTTGTGACAGAAGTAGGTAAGAGTCTGAGAATTGGGTATTTTTTAGATAATAATCATTCATGGGGGAAATATAAGACTTAATGAGACCTAAATTGATGATGTAGGCCAGTTGTAATTCTACTGAGCAAAGTTGGATCTTGCAAGCTTCAAACTTGCTGCTAATTAAACATAGTTGCAATGCACACTAACATATAGTAATTGTTTACAGTATTTAAATGCAAGAATGAAGAATGAAAAGAAATATCATATCATCCAAAAGATCCAGGGATGTAGTGAAGCTATGGAAGGTCAGTTCAGGTTTAGCTAATTATTTTGGGCAATGGTTTTAATCAGGTTGAGTCCTCAGACAACATATATTTATATTTTAAAAATAAATTGAAGTTCAAAGTCAAAAGAAATTATCACATTTGCAACAACAAAAAAAGTTTGTTCATAATAATTATCACATTTGCAACAAAAAAAGTTTGTTCATAATAATTATCACATTTGCAACAACAAAAAAGGTTTGTTCCAAAATGAATGTCACTTTCAATTTTCAATGTAATATAAAAAAAATTCAATTGTACCCCTAATTAATATTATGTGCATCACCCTCAAATGAATATTTTTCATTTTTCATTTATAATAATAGTGAACACATCAATAATTGACAAGGTTAATTTGGTAAAAATAAATTCTCTTTCTTCCATTTATAGTATTTTCTTAATATATGTGTTAAATAAGCAAATGTGTCAATTATTTTGAGACCCAGGGAGTAAGAAATAGTGTCAGGTTTGGTGGATTTCAGTTTCTGACTCGGGTATTAACACAGCCTATGCCAGGTCTATTTTTCTCTCATCCAAACCGAACCAGTTTTCCAGAGCTGATTGGACTCGACCCAAACAGACAAGAAAATACAAATATATCATTACAATTCAAAATTTGATAACCATGTGACTTACTCTCTAGAAAGCATACGAAATATCTATAAAAGCTTTCATAATTTTAAAGTATTCAATCACATCTTTGATGTGAAGTAAGGTTCAAATTATGATGTCGTTACAGTAGAAATATGTGATGCTGCACGCTTTGCAAGCTTGAATGATCCTTATCCCAGTACAAAACATATCTTGCTGGGATCTTGAGATCACAACAATCCTAGCTGATGCACCAAATCTGGGAATAACCCAGCTGAAACCCAGAAAACCCACCAAAATTAGATCTTCATCTATACTACATAGCAACGGAATTTAACCCCACAATAAAATATCTGCCCTTGGCTGCTACATATTGCAATCAGCTCAACTGAAAGTTTCAGATTTAGTTTTGCAATTGCCAGGTGAATGCCCAGACTCGAGAGCTGCAACTTAGGTGCTGGAGCCTGGGAGGAGGACTGGATGCTGCAATTCCCTGGCTTACAGGCTCACATGTTTCTTGACTAATATATTTCTTACCTTTTTTTGTGGATGTTTTAAGGGCTGCGTAGTTAATTTGAATTGTAGTTGACAAAAGAATAGCATTCTTTCCAAAAGCAAGTTACTCTATTCTACCGCATATCACCAGGTGCCAGTGTGAGGCATGAATATGACATAAGTCATAAGTATGTGCCCAGTTACCCATGTGACCACAATGAATCAATGATACAAAGAATAGATAAAATGCAAATGCTAATAGAGAATACAAATCTCCTTTTTATTGACTTCTTGTTCTAACAAACTCGCGCATATGATAGGTGAGATCTTACCTTAAATGTTTATAATTAAGATATCATATTTTACATGTCAACTGTTTTTCCTATCAAATCCTAGGTAGGCAAGATCTAAGAATTTGACAACCTTAGGATGCGTTTGATTTGCTAAATAATGAAGGACAAAACAATAATGCTTGTTCTATGTTAGATTTTAGAAATAGTTAGGATACGGAACAAAGCAAAAGATGAAACACATGACAAATAGTATTGAAATTAAATAGTTGTGTTCTAACTCAACTATTTGTACTTTCCTGAGTGTGCATCAAACAAGTTGGCCCCAGACCACGAGGTAACCGACTAGTCAATAGCACCTAAGGAAGGGTATCATGTATATATGTCTAGCACACTGACGGTGTTGTTAATCCCGGATAGCATCAACCCCCTAAAATGCTATAGCCAGGTAATGGAATAGACGCTATTGCAAAGACTAAAATTAGTTTGCAAAGTACACATCTAAAGAGACATCGTACTTACAATTAAAGAACCTAAAGTACAGAGTAATTAAAACTAAAACGGAAATGAATATAACATAATTGAACTAAAAGTAGGAAGGAGAATAGAACTATTGTTTGTGAGCAAGAACATACCAGAACGAAGATGGGTTCAAATTGAAACTTATACCTATAAAAACAACAGTTTAAGAAAAGGTTTTGAATCCATTTCTTGGGGGCCGCAATTAGCAGCCACAATCATCACTATTGTTAACAGTGGCTTGCAAGCCAAAAGCGTTGTGGCAAAACCTTAACCGCTACACTATTCCTCTTTAGCGTGCTATTGACAACATAGCTATCACAAACTCTACCTCTTGGATGTAACATGTTGAGAAAAGTTTCCTGAGGTAAGTCAGTTTGTGCCATTATCAAAGAATGATAACCATAGATATAGAAGACCACCCAGAGGATCGAAATCAAATAAAACATAACTCCAAATACACCCCACAAGCAAGAAATAAGAACAATATTATCCAATCAAATCAAGCTTAAAACAAATCCAAGTTCCAGCATTCACCGAACACTATCACAAACAACATCCATAGCATTTGATGAACAAGTATTATAGAATTGAAATCAGCAAACATCCAAAGCAAAACGGAACCAAATCCCAACAATCCAGAGGTTTAGTAAGTTGACTTACAAATGGTGTCTTAGAGGCTTTATCATTCCACACAGCCAATAATCCCAGAGCTCCAAAACAGCTCAATCCTCCACATAGCCAAGCCAAAGCTTCATACTAGTTTTCAAATGTAAAAATCATCAACTTCACGCATTGAAATTATAATAATAATAATAACTTAATAAATTTACATAGATAGGGTGAAAATTAGTTACCTTTCCAACAGTATCAGCAATGCGATCTATACAAGGTTCGGGATATGCAGTACCGTTGTCCCATGTAAGTTCCTCATTCACGGGAAGCTGAAAACAACAACAACATCAGAATTCGAAAATTGAGGTTAGTTTTCACGATTCTACGACAAATGAAAATGAATTGGATAGGTTAGGTTAAAGAAACTAACGGGTTTGTTTGGGACATAGTGTTTGCCGACGGGGAGACCCATGCCGGAGCGGAGGCGAAGAGAGGAAGCTACCGATCGGTGAACGACGCCGTTTCCGCCTAAGATTTGTGATGCTACGTTTGTTAATCGACCTGCCATGATTATTGCCTCGATTCTTCTTCTTCTTCGTTCTTGTTCAATTTCTGGTTGATTATTGCGTAATGTTTATGTTACTGCCCCTTACAGTACAAAACGACTTCGTTTGGAATTGTTTTCTTTTCTCTCTTTTTTTTTAATCAAATGGGTTGGACTCGAATTGGATCTACTTTTGCAATTTATATAACTTTAGGGCTTGCTACTACACCCCTAGTTTCTTTCTATACCCCTTATTCTTTTTTGAAATTATTATTATTATTATTATTATTATTATTATTATTATTATTATTATTATTATTATTATTATTATTATTATTATTAGTAGTATTATTATTATTATTATTATTATTATTATTAATTTAATTGAAATACGATTTTACACCGTTAATTAATTCTACACATTGGATATTAAAATAAATTTGATTTTTATTTTAAAAATCCATAAAATAATGCAAACGGCTGATGGTGATGAATCGACAGTGTAAATCTTTTTACATTGAAAGAGCATAGTAATTAATCTTTATTATTATTATTATTATTATTATTATTATTAGATTTAATTAATCTGTAATTTTCTGAACTAATTAAAAATTTAAATAGAACTTTAAACAAAAAAAATCTATTAATCAGATAAACTATTTTATTTTATTTTCAATTAGTTTCTTTGTGTAAAATGATTATGAGTCAACACTCATACAATTCTAACGTGGTATATCATATAAAAGATCTCTTGACTATTTTATAATTTATAAAGAGAGCACTAAAATGTTTTTTAAAATTTAAAAAAATCTCTAGATAAATTTAAATATATAAAATAATGTGATCAATCCTTACATTATGATAAATATTACAAAATCTTGTGTCAAGAATGGCAGGTGTGTGTGATTGACTCTTTATTACATAACTTGTTTGCGAGCTGTGTCCCTGAACAACTTCATAATATTTAGCATTTCTCTTTGAAAAATAAGTATAACCAACTTAATATATTAAAGTCACAATAAAGTCAAAATACAACGGTCAATTATTTGATAAATTCAAAACTTGGTTAAGTCATGTTAGAGATATATTAGTTTTGTTGGTGTATAAAGTGAAATGGATGAAGATGGAAGAAAAGAGAGAACAGAGAATAACAAATTTTCACTACTCTCCTAAAACGGTTATAATAAATAGTTGCACACACAGACTGCTCTTACAGCTATTATATACTTAATGGATAAGCACACTACTACTTATATACATAAACAATAATGTCACGTAGGCAAAATACTAAAATATTGAATTATCCTTCAACATCATCCCTTAATTTAGGGTTTAACTAATCAAAACTAACAACACCAATTTCACCCTTCAAGTGGAGAAATTGATCAGTCTTAATCGCTTTCGTCATAACATCTGTCAGCTGCTTCTGAGTGTTACAGTGCATAACTTCTAGCACTCCATTCTGAATCTGACTTCTCAGAAAATGATACTTAGTCTCAATATGTTACTTCTCCCATGCAGCACTAGGTTCTTGACAAGATTGATTGCGAACTTGTTATCAAACGTCAGCTTCAAAGGCTTGTTTACCTTAATCTTCAGATCTTGCAGTAAATTCAGAAGTCAAACAGCTTGACACGCAGCCACAACACCTGCAATATATTATGTTTCACAAGTTGACAAAGCAATAATTGGTTGCTTCTTGCAACACCAAGAAATAGAACTTCCTGGAAACTTAAATAAGTATCCAGAAGTACTACTCATGTCAACTATGTTTCCACATCAATCAGAGTATAAGTAACCAATCTGTTATGAATTAGCCTTACCTCCAAAAGGGAACAAAACTCTATACTTCAGAATTCCCTTTATATACCTCAGAATCCTGACAGCAGCTTGGTAATGGGATCATTTTGGTTTACTCATGAACCTACTAACCATTCCAACTACATAGCAAATGTCAAGTCTGGTATTACACAAATACCTCAGAGAGCCAACCAACTACTTGAAAATGTGGCATCTCAATCATCACCTTCAGAATCAGAATCCAATTTATGATTTATTTCTTACGGTGTGACAGCAGCCTTATAATTCAGCAACTTGAATCTCTTCAGAAGCTCAAGTTTATACTTCAGCTGATGCAAAATGATACCCTTCTTAGAGTAAATAAACTGCATCCCTATTAAATGTGTCATTTTCCCTAGATTAGTTATCTCAAACGCATTCATCAACAGAGAGAGAGAGAGAACCTTCTTGAACTTGGCTATCTCATGTTCACAACTCCCTGTTAGCAATATGTCATCAACAGAGAGACACACCAGAATCATATTACCTTCAGAGTATGTTGAACATAAATGTCATACTCCATCTTACACTTTCTAAATCCTTGATGCTTGAAAATGAATCAATCTTCAGATTCTAAGCTCTAGGGGCTTGTTTCAGTCCATACAAGGCTTTATGCAACTTGTACACCATCCCTTCCTGATTCTTTTTCTCAAATCTAGGAGGTTGTAGTATGTATACCTCTTCTTCTAATGGGCCATTCAAAAATGCTAATTTCATATCTAAATGTATCAGAGGCCAATTCTTGTTAGCAGTTATCACAATCACCAGTCTGATTGTCTCATGTCTTGCTACAAGAGTAAACACCTCAAAGTAGTCTAACCCAGGTTTCTGTAGAAAACCTCTTGCCAGTAACCTTGCTTTGTGTTTGCCAATTGACCCATTTGGCTTCAGTTTATCCTTCAAAACCCATATGGCATTGATGGCTTTCTTCTCCGTTGGAAGCTTAGTCACTCCCATGTCTTGTTTCTTTCTATAGTCTCAAGTTCTTCTTTCATGGCCTTCAGCCACACTTTCTTCTTGGGTGTTTCTTTAACACTGGCTTGTCGAGAATCTATTAACATGGCATACTGAATGACTTCTCCTTCAGAGCCTACTTCAATGTCTTGCAACGTGTCAAACTCTGCAAATCTCCTTGGAATGATTTTGATTCTTTGTGGCCATTGAACTTTTTCAGAATCTCCTTTGGATACCTGGAACAGTATCAAATGTCGGAACCCCAAAAGTACCACCTTCAGATGCATGACCATCTTTAGAGTCTAGAATATTCCAGAAGTCTAGATCCCCACCAGAGTCTGAATCACCATCAGAATCTAGATCATAATTAGATTCACCTTCAGAGTCAGACTCGTCTTTAGAGTCACTTTCAGAATCATTTTCTGATTCTGACTCACCTTCAGCTTCAGAGTCATCTTCTGTCTCTGAAGCATCTTCAGAACCCTCATACTCTGATTCATATTCTTTAATATGGTATCATTCATTGATTGAGATCTTTCGCGTGTCTCTAATCCCTGAGCATCATTATTTCTTCTTATACCTTGCATGCATTTGAATTTCATAGTCTAACTATTTCAAGGTTCGTCAATGGAGTTAGAAGGAAATCAAGATTATATGGTCAATGATGTAGTTCGATCTCAATCGATTTCTACAATGTTTGCTTCATCCAACTCGCATAATTTCTTTGACCAAAGCTTTTTATCTAATTGCAAGAAAATCACTATTTGATGTGGAATCAAAAGTTAAAAGGGGTAATCTTAACACAAAGGATGCACAAACTTGTTGTTAATCCTCGAATCTCTCAGAAATTCAAGATAACTTTAGATCGTCTCTTATGTACGATTTCTGATGAATACAGATCTTAGATTGTCCAAGATCAAGTTGTGTTTATCTGGTTATACTTTCCAATCCGTTCTTTCTCGAGTTCTTTCATGTAAACAACCATTTGAAGTTTGGGACAAAATTCATAAGTATTCTAATGCTCAAATGAAAAAGCTAGGGTTCGTCAATTACGTGTTGAACTCAAGTCTACAGAGAAAGGAAATAGGTCGATTACTGAATTTATGTTGAGAATTAAAGCTATTGAGAGTTTCTTGTTAAATGTTGGAGACTCGATTACTAAACAAGATCAGATCGACTCGATTCTAGATGGTCTCCCGGAAGAATACAATCCATTTGTTATGCAAATGTGTGGCATTTCTTAATCTCCTTATCTTTGTGATGTGGAAACCATACTTTGAGTGCAAGAAGCAGAATTAGTTAAATTTTATCAAAAGCTAGTTGTGCCAACTGTTGTTGCAAATATTTCTCACACAAGCCAAAGCCAAGAAGTTGGTAGCTCTATAAGAGCATACTCAGGTAATCGTGGCAAATGCAAGCAATAGGTTTACTCGTGGTCCTGGTCGTGGCAGAGGTAGGTACGCCACTGGTAACCGCCCTAATTGTCTACTATTTGGAAAATATGGAAATTCTACTACTGATTATTGGCATCACTTTGATAGTCTTTCATGCTCAATAACACCATTATTGCTTAATTTAGTTAAGCAACTAACTCTAGTTTTAAGCAAAACAATTCTCAAGATATTCCTCAAAGTTCCAAAGCCATGGCTATGCTTGCCACTACAAGCCAACTTTGTGCATTCACTCAAGAATACTCATTTCCCTCTGAGTTAGAGTCTCAAGCTTGATTTGCCGACTCAGGTGCCTCTCACCACCTTACTCCAACTGAATTTTATTTAAAAGAAAGAGTCATATGTAGGACCTAACTAAGTCTATGTGGGAAATGGCCAAACCCTTATAATAAAGTGTGTAGATTCAACTTAATTTTATTCAAAGTTTTTTCCTAATCATAAGTTAATCCTAGTTAATGTTTTACATGTACCTTCCATCACACATAATCTTTTGTCTCTTTCTAAGTTTTCTAGAAATAACAATGTTTTCTTTGAATTCCTACATGACAATTGTTGTGTTAAATCTTGGGCTTCTAAACAAGTTCTTGTTGAAGGCTTTTTAGATGCTAGTGGCTTATATTGTTTTCTCAAACTACCTTTGAAGCTATCAAGCTCACACTACCTGCATAACAACTTGAGTTCTCATTTGGGTATTCAAAGCTACATTGCTTCTCACTCTAATAGTTTCAATACTAGCACTCTGTCACGTTCCCCCTCCTAATGCCATCATCAGATCTATCGTTCAACAAGGGTGATTTACCGAATCGTTGAAGGCCAACAGATCTATGTCGCAATACAAATTTAGATTTGTTTGTTGAAGGCCTGGTCGTTTTAGCGTGTTAGTGTATAGGACGTTGCAAGAGCTTTCATCATCCACGAGAAATCTTATCAGATTTCAATCAACGATGGTGATAGCTAAAATTAAAGGCATATCGAAGTTTAAAATTCCATCTATCTTTTCACGATCTAGAAATTCTAACTCTGATTGATCTCTGATTCGCTGAACGTCATTATTTATGGTCAACGAAAGGCATTATGATGACAAACACATATGGGATATTGTTGAACTGCGGATCCTATCGATCAATGATAATTAGTGGAGAATTGAATTGGAGGATGGAATAGATCTCTTGGACATGACTAACAGAGTTACTACTTCTACTCCATCTACTTCTAGGAGATATATGATTTTGGATCGAAAATGATATGCTTGTAGAATTTTGTGGGAATCAGAAGTCGATTCCCATAAACGACACCACTATTTTGTTCTAGAACCAGAATTGGATGTAATTTGATGGTGCAGAATCTTGAACTGGTGGTGTTGATCTCTGATACGATGGCGCAAAGTGGACCTGCAAAATTATCACTCCAACGCCTAAGTCAGTTCAAGATTCAAGATATGTGTAGTGAAAAGGGGAGATCAAAAAATATACCTTGTATTTTGCGTGAAGTGATTTTTACACCTTGGATGATGTGGAGTGGATTGGCATAAATTTGGATCTTTGACCGGCCCAGAATAATTAATTTTCTTACTACAAGGTTAAAGGAAAATAAAAAGTCTTAAACATCAGCCGAAAGGATGTGGTTTTGCTCGGGAGGAGGGGAGGCATGCATTATGAGATCAATGTTTGAGGAAATTCCAATCTTGATCATAAAATCAACACCTAGATTTCCATAAAAGTTCTGCGTTCTGCCCGGAGGATATAAGAACAATTTGGAATGAAGTCAAAGAAACCAAATTTGGAATGAAGTCAAAGAAACCACATTGTTAAGCCCCTGAAGAATTCTAAATGGTTCCAATGAAACTAGTGTGAGTGTGGATTAGCGTACTATTGCAATTATCATCAACATTGATAATAGTTTAGGAGAAATTCATGGAGTTCCATTTTGGTAGTCGGTTTTCAATGTGCTCGTGAAATGGTTAGTTGAAGCAAATGCCGAAGGAGTCTGTCATAGAGCACACAAAGGAATATGATCATGAGAGATGTATGTAGAGTTTTTGTTTCTCCAAACCCATCATATCTCCACAGCAAAAAGTGTACATATGTTTTTAGAGCTTCCTACTCTAAGCCAGACATTAGTATTCAAGATCGAGAAAAAGTATGCATGAGAGAATCCAACATTAAGACAAAGGTTTCTAGAAACATTCTAGTCTCGGACACATTAAAGAAAAGACCCATCTTTCAGGCCACATATGAAGCAAGAAGAAGAGGTTACCGTATTCATGTAATATACTAATTTTTATTTTCAATTTCTCAGATAAACTTGGATTTTGGTCCATTTAAATTTTCTATTATTAATTTAGTCTCTATTATTTTATAAAAGCGAACATTGCATGTTCCAAATTACTTCTTTAAATTAACTATTATTTTTAAGATTTTAAAATATTTTTAACCATTTAATTTAACATTTGAATATTTGATTTAAAGTTGTGCATAAACTAATAAATATAAAAGATTAAATCATTAAACTAATAATATTTTAAAATCTATTATAAAAAAAAATTAAAAATCTTATTAGTGATCTGTCATTGAAAAAGTTACTAGAAATATGAACTAAAATTAATATGGACTAAAATTAGTTACTGAAAATTTAGAAGAATAAAAGTTTAAAGAAAATATTTGGAGATGTTAAAAATAAAAATTGGTATATTTAAAGAGACTAAATTAAACTACCCTATCTGCACTAAAAAAACTGGGAAATTGGAAGGAGTTTGATTAAAGCGTACAGTGAGGCTTCTTTAGTTAAGGCTTCCTCAATTAGACTAAAAAATAAAAGTGTGCCATTCTTAATGTGAAACTAATTAGTGTAATTTGAAGGTCCATTAGCGTGAATGCTCTTAAAAAGTACTTTTAAGGTTCAAAGACACTGAACTCATTTCTCTAATTTGGAATGTTATAGGAGTTTATCCGTGGTTTTGTGGACACTTGTTATACTCCTTCCATGTGTTATGGGAGTTAGTACTCCATAACTTTTTTCCTGTGAACTTAGGCCTTCCTTAAATAAAAACATTGAAATTTTAGTGGTTTGTGTAAATATTACACAGTACACATCATATCACAAGATCTGAATCCGGCCAACATTTTGGATATAAGCAAGTGGTAAACAAAAAACACTTGCAGTGGAAGAAAACCATAGAAAATGTAAACAAATTACCCATTCAAATACCCAATTGAGTCTGAACCTCTAAGATGGTTTTAGCAGAGTCCCTAAGCCTCTGTTCCTCCTCTTGATTCATGTGCACATTGGTTACACCAAGTACTCCACCTCTACCAAGCTGTGCCGGCAAGCTCAAAAACACTTCAACATCATCACCAATGCCATAAAACCCCGTAGCCAAAACAGACACAGGGTGGATCTTTCTTTGATCCCTAATAATCGACCGAGCCAAACTAGCCACAGAGTACCCAATAGCCCATGAAGTGTAGCCTTTTAGACTGATGACTTCATAAGCACTGTCAATCACTTTCTTATGTATATTCTCCAACGTTTCTTTCTCATAAGCAATTTGTTGTTTCTCCAAAAAACTCAGCACAGGAACACCCCCAACGCTAATACTTGACCATAATGCCACTGAACTATCCCCATGCTCCCCTACTATGCATGCCTGCACCACCCATATACAAATGAAAATGACTCCTTCAACTTAAATATTGTCAATTCAGTCAGTCATTTTGTCAAACATGTATCAAACACTTCGTTTATAACTTAAATAGATCTCAAAAATGGATCATTTCAGTGAAATCTCAACAGCATCCATAAAAATAACACAAGCTTTCAACAAAACCAACATCACTGATATTTAAAATATTGAAAAAGAAAATGAGAATGACCTGAACATCCTGAGCGTTGACCTGGAGGTGATCAGCAATGAGAAAACGAAAGCGAGAAGAATCCAAATTGGTACCCGACCCGATGATCCGGTTCGATGGAAACCCAGAAAGCTTCCATGCGATATAGGTGAGAACGTCAACGGGGTTAGACACGATTATGAGAATCGTTTCCGGCGAGTACCGGGCCAGAAGGGGTATGATTCCCTTGAAAAGAGCAAGGTTCCTCTGGAGAAGGTTAAGCCTAGACTCACCCGCGATCTGTCGTGCACCGGCGGTAACGATACACAGATCAGAGCCGGCGGTAACGGAGTATTCGACGGATGAGTTGATCTTGACGCGGGGGAGGAAAGCAGCAGCGTGCTGAAGGTCGAGCATCTCGCCGCGGAGCTTGTCGGGTTTGTTATCGACGATGACGAGCTCGTCGGTGAGGTCTTGAGTGAGGATGGTCTGAGCGATGGCCATTCCGACATTTCCGGCGCCGATGACTGAGATTTTGTTGTGGCGTTTAGTGATAGATGGAGGGGATGCGTTGGAGATGGGTTTGAAGAAGGACTGGGTTAAGTCAAGGCCTCCCGGGCCTAATGAACCAGAACTGCTTTTGTGCATAATGATTTGTGGTGTGAAGTGTGTGTGAGAGTATGGTTAAAGAAAGAAGTGCAGAAAGATGTTGAAAAGTTGAGTTGAGGATATTAATGTGGTCTGTGAGAGGCAGAAGAACAAATGAATGAGATTTTAGCACACAGGATTGTTGAAAAAGGAAGAAAGATGCTGGTTTGGAAAATATAAAAACCGCCGGGACTCTACTTTTGCTTTTGAAATTTGACTACTTAGCGGTATCATTTCTTTTATAGGGATTGGGTATTTTTTAGGGAAGATATTTTTATCCTCTTAAACCATGTACTTTTATGAGGTATAATTTTAATTTTATCTTAAACCATAATAGTGATATTTTCTCAAAAGTTTTATAACTTATAATTATGTAATCTTAGAATTTATGGAACATAATGGAGCGGAACGGAATCAAACATGACGGAACGGAACGGAACAGAACGGAGCGGAGCGGAATTGAATATAGGTTTCACTCCATTGTTTAATTATTTTATTATAAATATCTTATTCCATCACATACACCCTAAATTGGATGAATAAAAAACAGAGATTTGGATGGAATGAATTTCATTATGTTTCATTTCATGCACTATTTGCAAATCCAAACAATAGAATCTCATCAATTAACATTTCATTCCATTTCATACGACTAATTCAAACATACCCTTAATTACAAAATATCACAAAAGAGAATATGGTTTAAGATGGTAAGAATTTTAAGAAAATGAGATTGAAATGAAAGTGTAAAATAATTTTATATAATTAATCATTATCATGTATTATGTCATATCATACTGTAATTTTTAAATTAATTATATGATATAGTTTAATGATAAATTTTTATTGAATGACAATATAAAACTATTTTATATTATAAGTGTATATTATTAAACTAAAAAAAATAGAGATTCTAAAGTACCACAAATTATATTTCTTTAGTAGAAGATACTTATATATCTATATTATTATTTTTTACTTTTCAAACTCATTACAAGACATATAGAGATTATTTTCGCAGAATCACATAAACTAATTTTCCGTGCATATCCTCTCACTTAATTTTTGGAGGAGCTCCCGAACGAGCACCAACGTCTAATCGTGGATATAAATTTCTTTTGATCATTATCACAATTGAATTTAATCTAGTTGTTATCTAGGCGATATCAGCTATCATGTATAATCTTTACTTCTAAGAACCTATTATTGTTTTGTGTATGGTTACCGTTCTCTATCTCTTTCACGATATGCATGACTTTGTGTTGAGTTGTAAGTTCGGTGAAAGCCTTCTTTAAAATTTGATTTGTTTCTCCCCTTTCACAAGTATGAACAAGGGTTCATAAAGATTGACTTCTACGACACTGTATGAGAGCCTGCAATAGTTTCTTAGATTGTAAGATATGCAAAGAATTGTAAGAGAAAAACACCTAACACCATCAATCATTATGATTAGTTAATAAATTTCAAAGAATTTTAAATAGAAAAACATCATTCATTATTTGAGTTTGTTTGATGCCTAAGTCACCATTATCCTTAGGCATGTAACAAACCTCTTAATTGATCATATGAGACTTATGGGTCGTCTTTATGTCTCCTCATATAAAAAAATATAACTTTTCAAACACAATACAAACAATAGTGGAGATTTTAGCATACTGCATATAAAAGCAACGGATAAAGCTTAACACTTATTGACATATAGTAATTGTTTCGGCCAAACTCAAACAATAATGTTTTCATCTATTGAGCATGTGACTCTGTACACAAGAGGGGGTGAATTGTAGAGGTTTGGAAATCAATTATTTAAAATAAAATCATTTTCAAAATTATAGTTCAAAGATATTTTATAAAAAAAAACATTTGAATAAACACTGGAAATTCAAAATAAAGAAATTCAGTGAAAAATAAAAGAAATAAGGGAAGAGAAAACGACACCAGAAATTTATAAAGGTTAGATCGAACTATAACGGTAAAACGTTGTTTGTGCTCTCAATTGGAGACTCAAAGCGTTTGTTTGTATCCATATTAGAATGAATTAAACAATGTTCTTTCTGAAATGGTTTTTAGTTGTCGATCGCATGGAGGCGAGAAATTAGGTTTAATGTGTTTGTATGTTTTTTAGGGGGGGCGACGAAAGTTCAAGCAATTAAGGTTTTGCTATTTGAATTTAATGCAAGTTTTTTTCCTTTAATGATGTAATATTTTTTACATGATGCAAATTAATCATTATTGATGCGGTTAATATTGATAACGCATTTTGTATGTAGTTAATTTATGATAAGTTTTTTTTATCGTGGATGCATTGGTTGGATTTTGTGATGATTATATGAAAAAGATTTTATTTTGATGAAAAGATTATTAGAAATATTTTAAAAAAAGGTATTACTAATACAAGAAATGAGATGGAAAGGATATAAAAATAGTTACTATTAAAATAAAAGTAAGTTGAAATAAAACAAAAGGTTTTATTAGTAAAAATAAATTAAAATCAGATAAAAAGTAGTTATTAATAAAAGAAAAGATGGGTATTAAAAAATGAAATTAAAATGGGATAAAAATAATATTAAAATGAGAAATGAAATAATATGAGATAATAATGATTATAAAATTAAGGAATGGAATAAGATTGGATAATAGTTATTAATAAAAATTGATATTAAAATGAGAAATAAAAATAGAATAATAATTATTAATAAAAACTGAAATTAAAATGAGATAAAAAGGTCTTTAAAAATAAAAAAGGAAATAAATGATGTAAACAGATCTTTATTAAAAGTAAAGAAAAAAAAGAGATAGAGATGGTTTTTACAAAATGATTAGTAAAATCCAGATGAAATACTTATAATAAAGAAAGTCATGCTGACATAATCGAGCTTCTGATTGGGAGAATCAGATGCAATATAGGTCAGAGGTATTAATGTAGTATTATGAGAATAAACCTCTACAAAGCATGGGACCAAATCATATCGCGAATGATGCATAGGAACACAATGTGAGAACGATAAAAATATTCAAAAAGTCAAATTTATGCATATGAATGATTTTTAAACTGATGACAATACATGACCAGATGAATTAGGTATGCTGGTGCGGATGGAAATAAATTGAAAAAAAGAACAATGCGATGCAAAATAAAGGTAGGACAAATTTGGGGTATGACGCCACTATTGCTAAGAAAAAAATAAAATTAACATTAATGAATAGGAAACTTCAATCAAGTTCATATGTTAAAGAAAATATCCCTCCCACTAAACATTTGAAGCTCCATATAACTCAAACATAAAGCATATCAGATCAAACCTCATTTCATTATTCAACTTCTAATTTTATTAATACTCAACATTGAAAACGTCATTATAGGTCTAAACCCAACTCATTTGTTAGACCTGTTGGAGTTAACTTATTTATGTAGTTTCAAGCAACAAGTTCTGACTTACCTATTTACCATAATACACAACCTCCAACTACTTCTGATGAACAAGTTGATACTATCAGCTCCTTACTCAATAACAACATTCTACAACAAACTACTAATCATTCCATAAATTTCACAGTGCAAGAACATGACTTAGATTCTGGTTCAGATAATATATCAAACGTAACTCTGACAACATAGATATTGCTGATGATTATATCGTGGAAGACCACCTTCAAGGTTAGTCATATAAAAAACTAAATATTTTCGTTTTTTCTCATCAATATATTAAACTCTATATTGTTTCAACATTACACTCTTATTTGTTGCCTTTATATCTTTAACATCTAATGTTCCAATATAATTATTTGATATTGGTGATCCGGTTTGGGAGTTTCAATATTGTTTTGCTTGCATGTGGTATGGTGAATGAATGAGTAAATCAAGGAATATAACGTCGCCCAAATTTCAACGTTGTTGTTATGGAGAAAAGGTTAATCTACCCATGTAATGTATGACATCATTAGAATCATGTCAAACACTATTTTATTTTTAATATTATTCACATCATCATGACTATACACAACAATGACATGTTTCAGATATATAACATGCACCTAAAATCAACCACATCTGCTTTAACTCTATCAAACATGTAGAATGCATTTAATATGACAACCACTCTAACAAATATTTTGTTGGTTTTATTCTTTTCAGCAAATAATAACTTCAACCATTTGCTTCTTTATTACAACCACTACTATTATAACAAAAAAATATAACAATTAACTCTTCTAATTAATATATATATATATATATATATATATATATATATATATATATATATATATATATAATATATATATATATATATATATATATATATATATATATATATATATATATATATATATATATATATATCTTAAATGTCTTAATTTGACATCAAACATTCCATGTGGTCTTAACAAAACTTTCAATGGTTACAAATACCATAAATATGCATACCATTAGAACAAAAATATTATATTATTCATACAATAAATAAAACATTACAGACTTTCTTACTAACCAAACTTTCAAAACAAATTAGTTCCAAACAAATATTAAACTACGGTAAAAAATCACTTTCTGCATAAAATCATTAGCAAAATATTACTACAACATTAATACAGCTGAATCATAACACCATCAACAAAATAGAACGAATCACCATATATTAATCTACAACTGCACAACTTTTTTTTTAAGAACCCCACTGATTTAACAAAGAAACATACAAAGTATCCGGAGAGAAGGTGCCTATGAACAATCTCAGCTTATCTCCTATTCTTAGCCTCTTCGTTTTAGAAAACTCATACCACCCACTTCCTATAAAATTCTCCTTCTTCACTGTTTTTTTGTTTCGTTTTGCACTGTGAACCTCTCCATAATAGCTCATTCCAGTACCCTCATCAATTATCTCTATTGCTTTCTGATTCCAATAAAGATATTTCATAGTCACTTCTCTATGGAAATGATGTAGACAAACATATTAAAAAGGTGTAACATCAATGTGTATCAACGAAATCATAAACTCTATAACATGAGTTATATTGTCATACCAAAACATTTTTTTGAGCCTTATACCCGAAGCTGATTTCTTTTTCTCAATAATATTCTTCCTCTTGATCATCTTCGTCTTCATCGTCGAAACCAGAATTGCTGTTGTGATTGTCCAAATTTGGATCCAGTAAAGTCTCCTACAAACTTTTTTATACCTACTTCACTTCCTCCTCATCTACTTCAGTTTTGTCATCCCTGCATAAAATTAACATACATAAAATCATTTCCAGAAACTTCCTGAACACAATACACACATAACATGCATCCCATTTTTTCCTCACTTTCTGTCTAATTACCAACATTTTTCTATTACATTATAATATGTTAACTAAATATGTCAAAAACTTGTGGCTTTCATAAACACGTGCAACATCACTGATACTGTAACACCCTTCTACCCAAACGACATATTTAAATAATTTATCAGAGTACGACATGTAGAAGAGTTTACATTTCTTTCAATTCAACATTTATCACATCTCATTATAAAACATATTATTTATTTTATTAAAACTTCGCAGCGGACAACAACACAAATATGATAATAATGTTTCAACATTATCTCAACAAACATCTCAACATCTAATCAACATAAACAACGTAAATAATAATCAACTATCTATCGAACCCCATAACCCCGGTGTCACATGACCAGAGCATTTGACTCGACTCTGTAGAATAACTCTACACTTATTCTTCAACCTCAACAATAGCTACTCCGCTTTATCTGCACATTGCTCATCATAGATGAACATAAACACATGCAGAAGGGGTGAGAATTACATTATTAAATAATAATATAACGACAGAAATATAAACATAAATATATATTTCACATACGCCAACACAACTCATCATTATCATCAAATCAACAAAATCATGAACATCAACAAAACAACACATCAAATGCAATGCATACACCCATGCATGACTCAACACGACTCGGTATACCCATTTTGTGACCAACTACAGGATCACCACTCCCAGATTCATCACCATAGAATCCGAGTTCCCCGCAAGGAACCAAGCCTCTCAACAAGCCCGGAGTCAACAACATCATTGGAACTCAGTCCGTTCATCACTAGGCATCGGCCTTTCATGAATGCATGCACATCAAACATGCATCATAATCAACATAGCAACAACATCATCATATAGTCATGTGATCATCATCATTAATAACATGACAAACAACTCAACAAAACAACAACAACATCATAACGATATCACATCGTCACATAATACATTCATAACTAACACGTAAATTCAATATTTCATCATCGTAAACACCTCATACACAATCATACAATCGCTATTAATTGTTTATAATACAACTACAGCGACTTACTAAGAGTCTCGCAACTCAACGTACTCAAAACCCACCAACATTAGCTTCTGCATTTCTCCAGTTCGCGCCGCCAACATAGGGACGCGCCGCGAACTCCTCCAATACAACACAGTTCGCGCCGCGAACTAAGGATCGCGTCGCGAACAACTTATTTCGCTTCAGTACGCGCCGCGAAGCAGGGTTCGCGTCGCGAATAATGAGTTACAGAACTCCTCTAAATCCTGCCCAGTTCGCGCCGCGAACTAGGCTTCGCGCCGCGAATCGCGCGCGACAGAACCCCTCTGCTGCAGAATTCAGCGCAGCTTTGCTTCTCTACTCGCCATAAACCGTACCCCACAGCTAACCAACCAAAATCGACATTTAACAGACATATATACACAACATACTTCGACTACAGTACATATAACGCAACAGAATTCACAAATCGGAGGGTTTTCCCTCAAAACCCCAACTTTCTCAATCTCCCTAAAATCCCCAAAATCCATCAACAATCACACAGATAACACGAAATTGCTCGCATATTATCGTTTCATAATGGTTCAGACCCCTTACCTCTTTGGATTGAAGGAAGCTCTGAGCAATCTTTGGCCTTTTCCTCTTCCTTCTCTTTCTCTTCAGCTTTTTCCCTTTTTCCACTTTCACGATGCTTTTGCTCTTTCACGTAACACTTTTCTGTTCCCAACAATCAGACTCTTTCTCTTACTTCCCACTTATATATTTTCCAAAATAATAATAATAATAATAATCCAATAATATTTCCAATTGATTAATTAAATTAATAAAAATTATATTAATTCAAATTAAATAATTAGCCTTATTTTATCGGGGTGTTACAACTCTCCCCCACTAAAAGAGTTTTCGTCCTCGAAAACATACCTCAAGCAAATAGAGCCGGATACGACTCCTTCATCTGATCTTCACGCTCCCAAGTCAAGCTCTCACTAGCTGGACCTCCCCAAACAACTTTCACTAGAGCAATCTTCTTACCTCTCAGGGTCTTCTCTTCTCGGTCATCTATCCGAATTGGCAATACCTCCACGGTCAAATTATCCCTCACCTGGATATCATCCAACTGAACAACATGCGAAGGATCCGCAATATACTTTCTCAACTGAGATACATGAAACACATCATGCAGATTAGAAAGCGACGGCGGTAAAGCTATCCGATACGCCACTTCTCCAACCCTCTTCAAAATCTGATACGGACCCACAAACCTCGGAGTAAGCTTTTTAGACTTTAAAGCTCTGCCCACACCTGTCGTCGGAGTAACTCTCAAGAACACATGATCTCCCTCTTGGAATTCAAGTGCCTTTCTCCGGTTATCATGATAACTCTTCTGACGACTCTGAGAAATCTTCATTTTCTCCTGAATCATCTTAACCCTTTCAGTCGTCTGCTGCACAATCTCAGGTCCGAGTACAACACTCTCACCTGATTCATACCAACACAATGGAGTTCTACACCTCCTACCATACAATGCTTCATATGGAGCCATACCGATACTAGCATGAAAACTATTATTATAAGTAAACTCCACCAACGGCAAATAACTATCCCAAGAACCATTCTGCTCCAACACACAAGCTCTCAACAAATCCTCCAAGGATTGGATAGTTCTTTCAGTCTGACCATCAGTCTGAGGATGATAAGCTGAACTCAACCTCAACTTAGTCCCCAACGCTTTCTGCAAACTTTCCCAAAATCTAGAAGTAAATCTGGGATCTCTATCAGACACAATACTTGATGGAATACCATGCAGCCTCACTATCTCCTCAATATACAACTCTGCTAACTTCTCTAAAGAGTGATTAATCTTCATTGGCAAGAAATGCGCCGACTTAGTCAATCGATCCACAATCACCCAAATAGAATCATTACCTTTCACTGTCCTCGGCAGTCCCGTCACAAAATCCATGGAAATGCTATCCCACTTCCATTCAGGAATCTTCAAAGGTTGCATCACACCTGCCGGTTTCTGATGTTCAATCTTTGACTTCTGACAAGTCAAACAGGCATACACAAACTTAGCAACATCTCTTTTCATACCAGCCCACCAAAACAACTTCTTCAAATCTTGATACATTTTAGTTGCACCTGGATGGATACTCAATCCACTCCTATGGCCCTCTTCAAGAATACTCTTTTTCAATTCAGACACCTCAGGAACACAAACTCTACCTTTAAATCGCAGGATGCCATTCCCATCAATCTCAAAATTACCACCATTACCCTGGTTAACCATAGTAATATGATCAACTAGAGCGACATCAACTTGCTGACCATTCCGAATATCTTCCAGAATTTCACTAGTCAACTTCAGCATACCCAACTTTACACTATCAGCGGAAACTTCACAACCCAAACTCATATCACGGAACTGTTCAATTAACTCAAGCTCCCGAACCATCATCATAGACACATGTAGAGACTTTCTACTCAGCGCATCCGCAACTACATTAGCCTTACCGGGATGATAACTCAATTCGAAGTCAAAATCCTTCAGTAATTCTAACCACCTTCTCTGCCTCATATTTAACTCTTTCTGATCAAACAGATACTTCAGACTCTTGTGATCACTGAACACTTCGAATCTGGAACCATACAGATAACGCCTCCACATTTTCAACACAAATACAACAGCTGCAAGTTCTAGATCATGCGTAGGATAATTCCTCTCATGAACTCTCAACTGTCTAGAAGCATAAGCTACAACTTTACCGTTCTGCATCAAAACACCACCAAGACCCATCAAAGAAGCATCACAATAAACAACGAAGGACTCACCAGGATTAGGCAAGATCAACACTGGAGCACTGGTCAACCGCCTCTTCAACTCAACAAAACTCGCTTCACAAGCTGCATCCCATACATACACTTGACCCTTCTTAGTCAACTGCGTCAACGGCAATGCCAACTTAGAGAAGCCCTCAATAAATCTGCGATAATAACCAGCTAACCCCAGAAAACTGCGTATCTCAGTAGCAGACTTCGGAGTCTCCCACTGTAATACAGCAACAACTTTAGCAGGATCAACAGAAATCCCACCACTCGAAATCACATGGCCAAGGAAACTCACTTCCTTCAACCAGAACTCACATTTAGATAACTTTGCATATAATTTCTTTTCTCTTAACACCTGCAAAACAATTCTCAGATGTCCTGCATGCTCTTCTTCCGTCTTAGAATATATCAATATATCATCTATGAATACCACAACAAAATTATCAAGGTACGGATGAAATATACGATTCATATATTCCATAAACACACCTGGAGCATTAGACACACCGAACGGCATCACAGTGTATTCATAATGACCATACCTCGTACGGAAAGCAGTCTTCGCAATATCATCTGACTTCACTCGGATCTGATGATAACCCGACCGCAAATCAATCTTACTGAAAACATGAGCTCCAACCAACTGATCCATCAAATCATCAATCCTCGGCAATGGATACCGATTCTTGATAGTCACCTTATTCAACTGCCGATAATCGACACACAACCTCATCGTACCTTCTTTCTTCTTCACTAACAATACTGGTGCACCCCAGGGAGAAACACTTGGACGCACAAACTTCTTCTCCAGCAATTCCTCAAGTTGCTTCTTCAGTTCAACTAATTCAGCTGCCGACATTCTATAAGGAGACATCGACACTGGACTCGTACCTGGTACTAAGTCAATGGCAAATTCAACTTCACGTTCTGGAGGTAAATCACTTACATCCTCCGGAAACACATCCTGAAATTCACAGACAACAGGCAAATCTACACTCACTACTTTCTTATCCGCTTGCAGAGACGCAAATAAAGCGAATATCTGGGCTTCATCTTTCACAAAATCCCCCACCTGCCTAGCAGATAGAAATCTTGCTTCATCATTCTCACTAACTTCAGGAAACCACACCGTCTTCCTATAGCAGTTGATAAACACGCCATAGAATTCTAGCCAATTCATTCCCAGAATAATATCAATTTGGTGCAAGGGTAAGCACACCAAATCAACCACGAACTCTCTCTCAAAGATCGTCAAATGACAACCTCGACAGACAACAGAAGTCTTCACAGAACCATTAGCAGGAGTATCTATCACCATACTTCCGCCTAGGGACGACATAATCACACCAATCCTGGTCGCACACTCATACGAAATAAAAGAATGCGTAGCACCAGTGTCAACAATAGCAAGCAATTCAACATTATTAATCAAGCAAGTACCTTTAATCAGATTATCTTCTTTAGGAGCTTCAACCCCACTCAGAGCAAACACCCTACCAGTAGTATGAGCTGCAGTAGCCGCCTTCTTCGGTTTCGAGCACTGCGAACTGATATGGCCTTTCTCGCCACAATTAAAACATGTCGGACCAGCATCCTTACATTCAGTAACTCTATGACCAGCCTGACCGCATCGGAAACATCTCAGCACTTTCTTGGTACAGCTATCAGCACGGTGGCCTGGCTCGCCACACTTGAAACATTTACCAGCTATGGAAGATCCTCCCCCACTTGGCTTCTTCTCATCTACCACTTTCTGCTTACCTTTACCATTCGGAGATGCATAAGGACCACCACGATCCTTATTCTTCTTCTCACTAAGACTCTTGTAATGGGCAGTCCTAGCCTTGCTATCTTCCTCAAATATCCTGCACTTATTAACCAGTGTAGGAAACCTACGAATCTCCTGGTAACCAATGCCTTGTTTGATCTCGGGACGCAACCCGTTCTCAAACTTGACACACTTGGATTCCTCAGCATCAGCATTATTATAATGAGGACAATACTGCACCAGCTCCTCAAACTTCGAAGCGTAATCAGCAACAGACATGTTACCCTGCTTCAGTTCTAGAAATTCCATCTCCTTCTTACATCGCACATCAGCAGGAAAATATTTCTCCAGAAAGACCGTCTTGAACCTTTCCCAAGTTATCTCAGCACCTGGTACTGCAATTCTCTGGCGAGTGTTATCCCACCAATTTTCAGCCTCTTCGGATAACATATGCGTACCAAACTGCACCTTCTGTGCTTCAGTACACGTCATCACCCGGAAAATCTTTTCAATTTCCCTCAGCCAAATCTGAGCACCATCTGGATCATAGCGCCCTTTGAATGTAGGGGGGTTATTCTTCAGAAACCTTCCCAAATTCCTAAACTCGTCGACCGGCGGATTCTGCTGCGCCTGCATAGCCTGCGCCATAGCAGCCAAAGCCTCAGCAATCGCACGGTCATTTTCTCCAGCCATACTCTGCACAACACAACCACAACCGTTAAATATCGACAGTGTCATTCACACTAATCGACCAACAGGGAAAACCTCACATTACGACTCGACTGGACTGACCATGCTCTGATACCACTAATGTAACACCCTTCTACCCAAACGACATATTTAAATAATTTATCAGAGTACGACATGTAGAAGAGTTTACATTTCTTTCAATTCAACATTTATCACATCTCATTATAAAACATATTATTTATTTTATTAAAACTTCGCAGCGGACAACAACACAAATATGATAATAATGTTTCAACATTATCTCAACAAACATCTCAACATCTAATCAACATAAACAACGTAAATAATAATCAACTATCTATCGAACCCCATAACCCCGGTGTCACATGACCAGAGCATTTGACTCGACTCTGTAGAATAACTCTACACTTATTCTTCAACCTCAACAATAGCTACTCCGCTTTATCTGCACATTGCTCATCATAGATGAACATAAACACATGCAGAAGGGGTGAGAATTACATTATTAAATAATAATATAACGACAGAAATATAAACATAAATATATATTTCACATACGCCAACACAACTCATCATTATCATCAAATCAACAAAATCATGAACATCAACAAAACAACACATCAAATGCAATGCATACACCCATGCATGACTCAACACGACTCGGTATACCCATTTTGTGACCAACTACAGGATCACCACTCCCAGATTCATCACCATAGAATCCGAGTTCCCCGCAAGGAACCAAGCCTCTCAACAAGCCCGGAGTCAACAACATCATTGGAACTCAGTCCGTTCATCACTAGGCATCGGCCTTTCATGAATGCATGCACATCAAACATGCATCATAATCAACATAGCAACAACATCATCATATAGTCATGTGATCATCATCATTAATAACATGACAAACAACTCAACAAAACAACAACAACATCATAACGATATCACATCGTCACATAATACATTCATAACTAACACGTAAATTCAATATTTCATCATCGTAAACACCTCATACACAATCATACAATCGCTATTAATTGTTTATAATACAACTACAGCGACTTACTAAGAGTCTCGCAACTCAACGTACTCAAAACCCACCAACATTAGCTTCTGCATTTCTCCAGTTCGCGCCGCCAACATAGGGACGCGCCGCGAACTCCTCCAATACAACACAGTTCGCGCCGCGAACTAAGGATCGCGTCGCGAACAACTTATTTCGCTTCAGTACGCGCCGCGAAGCAGGGTTCGCGTCGCGAATAATGAGTTACAGAACTCCTCTAAATCCTGCCCAGTTCGCGCCGCGAACTAGGCTTCGCGCCGCGAATCGCGCGCGACAGAACCCCTCTGCTGCAGAATTCAGCGCAGCTTTGCTTCTCTACTCGCCATAAACCGTACCCCACAGCTAACCAACCAAAATCGACATTTAACAGACATATATACACAACATACTTCGACTACAGTACATATAACGCAACAGAATTCACAAATCGGAGGGTTTTCCCTCAAAACCCCAACTTTCTCAATCTCCCTAAAATCCCCAAAATCCATCAACAATCACACAGATAACACGAAATTGCTCGCATATTATCGTTTCATAATGGTTCAGACCCCTTACCTCTTTGGATTGAAGGAAGCTCTGAGCAATCTTTGGCCTTTTCCTCTTCCTTCTCTTTCTCTTCAGCTTTTTCCCTTTTTCCACTTTCACGATGCTTTTGCTCTTTCACGTAACACTTTTCTGTTCCCAACAATCAGACTCTTTCTCTTACTTCCCACTTATATATTTTCCAAAATAATAATAATAATAATAATCCAATAATATTTCCAATTGATTAATTAAATTAATAAAAATTATATTAATTCAAATTAAATAATTAGCCTTATTTTATCGGGGTGTTACAGATACCACTAAAACCCCCTAAAAATACTACTTTACACATGGCATATATAGTCATCACTGTAATTAAAATGATTTATAAAATTTAGACTTTATTTCATGTTAAGAGTCTCACATCGAATAATATATGGTCTGAACATGTGTTTATAAGTGGGGGTAATCCTCACCTTATCAACCGGTTTTGTAGAGTTGAGTTAGGCCTAACCCTATTTCTTGACATGGTATTAGATTCTCGTTTAAGATCGAGTGGACCACCTACTATGGTTTCTGCTATCGGGCCATCCACCATTTATTTCCATACTCCAGTTGTCCAATCCTGAGCGTGAGGGAGTGTGTTAAGAGTCTCATATCTAATAATATATGACCTGAACATGTGTTTATAAGTGGGGGTAGTTCTCACTCTACCAACCGATTTTGTAGGGTTGAGTTAGGCCCAACCACATTTCTTAACATTTCAAATATACCAACCATACATGCAACATCATCAAGGAAAACATTCAAATCACATTGACATATGCATATCAACATTCAACGACTTCGACCATTAAAGATATTACATTCGTCTGTTTTTTCCGGAAACCTCAGCAACCTTGGAACATTCATCGATGCCTTTATTTTTGGCAAGTTACTGCTTCCTTGGATGCTTTTCTTGTTTCACTGACTCCAGATACCGGTATTGCATGTTGTTTTCCTTTTCCTTTCTTTTTCAATCTTGTAGCGGCACTTGATTCCTTATTCACAGGTACTACTTCAGCATAAAAGGTGTCCAACTTTTTCTGAATCCATTCATTGCTATTTTTCGAATGCGATGGTGATCTGCAACAAACACGTAATATACATTACAATTCTTGAATTTATTTGATACATTTGTAAAATCATATGGAACCAAACATTAAATCAATAGGTTATAGGCCAAAATGAAACCATACTCGTTTGACAAACAAATAGGTTTCAGTGGAGCCATTCTTCCTGCAGTGGAAACTTTCTGACTTACTTCTAATATGTCGCTAACGTGTTTCTAAAAAAATCCTAATACTATTTATTTTACCTGCTATGGGCCAAAGTTATTTTTCAAAACCCAATCCCATTCTGACTTTTTACACGTTTTTAAATTTACATTTTTTATAAATTCACTCTTTTTTAACTATTCCGTTTTATTTACATATTTATTATTTTATACACATAATATCACTATAACTAAAAAAAATTCAATTAATTTTTAACTATATCAATTAAATTACATATTTATTAATTTTTATGTATATAACTTTCTACATTCTTCATTAATACTTTAACATTGTTTCTAACATACCTACTAAAATATTTTTTTTTCAATTTCAACTAATTCCTTTATTTTATTCTCATTTTTTTATTTAAATGTTACATATTAATTATAATTCATTACAACTCCAATGCATTTTTTAAAGAATTTGTAACAATTCAAAACACTTTTTTTTAATTTAACTATTCCTTTAAATACATATCTGAAACATCTAATTAACAATAACGCGTTCAATAATATAATCTCTCAAAAGCCCGTGCGTCCGGACGGGTTTGTTCCTAGTTATTATATAAAAGTGCATGTCTTTCAATTTCTTAAAAAAATATCACTATAAAGTAACACACATTTTAATATAAATGTTTATTTATTTTATATTGAACAATAAATTTTTTGAGTATTTTTAAATATCGTTAAAAAACATTAAAATATTTAATATTTCGTAATTGATGGATTTAACTTTATTAAAAATATGGGTAGCATATACGAATAAGGGTACTTAAATACCCATATGATACATGTATTGGTGCAGACATTGATGCTCACGCCGATATGAGTTCGAATACTGAATTTTTTTTTAAAACATAAATATGGAGACATGCACTATAATATAATGCACAAACTCTATCCATTGTCATCCATATTTCATAGACAATAAAGAAATTACTTTCTTTATAACGTTTATGTAATGTACTAGTTTTTATTTTTATTTTTTTTGAAAATTTTGATTTTTGGTCCATTTAAATTTTCTATTATTAATTTAATTTCTATTATTTTATAAAACTTAACGTTGCATATTCCAGATTACTTCTTTAGATTAACTATTTTATTTTTAAGATTTTAAAATATTTTAACCATTTACTTTAACAATTGAATCTTTGATTTAAAGTTATGGATAAACTAATAAATATAAAAAATTAAATTATTAAACTAATAATATTTTTAAAACTATTATAAAAAAATCTTATTAGTGATCTGTCATCAAAACAGTTACTAGAAATATGTAACACAATCTTCTGTAAATAATATGGACTAAAATCAGTTACTGAAAATTTAGAAGAATAAAAGTTTAAAGAAAATATTTGAAGATGTTAAAAATGAAAATTGGTATATTTAAAGATACTAAATTAAACTACCCTACTTGAACTTAAAAAACTGGGAAATTGGAAGGAGTTTGATTAAAGCGTAGTGAGGCTTCTTTAATTAAGGCTTCCTCAATTATCTCTAAGAAAAACATACGCACTCCTCACTCGTCGCCATTTAAAAAAACATGCTTTCTTACGCCTACCCAAAACAATATCTTTTTAATATTTTATCATTAAATTCTCTCTCCTACTACACAACTACATGTAATTTTTTTTATATTTTAATGGATATAAATATATTTGACATATTATAGTAATAAATATTTTTTTATAAAAATATAAAAACTATTATTATTATTTTTAAAATTAATATGATTAATCAATATTATATTTTTATTAATTAATATTTTATGTTTTATTAACCAACTTTGTTTTATAATAAAAAAAAAATTTAAATATTCGAATGTTTATTAACCACTTTAATCACTCCATTAACCAACTTTTTTATATTTTATTAATAAATTTTATGTTACACAAAATCATTTTAATTAGTTGTGTGTTTATTAATCAATTTCATCACTTCATTAACCAATTTTTTTTTATCTTATTAACCAATTTCGTTTCTCCATTTAAAATTACTGTTCACTAATACTATTCACAAGATACTGTTCATGATCCTGTTCATAAAATATATATTTTTATTAAAAAACACTGTTCATCATATAAATAGGGTGAACATAGTATATTAAAATGAATATAAGAATGTTAAAAAAAAACTACCCTATGTGGTGAACAAAGAAGAGGCACAAAGACTAATAGAAAAATTATATTGAAATTTGAGTGGTATGTGTAAATATTTACACATTAGACATCATACGACAAGATCTGAATACTGCCAACATTTTGGATATAAGCAAGTGGTAAACAAAAAAAACACTTGCAGTGGAAGATAACTATGGAAAGTATAAACAAATTACCCATTCAAATACCCAACTGAGTCTGAACCTCTAAGATGGTTTTAGCAGAGTCCCTAAACCTCTCTTCCTCCTCTTGATTCATGTGCACATTGGTTACACCAAGTACTCCACCTCTACCAAGCTGTGCCGGCAAGCTCAAAAACACTTCAACATCATCACCAATGCCATAAAATCCCGTAGCCAAAACAGACACAGGGTGGATCTTTCTTTGATCCCTAATAATCGACCGAGCCAAACTAGCCACAGAGTACCCGATAGCCCATGAAGTGTAGCCTTTTAGATTGATGACTTCATAAGCACTGTCAATCACTTTCTTGTGTATATTCTCCAGCGTTTCTTTCTCATAAGCAATTTGTTGTTTCTCCAAAAAACTCAGAACAGGAACACCCCCAACGCTAATACTTGACCATAATGCCACTGAACTATCCCCATGCTCCCCTACTATGCATGCCTGCAAAACCAATATACAAACTGAAAATTACTCCTTCAACTTAAATATTATTAATTCATTCGGTCATTTCGTCAAACATGTATCAAATACTTTGTTTATAACTTACATAAATCATTCCAGTGAAATCTCAAAGCATCCATGAAAGAAAATGAGAATGACCTGAACATCCTGCGCATTGACCTGGAGGTGATCAGCAAGGAGGAAACGAAAGCGAGACGAATCCAAATTGGTACCCGAGCCGATGATCCTGTTCGATGGAAACCCGGAAAGCTTCCATGCGATATAGGTGAGAACGTCAACGGGGTTAGACACGATTATGAGAATCGTTTCCGGCGAGTAACTAGCCAGAACGGGTATAATTCCCTGGAAAAGCGCAAGGTTCCTCTGGAGAAGGTTAAGCCTGGACTCATCCGCTATCTGTCGTGCACCGGCGGTAACGATACACAGATCAGAGCCGGCGGTGACGGAGTATTCAACGGAGGAGTTGATCTTGACGCGGGGGAGGAAAGCAGCAGCGTGCTGAAGGTCGAGCATCTCGCCGCGGAGCTTGTCGGGTTTGTTATCCACGATAACGAGCTCGTCGGTGAGGTCTTGAGTGAGGATGGTTTGAGCAATGGCCATTCCTACATTTCCGGCGCCGATGACGGAGATCTTGTTGTGGCTTTTGGTGAGAGATGGAGGGGATGCGTTGGAGATGGGTTTGAAGAAGATTTGGGTTAGGTCGAGGCCTCCTGGGCCTAATGAACCAGAACTGCTGTTGTCCATGATGATTTGTGTGTTTATGGTTAAAGAACGAAGTGGAGAATGATGTTGAGAAGATGAGTTGAGGGTATTAATGTGGTTTGTGAGATGAGATTTAGCACTCAGGATTGTTGGAAAAGGAAGGAGGATGTTGGTTTGGAAAATATAAAATCCTCCGGGTTTTGCGTTTTGCTTTTGAAATTTGGGTACTAACCAGGTATAATTCCTTTTATAGGAATTGGGTATTTCTTAGTGAAGACATATTTTTATCGTCCTAAACCATGTGTGGTATTTAAGATGGTAAATTCTTAATCACAAAATACCACAATAGAGAATATGGTTTAACATGCTAAGAATTTTTTAGACTACCACAAATTATATACCACCTAAGATATATGTCTTCTTTTGTAAAAGATACTTATATGTCTATATGTGGTAAAAAAACATACCACAGATTATTATGTTCGTTTAGATTGTATAATTTTTATCAAAGAAGACAGAGAGAGATATATTATTTTTATAGTGCAACTAATTTTTCCGTACATATCTTCTCACTAAATGTTTGAATGACTTTTTGAAGAAGCATCATTGTAAGAGATGCAAAGAATGGTAAGAGATGAACATCTAACACCATCCATCATTTGGATTAGTTAATAAATTTCAAAAGAAATTAAACAGAAAAATATCATTCATTATATAAGTTTTATTGATGCCTAAGCCACCTTTATCCTTAGTCAGGTAACAAAACTCTTAACATAAGACTTGTGGATCGTCTTTATATCTCCTAATATAATTTTTTTAAAATTTTTCAAACTCATTACAAACAATAATGGAGATTGACACGTAGTAATTGTTACGACCAAGCTCAAGCAACAATATTTCTATTTATTGATCATGTGACTTCATACTTAAGAAGGGATGAATTGTGGAAGATTGAAAATCAATGATTTAAAATAAAATTATTTTAAAAATTAGAGTTCAAAAATATTTTATAAAAAAAACATTTGAATAAACAGCGGAAATTTAAAATAAAGAAACTCAATGAAAAATAAAAGAGATAAGGGAAGAGAAAACGACACTAGAAATTTATAGGGGCCCGATCTAAAGAAGTGATCTACTCATCTCCCCAAGAAATGAAATTGAGAGTATTCAATATTTGCTTGAGAGTTTTTAGAAGATTAAGCTCACAAGCTCCCTTTATACAAGGAAATGAAGTTTCAGACTAACTTTAACAAACAACCAACTAAAGCTTGAAGTGGTTAGTCTCCAAACCAAACATGACCAGAGCTTTAAGTAGTTAGTCTCCAAACCAAACATGACCAGAGCTTCAAGTAGTTAGTCTATAAGTCAAAGTGAGATTTTGCACAAGTTGATCTTGAACCAACATGTAGTTTTGATTTAGCTATCTTTTGAATCGAACCGAGGTTTTATATAGGCTGACCACGAACCGAATCAAGATTTTTATCGCGCTAATCTCGAAGCTACTGAGCTTATATAGAGTCCGAACTCATAAACCAAATGAGATTTTACATCAGGCTGATCTCGAATCAATAAAGCTTTTAAGAGGTTAAACTCATGAATCCCCTTATACAAGGAACTGAAGTTTCAGACTAACTTCCAACCAAACAATGAATAGAGCTCCGAGCGTTTAGACTATAAGCTAAATTGAGATTTTACACAGGGTGATCTCGAACAAAAAGGAGTTTTAAATTGGCTATCCTCCAAACCAAACTGAGGTTTTACACGGGCTTACCGCGAACTAAACTGATATTTTTACCGGGCTTATGTTGAACCTACTAGGCTTTTATACGGGTTGAACTCGGAAACCGAGTGAAATTTTATACCAGACTGATCTTTAACCAATGGAGCTTTTGACCAAACTGAACTCAAATACTGTTGTGAAGATTTTTCATTGGTTATTCTTCACAAATCCAAAACATAGATTTTTCTTCAATGACGGAGCTCGCGAACCAAGCATAGACTTATTCTAATACCTTAGAGATAAATAAAGAGCTTTTACAATGGTTTAATTCCCAACCAAAATAATCAACTCGTAAGAAAAAATAATGATTTACTCAAGAGAAAAACTACTCTTAGTAAATTAACAATAAAGTCCTCACCCAGAACAAATTCCTCACTAAACTCAAGAACACTCTCAAAGCATTATGACTAAAACATGTGAAAAAAGTGAAAATAATTTAGAGAGATTTGAGAGAAAGAAAAAGTGAGGGTTTTCACGTTTTCTTAATGATTTGAAATGATAGGGAAGTTATATATTTATAGGCAAAGAAATTCTGTAAATTTGGAAATAATTGATCGGCCAATCAATAGACCTAATCGATTAGGCAGTGCAAATAATCAATTATTTGTGTCAAAATAGAAAGATTTTAATAGAGAGTCATTATAAATTATTAAGAGACTGTCACAATTGATTATAGACTCTATTAGGCAGTCTCTAATTGATTAGGGTATATATATATATATAACTGCAAAAAGTCTCCTAATTAATTGAACAAATTTCTAATCAATTGGCTAGGCTCAAAAAATATTTTTTTGTTGTTTTAATTAAAAAATGAGAGGCTTATCAATGTTTTAAGTGTGTGTGATTTAGCCATACTACTTCCAGAAACGCCCTTGTGTCTCTACAATACACTGATCACTCAGACAGACACAACAAATATAAAATCCATCTCTACTTAAGATTTTAAAAGTTCTTGAACAGTCTTTTGAAACCACCGGCCTCTATAGATACGATAATTATGAAACTCACTTTTGTCTCTTAGTGAACAAAATGACGTCGTTGTTGGGGACTGATGTTAATTTTTTAAATGCATAACATATCCTTTACTATTATCTTAAGTATTGTTTATATCTTTGAAATCTTTTTATATTTGTATATCATGTTCATAATCACTAATCCATTAGCAACTAGAGTTAGTTCTATTTTTACAGTTTATGCGAGATAAGGTTCCTACCGAACACTTGTTATTAGATCCTAAAATCGAATGAACTGCATACAAAAACTTCAGTAAAAACAGGAAAACAAAAATATCGAAGGAAAAGTTCTTAAACAGATTATTTCCTCACAAAAAATTTATGGAGGCTAATACAATCATCGCGGTGTTTTCCCATGGCGCAATGGAAACTCTCTGTGAGGTGTGGGAAACATACAAGTCCACACTGAGACGGTGTCCAAAGCACGGTTTTGACAAACTCACGCAAATACACATTTTTAGAAATGGACTTCAACAACAACCCAACTTATAATTAGATGATATTTTGGGGGTTCTCTCATGTCCAAAAGTGCAAAAGATGCAATCAAAATTATTGAAAGAATGAAACTCATTGATCATCAAGGAAAATACAACATGAATACATTTCAAAGTGGGATTTAAGAAAAGTGGAAATGATTTAGAGAGATTTGAGAGAAAGAAAAAGTGAAGTTTTTCACATTTTCTGAATGATTTGAAATGATAGAGAAGTTCTTTATTTATAGGCAAAGAAATTGTGTCAATTTGGAAACAATCCATGAGCCAATCAATTAACCTATATTATTAGGCAGTGCAAATAATCGATTATTTATGCACAAATTGGAAGGGTTTGATAAAGAATCATTATCAATCATTAAGAGACTGTCCTAATCAATTATAGACTTAATTAAGCATAATCTAACCAACTATGGTATATATCTAATCGTTAGGCAATTGCAAAAAGTCTCATAATTAATTGAACAAATTCCTAATCAATTGACTAGGCTCCAAAAATGTTTTTTTGTTTTAAATTTAAAATGATAGACTTCTTAACACTTTAAGTGTGTGTGTGTGTGTGTGTGTGTGTGTGTGTGTGTTTTAGCAATACTACTTCCAAAAACGCCCATATGTCTTTACAATACACTGATCACTCAAATCTTAAGTGTCTAATTATAGTTTAAGTAGTATGATTTAAGTCAATATATTGATTTTTTGGATCAACAACTATATTTGAGAATGGTTCAAGTAATGACTATAGTAGAATCTCAAAACCTTTTAAAACTTTGAAAAAATGAGATTCTAGCAGTGCGATTCGAATCACAATACCCCTTTGACTCGACTCATACTTACAGAGAGCTCAATAATAATTTTCTAGTTTTCATGATTTGAATCACATAACTTTGATCTTAATCACAAGAATGCTTGATTCGAATCACACTAAATTGAAAACTTCCTAGTTTACTTATGGATTTCTGATTCAAATCACCATGTTTCTGTTTACCGGTGTTTTTGGTAAACAATCATGAGTTTGAAAGTCTGTGAGATTAACTAGAAAAATATCCAAAGCAATTTATACAAATGATTTGTGTAAAACACATGTGCGTGTGAATTGAATGTGTTCATCGCGTGAGCGATAAAGACGTAGAAAAAGACTTTAAATGAAGTCATGTTGTGATAAATTATAAGGTAAAATGCAATGAAACTAAACGAAGCAAAAGTAAAAGTACATGTTCTGTTTAAGGAAACAAAAGATTCTTAGCACTTTAAGTGTGTGTGTGTGTGTGTGTGTGTGTGTGTGTGTGTGTGTGTGTGTGTGTGTGTGTGTGTGTGTGTGTGTGTGTGTGTGTATGTGTGTGTGTGTGTGTGTGTTTTAGCAATACTACTTCCAAAAACGCCCATGTGTCTTTACAATACACTGATCACTCAAATCTTAAGTGTCTAATTATAGTTTAAGTAGTATGATTTAAGTCAATATATTGATTTTTTGGATCAACAACTATATTTGAGAATGGTTCAAGTAATGACTACATTAGAATCTCAAAACCTTTTAAAACTTTGAAAAAATGAGATTCTAGCAGTGCGATTCGAATCACAATACCCCTTTGACTCAACTCATACTTACAGAGAGCTCAATAATAATTTTCTAGTTTTCATGATTTGAATCACATCACTTTGATCTTAATCACAAGAATGCTTGATTCGAATCACACTAAATTGAAAACTTCCTAGTTTGCTTATGGATTTCTGATTCAAATCACCATGTTTCTGTTTACCGGTGTTTTTGGTAAACAATCATGAGTTTGAAAGTCTGCGAGATTAACTAGAAAAATATCCAAAGCAATTTATACAAATGATTTGTGTAAAACACATGTGCGTGTGAATTGAATGCGTTCATCGCGTGAGCAATAAAGACGTAGAAAAAGACTTTAAATGAAGTCATGTTGTGATAAATTATAAGGTAAAATGCAATGAAACTAAACGAAGCAAAAGTAAAAGTACATGTTCTGTTTAAGGAAACAAAAGATTAATGAAAAAGACTGGACGCAGACACATACATGTTTCTCGCTCGACTGTTTCTCTTTGACTCGGGTACTTTAATGATATGAAGAGCACGCATGAAATTTTGCGAATTTTGATCCCATGTATGAGTATGTTATTTATTCTATTTACAAAGTAATTGTCGACGACGATTATGACCACTAAGGAACTACTGCATTTACTCCATGTTCAATCTTCAAACTCCCACTAGCGTGTTTATGTGTCATCTATTACACTCTATGTTTATAACCAACATTGGAGTTGTAACTGCTTCCCACTTCTTTACGAACCCGTGATGGTAACTGCTCCAACATGATGTCGATGCTGCTTGTCAAAGACTTAACTTGTAAATTTACTAAGTCTTTTATCTCACGTGGTTTAGTCAACTGGTCCTCTTGATGGAATAAAGGCTTATGTCGACTGCCCTTCTCGAGATTCTGGACATGTTTCCCAGGTATCCGAGTCTTGGGAATTTATCCCTGAGAATCTTCCAAACCATATATATGTGTGTCGATGGCTCGATCAATCCCTCGTCATTGGTCTTTCAACGCTTTATCAGTAATGCTATTTAAGATACTTCATTAATGCTTTCTCATATTAAATGTCTTTTCATTAACATTCTTTGTTCATTTTCTACTAGCTGAAAAATCCAAGTGTAACAGATGCCCCCCCCCCCCAAAGTGTCGATGTCGACCCATATCTGAGGGGAGAAGTGTGGCATTTTTTTGTAACCACTTTGTCATTATTCACATTATATGCCACGTCACCTCAATCATGCTTGTTGTTAGTCATTATGACTAACTTTTCTACCAAAATGTTACATCTTTAAAACATGCAAACGTCAGTACATCATTACCTCGAATTCCAAGGTCATTAAATAGCCACTAAATTGGGATTTAAGATTTTATTTTTGATTTTATTAATCATATTTTCCCCTCTTTGAGGATGATCATTGGATTTAAACACTCAATATGTCCATGTTCCTAGGAGAAACTTTTTGCCAACTTTTTATTTAAACCTTTCTTCTTCCTCACTTCTTCTTTCTTACGAGGATACGAGAAGAACCAAGGGAAAACATTATCTCCAGTTTTTCTTTTGCTATTTCCATATGCTTTTCCTACAATGTTTCAAATGATAAATGGCTCCTAATTGCTCTGGTTCATATCTCACTTCTTTTTCCATTCAGATTGACGAACTAATCTTGGTTGGTAATCAAGCTTACGTCCTTGAGCCTCCTCTGACGGAAATCACCAAAAGATTATGGTATTATGATGCCTTAGTCCCTTATTAAACTTCAGGCAACATGTTCCCCTTTACGAGTCCCCTTCCTAGGCTTGTCAAGAAACCTGGACTCCTGGAAAATATCTTCCCCAGCTATCATGGGTGGGAACCTGCGTTTTTTAGTGATCAGCCTTTTAATTTTTATTTTTTTTGGAAAACCAGGTATATTTTCCTCATCCATTTGAAGTACCTGACTCGACCTACACAACATGGTCAAGCAGGGTGAAAAAGAGGAGACGAACTCTATGGCGGGAGTTAGGAATTTTTTTACCTCATCCAGGTTTCAAGGGTGGACCTCAAATATAACCCTATTATGCTACTTGTCGTTACGTGGTCTTGGGAATCAACCACCAATACTTTCCATCTCCCTTGCGGGATGTTGAGCTATACTCTCTTCGACCTTGCTTCCATCGTTAGTCTTCAACCAACTAGGGAAGATTATGAACCATCCCGTCCCATATGGACCAACCCGAGATTTGACTTCAACGACTGTGGTTTTGAAGCTTTCATCAGGGATCATTATGGCTCAATGGGAGATTGATGCTTACGAACACAAAACGTTCTTGACTTACTGGTTGAACCTCTATGTTTTCTTCCCTCGTGGGGACAAAATTCTGAAGATGTTTGTATATTTTGCCACTCAACTCCATGAGCACCACAAGGTTTGCCTTAGAAAACTGATATTGTATGACCTTTATGAGTCACCAGGGACGTCATTGAAGGAGAATAGCGATCCAAAATGCAACGGAAATTAAAATTTTCTCCTTTAGTGATCCTTATGAATGGGCATGATCAGTGATAGAAATTGTTACCTCTTATGACGATTGAAACCTTTGATGCAGATCTAAAGAGTGATCACGAATGTTTAATGGTGACAACGTCTCTACTCAGTCCACACGAACAGATTCCTTCAATCTTAGTGCTAGCTACTACGAATGAAGGCTTTGAGTGAGTGAGAGATAAAGAGAGAGAGAAATAAAATTTCATCTAATCCAATGCTTCTGCACAAGGGTTTTATTTATAGAACCACTTGTGTGGGCTGCAAGCTAAAAGGATCACTTAAGTGTATGTGGCCCATATCTTATGATATACCAAAATCACTTAAGCGCATGGTACCTTACCATATTTCGTATTCTACTTAAGTGCATTGTACCTTACGATGTTCTATAATTCACTTACGTGCACCGTACCTTATGGTGTTCCTTATTTACTCTATCTCTCATCAATTCGTCCTTTGTGTGTGACCCTGTAGGTTTTCATGATATTGGTAATTATATTAAATCACGTATTTAACATAATAAACAGTGAGCGGTATCTAGCAACACATCACTACTACCCAAGACTCAAAAATGTCATGTGATCTGACAAATCCTTTTGTAATAATACTTATGTGTATAATTACCATTTTGTCCTTATGTCTATATTGAACACAAGGGATAAACTGTGTCATCCTTGTCCAGTTCAATATTGGGCCCTTAGACATTTATCATGTTACGTAGAATGAGAAAATTCCATCTAGGTCACTCATGTCCCTCAGCATGCTTCGTGGAGTACCCATCAATTGTCTTTATGGTCATCCAGTTACGGACAATGTTTGATCAGCAATAAGGCACTTGACTCTACATCTAAGGTCCATAGTGGTTTTAGGTCGAAGGGTGGTATACACTACTATCACCGTGAGAATAACTTATGACACTTTGCATAACATTCTATATAGTATTCTCATAGCGGGTCAATCCAGTATAAATATTACTCCTAATATTCATACATATGTTTAAGAATTGATAACTCCTTATCCATGATCCATGAGATGTGATCATCGGTCTATATACATAATAGTCTTAATGCTTTAATATTATCCCTCTTCACAACAAAGCTCGGCTACGGATACTTTAAAAATAATGTTCTTATGTTTAATGGGATCTCATAATTAAGTCACACTTGATACATTAAACGGACTAGCTATTCTAGGAACTTTATTAAACAAACATAATAAAGAAAACATCTTTTTATTATTAATAAATAATTCGGTACAAGTACGAAAAGTATTGGCCTCTAAGCCTTACACCAACAGTCATCCCGTAACATCCTTGAGCGACCTTACCTCAATAGTTCATAGATAAGGGGTCTCATCTGATTGTTGTAGATGTGGCGCAATGCCACTTTCATTCCTACATTTCCATCGGATACCTCATCCAGTATGATAGTGGGTGCTGAAGGTGCCCGACTTGCCCACCATACCCTTGATGATGGTGAAACTGTTTTGCAGGAGAATGTCGAAAAGTATGTCTCTATGTTTTACAAGAGTAAAACATTTGTCTCCACCATGGCGTTGTTCACTGCTCGACAATATAGTCTGGTATGGTTCTGTGAACCTTTCCCTAAGCCTACTGTTGAAGGGGTAAAAGACATTCATGGTGACCTTATGGAGTGCTTTCGGACCACTCCTCTATGGATGAAGCTCACCACTGGTGGGAGTGGTATAAGACTGGATGCATACCATCCCAACTGGGTAGCCAAGAAATTTGGCCTAAGCTAGTTTCTCCCTAAGTATCTTATCCCTTCAGAAGACTGTATGTTTATCTCTATGGGAGACACTTCTGTGGAGACCTTAGACAAATGCCTTAGAAATTTCAAGAAAAAATGTTCTATATGCCCTCTTTTTTACTGTATGAAAGAGTTCAAGGACTGATGGCGATCTTATTACTAGTCGGATGCGGATTCCACCCTTATAGCGTAACACATCTTCGAAACTTTTGCTTTCCGATGGGAGACAGGTATATATCTGAAGGTATATTTTATCGGCATCCTCCTTTAATATTGCAAAGTTTCTAATCTTCGTATTATTGTTTATCTTAGGTCAATATGACCAAGGAGCATCTGAGATTTTTGATGAGAACGAAGTCTCTGGTTTGCCTCGACCATTCCCTCATATGTACCAGATCCCTAGGGAAGTACATTATACACTATTGTCGCACCCCGATTTTGGCTCTGAATCACCGATTCAATCCATCATCACAGTTGTTGCATCTCTGCATAGCATAACATGTATTCTATACCGCATAGTGCCTAAAATATCAGTCGAAATAAATTTTCGGATCTACAGGCAAACCAGTTGAATTAATTTTCAAATGTGCATAAAATCAGCGGGCGAAAAATTTCCAAATCGAGCTTGCATACATCTGTTTTATTAACCTACGTTTCACATTATTTAACATGGCATGCTCGGTTTATTTTTTGGCTAATTTTTTGGTTCATTTTTTATCCGTCTGAGCATTTTAACCGGGCGTTTTCTGTTTCAAAATTTGACCAAACATGTATGTTTTCGAGAAGTTTATTTCACACTGATCACTATGGTGCGATCATTTTAATTTTTTGAGCACTTTTGTGCCCGATTTTTATTCATTTTAAGTCCTTTTATTTTTGTCTTTTTGTCAAAATGACCGTGATAATTAATTAGATTTTTCTACATATTTTTTATTTATTTTATTTTTATTATTTAGACTAGGATTTATTTATTTAGTTTAAATTGTTTTTAATCTTCTTACACTATTAATTAGAATTAACAGGGGAATTTTGTACTTTGGCTTAGATTTAGAAAATCCTAGGATATTTAAGGCATTGCAAAAAATTTAGAGAGGACCCAATCAGAAGACAGGACGGCGCATGAGGTTACTCTTTAGCCAATCGAAAAATATGGAAAAGGATGAAAACAAAAAATAAAAAGTTCCAAAACAACTTTCAGCAAGAGATTTCCGTTGATTTTTTCTTCGAAGAATATTAACCACCACCTCCCTCCATTGAAATCCTCCTTCTTCTTTCGTGTTTCACTCCTCACCACCCAAACGCAAACCTCGCTCTTTTTCTTCCTAACACATACGCGACTACATCTATCATCTCCTCCCCTATTGCATGACAACATTTAAAACACCTATCTTCTCACTCTCACGCATAACTTAACTACACGACACGACTGTTGCATCCACACGCCGCCTTCTCTCTTCTAATCTCTTTTCTCAAACTAACTTTGGAGATCCATCTGCTTTTTGTTTCATCTTTGAGAAGACCCATTTTTTGTGTGTGGGCGTTATTAACAACTAGTCATAATGGTGAAGTTTACAGCTGATGAGTTACATCGTATTACGAACTTCCATTTAACCTCCCCCCATTAAAACTCCGAGCAACAACATACTTGATGTTGGTTTATTCTGTGTTTTTTATGTTTTTGCTTTCATTTTGATTTTACTTTGGTTGATGTTTATTTTAACCATGAAATATAAAGCTTGCTGCTTGAATCGTTGAATTTTATGCATTGAGTTTTCATGATTATGTTGAAGATGCTGCTATTGAGTTGTTGCTTTTTTTTTTCTTTTTCTTTTTTTCCATTTAGCGCGTTTTTATATTATATTATATATATATATATATATATATATATATATATATATATATATATATATATATATATATATATATATATATATATATATATATATATATATATATATATATATATATATATATATATATATATATATATATATATATATATATATATATATATATATATATATATATATATATATATATATATATATTAATGCATGCATTAGAATGGCAAATAAAGGGTCATGGTGGAGTGGTTTAGACCTCAGTCTCTTAACCTCCATGACCCAGGTTTGATTCCTGGCGCCCCCTTCCCCTTTCTTGTTTATTTCATTTATTTTGCATTCTTTTCCATTTTCATGTGGTTTTCTATTTATATATATTTTTGATTGCAAATAGTTGTGACCAAAAGAACCATGTGAGAGTGGTTGCTGCCACTATTTCTTGTATTTTGTTGATTTTTTCTATTTTTTATTTTGCTTTATTTTACATTTTTTTACCAAATTAATTTCTATTTATTTGTAGTTTTTGTGACATATATTTTTTATTTTTGACATTACATTTTCAATTTTATTTTTGTATTTATTTTATTTCGTTTACGATTCGTTGTAAATATGTAATTTTAATGATTATTACAATGGGATACTTGGGGATTTTTGTTCCATTTTCCTTTGAATATTTTCATTTCTAAACATCGTATTTTAATCTGTGGATTTGATATTTCCCATGTTGTTATGTCCCAATTATTTTATCGATGCATTGATTGTATTTTGCTACGTTTTGACCCTTTGCATACAACATCACCTTTGTTGTCAATATGCACAAACCGACTTTGAGTACATTATCTAGAGTTTTGCTTGCACTTCTCAATTTTCATTTGCCTTGCATGTCCTTGCATTATGTGACTTTGATTCGTATCCTTGCATCACAATTTGAATATGTGCATGTTTCATTTTTACTTCTTTCGGTTTAATTATTATGAACATGTGTTTCTATATATGACTTGTGTGTTGCTACTTCCGATTCACGTGGGTTAGTATTGGACCATCTTACAATGAAACCATTCTCTTGTTCACTTACACTCATTTACTTATGATTGTTGATTGGCCTTGATTTAATTGTTTCATTATCTCGTATCCCCCATTCGACAAAATGTACCCCCATTTCCATGATATGTAATGATTTTATCGCTTTTCCATTTTTTGCTTGCTTGTTTAACTAGTTCTAACACAAGAATAAAATCAACCCTTTCTTAAAAAATATTAAAAATAAAAACTCGATCCAATGTCGAGTGTTTTCTCAATGATAATTCAATTCTCCATTCCAATCCATAATTACCCTCTTTATCTTCCAAACTTCCATTTCACTCAAATTCTTTCGCAATCGATCATCAAATGATTGATCCAACGTCAAGTCATTTCATAATAAAACTCAAAAATACTTAATGCTTATCAAATACTTTTCAATTAAGATGGAAACGAGACTGAGTGGATACCACGAGCTCCTGAGACTAAGATTCGAGATGGATATCTTGCTCATCCTAGCTCTCGTCATCATTCAAATCTGTCAATGCAGTTTCTTGAAACCTTTTCTCAATCAAATCTCAAAACATATTAGAGATGTCAAACACTTTTATAAATAAGATGGAAACGAACGTGGTGGATATCACGCACTTCTGAGGCTAGGATTCGATATGGATATCTCGCCATTAATCAAAACACTTACCAACCAATCAAATTCTTTTCTCGCCGCCGCGATTGATCATCAAACCCTTTTTTCAAACGAAATGTATATTGTTTCAAGATGATGCAAAATAATGTTTCGTCCACTTGAACGTGTGAGTAAGCTTGCGATGTTTCCCACGAATGTTGATTTGTGAATCCATTCAGCCGTGATGCAAACATCCCCTTCTTCACTTGTTTTGGGTAGCCTAATGTTAGATGCCCAAAAGTGCTTATTAGAGCTATCATATGTGGGCATCTTTCACTCTTTTTCCTTGCTAAAAACTGTCAAAACCACATTTGTTTTACATGGAATGCATTACATTGATAAACAAGCTTGGTGCCTTTGATTTGTGTGTTATTGTGCAGGAAAGACATGAACTAATTGAAAATAAAGACACAAGAAAATTGGCAAAGGAACCAAAGAATACAAGCATTTCATCAGCCTGCTCGCTAGGCGAGGCTGTGGCGAAGCATTGGTTCGCTAGGCGAGTTCCTGGCGAAAAGTTCCAGTAAATTGTCAAATTAATTCGCTAGGCGAGCTGAAGGCGAAGGTGGTAGCGAGTTCGTTCTGTTTTGGTGAAAAACGCAGCCAGCACTCACTCGCTAGGCGAAGCTCTAGCGAGTCCCCAGCGAGCATTCCAGTAGCAAAACCTCTCAACCTCGCTGGGGCGAAGGTTGAAGCGTGTCCTTCGCTAGGCGAAGGTATGTTCGCTAGGCGAACATCACAGTTCAGCAGGCCCTGTTTTCTCTGGGCGCAGGGGCCTTTTTGTGCCCATTTTAGACCCTCGCTAGGCGAGCCATTCTGCTCGCCTAGCGAACTTGACAGCCCAGCAGTGGTCTATAAGTAGCAGGTGCCACTTTTGAGCACCATACCTCATTTTTACCAACTTTTTCCACTTTTGTACTTTCTGCTAGATATTTTTGCAGCATTGTTCTTGGGATCTTTATGCCCTAGTTTTCATTTTCTCTTCATCTTAGAACCATCTTCTACAAAAAGAAGGTGGATTCCCATCCAACTTCGATTATCCGACTTGGATGTTGATCAACCTTCTTTCCTTACTTGCCGACCAAGCTACCATGAAAATGAGTAGCTAAGTCATCCATTTGTCAAGGTTAGATGTAGGTGATTACTAGCTTTGTGTGTAAATGTAAGGATCCTCATATGTAAACTCTTTAACGGTAAATATATGATGAAAACTTTGTTTCTATTTAAAACTCTTTGTGTTGGTTTATGATCGAGAGATGTTTACCGACTCTTGACCTAGGTTTTCATCCAAACTTGTTTGTTAGTTAGAGATAGTAACGAATGATTTTGTTCACCATAAGGTTGAACCAAAAAGTTGTCATTTTGATAGATTGTGTTCGAGAGAAACAATGGATCAAAATGGTAAAACTCACAATATGTGTTCGAGAGAAACATATTGAGAGGACTTTGTGAAATGATTTATCATCTAAAGGAGTTTATAAGATTGTTGACCGAGCAAATACATACAAAGTGATCATTGAAACCTAACTTTGACAATATTTCTCATTTAATCAAACCATAACTTTTACCGCAATTTATTACTTTTTATGCAAGATAACTTGATTAAAACCAAAACCCTATTGTTACATTGAGCTACGATTAATACAACCATCGAACGGCGGTGATATCTTACAATCCCTGTGGATACGATAACAAAAACCCGACACGAAATATACATTTCAACAAAAATGGCGCCGTTGCCGGGGATTGTAAATTGATATTGCGAGCATCGCAATGGTTGTTTAAGTTTTAGCTTGTGAATTTTTGACTTGTGCTTGTAATTTGTTTGGTTTAGTGTGCAGCTTACGTTTTATGCGAGGGCAAATCCCTGTGGACGAACTTCTTTTTGATCCTGAGATCGAGAGAACCGCAAGGAGGCTCAATAGCAAAACGAGACGTAGGAGGCAACAGGCTAGACAACGCCAAGAGCAAGGAGAAAGTTCTTCAACCACAAATCTGTAAGACCCCAATTTTGGGCCCTAAGATCCCTCATGGCCCATATCATTCATACCATAACCTCAAGGATCATTGCATGCCTTTGTCCCCTCCTAGTGGGTTGGTTTGCCTTGTGGGTTGATTTCTTGATCACCAAGCATACTTTGCATTTGTATATCTTTGCTTTCATATGTTTATCATCAAAAAGTACAAAATATTGTCAGTCTAACCTTGTTGCTTGCAGTTGAAGCAATCATCAGCAATTAGGTCAAAGACAGTCAACAGTCAAACAAAGCAATGGATGGTGGCCATTCCTGCAGAATTTGGGCACCATGATCATTAATCAAAAGTTCATACAACTTGAGACATCATTTGAAGTCAAGTCCTCAAGGAATTAGGGTTTGGAATTCATCAGAAGAAGTCCAGTCACTCAAAACCCTAGAAAAGTCAACAGAAAGTCAAACTTGGTCAACTGTTGATTTAATCAATGATTTGATGGATAGAATTGATCTGAAGGAGCTCATTCATGCTTGTATAAGCCTCATATATCATGTTCAACCTCATCATGGAAGAAAATCAAGTCAAATCAGAAAATTTTCCAGAAATAGAAAGTGGACCTGTAATTTCAACTGCCAAAAATGGAAACTTCTTGATCTTAAACTTACATCATGATACAAGCTTCAAATGAATTTTTGCCCAACATGAAAGTTGAAGATCTTGTCTTCCCATTTTCAAAAAGTCCAAGAACTCTCAAATCCCATGTGTGGTTGTCAAGATATGATCAAATCATTTTCATCAATTTTTGAACTTCAAAGGGCCATATCTCTCAAACCATAAGGCCAAATTTGGTGGGGTTTTTTCCTACACATCACATTTTTCATCCTCTTTCCAAAAATATAAATTTCATGATCTAAAACCCTACCATTCAAAATGGCATTTTTGGACCAATTCCTTTAAAATTCAAAGTTTGACCCAAGTTTGACTTTTTGCTTCTTTGATTTTTTCTTGACTTGGCCAATTGGGAAATGTTTAAAACCATATTTGAGACATGTTCCAAGTTTGAATTCATGATCATATCACCATTATACCACCATTCTAGACCAAAATGCAAAAATTGGCAAGTAGGCAAAATGATGGGAAGAGAAGCAAGGCAAGTACAGCAGGTCTGCAGCACACAAAACAGCAATTTGAATGTCCTTTTGCAGCCTATGCCCAGCCCACTCGACCAATTTACACACCTCCATTTTCATTTGTACCAATTTAGCAAAAATGCAAATAAGTTCTTTAAGGCTAAGCAAGCTTAGCATGTGATTAGTGGAGCATAAACAGACCCATATAAGCCTTCTTCTGTCACATTCCAACCCTAGTTTTGGGCAGCCACCAAACAGAAATAGACTCTCACTCTCATATGGTATTTTTGGCAAAAACGAAATTCTGCAAAACCCTTGAAAACCATTGAGCCAACCTTTGTTCCACCATCATCCAAACATCATTTAGAGCACCTTTGAACCCCCATTCATCACCTGTGACAGCTCCTGCTCACTCTGTTTTCTTCAACCCCTTCATATGGCAGATCGTGATTCCCTCAACTCCAAGCGTTCTTGAACTTAAATAGCTTCATCCTCCATCATTGCAAGGCCAAGGGAACTTCTGTCTGAGCTTAGGATCTTCAAACAACTGCTGCATCTCAATTTCTTAAAAATCAAGTAAGCATTCGAGTTCAATCATTTGCTATGCTATAGTATGTTTTTGAAAGATCTTTTTATGGTGATTCTAGAGAACTAAAGCATGCTTAATTTGGTTGTGTTTTGGCCAAGAAATCTTCATTTCATTTTGTGTGTTCAAACATGATTCTGCTCGTTTTATCTTGCTAGCATGGATTTAATGAAGTATGATCCCACATCCTTGATGCCTGATGCTTATTGATGCTGTTATGTTGATTTGCTTGGTTAATGTTTGTTTGAAGATTGAACATGCTGCTACACATTGCCAAATGCTATGCTGCTATATGCTTTTGTTTGTTTTGCTTGATTTGGTGATGGACATTGGATGATAATGAATTGATAATGCTGCTATGCTAAAACCCTGCTGTTATGATGAATGTTGCTACTGCTGTTATGATGCTTTGCTGTTGTTTAAACCAACTATTTTGTCCATCATTATGCTATGCAGTTGTATGCTTGGTTTAGTTCATGATGCTAATTGTTGAATGTCCCCTGTTGCTGTTATGATGAATGTTGCTACTGCTGTTATGATGCTTTGCTGTTGTTTAAACCAACTATTTTGTCCATCATTATGCTATGCAGTTGTATGCTTGGTTTAGTTCATGATGCTAATTGTTGAATGTCCCCTGTTGCTGTTATGATGAATTTGTCCAAATTGTGCTTGAATGTGTGTTGGTTTGTTACTAGCTAAGTATGCATGAACATATTGTATGCTGTTGTTTGGTTGCATTATGGACATTAACAATGCCATATCAGTTATGTGTTGTTGGAACTGCAATTACCATGACCTCAATATTAATTACATGGAGCTATGCTCGTGTTTATTTAGTTGCTAATTGATATTACCTGAGCCAATACCATGTTGATTGTATGCTGATCAAATTTTGTTTGGATATGGATGAACACATTGATGCTATGCTAAACCTTGCTGCAGTTTTAAAACATGAATGTTGCTGTTGTCTGTTTGCAATATGAATATCACAATCACTTGTTCATGCTGTTTGTCTTTTGGTGCTTGAAATTCCATGTTGCTGTTGGTTTTTGACTGATTGATAAAGCTGGAACATAAATTTTGCTGCTTGTTTGAAACTCTATGGACATGTCCAGAAATCCACCATAATTCATGTTATGTTTGTTCGTGCTGTATGCTGTTGTTTAGCTGCTATGTGGTTTGCCATGATAGAATATTGATTAATGATTACATGATGATGATTATTGTATGCTGGTCGAATTTTACATGAACTTTGTCATTGCCTTGCTGACTGCCATGCCTCTTGACTTTTGGTTGAGAAAATATTTTGGTGATGAACTTGTTTTGATTACATGATAAACATTGACCTGCTGCTGTTTCAATCCTATCATTTCCAGAAAATCTATGAGACATGTGGCCTGCTATTGTTTGTATTTGTTTGAACATGTTGTCACTGTTATACTGTTAGCCATGCTGATTGTTTACAGCTGCCACATCAATTGTGCTATGCTTGGTCTAGTTTTGGGTCATTAGATGATGAATATACTTTGTTGCTGTCATGAACATGCTTAGAAAATCCAGGCTGTTTATATGCTGATTGTGTGTTTTGGTCGAGACATTTTGTTTTGATGTTGGTGACAACATAAATTTTTGCTGTTGTTGGAACCTTGGCCTTTCCAGAAACCATGTTTTATGAGGATTGTCTATTGTTGTTACTCATGCTGCTTGAAGTATTTCAAAACCATGCTGCATTTTTGAAATCCCATGAGCATATCCCTTGCTGTTGTTTTAAAACCAATACCATGCTGATTGTTTACAGCTGCCATGTTAATTATGCTATGCTTGGTCTGGTTTTGGTTCATTGAATGATGAATGCTTTATGCTGCTGTTATTGGTATATGCTGCTGTTCATGGAACCTAACATATTTTCCCAAAAAAAATCCATATGGTTTGTGCTGATTGGATGTCACATGATGCTGTTAATGCCCTACTGTTGTGTATGAATCATAAACCTGCCAGAATTCTGCTTGAATTGATGATGTTGGTTTGTTATGTTATGGTTGTATGAAGGATTTTGTTAACATGCTGCTATCTGTTTGCTTGGTCGATTGGATGATGTGCTTGATGTTCACCAATGCCATGTTATTGTATGACTTTGTTTGAAGATTGTTTTTTATGATGATAAACACATACATGTTGCTGTTGAAGCTTTACAGCTATTTCCCATATTGTCTTGTTAATGCTGTTAGCCATGCTGCAAATGGATGATTTTTGATGTGTGAATTTCAAACCCTGCTGTCGGCCTGCTTGCTGCATGAACCATTTATGCCTTGCTTTTTGAATGGTGCTTGTTTCGAATGTTATTTATTAAAGATGATGAAGCTTGCCCTGCTGTTTTCAGCCTTATGAACATTGTCCTAAAAAATTCATTTGATTGTGCTATATGCTGTTGATTGTCTGCTGCTACACATTGTCAATGCTATGCTGCTACATGCTATTGTTTTATGTTGTTTGATTTGTTGATGAAGAATGATGAATGCTGCTTTTATTTAAGCCAAACACTTTGCCTAGAAAATCAACATGGTTGATGTTTGATTGTGTTGGTCGTGGAAGCTTGACTTGTGTGTTGTTACATTGCTGCTATTCATTTGTTGTTTTTTCGAATGCCAATGCCATAGCAGCCAAACCCTAATTGCTGCATGAACTTCCTGAAACATGAGAGCTGGTTGTTTGTTCTACTGTTCCATTGGCCTTTGGCCAATGAGAACATTTCGTTTTCATGCATCAAAACGCAGTAGTTTAAGTTAATGAGCTCAGAATTACAGCTATGCCACCCGTTGACTTATGTTTGACCAATTACCATGCTATCTTGTGCATATTCATCCATTTATTTCATCCAACTTCAACAATTATTTTCTAATTCATTTTTCATCCAAAAATTATGATTCTTTTTCCATGATGTTAACAATTGAGTCTAGTATTTAATTATGAATTTTAATGATTTTTCCATTGGCTGGATTTTTTATGGTAATTATTTTCTTGACATGTATGCATGAATGATACATTGTGCCTTTTCAATTGTGAAATTCTCATGTTGTATCCAATGCCTTTGAAATTTTTTGTGGTAAAACTAGACACATTGACCTTCATTTCCATATAAAGTTTGTGGATTTCTCATTTGTGGTTTGATAGATATGAATTTTTGAATTAGGGTGTGACAATTTGTGTCACACCAATGATATGCAAATGTATGATTTTTGTTCACACACTTCCCCACATCCAAATGACCCCAAATTTCGCATGAATGATCCCTTGTATGTCTAATTGATGTATGAATTTTCTTGGAATTAATCTTGCTGTTTTCCATTTGATTGAGAATTTTCTTCCATATGTGGTCATTTGTTGACTATTTGTGCTATGCCTTGCCAAATCTTTTGTGAAATTCTCATATCTTATTGTATGACCATGAAATTTCACATGTGATAACTAGACACCTCAAGCTTTGCATTGGTGTTAATCTCATTCATTTCTTTTCTGTTTTCAAATTGATATGATTTTTTGAAGTTGACCTATGCTTGTTGACTTTCACCATGCTTACTTGAATTTGGTTTGACTTCATGATTTTACTTGACTGCCTTCCTCTCATCCAAATGCCATGAAATTTTGCATGTATACCATGTTAGATGTTAGGATTGAGTGTGATTTATTTCATGATTTTTGAAATTGTTTGAGTTGACTTTTGAATGAAGTCTTTGATGTTGACTTTTGTATGCTTCTCTTGCCATGCTTTGCATTGTTTTGCATATGAAATGACCTTGATGCATGATATGAGTTTGAATCCAATTGTGTTTACTTTCCTACATGATCGAATTTGACTTTGATTAAACATTGCTTGCTGCCTTGACTTTTTCTTTCATCTTTGACCCTAGGCTAGTCCTAGTGGTCTTCTGAGCTTACAATTGAGCTGTTGTTTCAGGTTGAGCACCCATGCTTTAAGGATCACTCAAATGTGATTGAATTTGATTGTTTGCCACATGCTAACCCTTGTTTTGTAGGTGACTCATACTTGAGTCTTGGTGCCTTGCACAGTTGGTCCTTCTGTGTGACTATTGGTTCATTTTCTTTTGCTTTTGACTGTTGACTTGTTTACTAATGAGTTTGACTTTTTCAGGTACTTTAGTTGCCTAAGTTCTTTGAACTTGCTTGCTTGCTTTGCTATTTAGCATTTGCTTTGAGGTATAATTACTTCTTCTTCATGTAGTCTGGAGACCCGGTCTGTTATTTGACCGGGCAAACTGTCTGAAGTCCTCCTTAAGAGGCAATGCCTGTGTTTGTTTATATTTGTCCTAAGCAGGAAAAGTCCTTCAAGTAAGGCAATTGGTGGAAGGTAGGGATAAGCAATCTATCCCCCACTATTCAGTGTGTCCTCTCTTTGCTCCCATCACATGGTTGAAGCAACGAGATAAATACCCAAGATCTAATCGAGTCAATAATGTGGAGAGAGTTCCTACTTTCTGAACTCCCACACTTTCTTTGATGCTCTCTCTGATTTGAGATAGAAGCAATGAGGCACACCCCTCATCTCCTTTTCATCTGCTTCACCTGAGTCTCTCAATGGCCAGGTTAAGAGCGACACTTACCTATTACAGTGGACTTTTAAAGTCAAACCCTCTTGTGTGAGCCCCCCATTGTTTGGCTATAGAGTGTGCTGTTTGATATTCATTGCTTGATTGATTGCTTCATATGCACTTGCTTGCTTATATGTTATGCATCTATCATCATCAATTGCCATTAATGCATGATCATCTCATCTGTTTTGTGATGCTATCATTGTTGTTTCCCCATTGAGGACAATTGTAAGTCCATTGCTTTGGCATTTGTTCCTATGACATGGAAGGATAGAGTGTAAGACCTCATTGGTCACTCATATCTTCTGTTTATCTGTTTGTATGTGAGGATACAGTTATAAGTCCCTGTAAGTTGGCATCTGTTGTCCTGTGATCATAATTTGATCTGTTTGATTTGTATGTGAGGTTGCAGTTATAAGTCCCTGTAAGTTGGCATCTGCTTTCCTGTGATCATAGTTTGTTCATCTGTTTGTGTGAGAGGTTGCAATTATAAGTCCCTGTAAGTTGGCATTTGCATACCTGTGATCATATTGTTGCTTTTGTTCTTGTATGTGAGGATCCATTGTAAGTCCCTGTGATGTGGCATTGGATTTCCTGTGAGCATACTGTGAAGTTAACCTAAGTCCAGATAGATTGGCAGTTGACTTCCCTGTCCCATTTCTTGTTTTCTTCTGTGGAGATTAGTGTAAGTCCATTGAGTGGCATCTGATATCCGTTTCTGTTTTAGGAGACTGGTGTAAATCCATCTATTGGTATCCGGTATCCGCTTTTATTTCTTTTCCTGTGGAGATTAGTGTAAGACCATTGAGTGGCATCTGACATCCCATTCTATTTTAGGAGATTGGTATAAGACCATTGATTGGCATCCGATATCCGTCTTTCTTTGCTTTGCTTGTTTATTATTATCCATTGCTATTCCAAAGGACACACTTGAATCATTTGCTATATGATCTCAAGAAGTGAACCTTCTAAGAAGTTTTACTTTCCATTCCTCATCCATTCATCATTCACTATGTCCTAGACTTTTCACACTTTATCTCTCAAACTTGACATAAGTGTTGTGCAAACATCTTCATGTTTTCTAACTAAAAACCTGGACTCAAGTCCTTGACCTTTTTTCAAACTTCATTTTCATCATACTTATTTGAATTGATCTTAATCATACTTTGACTTCATTTTCATAATCATAATCAGTAACTTCACTCATTCACTTGTTTTGGCTTTGTCCATTAATGCTTTCATACATGAGCTATAGGTTTGATTTATCTTAGTGGTTGATGTTAATCTCACCTTCTGTCTTTAGTGATTGAATTGTAAGTCTTCCTTGCCTATTATAGGGTTAACCCCTCCCTGGCAAGTTGAAGCTGTTCTCACATGGTGGACGTTGTTGTCTGTATAAGGTTGAGTTTTCTCCCGTGGATAACGTAAGACCTAGGGTTTGTGTTTAAAATTGAACCTAACCCACTTTTGGAAATCTTTTAGCCGAACTACGGCGTTCTGATCCTTACCTTTGATGGAAGGTACGTAGGCAACGGGTTCATCCGTTCGAACCCAATAACCCAATAACCCAATAAAAAATGTATATTCTTTTCTCATCATCCCAATCATGTTTGCACAATCTTTATGTCATAACAAATAACAATTTAGCATAACAAGTGTGAAAAGGGCTCCCTAGGAGTACCTAGGACGTAGTGGGTGCCTAACACCTTCCCATTGCGTAATTTACCCCTTACCCAGAATCTCTGATCTTTTTATTAGTTTTCTACGTGTAAAACTTCTTAGGCTTTTGTTCGCTTTTTAGCCAGTCCTTTGGATAAATAAAAGTGCGGTGGCGACTCGAAAATTTCAATGTATCTCATAGCTTATGATTTAATCGATAGATCATATAGCGACGAATACACCGCTACAGAAAAGTGGCGACTCTGCTGGGGATCGAACCCAGAATCTCTGGTTGGTATTGCCTACTTTTCACCCTTGTTGTGATATATATTGTTATTCTTTATCTGACATATTTTTGTACAATTTGGGATGAATGTATTGATTGTAATGTGTGAATTGCTTGATATACATTTGCTGTGTGCTTTGGTGATCTGTGAGATGAGTTCTATACCCGAACTCGAGTGCTCTCTAGGATAGGAGAATGGCATAGTCTTGTTGACTGGTGTGGAGTAGTCCTTAGCCAGTTGACTTGCGAGTCCATTCACTTGGTGGAGGTCATGTTGAACTAATAATGTCACACAAGTTATTTGTGGTTAGGCATTATTCTTTCAATCATGTTCCGCAGAAGCCAAGGACCTTAGTTTACCAAACCCATCTTGGCCTATTTTTAGGACCGTAGTGCGGAGGTCGTTCAGATGTCAGTTCTGATACGATTGTTACGCGATACTACACTCATAAGAGTTTCTCTTGAGAATATTCTTGGAATACGAGTATTCGTTCCTCCGATAATATTCGAAAGATGGAACGATGATTATGGGAACCTCTGATAGAACATGTCTGGCAGGTTTAAACCCTAGTACACTCCCTTTGGGTGGTTCTTAACCGAGACCCCATGCTCGTGACTCTCAACAAACCCGTGATTCGTGGTTGAGTCGTTCAAACATTGTTAATATCAATGGATCCCGGATCAGGTGTAAAACCTAAAATCCATCAAAGCGGCTGGTTGATATTAGGAATGTTTGAACCGGTTCGTGTACCGTTAATATCAATGGAACTTGGGTGTTGATAAGGTGAAAAACCTAAATCCACCAAAATGGATGATTGATATTAGGGATACATAGAGCTTTCCCACGACCTTTGTTTGGTGTGCTTTGTTTGATCCTTGAGTGTGTTTGTTGCATTCATGCATTCACGCATTCATCCGCATTCATGTCATCAAAAAAGAGAAAATTTTCAAGGAACTTAAAGGGTTATTTGCAAAATTTTCAGACATGGAAAGACCAAAGAGGCATACAAAGAAGTACAGCTTTAAGCAGCCCGATGTAAAAGAGTTAAGGAATCTGACATCGTATGTATTAGATCCCTTGGGTTTCAAAGCTCGCTATGGGAAGCTTCTGCCGTTGCTGACTACTCAAGTGGATGAGGGATTGATGAGCACTCTTGCTCAGTTCTATGATCCGCTCTATCATTGCTTCTTATTTCCGGACTTCCAGTTGTTGCCAACTTTGGAAGAATACTCTCACCTTATTGGGATTCCTATTCTGGATCAAGTGCCGTTCAGTGGCCTAGAGAGTATTCTGTCTGCTCGAGAGATTTCCAGCTTGTTGCACATAGATGAAGATCTGATTAGAGCTAATCTGACTACCAAAGGCGGAATTCAGGGTTTTCCTTCCGAGTTCCTCATTGCACAAGCTACCTTCTATGGGAAGGCCATGAGTGAGGATGCCTTTGAGGCTCTATTCGTATTGCTTATCTATGGATTGGTGCTGTTTCCCAACTTCGACAAGTTCGTCGACATGAACGCCATTAGGATCTTTTCAGTCCTTAATCCAGTTCCGACCTTGTTGGGTGATGCGTATGTCTCTTTGCATCTGAGGAATATGAAGAATGGAGGAGTCATTGTTTGCTGTTTACCCCTGCTGTACAAGTGGTTTATTTCGCACTTGCCGCAGACAGTTGCTTTCAAGGAGAACAAGGGATGTCTACGGTGGTCTCAGAGACTCATGTCTCTCACCAATGATGATATCACCTGGTATGATCGCGTGTATGATACCGTTCAGATCATCAATTCTTGTGGTGAATTCCCCAATGTGCCTCTTCTTGGTACATGTGGTGGGATTACCTACAACCCTACGCTTGCACGTCGTCAGCTTGGGTTCCCCCTAAAGGATAAACCCCATAACATTCTGTTAGAAGGTGTGTTCTTTCAGGAGGGTAAAGATCCCCAAGGCCTGAAAGCTAGATTTGTCCGCGCTTGGCGCAATATTCGCATAAAGAGTAGGAATGAATTGGGTCCAAAGAACTGCATTGCTTTGGAGCCCTACACCTCTTGGGTCAGACAGAGGGCTGCTACCTACCTGATGCCATATGATCATCCAAGACCTACACTGTTGGATGTGGCTGGGCCTTCAACCCTCCCTACCCAACGTGTAGAGGAGTTGAGAGAAGAAGACCTTTCGCGTGCCTGGATCCGCGAAAGAGAGGAATTACTGCAGCAGCTCAAGGAGAAGGATGATATGATTGAATTTCTCGAGCACCGAGTGATCGACGATCCGAACGACGCTTGGACTTCTCTGCTTCCTCAGTCTTCCAAATTCTGGAAAAGGAAGTATGATCAACTTGCTAAGGAGAAAGCTGATATGGAGGCTGCCTATGAGAGAGAGATCAAGAAGTTGTACACTTCTCGTCTTCCAGCATCCCGAGCTAATAGGGATCCATAGGACGTCATTTACCTTTTCTCTTTGTAATATTTAAAAGAATGCTGTACTTCTTTGTCTTAATATTTTGAATGAAATGTTTTCCATGAACAATCAAAATGTTTAATATTCAAAATATTGCAAACAAATGCCCTGAGGGTTCCTTGAAAATCAAAGCATTTGCACGAAGCATTTCATGCATCATTCTTGCATAAACAGGTACCCATTTTTCTGGTCTTCTGGTTCTAACCCTTTGATCTTCATTTATTTTGAAGACAAGCTGACTCACCGGTATTATACGCGAGTCAACTCTGCAAGGATTATGGAACAATTGGAACAAGAGAACCAGAGCTTGAGAGATGAAGTCGCCAGACTTGGCGCATTGATGGAGCAACTCCTTGCTGCCCAGAATCAGCCTGCTCCTCAACAGCCAGCAACTCCCGTTCAGCGGACGGTTATATCTGAGATAACTACTTCAGCAGTGCCTGTTAGTGCCCAGCAGCCAAATGCCATGCCTCCCGGTTTTCCTTGGGGGATGCCTCCTGGCTTCATGCCTGATCTGCCAGCTCCAACATTTGCTCAAATGCCGGCATCTAGCCCGGTCCCTATTCCCGTTCCTCCTGTCGTGCATACCATGCCTAGGGTAGACGACACCATCTATCACTCTGAAGCTTCTGAAGGCTCAGATGTTCACGAGAAAATGGATGCGATGAACGATCAATTCCTCGAGCTGAGAAAGGAATTGAGAACTCTCAGAGGCAAAGATCTCTTCGGCAAGTCAGCAGCCGAACTTTGTCTAGTTCCCGGTGTCAAGATACCAGTTAAATTCAAGGTCCCAGACTTTGAAAAGTATAAAGGGAACACTTGTCCTTTGGCACACTTGGTCATGTATGCCAGAAAGATGTCCACGCAGACAGACAACGATCAACTCTTGATCCACTACTTTCAAGACAGTTTGTCTGGTGCTGCTCTCCGTTGGTACATGAGTTTAGACAGCGTCAACATCCGATCTTTCAACGATCTTGGCGAAGCTTTCGTCAAGCAATATAAATACAATGTTGACATGGCGCCTGACAGAGATCAACTCAGGTCTATGTCACAAAAGGACAAAGAGACGTTCAAGGAGTACGCCCAGAGATGGCGTGAGCTGGCAGCTCAAATCACTCCACCATTAGAAGAGAAAGAGATGACCAAGATTTTTCTGAAGACTCTTGGGTCATTCTACTATGAGAGAATGGTGGCCAGCGCTCCCTCTGATTTCACCGAGATGGTGAACATGGGGATGCGTCTTGAAGAAGGTGTCCGCGAGGGACGGTTAGCAAAAGATGATGGTTCTTCCTCTAAGCGGTATGGAGCGTTTAAGAGGAAAGAAGGTGAAGCGCATGCTGTGCAATCTCAGCCAAAACATCGAAGACCCTCTGTTCAGAGGAAGCCTGCACACCGTGCCGGACATCAGCATCAGGTGGCTAGTGTGGCACCTGTATTCAAGGATAATGCTCAGCAGTATCAGCATCAGCAGCAATATCCACAACCGCAATATCAACAGCAACAGCAACGTCCACAGCAACAGGCTTACCAGCCTCGTGGAAGTACAACCAATCAAGCAAATGTGAACTATGATAGGAAGAAGGTCAGCTTCGACCCTATTCCGATGACATATACAGAGCTTTATCCCTCCTTGTTGGAGAGAAAGTTGGTTTCACCCAGGGATCCTCCTGCAATTCCTGCCAATCCGCAATGGTGGTACAAACCAGACCAGCATTGTGTCTACCATTCCGGTGCTCCGGGCCACAACGTTGAAAACTGTTTCCCGCTGAAGAATAAGGTTCAAGACCTCATGAGAAGCGGAATTCTGAGTTTTGAAGACTCTAACCCTAATGTCACCAGGAACCCATTGCCTTCGCATGGGAAGTCTGTAAATATGATTCAGGAAGACCTTGGGAAGTACAAGGTGAAGTATGTCAGCCACATCAGGCAGTCATTGGTTGGATTACATAAGATGCTGTGTCAGCACAGCTATTTGGAGCATAACCATGACCAGTGCCGCGTCTGCTCGGTCAATCGCTTGGGTTGTGATCAAGTGCGCTGTGAACTTCAGAAACTGTTGAATGAAGGTACCATTGAGATTCTCCAGAATCGCAATGTTGATGTTGTTGAGCCCGAGGTGAGTGTCATCTCCCCGGTGTTCAAATTGCCAGAGCCCGTTGTTATTCGGTATAATAGCAACAAGCCTAAAGCTTCACCTTCTTTGGTGATCAAGCCAGCTGGCCCTGTGCCGTATTCATCTGATCGAGCTGTACCATTCCGGTACAATCCTGTTGCTGTCCAGGATGGGGTCGAAGTTCCTCTGCCGTCTACATCTGTAACCACTATCGCTGATGTTAGTGGGTTGACCCGAAGCGGTCGTGTGTTTTCTGCGCCTGCCAAGGCTGTTTCTTCTGAATCTGTTGAGCGCCCCGTAGGGAATGCTGTGAATGTTCAGAATCCGGCACTTGATGTTGCCCAACCCTCCTCGTCTGTACAAAAGACTCCTGTTTCTTCTGTTGGCCCGAGTGGCACTGTTGATGAAGAATCTGATGAGATGCTGAGGCTCATCAGAAAGAGCGAGTATAATATTGTAGACCAGCTTCTACACACGCCCTCCAAGATTTCCATTCTTTCTCTATTGCTGAATTCAGAGCCTCATAGGGAGTCTCTGCAGAAAGTCTTGGACCTGGCATATGTCGATCACGACGTCACCTTGGAACAATTTGATAGCATTGTTGCAAACATTACCGCTTGCAACACTCTGAGCTTTTGTGACGCTGATCTCCCTGAGGAGGGAAGAGACCACAACATGGCTTTACATATCTCTATGAATTGCAAATCTGATGCAATGTCCAATGTACTGGTGGACACTGGATCGTCCCTTAATGTATTGCCAAAATCCACACTCCCTCGTCTGTCATATCAAGGTCCTCCTATGAGGCAGAGTGGGGTTGTTGTTAAAGCTTTTGATGGGTCGCGTAAGACCGTGATTGGGGAAGTTGATCTCCCGATCAAGATTGGACCAAGTGATTTCCAGATCACTTTTCAAGTAATGGATATTCACCCATCATACAGCTGTCTCTTGGGCAGACCATGGATTCACGAGGCTGGCGCCGTGACATCCACCCTACACCAAAAGCTGAAGTTTGTGAAAAACAAGAAATTGGTTGTAGTAGGGGGAGAAAAGGCTCTCCTGGTCAGTAATCTGTCTTCTTTCTCGTACATTGATGCAGAGGATGAAGTTGGAACTCAGTTCCAAGCTTTATCTATTGATAAACCAATCGAGAAGAAGTCTCCTTCATTCACTTCCTACCGTGATGCAAAGCTGGCCATTGAATGTGGTGCAGTTGCTGGATTAGGGAAAGTGCTTGAACTTGAAGATAATCGATCCCGGGCTGGCATTGGCTTTGGTTCTGGGGCATGCAATGAGCAAGGTCTGTTCACCAGTGGAGGATTCATTCACGCCGATCAACCTGCAGAAGAGGAAGCTGCTGCTATCATTGAAGAAGAAGATACAGAAGACTTGAACAATTTTGTTATTCCTGGTGGTGTCTGCCACAATTGGGTCGCTGTGGATGTTCCTACAGTTATCCATAGATCAGAGTAATTGTTCATTTTGTTTAAAACCCTTCTCCCATGCCAAAAGGAGAAGTGATGACATTGTTGGCAAAGCATATATACAATGATATTTTCATTCAATTTTTGCATTGTCAAAACATTTGTTTTTCCTTTGTTTTCACTTTTTGCTTTTCTTTATGAAATCAGTGATCACAAAAAACCATAAAAACAAAAATAAAAGCTGTAAAAGCAACATTTTTCATCTGCATAATGATTTGTTTGTTTAAATTGTGGAATTTTTCTTAACCAAAATCATTATGCAGGTTGATCCTAAAACCCATTGAACATAATGATCCAACGCCATCTCCCAATTTTGAATTCCCTGTATTTGAGGCAGAAGAAGATGACGTTGAAGAGATTCCTGATGAGATCACCCGTCTCCTTGAACACGAAGAGAAGATCATTCAGCCGCATCTCGAAGACTTGGAAACAGTCAACTTGGGATCTGAAGATTGTGAGCGCCTGGTGAAGATTGGGGCACTTCTTGAAGGGTCTGTTAAGGAAGATTTGATCAGCTTGCTACGAGAATATTCAGATATCTTTGCTTGGTCATATGAAGACATGCCGGGTTTAGATACAGATATTGTGCAACATTTCCTGCCTTTGAAGCCTGAGTGCGTGCCTGTGAAGCAGAAGCTCAGAAGAACTCATCCAGATATGGCATTGAAGATCAAAGAGGAAGTTCAGAAGCAAATTGATGCGGGGTTTCTGGTGACTTCGACATATCCTCTATGGGTGGCCAATATTGTGCCTGTTCCTAAGAAGGACGGAAAAGTCCGTATGTGCGTTGACTACAGAGATTTGAATAAAGCTAGCCCAAAAGATGATTTTCCTCTACCACACATTGACATGTTGGTAGACAATACAGCTAAATTCAAAGTCTTTTCCTTTATGGACGGATTTTCCGGATATAATCAAATCAAGATGGCACCAGAGGATATGGAGAAGACAACATTCATCACACCTTGGGGAACATTCTGTTATCGAGTGATGCCCTTCGGTTTGAAGAACGCCGGAGCCACGTATCAACGAGCTATGACTACCTTGTTTCATGATATGATGCACAAGGAGATAGAAGTCTATGTTGATGATATGATTGCTAAGTCCCGAACGGAAGTTGAGCATATTGAGCATTTGTTGAAGCTTTTTCAGCGTTTGAGGAAATTCCAGCTTCGTCTGAATCCGAACAAATGTACTTTTGGAGTCCGTTCCGGCAAGTTGTTGGGTTTTGTGGTAAGTGAAAGAGGTATTGAGGTTGATCCTGCAAAGGTCAAAGCAATACAAGAGATGCCCGCACCCAAAACTGAGAAGCAAGTCCGAGGTTTTCTTGGCCGCTTGAACTACATTTCCAGATTTATATCCCACATGACTGCCACATGTGCGCCGATATTCAAGCTCCTCCGGAAAGATCAGTCTCATGATTGGACCGAGGATTGCCAGAAAGCTTTCGACAGTATCAAAGATTATCTGTCTGAACCTCCGATTTTGTCTCCGCCAGTAGAAGGAAGACCTCTGATTATGTACTTAACAGTTCTTGAAGACTCGATGGGTTGTGTACTCGGTCAACAAGATGAATCAGGGAAGAAAGAGTTTGCTATCTACTACCTCAGTAAGAAGTTTACTGATTGTGAGTCTCGGTACTCTATGCTTGAGAAGACGTGCTGTGCTTTAGCTTGGGCAGCTAAGCGTTTGCGCCAGTACATGATTAATCATACAACTTGGTTGATATCCAGAATGGATCCAATTAAGTATATCTTCGAGAAGCCTGCTTTAACTGGGAGGATTGCCCGTTGGCAGATGTTGTTGTCTGAGTATGATATTGAGTATCGAGCTCAGAAAGCTATCAAAGGTAGTATCTTGGCTGACCATCTAGCGCACCAGCCGATTGAAGATCATCAGTCTGTTCAGTATGACTTCCCTGATGAGGAAATTCTGTATTTGAAGATGAAAGATTGCGATGAGCCTACACTTGATGAAGGTCCAGAACCTGGTTCCAGATGGACGATGGTGTTTGATGGCGCTGTTAATCAATATGGAAATGGAATCGGGGCAGTAATTGTTAATCCCCAGGGTTCGCACATTCCATTTACAGCAAGGCTAACTTTCAAATGCACGAATAATATGGCGGAGTACGAAGCCTGTATTATGGGACTTGAAGAATGCATTGATTTGAGAATCAAGTATCTTGATGTCTATGGTGATTCAGCTTTGGTTGTCAATCAGATCAAAGGTGAATGGGAGACAAATCAACCAAGTCTCATTCCGTACAGAGATTATGCAAGGAGAATTTCAACTTTCTTCACAGAGGTTGAATTTTATCATATTCCTCGAGAGGATAATCGGATGGCAGATGCCCTTGCAACACTTGCTTCTATGATTGTTGTCAGATGGTGGAATGATGTCCCCAATATTACTGTGATGCGCTTGGACAGACCCGCTCACATATTTGCAATTGAAGACGTGAAAGATGACAAGCCTTGGTATTTTGATATCAAGAATTTCCTCCAGAACCAGGTTTACCCGCCTGGGGCATCTGTGAGAGATAGGAAAACTTTGAGAAGGTTGTCAGGCAGTTTCTACCTCAGTGGTGAAGTGCTGTACAAGAGAAATTTTGATATGGTTTTGCTCAGATGCGTGGATAGACACGAAGCAAACCTACTAATGACTGAGGTCCATGAGGGTTCATTTGGTACTCATTCCAATGGACATGCCATGGCTAAGAAAATGTTGAGAGCAGGCTACTATTGGCTGACAATGGAGTCTGACTGTTGCAAGTATGTGAAGAAATGTCACAAGTGTCAAATTTATGCGGATAAGATTCATATTCCTCCGACACTCCTGAATGTGATTTCATCACCATGGCCTTTCTCCATGTGGGGAATTGACATGATCGGTATGATTGAGCCGAAAGCGTCCAATGGACATCGGTTTATTCTCGTAGCAATTGACTACTTCACCAAATGGGTTGAAGCCGCGTCATACGCGAATGTAACCAGACAGGTGGTTGTGAAGTTTATCAAGAATCAGTTGATTTGCCGTTATGGTGTGCCAGAGAGGATCATTACTGATAATGGATCCAATCTGAACAACAAGATGATGGATGAGTTGTGCGCTGAATTTAAGATTGCACACCATAATTCCTCTCCTTACAGACCTAAGATGAATGGGGCTGTTGAAGCTGCTAACAAGAATATCAAGAGAATTATCCAGAAGATGACTGTCACGTACAAAGATTGGCATGAGATGCTGCCATTTGCTTTGCATGGATATCGTACGTCTGTACGCACTTCAACAGGGGCAACCCCTTTCTCTCTTGTTTATGGCATGGAAGCCGTTCTCCCAGTAGAGGTGGAGATCCCATCAATGCGAGTCTTGATGGAAGCCAAGTTGACAGACGCTGAATGGATTCAGAGTCGTTATGACCAGTTAAATTTGATTGAAGAAAAGAGATTAACTGCCATGTGTCATGGTCAGTTGTATCAGCAGAGAATGAAGAAAGCATTCGACAAGAAGGTCAAGCCTCGTGTGTTCCGAGAAGGTGACCTTGTGCTCAAGAAAGTTTTGTCTTTCGCGCCCGATTCCAGGGGCAAGTGGACTCCAAACTACGAGGGTCCATATGTTGTTAAGAGAGCCTTTTCAGGCGGTGCTTTGATGCTTACAACAATGGATGGGGAGGATTTCACTCGTCCTGTGAATTCAGATGCAGTTAAGAGATACTTTGCCTAAAAAAAAAAAGTATATGCAAATGAAAAAACAAATGAAAAAAAACAGAATAGCTCGCTAAGTTGAAAACCCGAAAGGGCGGCTTAGGCAAAAATGAGCGTCTCGGTGGAGAACCCGCAAGGGTAATCCAGGCAAAAATTAGAGACTTGGAAAAAAAGATATATATTGGCATCCCGCTAGATTGAGTACCTCACCCTGGGGCAATCTAGGCAAAAATTAGGGATTTGGCAAGTAACTGCATCCTGACAAGACTTTCTGGTTCATCAGTCGTCATTTCGTCAGAAGATTCTCGATTCGTCGTCAACTGAAGCTTCGGATACATCGAGATTCAAATTGGTAGAGAAAGGATCATTATGTTCAATGTAGCCCTCTTCCAATATATATCACTGATTTCAAATTTGTACAGATCTATGGAGTCTTGCCATTTGCAGACTACCATTCTATCAAATCAATTTGAGCTTTTTATCCAATTTATTTGCACTCTTATTTGTTTCAATTCAACAAATGTTTTGCATGTTTTAAATTGATAAAATGTCATTGTTTTAAACAAATCAAATTTTTCAAAATTTTTGTTCTAAACAAAGTGAACATTCACAAGATTGAAAGGATACTCAAGAATATCTCAGTGCTCTCCCGAGGGTGGCATGATTCCCAACAGGTAAGACATTTGTTCGTATTCCTGGTTTGGCTGTATTTTCTTTCTACAGATCTTTGTTGGGGTTGTTCCTCAAACAGAGTTGTTGTTGGGGCTGTTCCCCAGTACAGTCGCAAGTGATTTGTTGTTGAAGACTTTGTTTCCTCCAGCAGCAGTTTTCCCCTAGCATGGGTGTTTTCTTATAGAAGTTTCGGTGGTTGATGGTTTGTCATCCTGGTGCCCCGTCACTCTCTCCAGTGGGTTGTATAGCCCCAGACTTTATTTGTCTCCTCAGCGCAGTCATGAGTGTAACTGATTGATTGATACTCCCCTCGGAGTCGCGAGTAGAGCTGTTATTAATACCCCCACCAGGGTTGCAAGTGGAATTGTTACCTCTTTTCCCTATGCAGGTGCCAGCAGGATCTGTCTGTTTCCTCAGCATGTTTGTTGTCTTTTTGAAGACTCGGTAAGTCAGTGGTTTGATACCCGGTACTTTACCTTTTCCCCGGCGAAGTCGTCTGCGGAATTGTTGCTATCTCTCCACCAGAGTTATTCTCTCCGGCAGAGCAGGATTTATTTTCCTACTCAGTGGTTGTTTGGGTTGACATCCCAGTATTGCAATCATCTTTTCCTCAGCGTAGTCTGCAGAATGTTTGTTGTGGCAGTTTCCGCCTGTTGAATACTCCTTCAATTCCCCAGTATGGTCGGATGATGGCTCTAGCCTCCAGTGAACGGATTGATTTCCTGACTGTTTGTGATCCCCAGTAGAGTGGCTTTTATTGCAGAATCTACTTGTTGTGATCAGTTTGCTGTGTATATTCTCCCCAAGTGGAGTGGTTTGTTGCAGAATATACTTGTTTGATCTGTCCTCCCTCAGTGGCTTGTTCCCAAGAGAGTAGCCGACGGTTTTCCCCAGTAGAGTTGCTTACGCCGTTACACTCTATTTGGATGATATCATTTTCCCTCAGTGGATTCTCCCCCAGTGGAGTTATGTGGATTTGCTTCTACAGCAGTTCGTGCTTACGCACTTTTTGTTTCTCAGTTGACACTGGGATCCCCTGCGGATATACTTTGGGACTTCTCTTGTTCCCCTACAGACTTGTCTTGGTGGCTGTCTTGCCCGTTGTGACTTTCTGTACCCTGATTGGGTTGTTTCCGGATATCTCTGATTCTCTGCTTCTTCAGCAGTACTTGCAGATCTTTGCTTTACAGCACGTAGATCTCCGCAGATTGGCTCTCCAGCCGGTTTTTCCCCTGGAAGTATAATACCGGATGTTTGTTCCTGAACCTGTTTGTGTTAGAATTGTCTGTTTTGTCAGCATTCATCAAACATAAATCACGCATATTCATGCATATTCATAAACATTCAGATATTCATGTTGCATTTCTTGCCATATATCTTTTGTTTGTCGTGTCTCCTGCTATGGTGATATAGATCTCTTTACAGGTCTCCCCAAGCAGATGTTGGGTGTTATAAATCTCTCCATATAGAGTCAACCCCATAAGCAGAAAATGTTGTCTTTCCTTCTGCAGTTCCCCACTGAGATTATCCTCGTGGATGACGGTTTCTTCCGTTTTCCTCTCAACACATGTATTGGGATGGATTTTCCTATTTGAGTTATATCCTCATTAGGACGTGTCTTTATTCAGTCTGCCTTTTCGGATCATTCCCGAATCGGCTATTTGTCAAATATATTGTGTTTCCCAGTGGGTTGTTCCCCAGCGGAATGTTTTTTGGGCCTCTACCCAGTAACCGGTAGTTGTAAGTCCTATCTTTCCTGGCTTTCTTAACAGAATTTGTGGTTATACACCTTTTATTCTCCAGCCAGAGTTTTTGGTCTTCTACCTACTACCCGGTAGTCGTAAATCCTGTTTTCCTGCTTTTCAGCAGTTTGTGGTTTGTTATAAACCCTATTTTGGTTTCCCGTGCGGATTTGTGATTTGTTCTATCCCCATGCGGAGTTGTTGGTCTTCTACCCCGTATTCGGTAGATGTAAACCCTAATTTTGTGGTTATCTTCATTCAATATTTGATGATGATTTTCCTTTGCTTGTATAAGTTGCTCAGATCAGCACTTATATCCCTAGCAAGTCTTTTGTGGATAATTGTCGTATGCTAGCAATTTTATCCCCAGTGGGTCTTTTCACCGTATGCTAGTGATTTGTTCCCCGGATCATTGATTCTTTATCAATGCATCCCCAGCTAGTCTTCTGTCGATAATTGCCGGATGCTTGCAATTTATCCCTTGAGTTGTCTTTCGTTTACCCGTATGCTTGGTATCGATTGTCTCTCTTTTTGGTTAGTCACCTATTATATACCCAGTAACCGGTATCTCTGGTGTCTTTTCCTTTCGAGTGTATTATTCACGGTCTGCCGGTAATGAATAATATATCTCATGCGCTCTTTAGTTGGAATCCTTTGTTGATTTTCCCCAACTGAGTAAGATTCGTATTCTTTGTAGAATCGAATAGCCATCCTTTAACCAGTTTGTGTTTTGGATGATGAGTGTTTTGGAAGTGAAAACCAATTCACGTTTTCGGTATATCACCTATTATATACCCAGTAACCGGTATCTCTGGTGTCTCTTACCATGCGAGTTTATTATCCACGGTCTGCCGGTAATGGATATTATATCTCATGCACTCTTTGGGTTTGTGTCCCCAGTTGAGTAAGATTCGTTTTCCCGTTGTGGATTCGAATATCCATCCTGTAAGTCGATTCGCTTTTTCAAGCCCTCCTTTCGGATGATGAGTGTTTTGGAAGTGAAAACCAATCCACGTCTTCGGATTTTATCCTATAAACAACCCAGTAACCGGTTCAGGATAATTTTCCTTTCGAGTATATTATTCACGGTCTGCCGGTAATGAATAATATGTCTCATCTGAGTATTCTATCCACGTTCTGACGGTAATGGATATTATATCTCGTTCGCTCTTGAGTCAATCTTCTGATTGTTTTCCCCTCAGAGTAAGATTCATTGTCCTTGTGGAATTGAATGTCCATCCTATAAACAAGTTTGCTTTTCTAGCTCTCTTCAGGATGATGAGTGTTTTGGAAGTGAAATCCAATTCACGCTTTGGTCGGTCACCTATTATATACCCAGTAACCGGTATCCTTGGTGTTCCCTCCTTTCTGCTCCCTATTATGACCTCGGTCCCCCCGTGGAGTCAGATTTTCCTGAGTTTGTTACCCGTATGCCTGGTAACATCTCATTTCTTTGTTACTTCCCCAGTGAAGTTTTCTTTTGCTTCTCCTCAGGAGTCAGCTTGTGTCTTTCCAATGGATTTATTCTCCATTTGGAATTCTGTTTCCCAGTGTGAGTCCTTCACTCCCCAGTGAGTTCTCCCGTCTGTTTTCTGTTTTCTTAATCAGAGTCGTGTTTTGATCACGTTATGTCAGTCTTATATTCCCCAGTTTGGAGTCATGTCTTGTCCACACATTTCTTTTTCTTTTATTATCCCCATAGAGTCTTATTAGAGTCTCTGTTCCTGGTGAGTGTACTACTCCGATGGATCGTCTTTTCTTCTGTGCGAATCATATTCCCCACAGAATTTGTGTCTTTTGCATACATACATCTGCATCATGAGGTCTCTTAGGGACCAAAATTTGTCTCATTACTGTTATTTAAGTCCATTCTACCGCGTCGAGATGAAGATTTCTAAACTTCACTTCTCCGGCTAGAATGACCTTAAATAGGGGCATCTGTAAGACCCCAATTTTGGGCCCTAAGATCCCTCATGGCCCATATCATTCATACCATAACCTCAAGGATCATTGCATGCCTTTGTCCCCTCCTAGTGGGTTGGTTTGCCTTGTGGGTTGATTTCTTGATCACCAAGCATACTTTGCATTTGTATATCTTTGCTTTCATATGTTTATCATCAAAAAGTACAAAATATTGTCAGTCTAACCTTGTTGCTTGCAGTTGAAGCAATCATCAGCAATTAGGTCAAAGACAGTCAACAGTCAAACAAAGCAATGGATGGTGGCCATTCCTGCAGAATTTGGGCACCATGATCATTAATCAAAAGTTCATACAACTTGAGACATCATTTGAAGTCAAGTCCTCAAGGAATTAGGGTTTGGAATTCATCAGAAGAAGTCCAGTCACTCAAAACCCTAGAAAAGTCAACAGAAAGTCAAACTTGGTCAACTGTTGATTTAATCAATGATTTGATGGATAGAATTGATCTGAAGGAGCTCATTCATGCTTGTATAAGCCTCATATATCATGTTCAACCTCATCATGGAAGAAAATCAAGTCAAATCAGAAAATTTTCCAGAAATAGAAAGTGGACCTGTAATTTCAACTGCCAAAAATGGAAACTTCTTGATCTTAAACTTACATCATGATACAAGCTTCAAATGAATTTTTGCCCAACATGAAAGTTGAAGATCTTGTCTTCCCATTTTCAAAACGTCCAAGAACTCTCAAATCCCATGTGTGGTTGTCAAGATATGATCAAATCATTTTCATCAATTTTTGAACTTCAAAGGGCCATATCTCTCAAACCATAAGGCCAAATTTGGTGGGGTTTTTTCCTACACATCACATTTTTCATCCTCTTTCCAAAAATATAAATTTCATGATCTAAAACCCTACCATTCAAAATGGCATTTTTGGACCAATTCCTTTAAAATTCAAAGTTTGACCCAAGTTTGACTTTTTGCTTCTTTGATTTTTTCTTGACTTGGCCAATTGGGAAATGTTTAAAACCATATTTGAGACATGTTCCAAGTTTGAATTCATGATCATATCACCATTATACCACCATTCTAGACCAAAATGCAAAAATTGGCAAGTAGGCAAAATGATGGGAAGAGAAGCAAGGCAAGTACAGCAGGTCTGCAGCACACAAAACAGCAATTTGAATGTCCTTTTGCAGCCTATGCCCAGCCCACTCGACCAATTTACACACCTCCATTTTCATTTGTACCAATTTAGCAAAAATGCAAATAAGTTCTTTAAGGCTAAGCAAGCTTAGCATGTGATTAGTGGAGCATAAACAGACCCATATAAGCCTTCTTCTGTCACATTCCAACCCTAGTTTTGGGCAGCCACCAAACAGAAATAGACTCTCACTCTCATATGGTATTTTTGGCAAAAACGAAATTCTGCAAAACCCTTGAAAACCATTGAGCCAACCTTTGTTCCACCATCATCCAAACATCATTTAGAGCACCTTTGAACCCCCATTCATCACCTGTGACAGCTCCTGCTCACTCTGTTTTCTTCAACCCCTTCATATGGCAGATCGTGATTCCCTCAACTCCAAGCGTTCTTGAACTTAAATAGCTTCATCCTCCATCATTGCAAGGCCAAGGGAACTTCTGTCTGAGCTTAGGATCTTCAAACAACTGCTGCATCTCAATTTCTTAAAAATCAAGTAAGCATTCGAGTTCAATCATTTGCTATGCTATAGTATGTTTTTGAAAGATCTTTTTATGGTGATTCTAGAGAACTAAAGCATGCTTAATTTGGTTGTGTTTTGGCCAAGAAATCTTCATTTCATTTTGTGTGTTCAAACATGATTCTGCTCGTTTTATCTTGCTAGCATGGATTTAATGAAGTATGATCCCACATCCTTGATGCCTGATGCTTATTGATGCTGTTATGTTGATTTGCTTGGTTAATGTTTGTTTGAAGATTGAACATGCTGCTACACATTGCCAAATGCTATGCTGCTATATGCTTTTGTTTGTTTTGCTTGATTTGGTGATGGACATTGGATGATAATGAATTGATAATGCTGCTATGCTAAAACCCTGCTGTTATGATGAATGTTGCTACTGCTGTTATGATGCTTTGCTGTTGTTTAAACCAACTATTTTGTCCATCATTATGCTATGCAGTTGTATGCTTGGTTTAGTTCATGATGCTAATTGTTGAATGTCCCCTGTTGCTGTTATGATGAATGTTGCTACTGCTGTTATGATGCTTTGCTGTTGTTTAAACCAACTATTTTGTCCATCATTATGCTATGCAGTTGTATGCTTGGTTTAGTTCATGATGCTAATTGTTGAATGTCCCCTGTTGCTGTTATGATGAATTTGTCCAAATTGTGCTTGAATGTGTGTTGGTTTGTTACTAGCTAAGTATGCATGAACATATTGTATGCTGTTGTTTGGTTGCATTATGGACATTAACAATGCCATATCAGTTATGTGTTGTTGGAACTGCAATTACCATGACCTCAATATTAATTACATGGAGCTATGCTCGTGTTTATTTAGTTGCTAATTGATATTACCTGAGCCAATACCATGTTGATTGTATGCTGATCAAATTTTGTTTGGATATGGATGAACACATTGATGCTATGCTAAACCTTGCTGCAGTTTTAAAACATGAATGTTGCTGTTGTCTGTTTGCAATATGAATATCACAATCACTTGTTCATGCTGTTTGTCTTTTGGTGCTTGAAATTCCATGTTGCTGTTGGTTTTTGACTGATTGATAAAGCTGGAACATAAATTTTGCTGCTTGTTTGAAACTCTATGGACATGTCCAGAAATCCACCATAATTCATGTTATGTTTGTTCGTGCTGTATGCTGTTGTTTAGCTGCTATGTGGTTTGCCATGATAGAATATTGATTAATGATTACATGATGATGATTATTGTATGCTGGTCGAATTTTACATGAACTTTGTCATTGCCTTGCTGACTGCCATGCCTCTTGACTTTTGGTTGAGAAAATATTTTGGTGATGAACTTGTTTTGATTACATGATAAACATTGACCTGCTGCTGTTTCAATCCTATCATTTCCAGAAAATCTATGAGACATGTGGCCTGCTATTGTTTGTATTTGTTTGAACATGTTGTCACTGTTATACTGTTAGCCATGCTGATTGTTTACAGCTGCCACATCAATTGTGCTATGCTTGGTCTAGTTTTGGGTCATTAGATGATGAATATACTTTGTTGCTGTCATGAACATGCTTAGAAAATCCAGGCTGTTTATATGCTGATTGTGTGTTTTGGTCGAGACATTTTGTTTTGATGTTGGTGACAACATAAATTTTTGCTGTTGTTGGAACCTTGGCCTTTCCAGAAACCATGTTTTATGAGGATTGTCTATTGTTGTTACTCATGCTGCTTGAAGTATTTCAAAACCATGCTGCATTTTTGAAATCCCATGAGCATATCCCTTGCTGTTGTTTTAAAACCAATACCATGCTGATTGTTTACAGCTGCCATGTTAATTATGCTATGCTTGGTCTGGTTTTGGTTCATTGAATGATGAATGCTTTATGCTGCTGTTATTGGTATATGCTGCTGTTCATGGAACCTAACATATTTTCCCAAAAAAAATCCATATGGTTTGTGCTGATTGGATGTCACATGATGCTGTTAATGCCCTACTGTTGTGTATGAATCATAAACCTGCCAGAATTCTGCTTGAATTGATGATGTTGGTTTGTTATGTTATGGTTGTATGAAGGATTTTGTTAACATGCTGCTATCTGTTTGCTTGGTCGATTGGATGATGTGCTTGATGTTCACCAATGCCATGTTATTGTATGACTTTGTTTGAAGATTGTTTTTTATGATGATAAACACATACATGTTGCTGTTGAAGCTTTACAGCTATTTCCCATATTGTCTTGTTAATGCTGTTAGCCATGCTGCAAATGGATGATTTTTGATGTGTGAATTTCAAACCCTGCTGTCGGCCTGCTTGCTGCATGAACCATTTATGCCTTGCTTTTTGAATGGTGCTTGTTTCGAATGTTATTTATTAAAGATGATGAAGCTTGCCCTGCTGTTTTGAGCCTTATGAACATTGTCCTAAAAAATTCATTTGATTGTGCTATATGCTGTTGATTGTCTGCTGCTACACATTGTCAATGCTATGCTGCTACATGCTATTGTTTTATGTTGTTTGATTTGTTGATGAAGAATGATGAATGCTGCTTTTATTTAAGCCAAACACTTTGCCTAGAAAATCAACATGGTTGATGTTTGATTGTGTTGGTCGTGGAAGCTTGACTTGTGTGTTGTTACATTGCTGCTATTCATTTGTTGTTTTTTCGAATGCCAATGCCATAGCAGCCAAACCCTAATTGCTGCATGAACTTCCTGAAACATGAGAGCTGGTTGTTTGTTCTACTGTTCCATTGGCCTTTGGCCAATGAGAACATTTCGTTTTCATGCATCAAAACGCAGTAGTTTAAGTTAATGAGCTCAGAATTACAGCTATGCCACCCGTTGACTTATGTTTGACCAATTACCATGCTATCTTGTGCATATTCATCCATTTATTTCATCCAACTTCAACAATTATTTTCTAATTCATTTTTCATCCAAAAATTATGATTCTTTTTCCATGATGTTCACAATTGAGTCTAGTATTTAATTATGAATTTTAATGATTTTTCCATTGGCTGGATTTTTTATGGTAATTATTTTCTTGACATGTATGCATGAATGATACATTGTGCCTTTTCAATTGTGAAATTCTCATGTTGTATCCAATGCCTTTGAAATTTTTTGTGGTAAAACTAGACACATTGACCTTCATTTCCATATAAAGTTTGTGGATTTCTCATTTGTGGTTTGATAGATATGAATTTTTGAATTAGGGTGTGACAATTTGTGTCACACCAATGATATGCAAATGTATGATTTTTGTTCACACACTTCCCCACATCCAAATGACCCCAAATTTCGCATGAATGATCCCTTGTATGTCTAATTGATGTATGAATTTTCTTGGAATTAATCTTGCTGTTTTCCATTTGATTGAGAATTTTCTTCCATATGTGGTCATTTGTTGACTTTTTGTGCTATGCCTTGCCAAATCTTTTGTGAAATTCTCATATCTTATTGTATGACCATGAAATTTCACATGTGATAACTAGACACCTCAAGCTTTGCATTGGTGTTAATCTCATTCATTTCTTTTCTGTTTTCAAATTGATATGATTTTTTGAAGTTGACCTATGCTTGTTGACTTTCACCATGCTTACTTGAATTTGGTTTGACTTCATGATTTTACTTGACTGCCTTCCTCTCATCCAAATGCCATGAAATTTTGCATGTATACCATGTTAGATGTTAGGATTGAGTGTGATTTATTTCATGATTTTTGAAATTGTTTGAGTTGACTTTTGAATGAAGTCTTTGATGTTGACTTTTGTATGCTTCTCTTGCCATGCTTTGCATTGTTTTGCATATGAAATGACCTTGATGCATGATATGAGTTTGAATCCAATTGTGTTTACTTTCCTACATGATCGAATTTGACTTTGATTAAACATTGCTTGCTGCCTTGACTTTTTCTTTCATCTTTGACCCTAGGCTAGTCCTAGTGGTCTTCTGAGCTTACAATTGAGCTGTTGTTTCAGGTTGAGCACCCATGCTTTAAGGATCACTCAAATGTGATTGAATTTGATTGTTTGCCACATGCTAACCCTTGTTTTGTAGGTGACTCATACTTGAGTCTTGGTGCCTTGCACAGTTGGTCCTTCTGTGTGACTATTGGTTCATTTTCTTTTGCTTTTGACTGTTGACTTGTTTACTAATGAGTTTGACTTTTTCAGGTACTTTAGTTGCCTAAGTTCTTTGAACTTGCTTGCTTGCTTTGCTATTTAGCATTTGCTTTGAGGTATAATTACTTCTTCTTCATGTAGTCTGGAGACCCGGTCTGTTATTTGACCGGGCAAACTGTCTGAAGTCCTCCTTAAGAGGCAATGCCTGTGTTTGTTTATATTTGTCCTAAGCAGGAAAAGTCCTTCAAGTAAGGCAATTGGTGGAAGGTAGGGATAAGCAATCTATCCCCCACTATTCAGTGTGTCCTCTCTTTGCTCCCATCACATGGTTGAAGCAACGAGATAAATACCCAAGATCTAATCGAGTCAATAATGTGGAGAGAGTTCCTACTTTCTGAACTCCCACACTTTCTTTGATGCTCTCTCTGATTTGAGATAGAAGCAATGAGGCACACCCCTCATCTCCTTTTCATCTGCTTCACCTGAGTCTCTCAATGGCCAGGTTAAGAGCGACACTTACCTATTACAGTGGACTTTTAAAGTCAAACCCTCTTGTGTGAGCCCCCCATTGTTTGGCTATAGAGTGTGCTGTTTGATATTCATTGCTTGATTGATTGCTTCATATGCACTTGCTTGCTTATATGTTATGCATCTATCATCATCAATTGCCATTAATGCATGATCATCTCATCTGTTTTGTGATGCTATCATTGTTGTTTCCCCATTGAGGACAATTGTAAGTCCATTGCTTTGGCATTTATTCCTATGACATGGAAGGATAGAGTGTAAGACCTCATTGGTCACTCATATCTTCTGTTTATCTGTTTGTATGTGAGGATACAGTTATAAGTCCCTGTAAGTTGGCATCTGTTGTCCTGTGATCATAATTTGATCTGTTTGATTTGTATGTGAGGTTGCAGTTATAAGTCCCTGTAAGTTGGCATCTGCTTTCCTGTGATCATAGTTTGTTCATCTGTTTGTGTGAGAGGTTGCAATTATAAGTCCCTGTAAGTTGGCATTTGCATACCTGTGATCATATTGTTGCTTTTGTTCTTGTATGTGAGGATCCATTGTAAGTCCCTGTGATGTGGCATTGGATTTCCTGTGAGCATACTGTGAAGTTAACCTAAGTCCAGATAGATTGGCAGTTGACTTCCCTGTCCCATTTCTTGTTTTCTTCTGTGGAGATTAGTGTAAGTCCATTGAGTGGCATCTGATATCCGTTTCTGTTTTAGGAGACTGGTGTAAATCCATCTATTGGTATCCGGTATCCGCTTTTATTTCTTTTCCTGTGGAGATTAGTGTAAGACCATTGAGTGGCATCTGACATCCCATTCTATTTTAGGAGATTGGTATAAGACCATTGATTGGCATCCGATATCCGTCTTTCTTTGCTTTGCTTGTTTATTATTATCCATTGCTATTCCAAAGGACACACTTGAATCATTTGCTATATGATCTCAAGAAGTGAACCTTCTAAGAAGTTTTACTTTCCATTCCTCATCCATTCATCATTCACTATGTCCTAGACTTTTCACACTTTATCTCTCAAACTTGACATAAGTGTTGTGCAAACATCTTCATGTTTTCTAACTAAAAACCTGGACTCAAGTCCTTGACCTTTTTTCAAACTTCATTTTCATCATACTTATTTGAATTGATCTTAATCATACTTTGACTTCATTTTCATAATCATAATCAGTAACTTCACTCATTCACTTGTTTTGGCTTTGTCCATTAATGCTTTCATACATGAGCTATAGGTTTGATTTATCTTAGTGGTTGATGTTAATCTCACCTTCTGTCTTTAGTGATTGAATTGTAAGTCTTCCTTGCCTATTATAGGGTTAACCCCTCCCTGGCAAGTTGAAGCTGTTCTCACATGGTGGACGTTGTTGTCTGTATAAGGTTGAGTTTTCTCCCGTGGATAACGTAAGACCTAGGGTTTGTGTTTAAAATTGAACCTAACCCACTTTTGGAAATCTTTTAGCCGAACTACGGCGTTCTGATCCTTACCTTTGATGGAAGGTACGTAGGCAACGGGTTCATCCGTTCGAACCCAATAACCCAATAACCCAATAAAAAATGTATATTCTTTTCTCATCATCCCAATCATGTTTGCACAATCTTTATGTCATAACAAATAACAATTTAGCATAACAAGTGTGAAAAGGGCTCCCTAGGAGTACCTAGGACGTAGTGGGTGCCTAACACCTTCCCATTGCGTAATTTACCCCTTACCCAGAATCTCTGATCTTTTTATTAGTTTTCTACGTGTAAAACTTCTTAGGCTTTTGTTCGCTTTTTAGCCAGTCCTTTGGATAAATAAAAGTGCGGTGGCGACTCGAAAATTTCAATGTATCTCATAGCTTATGATTTAATCGATAGATCATATAGCGACGAATACACCGCTACAAAATCCACACCCATTCATACCAAACATGGAGCCACAACCACCACCACCTATTTCTACTCCATGTATCAATAGTCCAAGGAACACAGCTCAGTTTGCCAACCACACAGGAAGGCAAGCTGAGATGAAGACGGGAACTCTGAATTTATTATATGGGAGTCCATTCACCGGAATGGACCAGGAAGACCCATTTGCTTTTCTCACAAAATTTTATGAGATAGCATTGGCTGCCGGAGTGGATCAGGCTCAGGAGCTTCCGTTGTTCAGACGATTATTTCCCCACGCTTTGCTCGGTAAAGCAAAGGATTGGTATCTCGATCAAACACCAGCCGTAATGACAGACTGGAACGTGTTAGAAGAGAAATTCATTGAAAGGTTTTTCTCCCATAACCGATTCATGGAATCAAAGACGGCCATCTCGGTGTTTTCTCAAGGAACCAGTGAATCTTTGAATGAAACGTGGGAGAGATTCAAGTCCATGCTTAGGAAATGTAAAGGGCATGGATTTGATGAATTAACTCAAATCCATATCTTCAGAAATGGACTTCAACCAAACTGCAAGACATTGTTGGATGCCACCTCGGGTGGCTCGTTGATGTCAAAAAGTGCCGAAGAAGCCACCAACATTATCAATCGAATGGCTCTAAATGATCTTCAGAGTCAAAGTCGTGGAAATTCTTTGACGAAGGCGGGAGTGCTTGAGTTAGGGACGAATGATGCCATCCTTGCCCAAAACAAGCTCATCTCACAACAAGTGGAACTCTTAACGCAACAAATCAAAGAGTTAAGAGAACCGTCAAAAGCTAAACAAATAGCTTGTTGTGAACTTTGTAAAGGTGAACATGACACTGGATTTTGTCCACCTCCCGGTTTTGACGAAGTAAACTACATGGCCAATCAACGGGACTATCAACCGAGACAACAACAACCTTATCAACCGCACCCTCAACAACAACAACAACAATTCCAAGGGAACCAAGGGTTCCAACCTAGAAGCAACTATTATCATAACCAAGGTTATGGGGGTGGTTCTTCTAGCCGTCAAAACCCTCCCCAAAATCCGTATCAATCTCAACAACCGTCGGTCGTCAATTCTAAATTGGAAGAGACATTGACGCAATTCATGCAAATGTCAATGGCCAATCAAAAGAGTAATGACGCGGCCATAAAAAATCTTGAAACTCAAGTTGGGCAACTTGCCAAGCAACTCACTGAACAACAAACCGGTCCTTCTTTTTCGGCTAATACGCAAACAAATCCTAAGGAGCATTGTAAGGCGATTATGACGAGAAGTGGGAGGGAGTTGGGTAGTGAGAATGAAAAAAGAGTTGAGAGTGAACAAAGAGAGAAAGAGAAAGAAATAGAGGAGGAAATAGTGGAGGAAAATGTTGATGGTGAAATAGGAGTGTGGAGTGATGAGGAAGTAGTTGAAAAGAATAAAAATAATGGTGAAGTTGAAAAAGAAAAAGGTGTTGAGATTGAGGAAAATAAAAGTGATGAGGTAATAAGGGAGGTAGTGAAGAAGCCTAGATGGAAAAGTGCTAGAATTGCAAAGGGAAAGGAGGTAGTGAGCGCTACTCCTATCCAAAACCTTCCTTATCCTCATGCTCCTTCCAAAAGGGAGAATGAACGGCATTACGCCCGGTTCATGGATATTTTTAAACAGTTGCAAATCAACATTCCGTTTGCTGAAGCCTTGGAACAAATGTCAAAGTATGCCAAATTCATGAAGGACATACTAACCAAAAAGCGGAGGTATACGGAACCGGAGACCATCGTCCTTGATGCGAGCTGTAGTGCCATTATTCAAAGGACGCTTCCTAAGAAAGAGGTTGATCCGGGAAGAGTTACATTGCCGGTTAAAATTGGTGACGTGTATGTCGGAAAGGGACTTATTGACTTGGGGTCGAGCATTAATCTTATACCTTTGTCAATTATCAAGAGGCTTGGCAACATCGAGATTAAGTCCATCTGAATGACATTGCAATTGGCGGATAAGTCGACGACCCATCCTCATGGCGTAGCCCAAGATGTGTTGGTGAAGGTCGACAAATTCTTTTTCCCGGTGGATTTTATTGTAATTGATATGGAGGAAGATGATGATGCTCCGCTCATATTGGGCCGACCATTCATGAAGACCGCAAGAATGATGATAGATGTTGATGACAGTTTAATGAAGGTGCGGGTTCAAAATGAGGAAGTCACATTTGATCTATTCAAGGCGATGAAGCATTCCAAGGATAGAAATGATAGCTTTCGCATCGATGTGATCGAAGACGCTATTATAGAGGTTTCAAAGCATATTCATGAGATATCTCCTATGGAGTTAGCTCTTGACGACTCATTGGAGGTTTTCACTGTTGAAGAGGAGCTAGCTCTTGAGGAATGCTTAAAGGAACTTGATAGTTTGGAAGACTTACAACCGTGGGAAGTAGAGGAAGAAAACTTGAAGAAGGAGGTCATTGACGAGAAAGCGCCAATTGAATTAAAAGAGTTACCTTCGACTTTGAAATATGTGTTTCTAGATGAGACCGAGGCAAAGCCGGTCATCATAAGCAACCTCTTGACAAAAGAAGAAGAAGCCCGTCTAATCATTGTGCTAAAAACCAATCAAGAAGCTATGGGTTGGACTCTTTCCGATCTAAAAGGAATTAGTCCATCCTATTGAATGCACAAGATTTTGATGGAGGAAGATTTTAAGCCGGTGGCTCAACCACAACGCCGCTTAAATCCTACGATGAAGGAGGTTGTAAGAAAGGAAGTGGTGAAGCTATTGGATGCGGGAATGATTTACCCGATCTCGGATAGTCCGTGGGTTAGTCCTGTGCACGTGGTTCCGAAGAAGGGTGGAATGACCGTAATCCGAAATGACAAAGACGAATTGATCCCGACTAAAGTTGCCACGGGGTGGAGAATGTGTATAGATTATAGACGGTTGAATACCGCGACTCGGAAGGACCATTTTCCACTCCCATTTATGGATCAAATGCTCGAAAGACTATCGGGCCAACAATACTATTGTTTTTTGGACGGCTACTCCGGGTACAACCAAATTGCGGTTGACCCGGTTGATCATGAGAAGACGGCTTTCACGTGCCCGTTTGGAGTGTTCGCATACAGAAAAATGCCCTTTGGGCTGTGCAATGCACCGGCGACCTTCCAACGATGTGTCCAAGCCATTTTTGCCGATCTGATAGAGAAAACAATGGAAGTCTTCATGGATGACTTCTCGGTATTTGGTGGGACGTTTAGTCTATGCTTGGCAAATTTGAAGACGGTGTTGGAAAGGTGTGTGAAGACCAATTTGGTGCTAAATTGGGAAAAGTGTCACTTCATGGTGACCGAGGGGATCGTGCTAGGCCACAAAGTCTCTAAAAGGGGGCTTGAAGTGGATAGAGCTAAGGTTGAAGTAATTGAAAAATTACCCCCTCCGGTGAATGTGAAGGGCATCCGTAGCTTTTTGGGGCACGCGGGGTTCTACCGGCGCTTCATCAAGGACTTCTCAAAGGTAGCTAAACCTTTGAGCAATTTGCTCGCCAAAGACCAGGTATTTCTCTTCACCGAAGATTGTTTGCAAGCTTTTGAGGTTTTAAAAGAAAAATTGGTTACCGCTCCAATAATAGTCGCTCCCGATTGGAATGAAAATTTTGAACTAATGTGTGACGCGAGTGACTATGCTGTTGGAGCGGTACTTGGCCAAAGAAAAGACAAAACTTTTCATGCGATACATTATGCGAGTAAGGTTCTTAACGAGGCTCAAATAAATTATGCCACAACGGAAAAAGAACTACTCGCAATAGTGTATGCGCTAGAAAAGTTTAGGTCTTATCTTATAGGGTCTAAAGTCGTTGTGTATACCGACCACGCGGCGATTAAGTATCTGCTAACCAAGCCGGATTCGAAGCAAAGGCTCATCCGTTGGATCCTCTTGTTACAAGAATTCGATGTCGAAATCAAAGACAAGAAGGGGTCGGAAAACTTGGTAGCGGATCATTTATCCCGCTTAGTGAATGTCGAGGTTACCGCATCTGAAAAGGAAATCCGGGAAGAATTTCCTGATGAAAAATTGTTTAAGGTTCAAGTTAGGCCGTGGTTTGCAGACTTTGCAAACCACAAGGCTAGTGGTTTTGTGTCTGCCGACCTAACTTCGAACCAAAAGAGGAAGTTCCTTTCGGATGCGAAGTATTATGTTTGGGATGACCCATACTTGTTTAAGTTGGGTAGCGATAACCTGTTAAGGAGATGCGTAACTGGTGATGAAGCCCAGAGCATTCTTTGGCATTGTCACAACTCGCCTTATGGCGGACATTATAATGGGGTTAGAACGGCCACTAAAATTCTTCAATCGGGATTTTATTGGCCAACTATTTTCAAAGACGCACATATCCATGCGCAAAGTTGTGACAGCTGCCAAAGAAGCGGTGGGATAGGTAAGAGAGATGAGATGCCTCTCCAAAATATCCAAGAAGTGTAAGTGTTTGATTGTTGGGGCATAGATTTCGTAGGACCTTTCCCACCCTCTTATGGGAATGAGTACATGCTTGTTGCTGTTGATTATGTCTCTAAGTGGGTTGAGGCGATTGCCTCACCTCGGGCGGATGCCAAAACGGTGATAAATTTTTTAAAGAAAAACATATTTTCCCGTTTTGGAACCCCCCGAGTGTTGATAAGTGACGGAGGGTCACACTTTTGCAATGCACCTTTGGAAACAATTCTAAAACATTATGGTGTATCGCATAGGGTGACAACTCCGTACCACCCTCAGGCTAACGGGCAAGCTGAGGTCTCTAATCGTGAGATTAAGAGAATCCTCGAAAAAACCGTGTCTAATTCAAAAAAGGAGTGGTCCCAAAAATTGGACGAAGCATTATGGGCCTACCGTACGGCCTTTAAAGCTCCAATTGGCCTAACTCCCTTTCAATTGGTATTTGGTAAAACTTGCCATTTGCCGGTTGAATTGGAGCACAAGGCCTTGTGGGCCCTAAAGTTTTTAAATTTTGAACATGAGTTGGCCGGTAACAAAAGGAAAGTACAACTACTTGAGTTGGAGGAGATGCGCAATGCCGCATACCACTCAAGTTGGTTGTACAAGGAAAAAGCAAAGAAGTATCACGACAAGAAGATCCGTAACAAAGAATTTGTGCCCGGACAATTGGTCCTATTGTTCAACTCCCGGTTGAAGTTGTTTCCCGGGAAGTTGAAATCAAAATGGTCCGGGCCATTTCGGGTGAAAGAAGTAAAAGAGTACGGGGCCATTGTCATTGAAGACATGGACGAGAAAGATAGTTGGACCGTGAATGGCCAACGATTGAAAGTGTATCTCGGCGGTCATGTGGATCGCGAGAGTTGTGCTCAGCCGCTCGATGCTCCTCTGTGAGCATCGCACCGTCGAGCTTAGCCGACGTTAAACAAGCGCTAGTTGGGAGGCACCCCAACATTGTAAGTATTTACTGTTTTATGTTTTATGTTGTATTGAGTACACTGTGCTAAACCCATGCTGGATGACTTGCAAGTGCTGCATTTGCCAATGCACTTGCTGTCATGCTCGCTTGCAGCTCGCTAGGCGAGACAGTAGCGAGCATGCTCGCTAGCAGCTCGCTAGGCGAGGCAGCAGCGAGCGCTGCAGTACTGTTTACTATTTAAATCTCAGCAGGGCCATTTTGCCCCAAACCTTCAAAAAAAATTCTGAACGGCTCTGCTGAGGAATTTGTGCTAGGCTTCTCAAACTCTTTCATTTGCATCTTTATCACCAACACTTGCTCGTTTCGGTCGATTGCAAACTCTTTTCACTTCACATTTCCGAATCCGTGTAACTAAGGTTTTCCCTACTACATTTGTCTTTTTGTTTTAACTCTTAATTTCCAAATGTGAATGGCAAATAGGATGAGTGTGGTATGGGAACATTGAGGTTGCATGTGGTATTTTGGAGTTTGCAAGTCTTGAAGATTTAGGTTTTCAAATTGGGGATTTAGTTTTACTTTAGGTTTTGCATGCAATTAGACAATCCCCAATAGCATAGAACGATTAATTGCCATGAGAAATCATTAGGTTCTGATGTGGGAACCATTAGAGTATGGGTATTGGGGGAAAAAACTTTGAAAATGCAGAAAACCCCAAAACCCGTAAGGTTCGCTAGCACTCGCTAGGCGAACCTGGGGCGAGCGTTCGCTGCCACTTCGCTAGGCGAAGCAGCAGCGAGCAAGGCAGTATTTTAAATTATGCTTTGTTGGCTAATCTGTTGTTTGGTGTGTGTTGTTTCTTTGTATATTTTGCAGATGGAGTCAAGGTCTGGAGCTGGTAAGAAAAGAAAGGGAGCAACTACTTCCCGGACCGTGCCTATTCAATTCGATACCGACAAGTTTGTCGGTCCAAAACAGGCTGCACGGTACATCGCTCTGGAGAAGCGAAAAATACTTCCAGAGAAGCGATTTCTGATCAACCCACAGGGCACTTACAGAACTTTCGCCGGGTTGATAGACGCAAAGAAGTGGGATAGGTTGATAAGTCCCTTAGAGCACTACGACATTGCGACAGTGCGGGAGTTTTATGCTAACGCACTGCCCGACGACGACGAGCCCTTTACTTGGGTTTCTAGAGTTGCCGGGCGTCCAATTCCATTTGACCGGGATGCTATCAACCGAATCCTTGGGGAACCGCTCCAGCTGAGTGCTGACCAGAGAGACCAATACCACACCGACCTAAGGCTTCACAGAGATGTCCCTGCCATTACCGCCGACCTGCTTTTACCTGGGAAATCTGTTGAGCCGAACCCATCTGGGGTTCCAGTAAGGTATCACCGGGAGGACATGACTCCCATGGCTCAGCTGATACTGCTCTTGGTTTTGACCAACATCCAGCCCAAATCACACACCTCTACTATGCAAATCCCAGTGGCACATTTGGTCCATTCCATCCTCACAAATGTCGAGATAGATGTGGCGAGGATAATCGCCAATGAGATGAAGACCGTGGTCGAGAGCGGGCTTAAGTCGGGGGCTCGTGTTAATTGTCCCCTGGCCTTCCCGTGTTTGATCATGAGCTTATGCGTTCAGGCAAGGGTGAGACTTCCGTCTCGTGGGCAGGTTAGGATCCCGGCACCTATCGATGATCGGTATGTGGCTAAATATTGTAGACCAAAGACTACCAGTGGCAGTGCAGCCTCAGGAAGTACTCGGGCTTCTGATGGTCCTAGTGCTTCTACTCCCGGGCTTGATCCCTACCTACGAGCGGTGTGTGACTACAGTTTTGAATGGATGGCGGCATCCCAGAGAGCTATGATTGATATGCACAACAGTATGCAGAGGTTGGAACTGCAAGGTAATGACCCCTCCGGTGCTCGAGCATTGTTGGCGCGTGAGCAGTTTATGCTTAACGCTAATTGGCCTGTGGACAGGCCAGTCTATGGTGAGGGGGTGGGCGCTGATGCTGATGATGCTGATGATGATGATGAGGCTACCGGTTCTGAGGCCGGTAGCGAGGAGGAGTCCTGAGCCCTTAGTGGGTTAAGTTTTTGTATTTTTTCAGTTTTTATGTTAATTCTATTTGTATCTTCGGATTTTGTATTTTGACCATGGTGTTGTACTATTGGGGTGTTTTGTCCCCCATGAACAAATTTATATTTTCAGTTAATGTTATTTATTTATGTTTTTAATTTTGTGTGTTTAATAAATTTTTGGTTGATTGAGTGGCAAACCCTTCTAGATTGGTTGCTCCTCAAGAAGTACCCAATGAAGGTGCATCCGAGCTTGGATGGCAATGATAAGAATAAACAAGTGAATGAAGCTAAGGTACATGGTTACCGTCGGCTAGAATTTTAGAATGCATTAGGAACTTTACTCTTTTTGGTAAATTGAATATTGTCTTTTTGCAACATAATTGAATGAATGCTTCATCTAGAACTTAAAACCACAAATTGTGAGGAAACCTCCATTGTTCACTTAAATGCTGGATTCTAATAAGTTTTGTTGATTCATGTGATTCATTATTTGTCTTTTATTATTGTGAAATTGTGGAAGCAATTAGAAATGATCAAGGCACTTGTTTTCTTTTGAGCACAACTACATCCAAAAACAACTTACCTGTGAGCAGAGAGAGTATTTGTTAACCCCTTTGAGCCTAAACAGTTGAATCTCGGCTTGAAATAAAGCGAGATCTCAAAAATCTTTTTTTTACAACCCGGAAAATCTTGATTATTGTTCTTTTGCCGTAAAAAGTTAAGAGCATTCACTTAGGGTGTGGAAGAAATAAGTTAGGGAGAACGAAAAAGAATTGGTAAGTACCACAACTCTTGAAAAAGAAAAGAAAAACCGAGCAAGCATAGAAAAATATATGTATAGAAAATATAGAAAAGAAACATCTGTTTTGTATATTTGATGTGAAAGAAAAGAACAAAAATAGAAAAAATGAAAATGAGTGCTTGCTTGGAAGAAAAATAGTGAAAAATAAAAATTGAGTTGTGGAATTTGTGTTGTGAAGGTTTCAAATAAGAAACAAATGAAACAAAGTCGAGTAGTGTGAATAATACTGTGAATGTCTCTTTTGCATCGGCACTTTCGTTTCAATGGCCTTAGAAATGACCCTTGTTTGTTAACCTAACCAAGCTTCAACCGAAAAGCCCTTAGTGATCTTTATGCTTCCACAGTACCATTTTTAATTGTTAGACATTGTATGAATCTATTTGATTTCTTCATTATTTGTTAGAGAGTGAGATTAGTCCCGCAGTTGCAAACGCGCAAAATCTTCATTCCTTATTCGAAGAGGAGAGATAGGATGATTCATTCAGAATAGTATTGTTGTAGATAGATAAATATTTTGCATTGCTATTTAAGTTTTAGTTCTTATGTATTATTTTATTCGAACCGTTGGGAACTTGTATTTGCTGATTTCGCTTGTGTTTGAGCCGTTTATCCAACTTCGGAGAAACCAGTTTCATAAAGCAAATCCTCTTGTCCTTCAAGAGGCATACTTTGCTTGAGGACAAGCAAGAATCTAGTTGGAGAGAGTTGTTAGATGCCCAAAAGTGCTTATTAGAGCTATCATATGTGGGCATCTTTCACTCTTTTTCCTTGCTAAAAACTGTCAAAACCACATTTGTTTTACATGGAATGCATTACATTGATAAACAAGCTTGGTGCCTTTGATTTGTGTGTTATTGTGCAGGAAAGACATGAACTAATTGAAAATAAAGACACAAGAAAATTGGCAAAGGAACCAAAGAATACAAGCATTTCATCAGCCTGCTCGCTAGGCGAGGCTGTGGCGAAGCATTGGTTCGCTAGGCGAGTTCCTGGCGAAAAGTTCCAGTAAATTGTCAAATTAATTCGCTAGGCGAGCTGAAGGCGAAGGTGGTAGCGAGTTCGTTCTGTTTTGGTGAAAAACGCAGCCAGCACTCACTCGCTAGGCGAAGCTCTAGCGAGTCCCCAGCGAGCATTCCAGTAGCAAAACCTCTCAACCTCGCTGGGGCGAAGGTTGAAGCGTGTCCTTCGCTAGGCGAAGGTATGTTCGCTAGGCGAACATCACAGTTCAGCAGGCCCTGTTTTCTCTGGGCGCAGGGGCCTTTTTGTGCCCATTTTAGACCCTCGCTAGGCGAGCCATTCTGCTCGCCTAGCGAACTTGACAGCCCAGCAGTGGTCTATAAGTAGCAGGTGCCACTTTTGAGCACCATACCTCATTTTTACCAACTTTTTCCACTTTTGTACTTTCTGCTAGATATTTTTGCAGCATTGTTCTTGGGATCTTTATGCCCTAGTTTTCATTTTCTCTTCATCTTAGAACCATCTTCTACAAAAAGAAGGTGGATTCCCATCCAACTTCGATTATCCGACTTGGATGTTGATCAACCTTCTTTCCTTACTTGCCGACCAAGCTACCATGAAAATGAGTAGCTAAGTCATCCATTTGTCAAGGTTAGATGTAGGTGATTACTAGCTTTGTGTGTAAATGTAAGGATCCTCATATGTAAACTCTTTAACGGTAAATATATGATGAAAACTTTGTTTCTATTTAAAACTCTTTGTGTTGGTTTATGATCGAGAGATGTTTACCGACTCTTGACCTAGGTTTTCATCCAAACTTGTTTGTTAGCTAGAGATAGTAACGAATGATTTTGTTCACCATAAGGTTGAACCAAAAAGTTGTCATTTTGATAGATTGTGTTCGAGAGAAACAATGGATCAAAATGGCAAAACTCACAATATGTGTTCGAGAGAAACATATTGAGAGGACTTTGTGAAATGATTTATCATCTAAAGGAGTTTATAAGATTGTTGACCGAGCAAATACATGCAAAGTGATCATTGAAACCTAACTTTGACAATATTTCTCATTTAATCAAACCATAACTTTTACCGCAATTTATTACTTTTTATGCAAGATAACTTGATTAAAACCAAAACCCTATTGTTACATTGAGCTACGATTAATACAACCATCGAACGGCGGTGATATCTTACAATCCCTGTGGATACGATAACAAAAACCCGACACGAAATATACATTTCAACACCTAACAATGTTTTTGTCGATTGACGCAAATTAGTTTTTGCTAAAATCGACCAACAAACAAACTTTTTCTACCCAAAACTATATAAGCCTTGAGTTCTCTATTGTACTCAGAGATACGTAGGAGCAGGATTTGTAAATCTTGTTAGGCCCACTAATAAAAACTTAGGTTTAGTCCCCTTCATTGCAAAATAAAAAAAAAACTATCTTTTATTTTGATTCTATTCTTCTTTCCTTCTTAATAACTCGAGAAGCCTAACATTTCTAATCTAACATTAACGTGCACAATTAACCTAATGGTTCCCTTTGATTACAACAGACGTGATGGGTGCTAATATCTTTCCCTTGCGTAATTGACTCTCGAACCCTGATTTGGTTGCAACGACCATAATCATTTTCGTTCTTTATTGGGTTTTATCGATATTTCCCCTTTCCTTTTTAGGAATAAATAAATTTCGGTGGAGACTCTATTTAGTCCATCATGCAAGCGTGCAATTGCGCTTTGCTAGGTTGTGTTATCATTTTTTCGAGGTGTGATACCTGTCTGACATGGGACAATGTTCGACGACTCCAGAGTTTGTGATGCCTGATAACCATGGGCCTTTGAAGGGAAGTGTTGTGGTGACAGTGAAGGTATAACCTGTCTTTACCTTCGATGTAGACGACGGGGTGGAACCTGAAGACACTCCATTATAGAGGAGAAAAAGGAGAGGGAACAACTTTACTCCGTACCCTGGTCCTGCCTCTTCCTTTATGAATTTGAATGCTAGAGTGGTAATTTGACATTGTATTTCTTTTTTATACACTCTTTCTCCTGACCACTATCGTTCTTTTGTCGTTCAGATTCCTCCTGACACACTAGCGTCTCCAACTCCTGAAGATGGGTCGGAATATACTCATTCAATAGTTAATCCTTGTCCACAACCCGGGATCCTAGAAAACTTGGTTGGCAAAACAACTACTCATATTTCAACCTCATCTCCCAGTTTTTGTGGCTTAAAGAGGAAGCGATCAAATGAGTTAATAACACTTTTTAAACGTCTCGTTGACCCATCTAATGACGTTTCTCTTTCCACTTCTAACGTTTCCTTGGATCCCATCCCTGATGAACTATTTGGGCAGTTGAAGTCAAAAGTAGTTGGAATAGACCTCTTGGATGTTATCGACCATGACCTTCTTGTCCTTGTAGAACTCAAAATTAGTGTCTAAACTTGTTCGTCCGGAGATTCCAGCTGCGATTTCTGTCTTTTCTCTAGACTTGGAGATTCTTCTAGATCAAGCAGTCTCAACAACAAGACATAATGTCTTAGTGATCGGTAAATTAGCAAGTATAATAATATGCCAATATAGTAATAAAGGGAAATCCCAAGTATCGATCTCAAGGATTGCTTGACGATACATAGTTTGTGATTTAATTTAGTTAAACAAAAGACTTAGGGGTTTTAAATTGGTGTTTTTGGTAAAGAAAAATAACCTGACAAATAAAAGTAAATAGAGCAGTTGAATAAATGAAAGCAATAAGAGTAGACATACCATGGAAGGTGTGTGATAGGATTCGTTAACAATTCTAACTTGACCTTGTAACAACTTAATTCATAATATTGATTATCGGTTCTTAAGGGTGTTTACTCCTAAGTTCTTAGTGAGTAAACCTTTAAACATTCAAATTAAATCTTATGTCCATAGTGAATTATAGATGAATTTAAGCATTACTTTACCAAGAACAATCCAGTTTCTATAGGGTATCCCTAGTCCTAGGTGATATCTATTACATAATACTCTCAATTGAGCGTTAACAATGGTGGTCCATCCTAAATATTAATCGTAAATCAAACTCAATTTTTCTAAAAGAGAAAGCATTAAGAGCAAATTGAAAGTAAATCAAATATCATAAAAATTGTTGTTATCACAAGTTTCAAGTAGAAATCATCAACGAATCTAAATCAAAGACACCCCATAGCATTTGGGGGTTTAACTACTCATAATAATAAAGAAAAACATGGTAAAATTCGTAAACATTACAAATCTAGATATGAAATAAGTCTCCAATCACTTAAAGCTCATGAAAATCTTGACCCACCTTGTAAATATGAGTTTTTCGGCCTTCTACACTTGTTTCTACCGTCAAAATTCGTCCCCAAATCCGTCTAAACCTCAAAATATCACTTTCTGGCTTTAAATACTCGAAACTGGTCTTTTTTATGATTTTGGACGCCTATACGCGTATGGGGGTGCCATACGCGTATGGGGGCGTATGAGGCAGCTAAAATGTGAATTTGAGGTGTTTCATACCCGTATAGGGTGTATGAGGGCTGGCCATACGTGTATGGGCAGAGAAACACATTTTTTTCCAAATCTGATACACATATGAGTAAGTACGCGTATGGGCGGACAATTCCGAATTAGCCTTTGGTGTCTTCATGAAAGTTGTATCCCTTGATGTTAGATTTCATTTTCCATCAATCCCACGTCATTCCGATTTACGATGCTCTAGATATAATCAAAATACTACACACCTATCATGATGTGAAATGTGCTGCAAAATAGACTTTATGAGTCTTTCTAAAAATTCGACGCGTTCCTTTTCCGACCATATCAAATAAATTCATTAAAATTCATTAACAACCCTAAACTACAAAATCCATTAAAATCCCCAAAAATATCAAAATAAATACCAGGAATAATTAAAATATTTACAAATACAAAATTAAAGAAACTGACATATAAACCACTCAAACTATATGGAAAATGCAAATAACTCGCATACTTTCACCTATTAAAATAATAATAACTATATCATAAATGATGACTGATAACAACCCTAAACTTATCTTGTTGCTTATACTCAAGCAACTTTAAGACTATCTACTCATGCTAACTCAGATAAAGTTAACTTTTTTTAAAATATCATTCCTCTAAGATCTTATGTGGTTCTCTTTTACCATGACTTTAAGCTTTGCATGTTTACCATGGTCGATTGATCTTCCACATTTTCACTTGATGATACTGCTTCACCTGTCACCTCCTTGCACACTCTCCCCAAATCTCTCAGATGTTTGTGTTTTCACTCAAAATTCACAATATGCAATATCATACCATAGGCTTGAATAAACTCTCTTTAGATTATCAGAGGCACAATACACACACTTTTTTTTAGGTCTTTCAGGTTGTAATGGGGCTTGGGCTATGGTGGGATATTATATGGATAAGTAAATTAATGATTCAGAGTAACTGTGATCATTCTTTTCACCATGTTCATTCTAAAGTATCACTGATAGAATCTCTCTAGACTCTGCTTTTTCTTTGGTTAGCTAGCTTGGACTACTCAGTTTTTGGATTTTTATTTAATTATTGGTATCCAACTGAGTTCTCCTTCTAGTGGATGCTTTTGTTTATTACTTTTTTTAGTTAATCTGATTTTTTAACTTTTTTTCCAGGTGCACTCACCTTTATCAATGTTAATGATGTACAACTACCCCCAAACTTAAAGGTTTTTATACCAATAGCAACCCCAAACTTAAAATGAAACACAGATCCAAAAATAATACACAAAAATCATGGACAAGGTAGGGAAGTGTTTGGGCCAAGGGCTAATGATGTGGTGAAATTACAAACAATGATGGTACATACTCAAACTAGGTTAGCAAATGATACAATAATATATGGGATGGCTAGAAAGGCTCAGGGCTATAATAAACAACATGCCTCAGTATGTGTAATCTGTTGGTGTAATCCCTAGAGGCCAATACTTTTGGTACTTATATCGAATTATTTAAAGGCATTTTCTTTATTATGGTTGATTAATAAAGTCCCTGGAATAGATAGTCCGTTTAATGTATTAAGTGTGACTTAATCATGAGAACACATTAAACATAAGGACACTATTCTTAAAGTATCCGTAGTCGAGCTTTAGTGTGAAGTGGGATAACATTAAAGCATTAAGACTATTATGTTTGTAGACTGATGATCACATCTCATGGATCATGGATAAAGAGTTATCAAGTCTTAAACATAGGTATGAATATTAGGAGTAATATTTATACCGGATTGACCCGCTATGAGAATACTATATAGAAAGTTATGCAAAGTGTCATAAGTTATTCTCATGGTGATAATAGTGTATACCACTCTTCGACCTGAAACTACTATGGATCCTAGATGTAGAGTCGAGTGCTTTATTGTTGATCCAACGTTGTCCGTAACTGGATAACCATAAAGACAGTTGATGGGTACTCCACAAAGCATACTGAGGGACATGAATGTCCTAGATGGAATTTGCCCATCCTGCGTAACAGGATAAATGTCTATGGGCCCAATATTGAACTGGACAAGGATGACACGGTCTATACCTTGTGTTCAATATAGACATAAGGGCAAAGGGGTAATTATACACATAATTATTATCACAGGAGGTTTTGTCAGATCACATGACATTTTCGTGACTTGGGTAGCAGTGATGTGTTGCTAGATACCGCTCACTGTTTATTATGTTAAATACGTGATTTAATATAATTGCCAACGCCGCGAAAACCTATAGGGTCACACACAAAGGACGGATTGATGAGAGATAGAATAATTAAGGAACATCGTAAGGTACGGTGTACTTAAGTAGAATACGAAATATGGTAAGGTACCAAGTACTTAAGTGATTTTGGCATATTATGAGATATGGGCCAAAATGCACTTCAGTGGGATTTTTGGCTTGAAGCCCACACAAGTGGTTCTATAAATGGAACCCCTTGGGTAGAAGCATTGTAACTCACTGAGACAGAAAACACAACTGAAGAGTTAGAATTTCGTATCTCTCTCTCACTCAAAGCCTTCATTCATAACAGCTAGCACTGCGATTGAAGGAATCCGTTCGTGTGGACTGAGTAGAGACGTTGTCATCGTTCAACGTTCGTGATCGCCCCGTGGATCTGTATCAAAGGTTTTGATCATTATCAGAAATCTGCACCAAAGGTTTGAATCGCCACAAGAGGTAACGATTCTATCACCGATCATGCCCATTCGTAAGGATCACTAAATGGAGAAATTTTTAAATTCCGCTGCGCCTTGGATGGAAATTCTCCAACATAATCATGCAATGTATATAAAAAAATAGCAAACATAAGTTCTAGATGATAAAAACATACTAGAATGCTCTCTCATGATGAACTGATATGTTTGGATTTTTATGTCCTCGCCATATTGGGTAGAGATGACAGCCTACACAATACCTCTTGTTGGATGGGGCTTCTCAACTAGTTACGGTAAACCTGCTCAACCTTTAGTATAACTCAATTAAACTAATCAGATCATTCATAAGTATAAAAAAATAGTTTGGCGAGTTAACATGCATAGAGGACACACACATACATTCAGTCTGGGTACTTTTTCATAAAACTAAAGCTATAATTATTAAATTACTAGATTACAGTAAACAACTAGAAAATAGGCCAACTGAAAGAAAACAAAAAAAAATCAATATAAAATTAAAGACTATAAAAAAAATATGAATACTTCCCTTAAGTTGCCTCCCAAGCAACACTTGTTTACCTTCATCAACTTGACATCTCATTCCTCTAGTTATGGGGGATACTTCAGCTTCCACACCTTGTTACTTTTATTTTTCAAAACACAGAAACCATCTTTTTCAGAGATAACATCCACTTTGTGCCATAAGTCACTTCCTACTTCCATAGCCTTACCTCAATGTCGTTTTATCTTCTTTCTCTTGGATTTTGGAATGGATCTAGGAGTATTTTCACCGAGGGATGCTAATTTAGATGACATCATTTGAGATGTCCTCTTTTAGACTTTTTTTGGTGGTGGTCTTTGACTTAGGCTTTCCAAACATGTTTTGATCATGCCTACTTGATAGTGATTTCCCTTTTCTACTTCTTGCTTCATGTTTTTAACCACATTCAAAGTTATTTCATTATCCTAAGATTTTAAAGTGAGTATACCTTTTTCCATATCGAAATTACATCGAATCGTAAGCAAGAATGGTCGACCCATAATGATAGGTGTCTCTGCATCCTTAGGGATGTCCATGATCACTAAATCAACAGGAAAACTAAATTCCTCTATTATTACTAGTACATATTCAACTATCCTATATGCATGCTTTGTGGAGTGATCTGTAAAAATTAGATTTGTCCCTATATTGATGACCTTTCCAATTCCAAGTTTTTGATAGATAGACGATGGCATCAAGCTCACACTAGCTCATGAATCGATCAAAACCTTCTTGAAGATTCTGTCTGCTATAGTGCATGGGATTGTTACAGCTCCAGGATCTTTCTGTTTCATGGGGATTCTCCTACCTTGTGACACTGCAATACACTTATCAATAAATGTTGTTGGCTTATCTCCCACTGTTCTCTTTTTATAGATTATCTCCTTCATGAATTTTTGGTACATGGGTATTTGCTCTAGTGCTTCAAAGAAAGGAATATTGATCTCTAGTTTTTTGAACATTTCAAGAAATTTCTCATAAAGTTTCTCATTTAGATCCTTTTTCTTCATCCTTTGAGGATAAGGTAGTTTGATCTCCGGTTTGTCCTCTTTTTATTTTTATCTTTAGTAGGCTTTTTGGGTGGCGTGACTTCTTTTGGTTCTTTCTTTTTTTCTCTCACTTCCATATCTAACTTTATGAAATGATCATCATTTGTTTCTATTTCTTCTTCATCTTCATCAAGTTTCTGACTTCTTGTTGTGACAATATTAACATTCTCATGATTTCTCGGATTTGGCACTGTTTCACTCGAAAGGGTGCCTTGAGATTACTTGGAGAGTTGTTGGGCTATTTGACCTACTTGAACTTCCAGGTTCTTGATGGATGTTGTGGTGTTCCTCTAGTTTTTCATTGTCTCTTCCTGAAATTGGGAATTTTGAGCAACCATATTTTCAATAGCTATTTCCCAATCTGCCTTTTTGGGAGCTTGTTGTTGATATTGCTGTGGAAACTGGTTTTGGATGTTCTGCTGAGGTTGGTATTATTGTTGATTTTGATATTGCACTGGACCTTGCTTTTGATCATTCCCTTGTTGATCTTTATAGGAGATTTTTTGATGATTTTTCCACCCTGGATTGTAGGTGTTATAATAAGGGTTGTTCTGTTAGAGATAATAAACTTCTTCTACATGTTGAAGGTGTGCAACACAATACATGGAAAAATGAGAACCTCCACAAAATTCACAAATAATTGCAGTAGCTTGTTGGACTTGAGCTACCCCACTGAGTACATACATTTAATGCCTTAAGTCTCTTTTCAACCTCAGTCGCAACCAGATCTTCTAATTTAATAGCATGTGTAGCAAGTTTCAAATCAATAACCCTTTATGATTTACTTGTGCATCTATCATATAATTCAAGATATTCATTTGCAGCAATGGCTTTAATAATCTTCGTTATACCAGTGGCTATTGTAAAATTGGATGAGGCACCGACAATTGTATCAATCAACTGCTTTGTCTCCAACCTGAGCCCATTTACAAACATTTACATTTTTCAGTTTGATCTAGATTATGTGTAGGACATGCAACCAGGAATCTCTTGAATCTTTTATATGCATCACCTAATGATTCACCTTCCCCCTGTTTGAAGTTTAAAATTTCATATCTTTTTCTGAGGAAAACTGACACAGGAAAATACTCATTCGGAAAGGTCATTTCCATCTCTTCCCAAGTGGTGATGCTATCACCTGGAAGTGAATAAAACCATTCTTCTGCATCCTCTCTAGAATAAAAGGAAACATTCTCAATTGCTTACTTTCTTCAGTATGCTCTTCTATCTTCAGAGTAGTACTCACTGTCAGAAACCTTTGTAGATGTTTATTGGCATCTTCATTGATTTTTCCTGTGAAACCTCTCTTTTCAAGTTGTCGGATGGTAGTAGGATGCAATTGAAAATTGGGGAACATTCATCGGTTGGTTTTTTATTGTCAATTGACTCCCTAATGCATTTGTTCTTCAATAATCACCCAATAATATTTCAGGTTGTGGATCAACCATTATTAGCTCTTCTTATTTTTCTAACTTTGTATCTTAATGGTTAAAGTTTTTTTCCTTCGTGTTCTACTAGTTTTTGCAACCGAGCTTTCCTGAGCTAAACGCGTAAGGTTCTCTCAATTTGTGTGTCAAAAGCAAAATTAGTTGAGGGTTTCCCTGGCATGCAAATGTCATAAGTTGATTAGTAGTAACAAAATAATAATTAAAATAAAAACCAAAATAGAAATTTTAGTTATAGAGCAACAAAATTTACCTAAAATAAAACCATGAACTCTATAATCGTTGGAAGTCCCCGGCAACAACGCCAAAAACTTGATCAGTAAATTGGAAAGTGTATTAATCGGTCAATATAGTAATAAAGGGAAATCCCAAGTATTGATCTCAAGGACTGCTTGACGATACAGAATTCGTGTTTTAATTTAGGTAAACAAAAGACTTGGGGGTTTTGAATTGGTGATTTTGGTAAAGAAAAATAAACTACCAAATAAAAGTAAACATAGCAGTTGAACGGATGAAAGCAATAAGAGTAGACATGCCAGGGAAGGTGTATGATAAGATTCATTAACAATTCTAACCTGACCTTGCAATAACTTAATTCATAATATTTATTACCGGTTCTTAAGGATGTTTACTCCTAAGTTATTAATGAGTAAACTTTTAAACATTCAAATTAACACTTATGTCCATAGTGAATTATAGATGAATTTAACCATTAATTTATCAAGAATAATCCAGTTTCTATAGAGCATCCCTAGTTTTAGGTGATATCTACTACATATACTCTCAATTGAGCGTTAACAATGGCGGTCCATCCTAAGTATTAACCATAAATCAAATTCATTTTTTTGAAAGAGAAAGCATTAAGAACAAATTAAAAGTAAATCAAATATAATAAAATTGTTGTTATCATAAGGTTCGAGTAAAAATCATCAACAGATTCAAATCAGGGACACCCCATAGCATTAGGGGGTTTAACTACTCATAATAATAAAGAAAAACATGGTAAAATTCGTAAACATTACAAATCTAGAGATGAAATAAGTCTTCAATCACTTAAAGATCATGAAAATCTTGATCCACCTTGTAAATATGAGTTTTTCAGCCTTCTACACTTGTTTCTATTATCAAAATTCATCCCCAAATTAGTCTAAACCTCCTAAAATAACTTTCTGGTTTTAAATACTTGAAACTAAGCTTTTTTTTGTGATTTTGGATGCCCATATGCGTATGGGGGTTCCATACGCATATTGGGGGTGCCATACGCGTATAGGGACGTATGGAGCAGCTAAAACGTGCATTTGAGGTGTTTCATACGCATATAAGGCATATGGGGGGCATGCCATACGCGTACGGACAGAGAAACACCTTTTTTTCCAGATCTGATATGCGTATGAGTAAGTTTATACGCATATGGGAAGATAATTTTGAACTAACCTTTGGTGTCTTCATGAAAGTCCTTTTCCTTGATGTTAGCTTTCATTTTCCGTTGATCCCATGTCATTCCGAGTTACAACACTCTAGATATGATCAAAATACTACACGTCTATCATGATATGAAATATGCTGCAAAATAAACTTTGTGAATCTTTATTAAAATCCATCGCATTCATTTTCCGACCATTTATTTGAATTTATCAAACCTTCAAAACACGTTAACCTTACCAAAAAAAAAATACTAGGAATAATTAAAACATTGACAAATATGAAATTAAAGAAACTGACATATAGACCACTCAAACTATATGGAAAATGAAAATAACTCACATACTTTCACATATTAAAATGATAATAACTATAGCAGAAATGGTGAGTGATCACTCAGTCTGAGAAAAGGTTGGCCTATTGGGAGGCGAAAATCCATGACCAAGATACTATTGTCGCCCTTGACAAGGACATCCAGACTTGGACTCATAGGCTTAACTATCTGCAATCTCTTGTTGAGAAGGCGAAAAAGAAAATGACTGCTATAAATATATGTGACTTAGACTGTCTTTAACCGTCGATGGATGCAAAATTCAATTTGGGTATAGAACATGCCTTGAAGGCGCGGAAGTTGGAGAGGGAGATAGAGCATCTAAAAGCCCGAGACTTTTAGATTTACTAGAGGCTCGACCATATGCATACTCGTTTTGATGGCATGAAGCGAGAGTTAGGGCTCTATTGCCTCTCTCTCTTTTTTCTTTTATAATAGTATTCCCATGTTTTTGTAATATTATCGTTCAGGACAAATTAATAATATTTTGAGAAATATTTTCCTTTTAATATAATGATTTCCTGAAGCATAGGCATATACTTTTTTAAGTACTTCCCATTTATTTGCAGTGTTCAATTATCATGACCTAATTCCTTAATCTCATACGCATTATTTAAAAACACTTGACTAAATTTGAAAGGTCCTTCCCAATTTTGTGACCATTTTCCCAAAGACCTATCCTTTTTGTCGACAGGAAGTATAACTTTCCAAACATAATCTCCACCAGAGAAGACTTTTGACTTAACCTTTTTGTTGTAGGTTTTAACTATTTTCTTCTTTTGCCTCATCAAGGCATCCAAGGTTTCTTCGTCCAGATCTACCAACTCATCCATCATCATGCTCAAAAAATGGTCAAACGAGATCAAATTTCTCCTTTGAATCCTTACAGATTATAAGCATATCTTTGCAGGTAAAACTGCATCGTGACCAAACTTCAGTCGAAAAGGTGTAGAATTTGTGACTTGTTTTGGTGAAGTTCTGCAATCCCAAAGTTGTTATTTCAAAGTCAATGGAATCCTTCAATTTGGTGGGCCAATATACTCGTTGTCGACACAACAACCACTTCATTTGTAGCCTTCTTGGTGAGCACCACACGATCCGCTATGGGTGTCAGAAATTGCTAAGTAAGCTTCACTCTTACTAATGCACTTGAGCAACGCCTCTTGTGGAGTCTTTTTTGAACAACTTATTCCCAATAATGACGTAACTTAGTGCCTTATATTTTGTTTTTTCGATCTGTTGTTCCTGTTAGGTTTCTAAGGAACTCAATAATTTCCCTTCGCCAATCGTTGTTTTTTATGTTGTCGATGGCAAAATTTTCAACAATTTCAAAAACTTCTGGTAACACCTCTGCCTCCACCAGTTATGGTGTTGACAACTCTGGTCGGATAATGCTAGTCAATATTAGTTTATCTTTCACTTCAGTCAAGTTCTTCAATTTTTTTCTTGGCTACTTGGGTCAAATCACTGGCCTCTTGGTTTCGTATCCGTGGTACATGTTCAATATCCATAGTTTCAAATCGTTTAAGCATTGATTTTTTCTTGACGGAGTATATTAACAAATTATTTTTAATGCACTTGTGTTCTCTTGTTAACCGTTTGATTACCAGTTCAAAGTCACCCTTAATCTCGACTTTGGTTGCCCCCAAGTCTAATAACATTGTAAGACCTATAAACAAGACTTCGTATTTAGCCTCATTGTTGGAATAATGGTCGTTGATCTTGAACTTATACTTAGTAGGAATTCATTATGGGGACATGATGAAAATCCCCACGCCTATTCCCTTGGAATGAGTATAACCATCAAAATATAGTTTCCATGCCGAGAACTCGATATAATTATGTGCTATTTATATTACTACATGATCTACGGTGAAATTAGAAATAGTTTGACCTTTTGCCTTGAAGGGCGTATAAGTTAAAGAGTATTCAATTAGGAATAATGCCCATTTTCCAAGTTTACTATGTAAAATTGGTTTCGACAATATGTGCTTAACTATGTCGAAGTGTGAATAAACAAACACATCTAAAGATTTTATATAATGCTTGAGTTTGGTACAAGAAAAATATAATGATAAACATAATTTCTCAACCATATTGTATCTAGTCTCAACATCATTCATGATTCGACTTAAATAATATATGGCTATTTCGATGCCATAATCATCTTCTTGGGCTAACATACTCCCAATTGTCGACTCAGATGCACCAATGAACAACTTCATGGATTTGTTCCTCATGGGAGGTAACAATGTTGGAGGCTTCAATAGGCACCTCTTAATTTCATCAAAGGCTTGTTAATATTCTAGCTCCCATCTGAAACCTTCTTCTTTCTTTTAACGCAATAGTGGAGAAAATACTTTTGTCTTGCCACTCAGATTCAAAATGAACCTTCTTAGAAGGTTGATTTTTTCCAACAAGGACTGAAGCTATTTTTTGTTAGTCGGGGACTCAATATTTTTTATGGATTTTTTCTTGTTTGAGTTTATATAGATTCCCTTCTTATGGACAACAAAGCCAAGAAAATCCTCTGCATGAACACAAAAATCACACTCTAATAGGTTCATTTTAAGCCCGTGTTTCCTCATCCTTTCAAACGATTGCCAAGATGGTCAAGGTGTCCATTCTTGGATGAAGATTTGATAACTATGTCATCAATGTACACTTGCATGAATGTTTCAATAAAGTCATGAAACATCGAGTTGATTACTCTTTGGTAAGTAACACCAGTATTCTTTAGGCCAAAAGGCATCATTACCCGTTCGTGTGTGCCTAAGGCCCCTGGGCATCAAAACATCATTTTTTTTCTACGTCTTCCTCTGCAATGAAAATCTTGTTGTAACTAGAGTATCCATCGAGGAGACTGAGGTATTCAAATCCAATCGCTGAATCTTGATATTCGTCTTTAGAAGTGGTAGCATTAAGATCTCTAAAGTGTATGTAGACTCTAAGGGTGTCATTTTTCTTAATAATTGGAACATAATTAGGTAGCCACTCAACATACCTGGAAGGTCTAATGAACTTGTTCTGAAGCAACCTCTGGATTTCAGCTTTGATCTTCGACATGATTTCTGGTGTGAACCTTCTCGGGTCCTATTTTACTGACTTCTTTTCAGGTCTGATCAATAGCTTTAAGTCGACTAGATCACGCCTTAGTCCAGGCATTTTATCATAGTTCTAGACGAAGCAATCTCTAAACTCCTTCAACATTTTGATTACTTCTATTTTCAAGTTTAGGGCTATTCTGGCACTAATGTATGTCGGTCTTTTCGTAATCCCATCTCCCAAGTCTATCTCTTCCAAAGGATCATGCGCCTGCATTTTCATGGTTGAGATCGTTATGTCTTTCTCGAACCCCAAATTCTCATCATCATAGATGCAATCTAACCTTCGGCTTTTTGAAGTTGTTGTTTAGCCGATAGATCCAGATTTATTTTCCTGAGAGTTCTCAGACTTAATGGCTTCGACAACCAATATCTGTTGAGATTCAGCCTCCAAGGCCACTACTATCTTGTTTTCAGCCATATAAGTCTAAATCTGAGCCAACACACTTGACTCAATCATGATCTTCATCAGACTCAGACCATCGGTTGTACCTTCCGACAATTTCATACTCCCAGGTAAACTTGTACTGAGGGTGTAGGTCCATCGTGTAGCATACCTCACTCCCTTCAAAGTTATATCCCTCCCTGGCAGGTTTACATGGTGATATGTTCGCCAATTTATGGTCAAAGTTGAGTTTGTCGATGTGATTGACATCTGCTCTGAAAAAACTTTGATCCACTTTGATGTGTTTGACAATCCAACTAATCTTCTAGATGGTGATCCTACGATGCATAGACGAGGGTACACATCCTACTCCGTGCAACCACTCTCTACCTAATAGAAGATTGTAGTTTGATTTTGTCGACATCACCACAAACAGTGTTGGGATTGTTAGACTATGACACGGATCTAGAAGGGGGGGTTAAATAGATCCCAATTAAAATTTGAGTCGGCGCTACCAATTAAAAATTGGTTTTGAAAATTTGTTTTAAGTGCGGAAGCAGTCGAGGAAAATATAGTCTAAAACGAACGGTTATTGGAAAACCGGATATGCGTCTAGCCTATGGATTAATGATAATGTAGAATAAGAATCACTACACTAGTCACACTATCAATGATTTATTTCACTTGCTAGGATTCCTAGTTCCAATGATTCAAAGAGCAAACCAAACTAGATACACAACTAAGATAATTTTGGTTTAGGCAAATTATCAAACACTTGGTGTGTAAAAACACTCCAAGTGATATTTATGTTGAGTAAGTGATTCCAATTAGTCTAGTACAATATATTATTGTACTTTGGATTCAAAACAGAGTTTTAACTTCTTACTCAATTAATATCAAGGTTTGATAAAAGTGCTTATACAAAAATCACTTATTTTTTAAGCCAAAACAAATATGCTGAAAAATAGAGAAGACAAAGATTTGATGAGGCAGTTCCCCCGTCGTCCTCGCTTCGGGGTACGTCTGCCCTCAATTCTAAAGCTAGAATCGAGATTGCTTTAATAGATATCACCTGTTGAGTATAACCGTTTATACAAGGATTGAAAAGCAAATATACAACAGAATTCTCAAGACATTGAATGTTGCTTCCACTCCTTGTTCCTTGATTCAAGGTGAATCAAGTCCTTCGATTGTTGTTGATAGACCTCCGATTCCAGCCCCTTTGTTGAATAACTCTCAGTTCTTCAAAGCCTCGGCCCGGCTGATCTCAACTACAATAAATCGAACCCGAAATCTTCCCTTTAATATCACTGAATCAGCTACTAGATTGATGAAGACTTCCTCTTCTCAATCACCTTCGCTCAGCTGAAAATTGATGAAGAATTCGTCCAAAACCCCCCAAAATCAAACCAATCTTGGAGGACAAAACCCTAAAGGTTTTATTCAAGAAAAAACCTGTCGCAAGCTTCAACCCGAACCGGATTCCCCAATCACGGCTTCGAACGTTATCACCTTTAACCAATCACAAAGCACTTCAAAAATGGTTGTGTGTAATTGATGTGTTGTGAGATGTTGAAGATGAAGATGAAGAATCTTGGACACCTATTTCACTTTTTCTTGTTCCTTGTACACTTGAATCAATTTATCAAAAATGTTTTTTGATACAAGTAACTAAACTTCTATTTATAGTAACAAACCAACCAACCCACTTAACAACTTTTCAAACAAAGTGGGAATTGCTTAAAAACAGTATTTGCGCACGAACGGTCGACCAAGCAGGTATATGCGTCGACGCATAGCCTGCAGTTTTGAACAGTCTGAAAAACACATCAGTATGCGTCGACCATAGGTCGGCGTGCGCTGACCCGTGGTTCATGCGCTGACCCCTGCGGTCGACGCAAGCCTTCGTGCACTGACCCGTGAGGAAATGCACTATGTTATGCGCCGACCCTGCGGTCGATTCAAACCCTGCAAATCTGCATAAATTCATATTTTTGTGGTTTTCATGCATTTTATCATTACCACATTTTATCCACATATGTTGTATGAAATATAACAGTTTAAATGAGCATAGAAAAGGATATGATGGGTGATATGTTGCATTTGTTTTGTAGAGGTGGAATCGACAATACCGATTAATCCATGGTGGTCATTTGTCATCATCGAAACCTATGATCGTATGTTGTATGACAATTTGCCCTTACATACTCCCCCTTTTTGATGATGACAACCTGTGTGAAACCAAAGAAAAACAACATGCAATATTTACACACACTCCCCCTTTCTTTTGTAATCTAAGGCTGACTGCAAAACGAACTGTTAATTATTGTGAATATCTTGGCTTGGCTTTGGTACATGCTCTTCTCCCCCTTTGACAACATCAAAAAGAGAAAGAGATCTATTATTCAACATAACCTGATATTCAACAGGAGATAACGAATCATATAACAATACCACACCAAATATTATTACTGAACAAATTGAAAAGGAGATAACATTAAACTAGATTAACAAACAAGCATAACAGATAATAAGTTCAGTCAAACAACAAAAGTACAGATGCATATGCAGTTTTATGCCCTAATGGCCTCGTCCTCGGTTGTAACAAATATCCGGGTTTCTGTCAGGATTTGCCAAAGAAGTTATTTGGTCAGCAACACTACTTAGATACTTGAGGCCCACATCGACGGACCGCTCCTGTCGTTCAAATGTTTCGGTGAATGCTGCATACCGTTCATTCATGCTGGTTGAGAGACTATCGAGCCTCTCATTTTGTGCTTGAAGCTGGCCGCATATATGAGCATAGCGCATATCCTGAGTTTGTATGAACGATTGTTGAGCTAGCTGCATATTTCGCATCATATCTAAAAGTTCAGAAGAATTTTCTTGTTGTGGAGGAGACGGTGGAGATTCTTCAGCACCATATTGATACTACTGATAGAATTGGCGTTGTGTTGACCAACCCATATGTTGCCATTCACCCCAGCCACCATGGTTGGGGGCATCTTCTTCAGTTGAAAAGGTATTCTGAACCCAAGCGGTGTTTGTGTAGTCGTGTGTGTCTGCTTGTGGAGGACTATCATGCTGCTCAACTGCTTGTCCTGCTCCTTCTTCTTCGTTTTCCTCTTGGTCTTCTTCTTCACTTTCATCACTTTCATCATATTCTTCAATAGTCGTAGGAATATACCCCCAGCGAACAAATTTGTATGATTTCCGCTCATCAGACCAAAAGTATCCCATCATAGACAAAGTTTTTGGGCTGAATTCTTTATCTGAGGAAATGGAGGTATACAGAAAGGACGGATAATCAACGTCGGCTGCAGTAAGAACCTCTTGAATAAAAGATCCATATGCAAGAGCAGTGCCTCGTCCGGAGTCTCGTAAAATGAACATCCTACTAGCAATGTAGTAGGGCCAGTTTATTTTGCGCTGATTTTTTAGGATATATATGAGATGAACCTCAGCCTGTTCAACTCGGGAAAGGCCATCCTTCTTAGGTCGCAGGATGCGCGCCACAATCCACTGAAGAATGCGCTCACCTGTTTTCAGCTTACCGGCAGTGACAGTTCGTGGGAACGCATCACTGTTCACAATGTGGTCTGGGTAGGGTCGTTTTAGCACAGCGTTCAAAGCGCTCTTAAACTCATATCCTTCTATTGTATGAGAATCAGTTACCTCAGCGAGAGGATTTTCATCAGCAGCCAATGTCAGATCAAAATATTTATTCCAAACATCAGACTTGAACGGTACCTTTCTTGTGCCGATCCTGGAGTGAAACTTTTGACCATGAAATTTGTCATGAAGGCAAGTGTAGAACACACTGACTAGGTCTTCGCTATATTTGGCATTGCATTCCAGGAATTTAACAATACCGTGATATTGTAGTAGAGACATGATGTCTACGAGATGCATGCGTTCTGCTGTGAGTTTGTAGAAGGCATGTTGCCTCACAACTCCTCTTTTACCAAAGTCTTTGTTGAAGGTGTCGACAAGAGCCGGTGGAACTAATGAGACAACGGTAATGAGTAAGGAGGCAGAGGATGATTCCCTTGATCTCTTACCGGTAGGTTTGCGGGATGAGGAAGCCATGGGAAAAAATTCTGAAGCTTTTTGTAAAGATGGAGAGTGAAGCTTGGTGTAAGATTTTGAGAGTGATTTGCAAGAAGGAGGTTTGCCCTTTTTATAGATGAAGATTTAGGGTTTTGGGAAGAGGAGAGGCCAAGAGACAATAGGCACTAGGTAGATGCAACACACAATGTAGTGGGTTAAATGCACACTTAATGAGAATTTGAAATGCAAATGCATGGGAAGTTTGAAAGTTTTATGCAGAAAAACTGATTTTTCGCGCGATGCGTCGACCATACCCTCTGCATGCGTCGACGCATACTGTTTGAATTTTGTGAAAAAAAAGAAAGTTTTTAAGGTGTGCGTCGACCATTGCCCTGTTATGGTCGACTCATATAGGCAAAATTTGCAGATTTTCACTGTTATGCACATATGCTCACATGTTTGATGCATATATAGAATGCCACAAAACATTAAACATCCAAACAGATATGGTATAAGAAACAAGTCATATATATACAATATTATCATGTAATACAACTATTTAACCATGAAGGTTGGGAGAGAGAGAAGGGTAAAGGAACAATATCACCTCGATGCCGGAATAACTTGATGAACAATATACTTGTGCTTGCAACAAAATTAACTTGTTAGAAGTACAAGTCTATAGTTTTAAATGAAATAAGATAAAGCAAGCAATTTATGACGCCCGTTCCGAAATGTCGAGAATACCAAGTTCTCGGCGAATATGAAAGAAAGGCTCAGTTGCTAGCGGCTTTGTGAAAATGCCCGCTAGTTGATTTTTAGTGTTAACATGTTCAAATACAACATCACCTTTCTCTACATGATCCCGAAGAAAGTGGTGTCGAATTTCGATATGTTTGGTGCGAGAATGCAACACAGGATTTTTGGTAAGATTAATGACACTTGTATTGTCACAGAAAATGGGAATACGTTCGAGTTTGAGATTAAAATCCAATAATTGTTGCTTAACCCATAGGATTTGAGCACAACAACTACCGGAGGCAACGTATTCCACTTCGGCGGTTGACAAAGCAACTGAAACTTGTTTCTTGCTATGCCAACTGACCAAGGAATTTGAAAATAGATGACAAGTACCACTAGTGCTTTTCCTATCCGATTTGCAACCGGCAAAATCGGAATCGGAGAAACCTACCAATGAGCAATCATTACCTTTGGAATGCCATAGTCCATACTTCGGAGTACCGGATAGGTATCGAAGTATTCGTTTGACAGCTTTTAGATGGGATTCCTTGGGACATGATTGGTATCTTGCGCACATACACACGCTAAACATAATGTCGGGACGAGAAGCCGTAAGATAGAGAAGTGATCCAATCATACCTATATACCTTTTTACCTCTACGTCCTTACCGTTTTCATCTTTATTCAAGTTTGCACATGTTGGCATGGGGGTGTCAATGGCCTTGGCTTTTGCCATGTCAAATCTCTTGATAAGGTCCAAACAATACTTTGTTTGACTCACGAATGTTCCTTCTTTGAGTTTTTTAATTTGCAAACCGAGAAAGTATGTGAGCTCCCCCATCATACTCATCTCAAATTCACCCTGCATAAGATCCGAAAACTCTCTCACGAGATTCATGTTAGTAAACCCAAATATAATATCGTCAACATAAATTTGTACTAATATCAAGTGTTTTCCTTGACGTTTAATAAAGAGAGTTGTGTCAAACTTTCCTCTTGAGTAACCTTGATCAAGTAAAAATTTACTTAGTCGCTCATACCAAGCTCTAGGAGCTTGTTTGAGACCATATAAAGCCCGTTTTAGTTTGTAAACATGATCGGGATACTCATGAGATTCAAAACCCGGAGGTTGTGCGACGTAGACCTCTTCATTTATGTAACCGTTAAGGAACGCACTCTTAACATCCATTTGGAATAGTTTAAAGTCTTTCGCACAAGCGAAGGCAAGGAGAAGGCGTATAGCCTCTAGTCAGGCAACCGGCGCATAAGTTTCCTCATAGTCGATGCCTTCCTCTTGGTTATACCCTTGCGCGACTAAACGCACTTTGTTACGGGTTATTACCCCGTTTTCGTCCAACTTGTTCCTAAACACCCATCGGGTGCCGATTACTCGATGACCTCGCGGAGGAGGGACAAGGTCCCAAACCTCATTTCTAGTGAACTGATTTAGTTCCTCCTGCATTGACAAAAACCAGTGTTTATCGAGTAGGGCTTCTTTAGGGTTTTTAGGTTCCATTTGTGAAACGAAAGCGAAGTGATAACAGAAATTACTTAGCTTCGATCGAGTTGTAACACCCTTTGAGATATCTCCGAGAATGTTGTCAATTGGATGGTCTTTGGGAGACTTCCAAGCTTGAGGGAGATCATCGTTTGAAGGCGGATGAGCTACCTCGGTTTCCTCATGGTGTACATCTTTATCCTCCTCAACTTTGACTTTGTCGGGTTGATCAATCCCCGACTCGCCACCCTTGAGTATGTCTTCCGTAGATGTACCTGCACCATGAACAACACTACCATTTCCGACGTTTCTCGGATAGGATTCGTCAAAAGTGACATGTACAGACTCTTCCACAGCAAGTAATCGTTTATTATATATTCTATATGCTTTACTCGATTGAGAGTATCCGAGGAAGATACCTTCGTCGGCCTTGGAATCGAATTTGCCCAAGTTTTCCTTTCCATTATTTAATACAAAACATTTGCAACCGAAAACATGTAAGTGAGAAACATTTGGCTTTCGCCCTTTTAAAAGCTCATACGGTGTTTTATTTAGAATGGGGCGAATGAGCACCCTATTCAAAACATAACACGCCGTACTAATGGCGTCGGCCCAAAAATATTTCGGTAAACCATTTTAGTTAATCATTGTTCTTCCCAATTCTTCCAAAATTTGATTTTTACGCTCCACAACCCCATTTTGTTGAGGAGTACGTGGAGCGGAGAAGTTATGATCGATACCATGGTTACCGCAATATTCTTCAAATAAATGGTTTTCGAACTCACCCCCATGGTCGCTTCTAATTGAAACTATGTTTGTATTTAATTTATTTTGGGAAAGCTTAGCAAACCTTTCAAAGGCGGCGAACGTATCGCTCTTGCTTACTAAAAAGATAGTCCAACAAAATCTAGAAAAATCGTCCACTATTACGAAACCGTAATAATTTCCTCCTAGACTTTTAATCCTAGACGGCCCAAATAAGTCCATATGAAGAAGTTCGAGAGGTCTCGTTGTTGAAACGATATTTTTGGATTTAAATGAGATCCTCGTTTGCTTCCCTTTTTGACAAGCATCACAAAGGTGATCCTTGGTGAACTTTATTTTAGGGAGACCTAAGACTAGATCTTTTGAGACTACTTTATTTAGTAAGTCAAAGTTAACATGTGCTAAACGCCTATGCCATAACCTTGAATCTTCACTCATTGTTACAAGGCATTTGTCACTTGTTAACGATACTTCGTTCAAGTCTAACATATAGACATTATTCACTCGCAGGCCATTAAAGATACTCTTCTTATCATCATTATGCACAATTTTGCAACAATCTTTTGAAAAAGATACATTGTATCCTTTGTCACATAATTGACTGATGCTAAGTAGATTGTGTTTAAGACCTTCGACAAGCAATACATCAGAAATAGTGGTGGAAGAAGGGTTACCTACACTACCTTTACCTAGTATTGCTCCACGGTTGTTGTCACCATAGGTTACATATCCTTTCTTCTTAGTCACGAAGTCAATGAAGAGTGATGTGTCTCCTGACATGTGCCTTGAGCATCCACTGTCGAGAACCCATCTTCTCTCGGTGGTCTCGAGGCATTGTACCTATGGAAAAGCAATTAACACGAGAAGGTACCCAATGGCTTATTGGGTCCTGAATAGTTAGTAATGAAATGGTTGCATTTGGGCAGCCATTGATAAATGCCTTTAGGAACTAAGAATCTCCTAAACCTGCATTTAGCAATGGAGTGGCCTTTCTTGCAACAATAAAGACAAGAGAAATTAACATTTTGATTACCTTTGATATCTTCATCCTTTATAACATATTTATATTTTTGATATGGATTAACCATACTTTTTCGAAAGTTTGATTTATCGATTGCAAAGGTAATCTTGGGCTCAAGAGCCTTGTCAATTATCCTACTTCTAAGGTCCTCACAACCTTCTTTTGTGCTTTCTACTATAGAAGCTTTGAGTGCCTCAAGTTTCCTTTCGGATTCTCGAATTTTTTGTTCCAAATGGATAAAAATTTGGTTATTTGAGGCAAGCCTTTTAAAGGCCTCTTTAGCTTCACGGTGTAACGTATCAAATGCAGCTTGTAATTCATGATGAGACATACTAGAGGATTTTTCATATTTAGCATGTCGTACCTGTTTCTTTTTGTTCTTTTGATGAGCAGAGAGGCATTGGTTTGCAGCTTCATCTTCATCACTAGAACTTTCATCATCGGAGGATTCGCTATCGCTTTCCCAAGCTATGTATGCTCTCCTTGGCTTTGATGATTTCTTGTGTGATTTGTATGATTCCTTTTCCTTTGTCTTCTTGTTCATCGGACAATCCGGTTTGTAATGATCGGGTTTCCCACAAGTGTAGCACGATCCTTTAGTCTTTTTGCCTTTTGAGTCATCATCTTTAGAGTACCTCGATTGTTTCCGGAAGTTTGCCAAGTTCTTCTCGGAATGTTGGATGTCGTTCTTTCTCACGTAATGATTGTAGCGTTTAACGAACAACCCCATATCTTCGCTCTTGTCCTCTTCTTCTTCGTCGCTCGAGGAATAATCACTTTGCTCTTTTGCTTGAGACTTCGAGGAGGAAGTCTTAAGAGCTATGGATTTCTTTTCACTCACCTTTGTTTTGTCCTTCTTTTCTTTCTTTTCGTGTTGTTCTAGGCTCAAGAGTACTTGTTCGTGCTCTTGTAGTTTGCCAAATAATGTTGTCAAGTCTAATACGGTGAGATCATTTGCTTCTTTGATGGCGGTCACTTTCGGCTGCCATTCCCTGTTAAGACATCTCAAGATCTTATTAGTAGCAACATCATTGGAAACCGGCCTACCTAATGAATGTAATCGATTGATGAGATGAGTAAATCTCTTTTGCATGTCAGCAATGGTTTCCCCTTGCTCCATGAAAAAGAGATCAAACTCTTGTGTTAGTGTGTTGATTCTTGCCAACTTAACATCGTTCGTCCCCTCATGGGCGATTTGTAGTGAATCTCACATGGTCTTAGCAGTAGAACAATGGGATACACGATAGTATTCATCTACACCTAATGAGGAGATTAGGATATTTTTGGCTTTCCAATCATAATTGTATTTTCTTTCATCATCATCGGTCCATTGTGCTTCGGGCTTTGTCACTAATTCATTATTCTCATTGGTCATGGTTATTTCAATTGAACCATTGAGAATAACGTTCCATATTTTTCTATCTATGGAATTTATGTGCACCCGCATACAGTCTTTCCAATAACTATAATTTTCACCATTGAAAATGGGAGCTCTATTATAAGCCCCTTTAGGTTCGTTAGCCATTTTCTATCAAAGTTATATTTTGAAGCACGGAGTGAACCGGTGCTCCTGATACCACTTGTTAGACTATGGCACGGATCTAGAAGGGGGGGGGGGGGGTTGAATAGATCCCAATTAAAAATTGGTTTTGAAAATTTGTTTTAAGTGCGGAAGCGGCCGAGGAAAATATAGTCTAAAACGAACGGTTATTGGAAAACCGGATATGCATCTAGCCTATGGATTAATGATAATGTAGAATAAGAATCACTACACTAGTCACACTATCAATGATTTATTTCACTTGCTAGGATTCCTAGTTCCAATGATTCAAAGAGCAAACCAAACTAGATACACAACTAAGATAATTTTGGTTTAGGCAAATTATCAAACACTTGGTGTGTAAAAACACTCCAAGTGATATTTATGTTGAGTAAGTGATTCCAATTAGTCTAGTACAATATATTATTGTACTTTGGATTCAAAAACAGAGTTTTAACTTCTTACTCAATTAATATCAAGGTTTGATAAAAGTGCTTATACAAAAATCACTTATTTTTAAGCCAAAACAAATATGCTGAAAAATAGAGAAGACAAAGATTTGATGAGGCAGTTCCCCCGTCGTCCTCGCTTCGGGGTACGTCTGCCCTCAATTCTAAAACTAGAATCGAGATTGCTTTAATAGATATCACCTGTTGACTATAACCGTTTATACAAGGATTGAAAAGCAAATATACAACAGAATTCTCAAGACGTTGAATGTTGCTTCCACTCCTTGTTCCTTGATTCAAGGTGAATCAAGTCCTTCGATTGTTGTTGATAGACCTCCGATTCCAGCCCCTTTGTTGAATAACTCTCAGTTCTTCAAACCCTCGGCCCGGCTGATCTCAACTACAACAAATCTAACCCGAAATCTTCCCTTCAATATCATTGAATCCGCTACTAGATTGATGAAGACTTCCTCTTCTCAATCACCTTCGCTCAGCTGAAAATTGATGAAAAATTCGTCCAAAAACCCCCAAAATCAAACCAATCTTGGAGGACAAAACCCTAAAGGTTTTATTCAAGAAAAAACCTGTCGCAAGCTTCAACCCGAACCGGATTCCCCAATCACGGCTTCGAACGTTATCACCTTTAACCAATCACAAAGCACTTCAAAAATGGTTGTGTGTAATTGATGTGTTGTGAGATGTTGAAGATGAAGATGAAGAATCTTGGACACCTATTTCACTTTTTCTTGTTCCTTGTACACTTGAATCAATTTATCAAAAATGTTTTTTGATACAAGTAACTAAACTTCTATTTATAGTAACAAACCAACCAACCCACTTAACAACTTTTCAAACAAAGTGGGAATTGCTTAAAAACTGTATTTGCGCACGAACGGTCGACCATAGCAGGTATATGCGTCGACGCATAGCCTGCAGTTTTGAACAGTCTGAAAAACACATCAGTATGCGTCGACCATAGGTCGGCGTGCGCTGACCCCTGCGGTCGACGCAAGCCTTCGTGCGCTGACCCGTGAGGAAATGCACTATGTTATGCGCCGACCCTGCGGTCGACTCAAACCCTGCAAATCTGCAAAAATTCATATTTTTGTGGTTTTCATGCATTTTGTCATGACCATATTTTATCCACATATGTTGTATGAAATATAACAGTTTATATGAGCATAGAAAAGGATATGATGGGTGATATGTTGCATTTGTTTTGTAGAGGTGGAATCAACAATGCCGATTCATCCATGGTGGTCATTTGTCATCATCGAAACCTATGATCGTATGTTGTATGACAGTTTGCCCTTACAGGGATTGTGGTAGTTCCCACCAATATGTAGAATTGAATAACCACTAAAGGTTTGATGGTCTACCCTTATAGTTGGACAATACCATATTGTTACTGGCTAAATCTATGGTAAATTTGTCTATTTTCTCCAAGAGGGACTGGGGCATAACATTGACACATGCTCCATAGTCGATAAAAACTTTGTTGATCCCGATGCCATTTACCTTGGCCCATATATACAAAGGCTTCATATGTTGTTGCATGGCCATGTTTGGCCTTTCAAAAATGGTGCGGTGTTCTTCTACTGAATTTTCATTCATTACATAGTAACACTAAGGTTTATGGATAACTAGTTCTTCATTAAGACCTTCTTCCTTGATCACTTATGTGATTGTGTCGTACTCCAAAGGAAAAATAGATGTCATATTGTAAATGATATGCAATTCAGACTCAGACCTTGAGTCGAAGTTGTCTGCCTCCATGTCGACATCTTCGTCGATAGTTTCGATCACCATGATGTCTACAGGCTCGAAAAAGAAAGCCTCAAATTTTGTTTCACCGTCCTCTTTTAGACGTGGTTTATACTTATCAACAAACTTGAGTATGCCATCCTTGAGAGCATTTTGCATCAGATCCTTGAAAATTACACATTGAGAATTTTTATGACCCAAAAAATTATGGAATTTACAATAACCTTTTTTCTTTCTTTGTTCTAATGGTGTAATCTTTAACGATATTCTTCCCGTTTGAGGGTTTGAGCAACTTGCATGTGTAAGGAGGCCTTGGCTTTAGCCCTGCCACATTAACCTTATTTTCTTCCACGTACTAATACTCTGAGTCGTATGAATTCCCTATGTTCTCAACTTCAACATATGCCACCTTCTTTTTACTAAACTTGGAGGTTCTAGCATTCTCAGCCTTGATTCATTCGACTTGTAGAACTTTATCGACCAACTAGGCCATGTCTCTTAAGTACTGGTTGTCTAATTTCTTCCTAATGGAGTAATCAAGACCCACTGCTGTCAATTCGGCTAACTCATGTTCTGGCATTTGCATAAAACATCTCACTTTCAAGGTTCTAAACCTATTAAGGTAATCATCGATACTTTCAGCAACCTTTCACCTTACACTGACCAATTCCTTTAGACTGATCTTACATTGTCCCATGTAGAATTACTCATGGAACGCCCTTTCTAATCGGACCCAAGTAAAGATGGAATTTGGGGGAAGGGTCGTGAAAAATGTAAAAGCATTCTTGGTCAATGAGTTTGGAAAATACTTGATTTTCAGATCCTCATTGTTGGCTAAATCACCAGCCTCGATTTTGGTACCAAGCGACGTGTTTGGCGATGGATTCATTAGTATCACCAGTAAACTTAGTGAACTTTGTGACTTTCCATCCCCTTAGAAATTTAGGTTTCCTTACATACTCGGACAATGGGGATGTATAGATTGGTCTGGGGAGGCCCTCTTTGACGCCATTTTGGACCAACACACGTTCGACAATGTTAGTGATATTATCATGTACCCATACATTATCTTGTCGGGCTTGTCTCACAACCTAGTCAACATCTTGGTTACGTTGAACTAGGATCATGTCGAGGCCTTCTGGCCTCTAGCAGTTTTTGACAACCCTATTTTCTAGAGGATTAGCCCCATAAGGAACGTTAGGCATTGAAGTTGGTGGCGCTAGTGGTGCGCATAAAAAAAGAAGTAATCCTACCATTTTGTGGGCTAATTATTGATAACTCTTATTCATGTTTTATATAATTGGGCTAAACACGTTGCCTATCTATTACATAATTGTGTGGATTATATCATGGTTTCTTTTATCCATTAAATGTCTCATTACTTGAAGAGAGTTAGTGGTAAAGGACAAAGCACCATAGGGAGGAAAATACCTCATACCTCCTGGTGATTGTCCTAGTTGGCCAAAGTTTCCCATGGTAGATGCTAAAGCCAAATACAAATTAAAGGGTGATGACATTGCCATCGTGTTTTCAGAATATATTGATATACTAGGATGCAGGCTTGCCTTCATTATAGTTGGCATTCCATCCGGTTGTTCCTTATGAGGTAACAAGAAACCTAGGTAAAAAGGCATGTGGTCTCATAAATTTCATAATTCCCTAGAAAAGGTTGGTGTGGTTGACGGTTGTGATGATGAAACTCCCACATCTAACGGTATAGAATATGCCACTACTTGGATTATGGTAGTGGGCATTTCCTCGGAGGATATTGGAGCCACAAAACTTTTGACACTTGTAATCGTCGGTTGTCCTCCTGGGTTTGGAGTATTACTTTGCAAAGGGGTTTAGTTTTTACGAGGCATTTTGGAAATTCGCTTACCACTCCTCAAGTTCAGATAACACAAAGATCTCATAAGTGGAAGACACTACAAAGAAAATAATATAAGACACCTCTTTTCTGCAAAGATATTCGCACAAAAGGATCCCACCAGGTGTCACAATTTGTTTACCAGTGTTTTTGGTAAATAATCAAGAGTTTTATAGTCTGTGAGATTAACACGAAAAATATCCAAAGCAATTTATGTAAAACACGTGTGTGTGTGTGTGTGTGTGTGTGTGTGTGTGTGTGTGTGAATTGAATGTAGTCATCGCATGAGCGATAATGACATAGAAAAAGATTTTAAATGAAGTCAAGTTGTGATAAATGATAAGGTAAAATGAAATAAATTACATTAAATAAAGCAAAAGTAAAAGTACATGTTCTGTTTAAGGAAACAAAAGACTAATGAAAAAGACTAGACATAGACGCATACATATTTCTCGCTCGACTGTTTCACTCTATGACTTGGGTACTCTAGTGGTATGGAGAGTATGTATGAAATTTTGCAACCTTTGATACCATGTATGAGTATGCTATTTATTCTATTTATAAAGTAGCCGTCAACGATGGTTATGACCACTAAGAAACTAATTCATTTACTCTATGTTCAATCTTCAAGTTCCCACTAATGTGTTTATGTGTCATCCATGACACTCTCTATATACAATCCACGTTGGAGTTGTAACTTCTTCCCACTTCTTCATGGACCCTTAATGGTAACTGCTCCAATGTGTTGTCGATGTTGCATATCAAGGACTCAACTTGTATATTTACTAAGTATTTTATCTCACATAGTTTAGTCGACTGGTCCTCTAGATGGAATACATGCTTTTGTTGACTTCCCTTCTCGAGATTTTGGACATGTTGCCCGACAATCTAGGTCTTGGAGATTTATCCCTGAGAGTCCTCTAAACCATATATCCTTGTGTCAATGGCTCGGTCGATCCCTCGTCGTTAGTATGTCGATGCTTTATCATTAATGCTCTTTAAGGTACTTCATTAGTGCTTTCTCACGGTAAATGTCTCTTCATTGACATTATTTGTTGACTTTCTACTAGCTGAAAAATCCAAGTGTAACAGTTTCATGACTTGAATCATGTTATTCAAGTCACAGTTTGTGTAACTCGATTCACACAAATGAGGTTCTCATATGGTTTTCGCATCTTGATTAAAATCGCTTGATTTTCTTACTCCAATCATACCTCTTGCTTATGACTCGAATCATACACTAATTTTCACTCATTTTTATGCCAAATCTTTTCTCTTAAAACCTTTCATAATGCTGGAAAACATACATTTCCAATATTAATTTGAAAACCCACAACTCATTTGTTCTCTCATTTTCTAAAAGATTTTTGAATCTTTCTTGAGTGCTTAAAAATGATTTCTTTAATCTTTTACCTCGTTATAATTCCATTTTCGTGTGGATCTAAATCTCATATTTTGAGATTTGTGATGGTTAAGGATATTTCGTTATTATGGTTAACGTGTCTTTGAATATTTTCTCGAGGTTTCAGAGGTTTGCCAGGTGTGTGGTGTTATGGATGGTTTTAACAAGTCCAAAAGAAAAGAAGAAAGTTCTTTTATCCATATTCACTTTGGTATTGTTGTGTAAAATCATATAGACAAGGTGAAAGTTCTTCTCAAATCTTAAAACATATCAAGGCTCAAGATATCGGTAGGATCAAGGAAAAATCAATGCAAATGAAGACTTTAAAGTAGGATTGTTGGTGTTGGAAGATTTAAGACGATTTCAGGTAAAGATTTAACAAGAATACAGTTCGGATATTGTGTACAATTCAAGGGATCTAGATATAAGATTTTTATATTTTCAACATTATTTGGACATTGTGATTATACTAAACATCGTGTAATTTGTCACAAACTATAGTGGAAGACCAAAAAATTTCAATGGGAAACCATTTGAGAGTGAATTAATCTTAGCGAGGATGATAGCTGAACCACTATAAATAGGGCATGCACACACACATAAACATTCTCTCTCTCTCTCTCTCTCTCTCTCTCTCTATATATATATATATATATATATATATATATATATATCGAATTGATATTGTTCAAATACACGTCTTATGCAAATTTGTTATCAATTCCGTACTTTGCTTGATTGTTTAATTTTGGTGAATTATTGATTTGATCTGTATCATATTGTGTACTGATTAAGGTTGTTGCAACCGCAAATTTAACGGAGTGAGGAACCGGGACTTGAACTAAAGAATTTCCTCCTCAAAGAGAATGAAAAGGCAAAATCAGAAGAGTCGCCACCGAATTTTATTTGGATTGCCTCTATGAGAGAGGCAAGGGGAAATAGTCGATAAAACCCTCAAAGAAAAAAAAAGGTGCACACAGGTAGTGCGAAGATAAGGAAGCGGTCTCGCAACTGAGATTTGGGTTCGGAAGTCGGTTACGAAAGGGGAAGGTATTAGCACCCCTCACATCCATGGTACTCCATGGGAACCATTTGGGTTATTTACGTATGCAAGTATTTATCTTATTTATCATTTTATTTTAAAAAGAGTGTAAAAAGAATAGGACTCTAGGAGTTTTTGTTTATTATGCTCGCCAAGGATTATGGCCCTTGTGCCTACTATCACTCATCGGGTGATGAGGAAAAGGGTTTGTCTTGGGTTTGTCTTGGAGTAGAAAATGTTTGTGTGTTGATTGTTTTTGCCTTGGAGAAAAGGGTTTTCGGAGTGAAGCCCTAAGGCACAAAACATAAGGTTTGATGGGTTGTGTAGATTTTACCTTGAATAAGGGTTTATGAAAAAGAGTTTGTGATTAGATTGTACTAAAGTCTATGGGTAGAGGTGAAAATTCTAGACAACAATCCAAGCGCCTTGCATCCAAAATAGTCAGAGTAAGGGTAGGTATGCTCCATTCTTACTCATTCTCCACCACTTAAGGCTCGTGGCACACAATGATAATCGTAGTTTTATTATATTTTGAATTTGATTATGAAAATACCGCTTGACGCTGGATTAAGGGTTTGTTTATTTAATTATGAAATTGGGCAGTGCATCAGGTATGCAAAGTAACCAACAAGAAAGTAAAGAGTCTCATTTTAAGGTAGCCCAAGAGAAAGTCTTGTGTGTGGAAAAGTGAACTAAGCTAAACAAAGGATAATGGTCTTACAAACATGTCCCCCTAGGGTGATGCCATGATGTCGTTCTTACAACCAGTATGCAAGTTACAGATGAAATTCAAAGTTGAAACTAAGTATCATAAAGTATGGAAAAGTGCTTCAAATAAAGGTCCTAAATGAGATCCTCTAAGTCCAAGTTGATTAAGAGTGAATATTTTTGGTCTTATCATTTTATCATGTTATTTTTGTTTTTAACTGTATGATAACAATAAGTAAATGACAATAATAAACATGCATGATGAGTTTATACAACAAATATGATAATGATAAGTACTTGAATGTAAATTACAAAGTAACATCATAAAAGTAAATAACAAAATAATAATGATAATAGCACAACAACAATGGTTAGTGGTGATCAAAGTTAGTAAAGTTTAAGTGAAGTTAGTATAATTAACAAGTTAAACACTTGAGGATTATTTATCCTTAGGTCAAAAGATTCAAAATATGGCGCATCAGGGGATAGCTTATCAATGATGCAAAGTATTTAAGATTATCAAATGATCAACTTATAATAGATTTGTAACAAAGTTATGTAAACCCCGAGTCCATCTATCAATAGCTTGACAAAAGGAATACTATACCAACTCAAGGGTTAAAAGTTAATGTTTTGACTAAGTGATTAAGTTAGACAAGTTATAAAATATCAATGTACAATATGATCAAGATAGTAAGGGTTAGTGTATGATATAGACAAGTTAGCAAAAGGTTAGTGGGTTAGTATAAGAAAAAGTAATAACATGAATCAGATAAAACCAACAAGTTAGTATGTACATAAACAAATCTTCATCTACATGTCAAATGACACAAGTTGGTTGATGTAGGGGCAACCTATCCATGCTTCAAAGTACCATGAATGAACTCTTTATCATTCATTAGTAGGTTTTAAAGATGAAAGGCTCAAGCAACCCCAAACAATCCAATTTCATGACAAACATATACTTCATTAGCCACTAGGTTCAATTGTAAGAACAAAAATTGTTCTACAACAGATTCCATGATTTTGATGATAACAAAGGATGAAACCAAAAATGGCACCCTAACGAAAAGTTTCTAAGTGTGCAGGGTTCTATAGAAAGAAGAAATAAATCTGATGATGTCATCAGATGCAAAACAAGATCAGATGCAAAATCTCAAGTATCAGAAGCATCTAAAGAGGAATCTCGTTTCAAGAAGCTCTGACTCTGGACAAAACTACAAAGTATCAGAAGCATCTGAACATGAAGTAAAGTCTAGAAGCTCTGACTCTGAACAAATGCCTTCTGTAAACTCTGAAGTTATCAGCGCTATCTGAACTCTCAAGAAATAACATCAGAAGCCAGATCCCAAGTTTCTCCAGATACACAAAGACTCTAATCAGAATTGTTAATCATGATGAAGTAACGTTTAAGCAAAGTTAAAGTTCTGCAAATGGATTTCCTCAATTAGAAAGAGACGTTAATCTCCACTTCCAAGAGAGAAGATACTAATTGTGGTAAGTAGTCACTTCTAAGAGAAAAAGTCTACTGCAGAAGCTATTAATGGAATGGCGTAACTACATCTCAATATCCAACAGATTCAACGCTACTTCAACTCTACTTCAACTCCTATAAATAGAGAAGAAATCAACATTCAGTAACAAGAAATCACTAGCCAAAACTATACTGAAATTATATCACGCTCAAGAAAAACATCTTTGTTCTTCAAAGATTTTCACTAAGCTTTTGCTTATCAAGTGAAAAATTTGTTCTTAAGTTTGTAATATTTGCTTTCTTAGAAGCACTCTAGATTACACATCTTGTATCTAATTTTTATTTGATTTCCTCAAGTGACTCTTTGCAGTCTGTAGACTTGAGAGGACTAAGAGATTTTCTTCTCTCTTAGGGGTTGTTTGTAATCTTTCAAGATTAGTGGATTAAGTCCTTGTTGAAGGCGAAATCACCTTGGCCGGGTGGACTGGAGTAGCTTTGTGTTATAAGCGAACCAGTATAAAATCATTGTGTGATTTCATTTTGCAAATAGCGCTTATTTTTTCAAACAATTCAAACCCCCCTTTCTTGTTTTTCTCACCTTCAATTGGTATCAGAGCTCCGGCTCTGTTATTGATTTTCAAATCAAACACTTAACCGTGTAGAGAGATCCAGTGCGAGAAAAACAAATGGCCCACTCAAATGAGAAAGATTCTTACAATGCCAAGCCTCCTGTTTTTGATGGAGAAAAGTTTGATTACTGGAAAGATAGAATCGAAAGTTTCTTTCTGGGTTATGATGCTGACCTCTGGGACATTGTCACAGATGGATACAAACCTCCAACCTTAAATGGAGCTGAAGTTCCTAGAAGCAAAATGTCAGAAGATCAGAAACGTGAGTTCAAAAATCATCACAAGGCCAGAACAATACTTCTAAATGCTATATCATACAACGAATACGAAAAGATCACCAACAGAGAGACGGCTAAAGACATACTTGACTCTCTGAAGATGACCCATGAAGGAAATTCCCAAGTCAAGGAGACGAAGGCTCTGGCGCTGATCCAGAAATATGAAGCCTTCAAGATGGAAGATGACGAAGCTATAGAAGCTATGTTTTCCAGATTTCAAACTCTTATTGCAGGTCTTAAAGTGCTAGACAAGGGATATACGACTGCAGATCATGTTAAGAAGATTGTCAGAAGTCTGCCAAAGAAATGGAGACCAATGGTTACTGCTCTGAAGTTATCAAAGGATCTGAACAATATCAGCCTTGAAGAACTTGTTAGTTCTCTCAGAAGCCATGAGATAGAACTGGAGGAGGATGAGCCTCAGAAAAGGAACAAGTCAGTGGCGCTGAAGTCCAGACCTGAAAGACGGAAGTCAGACAGAACCAAAGCTCTCCAGGCAGAAACTGCAGATACTGACGACTCTGAACCTGAAGACTCTGATGATGAAGAAGAACTGTCCTTACTAACCAGAAGAGTTAAGCAACTCTGGAAAAGAAGGAACAACAACAACTTCAGAAGATCAAGACCCAGAGGGGATAGATCAGAGTCAACTTCAAAAGATATCCTATGCAGCAAAGTTCAAACACCAGTCATGGTACCTGGACTCTGGATGCTCGCGACATATGACGGGAAGAAAGTCTATGTTCCAAAGCCTGGAACTTAAAGACGCTGGATTTGTAGGCTTCGGAGGAGATCAGAAAGGAAGGATCAGAGGCTCCGGAACTATTGGTAACGGTACTCTTCCCTCTATATCTGATGTTCTTTATGTAGAAGGATTAATGCATAACTTGTTATCCATAAGTCAATTAAGTGATAACGGTTATGATGTAATCTTTAATCAAAAAACGTGTAAAGCAATCAGTCAGAACGATGGCTCTGTCCTTTTCACAGGCAAGAGGAAAAACAACATTTATAAAATAAATCTTTCTGATTTAAAAGATCAAAATGTTAAATGTTTAATGTCAGTTCACGAAGAGCAATGGGTATGGCATAGACGCTTAGGCCACATTAGCATGAGAAAACTTTCTCAGCTAACTAAACTTGAGTTAGTCAGAGGCTTACCTAAACTGAAGTTTTCTTCAGATGCTCTGTGTGAAGCTTGTCAGAAAGGAAAGTTTTCAAAAACATCTTTTAAAAAGAAAAATGTTGTTTCTACCTCCAAGCCTCTGGAGCTTCTTCACATTGACTTATTTGGTCCTGTGAAAACAGCATCAGTCAATGGAAAGAAGTATGGACTTGTAATCGTTGATGATTACAGCCGCTGGACATGGGTAAAATTCCTAAAGCACAAGAGTGAGTCTCACTCTGTATTCACCAGTTTCTGTTCTAAAGTGCAAAAAGAATTTGACTCTAAAATTATTAGAGTCAGAAGTGATCATGGTGGAGAATTTGAAAATAAAGATTTTGAAGAACTATTTGATTCTAATGGAATATCCCATGATTTCTCCTGCCCTAGAACTCCACAACAAAATGGAGTTGTAGAGAGGAAGAATAGGACACTCCAAGAAATGGCCAGAACCATGATCAATGAAACAAATGTTGCAAAGCACTTTTGGGCAGAAGCTGTAAATACAGCGTGTTACATTCAGAATAGAATCTCTATTAGACCTATTCTGGAAAAGACTCCCTATGAACTGTGTAAGGGAAGAAAACCCAACATTTCTTATTTTCATCCTTTTGGATGCATTTGTTTTATATTAAATACTAAAGAACATCTGAACAAGTTTGATTCCAAAGCACAGAAAGGTATTATGTTAGGATACTCAGAACGCTCTAAAGGCTATAGAGTATACAACACAGAAACCAAAATTGTGGAGGAATCAATTCATGTTAGATTTGATGATAAGCTTGACCCTGAAAAGTCAAAGCTAGTTGAAAAGTTTGCAGATTTAGAGATCACTCTTGTAGAATCTGAGAAAACTCCAGAAGCAACTGTCACTCCAGACTCTGAAGAAATTAAGTCTCCAGACATTCCAAGGAAAGTTAGAAGTCGTATTAACATATCTGAAGATTTGATTTTGGGAAACAAAGATGAACCTGTTAGAACCAGATCTACCTTCAGAACTTCTGAAGATATTCCTCTGGGACTAGTGTCTCTGATTGAGCCTACGTCCTGTGATGAAGCTCTTCAAGATAATGATTGGGTGGCAGCTATGCAAGAAGAGTTAGATCAATTCTCCAAGAATGATGTCTGGGATCTCGTTCCTAAACCCAGAGGCACTCATGTCATTGGAACCAGATGGGTTTTCAGAAACAAACTGAACGAGAAAGGAGAAGTTGTCAGAAACAAAGCACGACTGGTAGCTCAAGGTTATAGTCAACAAGAAGGTATTGATTATAATGAAACCTTTGCTCCAGTCGCGAGGTTAGAATCTATTCGTCTTCTTGTATCTTTTGCTATTAATCATTCTATCAAATTATACCAAATGGATGTCAAGAGTGCATTTCTTAATGGTTATATTTCAGAAGAAGTGTATGTTAATCAACCTCCTGGTTTTGAAAATTCAAACTTTCCAGAACATGTTTTCAAACTTAAAAAATCTTTATATGGACTAAAACAAGCCCCCAGAGCTTGGTATGAACGTCTGAGCAATTTTCTTCTGGAACAAAATTTTATCAGAGGGAAAGTTGATTCTACACTCTTCTGTAAAAATCATAAAAATGATCTCATGATATGCCAAATTTATGTTGATGACATTATTTTTGGTTCTGCTAATATCTCTGTTTGCCAAGAATTTTCTAAGTTAATGCAGGCAGAATTTGAAATGAGTTTAATGCAAGAATTAAAGTTCTTTCTGGGAATTCAAATTAATCAAACTCCAGAAGTCACATACATTCATCAAAGCAAGTACATTAAAGACGTTCTGAAGAAGTTTGACATGACTGAATGCAACTCTGCAAAGACTCCTATGCACCCAACTTGCATTCTGGAAAAGGAAGAGGTAAGCAACAAGGTTTGTCAGAAGCTCTATCGAGGTATGATAGGCTCTCTTCTCTATCTGACTGCTACTCGTCCTGATATTCTCTTTAGCGTCTGTCTTTGTGCCAGATTCCAATCAGATCCTAGAGAATCTCATTTAACAGTTGTTAAGAGAATTCTTAAGTATCTGAAAGGAACTCCTAACCTGGGCCTGATGTATGAGAAAACATCAGAGTATAGGCTTTCTGGTTATTGTGATGCAGATTATGCAGGAGATAGAATAGAACGAAAAAGCACATCTGGAAATTGCCAGCTTCTGGGAAACAATCTAATCTCCTGGGCTAGCAAAAGACAGTCAACTATCGCTCTATCAACTGCAGAAGCAGAATATATCTCAGCATCACTGTGCACAACTCAGATGCTCTGGATGAAACATCAGCTAGAAGATCTTCAAATATTTGAGAGTAACATTCCTATCCTTTGTGATAATACTGCTGCTATTTGTTTGAGTAAGAATCCTATTTTACATTCCAGAGCCAAACACATAGAAATTAAACATCATTTTATTAGAGACTATGTTCAGAAAGGAATAGTAACGCTGAAGTTCATTGATACAGAACATCAATGGGCAGATATTTTTACTAAGCCTCTAGCTGAAGATAGATTTCGTTTTATATTAGAAAATCTGAACATTAAAAATTGCCCTGAGTAAAATTTGGCTCTGAACATGTAAAATGAGAATCTGATAAAAACAAATACACTTCTGCCTCTGACTCTGATACTTCTACAAGTTAAGAAGATATCTGAGTTAGAAATCTTCAGAACCAATCTCTTGGTATTCCTGAAGATCAGATACATCAACGCGTGGAACTCTGAAGCGTCAAACTTTAGAACTTCTAGACAGCTGTCAAGAAATTCAAAAGGCAGACGTTTGAGTTTTCCTCGAGCAGTGTGCAAACTGTGGGATTAGACATTCATTTATGAGCTGTAATCATTTTTCCCCCCAAGCGTGCCATTTTGAGTTTTGTGTCTAACGCTGGTATGTGTGTCGTTTTGCATGTGTTTGAACTTAGGTATATAAACACTTTTCTCACATTTCACACACTTATCACTCTCACTCACTCTTAAACCCTAAACCCTCTCTCGAAGTTTTCTCTGCAACCTTCTCAGTTCTTCATCTTCTTCATCAATTTTCTTCATGAATCCTCAAGAGCAAGAAGTTTTTAACTTCTCCCAACAAATGGAAGCCGCTTCTAATCCCCAAACCTCAAACACTCAAACACCCATGGTTATAGACGTTACCACGACCCCAGTCTACAAAGAACCTCACATTCTTGAACGTGAACAACACACAAACCTTTCAACTCCCTTTGAAGGTTTGGATGTACTGTGTGAATCACTGGTGGATTTTGAGAACTTGAGAAGAAACGGTGTTGATCTTACTGAAGATCTTCGCAAGCAAGGTTGGGAAACCTACTTCGACAGGCTTTATGGTCCAATCTATCCTCTTCTGGTGAAGGAGTTCTGGAGATGTGCAGATGCTGATGACCAGTTCATTGTTTCTTTTGTTCTGGGTGTGAAGATTGTCATCACTGAAGCATCAATTGCTTCCTTGCTGAACATGGAGAAAGCTGGAGGTAAAAGGATTTACAACATTCCTCCAAGGTCCAAGCGCATCACAGAAGTCATTAACCCTACAATCTTCAAAGCAAATGTTGAAGGAAACCCCTCTAAGAACAAGGAGCTTCATCAGAACCTCCGAGTTTGGCTGAAGATTATTCTGGGAACAATCCATCATCGTCCAGCCTCCAACTCTTCAGATTACATAAATGCTGATCAGAAATGCATCCTTTACTGTATTCAGAAGGGTATCCCGATCAACCTCCCTGTTCTCCTCTTCAGATATCTGAGGGATTCAGTCAGAGAAACGAGGAATAACATGAAGCCCAAATCCTACATTCCTCTGGGTAGATTGCTCTCTGACATCTTCATTGAGCATGGGCTGGTAGATGCTCTGGAGAAGACCAGATGTATGGATGATCTGGCAATTGATGTGGGAAAGCCTCTGAATGCCAAAAATCTGAGGAGTATGGGAATCATCAAAGACATCAGAGTCAAGCCCACTATGGATGTGACCTGGGAAGCTCTGAAGGATCAGAGGAAGATGCCTCATGGCCTTGAAAGGTTCTTCAAGAATGAACCCAGAGATGCCATTGCTATCTACCTTCAGGATCGTCTGGATGAAGGCATTGATATTTCTGATTTACGCCTTGAAGACTGTCTGGACTCTGTAGAAGATTTGGTCAGATACAAAAGAGGTCTTTCTGAGAAGAAGATAGCTGAGGAAGCAAGGAAGGCAAAGAAAGCCAGACTTGGAGAAACCTCTGGCACCAAAGCTTCAGCACCTCTGAATGTCTCTTCTGGTAAGTCTATTCCTCCTGTCTCTTCTGAATCTATAATGGCTTCCTCTAACCCTCTCTCCTCTCAACCAATATTTACAACCTCTGAAATCCCTCCTTCAACCATCAGAACCTCTCAACCTCCACCTGTTCTAAAAATTGCTCGTAATTTCACAACAACCTCTGACCCTAATCAACTATATCACCACAGCTCTTCCTCATCCTCTGAATATGAATCACCCCCTTACCTTTCCCCTTCTTCTGACCAAGAGTTCTCTGACCAAGAGTCCTCTGACCAAGAACACTCTGACCCAAACTCCCCAACAATAGCTGAAATTTATGCTAAAAATTTCGCTCCACAACCCTCAACACAATCTGAAGTAACCTCTCCCCTCCAAACTTCACTTCCACCACAACAAACAACAACCTTACCCTCTGAAACTCAACCATCTGATCCCTTCACCTCTAATATCACTCCACCATTTATTCCCGCTGTACCTGGACCAGACTCTGACCCTTTAGACCTAAATCCACTATATGCTTCATCCCCTAGTCTTCAACCAGACGCAGATTCTGAACTTCAAGCAGAATCTGAACCTCAACAAACTGAACCTCAACCTCTAAATCTCAGCCCTCAAAACTCTCCACCTCATTCACCTGAACCTGAACCTGAACTTACCATACCTACCCTTGAGGAGGCCATTATACAGGTTGCAGAAGCTTCAGTCCAGAAGATCAAGTCTCTGGCTAAAAACTCTGAAGTTAGTGATGATCCTAAATCTGTTAGGACACACTGGAACAGAGTCATTAGTTGGATGACCTCTGAGTCTTATAGGCTGAAGAGTATCTCTGAACAAGTCAGAAATGGCTACATCAGAGACTCTGAGGAAAGACTCCAAGAGAGACTGGCTAGAGAAGCTGAGGCTAAGAGATTAGAAGAAGAAAGGTTGGCCAGGGAAGCAGAAGAAGCCAAGAGGTTGGAAGAAGAACGACTGGCAAAGGAAGCAGAACTTCTAAGGATTAAGGAAGCTGAAGCCAAGGCTCAGGCAGATGCAGAAGCCCAAGCTGCTGCTGAAGCTGAAGCTCAGCAAGCTCTGATTCAGGGGGAGTCTTCCTCTGCGATCCCTCTGATTCTTAACACTCTGAAAGAGATAAAGCAAGATCAGCAAGAGATCAAGAAAGATCAGAATGAGCTTCGTGCCAGGATGGACAAGCAAGATGCTCTGAATGAAAACATCCAGAACATGTTTGCCATGTTGCTTCAGAGACTTCCTCAACCTCCAAACCCTTAGGCACTTAGGATTTATTTTGTTTGTTTGCCTAGTGTTTTTGCTTCTGTCTTCTTTTTAGCTCTGATATTCGTCTTTGAATCTGATGTTTTGACTGTTGTTTGCCTTTGTGCCTTTTTAATGAATTGTTTTTCTCTTTATTACTCTTTTTATTTTTATGCCTTTTTGATTATGCCAAAAAGGGGGAGAAATTATTAATAGCTCTGATGAAAATTATGTCTAAAACCTTAAGCATTCTGCAACAATTATAGAAATAGTTCTGATATAAATAGCTCTGATTAAATAATAGCTCTGATTAAATAACTCTAACATTAAAATTAAGAAATTGCAGAAAGTTTTCAGAAATCTCATTGCTTGGAAAGCTCTGGTAAGAACTTCTGAACTCCCTAGTACTAACTCAGGGGGAGCTTTTGTCTATCTGATCTAATATTTTTCATGTTTCATCTGATAATTTTATTTGTTTTGTCATCATCAAAAAGGGGGAGATTGTAAGAACAAAAATTGTTCTACAACAGATTCCATGATTTTGATGATAACAAAGGATGAAACCAAAAATGGCACCCTAACGAAAAGTTTCTAAGTGTGCAGGGTTCTATAGAAAGAAGAAATAAATCTGATGATGTCATCAGATGCAAAACAAGATCAGATGCAAAATCTCAAGTATCAGAAGCATCTAAAGAGGAATCTCGTTTCAAGAAGCTCTGACTCTGGACAAAACTACAAAGTATCAGAAGCATCTGAACATGAAGTAAAGTCTAGAAGCTCTGACTCTGAACAAATGCCTTCTGTAAACTCTGAAGTTATCAGCGCTATCTGAACTCTCAAGAAATAACATCAGAAGCCAGATCCCAAGTTTCTCCAGATACACAAAGACTCTAATCAGAATTATTAATCATGATGAAGTAACGTTTAAGCAAAGTTAAAGTTCTGCAAATGGATTTCCTCAATTAGAAAGAGACGTTAATCTCCACTTCCAAGAGAGAAGATACTAATTGTGGTAAGTAGTCACTTCTAAGAGAAAAAGTCTACTGCAGAAGCTATTAATGGAATGGCGTAACTACATCTCAATATCCAACAGATTCAACGCTACTTCAACTCTACTTCAACTCCTATAAATAGAGAAGAAATCAACATTCAGTAACAAGAAATCACTAGCCAAAACTATACTGAAATTATATCACGCTCAAGAAAAACATCTTTGTTCTTCAAAGATTTTCACTAAGCTTTTGCTTATCAAGTGAAAAATTTGTTCTTAAGTTTGTAATATTTGCTTTCTTAGAAGCACTCTAGATTACACATCTTGTATCTAATTTTTATTTGATTTCCTCAAGTGACTCTTTGCAGTCTGTAGACTTGAGAGGACTAAGAGATTTTCTTCTCTCTTAGGGGTTGTTTGTAATCTTTCAAGATTAGTGGATTAAGTCCTTGTTGAAGGCGAAATCACCTTGGCCGGGTGGACTGGAGTAGCTTTGTGTTATAAGCGAACCAGTATAAAATCATTGTGTGATTTCATTTTGCAAATAGCGCTTATTTTTTCAAACAATTCAAACCCCCCTTTCTTGTTTTTCTCACCTTCATCAATAACCCATAAGTCAATGGAAAATTGTTCAAATGACATGAAACAATGCATGAATAAATAGTAGAGACAAAAATATCAAGGGTCCATGTTGGAAATATTTTCAGAATAATAAAAATAAGTGGGGTAAAAATTAAAATGAAAATGGAAATAAATATGGTGAAAAAATAAATAAAATGAAAGGGAAAAGAAATAAAAGAACAAAGTGCATGCACTGGGGGTTGAACCCCTGACCTTGGGGTCATAGAGGATCAACCCCCTCATCCACTGGGCCAAGCTCCCTTTGGTGATTTAAAAATGCGCTGATCAAATAAAATAATAAATAAAAGGCTAAAAATAACACGTGCGGGAATCAACCAATCAGAGTGAGACACATGATTCTTTTGAATTCAAAAACACACGCGAGGTAACGAACTCAGAGTCATCTTCAACCTCCAAACTTAGAAAATAAAAAAACTCCAAAAACGTGTTTTTAATCAGATATAAACATGGAGTCATCTTTCAATAATCATAAACAAATCAACCTCCACACTCATGAGCCATTGATTGGATCTGAGTGTGGAGTATTTTATAACAAACCAGAAGAAATAAGTTTGACCTAGATTAAAATTTAAATGATGGATATTGGTTAATCAAAACTCAAAGCATGGGGTTAATGATCAGTGAGTGATTTTGAGTTGAATGGTAACTTGTTTGAGTGGAGGGGATGAGTAGAACTACCTGATCGGAAACAATTTTATAGTGGTGCTCCGATGACTTGGTGAAGCTCAGGTGAGGTGTTGGGAAGGTGAGTTAGTGTTTGGGAAAGCTTCAATGATGTTCAAGGATGGATTCTGGGTGGTTATTTGGAACTGAGATACTTTGAATATCAAGAATCTAAACTTTATTTTGGATGGTTCAGCTCGGGTTAGCAGCAAGGTGTTTTTGGCTTATGAAGCTTGTTGAATGAATGGAATGTCTTCCCCTATTTATAGGGAAGGTGATGGAGTGGTTTGGAAGGAAAGTGGGGGTGGTTTTCTTCAAAAAGGTGTGGGGCTCGAAACATGCTCAAGGTGGAACTTGGGGAGACATGGAATAGTACAATCTGACCTTGCTTGCACTCCAAACCAGTTGGTTTTGGTTCTTAGCATCAATTGGGAATAAACAAAGGAAAGGAAATGACCTGCTGTGCATTTGAATTTTGGTCATTTTGGGATAAAATTTCACTTTTCACATGGCATCGGGTTTTCAAATGTTAGAGGTTTTTCCATCCAATTTGACTTACATTATTGTCTTGATGTGTTTTACAATGTGTTTGTGAACAAATGGGATCATAACAAAGTGATTTGAGGACTTGGTGGATCAAATTGCAAAATCTGACTGACTTGGTCTGGTTTGTGCATCAGGATGATCTTCAATCTTTGAACCAAGGCCAAATGAATTTGGCTTGTGCGTTTTGCATGAAACTTCTGCCAAATGTTCCTTATAATGTCCTTGATTAGACTAAAAAAGAACCAGGTAAAAAGGAGTTACGGTTTGGAAATGGAAATGTGGTAAAGTAGTGGTCTTGGTCATGTTTTAGGGCATGGTAGGCATGTTGGACCAACTTGGCCAATGTAAAAATTGAGGTCCTTGCTTAATGAATTAGGTCTTGGACCTTGAAACGAAGTTGGAGAGGAACTCAATTAGAACATTTGGCTCAAAGAAGATCATGAAAATCTTGTAATATGAGAAAGTTATGGTCTGTGGAACTTGCCATAGGCCATTCTTACCAAAATGTGACCAACCAACATGACCTAAAAATGTGATTTTGTAATTTCTTAATTTTCAAGGCACGATGGTGGATGTTTTAAGCTCATATGATCATATAATTATGGTAAATGAGTATTGGGGATTTGTGGAATGATTTTAGGCCATGTCCATGGGTGAATCAAAGTATTGAAAATGATGAATCAAGACCAAAACAAAGGCATTATCCTATAGTGAAATGGATGTTTGTTTGATGAAAAAAAGGTTGCAAATGACTTGATGTGAAGGTTAATAATATGTTTAATGATGGGATGGTCAAGTGGGGCCAAGAAAAGAATCAAGAGATTGCACAAACTAAGGTTTCTTGGACCTCAAACTTCATCAAGAGCCATGGCTAGTCAAATTAGGGTTTTGAGGTGTAAGAGATGTATTGAGGTGGTTCAAAGAGTTATGGAATGAACAATGTTTGGATATTAAGGGTACTCAATGGTATGGTCAAGGAACAAAGTGAATAATGACCTGTACAAGCCACTGAGGGTCAATAGCTAGGGTTTAGGTCCTTGGGTGACCATATGAATCTTGATGTGTCTTCAATGGGGACTCACCATTTAGTTTGGGTTTTGGAGAGTGAGTGAGATGTCCTGAATGATACTCCAAGCTTTGTTGGATTCTTGAGGATAGAGATTAGTGTCAAGGTGGCTTGGGCACACCTCAACATGATCAGTGGGCCTTGAGGCTTCATAGATGAACCTCATGCCTTGGGTTTGTGGATTATTGAGAGTCATTAAGTAAAAATGCATATGAGATGATATGTATGGGATGTATGCTCATAAATTATGGTTCAAGATGATGATGTGGATGTAGGGTAAGTTTGAGGGTATGACAAAGGTGATATATGTATATATCGTTCGATAAGCATAATAATTTTATACGCATTTTGCTTCCGTCGTGCAAACAAAGTATAATAAGGTCAAAATAACCATGTCTTCATCTTCTGAAGAGGAAACCTCCACTTTTTATCATAAATAGAGGATATGTCCGTCGGAAGTATAATAAGGTCCAATATCTTCAACGTCGTGGGACACAACGGAGGGGGTAGCCATTTTATTTTTGTTATTAGGAAAATTGTAGGACAAAAATAAATCACCATCACTGTCGCAATCGTCAAAGGGGGTGACTATTACCCTCAAAACCAACGACCCTACACTAAACTAAGCCTTATTTCAAATGTTTCTTGGAAGAAGATTATGAACGATGAATCAGGGGTGATGATGAGTTGGGTAGTTCAAATGAGCTTGCAAAAGTAAGAAGAAAAATATATAAAAAAAGTTGGAAGGAGAAAGATTTTATAGGTAAGTTGGAACCACAAGGGACCCTTTAGACTCCCCTATAATTTTGAAAAGCTCAGCATGTTTTTGACACATGCCAATAGCATTTAAGGTCTCGAAAAACAGACTATCATTACTTACATTAAATAGAAGTAAATGTGATCATCTAAATGATTAATTGGAATTCTCAACTGACATTTTAGCTAATCAAGATACATCTAGTAGGGGGATATGACTCATCCCTCAATTAGGGATTTACATAAATAAAATAGATTTCCTTCAACTAGGGAACTCACCCGACCTTAAAAAGGTCACCTTCAGCTGAGGGAATTGCCTCGCCGTAAAAAGGTCACCTTCAGTTGAGAGTCTCGCCTCGCCTTAAAAAGTTCTCCTTCAGGTGAGGGACTCGCCCCAAGCTAAGGGATGTATCTCATAAATGAAAGAAGCCTTGAAAATACTTCGCCCTTTATAAAGTTCTTGTGCTTAAGGGATTGTGTAGTGTTATATTATGAGGGTCCCAAACAGGGGCAACTTCTCCTAGGTCTCCTCCTAGAGTAATGCCACATATTCGAGATCCACACAGAACATGAGGGACTTGCCTTTGGAATATATGACGTGTACAATATCATTATCTCGCATTAGTTATACGAGAAAGAGTCACACCACGACTCCCTAAAAAATAGATAGTCAACAGTATCCCTAAATCATATGCGAGTTATTGCTGCCCCTAAGGGTTTCCTAAATATCATACCAAAGAACCTTTATAAACACTTCTCCCTTAAATAAAGAATGAGACGTATCCTAATTCATACACTTATACCTAATCACCAAGCATATGCACAAATCCTCTCACCTCAAGTGAGCAGGTCCTCTATATAGAGTTTCTTGCTGTCGTGGGCAAGCCCTAACCACCACAAAAGTTCTAAAACTAATAAGGCCTATGAGTAACTTTGCCCTGGCAGGAGTAACATGCACACATGTACTTTTTTTTACTAGCACACCTCCAAACCCCTTCTCCAATACGACTGTTAGTTCCCAAAATTAAGGGATTTTAGCTTTTGAATAAAAATAAACTCCCCAAAACCCTTCCACCTAAATCCTTTTATTCTTTTAACTCAATCATTCCATTTTTTTCAAAGTTCTCTCATACCTTCCCCTTCAAACTCCCAAACAAAATTAAAAGGTACCTCGCCCGACAAACAATAAGCCAGGACTAAAAGATCGAAATGTGTATGATTTTTTTTGTCCTCTTTGACCTCTCTATTTAAAGAGTTTTTCATAAGGAATTAGTGAGGTGAGTTAGTGGTATGTGGAATTAGGGATGCTCATGATTGGTTAATTCAAATAACCAATCCATATCCAATATAAAACCATTTATCATAATCGGCTATTATGACCAATTCATATAAATGGTTTTGTTTTTACAAAATTGATTATAAACCGGTTATATCCATAACCAAATTTTATAACCGGTTATAAAATCCATAACTTGATTTAGAATTCATATCTGGTTTTCAACATAAAACTGGATTTGGATATAAAAATCCAGTTTTTAAAACTTGATATTCATTTTTTTACTACAAGTTTTTCAGCTAAAACCGATTTTTGACACAAAAATCCAGATTTTATAAATGAATTTTACACACAAAAAAAAGATTTTTTTTCATATTCTTAAAAATAACACAAAAGCTTAAAGTATTTTCAGCAAAGGTGAATTAATTATACAAGTTGACTGCAATAAAAGAGAACACAATCTCAAATATTTCCAACTTGTTCATTAAAATATTTTACACTAAAGAAGAAGACCAACGATTCATAAAAAAGAAGACCAACAATTCATAAAGGAATAATATTTTACTCCATGTACAAAAGTCTTATGTTCTCAGGAAACTCTAGCTTTCCCATGTCAAACGAAAACATGTTCCATGAAAGGTCTATTGTTTCTGTCTGTTTAGTTAAACCAAAAAACATGGAGCCATCACCTTCAAATATGTTATGAGACAAATCATCATCCAATGAGTTCAACCTTGCTAGTGAGATTGGGAGTTTCCCAGAAAGCTTGTTACGAGAGAGAAATAAAGTGGATATGTTTTTTATGTAACTGTATGAAGGAGGGATTTGATTTGTTAATTTGTTGTTTTGAATGATGATTGCTTCAAGATTTTCTAGAAACTAGTTCAGCTTGTACTCAAAGTCCACCATCGGAGTTGAATTTCAGACGAGGACTATTATCGTCGATCATATCACTTTGAGATCCACCTGTCCCACCACCGTTATACTCCTCAAATATGGTTTTCAAATTCGATTCTATTTTATCTTTCAAGAAATCAACCTCTTTTTTGATAGTTTTTTCCGATAAACCAACGAGCATACACCATTTTCTTCCTAGGATCTAACACAAAAGAAATTAACAACAACATGTTCAATTTCTCAGGATTGTCCCAATACTTATCATATTTCTCCTTCATTTTTAAATTTTATTTTTTCTTGTATGAGCTAAAGATATATCCTTAGACGAACACATGTATTTTATAGCCAAACCAATTGAAATACATATGTCAAGTACATATTACTTGTCACATATGTTGAATCCGATATGGGCAAATTGGAAGCCTTAAAAACTTCTCAAAATTGAGCAACCTCGTGTGATTTCTCCCAATCTAAAGGAGTATGAATATCACTCCTACTTTCGAGTTCTTGACAATATTTGGTATCAATAATACCAAGCTCAACAAATGCCATTTCAAGTTGTATAGTAACCTTCAACATGTCGTATGTTGAATTCCATCGAGTCTTACAATAGAATTAAACACTGCCTTTGTATTCAATATATCTACTTCTAACACATGCCAAAACTTATGTTCTCGACCCGGAGAAGACTTAATATACTTAACCGTACCCCTAATTCTAGAAACAGAAATGTCAATTTCTTTTACATCCTATTTAACCACTAAATTCATGATATGTGCACACCATCTTGTATGAAAGTGATATCCACTTAAAACAAAATAATTCCTTAACCTTAGCCTCCTTTTCAGGTTTTCAATCCCACGATCATTTGGCGTTGCATTATCAACTGTCACACTTAAAACATTGTTCAACCCTCATTTGTCTAAGCATTTTGCAATTGTATTTGCTATTACCTCTCCTGAATGGCTTAAGACTTAAACGAAACTCAAAATCTATTGTGTAATGTCCAGTTGTTGTCTATAAAATGTGTTGTTATGCACATATAACTCATGTTTTGACATGAAGTCCAACAATATGTGGTCAAGTACACACTTGGACAATGTTGGGAAAGAAAGATCTATAATTTTTCCCTTTCAAAACCCCACAAAGTCAAAACATCATGTGCTACTATGCTTCGAGATATTGGAATAAATCTTGGCTACAATACACTCATTCAACAACGAAAAGCTTTATGATTTGCAAGCATATACAAAAGCTTCATTTCCACAATCATGTCAACCATTGTCTGCCTACATTTCTCTTGGTCAAATTTTCCTGACACAACTACTAAAGGAGAAGTCACATTTGTTGTTGATAAATGGGTTGTTTTAAATCTCTTATTTGCTTCACTATTTGGGTTACTCTTGCAAATCTTTGAATCTGCGGTCATGAAAGTCGTTCCACTATTGGACTTTATATTGAAGCCACAATAGTTGCTTAGGATGGAAACAAGTGAAATCTGCACCTGACATGTAATTAAAATGTTGCATGTTGTTCTTTTAAGTCAAAGGAAGAATGACATATTTATATTTGTGACATATTTGGAATCTAGAATAAAATATAGAAAGAAAAGAAATTGTGGCATATATTCACTAAAAAGAAAAGAGAAGAACCTCCAAGTAACTAAAAAGGAACCATTGAAAATGGATTCTTATAAAAATTGAACAATATCATTTCTTTTAACATGACATATATTCACCTTGCATGAACAATTACTATAACACATAAATGTTGATTCTAAGTGTTGGCAGCAATTTTGGTAAAACTAAAGAGTGTTCACAAGATGTTATGTGTGATGTCTTAACATGAGATATCCTATGTGCCTGCTGGAGTTCAAGAACATGTGCATGCAGGATTATTTCAGAATGCCACATACAATGCCATGGCTTCTGATATTGGATGTACCTGCTGGAGCTTAAATGAAAGACATGTTCATGCAGGATTGTTTCAGATGACATACACAAGGTCATGGCATCTGATATGGCTGTACCTGCTGGAAGTTATAAAAGGAACTATTGGATTATGCAGGATTTTTCCAGGATGTCAGACCCGATGTCATGACATCTTATACACAGAACATTCAGTATGAATGTATGGTGTTTTGTGATTGCACAATTAATGGCAATCTTTGGATGATTGAAGATATGGCTAGCTGGCGCATTCAATCATGGATTACAACCAGATTTACTTATTTTCCAAGGAGATTTATACAGTTGTTATAAAAAGATTTGATTGGAAAATAGATTTAGGGTTTTCAAGATGTCCAAGCCCAGCTGAAAGCTTCTGTAAAAAGGGACTTAGAAAACCTGTTTGAACACACAACCAAGACTGAGCGAAATATAGAGAGAGAGCTAGGGTTTGTGTCTGTTTAGTCGTAAGACTTGTAGGTCATTCAAGTCATCCATTGATGATTGAATTGGACTGATTTGTGGTTGTAATTTGTCACTCTAAAGCTGTTAAGCAAGAGTGTGTGTCTTCTTAATCAAAGCTGTGAAGCAAGATCAAGAGTGTGTCTTCTTGATTGAAACTGTGAAGTAAAATCAAGAGTGTGTAATTGAAAAGTATTTTCTTTTCTCAAGGGATTGTTGTTTAAAATCACTGGTGTATGATTGTAAGGGAAGTGAGTGGGTTCTCATATCTAAGAGTGCTTAGGTAGAAATTGCACGGGTAGAGATTAAGTGAGAAAGACTGTAACTTGTTGAAGTGTACGGAGAGTCTTTGAACTAATTCTATTTTAGTGAATTTCCTTCCTGGCTTGGTAGCCCCCAGACGTAGGTGAGTTGCACCGAACTGGGTTAACAATTGCTTGTGTTATTCGCTTTACCATTCTGTTTTTGTTTATCCATTATGTATTACCAGATATTAGTGTCGTGATATTACCTTCGACATCTTATATCTGATACCAGAATTTCAATTGGTATCAGAGCAGACATCCTGCTCTGGTTTTGGGTGAGATTTAGGGGCAATACTTTCCGGTACAATGGAGAGAGATGGAGGATCTGTTCATAGGCCACCAATTTTGGATGGTTCTAACTATGACTATTAGAAACCTCGAATGGTAGTGTTTCTAAAATCCCTTGATAACAAGGCTTGGAAAGTTGTGTTAACAGGTTGGGTATATCTTGTCATTACTAAAGAAGGAGAAGCCACCACTAAGAAGCCTGAAGAACAATGGTCCAAGGAGGAGGATGATCTTGCTCTTGGAAACTCTAAAGCCTTGAATGCAATATTCAATGGGGTAGACAAGAATATTTTCAGGCTGGTAAACAACTGTGAAGTGGCCAAAGAGGCTTGGGACATTCTCAAGACCACTCATGAAGGCACCTCTAGGGTAAAGATGTCTAGACTTCAACTGCTCACCTCCAAGTTTGAAAACTTAAGGATGAAAGAAGATGAAAACATTCATGAATTTCACATGAGTATCCTTGAGATTGCTAATGCTTCAGGAGCCCTGGGAGAGAAGATGACAGATGAGAAATTGGTAAGAAAAATACTCAGGTCACTCCCCAAGAGATTTGCAATGAAGGTGACTGCCATAGAAGAGTCTCAAGACATCTCCAACATGAGGGTAGATGAGCTAATTGGTTCCCTCCAAACCTTTAAGATGGGACTGAATGATGGAACTGAAAAGAAAACCAAGAGCATTGCCTTCATATCCAACACAGAAGAGGAAAACAGTCAAGATATGGATAAAGAATGGGCCAATGAAGTTGCAATGCTGGGGAGACAGTTTAACAGATTGTTAAAGAAAATGGATGTAAGATCCAAGGCAAATGACAAGAACATCTCATCTGACATCAGCAATGGAAGAAGAGGAAGGTCAGAGGAGAAGCCCAAAGAAGGAAAAGAAGTAAAGTGCTATGAATGTGATGGGCATGGACACATTAGAACAGAATATGGAACCTACCTCAAGAAGCAGAAGATGAGTCTTGCTTCCACCTGGTCAGATGAGAGTGATACAGAGGAGGCTGCAAATCTTGTGACTGCTTTGACAGGAAGATGGGGATCTCATGAAGACTCAAGTGATGGTGAAGTAACCTTTGAGGAATTGGCCTCTACCTGAAGAAAGCTGTGTCATAAAAGTATAGAGCTGAGCAAGCAGGTTTTAAACCAGAAGAAAGAGATAACTCAACTTGAAAATGAGAAGGTAGAATACCTGGAAACCATCTCCAAATTGAAAACAGAAGTTGTGGCTCTGAAGGTCAAGCTAGATGAAAGTCAACAAGTTGAGAGCCTGAAGACAGTACAACTGGAGAATGAAAAGGCAGAACATGCAGAAACCATCTTGAAGCTAAAAACTGAAGTCATGCTCTTAAACTCAAAACTAGAAGAGACAACCAAGTATGTAAGGATGCTAAACAATGGATCTGACTCCTTAGACAAGATTCTCCAAACTGGACTAATCTCAGGAGCTAAATCTGGAATAGGGTACCATAAATCTAAGATTGAAAGGAGTTACACTGGTTGCAACCTCAAGCTAAACCTAAATGCAGCAATAGTGAGAGCAGTCCTAAGATGTCACAACATATGTCACATCATCAGAAGAGAAAATAGCAGAAAAGCAAACACCAAAGATGGAGATGTCATTACTGTGGGAAATTTGGACACTCAAGGCCCTTCTGCTATAAGCTGTATGGTTACCCTACCCCTGTTCATCAACAGACTCACTATCATCCCAGACCCAAACAGCACAGGCCTATCAACAAGAAGCAATGGGTTCCTAAGACTAATGTTACAAGTCTAATAGCTCACAAAGAAGAGTGGTATTTTGATAGTGGATGCTCTAGACACATGACTGTAAACTCAGACTTGATAACTAATCTTCACCCTCATGACTTAAGCTATGTAACCTTTGGTGATGGAGCAAAAGGTGAAATAAAGGGGATAGGCAAGCTTGAGTGTCCTGGAGCTCCTAAACTTGACAATATTCTACTGGTCAAAAGCTTGACTTCAAATCTATTAAGCATCAGTCAGTTAGGGGATCAAGGTCTGAATATCATCTTCACTAAAACTGAATGTCTGATTGTTAACAAAGACAGTGAAGTAATTATGAAAGGAATCAGGACCAAAAACAACTGCTACATGTGGAGCTCTCAAATGGATGACCCCCCTAAGATGAGTACAACTGCTAGAAGAATCTTCAAGGAAAATGGAAAATGTCAGACAAGGATGCTACACCAGAAGCTAAGACCTAACCTCAAGGAAGAAAAGGTCATGATGGCCCAAACACCTGAAAAAATGACTGGTGGTTTGCAGTCTGAAGTTAGTAAGAGCTTTGCTGGAACTGAGACACAATGGACTATGTGTGCAAAGAAAATTGAGATAGGAAAGATATCAGATGAAAGCAACAATTCTCAACCAGGTTGGATGAAACTACTGATAATTATATACAATGTCACACTCGATGCTATGACATTGTATTATGACAACCTGTATGGTACATCTATGTCCAAAGATCATATTCAGCACAACTGGACCAAGTACATTATTTGCTTTCATCACTCATTTAGAAAATGTGTGGAAAACAAACTCATAGTTCTACAGCATGAAATGTAACTAACTAACAAGACTGCAAGGGATTTGTATGATGTCCAACTGAAATATGAAAGGGGGAAATTAGGGGCTTGGTTTCTTGAGAAAATATGGCAATTAATGTGGAGTGGAAAAGGTAACAAAAATATTGTTTGCCCAATAAAAAGAAAAGGCCACATTAATAATGAATCATCTCCTAGTATTGGAAATAGTATCTATTTCATTTGCACGCTCTGCCTGAACACTACTCTTTCCATCTTCATCAAACTACTCAGAGAACCTCTGCTAGGGCAAAGAAACTTTTCTCAAAAGTTCAACAACATGTCTCAACATCCATCAACATCTAGCTCAAAACCCTTTCATACAAGAACTTCCTCCATGGAATTTTTAGATAAAGATTTGATGGACGTGACTCCTCTGCGTATGATACCAGGTGACGTCCCAGGCTCCCCTTTCACGACTGGAGCTAAGCAAGGTAACACTCCTGAAAAATCTCCTGATAAAGAGGACATGCACTTTACTGATCGCACCATAAGAAACCTAGTTACTAGGATACTGAATGAAGAGCATGGAGTCAAGGATATTTTTACCCCTCTGTCCAAAAGGGACCCTTCTCCTGAGGTGGAAACCCAAGCTGAGAAAGATAATGACTCATCTAAAACAGAAAAGGAAGTAGCTGTTGAGGGACTATGTTCTCTTGGAAAAAAACTTACCTAGCATGTCCCCTGACACTGCTCAGGATATTGAGGAAGAAAGGTCTAAGGAAGAAGATGACACGTTGGTCAATCTTGTGAAAACAAGTGTAGCTAATAAACTGAGAAAAAGGAAGAGTATGGCTGACATAAGGACAACTAGGAGAGAGAAAAAGGTTATTGGTATAGGTCCCTTCAAGTCTTGGAGTAAAGTAGAGGTCAGGAAGAGGAAAGAAAGTGAGAGTTCTGAATCTGATGAGGATGTCGAATACGGTGTCTCATACATTCCCCCTGTTAAAAGGAAGTCTGTAAAGAAGTCTCCAAACAAAGTGGTTGTTGTTCATCTTGACAATATCTCTTTTCACGTAGAAGGTGGTGCTGCCAAATGGAAGTTTGTGACTCAAAGAAGGGTAGCAGTTGAAAGAGAATTAGGAAAAGAGGCAAGTGAAGTAAAGGAAGTCATGGAGTTAATTAAGGCAGCTGGGCTTATGAAAACGGTGACTGCTCTGCCTCAGTGCTATGAGGGGTTGGTCAAAGAATTCATTGTGAACATCCCTGAGGAGATTTATGAAAGAAGCAGCAGGGAGGTCTGCAAGGTTTTTGTAAGGGGTAAGTGTGTGAAACTTTCACCTACCATCATCAACAAGTTCCTAGGGAGAGGAACTGATGGAGGAGTAGATCTAGAGACCACAGACAATGAGGTCTGTAGAATTATTACAGCTGGCCAAGTTAAGGAATGACCTAGTAGGAAACACTTATCAGCCAGTAAGCTCACTGTTAAATATGCCATTCTGCACAAGATTGGTTCAGCAAATTGGGTACCTACTAATCATGTCTCTACCATCTCCATTACCCTTGGAAGAATCATTCATGCAATTGGAACCAAGATAAACTATGATTTTGGCAAATTTATATTTGATCAAACCATCATACATGCTTCTACAAATGCTGTGAAGTTACCTATTGCCTTCCCTTCCCTTATGAGTGGCATTATCCTGAGCCAACAACCAGGCATACTCAATACAAATGACATGCCAAGCAGAAGAAAAACCCCTCTATCCATTCATTATAATCTGTTTGAGGGAAGTCATATAAATGATGTTATGACATCTGTCAGAAGAGAGCCTGCATCTCAAGGAAGCCTAATTGATCAATTGAAAGATACCTACAAGGAATTGGAGAAGGGTATGAAGGCGGCCAAGGCAAGAAAAGAAGCTTTGGAAGCTCTTATTTGTAGACTGGAAAAGGAGGAGATAGAGGAGGATGGTAAGGATTCAGATGGAAAAGCACAATCCAGTTGCAGCTCTGGAAGCTCTGAGGGTTCTGAAGATGAAGATGAAGGTGAAAGTGATACTTCTTCCTCTGATTAATGGTTCCTGCCTTTGTTGAAGACTGGTGCTGGAAAGATTGATGAAAGCTGAGCTGCTGTTTGGAAGGCTGTTGTCTTTATTAAGTTTGTATTTTGTGGCAGTCCTTATTGATGCATGTTATGTAATTTTTAGGGCTCTTAAAGAGTTCCTTGGATTTGTTCATTATCTCAGCTATCAGCTGTGTATAATGATGGTGTGTACTTCCTGAATATTTTGTTTTAACATGCTTAATGTTATAACATCTGATCTAACATTCTCTGCTAGGCTAATAGACATTTATTTTGTCTGATTGGTCACCTTTGGTCAATTTTGACTGAAAAGGGGGAGAAGTGCTGATATGGAAGCTGTATATGGAAGCTGTTGTGGAAGTTGTATGTGGCTGGACAGAAGGACAGCTATTATTGAAAGAAGTGCACAGGTGCTAAAACAGAATGTTGTTGTTCTGTTTTTTTACAGATGTCGAAGAGGATGTCTGATATGGTGCACATGTGTTGTTGAAGCAGATGTCAGTATGACATTCTGGCTGGTACAGGTGCTGGAGTTACAATAGCTGTTATTTGTTGTATGCACAGATTTAGGGGGAGAAGGAGTACCCTTGTGCATTTGTGTGTCTTACTAGTTGCATCCATAACTAGTAATTCTGTTGTTTGTTGCACAGATTTAGGGGGAGGAGAAGTACCCTTGTGCATATGTGTATTACTAGTAGCCATAGCTAGTAATTGTTTTTGCTTCTGCTGCTGATTAAACTTCTGCCATGTTGTTTAAACTGCTGATAGTTTACCTTGTGAACAAAAAGGACAGATATATGTTTTAGCCAAAATTGGCCAAAGGGGGAGTTTGTTGATTCTAAGTGTTGGCAGCAATTTTGGTAAAACTAAAGAGTGTTCACAAGATGTTATGTGTGATGTCTTAACATGAGATATCCTATGTACCTGCTGGAGTTCAAGAATATGTGCATGCAGGATTGTTTCAGAATGCCACATACAATGCCATGGCTTCTGATATTGGATGTACCTGCTGGAGCTTAAATGAAAGACATGTTCATGCAGGATTGTTTCAAATGACATACACAAGGTCATGGCATCTGATATGGCTGTACCTGCTGGAAGTTATAAAAGGAACTATTGGATTATGCAGGATTTTTCCAGGATGTCAGACCCGATGTCATGACATCTTATACACAGAACATTCAGTATGAATGTCTGGTGTTTTGTGATTGCACAATTAATGGAAATCTTTGGATGATTGAAGATATGGCTAGCTGGCGCATTCAATCATGGATTACAACCAGATTTACTTATTTTCCAAGGAGATCTATACAACTGTTATAAAAAGATTTGATTGGAAAATAGATTTAGGGTTTTCAAGATGTCCAAGCCCAGCTGAAAGCTTCTATAAAAAGGGACTTAGAAAACCTGTTTGAACATACAACCAAGACTGAGCGAAATATATAGAGAGAGAGAGTTAGGGTTTGTGTCTGTTTAGTCGTAAGTGCCGCATTACGCGAAAAAACCGGCGGGAAAATGAAACAACAGAGCCGCCACCGTGCGTTATTTATCCCAAAGGAGGGAAAGGAAACGCTCGAAGTAAACCTGGAAAATACATGGTCTCGCGACCAGAGAAGGATGGGTTCGGGAGTCGGTTATGCGAAGGGAAGGTATTAGCACCCCTACGCATCCGTCGTACTCGACGGGATCCACACACAAAAGAAAGGATAAGGTTGCTAGAAACTGCTCACAAACTGCACAAGGCTGGAAGGAAACACAGAAAGACAAAAGAAACGGGACTCGGCAGGATATCGCATCCTGGGCCTACGTAATCTGTCAAGCACAGACATCAGAGTCGACGTAGTTCGGGACAGGGGAAATGTGCTCGCTAGGATGTCGCATCCTGTGCATACGTATCTTCTCTGACCGGAGAAGAATCAGAGCACTCGTAGCTCGGCTAACGCACGCCAAACAAAACACAAACAGGAAGCCGACTGCCAATCGCTGGACTTATGTCAGACTCCACACAAACAGGCAAACATGGAAACCGAATGCCAATCGCTGGACTTACATCAGACTCCGAACCAACAAACACACACACAGGAAACCAACTGCCAATCGTTGGACTTATGTCAGACTCCAACAAGCAAACAAGACACAGGAAACCAACTGCCAATCGCTGGACTTATGTTAGACTCCAAACACACACAAAGGGGCAAAAGAAAAAGGGCGCCCAGAGAGATCAGCTCATCTCCGGCCTACGTACCTCATCTGGTATGAGGATCAGGGCGACGTAGTTCGCCTAAACATGGAAAGAACTTCTATCCTAACCAGAGACAAAGGGAGACACAAACTACTAGGGAGACTACGACTCAAGCCTAGAAGTTGTCATGCATACGATCCCTATGTTGAGGTTTCTATCCTAACTTGCACAGGAAGCAAGCTAGCCTAAACAGCACAATAGCAAACACAAGCACAAAAGCAAGCACACACACTATATACAAACAAGTGGATCACACAAGGCTAGGCTTTAGTCAAGGGGTCAAATCAACCTCGACAAACAAGCCAACTGGAAAAGGGTGTGGTTAGCTCTTAACCCTAACATCGAGAGTTAGGGTGAAGCAGATGAAATGGGAAGTGAGGGTAAGACCTCACAGCTCTTATCCCCGGCCTAGGAGAGCTTGACTCAAATAGAAGGTGTGGGAGTTCAGAATGTAGGAACTCTTCTCCACAGATGACTGACACAACAAGATCTTGGGCTCTTATTCACAATGCATCAACACATGGTGTGTGAGCAAAGTGAACGACACAACTGAATAGCAGGGGATGGATTGCACATCCCTTGTATCTGCCAATGCCTCTTCACTTACGAGGTCTTTGAATGTACAGGGCACAAAGATAAACAAACACAAGCATTGCCTCTTAAGGAGGGCTTCAGACAGGTGCCTGCCCACATAACAGGACAGGTCTTCCAGAATACATGAAGATTAGGGATTATACCTAAGTGGTTAAGCAACCAAGCAAAGCAAAGTTCAAATGAACTTAAAGCAACTTAAGTACCTGTGGAAACAACTAAACAAATCAGTTCAACTGTACAGACAAACAATCAACAGTTAATATCATACAGACAGATAAGCATCATCAGACAACAATGAGCAAGCCACAAGCACAAATGAATTGGTTCTCAAAGCCTACAAAACACACAAAGGTTAGCCAACACAACCAATAATCAAGCTCAAATGAAGGATCATCATCACTCATGGAGATGTACTTGAACCTGAAATCACAATCCAAATGGTAAGTCCAAACCACTAGGTCAAAGCCTAGGGTCAAAAGAGGATCAAAAAGTCAAAACAGAAGCTCAAACTTGACATGAAGCAACTTCAAACACATATTGACATATCCTAAAAAGGCTCACATCAAAATCATTAACCAAATTCATTTCATGATCAAGTGAAATCAAAGGCAATTTCAAAGCTCATATGTGATCATCATGAATGAAAAATCCCAATCAAAACAGAAATAATTCAAATAAATCTGTAAAAATTCATGAACATTCAAGACATCTAACATGATCAACATACAAAAAATCAGAAGCAACAAAAATCATTTGTCATGGAAATTAAATGGCACAATTTAGACAATCAAAGGTGTGACACAAATTGTCACACTAAGTTAGCACTTGCACAAAACAGAAATGGTAATTGAGAAAAATGTCAAACCAAAACCAAAATGTCCAGCAATGTGTCTAGAATCATCATGCAAAATTTTAAGTTCATTGGATTAAAATCATGCATTTCACAAAGGAAAGAGTAAGGCAAGGTCACAAATGCACATGTGTTCAATAAACCTAGAGCAAATACATTTCCAGCCAGGCACAACGTGCAAATTCATGATCATAAAAAACTAGACAAAATAAGGAACATTTTGCAAAAAATTGGAGATGAATTGGATCATTTTTCAATTTATTATGATTTTTCTAAATTGGAAGAAAAATTAAAATCAAAGCATGGCAAAGTGGAGGGAAAAGATGAAAATATGAAAGCATTATTGAAAATAAGCGCTCAGCAGGGATCGAACCCTGTACAAATTCAAATTGAGCGCGCTAGCATAAAACCCTAACAGAGCTAGGAGTCAACGTAAGGCCAGCTATGGTCGACGCAAGGCTGTCGAACGGTCGACGCAACATTGCTGTATGGTCGACGCATGGCTGAAGATCTTCAACGTTTTTTCAGAATTTTTTTCCAGAACTCAAAAACAAATACATCATCATGAAGCTCTTGCAATGGAGAGCAAAGATCAACAAACATTTAAGCACAAATCATCCAGAATAGGAAGAATCAAGCAAGAACATTCATGGATGTAAAACTTTAAACACTCATATCTTGCTCAATAATGCACCAATTCACACGATTTTTAGATCAGAATCACCAGGAGAACAAGATCTACCAGAATATATACATGAATTTAAGAATTAAGAGATTCGAAAACTGAACCTCTTGAAGAGCAGTTCTTGATTTTGCACGATCCACAACTTGTAAGTATCCAAATCCACTCTACAATGCTTGAAATGATGTTTGGTGAAGAAAAGGAAGCTTGTACACGTGTAGATCTAGCTTAATCTTGACTTTCCATTTTCAACTTCATGAGCTTGCTATGCACCATTCTTGCACGAATTCTTCAAACAAATACTTGATCTGCACTAAATCAATGCTAGGGAACAAGAATATGAAGTAATATTGCAATGCTATTTAGAAGAAAATGGAATTATGAATGAGAGAAAAATTTGAAGTGAGAGAGAATTTGGATCTTGAAAATGTGAATTGTGATTAACCCCCTTCAATTCTGTTATGATTAGAGTATTTATATGCTTTCCTAATCACTTTGCTAATCCATAATTAGTTTGGTTAAGTGAAATGAGGTGTTTTGCAAAAAATCAAATTTGCATGGTGCATGTAGCAATTGCACGTGAACAGTACCAATTGCTTCATCATTTTCACTTAAAATCATTTTTTAAAACCAATGGCAATGGTAGAAAGTCCATACAATGCACCATTTTTGAATTTTATAATTTCCCTCCAAAAAAACCATGGATAACAAGTGATCATGTGATAACAATTCATGTAATGTGATGCATGATTTGGAAATTAGAGGTTAAGAGGAGAATATTGCAAAAAGAACCACTCATTTTGGAGCTTTGGTTGAAAAGTTATGCTCATTTGAATTTTCAAACACACTTTGCCATAATTGGATCATATCTCCTCAACCACACATGAGAAATTCATGATCTTGGACTTTTTGGAAAGGGGAGAGAAAGATCTTAAACTTTCATGTTGGACAAAATCTCATTTGAAGCTTTCTTGATGATGTAATCTTGAGTTGAAGTTGGTCCAAAACCTTTCCATTTTTGGAAAGTTCAAATTATAGGTCACTTGCTATTTTGGGAAAGTATTAATCTGACTTCAAATTCTTCAATGTTGGTGTTTGAAATATCAAATGAGACTTGTTTGAACATGAATGAAGCATCTCTAACCACTTCCCATCTCTAAATCCACAGTTGACTTTGCAATTGACTTCTGTTGACTTTTATGGGCCTCAGATGACTTGCACATGTACAGATGAGTTCTGAGCCTTCGACACTTGGACAAATTGCTTACAAATGATCCTTGGGTCATATAAACTCAATGGAGCCACCCTAGGGCTTTGATCTCATGGAGAATGCTCTTGTTGCCTTGCACAGTTGAATCTCCTGACCAGTCTTGCTTGATGACATGTAATGGACTATGCAATGCTAATGCAATCCTAATGACCTAAAAATGAAATGTATATACAAATGGGAGGTGCAAATTTGAGGTGCTACAGTAAGACTTGTAGGTCATTCAAGTCATCCATTGATGATTGAATTGGACTGATTTGTGGTTGTAATTTGTCACTCTAAAGTTGTTAAGCAAGAGTGTGTGTCTTCTTGATCAAAGTTGTGAAGCAAGATCAAGAGTGTGTCTTCTTGATTGAAACTGTGAAGTAAAATCAAGAGTGTGTAATTGAAAAGTATTTTCTTTTCTCAAGGGATTGTTGTTTAAAATCACTGGTGTGTGGTTGTAAGGGAAGTGAGTGGGTTCTCATATCTAAGAGTGCTTAGGTAGAAATTGCACGGGTAGAGATTAGGTGAGAAAGACTGTAACTTGTTGAAGTGTACGGAGAGTCTTTGAACTAATTCTATTTTAGTGAATTTCCTTCCTGGCTTGGTAGCCCCCAGACGTAGGTGAGTTGCACCGAACTGGGTTAACAATTGCTTGTGTTATTCGCTTTACCATTCTGTTTTTGTTTATCCATTGTGTATTACCAGATATTAGTGTCGTGACATTACCTTCGACATCTTATATCTGATACCAGAATTTCAATAAATATAAACAAGAGAAATTAGTTATAGTTCAAAATCTAAGTAAGTAAGAAATATTACAAATAGTATGCAAGGGTTTAAAGCTAAAAAAATCAGCAACCACATAGCCAACAATACATTATTCACTAACTCTCTAACACAGAAAGAATTTTTTTGCTATACTCCCTAGTTTGAATTTACAACACAAACACAAACATTCATCAGTGGATATATATACCACAGTTTGAACTTACAACACAAACAAATGTTTTTTACGGGCCTTAACTCAGACAGGTTTACAATCAACATAATCTTAGAGCAATATTATATGTGTTATTCTCTTTAAACAATGGTAACATATAACTTCAATCTCATATATCCAACAAAACGATGACCCTTACCCAACCACCCACACTCTTGAAAATAAAACTGAAATGAAAATGGAACACCATCAAATATAAATAAAAAAATGGAACAGTTGAAATACAAGTAACAAAATCGAAAATGGAATAAATATCAAACATAAAATTAGAAAAATATAACAATTGAAATACAAGGAACGTAAATGCATTTACCACCTGAGTTGAAAAGAAAGATGCTTGTTTGCTAGAGGTTAGCTTATTCGATGATTAGATCGATTGAGATTAAGATGGAGTGGAAAATCTATTTGGAAATCCATCATAACCTATGGAGAATTTCAATCAATCTTGATAAACAAGATTATTATCACCCGCACAATGACAATGAAAAGAACAATTGAGAAAGAAAAGAAAGAATGATGGAGAAGAAGAATATTCTCTGCAGAGTTTCTCTCTGTCCACAACATGTGGAAAACTTCTTTATTCACTTTGCAACTGTAAAATTCTGTGAATAAAATGTTATGAATGCAACATTACAAGAATAATGGTTACTTCCTCTATTTATAGATTTAGGTTAGCTTGCTCACTAAGCCAAATCCCAAAGCTATAAAAGCCCAAATAATCAACACTACTAAAAATAGGCCTAAGTTAAAATCTTGTGTGAAGCAATATGCTTCGACATTTCGACACACTAGTACAACTCGACACACTAGGCGATTCGACACTTCTTTGCTTCTGTCGAGCAACCTGCTTCGACAAATTACAATTCAACACACTACCTAATTCATTCTATCTAAGCTATCTACATTCATCATAGCTCTTAGTCTTCTGAGCAGTTCGGTCTGCACTCCCTTCGTCATAATGTCTGTAATCTGATTCTCAATTATGTAGTGTTCCACATTCATCTTCCCATTTGCTACCTTCTCTCGAAAATAATGGAACCTCATTTCGATGTGCTTGCTTCGACCATATGCTATCGAATTCTTTGCCAGATTGATAGCTGACATGTTGTCGATCTTCATGGTAATTGCTCCATGACTCCTTGTTGTTATCTCTTTGACCATATTCACCATCCACGTTGCTTGACATGCACAAAGAGAAGCAAATATGTATTCTGCTTCGCACGACGATAATGCCACAACTAGCTATTTTCTCTAACTCCAAGCAACCAGTACACCACCTAGCATAAACACATACCCAGTTGTGGATTTTCGATTCTCAGCATCACTACACCAACTTGAGTCGGTGTATCCTACTAGTTTAAATTATTTTCCTTCATCAACTACAGGAAACAAAATGCCATAGTCGAGAGTTCCTTTCAGATACCTTAGTATCCTCTTCGTCACTACTAGATGTGATACATTTGCCTTCTGCATGAATCTACTCATCATACCTACACTGTATGCTAAGTCAACTCTTGTATGACAAAGGTATCTAAGTGACCCAATAAGTCTTCTATATTGAGTTGGGTCGACATCATCTTCATCTGAATCTTTCGACAGTTGTAATATGGGCCCAACTGGAGTCGAAGATGGGTTGCAATCTTACATCTCAAATCTCTTTGGTGCATCATCAAACCTCTACCACTCTCGTAAAATTCGATGCCAAGGAAATATGAAATCTCACCCATATATGACATTACAAATTCCTTATTGAGATCACCTTTGAAGTCTTTGATCTCCTTCTTGCAGCTACCTATTATCAACAAGTCATCGACATAAAGACATAATATAAGCAATTCACTCTTGCTTCTTCTTACATATACACCATGTTCAGTTGTACACTTCATGAATTTCTTCTCCCTTAGAAAGTCGTCTATCTTCTTCTTCCAAGCTCTGTGAGCTTGTTTAAGTCCGTATAGGGCTTTATGCAGCCTGCACACCTTTCTTTCTTCGGGAATGTACATTTCACATCCATCTAACACATCTGCCATTTGTTTATGTTTTCTAGACCAACAACCAACCTGATTGTTTCGATCCTAGCAACAAGTGAAAATACTTTATCGAAGTTGATTCCTTATTTCTGAAGAAATCCTTTCGCCACAAGTCTCGCCTTGTGTCGAGTTACTTCTCTTTTGGGATTCAACTTCACCTTGTATATCCATTTCACATCAATTTCCTTCTTGTCTTAGGGCAATTCGACAAGTGACCAAGTGTTGTTGACTTCGATTGACTTCAGTTCTTCGTTCACTGCTTTCACCCACTTCAAATCCTTCAATGCCTGAGCTGCATTGATTAGTTCGACATCTGCGTAGAAAGCATATTGTACCAACTCACCTTCTTCATTGACCATATCATATGATGTAATCACACATTCTTGCAACCTTGCAGGCATGTGTCTTATTCTTTGAGGTCTGTTTGGGCCTGCTTCACCTCTGACTTATTGTTGAACTTCTCTTTTGATGTCACTAGCTGGTTCATCACATAAGATTCTCATTGAATCCTTCTTAACATTCCTAATTCAATCTCATTCGTTAAGCTCATCTATGATCACGTCCCTGTTGATCACCACTTGCTTGTTCATTAGGTCAAATAACTTGTACCCTCCAGTCGAATGATATCCTATCAGAATCATCTGACTCGACTTGTCATCAAGTTTTCTTCTCAACTGATCCGGCACGTGCCTATGTGTTATAGATCCAAACACCTTCAGATGACTCAAGCTAGGCTTAACACCATACCAACATTCTTCTGGCAGTATTCCTTTTAGATTCTTAGTCGGACATCTGTTCAGGATATATGTTGTAGTCGACACAACTTCTCCCCATAATTATTTGGGTAGATGCTTTCCTTTCAACATACTTCTCACCATATTTATGATGGTTCTAATCTTCCTTTCTGCGACTCCTTTCTGCTGTGGAGTGTAGGGCGGCACCACCTTATGCACAATCCCTTCTTTCACACATAATGCGTCGAAGTCTTTCGACACATATTCCCCCACCACCATCAGTCCTCAAAATCTTGATCTTTCGACCGCTTTATCTTTCGACCATAGATTTAAACTTGTCAAATACCTTAATCACTTCACTTTTCTTCTTGATAAGGTAAGTCCACAGTTTTCGACTGAAAACATCTATGAATGTAACAAAGTATTTTTCACCTCCAATCGAATCCACCCGAATAGGACCACATACATCAAAGTATATGACTTCAAGAATTGCCTTCGACCTATTTCCTGCATCCTTACTGAAGTTGTTCTTGTGTTACTTCGCCTGCACGTATTCTTCACACACTTTGTTTGGAATGTCGATTTCTGGTAATCCTGAAACCATATTTCTTCTCTTCACATCTCTGATGTCTTTGAAATTGAGATGGCCAAGTCTATAATGTCATATCCATGCATCTATGTTGGTTGTTATTGCAAGACACTTATGCTCTATCACATTAAGCTCAATCTTGAAGGTTCTATTATGAGACATTGAAGCCTTCAATATCAACCTTCCATTTGAGTCAAGAACTCTCATCATCTTGTCTTGGATTGGAACCTTGTAATTCTTTTCGACCAACTTCCCTATGCTGAGCAAATTACTCTTCATGCCTGGTATGTACAACACATTTGAAATTACTGACCTCTTACCATCTTTCCTCTTAATCAGAACATCACCAACACCTTCAGCTGCTAGAGTGTTGTCATTTGCAAATTTCACCATGTTCTTCACTGAGGGATTTGTATTGACAAACCAATCTTTCCTTCCAGACATGTGTGATGAGAATCCTGAGTCCAAGTATTGTTGGTCCTTAAATCTCTCTTCACCTCTCGTTGTAACCATCAACAACGTCTATTCTTCTTCATGTTTCACCAGCTTTACATAAGTTTCTTGATTCTTATGATTTTTTGAACAATCACTAGAATAGTGACCATACTTCTGACAATTGTAACACTGAATGTGACTCTTGTCTGGCTTTTGACCACCGCCTCTTCCTCTACCTACAACACCACCTCTTTAGTTGCATTGATTCCAGGGTTTTCTCTGATTCTACTAGTTTCCTTCTTGCTGATTTCGACCAGTCGAATTGTTGTAGCCTTCTCTGCCTTTGTTTCCATTCTAGCTTCCTTTGTCTTTCCTTTCTTTTGCTGATTGCACCTACAAAGTCATATCACTCTTCGACTTTCCTGCAGCTCTTTCATCCATTCTTTGTTCATGATATTCAATCGTCCCTTGAAGCTCTTCCTTTGTCAGTTTTGACAAATCTTTCGACTCTTTTATGGCTACTACCACGTGGTCGAACTTTGGAGCCAACGACCTCAAGATCTTTCCAACAACAGATTTTGATGTCAACACTTCTCCATATAACTTGATTTGATTCACCAATTTCGTAACCTTGGTGAAGAAATCAGTTATGCTTTCATTGTCTTCCATCTGAAGTAATTCATACGTCCTTTTGTGAGTTTGTAACCTCACCTCTTTCACCTTCTCCGCGCCTCCAAACGACTTCTCCAGAACTTCCCATGTTTCTTTCGTTGACTCTACATCACTAACCTTTTCAAAGTTATTTGAATCAACACATTGATGGATTATAAAGAGAGATTTATAATCTTTCTTTTTAATTCTTTATGTGCAGCCCTTTCTTGATCTGTCGCATTTTCTACAAGCGTTATTACTCCTTCCTTCATAAGATCCCAAAGATCTTGATAACATAACACAACTTTGATCTGATTGCACCAATTCTCATAACTGTTGTTCTTGAGAATCAGAAGATTTACTGGAAAATGCTCGTTTGGATGATTCATTGCCATCGTGATCTTCTTCCCACGAATCGCTTAAACCGGAGCTCTTGATACCAGATGTTGGAAATCCACCACAATCTATGGAGAATTTCAACCAATCTTGATGAACAAGATTGTCATCACCCACATAATGATAATGAAAAGAAAAGAACAATTGAGAAAGAAAAGAAAGAACGATGGAGAAGAAGAATATTTTCTGTAGAGTTTCTCTCTGCCCACAACTTGTGGGAAACTTCTTTATTCACTTTGCAACTGCAAAATTCTATGAATACAATGTTATGAATGCAACATTACAAGAATAATGGGTACTCCCTCTATTTATAGATTTAGGTTAGCTTGCTCACTAAGACAAAATCTAAAACTATAAAAGCCCAAAATAGTTAACACTACTAAAAATAGGCCTAAGTCGAAATCATGTGTGAAGCAACATGCTTCGACACTTCGACACACTAGTACAACTCGACACACTAGGTGATTCGACACTTTCTTACTTCTGTCGAGCAACCTGCTTCGATACAAGGAATTACAATTCAACCAAATCGTCTACGTTAGGATTTTTTCAATGAGATTGAGAGAAGAAGAACACATTCATCGATATATATATATATATATATATATATATATATATATATATATATATATATATATATATATATATATATATATATATATATATATATATATATATAATATATATATATATATATATATAGGGTCAAAAAGCCCTAAATGATAAAGCCCTAACAATTGGGCCCCTACTAAATCAATAACTCTTTGGCCCCTTATTTTTAAGCCCCCTCATATTTTTATTTTTTAAAGGGTCTAAATGAGGGGCTCAAAATATAATTTATTTGAAACAACATATTTTATTTTTTAAAATAAATATTTTTAAATAATAAATATTTTTGAAAACTATTTTTTTTTGAAAAAACCTTTTTTTTTAACATAAAAAAAATCAATTTTTTTAAATTAAAAAAATTTTTTTTTTTTTAAAATAAACATAATCGATTTTTTTTGAAGTATTAAAATTTTTAGTTTTTTTTAAAAAAATTGATATTTTTGAAAAAAAATAAATAGATTTTTTTCGTAAAAAAAACTGATTAATTTTTTAAAATGAGAAAAGCGGTTTTTCTTTAAAAATAAAAAATCAATTTTTTTCGAAAAAAAAGTCAATTCTTTTTTAAAAGAAAAAATTATTTTTTTCAAAAAGAATATCAATTTTATTTTGAAAATAAATAATCGATTTTTTTCGAGAAAAAAGTCGATTTTTCCTGAAAGTAAAAAATTTGATTTTTTTTATATATAAAAAAATTCGATTTTTTTGAAAAAAAAAAAGGTGATTTGTGTTTGAAAAAAAACCCGAATTTTTTCGAAAATAAAAAAAAACTGACTTTTTTCGGAAATAGAATAAAAAAGTCAAAGTTTTTTCTAAAATAAAAAAAATCGATTTTTTCCATTAAAATTAAATCGATTTTTTTAAATAAAAAATTTTAATTTTATTTGAAACAAAATTGAATTTTTCCTAAAATAAAAAAGTTGATATTTTTTGAAAAAAAATGATTTTTATGAAAATAAAATAATAAAATAATTTTTTCTTTAAAAAAAAATCAATTTTTTTATTTTTAAAAAGTCAACTTAAAAAAATGATGGGGCCTTAAGGCTTTACTTGAATTTTATGGGCCTATATATTTTAGGGCTCATTTATTTTTAGAATTTTGGGCCCCCTATATTTTGGGGGCCTTAAAAGTTAGGCCCCGACCCTCTAAATTGACGGCTATATATATATATATATATATATATATATATATATATATATTATATATATAATATATATATATATATATATATATATATATATATATATATATATAGAGAGAGAGAGAGAGAGAGAGAGAGAGAGAGAGAGAGAGAGAGAGAGAGAGAGAGAAGAGAGAGAGAGAGAGAGAGAGAGAGAGAGAGAGAGAGAGAGAGAGAGAGAGAGAGAGAGAGAGAGAGAGAGAGAGAGAGAGAGAGGAGAGAGAAGAGAGAGAGAGGAGAGAGAAGAGAGAGAGAGAGAGAGAGAGAGAGAGAGAGAGAGAGAGAGAGAGAGAAGAACTAAGAATCGTTTAAGTTTAAATTAGGGTTTCATACTGGGATTGAGAGAGAAGAACAACATGTCGATCGAGAGAGAAGAACAAAAAATTACAACTGAACTTCTTCTGAATTTTTGTTTGGTTGTGGATATCCATCCAATTGAGTATGAGTGTCCAATTAATTTCAAAAATAGATCGGTTGAAAAATCAAAATAAATTTAAGAGATTTTAATATAATTATGAATAAATCATCACCGGTTAATTTCAACAACATCCTACATAAAGTTTTCCTCTATCAAGCCTAAAGAGATATACTTAGTAATCATAGTCATATAAAATCTTAAATTACAAAAGGAATCAAGGTTAAAAATACGAGTCTCCACTCAACATTATATTTATATCAAAAGTTAATAGTATTATTTTAGGCGTTGTGTAAAAAGATTTATACGGTCGATTCATCATCATCCGTTTGATTACTTTATAGATTTTTAAAATAAAAATCAAATTTATTTCAATATCCAACCTTTATGAGTCCCTTTACACTCTTACTCTTAGTGTATTTCAATTAATAACATTTAATATAAATTATTGTTCGTAGAAAAATCAAGTTACTACAAGGTATGAATTGAAGTCATTTTATTAAAAGATGTTGAAATGTATGATGATATGGTTTGTAACATTTATTAATACAAGTACGTTAACAAACGCAGCTAGAAATCGCCGACACTAATCAGAATGGAAGAACCCCTCGCTGAATTGGAACGAGTCCAAACCCACCTCCTCCAACGCATATCAAAACTAGAACAACATTCTCATCTTCCCACAGATTCCCCTCTCACCAAAGACCCTGAAAACCTTTCCGACACCGACACAGACACAGTCTCTCGTCTCTCTTCCATTTTACGCACCAACTCCGTTAACGACTTCTCCTTCAAGAGAGTCGCTTCCGATTACTACGACTGGCCTCTCGAAGCCCGCCGCAACACTCTTAGCGCCGCATCGGTTCACCATCTTTGTAAAAGCATCGTTTTAGTTAACACGCAAGCTCCTTCCGATGTCGTTGATTGTTCTGATCGAAATAACTCTAAGTACTATGTTGTCGTTGTTCAGGTTCTGTGTTTTTTTTTAATCTTTTATTTTGTTAATTTTTGTGGTTTATTTATCTAGGTTTTCGTTGCAATTTGTTTTTGTTTGCAGTATAGTGCTCGGTTCAATGCTGAAGCTGTGAGAAACTTTTTATACTCTCTCAACAATGGAACTATTGCCAAAAAGAAATTCAACTGTATGTATGCAGTTTTTGTGTCAAATTGTTTGGCCTTTAATCAATGTGTATTGAAATTCTGAGTTGTTTTAGAGTTGGGTAAATGTGCTGAGTGAAATTTTGTTGAACATTATGTATTGGCCAAGGTTTTTAAAAACGGTTTGTTACTGCCGTGACAAAACGATATTGGAAGGTGCCGATACTATGATGTTATTCACGGTTTTTATGATAAAAATAAATTGTGGTTAATTCACACTACAACAACCACAATCAGTATATTACAACACTTGTACTAATCGAAATTGCAAAAACCTTTATGCGGGTGCAATGCGTGCGGCCGTTTGGCGAAGGGACGAGGAATTTTATTATAATAGGAAACCTTCTTCCTATTAAGCACTATCATGTTGGTATATTTCAAAAACTGGTCTGTTTCTGTGTGGCTAAGTTCTTGTATTTGACAATTTTAATGAAGGGGAGTTTGGTTTGGTCAAGGAGATTTCCCTGTTAAATATAAGTCGTCGTTTGTATTATTAAGCAACGAACTTTGTTGAACAGGATAATAGGGGAATATTTTATATGGGTTTGGTGATAGGAAAACACTAGTTATGCCTTCTTGGATGGGTTGTTCGTTTGCAAAAGCGGACAGCATGGGTTTTGCTTATTTATTATTAGATGAAACTAGCATCTTTCCTTGTTTCTTACAACTCTCCATGGCAACGGTCTTGCTCTTGCATGTTGCTATATAAATTTCGATTTCCACTTAAATCTGAACTAATGTGTGCAGGATTTATCTCTTGCTGTGTTATTGAATTTGGGCTAAGATAGAGAAAAGCCTTGAAAAATAGGTATGCGAAAGGAACAAAGACAAAGCCTATCCCATAAAATTGTAAAACATTTAGGTTGTGTTTCGATTGGCTTACAAAACAGCTTACCTAGGCTTATCTACTCGTGTAAACCCTTGACAGGGTGTTTGGGAGTGGTGACATCTCCATAAGTTATTTACGATAACCTTTACAAGGATAACTTATGAAAACAACTCATAGCTTATATGAAAACAATTTGACCATATTTTCCTCTTGAGTCTTGACTATAGAAATAGCTTATATATAAGCACTCAGTCAAGTTGTTTATCAAACGGGTCCTAAATGTGATTGAAAATAGTGGCTGGGAATATTTGTTTTTCCAGAAAAGAAAACTAAATCTTTCTTTAAGTTGCTGAGCTGTCTTGATAAATTGCAACTTGTGGGGACTGTGTTGCACTTGCAGCAACTCTTTAATGTGCGATGGCTCTTTGGCATGATTCGGGGGATGGCTATGGTTAGGTGAGGTAATTTAAATCACTCTTATTTGGTTGGGGGTTTGGCAATTTCGTGGTTGTCAAGCCAATTGGAGCTGAATGCGTACAGTGGCTATCAAGTTAATGCATTAAAGCTTCTATTTTGGATTGTCATCTGTAACTATTCACTAGTAAGAGATGAAAAGGTGAATATTCACATTTATTGAATTAGCCTTAATGCACCGCAACTGCATCATATGATCTCTTTTGACTTCTCTACCTTGAACTTCTGCAAGCTGCAGCAAATGAGGTTGCAGAGGAACTGAGGTGGTAGCAGTGGCGTTTTTCCATTTATCACAGCTGAAATGTGCCATTGAAGAACTCCCCAAAGAGCTAGCAGTTCAGGATGATTGTGGAAGTGGGCCGGAGCCGGTCTAAGGTCACAGAACTGTTACCGAAGGTGGAGTGACAGTGCAGTAGTGTTTGATTTAGTAGAAGGGAAGTCCAATTGAGAATGTGACTTGGGAAGATGACACCTAATAGAAGGTGGTATTAATAGGGGCCGTGTAGCTGAATTAGGCCAGGTGACACCTAATATAGAAGGAAGGCCCAATATACATAAGGTCTATTACAGGTAACAGTTTAAGAATAGCGAGGAGGCCGAGCTGGAAAGAGAGCATGGGAAATGAGCTTTTTGGGGGGAGAGTCAGTTACATTAGAAAATAAGAGAGAACAGTGCATCCTGATGAATTTCATTAGGAGAAATAGAGGATGAATGAGAACCTTTCTTTGGCGAGGAAGCCATTTGGCTAAGACTGCTAAGAATCAACACGAGAATAAAGTAAATGTAGCTGAAATGAGGATGTTGCGTTGGATGTGTGGTAAGACTAGACAGAATAAGATTATAAATGACAATATTAGAGAGTGTTGGGGTAGCGCGTCTATAGTAGTAAAGATGACAATATTAGAGAGTATTGGGGTAGCGTCTATAGTAGTAAAGATGGTGGAAAATAGACTTTGGTGGTTTGGACACGTAGAGAGAAGACTTGTAGATTCTGTGGTAAGGAGAGTAGATCAAATGGAGAAAAATCAAACAACTAGAGGTAGAGGAAGACCTAGAAAAACTATAAGAAAAGTTATTAAAAAAGATCTTGAAATTAACGATTTGGATAGAAGCGTGGTCCTGGATAGAACATTACGGTGAAAGTTGATCCATGTAGCCGGATTCATTTAGTGGGATAAAATTGGTTGTTGTTGTTATTGTTGTTCAATACAAATCACAATACCTGGAAATGCTTATTGTATGTTGTGATCCATTTTTAATGCAATACCCCGTCTTTATTGTCTACTTTGAACTTCTTCAAACTGCAGAAGTTGAGATTGCGGGGGAGCTGAGATCATTAACCCTTGACAATGTAGTTTTTGCATGAAAATTCTACCTGACAGCTATATAAAGGAAAGTTTTTATCACGAAGTAAAAGTTTGGGAGGTCCATACTAGGGACACCATAACTTTGAAGTACCATTGATCTTTACTTACATTCATCATGCGAAAATGTGTATATATGTTCTAACCCATATGTCCATATGGGCATTATGGCTCTCCTTGTTAATCCGTTATCTTTTATTCATTTTTTATTATATGTTAAAAGACAATTCTTCCCTTTGTTTTTGGAGATTTAAATCTTTTATTAAATGTCTAACCTTATTGCTTAGAAGGTAATCATGTTGTTACTTATTATACAGTGAGGCTAGCCCCTGAGGAGATATCAGCGAAGTTAACCGGATATGGACACAATGCAGTGACTTGTATTGGCATGAAAACAGACATTCCGGTAAATGCTGGATCTGACCTGTGATTATTATTGGAATCTAAATTCTTATAATGGTGTAGCGTATAAGATATTGCATCCTGATAATGACAATGAAACAACTCATCATTCAAGCTGTTTTAAGGCTAAATCTGAACATTTTCTTTGTCCTGTACTTGGATTGATAATTAATGCAAATAGGGATCAGTTGATAACAGAAGATAAAAGCTGAAATGATTTTCTTTTCGGCTTACTGTGTACAGGTTACAAGTTATGACCTCGTCGTCATTGTTTTTTTTTCAACATTGCTGATTACATATGCCTTTTCCTGATACTAGCCTTCATCTTCTTCACTTGTTGATGGGTTGTTATGGGCTTATTTCAGGTGATTTTGGATGAAGCAATTGTTAAACTAACCCCAGATTTCTTTTGGTTGGGTGGTGGTGAGGTTGATCTGAAGCTAGGGATCCGGACATCCGAATTAATCAGATTTATCAATCCATTCATCATCAGTTGTAGCAGTAATTGATTTGTTGGTTAGAATAGGGGTCAGGAAAAATCAAGGTTACATGGATAGGTGTCAGGAAAAATCAAGGTTACATGGATAGGTGTCATTTTTAGCTTTCCGTTCTTGATTTTTATACGATTCAGATTGTTGTCAACTGAGGAAGATATTTATTTTTCATAGAATTTTCTAATCTGCTGAAGATATTATCCTTTATGTTCCATAGATTTAAATGCAGCCAACATCATGGCTTTGTATTTCATTTTATATTTGGTGAAAGTTTCTTATAAGTTTAACACATGAAGCGAAAAGCTTTAGTTTTAGACAGATCTAAAAACATCTCTAATAGGAGTGCATCATTGAATCCTTAAACATTGGTCTTCACTTTGTTTCACCATTAGAGTTGGTACCTATTAATGTCACATTATTGTAGCAAAAGTATGTTTCAAACACACTTAAGTGAGATAGTTAAGCAATTCTATCTTGACTGTAGTTAGGAGTGTAATCGGTCGGTTTGGACCGCTTTTGGTGGAAGATATGTCTGAACCGATATATTTCTATCAGATTGGTTTGGTTTGATTTTTAGTGTTTTTAAAAAATGGAATAAAACCAAACTAACCAGTTTGGTTCGGTTGATCGGTTTAAACTATTTTTTTTTGAACATTATATTCATTTGTGTATTCTCTACCATATTTTCTATATATTTTTTGATATTATTTTTGTAAATAATATATTTTATATGATTTATTTTATGCTCTACTTTTCAAACAATTTATAATAAGTTGTATTTAATGTATACAAAATGGTAATAAATCAAACACAACAAATTAATATGTTTCACACCTTAAACACCATCAAAATTATTTAATTTTTGTAACATGATTAGAAAGAATTTTGTAAGAAGCAAAGAATGTATAAAAAAAGATATGAATACTAACTAAGAGAATTTGAAATACAAAGAAGGCGACTATAACATAGCAGAATAATAGTTGTTGCGGTCAATGAGGACAATAATTTGGTGACAACAAATTTTTGTGATTTAGAATTTTTACTTGACAATGTATTTTGCTAAATGAACTTAATAATGTAATGAATAAAAGATCAAATGGAATGATCATCTGCTTGACGATTCCTAAACATTGAAATTAAGAACCGAACTAAAGTGTCTTGATTTTGATTTTTATTGATTCAATTTGAGTTTTTAGAAGAATCAGTTTTTTTCAGTTTAGTTTAAATTATTGGTTTAATTGGCCTTTTCTAATCGGGAGATGGTCTGAGTTTAAAATGAGATGCAAGGTCACTTAAAATTTGTTGTTCTTGTCCCATACTTAGTTGAATGTTTCGTAATAATATAATAGGATGCATCCACCTTAACCTTACCATTAAGCACATTGATTATGGACATAAGTATCCCCTGTTAACCAAACGCGCAAAATTCTAGCTGCGAGCCAAGTTGGAACCATAACGTAATTTTATCTGAGAAAACCGTAGTAAGATAGATATACAAACTTTCTTTAATTGTCAACATTTATCTCCAACAACTTCGGTTTTTGGATAAGCATTTCTATCCAGCAAGTTAACTACAACAGGATATCATATGTTCAGCCATTTCTATGGCCAATAAATTGCCACACATGCCAGGTTTATCTAAAAAATAAACCTGAAATGTACGTCGACACGATGACGATGAAAGAGTTGAAGCAATGAACGAAGAAGTTTTTTCAACATTAAACAATTTCGTAGAATTTACATATAACTGTACATGACAATGAGAACAATGTTGGCTGTTATTGAGTAGCATTGGGAATTTATGAACAAGCCAATGAGGGAGCAACAGAGCATATATTGTAAATCTATGAAATGCTACTGGTAAATCAGATCCCCAAAGGTGTTCTCCCCACTGTAAGTAACATAAAGAAACCCATCTTCATCCTTCTTCTCATCATATATGGCTGACATTATTGCTCCTGCGAAAATTGACGAATGCCATCAGCTGATTGGCTAAAACTGCTTTAAATTACACAAGACTGAAGAATTTTTGGGAAGAAAATGTATAATTTTGTGATGTTTACCTGTAGGTGGAAGGACATTGTCCACAAAAATAAAGATTGCCTTTTCTGCACTTAGTTTAATTCTTTTACGGATAACATAGACAAACTGTCCAACTGTGAGATCAGCAGGGACAAGGTACCTACAATCAATTCAATCAGTTTGTTAGTTATGAAAGGGGACATGCGACTCGTAAATGCCAGTCATACACCTTGAAAATTTTATACACCAGCTGGCAGAAATAATTTCCAAACTAATAATACTAGTCCACCATAAAATCAAATTCTTATACAAACACAGATCCATGACTATCCAGCTATACAAACACCACACATTCATAAATCAAATTCTTATAAAAATAGACAACCGGTTTAAATTCTGTTTTTCTAACTCAAAAATTGAGGACCTAACATGAACTGGAGAAGTATATACAATAGAAAATGCATGCCAAATTCTACAAAAATAAACAGGGGAATGCAGTGCACTGTTTGAATGATCTTTTCTTTAAAAAGTATGTCCTGTGTTGATTATAAAGCAGTGGATGAAAACAATCTTAATTTATGTGGAGCTTTGTGAGCTTGGCTTTAATGATATACACTTTTAATCCAAACAGAATATTGCGAAAAGTTTATCTTAAACATATTCACTGGGGCAGGCTTCTAAATCTACAAAATTTCACCTGTAAAAAATATTGCACAAGAAACCATGACTTTTCACCTTTCTCTTATTTTGGCCAATAACAAGTATATGTTGATTATGTTACGGTAAAATAATATAATATAAATAGTATCAAATCAGCTCTTTCCTTTTGAAGAGACAAACATATGAGTAGAAACAATTAATGTGACATTTCCAGGTTATATTAAAATTATTAACAAAATCTTACTTCTTCTTGTCAATACTTGGAATATCACTTCTTTCTGCCTTCTCCACAATCACCTTCAGGCAAATGAGATACAATTTAGCATAATAACAATGATCTATGATCTATCAGAAATATACATTTTCAAAAATCACGAGTGCAGCAGGAAGCAAGTAGAAGCATAAATCAACAAGAATTGCCTTTAATTAGTATTCAACATCAAGTCTTTCTGCCCAAAAACTAAAAGTTATCCCATCTATTTTTTTAACCACAATGTTTAGATATTATGCTTAAGTGGGGATTGAACCTTCGATCTCCTTATCACTCCACTCCTTAACTCCCCACCCCAGCTAGCCATCCTTATATTCCCTAAAGTTATCCCATCTCCAAAACTCAATATTACTATCTCATTAGATTGCACAAGTAAACCCAAACAACACTAAACCCCAAACATCAAATAGGTTATCATACAATATACATTTCTCAACATCAACCTAGTTTCTTTTCACGGAAGGTTGTTGATGAAGCATCAAAGATCGCACATGGCACAATCAGACGATCAATACAAAAAATAAATAACAACATAATTTAAACGGGCAGAGAAAAAGTTATATAAATTGAAAAGCATCGTCTCCTCCAGCAGAAAAAATTACTAAAAAAGAACAACATTTCTTCTGCTACAAATACATGATTCTCACCGGAATTCGGTCTGGGTATTTCTCCCTAATCCTAGCAGCCTCAGCACTTCTCTTCTCTGAACACAAAAACAAACCATTTATTTGCATATAACTCAACTTTCCACACACACACAATCAAATAAACTAAATCACCAACAAAAAACCCAAGCAAAATATAGTAAAAAGCTTGTACCAAGATCATGCTCTTGTTTGAAATAACTTTTTGCCATTCTTCCTGCAAAAATCATCAAACAAAATCAATTAATCCGTAGCATCACTCATTCGTTCAACAAATGATGATTAATTCATCGATATCCCGAACAATCAAACAACAACTAAGAAATAATCATGAAAAACAAAAAGAAAATTGACCTACAAACACAAAATTCACTAAAAAACCCTAAAAATTTAATATAAAATTAAATAGAACCCTAAAGTTTCCGATCATGATTAAGCAAAGGAATTTAGGAAAAGAGAAAAAAAAAACCTCTAATAATTTGGCGATCGATTAAGAAGTTTGAAAAGGTAAAACGTAAGAGTTGAAAAAAATTAAGCAAATAATTAGGGTGCAATGAACCTCGTAAATAGTGAAGGCGATCGAAAAATAGGAGAAAATCAACGCTCTTATCTGTTATTGAACGGAACTCCAAGAAAGGAGTGTTTGCTTCACGAAAAGATAAACTTTGCTGTGTTGTTTGCTTTAATAGCTTTTTTTTGTTACAACTATTTCTTTTTATATTAAATAAAAATTAACTTAATTAATTTATAGTATACACTTATAAATTATTTTTACCTTTCAATTAATCATAGATCATAAAAGATACTTATAAATAGTTGTGATATTTTTACATTGACGGTTAAGAGGTGAAATTATTTTAACTATTAATTTATCATATCAAAATATTTCCTATTTTAAGATGATTTAAACTTAATGATTAGGGATTTAGTTGAATTAAAAGATACTCAAATTATTAAATTAAATTCCTTTTGGATAATTTTTAAATCTAATTAGTGTATTTATATATTCTTTTATATCTTAAATATAGTCAAAAAATTTAACTTTAAGGATATATATGTTACTAATATGATTTTATTAATTTTAAAATATATATTAAATGTATTTTGTTTAAAATATATAATCTTTATGAATTATTGTATGTTGATATAATTATAAATGTTTAATTTAATTATAATTGTTTAAAGTATACATATAAAATATTTTGTGATTACTTAAGTGTATACAATTCTACATGAACAATAAATAAACAAAAACTCTGATTACTTGTGAGAAGAGTTCGAAAAATATTACATAGTTGAAGGTGGAATTAGATTCTCTCATACTATTTTTCTCATGTTTTTATTATAATATAATCTTAATCATTGATTCACTTTTCTCTCTCTCAGTACTATTATTTTCCTTTTTCCTGTGACATTTAATCATTATATTAGGAAAATAAGAGAGGACACGACCAAAAGAGCATTTTAATATTTTCTTTTAAATGATATCAAATTTTAAGGTTGGTTTTTTTTGTAAGATAGTGTTGGTCTCATTAATTTTAAGGACGGCTACTGACTTCTTCACTAAGGTTTAATTAATCATACTCCTTTTTTTATATCTTTATCTCCCATTTTGGAGTAGTCCTCACTAAAATTTATTTTATATTTTGATGGTGGAGAGAATAAAAAAGTGTTATCGAACTGGAAAAATAAAAATATGTCCATGAATGGTTGTTTAGTACTCGTTAAATATGTTTCAACTTCTTCGTAAGTTTATTTTTTTCCCTTCTTCTTAGCTCTCACAAGTATCATTTGCTCAATAAATCTTTACTAAAGCATTTCTTTAGGAGGTTGAGGATTTGCATAAAATTCAATGGATTAATTGAGACAAAATATACTCAAATAAGGAAGTATGTGGGTTGGAGTGTGAAGAATAAAAGAATTTAACTTACCTTGGTAGGCAAGTGGTGGTAAATGTTGCATGTTGGCCTTAACAATTTGAGGTTCAAGGTTTTAACAACAAAATATGAAGTAGAAGGTGCTTATATATTAAGGGTGGAGGTAGTTAGGCGTCTATGTGGTTGAAAGATCTATCTAGAGTTAGGGAAATATGTTATGTGATTCATAGCCGATGGTTAGACGATCATTTTACTGATTTGGTGGATAATTATGACTGATCACCATTTTAGAAGGATCATTGGTTGAAAGGAAGAAATACTTGTTCTAAGTTTCTTCCATTTTATGAGTTGGCGGTAGATAAAAATATTTCTGTCACGGGGAATAGTAGATTATGTTGAGATTCTGAGGGTCAAATTAGAGGTAACAAGGTGATCGTTCTCATGTGAGAATGCACATGTGACAAAGTGTTGATATTTGTTAGATAACATTATTTTGTAAGATAATATTGATAACCATTGGGAGTGGTGTTGATGGTTACTCGGTGAGGTGTATATATCATATTCTAATTCATGAAGAATAAATTAATCACGGGTCGACCATGAAGCTCATTTGAAACACAATTACGCCGCTTAAAATATCTTTGTTCGTGTGGAAGATAATAAAGAAACAATTATTTTTTTCAAGAAAATGGTTACTCATGTTGGTTTTTGAAGTGTCTTCTTTCTAGATCCCTACTAAAGATAATCTAAAATGATATGTAATAATACCTTAAAGCTCAAGGGTGATTAAATGGATGCGAAAAACACGAGAACCTTTAATATTTATTCTTATAGTGTCGTTGAGGATTCACTATGTCCATCCAAATGTCATCGGTGATTATGTTTTGTAATTTTCGGTGCCCATTCTTTTAGTAAGGAGTTTCATAAGTGTCTTTAAGTAATTTAGTTGGCAATCATCTAGATTAGCTAGAAGGAAATAAATTTTCTACTTTTGACAACAGAGAGTTAAAAATTTAACATATTATTGAAAAGGTGAAAGTTTTTTCTTCGTGATGGCTACAGGCCAAAAGATTGAATGTACTTTTTATTTAAGTTCATGGTGGCTTAATTATTCGATATTATGTTATTGACTATTCTATAATATACTTATGCTTTTTTATTTATGTTTAATCTTGTTTTTTTTACCTAATTGAACCTTTATTTTAAATTTTCTTTTAGCATATTTTGTGTTTGAGTTAATTATCTTTTCTTTTAATATATATCAATTTAGCTTTTTTTCTAATATAAAGTATCTAAATCTAAATTGTTAACATGGTTTTATTATATAAAATAATATATTTCAGGAAGTATTTCATATCCGTTTAAGAGTATATCTTTAGGAATACTTTTTAAGGGTTAAATCTATAGTTTAATATGTATTATTTGAAATAGAAAACAATAACATGTAGCCGTCTTAGCTCAGCTGGTAGAGCGCGTGGCTTTTAACCACGTGGTCGTGGGTTCGATTCCCACAGACGGCGAAGTCAAAAGAAAATCTCTTAGGTATCAGTAGACAATATTTTTACGCTTCATTTTAATTTTCTTATTCATAAAACAAATACTTACATTCAATTAACTATATGGGACAACATTTTTATATGAGTAGACAACATTTTTAAGCTTCCTTTTTTCATCATATATTCTTCTTCCCAACACAAGAGTTAATAATTTTCAAGATCTTTATACTAAGAGTAATCATTTCTTTTTAATTTTCTTATTTATAAAACAAATACTTACATTCAATTAATTATATGGGACAAAATTGAGTTTCTTATACCTATACCATCTTGGAATTGTTCACCAAAATATTCGTTTTTATTGAGTTATATTATTCAAAAGTATAAGCATCTTGAGTAGATCACTTGTTTTCTAAAGGGATTGATCATTAGATATAACAACATTAGGACTTAAATCCTTCTCATGAATCCATTACCATATTTTAGAAAAACCTATTAATTGGTTATTGAATAAGACCTTTCTCCACCATCTATTAACCATGAATTTACTATCCTTTATGTTCAAACAAATAACCACGATAAAGATAAATCATCCACCATTTAAGGTAAAGGAATTGGAGATGAAAACTAAGGAACTCCATGCTTTGGAACAATTACAATAAGAACCAATAACACAACAAAATTTATATTTCAAGCATGACTTCCCCCTAGGGTATAAATCCAATAATCAATAGTCCATGAAAGACAACATTAGGGAAAAAAACTAAATCAAGACTATTGAGAATGTATCAAGTGTGAGTAGTGTGGATAATAGTCTCACATTGGTTGGAAATATGGAGACTTGAGCATTTATAAGTGAGAGAACACACCCACCTATCACTTTAAGGTTTTAGGTGAATATGTGTGTCTCTCACAAAGGTGTTGCTCAAGAAAAAGAAGCATGCCCCCCTCTCCAAGGCTCAAGTTTATCAAGAGTTATTTGTCTCAAACGCCTCTCACAACATTAGGACTTAAATCCTTCTCATGAATCCATTACCATATTTTAGAAAAACCTATTAATTGGTTATTGAATAAGACCTTTCTCCACCATCTATTAACCATGAATTTACTATCCTTTATGTTCAAACAAATAACCACGATAAAGATAAATCATCCACCATTTAAGGTAAAGGAATTGGAGATGAAAACTAAGGAACTCCATGCTTTGGAACAATTACAATAAGAACCAATAACACAACAAAATTTATATTTCAAGCATGACTTCCCCCTAGGGTATAAATCCAATAATCAATAGTCCATGAAAGACAACATTAGGGAAAAAAACTAAATCAAGACTATTGAGAATGTATCAAGTGTGAGTAGTGTGGATAATAGTCTCACATTGGTTGGAAATATGGAGACTTGAGCATTTATAAGTGAGAGAACACACCCACCTATCACTTTAAGGTTTTAGGTGAATATGTGTGTCTCTCACAAAGGTGTTGCTCAAGAAAAAGAAGCATGCCCCCCTCTCCAAGGCTCAAGTTTATCAAGAGTTATTTGTCTCAAACGCCTCTCACATATGAAAATGTTAATTTTTGAAATCACTGCAATAACATGGTCTTATCATGGATCATGAGAACCATCACTCCTTAAATTACTCAAAGTACGACATGCTTCGACAATGCTTCAGAACACTGACTTAATTTTCAAGATCATTATACTAAGGGTAATCATTTCTTTTTAATTTTCTTATTTATAAAACAAATATTTACATTCAATTAAACAAGCCTATCGAACCCCATATGTCTATTTCACCGACCTTTAATTATATGGGACAAAATTGAGTTTCTTATACCTATACCATCTTGCAATTGTTCACCAAAATATTTGTTTTTATTGAGTTATATTATTCAAAAGTATAAGCATCTTGAGTAGATCATTTGTTTTCTAAAGGGATTGATCGTTAGATATAACAACATTAGGACTTAAATCCTTCTCATGAATCCATTACCATCTTTTAGTATTGTGGACTCATACTTAAGGGGGAGTGTTGAGAATGTATCAAGTGTGAGTATTATGGATAATAGTCTCACATTGGGTGGAAATATGGAGACTTGAGCATTTATAAGTGAGAGAATCCACTCACTTATCACCTTAAGATTTTAAGTGAATGTTTAAGGTGTTAAAAACACAAGAAATTGGGGGGGAGGGGGGGGGGGGGGTAATTGGGTTTTCAAAGCAAAGTTTTTTCCAAAATAAAAACTCTACTAATACGTTAAATAGTTAAGAGATAAAAACACAATGATTTTTATCCTGGTTTGCTTGAAACTCAAAGCTAATCTAGTCCACCCGCCAAGGTAATTTGCCTTATACACAAGGACTTAATCCACTATAATCAACAGATTACAATAAACATAAAGAATACCCTTCTTTGTCTTCTCAAGGATCCAACTAAACCTTAGTCTCCTCAAGGATTCACAAAGAACAACTTTATTTGTCTTTTTAAGGATAACCTTCTAATGGAATCAAACAAATAGTTTAAATAAAAGTTTATGTGTTACAAGATGCTTCTTCAAAAGCAGATTTACACAAATGAATAATAAATACTTAAAGAACACTGTATACAAGAGATGGTAGCTTTTCACACAAAAAATTAGCTTTTCAAAATACTTGTGTAGATCAGCGAGATTCTTCAAGTCTCCAATGCATGCTTATATAGTATAAGCATGTGACAGTTGAAGGGCAAAATAGAGAAAGCTCCTTGAGCGGCTATCCACTGTTGGATGAGAAAGGAATGATACTACATACTATCTTTTCGCCCACATATTCAGTGACAGGTGTGATGAATAATACAATCCTTACCCACGAAATCAGGTAGTAGAAAAGTTATTCGATTTGTACTATGTACTATTTGATCACGTTTCCATTTTTTCTTATCTTCAGATTCATTGACTTATGATAAAAGATGATTGAAGCATGAAGTAAAGAAGTAGAGTTGAATTCATAAACTTCAGAACCTTGGGTCAGAACCTTAACAGCGCCAGTAGTTTGGTTGAGTTCTTCAGTGTCTTCAGAATCTTCAGAGTCATCAGAAACCTCAGTCAGAACCTTGATAACTTCAATCGTTTGTATTGAGATCTTCAGAATCTTCATCTACATAACACAACTTTAGAAGCTTGCCATTCTTCAGAAGCTTGTTGATCAGAGTCACGTCCAGAAGCAAAACAATTGACAGAACATTGCAACAATAATACATAGTCTCCTCAGAAGCTTCTAATGGGTGAGATAACGCAGAAGCAAAAAGAACATTGTAGCAGTAATATTGACGTCTTTCAGAACTTCTAATTGCAACGTAAAAGCGAATTTGGAACACAAAATTCAGAAAATTGATGATGTTACACATCATGTGATCAGAATTAGAACTGTTTGTTAAAGCTACACAATAACAAACCATTAGGGTGCCAAAATTGTTCTCACACAAATACAACATTGTTATCATCAAAACTCAAGGTATAGATGCATAACCAAATCTTGTTCTAACAATCTCCCCCTTTTTGTTGATGACAAAACATGTATTTTGATGAACAGTTTTGTACAGGGTAATCACAGAAGAATACATCTTACAGAAGCACAAAGCTCCCCCTGAGATGTATAGTTCTATAAAGATAAACTCAAAATGAAAGAATACTCTCCTGATTTACCTTTTGAAGTACCATAATGAATAATTAGTCAGAATCTGATTTAACTTCAGAAGTTGATTGATATTGTCTAGAACACCGGTTGATAACATCATCCTTTTGATAGACCTTCAGAAGAGCTTTCTTCATAAACTTCTTTGAAGACCTTTCTTCAGAAACTACTTTGAAGACCTTTCTTTAGAAACTTCTTTGAGAATTATTCTGATTCTTGAGAAAGAAGCTTTAACAAATCATTTTGAATTTTGAGAGTTAACCCTGCAAAAAAACACTTAACAAACTTTTCTTGAAGTATTTGTTAATAGAAACATTAAAATAATGTTTGGGTTTTTTACTTAGGAATTTAGATATCAAAATAAACTCTTAATTCTCCCCCTTTGGAATGTTATGTTTTCTCTCCCTTTGTCATCAATCAAAAAGAAAAACAAGACAAAGTAAATAATGAGAAACAAAAACAACTTCATTGAATAAAAACATGCCAAAAAGGCAGTGCAAATTACAGTTTAAAAAGAAAAGAAATGCGAAACAGTTAAGGTAAAAAAAATTAGGGGTTCTGAGGAGGAGGTGGGGGAGGGGGATGAGGAAGTCTTGACAGAATCAGCTGAAACATCATATCTTGCTTATCCAAACGCTCATTGATCTTAGCATTATCATCCTTAATCTGCTCAATGGTTCTCAGAAGAGAAACTGGAATAGGCTGAGATGCAAAAGCTTTAGAGACTACAATCTGGTTTGGAGCTTCTTCCATTGCAGCGTCTTCAGGTTCAAAAGCATAAGATTCTGGAGCAGTAGACTCAGTGTTCTGAGCAGACTCTGTTGTCGGAACATCTTCTTCTTCTTCTTCTACCATAGGTTCTCGAGAGACCTCTTTAACTTCTAGTGCAGGAAGACAAAGTTGAGAATTCCTCAGCTTCCATAATTCCATTAAGGGCACGAACCCATAATGAAATTTGCTTTCTACTAAAGTATAACCAATATCCTTCATCTTAGAGACTTCAGAATTTATCCTGCTTCTATAAGCTCCCCATGCTGAATCGCTAGCAGCAGGGTTTGTAGAAGAATGACTAACAGTAATTTCTTTCTCCAAATGCTTCTTAGATTCTGAATCAAACTCCATTAGAATCTTACCAAGGTCAAGAGAGGATGGTGTTTGGATTTTGGGATATTTAATGTTCAGGTTGATTATGGACTCGTCAAAGTCAGGACCAAAGACAGAGGGATGATAGGGCAGAATGATGGGGGATGATTCTGGTTCAAAGTCGAACATTCTTTCAGGAGTTCCTTCAGAAACATGCCTGTCAGAGACACTCATTGCAGGAGATGTTCTAGGTGGTGTAACATTTGGATTAGTTGGTTAGGGAGCAGAAACAATTAATGGTGGTGAGATGGGTGTAGTTTGTAACTATGGAGAATATGATGGAGGTGGTATCAATGGTTGTTCTAAAATAGGAACAAAAACTATAGGAGTTTCTGTGACAAATATTGTTATGGTTTGAGTAGATTGTGGTGGTGGTGGTATATTGATAACAGGTGTTGAAATAGGTGGAGTTATATCTGGTGTGGATAATGGAAGTGGTTCAAAAAATTTAGGTTGAGATGATGGTGTAGGTGGTAAGATTCTAGATGGAAGAGAAATAGAATCAGAAGAGTCGACAGGAAAATTACCAGAAGCTCTTGAGGGTTGAGCAACCCCAGACGTATCCTTTAGGATCATAACCTTCTGGTGCTCACTTAGAGACACCTCATCTTCATATTGAAATATAGAGACCTTTTTCTTCTTCTGAGCTCTGGAGGATCCTTCACCTCTGAATTCCTTTTTCCTTTTACCATGGACATCTGGGTAGGTTTCTGGAAGATTAAAGGGATCCACCAATGGGTTTATGCCATCTTTCAGACAACTTTCTAGATACGCCATCAGAACCTGTGGAGGATCCATTTTGGTGAAGATGAGATATTCATCTATTGGATATCTGGTACCACAATGTCATCCTTGGTCAGAACGATTTCTGGTCTTCAAATATTTGAGATGAGACTCATACTTTTCAGATTCTTACCCTATAACACTTTCCCAGTATCTTTTATCAGCTCTTATGTTAGTCCACTGACCATAAGGTCATCTACCACTCCATTTCCCACCAGAATGTCTGAGATTAACCTGCCATTTGGTGTGAATTTGTTTTTCTTGGAGGATCCACAAATTTTGGATTCTCTGATAGAATCCCTGATGAATTTGAACATAAGCAATGACAATCCCAGCTTAACTCCCTTCTCCAGAAGGAACATCATAATCTTCTGTCGAGTATTTATGTAGTCAGAACTGTTGGTACTTGGTCTGTGATTGATACACCCTAAAATAATCTTGAACCAAACCCTTAAATTGTTGGTTAAATCCTTGGCACTGGGACCTTTTTCATCAATAAAGTTGGTACCTTCTTTGAAGATTACTAGAGATATATCATTGTCCCTCTTAGTTGTGATGGTTGCATTATGAACTCTTTACCTTTGCCATCATGCCCAATGAGGTCCGCAATGGACTTCTTAGTGATGACGATTTTCCTATTCATGACATAAGAGGTAATTGTTTCTCTTTCCGTAGTGGCATGAACCCAATTTTTTTTAACTAGCACAGGATAAACTGGACCTGTGAGTCTCTCAAAAAACGTGTTCCATCTTTGAACATTCAGGGTTTCTGTGAAATCAAAACCATTCTCCTTCAGGTTTTTGAAATCCACGGTCGTTTCACAGAGCATTGTGAGCTCATTTACTGGAGTGTGGATAGTAAGTTCAGGAATCCCTTCCAGTATAATGCCTTCAGTATGATATTGTTGTTCAGCAGTCTTTGAAGATTATTGAGCCATTGAAGATTGTTGTTCAGCCATTTAAGTGAGAGAGGATGAAGATGAAGAACAATTGAGAGAGAGAGAGAGAGAGAGAGAGTTTGAGGTTTGAAAAATTGAAAGTGTAGAATAAATGTGCGTGTAGTGTGAAAATGTGAGTGATGTGAGTTTAAATACACAATTTTAGCAATAATGACAAAACGTGTGCGTAGACATAGGGGGAAGTGTAAAGGTTTAGACCTAATTCCAAGAATTGTTAAACCCAATGTGTCACACTTTAATCACGCATGTTCAGAAAGTGGGACAATTATCTCCACTAAGAACCACACGAAATCAAACGACAAGACAACCATTAAATGCATTAACTGTTCAGAATCAGGAAGACAAATCGATAAGATTTCTTCTGATCAGAACCTTTCTGATTCATGAAAACTTCCTCACTTCAAAAGCTTCAAGTTTTAGAGTAAAAAAGTAGAACGATCTCAGAATCTTACCTTGAGTTCTAGAGACTTTACATTCTGAATAACATCTTTTCATTATGGACATGGTTTCATAAATAGGTTTTCTAGAATGAATGTGAATCTATCTTTAGCAAGGGGTTTTGTAAAGATATCAGCTCATTGATGGTCTGTATCAACAAATTTTAAGTGGAAATTCCCTCCTGAACATAGTTACGTAAAACGTGATATTTTATTCCAATATGCTTAGCCCTAGAATGCAAGATATGATTCTTAGATAAACAGATAGCATAAGTATTATCACAGAAAATAGGAATGTTACTCTCAGATATCTGATAATCTTCCGACTGACTCCATCTAGAGTATCTAAGTGTTGCATCCAGAAGCTGCAATGTATTCAGCTTTAGTTGTTGATAGCGCAATTGTTGACTGTCTCTTATTGGACCATGAGATTAAGCTGTCTCCCAGAAATTGACAACTTCCAGAAGTACTTTTTTTTTTCTAATTCTAACTCCAGCATAGTCAGCGTCACAATAGCCTACTAAGTTATACTCACTTGATTTTCCATAAATAAAGAAAGATTAGTAGTACCTTTCAGATACCTAAAGATTCTCTTAACAGCAGTTATGTGAGTTTCTCTAGGATCTGATTGGAAGCGAGCACATAAGCATACACTAAACAAGATATCATGTTTAAAAGTTGTTAGATACATAAGATAACCTATCATACCTCTGAAAAGCTTCTGATTTACCTTACTACTTACCTCTTCTTTCTCTAGAATCCATGTAGGATGCATTGGAGTCTTTGCTAGCTTACATTCTGATAAATTAAATTTCTTCAGAAGTTCCTTTGTATATTTTCTTTGATGAATATACGTGCTTTCTGGTCTTTGATCAATTTGAATTCCCAGAAAGAACTTCAGTTCTCCCATCAGGCTCATTTCAAATTCTGCCTGCATAGACTTAGCAAAATCCTTGCACAACGACGCATTAGCAGAAACATAAATAATATCATCAACATATGTTTGCACAACTAGAATGCCATTCTTGAAGGTTTTGCAAAAGAGAGTTGTGCCCACTTTTCCTCTGGTAAAATTATTTTCCAACAAAAAGTTGCTTAGTCTATCATACCAAGCTCTTGGAGCTTGCTTTAGACCATACACAAACTTTTTCAATTTAAAAACAAAGTCAGTGTTTTGAGAACTTCCGGAACCAGGAGGTTGATGCACATAAACTTCTTCAGAAATATAACCATTCAGGAGTGCACTCTTAACATCCATTTGATAAAGTATGATGTTATGATTGACTGCAAAAGAAATTAAAATACAAATAAACTCTAACCTGGCAACTCGAGCAAAGGTTTCTGTATAGTCTATACCTTCTTGCTGACTATAACCTTGTGATACCGATCGAGCTTTCTTTCTGACAACTTCACCTTTCTCATTGAGCTTGTTTCTGAAAACCCATTTGGTTCCAATGACATGGAAGCTATTTGGTTTCTGAACAAGATCCCAAACATCATTTCAGGTGAATTGATTCGGTTCATCTTGCATAGCCAGAATCCATTCATTGTCTAGAAGAGCTTCATCAATGGAGGTGGGTTCTATCAAAGACACCAAACCTATAAGAGTTTCTTCAGAGGGTCTGAATGAAGATCTAGTTCTGGCTGGAGCATTCTTGTCTCCCAGAATTAGTTCTTTGGAATGAGAAGTTCTTGATCTACTTTTCTTCTGATGATTTGGATCAACAATTGCTTCTGGTTGAGTTGTTTCTTCAGATTCTCTAGGCTTGCCTTCTGAGTTTTTTTCTTTAGAGACAATTTCTTTGGATTCTGAAAGATTGATCTTCAGATCTGCAAATTTCTCAACTAGCTTTGACTTTTCAGGGTCAAGCTTATCATTAAATCTAACATGAATTGATTCCTCAATAATTCGTGTTTCTGTATTAAAGATTCTGTAGCATTTAGAGCATTCAGAAGATCCTAATAGCAAACACGTTTGTGCCTTGGAGTCAAACTTGCCAAGATTCTCTTTAGTGTTTAACATAAAGCATTCACATCCAAAAGGATGAAAGTAAGAAATGTCGGGCTTTTTGTTCTTCCACAATTCATAAGGAGTCTTACCCAGAATAGGTCGATTAGAAATCTTGTTCTGAATATAACACGTTGTGTTGACTGCTTCTTCCCAGAAATGCTTAGCCATATTAGTTTCTTGGATCATGGTGCAAGCCTTTTCTTGTAAACTCTTATTCTTCCTTTCTGCATCTCCATTTTACTGTGGAGTTCTAGGATATTAGAAATCATGGGAAATACCATTTGAATTAAAAACATTTTCAAAGTGTTTATTTTCAAATTCGCTACCATGATCACTTATGACTTTGACTATTTTGCAATTCATTTTTGTTTGCACTAGTGTGCAGAAAATAGAGAACACAGAGTAAGACTCGTCCTTGTGTTTCAAGAACTTTACCCATGTCCACGGACCATTGTCATCAACAATGACTAATCCATATTTCTTTCCATTGATAAAAGCAGTTTTCACTGGTCCAAACAAATCAATGTGCAGAAGCTCTAATGGTCTAGAGGTAGAAACAATAGTTTTAGATTTGAAATATGTTTTAGAACATTTGCCTTTCTGACATGCTTCATAAAGAGCATCTGAAGCGAACTTCAGTTTGGGTAGACCTCTGACTAATTCAAGCTTATTTAGCTGAGAAATCCTTCTCATGCTAACATGACCCAAACGTCTATGCCAAACCCATTGCTCTTCATTAACATACATTAGAAATTTTACATTTTGATCTTCAAGATTAGAAAGTCTAATTTTATAAATGTTGTTTTTCCTCTTTCCATTAAAAAAGATTGTCCCATCTTTCTGACTAACAGCCTTACAAGACTTTTGATTAAAGATGATATCATAACCATTGTCACTAAGTTGGCTAGTGGATAATAGATTATGAATTAGACCATCAACTAAAAGAACATTAGTAATAAAAGGAAGTTTACCGTTACCAATGGTTCCAGAGCCAATGATCTTTACTTTCTGGTTTCCTCCGAAACCAACGAAGCCTTCAGGCTTATGTTCCAAATCTTAGAACATAGACCTTCTTCCTGTCATGTGTCGCGAGCATCCACTGTCCAGGTACCATGATTGGTGTCTCAGCTAAGCTGTTAAGGATGTCTGCAACACAAATAATTTTATCCTTAGGTACCCACTTTCTGGGTCCTCTTTTGTTAGTTTTCCCAAAGTTTCTCACAACTTTGGGTATTTTAGCAGAAGGATATTCATGAGAGATTGTGCATGATACTTAGGTTTCAAAACAGAGTTCTTATCCTTAGTATGCTTATGTGTATGTGCAGTAATATCAGACTCAGTGCCAGCAGACACGAAATGCACATAGAGAGATTTTGGTTTGACCTTCTGACTTTCGTCGGGTTTTGTAGTTTTTGTACAACCCAACTTGGGACATTCGTTCTTGTAATGGCATGGCTCCTTGCATTCGAAACAAATAACTTCTTTTCCTGAAGTTTTCTTCTTTTGACCAGATGAGGATTCAAAGCGACCAGCAGTCCTTCTGACTCCTTTGAATTTCCCTTGACCACTTTGCATGTGTTTCTAGAGTCTGTTGACTCTTCTTGAGATTAGAGACAACTCATCACCATCTTCTGAGTCTTCATCAGATCCTTCTGATTCTTCCTCAGCTTGATATGCTATAGTCTTCTCAGGCTTAGATTTTAGAGTTACAGATTTACCTCTCTTTTAAGGTTCATCTTCTTCTAGCTCAATCTCGTGACTTCTTAAAGAACTAACAAGTTCTTCAAGACTGGTGCTATTGAGATCCTTAGCCAACTTTAAAGCAGTTACCATAGGTCTCCATTTTTAGGAAGACTTCTGGTAATTTTATTGACATGATCAACTATAGAGTACCCTTTGTCCAGAACCTTAAGTCCTGCAATAAGCATCTGAAACCTTGAGAACATGGTTTGAACATTTTCATCATCTTCCATTTTGAAAGCCTCATATTTATGGATTATGTCCAAGTCCTTTGTTTCCTTTACTTGAGCGTTTCCCTCATGAGTCAATCTCAGAGAGTCAAAAATGGATTTGGCAGAATCTCCGTTTGTTATCTTCTCATACTCCATATAAGAGATAACATTGAGCAAAATGGTTCTGGCCTTATGATGATTTTTAAAGTCTTTCTTTTGTTGATTATACATAGCACTTCTTGCTAAAATATTTCCTTCAGCATTTACTAGATGAACATAGCCATCAACTACGAGATCCCAGAGATCAACATCATAACCAAGAAATAAACTTTCTATTATGTCTTTCCAACAGTCAAACTTTTCACCATCAAAAATAGGTGGTTTAGCATTGTAATGATCTCTATCATTACCGATGTTAGCAGCAACCATTATTTCTCACACAACTGGATCGGTACTGAACACTGTGAAGTGTTGACAATTTTTTTTTATCACAATCAGAACCAGGCTCTGATACCAATTAAAGGTGTCAAAAACACCAGAAGGAGGGGGTTGAATTGGGTTTTAAAAGCAAAATCTTTTTCCAAAATAAAAAGTCTACTAATACGTCAAATAATGAAGAGATAAAAACACAATGATTTTTATACTGGTTCGCTTGAAACTTAAAGCTAATCCAGTCCACCCGCCAAGGTGATTTTTCTTATACACAAGGACTTAATCCACTATAATCAACAAATTACAATAAAAACAATGAATAACCTTCTTTGTATTCTCAATGATCCAACTAAGCCTTAGTCTCCTCAAGGATTCACAAAGAACAACTTTATTTGTCTTCTCAAGGATAACCTCCTTAAGGAATCAAACAAATAGTTTGAATAAAAGTTTATATGTTACAAGATGCTTCTTCAAAAGTATATTTACACAAATGAATAATAGATACTTAAATAACACTGTATACAAAAGATGATAGCTTTTCACACAAAAAATTAGCTTGTCAAAATACTTGTGTAGATCAGCGAGACTCTTCAAGTCTCCAATGCATGCTTATATAGTGTAAGCATGTGACCGTTGGAGTGCAAAATAGGGAAAGCTCCTTGAGCGGTTGTCCACTATTGGATGAGGAAGAAATGATACCATGTACTATCCTTTCTCCCACATATTCAGTGATAGGTGTGATGAATAGTACAGTCCTTGCACACAAAATTAGGTAGTGGAAAAGTTGTTCGATTTGTACTATGTACTATTTGATCACATTCCCATTTGATTTTATCTTCAGATTCATTGGCTTCTGATAAAAGACGATTGAAGCATGAAGTGAAGAAGTAGAGAGCTGGATTCAGAAACTTCAAAACCTTGGGTCAGAACCTTGATAGTGTCAGTAGTTTGGCTTGAGTTTTTTAGTGTCTTAAGAATCTTCAGAGTCATCAAAAACCTTAGTCAGAACCTTGATAACTTCAATCGTCTGTCTTGAGATCTTCAGAATCTTCAGCTACATAACACAAATTCAGAAGCTTGCCATTCTTTAGAAGCTTGTTGATCAGAGTCACGTCCAGAAGCAAAACGATTGAGAGAATATTGCAACAACAATGCAGAGTCTTCTTAGAAGCTTCTGATGGGTGAGATAATGTAGAAGTAGAAAGAACATTGCAGCAACAATATTGACGTATTTCAGAACTTCTAATTGCAACGCAGAAGCTAATTTGGAATGCAAAATTTAGAAACTGATGATGTTACATATCATGTGATCAGAATCATAATTGTTTGTTAAAGCTACACAATAATAAACCATTAGGGTACCAAAATTATTCTTACACAAATACAACATTGTTATCATAAAAACTCAAGGTATAGATGCATAACCAAATCTTGTTCTACGATATATGTGGTGTGTCTCTCACAAAGGTGTTGCTCTAAAAAAAGAAGTCCCACAATGTTCAATGCTCCATAGTGGAAAAAACTCCCTCAACAAATGGTATCATGAGCCTTTGGTTCGAGAAAGGGACCAACTTACTTGTATCGAAAGTCAAACAACATCAATGTGGTGAATAAGAAATGTTCCATTGAAGAGTGTCAGTGACACCAATGTGGTGAATAATAAACGTTTTGTACGGTACAAGAGTTTGTGGAAGTAAAAAGAGCTTTCACTTGAGGGGGAGCATTGTGGACTCACATTTGAGGGGGAGTATTGAGAATGTATCAAGTATGAGTAGTGTGAATAATAGTCTCACATTGGTTGGAAATATGGAGACTTGAGCATTTATAAGTGAGAGAACTCACTCACCTATCACCTTAAGATTTTAAGTTAATATGTGGTGTGTGTCTCACAAAGATGTTACTCTAAAAAAAGAAGTCACACAATGTTCAATGCTCCCTAGTGAACCCCCCCCCCCCCTAACAAAGACAACATCAACATGGAATACTACCAATATCTCATCAATTTTTTGGAATCTTATAAGGCTGACTCATCCAATCATAGAATCAATCTTGCACATTTTAACGAAGTTCGACACTTGGTTTATGGTATCTTCTTGACTGATAATGCTTATTAATGAAATTTTGTATGAGTATTAGATCTAGGTGCTTCAGATTATGTCTTCCCATACATCAAATCTTTTATAACATTAAAAATATTGATCTTATTTTCATTACTTTTTCTAATGGAGATAGAATTTATGCATACTATTTTAACACCATCATATTATAGAGTCTTTGTATTTTTTTATAATATATATATATATATATATATATATATATATATATATTTGAAATTCTTTTTCTTTTAAAAATGATTTTTAATGAATTAAATTTTCCTTGTACATGTGCTTACATTGATATCTAATAAGAATTTAATATTTTACAATTATTTCAAAAATGTGATTATCAAATAGATTTATAGTTGTTAAAACGGGCCGTCTCTGGCTAGCCTTGGGCTTTTATGGTTAGATTGAAAAAGCCTTGTGGTAATATGGACTCAAAATATATTATCTGAACTCGGTTGTAGACGGGTTGCAGGGTACCCGAACATTAACATGTCCTTTATTTATTAGTTTTATAAAAAACTAAAATAAAAATCTCATAATATTTATTATATAAAATTTATTATTTAACGTATAAAATACATTTTAAAGTATTATATCATATTATAAAAATAATCTAACATGGTTTTAGATAGAATACAAGTTTTAAATTGTTCAAAATTATACACAAATATTCAACATAACACAAATTAATATAATACGAGAAAATTGTAAAGTGAAACGTGAAATAATTAAACATTAATTTGATTATATAAATATTTTATTTTAATATAATATAAGAGATAAATTTATTGGAGTGTGACAACACAATGTTTGGTTATGGTTTTTGAGTGAAACAACATATAAATATTAGTATAATTTTTTAAAACTTTAGTTATGCAGGTCAGACAGTCTATTTATGGCTCATATGTGTTAGCCCTAATGGATAACAAACTTTTTAGGACCAGACTAAAAATGCCCGTTTAAAACTCGGGCTCCATTTTAAACTCTAAACTTTATATTTTATCATATTTTTGAGTCGACCCATATAGACTTGTTTATAATGAAATTTAGTAAATAAAGACAAGTTTGATTTTACTTAAGGGATTAAACTTGAAAGTATCTCGGAACCGATTTGTGCATAAATTATATGTTTCGAAAGACTTTGACAATAAACGTCAAGAACATTGAATAATAAGGAAAATGCAGTAAAATATGAATTAAAGGAGAAAAGTTAAAGGAACAAAACTTTATAAATGGAACACAGATACATGCATTGAAAAATCGTTTCTCACTTTCACATTTGGATACTTTGAGTGTAATATATAAAATTGCTGACCTCTAAAACTATAAACAAACACTACTTATATACTAGTCCTAACGTAACCGTCTACAATGGTTGTCTTAACAAAACTTGCCACATCTTCGTCTTCATGAATCCTTAGTCTTTGAGAGGTCTCCATGTGTTCTCGAATAACTGTATGATCGTATCCAATTTTCTTCATTAAAATAAGATAGTCACGCCAACCAAGAACCCAAAATTTCACTAAGTCTTTTGACTCGATTAGGGTCTTCCATGTACTTCTCGACCAACTTCCCAACCTCCTTCGACAATGAATTCTCTTAAATAGTTAGGTGGTCTTCGAGTCTAAGATGACCACTTAGACTCTGGTTGAGAACTTAAATATCTACTATAGCCAGATTCGACCCTGAATCCTCACGTTTATTGCCTGTGTCAAAAATATATGGTGACAAATTTCCCCAAAAAGTCATTTTTCGATCACACAAATGTCGAAAGGGATAAATATGGCATTTTTGAACAATTTTTCAACACTATTCAGATTACTTTGTTGGCATCAGTGTCATCAATGCGTCTGTTCACAAATGTCAGTTCAACATATTTTTTTTGCAATAAAGCCATCATGACTCCTACTTCCTAGGAGAGTGGGCAATAACTTCCCTAGCCCACTAACGCTTCCACTTCCTACAGAGGAACCGTCTATAATTGCCACGCAAACGCCACCTATCGAACAATTACCCACTTACTCTCCTCTATAAATACCAGCATCAGCCTTCCATTTCAACTCTCCCAACTTCAAGCATTCACACACATTACTGTACAAAAAAAAACGTATTTTCCAAAAAACTTTCAACATAAGAAAACCATGACTACTTTCACAACTTCTACACCAGTTACTAGAAATAACCCACTGGATTTCGTGATTCCGGCATCAAAGAATAAAATGGGAGATATTTCGTACCTGAACCACCACTGGCTAAGGAGAAAATCTCCATTTGAGCCACACAGGTACTCTTTCTGTTTTTCCTTTCTGATAGACTCCTAGTGTTTCTAGGTCCATTTCCCACTGCTAAATCACACCCTGGGAAGGTGAAAAGTTTCTTTCCATGCTATCTCGTTACCATGCATTATGCGTTCGAAGAACGCTCTCTCGATATGAATTTCATGGAGATGCCTACACATGTTTTCCGATCAGCACCCCACCCCAAAATAGGAATATCTTACATGGCTCGACAAGGTCCAAAACAAAAGGAAAGAACAATGGGAAAACATATCCATTTTCAACGTAATTCAAATGTCTATAATTGGCCATAAGTATAACCCTGCCATGATACTTGCTTCAGTCTTCTTTTGGGAAGGTTCGAAAAACACATTACATCTTTCCTGTGGGATGCTTACACCGAATTTGTTCAAGGTAGTAGCTACCAATGGGCTTTAACTCACAGGTGAAACCTTCACCCATATAGTGGAAACTATTAATGAGTTCGTCTTTGACCGATTCAGCTTCACAAATTGCATCACTGACCATCATAACACCCCCACAAAAGAGGTCTCCGACCAAGAACACATTGCTTTTTTAAGCTTTTGGCTCTCATACTACTTCTTTTGCTCAAGCTCTTTACAAATAGCTAAAAAGTATGTTCCTTTATAAATTCAACTTCATGAGGGTCGAAAGACATCTCTTGGAAAGTTACTTCCAGCCACCTTATACAAATCATTACAAACTGCTTCTTACAAATTGAAACACCTCCCTGAGACCAATAAAAAGTACTTATTTTCTGCCCCTTGTGGATTTTAAAACTTTGGTTGAATGCCACATTTGAACCAAAGTTAGAGATAACCATTTTGAAGGCCCTGATGGTAGAAAATGATGCTAAGAGCATCAAAATAACTCAACTTGCCTTAGTTGCCCCACATTACACCCATTTATAAATAGCGTTTATAAAGTATATCAATATGTTTCTTGACTCCAAAACTTTCATTTCGACTATGGCACCCTTCGTAGAACAATGTATTGGCCCTACTTGGTTCCAAAACAGGTTCCCTGGTGTAACCTCTTCCGCTACTGCAATGTCAAATGCTATTTGGGCAGCTTTTTTAACCCCTATGCTCCTATCCACTTGCATCGAGTTAAGGTGAGCTGGTTTTGAATTTATCGGTTACCATCCTAACTTTGTGGCAAGACAATTTGGTTTCAGCGAAATGATGCCAAAATCTCTCTACACTTGGGAGAACGACATATGTTGGTCGGAGAGAAATTTTTCTGCTCAAGAGTACAAAGATTGCATGGTGTTCCAATGTTAATAAGTTCTCGAACTGCCCACATTCCAATTTCAGCCTTCCTTCTAATCCAAGGCAACTTTTCCAAAGATTGCATGGTTGTGCTGCAACTGATGTTCCACTTCTATGTGTGATGAGTGTGAGTGTGTTATCTGTATGTGTGCTGCTGTTAGAAGTTTTTATTTAACTTCTGTGTGTGTGCTGCTGTTAGAAATGTGTGCTGCTATTAGAAGTTTTTATTTAACTTCTATGTGTGTTGAGTGTGTTGCTGCTCTGAGTGTATTAGCTAGGTAAATTTCCCTGCTAGATGTGTGTTTTCCGCTGCTGTGAACTCTGTTGTGATGCCAAGTTGTTTTAGCCAAAAAATTTCCAAAGGGGGAGTTTGTAGATGTTTGATTGACTGCATTTTATGTTAAAACACTAGCTGGACTCTAATGTCTTGACTGATGTCATGACATGCTTTAGAGATGTTTGATTGGCTGCATTTTATGTTAGAATATCTAACTGTACTCTGATGTCTTGACTGATGTCATGACATACTTGAGTAGTATGCTGCAGGTTTAGCTAATACAGGATTTACTGAATGTCAAACTAGATGTAATGATATTCATCCCTGACAGCAGATACTGAGGTGTAGAACAATTGGTTGTCTGCTAGTATTTAGTTTCAGTCTGTTTATCAAGGGAATAACAGACCTGGCATAAGGCCTACTGTCTGAATGTCAAACTGGATGTTATGACATTCACCATTGTCATCATATACTGAATAATAGGCAGGTTGGTTTTCTGCTACAGTTCAGTATGTATCTAGTCTGTTCTTCAGGAGGATAACAGACCTGGCATAAGGCACATTCTGTAAATGTCAAATTGGATGTTTTGACATTTATTACTATAAGCTGATACTGAAGTATAGTCTGGTTGGTCTTTTACAGTACAACATTTTGTACAGTCTGTTTTCAGAAAAATAACAGACTTAGCATATGGTCTATGTTCTGGACGTCAAACTGAATGTTGTGACATTCATTCCTGACAACATATGCTAAATTGTAGGATGGTTAGTTTTTCTGTTTCAGTATTTTTCTCAGGCTATTTTTCAGGAATCCAACAGCTGAGCTAAAATCCAGGAAACTAACAACTGAGCTACAATTAATGAACCTAACAAATAGCCTATTTGTTAGTACCCTAATATGTGGAAATTAGGTTAACTTGCTTGACCTTAATTTTAGGAAATACAAGTACAAGGCCCAAGTGCTGCAATATAAAAGGATGACAATCCTTCATTCAGAACTCGGGGATTTTAGGCGTGAAGATTTTATTGTTCCATCATACTTCACTGCTGTATTTTTGTGTGTCTTGTATTAGGTGTATCTTGTGAGCCAAGCAATTATTACCTAGATGATTGCATTGGACTAGGGTGTTCATTGAGTTGTAAGTGTTGTGTCACTCTAAGCTTTTAAGCGTGAGTGTTGTGTATCTTGATTAAAGCTGTTAAGCACAATCAAGAGTTGTTTGAAGTGTGACTTCACTATTATCTTTAAACTTAATTAAAAGTTGTAATCACTGAGGTGATTGAGGGGGAGTGAGTAGGAACTCTGATCTTAGTGTAAGATTGAAATTGCATTGGGTAGGTATTAAGTGATAGGATTAAACAGTTGGTTTAAGGTCTGAATTAATACTACTAATAGTGGATTTCCTCCCTAGCTTGGTAGCCCCCAGACGTAGGTGTGTGTGACACCGAACTGGGTAAACAATTGCTTGTGTTATTTACTGCACTTACTTTTTAAGTTCTGCATAATTCTTGTCTGTGCAGAATTGGATGTCATAACATCCCGTGTGACATCGAAAGTCTGTTAACTAGAATTTCAATTGGCATCAGAGCAGGCACCCTGCCTGTTAATTTTTGGGTGAGATCTAGGGAAGTTACTTTCTAGTACTATGGACAAGGATGTAGGATACTCAAATAGACCACCCATGCTGGATGGTTCTAACTATGATAACTGAAAGCCTCGTATGATAGCCTTTTTGAGGTCTCTAGATAACAAAGTCTGGAGAGCTGTCAACAAAGGATGGGAACATCCAACGAAGACAGGTAAAGATGGAGTCAGTATGCAAATTCCTGAAGAAGAGTGGGACAAGGAGCAAGAGGCATTAGCCCTTGGAAATTCTAAGGCCTTGAATGCATTGTTCAATGGAATAAGTAAGAATATCGTCAGACTGGTGCATCACTGTGAGCTGGCTAAGGAAGTTTGGGATACCCTCAAGATAACTCATGAAGGTACCTCCAAGGTGAGAATGTCTAAACTTCAGATGCTGACCACCAAGTTTGAAAATCTAAGGATGAAAGAGGATGAGACTATTCATGACTTCCACATGAATATTCTTGAAATTGCCAACACTTCTGGTGGCTTAGGTGAGAAAATGGCTGAAGAGAAACTTGTAAGAAAGATTCTCAGATCATTGCCAAAGAGATTTTCCATGAAGGTCACAGCCATAGAAGAGGCTCAAGATATCAACAATATGAAGGTTGATGAGCTTATTGGTTCACTCCAAACCTTTGAAATAGGCTTATGTGAGGATGCTGAAAAGAAGAACAAAAGCATAGCTTTTGTATCAAATACTGAAGGGGATTCAGAAGAAGGAAACATTGGAGGAAATGAAAGCATTTCAGAAGCCATAGCCATGCTTGGAAGACAGTTCAACAAGTTCATAAAGAAGGTTGATCAACAGGGTAGACCTAATGTCAAGAACTCTTCATCTGACATCAGAAGAAGGTCAAAATATGAAGAAAAAGTCACTCAAGGTAAGGGAATCCAATGCCATGGATGTGAAGGTTATGGTCATATTAAAGCTGAATGCCCTACCTTCCTCAAGATGCAAAAGAAAAGGTTATCTGTCATCTGGTCCGAAGGAGATTCTGAGAGTGAATCTGAAGGAGAATCTGCTAAACATGTCACTGCTCTGACCAGTGTCTGTGCCTCTGATGATGACTCAAGTGGAGATGAACTTACCTTTGATGAACTTGCTGCTTCATATAAAGAACTATGTGTTAAAAGTGCAGAAGTGTGTATCCAAGGAGAAAAGCAGAAGAAACTCATCAAAGAGCTGGAAGGTGAGAAACAGAAGCAGCTGACAGTTATAGATGGTCTGAATGGTGAGATTGCTTTGCTGACATCTAAGCTAGAACAAATGACTAAATCCATTAGAATGTTGAATAAAGGAACTGACACATTGGAAGAGATTCTAAAGGTGGGACAGAAGTCAGGAACCATGTCCGGTTTAGGCTTTGCTAAGAAATCCTCAACTGAACTCAAAAGATCAAAGGCTGAAGTTCAGAAACTCAAGCAGAAGTCACAACCGATGTCTCAACATCAGGGAACCAGGATGAGTAACCATCAGAAGAAGAAATTTCAGAGATGGAGATGTCACTACTGTGGTAGATTTGGTCACATAAAACCTTTATGCTACAGGCTACATGGTTATCCTAACCAGACTACTCAAGTCAGACCTAAGCAGAAGGCATCTAAGCATAATGCCCCTATTAAGAAACAAAAATGGGTTGCTAAACTAGCTCACACATCTCCAAGGGCATCTACCAGACAAGACTGGTATTTTGATAGTGGCTGCTCAAGACATATGACTGGGATGAGCAACTTATTGGTGGATCTACAACCTCATGCTACCAGGTATGTGACATTTGGTGATGGAGCTAAAGGAGAAATCAAGGGTGTTGGTAAGCTGGATTGTCCTGGAGTTCCAAAACTGAGTAATGTGCTGTTAGTAAAAGGACTAACTGCTAATCTCATCAGCATAAGCCAGCTATGTGATCAAGGCTTCAATGTACAGTTCACTAAGGAAGGATGTGTGGTGATGAATGGCTGCAATCAGGAAGTTATGAGAGGAGCCAAATCCAAAGATAACTGTTATCTATGGGAATCTAAAGTCTCACACTACACCTCAAAGTGCCCCTTGGCCAAGGAAGAGCAGGAAGTGAAGCTGTGGCATGGAAGACTTGGACAACTTCATTTAAGAGGAATGAAGAAGATCATATCCAAGGAAGCAATTAGAGGAATCCCAAATCTGCTTATGGATGAAAGAAAAGGCTGTGGAAAATGTCAGATTGAAAGCCATGAGTCATCCTCACCTATTGGACCTCATCAAAATGGTGTAGTAGCAAGGGAGAAACAGAAGTGTGTATCATTATCCACTGCAGAAGCTAAGTACCTAGCTTCTGGTAGCAGGTGTTCACCACTGGTATGGATGAACCAGATGCAGACTGAGTACAATGTCACTCATAATGTCATGACATTGGATGCTACTCAGTTTGACAAAGTTAGGGGCAAAGAGGGAATGTGCGCTTCTGAGAAATTATAACAACTAATGATGTTAGTTATTTACTATTTAGTAAGTCAACTTATTAAACAATTGATAGTGCACTCTGATTGGTCAACAAATAATAGACATTGCTCGTGCAACAAGCGTTTCCTATTCCATCGTTTCAACTTTCAGTCTTGCAAACTTTCTCTCAAAGAAACTGTTCATCTCTCCTCTGAGATATTCATCATGTCGCACCAATCCGACTCAACTTCCGACACAACCATGTATGATTCCTCCAGCTCTGAGTCTTGCAACCCTAACCGGGAAGATCCTATGGCTGACGCTGCAAAGACGTCTCATGCAAGAAGACCTAAAGAAATGGTCTCCGGATTCTCCTCAGCAATCGCACTTGATGAACAAACCAGGGAAGGCTCCAGGTATGTGCACAATGCCATTGCAACTATGGTGACTGGGATACTATCTGGTAATCATAAGGTTCATGGGGTCTCCGTTCCCTTAAACACTATCATACCTGATAATGTTGCATGTCAAGAAAACGCAGTAGTCTTGAGAAAGAATGCCTCTGACGAGGCTGAGCAAAATGATGCTCATGAGGGGTCAAATACTGACAAACCCTTAGAGAAAGTGGGTAGTGAGGCAGTCCGTGTCACTCATGATGTCAGTGACAACCCTAAAGCTGACACAGTTAATCTGGAAGAGTTCTCTGATAATGAACTGTTGACCTCAGTTGTCCCTAGCATAGCCAAAAGTGTTAGGACTAGGAGAGAAAAGAAGACTGTGGTACAGAGGTCCCCAAAAGGGAAGATTGATGTGGCAACTTCTTCCAATCCAGGGGTGACAGAGAGTTCCCTCAAAAGGAAAAGGCATGGACCTGCGAAATCTTGGAGCAAAGAGGTGCCCAAGAAAATGAAGACCAAGTTTGTTGTTGTGGAGTCTGATTCAGATGTCCCATGTGATGTCACAACATCTCTGTCAAAGAAGAAGCCAACCGCTAGCAAGCTGGCTGCTAGTGTCCCTGAGGTACCTATTGACAACGTGTCATTCCATTTTGCTTCTAGTGTGAACAGGTGGAAGTATGTCTATCACAAGAGGCTGGCCTTGGAGAGGGAACTAGCTTAGAATGCCCTGGAGTGTAAGGAGATTGTAGACCTTATTCAAGAGGCAGGGTTAATGAAAATTGTGACTCAACTCCCAAAGTGCTATGAGACTTTAGTAAAGGAGTTTATTGTCAATATGTCTGAGGAATGTGCAGATGGAAAGTCCAGAGAATTCAGAAAAGTATATGTGCGAGGCAAGTGTGTGAACTTCTCTCCCTCAGTTATCAACCTGTATTTGGGAAGACCTGATGTAGCTCAACCTGAGCTTGAAGTGACTGACGACAGAATCTGTCAAGTCATCACTGCAAATCAAGTCGGGAAGTGGCCTCTTAAAGGTAAGTTGGTGGCCAGCAAACTCAGTGTGAAGTATGCTATGCTACACAAAATTGCAGCTGCCAACTAGGTGCCCACAAATCACAAATCCACTGTGGCTGTGATGCTTGGAAAGTTCATCTATGCTGTTGGAACCAAAGCAAAGTTTGACTATGGAACCTACATTTTTGATCAAACCATGAAACATGCTGGGAGCTTCAGTGTGAAGGGGCCTATAGCCTTTCCTTCCCTCATATGTGGCATTGTGTTGAATCAATTTCCAAACATATTGACAGAGAATGACTTTGTGAAAAGAAGAGAGAGTCCGTTGGCCTTCAATTATAAACTGTTCCTGGGTAAGCATGTCCCTGACATTGCCATGACAACAGGAGAGACATCAAGTGTTGGCAATCAACCAGATAAAGCTGCTGTCATTGCCATACTCAGAGAGACTTGCAAAGAGCTAGAGGCAAGGAAGCTCACTTTGGAAAAGTTGATTATCAAATTGGAGATGTCTGATGATGGTGTGCTTGGTGAAGCTGCTGAGGCTACAGAAGGAGCTGCAAGGCAAAGTGCAGAAGGTGAAGAGGATGCCAGTCCTGATGATGGCACTGATGCTGAGGCTGACTCTGAGTCAGATGATTAAATCATTTCCTGTATTTCTGTCATTTGTGTGTAATTCTGTTTATTTTGGTCTGTAATTTATGGTGTTGCTTTGGCAACATTTTTGACAAAAAGGGGGAGTAACACCTGTGATGCCCCAGGACAACAGATTAATTAAACAGATATTGAAGATCCTCTAATCCAGAGGTTGTGCTGCAACTGATGTTCCACTTCTATGTGTGATGAGTGTGAGTGTGTTATCTGTATGTGTGCTGCTGTTAGAAGTTTTTATTTAACTTCTGTGTGTGTGCTGCTGTTAGAAATGTGTGTTGCTATTAGAAGTTTTTATTTAACTTCTTGTGTTGAGTGTGTTGCTGCTCTGAGTGTATTAGCTAGGTAAATTTCCCTGCTAGATGTGTGTTTTCCGCTGCTGTGAACTCTATTGTGATGCCAAGTTATTTTAGCCAAAAATTTGCCAAAGGGGGAGTTTGTAGATGTTTGATTGGCTGCATTTTATGTTAAAACACTAGCTGGACTCTAATGTCTTGAATGATGTCATGACATGCTTTGGAGATGTTTGATTGGCTGCATTTTGTGTTAGAACATCTAACTGTACTCTGATGTCTTGACTGATGTCATGACATACTTGAGTAGTATGCTGCAGGTTTAGCTAATACATGATTTACTGAATGTCAAACTAGATGTAATGATATTCATCCCTGACAGCAGATACTGAGGTGTAGAACAGTTGGTTGTCTGCTATAACTCAGTATTTAGTTTCAGTCTGTTTATCAAGGGAATAACAGACCTGGCATAAGGCCTACTGTCTGAATGTCAAACTGGATGTTATGACATTCACCATTGTCATCATATACTGAATAATAGGCAGGTTGGTTTTCTGCTACAGTTCAGTATGTATCTCAGTCTGTTCTTCAGGAGGATAACAGACCTGGCATAAGGCACATCCTGTAAATGTCAAATTGGATGTTTTGACATTTATTACTATAAGCTGATACTGAAGTATAGACTGGTTGGTCTTTTACAGTACAACATTTTATACAGTCTGTTTTCAGAAAAATAACAGACTTAGCATATGGTCTATGTTCTGGACATCAAACTGAATGTTGTGACATTCATTCCTGACAACATATGCTAAATTGTAGGATGGTTAGTTTTTCTGTTTCAGTATTTTTCTCAGGCTATTTTTCAGGAATCCAACAGCTGAGCTAAAATCCAGGAAACTAACAACTGAGCTACAATTAATGAACCTAACAAATAGCCTATTTGTTAGTACCCTAATATATGGAAATTAGGTTAACTTGCTTGACCTTAATTTTAGGAAATGCAAGTACAAGGCCCAAGTGCTGCAATATAAAAGGATGGCAATCCTTCATTCAGAACTCGGGGATTTTAGGCGTGAAGATTTTATTGTTCCATCATACTTCACTGCTGTATTTTTGTGTGTCTTGTATTAGGTGTATCTTGTGAGCCAAGCAATTATTACCTAGATGATTACATTGGATTAGGGTGTTCATTGAGTTGTAAGTGTTGTGTCACTCTAAGCTTTTAAGCGTGAGTGTTGTGTATCTTGATTAAAGCTGTTAAGCACAATCAAGAGTTGTTTGAAGTGTGACTTCACTATTATCTTTAAACTTAATTAAAGGTTGTAATCACTGAGGTGATTGAGGGGGAGTGAGTAGGAACTCTGATCTTAGTGTAAGATTGAAATTGCATTAGGTAGGTATTAAGTGATAGGATTAAACAGTTGGTTTAAGGTCTGAATTAATACTACTAATAGTGGATTTCCTCCCTAGCTTGGTAGCCCCCAGACGTAGGTGTGTGTGACACCGAACTGGGTAAACAATTCCTTGTGTTATTTACTGCACTTACTTTTTAAGTTCTGCATAATTCTTATCTGTGCAAAATTGGATGTCATAACATCCCGTGTGACATCGAAAGTCTGTTAACTAGAATTTCAACGATGTTGGTCGAATTTCAACAACCATACCTAAATCCCATCCACTGAATGCCCATGGTTTTATGATCGAATTTAATTCACTTGCAGGGACATGTTAAATGCTTGCATGTCTCTGGAACTCTTGGCATCCTTTGGAAAAATCGATACAATCCTTTAGAACTGTGGGCCAATAGATTCCTTGTCAAAACAAAAGCCATTTCATTTTATGGCCCGCTTAGTGAGCACCACACAACCATTATGAACACCAGATATTGCTAAGTATGCCTCCCTTTCGCCAAGGCATTTGAGAAAAACACCCTTAAGAGTCTTTTTGAATAATTTTTTCCCCATGATGACATAGTTTAGAGTCCTAAACTTGATCTTTCGATCAATTAATCCTGTTGGATTTTATAAATATTCAATTATCGATTTCCGGCAATCAGAGTTTGACATATTGTCAATGGCGAAAATTTCGTAATTTTCAGGATCTATTCGTAGTCTTTCTACCCCCCCCCCCCCTTAAATTTTTCCGTTGATAAAGTCGAAGACGACAAACTAGTCGAAACAATTTTATATCAAGCTTCGATTCATTCCTCCAATTTTTCTTTCAACACTTTATACCCTAAGATAATTTGTGTCAGATCGTTGGCCTCTTGATTTTTTATTCGAGGCACATGTTGGATGCCGACAAAATTGAACTGCTTAATTAGTCGATTCACGGTAATAAAGTACATTAGTAAGCTTTCCTTAATGCACTTATATTCCTTCGTTATTTGTTTTATAACTAGCTCAGAATCTCCTTTGATTTCGACTCTTTTTGCCCCCAAATCTAATAAGATTTCAAGGTCGGTTATTAAAGCCTCATATTTAGTCCCATTTTTAGAGCAAGAACCTTCAATCTTGAACTTAAACTTCGTTATCAAGACTCCAATACCAGTCCCATTCTTGTGACTAGAACCATCGAAGTATAACTTCCAAGGTTTCGACTCCAGATAATTATGTGACACCTCAACTATCGCATGATTGACAATGAAATCAACGAAAATTTATCCCTTCATGGTATTTAAAGGTGCATAAGTCGGGGAATATTTTGTTAGAGCAAGCACCCACTTACTAATTCGACTATGCAAAATTGGTTTTGACAACATATGTTTAATGACATCGAAATGCAAAGAGACGTAAACATCAACGGGCTTTATATAATATTTTAATTTTGTACAAGAGAAATACAAACATAGGCACAACTTTTTTATAAGGCTATACCTAGTCTTTGCATCATTAAGTACTCGACTGGGGTAATAAATGGCTCGTTCGACACCTTTATCATACTCTTGGGCCAATATGCTCCCAATGGTCGAGTCTGATGCATAAATATATAGTCTTATACATGTATCTCTAAAAGGAAGAGACAAGATCGGGGGTGCATCAGATATTCCTTGATCTCGTCAATAGACTTTTGATGTTCTTGTTTCCATTCGAACCCTTCTTTCTTCAACTGAAGTAATGGTGAAAATGCTTGCGTCTTTCTGCTTAAGTTGGAAATGAACCTCCTTAAGAAGTTGATCTTCCCTAATAGAGACTGCAACTCTTTTTTTCCCTAAGGCGTTCGCGTCTCCATAATGGCCTTGGCTTTATTCTGTTTGATTTCAATCCCTTTTTTATGCACAACGAAGCCGAGGAAAGATCCATCCTGCACATAGAAAACACACTTGAGAGGATTCATTTTTAGCCCGTACCTTCTCATCCTTTCGAATGATTGACGAAGATGGTCCAGATGACCATTTCCTAAAGCAGACTTAATGAATATATCATTAGTATATACTTGCATGAAAGTTTTGATTTAATCATGAAAAATAGAATTCATTAACCTTTGTTACGTTGCACTAGCGTTTTTCAAGCCGAAAGGCATCACTATCCATTCATAAGTGCCCAAGGCTTCTCGTACATCGAAACTCCATCTTTGGCACATCTTCATCTGAAATGAAAATTTGGTTATAACTAGAATAACCATCAAGCATACTAAGATATTCGAAACCCATTGCTGAATCGACCAATATTTCTGCCACCGATATTGGGTATTCGTCTTTTGGAGTCGCAGTGTTCAAATATATGAAATCTATGAAAACCCTTAGTGTTCCATTATTTTTATTCATAATATAAATATATGCAATCCATTCGACATACCTGGTTGTCTTGATGAACTTACATCTTAGGAGTCTTTCGATCTCCTCTTTAATTTTTGACAGAATTTCTGGCGCGAACCATCTTGGCATTTGCTTTATCGGCTTCTTACCATGCTTTATTGGCAGCTTCAACTCCACCAAATCTATGTTTAACCCTAGAATTTTGTCATACTTCCAAGAAAAATAGTCTTTGTACTCCTGAAGTAGTTTGATTTTTGATTGTTAGTTTTGAGTCGAGATTGACGCTGATATATGTCGGCCTTTTGTTTAACCCATTACCCAATTCAATTTCTTCTAAAGGATTTTGTGCTTGCATTCTTTTAGTCACGATGACTGGATCTTTTTTGAAACCTAGAGGTTCATCATCATAGACGCAATCGAGCCTCTGAGTGTTTAAGCTGTCAATTTCCCCATTCACAGGTTGCAACTTATCCGGTGGTTCGGGTTCAAAGTTGATCCCTGGTACCACATCATAAATTTATATTCAATTGGCTTCGATAGCCATGTGTCGATCTTCATCCTCTAAGGCCAATTTTAGTCGATTTTCGGCTACATAAGCCGAAATTATTTTCAAAGTATCAGACTCAGACATAGCTCTCACTTTCATCTTCCTAACCAGTTAGTGGTATCCCAAACATTCCTTTTTCCCCCATACTTTCTTTGAACCATATAAATCCATGGGTAAGGGATGTTTCAGAGAGTAGAATAACTCCAATAAAAGCAAATGCTTTGATCCTGCAGCAGTTCAAGGTGTAATATTTGCCAAGTTTCTGTCGAAATTTCTTTTAATCGACATGATTTAACTCTGTCAAATAATAGATCTGATCGGCCTCCACATTTTCAACAAGCCATATTGAAACTATTTGGTGAAGTGATGATAACACCACTCTGATGCCATGGATCCATTCTCTCCCCGGGAGCAAGTTATAATTAGCCCTAGAGGATATGACCATGAAAACCATGGGTCTAGTTATCGAACCAACTATTAGGTCAACTTGAATCACCCTCAAAGTGTGTCTACTTTTGCCCTCGTAATTTGACAAAACCATGTTGTGGGGTCTTAAATGGTATCATGCTTTTTGATTTTTTTTCAAAAGAAAATGAGGCATCATGTTAACCGCTGTGCCTCAGTCGATCAACACCTTGTTGATTCCAATATTCTTAATTTTTGCCCTTATGAACAAGAGTTGTAAAGGGATCTTCATGCCTTCTCTGGCCTTTCGAAGAAAGCATTTTGTTCCTCTACACAACCATTATTCATGACGTAATAACAAACTTGCCTATGCCTGGCCATTTCTTGTTTATCACACTCCCAAGATTCCTCAACTTCTATAGGGAAATCATACTCGTCTGGGAGTACCGACACTATGTTATAAATCATGTCGAAATCAAGTTTCGATACTAAATCAAAATTATCAGTCACGATATCATCCTCAACAGGTGGTGCTTTTTCACTACTTTCCCTTTTGCTTTTGTTGTCATAGGGGAAAACAATTGTCTTATGACTGGCTTCTTGGACTTGTTGGCAACATGATTAGGTTGTGGTATGTTGGTACCTGATTCTGCAATTTCTCTTTCTGCCTTTTTATTTATTTGGAACCTCCTCCATTGGGTTCGAGACATAGGATTTCTCCCTTTTTAGTTATTGGGCGCATAAGACTGTTCCGACACTTGGAATTTCTCTCGATATGAGAATGACGAGCCTCTACCCATCTTGAAACTTTTCCACTTATGGTAGCCAGGTCCCTCTTTGCCCATAGGTTGCATCCATTTTCTCTAAGGAGTATTAGATGTTGGGACATATGTGTTTGGTTTGTTCCCTCGGTGAGTCGGAAACTTCTTTTGCTTTTTCTGGGGCACACCCCTTTTGTTGAAATAGAATTGGGGTTTGTTATTTCCCCATTTCCCTTTTTGCTTATCATTTCGATCATTCTCTAAATAGTTAGTAGTTTTTTTTGTCAAAAATGTCACAACATTACTTGAAAGTCCTTGAGTTTGTAGCAGTTTAAGAAGTCAATCAGCTATTCCTCTGCCCTGGGGTAAACTACCTTCATCTTCTCCTCACTATTCTTGCCAACTTTTGCTTCGACTTCCATATCAAGGTCTTCAGTAACCTCGACCATATTGATCTTGAGGTCTTCAGTAACCTCGACCATATTGATCTCGATCGGTTCAACATAGTTGGCTTCGATCTGCAATGGGTCAGAGTCAATTTTCATTGGTGCCTTTCCTTTTTCAATGAATTTCAGTCTTACTTCCTTCAAAGCATTCTAGATAAGATCCCTGAAAATAAAACATTGGTAAGTTTTATGACCCAAAAATTTTATGGTATTTGCAAACCCTTTTTTTCTTTCTTTTCTCTAATGGCGGTATTTTCGCGCTTGGTGGCGCCAAAACTTTCCATCAATAACTAGGAAGTCAAAAAATTTGTCGCATTTGGTTACGTCAAAGGTGTAAGTCTTCTTTGGGAATTTATCATACTTTTCTGGTTCAATAGGGTTCTTCCTATTCGCCGGTGTAAGGAGTTTACACGTATATGGTGGTCATGGCTTTAACTCAACCACGTTAACTTCGTTCTCTTCGACATAGTTGTACTCGACGTTGGACCTTGGGTCACTTTTGTCTATGTCGATATAATCTACCCTCTCTTTTTTGTTTATATTTTCCCTAGCCTTTTCTGCCTTTATACGTCTGATTTGTCAAACTCTATTTGCTAGTTGGGCCTCCAATTTTTTCCTAATGGAATAGTCTAAGCCCCCCACGGCCATCTCGACTAGTTCATGTTCTGGTACTTGGGTGAATCACCTTGCCTTCAATAGTCATAATCTGTTGAGATAATCATCTATTGGTTCAATGAACTTTTGATTTACACTTGCCAATTCTTTTAGGCTAATCTTAGATTGCCCCATGTAGAATTGTTCATGAAATAATCTTTCTAATTGAGTCCAATTATATATGGAGTATGCAGGGAGTTTCGTAAACCAAGTGAAGGAATTTTTTGTACGGGAATTAGGGAAATATCTCATCCTTAGATTCTCATTGTTTGCTATATCCCCCATTTCAGTCAAATATCGAGCGATATATCCGAGTGTGGAGTCACTAGTGTCACCAATGAATTTGGTGAACTTAGGGACTTTCCAACCCCTTGGGAGTTCTATCTGTATTATATATTTCGATAGATGAGAGGTATAATTAGGCTTATGTAGGCATATGTTCAAACCATTATGGGCCATGATTCTTTCGACCATGGTTGTAAGGTTATTTTGCCCTGCCAAATTTTCTTGTTGGGCATGATGGACTATTTGGTCAACTTCTTGATTTTTATTAACCAACACAACTGGTGGATTTCTTTGTTCGACACCCATAAGTATCTGTTGTTCGACAACTTGAGGCATAAAAGGATGACCTTGTTTCACTATGTTTTCCTCATTGATTATTCCTATATTCAGATTTAGTCTCATCATCTGGTGTCGAACTTGACCCTGTGGGGCGCCAAAGAAATCAGTGATTTGAGACACTTGAGTCCCTAACTGCCGATAACTATGATTTGTATTTGAATCAGAAGGTTAAACATTGTGCCTATTTGTCGGGTAAGCATGTCATAACCATCATAGAATTTGTGATTACTAGTGGCATCACTTGAGGGATGAACTTTGCCCCTAGTTGTGACTCCAAATTTCGACTGGGATTGCTTATAGCAAACCCTGATTCCAAATGAGGATTAATAGGCAAAAACACAATTGCGTTATCTACAAAATTCGATGTTTTCGAGTGTAAACCCGTCATCATCTTTGTTGGCATACCATAAGGTTGTTATCGACCGAGCATAGGCAACGCTAGACTTGGGCCATAAGCTCTAAAGTCACTTGCCATAGATTGTGTAACCCCTGGTGATACGGGGATACTCAACACTATTGACAGGGAACAATTTATTGGTGTAAGCCCTAAAGGCCAATACTTTTGGTACTTGTATCGAATTATTTATTAATAATAAAAGGCTTTTTCTCATGGTGATAATTGTGTATACCACCCTTCGACCTGAAACCACTATGGACCCTAGATGTAGAGTCGAATGCCTTATTGCTGATCAAACGTTGTCCGTAACTGGATGACCATAAAGACAGTTGATGGGTACTCCACAAAGCATGCTAAGGGACATGAGTGACCTAGATGGAATTTGCCCATCCTGCGTAACATGATAAATGTCTACGGGCCCAATATTGAACTGGACAAGGATGACACAGTCTATGCCTTGTGATCAATATAGACATAAGGGCAAAAGGGTAATTGTACACATAAGTATTATCACAAAAGGATTTGTCATATCACATGGCATTTTCGTGTCTTGGGTAGCAGTGATGTGTTGCTAGATACCGCTTACTGTTTATTATGTTAAATATGTGATTTAATATAATTGCCAATGCCGCGAAAACCTACAGGGCCACACACAAAAGGACGGATTGATGAGAGATAGAGTAACTAAGGAACACCGTAAGGTACGGTGCACTTAAGTGAATTGTAGAACATCGTAAGGTACATTGTACTTAAGTAGAATACAAGATATGGTAAGGTACCACGCGCTTAAGTGATTTTGGCATATTATAAGATAATAGCCACATACACTTAAGTGGGCTTTTTAGCTTGCAGCCCACACAAGTGGTTCTATAAATAGAACCCTTGTGCAAAAGCATTTGTGCAGTTGTAATTTCATTTCTCTCTCTCTCTCTCTCTCTCTCTCACTTACTCACTCAAAGCCTTCATTCATAGCAGCTAGCACTGAGATTGAAGGAATCCGTTCGTGTGGACTGAGTAGAGGCATTGTCACCATTCAACGTTCGTGATCGCTCCGTAGATTTACATCAAAGGTTTCAATCGCCACAAGAGGTAACGATTGTATCACTGATCATGCCCATTCGTAAGGATCACTAAAGGAGATTTTTTTTAATTCCGCTGCATTTTGGATCGCTCTTCTCCTTCATAATTACCCCATATTACGCAATCGAAGGGGCATCCGTCGTGCTTATTATGGATGCGCTTGCTCCAGTCAAAGGTACAATGATTGTGCCTTCGCCCATAGAAACGGGTGGTTGTTCTTCATTAGTATTTGTATTTCTAGGATTTTCTATTCTAACATATCTTCTTCTAGTTGGAACGAGAACTTCCTTATTGGTTATTTTACCATTTCTTGTTCTCATATACACAAGGCATTGAAAAGTTTAATGAATGAAGAACTTTGTTTAGACAAATGTCTTAACGAGTAAAGAAGAAAAAAAACAAAATTTCGCACAAAAAATGGGTCCCATCGGGTGTGCCAATTTGTTTAGAGTGAAATTTAGTAAACAAAGACAAGTTTGATTTTACTTAAATGATTAAACTCGAAAATATATCAGAACCAATTTGTGCAGAAATTATATGTTTCGAAAGACTTTGATAATAAACGTCAAGAACATTGAATAATAAGGAAAATGTAGTAAAGTATGACTAAAAGGAGAACACTTTAAAAATTGAATGCAAATACATACATTGAAAATTCGTTTCTCACTTTCGCAGTTGGATACTTTGAGTGTAATGTGTAAAATTGCAGACCTCTAAAACTATAAACAAACACTGCTTATATACTAGTCCTAACATAATTGTTTACAACGGTCGACTTAGCAAAACTCTCCACTTTTTCGTTTTCATGCATCCTTAGTCTTTGACATGTCTCCATGTGTTCTTGAATAACTGTATGATCTTATCCAACTTTCTTCGATAAATCAAGATAGTCACGCCAACCAAGAACCCCAAATTTCACTAAGTCTTTTGACTTGACCAGAGTCTTCTATGAACTTCTCAACCAACTTTCCAAGCTCCTTTGACATCAAATTCTCTTAAATAGTTAGGTAGTCTTCTGATTGAAGATGACCACTTCGACCCTGGATGAGACCTTAAATCTCTACTATAGTCAAATTCAACTCTGAATCCTCACGTTTACTGTATGTGTCAAAAATATAAAATAACAAGACTATTTCATTTTGCAAATAGACTTATAAACTTATGTGAATTCAACAATATAATAAATTATTATTGAAGTCGACGTAGAGTTAATTTAAATTTACACATATAGTACGCCTATATTAAACTCTATAATTATCATTTAAAAAATTAAAATTTAGTTATTCTATCAAAATTTATATTTTTAAGCAATATATTTAAACTCTTAAAAAAATACATTCAAACAGACAACCATTTCTGCAAATTATAAAATCTTATTTTTTTAATAGAAATATTATTCCATCCGTCGTAAAATAATTGTCACACGTAATTGACATTTTCATACATATTAAAAAAATATGATAAATAAAAAAGAGAATGATAATTTTAGTAAATTATTTTTATTTGTTATTGATATATTCTTATTATCATTAATGTAATCGGAAAGAAATATTAAATTAAAGATATTAATTAAATGATATAATTAAAAAATATAATTAAAAGATAAAAATTAAAATTATATTAGAAATTAAAAATAATATTTATTTTAAAATAAAAATAATTTTTATAAGTGTGACAATTATTTTAGAAGAGAGGAAATAATTATTTTAGTGGGTAGATATGGTGGATTTGGAAATGGAAATGAGGTGGAAATGAGGGGGACTAGAGGTGGTTATTACTTCTCTTGCATATTTATATACATTTATGTGCGTTTTGGAATAGAGTGATGGAAACGGATAGGAGTTTCGGAATATGGGTATATTCCTTTTCGAGAGTCATAGCTGTTATGGAATAGAATAATAGGTACTGGTATATTCTTTTTGGAGATTTTTGTTTTTATATAGAAACAAAACTACTTACTACTACTATATTGGAAAGCCTATTGCAGTTTAGTTTTCTTTAGTGGTGATAAACAAATAAGTGTTCGTTGGAAATGAATTATCTCCGATAAAATTCTCATTGGATTTGGTCTAATTTAAATCTCACCCTTTAAAATTTAATACATATTCTTTAGTTATATTTTTAACACAATTTTCAATGGTTGTAATTCCATTGGACCGTAAAGTTAAGGAGAGGATACTTACGCGTGTTCGTTATATTTGAATAGGAAGGAAAACAATAGGGATCGATGCTATAAACCACAACCCGCCTTTTAAGTAAGACATTTATATTGTTACGGAAGTATGTGTCAAATAGCTCCCAACCTATCTATGCGACTTGAGTTCATTTAGATTATAAATAAATTAACTTATCAACGACTACTATTAGATCATAAATCATAATTAATAATTAGTTAATAATATGCGACTCATATTCATAACAATTTAGGTTTATTATCAACAACTCATCAATAAAATATCATACAAATAAGTATTATGAACACATCATGCATCATCAACATTTTATCATTCACATTACAATTTTAATATATTTCTCAAACTCTATTTTCCTCGGTTAATTAAATAATTCTTGGACTTGAAAATGATTTAGGATCAACTCAAAAAGAGCACGACTCACTAAAAGAGAAGAAAGTGTCTCTAGAGACTAACTGCAAATCTCATTGTGACAAGCTTTCTCAGGTCGAGCAAGAGAAAAGTTCGCTCAAAGAAACCATTGAGAAGCTCAAGAAATGCTTTGAGGAGGAAGATATGAACGACCTTTTGTCAGGGGATTAAGGTTTTGAGAAGGCCAAAGCTCAGACTCTCTCCCACTACCCCAATCTCGACCTGACCGAGTTGGACTACTTTAAGGTGGTGGTCGATAAACGCCTGGTGGACGAAGTTGACCCCGAGCCAAACTCATATTCTGATGCTTCCCAAAATACTAAATTTTTCGCCAAAGACCAGGCGTCCGATAAGACTAATATCGCGGTGGAAAGGCGAGAAAACTGTTGAGTCTGCTCATTAGGTTTATGAGTCTTTTTATGTTCTATTCTCTTTGTTGTTAGGTATTTTTAACCTTTTGAGGTTCTTATGTAATGACAATATTTTGTTAATTTGATTTAAGTTTTCGGTTTTGTTTTGATAATTCATTACGAATGAGCTAAGATGACTTTTTCCCTTGTTGCTTTAACTATTGTTTCAAACTTTGTTTGTAAACTTTTATTTTCAACTTTTATATGAGAGTTTTCTCTTTTAACATAGAGTACCCAATGAGTTTCGTCCTTGAGTTCCTTAAAAATGCTTTGTATGCACAGAAAGCCCGGGGATTCCGACCTAAACTCCTTGTGCAAGTCTTGGGTTAATTGACACGGGGAGCCTGGTGGGTTCCAACCTTTGCTCCATGTGAAAGTCTTGGGCTAATTGAAAAGGAGAGCCTGGTGAATTCCGAAATTTTCTCTCTATGGAAGTCTTGGGTTAATTGACACGGACAACCCGGTGGGTTCCAACCTTTGCTCCATGTGAAAGTCTTGGGTTAATTGGCACAAAGAAGCCAGTGGATTTAGACCTTTAGCTCTCCCTTAGAGCTTTTTTTTCTTAACTCGGATAACACGGAGGGTCCGACCTTGAGTTCCACTCGCACTTAAAAACAAATATTCATTAAAACGCCAATGGCGTCTCATTAAAAACCTATGTTCTTGCATGGGAAAAGAGTGCTACCACATGACGCCATTTGTTTGTAGTTTCAAGTACATTATTACAAATTATTACAATTTATTATTGATAAATGAATTTCCACGTCCTCATAACATCTTTGTATTTTAGGCTTTCTAATTTATATCCCCCACAGTAACTTCTAACGTACTATGTATGGTCCCTCCCATATGAGATGTAACTTACCTTTCTTTGTCGTATCCACTACTCACTTCAATACCAAGTCACCCTCCTATATTATTATTGGCCTTAATTTGGTATTATAACTTCTTTCTTCTCTTTGTTTTTCCGTATAGTCTTTGATTTTGGCCATATCTCAAACTTCTTCCACCAACTTCGATGCACTTTCCAACTCAGCTTGATTGTCCTTTTCATTGAAGTAATCTTGTCGTCATGTAGGGGTATTGGTTTATATTGGTAGCATACCATCCAAACCATAGACCGTCCAAAACGAAGTTTCTATAGTCGAAGAGTGATGAGTTGTTTCATATGACCATAATACCTCGAGGAGCTTCTTGGCCCACAATCCTTTGGATTCATTAAGCTTTTTCTTCATGCCTGGCAATACGACCTTGTTGGCTGCTTCAACTTGTCTGCTCGCTTGATGATGCTTGACCAATATAAATTTTGTGTGGATTCCCAAGTTCTTGCAAAACTCTACCACATTTGAACTAGTGAATTGTGTTCCATTGTCAGAGACGATGGTCTTGGGAAGGCCGAATTGGAAGATGATATTCCTCTAGTAAAAGCGTTGTACTATTTCTGCCATTATCTTGGCTACCACCTTAACTTCCACCCATTTAGTGAAATATTCAACCCCTAACAATATAAATTTTAGTTGGCCCGAGGCTAATGGAAAAGGATCCAGTATGTTCACACCTGACTTGTAGAATGGCCACAACGAGATGATTGAATGTAGAAGCTCAATAGGGGAGTGGATGAAAGGTGTATACCTTTTAAATTTGTCACATTGATTGATGAATATGACGTTGTCTCTTAGCATCCCCGACCAGTAATACTCTGCTATTAGGAGCTTGATTTCCAATGTTATTTCGCCAATGTGGCTTCCACATATACCTATGTGCATTTCGGCTAACACTAGACATACTTCATCTTCGGAGATACATCTTAGCATGGGCATTGACCTACCCATTTTGTAGAGTTTACCTGATACCATAACGTATCTGGAAGAGAGTCTTCGAATCTTCTAAGCTACCATATCCTCTCCCTATAAATGCTTTTTGGTTAAGTATTCAATGATGAGAGTCATCCAACTTTCACCATTTTTAATCATCATATCCCCTTAGACTTCCGTGCTTGAAGTGTCGAGGGTTTCCTGTATCAATGTTCTATTAAGGCCTAACTTCTTAGTACTGGAGAGTTTCTCTAATAGATTAGCGCAAACATTTTCTTCATGCAGGACATGTACTATCTCAAAAGACTTGAACTTCTTTACCATATTGAGGATATGCTGTAGGTATTTAGCCAATAAAGGTTCTTTTGTTTGATAGTCCCTGTTCACCTGGTTAGTGACCAGTTGAGAATCGCTTTTGGCCATAAGAGTACTTCACTAGGTGCCTTAAGCATGATTCCTACCTCACTTTCTAACAGGTTAGAGGACCCGTCCACCAACATGAACCAAAGGCATGAGGATTCCGCCTCAACTAGAGTACTGAACTCGATCAAGAAATCCACTAGGGGTTAAGATTTAATATTGGTTTGAGGTACAAATGATATGTCATACTCAGAAAGCTCTACCGACCATGCATTCTAGATCCGACCTTTTCAACACTTGCTTGGCCAAGTAGTTTGTCTTAATTATGATTTGGTGGCCTTGAAAATAAGATCTTAGTTTCTTCGTCGTAATAACTAACGTCAAGGCTAACCGCTCTATCTTTTGATAGTGTGATTCAACCCTTTTTAAAACCTTACTAACGAAGTAGACTGACTTGTCTCCATTTATGCCCTCCTGGATAAGGATTGAGCTTAGAGCTTTCTCAATTATATATAAATACATACTTAACGGTGTTCCTTCCTTGGGGAAGGTAATAATGGGTGGAGTTGATGGAAAACTCTTTAACCCTTGAAAAGCCTTCTCACAGTCTGATGTCCACTGAAAACTTACAAAAAAATGGTTACACTTTTCGCCTGCACAGGACAAGAATCTTGACAGTGTTGTTATTCTTCTAGTCAGTTGTTGAGCTTATCATGTTAATGATCGCTTGACCTTTATGTGGATTCGCCTCGATTCCTCGCCTGGTTAACATGAAACCTAAAACATTTTATGCATGTACCTTAAATGATCACTTACTTGGATTTAGTCACATGTTGAGTCTTCTTACTGATGATAACCTCTATTTTAAATCTTCATAGTGTGCCATTCATTTGGTGTTTTAATCACCATGTTGTCGATGTACACCTTTAGGTTACGACCTATATGTTTAGAAAACATAGTATCCGTGAGTCTCTAGTATGTCGCTCACGCATTCTTTAATCCGAAAGGCATGACTTCGTAATAGTAATTTATCTAATTTGTCATGATCATTATTTTTGGGGCGTACCTGTGACTCATCCTAATCTGGTTGTAACTAGAGTATGCGTCCATGAAACTTAATGTCTTGATCTGACACGTCGTTTATGAGCCTACTAATGTTGGGTAATGGATAAGGATTTTTAGGGCACTCCTTGTTGAGGTCCTTGAAATCCATGCACAATACTCATTTTTGTGAGTTCTTATGTACCATCACTATGTTAGCCAACCATGTAGGATACTTGACTTCTTGGATGAATCTTGCCTCAAACAACTTTTTTTTACCTCTTTTGACACATCTAACCTTTTTTATGCTCCATCCTTTTGCTTCCTCTGAGAAACATGTTTTGTTATGTGTTTTTATCGATAGCTAGTGTCAAATGTAACACCCCAGACTGCTTTCAGGATCACCGACTGCCCCCACAAACCAACACGGGTCTTTTCAGCATGCTTTGTCCTCACTCACACTCTTTCCAGGAAACTTCCCAGAAGGTCACCCATTCAAATACTACTCCAAGTTAAACCTCCTTAACTATGGAGTTCTTATTTGTTAGGCTACCGAAAATAAGATGCATTTTATTGGTATAGGTAGTACCTGTTAGAACAAGATTTGGTTATGTATCTATACCTTGAGTTTTGATGATCATGATAACAATATTTTATTTATGTGAGAACAATTTTGGTACCTTAATGGTTTGTTATTGTGTAGCTTTAACAACCAGTTCTGATTCTGAATATATGATGTGCAACATCATTAGTTTCTAAACTATGTGTTCTAAATCCGCTTATGCGCAAGTTATTAGAAGTTCTGAAAGATGTCAACATTGTTGCTGCAATGTTCTTTCTGCTTCTGAGCTATTTTACTCATCAAAAGCTTCTGAGAAGACACTATGTTGCTGCTGCAATGTTCTTTCAGTTCGTGCTTCGGGACGAGACTCTGATAACCAAACTTCTGAAGAATGATAAGCTTATGAATTTATGTTATGAAGCTGAAGATTCTGAAGATCTCAAGCCAGAAAATTGAAGTTATCAAGGTTCTGACTGAGGATTCTGAAGACTCTGAAGATTCTGAAGATACTGAAGACCTCAAGCCAGACTATTGACACTGTCAAGGTTCTGAAGTTTCTGAATCCATCTCTCTATTTCTTCACTTCATGCTTAATCAATGTTCATAAGAAGCCAATGAATTTGAAGATAAGATCAAAATGGGAATGTGATCAAATAATACATGGTACAAAATGAACAACCTTTCCACTACCCGATTTCATGGGCAAGGACATTACTATACATCACACCTGTCATTGATTTTGTATGCGAAAGGACAGTACGCAGTATCATTCCTTTCCCATCCAATAGTGGACAACCGCTCAAAGAAGCTTTCCCTATTTTCCCTTTAACGGTCACATGGTTATGCTATATAAGCATACATTGGAGACTTGAAGAAAACGTTGGTCGCACAAATATTTTGACAAACTATTTTTCTTTGTGAAAAACTATCATTCTTTGTATACAATTTTCTTTAAGTGTTTGTTATTCATTTGTATAAAAGCTGCTTGTGTAAAAGCATCTTGTAACACAAAAATATTCTTAAAACTATATGTCTGAGTCCTTAAGGAGGTTATCCTTGAAAAGACAAAGAAAGTTGTTCTTTGTGAATCCTTGAGGAAACTAAGGTTTAGTTGGATCCTTGAGAAGAAAAAGAAGGTTATTCTTTGTGTTTGTTGTAATATGTTGATTATAGTGGATTAAGTCCTTGTGTATAAGGAAAATCACCTTGGTGGGTGGACTGGATTAGCTTTGAGTTTCAAGCGAACCAGGATAAAAATATTTGTGTTTTTATCTCTTCATCATTAACTTGTTAGCGGTGTTCTTGTTTTGGAAAAAAACTTTTGCTTGTAAAACCCAATTCAAACCCCCCTTTCTTGTGTTTTTCACACCTTAAATTGATATCAGAGCTCCGGTTCTGGTTGTGATAAAAAGCTTTTATCAACACCTCACAATGTTCAGTACGGATCCAGTTTGTGTGAGAAACAATGGCTGCTGCTAACGTTGTTAATAATAATGATAGGGATTATTAGTGTTAAACCACCTATTTTTGATGGTGTGAAATTTGACTACTGGAAAGACAGAATATAAAGTTTCTTTCTTGGTTGTGATGTTGGGATCTAGGATTTTGTAGTTGATGGCTATGTTCACCCAGTAAATGCTGAAGGAAATAGTTTAGCAAGAAGTGCTATGTCTGATCAACAGAAGAAAGACTTCAAAAATAATCATAAGGCCAGAACGATATTGCTTAACGCTATCTCTTATATGGAGTATGAGAAGATAACAAATAGAGACTCTGCCAAAATCCATTTTTGACTCTCTAAGGATGACTCATGAGGGAAATGCTCAAGTTAAGGAAACAAAGGCCTTGGCCTTAATCCAGAAATACAAGGCATTCAAAATGGAAGATGATGAGAAAGTTGAGACTATGTTCTCAAGGTTTCAAATGCTTGTCGCAGGGCTTAAAGTTCTGGACAAAGGGTATTCTACAGCTAATCATGTCAAGAAAATTATCAAAAGTCTTCCCCAAAAATGGAGACCTATGGTAACTTCCTTGAAGCTGGAAAATGATATCAACAACACCAGTCTTGAAGAAATCGTTAGTTCTTTAAGAAGTCATGAGATTGAGATAGAAAAAGATGAACCTCAGAAGAGAGGTAAATATGTTGCTATAAAATCCAAGCCTGAGAAGACTAAAACACTGAGGAAGAATCAGAAGGATCCGATGACGATTTAGAAGATGATTATGAGTTGTCTCTAATCTTAAAGAAAGTCAATAGACTTTGGAAACAAATGAAAAGTGGTCAAGGGAAGTTCAGAGGAGTCAGAAGGAATGTTGGTCGCTTCGAATCTTCGCTTGGACAAAAGAAGCAAGCTTTTGGAAAAAAAAATTATCTGCTTCAAGTGCAAGGAGCTAGGGCACTACAAAAATGACTGTCTTAAGTTAAAGAAGGGCAGAAGGCCCAAGTAGAACTTTTCCAAAGTCAAGAAGGGTTGATGGATACCTGTGATGATTCAGAATCTGAAGAAGAAGATTCTAACGAAGAAAAAGCCAATGTTGCACTGATGGCAACTACTGAGGATCCCACAAGCTCTAAGGAACCAAAAGATAAGGTATTATCAGAATCAAAATCCGACTCCGATTCTAAAGAGGTATTTTCTAACCTATCTCGTTCTGATATTGAATCATATATCTCTCAAATGCTGGAAAAGTACCAAAGTCTTCAGAGTAAATACAATGACCTTAAACAAGTCCAAGTAACTGCTTCTGAAACTCAGAAAGAGCTTAAGAAATATATTTCCTCTCTAAATGAAAAAAAAAATTCTTTAGAAAGTAACAACTCTACTTTGAAAAGCAAAATTTCAAAACTAAAGGAGGAAATAACTTCAGAAGCTTCTGGTACTGATTACGTCATCAGATATGACACAACATTCCAGTACTTTCTGGCTAAAAGTATAGATAGAAGCAAAATGACTTCCTTGATCTATGAAGTTAGCAGAAATGGCAGGAAAAGTTTGGGTTGTACAGAATCTATAAAACCTGACGAAAGTCAGAAGGTCAAACCAAAACCTCTCTATGTGTATTTCGTGCCTGCTGGCACTGAGCTTGATACTTCTGCATAGACACAGAAGAATACTAAGGATAAGAACTCTATTATGAAACCTAGGTGTCATGCACAAATATCTCATGATTATCCTTCTGCTAAAAGACCCAAAATTGTAAGAAACTCTGGGAAAACTAACAAAAGAGGACCCAAAAAGTGGGTACCTAAGGATAAAATAATTTTTGTTGCAGACATCCTTAACAACTCAGTTGCGACACCAGTCATGGTACCTGGACAATAGACGCTTGCGACACATGACGGACAAAAGGTCTATGTTCCAAGATTTGGAACTTAAGCTTGAAGACTTTGTTGGTTTTGGAGGAAACCGAAAAGGAAAGATCATTGGCTCTGGAACCATTGGTAACAATAAAATTCCTTCTATTACTAATGTTCTTTTAGTTGATGGTGTTGTCTATTAGCCAACTTAGTGACAATGGTTATGATATCATCTTTAATCAAAAGTATTATAAGGCTGTTAGTCGAAAAGATGGTACAATCCTTTTTAACGGAAAGAGGAAAAACAACATTTATAAAATTAGACTTTCTGATCTTGAAGATCAAAATGTAAAATGTCTAATGTCTGTTAATGAGGAGAAATGGGTATGGCATAGACGTTTGGACCATGTTAGCATGAGAATGATTTCTAAGCTAAATAAGCTTGAATTAGTCAGAGGTCTACCCAAACTGAAGTTTGCTTCAGAGGCTCTTTGTGAAGCATGTCAGAAAGGCAAGTTTTCTAAACCTTCTTTCAAAGGAAAAACGGTTGTTTCTACCTCTAGACTGTTAGAACTTCTGCACATTGATTTGTTTGGACCCGTGAAAACTGCTTATATAAATGGAAATAAGTATGGATTGGTCATAGTTGATAACTACAATCGTTGGACATGGGTACAATTCTTAAAGCACAAGGATGAGTCACATTCTATGTTTTCTATCTTCTGCTCACTAGTGCAAACAAAAATAAATTGCAAAATAGTCAAAGTCAGAAGTGATCATTTGGAGAACTTGAAAACAAATATTTTGAAAACCTTTTTTATTCAAATGGTATTTCCCATGATTTCTCATGTCCTTGAACTATACAACAAAATCGAGTAGTAGAAAGTAAAAATAGGACTTTGCAAGAAATGGCACGCACCTTGATCCAAGAAACTGATATGGCTAAGCATTTTTGGGCAGAAGCAATTAACATAGCGTGTTACATTTAGAACATGATTTCTATCCGACCTATTATGGGTAAGACTCCTTATGAATTGTGGAAGAATAGAAAGCCCAAGATTTCTTACTTTCATCCTTTTGGATGTGAATGTTTTATGTTAAACACTAAAGAGAATCTTGGCAAGTTTGACTGTAAAGCACGTAAGTGTTTACTGTTAGGATATTCTGAACGCTCTAAAGGCTACAAAATCTTTAACATAGAAACACAAATTGTTGAGGAATCAATTCATGAAAGACTAAATGATAAGCTTGACCCTGAAAAGTCAAAGCTAGTTGAGAAATTTACAGATCTGAAGATCAATCTTTTAGAATCCAAAGACTCTGTCTCTGGAGAAAAATACTCAGAAGGAAAAGCCAAAGAATCTGAAGAAACGACTCAACCAGAAGCAATCATTGATCCAACTCATCAAAATAAGAGCAGATCAAGAACTTCTCATTTTGAAGAACTGATTCTGGGAGATAAGAATGTTCCAGTCAGAACTAGATCTTCATTCAAACCTTCTGAAGAGACTCTTCTAGGTTTGGTATCTCTGATAGAACCCACATCAATTGATGAAGCTCTTCTAGATAATGAATGAATTCTGGCTATGGAAGAAGAACTAAATCAATTCACCAGAAACGATGTATGCAATCTTGTTTAGAAACCAAAAGGCTTCCATGTCATTGGAACCAGATGAGTCTTCAGAAACAAGTTGAATGAGAAAGGCGAGGTTGTCAGAAACAAATCTCGATTGGTAGCATAAGGTTATAGTCGGCAAGAAGGTATAAACTATACGTAAACCTTTTCTCCAATTTCCAACTTAGATTCTATTCGTCTTTTAATTTCTTTTGCAGTCAATCATGACATGATCCTTTATCAGATGGATGTTAAAAGTGCATTTCTGAAGAAGTATATGTGCATCAACCCCCTGGGTTTGAAAGTTCTCAAAATCCTGATTTTGTTTTTAAACTGAAAAAATATTTGTATGATCTAAAGCAAGCTCCCAGAGCTTGGTATAATAGACTAAGCAACTTTCTCTTGGAAAATGATTTTACTAGAGGGAAAGTGGACACAACTCTCTTTTGCAAAACCTTCAAGAATGACATTCTGGTTGTGCAAATTTATGTTGATGATATTATTTTTTGTGATGCTAATGCGTTGTTGTGCAAGGATTTTGCTAAGTCTATGCAGACAGAATTTGAAATGAGTCTAATGGGAGAACTTAAGTTCTTTATGGGAATCCACATTGATCAAAGGTCGGAAGGTACTTATATTCATCAGAGCAAATACATAAAGGAGCTTCTGAATAACTTCAACTTATCAGAATGCAAGCAAGCAAAGACTCCAATGCATCCTACATGTATTCTGGAGAAAGAAAAGGTAAGCAATAAGGTAAATCAGAAGTTATTTAGAGGTATAATAGGTTCTCTTTTATATCTAACCACTTTTAGACCTAATATCTTATTCAGTGTCTGCATATGGGCTCGCTTCCAATCAGATCCTTGGGAAACTCACTTAAATGTTGTTAAGAGAATCTTTAGGTATTTGAAATGTACTACTAACCTTGGTTTATTTTATAGAAAATCAAGTGAATATAAATTAGTAGGCTATTGTGACGCTGACTATGCTGGAGATAAAATCGAAAGAAAAAGTACTTCTAGAAGTTACCAATTTCTGGGAGATAACTTGATCTGATGGTCCAGTAAGAGACAGTCAACAACTGCGCTTTCAACAGCCGAAGCTGAATACATTGCAGCTTCTAGATGCAACACTCAGATACTCTGGATGAAGAGTCAGCTCGAAGATTATCAGATATCTGAGAGTAACATTCATATTCTCTGTGATAATACTTCTACTATTTGTTTATTTAAGAATCCTATCTTGCATTCTAGGGCTAAGCATATTGAAATAAAACATCACTTTTTACATGAATATGTTCAAAAGGGAAATTTTCACTTAAAATTTGTTGATACAGACCATCAATGGGATGATATCTTCACAAAACCCCTTACTGAAGATAGATTGATGTTTATTCTAAAAACCTATTTATGAAATTATGTCCAGAACGAAAAGATGTATTTCAAAATGTCAAAATCTTCAGAACTCTAGATTAGATTCTGAGATCGTTATTCTTTCTGACTCTGAAACATGAGATTTCTAAAGTAAGAGAGTTTTCATGAATCAGAAAGGTTCTTATCAGAAGCCATCTTATTGATTTGTCTTCCTGATTCTGAACAATCGTTGCATTAAATGGTTGTCTTGTCGTTTGATTTCATGTGGTTCTTAGTGGCGACAACTTTCCCACTTACTGAGCATGCGTGATAAAAGCGTGACTCATTGGATTTAACAATTCTTGGAATTAGGTTAAACTCTTACGCTTCCCCCTATGTATGTTTATTCCCTTTTTGCCATCATTACAAAATTTTCTATATAAACCCATTTCACTCACATTTTCACACCACGCGCACATTACTCATACACTTTCAGTTTTTCAAACCTAAAAACAACCCTTTTCTCTCTGCAACCATTCTTCATCCTCATCTTCTTCAAATGGCTGATCAACAACAACAATCTCCAAGCTCTTCAAAAGTAACTGATGTTCATGTGAAATCAATAATGGTTTCACATAACACCATTAACTAATTTACTGGAGTATGAAGGATGAACTTGAAAAACAACCCTTTTCTCTCTGCAACTGTTCTTCATCTTCATTTATTGATGGCTTATTTGGAAAATTGTCTGAAGGATGGACTTGAGCCATTGGTGGATCCTTTTAACCTTCTAGAGACCTGCCCTGATGTTCATGGGAAGAGAAAGAAGGAGTTCAGTGGTGAAGGATCTTCTAGGGCTCAGAAGAATAATAAGAAGATCTCTATCTTTTAGGATGAAGATGAGGTGCCTCTAAGTGAGTACTAGAAGGCAATGATTCTGAAGGATACTTCTGGAGTAGTCCAGTCTTCTTAAAAAGCTTATGAATAACATTTGGTAAGCTTCCTTCTGATATCACTCATTTTAATTCTGATTCAATTTCTTCTGAAAGGATCTTACCAATCCCTCCTCCATCTCAATCCACTATTTCTGAACCAATCCCACTTCCACCACCAAAATCAACTTTTATCAATCCCATCATAGAAAATACCATCATATAAACTCCTATTATAGAAACACATATCACATAAACTCCTTTAGTTTATGGCCTTTGAATTCTGGAGATGGTAACAATACTCTTCAGACTCTTCCCCCATAAGACTTTTCCAGCATCCCTCACCAGCTCTTATGTCAAACCACTAACCATAAGGTCATCCACTAAACCTCTTCCCACAAGAATATCAAAAATTAATCTGCCATTGGGAATGAATTTTCTCTTTGTCTTCTTGGAAGAGCTACCAGTTCTGGATTCTCTGATAGAATCCCTCATGAACTTAAATAGAATAGAAGGAAGTCCTAACTTGACACCCTTCTCCAGAAAAAATAACATGAATTTCTGACGCGTGCTGATGTATTAAGAACTATTTGTACTTGGCCTATGGTGAATACAACCCAAAATAATCTTGAACCAAACTCTTAGGTTCCTTGTTAAGTCCTTAGCACTAGGACCTTTTTCATCAGCAAAGTTGGTTTTTTCCTTAAAGATAACAGGAGAGATGACAACTTCTCTCTTAGTGGTGATCTTAGCATTGTGAATCCTTTTCCCTTTACCATCATGAGCAATGATATCAGCTATGAACTTCTCAGTAATGACTATTTTCATATTCATGACATAGGAAGTGATAGTTTCCTTCTCAGCAGTTGCGTGAACCCAAAACTGCTTCACTAACACAAGGTAAACTGGGCCTGTGAGACTCTTGAAGAAAGTTTTCCAGCCTTGGATACCCAAAGTTTCAGTGAAATTAAAACCATTTTCCTTCAGGTTTTTGAAATAAACAATGGTTTCACATAACACCATTAACTCATTTACTGGAGTATGAAGGATGGACTTGACAAACAACCCTTTTCTCTCTGCAACTATTCTTCATCTTCATTTACTGATGACTTATTTGGAAAGTTGTCTGAAGGATGAACTTGAGCCATTGCTGGATCCTTTTAACCTTCCAGAGACTTACCCTGATGTACATGGGAAGATAAAGAAGGAATTAAGAAGCGAAGGATCTTCTAGGGCTCAGAAGAAGAAGAAGATCTCTATCTTTCAGGATGAAGACGAGGTGCCTCTAAGTGAGTGCTAGAAGACAATGATTCTGAAGGATACTTCTGGAGTAGTCCGGTCTTCTTCAAAAGCTTATGATATAGCATCTGGTAAGCTTCCTTTTGATAGAAATCATTTTAATTTTGATTCAATTTCTTCTAAAAGGATCTTACCAATCCCCCCTCCATCTCAATCCATTGTTTCTGAACCAATCCCACTTCCACCACCAGAATCAACTTTTTTCAATCCTATCATAGAAAATCCCATCATAGAAACTCCTATTATAGAAACGTCTATCACATAAACTCCTTTAGTTTCTGCTCCTTTGTTAGAACAACAACAGATTCCACCATAATCTCCTCCATAGTTATAGAATTCACCCATCTCACCACCAAATGTTAATGCTCCCCAACCAACAAATCCAAATATAACAACTCCTTGAACATCTCCCTCAAGAGTTTCTAACGGACACGTTTCTGATGGAACTCTTGAAGGTATGTTCAGTTTTGAACCAAAACCCATTTCACCTGAATCACCTCCTATTATTCTACCATCAAATCCTTATGTATATGGTCTTGACTTTGGTGAGTCCAGAATCAACCTTATAGTCAAATACCCCAAACTACCAACAAAATCCTCCCCTAACTTTGGTAAGGTTCTTAGGAAATTTGAATCAGAATCTAAAAGCCATTTGCATGAAGCAATGACTGTCAGTCGTTCTTCTGCAAATCTTGCTGCGAGTGATTCAACATGGGAAGCTTACAGAAGCTGGATGAAATCCAAAATTTCCAAGATGAAGGATATTGGGTATACTCTTACTGAAAGAAAATTCCGTTTTGGGTTCGTTCCCTTAATGGAATTCTAGAAGCTAAACAATTCCCAACTCTATCTTCTTGCTCCAAAAATCAAGGAAGCGACTCCTGAGGCTATGGAAGAAGAAGCTGCTCCAGAATCAGAGATTGTTCAGTACATTGAGTCTTCTCTAGAAGTTGTTGCTGCTTCTGAACCTCAAGATTGTGCTATGGAAATAGTTGCTACTCAGATGGTTCACTACGCCAAAAACTGGAATAGACAGCGCACCTTAGAGGGCGCTTTATTACAAAAGCGCACTCTAAAGTGAAGAGAAAAAATAAGGAGCGAACAACTTGAATAGACAGCGCACTTTAGAGGGCGCTTTTGTAACAAAGCGCCCTCTAAAGTGAAGCGAAAAAATAATGAGGAAATGAAGGGACACCAATAGAGGACGCTTTATTGAAAGCGCCCTCTAAGGGTAACCTTAGAGGGCGCTTCTAAAAAAGCGCTCTCTATGTCCATGTACATTTCCAGTTTATAAGGCGCTTTTGGAAAGCCTTAGAGAGCGCTTTTAGAAGCGCCCTCTTAGACCCCCTTTAGAGGGCGCTTTTGCAACAAAGCGCCCTCTAAAGTGAAGCCAAAAAAAAATGGAGGGACAACAATAGAGGGCGCTTTTGTGAAAGCGCCCTCTAAGGTTACCCTTAGAGGGCGCTTTTGAAAAAGCGCCCTCTAAGTCCATGTACATTTCCAGTTTAGAAGGCGCTTTTGGAAAGCCTTAGAGAGCGCCTTCAATAATGATGAAAAAGCGCCCTCTAAGTCCATGTACATTTCCAGTATAGATTGTTTCCTGTAATATTTTTTTTATGTCCATGTTTCTTTATTAATTTCATCATATATTCGACACCATTTTAAAACAAAAAAAAATCATACTTTTCTCGATTTAATATCGAGCCCCTTTTTCACACCCTTGTAAGTCGATTGCTTTTTAAGCATCGCCATCAACCTCACATAGCTTACTCTTGGGCTTTCTTACAATGAGCCGGTTCTCTTGCACTTACACTCATGCATTATTTGGGCCCGATTTTATTTATTTCATGATTGTTTAATCCCCATTTGACAAATGTACCCCACTCCCCCAATATGTAATAATTTTGTACTTTTTATTTCTTTTACTGTTTGGGTATTTAATTAGCTACTAACACAAGAATAAAATCAACAAATTTCAAAAATACAAAAATATGACTCGATTCAACGTCGAGTACTTTCTCAATAAACGAACCAACTCATTTCTCCCTCCTATTCCATCCCATTTCAAAACTTCATCAAATGCTTGATTCAACGTCAAACCATTTTCATAATCAAAAACTCAAAAAAATATTAATTCATATTCAAGACCTTTTCAATAAAGATGGAAGTGGAACGTGGTGTGTACCGCGCACTCCTGAGACTAGGATTCGAGATGTATATCTCGCCAATCCTAGCTCTCGCCATCATCCAAATTTATCCATTTTATTTTCTCAAACACTCAGTCAAATCTTTCTTAAACGTCCATCAATACTTGATCTAGGTCAAGTCATTTTCACAACAAAACTCAAAATACCTAATTCTTATTTAACGCTTTTTCAATAAAGGTGGAAATGGAACATGGTGTATACCATGCACTCCTGAGGTTAAGATTCGAGGCGTATGCCTCGCCAATCATAACTCTCGCCATCGCTTAAAAATTGTCAATGTGGTTTCTTCAAACCCTTTCTCAATCAAATTCCAAAATACTTAATTCTTATCTTAAACTCTTTCAATAAAGATGGAAATGGAACATGGTGTATACCATGCACTCCTGAGGCTAGGATTCGAGATGTATATCTCGCTCATCCAAGTTCTCGCCATCACTCAAAATACATCCAACCAATCAAACTTTTTTCTCGCCGCCGTGCGATTAATCAAAAACCTTTTTCATAAACGAAAGGTATATTGTCTTAAGGTGATGCAAAACAATGTTTCGGCCACGATTGTTGAGTAGAGATAAATGACGCTGTTCCGAATGTAGATTTATAAATCCGTTCGATGTGTGGTATGCGTTCACTCCTCATCTGTTTTGGGTAAAACGATGTTTTTGTCGATTAATACAATATAGCTTTCGCTAAAATCGACCAACAAACAAACATTTTTCTACCCAGAACTACGTAAGCCTTGACTTCTCTTTTGAGATACGTAGGAGCAGGATTTGTAAATCTTGTCAGGCCCACTAATAAAAAACTTAGGTTTAGTCCTTCGTTAAAAATCCAAAAACATTTCTTCTCTCTTCTATTCTTTCTTTCCCACCCAATAAATTGAAAAGCCTAACAATGCAAACTAACATTAACGCACACAACTGACCTAATGGTTCCCGTTGAGTACAACGGACGTGAGGGGTGCTAATACCTTCCCCTTGCGTAACCGACTCCCGAACCCTGATATTGGTTGCGATGACCATATCTTATCCTTTCTTTTGTCTTGGGTTTTATCGATATTTCCCCTTTCCTTTTTAGGAATAAATAAAGTTCGGTGGCGACTCTGTTCAGTCCATCATTGCGAGCGTGCGATCGCGCTTCGCTTTGAAGTCGTATCCCCATTTTTTCGAGGTGCGACAGGAAGGTATATGAATGTGTTCACGTATTGAATCATTGTCTTACTTGGGTCTTATTGAATCATTTCTATATTACAGATAAAATGGCTAACCAAGACGATACCAATGCCGCGAATGAATCACGTAATAATGTTGAAAAAGAAATCAAACGAGGATTGACTGTTATGAAGTCAATCATTCGTGCAAGAGACAAGGGTGTAAAATTTGAAGTACATTGGAGTGCTGAAGACCAACTAATTGAGCCTAACGGTTCAATGTTGGCAAGTTACATTGGTTTCCTTGTTCGCCAACATATTCCGATTACATGTGATAATTGGAGAAGTCCGGACTTGAAGGTTGGCAAGGAAAAAATATGGTCGGAGATAAAGGTACTTACCATATATTGTTATATGTTTTTTTGTTGACTATTTGTTAACCATATATTGTTATAATATTACTTTATAATAACACACTCCATTTGTATGTTTTTTAGAGATCCTTTCACATCGATGAAAGCCGACAAAAATATTGTATTCAATTGGCCGGAAAAAGACTCCGAGGATTTCGATCCTTTTTGTGCAACAAATTTCTCAAGGATGAGGAAGGAAAATTTGTTGAAGGAGAACGACCAATGAAGTATGCCGAGATTATTTCAGCCGATGAATGGAATAACTTTGTCGCCAAACGAAGAAACGAAAAATTCCATGTAATGTCTATTAATTATGCTATTATACAATTGTTAAGTTACTAAGTTCTAATATGCCTTAAACTTTTTTATCCAGGAAGTAAGCGACATAAATAGGAAAAGGGCATCAAAACCCGCGTATCCGTACAAAAAAGGGCGTATGGGTTATGCACGGTTACAACAAAGAATTGTGAGTATATTCAAATACTATGAGCTTATACATTGTCACAATATGTTATAATTGATGATCTTATAATCTAATTCAATGTGTAGCTAGCCGAGGAGAAAAGTGACGCAACATCTCTTCCGGATCACGTTTTATGGAAGGCTGCTCGGGTTGGGAAGGATGGGGCTGTCGTTGAAGCGGTCCAAAATGTTTATGACGAATGTGTAAGTATATGTAACATTATTTCTTTAATTATATCGAAAATTTTGTTAGACATATAATTCATTTTTAATCTCCTCTAATAATATTTCAGGAGACTTTATCCCAAACCGTACCTTCAACCGAGGTCCAGGATTGCAGGAGCGTACTTAGTCGAGTACTAAATGTTCCTGAGTATTCCGGTCGTGTGAGGGGTAAGGGTTTTGGTGTGACTCCGTCGTCATTTTATAAAAAAACAAAAACAAAAAATCCTACCAACAAAGAGGTGATGGAGACCTTGGCGGAGTTAAGGGCACAAGTACTCCAACTGCAAAACGAGAATGCAAGGTATAGAGAGGAAAGGTGCGCTTCCGAGGCAAAAGATACTAGTGACCGAGCTAGTATCAATCATCAACCGAAATTTCCCGAGGTAATTATATATGTTATTATGAAATTAAAATAGCACTTTTTTACTTGACACATATACAAGTTAACAATAACATTTATTATTGGTTTAGGGCATTTCACCTTGTCAGCTGTATCTATCGTCACCAACTTATCGCATGGTTGGCAAGGGAAAAGTGCACAATACTTCGGGTGAATTACTTCACCATAATCCCCTCCCGGTGGGATTTATGAAAGTTTCGGTTGACCTCGTATTCGATACGGACGCCCGTCTACCATTACCTGACGTTGTTTCAGAGACAACGTTGATGCGAGATGCAGTCGGATCCTTTGTTGGTTGGCCGTCAGAGCTAATTTTCCCTGATGCCGAGGTATATATGTTCTAAATGATTATGAATATTTAGTATTCACATTTCAATTCAGCTACAATTATGATATTTAATCAATTATATGGTAATGTTAGACTCCTACAAGACCCACACATAAAGTTGGTAAAGGGATTTCAAGACGCATCGAGTCGGTTGCATCTCAAAAAGAGGTACAAATATATATACCCATTGAATTATATACGCAACGATTCTGTTGCATCACAAAAAGTCATGATTTATTTTGTATGAATTTTTAGGTTCCCGGTCGAGAGTTGAAAAGCGCTGCTAAGGATATTCCAACGACGTCCGGGACAAAATCTCAAATTTTGATGCGTCTTGAGAAAATGGTGGAGGAGTCCGATATTATGCATGGGGGGGCCATTCGTACTATAAATTTTGATGAAGGTGTTTTCGGAGCTGCTCATTTCGAAATAATTGGAAAGGAGGACTTCCAACAACTTTTTGAACACACCGAATTGGGCATCGCTGTCATTCATACATACATATGGTACTCCGGTCAATCTATAATTTACTTAGTTGAACAATTTATTTACACATTTCAATGAGTAGTCTAATGTTTATTATGTTTCTATTTAAGGTATATGTATGTAACATTGATGCGGGGAACTGAATTGTGTAACCGTTTCAATTTTATTGCTGCTTCCCGTATCAATGCAACGTTAATAACGAATAATCCAACATCCGTAAAGAATGATCTAGTCGATAGATTCATGGCGGCCGGCGATAATACTACACCCAGTTTGTATTTTTTACCGTTTAATTCTGGCAACGGGTTAGATTTTCTTTCTAATAATTTCATTCTAATCTATGTATATCTTTTACGACGAAAATTTTCATTCATCTAAATTTTTGTTTTATTTTACAGTGGTCACTGGGTGTTGGTTGCTATGGATCTTTCGAGACTCATAGTGTATTATCTGGATTCGTTATCGGGTGATTGGAGTAAATATCCGAGTATGAAGAAGACGGTTGACGCGTAAGTGAAATTCCCCTAAATATTCGTGTGTATTTGTATATTTAATTATGTCTGTCAGATTGATCTCAATATACGTTTTTATTTTGTTAGGGCAATAATAAAATTTAGATTGAAAAAGAAATACCGCAATAGGAAGGACATTACCTGGATCAGAGTTCAGGTATATATTAAGTATCTTATTTTTGCTTATAATAGTGTTTGTTTTTTTGCTTATAATAGTGTTTGTAAGAAATTAACTATATATATATTGTTTGTTTTTCTGTGTAGTGTCCTCAGCAAAATAATTCGGTCGATTGCGGATTTTTTGTAATGAGATTTATGAGAGACATCATTGCGTTGAATCGTATAGACATCTCAAAAATGGTATGGAATAATAACTTAGGGTTTATTTTAATATTATCAGATATTTCATCTAATTTGTTACTAAATCATGAATATGTTTTATTCTCTTAATTGTAGTACTTTGAGGAATACAAATCTTACTCAAGAGCTCATTTGGATGAAATCAAGGATGAATTGTGTCAATTCATTGTTGATCAAAGAATCATATAGCTAGGTTGTATATTGTTGTACATATATGTATGGAATGTTGTTGTTGTATGCTGTTGTTGTATATATGTTGTATATTGTTGTTGTAATTTTACTAAATCATGAATATGTTGTTGTATATTTTTGATCAAAGAATCATATATTAATGTTGTATATATGGAGGATTAATGTTGTATATAAATGGATTCATGTTGTATATATCAATGGATTAATGGTGTATAACATTGGATTAAAGGATGAAATCAATATGAATTTTACACTTTTGCAGCATGCGAACAGGTTACCAATTAAATATCCACTGTTTTTCAAACAATTTTTTTTTAAAATAACTAACACTTTAGAGGGCGCTTTATCCTGAAAGCGCCCTCTAAGCACTTTACATTGTCAACTTTAGAGGGCGCTTTTTCCTGAAAGCGCCCTCTAAACACTTTACATTGTCAACTTTAGAGGGCGCTTTTTCCTGAAAGCGCCCTCTAAACACTTTACATTGACAACTTTAGAGGGCGCTTTTTCCTGAAAGCGCCCTCTAAACACTTTACATTGACAACTTTAGAGGGCGCTTTTTCCTGAAAGCGCCCTCTAAACACTTTACATTGACAACTTTAGAGGGCGCTTTTTCCTGAAAGCGCCCTCTAAGGTGTCTCTTTATGGACCACTCCAGAGGGCGCTTTTTTCTTAAAGCGCACTATAATGTGGCCCTTAAAGGGCCACTTTAGACAGCGCTTTCTCCAGGAAAACAAAGCGCTGTCTTTACCTATGCCAGCGCCACTTTAGAGGGCGCTTAAAAGCGCTGTTATAGGCCAAAATAAGCGCCCTCTTTTCCCTTATTTGGCGTAGTGGTTGTCTCAGAAGCTTTTACCTCTCAGCCTATTCCCATTTCTCTTCTGAGGACAATCGAGGAAATCAAGGTTGATAATGGAAAGGTTAATGAGCATCTGGACAAGCAAGATCTCATGTTTCAACTTATTCTTTCAAGGCTTCCTTCTCCTCCTTCACCTCCTCCCAAGAACCCTTAGTTTTTATCTTTTACCTTCTAGAAAATTTATTTCTTGTTTTTATCAAGTTGTACTTTGCACTGCCTTTTGGCAAGTTTCAATGAAAAATGTTTTGTTTCTCTTAATTTATTTTTGTCTTATGTATTTTTTATTGATGACAAAGGGGGAGAAAAAATAACTTTCTAAAGGGGAATAATTATAGTTTATTTTGATATCTAAATTCCTTAATTAAAAACCCAAACATTGATTAATGTTTCTGCTAACCACCACTTCGAAAAAGAGTTTGTTAAATGTTTTGCAGAGTTATTTCTCAAGAATCCGAATGATTCTGAATATGCTCTTTGGTAAGAGAGGTTTTCTGACTTGAAAAGTCAAGGTTTCAGTAAGAAAACATTCTCCTTTAAAAGCTTATGAAGTGAAGCTTATCAGAATGATGATATTATCAACCATTGCTCTGAACAACATCAACTAGCTTCTGAAGATAAACCAGATTCTGACAGAATACTAACTCTGGTATTTCAAAAAGGTTAATTAGGAAAGTGTTCTTTCATTATGATTTTATCTTTATAGGGTTATACATCTCAGAGGGAGCTTTGTGCTTCTGAAAGATGTATTCTTTTATGATTACCCTATACAAAACTGTTCATCAAAATGCATGTTTTGTCATCATCAAAAAGGGGGATATTGTTAGAATAAGATTTGGTTCTGCATCTATACCTTGAGTTTTGATGATAACAATATTATATTTGTGTGAGAATAATTTTGGTACCCTAATGGTTTGTTATTGTGTAGCTTTAACAACCAATTCTGATTCTGAATATATGATGTGCAACATCATTAGTTTCTGAACTATGTGTTCTAAATCCGCTTCTGCATAAGTTATTAGAAGTTCTGAAAGACGTCAATATTGTTTATGTGATGTTCTTTCTGCTTCTGAGTTATTTCACTCATCAAAAGCTTCTGAAGAGACACTATATTGCTGCTGCAATATTCTCTCAGTTGGTGCTTCTGGACGAGACTTTGATAACCAAACTTCTGAAGAATGACAAGCTTCTGAAGTTATGTTATGAAGCCGAAGATTCAGAAGATCTCAACCCATACGATTGAAGTTATCAAGGTTCTGACTGAGGATTCTGAAGACTCTGAAGATTTTGAAGATACTGAAGACCTCAAGACAGACTACTGACGATGTCAAGGTTCTGACCCAAGGTTCTGAATCCAGCTCTCTATTTCTTCACTTCATGCTTCATCAACTTTCATCATAAGCCAATGAATTTGAAGATAAGATCAAAATGGGAACATGATCAAATAATACATGGTACAAAATTAACAATCTTTCCACTACCTGATTTCATGGGCAAGGACAATACTATACATCACACCTGTCACTGATTTTGCGGGCGAAAGGACAATACGTAGTATCATTTCCCTTCCAATAGTGGACAACTTCTCAAAGGAGATTTCCCTATTTTTCCCTCCAACGGTCACATGCTTATGCTATATAAGCATTCATTGGAGACTTGAAGAAAACGTTGGTTGCACAAATATTTTGACAAGCTATTTTTCTTTGTGAAAAGCTATCATTCTTTGTATACAGTTTTCTTTAAGTGTTTGTTATTCATTTGTGTAAAATCTTCTTGTGTAGAAGCATCTTGTAACACGCAAAATATTCTTCAAACTATATGTTTGAGTCCTTAAGGAGGTTATCCTTGAGAAGACAAAGAAAGTTGTTCTTTGTGAATCCTTGAGGAAACTAAGGTTTAGTTGGATCCTTGAGAAGACAAAGAAGGTTTTTCTTTGTGTTTGTTGTAATCTGTTGATTATAGTGGATTAAGTCCTTGTGTATAAGGCAAATCACCTTGGCGGGTGGACTGGATTAGCTTTGAGTTTCAAGTGAACCAGGAAAAAATACTTGTGTTTTTATCTCTTCATTATTAACTTGCTAGTGGTGTTCTTATTTTGGAATTTTTTTTGCTTGTAAAACTCAATTCAAACCCTCGTTTCTTGTGTTTTTCACACCTTCAGTACCAATCAATCCTTATAAGCCTTCCTTCAACTATGCAGTCCTATCTCTGTACAACCTCAGGATCCCTCTCATTCCGATGTGAATTTGGCGACCACTCTCTACTCTCTTCGATATCGAGTGTTATATCCACTCTCCTCCCTCTTTGGTCTCAGGTGTTAAATTCCCACCAACTTCCGCTTGGTTCATCCCGGAAACACATCGTATTGGCAGAGTTCTGACTCTAATACCATTTGTAACACCACATACTTCTTTTAGGATTACCGACTAACCCCATAAACCAAGACGAGTCTTTTCAACATGCTTTCTCGTCACTCATACTCTTTCCAGGAAACTTCATAGAAGGCCACCCATCCAAATACTACTCCAAGTCAAACCTCCTTAACTATGGAGTTCTTATTTGTTAGGCTACCGGAAACAAGATGTATATTTTTCGGTATCCTAACAAATAAGAAATCCACAGTTAAGAATGCTTGACTTGGAGTAGTATTTGGATGGGTGACCATTTGAGAAGTTTCCCAGAAAACGTGTGAGTGAGGACAAAGCATGCTGAAAAGATCTGTGTTGGTTTGTAGGGTCAGTCGATAATTTTGAAAGCAATCCATGACATTAGATCAAATGACATATAGGTATATCCCAGACATATTTATGGGTTCCAATTCTTTAATAGTTTAATAATCCCAACTTCTTCATCTTATAAATGTGTCATCCCTATATGGGTAGTCTAGTATTCTTCAGTGCCTATTTGAATAGTCTTTAGTTCCTACATGGGAGTTAGACTATATTCTAGAGGGTTACCATGAAGATCTAGGTCAACATAATGGATTTTGTGTGCGTTTGGGATGGGCTCCTTATTGATTTTCTTCTTCAACTTTAGATTGTCTCAGTAATACTGCCTTGCTAATTCCTGATTTCTCTTAATCACTACAACTCGCCTATTGCTCAATGGACACTTCATGGTCAGATACAAAGTTGTTAGGACCGCCTCTAAGGTGTTGAAGGTTGGCATACCTCTGATGATGTTGTAGGGTGAAAGATCATTTATCACCATGTATCATAATTTTACGGTCTTCGCATTTTTATCCATCCCAAATGTCGTTTTGATGGTGATGTAACTTAGGACTTACACATGCTTGCTTGAGATCCCTAATAATGATCCTTTTAACGGTTGGAGGAGTTCGGGATCCAAATTCAATCCCTAGAATGCCTTCTAGTAAAGGATATTCACCAAAATATCAGGATCAATCAATACTCTTTTCACATAAGGGATATCCACTAAACTATCGGGATAATCACCAATAGATTGTCTTCATGTGGAATTATACCATCGATGTCTCTGTGAGAGAAACTTACATTCAGGACTAGAGTTCTTGATTCAGTAGGCGAAACACTAGCGACATACATCACCTGTAGGGAATTCTTCTCTCTGGATGAATTAGACTTACCTCCGCCTACAAATCCGTCGAATATTGTATTCAATGTATGACATGTTGCACTCTGCCCCTGTTATTCCTAAACACTTCAGGCCCTCTTGATTGGAGGGTTTCTTCCCTAGGTTTCTTTTTTGTGGTGATCTTCTTATTTTTGCATTGCGGCTGCCCTCATACACATACTTATGAAGGCGATCTCTCTGGATCAATTTTTCAATCTACTTCTTCAAGTGGTAATAATCGTTAGCATGGTTACCTCGCACTATATGGTACTTACTATTTGTTAGTATACATCCCCATCACACTACCTCTGGACGGGTTTGGCTCGGGCAAGATCTTCACATAGAAATCTTCTTGCAAAATTCTCTCACACTTTGTAGTCAGCAGGGTGAAACATTTGTGTGGCATCCGATTGGGGTTGAATGCTGCTTTTTATCATTCAGATGCTTGATCCCGATATTTTATTTGCCCTCCAATTTTAGATTTGTATACCCCTTTTTCCTTCGTATCCCTTGTCCTTTTTTCTGCATTACATTCCTCCCCTTTAATGTAACATTTTTCTCATGCCATTATCTCCTCAATCGTCGTCGCCAAATTCTAGGCTAGGGACTCGTTGAAATGCCCAATTTTGATGTCTTTCTAGAAAGCCCCTACGAACATCTCTTGAGTAGGAAGGATGAATTACATGGTTTCTTCGTTAAAATGAGCCAGGTATTCTCGCAGTAACTTAGTCTACCCTTAGTGGACTAATAAGTGGTATTTGCATCATTCTTTTTAGTAGTTTTCTTTTAGTATTTGACTGCATTTTGTTCATTTTCCTTTCATTTTTCATGTGTTATGCTTTGGTTTGTGTTTTATTATGAATTCTAGGGTCTAATGAGTATCCAAGCAAAGAGGGATCAAAGGTAAGCGAAATAGTATGAAAATGGCATTTTGGCAATTTCTCCAATACACAAGTCAGGGGGTTGCTACAGCCACCCGTAGCAGCTGCTATGGGTCGTAGCAACATGATGTCCCAAGGCTCCCATTTGCCCTTTTTTTGCACTAGAAGGTAGTGACCTGCTACGACCACCCATAGTAGTTGCTACAGGCTGTAGCAGGGAGGTGAGAGAAAATTCCAAATTTTTTGGTTTTGCTTCCATAAATGAGAAGATATCCTCTTAATTGCGGCTCTTAGACATGATTGGATATGAATCAAATATGAATATTTTGAATTGAACCAATGGTATTTTTCACTTCTATTTTTCCCTATAAAACTCATAGCCTGTTATGAGTTTAGGGTTCTCAACTTTTATATTTTTCTCCTAGTTTCAAGTTTCTAATTTTTTACTTTTCTTTGTAACTCAAGTCTCCAAGGGAGCAATTTATGGAACAAGTTTATAACTCAATTCATGTTTTCTATTCATTCTCTTTATTATTCTTCTGTTTTGTTTGATCAATATCAGTTTGATGATGAATATCTCTGTGGTTGTGTTTACCCTCACCATGAGCGAGTAGTATCCTAGGGACTAGGGGTTATGGGAATTGTTTCATGACCTATTGTATGATTCGTTACTATCAATTACGAGAATTTTAATTAAACTTATTTTATAATATGAGTGCATGCATTCCAACTTCATTATGAAAGTAAGTGGTTCTCAGGTATCGATCGTAGTTTGAAAGGATATGTGTCGATACCAGAATGTAGATTTTTAAACAACCTAATTCGAACGATGCGAAAGACAACGGGAGAATTTGAAAAAACATATAGCTAGGAAAAAGTAATGAAAAAACATATGCTTGTTTATAGTGGTAGTGATTGATGGTGATCTAGAAAGTGTACCAAATTATTTCAAGTGATATTATGGTGAGTACAACTAAGTCTCGAACACAAAGAATAAAATTAGTATTGAATCTAACATCCTACTTATTGCAACAAAAAAATAGGCTTCTTAGGCTTATTTGAGTGGTATAATAACGAGAGGTAAAATTTGTAAAATTAATTATTAGAAGATTGTCACATATGATTAAGACTTAGGTTTTCCCTTGTACCCCTTGATAATTAAAGCTATTATCCAATGTGATTACTTATTCCCAAGATTGTTTAATCCTAATTCCTTAGTAATCAAACTTACAATAGCTTAAACAAGCTTCTCAATCCCTTGGTAAGTTACAATTTAAGGTTAAACATTTAGATTTAATAGAAATGTATGAGTTTAAAGGATCCAATACTCCTATTTCTAGATGGCGGTGAGCTAAAATACCTAGTTCAAAGTGTTTAGTAATACAAGTCCCGTTTCACACGGTAAATCATAAATCAATTTACCAGTGATCAAACAATTAAAAACATAAAGCATATATGTCACATAAATAACATACCAACAATATATTAAACTATTAATTGCATCAAATGGTATAAGGTTATTCAAAAGATCAAATACTCATCTCTCACAAAAGGGATGTTTAGCTACTCATAATGCAATTAAACATAATAACAAGGTTTGATAAATAATACATGAATCATAAAAGAGCATACATGAGCTTTAATGGCGAAAAAGCTCCCATTTGACGTTATAAAGACTATGAAAATAATTATCTTTAATCCAAATACGACCTCTCTATCCCATGGCTTAAGTTTAACATTTATATTAGGGTCTTTTGCTTGCAAAATCATGTCTTTATATTAAAGATAATTGTGTCACGATCCTTCATTAATCTAATGTGGCATGATTGAGTCGAACCCAAATCGTGCAATGATTTCACCTACCATTTCACGATTTCGACATGACTTTCAATTATTCTTCTTTTCTTCAAGTTCTTGTATACTATTCTCGCTTAATTTTTCATCATTGTACTGTCCACAATGTAAAAATATTGGAGAGTTGTGTGGTTAGACTAATTTTGAGGTAAAATGATATTTTTCATTATATTTTGAGCCTTGTTATTACTTATTATGATTCATGCAATGTTAGTTTCAAATTTAGTTAAAACACTACATAAATTTGTCTGGTGCCATCTTAAATTATCACCCCTTTCCCCTCCTCTTTAGAAGTCCTTTAGATCTTGAAAAATTTTCTAATGTAATTTTCATCTTTGACGGGTTATGGAGAAGAAAGAGTGTGTCGTATGTGGTTGTCGTGCCAATTATTGTGACCTCTTATGAGTCTATATTTGTCACTGGTACTTTGTGTAAGTCGCGATTTAATATTTTCTAGTTTAACAATCGCTATACAAACGCTGGGAAAACATGTGATTTAACCCTAAGGACCTTAAATGATGTGATATAGAAAATTTTGGAAATATTTAGAACTATGTGATGTTCATGGATAGGTACAATCCACCTCTCAGTATAGACACACTTGCCTTGCTCGCCGGTGAGAAATAAAATTCATTTGCTATATTTAATATGTCATAGTGTCATGTTATTTGATTTTTCTCTTGCATGTCAGATTATTGACATTTTTTTGTCTTTTCTTTGCAGTTGACATGACAAGTAGGAACATAATGAGAAAAATTTAGGCCGGGAAGGAAAAATCCTCTCGTGCCAATCCTTCTTTTGTTGGTTCTTCTACTTTTGATCCTTATAATCACATTACCATATGTGGAATTGAGTCCAACAAGCAAATGACGTACCAACACATCTTACCATCACCTAAGAGACATGAGAAGGATCCATGTTTTTCAGTGTAGGAATGGCTTGCGATAGGGATTATTGAAAATGTGTCTAAAGTGTTTCCCTAAGTTGCAACCCCCCTTCCCTTGATTCTTTCACAATTTTGCTTTATGGTGCCTGAGTAGGATGGTCATTGTGCGATAAATCATGTATCCCAACTAACGACCTTAACATGCCCTTCCCTGAATCCTTAACCTTGCACCTCAGAAAGAAACTTGTGAGACTTTGGATCGAGAATAAAGTATGTAGACAAATTTGATCGAAGAGTGGAAGAATTTAAAGTAGTGTGAGGAGAGCCTGAAGCAATGTTGAGAGAATTTGGAAGTGGCTAATGAAAAGTTTGAAGTCTGTAAGAGGGAAATGAAGAACCTTTAGGATATGAATATTTAGATTTCTTTCTTTGATAAATTAAAGAGCAAGGCTAAACTAATGACTATAATGTATTTAGATTATAGGAAAGTGGCACACATTCAATTAGAAGAGGCCGAGAAAAGAGTCATGTTTCTCGTCATAGAGAATGCAAAAATGGAGCGACTTTTTGAAAAAAAATCTACTCATTAATGTATAGAGGAATGTGACGTCCATTACTATGGAGAATGTTGAATTCAAGAGACTTTATGTTGACATTTTATTTTAGGAGGATGAGATGATTATGACTCTTACCGTTGATAGCTTTGACGTTACTAAGTTATGTGTTGAATATGAGACGAACATAGTTGATGTCAATACTCTGAATTTTTAAAATGCTAATGTGTAGATTCACGCTTTGAATCATCATGTTCATTTCGAGATGGTGGACATGGATGTTTACATGAACGTAATAAATTGTGAGATTCAATAATCCTTGGCCCACATGCAAGTACCCAATTTTAATAACTATTTTGTTATGTTCTTTGGAAATTGACTTGAGTTGGCCATGATATTTGTATACATCTATGCCTTTGTAATATTCTGGTTGTCATAATGTCTCACTACGCCAAAAACTGGAATAGACAGCGCACCTTAGAGGGCGCTTTATTACAAAAGCGCACTCTAAAGTGAAGAGAAAAAATAAGGAGCGAACAACTGGAATAGACAGCGCACTTTAGAGGGCGCTTTTGTAACAAAGCGCCCTCTAAAGTGAAGCGAAAAAATAATGAGGAAATGGAGGGACACCAATAGAGGGCGCGTTTATGAAAGCGCCCTCTAAGGGTACCCTTAGAGGGCGCTTTTAAAAAAGCGCTCTCTAAGTCCATGTACATTTCCAGTTTATAAGGCGCTTTTGGAAAGCCTTAGAGAACGCTTTTAGAAGCGCCCTCTTAGGCCCCCTTTAGAGGGCGCTTTTTTTACACAAGTGTCCTCTAAGGTCCCCTTTAGTAAACATTAAAATTATAACATATACTGCATGTCTCTTTATTTTCCCTCGCTATATGCTATTTCGTTTACGTAACTGGGTTTTCTCTCTACTGCGATTACTCTCTACTGCGATTACTCTCGTCCTCCGTTCGTTCTCCCTCCCTCACCGTCGTCGTCGCCGTCGCCTTTTTCTGCTGCTGCGTTCACGTTTACTGAGTTATCTGCGTCCACCGTCGCTGTTCACTTTATTCTCCATCGTTACCGTCACTTTGAAGGTATTTCTCTCAATAGTTTGTATTTTCAGGTGTTTGATTAGGGCATTTTCTAAACTGAGTTTTACATTTTGTGCATTATGTTGATTAATGTTGTTTAGGGCAAACGAGCACTATATGGTGTTCATGAGCACCTTGTTGAAAATCATTTTTTGTTATTTTTGTGTGTATGGTTTTGATCACTGAATGTTGTATGTTGTATGGTTATGTAAGGTTTTTTATTTCTGATTGAAAACTGATGTCATTTGGAGTGTGTTTGAGCTTGTGCTTGGAAGTTTGATGATTATGGATGCAAGTTTGTTCATGTTCCAAACACCATAAGTTTGCATTGGTCTTTTGTATGCAGTAGGTGTGTGTGAGTTTGTATTCAATAATGATGAAAAAAAGAGAGAGTTTAGATTGTTTTAACATGAGAGAAATGGAAGGTATATGAATGTGTTTTTTGTGTAGCTTCACGAATATGGTCATTGTCTTACTTGGGTCTTATTGAATCATTTCTATATTACAGATAAAATGGCTAGTAACCAAGACGATACCCATGACGCGAGTGGATCACGTAACAATGTTGAAAATGAAATCAAACGAGGATTGACTGTTATGAAGTCAATCATTCGTGCAAGAGACAAGGGTGAAAAATTCGAAGTACATTGGAGTGTTGAAGACCAACTAATTGAGCCTAACGGTTCAATGTTGGCAAGTTACATTGGTTTCCTTGTTCGACAACATATTCCGATTACATGTGATAATTGGAGAAGTCCGGAATTGAAGGTTGGCAAAGAAAAAATATGGTCCGAGATACAGGTACTTACCATATATTGTTATATGTTTTTTTTGTTGACTATTTGTTGACCATATATTGTTATAATATTACTTATAATAACACACTCCGTGTGTATGTTTTTTAGAGATCCTTTCACATCGATGAAAGCCGGCAAAAATATTGTATTCAATTGGCCGGAAAAAGACTCCGAGGATTTCGATCCTTTTTGTCCAACAAATTTCTCAAGGATGAGGAAGGAAAATTTGTTGAAGCAGAACGGCCAATGAAGTATGCGGAGATTATTTCAGCCGAAGAATGGGATAACTTTGTCGCCAAACGAAGAAACGAAAAATTCCATGTAATGTCTATTAATTATGGTATTATACAATTGTTAAGTTACTTGGTTCTGATATGCCTTAAACTTTTTTATCCAGGAAGTAAGCGACAAAAATCGGAAAAGGGCATCAAAACCCGCGTATCCGTACAAAAAAGGGCGTACGGGATATGCACGGTTACAACAAAGAATTGTGAGTATATTCAAATGCTATGAGCTTATACATTGTCACAATATGTTATAATTGATGATCTTATAATATGATTCAATGTGTAGCTAGCCGAGGAGAAAAGTGATGCAACATCTCTTCCGGAGCACGTATTGTGGAAGGCTGCTCGGGTTGGGAAGGATGAGGCTGTCGTTGAAGCGGTTCAAAATGTTTATGACGAATGTGTAAGTATATATAACATTATTTCTTTAATTATATCGAAAATTTTGTTAGACATATAATTCATTTTTAATCTCCTCTAATAATATTTCAGGAGACTTTATCCCAAACCTTACCTTCAACCGAGGTCCAGGATTGCAGGAGCCTACTTAGTCGAGTACTAAATGTTCCTGAGTATTCCGGTCGTGTGAGGGGTAAGGGTTTTGGTGTGACTCCATCGTCATTTTATAAAAAACCAAAAACAAAAAATCCTACCATTAAAGAGGTGATGGAGACCTTGGCGGAGTTAAGGGCACAAGTACTCGAACTGCAAAAGGAGAATGCAAGGTATAGAGAGGAAAGGCGCGGTTCCGAGGCAAACGATACTAGTGACCGAGCTAGTATCAATTGTCAACCGAAATTTCCCGAGGTAATTATATATGTTATTATGAAATTAAAATAGCACTTTTTTACTTGACACATATACACGTTAACAATAATATATTTATTATTGGTTTAGGGCATTACACCTTGTCAGCTGTATCTATCGTCACCAACTTATCGCATAGTTGGCAAGGGAAAAGTGCACAACACTTTGGGTGAATTACTTCACCATAATCCCCTTCCGATGGGATATATGAAAGTTTCGGTTGACCTTGTATTAGATACGGATGCACTTCTACCATTACTTGACGTTGTTTCAGAGACAACGTTGATGCGAGATGCAGTCGGATCCTTTGTTGGATGGTCGTCAGATCTAATTTTCCCAGATGCCGAGGTATATATGTTCTAAATGATTATGAATATTTAGTATTCACATTTCAATTCAGCTACAATTATGATATTTAATCAATCCTTATTACATGGTAATGTTAGACTCCTACAAGACCCACACATAAAGCTGGTAAAGGGATTTCAAGACGCATCGAGTCGGTTGCATCTCAAAAAGAGGTACAAATATATATACCCATTGAATTATATACGCAACGATTCTGTTGCATCACAAAAAGTCATGATTTAATTTATATGAATTTTTAGGTTCCCGGTCGAATGTTGAAAAAAGCTGGTAAGGATATTCCAACGAAGTCCGGGACAAAAACAAATCCTAAATCTCAAAAAGAGGTACAAATATATATACCCATTTAATTATATACACAACGATTCTGTTGCATCACAAAAAGTCATGATTTAATTTATATGAATTTTTAGGTTCCCGGTCGAATGTTGAAAAAAGCTGGTAAGGACATTCCAACGAAGTCCGGGACAAAAACAAATCCTAAATCTCAAAAAGAGGTACAAATATATATACCCATTGAATTATATACACAACGATTTTGTTGCATCACAAAAAGTCATGATTTAATTTATATTTTTAGGTTCCCGGTCAAATGTTGGACAAAGCTAGTAAGGAAATTCCAACGACGTCCGGGACAAAATCTCAAATTATGATGCGTCTTGAGAAAATGATGGAAGAGTCAGATATTATGCACGGCGCCATCCGTAGTGTAGATATGGATGAAGGTGTTTTCGGAATTGCTCATTCCGAATTAATTGCAAAGGAGGACATGCAACAACTTTTTGAACACGAAGAATTGGGCATCGCTGTCATTCATACATACATATGGTACTCCAATCAATCTATTATTTACTTAGTTGAACAATTTATTTACACATTTCAATGAGTAGTCTAATGTTTATTATGTTTCTATTTAAGGTATATGTATGACACATTGATGCGGGGAACTGAATTGTGTAACCGATTCAATTTTATTGCTGCTTCCCGTATCAACACAACGTTTATAACGAAAAATCCAACATCCGTAATGAATGAACTAGTCGATAGATTCATGGTGGCCGGCGATAATACTACACCCAGTTTGTATTTTTTACCGTTTAATTCTGGCAACGGGTTAAATTTTCTTTCTAATAATTTCATTCTAATCTATGTATATCTTTTACGTAGAAAATTTTCATGCATCTAAATTTTTGTTTTATTTTACAGTGGTCACTGGGTGTTGGTTGCTATGGATCTTTCGAGACTAATGGTGTATTATCTCGATTCGTTACCGGGTGATTGGAGTAAATATCCGAGTATGAAGAAGACGGTTGACGCGTAAGTGAAATTCCCCTAAATATTCGTGTGTATTTATATATTTAATTATGTCTGTCAGATTGATCTCAATATACGTTTTTATTTTGTTAGGGCAATACTAAAATTTAGATCGAAAAAGAATCATCGTAATAGGAAGGACATTACCTGGGTCAGAGTTCAGGTATATATTAAGTTTCTTATTTTTGCTTATAATAGTGTTTGTAAGAAATTAACTATATATATATATATATATATATATATATATATATATATATATATATATATATATATATATATATATATATATATATATATATATATATATATATTGTTTGTTTGTTTTTCTGTGTAGTGTCCTCAGCAAAACAATTCGATCAATTGCGGATTTTTTGTATTGAGATTTATGAGAGATATCATTGCGTTGAATCGTATAGACATCCCAAAAATGGTATGGAATAATAACTTAGGGTTTATTTTAATATTATCGGATATTTCATCTAATTTGTTACTAAATCATGAATATGTTTTATTCTCTTAATTGTAGTACTTTGACGAATACAAATCTTACTCAAGAGCTCATTTGGATGAAATGAAGGATGAATTGTGTCAATTCATTATTGATCATAGAATCATATAGGTTATAGTTGTTGTACATATATGTATGGAATATTGTTGTACATGCATGAATATCAATATATTAATGTTGTATATATGGAGGATTAATGTTGTATATAAATGGATTCATGTTGTATATATCAATGGATTAATGGTGTATAACATTGGATTAAAGGATGAAATCAATATGAATTTTACACTTTTGCAGCATGCGAACAGGTTCCCAATTAAATACCCACTGTTTTTCAAACAAATTTTTTTAAAATAACTAATACTTTAGAGGGCGCTTTCTGTAGGAAGCGCCCTCTAAACACTTTACATTGACAACTTCAGAGGGCGCTTTGTCCAGAAAGCGCCCTCTAAGGTGGCCCTTTATGGACCACTCCAGAAGGCGCTTTTTTCTGAAAGCGCACTATAATGTGGCCCTTAAAGGGCCACTTTAGAGAGCGCTTTGTCCAGGAAAACAAAGCGTTGTCTTTACCTATGCCAGCGCCACTTTAGAGGGCACTTAAAAGCGCTGTTATAGGCCAAAATAAGCGCCCTCTTTTCCCTTATTTGGCGTAGTGTCTACATTTGATCCTTTGAAAGAGAATTGTCTTTAACTTGTAATGTGAATTGCTCTTTGCTTGTTTTCTTGATTTCTACCATGTTGATAGGTTTGAGTTTATCACATGTCGCTTCAATAAGAAATTTCATGCCTATGGGGTGCCCATTGTATTTTCTTCTTCTAGGAAATGGACTTGGACATAAGGTGGACCTCTTTGGAAGGCTATTAAACTTTATAATGACTAATCGAGAAGATAAATCCCCCTTCCATCGTTGATAGAACATTCATAAGCTTCGTCTGTCCTATAAGAAAGGGCACGTGTCTTGCTTTCACGGTTTATACAAATACATTTTTATTACTATCCTTCAGTGGACTATGCATTTTTCTTTTCACGTGCACATCAATCGGATATGTAGATCAGCCTGACAATATATATATATATATATATATATATATATATATATATATATATATATATATATATATATATATATATATATATATATATATATATATATATATATATATATAGAGAGAGAGAGAGAGAGAGAGAGAGAGAGAGAGAGAGAGAGAGAGAGAGAGAGAGAGAGAGAGAGATTAATTACTATGCACTGTCAGTATGCAAAAAGATTTACACTGTCGATTTATCACCATCACTCGTTTGCATTATTTTATAGAATTTTAAAATAAAAGTCAAACTTATTTTAATATTCAACGTCTAAGATTAACTGACGGTGTAAAATCCATTTACACTGTCAATGTATTTCAATTATATATATATATATATATATATATATATATATATATATATATATATATATATATATATATATATATATATATATATATATATATATATATATATATATATATGGTTTTAGATCTTTATTTAAGACGATCTGTCTTGTATATATATGTTTTGGAGGAATTTAATAATCTATCAAAATTTAATTCATGTTATTACAATTATCTAAGTATTAAAATATTTTAATCATAAATATTTATTTAACATTATCTAAATAAAAATATACATTAAAAATAGTTAAAAGATTTATCTATTTTTTCAAATAATACACTTTTGGCTATTGATTTATTTTGTTTAAAAATAAATGAAAAACATAAAGTGGAGAGAGATGGATGAATGCATGGAATAGAAATTTGTGTCCATTCTTATATTATAAGAGATAGTTTTTTTTCTTCATCAGATTGGAAAGAGACCTCGCAATTTGAATCATTTTTAAATATAATCAATTTTATAGAATTAATTTATGTAGAATCTAACACACATTCGATATCTAATTTGTTTTGCCCTAATTTTACCCGATTTACCTTAAAATCAAGATGTTTTTTTATGTCTATATGATTTTTTTGATTTTTTTATTAAATTTGGAATTCACTTATTAAAAATGAACAAGTGAGATATCGAGATTCAAATCCGCACCCATACATTTGATATTTTTATATAATTACCAACTAAACTATCTTAAGAAGATAGAGAAACTCTATTAATTTTATAGCTTCCAGAAAGCCATAAAAACGTTGATATTGGACGTGCTCTTGAACCTCTAAAAATGATGGATTGATATCTTAATATTGATTTGTCAAAAAAACATTCAATTAATTTAGTTAAAAATAATTCAATAACCTAAAATAAGTGAAGAATGTAAAAATCAATTTAAAAAAAACTACCAATCATATTTTTAAGTTAGAATTACTTATATAGGCAAAATCAATTTAAATTGTGTTATGAAATTGATAGAATAATTAAAAGTACTTCAACAAAAATTTTAGAGTTCAATCACACCAAAAATGGGACAAAGAACAATGACAATAAAAATAAATGACTTTCAATAAAAATTAACTTTATATGCAATAAAACATTAATTTAATTTGACAAAAAAAGATAAAAGTAAAGATGATAAACACAATAACTTATTTATCTATTTCGATCAAACGATTTACTTTGGGGGGGAGATAACAGCTTTATGATTCACTATACCTCCAACGTTGTTACAAATGATTACAAAAGAGTTACAAGAAAATATCCACTCTCACATGAACAAACCATATTTTCTAACCAAATGAGTTTAAATCTCTCTAATTCTCAATATATCAATCACACAAGCTGAAGATGTTAATAAGTGATTCTCAATCCCCCTTAGATATCTCAAAGGGTTTCCCAAATTTCAATAATACACTCTTAGAAATTTATCCGTTTATCTCTACGATTATAATTAGGATTTCTAAAGTTATAAAGGTTATCATAGAAAGCATGAAAGGTATACATATTTATAATCGCCGAAACTTAATGGATCCATAACAAGTTCAAAACATAACTCATAAATGAACGAATCTATCAAGTAAAACAACGAAATTCAATACACGCGAATTGAGAAAACTGAACCCAAGTTTTGACGAACCAAACTGTCTGTCGAACCTGGGCCCACTGTCGTGCCATCGCCATTGGCTCCGCCGCCAGCCTCCGGCCATGTTGGCTCCACTGTCAACATCACTCTATGATGTGGTGCCAGCTCTGTCGCCAATCTCATGCCACGCCAGCTCCGCAACGAGCCTCACTCATGACTATGTTGTCTTCGTCGACTTCGAAACTGATTTCTGATTTCTACAATGTCAAAATACATTCTTTTTCTTCATCATTTAAATATGTCAAAAATAATTTTATATGCCTGAAATTACTTTTTACTCTCTCGACCGAGAAATCAAACATACATTTTTATAAAAATAAAAATTGATTTGAATGAATTGATTTTATAAAATTAATTATAATTAAAAATAAATTAATTTAAAAATAATTTATGATTGAACACATTCATTTAAAATTGGTTAAACAATAATGTTAAAGTTAAGAAGTAATTAAAGACAAAAACTATATCACTCTAAAATTTATCTAAGAATATTTAGATGAGAATCCAGCTCTGACATATAATAATATTAAGTTTCTTAAAAGAAAGTTTTATTATCTACTCATCTCCGATTCGAAAGTTTTATTATCTACTCATCTTCGATTTAAAAAGTTAATCTTTGAAATCATGTCAAGAGAATATCATAATTATATAAAAAATATGCTATAGAATTTATTGTCCCATACATTATAAAAAAGTGAAACCAAACCTATAGTTAATGAAAGTTGTGTTCACCTCGTTATAAAATGGTGTTCTAGCAACACCTATTGATTTACTATGCTTTTTTTTAATCTTTTTGTAACTCACAAGTTGTTATTGCAGGTTGACATATTGATGTAGAATTGTAGATCTTGCCTCTAATCTATAAACTTCTTATATACATACATCAAGCAAAAACAGAAACCTTTTCCAACAATCTGTGTACAAAACTAGAAAATAACCAATACCTCTATCTTTAGTCAATATTTAAACAAAGATCCCTTAATTTGGAAGGATCTATGTAGGAATCATCTTCCTCCATTGAAGATAATCCAGAGGGACAACAAAACCTCTTTTCCTTATGCATCAAACGCCAATCTTCAACATTAGTCCCACAACAAAAATCCACACTAGGAAAAGCTCTTTTTTCAAGCATTTCTATAATCTTCTTGGTTTTACCAAGAACATAAACAGCTTCTCTAACATTATCCTCCCTCTCTTCAATTCCACTATTCAAACACACTCTAGATATAACATGAGGCAAGTTAGTCAAACATGCACCCAATATATCAGAAATCATCACTATCACAACCTCAAACACCTTCTCACTAGTACTATAATCTTTCACAACATCTTGATTCAACAGAAGAATTGTTTTGCTTATTCTATACATTGCATTAGAAGCCAGCACTTTTAAAGGCCATGCCGAAGGACTTACCTTGATACATATGTGATTGTATTTTGCTTTGTATTTCTCATATCTTGCTTTTGCTAAATCAGCTAGTGTCTCTAGTGTTTCTTTTGGACTATTGTTTTGAAGTGAGAGTTTGTAAAGATCAACATCTAGCCACTTTCGATAAAGATCGGTTCCAAGCCAAACGATTTCAGCTGCTTTTCGAAGTTTGATTATTTTTCTATCTTGGTCTATGTTTTTTTCTATGAACTTCACATAGGGTAGTCCTTCATTTAGAGTACTAATCAAGTTTTTCACCAAACACTTCTCAATGTTTGGCATTGCAACTATGATGCTTGCTAGTGTCACTAGTGGAAGTGACCAACTATATGGAGGCTCCACACCATGTAGAGGAAGAATTTCGTCGCAATCGAATTCTCCGACTCCTTTAAAACCTTGCAAGATTGAACATTTTTTCTCTAACAACTCAATCACAAGCTTTGGCTGCTTTTTCTCACCTTGTTGAACCCAATGCATTGTTGCATCCCAATTTTCTTTCATCATCACCTCAACCAACTCTTCCTCGCCTTCGAGATGAAGAACGAAACGACGCAGATCATGCTTCGTGCCTGTTCCTAAACTCGAAGTACTAGAACCGAATTTCCAGTTCTTGAAATACTCACAGAATCCCAAAAACCAACACATTGGATAAATTGAAACAAACTGTGCAGCTATACACAACCTCACAATTCCAATCTGTAGTTTAATACAGAAACACAAGATCATCAGTTTAACATCATGAGCCAACTTCCTAAGCCACCGATTACGAATCCGAAAACTAATCGGACTCTCTCGAATCACCACTAACCTATCAGTCCAATAACTTTCTACCTGAAAAATTTTCTTGCAGCTCCTTTTCCTCACATTTGGACACCTATATTTAACAGCAAAAAACCATCTAAAAGCAGGAGCAATAGTACCAACACCAACAGCAGCAGCTTGAACTATAAGAATCAAGATTATAGACCATTTGTAATCCGAATCGCCGCTGCAAAATTTAACCGACCAAGGCATCAAATAAGACCGAAGCATCCCTTCGAGCAACGTCAAAGTACTCAAAACACAAAAAGCACCAGAAGCAGTACACGAAACCGATCTCCCAAGTAGAAACTGAGGACTACTTGTATGAGCCATCATCCAATATTTCATCAATTCATCTCTTAGTTTATCAGTCACATTACCAAACCCTTGTTTTTGCTTTGACTCTTCTCTCAAAGCTTCTTCATTCACCTTATACTTCAACTCCATGTAATGTTTCATCTTTTGTAAAGACAAAGTAGAAGAACTCATAATCATCAACAAAATAAGCATGAGAAACATAATAACACCATGTTCAATCCAAAACTCATAGATAACACCAGTTGCAAACTGGATACAAATATTAACAATCATGGTAACTACTAAAATAGCCATGGCCATAACATTCATCATGGTTTCATGAGTCTGTGTGACACCAAGAGAAGGCATGGAATTAGCCATGACCGTGCAGATTATAGCACTGCTTGCAAGTTTTGCTAGCTGATCATGACGGTGAGGCATAGGGGTGTTGAGATCAACAGAGAGTTTAACAGAAATAGCGATTATGGTTAAGGAAGTTGCGTTGAGACAAAAGTATTTGCAAGGGAACCATAGTTTGCGGGCTTTGAAACCTTTGATGAGATCTGCTGAGAATGAAATGAAACAAAGAAGTGATGCTGAGGCTATGTAGATTCCTATCCATGGCATAGGTTTGCTGAAACTTTTGTCGTCTAAGTTTCCTTCACTGTTGCACATGTTTTTTGCCATCTTCATTTCTTGACTGTTTTTTTTTACTGCTGCAAAGGTTGTTTCTGGTTTATTTAGGAAGAATGTTATGTTGTGTTTCTAATCTAGCCACAAGTCTTTTTCCAGGTTATATGGACTAGAATGTACTAGTGATAAATTATTAAGGGGCGTAAATATGAATATATTATTGTTATATTGATTTGTGTTGATTGATGATGTTTTGGACAGTGTTGAAAACTGTTGATGTGAAATTGTGAATGCGATGAGGGTGCAGACAAGATTAGGTGGTATGAAATAAAACGTCAAAGATTAGGTGCACATTCATGAGGAAGGAGTATGTGACAAGGCGGAATTTTCAATTCGAGTCGGTGTTGGATTCAACTTCCAATTTAGTCTAAATTGAGACAAAAAGAATCATGAATAAAGTAACGTTATTTATTATTTACCAAAATTAATTCCCACCAAAATTACAATCATAATCTCTTTGAAAGTGGAAAAAAAAGTTGTGGTGACGTATTTATCAGGTGGTTATATATTTAAAATAATAAAAAATATAAAGTTAGGTTATCATGCGGAGAGAAATTGAAATTAAAAAGATGTGGTGTGAAAAATACATTGTAATATTTAATTTTAAATATAAAAAAATAAAGACGATTTAAAAGGGGGGAATTTTAAAATTTTCAAAAATTGAGTTGTATCATGAAAAACACGTTGCAAATGAGTTTTAAAAAATAAAAAATTTAGAGGAAAAATTTGACCTAACGTATGTTGAGGGAATTTTTCATTAAGGAACATTGAACACTGTGGGACTTCTTCTTTTTGGAGAAACATCTTTATGAGAGGCGCACCACATATTCACTCAAAATCTTAAGATGATAGGTGAGTGGGTTCTTTCACTTATAAATGCTCAATCTCCACATTTTCAACCAATGTGAGACTATTACTCACACTTGATACATTCTCAAGAACGTATTGATGAAGTGCATGTGTTGACTGACAATTTTTATGTAGCGAAATGTAATTCAAATCGCAATAATTATGACTGTTTTGACAATGTAGTGGTTGCAACGTGTTATTCACATCGCTACCCAACATATACTTTTTTATTTGCGACACTGAGGTGGATTCCACTATTTCAGTCTTCACCGTTTCCCGATTTCTTCTCTTCTTTTCTCCCATTTCTAGCAACATTCCAAACTTCACCCCATTTCTTTCATCCATTTTTTTTTTCAGATTAAAATCTCATTCAATTTTAAATTTTCACCTTCTTCCAATTTAAGTTAAAGGTATTAATTTTTCATGTTGATTTTTGTTTTATTGATATTGATTATTTTGTTGGTTTTCCTTCTTTTAAGTGTTGATTAATTTTTTCTCAACATTCTAGACCTTCATCAAGATTCAAAAATTGTGCAAGAAATTTGTTTCTTCGTTGAGGTATTTTAGTTATTATATTTTTTTTAAGATTTTAATATATAAAATCATTGAGTTTTTTTTTCAAATATAGATTATTTGTTGATTGTTGAGTGTTGTTTTTAATATATTTAGGTTTTTCTAGATTTTTAATATATAAAATTTATTAATTCAAAAATATGAAATATTAATTTAATAACTTCGACAATATTTTTTATTTTTATAATATATATTAAAAACATAATATATTATACTTTTATTAAAAAATAATATATTAATTTTTAAAATCAAAATATATTATATTTTATTAAAAGCATAATATAGATTTATTACAAATAGAATATATTGTTTTTTATTTTTATTAAAAAAGAATAGATTATATTTTTATTTTTATTTTTATGATATATAAATAAGTAAAGAATTTATATATGTATATACAAAATATAATTAAAAACAGAATATATTATATATATATTTTTAAAAACAGACTAATATATCATATATTAAAAAAAGCAAAATATTTGTTATTTTATTTTTATAAAAACAGGATATATTAATTTTTAAAAACAGAATATATTTTTATTTTTATTTTATTAAATATAGAATATATTATATTTGTATTTTTTTATACTATATAATTAAAACAAAATATATTATACATGTATAAACAAATTATAATTAAAGACATAATATATTATATATATTTTTATAAAACAGAATAATATATTATATATTTATATATTTTTTATAAAACAGAATATTATATTATATATATTCTTAAAGAACTATTTATTTATTTAAGAGAAATATTGAGACAAATATATATTTTTAAAGAGAAATATTAAACAAAATATTAAAATGTTAACATTTGTCTCAATATTTCTCTAAGTAAATAAATAGTTCTTATAGATTTTTGCTAATTTAAAAAATAAAATAAGTAACTAATATATTATATATATATATATATATTATATATATATATATATATATATATATATATATATATATATATATATATATATATATATAATATATATATATATATATATATATATATATATATATATATATATATATATATATATATATATATATATATATTATATATATATATTACAACTATTGTATTTTGTTAACTCGTTATATTTTTAAATATTTATAATATATCATTTTATTATTTTTATTATATTTTCTCAAATAAATAATTAAATAAGATATTAAAAAATATACAATTTATAAAAAAATTATATGTTTTATTTAATTAATTAACGTTTTTAAACCTTTAGCATAAAAGATGAAAATAATTATTCTTTTTTTTTAATATAAATTGTTTTTACATTTTTACGAAGAAATGTAATTATTATTGTATAGAAAAAAGATATTATGAAATATTTTTTATAATTATTTTTTATTAATTTTATAAAAAATATAAATTTAAAGAAGTGAAAAATAAAAGAACAATAAAAACTTAATGATATAAAAGAAAAAATTAACATTAATGAATATTGTAAAAATGACTTATTATAATAGAAAAGGTAGGGAGTATATTATACTAATTAGGTTATAATTTATTGTATAATTATGCGCAAAATAAATTTATATTGCTAATTAATTATATTTAATTACAGTTTTGGTCATCTATTTTCCCTGAACAAAAGTGATCATTTTAAATTTAAATAATATTGATTCTCTTCTCATACTTTTGCACTTAAATTTAACAATGTTTCCATTTTTAAATAACAAATTTCTTGTAAAACATAATAAATCACCGTATATAAATCTATTGTGGAACTTTATAGATGAAAAAATATAAGTTAAAAACGAACATCTAATTTTCTATAAAAAAATGTGAGAGGGGAACCAAAACTATTTGAATTTAAAATAGAAGAAGTAATTTTATGAATCATGTAAAATTGAGAGACCAAAATTATAATTTAACCAAATAAGTTTTAAAAATGTTTTTCTTTTTGTGTGTATTCGATATAATTAAAAAACATTTATCATACACCAATTATAATCATTTTACACTTTATTGTGTTCACACTATTTTTCTATAAATAAGTCACTAAAGAGTGAGTTTTTTTTTAAATAACCACATTTTTCAAATTAAATCATGAAATAACTATTTTTTCATTTTTTTTTACAGAAATAACCATCTTTTCAAATAGATGCGTAAGTTGATCTAGCACATCCATTTAACACTAAGAGGAGGCGTCACTGATGCTGACACATGCTTCCAAAGCATTGCACGGAGGCGCCAGCAATCATGACACATGTGTTTTATGCATTGGTGTATGCGCCAATTCATCTGACGCATACACCTTAAGATTTTTTTTAAAAATTTTTAAACGTTTATTTAACAATTAATTTAAAAAAATTATTCATGTTATAATAAAAATTACATGGAATTGACCAAAAATTCAATGACCGGCCCCGTTGAAACGTCCCTTTGTTCCACATCCAGGTGCATTAGCCTGTCTTCGAGGTCTCCCACGATTTTCCTGAGGTATTTGGGGTTTTTAAGTGCTGACATGATCCAACGGTGGCTGGTGTGAAGGTCTGGTGGAAGGTCCAATGATATTTGATCGATGTATCATCATTTGTTCCCAATAGCTGGGGGGCTCTGGCCAACGGTGCTTCCGTAATTGAGTTTGGTGTCCATGTTGTCGTAGTTGGGTCAATGTGGTTGGGTGAATTGTGGACGATATAGTTACCCGAATTGGGACATTGAATCTGTTCTGGACTGGGCCATGACACTAGGCACGGTGCGGCCCAACGCTCGCCGAGCCCACGTCCGAACGGCCATGTCCAAGCGACCGCGAGGTCACGTTAGATGAACGACCGTCCGCCCGAAGAACGTCTCCTCGGCCCCGTAAACACGTGTCGGGCGACGAGCGGGTCCCCCTCGTATGATCGCCATCCACTTATTGTCAACCCACGTCGCGGGCACCTAAGTTGTGTCGGGCAGAGCCATAACGGCATCTCGCTTACCACGTCACCCAACTCCCCTATATTATCTCCTTAGAGATAGGGGCAGTTGGACCAGGGGGCAGACCTTGGTCTAGGTCTTAACGCTTCTTACGCGTCCCCTGGCAGCTCCTCCTTGGGCCTAGTTAATCCAGCCCATTAGGAGCCTTGGCCCAGCGCTGGGGGCTCAATATAAATACCCCTTTCATGGCAAAGGGGCAGGTATTCAAACTCACACTCTGATAATCTCATTCTGTACCTTTTCTGACTTAAGCGTTGGAGCATCTTGCAGGTACACCCCCCTCTCATTTCATTCTCCGGCCCATTCACCAAGACCTTGGAAGGCCCTCCTGATCAGGTGAGATCAGTGGCGCCGTCTGTGGGAACTAGCTATCCCCATCTTCATCAAACGAGGATCAAAAGCTCATTTGTTTCTGTCCTTCCAACATGGCCGGAGAACAACATAGCGATCACAGCCGTCCCCTCGTCAACTACAACATGGACGACGGCCCGCCATCCCATGAAGCGGACGTTCGGGACGGTCATCCATCCACCCCGTCTCCAGAGCCCCAAAACAACGGAGATGCCTCTCACGCCCACAATTTAGGGGCAGAGACATTTCATCCCATTCCCGTTCCCGTTGAAGGAGACGCCGTAATGATTGCCATGGTGAATGCCCTCAATCAATCCGGTTCTATGCTCCACCAGCAGCACGAACGAATCACGGCCCTCGAAGCCGAACGACAAGAAGCCCGGCCCCAGCCGGTGAGTAGGATACAACAGCGTTCGGAGCCAACGAAGAAGCGAGGACGTCGCTCTCCCGAACCCTACGCCAGCAGGGCACGCGCCCGTCGTGACGGTGGTCGAGCGAGAACATCACCAAGGCGCGGGCACAGCCCCGACAACAACGAACTGTCTCCCTTAAGGAGCGATGAGGAAGATTTGCATTGCCCCCTATCTCGGGCAATAATGGAGGCCCCGCTCCCCAAAGGCATGGAGAAACCGCCAAACCTAGCTGTGTACGACGGGACTACAGATCCCGACGATCACGTCGACAACGTCAACGCGATGCTCGACTACCGCAATGATATAACCGGGCACCTCAAATGCCGACTGTTCTCAACGACCCTCAGGAAAGGGGCCATGGCCTGGTACAAAAGCTTGGCCCCTGAGTCCATTACGTCATGGAGAGTCATGAGGTCCATGTTCACCCGGCACTTTACAGCTTCCCGTCGTCACCCCAAGACTGAGGCGACCCTTGAAGCCATAGTGCAGAAGAAGAATGAAACACTGCGCTCATACATCGAGCGATTCAACCAGGAAGCTGTCGAGGTAGATACCACCGAGCACATGAAGAAGTATCTCCTCGAGAGAGGTCTCTTACCCGGCAGTGAACTTAGCAGAGCCGTAGGGATCGAACCTCCCCGCACCTTAAACGAGCTCCTGCATAAAGCCCAGGCCTACATCAGATACGAGGAAAAGCAGGTGGCACACAATGCCCGCAGCGGACGTAACGCTGGGGAGACCGAGCACTCAAAACGCGAGGACACGAGCATTTCCCGTCGCAACGGAGACAAACGAAGAGAAGAAAGACCTCGCGAGGTCCGGGAAGGAAGAGGCCCCGCGGGCAGATATAGCGAGTACACCTTACTGACAGCTCCTCGAGAGCGTATCCTCGCAGAATGTATCAACTCTGAATTTAAGCAGGGCAGGGTCAGGTTCCCAAAACCGTCTGCGCCAAAGCCCCACACCGACAAATCAAAGTACTGCCGGTTCCACAGAAGTCACGGGCACGTGACCGAAGACTGCGTCCACCTGAAAGATGCGATTGAAATTTTAATCCAAGAAGGGCACCTGAAGCAGTACACGAGGAAGAACGAAGCTCCCAGACACGACGAGCCAGAGAAGAAGAGACCCCGGGAAAACACACCCCCTGACAACTCTCCCTATCAAGTGGCCCTCTGCGTGTCACGACCGGAAGATTTCTTCCTCCCCGAACCATTGCCCGAGGGCAAGATCACTGCACTCAGCCCCTGGGAAGACTTCCCTACCACACTGGTGATATCAGGAGGAGGGACTAACGGGGAATCCGCGGCCCTCTCCGTCAAACGTAAGTTCGACGAACTCCTACTGACTGCCCCCGAGCAGAAAGCGACATTGACAAAATACCGGGGAAAATCCAACCCAATATCCTTCTTCCTGGAGGAACTCCCGGGCGGATCCCCCAACTCGGCCATCCCACTATTGATAAGAGCAAAGATGGCCCGATTCGACGTACGACGCATCCTGGTCGACGAAGGCAGCTCAGTGGATATCATGTACGTCCACCTCTTCAAGACTCTGAAGCTAGACAAGACCAACTTAGCCCCCTACGTCGGATCAGATCTCCAAGGATTCAACGGAGCAACAACCAGACCGTGGGGATATGTTGAGCTCCTCGTCACCTTCGGCGAACAAGAAACGGCCAGGGAAGTCAAAATCCAATTTCTGGTCGTAGACTGTCCGTCTCTCTACAATTGCATCTTTGGACGCCCGACACTGGCCGAACTCACTGCGGTCCCATCCACCGTCCACCTGAAGATGAAATACTACACCAAATTGGGACGTGTGGTCACCATCCATGGTGACATCGAAGCAGCCCGACGATGCTACGACGCCGCAGTAAAAGGACAGGCCGTAGTCAGCACGAAGAGCAACTGCAACAACAAAAAGCTCAAGACCGAGGATCCTGCCCGAGGAGTCAACGCCATCGACCTCGACTGTCGCATCGGGCTGGACGAGACCGAAGAGGGGAGGTTCCCCAAGGAACGCTCTCTCGAACACCCGGTCCGACCAATCCCCGACGGGGAGTTCGAACTCATTCCTCTTGGGGACGATCCGGAAAGGACGGTGAAGATAGGTAAGGGACTACCCGAGGAAACAAGAGAAGAGCTAGTAGCATGCCTCAAAGAGAACTCCGACCTCTTCGCGTGGAATGCCGCAGAAATGCCCGGGCTGGACCCCGAGATCGCGTGTCATAAGCTAGCTGTAGACCGGGCAGCCAAGCCCATAGCACAGCATAGACGCAAGCAATCGCCCGAAAAGGCAGAGGCTGCCGAGCGAGCTGTAAAAGACCTCTTAGAGGCAAATTTTATTTCTGAAGCCCAGTACACAACCTGGCTCTCTAATGTAGTCCTCGTTAAGAAAAATAATGGAAAATGGCGTATGTGTGTTGATTATACTGATCTTAATAGGGCTTGCCCGAAAGATGCTTTCCCCCTCCCTAATATAGACTCGCTCGTTGACAACTCTGCAGGTTTTAAACTCTTGTCCTTCATGGACGCATATAGTGGATACAACCAGATCCCTATGTCGCCCGCAGACAAGAAACACACAGCGTTCATGACCCCAACGGGCAATTACTATTACAACGTGATGCCGTTCGGGCTCAAGAACGCTGGCGCTACATACCAACGCATGATGAACAAAGTCTTCAAGGACGAAATAGGGGACATGCTCGAAGTGTACATGGACGACATGATCGTCAAATCACACGAGGAGATAACCCATGCTCGACACCTTACGAAGGTATTCGAGCAGGCGAGACAGTGTAAAATGAGGTTCAACCCCGAAAAATGCACGTTTGGAGTCCGAGCAGGCAAGTTCCTCGGTTTCTATCTCACCGAAAGAGGGATCGAGGCCAACCCCGACAAATGCCGGGCATTCTCGGAGTTTCCGACCCCGAAAACCAAAAAATCGATCCAGTCACTCAATGGAGTGCTCGCCTCACTCTCCCGTTTCATCGCCAAGTCCGCCCAGCACGCGTTGCCGTTCTTCAGACTCCTTCGCAAAGAGGCTACCTTCGACTGGACCGATGAATGCGAGCAAGCGCTACTCCATCTAAAGAAGGTTCTGTCCCAACCCCCGGTCTTATCACGGCCATCAGAAAAGGAAACCCTATACTTATACCTATCCGTGGCAACCGAGGCCGTCAGCGCCGTTCTAATAAGAGAAACCGACGAAGGACAAAAGCCCATCTATTTTACGAGTAAAGCACTCCAAGGCCCCGAGCTCCGATATCAGCAAATCGAAAAGGTCGCCCTGGCCCTCATCAACACAGCGAGGAGACTACGATATTACTTCCTCGCACACACGATAAAGGTAAGGACCGACCAGCCAATCAAACAGCTGCTCGGACGTCCGGATATGGCCGGGAGGATGCTCAAATGGTCACTAGAACTCTCCGAATTCGACATACAATACGAAAGTAGGAAAGCCTTGAAAGCTCAGGCACTGGCCGACTTCGTCGCGGAGATGACCCACTGCCCGACCCCAGCAGAAAGCGCCCACAAATGGACGATCTTCGTCGATGGCGCCTCCAGCACGTCAGGCAGCGGGGCCGGGATCATCCTCGAAAATGAAGAAGGGATCCTGATAGAGGTATCATTAGCGCTAGCGTTCCCAACATCGAACAACCAAGCCGAATACGAAGCCTTCCTAGCAGGCCTGAGGTTAGCCGAGGACCTGGGGGCAAAAGAGGTAAAAATATCCACCGACTCCCAGCTCGTGGCCTCACAGGTGCGGGGAGACTACCAAACCAAGAACGACAACCTCCTCGAGTACTTGTCCCTCGTCAAAGAAAAACTTGACAGATTCGAAAAATGGGATGTTCGACACATACCCCGCGAGCACAACACACGGGCAGACGTTCTCTCGAAACTAGCCAGCACGAGGAAAAAGGGTGGGAATAAATCAGTAATCCAAGAAATTCTCCCTCGGCCCAGCATCGACAAGCTACCGCCTCCACTCGAGGTCAACGCTATTGGAGATGCCCACTGTTGGATGACACCCATCTACAATTACCTCACGCGAGACGAACTCCCGGCTGACCCGAAAGAGGCGACCACTGTCAAACGACGCGCATGCTCGTACGTACTCCTCGAAGGCAAACTCTACCGGAGAGGATTCTCCATCCCACTACTCAAATGCGTCGAGGAAGAGAAAGTCCCCGACATACTTGGAGAGCTACACCGGGGAATTAACGCCCAACACCTCGGCGGACGATCGCTCGCACGAAAAGCCCTTCGAGCAGGCTACTACTGGCCGACCATGCAAAACGATTCGAAAGAGCACGTCAAAAGATGTGACAAATGCCAACGACATGCCGACATGCACCTCGCACCCCCGAACGACCTCAAATCACTGTCCTCCCCGTGGCCCTTCGCGTGGTGGGGCATGGACATCCTCGGACCCTTCGTCACCGGATCATATCAGAATAAATACCTCATCGTCGGGGTGGATTACTTCACCAAATGGATCGAGGCGGAGGCACTGGCTAAAATAACCGCGCAGAACATTCTCCGGTTCTTCAAGCGCAACATCCTCGCTCGGTTCGGTATACCCCAGGCACTTGTCACAGACAACGGGACACAATTCACGGACGGAGGATTCCAGGACTTCGTCGCCAGCCTGGGCACCACACAGCATTTCACGTCTGTCGAGCACCCGCAGACGAACGGGCAAGCAGAGGCGGCCAACAGGGTAATCCTACGTGGCCTCAAACGCAGACTCGGTGAGGCAAAGAGGGCATGGGTCGAGGAGCTACATAGCGTGCTATGGGCCTACCGCACGACACCACATTCTACCACCGGGGAAACCCCGTTCCGACTAACGTACGGCACCGAGGCAGTCATCCCGGTGGAGATACGGACGCCAACGAGGAGGACAGAGGAGCCCCTAGACGAGGAAATGAACGATGAAACCCTTAGAGCCGAGCTCGACCTAGTCGAGGAGATACGTTCCGAGGCAGCCCTCAGGGAAACAACCCTCAAACAAAAAATAGCACTACGCCATGACGCGAAAGTCATAAAAAGAGAGTTCCAGGTCGGCACCCTGGTCCTCAGAAGAAACCAGAAAAACCCGAGAGAGGGCAAACTGGCAGCCAACTGGGAAGGCCCTTACCGCGTCCGCGACAAGACGAGCAACGGGGCCTATTACCTAGAAAACCTACAAGGAGAACAACTCGCTCGACCATGGAACGCAGAAAAACTTAGACAATATTACAGCTAAATGCACCACGGGGAGACGTGGCAGGTACGACCACGCTCTTCGTCCCCAAAACCCCAGGGAGGAACCACGAGACCCGGGAACGATCCGGGGTCACATGACAAACACAACCCTCCCCGACGGTTGGGATCTTGACCAAGACTCAACGTCGAAGTACCAGAACTGGCAGGGCACCCAGCTCGCGATGGGAGGGCCCAAGCCTCGAGACCAGGGTTCGAACAACGGACCCGGGCTTCGATCCCCACGGGCACAAAAGCCCGACACTTCGTCGGTTCCCTAAACCGAGGAGATCAACAAAGTCGAGTAGAGTACAAGTTCATACAAACAAGTATCAAACACAACGAGCACAATGAATGATGACGAAAATATTCCATACATTAATAACAATAAGTGCGGCCGAGGCCAAGTACGCCCGAAGGCCATATTACAACGCCCGGAGGCCAAAATACATAAGGCGCGCAGGCCATAAAGCAAAGAAAAACAAATACACTAAGACTCCACTCGGAGCACCTCTTCATCCTCTTCTTCGTCTTCCCCCAGCTCCTCCTCCGCTTCAAACGGGCAGATAATCTCACCATCCCGGACGCAGCAGTTATAGGCCGACCCTTCCGTCACCAACTCAGGGTTCAGAAGCCCGAGCTGCTCGACAGCATTGTCGAAACCCTCTTTGAAGCAGGCCACAAGATCTTGGTTGAGAGTCCGAATATGCCCTAGCAGCTCACCGCGCGAACCAAGGGCGCGCTCCTCTTCGGTCTCATCTGCCAGAGGACGGACCTTTCCCTCGAGAGACTCAACCTGAGCCCGTAGATAGGCGTTGTCCTCGGTCAGCTTCTGATGGTCGACCACCTGCTCTTCCAGGCTCGCCTTAGCAGCCTTCAACTGGTCCCTCTCCTTTTCCACCTCCTCCAGCTTCTGGCTCAGCCCTTCCTGCAGCTGATGCTCTTCTTTGTAGTCCGACAGATCTTGAGATAGTCTTTCCTTCTCTGTCCGAACCTGCAAAAGGGCTTCCTCCAGCGAGGCGGTGGAGACCGAAGTGTCAGTCAGAACCATGGCCGTCTCCATCACCCGGATGACGGCAGCAATATCCCTGGCCAGATCTTTCCTCCGGGCAGCAACATCCTGGTCCAGAACAGCCTTGGCCTCAGGCGCAGGCACAGCAATCGACTCCTCAGCCTTGAAGAACGACCGTTCCACATAGCAGGGAGGCAGAAGATAGCTGCCCGGTCCATGCGAACTTCCTGGAGACGACCTGGTAAGGGCCCCAGCCGGACGCTTCCGTTTATGGAGGGGAGAAGCCGCTGGCGACGGACTGCTATCAGGAATGGTGATCGGGTTAGATCGAGGAGGAGAGGAAGGAATCACGCTCGCCGCCTGCGAGGGACCGACCCCGGCATCGCCAGCAGTCTCCGAGACACGGGCCACAGTTTTCTTCTTCTTCTTGGGCACCCGGTCAGGAGCGCCGACCTGATTCGCTAGCTTCAGCACCCGATCACGAGCATTGGGCATGGCACCTGCAAGTAAATTACACACAAACATTAGCGACCGAAGTCATAAACAGAAATAAAAAGCTAAACAAAGTCTGCCTACTCAATAACGCCAGAGCTTCCTCCTCGGTATCACACTCGAGCAGAGCCTTCGTATTGATATAACGCGTCTCGGTGATTAGCTCCCCGGCCTCATCCAGGTAGGGCACGCCCTGTCGATTCGCCCAGAACGCCAAGCTGAAGCTCTGCACGTAATCGACCAGCTTCTTGTACGCGAGCCTATCCTCCTCGCCGAGCATCGCATACTTGACTCGGTAATGCGCCGTGGAGAGATCGAAATGATCACGCTGCCACCTCAACGGTATCTTCGACATCAGCGTCTCCTCCCCGTTGGGTTTCCGTTGATAGTAGTATAGAGAGTGAAGGGCGGCCCGAGTAATCGGCATCACCACGTACCACCGGTTCTTGAAATGGCGAACAGAATCCTCGTACGTCTTGAACAAACGCACGGGCTGCTTGAAAGAAACCCAACTGTGGCGACCACGGGAACCGGACCTCTGGAGATGGAAAACGTGGAAGAAGAGGGCCCGGGTGCAACCAATGCCGAGGAACTGGCAAACCAACTCGAATGCCCGCATAAATGCGAGAGCATTAGGATGCAGCTGGGACGGCGCCAGCCGGAGCCACTCGAAGACCGACATCTGGAAGGAATTAAAGGGCAGTCTAATCCCCGCCTCACGGAAAGCAAATTCGTACATAGTGAACTGCTTCCCCGGGAAATGATGACAAATGCGGTCTTCTTCCTTGGGGGCGCAGCAATACCAGTTTGGTGGATCCTCCCGGCCTATTGTCTCGACCATAGCGTGAGCAACGACGGCCTCGTCACAGAAGTCGGACCCCTCCTCCAAGGGCTCGTCCGCAACCCAGGAGAAGTCGACCTGCCCGGAAGAGGAGGCATGTTCCGTACCATCTCGGACACCCCCATCCCCGACAGGGAGACGAGCGATTGTCGCATCTTCGGTGGAAGACCCAGAATCTTCCCTCCTCGGTCGTAAACGCCCGGTTGCACCTGAAACGCAGACAGAAAGAGTGAATTCGACGTCATATCAAATCCACCCTTCCACCGCAGGTCAAGTGAAAGGGCGTAGCGGCGACGGACACCAACCGTGCTCAACTCGGTGACACATGCACTCTATAGAGACCGGGCACAAACTTCATACGGCCTATGCAAGTATTGCCCGGCATATGAAATTCATGCCCGGTACAGTACGATCCCAACCCTATTTTCGACTGGTTAATATACACCTACGGTCCACTGCACTATTCCTAAGCTAAACCTAACCACATTTCTACAAAAATAATATGCGTTTGACAGAAACAACAAGGAAAAACAGTGGGTCAAGGTGGAAAACCATACCTGACATAACTAAGTTGAAAGGGTTGCGGTGGTGTCCAAGCGGAAGGCGGTGGTGCGGATAGGAGGACAGGCGGAGACGGCGTTCCAGACGGTTGAGCGAGCAAACGTGAGAGAATATGGAGAACTCCGGTGAACGCGTGAGCAAATAAAGTAGAAATGAAGTTACTCAACCCCTTTTTATAGGGCTAGGCACGTGGACCAACAGGCTAGGTCATCATTGCCTAGCCTGCCTACGCCGTCTTTGCACGCGAAACGAAGCGACGCCACTAATTCTGAGACACGTCTATCAAAAATAAGAAACTGAAAGACCCGAGCACCCGTCCATCTCCTCGACTCGCCAAGACGCCACCTCCCCGCGTCATACCCACGTCTACTACGAGGAAGGTGCAGATCAACCGATCACCTCCATCCCCGACAGTCCCGGGGATCAGTCAGTCATGAATAGGTCTGTTGCGACCTCACCTGTCTAACGATCGAGCTTCCCCATCGTCCCGGGGAACCCTTAGTTGAAACATAAGTCATCTCTCTGGCTCAGAGACTCGACTTGGGGGGCTCCTGTTCTGGACTGGGCCATGACACTAGGCACGGTGCGGCCCAACGCTCGCCGAGCCCACGTCCGAACGGCCATGTCCAAGCGACCGCGAGGTCACGTTAGATGAACGACCGTCCGCCCGAAGAACGTCTCCTCGGCCCCGTAAACACGTGTCGGGCGACGAGCGGGTCCCCCTCGTATGATCGCCATCCACTTATTGTCAACCCACGTCGCGGGCACCTAAGTTGTGTCGGGCAGAGCCATAACGGCATCTCGCTTACCACGTCACCCAACTCCCCTATATTATCTCCTTAGAGATAGGGGCAGTTGGACCAGGGGGCAGACCTTGGTCTAGGTCTTAACGCTTCTTACGCGTCCCCTGGCAGCTCCTCCTTGGGCCTAGTTAATCCAGCCCATTAGGAGCCTTGGCCCAGCGCTGGGGGCTCAATATAAATACCCCTTTCATGGCAAAGGGGCAGGTATTCAAACTCACACTCTGATAATCTCATTCTGTACCTTTTCTGACTTAAGCGTTGGAGCATCTTGCAGGTACACCCCCCTCTCATTTCATTCTCCGGCCCATTCACCAAGACCTTGGAAGGCCCTCCTGATCAGGTGAGATCAGAATCATTTTGGAAACGAATCAATGGTTCCTGGGGTGTACTATAGTTAAACAATGGTTTAGTGTTTTGGTGATGGGATGTTTGAGTGGTCATTGATGGAGGGGCTACGATGGCCTGAATTGTATGAATCATTTGGGCTATAGACTATTGTATTGGCTGTGTATGGTTGTTGGTGGGTAGGGTTTGATTCTTGGTTTTGAGGTGGGTGTGTGGCATGAATGGGTTGCGAGGCTGGGTGTTTGGTTGTTGGGTGTATGTGGTAGGTTGATGGTGTGAGATTGGTTGTTGGGTTTGGATGGTTTGACATTGTTATTGGACGATGACTTGTTGTTGGGTGTATGATGACGAAGCTAGTTGGCATGGATCAATCAAATACCTTGACTCAGACATAAATTGTTGCGTTGTAACTGACCTAAACCATGCCATATATTGTTGAGTTGGTCTAGCACCCTGTATGACTGGTTTGTTTAAGATGTGTTATCGTCGATTCGTCCAATGACGACACATCTCTTTTGCAAAGTCTGTCCAGTCGGAATAATCTTATTGGGCATCGACTCTTTTTTGATGCCAATCTCCCAAACACGTCGGAGGTTTTGGAATTTGTTACTGCATGCCAAACTGCAGTTTTACCCCGTCGCTCTGGTGCATCTCCACAATAGTGAACTGGATAATTGATATCTTTGCTGTCTAAACTGAAGCATCATCATGGTTAACCTGATGATCAAGACCCAGATATGGCCTCCAGATAAACTGTACAACAATACGACATTATTAGATGATAAATAATTTGATAAGTGTTTTTAAATTAAAATAGATTTGCGTAGGAGTATTACATCGTTTGGTCCAATGTGATCCAATAGATTGCGATAGACTACTATAACGTGTTTCAGACACCTATTGTAGTTCATCCCTCTAACTGACCACCTAGATAAAAAACAATTGAAAAATATTATTTACAATTAATTATAATATGAAGTCTAACTAATTATATGGTAAAGTTTTAAACTTACTTTGTTGCAAACGGGAATACTCGCATAATATTGTTTGAGATATCTTAAATTAATACCTTGCCCCTAGCTTGACCGGATGTCTCCCCCTCAGCTTGGTCGTCACACAAAGGGGCACCTAATAACTCATTGCAAATAGAGTTATCCTGGTTAACTCTACCATTTACGGCCTTTCCATCGATACGTACACCCAACAACACGTAGACGTCCTCAAGTGTGACAGTACACTCACCGAAAGGAATGTGAAATGTGTGGATCTCGGGTCTTCATCTCTCCAACAAAGTAAGAATAAATTTGTAGTCAACTGAGTACGAGACTATGTTGAGGAGATTTCCAAAACCACATCCTCGAATATATGGTTCTATCAAAGGATCGTGGAGTGCATATTCATGTACACGACATTGAAATCGTTTTGGGTCCTAATGAAACATAATTAAGAAATAAAATAAGAAGTAATATACAATTAAAACATAAATAAGAAATAAATACAAAATAAGTAATAACATACAAATGTCGAGATATTGTTGATTGTTCCTCTATGTTCATCACCCATAATCAATAGAGACATAATGCTGCAGAGTTTGAGTGTTGCAGAGGTTGAGTGTGGTAAATATGGAATATTGCAGAGGTTGATTATTAGTGTTGCAGATGATGAGATGTTGTGAGTTGATGCCCTATTTATAGATGAGTAAGTGCTCAATAGGTTGAATAGGTACGCAGCATGTGAAACATTGGATTGGGTGCATGCATGTGACAAGAGTGTAAGCGCCTAAGGCTATGGTGCATGCTTTCTTTATGACATGTATGGTCACATGCGCCACTAGTCTTGGCGCATGCATGTCTTTTTATGCATGCAAGGAAGAGGCGCCAAAGGCTTGAGCGCATACCTTGATTTATGCGCCATTGGAATGGGCATCTGCCTTAGAATATTAATGCAGGGATTTCTTGTGCGCGGGTGCATGCTTTGTGTGCAGAGATTCCTACCAGACGCATTCTTTGTATTATCTTGTCTCTGTATGAATTCTTTGTATGGCATTGTCTTGTCTTTGCAGATGAATTGCGTGATCAGTGCATACACCGTTTATCCTATTTAATTGCATGTGAATAACAGATCAATGCATTCACCATTAGTAGAAACACTAAAGTTACATTAGAAAAAATGTCTTCCTCACCACATTACATGATCAGTGCCCATACCAAATGTGAAATATTTGAGCATCAATTATTCGGTTTTTGTTTTTGCAACACAGAAGTAACACGGTTTACAATAAATCGATGATCAAAATTTTCACATCTGAAACAAAGAATAGAAAAGAAATTACAGTGCAGTCATGTGGGCCAAATCATCTATAAAAATTTGGTGTGGTTTGCAGACAACCAAGTAAAGTTTTATCAAAAGAAGATTCAAGATAATGACGATGTTCATAATATGTTTGTCAGTCACGAACAATCTGGGTACAACAATATAGAGTTATATATATTACCACAACAAGAACAAGTCTCTCAGTTCATTGATCAGTCACAAGTGTTTTGTGAAACTGATGATGACGAACAAGCTGAGGTCAATGTTATAGATGAGGAAGAAGAAGAAGCCAAGATTTTGGTTGATTCAATGGTGAACAATGATGAAGAAGAGGATCCATTACCAGCTAGTCATGTATATTGTCCACCTCAACACATGACAAGCTTGAGTTTAGGTTCCGATGAACCTTCATCAGATATATTTTATAATCCTTATGTGCAAATACAAGGATCTTTAAAAGAAGGAGACACATTTCGCACAAAATAAGATTGTGTAAAAGCTATTAAAAAGTTTCACATGGAACTATCAGCTGATTACAGAGTTGATATAACTAATGCAGTGAGGTACAAAATTTATTGTCAAAACGAGCACTGCCTTTTCAGGTTGTCATCTTCGTACCTGAAGAGGAGTGATTCTTGGGAGATTGGATCCATGGGTCCAGTTCAAACATGCATGGTCACAAACCCAATGCAAGACCATCGGGAACTTGGCTCTCAGTTAATATGCGATGAAATTTTATCTGTCATTAGCGACAATCCATCGTTAAAGGTGAGTACAATAATCTCGCATATTGTAGCACAATACAACTATACTCAATCATATAGGAAGGCTTTGATAGCTAGGACAAAGCCGGTTGAAAAAGTGTATGGAAATTGGGAGGAGTCTTACAAACAACTTCCAAAATACTTGTTGGCTCTTAAGCAGTATGCTCTAGGGACTATTGTCAAATTGGAAATGTTGTCGGCGTATACACCAGACGGGACTTGTGCTATTGGAAATGGAATATTCCACTGTCTCTTCTGGGCGTATCAACCATGCATTAATGAACTCTGTCTTCAAAGACATCTGAAACCTACCTATAACCGCTTTGGTGCATGCAACATATTTCAGGCTAGGGGCTCTGTTTGAGACCAGACGTTCCAAATGAAGTTCAGTGTTGCAATCGGGGCAGTTGTTCAGTGATGCTTCAATGAAATTCATTAGAAACGAAGTTGCCAAAACAAACATACACGTGGTTATAGTGTTAACTGTACTAAAGGTTAGTACAATGTTGCTGAGTCCATGGATCACAATGAAGGAATACCAATGGGACAATACAGAGTGGAACTAGATAGAGGTTGGTGCGACTGCGGAAATTTCTAAGCCTTTCGTACGCCTTGCTCCCATGTCATTGCGGCATGTTCAAAGGTTTGAAGGGATGCGTCCTACTTACTATCTGACGTTTACAAATTCATTAGCATATCCAATATTTACAAAATTATTTTTTCAGTAGTGGCAAAAGGGGATTACTGGCCAGAATATCAAGGCGACATTGTCTAGCACAATGAAGTTATGCGAAGAAAGAAAAAGTTCGCCCAAACATCACCTGTATTCGAACCGAAATGGATACGGCGAACAAAATGGTTCGATTATGTAGTTCATGCCGTCAGCCAGATCAAAATCGTACTAACTGTCCTAGTGTTGGAATGAGCACAACAATATAATTTTACATGTACCTCTTTTGTAATATATAAAAAAACAAAATTTATTTCATATGATAACTTTGTGAGGAATTATCATCACAAACAAATACAACACATTCAACACACAAGTAACACATAAAAAACAACACAAACAACTACAACAATTAAAATACCATTACTATAACTAAGTGATTACAACCATCAAAACAATTTTGAACATATTATGCATAATCCTGCTAACGTCTCTGTCAGTCTTAATATCCACCCACTCACGCACTTCTCCATTTTGGTTGAACGTGGACTCAAGCTATTGAATACTTCTAATCCTTTCACCATCTGCAATTTCCCCTTCTAACTAACGGTCAAACGTCCGATTAAGACATTCAAACGAATCTATATTCCAAAGTTGAATCTTTATCGGAGGTGCGACTGCTGAAAAAATTAAATCGGTATTTCTCTCGTGAATGTATTCAGACATGGTTAAAGAATAAAATATTGAAGGAGATTTAATTAAAATGAAATAAAATGGGTTTGGAGGGTAAGAAGTTGTGTGAAAAAATATGGGAGATGCGTAGGGAATTTATAGATGAAACAGAAAATGCATGCGCCAACGAGGTAAACGCCACACACACAAGCACATGCATGCGCCAGATGCATGGGCGCATGTGCTAAATACACATGCATGTTGTGAGGGAAAAGATTCCTAGTCCTTACTTTAATGATGTCAAACCTTTCTAGTTGCTCATAACATGTGCTTTGGACGGTGTCACCATATCATAAAATGCATTCATCCTCCAACATGCTCAAAATATAAGTGAAATGTGTCCATGCATATATGAGCATCTCATTGACTTGAATAATGCACTTGATCATCGTTAGTACCTTAGGTTCATAAAAGAATGGTTTCAAATGATCAAAAAATACGTCTCAAAAATCATTTTTTGACAGTCTAAGAACTTTGTGTCGACTCACATCTTGGAGCGGTCGACTCATTCATACATATCCCAGTCTGTGAAACTCTCAGGTCTGAACAGGTTGAGTCATAGATCGACTAAATCCTGGAAAAACCAAATGAGTCGACTCATCCATATGATTGCGTCGATTCATTGCCTGTTTCATTTAAACCATGATTTCCACGGGTGTCCAGACATAGGTCGACTCAACTCTGGAAAAATCCTTTTGAGTCAACTCATCCCCTGTTTGAGTCGACACATCGCCTGCTTCATTTGAGTAGTTTTTGCCTCTGGTCTGAACAAGTCGAGTGACCTGTGTGAACAGGTCGAGTGGTTGTTGTTGGCACTCAATTTTCTGCTGTGCATTTTTGCAAAATTATTCTGTTATGTCTGTTACTTTGTTCATGCATCATATAAATATTCTAGAGTCTCTTCTTCAACAAAAACAACAAGAAAAGTGAAATATATACACTAAAGTCCTCTTCATCTTCATTCTTCATTGCATTTCTCAACAACTACACATAACGATTTTTGTTGATCATTCTACATTTGTGGTGATAACATCCAAATAGGATTGTGTAATCTTAGTTTGGGTAGAGGCTTTGAGTGGGTTTTTCTTGAATAAAACCATTGGGGTTTTATCCTCCAAGAATTGAAGGTTTTTGTACTAATCTTTGCTTCATAGATTTAGCCGAGTGAAAGGTTTGAAGAACGGTGGGTTCGTTTAAACAAGTAATGGTAACCGGAGGATTGTGAAGGAATGTTAGGGTTCAAGTGTCTTGCGATTGAAGTCAGACGAGCTATAATTTTGAAGAACATGGAGTTCTTGCAATAAGGTAGCTACAACCGGAGGTTTCACGCAGATCCGATCGAAATCAGCCGAGTTAGAGTTTTGGAGAACGTGGAGTTCTTGCAATAAGGTAGCTACAACTGAAGGTTTGTTCGGAACGCTTGAAGGACTTAGTTCAACTCGAATCAAGGGGAGAGAAGTGAATAGGATCTGCAACAACACTTGGGGTTGGTTGGTGGTGATCATTTCTTATCTTGTATTAACTTTGCAACTTGATAATAAATATCTCAATTCTAGTTTTGGAATTGGGGGCAGACGTACCCTAAGCGAGGACGAAAGGGGAACTGCCTAAATAAATCTGGTGTTGTTCTCTCTTTCGCTTAACTCTTTAAATTTTGCATTAATTGAGTCTTGTGTGAATTTAATAGTAAAATTAATCCCACTTAATTGTTGTGCATAGAAGTTGTTCGATAAATTGGTGCAATCACTTTGATTTCAACTAAGTAAAATTCTGCACATTCAATTTGAGTGAAATTGAGACTTGGTGTGAAGTGCACACCAAGTGTTTGATAAAATTAACCTCACACAAGTCTATCAATATTTTACTTGTTCTCTTATTGTGTTACCTCATCATTAGTGGTAACTATATCAAGGATTGGAGTAATTAATCAATTGATTTAGATAGTGGTTAATTATCTCTATCTTAGTTATTCCATTTGGTTTCACGCATATCTGATCTTTCCATTAACGGATCGTTTAGACAATTGTGGTCTAGGGAGCTTTCGCAACCTTTGAAAACATTTTTAAAAAGCGCTAAATTTTAAATACTGATCTATTCAACCCCCTTCTAGATCGGTACTATCGTCTAACAAGTGGTATCACGAGCGCCGGTTCATCTAGTGCTTTGCATATAACTTTTTAGAAAATTAGTAACGATCCTAAAGGGGTGTACAATATAGCGCATATTTTTACTGGTGAAAACTATTGTTATTGGAAAGATTGTATGTGTATCCATATCAACTCTATTGATAGGAAGGTATGGAAAGTCATCCAAGATGGTCTTATGGAAATAACCATGACCAATGCGGATGGTGTTGTTATACGTAATCCTGAAGCACAATGGAATGAAGAAGATGAGAAAAAGTATAACTATAATTGGAAAGCTAGAAATATGATCTTCGCCGCCTTAGGTGTTGATGAGTATTATAGGGTTTCCCATTGTACTAGTGCTAAAGCTATGTGGGACTCATTGCAAATTACCCATGAGGGAACCAATGATGTCAAACTAGCTAGAATCAACAATTTAACTCCAGAATTTGACCTTTTTCATATGAAGTATGCTGAAACCATTGCCGATATGCAAAAGCGATTTTCTCAACTAATCAATCGGTTAAATGCTCTTGATAGAACTATCCCTAATGATGTTGCTACTAACAAAATCCTAAGATGTCTTAACAGGGATTGGCAACCAAAGGTCACCGCGATTAAGGAAGCCAATGATCTAAGAACATTGGACATGACAACATTGTTTGGTAAGCTTCAAGAGCATGAGCAAGAGCTCATGAACCTTGAGAAACATGAGAAGATTCAAAAGAAGGAAAAGAAGGAGAAAGCTAAGGACACTGAAAGGAAGTCTACCTATTTAAAGGCTTCAAGATCTAAGTCATCCACCAATGACATGTGTGAGAGTGAATCAAGTGATGATGATAAAGATTCGAATGAAGACATGGGGCTGTTCGTAAGGAGGTATAATTGATACCTTAGAAAGAATTAAGTTCAACATTTGGATAAAAATCTTGTCAACTATAGAAGATAATCAAAATTCCCTAATCGAGAGGAAGGTAAGACAACTAAGTCAAAAGAATCATGCTTCAATTGCAGAAAGGTCGGTCACTATTAGCCGGACTGTCCCCTGTTGAAGAAAGACAAAGGAAACAAATCTAGCAAAGCTAGAAGAGCATACATTACATGGGAGAGCGATAGTGAGTCCTCCAACAATGATAACTCAAGTGACGAAGAAGAAAATGTCAATCTTTGTTTTACGACTCATCAAAAGAAGAAAAAGAATGTAAGTCATTCTAAATATGATCATGTTGATAAAATGTCTTATTTTGATTTGCAAATTGCCTTTAGTACTCTACATAATGAGAGGAAGCTTTTAAACGCTTAGCCTCAAATAAGAAAATTTTCTGTTATTTAGAAAAGAAGGTTTCTGATTCCTAAAAGGAATTAGAAACTCTTAAGAAATCTATGATAGAGGCTACTAAAGGCAAAACTGAAAATGATAAGGGATTTTGGTTTAGATGCTATGGATGTGAAACTTGTCACATTTGGAAAAGAGAGGTTAGAACTCTTCAAGCTAAGTTAGACAAGGCTTTACAATCTAAAGTTACCTTTGCTATTGATCAATCACGTTTTAGAAGTAACATGAATAATCCTTATCAAAAGTACACTTATGTGGTAAAGGATCAAGTTAGCAAAAGCGATTCTCATCTGAACTTAAATTGTCTATATTGTTGCAAGAGGGGACATACTATTGCTAAATGCCGATTTAGGAGATTTTTGGTTCCTAAAGGAATTTTTTAATGGTTGTCCAAATGCAACCAAAGTTTCACTCACACACCAAGACCCAATGAAAATTGGGTACCTCATTCCCTTGTTTAATTTGCAGGTGGAATGTCTTGAGGATACGGAGAGAACATGGGTTCTCGATAATGGATGCTCAAGACACATCACGGGTGATATTTCCTTATTCTTTGACTTTGTGGCTAAGAAGAGGGTTTGTAACCTACGGTGATAATAACAAGGGAGCTATACTCGTAAAAGGTAGTGTAGGTAATCCCTCATCTACTACTATCTCATACGTCCTTTTAGTTGAAGGCCTTAAGCACAATCTCATTAGTATTAGCCAATTATGTGACAAAGGATATAAAGTATCGTTTTCAAAAGATTGTTGCATGATTGAACATAATGATAAAAAGAATGATATGCTTAAGGGTTGAAGGGCAAATAATGTATACATGCTTGACTTGAATTAAGTATATTTGACTAGCTCTAAATGTCTCGTCTCCATGAGTGAAGACTCTTGGCTTTGGCATAGGCGATTAGCGCATGTCAACTTTGACTTGCTAAATAAAGTTATTGCAAAAGATCTAGTAGTTGGTCTTCCCAAAATCAAAATTTCAAAAGATTACTTATGTGATGTGTGCCAAATGGGAAAGCAAACAAGAATCTCTTTTAAATCTAAAAATATTGTTTCCACAACGAGACCCCTTGAACTTCTCCATATGGACCTCTTTGGGCCATCTAGAATTAAAAGTCTAGGTAGAAATTACTATGGTTTTGTTATAGTAGATGACTACTATAGATTTTGTTGGACCATCTTCTTAGCAAGTAAAAGTGACACTTTTTCCACTTTTGAAAAGTTTGCCAAGATTTCTCAAAACAAATTGAACACTAGCATAGTTACTATCCGAAGTGATCACGGAGGTGAATTTGAAAACCACCTCTTTGAGAATTTTGTGAAACAAATGGCATTGATCATAATTTTTCTGCTCCAAGAACTCCACAACAAAATGGAGTAGTGGAACGTATAATGGCCTTCCTAAATATTTTTGTGCAGATGCCATAAATACGGCTTGTTATGTATTGAATAGGATACTTATTCGTTCTATTCTAAATAAAACTCCTTATGAATTTCTAAAGGGAAGGAAGCCTAGTGTTTCACATCTTCATGTCTTCAGATGTAAATGATTTGTATTAAATAATGGTAAAGAAAACCTTGGTAAATTTGACTCAAAAATCGATTAAGGTATCTTCCTTGGATACTCTCAATCTAGTAAAGCATATAGAGTATACAACAAAAGGTTACTTATCGTTGAAGAATCCGTGCATATTTCCTTTGATGAATCTTATTCGAAAATTGTCGGAGAAGGTATTATTGTTGATGGTGCAGGTGTTCCTTCGGAAGACATAATAAGAGATCAAGAAGAAAAGAGTGTTGAACCCCATCTGGAAAAAGCTGAGGAGGAGCCGAATCACATATCTGAAAAGAAAGAGGGGGATCATTCGATTAATAACAATGATCTTCCTTTGGAATGAAAATATTCTAAGGATCATCCCATCGATAATATTCTAGGAGATATTTCAAAGGGAGTTACCACACAATCAAAGATAAGTAACTTTTGTTATCATTTCGCTTTCGTCTCTCAAATTGAGCCTAAAAACTCCAAAGATGCATTACTCAATGAACATTGGTGTTTAGCAATGCAAGAGGAACTTACTCAGTTCAAAAGAAATGAGGTGTGGGATCTTGTTCCCCCTCCGCGAGACCATCGAGTAATCGGTACTAAATGGGTGTTTAGGAACAAGTTAGACGAAAACGGAGTTATAACTCGCAACAAGGCTCACCTTGTTGCTCAAGGGTATAACCAAGAGGAAGGCATCGACTATGAGGAAACTTATGCTCCGGTCACTCGACTCGAGGCTATACGCCTCTTGCTTGCCTATACTTGTTCTCAAAATTTCAAATTATTTCAAATGGATGTTAAGAGCGCTTTCCTTAACGGTTACATTAATGAAGAGGTATATATATCTCAACCTCCCGATTTTGAAAACCATGAGCATCCTAACTATGTTTATAAGCTTAAGAATGCTTTGTACGGTCTCAAACAATCCCATAGGGAATGCTATGAGCGTCTTAGCAAATTTCTACTAAAACAAGGATTCTCAAGAGGGAAGGTTGATACAACTGTTTTTATTAGGCGTCAAGGAAAACACTCTATTTTAGTTCAAGTCTATGTAGATGACATTATTTTTGGATCTACTAACATAAATTTGGTCAAGGAATTCTCTAAGTTGATGCAGGGAGAATTTGAAATGATCATGATGGGGGAGCTAAATTACTTCCTCGGACTTCAAATCAAGCAACTTGAAGAAGGAACTTTTGTGAGCCAAACTAAGTATTGCAATGAGTTACTCAAGCGCTTCGATATGGCAAAATCCAAAGTAATCGACACTCCAATGCCCACTGCAGTTAATATGGATCGGGATGAAAATGGTAAGGCCGTAGATATAAAAAGGTATAGAGGTATGATTGGTTCCCTCCTCTATCTTACCGCATCTCGACCAGATATTATGTTTAGTGTATGTATGTGTGCTAGGTATCAATCATGCCCCAAAGAGTCACATTTAAAAGCCGTCAAACGCATACTTAGATACCTCTGTGGTACCTCAAAGTATGGACTTTGGTTTTCTAAGGGAAGTGATTGCTCTTTGGTTGACTACTCTGATTCCGACTTTTCCGGTTGCAAATCGGATAGCAAAAGCAGTAGTGGCACTTATCATTTTTATTCAAATTCCTTAGTGAGTTGGCACAACAAAAAACAAGTTTTAGTTGCTTTATCAATGGCCGAGGTGGAATACGTTGCAACCGGTAATTGTTGTGCTCAAATTTTGTGGCTCAAATAACAATTACTCGACTTCAATGTTCAACTTGAACGTATTCCCATTTTTTGTGACAACACAAGCTCCATCAATTTAACCAAAAATCGTATACTATATTCACGCACTAAACATATTGAAATTCGACATCACTTCCTTAGGGATCATGTTGAGAAAGGTGATGTTGTCTTCGAGTACGTTGATAGCAAAAATCAACTTGCCGATATTTTCACAAAACCACTTGCGACAGAGCCTTTCTTCCACATTCGTAGGGAACTTGGTGTTCTAGATATCTTGGATCACTTTTAAATTTATATATGATGCTTCTATATCTATGTATGTCTATTCCTTGATTTATAAGTGTGGGCTATGTGAGGGCACTCATCGTCTACCACTATTAGAGGTAATATCGTTCCTATCTATTTTAACTATCCTGATCAATTATGTATTTATATACGTGTTCTATGTAATGAAATTCTTGATGTTCATTTTATGGTTTGATCTAAATTTGATCAATTTCTATGTTTGAATTATGCTTGAACTTTCTTAGGTATCATATTTAACATGCATGTTACTATATTTAGTTATTTGTCTTAAAGTTTATGCTAAACAAATGTGACAATGTTATTTACTTATTTTCTTTTGCTCCGTGCAATATTTATGCCTATAATTCTTACATTGACTTCATGTTATATGCATGGTTGTTAATGTTTATCTGTTGCAAAGTAGTTGACTAAGTGCTTATGAATATCTTTGTTTCCCGTTGACCGTATCATTTTTTTCTTTTTGATGTTGTTAAAGGGGGAGAAGCAATGGAAACACAATAGCAGATTTAAAATAGCATAATGTTTGAAGGCATGCATAAAATCAGGGGGAGGATGTCTATCAAAGTACGCGGTTGTGCAACGATTTATCATCATAAAAAAGGGGGAGTATGTGAGGGCAAAGATTCCTAGTCCTTATTTTAATGATGTCAAACCTTCCTAGTTGCTCATAACGTGTGCTTTGGACGGTGTCAACGTATCATAAAATGCATTCATCCTCCAACATGCTCAAAATATAAGTGAAATGTGTCTATGCCTATAGGAGCATCTCATGGACTTGAATAATGCACTTGATCATCGTTAGAACCTTAGGTTCATAAAAGAATGGTTTCAAATGATCAAAATACGTCTCAAAAATCATTTTTTGACAGTCTAAGAACTTTGAGTCGACTCACATCTTGGAGCGGTCGACTCATTCATACATATCCCAGTCTGTGAAACTCTCGGGTCATAGCAGGTCGAGTCATAGGTCGACTCAATCCTGGGAAAACCAAATGAGTCGACTCATCCACATGATTGCGTTGACTCATTGCCTATTTCATTTAAACCATGATTGCCACGGGTCTGAACAGGTCGAGTCATAGGTCGACTTAACTCTGGAAAAACCCTGTTTGAGTCGACTCATCGCCTGCTTCATTTGAGTAGCTTTTGCCTCGGGTCTCAACAGGTCGATTGACCTGTGTGAACAGGTCGAGTGGTAATTGTTGGCACTCAATTTTCTGCTGTGCACTTTTGCAAAATTATTCTGTTATGTCAGTTACTTTGTCCATGCATCATATAAATATTCTAGAGTCTCTTCTTCAACAAAAACAACAAAAAAAAGTGAAAGATATACACTAAAGTCTTCTTCATTTTCATTCTTTACTGCATTTCTCAACAACTACACATAACAATTTTTGTTGATCATTATGCATTGATGTGGTGATAACGTCCAAATAGGATTGTGTAATCTTAGTTTGGGTAGAGGCTTTGAGTGGGTTTTTCTTGAATAAAACCATTGGGGTTTTGTCCTTCAAGAATGAGGGGTTTTTGCACTAATCTTTGCTTCATAGATTCAGCCGAGTGAAAGGTTTGGAGAACGGTGGGTTCGTTTAAACAAGTAACGGTAACCAGAGGATTGTGAAGGAAGGTTAGGGTTCAAGCGTCTTGCGATTGAAGTCCGCCGAGCTAGAATTTTGGAGAACGTGGAGTTCTTGCAATAAGGTAGCTACAACCGGAGGTTTCACGCAGATCCGAACAAAATCAGCCGAGCTAGAGTTTTGGAGAACGTGGAGTTCTTGCAATAAGGTAGCTACAACCGAAGGTTTGTTCGGAACGCTTGAAGGACTTGGTTCAACTCGAATCAAGGGGAGCAAAGTGAATAGGATCTGCAACAACACTTGGGGTTGGTTGGTGGTGATCATTTCTTCTCTTGTATTAACTTTGCAACTTGATAATAAATATCTCAATTCTAGTTTTGGAATTGGGGGCAGACGTACCCTAAGCGAGGACGAAAGGGGAACTGCCTAAACAAATATGGTGTTGTTCTCTCTTTCTCTTAACTCTTTAAATTCTGCATTAATTGAGTCTTATATGAATTTAATAGTAAAATTAATCTCGCTTAATTGTTGTGCATATAAGTTGTTCGATAAATTGGTGCAATCACTTTAATTGCAACTAAGTAAAATTCTGCACATTCAATGTTTGAAATGCACACCAAGTGTTTGATAAAATTAACCTCACACAAGTCTATCAATATTTTACTTGTTCTCTTATTGTGTTAACTCATCATTAGTGGTAACTATATCAAGGATTGGAGTAATTAATTGATTCATTTAGATAGTGGTTGATTATCTCTATCTTAGTTATTCCATTTGGTTTCACGCATATTCGATCTTTCCATTAACGGATCATTTAGACGATTGTGGTCTAGGGAGCTTTCGCAACCTTTGAAAACATTTTTAAAAAACGCTAAATATTAAATACTGATCTATTCAACCCTTTCTAGATCGGTACTATCGTCTAACACATGTGCCACCATTCCTGGCATCTCTATGCAATACTTTAGAAGCATGCGCCAAGGAAACTGACGCCTCCTTTTAGGTTTAAATGGATGCGCCAGTTGATTTGGCGCATCTGTTTGGAAAAGTGATTATTTTCGTATTTTAAAAAAAATATATTATTTCATTATTAAATTTAAAAAATATGATTACTTTAAAAAAAAGTTTGAACATACTCTAAATATTCACTACTCAATTAATTAAATTTCACTTCTTATATCTTTTAAAATAGAAATAATGGTAATTATAATATACTAATTATAACTTAATATAAATATTATTTAGAAGGATAAATGTTTGTCATTTTAAAAATAACTTAAAATAGTGTTTTTTATTCATAATAAATGACTAAAAATATCATTAGAGTGTATAAAAGGGTATGCAATATCAATATTTAGCATTAAAATATATTTCTTTTACTGAATTAAGAACATATTGATACTAAGAAGAAATTAAACTTATTCATAATAAATGACTAAAAATATCATTAGAGTGTATAAAAGGGTATGCAATATCAATATTTAGCATTAAAATATATTTCTTTTACTGAATTAAGAACATATTGATACTAAGAAGAAATTAAACATTCCATTCATATATATATATATACACAGGAGTATGAACTCTTCCAGAGTAAATAATTCACCAATGGCCAAAGGCTGCCATCTTATCAGCACAAGTATTATTACCTTCAACAAAAATATGAGAGTAAGCCACATTTACACCTATCAAACAATATTTTCATCTATTTTGCGTGTCCCAAAACACTATATTAGATTTATCAAAAGCCCTAATAGCAATTTGGGAGTTACTCTCAATTCAGACTAATCTTCGAAACCTTCAACTAACGTTGAAGAATCAAAAGCCTATGAAAAATCAACATAAGCACCTTATCTTAAAATATTAGTTAAATTAATTTATTTTTTTAGATATCATCAACATAAGCACCTTATCATTAAAATATTAGTTAAATTGTTTTTTTTAAATATGAGTCACTCAAAATTTCGTTAGAACACATAATTCATCTGCGAGACAATGCCATGTCATTAATCAATTAATTAAATTTAATATTTTCTAAGCAAAAAAAAAGTTTAAAATAAAATAGTTATAATTTACAAATTTTATTTATAAAATATACTACTAATAAAAATTACACAGATTTTTTTTAAAAAATGAATTATTAGAGAACTTAATACACCATAAAAATGTAAATACAAAACAAATGTTTGTCATTAAACAATTTGATAAAATGTATATTTTATGCAATGATGTCAAAATAAAATAAAAACTACATTACATGTAATTTGTAATATCTCATATTCTCTTAAATGCTCAATTGATTGTCAGTTGAAATCAACTTAGTTTCTATGTACTCTATTTGTTGTCCGTTGAGACATATTGAACTCTTATATGCTCTAAATGTTGTCTATTGGGACAAATAAAGTAATAATTTGACTCTGAAGAGATCAATCCTTATTAAAAGAGACAGACCATTTTCAATAAATATAAGAGGGGACATTTTGATAACATCAATAATTGATCAATTGGTACTAGAAGACAAAATATCAATTGAGATATTTTCTCTCATTATTGAATATATATATATATATAATATATATATATATATATATATATATATATATATATATATATATATATATATATATATATATATATATATATATATATATATATATATATTCATGTGGTGGAAAATAAGAAAAAGAGCGGATAAGAAGGAAAAAGGAGAATAGAGATATCAAAAAGAGATGAAAGGAAATAAGAGAAGAAAGAAGATAAGAGAAATGAAAAGAGAAGAAGAAGAAGAACTCAAGGGACAAGAAGAGGAAAGTTCATGGAATTCATCTTCATCATCATCTTCATCAGTCATGAGGTAAGTTTCATAGCTAGACTTATCTTTGGAAGGGAAGAATTTCATGAGTTTGGGTTTTACATTTTGTGTGAATTCTTGCTTGCGTGCTTAATGAATATGGTTGATGTTAAGTTCTTGATGTGCTTGTTGTTTTGCATGCCTATTTGTGTTAAAAACATGTTTATTGGTATCAAAGGATGCAATATATTGATGTGTGTTGAAGAAATTGACCATTTTCCCCTTCATGTCATGTTTCTGGAGTATATCGGTCATGTCAGCCTCACCGGGCGAGCCCCGGGCAAGCTGGTCTCACTAGGTCTTCGCCAGACGAGCACAGGGTGTTTTTCCACTGACTTGTCTCGCCCCCAGCTCGCTGGGCGAGTATGACAACACATAGAAAAATATTTGGTTCTTGCTTTCACCATAACTCGAGAACTGTGAACCGGATTGATGCGAGTCTTGAAGCGTTGTAAAGATATTTCTATGATCTATTAGATAGTGAACTAAAAACATGATTATATAAATGATTGATAGGATAATGATGATGATATATATTATGAGTTGTTGTTTTATTAATTGAATATGTGCTTCTTGTTTTCGCCATAATTTAAGAATCATGAATCTGATTGATATATGGCTTAAAACTTTAGAAATATAATCCAATGGGCTAATACATGGTGATGAGATACCATGAATTAACCAAGGATGCTTTGTGGAGGATAATAATGACTATATGCCTTAAGCGAACTATTTATATTTGATTATGTTTGACTTGTTTGTGCATAACAACTTGAATAACCTAAGATAATGATGAGTGAGTTGTGAGATGGATTTGCCTAAGGTTTATTATGATATATTATTATGCTACTATGTATGTTTCATGTATGACATTATGATATGCTAATGTGTATGCTATGAATTGGTTGGAAGTTTTGAATGTGAAATAACATGATTAAAAGTCTATGATGATGAGTGAGGAAACCTAGGGTTATAACTAGGTAAATGAACTAGAAAGATAAATTAGGTTATGAAATTGACTTAGATGGTGATGCTTGGATGCAAGGGTACCTTACTGTGTGTCGTGGACAAGTAGTCGCTACAACTATGGTTTAGTTACAAAATAATATGTTTTGTATGGAACATGTTGTGTTGTTGTGTGATTAAGGTGAATGTGATTACCTTGTGATTGTCGAATACAATCACGTTGTCTTTCTATTTAGTCACATAGTCGGAAATAATCCCTTGATTGTGTCGTCCCAATTTGTGATGCTTATATAGAGTAAGAATTGGGACGTATGCACCGATACTTGAATGACCTGGATTTGAATCCCAACAACGGTGGATCTCATGGTGGGTGAAAATCCTATATGGGTAAAAGGCTTGAAATGGGTTTAGAGTCCCATAGGAAGCGATGATTCTTAAGATGGATGTTATCCCTTAGAATCTGAAATCCACGCGTATGTCAAAGTATGAGATATGACCCGCGACCCGAGTCAATAACCCTAGACACGGGGCTTGTCGGGGAAAGATTCCTATGATATAAGAAATTTGTGACCCGAGTCGATAACCCTAGATGCAGGGCTTGCCGGGGAAAGATACCTATGATACAAGGATCCATGACCCGTGTCGATAACCCTAGACGTAGGGCTTGTCGGGTAAATATGCCTTGATTTGGTTTTCGACTAGTGATTATTTGAGTTGGTGAACTCAAGAGACATATTTCCATACATTGCGAGTTTCGCGTACTCAAGTCTCCTTCCCCCTTTTTGACTTGAGTTAAGTTTGGTTTAAATCTTGTAGAGCCGAGTGAACCCATAAGATAGGGGAACTCACTCAAATTATTATCTCACCCCAATATTTTTTTTAAGGTTTTGTTTGTAGGTTATATTATACAAGAGGAGTTGTGCATTGATGTTTCAAGGGAAGCTTTTATTGTGATCTTCCACTGTGAATTTTGTACAATTATAAATATTGTACATAGTTCTTAGATTTTTATTTAGACACTATTGTATGACATGTTCTGTATGTTGTATTTTATTTTATGGACATGTATATAAAGATGTCGTTAAACACTTATGTTGTGATAGTACCAAAAGTTAACATTTGTAAGATATTATTCTAGATATATATTATACGGGCTATTACATAATTTTTTCACTCTTCAATTTTGTCATATTATTTTTTATGAAAGTGAATTACTAAAAAATTATTAGACATGCAATTTAAAAATTGAATAAATATTTTTCACAAATTTATTTTCTAAATTTAATATTATTTTTAATATGTTCAATAGAAAATGAGAATGTTTTTAATATATAATTATAATTAATGATAAAAATCATACTTGAGACAAATATTTATCACTAAAATATTAAAAATATATTATTATTTTAATATCATCAATATGAAAATAAACCCAATTATGGCATACATACTTACTATAACTTTTTTTAATATTTTTTTTACATTAAGCTTTTTGAAATCAATCACTTAGAAATCTATTTATTCATACATGAGATAAATACTTAAATTTTTCATTTTTTTAAATCTTTTAAATGAAAATGATAATAATTAGAATATACATTAATTTATTTTATAAACTCGATATATTTAACATTGATTATATTTTTAAATAAATGAGACATACGTTTATAATCAATAGTTTATAAATAATACACATATTTGTGATCAACATATTAAAAAAAGTACGGTCTAAATACTTATGTCTGATAAATATACTAGAGACAAATATTTATTCCAATACATCAAAAACGTCTGAAATATATAATTTTTATTGATTAATATATAACACGGAATATAAAGTTTTCACCAATAAATATATATAAAAAGTACAAAACAAATATTTATCTTTAATATATGTAAAAAAAAATTAACACGTTGTTTTCCTTAGCACAAAAAAGAAAAATTAAATAAATATTTGAATTAAGAAAAAATATCCTTCAAGTTTTAGAAAGTTATTTTTAATAATTCAGTGGGCATATTATAATCATTTGGAATGAATGATTTTTAATTAAAATAAATATTTTATTATTTATATGTTTAATATGAGCTATATTAATTATATATTATATTTTTTATGATTAATTAAATATATTATTTGTTTATATTTTACCAAAACTTAACATAATAATTATACTCTTAATAAACCCGTCCGCTAGGACATGTATTTCCCTAGTTACAACAAAGAAGATTAATAGCATTTTATGTTTATGGCCAGTTTGTTGCAAGATAGGATAGAGGCTAAGTTAAAAACTTAGTTAATAATAGGATGTGATAATGTTCGGGCCAACCATTGGTCTTAAAGGGGAAGCCCAACTATCAATCATGATCATACTTTAGAGTTTTACACGAGATTCATGTCAGAGGCTGATGGTTACTGTTGGATGTCATTAGACGGTCTCTCATGTTCTACGTCGAAATGGTAGGGAACACTCATAATTGTCATTCACATATAAAACATCACACATGAGACTTGAGATATTCTCAAACCCATAACTAGCACTATTCTTCATTCTCTTACTGACTTTGGCATTTGAATGCTAATCTTGTAGATTCACCCCATATTGTCATATCAGAGATCAACTCCATTTCATTCATGCTCTATTCCACCACTTCACCAAGTGTTTCTGGTTCCCCGTCATAATAATGGTGTTGTATCTGGGAATCGACTTCTAATTCATGCGATTTTCCATAATTAGATTCCTTCTGATCCAAAGTCATAAATCACAACAACATTTGGACTCAAGTAGAGACGACTGCTTCTTATTGTCGCGGTGCAAATAATGATCATGGGCGTTTGCACGCTTGAGATGATAACAGAGTTGCCACCAAAGTTTATTTATTCTAAAAGGAAAAGAGAAATATCGATAAACCCTTAAAAGAAAAAAGAAAATGGTCGTCGCAAAAAAATTCAGGTTCATGAGTAATTTTGCAAGGGGAAGGTATTAACATCTCTCACATCCGTTGTACTTAACGGGAACCATTTAGCCAGATTTGAGAATATAACGTTAGTTTTCTTTATTTGTTTTCTTCTTTTTATTAAAAGTTTGAAAGGGAAAAGAAAAGGACGCAAAAAGATTTTTTATTAGGGTGCTTGACAAGATTATGAGTCTTGCTCCTACGTATCCTCAGGTGCGATGGAGAATTCAAAGCTACATAGCTCTTGGTAGAAAACCACGTATGTGTTGGTTGATTTTAGTGAACAAATGTTTAGGTCGCATTCCATCGGTTAAACGTGGCTTATCTACTTGCACGGGGGCGGTTTAAGCGTTTGTTTGTATCATAATAGAATGGATAAACATTGTTCGTTTGTGAAAAGGTTTTTGATCGCACGAGGGCGTAAAAAGATAATTTGATTGGTTGAGTATGTTTTGGAGTGGAGACGAATATTCAGATACGTTTAACTAGTCCCTTTTCATCCATTTTTATATAAAAAAAATGAAATTTAATTAAATTAAGTGGCTTTGGTTTTTGAGTATGTTTTTGGAGCGGAGACGAATATTCACATACACCTAACTAGTCCATTTTCATCCATTTTTATGAAAAAAATATTTGAAATTTAATTAAATTAAGTGGTTTTGGTTTTATTTCGGAAAAATAATTTGATATCAATCAAGCGTTTTGGTTCACGTTTGGAAATGGTTTGATTTTGATATGGAAAAAAAATTAAAATTTGTTTTCAAAATCTTGATTTTAATCAAGAGTTTTTATTTGAAAAAATGCTTGATTTTATTTATTAAAGTATTTTTAGTTAATAAAGTAATTAAGATAAACAAAAAAAAACAAAGGGAACAAGATCTAGTAATTGTGAGAGAGTGATGAGTAAAAGAGAAAATGAAAATGGGATCAATGCTCATTAAACATAAAACAAAAAAAAAAGCAAGTAAAATAAAACAAAAGGGGACCAGGTAGCAACAGGCCCAGGGCGCCAGGCCTAACCCAAAAGGGGCAAGAGAGTCAGCTGACAAATACATCCAAGGGAAATGATTGAGGGAACCTGGTGTTATGGTAGGGGTCCTGTAAGACCCTAATTTTGATCCTAAGATCCCTCATGGAATCATATCATTGCTCATTGCATTGCCTCAAGGATCATAGCATGTGTGGCTCCTTATCCCTAGGGGTGGGACTTGTGTGAGTTGGTTTGAGACCACCAAGCATACTTGTATTGTATATTATTGCTTTTCTTATTTGTTTACTAACCAAAAGCACAAAAATATGTCACTAACTCTTTTTGTTTTGAAGCTCAAGTGATCATGTGCTCCCATGCTCCTAGGAGGCTCCTAAGCTCAATGAAGTGGCTAGATGAAGATGAAAAAACGCATGAAAATGGTTCACAAAGTTACTAATAATCATATATGTCTCCCAAGTATCTCAAGTTGCCAATTATATGAAGATAACCCAAAGGGCTTGAGGATTGTTTCCCAAGGAAACCCTAATTCAACTATGCTTTGACTGTGCCTTGCTCATGAAGAAACCTCAACCTATGATCAAATTTAATAAAGGCAAGTTCTTCCATTCATTATTTTATGCATATATGAGCCTATGTGAGTATCCTCAATCATTCATTCATCAAGATTTAAAGTTTGGCCTCGAGAAGTTGATCAGTCAAGTCATCTGACTAAACTGAGGATCACTGAGATACAACTTGTGATGTGTTTGTCAAATGAAGATGACCCCAAGAGAAAAAATGTTATTAAGAACCATATGAACAACTTTCATGTTCATCAAAAATCCATTTGAAACTCATAAGGTCATCATTCATTTCAAAACATTATAGGCCATTTTGACTAAAACCCTAATTTTGGGTCAACTTCCCAAGGACCTAACTTCCTTATTTTTTTTTTATGATTTTGAGGTGATAACAATTGGACTGGAAATCTTGAGATGTCTGCTTCAAATGTTATGTTAGACAAAATTTCATAATCCTAAAAGAAACACATGTGATAATACAAAACATTATAGGTCACTTTGGACCAAAGCCATTGAATTTGAAAAATGTCCAACTTCAAGTGCCCATAACTTTCTCATGAAAAATCCAAATGATGCAAAATATGAGTCTAAATTGATTATCTTGAAAAGATCTACAATGTTTATGTTGGAGGTTTTTCCATTTGAAGCTTTCATCAATGAAACAGAAGGGCTAAAAGTTGCTTGCTTTTGGCAAAACATTTCAAAGGGAACCTAGACATGTTTTGTACCCCAAACTTCACAACCAGTTTTCATAAATTTCCAAACTCCAAATGAATTTTTTCCCAACATTACTTTTGTTCCTTATTCCAATAGCTTTCCAACCATTACTCACATGACCATTTTTGGATTTTCCATGTGGGAGTTTCAAAGGGCTTAATGTTTATGCTCATTTTTGCAATTCACATCATAACTTGGAATGCAAGCTTATGCAGCCTCTTGTGCACGTCCAAATCAACTGCATTTGATCTCAGCATGCATTTCCATTCACTTTTGGGCCTCACATGCGCCTGTACAGGCCCATGCATGGAGGATCCAAAATTCATGCACACGAGGGAAAGCAAGCATTGCATCAAGTTCAACTATAAATAGAAGCTCGTGCTCATTCAAAAATGAACCTGAAGGAGATCTAAAACGCTGCTGGATTGAACCAAACCCTCACCTAAAGGAATTTCAGTTTTCATCTTCAAATTCAAGCTTGAATTTCAACATCCTTAGTTGATCTTCACAACTCTATTCCTTAGCCTTGCATCATCATTACACTTCTAGAACAAGATTAGATCAAAAGCTTGAAGAACTCGTGTTGTTTGAAGCTGCATTTCAGAGGTAGAACCTCAATTTTTCTTGATCTAGATCTTGCTATACAATGTGAATTGCTTGAGTTTTTGCTGTTTTCTGAAATCCTCAAGCATGAGGCAGGCCAGTGGTGGTCTCAATTTTACAAATCGTGCCATTTCAGATCAAGCATCATGATCTTCAAGCTCTTGTTTCTCTCTAAATAGGAACATTGAGAAGGATCCATGGTTACAGGGGTGATGTACATCACCCCAGCTTCCTTTTGATACCTTGCTTTTTCATTTTCATTAAAGTTGAAATCCCTACGCGTGGTGGCCGGAATCAGTTGGCTGGCCGGAGAAGATGGTGGTTTCCACCACCATCCCCACGTGGGAGCTTCCAGGTCATTGGATCTTGAGGAAATGTTATAATCTTGGCCTTTCATTTGATTGACTTGTTTTAAATACATGTGTTGCGCGTTTGACCAAGGATCATGGTGTGACCGTGCCTCTGAGCCCTCAGATCATGGCCACGTCATTTAATGAAAAGATCCAAGCGCGCTGGTTTTTTCTCATTTTCTTATTTCTGTTTTAATTTCATTTAATTCACTTTATTTTCAAAAATTCATAAATATTTTATTTGAAGTCACAAAAAGATGAGACCAATGCCAACAAATTTCTTGAAAAATCTAGTTTCATATTTTGAGTTTTAATTAGTTTTGTGACTTCATTTAATATTTTTTGTGAATTATTTGGTTTTTAATAGTTTTAATTCATTTTAAAATACTTTTTGATATTTGAAAAATCCAAAAATATTTTCTTAACACATATGGATCATGATAAGTCAACGAAAAATAGTCTCATCAATTTCTTAATTGATTTGAGATTTATTTGAGATTTTAATTCATATTGTGTTATTTTTATTGTTTTTAATTGTTTTAAAATAGTTTCTGATTTCAAAAATTGTTTAAATTTTTTGTCAAAGCTTGCTTGACCATGTTAGACCTATGAGAACCTAATTGGATTTGTTCAAGTTGATTTGAATTGAATTTGAGGTTTGACCATATTTTGTCCATTTTATTTTACATTTTATTTTAATTCAAAAAAATACCAAAAAAATATGTTTGACTTGTAACCTTCATTTCTCTTCTGTTTAGCATTGGTTGATGATGATTTGATTCACTTTTGACCAATTATGTTTGACATTTGAATTCTTTTTCCATTCATTTCATCTTCATCTCATTTTCTTTTTATTTTGGTCAATGAGTTAATGTCTTATGGTTGGTCTTGACATATGAGAGGTTTAACCTTCTTTTATCCAAATCAAACTCAACTTGATCCATGATCAAGTGAGTTGCTTTGTGTCCAAGATAGGTTGCTTCTTGGTCAAGCAAAAAACCTAAAGTCCATACAAGGCATTTCCTCTTTTCTTTTGGCATGGCAAGTTTTAGGAGCTTGGCTTACTAGTCATGATCTCTAACTTGTGTTTATTTGCCTATAGTTTTATTGACCGGCCTCAGATAGGTGCGGCTACTACATTAGTCCACTTACGATTGCTTAACATAGCGCTAAATTGTCTTATGACAAACTAACATAACTTCACTAACTACTAACTTTAAATTCAAGCATTTAATTTTTTGCAATTTACTTTAACGCACTTTATTTCTTGCTCATTAATTCACATTGCTTTTCATTTTGCTCACTTGAGCACATATTTTATGTTTATGTCATTTTACTTTTTCTCATTTGAACTCGTTATTGTATATACATATATTGTTGTCTTGTGGTTGTTTTGTCTTTGTTTGTGTGAACCCAATGCAAAAAAGGAGAAAGGACTTAGAATTAGGACATATCCTTGCTTAAAGGAGTTCAAGGGCAACTAGGCCTCATGCCTTTAGAATGCTAAATTTGTTGAAAAGCAACTAGGCCTCATGCCTTTAGAATGCTAAATGTCAAAGTTGACTTCAAAGGACTTCCTTTCCAAAACTTGTTCTTTGTCTATTCCTCTTATTGTGTTGTGAACTTTTTTATGTTTGTTCTTGTGTGATAGGGATTCCATCTTGAGATAGTAAGAAGGACCATTGTAATGAGTAGCCAAGTTAAGAGAGACAAGCCAAATGGAGATCCTAGGAGCTTGAATCCAAATATTGTGTGATTGCTTGTTGTTTTCTAAGTCCAAAGGAAAGGAGCATCTTGAATCATCTCTATGATTTCAAGAAAAGGAACTCCAAGGGTTTTATCTCTTCTCTTATCTTTGTATGCTTTAGGACTAGCCCTTCTCTTCTTCTCTCCACTCTAACCCAAGCCATATTCTTTTGTGCAAACTTTGACTTTGTTTCAAATTAGAAACCTAGGCCTTATGCCTTTGACTTTTCAAAATCTTTTCATAAATACTCATTGTGAATAAATCTTAACCTAACTTTGACTTCATTTTTGTAAATAAATTTAACTTGTAAATACAACTCACCTCAAGTTGTTTTTGTGGTTCCAATGACCACCTTTGTTAAAACTTTTCATAAACATTAGCCATAGGTTTGAGTTATCATAGTGGTTGATGTAAACCTCACCTTGTCCTTAGTGATTGGATTATAAGTCTTCCATACTTATTATAGGGTTAACCCCTCACTAGTATGTTGAAGCTCTCCTCACATGGTGGATTGTTGGTTTAGGTTGAGTTTTCTCCCTTTGATAAAAAAAAAATACCTTAAGGCTTTTGATCAAACCAATTCACCAATCTTTTTTATTTTTACCCCGAACTACGAGGTTTTGGTCCTACCTTTGTGATGGTACGTAGGCAATGGGTTCATCCATTCAAACAACAAAATTGTAAATATAGTCTATTCTCTTCTCATCCCTCCAATCTTTTCCACATATTTTCACAAATACCAACCTACAACACACATTTGCAAAAAGAGGTTCCCTTAGAGTACTAAGGATGTTTTGGGTGCGTAAAACCTTTCCATTTCATAACCAACCCCCTTACCTAGATCTCTGACATTTTTATTAGTTTTTGATTTGATAAAACTTCTTACTTGGCTTTTGTTCACTTTTTAGCCTTTCCTTTGGACAAATAAAAGTGAGGTGGCGACTCGAATTGTATGTTTACTTTTGGTTTAGTCAATAAACCTAAAGGTAACGAATACCCCGCTACAGAAAAGTGGCGACTCTACTGAAGATGAAATATCACTTCCTAGTGGGTTTAGCCTAAGTTTTGCTTGTATGTGTTGTATGTTTATATTTATTTGTGGCATATTTTTGTGCAAATTTGAGATGACTGTATTGTTTGTAATATATGAATTGCTTGGTATATTCATTGCTCGTGTGCTTGGTGGTCTCTTATGAGATGAGTTCTATACCCGAACTCGAGTGCACTTATGATAGAAGAATGGCATAGTCTTGTTGACTTGTGTGGAGTTATTCCTTAGCAAGTTAACTTGCAAGACCATTCACTTGGTGGAGGACTTGTTGGGATCAATAATGTCACACGAGTAGTCGTGGTTAGGCATCACTCTTTCCAATATAAACCTTAGAAGCCAAGGACCTTAGATACCTAGCCCATCTTGGCCTATTTTAGGATGTAGTGCGAAGGTCGTTCAAGTGTAAGATTTGATACGATTGTTACGCGATACTGCACTCATAAGAGTCTCTCTTGAGAATATTTTTGGAATACGACTAGTCGTTTTATCCGATAATATCCGGAAGATGAGATGATGACTATGGGGACCTTTTATAGAACATGATTATCAGGTTTAACCATAGTACACTCCCTTGGGTGGTTCTTAATCGAGACTCCATGCTCGTGACTTACAACAAACCCTTGATTCACGGTTGATCCGTTCTCGTATATCCTCAATATCAATGGAACTTGGGTGTTGATAAGGTGTAAACCATAACCCACCAAAATGGATGATTAATATTGATGATGACTTGAGCCATCCCGTGACTTTTGTATGGTGTGACTTGCTTGATCCTTAAGTGTGGTTGTTGTATCCATGCATTCATGCATTCATATGCATCCATATCATCAACAATGAAAATTTTTCAAGGAACTTAAGAGGTCTGTTTGCAAATTTTCAGACATGGATAAGCAAAGAAGGAATACGAAGAAGTACAGTTTCAGACAACCCGACTTGAAAGAGTTAAGGAGTTTGACATCTTATGTATTAGAGCCTTTGGAGTTCAAAGCTCGCCATGGGAAGCTTATGTCTATTCTCTCTACCCAGGTGGATGAAGGTCTGATGAGTGTGTTGGTGCAGTTCTACGATCCTCTGTATCGGTGCTTCACTTTTCCAGATTTCCAGCTTCTGCCTACACTTGAGGAGTATGCCTATCATGTGGGTATACCTATCTTAGATCAGTTGCCATTCATTGGTTTGGAGAGGGTTCCTTCTTCCCAAGAGATTGCTGACATGCTTCACATAGATGTATCTGACATTGTTGCTCATATGACTACCAAAGGTGGAATTCAAGGTCTCCCATCTGATTTTCTCATTGCCCAAGCTACTTTGTTTGGGAAGGCCATGAGTAAGGACGCCTTTGAAGCCATATTCGTGCTTCTCATCTATGAGCTAGTGTTATTTCCCAACATCGACAATTTTGTGGATGTGAACGCTATTAGGATTTTCTCTTCTCTTAATCTCGTTCCGACTCTGTTGGGTGACACTTATTTCTCTTTGCATATGAGGAACACAAAGGGTGGTGGATCCATTGTGTGTTGTCTGCCTCTATTGTACAAGTGGTTTATTTCCCACTTGCCTCAGACGCTCGCCTTCAAGGAGAACAAGGGATGTCTACGGTGGTCCACGAGACTTATGTCTCTCACTAATGATGATATCTTTTGGTATAACGTGTGTATGATGGCGTTCATATTATTGACTCTTATGGTGAGTTCTCCAATGTGCCTCTTCTTGGTACATGTGGTGGAATTAACTACAACCCTGTTTTGGCTCGCCGTCAGCTTGGGTTCCCCTTAAAGGATAAACCTAATAACATTTTGTTGGAGGGTGTGTTTTTTCAAGAGGGTAAAGATCCCCAGAACTTGAAGGATAGAATGGTCTGCGCCTGGCGCAAAGTTCATAGGAAGGGAAGGAAGGAGCTTGGTCTGAAGAATTGCATTGCTTTGGAACCCTACACCGCTTGGGTGAGGAAGAGAGCTCTTGAGTACCGCATGCCATATGATTATCCAAGACCTACCCCTATGGTTATGGTTGGGCCTTCAACCCTCCCTAACCTAGGAGAAGAGGAGTTAAGAGATGAAGACCAGTCGCGTGCTTGGGTTCGTGAGCGAGAGGAACTTCTTCAGCAGCTCAGAGATAAAGATGCAGTGATAGAATTTCTAGAGCATCAGGTTATTTATGAGCCTGATGATGTGGTTACTTCTCTTCTTCCTCAGTCATCCAGGTTTTGGAAGAGGAAGTATGATCGAATCGCCAAGGAGAATGCCAACATGGAAGCAGCTTATGAGAGAGAGGTGAAGAGGCTTCGTGCAACTTATCTTCCGATCTCGAGAGCTTTGGACAATTGTTTCTAGGGCTCCATAGGATGTTTATTCTACTTTTCTCTTGTATTGTATTTGGTTACCAAAATTGTACTACTTCATTGGTGTAAAAATTTTCCAAATATTATTGCTATGTGCATTCCATATATGCCTTAAAAGATTAATATTTTCAAGTATTTGCAAATAGATCTCTATAAAGTTCCTCTGATGAAAAAAAAAGATATGCATTGCATGCATCATATGCATAAGCAGGTTTTGTTCTGAGCTCTTGATCAGTGGTCTAACTCTTTGCTCTTCATTTATTTTGAAGACAAGCTGACACACCGGTATAATACTAGAGCCAATCATCCAAAGATCATGGAGCACTTAGAGCAAGAGAACCGGAATTTGAAGGAAGAGATTGCTAGGCTGACTGCCATGATGGAGTCAGTTCTGGCCGCTCAGAGCCAAGCTTCGCCAACTCCTGCAACTCCTCCCCAGAGGACTGCCATTTCTGAGGTTGCTACCTCGAATATCCCTGCTGCAACAGCCCACTTTGCTCTGCCTATGCCAGCCGGGTTCCCTTGGGGAATGCCCGCTAATTTTGTGCCAGAGGGTTTTGCTCCTACTCTCGCTTCTTTGCCGGTATCTAGTTCGGTCCTGTCTGTGCCACCTCTCATTGTGCACACCCTTCCCCGAGTTGAAGACACCATCTATCATTCTGAGCCACCTGAGGGCCCGGACGTATATGAGAAGATGGATGAAATAAAAGACCAATTCCTTGAGTTGCGCAAGGAACTGAAGACTCTGAGGGGTAAGGACCTCTTTGGTAAAAGTGCTGCTGAGTTGTGCCTAGTGCCCAACGTGAAGATCCCTGTTAAATTCAAAGTATATGACTTTGAGAATACAAGGGAAACACATGCTCGCTCAGCCATCTTGTGATGTATGCTCGCAAGATGTCAACTCAGACAGATAATGACCAGCTTCTTATCCACTACTTCCAGGATAGCCTCTCTGGTGCTGCGCTCCGGTGGTACATGGGGATGGAGAGTGCTAGCATCCTCTCTTTCAATGATCTTGGTAAGGCCTTCGTCAAGCAATATAAATATAATGTGGATATGGCTCCTGATAGAGACCAGTTGAGGGCTATGTCGCAGAAGGACAAAGAGACCTTCAAAGAGTACGCCCAGAGATGGCGAGAGTTGACAGCTCAGATAGTGCCACCCCTGGAAGAGAAGGAGATGACAAAGATCTTTTTGAAGACTTTGAGCTCTTTCTACTATGAGAAAATGATTGTCGGTGCTCCCTCAGACTTCACCGAAATGGTGAATATGGGGATGATATTGGAGGAAGGGGTTCGTGAAGGACATTTGTCTAGGGATGACAGCTCTTCAGCAAAGAGGTATGGGGGCTTTGCTAAGAAGAAGGAGGGAGAGGCACATGTTGTGTCCTCTCATATTAAAAGAAGGCCCTCTGTAAGGAGGAAGGACGTGCGCCCCGCCGTCAAACAACACCAGGTGGCTCATATAGCACCTGCCTTTCGAGAAGTTCACCATCATCAACAACAACATCGTCAACAACAACAAGCCTACCAGCCTCGAAACAACAATAACACCAACACCAGCTACGAGAGGAAAAGGGTCACTGTTGATCCAATTCCAATGACATACGCTGAACTGTATCCTTCCTTGATTGATAGGAAGTTGATCACTCCATGAGATCCTCCCGCTGTACCAACCAACCCTCAGTGGTGGTATAAGCCTGAACTACACTGTGTATATCATTCTGGTGCTCCCGAACATGACGTGGAAAATTGTTACCCGCTGAAGACCAAAGTGCAAGACCTTGTGAGAAGTGGTATTTTGTTTTTCGAGGACGTAGGTCCTAATGTTAAGAAGAACCCATTGCCCGAGCATGGGAAAGCTGATGTTAACATGGTCCAGGGATGCCCTGGCAAATATAAAGTCCTGTATGTTAATGACATAAGGCAGTCTTTGGTCGAGATGCACAAGTTGTTGTGTGAACATAGCCACTATGAGCATGACCATGATAGGTGCCAGGTGTGCACTATCAATGAGAGAGGATGCCGACAAGTAAGAAAGGACATCCAAGAGATGCTGGATCAGGGAATGATCGAAATACGTCAGAATCGTAATGAGGACGAAGTCGATGTTATCACTTCAGTATTCAAAATTCCGGAGCCTGTTGTCGTAAAATATGATGGCAGTAAGAAGAAGGTATCACCAGCTCTTGTGATCAAGCCAGCGGGTCCTGTCTCGTATGTTTCGAACAAGGATGTTCCCTACAGGTACAATGCTGTGATGTTAGAAGATGGAAAGGAGGTGCCATTGCCCTCAACTTCCGTAGTGAGCATTTCAGATGTCAGTGGTGTGACCCGTAATGGTCATGTTTTCTCGGCGCCACCGAAATCCCATGAAGATGTCGTGAGGAGAACAGTTGTTAATCCTGTCGGTTCCGTGGGGACTTCTTCTTCTAATAATTCTACTCCTGTTGTGAAGGGTGTTGACCCTGTTATTGATAAAACGGTTAAAGCTCTTATCCCGGTTGGCCAGTTTGGCATTATGAAAGAGGATGGTGATGAGATGCTAAGGCTCATCAAAAGGAGTGAATACAATGTTGTTGATCAACTGCTACAAACTCCATCAAAGATATCTGTCTTATCTTTGTTGATGAATTCTGAGCCACACCGCGAGGCTTTGCAGAGGGTGTTGGATGGGGCATATCTGGATCATGATGTCACTATAGAACAGTTTGATAGCATTGTTGCAAATATAAACGCTTGCAACAATTTGAGCTTCTGTGATGCTGATCTTCCCGAGGAGGGAAAACACCACAATTTGGCCTTACACATTTCAATGAACTGTAAGGATGATGCCTTGTCCAATGTGTTAGTGGACACAGGATCATCACTTAATGTATTGCCAAAATCCCCTCTAGCTAAACTTTCATACCAAGGGCCTCCCATGAGGCAGAGTGGAGTGGTTGTTAAGGTGTTTGATGGATCACGCAAAACTGTGATCAACGAATTAGAACTCCCGATCAAGATTGGACCTAGTGATTTCCAGATCACTTTCCAGGTCATGGATATTCATCCGTCTTACAGCTGTTTTCTTGGCAGACCATGGATTCACGACGCAGGCGCCGTGACATCCACCCTACACCAAAAGTTGACGTTTGTTAAAAATAAGAAGTTGGTGGTGATAGGGGGAGAGAAGGCTCTCTTGGTCAGTCATTTATCTTCCTTTTCCTATATTGATGCTGAGGATGAGGTTGGGACTCCGTTCCAAGCCTTATCTATTGTTGAGCCTTCAAGGAAAGGACTTTCTTCATTTGTCTCCTACAACGATGCAAAGTTGGCCATTGAGCATGGTGCAACTACTGGTTTGGGGCAAATGATCAAGTTGGAAGATAACAAGTCCCGAGCTGGCATAGGGTATTCTTCTGGTGTTTCCAATAAGCGTGGGTTGTTCCAGAGTGGAGGTTTTATCCACACTATTGAAGATCAAGAGGTTGCTGCCATTATGGAAGATTATGAAGAGAAAGCCCTTGGAAACTCTGTCATCCCTGACGGAATCTACAATAATTGGGTCACTGTTGATGTTCCAACAGTTATCCATAAGTCAGCGTAATATGTTCATTTTGTTTGAAAACCCTTCTCCCATGCCAAAAGGAGAAGTGAAGACATTGTTGGCATATTTGATTAATACAATGATATTCATTCAATAATCACATGTTAAATGTTTATTTTTCCAAATTATTTTTCCTTTTTGCTTTTTGCATGAATTTGGTGATCACCATAAAACCCTAAAAAGAGAATAAAATCAGTCTTTTCATCTGCATAATGATTTTCCTTGCTTGAATTCTGAAATCTCTTTTATACTCAAAATCATTATGCAGGTTGATCAAACCCATTGAACATAATGATCCAACATCATCTCCCAACTTTGAGTTCCCTGTATTTGAGGCCGAAGAAGATGATGTTGAAGAGATTCCTGATGAGATTACCCGTCTGCTTGAGCACGAGGAGAAGATCATTCAGCCGCATCTCGAGAATCTAGAAACAGACAACTTGGGGTCTGAAGACTGAGTCCGTGAAGTGAAGATTGGGGCACTCCTTAAAGAGTATGTGAAGAAGGGGTTGATTGAGTTGCTACGAGAATATGTCGATGTCTTTTCTTGGTCATATGAAGACATGCCTGGTCTAGATACTGACATTGTGCAACACTTCTTGCCATTGAAGCCCGAGTGTGTGCCTGTGAAGCAGAAGCTCAGAAGAACTCATCAAGATATGGCAGTGAAGATTAAAGAAGAAGTTCAGAAGCAAATTGATGTGGGGTTTCTGGTGACTTCTACATATCCTCAATGGGTGGCCAATATTGTGCCTGTGCCTAAGAAAGATGGAAAAGTCTGAATGTGTGTGGATTACCGCGACTTGAATAAAGCTAGTCCGAAAGATGATTTTCCTCTACCACACATTGATATGTTGGTAGATAATACAACTAAATTCAATGTCTTCTCATTTATGGACGGATTTTCCGGTTATAACCAAATTAAAATGGCACCCGAGGATATGGAGAAGACAACATTCATCATACCTTGGGGAACATTCTGTTATCGAGTGATGCCCTTCGGTTTGAAGAACGCTAGAGCCACGTATCAACGCGCTATGACTACCTTGTTTCATGATATGATGCACAAAGAGATTGAAGTGTATGTTGATGATATGATTGCAAAGTCGAAAATGGAAGTTGAACATGTAGAACACTTGTTGAAGCTTTTTCAGCATTTGAGGAAGTACAAACTCCACCTGAATCCGAACAAGTGTACATTTGGAGTCCGTTCCGGCAAGTTATTGGGCTTTATTGTCAGCGAAAAAGGTATTGAAGTTGATCCTGCCAAGGTCAAAGCAATACGAGAGATGCTTGTGCCCAAAATTGAGAAGCAAGTCCGAGGTTTTCTTGGCCGCTTGAGTTATATTTCGAGATTTATATCCCACATGACTGCCACATGTGCGCCTATATTCAAGCTTCTCCGGAAAGATCAGCGTCATGATTGGAACGAGGATTGCCAGAAGGCCTTTGACAGTATTAAAGAGTATTTGTCTGAGCCTCCGATTCTGTCCCCACCGGTTGAAGGGACACCATGGATTATGTACTTGACCGTGCTTGATGATTCCATGGGTTGTGTCCTAGGTCAGTAAGACGAATCAGGAAAGAAAGAATATGTGATATATTACTTGAGTAAGAAGTTCACTGATTGTGAGTCTCGGTACTCAATGCTTGAGAAGACATGTTGTGCTTTGGCTTGGGCTGCTAAGCGCTTACGCCAGTATATGTTGAATTATACAACTTGGTTGATATCCAAAATGGATCCAATCAAGTATATCTTTGAGAAGCCTGCTTCTACTGGGAGGATTGCCCGTTGGCAGATGTTGTTATCTGAGTATGATATTAAGTATCGAGCTCAAAAAGCTATTAAAGGTAGTATCTTGGCTGACCATTTGGCACATCAACCAATTGAAGATTATCAGTCTGTTCAGTACCACTTCCCTGATGAGGAGATTCTGTATTTGAAGATGAAAGATTACGATGAGCCTACGTTCAATGAAGGGCCAGAGCCTGGTTCCCGATGGGGCATGGTGTTCGATGGTGTTGTTAATCAATATGGAAATGGTATTGGGGCAGTGATTATTACTCCTCAAGGCACACATTTTCCTTTTACATAAAGGCTAACTTTCAAATGCACGAATGATATGGTGGAGTATGAGGCTTGTATTATGGGTTTGGAAGAGTGTATTGATCTTAGGATCAAACATCTTGATGTTTACGGTGATTCGACCATTGTTGTTAATCAGATTAAGGGTGAATGGGAGACGAATCAGCTTGGCCTCATCCCATACAGAGATTATGCGAGGAGGATTTCAACTTTCTTTACTGAGGTTGACTTCCATCATATTCCTCGAGATGAGATTCGGATGGCAGATGCTTTTGCTACGTTTGCTTCAATGATTATGGTGAAATATTGGAATGAAGTTCCCAATATTACCGTGATGCGTTTGGATAGACCAGCTCATGTATTTGCAGTTGAAGAAGTGAAAGATGATAAGCCATGGTATTATGATATCAAGTGCTTTCTTCAAAGTCAGATTTACCCGCCTGGGGTATCTGTTAAAGATAAGAAGACTTTGAGGAGATTATCTGGCAGTTTCTACCTTAATGGTGATGTGCTTTATAAGAGAAATTTTGACATGGTTTTGCTCAGATGCGTGGATAGACACGAAGCAGACCTGTTGATGACTGAAGTCCATGAGGGTTCATTTGGTACTCATTCCAATGGACATGCCATGGCAAAGAAGATGTTGAGAGCAGGCTACTATTGACTGACAATGGAGTCTGATTGCTGCAAGTATGTGAAGAAATGTCACAAGTGTCAGATTTATGCGGATAAGATTCATATTCCCCCGACACTTCTGAATGTTATTTCCTCACCATGGCCTTTCTCCATATGGGGAATTGACATGATTGGCATGATAGAGCCAAAGGCGTCAAACGGTCACCGCTTTATTCTCGTAGCTATTGATTACTTCACCAAGTGGGTTGAAGCGGCATCATATGCAAATGTGACCAGGCAGGTGGTTGTGAAGTTTATCAAGAATCAACTCATATGCCGATATGGTGTGCCAGACAAGATCATTACTGATAATGGATCTAACTTGAAACAATAAGATGATGAAAGAGCTGTGTAGCGAGTTCAAGATTGCACATCATAATTCTTCTCCCTACAGACCCAAGATGAATGGGGTTGTTGAAGCTGCTAACAAGAACATTAAGAAGATTATCTAGAAGATGGTTGTTACGTACAAAGATTGGCATGAGATGCTATCATTTGCTTTGCATGGTTATCATACATATGCCCGCACTTCAACAAGGGAAACCCCTTTCTCTCTTGTATATGGCATGGAGGTTGTGCTCCCCGTGGAGGTTGAGATCCCATTAATGAGAGTCTTGATGGAAGCTAAGTTGACTGAGGCTGAATGGGTCCAGAGTCATTATGACCAATTGAATTTAATTGAAGAGAAAAGATTAACTGCCATGTGCCATGGTTAGTTATATCAGCAAAGGATGAAGAAAGCCTTTGATAAGAAGGTCAAGCCTCGTGTGTTCCGAGAAGGTGACCTCGTGCTCAAGAAAGTCATGTCTTTCGCGCCCGATTCCAGGGGCAAGTGGACTCCAAACTATGAAGGTCCATATGTTGTTAAGAGAGCCTTTTCAGGCGGGGCTTTGTTGCTTACAACTATGGATGGGGAGGATTTCACTCGTCCTGTGAATTCAGATACAGTCAAGAAATACTTCGCCTAAAAATAAAAACATAATAGCTCACTAAGTTGAAAACCCGAAAGGGAGGCTTAGGCAAAAATGAGCGTCTCGGTGGATTGAAAACCCGAAAGGGCGGTCCAGGCAAAAGTTAGAGACATAAAATAATAAATATATTCCGCTAGATTGAGTACCTCACTCTGGGGAAATCTAGGCAAAAATTAGGGATTTGGCAAGTAACTGCATCCTGACAAGACTTTGTTCTTCAACTGTCATCTATAAAAGATTATCGCTCAGTCATCGTCAACTGAAGCTTCAAATACATTGGATTCAGAGTTGGTGGAGAAATGGTCATTATGTTCAATGTAGCCCTTTTTCCAATATATATCACCAATCTCAAATTTGTAAAGATCCATGGAGTCTCGCCATTTGTGGGCTACTATTCTATCAAATAAATTTGAGCCTTTATCCAATTATTGGCACTCTTATTTGTTTCTGTTTAACAACTGTTTGCATTTTTTAATTAATAAATATCATTGTTTTAAACAAATAAAGTTTTTATAAACTGTTTTAAACAAAGTGAACATTCACGATGACTAAAAGGATAGTTGGAACATCTACATTGCTCTCCCAAGGATAGTACGATCTCTAAAAGGTAAGACATTTGTTCATACTTCTGGCATTCTTATATCCTCTTCATCAGCTTTCAAGTTGTCTCCCCAGCAAGCACAGAAAGAACAAAACATTATCAACTCCCCAGAGAGTCTGGAGTTTTGGCCTCAATCTTTTAGAGATGTGTATACCTTTATATCAGGCACTAGCATTTGTGTTTTTATCAATTATATGATTATCGTCCCTTGTGTGGACTGACCTAAAATCCCTTATAGATTGATAAAAGTTGATATGCTATCTATTCACGAGGAAGTTTGTCTTTTCCCAGTATGAGTAGAAGTCCTCTGCAGAGTAAGCATGTGTTCCCTACATAGCTGCCTTTCCGAATAAGTTGTTTCCTCAACAGGAAATTGCCTAGAGCAGTTGGTGAAGGGCTTGTTTCCCTTTTCATCCCCAGCATGGCACATGTTGACTAAGGATTAGTTTCCGATTCCCTCAGCAAGGACAGTTCCTCCGGGAATGCTTGCTGTTTATCCCCAGTAGGGTTGTCGGCAGTTTATCCCCAGTATGGTCGCTTACAGTCCATCCTCAGTGGAGTTGCCTGATCCGAGCGTGATAATTTGTATCCCCTCCAAGTATGAAGATCTCTTCTAGTATTAGAAGGCGTTGAGGAAGATGTGTTATTTCCTTCCCCAACGAAGCAATTTTTCTTTCTCCCCTTAGCGGAGATGTCTCTCCAGCAGTTAGAAGGGATTGTTTTGATTGATGTGTATCTGTTTGGTGGTTGTTCCCCACAGAATTCCACATCATCCCTCAATAAGATCCCTAGTAGAGTTCTTCTACGACAGATCTTATTGATATCCCTTCACCTGTTCCCTAGAATTGTTGGAATATGCCCGGCAGTTGGAAGCTGTGACTTTGCCTATCCCCAGCGGTGATTGGTGTCTCCTGATATTAGGTCATCCCCACCAGAATTGATTGCTCATGTGGGCCTGGCTTTTCTCTTTTGAGATGTTATACCGGATGTCCGTTCGTGGCTCTGGAGCCTGTTTGTGTTAGATATGTCTATTTGTCAGCATTAATCATACATAAACCACGAATATACATGCATAATTATAGCATTCAGATATTCATGTTGCATTCTTTGCCATATATCTTTTCTTGTTATCTCCTGCTATTGGTGAAATGTTCTTCCCCAAGCAGATGTTGGTGTCTGATCTCTCCATTTAGAGTCATCCTCATAGGCAGAAAGTGTCTATCTTTCCTTTTTTATTCCCCACTGAGTTATGTCCTCGTGGATGATTATTGTTTCAGTTTCCTCCCTAGCTATGTATCGGGATGAAATTACTCCCCTGAGTTATATCCTCATCGGGTTGAGTCTTGTTTGATTGTGTCTTTCTAGTTTGTTCCTAGACTGACTCCTTTCTTGTTATCCCCTGCAGTTCCCTGCGGTTTAGTTGTTCAATTGCTCAGTAACCAGTAATTGTTCATCCTTTTCCCCAGTGGGCTTTGTGGCCTTCTACCCAGTAACCGGTAGTTGTAAGTCCTTTTTCTGTGGTTTTCTGCTCAGTAACCGGTAGATGTAATCCCCTCTTTGTTGGTTATCTTTACCCAGTAACCGGTATTGATATTCCTTCGTTTTTGAGTATTTCACCCAGTAGCCGGTGATATATCTCTTGGACAATTGCTTTTATCAAGCAATTTATCCCCTTGCGAGTCATCTTTCATTTATCCTTGGTTGGTAATGATTGTTTCTCCTTTTGATTGGTCATCATTTTATACCCAGTAACCGGTATCCCGGTGTCCTTTCTTTTCGGTCGATTTATCCTTTATTAACCCAGTAACCGGTTGTGGATAATCTTCCATGCGAGTATGTTATCTATGTTATGACGGTAATAGATAATATATCTCATGCACTCTTCAGTTGAAGTCTTTTTCTTCCCCAGTTGAGTAAGATTTGTATTTCCTTGCGGAATCGAATGCTCATCCTGTAAGTCGAGTTTGCTTTTTCAGCCCTCCTTTCGGATGATGAGTGTTTTGGATATGTTCCCAATTCATGCCTGGTTGGTCACCTATTATATGCCCAGTAACCGGTATCCCTGGTGTTCCTTCCCTCTACTTCCTATTTTGACTTTTTATCCCCTGTGGAGTCATATTTTTCTGAGATTGAGATGTGCCTTTTAGGCCCGCCTCAGATGTTTCGGATGATTGATATCTCTCACCCTTATACGGTCTTAGATATTCTTTCTCCCTGAGCCTGTTGTTCTCTCACCCAGTAACCGGTGTTTTGATAACATGTCTCTCTTTGATTTTATTACCCAGTAACCGGTAATATCTCGTTGTTTCTTCCTCAGCTGAGTCCTTTGTGGATATCTTTGTCTGAGTCCGGATTTTTATCCGAAGTATCCTTTATGGATATTTTCGCTTTATTGGCATATTCCCCAATACATGCATCTTTGCGTCAGCTCGAGTCTTTCCACCGATTTATTTTCGTGGAATCCCTTCGTGTCTCCCAGCAAGTTCTCAAGTCGTGGCCTGCTCACGCATTTTTACTTCCCCCTCCCAGAGTCTCTGTCTCCCTAGTGAGTGTGTTACTCCTATTGGATTTTTTTATTTCTTCTGATTTCTTTTCCTTTGTGGCAATTATTCACCATGAAGATTTTTATTTTGCATGCATACATTTGCATCAGGAGGTCTCTTAGGGACCAAAATTCGTCTCTTTGTTATTATTTAAGCCCATTTTACCTCGTCGAGACGAAGATTTTAACCTTCATATCTCCGGCTAGAATGACCTTAAATAGGGGCATCTGTAAGACCCTAATTTTGACCCTAAGATCCCTTATGGCATCATATCATTGCTCATTGCATTGTCTCAAGGATCATAGCATGTGTGGCTCCTTAACCCTAGGGGCGGGACTTGTGTGAGTTGGTTTAAGACAACCAAGCATGCGTGTATTGTATATTATTGCTTTTCTTATTTGTTTACTAACCAAAAGCACAAAAATATGTCACTAACTCTTTTTGTTTTGAAGCTCAAGTGATCATGTGCTCCCATGCTCCTAGGAGGCTCCTAAGCTCAATGAAGTGGCTAGATGAAGATGAAAAAAGGCATGACAATGGTCCACAAAGTTCCTAATCATCATATATGTCACCCAAGTATCTCAATTTTCCAATTTGATCAAGATAACCCAAAGGGCTTGAGGATTGTTTCCCAAGGAAACCCTAATTCAACTGTGCTTTGACCGTGCCTTGCTCATGAAACAACCTCAACCAATGATCCAATTTAATAAATGGAAGTTCTTTAATTAATTATTTTATGCATATATGAGCCTATGTGAGTATCCTAAATCATTCATTCATCAAGATTTGAAGTTTTGCCTTGAGAAGTTGATCAGTCAAGTCATCTGACTAAACTGAGGATCACTGAGACACAACTTGTGATGTGTTTGTCAAATGAAGATGACCCCAAGAGAAACAATATTCTTAAGAACCATATGAACAAATTTCATGTTCATCAAAAATCCATTTGAAACATGGAAGGTCATCATTCATTTCAAAACATTATAGGTCATTGTGACTAAAACCCTAATTTTGGGTCAACATCCCAAGGACCTAACTTCCTTATCTTTTTACGATTTTGAGGTGAGACCAATTGCATTGGAAATATTGAGATGTATAATTAAAATGTTATGTTGGACAAAATTTCATAATCCTACAAGAAACACATGTGATAATACAAAACATTATAGGTCACTTTGGACCAAAGCCATTGAATTTGAAAAATGTCCAACTTCAAGTGCCCATAACTTTCTCAAGAAAAATCCAAATGATTCAAAATATTAGTCTAAATTGATCATCTTGAAAAGATTTACAATTTTTATGTTGGAGGTTTTTCCATTTTAAGCTTGCATTAATGAAACAGAAGGGCTAGAAGTTGCTTGCTTTTGGCAAAAAAATTCAAAGGGAACCTAGACATGTTTTGTACCCCAAACTTCACAGCCAGTTTTCATAAACTTCCAAACTCCAAATGAATTTTTTCCCAACATGACTTTTGTTCCTTATTCCAAGAGCTTTCCAACCATTACTCACATGACCATTTTTGGATTTTCCATGTGGGAGTTTTGAAGGGCTTAATGTTTATGCTCATTTTTGCAATTCACATCATAACTTGGAATGCAAGCTTATGCAGCCTCTTGTGCACGTCCAAATCAACTGCATTTGATCTCAACATGCATTTCCATTCACTTTTGGGCCTCACATGCGCCTGTACAGGCCCGTGCATGGAGAATCCAAAATTCATGCACACGAGGGAAAGCAAGCATTGCATCAAGTTCAGCTATAAATAGAAGCTCGAGCTCATTCAAAAATCAACCTGAAGGAGATCTAAAACGCTGCTGGGTTGAAAACCAAACCCTCACCTAAAGGAATTTCAATTTTCATTTTCAAATTAAAGCTTGAATTTCAACATCCTTAGTTGATCTTCACAGCTCTATTCCTTAGCCTTGCATCATCATTACACTTCCAGAACAAGATTGGATCAAAAGCTTGAAGAACTCGTGCTGTTTGAAGCTGTATTTCAGAGGTAGAACCTCAATTTTTCTTGATCCAGATCTTGCTATACAATGTGAATTGCTTGAGTTTTTGCTGTTTTCTGAAGTCCTCAAGCATGAGGCAGGCCAGTGGTGGTCTCAATTTTACAAATCGTGCCATTTCAGATCAAGCACCATGATCTTCAAGCTCTTGTTTCTCTCTAAATAGGAACATTGAGAAGGATCCATGGTTACATGGGTGATGTACATCACCCCAACTTCATTTTGATACCTTGCTTTTTCATTTTCATTAAAGTTGAAATCCCTGCGCGTGGTGGCTAGAATTAGTTGGCTGGCCGGAGAAGATGGTGGTTTCCACCACCATCCCCACGTTGGAGCTTCCAGGCCATTGGATCTTGAGGAAATGTTATAATCTTGGCCTTTCATTTGATTGACTTGTTTTAAATACATGTGTTGCGCGTTTGACCAAGGATCATGGTGTGACCGCGCCTCTAAGCCCTCAGATCATGGCCACGTCATTTAATGAAATGATTCAAGCGCATTGGTTTTTTCTCTTTTTCTTATTTATGTTTTAATTTCATTTAATTCACTTTATTTTCAAAAATTCATAAATATTTTATTTGAAGTCACAAAAAGATGAGACCAATGCCAACAAATTTCTTGAAAAATCTAGTTTCATATTTTGATTTTTAATTATTTTTGTGACTTCATTTAATATTTTTTGTGAATTATTTGGTTTTTAATAGTTTTAATTCATTTTAAAATACTTTTTGATATTTGAAAAATCCAAAAATATTTTCTTAACACATATGGATCATGATAAGTCAATGAAAAATAGTCTCACCAATTTCTTAATTGATTTGAGATTTTAATTCATATTGTGTTATTTTTATTATTTTTAATTGTTTTAAAATAGTTTCTGATTTAAAAAATTGTTGAAATTTTTTGTCAAAGCTTGCTTGACCATGTTAGACCTATGAGAATCTAATTGGAATTGTTCAAGTTGATTTGAATTGAATTTGAGGTTTGACCATATTTTGACCATTTTATTTTACATTTTATTTTAATTCAAAAAAATACTAAAAAAATATGTTTGACTTGTTGACTTGTAACCTTCATTTCTCTTCTGTTTAGCATTGGTTGATGATGATTTGATTCACTTTTGACCAATTGTGTTTGACATTTGAATTCTTTTTCCATTCATTTCATCTTCATCTCATTTTCTTTTTATTTTGGCCAATGAGTTAATGTCTTATGGTTGGTCTTGACATATGAGAGGTTTAACCTTCTTTTATCCAAATCAAACTCAACTTGATCCATGATCAAGTGAGTTGCTTTGTGTCCAAGATAGGTTGCTTCTTGGTCAAGCAAAAAACCTAAAGTCCATACAAGGTTTTTCCTCTTTTCTTTTGGCATGATAAGTTTTAGGATCTTGGCTTACTAGTCATGATCTCTAACTTGTGTTTATTTTCCTATAGTTTTATTGACCGGCCTCAGATAGGTGTGACTACTATATTAGTCCACTTACGATTGCTTAACATAGCGCTAAATTTTCTTATGACAAACTAACATAACTTTAATAACTACTAACTTTAAATTCAAGCATTTAATTTCTTGCAATTTACTTTAACGCACTTTATTTCTTGCTCATTTATTCATATTGCTTTTCATTTTGCTCACTTGAGCATATATTTTATGTTTATGTCATTTTCCTTTTGCTCATTTGAGCTCATTATTGTATATAAATATATTGTTGTCTTGTGGAGAAAGAACTTAGAATTAGGACATATCCTTGCTTAAAGGAGTTCAAGAGCAACTAGGCCTCATGCCTTTAGAATTCTAAATTTGTTGAAGAGCAACTAGGCCTCATGCCTTTAGAATGCTAAATTTGTTGAAGAGCAACTAGGCCTCATGCCTTTAGAATGCTAAATGTCAAAGTTGACTTCAAAGGACTTCCTTTCCAAAACTTGTTCTTTGTCCATTCCTATTATTGTGTTGTGAACTTTTTTATGTTTGTTCTTGTGTGATAGGGATTCCATCTTGAGATAGTAAGAAGGACCATTGTCATGAGTAGCCAAGTTAAGAGAGACAAGCCAAATGGAGATCCTAGGAGCTTGAATCCAAATATTGTGTGATTGCTTGTTGTTTGCTAAGTCCAAAGGAAAGGAGCATCTTGAATCATCTCTATAATTTCAAGAAAAGGAACTCCAAGGGTTTTATCTCTTCTCTTATCTTTGTATGCTTTAGGACTAGCCCTTCTCTTCTTCTCTCCACTCTAACCCAAGCCAAATTCTTTTGTGCAAACTTTGACTTTGTTTCAAATTAGAAACCTAGGCCTTATGCCTTTGACTTTTCAAAATCTTTTCATAAATACTCATTGTGAATAAATCTTAATCCAACTTTGACTTCATTTTTGTAAATAAATTTAACTTGTAAATACAACTCACCTGAAGTTTTTTTTGTGGTTCCAATGACCACCTTTGTTAAAACTTTTCATAAACATTAGCCATAGGTTTGAGTTATCATAGTGGTTGATGTAAACCTCACCTTGTCCTTAGTGGTTGGATTATAAGTCTTCCATACTTATTATAGGGTTAACCCCTCACTAGTATGTTAAAGCTCTCCTCACATGGTGGATTGTTGGTTTAGGTTGAGTTTTCTCCCTTTGATAACAAAAGACCTTAAGGCTTTTGATCAAACCAATTCACCAATCTTTGTGATTTTTACCCCGAACTACGTGGTTTTGATCCTACCTTTGTGATGGTACGTAGGCAATGGGTTCATCCATTCAAACAACAAAATTGTAAATATAATTTATTCTCTTCTCATCCCTCCAACCTTTTGCACATATTTTCATAAATACCAACCTACAACACACATTTGCAAAAAAGGTTCCCTTAGAGTACTAAGGATGTTTTGGGTGCGTAAAACCTTCCCATTTCATAACCAACCCCCTTACCTAGATCTATGACATTTTTATTAGTTTTTGATTTGATAAAACTTCTTACTTGGCTTTTGTTCTCTTTTTATCCTTTCCTTTGGACAAATAAAAGTGTGGTGGCGACTCGAATTGTTTGAATACTTTTGGTTTAGTCAATAAACCTAAAGGTAACAAATACCCCGCTACAGGTCCCCGCGTGGTCCCCCTGGTCAAGGTGTTAAGTCAACCAATCTGGTGGTTATTAAACGTGCCACGTGTGGTCAGTAGTGAGATTATGATCAGGCAAAAAGAATGGATACACGCATGTGAGCTCTCTCTCTCTCTCTCACTCTCTCTCTCTCATCAGGTGTCCCTCTCTCTCTTTCCACCACACAAACACATTTCTAAACATTTTTTCATCTATTTTTGGATCAACACGTCAAAAAATGGTAGAACATAATGATGGTGTTCATCACCACTTTCTAGATTTTTCATCTATTATGGAGATGTTGTATGCGCATGCTGCTGTGTAACTCGTTTTTTGCCACGTTGTTAAACCAATTTTATTTACTTTAAGTTCAATCTGGTTATGAGGATGTAGTGATGGATAATGAATGAAGTAAAGATGATGATTGATGATGTTATATTGGATTTTGAATCAATGCTTGAAGATGATGATGTATGGTGTTTCTTTTGCTCACTTTTAATTTAAATTAATTTTGGATTTTGGTTCTTTGTATTTTTTTTCATTTTTATGGATGATGGTGTAAAAACATGGCATAATGTTGACTTAAAAGATGACGATGCAATTTTGAACAAAGAGTTTTTTAGTGCATATGTGAAAAAAAGCAATGGAATGTGGTGGTTTGAATTAAACCTAAACCTTATTTTCTTTCAAATTGGAATGACAAAGTTTTGATAATGAGATGTTAATGGTGAATAAAAATTGGTCTTTTATTTCAAAATAATGATGAATGATGATGTTTATGATGAAATGATGAGTAAAATTTGGATGGGAATGACATTTTATTCATATAGTTTTTGAATGATGATATGGTGTAACGACATGAGATAAAAAGTGGAGAAATGAACTTGGTCTATATTTACCATAACCTTGTTTTTTTTTCAAATTAAAAGAATGATAACACGATGGTGATGTAATAAAACGAAATAGATAATAGAAAATGAATAAAACAAATGGGTTTTTTTCTATTTATTTTTTAAACATGACTTTAGAGTTCTAAAAATGTAAAATGCAATGAAAAGATGGGATGCAGTGATTTTTGTACTTAAAGTGCACAAGTCCTTATTATTGACTTTTATGGTGACTCAGATGAACCATGCTTAAAAATGTAATGCATGTAATATTAAGGAATTCAAAATGGATAGATAAAATGGTGGGACAAAATTAGGGTATGACAGTTATCCCTACTCAATTTCCTTGAATCCGGGAATATGAATAACAACGGTTTTCCCCGGGTGGAAGATAATTAAATATGAAAAGACCCAAAAAAGTTTCTTGTGAAGTGTGGAGATGAGATATAGTAAGGTCAGGAAAATAAATGAAATAAGATAGGATGCAAGCTCGTCGTCAACTCGGGCGTTGATTCTTGAAAATATAAAGACAAGGTCTTCGTCAACTCGGGGTTGAATACAAAGATATGAGTGTCGTCAACTCGGGGGTTGAAAAAATATGAAGACAAAACATCATCAACTCGAGGGTTGGAAAATATAAAGACAAAACATCATCAATTTGGGGGTTAGAAAATATAAAGACAAAACATCATCAACACGGGGATTAGAAAATATAAAGACAAGACATCATTAACTCGGGGGTTGGAAAATATAAAGACAAAACATCATCAACTCGGGGGTTGGAAAATATAAAGACAGAACATCATCAACTCGGGGGTTGGAAAATATAAATACAAAACATCATCAACTCGGGGGTTGGAAAATATAAATACAAAACATCATTAACTCGGGGGTTGATATTCACATCAAAAGTATAAAGACAAGATCGTCATCGTCACTCAGGGGTCGACACTCAGATCAAAAAATATAAATGCAAAGAAATCGGCATCAACTTAAAGGTTGATGCTTAAATCAAAAGAGCAATGATCGGTGTTAACTCGGAGGTCGACATGTATCGTAAAAGACGATAATCAGTTGAGAAACACTCTTGAAAAGACTCCCTAAGGAGAATATTTGTTGGGGAAACCTCTACAGGGGTAAAGCATTAAAGGATAATTTTAGGGTAACCTCTGCTTAGGAAGAAAAATTCAATAGGCTCACTAGGTATAATTAATGATAAGGCATACAGGGTAGAGACTCACGCAGAGAAATATCATTGGCCTAGCTGAGAATTGAACTGGTCTTTCATGAAAGGTCATGGATCTTGGCTTATGCTATGTATGCTTGTTTAATTTGTATGGCGTAATGCTTTATCTCGGTGGATATGTTATGCATGAAATATCATGATTAATGCATGTAGGCATGCCAATAGATGATTGTACTTTTACAGGTTTTTATTTTTATCTAATTAAAAAGGTCAAACAAAGTTGGGGTTTTAGAATATCAATGTCAATTGGTTTTTTTATGTGCCAATGAAATTTGGACTTTGGAGTACCAATAACTGTTGGATTTTGGTTTTTTGAAAATCAGTTGAGTTTTGGGTTACTAATGAACACCGTTTTTTGAATGTGGTGTCAATGAAGATTGGGCTTAGGTTTTGAAAATGCCAATGAAAATTGGACTTTGGTTATGAAGGTGCCAATGAAAATCACACTTTGTGCTTTTTATGGTTGCTAATGAAGATTGGACTTTTATAGGTGGAAAAGGTTTGACTTCTCGACATTCTAAATTTTGACGATGTTGTGATCGATAGGTGGACATGGATGCTCTTGGTGCCCAAAGTTTGGTCTGTTAGTGGCAAGTTGTGCATTCGTTCATGGGATAACTCTGGCTTCAGTGCTGATTAGGACATGCTGACATGTGAATTATTTTATGTCTTCGTGCATTTAGCGTATTGTTGGGAATCGTTGATCTCTCTTCAAAATTTCAAAATCAAAGCAATTTACCATTCTTTTCAATTTTTTAAAATTATTTTTCCCAAAAACTTTATGGAGTGTTTATTAAAAATAATTAACATTTCGCAAACAAGTAGAAAACACAAAAATAATTCAGAAAGTTTTGATGAAAAATCATATTTTATTTAAAAAATTGATTCGTAAATGGGTGATAAAACACAATGATTCAATTCTTATAAGAGGTAATTGTCGGGGATAGAAAAAGTAAAATGGAAATGGGAACTATTTTGAGTTTCCACCGAATTACGACACTGCTATCTTCCTTATGTTTTTGAAAATTGCAACACTTTGCTTCAGAGGAGAGCGGCTGGATCGATTCCTCCCTTATTGAGTTTCCCATGGTAGCGTGGGTTCACGAGCCGCAGTCTCTTGCCTTTGGAAAATCCCTAACTTTTGTTTGGACCGCCATTTTAGGTTTTCAGTCCATTGGGATATCCTTTTTTTCCTATGTCGCCATTTCGAGTTTTCGACCTAGCAGACTTTATTCTTTTGTTTTTATCCCTTATATTTTCTTGGACTGTTATATATTTTTTTCCACTAGGATACTTTCATACCCTAATTTTTAAACCTAATATCCCACATATCATTTGTATCCTTGCATACAAACAAGGTCACATCTTTGTCCTCTCCCTCTCGTCTTTTGGGTTGCCTTTTTGCAGGGATCATCAGCCACCTCTTTGTTGGTGTTTCACCTTTGTGTTTATATGTTTATTATTCATCTAACGACTAATCAAAATATCAAAAATATGTTGTTTTCTTTAAGTTTATTGTGCAAGGTAGGGCTTTTCATCAAGACCATCAAGTATGGTTCCTCAACTAGGGTTTTTGTTGATCCCTCAAGTCAAAGTGTGTTAAAATATTGATTCTCGAGAGTCTTAGCTCTCAAAACATGATATCAGATGCGTGCTTTTCGCAAGTATACGAACGCGTCAGAGTAATATAAAAGATTGACGAATCCACAGAGACCAAGTGTCAATCTATCGTTATCTATTGTTACGGTGTTCATCTAAGGTAATCGAAATAGGGGTTTTTAGAGTGTACAATGAAAAATAAAGTATTAAATAAAATTTAATTAATAAAGACAGGCTCAAATGTAATTCACGTAATCAATTAACAATCCAAGTACTTGCTAATAGAACTACTTATGGGCAGTGTTTCCTACTTTGAAAAGAACTAATTTAACGGGAACCGTCGCTTTCGCGTATTCAGAACCGAGTTGTACTCCCAAATCAAACCCTCTTATTGTCAGTTATAAAAAGGCACGCATTGCGTTAGAGTAGCAAACCTGTTTTTAAGAAATATAGTATCTTGACTAAGTTGAAAAGTATTTTGACCTGGATTTCTTAACCAAAAGAGGTTCTCACGAACCAGACTCTAAACTTATAAACGCGTCCGAAAATAGTTTTAAAATCACTTTTCTTCTTAAGTTAAAAACTCCTAATGAACTAAACAAAGCGCTTTCGCTGTATTTGAAATATTTAAAAATAACTAAGTTTAAAAGGACGTTGGACGGCTTTCGATCTTACCCAACAGAAATTAAGTGCGGGAAAACTTAAGTTGAAAATCAAAATAGCCCTTAAGTGTCTCTACGAACAATTGTACGGATTATCGGTCTAATTACGATCCTTACATTCTAACCTTTATAGGTTTAGCTAGACATGGTAAAGTAAAGGTGCATTCTAATTTAAATAAAAGTAGTGCGAGTGCGGGAAATAAATGAAAGTAGTGCGAGTGCGGGAAATAAACAAAAGTAGTGTGAGTGCGAGAAATAAATAAAAGTAGTGCGAGTGCGAGAAATAAATAAAAGTAGTGCGAGTGCGGGAAATAAACAAAGTAGTGCGAATGCGAGAAATAAATAAAAGTAGTGCGAGTGCGAGAAATAAATAAAAGTAGTGCGAGTGCGAGAAATAAATAAAAGTAGTGCGAGTGTGAGAAATAAATGAAAGTAAAGACAATGCGGGAAAGTAAAGTAGACAAAGGTAAAGTAATAAAAACCTGCTCCAATCGGAGGGTTGAATAAAGTGCAAAACAGAAATGAAAATGGCGGCAGGATTAACTTCCTTCCAAAGTGCTCCAAACTCGATTACAGACTCGATTACAGACTCGATTACACAGTTGTGGCAACACCCCAATGTGAAGCGATTACCACTTTTATAATACTGAATATATGCCTAGATATAACTAAGTTTGCTCTAAGTTTGGATGATGAAACAAATAAAATCGAGTCTCTATTTATAGGCAAGGAAAATAATGGAAAATGACAAGGATGCCCTTCAGTTAGAAATTGGGAGGGAAAAATTTTCTTCTTGTGGCGCCCGCCACAACACCATGGCGCCCGCCATAAGGGTAAATTGTGGTGCCCAAGTGGAGATAGTGGGAGACATGGCAGTTGAGGGAAGTTGAGCTATGACACGTCATGGCTGGACCCATGGCGCCAGCCACAATGGGAGCCACAAGTGCAAAATGCTGATTTTTAGGTTTTTTAGCTCGTTTTCACTCCTTTTCTCGAGCGGGGCTCCGATTAGACTGAAAACCTGAAAACAAAGAAAAACATAGTAATAACATAACAAAATAATCATAAAACAACTAAAATGCGTGCGAAATCGGAGTTGAAAATACGGTGAATTTCAGTGTCATCAAATTCTCCCACACTTAAACCCTTGCTTGTCCTCAAGCAAAACACTAAAAAGTTCATAGAAGAAAAACTGGTGTCAACGAGTGATTCGGGATAGAAAGGCTTCTAAGTTCAAGTCGGGATGCAGTGATAGGTACTAACTGAGTGAACTAAGGGTATCATGATGGCACTTATCCGCAAACACGGACATAAACTCCATTCCTATATTAACCAACCCATATCATCCCACAATACCTAGGCCTGCCTCTTCATCTCTTTTTGTGTCCTTTTCATTTAGGCACAATCACATTAAGCCCGTTATCCGTACATGCTTTATAGCAGAGTGACCTGTTAGTGATTATGATCCAAACATGGGGTTCCTGGCACATAAATTTGTGTAAACCCTTTTATTTGACTCAACTGCAGTTGTGGGGGATCAGATCGTAATCCGCCCTACCGAGTTCAGCGCCAGATACCTCTGAACCAACTAACAGCGGGTGAGTTTTTCTTTTTCTTTTTCTTTTGTAGCAAATTTTTACAACTTTTTGGTTTAAATGACTTTGTGAGGGTCACCTATACCGGAGTTGCCTTTTTTCTTTCTTTTATTTATTTCACTAGATCATTCACTTATGTTCATCGGTCCCCTACGTAGAGGATGCGTAGGTCGGAGCTGACTGCTGGAATAAACTACTGAGGACTTATACTGAAATGATGATTAAGGCCATGGTATATGGGGTTTCGGGAGTGATTCCTATATTCATGTAGTCTATGGTGCTAAAACAATACTGATGTTTCAAAAAGTTCTCCCAAGTCACCACATCCTTACTCGAACCCGTCTTAAAAGCCAAAAACTTTCAGAATAACACCGTTTTCTTTTGCAAAAAAATTTTGGTAGGGCTAAAGGAATGGGGAGATTAGACTGTACTAAAGATACACTATACTGGTGACTTGTCAGACTCATGCATTATCTAAAACACTCAAACTAAAAGCAAAATGAAATAAAGTAAGCAACTGAAAAAGCAATAAAAATAAACAATCTAACTAAAAACAGCAAAGAAAATAAGCGATAAAATCTCCTCCCACACTTAAATCGAACATTGTCCCTAATGTTTCGAAATAAGATAACGGGAGAGTAACCTGGCATCCTACTGCTGACCACTGGTACCTTCGCCATACTGAGGTGGACGACGGGTTCGGCTGCGACGACGGTCTCTCTGATCCATCCTGTCCTGTAAGGCATCCTGAGCAGTCCTCACCTCTCGAAGGTTGCTTAAAATGGAACCCTGAGTGGCCTCTATCAGTGCAGAATGTTGACGGTGGTAGTGCTGCTGACGGACTTGCTCGTTTATGATCGTAAGCAGGGACTGTACAACAATCTCATAGGATCTATTTGTCCTCCGCTATGATTCTTGCATGAAGCTCATGTTGTCCGCCAGTTGTTGCTGAATGGTACAGAGTAGGTCATCATGCCTTCGCTCTCTAGCCACATCTCCTCTGTAATATAAAATCCAGGAGCAGAACCTGCAAAAGAAGAAGATGGTGCGGTGTGTGGTGGTGAAGGGTGATGGGGGGACATATGAGGTATGAGAGATCGCTCTCTTCGATCAAACTCTTCATCAGTGTCGTGTCCCTCCTCATCAGGAACATTAGGAGGAAGTGGACCCAAAATAGGTGGAGCATCTAAAACATAGGTCAAATTCCTTTCATTACGTACATCAGTACGTCTAGTGCACGGTAAGACAACAGATGGGATAGCTATACCATGAACCATAAACACATACCCTCTTTCTCTCCTCAATCGACACAATTTCATATCTCTCAGAAATTTTAGGTTGATTGTGCGAGGAGCTAAGGAATCTAAAGTAGTTATCTCATTGTTCAGGTCAAGAGCCCTAACAATAGACGTAATGAGTCCTCCGAAAGCAATAGGTCCCGCTTTATTAAGAGTTAAAGCCATATGAGAGATCATAAACGGGACCGAATTAATTCTTCTATTTGTGAGGCTTCCCTGCAAAAATAGAAGTTCTCGAGCATTAACCTTGTTTGGATTCTCCCAGCCAAAAAATAGTACATGCCAACAGATATCTAAAAACTCTGATGGTCGGGTTATGGATGGTTGAGGCAAGAATTCCTTCAAAAGAATTTATTGAAGTGTTAGACAATCTCTGCCAGAAGGAAAACACCTCGACCGACCAATCTGAATTCAAAGGACCCTCACAAATAACACCTTCCCCATGAGGAATTCCTAACAGGCCTGCTAGTTCGTTGGTACTGAATTCATACTCAACAACAAACATTCTAAATCGGACAGTACCAATTGTACTAGCAGTGTTAGGATTGACAATATAAATTAAAGAACTTAAAAACTCGATTGTCAATCGCTCAAAGGTAGGCTCTCTGTTTGAAAAGATAGTGTGCAAGCCTAAATTATCTAATAAATAAAAAAATGCTATGGTAGATACCCAAAGTGTAAAGACAGTTATCGTCCACATACCTTGTCGGGAGGATTTCCCGATTTTGCAACCTTTCGATAATCTTCCTCTGCCTATCTCCCGGTTTCCCTTCACGAAGGATAAATCCGTTGAACTCCATTTTTTAGCTCTTGGAATACGACGAAGAAGATGAAGATGGGTTTGTATAAAGGTGGGATTTTTATGAAATTTGACAGATGAAAATGAAAATGGAAGTTGGAAAAATGACTTGTATGGTGTGAAGATGAGAAATATGGGAGCTTTTGTGGGGTTCAAGGGCATTTTTGGAAGGTGGAAAAATGGGTTTTGGAGGTTTGAAGGTATGAAAATGGTGAAAAATGTGAGTCTGCCCCGAGCTTATACAGACGCTGTGACGGGCGCCACAACATCCATGGCGGGCGCCACAAGGCTAAATTCGGATGGGCCGGATTTTGGTCATTTGGCATGGGCTTCTCATTCTCTTTTCGGTTGGGGGGTCCGGATAGCGTTTGCATTGTATTTTCCTAGTGACATAAGGCTTGCACAATTTTATAGAAATAAAATTTAAACATTAGACTAATAAATAAATAAATAATCAATATAATTAGACTATAAAAAATATAAATATAATAAACACACATAAAATATAGATATATAGATGTGGAAATATCGATGTGCTAGCATAGTTAAGAAAATATCTCAAATGCAATGATATAAAATAAGTTAGGTAAATGCGAAAAATATAAGCATAAATGAGAAAAAATAAAACGAGATGGTAAAATCAAATAATAGGGGGTTCGTCTGCCTGACTGGATCCACGAAGCCTGGCTATCTTCTGACCAAGCTCTGCGATCTCCTGGTACAAATAGTCAGCCTCGGTAGCATGTGTAAGGTCGGATACCGCCATCTGTAAGGTAAGGTCAGCCACCTCCTGCCTAAGCCGGGTAATCTCCCTACGACAGTCTGCAATCTGGGTGCGGATGTCTGGGGTCTGCAAAGATAAATTATTAGAGAGCACAGTAATCCTGGGTGAAGGCAGTGTAGGGGTATACTCAGCAACAGGTGGGGATCTAGGCTCCTCGATAGTCTCTCCCTGACCCTCCAAAGCATAACTCCAGTTAGCTGGGTCATGAACACTAGTCATCATCGGATCTGGCAGTGTGAAGTAGTGTATCGCCTCACTATCAATCAGCAATCTGAACTGTCTTGGATTGAAGGGGGATCTCCTTATTAATCCTCTGGTCAAGCAAAAGTCGATATCCAAAATAGTGTACCCACAAAAGGTCGTGAGATGTAGCAGCTTACGGGATAGACCTAAGGCGATGACAATCTGTGTGATGATCCCTCCTACATGAATGACTCCTTCGGACGATCTGGTAACATTGCTGAGGCCACACAACAGAAAGTTCCCACATGCCACATGGCGAGACTGGGATGCACAAAATAATAAGAATATCTCCTCCTCACTCAGCAACGTCTCAGTGTCTGGTCTTCCAAGGAAGGAGTGTGCCAGTATCATCTGGAAGTACCACAACACAGGGTTGTGTATAGCCTGGGACAACTGAGTAGAAGGATCCTGACTCCCTCCACCAGAGATATCGCTCCAGAATTTTTCCACTTCCTTACCCAGAAAGTATCCCATCGGCGTCTCAGGGATAGCGTCGGGGGTGGTCTGGAAACCTAATAAGTCACCGAACTCGTTTTGGCGGAAAGAGTACTCAATCCCAAATAGCCTGAAAGCAGCATACCCATCTGGTCCAGAGTAAGGATCATAATCAAACGAACTGAGGAACTTCAATGTCAAGTTCCTGTAGGTGTTGCTCAGGTCGTTAGTGAATTCGTCCCAATGGAGTTGGTGGCTCAGAGATCTGATGCTCGGCTCGATGCCCAGGGCTTCCATGCAGTGCTGGTCTGGGTAGCGTGTAGGGGCCATAGGGAGCTGGTGGAGAGCTATGTAACGATCTCTCTGGGCATCATCCCTGAAAGCTACGTGCATATCGTCGAAGTCCTGCATCCTGTAAAAGTTAGGAAAAGGGATCCTGAAAACACAAACATTGCAAATATTTAGTCCTGGTGAAAATATGATTAAAAATAAAATAAAATAAAGTAAATAAATGCAAAAAAGTAAAACAAGGAAAGAAAATTGTGGGTTGCCTCCTAAGCAGCGCTTGTTTAACGTCATTAGCTTGACGATCGGAATTTATACACCTGTAGTAGGAATCGGTGGATCTATCAGAGTGTGGATGGAGTAGTCTGTTGGAATGTCTCCTCCTTCATAGAGCTTCAGTCTCTGTCCATTTACAATGAATGGACTACAGGTTTCGTTCTTGATTTCTACAGCTCCGGATCTCAGAATCTTAGATACTTTGAAAGGGTCAGTCCATCTTAAGCGCAGCTTCCCAGGGAAAAGTCGTAACCTAGAGTTGAACAGGAGAACATGGTCTCCTATATTTAAATCTTTCTTCACTATTCTTTTGTCGTGCCAAGCTTTTGTTCTCTCTTTGTATATTTTGGCATTCTCGTAGGCAGATTGCCTGAGTTCTTCTAGTTTGTGAATGTCAAGGATACGCTTTTCACCAGCGGTCAGGTAATCTAAATTCAAAGTTTTAATGGCCCAATAGGCCTTATGCTCTAATTCAAAAGGTAAATGACAGGATTTTCCATAGACTAGTTGGTAAGGAGTTGTTCCTATAGGGGTTTTGAAAGCGGTTCTATAGGCCCATAATTCTTCTTGAAGCTTCTGAGACCAGTCTCTTCTAGATATAGAAACAGTTTTCTCTAGAATTTGTTTTATCTCCCTATTGGATACTTCTACTTGGCCACTAGTCTGTGGGTGGTATGATGCTACTCTATGCCTAACTCCATATTTACTTAAAAGTTTATCAAATATTCTCGATATGAAGTGCGATCCTCCATCGCTTATGACTAGACGGGGTGTTCCAAATCTAGGGAATATATAGTTTTTAAATAACTTGATCACCACCCTAGTGTCGTTTGTGGGTGCAGCTATAGCTTCAATCCACTTAGACACGTCGCCCACAGCTACTAAGATATACTTGTTTCCTAAGGATGGTGGGAAAGGTCCCATGAAATCTATACCCCAAACGTCGAAGAGTTCTACTTCTTGAATATTTCTTAGAGGCATTTCGTCACGCCTTGAAATATTTCCTGTGCGTTGGCATCTATCACATTTGACGATGCAAGCATGGACATCACGCCACATGGTAGGCCAGAATAGGCCAGCTTGAAGAATCTTGGTGTATATCTTAGAGGCGCTCGCATGTCCACCATAGGATGCAGAGTGACAATGCTCAATTATACTTTTTACCTCCTCTTCTAGAACGCATCGGCGAAAAATGCCGTCTTTACCCCTTTTGAAAAGGAGCGGTTCATCCCAATAAAAGTTTCTCACATCGTTAAAGAACTTCTTCTTGTTGTGGTAGTCAAGATCAGGGGGTACGATATCAGCAGCTAGGTAATTAACAAAGTCTGCATACCATGGCACGTTACTTACTGCTAGGGATTTTTGGAAGTGCTCATGAGGGCCTAGGCTATCATCTTCAATGGTTTCTAGTCTAGCTATCACTCTATCATAGGCAAAATCATCATTTATGGGTACTAAGTCTGGTTTCAGATGTTCTAGCCTAGAAAGGTGATCAGCTACTACATTTTCAGTGCCTTTTTTATCTCTTATATCTAAATCAAACTCTTGTAGTAACAGAATCCATCGGAGTAACCTGGGCTTGGCATCTTTTTTACTTAATAGGTAATGAATGGCAGCATGATCGGTGTAAACTATAATTTTGGCTCCTACTAGATAAGATATAAATTTTTCTATAGCGAAAACTACAGTGAGTAATTCCTTTTCAGTTGTTGCGTAGTTGAGTTGGGCAGCGTCTAGGGTTCTACTGGCATAATAAATTGCATGTAATTTTTTATCTTTCCTTTGTCCTAGAACGGCTCCAATGGCATAATCACTAGCGTCGCACATTATCTCAAAAGGTTCTGACCAATCAGGGGGTTTCATAATAGGTGTTGATATTAACGCTTACTTTAAAAGATTAAATGCTTCATTACATTTTCCATCGAAAGTGAATTCAGCATCTTTCGTTAAAAGGCCAGTTAAGGGTTTAGTTAATTTGGAGAAGTCCTTGATGAAACGCCGGTAGAATCCAGCATGTCCAAGAAAACTTTGGACTTCTCTAATAGTTTTGGGGGGTTTTAGGTTCTCTATACCTTTTTCGAAAACTATATGTCCTAAAACAATCCCTTCGGTCACCATGAAATGACACTTTTCCCAATTTAGTACAAGGTTCACCTCCACGCATCTCTCCAGGATTTTCTCAAGGTTAGCAAGACAATTTTGGAAATCAAATCCGCAAACCGAGAAATCATCCATAAATACTTTTGTGATACCATCTAGGTAATCTGCAAAGATTGACATCATGCAGCGTTGGAAAGTAGCTGGGGCGTTACAGAGGCCGAATGGCATTCGTCTGTAGGCAAAAGTTCCATAAGGGCATGTAAAGGTGGTTTTTTCTTGATCATCGGGGTGGATAGGTATTTGGAAGAATCCTGAGTATCCATCTAGGTAGCAGAAGTAAGAGTGTATGGCCAAATGCTCCAACATCTGGTCTATAAATGGTAAAGGGAAATGATCCTTCCTGGTTGCTTTATTTAACTTTATGTAGTCTATGCACATCCGCCTTCCTCCTTCCATCCGTTTTGCTACATGTTCGCCTCTATCGTTTTGCACGACTGTGATGCCTCCCTTTTTAGGTACTACATGCACAGGGCTCACCCACTTACTATCCGAGATCTGATATATTATACATGCCTCAAGTAACTTAAGAACTTCTTTTTTAACAACATCACTAATTATAGGGTTTATTCTTCTCTGATGTTCTCTGGAGGGCTTTGAATCTTCTTCGAGCGAAATTCGATGCATGCATACGGATGGGCTTATACCTTTCAGGTCAGAGATATTATATCCTAAGGCTGAGGGATATCTTCGTAAAACGTCTAAAAGTTGGTCTGTTTCCTCTTGGCTCAAGGTCGCACTGACTATAACTGGATGGTTCATCTCTTCATCGAGGAACTCATATCTCAGGTTCTTAGGCAGTTCCTTAAGTTCTAAGGTTGGTTTCTTAGGGCATGGCATAAGATCTGGGGTAAGGGATAAACATTCGTAAAGGTTATCATCGATGTAGGGTTTCCTAAAGTCATCATCTTCCAGTATGAGAGTTGATGGCAACTTAATTGTTTTTATGATTTCTTCTTGTTCTAATTCCCTAACGCATTCATCAATGATATCTAAGACATAACATGCGTCTCCCATCACAGGTGCCATAAGAAATTTTGAAAGTATAAATTCTATTTTCTCGTCACCTACCTCAAAGGTCAATTTTCCTCTCTTGACATCTATTATGGCTCCTGCAGTTGATAAGAATGGTCTACCTAGAAGGATTGGTATATCATTATCCTCTTTGATGTCCATGACAACAAAATCAGTAGCGATAAATAACTAACCTATCCTAATAGGGATATCTTCTAATATGCCTATCGGATATTTAACAGATCTATCGGCTAACTGAAGTGACATCTTAGTAGGCTGTAAATCTCCTAAGTTTAACCTCTCACAAACTGCTAAAGGCATTAAGCTCACACTAGCTCCTAAGTCTAGAAAAGCTTTTTCAATGACATGACTTCCCAAAAGACAAGGAATGGAGAAATTTCCAGGATCTTTATCCTTTTTGGCTAACTTATTCTCGGAAATAGAATTGCATTCCAAGGGCTTCGGATCGTCTAGTCTATGTTTATTGGTAAGGATGTCTTTGAGAAACTTTGCATAAGAAGGTATTTGGGTGATGGCTTCTGTGAAAGGGATTTCTACATGAAGTTTTTCTATAACCTTAATGAATTTCTGATACTGGTTATTGATCTGGGTTTGTTTGAGTCTTTGCGGATATGGTATCGGTGGTTTATATGGCGGGGGTGGTACATAGGTTTTATCTTTAGATTTTTCTCCTTTTTCTTGACCTTCCTGGTTTTCAGACTCCTCTGGTTTCTTTACTTCGTTCGTGGGTTCGGTATATTCCTTAGAAGTTTTGGGTTCACTCAATCTTGGGTTTGGTGGCTCATCATAAGCATTCCCACTTTGTAGGGTAATGGCATTGGCTTGCCCTCGCGGATTCTGTTGTGGTTGTCCAGGGAACTGTCCTCCAGGTGTGGTCTAGGGGGCTTTATTTAAAGCTACCTGAGAGATCTGGGTTTCAAGCATCTTAATATGAGTAACTATTTGGTCAACCTTGGTTCCTAACTGGGTAATCAGTTCGTTAACGTGAATGTTTTGGTTCATGAACTCTTTGTTTTGTTGGGTTTGAGCAGTGATAAAATTTTCCATAATTTTCTCAAGGCTCGACTTTGGTGGTACGGGTTTCATAGGTTGATTTGGTCTTGGGGCTTGGTAACTTGTTTGTCTCGGAGGTGCATTATTTTTGGATAGGGTTATTGTTCTTATAGGAGAAGTTCAGGTGATTCCTCCATCCAGGGTTATAGGTATTCGAATGTGGGTTCCCTTGGGTGTAGTTCACTTGCTCAGAGTGGGTTTCGTTTAATAGACTGCATTCTGCAGATTAGTGTCCTTTGGTTCCACATATCTCACAATCCGACGAAACTGCAGCTGCAGTATTCGAGTTTATGCACATATGCTCGACCTTAAGGGCTAACGCGTCCATTTTAGCTTGCATCATGTCTATAGAGCTTAATTCATGTACTCCTCCTTGGACTTCCTTTTTCTCAACTGTTGCTCGTTCGACTCCCCATGATTGATGGTTTTGTGCCATATCTTTGATGAGGGCACTAGCTTCAGGATAAGGTTTGTTCATCCGTGCACCGCCTGCGGCAGCATCGATGGTCATCTTAGTGTTATAGTGAAGTCCATTATAGAAGGTCTGAATGATTAACCAATTTTCTAAACCATGATGTGGGCATGCTCTTAACAGCTCTTTATATCTCTCCCAAGCTTCGAACAATGATTCTCCTTGGTTCTGGGTGAATCTAGTTATATGGTTTCGAAGAACAACGGTCTTACTTGAGTGAAAGTATCTAGCAAGGAATACTCTTCTAAGGTTGTCCCAAGTCGTAATGGAATTGGGTGGAAGGGAATCTAACCAAGATAGGGCTTTATCTCTGAGGGAGAAGGGGAATAATCTTAAACGGATCGCCTCAGGAGAAGCTCCATTGGTTTTAAAAGTGTCTTCTAATTGGAGAAAGATTTCTAAATGTTGGTTTGGATTCTCAGTAGCGAGACATGCGAATTGTCTCTGTTGCACTAGTTGCAATAGGGAGGGTTTAAGTTCGAAATTATTAGCTGGGATGGTTGGGTTTACTATACTAGAACTAGGTTCTTCGTTGGATGGTTGGGAGAAATCCTTAAGAGGTCTTTGGTTTTGATCTTCAGCCATAGCTCTCCTAATTCTGTGGAAAAATAAACGTGCGCGAGCGTAACGTTCAGGTTCCGCCAGAGGGTATACTAAACTTTCGGTGCTGCGAGTTCTTTGCATTGACCGTCGGGTAATAACCTAAGTCTAAACGATATAACAACAGGGTACGAAATTTGACGAAATTGGTCCCCGACAACGGCGCCAAAAACTTGATGCGTGCTTTTCGCAAGTATACGAATGCGTCAGAGTAATATAAAAGATTGTCGAATCCACAGAGACCAAGTGTCAATCTATCGTTATCTATTGTTACGGTGTTTATCTAAGGTAATCGAAATAGGGGTTTTTAGAGTGTACAATGAAAAATAAAGTATTAAATAAAATTCAATTAATAAAGACAGGCTCGAATGTAATTCACATAATCAATTAATAATCCAAGTACTTGCTAATAGAACTACTTATGGGAAGTGTTTCCTACTTTGAAAAGAACTAATTTAACGGGAACCGTCGCTTTCGCGTATTCAGAACCGAGCTGTACTCCATAATCAAACCCTCTTATTGTCACTTATAAAAAGGCGCGCATTGCGTTAGAGTAGTAAACCTATTTTTAAGAAATATAGTATCTTGACTAAGTTGAAAAGTATTTTGACCTGGATTTCTTAACCAAAAGAGGTTCTCACGAACCAGACTTTAAACTTATAAACGCGTCCGAAAATAGTTTTAAAATCACTTTTCTTTTTAAGTTAAAAACTCCTAATGAACTAAACAAAGCGCTTTCGCTGTATTTGAAATAGTTAAAAACAACTAAGTTTAAAAGGACGTTGGACGACTTTCGATCTTACCCAACAGAAATTAAGTGCGGGAAAACTTAAGTTGAAAATCAAAATAGCCCTTAAGTGTGTCTACGAACAATTGTACGGATTATCGGTCTAATTACGATCCTTACATTCTAACCTTTATAGGTTTAGCTAGACATGGTAAAGTAAAGGTGCATTTTAATTTAAATAAAAGTAGTGCGAGTGCGGAAAGTAAATAAAAGTAGTGCGAGTGCGGGAAATAAATGAAAGTAGTGCGAGTGCGGGAAATAAACAAAAGTAGTGTGAGTGCGAGAAATAAATAAAAGTAGTGCGAGTGCGAGAAATAAATAAAAGTAGTGCGAGTGCGGGAAATAAACAAAGTAGTGCGAGTGCGAGAAATAAGTAAAAGTAGTGCGAGTGCGAGAAATAAATAAAAGTAGTGCGAGTGCGAGAAATAAATGAAAGTAAAGACAATGCGGGAAAGTAAAGTAGACAAAGTTAAAGTAATAAAAACCTGCTCCAATCGGAGGGTTGAATAAAGTGCGAAACATAAATGAAAATGGCGGCAGGATTAACTTCCTTCCAAAGTGCTCCAAACTCGATTACAGACTCGATTACACAGTTATGGCAACACCCCAATGTGAAGCGATTACCACTTTTACAATACTGAATATATGCCTAGATATAACTAAGTTTGCTCTAAGTTTGGATGATGAAACAAATGAAATCGAGTCTCTATTTATAGGCAAGGAAAATAATGGAAAATGACAAGGATGCCCTTCAGTTTGAAATTGGGAGGGAAAAACTTTCTTCTTGTGGCGCCCACCACAACACCATGGCGCCTGCCATAAGGGTAAATTGTGGCGCCCAAGTGGAGATAGTGGGAGACGTGGTAGTTGAGGGAAGTTGAACTATGACACGTCATGGCTGGACCCATGGCGCCAGCCACAGTGGGAGCCACAAGTGCAAAATGCTGATTTTTAGGTTTTTAGCTCGTTTTCACTCCTTTTCTCGATCGGGGCTCCGATTAGACTGAAAACCTGAAAGCAAAGAAAAAAATAGTAAAAACATAACAAAATAATAATAAAACAACTAAAATGCATGCGAAATCGGAGTCGAAAATACGGTGAATTTCAGTGTCATCAATATCTAAGGTTCTCAAGCATCTTTCAATCTCATTTTTATCAAGAGTATCTCAAAGTTTTGTTGCTTACTTCTCAAGAAAAGTCAAAGGTTCATGTGTTTATTTCCATGCCTTCTTCAACAATTTACCTCAAACTTTGAGAAATTTGATCAAAATACATTCAAGGACACCTTATTTTGAGTTCATATGATCATCCATGTACCTTGAAATTCAAGAAAAGTCCAAGTACACAAGTTTATTTTAAGAGGTTTGACCAAAACCTCAACATTTGAAGTCAAAGTTCAAAGGATCACAACTCCTTCAATCCTCAATATTTTTGAATGCTTCTTTTTTCATATGTCTCTGCTTAATATATTATACAATTTCTCTTTACATGACAAAATTCAATTATTCTTGGAGGATCATCAAACTTTGAACACATTATAGGTCATTTGTGGACTTAGTGAAATTTGACCTATTTTCAAATGGCTTTTTCTCAACTTTCAAGGTTTATAACTTCTTCAAATTTCAACATTTGAGGATGACTTTTTTGAACAATATCATTTGTGATGCCCTCTACAAGTTTTCTTCAAGGATCAAAGTCAAATTATGCTTGGAAGACCATGGAATTTTGTGAGACATTACAGGTCATTTTCAGCCATTTGGGACTTAGAATTTTTCAAGTTGTATTACCAGATTTTTGTGCCAACTTCAACATGCCACAACTTTGTGCTCAAACATACAAATTCAACATTTCTTATAACATTGTGATCTTTAATATGATGTCAACAAACTTCAAGAAGAATGGGATCAAAAAGCCTCATGAGCAAGATGCCCCATTGAGTTGAACATGGTGACTTAGAACTAAAGAAATCATCGTGATCAGATTTTAAACTTCACTAATCCTCAATTGCAAGCCAATTTACCACGCGTTTTGTACCTAAGCATGTTTAATCAAGTCTCCAGAAGTTAAATGACTCATAAAATGCATGATTTGGATGAGTTTTGATGGTTTTGCAGGTCACACTTTTCACACATCAGGAGCAAATCCGTTTTGCACAAATTAAGCATCATTTGGCACATATGAGATCACAAATCACTTCCCTATAAATAGAGCAGAATGTTTGCTTCATTCCCAAGCTTTGGAGAGCCAAAGAAACTCTGTTTCACTCTCACACTTTTCCAGAAAATTGAGCTATCGTGTTTTGATTTCTAGCTTGTTTCAATTCAATTTCTTGATTCCATTAGCACCTTTGGCCTCCTCTAAATCTTTTGCAACCATTCTCAAGCTCCGAGACCTTCTGAAATGACCTGACCATAATCGATTGTATCAACCCATTGACTTTGTAAAATGGAAACATTTCAGCTGTCAATCGATTGACACCCAACATCAATCGATTGACACCCAACATCAATCGATTGGTCCCTTAATTTCTTTGAAAAATGGAATTGTGAATTATACCAATCAATTGGGCCTCCCTAACCAATCGATTGGCTGATGCATAATACTTCAAATCTTATTTCTTTGAGGTTTCTAAATGTATTACATCAACTATTAATCACTTTTTATGTTATACTTGTATTGAACTGATGTTAAATGTGAGAATTACATGTTGAATCAAGTGAGTTAACCTAGTGATCTATTTAGGCTATAAGTTAGACATATAACTTAGATAACATTAGAAGGCGACATTTATTCGTATGATACCTATGTAAGTGTCGTGAATGGATGATTGCTATAGTTGAGAGTGAGATGCTTTTTATGGAACATACGTTGTTATTGTATAAATATCGGTGAATGAAGTCACCTAGTGATACATGAATCCAGTCATGTTTTTTGTGGAATTAATCACGTATTCTGAGTGTTTTACCCTTGATGGTGTACATCCCTATTTTATATGCTTAGATGAGTAGGCAATGGGATGTGACTTCAATCATTCATGCCTCAATTGGGTTTGAGCCCCAACCATGGCATACATGGGAGAGAGGCCCATGGTGAAAGATACCCTAAGTGGGTTAGAGGCCCATACAGGTGATGGTCGCTTGGATTGAGTTTGAAGCTCATAGAGGACCTAATATCCACCACGAAAGTCGAATCATACAAGCATGCATGAGCTGAGCTTGCCCTAGACGTAGGTCCGCACAGGGATTAATGTTTCAAGAATCTGAATAGTGATTTACTTGAGTTGTGAGAACTCAAGAGCATGTTGCCATACATCGCGAGGTTTTTTTCCCATCACTTAAGTCTTCCTTCCCTTGTTGACTTAAGTTGGAAACTAATTAGAACCTTGTAAAGCCGAGTGGACCCATAAGATAGGGAACCCACTAGGATTATTATCTCACCCCATGTTGTTGATTATTTTTCAGATAGTTCTGATCAGGCGAAGGGTAAGGACAAGATAGAGTGATGTCCTTGCTTATTTGATGTTTTGGATGGCTTTTTCTGCTGTGTAGATATTTTTTAGATCATTCTACAATGATCTAGTTCCTAGTTTTATTTTGAGTACCTTTGTGTATATTTAGTGCCAAATAGTGTTTTTCTTTTGGGCATGTAATATGTAAATTCTTTCCACTAGGCGCTTATGTATTTCAGTACCAGTATTACACTATGTACAATATGTATTTCTAGACATATATTATATATGGGTGTTACTATTGGTATCAGAGCAGGTCAAATCCTCGACCTAGCCATGAAATATTATGAGTATTTCTTCTACCTCATATGTGTGTTGTCATCATTTTTCTTTATGTCATATTCATAGTATTGAGCCTGATCAACTTAATCATATTTTTATGACATTCAGAATCATGGCTGACAGACGCAGAGGTCCGGGTAGGCCTAGAACTCATAATTTAGACTCAGAACCAGCAGATGGCAATGATGGTGTTTAGTGGCCTTAATTTGTGCGACATATGCAGTAACAACATAACCAATGCATGCAACAGATGATGCAACAATTGAATGGTGGTTTACACTCTGAAGTGGATCCACAAGAAGTTACAGGTCGTAATTTCTTTCGCATGAATCCTTCTGAATTTCATGATGGATTAAATCCTATGAAATCTTATGGGTGGACATCCAAAATAGAAAGAGGGTTCACTACCTATAAAGAGTTGTGAAGACAATGTTGTGTGACTGAGAATAGTTTGAAGAAGGTCTAAGAGGAGAGGGACTAGTATGGAGTTGGCCATAAGAACCAAGGAAGACCAAGTCATTAGTTTAGACCTAGACCTCAACCTTTCAAAGGAAAACAACTGTATCATGAAAACCTACACAGTCTCTCCAATGTTAATTGTGTAAGAAGTTCCATTTTGGAAGGTGTACTGGTGGTGTAATTGAAGGAGAATGGAGATCCAAAACGCAACGGAAATTAATAATTTCTCCTTTAGTGATCCTTACGAATGGGCATGATCAGTGATAGAATCGTTACCTCTTGTGACGATTGAAACCTTTGATGCAGATCTACGGAGCGATCACGAACGTTGAACGATGACAACGCCTCTACTCAGTCCACACAAACGGATTCCTTCAATCTCAATGCTAGCTGCTACGAATGAAGGCTTTGAGTGAGAGAGAGAGAGAGAGAGAGAGAGAGAGAGAAAACGAAAATGCAACTGTAATGAATGCTTCTGCACAAGGGTTCTATTTATAGAACCACTTGTGTGGGCTACAAACTAAAAAGCCCACTTAAGTGTATGTGGCCCATATTTTATAATATGCCAAAGTTACTTAAGCGCGTGGTACCTTACCATATTTCATATTCTACTTAAGTACACCGTACCTTACGATGTTCTACAATTCACTTAAGTGCACCGTACCTTACGGTGTTCCTTAGTTACTCTATCTCTCATCAATCCGTCCTTTGTGTGTGACCCTGTAGGTTTTCGCGGCATTGACAATTATATTAAATCACGTATTTAACATAATAAACAGTGAGCAGTATCTAGCAACACATCACTGCTACCCAAGACACGAAAATGTCATGTGATCTGACAAATCCTTTTGTGATAATACTTATGTGTACAATTACCCTTTTTCCCTTATGTCTATATTGAACACAAGGCATAGACCGTGTCATCCTTGTCCAGTTCAATATTGGGCCCATAGACATTTATCCTGTTACGCAGGATGGGCAAATTCCATCTAGGTCACTCATGTCCCTTAGCATGCTTCGTGGAGTACCCATCAACTGTCTTTATGGTCATCCAGTCACGGACAATGTTTGATCAGCAACAAGGCACTTGACTCTACATCTAGGGTCCATAGTGGTTTTAGGTCGAAGGGTGGTATACACCATTATCACCATGAGAATAACTTATGACACTTTGCATAACATTCAATATAGTATTCTCATAGCGGGTCAATCCAGTATAAATATTACTCTTAATATTCATACCTATGTTTAAGACTTGATAACTCCTTATCCATGATCCATGAGATGTGATCATCAGTCTATATACATAATAGTCTTAATGCTTTAATGTTATCCCACTTCACTATAAAGCTCGACTACGGATACTTTAAGAATAGTGTCCTTATGTTTAATGTGATCTCATGATTAAGTCATACTTGATACATTAAATGGACTAGCTATTCTAGGGACTTTATTAAACAAACATAATAAAGAAAAATCCTTTTATTATTAATAAATAATTCGATACAAGTACCAAAAGTATTGGCCTCTAGGGCTTACACCAACAATAATTAGGTGTTTTAAGTGTCAAATAGAAGGTCACATGGTTAGCCAGTGTCCACATAATAAGTTTCAGATGCATGGAAAGAGTGTCGGCCGGGTTTATACTTTGGATGAAAAGAAGGCTAAGAGTAACAATTGTAAGACCCCAATTTTCGACCCTAAGATCCCTCATGACTTGGCATTAGCATTGGGTTCACACCTTGGTATCATCCTCACCTATCATTCATGGGTTTGCATTGGGAGAGATCACTAAGCATTTGTGATCGTATCATACTTTATTTTCTTTTGTTTACTAATCAAAATCCAAAAATATGTCTATGTAGTTTTATTTCTTTTGTAGGTAGTGTGTGCATCCACATGTGACCCATCAAGCTCACATCTAGCGTTTGATACCCTCAATGCAAAGGATAAAGTTAGAAGATGTCTAAATTTGTTCAAAGCATCATATATGGATCCCATTTTTATTCATTTGTCATTTTGATTAAGAATCCATCAAGAGTTTGAAGCTTGTTTGTCAAGGAAGCCCTAACTCATCTGGGTATCTTGTGTGCCCTCGTCAGCAAGTTTCTTCAACAATTGGTCAAAAATATCAAGGGATACTACATTGTAAATCATCATAAGCATATATGATCCTCCATGAGCCCCAAAGAGCAAAGGAACTTCAAGTTTGCAAGTTGGTTCAAGGAGGTTGACCAGAGAAAGTCAACTGGTCAAATCTAGGGTTCCCTAGACCCTATCTCCTATAATTTTTGTCATATCAAAATGATTCCAAGAGAAACGTTACTCTTTATAACATCCCAAGAAACTTTTATGTTGGCATCAAGAGTTAATTTTGCTTGGAAAGTCATTTTTTATGGTGAAATATTATAGGTCATTTTGTTTGTGCCCTAGATAGAAGGTCAACTTCCAAGAACCATAACTTGCTCAATTTTTGTGATATGAAAGTTATCCAAGTTTCATGATTAATTTAAAGATGTCTTCTCCAAATTTTCTTCTTTGAGAAAGGTCAAGTTCTACTTTCAAGGGCATGTGCCATGAGGAAACATTATAGGTCATTTTGGGCCATCATCATTGAACAAGCATTTTCCTCAACTTCTAAAATCCATAACTCCACCATGCAAGCTCCAAATGGTGTCAATTTTTTTTACCAAATTGAATATAATTTAAATACGTACAACTTTGAAGAAGGAACCAAAGTTATTTGAAGCTCATAGCAAAATTTATTCAAGGTGGACAAAGGGGTCATTTGACTTTTAACTTAGAGAATTTTCAAGTATGTTTGATTCTTACAACTTTCACACCAAAATTCATCATGATCCAAGCTTCAAATGGAAAAAGTTCTAACATCAAAGTTGTTCCCCTTTATGATAGCTTTCCATTTGGATCAAAATTGAAAAACTTGCACATGGTTATTTTGCATGACCCTATTTGGAAACTTTTGAACTCAATTTTCAAACAACATTGCATGGCTTCATGAAGTGATATCAACATCAATTGTGCACAAATTTGGACCTGTTGCAATCATCATTTGGGCCTAAATGCATGCCCATGCACCCATTCACACAAGTTACTATTTTGACCAATTTTTCAAATGGTGTGGAAATGAATTCACAAGCTTATAAATACATGTCCAATACCTTGAAGGTTTCATTTGAAATCAAGTTTTAGTTCACCTTTTATTTTTGAGATAAAACTCCAAGGATTCAAAGCCATTTGTGTTCTAATCATCTCCTGTAATCAAGAGGAAGCAAGGCCAATTGAGTTTGCATCAAGATCTAGCTCAGAATTCATCACACGAAGGTGAAATTTCTCAAACTTCAAGTCTTCGATTCTCTCTCACTTCTCCATAATTTTGCTTGATTTGTGGTTGGCTGAAGTCCTACCAATGTAGGCAATAAGATTGAGTTGCTTTGAGGTTGAATCCAAGCAACTCAGTTTGCATACCTCATTTTTCAATTCCACATATCTTTCTATATAGTGAGAATTGGAGGAAATGAAGGTCAGATTCGAGATCCTGATATTTTTCTCTTTAAAATAGTATATGGATCATGTATTTTTATGAACATTTTCTGTCACCAGTCCGGTGGTGCGCTGGTGCAATCCATGCCATCAGATCTGGTCCACATGTTTTAATCTTGGCCATCCAATCTAATTACCATGTTTGCATACGCGTTGACTAGGGTGCACCATGGATGACACACGCTTGGCCATCCGATCTTCCACCTCAATTAATAAGGGAGATCCGATGGCCCTCGTTTTTTTGAATTAACTAATTTTCTATTTTAATATTTTAATTATCATTTTCTTATTTAATTCATTATAAATTCAATATTGATCCAAAACATATGGGACTTTCACCAAAAGTTTTCAAATAATTTCCTCTTCCATTTTCTGAATTAAAATTATTTTTTGTATTGGATTTGATATTTTTAGTGAATTAAATTATTTTTTACTTGTTTTTAATTGATTTCAAATACTTCTGACTTTTCAAAAATGCCAAAAAAATTAGTCAAAGGTCCTTTGACCTTGTTTGACCTATGATAAATCCCTTGGTCATTTATTTGGCGATTTGAAGGAATTTGAGGTTTTCCCCCTTTTTAAATGTATTTTTATTCATTTTTAAATTGATTTTAATTTGATTAATTGCTTTAAAACTATGTTGAGCTATTTTATTGATCTTGTGTTGTTTCATCTTCTGTTTGGCCTTGATCTTGGTTGATTTGAGCTCCAATTTGATCAATACTATTGGATTTAGGGGATTGATGAAGTATAAACTTCATCCCTCAAGATGAATGGATAGTATTGATCAGATGAAGTTCCTCCCTTGATCAATTTGGGTTTCTATTTCACTTCATCTCTTCATCTTTATCTCCTTCTTCCCAATCCATCATTGACCAATGATTTCTCAACAAATAAAAAAAAGCTAGTTGATTCATCAATGACCTTGTGTCAGATGAATCAACATAAGCTTGATTGAGATAGGTCCATCCCATTTTATTTTTGTGTGTAGTATGATTTAGGAGCTTGGTCATTATACCTTGTCTCTAGCATGCATTAGCACCAATATTTCTATTACCCAATCTCAGATAGTTGTGACTTCTATATAAGTCTAATTACAATTGCTTAACATAGAGCTATATTTGTCCCAAAGGCATATCATTTTTGTAAGTGAGATTGCAAGTCTCCCATCCTTCATGGTATTGTGTGAAGACTTAACCTTTTCTCCATATGTGAAAGCTAGTGGCATACTTGTTGATTTATCCAAGTTGGATCCCTTCCCATGGATGATGTCTTGGTTCATGTCTTCATGCTTGTGAGTGGATGGTTGAGTGTTCTCCAAAGAATGACTTAAAATAATTCCCTTTTTCCACTAACTTTTCACTAACATTTCTTTGTATTGACTTTATTTTTAATGTCATTTACTTTAATGCAATTTAAATTCTTGTACTTTATCATTCATTTCCATTTACATTTCATGCAAGATGTTTACATTTCAGTCATTTTTACTTTGCTCACTTGAGCCATTGTATTTGTGCATATGATATACTTTGTGCTTGTGATTTTGTTTTGTTTGTGGTCTTAGGACCTTAAAACACCTAATAACAACAAAAACCCTAAAAAATATATTGATGGACTGTTGGACCTATGGACTTAGAGTAGACAACATTCCTGAGCTATGGAAGAAACTTAGCCAATGTCATTCATCTGACACAAGCCTTAATAATTCCATGGGTTTATTTGTTACTTTGTCTCTATACTTGAGTTGATATCTTGATCTTATTGTTTATATATGATGATTGTTTCTATGATTTTTCTACAAGGAATATTTCATCTAATACATTTGAAGACACTGAAGACTGCTTGCTTTTGGAGTGTTTGCTTTCATGTTGGCTATCTTTATTTGCTGCCATTTGGTCTTCTCAATTGACTGGATGATTATGCTTGTTGCTTGCTTATTAGTCCAAAGGAATTGGGTTTCTATCTGACACTCTTGTCTTGTGGATGCATCCCATGGGTTAGATCTTTTCAACTCTAAACTTATTAAACTTGGTCTAGGATAGTCCCTTTATCTCCTCCTTTCCTTTTTAAATTTCAAAATCTCTCCCTCATTTCAAAACCTTCTTTGTTTGTGTTTTCAACTTAGACTTGTTTTAATGAGTAGAAACTTTGGCCTTATGCCATTTATTTTCAAAACATTTTCTTAATCAACTTGTAAATAAACTTAATCATAGTGACTTTAATTTCAAAAAGACAAAAAGAACTAACAACCTCATCTAATCCTTTTGGCCATTTTGTGCCTTTTGCTTTTAAAATTTTCAAAAGAAGCATTTAGATTTGAGTTATCTTTGGTTGAGATATAATTCTCCCATTCCATGATATGTTGATTATAAGTCATTCCATTTATTAGGGGTTAGTGGCATACTTGTTGATCGAATCCAAGTTGGAGCTCTCCCTCTTAAATGTTGTAAAGCATTCATTATCGGTGGATGTTTGGTTGAGTATTCTACCATTGATAAAAAAAGATCTTTAAGCTTTTGTTAAAATCAGTTCACCAATTTCTTTGAAATTTTTACCACGAACTACAAGGTTTTGATCCCTCATTTTATGTTGGTACGTACACATAAGACCGAAGGTCTTGTCAAACACAAAAATATAATAAATGAATTCTTTTCTCATCCCCATATTCAATTTTTAGCAAACATCTTTTTTAACCAAAAAACACTTACACACAAAAAAGGGTTCCCTAGGAGTACCTAGGATACTTTGGGTGCTAACATCTTCCCTCTGTGTAACCAACCCCCTTACCTGTAATCTATGACATTTTATTAGGATTGATTTGAAAACTTCTATCTTTGGGTTTTATTCGTACTTTTTCCCTTTTCCTTTAGAAACAATAAAAGCGTGATGACAACTCTGGTTTTATTGATGTTGAGTTAGCCAATAGCTCAATGGTCATGAATTTACCGCTACAACAATGCTTTGATTGCTGGTACATGTCTCATAAATGATCATCCTTGTTTTGTATTGTTTGATTATGGAGAAACACATTCTTTGTATCAATTCAATGTATGAAGCGTATTAACTTGTTAGAAAATCCCTTTGTTTCCTCTATGTTGGTTACTACCGCCATGGATGATGTTATAGAGACACCGTTTATTTAAGAAAATTATTCATTGTCGGTGAATGGTAGAATTTTCCAGATTGGCCTTGTCTGTTTACCACTTAAGAAGGTTTATGTAGTCTTGGGGATGGATTGGATTTCTTCCAATTAGGTGTTTATTTGAGCGTGAAGAGAAATTAATTATTCCATCAAGAGTAGCTACTCCCAAGGATGTATTAACTATTACTTTAGAAGGTATAGTTGCATGGTTAGTCTCTTGTTTAAGAAGGAAAAGTCTTTTCTCTTGGTTCTCACCAAGGAATCAAGCGACAATCTGAAAGTTACACATTGTCATACCCCAAAATTTGCCCGTTAATATTACAAGGCATTTCTAAGGCACTCCAACTTATTTTTCAAGGCATTGATCTTAAAAGAACAAGGACCCAGCACACGGATGACAAAATCCAGAAAATGGCCTAAACTGGTTTGCTCGCTAGGCGAGCAATTCCTTCGCCTAGCGAACCCTTCGCTACGCCGCTCGCCTAGCGAAGCTTGCGAATACCAGAAAATTCTGGGCTTCATTCTGAGCCCATTAGGTCATAAAAAGAGAATTATAAATACCACAACTTCAGTGAGAAAAGGGGAGAGGGGAAACGGAAGGAAAACGGGAAAGAGGCGGACGAACCGGAACCCTAGAAATCAAACCCTGGAGGCTAACCAAGAGAATTCAGAGCAACCCTAAAGGAAACCCTGAAGGCAACTCATCTGCACAAAGGTTACCTCCTCCCAACTCAATCCGATATCAAAAGTGATCTGCCAATTCAACGTTGCAATTCAATTGCAAACAGGTTTGCGCATCACTACTGTTTTATGCTTCCAACCTGTAATCTCTAAATACATAATGCATCATGACTGAATTTTTGGATATGTAATTAGATTTTGCACGTGAGTTTAAGTATGCCTGAATATCCTGAATGTTTGACCATGTTATTTCTGTAATTGAATGCCATAGGGTTCGGAGTTCCGGAAATTGTACTGCTATCAAACTCAAAACCCGTAGCCGCTCGCTAGCACATCGCTAAGCGAGCATGTAGCGAGCACTCGCTAAGCCTTCGCTAGGCGAGGCAGCAGCGAACATGACAGTCGCTGAATTTTTCTGTTCTGCTTTGTGCCGACCTGATCCGATTCATTATAATCATGCATTATTACTACTGTTGTGTTTCTTTTGTAGTGTAATTCTCAATTGCACTTTGTCTCGATATTCTAACCTGCTTGCTGAATCTTGTAAGGGCTTACATACTCCCGAAGAAACGGCCTGCTAGGTATTCCACTTTATTTGTGGGATACCCTTATGGAGACATATTTGGAATTGCCTAATTGATTATAATATGGACCTAATTACCTAATTGATTACAACTACCTAATTGACTGTAAAATATTGCCTTTGAATATGTGATCTTGGACCTCTCTTTGTTGCCTTACGATATTACGGTATTACGGTCATGCCCCGCGAATGTGGGGATACACTTAGCAAAGACCCTTCGATTAAATCATCATGTCCCTATAAAATAAATCATAGTCCCTCGGATGTTGCCTTCGAATATATGATTTTGTCCCTCAATGACCCTTCGTTGTAGCCTACGGTTAAATGATGATCGTCCCTTCGAATGCTAAGGTATCCTTACAAATGTTGTCTTCAATGACCAATCGCTGACCCTACGATGACCCTTTTACATCCAAAGGGATAAAACTACTTACTTCTCGATAGTAAGGACAGTTTTACCCTCATAAGGATAGGAAATGCCCATAAAGACCTTGGATAGGTATAACTCTTTATTGCTGGCTCACCTAAAACATTTTTCATACCTCACACTTTGCAAATACTAGAAAATCACCACTTGGTATACATTCGTACTAGAATCATTGCCAAGTTATATTTTTCTAAACCGCTTTCAAAATTAAACGAGATAAATACTTTGTATACATTCGTACAAGAATCATTACAAAGTTAAACTCTCTTTTTCAAAACATTTTTAAGCAATTCACAAACACTTTTTTTCAGACAAATATAAGTGATCAAGCAATTAAGAGCCCATGGATAACCATGGATACAAAGGGTGCTAACACCTTCCCTTTGTATAATGTACCTCCCGAACCCAAAATCTAATTAAGGTCTTTCCTGTTCTTTTCCACCTTTCCTTATTGGATAAAAGAAAAGTCGGTGGCGACTCTTGCTAACCGCGACATTTGCTTTCCAAAGCAAAAACACACAAAGTCAGTTCACCGTATGACAGAACTGGCGACTCTGCTGGGGACTTAAAAAGAGAGGTTACCTTAAAAAACAAGATCACTTATTCAAATTGTCTGATTTACTTTTAAGGGATTGCTTGGGTATTTTATGCTTGAGTGAAAGATCCTACACCCGGATCTAGTGTACCTTAGGTAAGTAGCAATAGATCATCGCGACTATCCGGCGTATACTGGAATGGTCAAAATGATGGCTACGGTTAATGTGACACTTTGGATGTCCTGATGTTCCTCATGTTTACTTGAGGAAAAATTTGGCTTCCGCGTGGTGTCATCAAAGCATTAACCAGACCTTTAGAACCCTAATTGACTCATCCTAGGCATTAGAAAGTAGTGAGATAACTGACTTCGGTTCCGACTGGGGTTGGTTGAGACTCGATACTACACTCTTTGAGATCGGACTTTAGGGAAACTTCGGTCAACCACTTGGTGTTGCACTGAGGTGGGCTTAAAGGAAGGTCAATGATTTGAGATCCTTCTAGAGCCCGGTTACTATTCTAGGACAGGTTGAACCAACCAAACTTCAGTGGGGAGGGTACTTACCTATGGAACGCATGCAAGCCTTAAAACCTAAGAATGATTGTCGTGTGACTTGTTTGTGCTTGTTACTTATTTAACATCATAACATCATAACAGCATGGCATTGTACTAATCATTTCAAGGACTTAGGGATTTAACGTTGCTCTATTTTGTAAGGCTATGACTCCCAGGAAGACCATCCGGATCAATTTGGTAGCCATCTCTCCTCAACTCAAGGATTTAGTGTCAGAACTTCCCGATCAGGCTCAGTTCATCAAGAAACATGGTTCTCTCCTCAATTTGGTTACCACTGGTTTCAAAGAAGATATGATGAGAGTCCTATTCCAGTTCTTCGATCCTAAACATCATTGCTTCACATTCCCAGATTATCAGTTGGTACCCACATTAGAAGAATTTTCCAGGCTGCTTGGGATACCTATTCTTGATCAAACACCTTTTAGTGGTTTAGAAAAGATTCTGAAGTCTGAAGAAGTTTCCGCAGCTTTACACATGACAAAGTCAGACATTGAAACCAATTGGGTAACGAGAAGTGGAATTAAGGGTTTACTTGCCAAATTGCTGATAAATAAGGCCCGAGAATTCCTAAAAGTTATGAATGTCCAGGCTTTCGAAGATGTTTTAGCATTACTAATCTATGGTTTGGTGTTATTTCCTAACCCAGACCAATTCATAGATATGAATGCTATTAAGATATTTCTCACTCACAACCCTGTGTCTACCTTGCTTGGAGACATTTTGCATTCCCTTCACACTCGTACTATGAAAAGGCAAGGGACTCTCATGTGCTGCATACCTTTATTGTCTAGGTGGTTTATTTCACACCTTCCTCAATCAGTCTTGAAGAATGAGCAAAATCTGAAATGGTCTCAAAGGATAATGTCGCTCTCCCATTCAGACATCCGTTGGTGTCCTCATCTCAAAGAAAATGTTATCATCATTGACCGCTGTGGAGAATTCTCTAACGTATCACTCCTGGGGATAAGAGGAGGTATTACTTATAACCCAGCTTTAGCCCTACGCCAGTTTGGTTATGCTCGAAGAGACGGTCCACATGAAATAATTATTCAAGGCACGGTGTTTGACTATGACAACGATTCCCAAGGTCTCCGTCAAAGATTTGTACGAGCTTGGGGCATGGTGAAAAGAAGTACTTTAGGACAGAAAAACTCTATTCCTATGGAACCTTATCTCAGATGGGTACGCGCAAGAGCTCGTGAACTTGCTGTAACACCTCAAAATTTGCCCTCCTCTCTTGGGACTAGCATTATCATTGTACATATCATTTTAGGTCATTAGGCATTGCATATTGCATATCATGTGGTTACATTGTGCAAGCTATCTCCCCAAGTCTTGATCAGAAGATGAGGAAGTCAGAGTGCAAGCCTAGGGTTTATTGACTGATCATTGGCCATCTGAGGATTGGGCTGTGAATTAGGGTTTCATGATTCTCAATGGATGTTGGTCTTCATCTTGATTACAATGATACATCATCATCATCGTGGTTGGTTATCATCAGAAGCATCAAGTGATTGAAGCATATTCCTTGAGATTAGGGTTTTGACCACTGGTCAACCCTAATCAGTTGCATTGGGCCAGTCAAGGCATAATCAGGAGATGGGGTCTATGATGGATATGGGGTTCATTATATGATTACATTGTGCTTATTGAGGCTAGGGTTTCACCCTTAAGCCATTTCAGTTGAAGATTGGGGTTTAATTTGATCTATGTATTGCCAATTTCATCTGTCAGTTGAAAAGTCAACTGTGGTCAACTGTACATGATCTGGTGGATTTGGAGGTGGAAATGAGTTGGATACACTTCATTCATGTTGGAACAAGTGTTATTTGACATCTCAAAGCTTAAGAATGGAGAAAATCAAGTCAGGACAAAAACTGCCAAAAATAGAAAGTGACTTGTAATTGAAGTTTCCAAAAATGGAAAGTTTTTGACCTCAAGACCACGTGTCCAAGGAAGCTTCAAATGATAATTTGTTCAACATGAAAGTTGTAGATCTTGTTCTCACCTTTCCAAAAAGTCCAAGAACTTGAAAATCCCATGTATGGTTGGAAAATTAGGGCTCAGTGAAATTCAAAAATGACCCATAATCAGGAGGCCATAACTTCCACATGGTTTGTCCAAATTGTAAGTTCTTTATATGCACAAACTCCATTTGACATGTACTTTCATGGTGCATAATTGGATTTTTTCCAAAAGTGGTCAATGCAAAAAGTCAATTTTCAACTGGACAGTTAAAATGGACCAAGGGCAAAATTGTCCAACTTGTGAAATAATTGGAATTTTTGAGTGGGGATTTTTGCTACACCTCACAAATGGTATTTGAAACTTGTTGGAATCATCATTACATGGCTAGGCTTCATGGTTTGGAAATTGGCTTGTGGAATGAAAGTGCAAAATTGGACAAAGTGCAATTACATGGTGAAAATGAGAAATATGCATCCAATGAGAGTGAGACAAGTTGCAACAGCTCACACATGTCATTTAGAGAGTGTGTGAGCTGTCAATGAGGTGGCATTGGCTTGTATGTGGAAGTGACCATTTTGCCCTCACTTGAAAATTAACATTTCACTATCAAATGCAATTTGGCTAATTACATGGTTAATCATGGATTAAGGCATCATATATATTCTTAATCACATTATAATCATAACAGAAACTCACACTTCCCAAAATCAGATCTGAAAACTCTTCATTCTCTCAAAATTCCTCAAGAACACAAAAACCAAAATTCACCAAATCTTCATCAATTGTTGATCAAACTCAAAATTTCTTGTTGCATTGATCTTCAATCAGCATATACTCCATCTGTTTTTACCTTTCATCATCTAATTCGCACCAAAACTCGATTGCACCTACAAGCTACATCAATGGCAAATCAAGATTGCAAGCACTAGAAGCAACCTGGAACTGAAGCAATCACTCTATTCACTTTCCTCATCATCCTTCTACATCTGTTTGTGGAGAAAGCACGCAAAGAGCATCAATACGACACTGCCATTCCAGGTACACGAGTTTTTCGAATGTCACGGTTTTACAAATTGCTGTATGCGTTTTGTAGTTTATTGATTGTAGATCATCGTGACATAGGTAGTTTGTGAAATGGATAACCGTAGGTGAAGAAATCTGGATTGGAAGTTTTGTAACCAAACCCTAGGTTGATCGATTTGGAAAATAGAGAAACATTTAGGTGAAATTAGGTGGATATTTGGACTCTAGGTTAGAAGACGGTTCCAACGAGTATTAATTTGTTCATTTTGGTGACGATTTGATGATTGCGTGTTCTTGAGTGGCTGGGTTGAGGACGATGAAGTTTCTGCGCAAAAGTCTGTTTGATCTTCAATTCCATTTGAAAATTCAAACTCGGTGTTTCCCGCTCCCGCCTTAACTAATTACAGAAATGCCATTGGATAATTCATTTTAATTTAATTAATTCAAATGATTCTTAAAAAATCATACAAACTTTAAAAAATTCATAAAAAAATCATAAAAAATCAGAAAAATGTGGAAATTTTTGTGTTGACTTTGTTGTTGACCGTAGGATTTATTTGACTCATTTTTGAAGGTTGTGCATGGTAGGAATTTTGTTTGACTTAGGGTTCTTTCACATGTATGTAAATTTGATACACTTTGCCATTTTGTTCATGAAATTCTCATAGTTGCAAATAAATTCTTGAAATTTTTGTGATGATTGTTGACTGGTTGATGCTTATTTACATGTAAATTTCATGAATTTTTGATACCTGGTCATTGAGATACAAATTTTTGAACTTAGGTGTGACAATTTGTGTCACACCTCTTTATGTCAATTTGCTGGATTTTTTTGAGTGACCTATACTTGTTAGAATAATATGAAATTTTGCATGATGGTTGATTAACATGTTAAGAGGTTATGTGAATTTTTGTGGAATTTTACATTGCATTTTCAAATTGATTGCTATTTTTCATCTCTATTGGTCAATTGTGTAAGTTCATGTGACACATGTTTGAATATTTGATGTGAAATGCTCATATGGTATTGAATGATCATGAAATTTGATATGCTTGTAATAGACACATGATGTGACATCCCTGTTTTGGTCTCACTCATTTCTTTACTGTTTTCATTGAGTTATGAATTTTTGAAGTGAATGCATATGTTGATGTTGTGATTTGGAGCATGTAATTGTGTCTGTTTTTGTTGATTTTTATTGACATGGTTCCCTTTGCCCAATTAAGCTGAAATTTGGTGTGCCATACCTGGATTAGGTCCTGTTTAGGTGTAATTTATTTGAGATTTTTTGGATTTGTTTTGATGTGGATTTGAATGCAATAGTTCTGTTTGCATGTTTGGTGCTTCATTTGAACTAATTTGCCTTGTTTTGTGCATAACATGAACATGATGAATGATATAAACATGAGACTAATGGTGTTTGCTCTTGTTTGACATTAATTTGACTTTGGTTGGTGAATACCTTGCTGTTTAGGAATTTTTCTTGCCTTTGGACCCTAGGCTTAGCCTAGTGGTCTTGTTGCTAATGTTTGCTTGATTTTTCAGGATCAAAAGCATAATGCACATGGATAATGAACCAAGTTAAATGCAATTGATGTTGTTTGATGTTTGTACACTAACATAACTTGGTTTTGTAGGTGGTGAAGCTTGGGCTTAAGCTTTGAGCTTGCCTTGTTGTGCATTGCTTTGTATAGTCTGACTGATTGAACTTTTGCTGTTTAGTTTTGTCTGTCTGAGTACTAACTGTGTTTGCCTGTTTCCAGGTACTTTTAGTTGCTCAGTTCCTTGTGAACTTTTGCTTTGCTTTGCTTAAGCAACTTGCATTGAGGTATAACTTCCTAACTTCATGTAGTCTGGAGACCCGGCTGTTACCGGGCCGGGCAAATAAATGTCTGAAGTCCTCCTTAAGAGGCGATGATTGTGATTGTTTAATTTTGTGCCTAAGCAGGTAAAGTCCTTAATCAAGGCAATTGGTGGAAGGTAGGGATATGCAATCTATCCCCCACTATTCTGTGAGTCTTCTCCTTGCTCCCATTACATGGTTGTACCATTGAGATCCTAGCCCAAGATCCGTGCAGTGCACATTGTGTCAGAGTCTCTGAGTATAGAAGGGTTCCCCTATTCTGGACCCATGCTCATTTGTCAGAAGCTCTCCCTGGTCAGGGATAAGAGCTGTGAGGTCTGATCCTCACTTCACCTCTCATCTGCTTCACCTTAGCCTCGTAATGGCAAGGTTAAGAGCAAACCCAGCCCGTACAGATGACTTGCTGAGGCAGTCAAACCTATTGTGTGACCCACTTGTTTGGTTATAGTGCGTGCTATGTGGATATCTGATTGACATGCTTGTTTGAGATGCTTGTTCTCATTTGATGTATGCTTGAATTATTTTGTATGCTTGTGTGCTTACTTCTTTCCTGGATAGGAGTAGTTTGCTTATGCAAGTAGGATAGAAAACTGAACTTAGGGTAACGATGCATGACAACACTAGGCTCGAGTCCAGCTCCCTAGTAGTGTGTCTTTCCCTAGTTTCTGGTTAGCAATGCAGTCCCTTTCAGGGGAACTACATCGCCCTGATCCTTGTTCCAGACGAGGTATGTAGGCAGGGGGTCGTGCGAGACCTCTCCGGGCAACCTTTTTCTTTTTTGCGTGTGTTTACTTGTTATCTGATTGTGTTTTGGCTCGGATGCCGACGTAAGTCCAGTAATTGGCTGTCGGGCTCCACGTTTGCCCTTTTGTGTGCGTTTTGGTTCGGATGCCGACGTAATTCCATCAAGTGGTGGTCGGGCTCCATGTTTGCCACCCTTGCTTGTTTGGTGTTTTGGGTTGTTTGGCGTGCGTAAGCCGAACTACAGTGGCTCTGATTCTTGTTCCAGACAAGATATGTAGGCATAAGGTGCGATACCTTATCGAGCTCGTTCCTCTTAACCCCACCTGCGTTCCCCGTGTGTGTGTGTGATGTTTAGCAACCTATTCTTTATTCTAGGACGTGGATCCCGTCGAGTACGACGGACGTGAGGGGTGCTAATACCTTCCCCTTGCGTAACCGACTCCCTTACCCTTTCTCTCTGGTCGCGAGACCATTTCCTTTCCAGGTTTCTCTGAGCGTTTCCTTTCCCTATCTTGGGATAAATAACGCGCAGTGGCGGCTCTGTGTGTGTTTTATTTGAGCTTCGCCGGTTGATTTTCGCAGGATGCGACAGCTGGCGACTCTGCTGGGGACTTATAAGATGTTGACCTGTGCTGGTCCATCGTCCCTAAGCGAGTCCTTCCTAGCGTTTTAGGATTGGTTTGGGTTGCTTATTGTGTTTTATTTATTGCATTTACTATTCTAACCAGTGTGTATCTATATTTGCATTAATGTCTGCATGCATCATACTATCATGTTGTTGTCGTCCTCTATGCAGGTGGTTCCTCTGTGTGGGGTGGGTGTTCTGAGTGGGGCTAAAACCCAGGCCCGAGTATACACCTAGGACTAGTGTGGTCTCATGTCGCCTCTTTCGTGTTAGGTTAACATGTGCCTGGCGGCGTGATGTACCACAAGCCGGACGAGGTTCATTTGATAGTGCTTTCCTCTGTGGAGTATCCGCTTTGGTTAAGTCACTTCATCTGAGCTGTTGACCGATCATTTCCCGGATCTTTGGTTTAGACGATCTCAGGAGAGCTGCAATGGCACACCCGAAAGGGCAAACCCATTGAGTATCTCCGCCCGATTGTCGAGACTATTATCCGCCTTAGGATGACCTGATTAGAATTTACCTGTGAGGGGAGGGTGATTCTGTCAGATGCATAATCAGATGGGCTCAGATGGTGACTTTTGTTCCGTGGGTCTTATTTATAAGTCGGATTTATGGCCGTTTATTTCAGAGACACCGGAGTGTTGTCCGTGATTTATCAGCGGGGACCCGTTTATTTCAGGATTCCCCGGGCCGAGATATTTATCAGTGGGGATCCGTTTATTTCAGGATTCCCCGGGCCGATTCAGATGGTGGTGGTATGTCTGCTCAGAGATTGATGATGATGATGATGATGTATCTTTCTTCCGTTTATTTCGGAACTCGTGGATCAGATTTGTGATGGTGCATTCCTCAGATGGTTGTGATCAGTTCAGAGACCAAATTCAGTGCAACAGATGATCAGATGGCTTGGAGGATGGCAACGCATTGCATTCATTCATCAGCATCATTACATCTTGCATTAATTGCATCTAACACATGTTTACCCATATGCAGGGACATTTTTGATCGAGATCCTGGTTGAGAGATTTCTTTGCTCAGAGATGAGGACCGGTTTGAAGCCCGATGTTGTCTACAGTTTCTTCGATCCTGAGATTGGTGCGCTGAAGGAGATGATAGCATTGATTACTCCCGACCATGTGGGGATGTTCAGAGAGGCATACGGTAGTATCCTGAAGATGGTTTTCAGACTCACTGACAGTGATAGGAGTGCCATTCATACTCTTCTCCAGTTCTATGACCCGGGGCTGAGGTGCTTTGTGCTTCCAGATTACCTGTTGGGACCTCTGATGGAGGATTATGTCAGCATCCTGGGTATTCAGATCCGTGATCAGATTCCTTTTCATGTCACTAGATCCGAGCCAGATGTCCTTGGAATTTCACGTGCTCTTTATTTGAGTCCGGAAATGGTCAAGGAAGGATTGAAGGAGAAGGGAAAGCTACCCGGGTTTCATTTGAGTTTCTTGGAGGCTAATGTCAAGGAACATGCTGCTATGGGTAACTGGAAGACGGTTTGTGCTCTGATTGCTGTGAGCATTTATGGGATTGTTCTGTTTCCTAATCAGAAGAATTTTGTGGACCATAATGCTGTCAGGTTGTTCATGCAGAGAAACCCTATTCCTACCCTGATCGGAGATGTTTACTACTCAGTGCATAACAGGAATGAGAAGAGGCGTGGTGGCTTGATCAGATGCTGTTCTCAGTTGCTCTTCCGATGGTTTATGGGGTATTTGCCTTCTCGGGGTGCCTTTGTTCAGATTGATCCTAGTGTCAAGTGGTCCTTCAGGTTGATGGGTCTGCGGGCTGATGATATTGCTTGGACTCATAATGGTTTGGCTGGAAGAGATTTTATATGCAGTTGTGGGAGCTTACCTAATGTGCCTTTGGTGGGAGTTCAGGGTTGCATTAATTACAACCCGGTGCTTCTCAGGAGACAGATGGGGTTTGCTGTAGAGGGTCCTCCTCTCGGGCGAGAGATTCAGGAGTCCTTCTATTTCCCGATTGATGGTAATCAGACCAAGCTGAGGCAGGTATTGGATGAGTGGCGAGACATTCAGAGGAAGGGTAAGGTTCCATTTGGCAAAGTCAACAGTCGGTATTTTCCTTTGTTCGAGGATTGGTTGCGGAAGAGGATTGAGGCTACATTTCTACCATTTCCTGGAGGTGATCATGTGTGTCCCATGATTGAGGGTCCAAGTGCTTCTGTCAGCATGGAGGAATTCCTTGAGATGAAGAGAGCCAGAGATCAGTTACTTGCAGAGAAAGCTGAGTTGGAGAGAAGTGTTGCTCGGTTTCAGGCAGCTAATCAAGAGATCAAAGTGAAGATGGAAGATCGAGACAAGCGACATGCCTTGGAAGCCAAGCGCTTTGAGATGGATACTGCCTATTATGGGAAGATTAGTCAAGCATTGGCATCGTCCAACCGGGAGCACGACATCACTAAGGATAAGCTGTTCAGAGCGTCGAAGGTTATTGAAGATGAGAAGAGAAGGCAAATACTTGTCAGAGATCAGAGGGACGACAGAGTCAAGGGTCTCATTGCTGAGTGGGAGACAAAGCTGAAGGTCAAAGAGTCAGAGAATCTGAGGATCACCGCTGAGAGAGATCATTACATGGCTGAAAGAGACCACTACTTCAGGCAGATGAAGATTCATCAGAAAGAAGTGGGGAGACTGCAGCAGGAGAACACCGAGCTCAGGTTCGCCGCAGAGTTCGCGAGGATGGAAGATGAGATAGGGCCATCTGTGGGACCCTCATCCAGTTAGATCTTTCATTTGTGTTGGATTACCGTCAGGCTTGTTGACGGAATTCACTTGCTTGTATTTCTTTCCTATTCTGGAGGATTGTATTTGACTTTATTTGACTTGATGTATGACTATGGCACTGATTGTGCCCTATTTGGTTATGTTATGGTGATTTTTCATTCAGTGATTGGTTTTCAAGCTTTATTTGCTTTACTGTATGCACTCACACAAGCACACACATGGTTGGGGGTATCATGCTAAATCACATATCTCCGATCTGCACGATGAATCAGATGCTGAATGACTGAATATTGATGCCGGATTATTATCTGTCTCAATGATACCAGGGTCGAGAGACGAAGTGTCCTTCATATGGATAGACACTGCATTCATGCATTGATCATAATAACTTGTGTTTTATTTTGCAGGTGTTTGTTACTAACGTGCGTGTTTGTGACAGGAATCATTGCTCGCGCTCGAAGAACAGTACCTTTGCACTCAACACGCCCTCACAGATATTATACCAGAAGGAATACACCCAGACTCATGGAGCTTCCCAGTGCAGATATGCTTGAGCTAAAAGATAAAATGAATGAGTTGATCAACATAATGCAAGGCTTTGCAGTTGGTCAGAAGGCTCTGGCAGACAAGGTTGAAAAGCTCGAGCGGGCTTCTGCAGCAAACAGTGGGGTTAACCTGGATGGAGTCTCCAACCAGGGGCAAGGGTCTCGAGACGGTGGAAAGAGGACGACCGTGGGCCTTGTGAATAATGCTGATGGTGCTGGTGGCCAACCGGGGCAGAATATGAAAGACAATTTTGTGCCTCCGTTCTATGGGTTCGACGAAGATCAGGAGGAGGATAGAGAGGCTGACCAGTTCTCGATGCAGAACGAACCGTTTGTGCCGTATAATGCTCCACCTCAGAACAAGGAGATTCAGCTGCTGGCTGAGAAAATCAAGGTGCTTGAGAGCTATGCCACTCCTGGGGTGGTGAACATGTCGAATATGGGGCTGGTAGATGGGATTGTGATCCCACAGAAGTTCAAGGCGCCCAGTTTTGACAAATATAACGGGAGTTCTTGCCCAGAGACGCACTTACAAGCTTTTGTCCGCAAGATCTCTGCGTACACGGCAGATCAGAAGTTGTGGATGTATTTCTTCCAAGACAGTCTGTCTGGAGGCTCCCTGGAATGGTACACTAAGCTGAAATCTTCTGATATAAAGAGTTGGCAGGATCTTGGAGATGCTTTCTTCAAGCAGTACCAGTTCAACGCTGACATGGCTCCGAGTCGTACCCAGCTGCAGGGTATGTCTCAGAAAAATAATGAAGGATTCAAGGAGTATGCTCAGCGGTGGAGAGAACTGGCTGCGAGGGTTCAGCCCCCTCTTGTGGATAGAGAAATGTCTGACTTGTTCATGGGGACCCTGCAGGGGCCGTTTGCGGAAAGGATGGTGGGTTGTCCTGTCACCAATTTCTCAGACATTGTGGTGGCAGGAGAGAGGATATAAAGTTGGTTAAAGCTGGGCAAGATTCAGGGTAATGCGTCTTCTTCTTCGGGATCAAAGAAGCCATTGGGTAATAATGGTGGTCAGAGGAAGAAGGAAGGTGATACCAGCGCTGTTTATACTCAACGTGGACCCAGTAGGGACCGTTACTTCCAGCACAATGTTGCGGTAACAATTCCTGCTGAGTCTCAGTCCGCACAACCGCAACAGCAACAACAGCAACAGAGACAACCCTTCCAGCAGAGGCCGCAGAGGGCTGGATACCAAGTCAGGGGCAGGATGAGTGATCGACAATTTGATAGGCCTCCCGTGACATACTCCTTTCTGTTGAAGAAGCTTTTGGACCTTGGGCTGGTACAGTTGAGGACGCTGGCGCCTTTGAGACCTGATCAGAGGCCAGCCAGTTACAATGAAAATGCCAAGTGCGAATTCCATTCGGGTGCTCCCGGACACAACGTTGAGGACTGCAAAGCTTTTAAGCACGTAGTCCAAGACCTGGTGGATTCAAAGGCCATCAATTTCGCGCCATCTCCCAATGTTAATGCAAATCCCATGCCTGCGCATGGTCAAAGGGGGGTGAACGCAATTTCTGCGGAAAGCCGAGTCGGACTGTCTGATGTTGATCAACTGAAGACGCCTCTGGCCGAGGTCAAGAGGCAGTTGTTGAAGAATGGGGTGTACCTGGGCTGTGGTGTTGATTGCGTTGAATGTCGGGTTGTTCAGAATGGTTGTGAGCTTCTGAGGAAGCATGTCCAGGGTCTGATGGACAGTGGTGATATCCTGATTGAAAGGGCTGGTGAAGAGAAGGAAGAGGTCTCCACCATAACTATTTACTATGATCCGGTTGATTTGTCTAACCTTACTGAAGAGGCTCCGGTTACCATCACGGTACCTGGGCCGATTCCTTATGACAAAGATGATGCCGTGCCGTGGCATTATGGTGGGGAAGTATACTGTAACGGTGAGAAGTTGGAGGAACAATCTGCAAGTGAAACCACCGTGCTAAAGGTGGATAATGCCGGTCCTAGTGGTTTCACCCGCAGCGGAAGGTTGTTTGCTCCTGATGCATTGAGGAGAGGGGAGGAAGAAAAAGATAAAAAAGAAAAGGCCGAGGCTTTAGCCAGGGCAAAGGGGAAGGTTGTGGTGGATAGTGGAAGTACTCCTGTGGTGACACCGGCGCCTGCGGGGTCGGATAATAAATTTGATGATGAGGCGGAAGAGTTCTTGCGGATCATCAAGAAGTCAGAGTATAAACTGGTCGATCATTTGCAACAAACTCCTTCCAAGATCTCAATTCTGTCGTTGTTGCTAAGCTCAGAGGGGCATAGGGAGGCCTTATTGAAAATTCTAAAGAAGGCGTATGTTCCTCAGGAGATCACCATCAATCAGCTGGAGACGGTCGTATCCAATGTGCATGCTAGCCATGGGTTGGGCTTTACGGATATGGACCTGACAGTGGATGGCAGGAATCATAATCGGGCGCTGCACATTGCGATGGAATGCAAAGGAGCCGTGCTTTCGCATGTGCTGGTTGATACCGGCTCCTCATTAAATGTGTTGCCAAAGAAAGCCCTGGCAAAGCTGAACTGTGATGGGCTGATCTTGACCCCGACTGATTTGATAGTGCGGGCGTTTGATGGGTCAAAACGGGCCGTGTTTGGGGAAGTGGAGCTACCAGTAAAGATTGGCCCTGAGGTGTTTAAGTCGACTTTCTATGTCATGGACATTCAACCGGCGTACAGTTGCTTGTTGGGTCGCCCATGGATTCATGCTGCGGGAGCAGTTACTTCGACTTTGCACCAGAAACTGAAATATGTCTGGGGAGGTCAGGTTGTCACCGTCTGCGGAGAGGAGGATATATTTGTCAGCCACCTGTCTTCATTCAAGTATGTGGAGATGGATGGAGAAATATGGGAGACGCCTAGCCAGGCATTCGAAACCGTTAAGGCGGAGAATGCTCTGTTCGCGAAGCAAGAAGAAGAGAAACCATCCATCGCTTCATACAAGCAGGCCGCTGAGGTGGTCAAGAAGGGAGAAGCTCCTGGTTGGGGCAAAATGATGGAGGTCCCCGAGAAGAAGGACCGTTTTGGGGTTGGATATCAACCGGGCCGAGGCTCAGGACGAGGAAGAGGACGTCGTACGTCAGTAACCTTCACAAGCGCCGGAATGCTGGATCCGGATCACATCTGCATGCTGGGTGAAGACGCTGATAGTGACTGCAACATTGACCAATGGATAAAGCCGTGCGTACTAGGGATGGAAATCCAGAACTGGAAGGCCGAAGAGATCATCCGGGTCACTCTCCTCGAAGAGTAATATTTTTCTTGTTTTCATTTTATATGCATGAAAGCCGTGCGTGTTGCCCGACACGTAAGGGTTCATTGTAAGGGCCACCTCATGTTTAAAATTGCAAATTCGCATCATGAATAAAAGGATGTTTTTCAATCAAAAGCGGTGTTCCTTGTTTTTCATTTATTTTTGCAGTTTAAAAATAAAAACAAATAAAAAATGGCAATGTTTTCATTTTTCTTTTTCAATTTGTCACACCGGTTCTAAAGCAATGCATGAATCAACATTCATGCAGATGCGATTCCTTTCCGGATCTCATTGATAACAATCCTGTTACACCCTCATATGACTTCGACAATCCAATCTATCTTGCTGAAGAAGAAGACGAAGAAGATTGTGAACTGCCAGGGGAATTAGCCAGGTTGTTAAAACAAGAGGAGAAGGTGATTCAGCCGCATGAGGAACAGATTGAGGTGGTAAATCTGGGTACCGACGAGGTTAAGAAAGAAGTGAAAATCGGGGCTGCTTTAGAGGAAAGTGTCAAGAGCAGATTGGTAGTGCTGTTGAAAGAGTATGTCGACATCTTTGCCTGGTCTTATCAAGATATGTCAGGGTTGGATACCGATATTGTTGTGCACAAGCTACCGTTGAGAACAGATTGTCCTCCAGTGAAGCAGAAATTGCGCAGAACTCGACCTGATATGGCAATGAAAATTAAAGAGGAAGTGTAGAAGCAGTGGGATGCTGGCTTCCTTGCTGTCACTAATTACCCGCCATGGGTTGCGAACATCGTGCCAGTCCCGAAGAAGGATGGGAAAGTGAGAATGTGTGTGGACTACCGAGATCTGAATAGAGCTAGTCCGAAAGATGATTTTCCATTACCTCACATTGACGTGCTGGTAGATAATACAGCTCAGTTCTCGGTGTTTTCCTTCATGGATGGCTTCTCTGGCTATAATCAAATCAAAATGTCGCCAGATGATATGGAGAAAACAACGTTCATTACACCGTGGGGTACCTTTTGTTACAAGGTGATGCCATTCGGTCTCAAAAACGCCGGTGCTACTTGTCAGAGGGCCATGGTGACTTTGTTTCATGATATGATTCATCATGAAATTGAATGCTATGTTGATGACATGATAGCAAAGTCCCAAACAGAAGAGGGGCATTTGGTTGATTTGGCTAAGTTGTTCGACCGGCTGAGACAGTTCAGACTGAGGTTGAATCCGAACAAGTGCACGTTCGGAGTGCGGTCCGGTAAATTGCTGGGGTTCATTGTAAGTGAGAAAGGAATCGAGGTTGATCCTGCAAAAGTAAAAGCAATAAAAGAAATGCCTGAACTGAGAACAGAGAAGGAGGTTCGTGGTTTCTTAGGTAGATTGAACTACATTTCACGGTTCATATCTCATTTAACAGCCACGTGTGAGCCAATATTCAAATTGTTAAGAAAAGATCAAACGGTCGGGTGGAATGATGATTGCCAAGTGGCATTTTGTAGCACCTCAAATTTGCACCTATCATTGTACATACCATCTCATATTAGGCCATAGCATATCATGATACATTGCATAGCATTGCATTGTCCCCAGTTGCCTCAAGAGCAAGCAAGTCAAGAATTAGGTCAAACTGATCAGGAGATCAGTCAACCAAGCAAGCAAGGGTGTTTCTCAAGGAGCCAAGGCCCTAGGGTTTGTCCAACAAGTTCACATGACTTGGAGGTCCATTTGAAGTGTTTAAGTCAAGGGTTGGATGTTCAGAAGCCATCAGTTCATGCACAGACAGTCAAAAACCCTAGAAAGTCAAAGTTAGTCAACTGTGGTTGATTTTGTGGTTTTGATGGATGGATTTGGTTTGAGAGGGCTTATTCATGTCCCAATAGGCCTCATATATCATGGCAATCAACATCATTGAAGAATTTGAAGCCAATCAGAAAATTTCCAAAAATAGAAACTGGACCTGTAATTTCAACTGCCAAAAATGGAAACTTCTTGATCCTCAACTTGCATCATGATACAAGCTTCAAATGAATTTTTGCCCAACATGAAAGTTGAAGATCTTGTTCTCCCATTTTCAAAAAGTCCAAGAACTCTCAAATCCCATGTATGGTTGTCAAGATATGATCAAATCAATTTCAAAAATTTGTGAACTTCAAAGAGCCATATCTCTCAAACCATTTGGCCAATTTTGGTGGGGTTTTTTCCTACAAACCACATTTCATCTCCTCTTTCCAAAAATATAAATTTCATGCACTAAAACCTCACCATGCAAAATGGCATTTTTGGACTTGTTTCATTTAAATTCAAGTTGGACCAAAAGTTGACTTTTGAGATTAAACATTTTCACTCAATTTGGACATTTGGGAATTGTTTAGAAGGTCATTTGCAGCCTGTTTTGAAGCCCAATTCGTGCAGACTTCATACCCCATGTGCAAGTGGATGCAAAATTAGCAAAAGGCAAATTTGGTTCATTTAACATAATCATGTTTAACACTCACTAAGCCAAGTTAAAACAGACATATTTAAACACATTTCCTGCAGAAATGAACCCTAGCTACAGCCTCCCAAGACAGAAACTCTCTCATTTTCTCTCAATTCCATTTTTCACGATTTGGGAAATTCTGAGCAAAAGCTTCAAAGACCACGAGTTCTCTTCTTTGCTTCAGCACCTAGCCATCATTTGGAAGTGTTTTCGAGCACCATTCACCAACTGGAAGTGAGCATCGTGTTCTGTTTTCTTCAAGCTCTTCCAATGGCAAATCGAGATTTAAAGGATTCTAAGCATCACTGAGCTAGGTTTCTGCAAGCATACATCAACATCAACCACCAGCATGATCTGTTTGAGTTTGAAACACACCAAGAACCACTGATTCACAAATTTCTTCATAACCAAGTAAGATTTCGACTCTTTTCTTTCTCTAATCTATGCTATGTGTCCAATAGATCTTTACATGCTGAGCATTTTGAGCTTTGATTCACATAAAATGATTAAGTATTGAGTGAATAATTTGTTTTTAAAGATTGATGTTCATATGATGTTTGGCGTGATTCCTCCATATGAGCTCGATTTGATGCAAATGCTTTTTGGAATCTTGTTGTACATGGTTTGTTGGTTCGATTAATGCATTTGTTACTCATTTCTGGGCATAAAATTCTGACACGATTGTTAGAGGTGAAGATGATGACTCTGTTCATAAACCCTAAGATAGAACCTAGAAATTCATGAGAAATTGTGTTTGTTTGTGTTTGGTTGTGGCTGTTTGATGTTGCATGATTGTTAATTACCATGTTGTTCATGAAGTTATGCTGGATTTCGTTTCATGTTGGTTTGAATGAGCAAGATGAAGTTGCTGTTTTGAAAAACCCTGGACACTGTTGCAAACCCTATTTTTCCAGAAACATGAAACGTGATTGGCTGCTGATTTGAATTTTTTGCCCATGTTACTGTTCCATTGGGAAGCCACCAATCAGAACATTTCGCGTGTCCCCTTGGTACGCAGCATTTTGATAAATGAGATGCATAATCACGAAATTGCCACCGGTCAACCATGGTTGACTTATCCTTTCATGTTATCTTGCTCATGTTATTCCAATTTGTTACTTCACTTCTAAAATCCATTTCTCATTCATTTCAACTCCAAAAATCATGGGATTTTTTGCATCATGATTACATGAATGTCTACTATTTTATCATGATTTTTTCTGAATTTTTGGTTGGCTGGATTTTAATTTGCTCTAGGGTTCTTAACATGTATGCTTATTTGATACCCTTTGCCATTTCTTTTGTGAAATTGTGATGATGCATCCAATGACCCTGAAATTTTTTGTGGTTATTATACACTCATTCATGTTCATTTTGATGTAAAGTTTGTGCATTTATCATAGGTGGTGTGTGAGATATGATTTTTTTAAGTAGGGTGTGACAATTTGTGTCACACCAATGTTATGCAATTTCTTGATTTTTGTTCACATACTTCCTGGCCTTCAAATAATGTGAAATTTTGCATGAGCCATCTCTTGTATGTCTAGTTGATGCGTGATTTTTCCTGGAATTATTTGAGCCATTCCCAATTTGTTTGTGATTTTTCTTCCCTGCCTAGTCAATTGTTGATTTTGTGTGACATGCCTTGCCATTTCATTTGGGAAATTCTCATATCTTATTGTATGATCATGAAATTTTATATGTGCATACTAGACATCTTGAGCTTTGCAGTGGTGTTGATCCCATCCATTTCTCATCTGTTTTCATTTAGTTATGATTTTTTGAAGATGACACATGTTTTGTTGACTTCTTTGTGCATACTTGAAAATATGTTGACTTCCTGATTTTATTTGACTATCTTCCCATGATCCAATTGAGCTGAAATTTCATATGCATGCTATGTTATGGATTGTGATTGAGTATGAATTATTTCATAATTTTTGGAATTGATTATGTTTGGGTTTGAGCTTGGTCTTGCTGTTGACCTTTTGTGTGCTCCCTCTTGCCATGTTTTGACTTCTTTGGTCTATGAAATGACAATGATGCATGTTTTGAACTTGTGACCAATTGTGCTTGCTTCTTAAATGCTTGAACTTGACTTTGGTTGACCATTTGTTTGCTGTTTTGACTTTCCCTTTTGTTTTTGACCCTAGGCTTGTCCTAGTGGTCTTTTGGGCTTATGTTGAGTTCATTTGTTTCAGGTTAAGCATAGTGCTTCAAAGAAACCATGCCAGTTTGTTTGAGCTTGACTATATATCATGTGCTAACCTTTGTTTTGTAGGTGGTATGACTCATATGGGTTGGGTTTGGTGCTTTTGCACTTCTGTTTATTGATATAACTGTTTGATTCATTTCCTTTTGATTTGAACTGTTGAACTGTTTACTGATTAGCTTGACTTTTTCAGGTACCCTTAGTTGCTTAAGTTCTCTGAACTTGCTTTGCTTTGCTTTTTAGCAACTTGCTTGAGGTATAATCTCTTTTACTTCATGTAGTCTGGAGACCCGGCCTGTTATTTGGCCGGGCAAACTGTCTGAAGTCCTCCTTAAGAGGCAATGCTTGTGTATGTTTAATTTGTCCTTGTACAGAGTCAAAGACCTCCTAAGTGAAGAGGCAATTGGCAGAACCAAGGGATAAGCAACCTATCCCCTGCTATTCAGTGTGCCTTCTGTCTTGCTCACACCATTGTGTTGATGCATTTCAGATAAAAACCCAAGATCTTGTGCAATTGCACAGTTGAGTCAGTATCAAATGTGTAGAAGGGTTCCCACTTTCTGAACCCACACATTCTTGTCAAATGCTCTCCCAGGCCAGGGATAGAAGCAATGAGGCACACCCCTCATCTCCTTTCATCTGCTTCACCTTAGCCCCTCAATGGCAAGGTTAAGAGCAACACTCACCCCATTCCAGAGGTTTGTTTGTTGAGGTTGATGTGACCCCTCGACTAAAGCCTAACCCATGTTTGAGCCCCCCTTGTTGGTGTGTTTACTTTATGCTGAATGTGTTTGTGTGTGCTTATGTGGTGATCATATTCCCCTAGGTTGTTAGACTCCGCGTAGTCTCGTTTGCATGTCAATTAAGGTAGCACGGTTCCTTCGTATAGGACTTCCTTTCTTGCTTGTTTCTTTAAAACACAAACAAACACCATCCCCTCTTAAGGATACATTCACTCCTTCTACTACAGGTGAGTAAGTCTCCAAAGGTCGAGCATCAGGTAGATTGTGCAGTGATGTTGTCCACTTAAAAAACACAAACCAACAGTAATTGTTTGGCCGAACTACGGCAACTCTGATTCTCATGTTCAGGTGAGATACGTAGGCACGAGACGCGATGTCTTGCCGAGTTTGACTAACCACTAACACTAATTCTTTTCTCTCGCCCTCGTTGCGATTGAGACCTCCCTTTTCTCTTGCCCTAGTTGCAATCGAGATCCTTGCTTCCTGTGCAAGTTTTGTTTAGGATAGGTTGGCCCTTGTGCCATTTAGCTAGAAACCATAACTTAGGGTTGACTTTGCATGACAACATCTAGGCTCGAGTCGTAGTCTCCCTAGTGTTGTGTCTCCCTCTGTTATCTGGTTAGGCTAGTCCTTTGTCCCTGCGTAGGGGAACTACATCGCCCTGATCTTCACACCAGATGAAGTATGTAGGCAGGAGATTGAGCTGATCTCTCCGGGCGCCCTTTTTCTTTTCACCCTTTGTGTCTTAACCACCCTTGTGTGTGTTCTGGTTGGAGTCCGACGTAAGTCCAGCGATTGGCAGTTGGTTTCCTGTGCGTGTTTGTTGGTTCGGATGCTGATGTAAGCCCAGTGATTGGCATTCAGGCTCCACGTTTGCCTCTTTGTGTGCGTTTTGGTCCGGATGCTGACATAAGTCCAGTGATTGGCAGTCGGGCTCCACGTTTGCCTGTGTTTTGTTTGTTTGTGTGCGTGTCAGCCGAGCTACGAATGCTCTGATTCTTCTCTCGTCCGAGAAGATACGTATGCATAGGATGCGATATCCTAGCGAGCATGTGTCGTCTCCCCAGTCCGAACTACTTCGACTCTGATGTCTATGCCTGATAGACTAAGTAGGCCCAGGATACGATATCCTACCGAGTCAGTTTCAGTCAGTTTCTTTTGTCTCTTTCAGCCAGTGTGTGTGAGTTTGAGCAGTGTTTAGCAACCAATTTTCCTTCCTTTTGTGCGTGGATCCCGTAGAGTACTACGGATGCGTAGGGGTGCTAATACCTTCCCTTCGCATAATCGACTCCCGAACCCAATTCTCTTTGGTCGCGAGACCATGTCTTTTCCAGGTTTACTCTGAGCGTTTCCTTTCCCTCTTTTGGGATAAATAACGCACGGTGGCGGCTCTGTTGTTTCTTTCTTTTCCCGCCGGTTTTTCGCGTGATGCGACAGCTGGCGACTCTGCTGGGGAGAAGAGAAGTTGACCTATGCTGGTCCATCTTCCCTGAGCGAGTCTCTCCTAGCGCTCTCTAGGATTAGGGTTTTGGTTGCTTTCTGCTTGTTGTATTTTATTGCATTCATTGTATATATGTACATTTATTGATTGCATTGATTGTGTGCATTAATGTTTGCATTCATATTCATCATTTGTTGCTGTCTGGCTGGTTGTTTGTTTTCTCTGTGTGGGGGGGGGAGTCAGTTGAGGTAAAAGGTCCAACACCCAGACCATGAGTGAAAATCTAGGATGATTAGGAATAGAGTGATTCATGGGAAGCGGGTGGTATTGCGCCACTTAGCGGAACATTGATATCACGAGCGGTTCAGACCCTGGTGGGGTACTGTCGTTACATACTTCCGGTGTGTATATGATAGTATTCTGCGAAAGGTTATTTATGTTGCGTTTCTCTCAGCTTTACCCTGGCCTAGACTACACCCGTGAGCGGGGAAGGGTTATTCATTACAGGTACCGTTGGTGACTTTGGTTCTGTTGGTGACCCTAGTTCAGACAACAGTGTGATCAGTTGACCTTAAGTTGGATTTAAGTTCCGAGTTTTGACTGAAGCTTCGACCTAGTATCAGAGTTTGCACAACCAGCCAGTCCAGTCTGCATCATGTGCATCATAGCATATTTATTTTTCAAAAGAAACGCATTGAAAAAAATATTGAAAAAAGAAAAGGAAAAAAGAAGAAAAAAAACTAATCTCTGCATGCATATCATTTCTCAGGTACATTCCCGAGCTTGACTACTGATAGAGATGGCGACAGTCTCAGAGCCGAAGCGGAAGACCTGTTCCTACAGCTTTCATCGAGAGCCGCTGACTTCACTGATTGAGTTGGGTAGCTTTGTGACAGACGATCGTCTGAAGAGCTTTGTTGGGCAGTATGGAGATATTCTGACAGTGCTGAAGACAGTAGTGGATCCGGTGCCTCTGCAGACACTTCTTCAGTTCTATGATCCAGAGCTCAGATGCTTCACATTCCAAGATTATCAGCTAGCGCCTACTCTCGAAGAGTACTCTATCCTGATGAATGTTCCTATTCAGCATCAGACTCCCTTCTTGGACGTCCCAAAGGAGGTTGACTTCAGATTGATTGCCAGAGCTCTCGGGTTGAGTGTTAGGGAAGCTGGTGAGAATTGGAAGCCCTGTGGGGAAGTAGTGGGTCTGCCATTGAAGTTTCTGATGAGAGTAGCCAGAGATGAAGCAGAGAAGGGGAATTGAGAAGTTTTTCACGCACAGCTTGCTGCCACGATCTATGGGATCGTCCTGTTTCCCAGTATGCCAAATTTCATTGACTTTACTGCCATCAGTATCTTCATCAGAGGGAATCCAGTCCCAACTCTTCTAGCTGATACTTACTATGCCATCCACAGTAGGCATGGTAAGGGTGGAGCCATCAGGTGCTGCCTACCTCTTCTGCTCAAATGGTTCATGTCTCTTCTGCCAGCCAGCGGACCATTTATGGATACCCAGAGCACTCTGAAGTGGACTCAGAGGGTCATGTCACTCACCTCCTACGACATCAGATGACAGTCGTACCGGATGGATGTGAAGGATGTTATCATGAGTTGTGGTGAATTCCGGAACGTGCCACTCGTGGGAACCAAAGGCTGTATCAACTACAACCCAGTTCTCTCCCTTCGCCAGCTAGGGTTTGTTATGAGTAGAAGACCACTTGAAGCTGAGATAGCTGAGAGTGTGTGTTTTGAGAAGAAGGATGACCCTGTTAGGTTGGAGCAGATAGGGAAAGCCTGGAGATCTCTTGGGGTGAAGGATGGATCCGTCTTAGGGAAGAAGTTTGCCATTGCAATGCCCGATTACACTGATTGGGTAAAGAAGAGAGTGGAAACTTTGCTGCTACCCTACGATAGGATGGAGCCGTTGCGAGAGCAACCGCCTTTGGTACTTGCTGATAGTGTGCCTGCTGAGCACTATAAGCAAGCCCTGATGGAGAGTCGTCGTCTGAGAGAGAAGGAGCAAGACACTCAGATGGAGTTGTACAAAGCTAAGGCTGATAAGCTGCACTTGGCCCATCAACTCAGGGAAGTGCAAGGAGAGGATGCTAGCAGAGAAAGGAGTAAGAAGAGATCATATGAGGAGATGGAATCCCTGATGGATGCAGAGCATAGGGAGTGCCTGAGGCTACAGAGAGCAGAAGTCAACTACCAAAAGAAGATCAGAGACTTGGAGAAGCAACTCAAAGACAAGGACGCTCAGTTGAAGAAAGAGATGGAGTTGAGACAGAAGTCAGAGGATTATCGTGGAGGAGAAGTCTTGGAGCTGAGGAGACAGTTGAAAGAGAAGACCACTCCTTTACCAGATTGTTCAGAATGCTCACTGTTGATAGACCAGTGTCATTACCTGAAGACCCTCATTCCAGAAGACCGTCTGTCTTAGTCTGTATCTTTGATTGTATTCTGTTGAGGATCACCTCCAGGCTTGTTGGATGGGATCCATTTGTTTGTACTCCGTCTTTGGATCTTTTTGTTGAGAATCACCTCCAGACTTGTTGGATGGGATTCATTTCCGTGTACTCTGTTTATGCGAATATTCTGTTGACTTGGCTGTGCAACATTTTTACCCTTATGTATAGATAAGGTTGTCAGCATCTCCCTGTTGTTCTCATTTTCCCTGTATCTGTATTGTTCTCTTGTTGCTGCAGGATGCCATCTTTTGAGGATGGGTCAGGCTCTTTGAATGCCTGAGAAATGAGCATATCATGTGCATCATACACATCATTAACATCATACTCATATCATTTGCATAACAGGTGTTCTTGTGCCGTCATCTCACTCCGGTTCCTTCGTCAGACAGGAGAGCTGATCAAAGACCACACCGGTATTCAACCAGGCTCAATCAACAGAGAGGTATGGATCAGGTTCAGACAGAGCTGGCCGAGATGAGGGCGAACATGGCCCAATTCATGAACATGATGCAAGGGGTCGTTCAGGGGCAAGAGGAGCTGCGTGCCTTAGCCCAGAGACAGGAAGTTGTGATTCCAACATCCAACCGTGCTTCGCCTGTTGCTGCACCCGTTCATGAGACTATCCATATTGCTGCTCCCACTAACGACTATGCCGTCGGGGATGAACTTGAGGGTATCAGAATCAATGGACAGCCTCTTGCTGCAGAGGTCAATGTCAGAGCTACCCGGATTCCAGTTCATCGTCCTGCTTCACTTGTTGACAAACAAGAGGACACGTTTACTCTCCTCAGTGAGGACTATGATGTTGTGAAAACTGAAGAGAGGGATAGAAAAGTGGATGCTCTTGCTGAGAAAATCCGAGCCATGGAATGCCAGAACTCCCTTGGGTTTGACGTGACCGACATGGGTCTGGTGGAAGGGTTGAAGATCCCGTACAAGTTCAAAGCACCTTTTTTCGACAAGTACAACGGTACCTCCTGTCCTCGCACCCATGTGCAAGCTTACTTCAGGAAGATCTCTGCCTACACTGACGATGAAAAAATGTGGATGTACTTTTTCTAAGATAGTCTATCTGGGGCATCTTTGGACTGGTACATGGATCTGAAGCGAGAATCAGTCAGAAGCTGGAAAGATTTGGGTGAGGCCTTCCTAAGGCAATACAAGCACAACATGGACATGGCGCCGAGCCGAACTCAGTTACAGAGCTTGTATCAGAAAGGTAAGGAGAGCTTCAAAGAGTATGCCCAGAGGTGGCGTGAGCTAGCCGCCAGAGTGCAACCTCCTATGCTGGAGAGAGAGCTGACTGACATGTTCATTGGAACCCTGCAAGGTGTGTTCATGGACCGCTTGGGAAGTTGCCCGTTCAGTAGCTTTTCAGATGTTGTTGTCTGTGGGGAAAGAACTGAAAGCCTTATCAAAGCAGGAAGGATACAAGATCCTGGCTCTTCAAACTCGTCCAATTCTAAAAAGCCATCCTCTGGGGCACCCAGAAGGGGAGAGGGTGAGACAAATGTTGTGCACCGTCGGAGAAGTATGAATAGAGGACAGTATCGGCAAGTTGCTGTTGTGACTATTCCAGTAACTCAAACTCAACAACAGCCGAGAAGACCAACTCAGCAGTATCAGACTCCACAACGTCGTCCTCAGCAGCAGGCTTACCAGCCTCCCAATGATAATCAAGCCAATACAAGTAATGAGAGGAAGAAGATCATTTTTGATCCAATCCCCATGTCCTACGCTGAACTGTATCCCACTCTGATAGAGCGGAACTTGATTACTCCCAGAGACCCGCCGGCTATACCCGTCAACCCTCGGTGGTGGTATAGGCCTGAACAGCATTGTGTGTATCATTCGGGTGCTCCTGGTCATGACGTGGATAGTTGTTTCCAGCTGAAGATGAAGGTTCAAGACCTTGTGAGGTCAGGTATTCTGATCTTGGAGGACTTAGGTCCCAATGCTAATCAAGTTTGAAGATAACAAGTCCTGGGTTGGCACCGACTTTTCTTCAGAAGGGTTGTTCGGAAAGCAGAAGCTGCTGATGCAAGAAATACTGACAGTTGTCGTCCCCGATGGGATCTATCACAATTGGGTCACTGTGGGCTTTCCTACAGTTGTTCATAAGTCTTTGTAATAATCACTTTGTTTAAAAACCCTTCTCCCATGCCAAAAGGAGAAGTGATGGCATTGTTGGCAACATTTTGTGCAATGATATTTTCATTCAAATAAATTCATGTTAAACATTTGTTTTCCATTTGTTTTCCCTTTTCGCTTTTTGCATGAAATTGGTGATCACAAAAAAACCTTTAAAAAACAAGAATAAAAGCAATCTTTTCATCCGCATAACGATTGTCTTGTTTATTTTTCAAAAAGCTTTTCATCTCTAAATCATTATGCAGGTTGTTTCTCAAACCCATTGAACATAATGATCGGACGTCATCTCCCAATTTTGAATTCCCTGTATTCGAAGCGGAAGAAGATGATGTTGAAGGGATTCCTGACGAGATTTCCCGACTTCTTGAGCAAGGAAAAAAGATCACTCAGCTGCATCTCGAGAATCAGCAGAACAGCCAACTGGGGCATCAAAAAAAAAAAGAGAAAGAAAAAAAATCAATAAAAAAAAACAAAGGAAGAGAGGGTGCAAAATCGAAAGAAATCAAAAGAAAGAAAAAGAAAGAAAGAAAACAAAAGAGAAATAGCACCCTCAAAGTCCCAAGTTGACTGATGCTGAATTCGATCGAAAAGAAGAGATCAACTGCCATGTGTCATGGTCAGTCATATCAGCAGAGAGTGAAAAGGCATTCAACAAGAAGGTCAAGCCTCGTGTGTTCCGAGGGACCTTGTGCTCAAGAAAGTCTTGTCTTTCGTGCCCGATTCCAGGGACAAGTGGACTCCAAGCTAGGAACGTCCATATGTTTTCAAGAGAGCCTTTTCAGGCAGTGTTCTGACACTTACAAACAATGGATGGAAGTTCACTCGTCCTGTGAATTCCCGATGCAGTCAAGAAATACTTCGCCTAAAACAAAAAAGCAAAAAGCTCGATAAGTCGAACACCCCAAAGGGCGACTTAGGCAAAAAGGAGCGTCTCGGTGGATTGAAAACCCGAAAGGGCGATCCAGGCAAAAGTTAGAGACATTGAAAAAAGAAAGAATTTGCATCCCGCTAGATTGAACACCTCACACTGGGGCAATCTAGGCAAAAATTAGGGATTTGGCAAGTAACTGCATCTTGACAAGACTGTGCTGTACGTCTGTCATCCGTCAGGGATTCCCGATTCGTCGTCGACTGAAGCTTTGAATACATCGAAAATTCAGAATGGTAGAGGAAAGGTCATTATGTTCAATGTAGCCCTCTCCAATATATATCACCGGTTTCAAACTTGTACAGATCTATGGAGTCCCGCCCTTTGCAGACTACCATTCCATCACATCAATTTGAGCTTTTATCCAATTATTTGCACTCTTATTTGTTTCAACTCAACAAATGTTTTGCATGTTTTAATTGATAAAGTATCATTGTTTTCAAAATAAACGAATTTTTCAAAATTGTTCTTAAACAAAGTGAACATTCACGATGATGGAAGGATACTTAGGAGACCCACGGTGCTCTCCCGGGGGTGGTTTGATTACCAATAGGTAAGACAATTGTTCGTATCTCGAGCATGACTGTATCTTTGTCCTGCAGAACCTCGTATGGTCTCCTCAGTGAAGTTGCCCGATGCAGTGTTGTTTGAAGTTGTTCATCTTCACGTTCTCGGCAGTACAGATTCTTCCTCCAAATCCCTGTTAGCTCTATGGTGGGGCATCCCCAGTAGAGTGCTGTTTGAGCCCTACCGTGGGGCATTCCCAACAAGGTTGCTGTTGAAGTACTTTTGTGAGGCAGCTCCCCTAGCAGAGCGTTTACTGAAGACTTCAACTTTCGCCTCTCCAGCAGGCCAGTCTTCCTCTCCACCAGCATGGGTGTTTTTTTTCTTTGAAGATTCAGTATCCGGTGGATTGACGTCCCAGTAATCCGACATTCTCTCAGATAGATCCCCGAGCGGAGTTGTTGGCATGATGAGCTTTCTCTATGCCTATCCATCCTCATCAGAAATCTGGTTGCTTCTCGGACCCTGATTTCCAGCACAAGTTGTTGTGGCGCATCCGCCTGTATGTTGAACTCTGTTCTCCGTTTGTGACCGACGATCCCTCCGGAAGCCTCTTATGGCTCTTCCTCCCCTGCAGGATAAGTGTTCCCTGATATCCCAGTCCCCAGTGGATTTTCTTTGCTCTCTGGTGGCTTTGGTTTTCTCTCCGGACGGTTGATTCCCGGACCTGTGTGATGAGCATGTCTGTTTGTCAGCATCCGTCATACATTCATCATGCATAATGCATACATGCATAATCATAGCATTCAGATACTCATGATGCAGCTGTTGCCGTGTATCTGTTGATGGTTGTCTCCTGCTACTTGTTGATACAGATCTCTCCAGTAGATTTTCCTAGCAGAGTTGGGTGTGTCTGATCTCTCCATGTAGAGCCAACCCCTTAAGCAGAAAGTGTCTATCCTTTCCTGCCATTTCCCCACTGAGATACATCCTCGTGGATGACGGTTGTTTCCGTTCCCTCCCTACAAGGGGTGGGTTTTCCCTATTTGAGTTCTTTCCTCATTGGGATGAGTCTTGTTTCAGTCTGCCTTTTTGGATCAATCCTAAAATTGGCTTTCTGTTGCCTACTGTGCTTCCCTGGGGCATAAATGAATAGTCGCTCACTAACCGGCACTCACTCATCTTATCCTCAGCGGAATTTGTCGGTCTTCTACCCACTACCCGGTAGTTGTAAATCCTTTTTCTCACTCTGTCTCTCAGCAGACTGTTTGATGGCCTCTACCTACGAACCGGTAGCTGTAAGTCCTATCTTTGTGGTTTTCTACCCACTAGCTGGTAGTTGTAAAATCCCACTTTCATCCCCTTGTTGGAGTTAACCCTTTGTGCTCATCCCGATGATGACTGGTTACTTTTCCGTGGTTTTCTGCCTACAAACCGGTAGATGTAATCCCCTCTTTGTGGTATTAATGGTCTTGTCCCCTTTGGATACTTGCCTTGATCAAGCAGTATTGTCCCCATTGGGTCGTCCCCTTCTTTTTGGATACTTGCTCCGAGTAAGCAACTTTATCCTCTTTGGATTGGTCATCTTTGCATACCTAGTTCTGGTACCGATGCCTTTCTTTTCGGTCGTTTATTCATCTAACAACCTACAACCCGGTTATGGATAATCTTCCATGCGAGTGTATTATCTACGTTCTGACGGCTATAGATGATATATCTCATGCACTCTTTGGTCAATCTTTCGATTGTTATCACCAGCAGAGTAAGATTCGTATTCCCTGTGGAATCGGATGTTCATCCTTTAACAAGTTTGCCTTTGCTCTCTTCAGGATGTTTTCGGTCGATTATTCATCTAACAACCTACAACCCGGTTATGGATAATCTTCCATGCGAGTGTATTATCTACGTTCTGACGGCTATAGATGATATATCTCATGCACTCTTTGGTCAATCTTTCGATTGTTATCACCAGCAGAGTAAGATTCGTATTCCCTGTGGAATCGGATGTTCATCCTTTAACAAGTTTGCCTTTGCTCTCTTCAGGATGTTTTCGGTCGATTATTCATCTAACAACCTACAACCCGGTTATGGATAATCTTCCATGCGAGGTTATTATCTACGTTTTGACGGCTATAGATAATATGTCTCATGCGCTCTTGGGTCGAAGTCGTCCTCCCCAGTCGAGTAAGATTCGTATCTCTTGTGGAATCGAATGTCCATCCTTTAACAAGACTGCTTTTCTAGCCCTCTTCAGGATGTTGAGTGTTTTGGAACACAAACCAATTCACGCTTTGGCACTCAGGCCAATTTTTCCGGTATTCAGACCGAAGAAGTTTCCGACGATCAGGTCGATGTACTTATTTTTTTCCGGTATTCAGACCGAAGAAGTTTCCGACGATCAGGTCGATGTACTTATGTTTTTTCCGGTATTCAGACCGAAGAAGTTTCCGACGATCAGGTCGATGTACTTGTTTTTTCCGGTATTCAGACCGAAGAAGTTTCCGACGATCAGGTCGATGTACTTATTTTTTCCGGTATTCAGACCGAAGAAGTTTCCGACGATCAGGTCGATGTACTTATTTTTTCCGGTATTCAGACCGAAGAAGTTTCCGACGATCAGGTCGATGTACTTATGTTTTTTCCGGTATTCAGACCGAAGAAGTTTCCGACGATCAGGTCGATGTACTTATTTTTTCCGGTATTCAGACCGAAGAGGTTTCCGACGATCAGGTCGATGTACTTATGTTGTTTTCCGGCATTCAGACCGAAGAAGTTTCCGACGATCAGGTCGATGTACTTATGTTGTTTCCGGTTTTCAGACCGAAGAAGTTTCCGACGATCAGGTCGATGTACTTATGGCATCCAGGCCAATTTCCGATGTTTCAGATCGACATCAAATCTCTCATATCCCGATGCTCAGCATTCAGACTGACTTACGGCGCTCAAGCCATGGCTATCCCTGTGTTACCATTTATTTTGGTATCCAGGTCGACGTTTCTGTTTCGGTATTCAGGCCGATTTCTTTTTTCCGTTCCAGACGGATTTTTCTCTCAAGACTGTTTCTTTGTCGATCCTGACAGGCATTCTTGTATTATATCCAGTCGGTGCAAATTTCTACGGTCCTTTTGTATTCAATCCCTGTTTACCCTGAAAGTCTGACAGCCGCTGCTATCATCCATTCGGGTTCCCAGTTGATTGAATAGGGGCAGCTGTAGCACCTCAAATTTGCACCTATCATTGTACATACCATCTCATATTAGGCCATAGCATATCATGATACATTTCATAGCATTGCATTGTCCCCAGTTGCCTCAAGAGCAAGCAAGTCAAGAATTAGGTCAAACTGATCAGGAGATCAGTCAACCAAGCAAGCAAGGGTGTTTCTCAAGGAGCCAAGGCCCTAGGGTTTGTCCAACAAGTTCACATGACTTGGAGGTCCATTTGAAGTGTTTAAGTCAAGGGTTGGATGTTCAGAAGCCATCAGTTCATGCACAGACAGTCAAAAACCCTAGAAAGTCAAAGTTAGTCAACTATGGTTGATTTTGTGGTTTTGATGGATGGATTTGGTTTGAGAGGGCTTATTCATGTCCCAATAGGCCTCATATATCATGGAAATCAACATCATTGAAGAATTTGAAGCCAATCAGAAAATTTCCAAAAATAGAAACTGGACCTGTAATTTCAACTGCCAAAAATGGAAACTTCTTGATCCTCAACTTGCATCATGATACAAGCTTCAAATGAATTTTTGCCCAACATGAAAGTTGAAGATTTTGTTCTCCCATTTTCAAAAAGTCCAAGAACTCTCAAATCCCATGTATGGTTGTCAAGATATGATCAAATCAATTTCAAAAATTTGTGAACTTCAAAGAGCCATATCTCTCAAACCATTTGGCCAATTTTGGTGGGGTTTTTTCCTACAAACCACATTTCATCTCCTCTTTCCAAAAATATAAATTTCATGCACTAAAACCTCACCATGCAAAATGGCATTTTTGGACTTGTTTCATTTAAATTCAAGTTGGACCAAAAGTTGACTTTTGAGATTAAACATTTTCACTCAATTTGGACATTTGGGAATTGTTTAGAAGGTCATTTGCAGCCTGTTTTGAAGCCCAATTCGTGCAGACTTCATACCCCATGTGCAAGTGGATGCAAAATTAGCAAAAGGCAAATTTGGTTCATTTAACATAATCATGTTTAACACTCACTAAGCCAAGTTAAAACAGACATATTTAAACACATTTTCTGCAGAAATGAACCCTAGCTACAGCCTCCCAAGACAGAAACTCTCTCATTTTCTCTCAATTCCATTTTTCACGATTTGGGAAATTCTGAGCAAAAGCTTCAAAGACCACGAGTTCTCTTCTTTGCTTCAGCACCTAGCCATCATTTGGAAGTGTTTTCGAGCACCATTCACCAACTGGAAGTGAGCATCGTGTTCTGTTTTCTTCAAGCTCTTCCAATGGCAAATCGAGATTCAAAGGATTCTAAGCATCACTGAGCTAGGTTTCTGCAAGCATACATCAACATCAACCACCAGCATGATCTGTTTGAGTTTGAAACACACCAAGAACCACTGATTCACAAATTTCTTCATAACCAAGTAAGATTTCGACTCTTTTCTTTCTCTAATCTATGCTATGTGTCCAATAGATCTTTACATGCTGAGCATTTTGAGCTTTGATTCACATAAAATGATTAAGTATTGAGTGAATAATTTGTTTTTAAAGATTGATGTTCATATGATGTTTGGCGTGATTCCTCCATATGAGCTCGATTTGATGCAAATGCTTTTTGGAATCTTGTTGTACATGGTTTGTTGGTTCGATTAATGCATTTGTTACTCATTTCTGGGCATAAAATTCTGACACGATTGTTAGAGGTGAAGATGATGACTCTGTTCATAAACCCTAAGATAGAACCCAGAAATTCATGAGAAATTGTGTTTGTTTGTGTTTGGTTGTGGCTGTTTGATGTTGCATGATTGTTAATTACCATGTTGTTCATGAAGTTATGCTGGATTTCGTTTCATGTTGGTTTGAATGAGCAAGATGAAGTTGCTGTTTGAAAAACCCTGGACACTGTTGCAAACCCTATTTTTCCAGAAACATGAAACGTGATTGGCTGCTGATTTGAATTTTTTGCCCATGTTACTGTTCCATTGGGAAGCCACCAATCAGAACATTTCGCGTGTCCCCTTGGTACGCAGCGTTTTGATAAATGAGATGCATAATCACGAAATTGCCACCGGTCAACCATGGTTGACTTATCCTTTCATGTTATCTTGCTCATATTATTCCAATTTGTTACTTCACTTCTAAAATCCATTTCTCATTCATTTCAACTCCAAAAATCATGGGATTTTTTGCATCATGATCACATGAATGTCTACTATTTTATCATGATTTTTTCTGAATTTTTGGTTGGCTGGATTTTAATTGGCTCTAGGGTTCTTAACATGTATGCTTATTTGATACCCTTTGCCATTTCTTTTGTGAAATTGTGATGATGCATCCAATGACCCTGAAATTTTTTGTGGTTATTATACACTCATTCATGTTCATTTTGATGTAAAGTTTGTGCATTTATCATAGGTGGTGTGTGAGATATGATTTTTTTAAGTAGGGTGTGACAATTTGTGTCACACCAATGTTATGCAATTTCTTGATTTTTGTTCACATACTTCCTGGCCTTCAAATAATGTGAAATTTTGCATGAGCCATCTCTTGTATGTCTAGTTGATGCGTGATTTTTCCTGGAATTATTTGAGCCATTCCCAATTTGTTTGTGATTTTTCTTCCCTGCCTAGTCAATTGTTGATTTTGTGTGACATGCCTTGCCATTTCATTTGGGAAATTCTCATATCTTATTGTATGATCATGAAATTTTATATGTGCATACTAGACATCTTGAGCTTTGCAGTGGTGTTGATCCCATCCATTTCTCATCTGTTTTCATTTAGTTATGATTTTTTGAAGATGACACATGTTTTGTTGACTTCTTTGTGCATACTTGAAAATGTGTTGACTTCCTGATTTTATTTGACTATCTTCCCATGATCCAATTGAGCTGAAATTTCATATGCATGCTATGTTATGGATTGTGATTGAGTATGAATTATTTCATAATTTTTGGAATTGATTATGTTTGGGTTTGAGCTTGGTCTTGCTGTTGACCTTTTGTGTGCTCCCTCTTGCCACGTTTTGACTTCTTTGGTCTATGAAATGACAATGATGCATGTTATGAACTTGTGACCAATTGTGCTTGCTTCTTAAATGCTTGAACTTGACTTTGGTTGACCATTTGTTTTCTGTTTTGACTTTCCCTTTTGTTTTTGACCCTAGGCTTGTCCTAGTGGTCTTTTGGGCTTATGTTGAGTTCATTTGTTTCAGGTTAAGCATAGTGCTTCAAAGAAACCATGCCAGTTTGTTTGAGCTTGACTATATATCATGTGCTAACCTTTGTTTTGTAGGTGGTATGACTCATATGGGTTGGGTTTGGTGCTTTTGCACTTCTGTTTATTGATCTAACTGTTTGATTCATTTCCTTTTGATTTGAACTGTTGAACTGTTTACTGATTAGCTTGACTTTTTCAGGTACCCTTAGTTGCTTAAGTTCTCTGAACTTGCTTTGCTTTGCTTTTTAGCAACTTGCTTGAGGTATAATCTCTTTTACTTCATGTAGTCTGGAGACCCGGCCTGTTATTTGGCCGGGCAAACTGTCTGAAGTCCTCCTTAAGAGGCAATGCTTGTGTATGTTTAATTTGTCCTTGTACAGAGTCAAAGACCTCCTAAGTGAAGAGGCAATTGGCAGAACCAAGGGATAAGCAACCTATCCCCTGCTATTCAGTGTGCCTTCTGTCTTGCTCACACCATTGTGTTGATGCATTTCAGATAAAAACCCAAGATCTTGTGCAATTGCACAGTTGAGTCAGTATCAAATGTGTAGAAGGGTTCCCACTTTCTGAACCCACACATTCTTGTCAAATGCTCTCCCAGGCCAGGGATAGAAGCAATGAGGCACACCCCTCATCTCCTTTCATCTGTTTCACCTTAGCCCCTCAATGGCAAGGTTAAGAGCAACACTCACCCCATTCCAGAGGTTTGTTTGTTGAGGTTGATGTGACCCCTCGACTAAAGCCTAACCCATGTTTGAGCCCCCCTTGTTGGTGTGTTTACTTTATGCTGAATGTGTTTGTGTGTGCTTATGTGGTGATCATATTCCCCTAGGTTGTTAGAATCCGCGTAGTCTCGTTTGCATGTCAATTAAGGTAGCACGGTTCCTTCGTATAGGACTTCCTTTCTTGCTTGTTTCTTTAAAACACAAACAAACACCATCCCCTCTTAAGGATACATTCACTCCTTCTACTACAGGTGAGTAAGTCTCCAAAGGTCGAGCATCAGGTAGATTGTGCAGTGATGTTGTCCACTTAAAAAACACAAACCAACAGTAATTGTTTGGCCGAACTACGGCAACTCTGATTCTCATGTTCAGGTGAGATACGTAGGCACGAGACGCGATGTCTTGCCGAGTTTGACTAACCACTAACACTAATTCTTTTCTCTCGCCCTCGTTGCGATTGAGACCTCCCTTTTCTCTTGCCCTAGTTGCAATTGAGACCCTTGCTTCCTGTGCAAGTTTTGTTTAGGATAGGTTGGCCCTTGTGCCATTTAGCTAGAAACCATAACTTAGGGTTGACTTTGCATGACAACATCTAGGCTCGAGTCGTAGTCTCCCTAGTGTTGTGTCTCCCTCTGTTATCTGGTTAGGCTAGTCCTTTGTCCCTGCGTAGGGGAACTACATCGCCCTGATCTTCACACCAGATGAAGTATGTAGGCAGGAGATTGAGCTGATCTCTCCGGGCGCCCTTTTTCTTTTCACCCTTTGTGTCTTAACCACCCTTGTGTGTGTTCTGGTTGGAGTCCGACGTAAGTCCAACGATTGGCAGTTGGTTTCCTGTGCGTGTTTGTTGGTTCGGATGCTGATGTAAGCCCAGTGATTGGCATTCAGGCTCCACGTTTGCCTCTTTGTGTGCGTGTTGGTCCGGATGCTGACATAAGTCCAGTGATTGGCAGTCGGGCTCCACGTTTGCCTGTGTTTTGTTTGTTTGTGTGCGTGTCAGCCGAGCTACGAATGCTCTGATTCTTCTCTCGTCCGAGAAGATACGTATGCATAGGATGCGATATCCTAGCGAGCATGTGTCGTCTCCCCAGTCCGAACTACTTCGACTCTGATGTCTATGCCTGATAGACTAAGTAGGCCCAGGATACGATATCCTGCCGAGTCAGTTTCAGTCAGTTTCTTTTGTCTCTTTCAGCCAGTGTGTGTGAGTTTGAGCAGTGTTTAGCAACCAATTTTCCTTCCTTTTGTGCGTGGATCCCGTAGAGTACTACGGATGCGTAGGGGTGCTAATACCTTCCCTTCGCATAATCGACTCCCGAACCCAATTCTCTTTGGTCGCGAGACCATGTCTTTTCCAGGTTTACTCTGAGCGTTTCCTTTCCTTCTTTTGGGATAAATAATGCACGGTGGCGGCTCTGTTGTTTCTTTCTTTTCCCGCCGGTTTTTCGCGTGATGCGACACATTTGAAAAGATAAAAGAATATTTGCAGGAGCCTCCGATTCTGATGCCTCTTGTGGAGGGAAGACCGTTAATTCTGTACCTGACAGTCCTCGAGGGGTCTATGGGGTGTGTATTGGGGCAGCATGACGAGTCTGGTCGAAAAGAGCATGCCATATATTACCTTAGCAAAAAGTTTACCGACTGTGAAACAAGATATTCACTGCTCGAGAAAACTTGCTGTGCTTTGGTCTGGGCTGCTCGCCGACTAAGGCAGTACATGTTGGTTCATACCACTTTATTGATTTCCAAGATGGATCCGATCAAGTACATCTTTGAGAAGCCAGCATTGACCGGACGGGTTGCGAGGTGGCAAATGATTTTAACTGAATATGATATACAGTATACCTCTCAGAAAGCGATCAAGGGGAGTGTATTGTCTGATTACCTCGCTCAGCAACCCATTGATGATTATCAACCGATGAAGTTTGAATTCCCTGATGAGGACATCATGTTTCTCAAATCGAAAGATTGCGAGGAACCAATCCCGGAGGAGGGGCCTGACCCTGAATCCGAATGGATTCTGATGTTTGATGGGGCCGTTAACGTGAATGGAAGCGGTGTTGGTGCTGTTTTGGTTACGCCGAAAGGATCCCACATTCCTTTTGCTGCCCGGCTAACATTTGAGTGCACCAACAACGTAGCTGAATATGAAGCTTGTATAATGGGTATTGAGGAGGCGATTGATTTGAGAATCAAGAACCTTGTCATATATGGAGATTCAGCTCTGGTGATAAATCAGGTTAACGGAAAATGGTATACGCATCAATCTCATTTGGTTCCGTATCGAGATTATACAAGGAGATTGTTGACGTTTTTCACCAAGGTGAAGATGCATCATGTGCCCAGAGAGGAGAATCCTTTGGCAGATGCTTTAGCTACTCTAGCCGCCTTGATTAAGGTGCAGAGGTGGAATCAGTTCCCCAGTGTCGAGATTGGACGTCTGGATAGGCCGGCTTATGTGTTTGCTGTTGATACGGCACCTGATGATGAGAAGCCGTGGTATTATGATATCAAGCGCTATCTGGAGACGCAAGAGTATCCTGAGGGGGCATCGAAGAAAGATAGAAAGACTCTACGGAGGTTAGCCATGGTATTCTACCTGAATAAGGATGGGGTGCTGTATAAGAGGAATTTTGATTGGGTCTTGCTCAGATGTGTGGATGATGCAGAAGCAAGCCAATTGATGAAAGAGGTTCATGAGGGGTCGTTCGGTACCCATGCCAGTGGGAATGCGATGGTGAAGAAGCTGCTGAGAGCAGGTTATTACTGGATGACAATGGAGGCCCAATGTTTCAATTTCGTGCGGAAGTGCCATAAATGCCAGATTTATGCAGATAAAGTGCACGTGCCTCCAAATCCGTTGAGCTTGATGTCGTCTCCATGGCCGTTTGCTATGTGGGGCATTGATATGATTGGAAAGATTGAGCCTACAGCTTCGAATGGGCACAGGTTCATATTAGTGGCTATCGATTACTTCACCAAGTGGGTTGAAGCAACCTCTTATACGAATGTGACGAAGCAGGCCGTTGCCAGGTTTCTCAAGAGAGACATCATTTGCAGATATGGGGTTCCCGAGAGGATCATTACTGATAATGGTTCTAATTTGAATAATAAGATGATGATAGAACTGTGCCAGGAATTCAAGATTGAGCATCACAATTCGTCTCCCTATCGTCCGAAGATGAATGGGGCGGTTGAGGCAGCCAACAAGAATATAAAGAAGATTGTGCAGAAAATGGTGGTAACCTACAAAGACTGGCATGAGATGTTACCGTTTGCATTGCATGGGTATCGAACGTCGGTACGTACATCTACTAGGGCAACTCCTTTCTCATTGGTATATGGGATGGAGGCGGTATTACCTGTGGAAGTTCAGATTCCCTCTTTGAGAGTCCTGATGGACGTGAAATTGCAAGAGGCTGAATGGGTAAGGACCCGATATGAAGAGTTGAGCCTGATTGAGGAAAAGAGGCTAGCAGCCATCTGTCATGGGCAGTTATATCAGCAGCGGATGAAGCGTGCTTTTGACAAGAAGGTGCGACCTCGGGTATATCACGTGGGTGATATGGTGCTGAAAAGGATCCTTCCTCCTCAAAACGATCGAAGGGGCAAATGGACACCGAATTATGAAGGTCCGTTCGTGGTCAAGAAGGTTTTCTCTGGTGGAGCCTTGTTGTTAACGACCATGGATGGCGAAGATTTTCCATCCCCTGTGAATGCGGACGCAGTTAAAAAATACTTCGTATAAATAGACCCGCTGGACGAAAAGAATAAAATAGTCCAGGCAAAAATGGGGCATCCCGGCGAACCAAAAAACAGAAAGAAAGGTTCAGGCAAAAATTAGGGATAAAAATGAAAATGTACACCCGGCAAGTCGAAAACCTGAAAAGGCGACTTGGGCAAAAAGGGGTATCCCGGTGGACTGAAAACCCGAAAGGGCGGTCCAGGCAAAAGAGGGATCGAAACGAATAACTGCGTCCAGCATGATCGTTTGCACTTTGGTTAAAGCATCATGGAGAATACCCGGTAGGGATCAATCAGAAGCGTCTTGTTCAGAAGGCAGAAAGCATGGAGAGTCTGAGGACTTATGGGGTGTAACCGAGTTGGAACTCGATGAGATCGCGGGTTTCACATTGCCATTAGGATAGATTTTTCCTTTTGTGCGCAATTACCTCTTTTCAGGAATTGCTTCCTTTTGTATTGCTCATTTGAGCCACACTTTTCCAATCAATAAAATGCATATTCAGTCAAATAACTTTGTTTTTGTTTTTTCATAACCGCTTTGATTGCAAAAACATCCAGATATTTTTGATAAAGAATCTTGCATTTTAACACATACAGGTCCCTTCCAATGCATGTTTATAAGATTGAAAGCTTGAAGTCTTATTCGGAAGGTTGAGTGACCCAAGTGTGGAAATCTTGACACGCCTGGGGCACGGTTTTATCTGACGGTTTATTTTGCAGGAACTGTTAGATATTCGTCACTCACTTGCAGGTTGTGATGTGGAAGCTTTGTAACAAATCCCCAGAGAGTTCGCTCAGGAACGAAAATGGCGAAAACGTTGAGACGTACGACGATCCTTGATAATAATCAAGAAGACTCTTCAAAGTCGGAAGGTTTGGAAGTATGTAATTCCCCGCAGAGTCCGATCAGGAACGAGTGCATGAAGAAAGGACGGAGAGACGACGAGACGTCCGACGACCTTTGGAATTAACCAAGAAGACTCTTCAAAGTCGGAAAATTGAAATTTCTGTATAACTCCCAGGAGTACGTTCTCGTCGAGCGCGGAGCGATTTGGAATACAAGATGATGGAGCAGAAAAGGTCCAGACGAGTCTGGGAATTCTCAAAAGAGGAAAGCTGATACGAGATTGGGAGGTGGATACTGTGGTTCGATGCGTCGACGGGTGTTCTGCACCGACTTTTCTCATTTTTCAGCTAAGTCTCCAAGCAGAGTTATAGGACTAGCTCCCCAGCAGATCCAAGGTTTGTGGACTTCCCCAGCCGAGTCAGGATGGTTATCCAGGCAGGTTCATAACGGTGTTTCCTCCGCAGCCAGGTCTGGAGGTCGCTACTCCCCGAGTGGAGCGGGTTTCAATGAAATATATCTCCAGTAGTGTTCATCCTACTTGTGGATTGGACAAGTTTCCGTAGCGGACGGATGGATTTTTGCATGCCCAGCTGAGCTGATTCTACCTATGGATTGCATGGGTGTCCCCAGCGGAGTGGCATTTGTTTCCCTAGCAGGATCAGGAGGGTTATCTCCAGCAGATGATAGAGTGATGCATCCCCAGTTGAGCCTGGAGGTTGCTATTTCCCAGCGGAGTATCTGTGAGCATTTCCCCAGTGAAGTCCGCAGGTATCTGTAAGGGTCTTCCCGAAGCGGAGTCGGGATTGATATCCCTAGCAAGTCAAGACTGTTGTATCCCCACAGAGCGTTGGTGGTGTTTATCCCCAGCGGTTTCTCGGGTGGATTGGGTGCCAAGGAGGTTCTTCCCCAGCAAGGGTTGCCTATTTCCCAACAGCAGTGCTTATTCCCCAGCAGGGTGGAGATTGGAGTATGGACGAGTTCCTCAGCAGAGTGTCTCGTATTCCCCAGAAGAGTCCCTTGAGGGGGATATCTCTTTTTATGCATTCATCATGTAAAATATAGCATGGCATATTGCATAGAAAAATAAATAATCGCGTAGCATTTCCATAATTATGGAGCATTACGCAGAAAAATCAATCATGCATCATATTGCGCGCATAAGCTAGTCTCAAGCTGTGGTTACCGTTTGGGAGGTGATGTTGCATCAAAGTTTCTGTCAAGCGGAGATGGGAATGATAATCCGAAATCTTTCCGGTATTCAGACCGAGGCGGTGTCCAGACCGATTTGGCGTTCAAGCCAGATTTTCCGATTTTCAGATCGAAGAAGTTTCCGACGATCAGGTTGATGTGCTTATGGTATCCAGACCAATCTTTCCGGTATTCAGACTGAGGCGGTGTCCAGACCGAAGTGGCGTTCAGGCCCAATTTCCGATTTTCAGATCGAAGAAGCTTCCGACATGTAGATCGATGCAGCTTGTGGCATTCAGGCCAAGTTCCCGGTATTCAGACCGAGGAGGTGTCCAAACCGAAGTGGCGTTCAGGCCCAATTTCCGATTCTCAGATCGAAGAAGTTTCCGGTATTCAGACCGATATGGTATCCAGACCAATCTTTCCGGTGTTCAGACCGAGGCGGTATTCAGACCGAAGTGGCGATCAGGCCGATGTTCCGGTAGTCAGACCGAGGTGGTTCTCAGACCAAGAAAATGAAAATTATGGGGTTCAAGAAAAAAAAAAGGAAAAAAAGAAGAGAATAATAATCCCGCGTGGATGTGTGGTGATCAGGCCATGGTTATCCCTGCGTTACCATTTATTTTGGTATCCAGGTCGACGTTTCTTTCGGGTTGGTTTCTTCGCCGATGCTGACAGGCGTTGTTAATTATTTTCCCATCAGAGTGCAAATTGTTCGTCTGTTCTTGGTATTCAATCACTCTTCATCCTGATCATCCGAAAGCCGAGGCTATTTCGTATCGACAGGTTCACAGTGGATTGAATAGGGGCAGCTGTAACACCTCAAAATTTGCCCTCCTCTCTTGGGACTAGCATTATCATTGTACATATCATTTTAGGTCATTAGGCATTGCATATTGCATATCATGTGGTTACATTGTGCAAGCTATCTCCCCAAGTCTTGATCAGAAGATGAGGAAGTCAGAGTGCAAGCCTAGGGTTTATTGACTGATCATTGGCCATCTGAGGATTGGGCTGTGAATTAGGGTTTCATGATTCTCAATGGATGTTGGTCTTCATCTTGATTATAATGATACATCATCATCATCGTGGTTGGTTATCATCAGAAGCATCAAGTGATTGAAGCATATTCCTTGAGATTAGGGTTTTGACCACTGGTCAACCCTAATCAGTTGCATTGGGCCAGTCAAGGCATAATCAGGAGATGGGGTCTATGATGGATATGGGGTTCATTATATGATTACATTGTGCTTATTGAGGCTAGGGTTTCACCCTTAAGCCATTTCAGTTGAAGATTGGGGTTTAATTTGATCTATGTATTGCCAATTTCATCTGTCAGTTGAAAAGTCAACTGTGGTCAACTGTACATGATCTGGTGGATTTGGAGGTGGAAATGAGTTGGATCCACTTCATTCATGTTGGAACAAGTGTTATTTGACATCTCAAAGCTTAAGAATGGAGAAAATCAAGTCAGGACAAAAACTGCCAAAAATAGAAAGTGACTTGTAATTGAAGTTTCCAAAAATGGAAAGTTTTTGACCTCAAGACCACGTGTCCAAGGAAGCTTCAAATGATAATTTGTTCAACATGAAAGTTGTAGATCTTGTTCTCACCTTTCCAAAAAGTCCAAGAACTTGAAAATCCCATGTATGGTTGGAAAATTAGGGCTCAGTGAAATTCAAAAATAACCCATAATCAGGAGGCCATAACTTCCACATGGTTTGTCCAAATTGCAAGTTCTTTATATGCACAAACTCCATTTGACATGTACTTTCATGGTGCATAATTGGATTTTTTCCAAAAGTGGTCAATGCAAAAAGTCAATTTTCAACTGGACAGTTAAAATGGACCAAGGGCAAAATTGTCCAACTTGTGAAATAATTGGAATTTTTGAGTGGGGATTTTTGCTACACCTCACAAATGGTATTTGAAACTTGTTGGAATCATCATTACATGGCTAGGCTTCATGGTTTGGAAATTGGCTTGTGGAATGAAAGTGCAAAATTGGACAAAGTGCAATTACATGGTGAAAATGAGAAATATGCATCCAATGAGAGTGAGACAAGTTGCAACAGCTCACACATGTCATTTAGAGAGTGTGTGAGCTGTCAATGAGGTGGCATTGGCTTGTATGTGGAAGTGACCATTTTGCCCTCACTTGAAAATTAACATTTCACTATCAAATGCAATTTGGCTAATTACATGGTTAATCATGGATTAAGGCATCATATATATTCTTAATCACATTATAATCATAACAGAAACTCACACTTCCCAAAATCAGATCTGAAAACTCTTCATTCTCTCAAAATTCCTCAAGAACACAAAAACCAAAATTCACCAAATCTTCATCAATTGTTGATCAAACTCGAAATTTCTTGTTGCATTGATCTTCAATCAGCATATACTCCATCTGTTTTTACCTTTCATCATCTAATTCGCACCAAAACTCGATTGCACCTACAAGCTACATCAATGGCAAATCAAGATTGCAAGCACTAGAAGCAACCTGGAACTGAAGCAATCACTCTATTCACCTTCCTCATCATCCTTCTACATCTGTTTGTGGAGAAAGCACGCAAAGAGCATCAATACGACACTGCCATTCCAGGTACACGAGTTTTTCGAATGTCACGGTTTTACAAATTGCTGTATGCGTTTTGTAGTTTATTGATTGTAGATCATCGTGACATAGGTAGTTTGTGAAATGGATAACCGTAGGTGAAGAAATCTGGATTGGAAGTTTTGTAACCAAACCCTAGGTTGATCGATTTGGAAAATAGAGAAACATTTAGGTGAAATTAGGTGGATATTTGGACTCTAGGTTAGAAGACGGTTCCAACGAGTATTAATTTGTTCATTTTGGTGACGATTTGATGATTGCGTGTTCTTGAGTGGCTGGGTTGAGGACGATGAAGTTTCTGCGCAAAAGTCTGTTTGATCTTCAATTCCATTTGAAAATTCAAACTCGGTGTTTCCCGCTCCCGCCTTAACTAATTACAGAAATGCCATTGGATAATTCATTTTAATTTAATTAATTCAAATGATTCTTAAAAAATCATACAAACTTTAAAAAATTCATAAAAAAATCATAAAAAATCAGAAAAATGTGGAAATTTTTGTGTTGACTTTGTTGTTGACCGTAGGATTTATTTGACTCATTTTTGAAGGTTGTGCATGGTAGGAATTTTGTTTGACTTAGGGTTCTTTCACATGTATGTAAATTTGATACACTTTGCCATTTTGTTCATGAAATTCTCATAGTTGCAAATAAATTCTTGAAATTTTTTGTGATGATTGTTGACTGGTTGATGCTTATTTACATGTAAATTTCATGAATTTTTGATACCTGGTCATTGAGATACAAATTTTTGAACTTAGGTGTGACAATTTGTGTCACACCTCTTTATGTCAATTTGCTGGATTTTTTTGAGTGACCTATACTTGTTAGAATAATATGAAATTTTGCATGATGGTTGATTAACATGTTAAGAGGTTATGTGAATTTTTGTGGAATTTTACATTGCATTTTCAAATTGATTGCTATTTTTCATCTCTGTTGGTCAATTGTGTAAGTTCATGTGACACATGTTTGAATATTTGATGTGAAATGCTCATATGGTATTGAATGATCATGAAATTTGATATGCTTGTAATAGACACATGATATGACATCCCTGTTTTGGTCTCACTCATTTCTTTACTGTTTTCATTGAGTTATGAATTTTTGAAGTGAATGCATATGTTGATGTTGTGATTTGGAGCATGTAATTGTGTCTGTTTTTGTTGATTTTTATTGACATGGTTCCCTTTGCCCAATTAAGCTGAAATTTGGTGTGCCATACCTGGATTAGGTCCTGTTTAGGTGTAATTTATTTGAGATTTTTTGGATTTGTTTTGATGTGGATTTGAATGCAATAGTTCTGTTTGCATGTTTGGTGCTTCATTTGAACTAATTTGCCTTGTTTTGTGCATAACATGAACATGATGAATGATATAAACATGAGACTAATGGTGTTTGCTCTTGTTTGACATTAATTTGACTTTGGTTGGTGAATACCTTGCTGTTTAGGAATTTTTCTTGCCTTTGGACCCTAGGCTTAGCCTAGTGGTCTTGTTGCTAATGTTTGCTTGATTTTTCAGGATCAAAAGCATAATGCACATGGATAATGAACCAAGTTAAATGCAATTGATGTTGTTTGATGTTTGTACACTAACATAACTTGGTTTTGTAGGTGGTGAAGCTTGGGCTTAAGCTTTGAGCTTGCCTTGTTGTGCATTGCTTTGTATAGTCTGACTGATTGAACTTTTGCTGTTTAGTTTTGTCTGTCTGAGTACTAACTGTGTTTGCCTGTTTCCAGGTACTTTTAGTTGCTCAGTTCCTTGTGAACTTTTGCTTTGCTTTGCTTAAGCAACTTGCATTGAGGTATAACTTCCTAACTTCATGTAGTCTGGAGACCCGGCTGTTACCGGGTCGGGCAAATAAATGTCTGAAGTCCTCCTTAAGAGGCGATGATTGTGATTGTTTAATTTTGTGCCTAAGCAGGTAAAGTCCTTAATCAAGGCAATTGGTGGAAGGTAGGGATATGCAATCTATCCCCCACTATTCTGTGAGTCTTCTCCTTGCTCCCATTACATGGTTGTAGCATTGAGATCCTAGCCCAAGATCCGTGCAGTGCACATTGTGTCAGAGTCTCTGAGTATAGAAGGGTTCCCCTATTCTGGACCCATGCTCATTTGTCAGAAGCTCTCCCTGGTCAGGGATAAGAGCTGTGAGGTCTGATCCTCACTTCACCTCTCATCTGCTTCACCTTAGCCTCGTAATGGCAAGGTTAAGAGCAAACCCAGCCCGTACAGATGACTTGCTGAGGCAGTCAAACCTATTGTGTGAGTCACTTGTTTGGTTATAGTGCGTGCTATGTGGATATCTGATTGACATGCTTGTTTGAGATGCTTGTTCTCATTTGATGTATGCTTGAATTATTTTGTATGCTTGTGTGCTTACTTATTTCCTGGATAGGAGTAGTTTGCTTATGCAAGTAGGATAGAAAACTGAACTTAGGGTAACGATGCATGACAACACTAGGCTCGAGTCCAGCTCCCTAGTAGTGTGTCTTTCCCTAGTTTCTGGTTAGCAATGCAGTCCCTTTCAGGGGAACTACATCGCCCTGATCCTTGTTCCAGATGAGGTATGTAGGCAGGGGGTCGTGCGAGACCTCTCCGGGCAACCTTTTTCTTTTTTGCGTGTGTTTACTTGTTATCTGATTGTGTTTTGGCTCGGATGCCGACGTAAGTCCAGTAATTGGCTGTCGGGCTCCACGTTTGCCCTTTTGTGTGCGTTTTGGTTCGGATGCCGACGTAATTCCATCAAGTGGTGGTCGGGCTCCATGTTTGCCACCCTTGCTTGTTTGGTGTTTTGGGTTGTTTAGCGTGCGTAAGCCGAACTACAGTGGCTCTGATTCTTGTTCCAGACAAGATATGTAGGCATAAGGTGCGATACCTTATCGAGCTCGTTCCTCTTAACCCCACCTGCGTTCCCCGTGTGTGTGTGTGATGTTTAGCAACCTATTCTTTATTCTAGGACGTGGATCCCGTCGAGTACGACGGACGTGAGGGGTGCTAATACCTTCCCCTTGCGTAACCGACTCCCTTACCCTTTCTCTCTGGTCGCGAGACCATTTCCTTTCCAGGTTTCTCTGAGCGTTTCCTTTCCCTATCTTGGGATAAATAACGCGCAGTGGCGGCTCTGTGTGTGTTTTATTTGAGCTTCGCCGGTTGATTTTCGCAGGATGCGACACTTGCCATGCCATATCTTGCAGTCGGACCGCTGATTGTTGAACCAGAAGTTGAAGGAGGTACTTCTCAGATCATTCCTTATCCAGATATGCCTACCGATGTTGAAGAGTTGAAGAGATCCTGGATCCAGTTAAGGGAGGAAAGGGATACTTTTGAAGCTCAGTTTTGTGCTGAAAGGAAGAAAGTATTAGAGCTCACCGGCCAGCTTAATGAGGAACGAAGACTCAACGCATATCTTCGCCCGAAAAGAAGCCGCCCCTGGGAGACTTGAGCTTTTATTGTATTTTATTATTTATTGTAATGAACATTGATTAAAAATTATTAATAAAAGTCCTTTCTTGGTGGTTCACGCAAAGTTAAATTCCAAAAGTCCTTGAAAACATTTCATACATTGCATAGCATGACATAACATTGCATAACAGGTATTCTAAAGGATCTATGTTCTCACGGTCTTCCTATTGCAAACAGAAAAATGGCCCTCGAACAAACTGTCAAAGATCTCCAAGCTCAGAATGCTCAATTCCAGGAGATGATGCTGAGCTTATCCAAGGGGCAGGAAGAACTGAAGGCTCTCTTGCTCGAGAAGAAGAAAGACAAGAAACCTGTGAGTTACATTAACCCGGGAAGAAGGCTTAAAGGACAGGCTGCAGGAGTCAAGATTAGACTTCCGAAGGATCAAGAAGAGGAGACAGAAAATGATTCGGAAGATGAGAATGCTGATCCTCTCAACCAGGAGGACGACGATGAAGATTATGAAGATGAACAGTACTCTCCAAAAGAGGATAAGTATAAGTTGTTGGAAGAACGCATGCTAGCTATGGAGGGTCAGAAGGCGCCCGGTCTGGATTTCGAAAGCTTGGGACTGGTCTCTGATGTGGTCATCCCTCGCAAATTCAAGATCCCCACTTTCACTAAGTATGATGGTGCGTCTTGTCCTCAGATGCATCTGAGAGCTTATGTGAGAAAGATTCAGCCGTATACCAATGATAGGAAACTATGGATCCATTTCTTCTAGGAGAGCCTGTCTGGCACACAGTTGGAGTGGTATTATCAGCTCGAGAGCTCTAACATCCGCACCTGGACTGATTTAGCGACAACTTTCTACAAGCACTACCAGTACAATTCTGAATTGGCGCCTACTCGGCTACAGTTGCAGAATATGACTATGGGCTCTAAAGAAAGCTTCAAAGAATATGCTCAAAAATGGAGAGATTTGGCTGGCAGAGTCAAACCCCCTATGACTGATCGAGAATTAGTGAACATGTTCATGAGTACACTGACTGGTCCATTCTACAGCCATCTACTGGGAAGTTCTTCATCAGGTTTCACTGACCTTATATTGACGGGTGAACGTGTTGAAAGCGGTATTCGAAGTGGAAAGATACAAGCAGCTACCTCTGCAAGCACCAGAAAGCCCCATCAGGGAAAGAATGAGTCAAATGCTGTGTATGGTGAAAGGGGTCATAACAAGAAAAGCCGTGACCATACCATTGGAGCAGTTACGATTGCAGCACCGCCATCTCAAAACTTCCAGCACAGGCAAGACAGGCCAAGAAGGCAGTTTACCAAGATCAATATGACTTTAGCGCAAGCACTGCAGGGTATGTTAAAGGTGAATTTAATTACCCTCAGAGGCCCTCCTGCAAATGCCAACACTACTTCTCCCCGTTATAATCCCAATGCCAGGTGTGCGTATCACTCCGATAGCCCCGGGCATGATACAAACGATTGCTGGTTGTTGAAGAATAAGATTCAGGATATGATCGATGCTGGGGAAATTGAATTTGATCCTCCGGAGACCCTTAATGTCATCACTGCTCCTATGCCTAACCATGACAAGATTGTTAATTCTGTGGATGACAATTCTCACATTGCTAATGTAGCCGACTTAGTGTCTCCTCTCCTGACCATCAAGAAGAATTTATTGCAAGCTGGTTTATTTCCAGGTTGTGCTGAAAGTTGCGATCTTTGTGTACTCCGACCCAATGGTTGCCTGCAATTGAGGAATGGTATTCAACGGCTGATGGATGATCGTACAGTTCTCTTCTAAAGGATCCCTAAGGTGGAAAACGCTGTTGAAGAAATATCTGTGATTGATAGGTCCAAAGTTCCAGTGAAGATTACCGCTACTAGAGTACCTGTGAAGATTACTGCTGAGCCCATGGTAGCTCCCCTAATCATTACTGCACCTGGCCCAGTACCGTATTCCTCAAGCAAAGCCATTCCGTGGAATTATGGAGGTGATGTTTACATCCATGGCGTGAAGCAAGTTGGTAATTCTGCTAATCCTAATGACATTGTTGGGACTAGTAAAGTTACTCGAAGTGGAAGGATCTTCTCTCCAGAAATCTCACCTCCCGCCCCTGAAATTCGAGGAAAGGAACCAGCGATCAACCCTTCTCAGTCAGGGACACCCGTCGAAGTTACTACTGAAGATGTTGCCAAACAAGAAATGGAAGAAATGCTGAAAATCATCCACAAGAGTGATTTTGATGTGGTAGAACAGCTGGGGCATACCCCGTCTAAGATCTCGATGTTATCCTTGTTGTTATCTTCTGAATCTCATGCCAATGCATTGATAAAATTCTTGAAGACTGCTCATGTACCTCAGGAAACATCCGTCGATCAGTTCGAAAATTATGTTGCTCATCTGGCTGTTGACAACGGCCTAGGCTTTTCTGATGCTGACCTGACACCAGCAGGAAAGAATCACAATAAAGCTCTGCATATCTCCATTGAGTGTAAGGGGATCACCTTGTCTCATGTGTTGATCGATAATGGCTCTTCTTTGAATGTGCTACCGAAAGTCGTGCTCGATAAACTTGACTGTAAAAGCATTGAACTGAAGCCTAGTGACATTGTGGTGCGTGCTTACGATGGTGCGAAGAGTGTTGTCCATGGTGAAGTGGTTCTCCCTATCAAGATAGGACCTCAAGTCTTCAACACTACCTTTCACGTGATGAACATCCGTCCTGCCTATTCCTGCTTGCTGGGACGCCCTTGGATTCATGGGGCAAGTGCTGTAGCCTCGTCTCTCCATCAAAAGCTGAAGTATCCAATAGAGGGCAAGATTGTCACTGTGTGTGGAGAAGAAGAATATATTGTCAGTAGTGTGCAGGCCTTCAGATACGTCGAGATGGATGGTGAATTCTTTGAGACTCCTTCTCAGTCATTTGAAGTAGTTCCTTCGACTAATCCTGTCCTTAAGCCAACTTCCTGTGTGCCCAAGGTTATCAGTGCTCCTCCTGCTATGATTTCTCTGAAGGACGCTCAAGCCGTGGTTGAAGATGGTGGTCGTATTGGTTGGGGTCAACTGATCGATGTACCGTACAAGTCTGATAAGTCTGGCCTGGGATTTACCTCTGAAAGGATGGTCAAAGATCAGGTTAATGTTGTAGAAGATGCTGATAGCGATTGCGACCTGGATAGCTGGATTTTCCCAACAATTGGTGACGGACTCAATAATTGGAAGGCTGAAGACACTATCCCGATCTTCCTTTAGTCAGGAGTAATTGTTATTGTCTATTTTAGTGTTGCAAATTTTTTAGTTTTTTTACAATCGAACTTCTTAAAGCATTGTGTCTATGCCCGGGGCACAATAGCTAATTTGTTAAGGGTTTTGTCATTTTCATAAGCATATTCACATTCAATAAATCAATGGACTTTTTGCATTCAAATATTGCGCTCTTTATCTTTCCTGTCATCTTCCAAAAAAGCTATGTTTTCTTACACACATTCACGTAACGAATTGCAGATCCATACCCACTCTGGATCCTGTTGATAATAGTTCTACTACTGTTCATTATGACTTTGAAAATCCGATCTACCAAGTCGAGGATGGAAGTGAGGAAGATTGTGAAGTACCTAGAGAACTTGCCAGACTGTTACTGCAAGAAGAAAGAACTATACAGCCGCATGAAGAGTCAATCGAAATTGTAAACCTGGGTACTGAAGTGGACAAGAAAGAAGTCAAAATAGGAGCAGGCTTGGGAGACAGTGTCAAGGAAAGATTGATTCAGATGTTACATGACTATATGGAGATTTTTTCTTGGTCGTATGAAGACATGCCAGGACTGGATACTGATATAGTAGTGCATCGTTTGCCAATGAAGGAAGATTGTCATCCTGTTAAGCAAAGGGTTCGTCGCATGCGTCCTGAGATGTCCGAGAAAATCAAAGCCGAACTTATAAAACAATTTAACGCCGGTTTCCTAGCCGTTACTTCTTATCCTCAATGGGTTGCTAATGTGGTACCGGTACCGAAGAAGGATGGTAAGGTGCGAATGTGCGTCGACTACAGAGATCTGAATAAAGCGAGTCCCAAAGATGACTTTCCACTCCCGCACATTGATGTTCTGGTAGACAATACCGCTCAACACAAAGTATTCTCCTTCATGGATGGATTCTCGGGTTATAACCAGATTAAGATGGCACCTGAAGACATGGAGAAAACTACGTTTGTGACGCAATGGGGCACTTTCTGTTACAAAGTAATGCCATTCAGTTTAAAGAACGCCGGGGCAACGTACCAGCGTGCTATGGTGGTTTTGTTCCATGATATGATTCATCATGAAATAGAAGTATATGTGGATGACATGATAGCCAGATCTCATACTAAGAAGAACATCTCGATCATTTGTACAAATTGTTTGAGAGGTTGAAGAAATACAAGCTGAGATTGAACCCGAACAAATGCACCTTTGGAGTGAGATCCGGTAAACTCTTGGGATTTATTGTCAGTGGTAAAGGATTTGAGGTCGACCCAGCTAAGGTGAGAGCTATTCAAGAAATGCCAGTTCCCCGTACAGATAAAGAAGTCAGAGGTTTCTTGGGACGTTTGAATTACATTGCCCGGTTTATCTCCCATTTAACTGCTACCTGCAAACCCATCTTCAAACTACTGAGGAAGAATCAAGAGATGATATGGAATGACGAATGTCAAGAAGCTTTTGACAAAATCAAGAAGTATCTCCAGGAACCTCCGATCCTGATACCACCAGTTGAGGGAAGACCTCTAATCATGTATTTGACCGTGTTAGAAAATTCAATGGGGTGCGTGTTGGGGCAACATGACGAGTCTGGTCGAAAAGAGCATGCCATATACTACCTTAGCAAAAAGTTTACCGACTGTGAAACAAGATACTCACTGCTTGAGAGAACTTGCTGTGCTTTGGCCTGGGCTGCTCGCCGACTAAGACAGTATATGTTGAATCATACCACTTTGTTGATTTCTAAGATGGATCCCATCAAATACATATTTGAGAAACCTGCCCTCTCCGGAAGAATAGCGAGATGGCAGATGATTTTAACAGAGTATGATATCCAGTATACTACCCAGAAAGCAATCAAAGGAAGCATGCTAGCTGATCATTTGGCTCATCAAGCAGTGGATGATTACCAATCTATGAGTTTTGAGTTCCCAGATGAGGATGTCATGCTTGTTACTGATTACGAAGAGCCTGGACCGGATGAAGGACCCGAACAGGGATCCCGATGGACTATGGTTTTTGATGGATCTTCTAATGCATTGGGCAATGGTGTTGGTGTTGTAATCATTTCCCCCAAGGGTTGTCATACGCCTTTCACTGCTAGACTATGTTTTGATTGTACCAATAATATGGCTGAGTATGAAGCATGTATTTTGGGACTCAGAGCCGCTATAGACCTAAGAATCAAGCTTTTGGGTGTGTACAGAGACTCAACACTAGTAATCAGTCAGATCAAAGGAGAATGGGACACTAAACATCCGAATCTCATCCCTTATCGAGAACGGGTGTTGACATTAATCCCATATTTTAAAGAGATTACATTCGAACATATTCCACGAGAAGAGAATCAGTTGGCAGACGCGTTGGCTACCATGTCATCTATGTTCAGAGTCAAATGGGACAATGAAGCTCCCATGATCACCATTAAACGATTAGATGAACCAACATACTGTTATGAACTTAATGCTGATGAAGTAGAAGAGAAACCTTGGTTCCACGAAGTAAAGAGATATTTAGAAACTCAGAAATACCCTAAAGGGGCATCCATCAATGACAGAAAATTTCTGAGGAAGTTTTCCGCTAAATTCCTTTTGAGTAATGGAGTATTATACAAACGTAATCATGATTCGACTTTGCTTCGCTGTGTGGATAAAAAGGAAGCAGAAAAGATTATGGGAGACATGCATGACGGTATTTTTGGGACTCATTCTAGTGGACATACAATGGCCAAGAAGATTCTGAGATCAGGGTATTATTGGTCTACCATGGAAGCTGATTGCTACCATCACCCCAGAACTTGTCACAAGTGTCAGATCTATGCGGATAAAGTACATGTGCCTCCTGCTCCATTGAACGTGTTGACAGCCCCTTGGCCCTTTGCAATGTGGGGCATTGATATGATCGGAGAGATTAAACCTACTGCTTCTAATGGACATCGTTTCATCCTTGTTGCTATTGATTACTTTACAAAGTGGGTAGAGGCAGCCTCATTTGCTTCTGTCACCAAGAATGTGGTGGCACGATTCATCAAGAATAATCTCATTTGTCGATATGGCATCCCCGAAAGAGTTATCACGGACAATGGCACCAATTTGAACAACAAGATGATTACTGAACTCTGCACGCAGTTCAAAATAAAACACCATAACTCTTCCCCGTACCGGCCAAAGATGAACGGCGCCGTGGAGGCTGCTAATAAGAATATTAAGAAGATTATACAAAAGATGACAGTGACGTACAAAGACTGGCATGAAATGTTACCATTTGCTCTGCATGGTTATCGCACTTCAGTACGAACTTCGACGGGGGCAACTCCTTTCTCTTTAGTCTACGGAATGGAAGCCGTCTTACCAGTGGAAGTTCAGATTCCCTCTCTAAGAATCATGAAAGAGGCAGGTTTAGACGAGGATGAATGGATTCAGAATCGACTCGATCAGATAAACTTGATTGATGAAAAGAGACTTGCGGCTGTTTGCCATGGGCAGGTATATCAGAAGCGCATGATCCAGGCATTTAACAAAAAGGTCAAGAGACAGGTGTATCAAATTGGCGACTTGGTGATCAAGCGTATCATTCTACCACAAAGTGATCCCAGGGGCAAATGGACTCCCACATACGAAGGACCATTTGTAGTTAAGAAGGTATTCTCTGATGGAGCCATGATACTTGCTACGATGGATGGCGAAGACTTCCCACATCCCGTGAACGCAGACATAGTCAAAAAATACTACGCATAAAAGAGACCCGCTAGGTCGACGTACCTAGGCAAAAGTAAGGGCATCCCGGCGAACCAAAAGGGTTCGGGATAATTAGGGATAAACATATAAAAATGTACACCCGGCAAGTCGAAAACCTGAAAAGGCGGCTTGGGCAAAAAGGGGTATCCTGGTGGACTGAAAACCTGAAAAGGCGGTCCAGGCAAATATTAGGGATTAAAAGCGTATGACTATGTCCCGTCCTCAGACAGCTTCATCCAAGTTCAAGGGACTGAACAGGCCAATCACTTCTATCCGACGACAGGAGATGAGATGCTTGAAGACATAATGACAGTGGCAGAATTAAAATCAATAGGACTCTTTTTTTTCTTCATAGCTTTTCTTTGTTTTCTCGACAATTTCCTCTTACTAGGATTTCTGTCTCCTTGTGCTCAAACTGCCTGTTATAGGCCCTCTTTCAAAATCAATACAATTTTATTTCCAAAAAAATGCTTTTGTTTGCGTAAACGTCCATTGATTTAATTTGAATTAATATATGCATTGGAATATGATCGATGTTTACCAAAAATACATGCATAAAATAGAAATAGCGATTACTACAAGACTTCAGGATCGAGGAAAGGTCTAACCATGCCTTCCAATGAATCCGTTGCTGATTCTATTCCCCAGCAAAGCCAGTTATTCCCCAGAAGAAATTGGCATTACTAGACAAATTGGTCATCTCTTCCACCCCCAGCCAGGCTTCTGTTAAATATTTCTACCATCAGACAGAAATCAAGTATCCCTAGATGAGAAAGGGTCATCAATACAAGTATCTCCAACCAGAAGATGGGGATTTATTTTCCCCAGGGGGTCGCCAGAAAAAACTTTTCAGACGCATAATTCATTCATTACATCACTTCACAGCATACGCATGCATACATTGTTCGCATTTATTTTCATAAGCATAAAATATCTCATGCATCATGACATGGCATCAAGCTAACTTTATTTTTCAGGTTAATTATCCTCCTAGTACAGTCAAAACAAAGGTCCATTCAGACGGACATCTTTATCAATTACATTCGAGATTTAATTATATCTCTTAGATATAATCCATATGAACATTCATTCTGACAAGCACTCTGATATCCTCCCAATGGTGGCATCTTTAAGCCCACCCCAGATATTCATTGCAAATACAACAAATATTATCAGATACAGCCTAACGTACGGTTCATTCTGATTCAGCTCAACGTATGACTCCTTCAACTCAGATGCGATCTAACGTACGATCCATTCTGACATTCTGCAACTCCAATACGGTCTAGCGTACGACCCATTTGGACCTTCAAATCCTCAGATACTGCCTAGCGTGCGGTACATTCCGAGGTGTAGTCTAGCGTACGACTACTTTCTTCTTCAGATACAGCCTAACGTACGGTTCATTCTGCAACTCCAATACGGTCTAACGTACGACCCATTTGGATCTTCAACTCAGATACGATCTAGCGTACGATCCATTCTGATTCTACCTCCAGATACAGCCTAACGTACGGCTCATTCTGCAACTCAGATACGATCTAGCGTACGGTCCATTCTGATCTTGCATCCCCAGCGAAGTCACCCGCCTAATGGATAACTCATTCTGCTACTCAGATACGATCTAGCATATGGTCCATTCTGATCCTTTATCCCCAGCAGCGTATGATCCACTATGATCTTTCATCATCAAACTTCCTGGATGGCATCTTTAAGCCCACCTCCATCAGGAATAACTTCTGACTAACAAGTGCAAATTTTTGGGGCATTCTAGTGTTCAATAATCTTCCACCTCCAGACCACGAATGGCGCACATACCATTCTAAATCTCTCGGTTCAAGAATATTGAACAGGGGCAGCTGTCATACCCCAAAATTTGCCCGTTAATATTACAAGGAATTTCTAAGGCACTCCAACTTATTTTTCAAGGCATTGATCTTAAAAGAACAAGGACCCAGCACACGGATGACAAAATCCAGAAAATGGCCTAAACTGGTTTGCTCGCTAGGCGAGCAATTCCTTCGCCTAGCGAACCCTTCGCTACGCCGCTCGCCTAGCGAAGCTTGCGAATACCAGAAAATTTTGGGCTTCATTCTGAGCCCATTAGGTCATAAAAAGAGAATTATAAATACCACAACTTCGGTGAGAAAAGGGGAGAGGGGAAACGGAAGGAAAACGGGAAAGAGGCGGACGAACCGGAACCCTAGCAATCAAACCCTGGAGGCTAACCAAGAGAATTCAGAGCAACCCTAAAGGAAACCCTGAAGGCAACTCATCTGCACAAAGGTTACCTCCGCCCAACTCAATCCGATATCAAAAGTAATCTGCCAATTCAACGTTGCAATTCAATTGCAAACAGGTTTGCGCATCACTACTGTTTTATGCTTCCAACCTGTAATGTCTAAATACATAATGCATCATGACTGAATTTTTGGATATGTAATTAGATTTTGCATGTGAGTTTAAGTATGCCTGAATATCCTGAATGTTTGACCATGTTATTTCTGTAATTGAATGCCATAGGGTTCGGAGTTCCGGAAATTGTACTGCTATCAAACTCAAAACCCGTAGCCGCTCGCTAGCACATCACTAAGCGAGCATGTAGTGAGCACTCGCTAAGCCTTCGCTAGGCGAGGCAGCAGCGAACATGACAGTCGCTGAATTTTTCTGTTCTGCTTTGTGCCGACCTGATCCGATTCATTATAATCATGCATTATTACTACTGCTGTGTTTCTTTTGTAGTGCAATTCTCAATTGCACTTTGTCTCGATATTCTAACCTGTTTGCTGAATCTTGTAAGGGCTTACATACTCCCGAAGAAACGGCCTGCTAGGTATTCCACTTTATTTGTGGGATACCCTTATGGAGACATATTTGGAATTGCCTAATTGATTATAATATGGACCTAATTACCTAATTGATTACAACTACCTAATTGACTGTAAAATATTGCCTTTGAATATGTGATCTTGGACCTCTCTTTGTTGCCTTACGATATTACGGTATTACGGTCATGCCCCGCGAATGTGGGGATACACTTAGCAAAGACTCTTCGATTAAATCATCATGTCCCTATAAAATAAATCATAGTCCCTCGGATGTTGCCTTCGAATATATGATTTTGTCCCTCGATGACCCTTCGTTGTAGCCTACGGTTAAATGATGATCGTCCCTTCGAATGCTAAGGTATCCTTACAAATGTTGTCTTCAATGACCAATCGCTGACCCTACGATGACCCTTTTACATCCAAAGGGATAAAACTACTTACTTCTCGATAGTAAGGACAGTTTTACCCTCATAAGGATAGGAAATGCCCATAAAGACCTTGGATAGGTATAACTCTTTATTGCTGGCTCACCTAAAACATTTTTCATACCTCACACTTTGCAAATACTAGAAAATCACCACTTGGTATACATTCGTACTAGAATCATTGCCAAGTTATATTTTTCTAAACCGCTTTCAAAATTAAACGAGATAAATACTTTGTATACATTCGTACAAGAATCATTACAAAGTTAAACTCTCTTTTTCAAAACATTTTTAAGCAATTCACAAACACTTTTTTTCAGACAAATATAAGTGATCAAGCAATTAAGAGCCCATGGATAACCATGGATACAAAGGGTGCTAACACCTTCCCTTTGTATAATGTACCTCCCGAACCCAAAATCTAATTAAGGTCTTTCCTGTTCTTTTCCACCTTTCCTTATTGGATAAAAGAAAAGTCGGTGGCGACTCTTGCTAACCGCGACATTTGCTTTCCAAAGCAAAAACACACAAAGTCAGTTCACCGTATGACACACATAGTCCCCTCGCTTGTGAATTTCCATAAGTTTTCCCGGAGGATGTCACTTCTCTTCCTTCTGAAAGGGAAGTGGAATTCTCTATTGATCTGATACCTGAGACGACTCTAATCTCCATTTCTCCATATAGTATGGCACCACTCGAGTTGAGAGAGTTGAAGAATCAATTGGAATAGTTGTTAACGAAGCATTTCATTCGACTTAGTGTTTCACCGTGGGGAGCTACAGTGTTACTAATGAATAAGAATGATGGTGGTATACGTTTGTGTATTGATTATCACCAGTTGAATAAATTCACCTTTCAGAATAAGTATCCCCTACCAGGAATAGACGATTTACTAGATCAGTTGAAAGGAGCTTGTATGTTCTCGAAGATTGATTTACGATCAGGCTATCATAAAATCCGAGTTAAGAATTCTGATGTACCAAAGACCGCATTAGAACCTGATATGGCCATTATGAGTTTCTTGTAATGCCTTTTTGTGTGATGAATGCTCTGATGTTTTCATGGACTATATGAATCGTATATTTCAACCTTACCTGGACCAGTTTATGGTGATCCTTATTAATGACATTCTTATTTATTCTCGTACTCCACAAGAGCACATAGAACATCTAAGGATTGTTCTGTTGGTACTGCAAGAGAAGCAACTTTTTCCAAGTTAAGTAAGTGTGAATTTTGGATGACCGGAGTTAGGTTTCTTGGTCATGACATATCACAAGGAGGAGTAGCAGTGGATCCATCTAAAGTCGAAGTGGTGATTAATTGGGAAAGACCGAAGAATGCTTCCGAAGTCAGAGGTTTCTTAGGTTTGGCAGGTTACTATCGAAGATTTATTAAAGAGTTTTTTCAGTTAGCTTTACCAATGACTAGATCTACTGGAAGGAGTTTTATTTTAGTTGGGATTCAAAGTGTGAATAGAGTTTCATGAGTTTGAAGGAAAGATTGACAAATGCTCATATTTTAATCATCCTTGATCCTAGTAAGCCTTATGAAGTATTTTGTGATGCCTCTAAGAAAGGATTAGGAAGGGTGTTAATGCAGGGTAGTCAAGTTGTAGCATATGCCTCTCTCTAGTTGAAGACTCATAAAGAGAACTATCCAACTCATGATCTGGAGTTAGCCGTTGTTGTTTTTACATTGAAGGTGTGGCGTCACTACTTGTATGGAGTATGTTTTGAGATGTTTAGTGACCACAAGAGTTTGAAATACTTATTTGACCAGAAGGAGTTGAACATGAGACAAAAGAGATGGATGAAGTATTTGAAATTTTTTGATTTTGAGCTTAAGTATCGTCCAGGTAACGCGAATAAAGTTGCAGATGCGTTGAGTTAGGAAGATATACGCAAAGTTGAGTTGATGATGTTAGAGTATGCACTATTGGGGAGGACGTATATATATATATATATATATATATATATATATATATATATATATATATATATATATATATATATTATATATATATATATATATATAATTTCTTTATTGATTAAATACTAATAGTAACTAATGAATTATTTATTTAAAAAAGACGTATATTGATGACAAAATATCTTCTTCAATTAAAAATTCTTGAATATGGCAAAAGTTATATATTTGATGTTTATTCTGTCTTATCTGAAAAATAAACACAAGTTTAATATGTTTACTATAAAATAGGTAAACGTTATTCATATTAGTGTGTTCTTGAACTTGGTCCCTGTATTTTTTTTGTCTCAGTCTTAGGTTAAATTTCGTTTGGTTTTAGTCATTAACGTCACTTTTCGGTTACCAAAAAGCTGATGTGGCAAAAGTTACTTACTTGGCAGATTTTTTGTTTTATTTTTTATTTTTAATGAATTCTACGTAGAATAATAATAATTATCTAATTATTTGAGTATTAAATTAGAAAAGCAAAAACTTTCAAAAATTGATCCCATAAGGGTTTCAAACCCTAGACTTACTATTTACATACTGTATGCATGAATAATTTTATTTGAAATTAGTTGCTTAAATATTTTCAACTATTAATATTTATAATATTTAATATTTCAACTATTAGTATTTAAATAATTTAGTTTATTAAATAATAAATTTAAAAAATATTTAAATTATATAATTTTTCAACAAATAATATAAAAATGATTAATTTCATTAAATAATAAACTTATAAAATATTAAAATTATTTAATTTTTCAACTATTAACATTTAAATGATTTATTTTATTAAATTATAAGTTTATAAAATATTTCCATTATTTAATATTTCAACTATTTAGTTTATTAAATAATAAGTTTATAAAATATTTAAATTATTTAATATTTCAACTATTAATATTTAAATTATTTACTTTATTAAATAATAAGCTTATAAAATATTTCAATCATTTAATATTTCAATTATTAATATTTAAATTATTAAGTTTATTAAATAATAAGCTTATAAAATATTTCAATTATTTAGTATTTCAACTATTAATATTTAAACTATTTAGTTTATAAAATAATAAGCTTATAGAATATTTCAATTATTTTTTATTTCAACTATTAATATTTAAATTATTTCCAATACAAACTTTCTACAAGTAAATTTCTTAACTTGTGTCTTAGGGAAACAAATTAGTATTACCCATTAAATATTAATAATTAAAATATTAAATAGTCATTAAATATTAATAGTTGAAATATAAAATGGTTAAAATATTTAATAAATTATTTTGGTAATACTCTAGAGATTAATTATTAATAAAAGAGACAGATCAATATTAATAAGTATAAGAGAGAATATTTTTGATAACATTAATAATGGGTCAATTGGAACTGGAAGATAAAATATCAATTAAGATATTTTATATTACTACCTAATATTATAATATATATTAATTATATGTTATATATTTGTGTGATGTGGAAAGGAAAAGAAGAAGAGGATAAGAAGAAGTAGGTAAGAGAAGAAAGAAGAAGGGAGAAAGAGGAAAGAAGAGCTTGGAGGAAAAAGAAGAAAAAACCATGGAGGATCATCATCATGTAATCTTCACTATCACCTTCACCAAACTTCATCTTCATCTTCATCTTCAAGGTGAATTCTTAGCTAGTATAGCATTGGAGGGAATAAATTTTATAAATTTGGGGGTTAGGTTTTGAGTTGTGTTAATGATCTTGGATATATTAAGGAATGATTATATGATGAAAGGTGAGGTTGTTCTTGTTATGATTTTGTGTTAATGATCTTGGATATATTAAGGAATGATTATATGATGAAAGGTGAAACTATGATGAGTGATTATTGAGGAATCAATTAAGTGGTTGTGTTAGAGAATTTAAAGGAAGTTATGCAGGTTGGTTGAGGAAAAAGGAATTGATTGATTCATTTGATCAATCAATTGACATGAATTAATTATTTGATAAATTAAAATATGCCACCAATGGAATTGACATGAATTAATTCAAGGTGAATTCTTAGCTAGTATAGCATTGGAGGGAATAAATTTTATAAATTTGGGGGTTAGGTTTTGAGTTGTGTTAATGATCTTGGATATATTAAGGAATGATTATATGATGAAAGGTGAGGTTGTTCTTGTTATGATTTTGTGTTAATGATCTTGGATATATTAAGGAATGATTATATGATGAAAGGTGAAACTATGATGAGTGATTATTGAGGAATCAATTAAGTGGTTGTGTTAGAGAATTTAAAGGAAGTTATGCAGGTTGGTTGAGGAAAAAGGAATTGATTGATTCATTTGATCAATCAATTGACATGAATTAATTATTTGATAAATTAAAATATGCCACCAATGGAATTGACATGAATTAATTATTTGATAAATTAAAATATGCCACCAATGGAATTGACATGAATTAATTATTTGATAAATTAAAATATGCCACCAATGGAATTGACATGAATTAATTATTTGATAAATTAAAATATGCCACCAATGGAATTGACATGAATTAATTATTTGATAAATTAAAATATGCCACCAATGGAATTGACATGAATTAATTATTTGATAAATTAAAATATGCCACCAATGGAATTGACATGAATTAATTATTTGATAAATTAAAATATGCCACCAATGGAATTGACATGAATTAATTATTTGATAAATTAAAATATGCCACCAATGGAATTGACATGAATTAATTATTTGATAAATTAAAATATGCCACCAATGGAATTGACATGAATTAATTATTTGATAAATTAAAATATGCCACCAATGGAATTGACATGAATTAATTATTTGATAAATTAAAATATGCCACCAATGGGGGTTGAACCCAAGACCTACTTGATATGGAACATGTCTTACCACTAAGCTAAGCTTTTATTGTTGAATGCTTGTGCAAGGAATAAATGTTAACATATATTCTTGATTAGGTTATATTGTTAAATTATTTGAGTGTTGTAACTCCGTTTTTGACGTGGACGGATGCGTTAGAAAGAAAATGTAAAAGACTATTATTATTATTATACCATGTTATAGTATATTATGTGCTTTACAAATGCTATGAATTATATTATGATGGAAGTTAAACATTGTTGTTGTGTTGAATGTGAAATAACATGTTTTAAAACCTTATGAAGATGAGTAAGGAAACCTAGGAGAATAAATTGATTGATAATTTAGAAAGATAATCTAGGTTATGGAAATGAGTATATGGTGATGCTTGGACGCAACGATACCTAGGTGTGTATCGTGGATAAGTATTCACCTGATAAACGAATCAATATGCTTTGTATGGAACATGTGTGATTTATGTATGAGAATGGATCATGTTATGATGCCATGAGAATTGATATCATGAGATTTGTTTGATATTTTGCTGAGGAACTTTTGTTCCAAAAGTCCTATTTTGGTGAGGAGCGTTGCTCCAAAAGTCCTATTTGTTGTTGTGAATTAATCACGTATTCATAATAATTTTGGTGGTGCACATACCACTTCAAAGGCTTAGGTAAAGCGGTAAGTGGGGATGTGGAACCAATGATTCGTGCCTCAATTGGGTTTGAGCCCCAACCACGGAGGACGTGGGGGAAAGGGGGACACCTAAGTGGGTTAGAGTCCCATACGGTAAAAGATACCCTAAGTGGGTTAGAGTCCCATACGGGTGATGGTCGCTTGAAATGAGTTTGGAACTCATAGAGGACCCAATATCCACCGTAAAATTCGAATCATACGAGCATGCATGAACCAGGCCTGGCTTAGACGTAAGTCCACTTGGGGATTGATGTTTTGTGCATCCGAATAGTGATTTATTGAGTGGATGCACTCAATGACATGTTTCCATACATTGCGAATATCCCATAGATAGTTGAGTCTTAGTTATCTTGTGTGCATGATACATAAGTAACGAGAGATGGAGACTCGAGTTACGATTCGATTAGAAAACCCTGTAGAGCCGAGTGGACCCATAGGATAGGAGAACTCACTCAGATTATTATCTCATCCCATTATTGTTGTTATTTTTCAGGTATTCCTTGCAGGTTGAATTCAAGTGAAGCTGTCTATGGATGTTTCAAGGGACGATGATGATCGTGATCTTCCGCTGTAGAGTTGTGTGCAATGAAGATATTGCACATAGTTCTTAGATTTTCATTTTTTAGGCACCATTATATAACATTTCCCATTGATGTTTTAGTTTTGACATGTATTTATATTGATGTCATTAGGCACTTATATTGGATTAGTACCAACTAATAATACTTGTATGATATTATTCTAGATATATATTATACGGGTTGTTACGACGATGCTGATTTGAAGCAATATCTTGACAAGTACATCTGTGAACCATAGTGCTTGCTCCAAGTGCGGCATTGAGTTTTTCACCACGGTTGCGAGAAGTGTTGCATTTTCCCGACAACTCCAAATGTCTTGGACAAAAAGTGATATCTACATGTTTTACACAAACATAAATATGTATGAAATCATCATTTAGAATTGGAACATATTAGTATTATGTTATGATAGATGTACCTGCGATAGGATACTAGATCCAAAGGTAGATGTCAAGAGAACAAATAAGGCTACAATCATTAGAAGAATGCTTATAGACTTCATCATGATATAATACATTATTTTCAAATGAAAATTATTGGAACAAAGTAAACAAAGAGGACATGTATATATACACACATGGTTCACTAACAATGATTAATTCAATAACGTAATCATTTAAGGTTAAATTATTTTTATATAATTAAACCAAAAATGGATACAGTCAATTACTTAAAAACTTTACTATATATATTTTAATAATAAATATAACTTATTTCTACTTATGTTACAATAATATATATATATATATATATATATATATATATATATATATATATATATATATATATATATATATATATATATATATATATATATATATATATATATAAGATTAATTACTATTCACTGTCAGTGTAAAATATTTTACACAATCGATTCATCACCATCACCCGTTTGCATTACTTTATAGATTTTTAAAATAAAAGTCAAACTTGTTTTAACATCCAACGGTTATGATTAACTGACAGTGTAAAATCCTTTTACACTGTCAGTGTATTTCAATTAAATCATATATATATATATATATATATATATATATATATATATATATATATATATATATATATATATATATATATATATATAATTTCTTTATTGATTAAATACTAATAGTAACTAATGAGAAATCTTGAATAACTATATTTGATATTTATTCCATCTTTTCTAAAAAATAAACACAAGTTTAATATGTTTACTATAAATTAGGTAAACTGTTATTCACATTATTTATTAATATTTTTTCTTTTTATACTTTATACATTTAAATATTATAGTTTAGATTTTGAAAAATAATAAGATAAAGCTGATGTGGCAAAAGTTGCTTATGTGACAGATTTTTTGTTTTATTTTTTATTTTTAATGAATTTTACGTATGATAATAATAATTATTTAATTATTTAAGTATTAAATTAGAAAAGCATGAACTTTTAAAAGTTGATCCCGTAAGGGTTACAATCCCTAGACGTACTATTTAGATAAATGGCGAATCTCCATCAAACAATTTGTAGTCTTTGTGTAACACTTGTAATATATATATATATATATATATATATATATATATATATATATATATATATATATATATATATATATATATATATATATATATATATATATATATATATATATATATATATATATATATATATATATATATATATATATATATATATATATATATATATTAATTGGATGCATGAATAATTTTATTTGAAATTAATAGTATAATGAGAAATACGTATTTCAAATATAAGTATTTTATCTATCAGTTAACAATAAAATAGTATATTAAATATTAATAATTGAAATATTAAATAGTCATTAAATATTAATAGTTGAAATATAAAATAGTTAAAACATTGCGAGAAATACGTATTTCAAATATTACTAGTTAAAATACTAATATTTGAAATATTAAATAGTATATTTAATAATATTGTGAGAAATACGTCTGTCAAATGTTATTATTTTAAGTATCAATTAATAATAAAATAAAATACTAAATATTGGTAATGTTAACTTGTGTCCTAAAGGCACTAGTTAAGAACTAAATAAAAAAGTATTGTCTTTGGAAATTATGGTCATGATAATAAAAGAATAAAACTAATTTTTTAAATTGTTATTTTCAATACAAACTTTTCACAAGGGAGTTTGTTAACTTGTGTCTTAGGGGCACAAATTAGCTTTACCCATAAAATATTAATAATTAAAATATTAATAATTAAAATATTAAATAGTCATTAAATATTAATAGTTGAAATATAAAAATGGTTAAAATATTTAATAAATTACTTTGGTAATACTAAAATACTTGTGGAATATATATTTGTGTTGCAGTATTACAAACAACTTGCATAATTGGCCTAGTGGATAGAGAATACTTTGTCAACCCAAAGGTTATGGATTATTTGACGAAAATTGCATTTGTTGCCTTTTAAGATTTAAAACCCAAACAAAAAAAACTGACGTGGAAATACTGGTCCATAACATTAGATAGGGTCAATGATAACTCATAATTCGTGAGTTATTCCAAAACTTAATACTTGAATTTATCTTTCTATTTTAATTATTTAGTAGCATAATTGATAGCATTTTGATGTTTTAGGGTAGTATATAAAGAGCACAATAAGTGCTTTTTCTTGTTAGTTTTTATATATTTGTTGAATGTGTAGAGTTAACGACTGAAAAGGTCATGCACGATAGTTTTATAAAGTATTTTAATTATTTAATATTTCAACTATTAATATTTAAATTATTTAGTTTATTAAATAAAAAGCTTATAAAGTTTTTCAATTATTTAATATTTCAACTATTAATATTTAAATTATTTAGTTTATTAAATCATAAGTTACTAAAATATTTCAATTATTTAATACTTCAACTATTAATAATCCAATTATTTCATTTATAAACTAATTAGTTTATAAAATATTTCAATTATTTAATATCTCAACTATTAATCAGTTTATTAATTATTTAATCAATATTTAATGATATTATGATAAATATGTATTAAATAGTTGAATTGTTGAATAAATTAACAATAAAATAGTATATATAATATTTATAACTGAAATATTAAATAGTATATTAATAATGTTATGAGAAATGCGTATTTCAGATGTTACTATTTTATCTATCAGTTAACAATAAAATAGTTTATTAAATATTAATAATTGAAATATTAAATAGTATATTAAATATTAATAGTTGAAATATAAAATAGTTAAAATATTGTGAGAAATATGTATTTCAAATATTACTAGTTAAAATATTCATAATTGAAATATTAAATAGTATATTTAATAATATATTAAATATTGGTAATGCTAACTTGTGCCCTAAGGGCACTAGTTAAGAACTAAATAAAGATGTATTATCTTGGAAATTATGCACTAATTATAATATAAGTATAAAATTAATTATTTTCATTGTTATTTCCAATATATATTTGTGATGCATATTACAAACAACTTAGATAATTGGGCTAGTGGATTGAGAGTACTTTGTTATGGATTATTTGAGCAAAATAGATTTTTTTGCCTTTTAAGATTCACGACCTAGACAAAAAATTATGATTTTTTTAATTTTAAATACAAAAATACAAATTTATTCTATCAAAATAATAATTATTAAAATGCACATAAAAATGAATGAAAAAACCAAACAAAAAACTTAAACTATAGCAACACGTATGTTGAAAGGTGACAATATTATTCTATTTTATTATTGATTAATCGTTAGGACAAATATTTCAACACTAAAATGTGTTTAATGCAAAATTTACTTCACGTGTATGACTACTGGTAAACAGCTAAACATGTACAACGATGTTGATTTGAAGAAAGATCTTGACAAGAACATCCATGAACCATAGCGCTTGCTCCAAGTGCGGCGTTGAGGTCTTCACCGCAGTTGCGAGAATTGCTGCATTTACCCGACAAATCCAAATGTCTTGGACAAAAAGTGATATCTACATGTTTGACACAAACATAAATATGTATGAAATCGTCATTTAGAATTAGAACATATTTGTATTATGTTATGATAGATGTACCTGCAATAGGAATACGAGATCCGAAGGTAGAGGTCAAGAGAACAAACAAGGCTACAACCATTAGAAGAATGCTTCCGGACTTCATCATGATATATTCTTCTTAATAAAACAATATTTTCAAATGAAAATCTTAAATTATTGAGACAATGTAAATAAAGAGGACACCTATATATACACATCACAAGCATGGGTTAATTCAGTAATGTAATCATTTAAGGTAAAATTATTTTTATATATTTAAACAAAAAATGGATACCCTCAATTACTTAAAAACTTTCCTGTAAATTTTAATAATAAATATAATTTATTTCTACTTATGTTTCAATAATATATATAAAGAGCACAATAAGTGCTTTTTATAAAGAGCACAATAAGTGCTTTTTCTTGTTAGTTTTTATATATTTGTTGAATGTGTAGAGTTAACGACTGAAAAGGTCATGCACGATAGTTTTATAAAGTATTTTAATTATTTAATATTTCAACTATTAATATTTAAATTATTTAATTTATTAAATAAAAAGCTTATAAAGTTTTTCAATTATTTAATATTTCAACTATTAATATTTAAATTATTTAGTTTATTAAATCATAAGTTACTAAAATATTTCAATTATTTAATACTTCAACTATTAATAATCCAATTATTTCATTTATAAACTAATTAGTTTATAAAATATTTCAATTATTTAATATCTCAACTATTAATCAGTTTATTAATTATTTAATCAATATTTAATGATATTATGATAAATATGTATTAAATAGTTGAATTGTTGAATAAATTAACAATAAAATAGTATATATAATATTTATAACTGAAATATTAAATAGTATATTAATAATGTTATGAGAAATGCGTATTTCAGATGTTACTATTTTATCTATCAGTTAACAATAAAATAGTTTATTAAATATTAATAATTGAAATATTAAATAGTATATTAAATATTAATAGTTGAAATATAAAATAGTTAAAATATTGTGAGAAATATGTATTTCAAATATTACTAGTTAAAATATTCATAATTGAAATATTAAATAGTATATTTAATAATATATTAAATATTGGTAATGCTAACTTGTGCCCTAAGGGCACTAGTTAAGAACTAAATAAAGATGTATTATCTTGGAAATTATGCACTAATTATAATATAAGTATAAAATTAATTATTTTCATTGTTATTTCCAATATATATTTGTGATGCATATTACAAACAACTTAGATAATTGGGCTAGTGGATTGAGAGTACTTTGTTATGGATTATTTGAGCAAAATAGATTTTTTTGCCTTTTAAGATTCACGACCTAGACAAAAAATTATGATTTTTTTAATTTTAAATACAAAAATACAAATTTATTCTATCAAAATAATAATTATTAAAATGCACATAAAAATGAATGAAAAAACCAAACAAAAAACTTAAACTATAGCAACACGTATGTTGAAAGGTGACAATATTATTCTATTTTATTATTGATTAATCGTTAGGACAAATATTTCAACACTAAAATGTGTTTAATGCAAAATTTACTTCACGTGTATGACTACTGGCAAACAGCTAAACATGTACAACGATGTTGATTTGAAGAAAGATCTTGACAAGAACATCCATGAACCATAGCGCTTGCTCCAAGTGCGGCGTTGAGGTCTTCACCGCAGTTGCGAGAATTGCTGCATTTACCCGACAAATCCAAATGTCTTGGACAAAAAGTGATATCTACATGTTTGACACAAACATAAATATGTATGAAATCGTCATTTAGAATTAGAACATATTTGTATTATGTTATGATAGATGTACCTGCAATAGGAATACGAGATCCGAAGGTAGAGGTCAAGAGAACAAACAAGGCTACAACCATTAGAAGAATGCTTCCGGACTTCATCATGATATATTCTTCTTTATAAAACAATATTTTCAAATGAAAATCTTAAATTATTGAGACAATGTAAATAAAGAGGACACCTATATATACACATCACAAGCATGGGTTAATTCAGTAATGTAATCATTTAAGGTAAAATTATTTTTATATATTTAAACAAAAAATGGATAGCCTCAATTACTTAAAAACTTTCCTGTAAATTTTAATAATAAATATAATTTATTTCTACTTATGTTTCAATAATATATATATATATATATATATATATATATATATATATATATATATATATATATATATATATATATATATATATATATATATATATATATATATATATATATATATATATAATTTCTTTATTGATTAAATACTATTAATAACTAATGAGATATTTATTTAAAAAAGAAGTATATTGATAACAAAATATATTCTTCAATTTAAAAATCTTGAATATCTATATTTGATATTTATTCCATCTTTTAAGGAAAAATAAACACAAGTTTAATATGTTTACTATAAATTAGGTAAACAGTTATTCAATTATTTATTAATATTTTTTCTTTTTATACTTTATACATTTAAATATTATTGTTTGGGTCTTGGAAAATAATAAGATAAAGACTTAAATAGTCTTTTGGTACCTATAAGTTAGAATGTTTTTCAATTTGGTCCTAGTATCTTTTTTTTGTCTGAGTGCCTATATGTTAAATTTTGTTTGGTTTTAGTCCTTAAAGTCACTTTTCCGTTACAAAAAAGTTGATGTGGCAAAAGTCGTTTATTTGCCAGATTTTTTGTTTTAATTATTTATTTTTAATGAAATCCACATAGAATAATAATAATTATTTGATTATTTGAGGATCAAATTAGAAAAGTAAAAAGTTTCAAAAATTGATCCCATAAGGGTTTCAAACCCTATACTTGCTATTTAGATAGAGGGCAAATCTCCACCAAGCAATTTTTATTCTTTGTGTAACATTTAAAGTATTTAATATTTCAAATAATTTTATTTGAAATTAGTTGCTTAAATATTTTCAAATTTTAATATTTAATATCTCAACTATTAATATTAAATTATTTAGTTTATTAAATAATAAGTATAAAAAATTATTAAGTTATATAATTTTTCAACAAATAATATACAAATTATTTATTTTATTAAATAATAAATTTATAAAAATTTTAAGTTATTTAATTTTTCAAGTATTAATATTTAAATGATTTATTTTATTAAAAAATAATTTTATAAAATATTTCAATTATTTAATATTTCAACTATTAATATTTAAATTATTTAGTTTATTAAATAAAAAGCTTATAAAGTATTTTAATTATTTAATATTTCAACTATTAATATTTAAATTATTTAGTTTATTAAATAAAAAGCTTATAAAGTTTTTCAATTATTTAATATTTCAACTATTAATATTTAAATTATTTAGTTTATTAAATCATAAGTTACTAAAATATTTCAATTATTTAATACTTCAACTATTAATAATCCAATTATATTATTTATAAACTAATTAGTTTATAAAATATTTCAATTATTTAATATCTCAACTATTAATCAGTTTATTAAGTATTTAATCAATATTTAATGATATTATGATAAATATGTATTAAATAGTTGAATTGTTGAATAAATTAATAATAAAATAGTATATATAATATTTATAACTGAAATATTAAATAGTATATTAATAATGTTATGAGAAATGCGAAATGTTACTATTTTATCTATCAGTTAACAATAAAATAGTTTATTAAATATTAATAATTGAAATATTAAATAGTATATTAAATATTAATAGTTGAAATATAAAATAGTTAAAATATTGTGAGAAATATGTATTTCAAATATTACTAATTAAAATATTCATAATTGAAATATTAAATAGTATATTTAATAATATATTAAATATTGGTAATGCTAACTTGTGCTCTAAGGGCACTAGTTAAGAACTAAATAAAGAAGTATTGTCTTGGAAATTATGCACTAATTATAATAAAAGTATAAAATTAATTATTTTCATTGTTATTTCCAATATATATTTGTGATGCATATTACAAACAACTTAGATAATTGGGCTAGTGGATTGAGAGTACTTTGTTATGGATTATTTGAGCAAAATAGATTTTTTTGCCTTTTAAGATTCACGACCTAGACAAAAAATTATGGTTTTTTTAATTTTAAATACAAAAATACAAATTTATTCTATCAATATAATTATTATTAAAATGCACATAAAAATAAATGAAAAAACCAAACAAAAAACTTAAACTATAGCAACACGTATGTTGAAAGGTGATAATATTATTCTATTTTATTATTGATTAATCGTTAGGACAAATATTTCAACACTAAAATGTGTTTAATGCAAAATTTACTTCACGTGTATGACTACTGGCAAACAGCTAAACATGTACAACGATGTTGATTTGAAGAAAGATCTTGACAAGAACATCCATGAACCATAGCGCTTGCTCCAAGTGCGGCGTTGAGTTCTTCACCGCAGTTGCGAGAATTGCTGCATTTACCCGACAAATCCAAATGTCTTGGACAAAACGTGATATCTACATGTTTGACACAAACATAAATATGTATGAAATCGTCATTTAGAATTAGAACATATTTGTATTATGTTATGATAGATGTACCTGCAATAGGAATACGAGATCCGAAGGTAGAGGTCAAGAGAACAAACAAGGCTACAACCATTAGAAGAATGCTTCCAGACTTCATCATGATATATTCTTTATAAAACAATATTTTCAAATGAAAATCTTAAATTATTGAGACAATGTAAATAAAGAGGACACCTATATATACACATCACAAGCATGGGTTAATTCAGTAATGTAATCATTTAAGGTAAAATTATTTTTATATATTTAAACAAAAAATGGATACCCTCAATTACTTAAAAACTTTCCTGTAAATTTTAATAATAAATATAATTTATTTCTACTTATGTTTCAATAATATATATATATATATATATATATATATATATATATATATATATATATATATATATATATAATTTTTTTATTGATTAAATACTATTAATAACTAATGAGTTATTTATTTAAAAAAGAAGTATATTGATAACAAAATATATTCTTCAATTTAAAAATCTTGAATATCTATATTTGATATGTATTCCATCTTTTAAGGAAAAATAAACACAAGTTTAATATGTTTACTATAAATTAGGTAAACAGTTATTCAATTATTTATTATTATTTTTTCTTTTTATACTTTATACATTTAAATATTATTGTTTGGGTCTTGGAAAATAATAAGATAAAGACTTAAATAGTCTTTTGGTACCTATAAGTTAGAATGTTTTTCAATTTGGTCCTAGTATCTTTTTTTTGTCTGAGTGCTTATATGTTAAATTTTGTTTGGTTTTAGTCCTTAAAGTCACTTTTCCGTTACAAAAAAGTTGATGTGGCAAAAGTCGTTTATGTGGCAGATTTTTTGTTTTAATTATTTATTTTTAATGAAATCCACATAGAATAATAATAATTATTTCATTATTTGAGGATCAAATTAGGAAAGTAAAAAGTTACAAAAATTGATCCCATAAGGGTTTCAAACCCTATACTTACTATTTAGATAGAGGGCAAATCTCCACCAAGCAATTTTTATTCTTTGCGTAACATTTAAAGTATTTAATATTTCAAATAATTTTATTTGAAATTAGTTGCTTAAATATTTTCAACTTTTAATATTTATAATATTTAATATCTCACCTATTAATATTAAATTATTTAGTTTATTAAATAATAAGTATAAAAAATTATTAAGTTATATAATTTTTCAACAAATAATATACAAATTATTTATTTTATTAAATAATAAATTTATAAAATTTTAAAGTTATTTAATTTTTCAAGTATTAATATTTAAATGATTTATTTTATTAAAAAATAAATTTATAAAATATTTCAATTATTTAATATTTCAACTATTAATATTTAAATTATTTAGTTTATTAAATAAAAAGCTTATAAAGTATTTTAATTATTTAATATTTCAACTATTAATATTTAAATTATTTAGTTTATTAAATAAAAAGCTTATAAAGTTTTTCAATTATTTAATATTTCAACTATTAATATTTAAATTATTTAGTTTATTAAATCATAAGTTACTAAAATATTTCAATTATTTAATACTTCAACTATTAATAATCCAATTATTTCATTTATAAACTAATTAGTTTATAAAATATTTCAATTATTTAATATCTCAACTATTAATCAGTTTATTAATTATTTAATCAATATTTAATGATATTATGATAAATATGTATTAAATAGTTGAATTGTTGAATAAATTAATAATAAAATAGTATATATAATATTTATAACTGAAATATTAAATAGTATATTAATAATGTTATGAGAAATGCGTATTTCAGATGTTACTATTTTATCTATCAGTTAACAATAAAATAGTTTATTAAATATTAATAATTGAAATATTAAATAGTATATTAAATATTAATAGTTGAAATATAAAATAGTTAAAATATTGTGAGAAATATGTATTTCAAATATTACTAGTTAAAATATTCATAATTGAAATATTAAATAGTATATTTAATAATTTTTTGAGAAATACATATCTCAAATATTATTATTTTAATTATCAATTAATAATAAAATAGTATATTAAATATTGGTAATGCTAACTTGTGCCCTAAGGGCACTAGTTAAAAACTAAATAAAGAAGTATTGTCTTGGAAATTATGCACTAATTATAATAAAAGTATAAAATTAATTATTTTCATTGTTATTTTCAATATATATTTGTGATGCATATTACAAACAACTTAGATAATTGGGCTAGTGGATTGAGAGTACTTTGTTATGGATTATTTGAGCAAAATAGATTTTTTTGCCTTTTAAGATTCACAACCTAGACAAAAAATTATGGTTTTTTTAATTTTAAATACAAAAATACAAATTTATTCTATCAAAATAATAATTATTAAAATGCACATAAAAATAAATGAAAAAACCAAACAAAAAACTTAAACTATAGCAACACGTATGTTGAAAGGTGACAATATTATTCTATTATATTATTGATTAATCGTTAGGACAAATATTTCAACACTAAAATGTGTTTAATGCAAAATTTACTTCACGTGTATGACTACTGGCAAACAGCTAAACATGTACAACGATGTTGATTTGAAGAAAGATCTTGACAAGAACATCCATGAACCATAGCGCTTGCTCCAAGTGCGGCGTTGAGGTCTTCACCGCAGTTGCGAGAATTGCTGCATTTACCCGACAAATCCAAATGTCTTGGACAAAAAGTGATATCTACATGTTTGACACAAACATAAATATGTATGAAATCGTCATTTAGAATTAGAACATATTTGTGTTATGTTATGATAGATGTACCTGCAATAGGAATACGAGATCCGAAGGTAGAGGTCAAGAGTACAAACAAGGCTACAACCATTAGAAGAATGTTTCCAGACTTCATCATGATATATTCTTCTTTATATAATAATATTTTCAAATGAAAATCTTAAATTATGAGACAACGTAAATAAAGAGGACATGTATGTAATCATTTAAGGTAAAATTATTTTTATATATCTACTTTTAAGATGATCAAATAGAAAAAAGTATGCAAATGAACAAAATCATAAGTTAGGCGAATTGAATAAAAAAAGTATGTCAAATTTCGAGGTATGACACATACAATGCCTTCTCCAATCTATAGAACTTGGACTCCTGATTCTTCACAATAAAACCAAGAGGTTATGTCACATACACCTCTTCTTCCAAAGGAACATTCAAAAACATTGATTTGACATCCATTTGGTAAATTGATAAATTATTGTTATTTACATTACCAACAACTAGCCTAATGGTTTCAATTCTAGCCATTGAACCAAATACTTCTTCAAAGTTTATGTCTTCTTAATTACCCTAATTACAATCCATAATACAGCTAATTTCATGTTCCTATAAGTAATTTCGTACTAAACTCTATTTAATACTCTAACTAACTCTACCATTTTACAATTTAATAAATTTGCCTCGACAACATAAAAATTGATTCAACTATATATTATATAAAATATAATTAAAAAATTGATTCAAATATATCAAAATACATTAAAAGAGAGTTTTTCATTGGGTAAGGTGATGTATGATATGAGTAATTTCCAATGGGTGAATTATTTTATGGATTTGGGATAAAAAGAGAATTTTGAAATCTTGAATTATGGTGTGGATTTGGAATAAGAATAGCCTATTAAATTAATAAACTAAAAATAGAATCAGACAAATCTAATTAAGACCCTAAACTAAGGGAACATGCATTTCAAGATTATAAATTATAAGTACTAAGGGATCATGAATTTTTAATTTAAAAAAAGGCTAAAAATAATCATGGACCATATTGAATCATTAACCAAAACTTAAATTAACATATAATGAGTGGTTAAAATTATGATGAATCATAATGTTTAGAAATGAATTAATGACCTAAAACCAATTAAAATCTAATAGGTTCTAAAACATTTATCATTTGTTTTCAAAGTTTTTCAAAATAACAAAGAACAATTAAAGTCTAATTCAATCATTACTCAAACACTTTACTAATCTCCATAATCTCTCTTTTTAATTCTAACACTTAATTTAATTGCCAATTGAAATATTATATATGGTATTATTATAACTAGTAAAATAAAACCATACTATATATAGTAATAATAATATATGTAGTAATGATATGAAGTGCATGATGACTTGTTTTCTTTTGAGCCGTACACAAACAGTAATTGAATATGTTTTCTTCAATGTACCTAAAATTCAACTAGCAAAGAATTTTTGTGCATATTACACACCACTCACTACATACCAGTGGTAAAAGAAAGCTACTACATCAAGTATCACATGAATAATGAAAGAGAGAGAAAAAAAAGAAAGAACGATTAAAATGTGTTCATTTGCCACAATGGATTGCCCGACCACAACTTGTTTGACTCAACGAAGAGCTTCGGCGGCGGCATCGGTTTTCTATTGGTTTTGCAGTATCTAACAGGTGGTTTCTTATGTCATATCAAATGACACTAACATGGTGATGATAATAATAATAATGAGTAGAGAGGAAATTAAATTATATGAAACAAAACTAACCTAAGTGGTAGTGATAGAAAAAACATAGCAGTAGCAAGTAAACCCAAAAAAACTAGCTTTAAAAAAAAATCGATAACGGCCAACGAAATCGAATTAGACGAGTTAACATATCCTTAGAATCAGAATTTCGCAAAGAAATTAAATACATACTTCAAATTACGAAATAAGTTACGAATTATATACGGGAAAAACAACAAAAATTGGCAAAAAAATCGATTAAAGAATGCGTCGGTTCAGCTAAACTATGCATCGGAATGAAAAACTAATTATATATTCACGATCAACACGAAAAATTAATTCAAATTGTATATTCACATGTTAATAATAGTTAAGAATTAAAGAATCACTATTTTCAAGTTTATGTGTTTTATATCAAAATAAGTGATTATCTAATAAGCAAATCCAAAACAGTAGCTTAAATCAATCAACCAACAAACATCCAATAATTCATGGCAAGGGTGTGGAAGAGATAAATGATTATCGACGGAGCGGAGATTTGCTCCGGTTAGCGTTGAAAAATTGAGCGCCAAAAAGAAACCCGAAATACTTCAAGAATAAGCTCCATTAATTCAATTAACTTCCAAGCTTTGATAATTATTCTTGATGATGAATGAATATAGAAGATGAATCATGAATGTAGAATATTGATGAATAAGCTTGAATTTATGAATCTTGGATGATGATTGTTGATAAATCTTGATAAACTTTAGATGATGATTGTTGTAGAAATTGTTGATGGATGATTTTTTATGATAATGCTTGAATTGTTGATTGATCATTGTTGATGATAATATAGAAATTGTTGATGGCTAAGTTCCACCATTTTAGAACATTAATGTGAAGTTCTAAATGATGATGAAGATGGACTTTAGTGAGGGTGAGGGAGAAGATCCATATTGAGAGAGAAATTAAGAGAGAATAGAAGAAAAATGGTAGAAAAATAATGGTTAATTGTGAATTTTCTAAGTTAGGTTAGTGATATTAGCTACGGTCAAAAGTATGAGAAATAACATGTTTATATAGAATTGGTAGGTGAATTATCACCATTGGATTGTGATCCAACTAATTGATTTTATCAATGGTTAGAAATTAATTTAAGCTCAAGTTGCAGATCACCAATTTCAACCATAGGATTAATTGTTAAGAGTAACCAGGATTGAATGAAAAAAATGGAAGTTGAGCTTTGTGTTTGTTTTGAAGTTTTGGGTTAGTTTGGAAGTTATGGTAGTTAAGGGTAATTAGGTAAATTGACGGCTTGTGGAGAAATAGATAGTTAAGGGTAGTTAGAGACCAATGGTGTTGGAGTTTAGCAAAAATACCAAGTTAGAATGTAAGGCAAAGAGTCACTAGTAATTAACTTGAATTTTAATGTCTTTGCCTTAATTTTTCTACCACTTTGGCTTGAATTTTGAGTGGCTTAACCCATGACTTTTAGTACTTTTGAGAAGTGGTATTTTCCAATAAATGAATGAAATCTTCCTTTTATTCCAGCTTTGTTCTTTTCTTTGAATTCAGGCAAACCTCATAAATAACCATGAATCTCAAATAAAAAGATGATCTCCACCACAAGTAATACGGGAAATAAACCCGAATAATTACCAAATAATATTCACCTCAAAAATCCACTTAAACCGATTAAATCTATTATCATTGAATATTTGACATAAATTTGTTACCATATGCAAATGTCGATGAAAAGATGATCAAATAGAAAAAAGTATGCAAATGAACAAAATCATAAGTTAGGCGAATTGAATAAAAAAAGTATGACAAATTTCGAGGTATGACACATACAATGCCTTCTCCAATCTATAGAACTTGGACTCCTGATTCTTCACAATAAAACCAAGAGGTTATGTCACATACACCTCTTCTTCCAAAGGACCATTCAAAAACATTGATTTGACATCCATTTGGTAAATTGATAAATTATTGTTATTTACATTACCAACAACTAGCCTAATGGTTTCAATTCTAGCCATTGAACCAAATACTTCTTCAAAGTTTATGTCTTCTTAATTACCCTAATTACAATCCATAATACAGCTAATTTCATGTTCCTATAAGTAATTTCGTACTAAACTCTATTTAATACTCTAACTAACTCTACCATTTTACAATTTAATAAATTTGCCTCGACAACATAAAAATTGATTCAACTATATATTATATAAAATATAATTAAAAAATTGATTCAAATATATCAAAATACATCAAAAGAGAGTTTTTCATTGGGTAAGGTGATGTATGATATGAGTAATTTCCAATGGGTGAATTATTTTATGGATTTGGGATAAAAAGAGAATTTTGAAATCTTGAATTATGGTGTGGATTTGGAATAAGAGGTGGATTTCCAAAATATGGGGTGTTTTGTTGATTTGGGATACAAAGAGGACTTCCATCATTTTGCATAAAATTGGAGCATGTGTTATGTTGATTGAGGTTCATTTTCAAATGAAATGTGTACACACAAAAAATTAAAATTAAATAAAATAAATTGGTCAAATTTAGACTAGATGTGAGTGAAAAATGTGATAAAATAAATTACCTATTTATACTACTAAAAAATATTACCGTTATTTTATTGTTGTTGCAATCTTATCATTCCAAAATGAAATCAATATCCTGAAATCAAATTAGTTATTATTGTAGTTTTTTTGCCAAATATTATCGTTGCTTGATTTTCTTTAAATGACAAAATGAATTTTTTTAATAATAAATATTACCGTTATTCTATTGTTGTTGCAATCTTATCATTCCAAAATGAAATCAATATTCTGAAATCAAATTAATTATTATTGTAGTTTTTCTGCCAAATATTATCGTTACTTGATTTTCTTTAAATGACAAAATGAATTTTTTTAATAATAAATATACTGATTTTTTAAGTGGTCTTTCTGAGATGTCAAACCGAGAATATGAAAAGAGGGAGAAGTAATATGAAACGGTTTGATGAAAATTAGGGTTTTATTTAATTGAATAAATTGATATTATTATTATTATTATTAATATTGTTATTTATTAATATTTATTATCATCATTATTAATCCCATTTACCCAATTAATAACTCAAAATATTCCATAACTACTATTCCAAAATCACTAACAATATTATACCATTTTAACTAACTCTACCATTTTACAATTTAATAAATTTGCCTCGACAACATAAAAAAACGCCTTTTCCTATTACTTGCACGCCGAAAATTTCCTTGGGAACACAACAGTCTTCACGCCTTCTTCTTCAAGAATGCTGCTAATCAATTCGATGTTATATATGTGTAACATCAAAGGTTGAATCCTTTTCAGCATTTTGCCACACACCTCTATCAAATTTATATACTCTTTTTTTCCAGGTTATTAGGTTTGTAATTTTATAGTCATCTAAATTTGCAGTTACATTAATTTTTGAATTTTTTTTCAGTGAAAATGAGTAGAAAGGTTGATTCTGTGAAAGACATCAATGACTCAAAAGAACCTTGGCGTCTTGCTGTTCGAATAATGGATGTTTGGAGTATTGTGAATAATAAGGGTATTGAACATTTGGAGATGATTGTTATGGATTCCTTGGTAAATTGCTTTTCTTTTTTTAAGTATAGATTTTTGTATGATAGTTAGTAATTACAACAAAATGCTTTTTTGTATAACATATAAAAAGAAGATTATTTTTATTTTGTTAGGGTGATCAGATTCAGGTCCTTATTCGTCATGACCATTTACTGAAATGGAAAGAGGTCATTAAGGAGAATATGATCTGCATTATAAACAATGGCAGTGTCTATAACAATGATTTTCAGTGGAAGGTATGTGATCATTCAAAAAAAATTGTGTTTCTTGGTGGTACCACAATGAAGGCAATCGAACTTCAAAATATTCCACCTAAAGGATATTTCTTTATAGATTTTGGTGAGATACTTCAAGGCAAATGCAAAACCGATAGACTGGAAGGTAATTTAAATTCTATTATAACTTATATAACTTATATTTTTGCAAACACATTCAATAATGAACCTTACTTTAATGTAGATATTATTGGTGTTGTTAGTGAGATAAACCATATCCAATCCAACACTCAGGGGAAGAAAGTTGTTGTTTCTGTTGTGCTGAAAGATTTGAAGTAATGCGCATTGTTTTCATAACTTATGTGTTTGATAAATTTATATATTTTGCATCACTGAATCCCATCATATAATATTGTTTATTTATATTGCAAAATAGGGGTAATTGCATAAATTGCAATTTATGGGAAATCTATGGATCAAAATTAAAGAGGCAAATCATTGGGGTTCAGGTCAATATTTGAGATTACTATTTGTTCACATGTTATTATCAGGCAGCATTAACAGGCCAAGACATGTATGGAGTAAAACATGTCATCTCTTAGCTGATGGAATACTATATGCTCAACAGCGAATTGCAAACAATAGAGGTATTATTTTTCCTATATTGTGAATTTTTATTATATTTATTTGTTTGATTCTTAAAAGTAAATTTGTTTTATAGTTTACACTTATAATTACTATTGTATAAAGGTTTGAGGTTGTCGGATGAAGAGATAATGAATTTAACATTAATTGAGATTGAACGAAATCTTCAAAGGAAGAGCCGAAGTCTAAAGGAATTTGCTGGAATGCCTTATCCAAGTGGATATGTGGTTGAGCAGTTGGGAAATAAGCTCATATACGAAGAGCGGAGTTACAATCCAGCCGAACAATTGCAAGAATACAATAATTTGTTCTTAAATCTTACAGGTAAATATGTTAAATGTTTGTAAGTTTTGTCATAATTTTATAAAGTTAACTTTTAAAGTATGATTTTATCTTACAATTTTTTTTAATGTATAATTAATTTATTCACTGCATGTTTGCTATGTATTTTTTTAAAATTAGATGAGCAAAGAGGTGTATTCAAGCGAATAAGGGAAGCAGTAAACAATCAACAAGGAGGCGTATTTTTTTTGTATGGATACGGTGGCACAGGGAAAACCTACATGTGGAGAACTCTAGCTTCCTACATAAGATCAAAGAAACAAATTTGTTTAACTGTTGCTTCATCGGGCATAGCTTCACTACTACTTCCAGGAGGTCGAACGGCTCATTCAATGTTCAAGATTCCAATACCTACAATGGAGTCTTCTACATGTAATATCGACAAAGGTAGTGATCGTGCAGAGCTACTAAAAATGGCAAAGTTGATAATTTGGGATGAAGCTCCAATGGCACACAGATTTTGTTTTGAAGCGTTTGATAAAACCCTTAAAGACATAATGGGGCGTTCCAATTGTTCTGACAAATTATTCGGAGGGAAAGTAATTGTATTTGGTGGAGATTTTCGGCAAATATTACCAGTTGTACAAAGGGGCAGTCGTTCAGATATAATACATTCTACAATAAATTCATCATACATCTGGGATCATTGTGTTGTGCTGAAGCTTACAAAGAACACGCGACTCCAACAAGCCGGCAATACTTCAAGTACATCTGAATTAGAATTGTTTTCTAATTGGATATTAAAAGTTGGCGATGGGAAATTGGAAGAACCTAACGATGGTTACACGGATATTCCTATTCCAAATGATTTCTTAATTTCTAACTATGATGATCCACTAGAAGCCATTGTTAGTGAAACATATCCGAATTTTCTTAACAATTACAAGAATCCAGAATTTTTGCAATCAAGAGCTATATTGGCAGGAACAATTGAAACGGTTGACATCATAAATCAATACGTTTTGGGATTCATACCAGGTATGCGTTATCCATTGTAAACATATTTATAGATACATTCATATATTTATATGTACTAACATAGATTTATAATAATAAAATTTCAAAAAAAATCCGAAAGGTGAAGAAAAGGAATATTTAAGTTCAGATTCTGTAGACACTTTTGACGGTGAAGGAAATGAAGCTTTTGATGTTTTGACCCCAAAAATTTTGAATACACTTACAACTTCCGGTCTACCTAACCACAAGATTAAATTGAAGATTGAGACCCCTATTATGTTGCTTCGAAACATTGATCAACCTGAAGGTCTTTGCAATGGAACAAGGCTTATAGTTGCAAAATTGACAAACCACGTTATCGAGGCAAAGATTATATCTGGAAAGAATATTGGAGGGGTTATCTATATTCCAAGAATGGATATGACTCCAACACAATCTCCGTGGCAATTCAAAATGACTAGAAGGCAATTTCCCATAACTATATGTTATGCTATGACAATTAACAAATCTCAAGGTCAGTCATTGGATTATGTTGGATTGTATTTGCCTAGAAGTGTATTTAGTCATGGTCAACTATATGTTGCAATATCAAGGGTCAAAAGCAAATACGGGCTTAAGATATTAATCCATGACAAGGATAACCATCCATTGAATTCTACAACAAACGTCATGTTCAAAGAAGTTTTTGAAAACTTATAGAACGTAAGTTTTTCATTAGTTATATTATATCAAGAAATGTCGTTGTTTATTATTAGAATTTTATTGAATGAGTTGTATAAAATATACATTATGTTTTAACATTTTTTATATGGATGTAATTGTTTTTTACAGGGTAATGAATCATCACTTCCTAAAAGGTTGCGGGCAGGTTTTGTATAAACCCAATTTTTTAAGGACCAAAGAATTGTACGAAGTTAAACCATTTTTGTTGCTGGACTTATTTCTCACAATTTTAACTAAAATTGTGAACCTTTTGTTTCAATATCTTTTGTTGCATTAAACCTTACTGTATCAATCGCAATTAATTTCAACATTTGGTAGTATTCATTACTATATTTTAAAACAAATGAGGTTCTAGTATTTCTTTTACATGGTTTATGTATTTTGGTTAAATAATCATTTATTATGAAGGTTAATATTTGCGCTTTTATACCTCAAATTAGTAACAGATTGGAAAATTTCATCCATTACTAAATAAATATATTTTTATTTCTTATGTCCAAAATCTCAATGATAAATGGAATGTTTATTCATAACATTAACAATGGAATGTTTATTATATATCAATATACCAATAAATTGTAAAAATATTTTTGTATTATATTTTTTGATTATTTCCTTAATATAGTATACAAAAAAATTAAGCAAATTATATTACTATAAATTAATAATGTTTTACTTTATTATGTCCAAAACTGGAAAAAGTTATTTGTGGAAATTTTTTGAACCCATTTATTGATCATTTAACATCCATTACATTAAAAAAAACTCTTATGCAATAAATTTGTGTACGTTGATCCAACCATATATATATATATATATATATATATATATATATATATATATATATATATATATATATATATATATATATATATATATATATAAACAAAAAATTTATTATATTTTAATTTTTTTAAATAAATTATTGCACTTGCGCGACCCGTGCGAACGCACGGGTCCTTTACTAGTTTAAACAAAAAATGGATACCCTCAATTACATAAAAACTTTCCTATAAATTTTAATAATAAATACAATTTATTTCTACTTATGTTTCAATAATATATATATATATATATATATATATATATATATATATATATATATATATATATATATATATATATATATATATATATAATTTCTTTATTGATTAAATACTATTAATAACTAATGAGTTATTTATTTAAAAAAGAAGTATATTGATAACAGAATATATTCTTCAATTTAAAAATCTTGAATATCTATATTTGATATTTATTCCATCTTTTGAGGAAAAATAAACACAAGTTTAATATGTTTACTATGAATTAGGTAAATAGTTATTCAATTATTTATTAATATTTTTTCTTTTTATACTTTATACATTTAAATATTATTGTTTGGGTCTTGGAAAATAATAAGATAAAGACTTAAATAGTCTTTTGGTACCTATAAGTTAGAATGTTTTTCAATTTGGTCATAGTATCTTTTTTTTTGTCTGAGTGCTTATATGTTAAATTTTGTTTGGTTTTAGTCCTTAAAGTCACTTTTCCGTTACAAAAGTGTTGATGTGGCAAAAGACGTTTATGTGGCAGATATTTTGTTTTAATTATTTATTTTTAATGAAATCAACATAGAATAATAATAATTATTTCATTATTTGAGGATCAAATTAGAAAAGTAAAAAGTTTCAAAAATTGATCCCATAAGGGTTTCAAACCCTATACTTACTATTTAGATAGAGGGCAAATCTCCACCAAGCAATTTTTATTCTTTGTGTAACATTTAAAGTATTTAATATTTCAAATAATTTTATTTGAAATTAGTTGCTTAAATATTTTCAACTTTTAATGTTTATAATATTTAATATCTCAACTATTAATATTAAATTATTTAGTTTATTAAATAATAAGTATAAAAAATTATTAAGTTATATAATTTTTCAACAAATAATATACAAATTATTTATTTTATTAAATAATAAATTTATAAAATATTAAAGTTATTTAATTTTTCAAGTATTAATATTTAAATGATTTATTTTATTAAAAAATAATTTTATAAAATATTTCAGTTATTTAATATTTCAACTATTAATATTTAAATTATTTAGTTTATTAAATAAAAAGCTTATAAAGTATTTTAATTATTTAATATTTCAACTATTAATATTTAAATTATTTAGTTTATTAAATAAAAAGCTTATAAAGTTTTTCAATTATTTAAAATTTCAACTATTAATATTTAAATTATTTAGTTTATTAAATCATAAGTTTCTAAAATATTTCAATTATTTAATACTTCAACTATTAACAATCCAATTATTTCATTTATAAACTAATTAGTTTATAAAATATTTCAATTATTTAATATCTTAACTATTAATCAGTTTATTAAGTATTTAGTCAATATTTAATGATATTATGATAAATATGTATTAAATAGTTGAATTGTTGAATAAATTAATAATAAAATAGTATATATAATATTTATAACTGAAATATTAAATAGTATATTAATAATGTTATGAGAAATGCGTATTTCAAATGTTACTATTTTATCTATCAGTTAACAATCAAATAGTTTATTAAATATTAATAATTGAAATATTAAATAGTATATTAAATATTAATAGTTGAAATATAAAATAGTTAAAATATTGTGAGAAATATGTATATCAAATATGACTAGTTAAAATATTCATAATTGAAATATTAAATAGTATATTTAATAATTTTTTGAGAAATACAAATCTCAAATATTATTATTTTAATTATCAATTAATAATAAAATAGTATATTAAATATTGGCAATGCTAACTTGTGCCCTAAGGGTACTAGTTAAGAACTAAATAAAGAAGTATTGTCTCTGAAATTATGCACTAATTATAATAAAAGTATAAAATTAATTATTTTCATTGTTATTTCCGATATATATTTGTGATGCATATTACAAACAACTTAGATAATTGGGCTAGTGGATTGAGAGTACTTTGTTATGGATTATTTGAGCAAAATAGATTTTTTTGCCTTTTAAGATTCACGACCTAGACAAAAAATTATGGTTTTTTTAATTTTAAATACAAAAATACAAAAATACAAATTTATTCTATCAAAATAATAATTATTAAAATGCACATAAAAATGAATGAAAAAACCAAACAAAAAACTTAAACTATAGCAACACGTAAGTTGAAAGGTGACAATATTATTCTATTTTATTATTGATTAATCGTTAGGACAAATATTTCAACACTGAAATGTGTTTAATGCAAAATTTACTTCACGTGTATGACTACTGGCAAACAGCTAAACATGTACAACGATGTTGATTTGAAGAAAGATCTTGACAAGAACATCCATGAACCATAGCGCTTGCTCCAAGTGCGGCGTTGAGGTCTTCACCGCAGTTGCGGGAATTGCTGCATTTACCCGACAAATCCAAATGTCTTGGACAAAAAGTGATATCTACATGTTTGACACAAACATAAATATGTATGAAATCGTCATTTAGAATTAGAACATATTTGTGTTATGTTATGATAGATGTACCTGCAATAGGAATACGAGATCCGAAGGTAGAGGTCAAGAGAACAAACAAGGCTACAACCATTAGAAGAATGCTTCCAGACTTCATCATGATATATTCTTCTTTATAAAACAATATTTTCAAATGAAAATCTTAAATTATTGAGACAATGTAAATAAAGAGCACACCTATATATACACATCACAAGCATTTGTTAATTCAGTAATGTAATCATTTAAGGTAAAATTATTTTTATATATTTAAACAAAAAATGGATACCCTCAATTACTTAAAAACTTTCCTATAAATTTTAATAATAAATATAATTTATTTCTACTTATGTTTCAATAATATATATATATATATATATATATATATATATATATATATATATATATATATATATATATATATATATATATATATATATATATATATATATATATATATATATATATATATATATATATAATTTCGTTATTGATTAAATACTATTAATAACTAATGAGTTATTTATTTAAAAAAGAAGTATATTGATAACAAAATATATTCTTCAATTTAAAAATCTTGAATATCTATATTTGATATTTATTCCATCTTTTGAGGAAAAATAAACACAAGTTTAATATGTTTACTATAAATTAGGCGAACAGTTATTCAATGACATGACTTCCCAAAAGACAAGGAATGGAGAAATTTCCAGGATCTTTATCCTTTTTGGCTAACTTATTCTCGGAAATAGAATTGCACTCCAAGGGCTTCGGACCGTCTAGTCTATGTTTATTGGTAAGGATGTCTTTGAGAAACTTTGCATAAGAAGGTATTTGGGTGATGGCTTATGTGAAAGGGATTTCTACATGAAGTTTTTCTATAACCTTAATGAATTTCTGATACTGGTTATTGATCTGGGTTTGTTTGAGTCTTTGCGGATATGGTATCGATGGTTTATATGGCGGGGGTGGTACATAGGTTTTATCTTTAGATTTTTCTCCTTTTTCTTGACCTTCCTGGTTTTCAGACTCCTCTGGTTTCTTTACTTCGTCCGTGGGTTCGGTATATTCCTTAGAAGTTTTGGGTTCACTCAATCTTGGGTTTGGTGGCTCACCATAAGCGTTCCCACTTTGTAGGGTAATGCATTGGCTTGCCCTCGCGGATTCTGTTGTGGTTGTCCAGGGAACTGTCCTCCAGGTGTGGTCTAGGGGCTTGATTTAAAGCTACCTGAGAGATCTGGGTTTCAAGCATCTTAATATGAGTAACTATTTGGTCAACCTTGGTTCCTAACTGGGTAATCAGTTCGTTAACGTGAATGTTTTGGTTCATGAACTCTTTGTTTTGTTGGGTTTGAGCAGTGATAAAATTTTCCATAATTTTCTCAAGGCTCGACTTTGGTGGTACGGGTTGCATAGGTTGATTTGGTCTTGGGGCTTGGTAACCTGTTTGTCTCGGAGGTGTATTATTTTAGATAGGGTTATTGTTCTTATAGGAGAAGTTCAGGTGATTCCTCCATCCAGGGTTATAGGTATTAGAATATGGGTTCCCTTTGGTGTAGTTCACTTGCTCAGAGTGGGTTTCATTTAATATACTGCATTCTGCAGATTAGTGTCCTTTGGTTCCACATATCTCACAATCCGACGAAACTGCAGCTGCAGTATTCGAGTTTATGCACATATGCTTGACCTTAAGGGCTAACGCATCCATTTTAGCTTGCATCATGTCTATAGAGCTTAATTCATGTACTCCTCCTTGGACTTCCTTTTTCTCAACTGTTGCTCGTTCGACTCCCCATGATTGATGGTTTTGAGCCATATCTTTGATGAGGGCACTAGCTTCAGGATAAGGTTTGTTCATCAGTGCACCGCATGCGGCAGCATCGATGGTCGTCTTAGTGTTATAGTTAAGTCCATTATAGAAGGTCTGAATGATTAACCAATTTTCTAAACCATGATGTGGGCATGCTCTTAACAACTCTTTATATCTCTCTCAAGCTTCGAACAACGATTCTCCTTGGTTCTGGGTGAATCTAGTTATATGGTTTCGAAGAACAGCGGTCTTACTTGGGTGAAAGTATCTAGCAAGGAATACTCTTCTAAGGTTGTCTCAAGTCGTAATGGAATTGGGTGGAAGGGAATCTAACCAAGATAGGGCTTTATCTCCGAGGGAGAAGGGGAATAATCTTAAACGGATCGCCTCAGAAGAAGCTCCATTGGTTTTAAAAGTGTCTGCTAATTGGAGAAAGATTTCTAAATGTTGGTTTGGATTCTCAGTAGCGAGACCTGCGAATTGTCTATGTTGCACTAGTTACAATAGGGAGGGTTTAAGTTCGAAATTATTAGCTGGGATGGTTGGGTTTACTATACTAGAACTAGGTTCTTCGTTGGATGGTTGGGAGAAATCCTTAAGAGGTCTTTGGTTTTGATCTTCAGCCATAACTCTCCTAATTCTGTGGAAAAATAAACATGCGCGAGCGTAACGTTCAGGTTTCGCCAGAGGGTATACTAAACTTCCAGTGCTGCGAGTTCTTCGCATTGACCGGCGGGTAATAACCTAAGTCTAAACGATATAACAACAGGGTACGAAATTTGATGAAATTGGTCCCCGACAACGGCGCCAAAAACTTGATGCGTGTTTTTCGCAAGTATACGAACGCGTCAGAGTAATATAAAAGATTGTCGAATCCACAAAGACCAAGTGTTAATCTATCGTTATCTATTGTTACGGTGTTTATCTAAGGTAATCGAAATAGGGGTTTTTAGAGTGTACAATGAAAAATAAAGTATTAAATAAAATTCAATTAATAAAGACAGGCTCGAATGTAATTCACATAATCAATTAATAATCCAAGTACTTGCTAATAGAACTACTTATGGGAAGTGTTTCCTACTTTGAAAAGAACTAATTTAACGGGAACTGTCGCTTTCGCGTATTCAGAACCGAGTTGTACTCCCTAATCAAACCCTCTTATTGTCACTTATAAAAAGGCGCGCATTGCGTTAGAGTAGTAAACCTATTTTTAAGAAATATAGTATCTTGACTAAGTTGAAAAGTATTTTGACCTGGATTTCTTAACCAAAAGAGGTTCTCACGAACCAGACTCTAAACTTATAAACGCGTCCGAAAATAGTTTTAAAATCACTTTTCTTCTTAAGTTAAAAACTCCTAATGAACTAAACAAAGCGCTTTCGCTGTATTTGAAATAGTTAAAAACAACTAAGTTTAAAAGGACGTTGGACGACTTTCGATCTTACCCAACAGAAATTAAGTGCGGGAAAACTTAAGTTGAAAATCAAAATAGCCCTTAAGTGTCTCTACGAACAATTGTACGGATTATCGGTCTAATTATGATCCTTACATTCTAACCTTTATAGGTTTAGCTAGACATGGTAAAGTAAAGGTGCATTTTAATTTAAATAAAAGTAGTGCGAGTGCGGAAAGTAAATAAAAGTAGTGCGAGTGCGGGAAATAAATGAAAGTAGTGGGAGTGCGGGAAATAAACAAAAGTAGTGCGAGTGCGAGAAATAAATAAAAGTAGTGCGAGTGCGAGAAATAAATAAAAGTAGTGCAAGTGCGGGAAATAAACAAAGTAGTGCGAGTGCGAGAAATAAATAAAAGTAGTGCGAGTGCGAGAAATAAATAAAAGTAGTGCGAGTGCGAGAAATAAATGAAAGTAAAGAAAATGCGGGAAAGTAAAGTAGACAAAGTTAAGGTAATAAAAACCTGCTCCAATCGGAGGGTTGAATAAAGTGCGAAACATAAATGAAAATGGCGGCAGGATTAACTTCCTTCCAAAGTGCTCCAAACTCGATTACAGACTCGATTACACAGTTGTGGCAACACCCCAATGTGAAGCGATTACCACTTTTACAATACTGAATATATGCCTAGATATAACTAAGTTTGCTCTAAGTTTGGATGATGAAACAAATGAAATCGAGTCTCTATTTATAGGCAAGGAAAATAATGGAAAATGACAAGGATGCCCTTTAGTTTGAAATTGGGAGGGAAAAACTTTCTTCTTGTGGCGCCCGCCACAACACCATGGCGCCTGCCATAAGGGTAAATTATGGCGCCCAAGTGGAGATGGTGGGAGACGTGGCAGTTGAGGGAAGTTGAGCTATGACACGTCATGGCTGGACCCATGGCGCCAGCCACAGTGGGAGCCACAAGTGCAAAATGCTGATTTTTAGGTTTTTTAGCTCGTTTTCACTCCTTTTCTCGATCGGGGCTCCGATTAGACTGAAAACCTGAAAACAAAGAAAAAAATAGTAAAAACATAACAAAATAATAATAAAACAACTAAAATGCATACGAAATCGGAGTCGAAAATACGGTGAATTTCAGTGTCATCAATATCTAAGGTTCTCAAGCATCTTTCAATCTCATTTTTATCAAGAGTATCTCAAAGTTTTGTTGCTTACTTCTCAAGAAAAGTCAAAGGTTCATGTGTTTATTTCCATGCCTTCTTCAACAATTTACCTTAAACTTTGATAAATTTGATCAAAATACATTCAAGGACACCTTATTTTGAGTTCATATGATCATCCATGTACCTTGAAATTCAAGAAAAGTCCAAGTACACAAGTTTATTTTAAGAGGTTTGACCAAAACCTCAACATTTGAAGTCAAAGTTCAAAGGATCACAACTCCTTCAATCCTTAATATTTTTGAATGCTTCTTTTTTCATATGTCTCTGCTTAATATATTATACAATTTCTCTTTACATGACAAGATTCAATTATTCTTGGAGGATCATCAAACTTTGAACACATTATAGGTCATTTGTGGACTTAGTGAAATTTGACCTATTTTCAAGTGGCTTTTTCTCAACTTTCAAGGTTTATAACTTCTTCAAATTTCAACATTTGAGGATGACTTTTTTGAACAATATCATTTGTGATGCCCTCTACAAGTTTTCTTCAAGGATCAAAGTCAAATTATGCTTGGAAGACCATGGAATTTTGTGAGACATTACAGGTCATTTTCAGCCATTTGGGACTTAGAATTTTTCAAGTTGTATTACCAGATTTTTGTGCCAACTTCAAAATGCCACAACTTTGTGCTCAAACATACAAATTCAACATTTCTTATAACATTGTGATCTTTGATATGATGTCAACAAATTTCAAGAAGAATGGGATTAAAAAGCCTCATGAGCAAGATGCCCCATTGAGTTGAACATGGTGACTTAGAATTGAAGAAATCATCGTGATCAGATTTTAAACTTCACTAGTCCTCAATTGCAAGCCAATTTACCACACGTTTTGTACCTAAGCATGTTTAATCAAGTCTCCAGAAGTTAAATGACTCATAAAATGCATGATATGGCTGAGTTTTGATGGTTTTGCAGGTCACACTTTTCACACATCAGGAGCAAATCCGTTTTGCACAAATTAAGCATCATTTGGCACATATGAGATCACAAATCACTTCCCTATAAATAGAGTAGAATGTTTGCTTCATTCCCAAGCTTTGGAGAGCCAAAGAAACTTTGTTTCACTCTCACACTTTTCCAGAAAATTGAGCTATCGTGTTTTGATTTCTAGCTTGTTTCAATTCAATTTCTTGATTCCATTAGCACCTTTGGCCTCCTCTAAATCTTTTGCAACAATTCTCAAGCTCCGAGACCTTTTGAAATGACCTGACCATAATCGATTGTATGAACCCATTGACTTTGTAAAATGGAAACATTTCAGCTGTCAATCGATTGACACCCAACATCAATCGATTGGTCCCTTAATTTCTTTGAAAAATGGAATTGTGAATTATACCAATCAATTGGGCCTCCCTAACCAATCGATTGGCTGATGCATAATACTTCAAATCTTATTTCTTTGAGGTTTCTAAATGTATTACATCAACTATTAATCACTTTTTATGTTATACTTGTATTGAACTGATGTTAAATGTGAGAATTACATGTTGAATCAAGTGAGTTAACCTAGTGATCTATTTAGGCTATAAGTTAGACATATAACTTAGATAACATTAGAAGGCGACATTTATTCGTATGATACCTATGTAAGTGTCGTGAATGGATGATTGCTATAGTTGAGAGTGAGATGCTTTTTATGGAACATACGTTGTTATTGTATAAATATCGGTGAATGAAGTCACCTAGTGATACATGAATCCAGTCATGTTTTTTGTGGAATTAATCACGTATTCTGAGTGTTTTACCCTTGATGGTGTACATCCCTATTTTATATGCTTAGATGAGTAGGCAATGGGATGTGACTTCAATCATTCATGCCTCAATTGGGTTTGAGCCCCAACCATGGCATACATGGGAGAGAGGCCCATGGTGAAAGATACCCTAAGTGGGTTAGAGGCCCATACGGATGATGGTCGCTTGGATTGAGTTTGAAGCTCATAGAGGACCTGATATCCACCACGAAAGTCGAATCATACAAGCATGCATGAGCTGAGCTTGCCCTAGACGTAGGTCCGCACATGGATTAATGTTTCAAGAATCTGAATAGTGATTTACTTGAGTTGTGAGAACTCAAGAGCATGTTGCCATACATCGCGAGGTTTTTTTCCCATCACTTAAGTCTTCCTTCCCTTGTTGACTTAAGTTGGAAACTAATTAGAACCTTGTAAAGCCGAGTGGACCCATAAGATAGGGAACCCACTAGGATTATTATCTCACCCCATGTTGTTGATTATTTTTCAGATAGTTCTGATCAGGCGAAGGGTAAGGAAAAGATAGAGTGATGTCCTTGCTTATTTGATGTTTTGGATGGCTTTTTCTGCTGTGTAGATATTTTTTAGATCATTCTACAATGATCTAGTTCCTAGTTTTATTTTGAGTACCTTTGTGTATATTTAGTGCCAAATAGTGTTTTTCTTTTGGGCATGTAATATGTACATTCTTTCCATTAGGCGCTTATGTATTTCAGTACCAGTATTACACTATGTACAATATGTATTTCTAGACATATATTATATGTGGGTGTTACTATTGGTATCAGAGCAGGTCGAATCCTCGACCTAGCCATGAAATATTATGAGTATTTCTTCTACCTCATATGTGTGTTGTCATCATTTTTCTTTATGTCATATTCATAGTATTGAGCCTGATCAACTTAATCATATTTTTATGACATTCAGAATCATGGCTGACAGACGCAGAGGTCCGGGTAGGCCTAGAACTCATAATTTAGACTCAGAACCAGCAGATGGCAATGATGTTGTTTAGTGGCCTTAATTTGTGCGACATATGCAGTAACAGCATAACCAATGCATGCAACAGATGATGCAACAATTGAATGGTGGTTTACACCCTGAAGTGGATCCATAAGAAGTTGCAGGTCGTAATTTCTTTCGCATGAATCCTTCTGAATTTCATGGTGGATTAAATCCTGTGAAATCTTATGGGTGGACATCCAAAATAGAAAGAGGGTTCACTACCTATAAAGAGTTGTGAAGACAATGTTGTGTGACTGAGAATAGTTTGAAGAAGGTCCAAGAGGAGAGGGACTAGTATGGAGTTGGCCATAAGAACCAAGGAAGACAAAGTCATTAGTTTAGACCTAGACCTCAACCTTTCAAAGGAAAACAAATGTATCATGAAAACCTACACAGTCTCTCCAATGTTAATTGTGTAAGAAGTTCCATTTTGGAAGGTGTACTGGTGGTGTAATTGAAGGAGAATGGCGATCCAAAACGCAATGGAAATTAATAATTTCTCCTTTAGTGATCCTTACGAATGGGCATGATCAGTGATAGAATCGTTACCTCTTGTGACGATTGAAACCTTTGATGCAGATCTACGGAGCGGTCACGAGCGTTGAACGATGACAACGCCTCTACTCAGTCCACACGAACGGATTCCTTCAATCTCAATGCTAGCTGCTACGAATGAAGGCTTTGAGTGAGAGAGAGAGAGAGAGAGAGAGAGAGAGAACGAAAATGCAACTGTAATGAATGCTTCTGCACAAGGGTTCTATTTATAGAACCACTTGTGTGGGCTACAAACTAAAAAGCCCACTTAAGTGTATGTGGCCCATATTTAATAATATGCCAAAATTACTTAAGCGCTTGGTACCTTACCATATTTCATATTCTACTTAAGTACACCGTACCTTACGATGTTCTACAATTCACTTAAGTGCACCGTACCTTACGGTGTTCCTTAGTTACTCTATCTCTCATCAATTCGTCCTTTGTGTGTGACCTTGTAGGTTTTCGCGGCATTGGCAATTATATTAAATCACGTATTTAACATAATAAACAGTGAGCAGTATCTAGCAACACATCACTGCTACCCAAGACACGAAAATGTCATGTGATCTGACAAATCCTTTTGTGATAATACTTATGTGTACAATTACCCTTTTTCCCTTATGTCTATATTGAACACAAGGCATAGACCGTGTCATCCTTGTCCAGTTCAATATTGGGCCCATAGACATTTATCCTGTTACGCAGGATGGGCAAATTCCATCTAGGTCACTCATGTCCCTTAGCATGCTTCGTGGAGTACCCATCAACTGTCTTTATGGTCATCCAGTCACGGACAATGTTTGATCAGCAACAAGGCACTTGACTCTACATTTAGGGTCCATAGTGGTTTTAGGTCGAAGGGTGGTATACACCATTATCACCATGAGAATAACTTATGACACTTTGCATAACATTCTATATAGTATTCTCATAGCGGGTCAATCCAGTATAAATATTACTCTTAATATTCATACCTATGTTTAAGACTTGATAACTCTTTATCCATGATCCATGAGATGTGATCATCAGTCTATATACATAATAGTCTTAATGCTTTAGTGTTATCCCACTTCACTATAAATCTCGACTACGGATACTTTAAGAATAGTGTCCTTATGTTTAATGTGATCTCATGATTAAGTCATACTTGATACATTAAATGGACTAGCTATTCTAGTGACTTTATTAAACAAACATAATAAAGAAAAATCCTTTTATTATTAATAAATAATTCGATACAAGTACCAAAAGTATTGTCCTCTAGGGCTTACACCAACAATAATTAGGTGTTTTAAGTGTCAAATAGAAGGTCACATGGTTAGCCAGTGTCCACATAATAAGTTTCAGATGCATGGAAAGAGTGTCGGCCGGGTTTATACTTTGGATGAAAAGAAGGCTAAGAGTAACAATTGTAAGACCCCAATTTTTGACCCTAAGATCCCTCATGACTTGGCATTAGCATTGGGTTCACACCTTGGTATCATCCTCACCTATCATTCATGGGTTTGCATTTGGAGAGATCACTAAGCATTTGTGATTATATCATACTTTATTTTCTTTTGTTTACTAATCAAAATCCAAAAATATGTCTATGTAGTTTTATTTCTTTTGTAGGTAGTGTGTGCATCCACATGTGACCCATCAAGCTCACATCTAGCGTTTGATACCCTCAATGCAAAGGATAAAGTTAGAAGATGTCTAAATTGGTTCAAAGCATCATATATGGATCCCATTTTTATTCATTTGTCATTTTGATTAAGAATCCATCAAGAGTTTGAAACTTGTTTGTCAAGGAAGCCCTAACTCATCTGGGTATCTTGTGTGCCTTCGTCAGCAAGTTTCTTCAACAATTGGTCAAAAATATCAAGGGATACTACATTGTAAATCATCATAAGCATATATGATCCTCCATGAGCCCCAAAGAGAAAAGGAACTTCAAGTTTGCAAGTTGGTTCAAGGAGGTTGACCAGAGAAAGTCAACTGGTCAAATCTAGGGTTCCCTAGACCCTATCTCCTATAATTTTTGTCATATCAAAATGATTCCAAGAGAAACGTTACTCTTTATAACATCCCAAGAAACTTTTATGTTGGCATCAAGAGTTAATTTTGCTTGGAAAGTCATTTTTTATGGTGAAATATTATTGGTCATTTTGTTTGTGCCCTAGATAGAAGGTCAACTTCCAAGAACCATAACTTGCTCAATTTTTGTGATATGAAAGTTATCCAAGTTTCATGATTAATTTAAAGATGTCTTCTCCAAATTTTCTTCTTTGAGAAAGGTCAAGTTCTACTTTCAAGGGCATGTGCCATGAGGAAACATTATAGGTCATTTTGGGCCATCATCATTGAACAAGCATTTTCCTCAACTTCTAAAATCCATAACTCCACCATGCAAGCTCCAAATGGTGTCAATTTTTTTTACCAAATTGAATATAATTTAAATACGTACAACTTTGAAGAAGGAACCAAAGTTATTTGAAGCTCATAGCAAAATTTATTCAAGGTGGACAAAGGGGTCATTTGACTTTTAACTTAGAGAATTTTCAAGTATGTTTGATTCTTACAACTTTCACACCAAAATTCATCATGATCCAAGCTTCAAATGGAAAAAGTTCTAACATCAAAGTTGTTCCCCTTTATGATAGCTTTCCATTTGGATCAAAATTGAAAAACTTGCACATGGTTATTTTGCATGACCCTATTTGGAAACTTTTGAACTCAATTTTCAAACAACATTGCATGGCTTCATGAAGTGATATCAACATCAATTGTGCACAAATTTGGACCTGTTGCAATCATCATTTGGGCCTAAATGCATGCCCATGCACCCATTCACACAAGTTACTATTTTGACCAATTTTTCAAATGGTGTGGAAATGAATTCACAAGCCTATAAATACATGTCCAATACCTTGAAGGTTTCATTTGAAATCAAGTTTTAGTTCACCTTTTATTTTTGAGATAAAACTCCAAGGATTCAAAGCCATTTGTGTTCTAATCATCTCCTGTAATCAAGAGGAAGCAAGGCCAATTGAGTTTGCATCAAGATCTAGCTCAGAATTCATCACCCGAAGGTGAAATTTCTCAAACTTCAAGTCTTCGATTCTCTCTCACTTCTCCATAATTTTGCTTGATTTGTGGTTGGCTGAAGTCCTACCAATGTAGGCAATAAGATTGAGTTGCTTTGAGGTTGAATCCAAGCAACTCAGTTTGCATACCTCATTTTTCAATTCCACATATCTTTCTATATAGTGAGAATTGGAGGAAATGGAGGTCAGATTCGAGATCCTGACATTTTTCTCTTTAAAATAGTATATGGATCATGTATTTTTATGAACATTTTCTGTCACCAGTCCGGTGGTGCGCTGGTGCAATCCAGGCCATCAGATCTGGTCCACATGTTTTAATCTTGGCCATCCAATCTAATTACCATGTTTGCATACGCGTTGACTATGGTGCACCATGGATGACACACGCTTGGCCATCCGATCTTCCACCTCAATTAATAAGGGAGATCCGATGGCCCTCGTTTTTTTGAATTAACTAATTTTCTATTTTAATATTTTAATTATCATTTTCTTATTTAATTCATTATAAATTCAATATTGATCCAAAACATATGGGACTTTCACCAAAAGTTTTCAAATAATTTCCTCTTCCATTTTCTGAATTAAAATTATTTTTTGTATTGGATTTGATATTTTTAGTGAATTAAATGATTTTTTACTTGTTTTTAATTGATTTTAAATACTTCTGACTTTTCAAAAATGCCAAAAAAATTAGTCAAAGGTCCTTTGACCTTGTTTGACCTATGATAAATCCCTTGGTCATTTATTTGGCGATTTGAAGGAATTTGAGATTTTCCCCCTTTTTAAATGTATTTTTATTCATTTTTAAATTGATTTTAATTTGATTAATTGCTTTAAAACTATGTTGAGCTATTTGATTGATCTTGTGTTGTTTCATCTTCTGTTTGGCCTTGATCTTGGTTGATTTGAGCTCCAATTTGATCAATACTATTGGATTTAGGGGATTGATGAAGTATAAACTTCATCCCTCAAGATGAATGGATAGTATTGATCAGATGAAGTTCCTCCCTTGATCAATTTGGGTTTCTATTTCACTTCATCTCTTCACCTTTATCTCCTTCTTCCCCTATCCATCATTGACCAATGATTTCTCAACAAATAAAAAAAATTTAGTTGATTCATCAATGACCTTGTGTCAGATGAATCAACATGAGCTTGATTGAGATAGGTCCATCCCATTTTATTTTTGTGTGTAGTATGATTTAGGAGCTTGGTCATTATACCTTGTCTCTAGCATGCATTAACACCAATATTTCTATTACCCGACCTCAGATAGTTGTGACTTCTATATAAGTCTAATTACAATTGCTTAACATAGAGCTATATTTGTCCCAAAGGCATATCATTTTTGTGTGAAGACTTAACCTTTTCTCCATATGTGAAAGCTAGTGGCATACTTGTTGATTTATCCAAGTTGGATCCCTTCCCATGGATGATGTCTTGGTTCATGTCTTCATGCTTGTGAGTGGATGGTTGAGTGTTCTCCAAAGAATGACTTAAAATAATTCCCTTTTTCCACTAACTTTTCACTAACATTTTTTTGTATTGACTTTATTTTTAATGTCATTTACTTTAATGCAATTTAAATTCTTGTACTTTATCATTCATTTCCATTTACATTTCATGCAAGATGTTTACGTTTCATTCATTTTTACTTTGCTCACTTGAGCCATTGTATTTGTGCATGTGATATACTTTGTGCTTGTGATTTTGTTTTGTTTGTGGTCTTAGGACCTTAAAACACCTAATAACAACAAAAACCCTAAAAAAATATATTGATGGACTGTTGGACCTATGGACTTAGAGTAGACAACATTCCTGAGCTATGGAAGAAACTTGGCCAATGTCATTCATCTGACACAAGCCTTAATAACTCCATGGGTTTATCTGTTACTTTGTCTCTATACTTGAGTTGATATCTTGATCTTATTGTTTATAGATGATGATTGTTTCTATGATTTTTCTACAAGGAATATTTCATCTAATACATTTGAAGACACTGAAGACTGCTTGCTTTTGGAGTGTTTGCTTTCATGTTGGCTATCTTTATTTGCTGCCATTTGGTCTTCTCAATTGACTGGATGATTATGCTTGTTGCTTGCTTATTAGTCCAAAGGAATTGGGTTTCTATCTGACACTCTTGTCTTGTGGATGCATCCCATGGGTTAGATCTTTTCAACTCTAAACTTATTAAACTTGGTCTAGGATAGTCCCTTTATCTCCTCCTTTCCTTTTTAAATTTCAAAATCTCTCCCTCATTTCAAAACCTTCTTTGTTTGTGTTTTCAACTTAGACTTGTTTTAATGAGTAGAAACTTTGGCCTTATGCCATTGATTTTCAAAACATTTTCTTAATCAACTTGTAAATAAACTTAATCATATTGACTTTAATTTCAAAAAAACAAAAAGAACTAACAACCTCATCTAATCCTTTTGGCCATTTTGTGCCTTTTGCTTTTAAACTTTTCAAAAGAAGCATTTAGATTTGAGTTATCTTTGGTTGAGATATAATTCTCCCATTCCATGATATGTTGATTATAAGTCATTCCATTTATTAGGGGTTAGTGGCATACTTGTTGATCGAATCCAAGTTGGAGCCCTCCCTCTTAAATGTTGTAAAGCATTCATTATCGGTGGATGTTTGGTTGAGTATTCTACCATTGATAAAAAAAGATCTTTAAGCTTTTGTTAAAATCAGTCCACCAATTTCTTTGAAATTTTTACCACGAACTACAAGGTTTTGATCCCTCATTTTATGTTGGTACGTACGCATAAGACCGAAGGTCTTGTCAAACACAAAAATATAATAAATGAATTCTTTTTTCATCCCCATATTCAATTTTTAGCAAACATCTTTTTCAACCAAAAAACACTTACACACAAAAAAGGGTTCCCTAGGAGTACCTAGGATACTTTGGGTGCTAACATCTTCCCTTTGTGTAACCAACCCCCTTACCTGTAATCTATGACATTTTATTAGGATTGATTTGAAAACTTCTATCTTTGGGTTTTATTCGTACTTTTTCCCTTTTCCTTTGGAAACAATAAAAGCGTGATGACAACTCTGGTTTTATTGATGTTGAGTTAGCCAATAGCTCAATGGTCATGAATTTACCGCTACAACAATGCTTTGATTGCTGGTACATGTCTCATAAATGATCATCCTTGTTTTGTATTGTTTGATTATGGAGAAACACATTCTTTGTATCAATTCAATGTATGAAGCGTATTAACTTGTTAGAAAATCCCTTTGTTTCCTCTATGTTGGTTACTACCGCCATGGATGATGTTATAGAGACACCGTTTATTTAAGAAAATTATTCATTGTCGGTGAATGGTAGAATTTTCCAGATTGGCCTTGTCTGTTTACCACTTAAGAAGGTTTATGTAGTCTTGGGGATGGATTGGATTTCTTCCAATTAGGTGTTTATTTGAGCGTGAAGAGAAATTAATTATTCCATCAAGAGTAGCTACTCCCAAGGATGTATTAACAATTACTTTAGAAGGTACAGTTGCATGGTTAGTCTCTTGTTTAAGAAGGAAAAGTCAGTTCTCTTAGTTCTCACCAAGGAATCAAGCGACAATCTGAAAGTTACACAAAGTCCCCTCGCTTGTGAATTTCCATAAGTTTTCCCGGAGGATGTCACTTCTCTTCCTTCTGAAAGGGAAGTGGAATTCTCTATTGATCTGATACCTGAGACGACTCTAATCTCCATTTCTCCATATAGTATGGCACCACTCGAGTTAAGAGAGTTGAAGAATCAATTGGAATAGTTGTTAACGAAGCATTTCATTCGACTTAGTGTTTCACCGTGGGGAGCTACAGTGTTACTAATGAATAAGAATGATGGTGGTATACGTTTGTGTATTGATTATCACCAGTTGAATAAATTCACCTTTCAGAATAAGTATCCCCTACCATGAATAAACGATTTACTAGATCAATTGAAAGGAGCTTGTATGTTCTCGAAGATTGATTTACGATCAGGCTATCATAAAATCCGAGTTAAGAATTCTGATGTACCAAAGACCGCATTAGAACCTGATATGGCCATTATGAGTTTCTTGTAATGCCTTTTTGTGTGATGAATGCTCTGATGTTTTCATGGACTATATGAATCGTATATTTCAACCTTACCTGGACCAGTTTATGGTGATCCTTATTAATGACATTCTTATTTATTCTCGTACTCCACAAGAGCACATAGAACATCTAAGGATTGTTCTGTTGGTACTGCAAGAGAAGCAACTTTTTCCAAGTTAAGTAAGTGTGAATTTTGGATGACCGGAGTTAGGTTTCTTGGTCATGACATATCACAAGGAGGAGTAGCAGTGGATCCATCTAAAGTCGAAGCGGTGATTAATTGGGAAAGACCGAAGAATGCTTCCGAAGTCAGAGGTTTCTTAGGTTTGGCAGGTTACTATCGAAGATTTATTAAAGAGTTTTTTCAGTTAGCTTTACCAATGACTAGATCTACTGGAAGGAGTTTTATTTTAGTTTGGATTCAAAGTGTGAATAGAGTTTCATGAGTTTGAAGGAAAGATTGACAAATGCTCATATTTTAATCATCCTTGATCCTAGTAAGCCTTATGAAGTATTTTGTGATGCCTCTAAGAAAGGATTAGGAAGGGTGTTAATGCAGGGTAGTCAAGTTGTAGCATATGCCTCTCTCCAGTTGAAGACTCATAAAGAGAACTATCCAACTCATGATCTGGAGTTAGCCGTTGTTGTTTTTACATTGAAGGTGTGGCGTCACTACTTGTATGGAGTATGTTTTTAGATGTTTAGTGACCACAAGAGTTTGAAATACTTATTTGACCAGAAGGAGTTGAACATGAGACAAAAGAGATGGATGAAGTATTTGAATTTTTTTGATTTTGAGCTTAAGTATCGTCCAGGTAACACGAATAAAGTTGCAGATGCGTTGAGTTAGGAAGATATACGCAAAGTTGAGTTGATGATGTTAGAGTATGCACTATTGGGGAAGACGTATATATATATATATATATATATATATATATATATATATATATATATATATATATATATATATATATATATATATATATATATATATATATATATATATATATATATATATATATATATTATATATATATATATATATATATATATATATATATAATTTCTTTATTGATTAAATACTAATAGTAACTAATGAGTTATTTATTTAAAAAAGAGGTATATTGATGACAAAATATCTTCTTCAATTAAAAATTCTTGAATATGGCAAAAGTTATATATTTGATGTTTATTCCGTCTTTTCTGAAAAATAAACACAAGTTTAATATGTTTACTATAAAATAGGTAAACGTTATTCATATTAGTGTGTTCTTGAATTTGGTCCCTGTATTTTTTTTTGGTCTCAGTCTTAGATTAAATTTCGTTTGGTTTTAGTCATTAACGTCACTTTTCGGTTACTAAAAAGCTGATGTGGCAAAAGTTACTTACTTGGCAGATTTTTTGTTTTATTTTTTATTTTTAATGAATTCTACGTAGAATAATAATAATTATCTAATTATTTGAGTATTAAATTAGAAAAGCAAAAACTTTCAAAAATTGATCCCCTAAGGGTTTCAAACCCTAGACTTACTATTTACATACTGTATGCATGAATAATTTTATTTGAAATTAGTTGCTTAAATATTTTCAACTATTAATATTTATAATATTTAATATTTCAACTATTAGTATTTAAATAATTTAGTTTATTAAATAATAAATTTAAAAAATATTTAAATTATATAATTTTTCAACAAATAATATAAAAATGATTAATTTTATTGAATAATAAACTTATAAAATATTAAAATTATTTAATTTTTCAAATATTAACATTTAAATGATTTATTTTATTAAATTATAAGTTTATAAAATATTTCCATTATTTAATATTTCAACTATTTAGTTTATTAAATAATAAGTTTATAAAATATTTAAATTATTTAATATTTCAACTATTAATATTTAAATTATTTACTTTTTTAAATAATAAGCTTATAAAATATTTCAACCATTTAATATTTCAATTATTAATATTTAAATTATTAAGTTTATTAAGTAATAAGCTTATAAAATATTTCAATTATTTAATATTTCAACTATTAATATTTAAACTATTTAGTTTTTAAAATAATAAGCTTATAGAATATTTCAATTATTTTTTATTTCAACTATTAATATTTAAATTATTTAGTTTATTGAATAATAAGTTTGTAAAATATTTCAATTATTTAATAATTCACCTATTAATATTTAAATTATTCAATTTATTAAACACTTATTTTGTAAAATATTTCAATTATTTAATATTTCAACTATTATGAGAATTACATATTAAATAGTTGAATTATTGAATAAATTAATAAGTAACTAGTATATTAAATATTAATTACTGAAATATTAAATAGTATATTAATAATATTATGAGAAATACGTATTTACAATATTACTATTTAACTATCAGTTAACAATAAAATAGTATATTAAATATTAATAATTGAAATATTAAATAGTTATTAAATATTAATAGTTGAAATATAAGATAGTTAAAATATTGTGAGAAATACGTATTTAAAATATTACTAGTTAAAAAATTCATAATTGAAATATTAAACAGTATATGTGATAATATTGTGAGAAATACATATCTCAAATATTATAATTTTAATTATCAATTAATAACAAAATGATATATTAAATATTGGTAATGCTAACTTGTACCCTAAGGGCACTAGTTAATAACTAAATAAACAAGTATTGTCTTGAAAATTATGCACTAATTATAATAAAAGTATAAAATTAATTTTTTTAATTGTTATTTCCAATACAAACTTTCTACAAGTGAATTTCTTAACTCGTGTCTTAGGGAAACAAATTAGTATTACCCATTAAATATTAATAATTAAAATATTAAATAGTCATTAAATATTAATAGTTGAAATATAAAATGGTTAAAATATTTAATAAATTATATTGGTAATACTCTAGAGATTAATTATTAATAAAAGAGACAGACCAATATTAATAAGTATAAGAGAGAATATTTTTGATAACATTAATAAAGGGTCAATTGGTACTGGAAGATAAAATATCAATTGAGATATTTTATATTACTACCTAATATTATAATATATATTAATTATATGTTATATATTTGTGTGATGTGGAAAGGAAAAGAAAAAGAGGAAAAGAAGAAGAGGATAAGAAGAAGTAGGTAAGAGAAGAAAGAAGAAGAGAGAAAGAGGAAAGAAGAGCTTGGAGGAAAAAGAAGAAAAAACCATGGAGGATCATCATCTATTAATAATCCAATTATTTCATTTATAAACTAATTAGTTTCTAAAATATTTCAATTATTTAATACTTCAACTATTAATAATTCAATTATTTCATTTATAAACTAATTAGTTTATAAAATATTTCAATTATTTAATATTTCAACTATTAATCAGTTTATTAAGTATTTAATCAATATTTAATGATATTATGATAAATATGTAATAAATAGTTGAATTGTTGAATAAATTAATAATAAAATAGTATATATAATATTTATAATTGAAATATTAAATAGTATATTATTAATGTTATGAGAAATGCGTATTTCAGATATTACTATTTTATCTATCAGTTAACAATCAAATAGTTTATTAAATATTAATAATTGAAATATTAAATAGTATATTAAATATTAATAGTTGAAATATAAAATAGTTAAAATATTGTGAGAAATATGTATTTCAAATATTACTACTTAAAATATTCATAATTGAAATATTAAATAGTATATTTATTAATTTTTTGAGAAATACATATCTCAAATATTATTATTTTAATTATCAATTAATAATAAAATGTATATTAAATATTGGTAATGCTAACTTGTGCTCTAAGGGCACTAGTTAAGAACTAAATAAAGAAGTATTGTCTTGGAAATTATGCACTAATTATAATAAAAGTATAAAATTAATTATTTTAATTGTTATTTCCAATATATATTTGTGATGCATATTACAAACAACTCGAAGAGTTGGGCTAGTGGATAGAGAGTACTTTGTTATGGATTATTTGAGCAAAATAGATTTTTTGCCTTTTAAGATTCACGACCTAGACAAAAAATTATGGTTTTTTTAATTTTAAATACAAAAATACAAATTTATTCTATCAAAATAATAATTATTAAAATGCACATGAAAATAAATGAAAAAACCAAACAAAAAACTTAAACTATAGCAACACGTATGTTGAAAGGTGATAATATTATTCTATTTCATTATTGATTAATCGTTAGGACAAATATTTCAACACTAAAATGTGTTTATTGGAAAATTAGGATCAAGTGTATGACTACTGGGAAACAGTTAAACATGTACAACGATGCTGATTTGAAGAAATATCTTGACAACTACATCCATGAACCATAGCGCTTGCTCCAAGTGCGGCGATGAGTTCTTCACTGCAGTTGCGAGAATTGCTGCATTTTCCCGGGACAAAAAGTGATATCTATGTGTTTGACACAAACATAAATATGTATGAAATCGTCATTTAAAATTAGAACATATTTGTATTATGTTATGATAGATGTATCTGCAATAGGAATACGAGATCCGAACGTAGAGGTCAAGAGAACAAACAAGGCTACCACCATTAGAAGAATGCTTCCAGACTTCATCATGATATATTCTTCTTTATAAAACAATATTTTCAAATGAAAATCTTAAATTATTGGGACAATGTAAATAAAGAGGACACGGATATATACACACTAGATGGATCACTAACATTGGTTAATTTAGTAAAAAAAAATGGATACCCTCAATTACTTAAAAACTTTCCTATAAATTTTATTAATAATTATAATTTATTTTTACTTATGTTTCAATAATATATATATATATATATATATATATATATATATATATATATATATATATAATTTCTTTATTGATTAAATACTAATAATAACTAACGAGTTATTTATTTAAAAAAGAAATATATTGATAACAAAATATATTCTTCAATTTAAAAATCTAGAATAACTATATTTGATATTTATTCTATCTTTTTCAGAAAAATAAAGACAAGTTTAATATGTTTACTATCAATCAGGTAAACGGTTATTCACATTTTTTATTAATATTTTTTCTTGTTATACTTTATACATTTAAATATTTTAGTTTAGGTCTTGGAAAATAATACGATAAAGACTTAAATACTCTTTTGGTACCTATAAGTTAAAGTGTTCTTCAATTTGGTCTCAGTATGTTTTTTTTTGTCTGAGACCTTATATGTTAAGTTTTGTTTGGTTTTAGTGTTTGACATCATTTTTCCATTACAAAAAAGCTGATGTGGCAAAAGTCGCTTACATGGCAGATTTTTTGTTTTATTTTTAATAAATTCCACATAGAATAATAATAATTATTTAATTATTTGAGTATTAAATTAGAAAAGCAAAAACTTTCAAAAATTGATCCCATAAGGGTTTCAAACCCTAGACTTATTATTTAGATAGAGGGAAAATTCTTTATATATATTACGTACTTGATGCATGAATAGTTTTATTTGAAATTAATAATATAGTGAGAAATATGTATTTCAAATATTACTATTTTATCTATCAGTTAATAATAAAATAATATATTAAATATTAATAATTGAAATATTAAATAGTCATTAAATATTGATTGTTGAAATAAAAATACTTAAAATATTGATAGAAATACGTATTTCAAATATTACTAGTTAAAATATTAATAATTGAAATATTAAATAGTATATTTAATAATATTGTGAGGAATATGTATCTCAAATATTATTATTTTGATTATCAATTAATAATAAAATAATATATTAAATATTGGTAATGTTAACTTGTGTCTTAAGGGCACTAGTTAAGAACTAAATAAGGAAGTATTATCTTGAAAATTATGCACAAATGATAATAAAATAGTCATTAAATATTAGGGGCACAAATGAGTTTCTTAACTTTTGTCTTAGGGACACAAATTAGCATTACCCATTAAATATTAATTAAAATATTAAATAGTCATTAAATATTAATAGTTGAAATATAAAATGGTTAAAATATTTAATAAATTATTTTGGTAATACTAAAATACTTAAGTAATATATATTTGTGTTGCAGTATTACAAACAATTTGGTTAGTTGGCCTAGTGGATAAGAATACTTTGTCAATCCAAAGGTTATGGGTTATTTAACCAAAATTGCATTTGTTGCCTTTTAAGATTTAAGATACAAACAAAAAAAAAGCTGTGGAAATACTGGTCCATAACATTAGACAACATATCAATGATAACTCACAATGCAAAGTTTAACACTTGAATTTATATGTCTATTTTAATTATTTAGTAGCTTAATTGATTGCATTTTGATGTTTTAGGGTAGTATATAAAGAGCACAGTAAGTGCTCTTTCTTGTTAGTTTTTATGTATTTGTTGAACGTGTAGAGTTAATTGCTGACAAAGTCATGCACGATAGTTATGGTATAGCACCCTAGCCCCAATTGAAAGAAGGAAGTTGGAAGCAATGAAAGATAAAGGAATATGTAGTCCTCTCTGAAGTTACAAAAAAATACATGAGCGCATCGCACGCTCGAAGATACAACAGAGTCGTTATCAAACTTTATTTATTCCCGAAGAAAAGGAAAAACGTCGACAAAATCTGGGGAAAGAGAAAAGGGTAAGTAAGTCAGTTATACAAGGGGAAGATATTAGCATCCCACGTATCCATTGTACTCAATGGAAACCGTTTTGATTGTTCTTTTCTCGAATGGGTGTTATTACTTAAAGATTACTTGCGAAAGGGGAAAAAGGTTAAATACTTAGGGTGCTCGCTGAGGATTAGGATCCTCATGCTTACGTATCTTTATAAAGAAATAAGGAATTCATAGCTCTGTAGTTCATGGAACTAATTGTGGGAGATTAAAGAAGTTGTGATTGAGGTATGGTTTGAACAAAATGATAATGTTGTTTAAACCCATAAGGTAGGTATATCTTAATCGAAGAGAAAATGTGGCATATGGCAAAAAATAAAGGGTTTTTGCCTAATCATGAGGACTTCAAGGGAAGGTAAAACAAAAGGAAATGTTTTCCTAACAATCAAGATAAACAAAAAGGCTCTTGGTTCAGAGGTAGGTATTGGTTATTGCCCCAAAGTATGTATGGAATCCAAAGAAAGATTGTATTTGGTTCAAAGAGACAATATATTACTGAGGTAAATGATTTTTGGTATTGAAGATATTGATTGTTGAATGATGAAAGGTGGATGAAATGAATAATAATTAATATGTATTGTGAATGAAAGAAGAATTAATAATTAATATGCTCGCAGAGGATTTGAATCCTCGTCCCTGCATATCCTTATTGTGCAATGAGGAAATCAGAGCTCTGTAGTTTATAGAGCTAATGCGGAATAAAGAACGAAAGAGTTGATTAGGTTGCCGAAAGATGAAGAAAACTGCTTGAATAACAAGAGTGTGGCATTAACCAATAGATGGTAATTAGCCAAAGTGACAAAAGAGGGTGTTTCCCTAAACAGAGATAACTTATAAGGCAAAAGAGATAGAAAGGGTTCATCTAAGCACGAGAGGGCTGATAAGATGAACATGAATGAGAGATAGGCACGTGTCAAAGGATTTAGTAGATCAAAGCAACTTTGATCAACTCAATTAATAGGGATAAAATCAGTTGATTAATCTTGCACAAGGAACTAGTGATCTAAAACCCTAATGATTAATCAAATAAACTAATCCTAATTCTTAAAATTAGCCTAGGACTAGGGGAACATGGCAATGTTAGCAATTAACTACAAAATCAATCTTAAAAAGATCAATATTCTAATTAACATAACTAATTGTAATAAAATCAATTAATTCTAGAAACTAAGAAACACTTAACACTATTATTTCCTAATGTAAGAATTAAAATTTGGTTTATATTCTAATCATTTCTATCAAAAAAATAATTGCAAAAATATAATAAAAAGAATGAAAAAAGAAAAAAAGAAAAAAAATAAAGGATGGGGTTCAGGTCTGGTTAAGGGTGTGAATAACAAACTGAATGGGCCAGGGGCGCAGAAAGGCCCAATGGCCCATGTCATATGAGAAAGGGGTGTATGACCATTATTTGGTGTATATTTAGTAGAATGTATGGGCTTAAGGGTTTGGTTGAGCCCAAAAATCAATCGAGTGAGAAACAAGGGTCAAATTCAATTAATATGCACGTGTATCACGCGTTCCATGTTCATGTATTCCACTCAAGTTCAAACTTCTCTAAACGAGAGCCTTTGCACGCCAGAGCTCACCACTAGAGGTGGTGGAGCATCAAACACATAAAAAAGTACATCATTCCAATCAAGTCTATGAGCTTTGTCCATATCTTATATCAACTTCAACAGATTCAACATAAACTCTCCAAACCGAGCCAAATTCAATAAAAACCCTAACAAAAGAAATTCAAATTAAATGCTTAATCGGAGGAATCAAAGTCCCTAAGGTTATGACTTTGATTCCTCGGCCTCTCCCCTACATGACGGTAACAAGAAATGCATTTGAAGGAGACAAATCGAGACTTACCTTCTAGAGGTGAGCTCGGTGAACTGCGCAGATGTTGATGAAGTTGATTGCAGGAATGACTTCTTCTTCTCCTTTCTACTCTTGCTTCACTTCTACTTCTTCTTCCTTCTTGGTGTTTGATGCGTGAGAGTGAAAGAGAGAGCTTCTGAAAAGCTTGATTTTTGAGAGAATGAGAGAGTATTGCTTTGAGTGTGTGTGTGTGTGTGTGAGAATTGAGAGGATGATAATTGAAGCTGGATGAGGGAGAGTGATGCAGTAGTGAGAATGAGAGTTTGATGTAGAGAGAGGGAATCGAGAGTGTTTTGAATTCGATAAGTGTGAAGTTGTGAAATGAGTGAAAATGATGATCTACCCTTGAAGATGGAGGATCATCATATTATATAGCATTTTCATTTAACTAATATTAACTCTGTTAAATCCTCTTAGCTCAAAATCAATTAGCAGCTAGAAGTCTGTTAATCAAACTGTTAAGAGTTAGTTATTAGAGTTATTTAGTTTAGTTAGGATCTGAAGTGTTAGTTAGAGGAATTTTCTGTTAGATAAAACATGTTATTCATATTGTCTGTTATGTTGTTAGTTTGTTTCGAAAATGCCCTGATGTTAGCTTGTGTGATTTGAATTTAGAACAAACTGTTAGTTCAGTTAGTAATGTGGGATTGATTTCTGTTTAAAAAACTATTTGATGTTAGTTGTTGATTGAAGTTATTTGAGTTTCTATTATATTGATTAGATGTTAGTTGTTTGTGAAATGTTTGTGTCTTAGTTGAAAACAAATGGACTTGGTTAAATGAAGCTAATTATGTGATGCACTGTAGGTGGTATGCAACATGGATGATGTTGCCTGGCACTTTGGTCATGATTCAAGACTTGACATGAGACATGGTTCAAGGAAGAAAAGGCAAAAACATGGCTTACTTGCATACGAAGCAAGCTTTGGATGGAAAATCAAATGAACACATCGAATAGTGAAGATACCATAGGAAATTAGAATTAGGATTATGGATTTATATGAGTTGACTTCGGTCAACCGGTTGACCAAAACGTTAGTTGTAGGCCAAAAATCATTTTTTTGTAATTTCTTTGTGTGGACATTTGTAATATGATATTTGTATGAATGAAATGGTGTTTAGATGAAAATATGTTTTGGATTCAATGAAATAATGTCTCACTTTTCAAATAAACAAAATCCCTAAAAAAATTCACATTTGAATCATATTGAATAATGTGGACTTTGAATGAATCATGGACTTATGAATAAATGAATTGTGAATGCACCATGAATCAAGAATTAATGGATTATAAATGTATTATGAACTTGAATCAATGGGCCATGAATGTGAATGAAGACATGAATAACATGAATGAAATAAGGCCTAGGACCAAATGGATTATCAAACAAATAGGCATGGTTAACAAATGATTAAACTTGATGACAAATTATATAGAATAAAGGCATGATGCAAACCAAAGTTATCAGATACCATACCTCATGAACTAGGGTTCCACAATTAGGCCAAGATTAAGATAAAAATCATACAATCAAGGGTCTCAAGCCAAGAAGTAAGGCTTCCAAAACAAATGGTCCACTAATGACATGAACCAAGAAACTATGGTTTTTAATACCCTAATGCAAACCACATGACCCACGGGCACCCAAGGTTAAGAACTAGGGTTTAGGAATGAGTGAATAATATGATGTGAATCTCCAAGGTCTCAAGGTCCCAAGAAATAATGTAACAACCCGTATAATATATATCTAGATTAATGTCATACAAGTGTTATTAATTGGTACTGTCACAACATAAGTGCCTAATGGCATAATTATATACATGTCCATAATGTAAAAAAAACATATGGCACATGTCATACAATAGTGCCTAAATAAAACTCTAAGAACTATGTACACTATCTTCATTGTACACAACTCCACAACGGAAGATCACGATAATCAGCATCTCTTGAAACATCAGTAGACAGCTTCTATTAAAATCAACCTATAAGGAAATACCTGAAAAATAACAACAATAATGGGATAAGATGATAATCTCAATGAGTTCTTCTATCCTATGGGTCCACTCGGCTCTACAGGGTTTCTACACGATTCTAACTCAAGTATTCACCTTCTGTTACTTATGCATCACTCGCACCTTGGAACTAGGACTTGAGTAACTAAGGGATAAACGCAATGTATGGAAAGATGTCACTAACTTGAGTGCATTCACTCAACAAATCACTATTCAGATTCACGAAACATCAATCCCTGAATGGACTTATGTCTAATTCAGGCTCAGTTCACGCATGCTCGTATGATTCGACTTTCACGGTGGATATCGGGTCCTCTATGAGGCTTAATCCCCAGTTCAAGCGATCGTCACCCGTATGGGACTCTAACCCACTTAGGGTATCTTTCACTGTATAAGACTCTAACCCATTTAGGTGTCCACCTTTCCCCCATGTTTGCCATGGTTGGGGCTCAAACCCAATTGAGGCACGAATCGTTGGTGCCACATCCCCACTTACTACTTTACCTAATCCTTCGAAATAGTATGTACACAATCACAACTAATTCCGAATACGTGATTAATTCTCAATGACCAATAGGACTTTCGAAGCAATTCTCCTCACTAAAATAGGAATTTTGGAACAAAAGTTCCTCACCAAAATATCAAACCAATTCTGACGGTGTTCATCAAATACTAGGTGATCACATCCATCCATTCACAAAGTATTCAACATGTTCCATACAATGCATATTGATTCATAATCAAGCGAATACTTGTTTGCGGTACACACCGAGGTATCATTATGTCCAAGCATCACCGTATACCATTTCCATAACCTAGATTATCTTTCTAAGTCATTCTCCTAGTTATGCTCATAGGTTTCCTCACTCGTCTTTATAGAGTTTTAATCATATTATTTCACATCCAATCAATTTATAATATACACATTAGCATATCAAAATATCATACAATAAACACACATAGTAGCATAACATGTCACAATAAACCCTAGGCATATCCGACTCACAACATGCTCATCATTATCTTAGGTTATTCAAGTTGTTACATACAAACAAGTCAAACATAACCCAAGCATACAATTATCACTTTCCTCTGCCAAGAATTCTTGGTTAGCTCATGGTCTCTCATCAGCATGCAATATCTCATTGTATGAGCTTTTCAAAGCTTTAAGTCTCATATCAATCGGATTCACGTTTCTTGAATTATGGCAAAAACAATAACCATATATTCAATCAACAAAACAATAACTCATAATATATATATATATATATATATATATATATATATATATATATATATATCATTATACTATCAATAATTGACATATAATCATGTTTTTATATCACTATATGATAGAGCATTGAAAGAGCTTTCCAACGCCTCCAACCGCGTCCAAAACAGATTTACGAAACTCATTTTATAGTGAAAACATTGAACCAATCGAATGCTGACAAGGACCAATCGATTGTATGAATTTTCTGCCCAAATTTTCACTATTTTCAATGGACCAATCGATTGATCTCTGTAGCCAATCGATTGGCATCATCAAAAATTCAACTTTTTTTCACCGTAACATGAACCAATTGATTGGTTCTGCGGTGTAATCGACTGGCCTCTGTTATTTCATCAAAAATTCATCTTCTAACCACATCAAACTCCATACTTAACCATTCTAAACCATACAACTGTTACACTAACACAAGTACACATGATTAACACCCATAACTTCAAAGATTAAGGTCATACTTTAACAATCAACACCAACACAACATAATATCATGGTTTCAATACAACATAACTCACACAAAAGTATGTAGGAATCATGGTATGAGACATAGAAGCATGAACAACAACAAATTCATAAAACTTAATCCCACTTCCATGAAGTTCCTCCCCCCAAGCTACAACTCTAGGAACTCACCTTAGATTGATGAGGATGACGAAGAAGATGATGAAAATTAGATGATTGGTGGTGATGATCATGATCTTCATCAGCTTTTTCCTCTTTCTTACTTCCTTCCTCTTCTTCTCTTCTTCCTCTTTCTCTTTTCCTCTTTCTTTATCTTTCTAATAACTCTCTCTTTCATTCTTATCTCTTCCTACTTCTTCTTATCTACCACACATATATACTATATAATATATATAACTAATATATAATATTAGTTAGTGATACAAAATATCTCAATTGATATTTTGTCTTCAAGTACCAATTGACCAATTATTAATGTTACCAAAATGTCCTCTCTTGTACTTATTAATATTGGTCTGTCTCTTTTATTAATAATTAATCTCTTCAGAGTTCACTGGTTACTCTATTGGTCCCAACTGACAATATTTAGAGCATATAAGAGCTCAAATTGTCTTACTAATAACAAATAGAGTACATAGGAACTCAATTGGTCTCAATTGACAACTAATTGACCATTTAAGGGGGATATGAGATATTACACTCTCCCCCCCCCCCTAAATTGAAATTCGCCCCCGAATTTCCTCCACTCAGGTCAACAAATGACTTTGCTTCAGTTTAATCCTCTATCATACTCGAATCTTCCAATTTTCTTCACTAGCAAGCTTCATTCTTCAAAGACTTATCCAACTTCTTGATCTGATAACACCTCTACTTCAAATCCCTTTCCACTTAATTCTTCTGATATGTTGTTGTAAACTACTTGTTCACAAATCCCCAATTAATCCACAACTTCGTCTTTCTTGCACCGAGTTAATCAAAATCATAACCAGGATACATTATTCTGATAGGATATCTAACATTCTCGAATATTTGTGGTGCTAACCAATGATCCCTTACCTGCAGCAATACTGATGAATATTTCCTTATAAGTCTTTCAACACTTGCAACAAGTCTTGCAATCTGTATATTGATATTCTTATCAAGTTCACTTGACCTGGTACCATATACTACAATCGTCTACACCTGATACTTCACTTCTCTCGTATCATTCCAGTAAGATAACACACTTGGCACAAGATTGTCTTACTTTCTTTCCTACAGGTAGTTACCTCTCGTATCCTCCGTAAAACTTTACAATTATTTCCCTTCCAAAACTCTTTACTATGCAATTTACAATTGAACATAATGGAATACCTGAAATTCATCGATACCCTCTACTAGCTTATAGAACTTCATAGAAAATCCCTACTTCCCTTTGAGAACCTTTTCCCAAAACCTTACCAATCATTCTCAAGAAGAATGACCTTCTTACCGACACATAGAAGGAGAAATGCAACAACCAACTAGGGAAATAATACCAACGAGAAATTCCAAGTCATTGACACTACAACACTTATAAGGAACCCTAACCAAACTAGGATGTAACTGTGAGCTTCCATAATACTCATAGAGTCACATAACCCAGTCACATATCTTGGGACGACATCACGCTACCTGTCAACAATTATTCCTTTCTAACGTCTTGCTTTATCTCATGGGAACCTTAGCTCGTGTTCTTACGAATATACAATCCAAGTTACACACTTACACTTATGGATATCTTATTTCCATCATCTCTCCCGAGAGAATAACTTACACATCCTGCCGACATAGTATAGTAGCATTGTGTATATTCGATACCACTTCCATGGCAGGTCTACTTCTGAGGCCATGCATATGAGTAACATGTCTAACCACTTACACGTTACTAACACTTACAAGATATTGAACTGACCTCTAGGAATCACCTGACTAAGAACTCCACTCTAGTCATGACGACTCAAACTTGTTAAACTTTGCTAGAAGTTTCCTCTCTCACAAGACTAGTAGGACAAATCCTTAAAATATTGTGAGAAATATGTATTTCAAATATTACTAGTTAAAATATTCATAATTGAAATATTAAATAGTATATTTAATAATTTTTTGAGAAATCCATATCTCAAATATTATTATTTTAATCATAAATTAATAATAAAATAGTATATTAAATATTGGTAATGCTAACTTGTGCCCTAAGGGCACTAGTTAAGAACTAAATAAAGAAGTATTGTCTTGGAAATTATGCACTAATTATAATAAAAGTATCAAATTAATTATTTTCATTGTTACTAGTAAAGGACCCGTGCGTTCGCACGGGTCGCGCAAGTGCAATAATTTATTTAAAAAAAATTATAATATAATATATTTTTTTGTTTATATATATATATATATATATATATATATATATATATATATATATATATATATATATATATATATATATATATATATATATATATATATATATATATATATATATATATATATATATATATATGGTTGGATCAACATACACAAATTTATTGCATAAGAGTTTTTTTTAATGTAATGGATGTTAAATGATCAATAAATGGGTTCAAAAAATTTCCACAAATAACTTTTTCCAGTTTGGGACATAATAAAGTAAAACATTATTAATTTATAGTAATATAATTTGCTTAATTTTTTTGTATACTATATTAAGGAAATAATCAAAATATATAATACAAAAATATTTTAACAATTTATTGGTATATTGATATATAATAAACATTCCATTGTTAATGTTATGAATAAACATTCCATTTATCATTGAGATTTTGGACATAAGAAATAAAAATATATTTATTTAGTAATGGATGAAATTTTCCAATCTGTTACTAATTTGAGGTATAAAAGCGCAAATATTAACCTTCATAATAAATGATTATTTAACCAAAATACATAAACCATGTAAAAGAAATACCAGAACCTCATTTGTTTTAAAATATAATAATGAATACTACCAAATGTTGAAATTAATTGCAATTGATACAGTAAGGTTTAATGCAACAAAAGATATTGAAACAAAAGGTTCACAATTTTAGTTAAAATTGTGAGAAATAAGTCCAGCAACAAAAATGATTTAACTTCGTACAATTCTTTGGTCCTTAAAAAACTGGGTTTATACAAAACCTGCCCGCAACCTTTTAGGAAGTGATGATTCATTACCCTGTAAAAAACAATTACATCCATATAAACAAATGTTAAAACATAATGTATATTTTATACAACTCATTCAATAAAATTCTAATAATAAACAACGACATTTGTTGATATAATATAACTAATGAAAAACTTACGTTCTATAAGTTTTCAAAAACTTCTTTGAACACGACGTTTATTGTAGAATTCAATGGATGGTTATCCTTGTCATGGATTAATATCTTAAGCCCTTTTTTGCTTTTGACCCTTGATATTGCAACATATAGTTGACCATGACTAAATACACTTCTAGGCAAATACAATCCAACATAATCCAATGACTGACCTTGAGATTTGTTAATTGTCATAGCATAACATATAGTTATGGGAAATTGCCTTCTAGTCATTTTGAATGGCCACAGAGATTGTGTTGGAGTCAAATCCATTCTTGGAATATAGATAACCCCTCCAATATTCTTTCCAGATATAATCTTTGCCTCGATAACATGGTTTGCCAATCTTGTAACTATAAGCCTTGTTCCATTGCAGAGACCTTCAGGTTGATCAATGTTTCGAAGCAACATAATAGGGGTCCCAATCTTCAATTTAATCTTGTGGTTAGGTAGACCGGAAGTTGTAAGTGTATTCAAAAATTCTGGGGTCAAAACATCAAAAGCTTCATTTCCTTCACCGTCAAAAGTGTCTCCAGAATCTGAACTTAAATATTCTTTTTCTTCACCTTTGGGAAAGTTTTTGAAATTTTATTATTATAAATCTATGTTAGTACATATAAATATATGAATGTATCTATAAATATGTTTACAATGGATAACGCATACCTGGTATGAATCCCAAAACGTATTGATTTATGATGTCAATCGTTTCAATTGTTCCTGCCAATATAGCTCTTGATTGCAAAAATTCTGGATTCTTGTAATTGTTAAGAAAATTCGGGTATGTTTCACTAACAATGGCTTCTAGTGGATCATCATAGTTAGAAATTAAGAAATCATTTGGAATAGGAATATCCGTGTAACCATCGTTAGGTTCTTCCAATTTCCCATCACCAACTTTTAATATCCAATTAGAAAACAATTCTAATTCAGATGTACTTGAAGTATTGCCGGCTTGTTGGAGTCGCATGTTCTTTGTAAGCTTCAGCACAACACAATGATCCCAGATGTATGATGAATTTATTGTAGAATGTATTATATCTGAACGGCTGCCCCTTGGTACAACTGGTAATATTTGCCGAAAATCTCCACCAAATACAATTACTTTCCCTCCGAATAATTTGTCAGAACAATTGGAACGCCCCATTATGTCTTTAAGGGTTTTATCAAACGCTTCAAAACAAAATCTGTGTGCCATTGGAGCTTCATCCCAAATTATCAACTTTGCCATTTTTAGTAGCTCTGCACGATCACTACCTTTGTCGATATTACATGTAGAAGACTCCTCTGTAGGTATTGGAATCTTGAACATTGAATGAGCCGTTCAACCCCCTGGAAGTAGTAGTGAAGCTATGCCCGATGAAGCAACAGTTAAACAAATTTGTTTCTTTGATCTTATGTAGGAAGCTAGAGTTCTCCACATGTAGGTTTTCCCTGTGCCACCGTATCCATACAAAAAAAATACGCCTCCTTGTTGATTGTTTACTGCTTCCATTATTCGCTTGAATACACCTCTTTGCTCATCTAATTTAAAAAAAAATACATAGCAAACATGCAGTGAATAAATTAATTATACATTAAAAAAAATTGTAAGATAAAATCATACTTTAAAGGTTAACTTTATAAAATTATGACAAAACTTACAAACATTTAACATATTTACCTGTAAGATTTAAGAACAAATTATTGTATTCTTGCAATTGTTCGGCTGGATTGTAACTCCGCTCTTCGTATATGAGTTTATTTCCCAACTGCTCAACCACATATCCACTTGGCAAAAAAACTACAATAATATAACTAATTTGATTTCAGGATATTGATTTCATTTTGGAATGATAAGATTGCAACAACAATAAAATAACGGTAATATTTTTTAGTAGTATAAATAGGTAATTTATTTTATCACATTTTTCACTCACATCTAGTCTAAATTTGACCAATTTATTTTATTTAATTTTAATTTTTTTGTGTACAAATTTCATTTGAAAATGAACCTCAATCAACATATCACATGCTCCAATTTTATGCAAAATGATGGAAGTCCTCTCTGTATCCCAAATCAATAAAACACCCCATATTTTGGAAATCCACCTCTTATTCCAAATCTACACCATAATTCAAGATTTCAAAATTCTCTTTTTATCCCAAATCCATAAAATAATTCACCCATTGGAAATTACTCATATCATACATCACCTTACCCAATGAAAAACTCTCTTTTAATGTATTTTGATATATTTGAATCAATTTTTTAATTATATTTTATATAATATATAGTGAGATTTAGTGGGGCCCATTTTCTTAGCCCACTTTAATTATTTACAATCATTTTCTTGTACAACTAAATGTATAAAGAATTGATATTCTTATTGATTTATTACAAATCATGCATAACATTAATTATCTTACGGCTGAATTATTTTAATACTCCACTAACCTAGCCAATAGAAAGGAGGCAGTGGACATAATTATTCATTTCAACCCCCAACTATATTTTGGCAAATAAATAATTTAAATATGTTGAGTTATAATACTATATATGATGACGTGAGATTGGTAAAAAGTATAGTTGCATGCTTAACTTAATCATTTCAAACAAACAATGTAGATTTTCCATTACCAATCAAAAGACAATTCACTGTATATGATAATTATACCTTGTTTTTTTTATAAATCCTTAATTTAGTTGAATGCAAGATTCAAACATTGCTCCAACATTTCTGAACTACCTGCAATTTTAACATATGTATTAGACTTTGAAAAAAAATTGTAAAAAAATGTGTTTCTATGTGTTTTCTATAATTAGTTTTGAAGGATTTCATAATAAATTTTTATGTAATTGTTTTTTTTAATTTCTAACACCATTAGGCATGCTGAAACCAAACATGACATGCAATAATCTATTTATAATTTAGTCGTATACACATATTTCATAAGATGACAACGTATTTTATTATCAATCTAAAATACTTATTAACATTTGAAGATATGATACTCATATAAATTTTGTAGTTGAAAGAACACACAAAACACAATGTTCAACATAACAACATAGGATTTTGAATAATTTCACACACATGAATTAAATACTCATTATCATATTTTAAATCCTTTAAACCATACATGAAATATAAATGTCAATTGTAATCCCACAAAATAAACACTTCAAAAAAGTAAGAACACATCCTACAACCAAAACATATCATGTTCTTAACAACTTCATACGTAAACTCATTTTGGTGCTAAAAAGTTCATAAAATATATTTCAATATCAAATTTCCGAAAATTCTAATTAAGAAGATGGTTCTATCTTTACTTTCTTGGATGGTTTGGTGCCTGATAATTGCGTAGCGCCAGACGCTTCAAAATCAACTTCTTCACCCTTGTCAGCAATTACAACATCCTTAGCCGGAGTCATTAGAATGATTGATTCTGGATCATTTTCACCAGATGCAGATAATGTTTGCTTGCAATATACAAAATTAATTGTCAGATATAAAATGAATTATAATAATACAATATTTATCATAGAAAATTATTATGTTAACAAATGAAGATACTTACTGCGGAAGTTTCCAATTTATGCAATTACCCCTATTTTGCAATATAAATAAACAATATTATATGATGGGATTCAGTGATGCAAAATATATAAATTTATCAAACACATAAGTTATGAAAACAATGCGCATTACTTTAAATCTTTCAGCACAACAGAAACAACAACTTTCTTCCCCGGAGTGTTGGATTGGATATGGTTTATCTCACTAACAGCACCAATAATATCTACATTAAAGTAAGGTTCATTATTGAATGTGTTTGCAAATATATAAGTTATATAAGTTATAATAGAATTTAAATTACCTTCCAGTCTATCGATTTTGCATTTGCCTTGAAGTATCTCACCAAAATCTTTAAAGAAATATCCTTTAGGTGGAATATTTTGAAGTTCGATTGCCTTCATTGTGGTACCACCAAGAAACACAATTTTTTTTGAATGATCACATACCTTCCACTGAAAATCATTGTTATAGACACTGCCATTGTTTATAATGCAGATCATATTCTCCTTAATGACCTCTTTCCATTTCAGTAAATGGTCATGACGAATAAGGACCTGAATCCGATCACCCTAACAAAATAAAAATAATCTTCTTTTTATATGTTATACAAAAAAGCATTTTGTTGTAATTACTAACTATCATACAAAAATTTATACTTAAAAAAAGAAAAGCAATTTACCAAGGAATCCATAACAATCATCTCCAAATGTTCAATACCCTTATTAATCACAACACTCCAAACATCTATTATTCGAACAGCAAGACGCCAAGTTTCTTTTGAGTCATTAATGTCTTTCACAGAATCAACCTTTCTACTCATTTTCACTGAAAAAAAATTCAAAAATTAATGTAACTGCAAATTTAGATGACTATAAAATTACAAACCTAATAACCTGGAAAAAAAAAGAGTATATAAAGAAACACACGCTCCTACAATTTAAGTGGTTCATATTTATTATTAAAAAAATTCAATTTGTCATTTAAAGAAAATCAAACAACGATAATATTTGGCAAAATAAATACAATAATAATTAATTTGATTTCAGGATATTGATTTCATTTTGGAATGATAAGATTGCAACAACAATAAAATAACGGTAATATTTATTATTAAAAAAATTCATTTTGTCATTTAAAGAAAATCAAGCAACGATAATATTTGGCAAAAAAACTACAATAATAATTAATTTGATTTCAGGATATTGATTTCGTTTTGGAATGATAAGATTGCAACAACAATAAAATAACGGTAATATTTTTTAGTAGTATAAATAGGTAAGAAAAAATATTGTCAATGTAAGAAAAAAACAGTATTAAGAAAAAAATATTGTCAATGTACAGAATGAATTTATAAAAATTGCAATTACATAATGATTTTTTTTAAAAATATATATATGAATCCAAACAGAATATTGTATTATTCAAATTTGGTTTCTATCTTTATTATTCAAATTTGGTTTCTATCTTTATTATTCAAATTTGGTTTCCAAACAGAATCAAAAAAATAATATTATATTATTCAAATTTGTTTTCTATCTTTATTGAAAAGTATGATAGATATAGGTTTGATGTGATGTTAAAGTAGAGCATTAATGATGGTTACTTTTGGGAAAGTTTGCTTCAAATATAAGCAAAAAATATTGAAGTGAAAGGTGTGGATATACTTATTTTTTAGGGTTGAAACACATGTATTGGAAGTTGCATATCTGTATCCATTACATTTAAAATGGTATAATATTGTCAGTGGTTTTGAAATAGTGGTTTTGGAATATTTTGAGTTATTAAGTGGGTAAATGGGATTAATAATGATAATAATAAATATTAATAAATAACAATATTAATAATAATAATAATATCAATTTATTCAATTAAATAAAATCCTAATTTTCATCAAACCGTTTCATATTACTTCTCCCTCTTTTCATATTCTCGGTTTGACATCTCAGAAAGACCACTTAAAAAATCAGTATATTTATTATTAAAAAAATTCATTTTGTCATTTAAAAAAAATCAAGTAACGATAATATTTGGCAAAAAAACTACAATAATAATTAATTTGATTTCAGAATATTGATTTCATTTTGGAATGATAAGATTGCAACAACAATAAAGTAACGATAATATTTATTATTAAAAAAAATTCATTTTGTCATTTAAAGAAAATCAAACAACGATAATATTTGGCAAAAAAACTACAATAATAACTAATTTGATTTCAGGATATTGATTTCATTTTGGAATGATAAGATTGCAACAACAATAAATAGGTAATTTATTTTATCACATTTTGATATATTTGAATCAATTTTTTAATTATATTTTATATAATATATAGTTGAATCAATTTTTATGTTGTCGAGGCAAATTTATTAAATTGTAAAATGGTAGAGTTAGTTAGAGTATTAAATAGAGTTTAGTACGAAATTACTTATAGGAACATGAAATTAGCTGTATTATGGATTGTAATTAGGGTAATTAAGTAATTATGGTGGTAATTAACTTTTATATATTAAAAGTAGATTTCCAATATATATTTGTGATGCATATTACAAACAACTTAGATAATTGGGCTAGTGGATTGAGAGTATTTTGTTATGGATTATTTGAGCAAAATAGATTTTTTTGCCTTTTAAGATTCACGACCTAGACAAAAAATTATGGTTTTTTTAATTTTAAATACAAAAATACAAATTTATTCTATCAAAATAATAATTACTAAAATGCACATAAAAATAAATGAAAAAACCAAACAAAAAACTTAAACTATAGCAACACGTATGTTGAAAGGTGACAATATTATTCTATTTTATTATTGATTAATCGTTAGGACAAATATTTCAACACTAAAATGTGTTTAAGACAAAATTTACTTCACGTGTATGACTACTGGCAAACAGCTAAACATGTACAACGATGTTGATTTGAAGAAAGATCTTGACAAGAACATCCATGAACCATAGCGCTTGCTCCAAGTGCGGCGTTGAGGTCTTCACCGCAGTTGCGAGAATTGCTGCATTTACCCAACAAATCCAAATGTCTTGGACAAAAAGTGATATCTACATGTTTGACACAAACATAAATATGTATGAAATCGTCATTTAGAATTAGAACATATTTGTGTTATGTTATGATAGATGTACCTGCAATAGGAATACGAGATCCGAAGATAGAGGTCAAGAGAACAAACAAGGCTACAACCATTAGAAGAATGCTTCCAGATTTCATCATGATATATTCTTCTTTATAAAATAATATATTCAAATGAAAATCTTAAATTATTGAGACAATGTAAATAAAGAGGACACGTATGTAATCATTTAAGGTAAAATTATTTTTATATATTTAAACAAAAAATGGATACCCTCAATTACATAAAAACTTTCCTATAAATTTTAATAATAAATATAATTTATTTCTACTTATGTTTCAATAATATATATATATATATATATATATATATATATATATATATATATATATATATATATATATATATATATATATATATATATACATATATATATATAATTTCTTTATTAATTAAATACTATTAATAACTAATGAGTTATTTATTTAAAAAAGAAGTATATTGATAACAAAATATATTCTTCAATTTAAAAATCTTGAATATCTATATTTGATATTTATTCCATCTTTTGAGGAAAAATAAACACAAGTTTAATATGTTTACTATGAATTAGGTAACCAGTTATTCAATTATTTATTAATATTTTTTCTTTTTATACTTTATACATTTAAATATTATTGTTTGGGTCTTGGAAAATAATAAGATAAAGACTTAAATAGTCTTTTGGTACCTATAAGTTAGAATGTTTTTCAATTTGGTCCTAGTATCTTTTTTTTGTCTGAGTGCTTATATGTTAAATTTTGTTTGGTTTTAGTCCTTAAAGTCACTTTTCCGTTACAAAAAAGTTGATGTGGCAAAAGTTGTTTATGTGGCAGATTTTTTGTTTTAATTATTTATTTTTATTGAAATCCACATAGAATAATAATAATTATTTCATTATTTGAGGATCAAATTAGAAAAGTAAAAAGTTTTAAAAATTGATCCCATAAAGGTTTCAAACCCTATACTTACTATTTAGATAGAGGGCAAGTCTCCACCAAGCAATTTTTATTCTTTGTGTAACACTTAAAGTATTTAATATTTCAAATAATTTTATTTGAAATTAGTTGCTTAAATATTTTCAACTTTTAATATTTATAATATTTAATATCTCAACTATTAATATTAAATTATTTAGTTTATTAAATAATAAGTATAAAAAATTATTAAGTTATATAATTTTTCATCAAATAATATAAAAATTATTTATTTTATTAAATAATAAATTTATAAAATTTTAAAGTTATTTAATTTTTCAAGTATTAATATTTAAATGATTTATTTTATTAAAAAATAATTTTGTAAAATATTTCAATTATTTAATATTTCAACTATTAATATTTAAATTATTTAGTTTATTAAATAAAAAGCTTAAAAAGTATTTTAATTATTTAATATTTCAACTATTAATATTTAAATTATTTAGTTTAATAAATAAAAAGCTTATAAAGTTTTTCAATTATTTAATATTTCAACTATTAATATTTAAATTATTTAGTTTATTAAATCATAAGTTTCTAAAATATTTCAATTATTTAATACTTCAACTATTAATAATCCAATTATTTCATTTATAAACTATTTAGTTTATAAAATATTTCAATTATTTAATATCTCAACTATTAATCAGTTTATTAAGTATTTAATCAATATTTAATGATATTATGATAAATATGTATTAAATAGTTGAATTGTTGAATAAATTAATAATAAAATAGTATATATAATATTTATAACTGAAATATTAAATAGTATATTAATAATGTTATGAGAAATGCGTATTTCAAATGTTACTATTTTATCTATCAGTTAACAATAAAATAGTTTATTAAATATTAATAATTGAAATATTAAATAGTATATTAAATATTAATAGTTAAAATATAAAATAGTTAAAATATTGTGAGAAATATGTATTTCAAATATTACTAGTTAAAATATTCATAATTGAAATATTAAATAGTATATTTAATAATTTTTTGAGAAATACATATCTCAAATACTATTATTTTCATTATCAATTAATAATAAAATAGTATATTAAATATTGGTAATGCTAACTTGTGCCCCTAAGGGCACTAGTTAAGAACTAAAGAAAGAAGTATTGTTTTGGAAATTATGCACTAATTATAATAAAAGTATAAAATTAATTATTTTCATTGTTATTTCCAATATATATTTGTGATGCATATTACAAACAACTTAGATAATTGGGCTAGTGGATTGAGAGTACTTTGTTATGGATTATTTAAGCAAAATAGATTTTTTTGCCTTTTAAGATTCACGACGTAGACAAAAAATTATGGTTTTTTTAAATTTAAATACAAAAATACAAATTTATTCTATCAAAATAATAATTATTAAAATGCACATAAAAATAAATGAAAAAACCAAACAAAAAACTTAAACTATAGCAACGCAGCCAAACATGTACAACGATGTTGATTTGAAGAAAGATCTTGACAAGAACATCCATGAACCATAGCGCTTGCACCAAGTGCGGCGTTGAGGTCTTCACCGCAGTTGCGAGAATTGCTGCATTTACCCGACAAATCCAAATGTCTTGGACAAAAAGTGATATCTACATGTTTGACACAAACATAAATATGTATGAAATCGTCATTTAGAATTAGAACATATTTGTATTATGTTATGATAGATGTACCTGCAATAGGAATACGAGATCCGAAGGTAGAGGTCAAGAGAACAAACAAGGCTACGACCATTAGAAGAATGCTTCCAGACTTCATCATGATATATTCTTCTTTATAAAACAATATTTTCAAATGAAAATCTTAAATTATTGAGACAAGGTAAATAAAGAGGACACCTATATATACACATCACAAGCATTGGTTAATTCAGTAATGTAATCATTTAAGGTAAAATTATTTTTATATATTTAAACAAAAAATGGATACCCTCAATTACTTAAAAACTTTCCTATAAATTTTAATAATAAATATAATTTATGTCTACTTATGTTTCAATAATATATATATATATATATATATATATATATATATATATATATTATATATATATATATATATATATATATATATATATATATATATATATATATATATATATATATAATTTATTGATTAAATACTATTAATAACTAATGAGTTATTTATTTAAAAAAGAAGTATATTGATAACAAAATATATTCTTCAATTTAAAAATCTTGAATATCTATATTTGATATTTATTCCATCTTTTGAGGAAAAATAAACACAAGTTTAATATGTTTACTATAAATTAGGTAAACAGTTATTCAATCATTTATTAATATTTTTCTTTTTATACTTTATACATTTAAATATTATTGTTTGGGTCTTGGAAAATAATAAGATAAAGACTTAAATAGTCTTTTGGTACCTATAAGTTAGAATGTTTTTCAATTTGGTCCTAGTATCTTTTTTTTGTCTGAGTGCTTATATGTTAAATTTTGTTTGGTTTTAGTCCTTAAAGTCACTTTTCCGTTACAAAAAAGTTGATGTGGCAAAAGTCGTTTATGTGGCAGATTTTTTGTTTTAATTATTTATTTTTAATGAAATCCACATAGAATAATAATAATAATATAATTATTTGAGGATCAAATTAGAAAAGTAAAAAGTTTCAAAAATTGATCCCATAAGGGTTTCAAACCCGATTTTTTTTTCTAAATATCCAGATTTTTAAATTTTTTTTCAAAAATAGACATTTTTTCAAAAAAATTACACAAATGGGCAATTTTTGCCCTAATTTTCTACTTGGGCGCCACCCTAGTTGGCGCCTACCCTTAAAGGGTAGGGCAAGTCGCCACTAGGAGTGACGCCTACCCTCATTTAATTTTTTTTTTTTTAATATGTATTATTTATTTTTATTTTATTTTATTTTTAATTTTTTTTAATTTATGAATTTAGATTTATTATAAATTATATAAGTTTATATTAATACATATATATAAATAAAATTATTTACAAGATATATATATATATATATATATATATATATATATATATATATATATATATATATATATATATATATATTAATTTATATATATATTAATTTAATTTAGAAGTAATTAATATTATGTATAAATTTTTGGGAGAATTAGGGTTAATCATGTTAAGGTTAATTTATCAATTATAATTAGGGTTTATTGATCGGTTATAATTAGAGTTTGGTAGTTTTGACCTAATTGAAACCCTAATTCCCCATAAGAATAATTAATCAACTGCGACACTAATTAGGGTTAAGTAGATTGGTGTACAACCCAGATCTTTTCCTATAAATAAAGTGTTATTTCCTTGCATTTTCTTCACCACTATTTCCTATCAGTTTCTCTATCAAGTTGAGTTCATGGCATCCCCAAGACCGTCGTCATGGCAGCGAACATCATTAAGGCGCCCGGATCCTGAACAAGTAATCTTAAAAAGGGATGGGCATGTTATTTTCTCGCCTTTGAAACCCCCAATGGAGATGAAATTTTGGAACATCCGTTCGTTGGACCAACTAAAAAGGTCCTTGATGTCTTGGTTAGAGGGAGATTACCAACCTGGTGAAGTCATCAGAAGGATTCAGAGGCTTAGAACAAGGTTCTCATTTGAAACTGGAGAAACAATACGTTGGTGGGTTGAAGTTGAAAGCGACATTGATTGCATCCAAATGATGCATGGATCAGACGACATAGTGTTAACTGTTGTAATTTCTTAGATTTTAATGGTTGTTTGTCATGTTGTTGTTGTATTTGTTATTGTTCTAGTACTTGTTCTTGTTTTAGTACTTGTTTTTGTTCCAGTATTTGTTTTTGTTTTAGTAATTGGTGTTGTAATGTTAGATGTTTGTGTTTGTTGTTCCAGTGTCATCTTCTATTTGGAATAAAAAGTAAACTTTAATGATAAATAGCATTGGTACACAGATTTATGAATATGAAAACTAAGTTGTGGAACTAGATCCACGATATGGACATTTGTTCTTATTATGCCCTAGTTGTCTACATATGCTACACTTCCTCTGCATTTTCTCTGCGACGTCCATTTCAGTTCTAATGCGCCTGCTATTTGGGCGACCACTTTTATTCCGCCGCATCGATTCGTTGTGCCAAACAATTTCCCCGTCATACTCTGGCCAATACGCCTCCAATGCTACCACCGGAAAGGGATTGTCGTATACATTGAGCAATGTTGCAACTTTGTAGATGGGAGACACTAGCGATAATGCATCGAAGTGGCTGTGTGAACACGCTGCAATGACATGGGAACAAGGCATACGATAGGCCTGAAACTGACCACAGTCGCACCAACGGTCTGGTATTAGGACCCTATACTCTTGTCTGGGCAGCCCTTGGTTGTGGTCAATTGTTTCCTTGACACTAAAAGTGTGGCCATGGCGATCGAATTCCGTAACCCGATGGCTGCTGGCTTTGGCAGATTCCTGCCTCATAAACTTCATGCAGGCATCACTATATCCTTGACTCGTCTGCAACACTTCATGTCAGCGCCTGCCTCTTGTTACGAACAACGTTGCCATCCGAAAATAGGTCGCACTCACCAATGCGGTTACCGGGAGGTTACGTATGCCCTTAAAGACGCCGTTCATTGATTCCACAAGATTTGTTGTCATGTGGCCCCACCTCACCCCATCGTCGTATGATCTAGTCCACTTCGCTCTATCGATATTATCGATCCACCTCCCTGCATCAGAATTTGCCAACACTATTTCCCGGCGGTAGTATTGGAATCCAGGTTGGTTTAATGCATACCCCGCGTTTATCAAATGTTGCTTCAAAAAGTTATCCTTGAACTCCCGCATAAAATTTTGAGCAATATGCCTGATGCAGTAGACATGGGTAGACGGGGGGTCATGCCAACCATTTGCTGAATTATTGTATGCACTGTCTATTGAAGCGTGCCTGTCAGAAATCACACAGATGCCAGCTTGTGGAGTCACGTGCGTTCGGAGATTCTTAAGGAAGAAACTTCAAGCAGCAGTCGTTTCTCCTTCTACCAATGCAAAGGCTATTGGGAAAATATTAGAATTTCCATCTTGTGCGACCGCCATCTCTTTGACTGAGGAATCCTCCGAACAAGAAAAAGTCATAAAAACCCGGGTTTACATTATGCTATTGTTTGGGAACTTGCTATTTCCCGAAGGGACGGGAAATAGCATAAACTTTATGTACTTGAGTTTGCTCGGGGACATTGATAGAATAAGCACGTATAGTTGGGGTTCTGTTGTATTGGCATTCCTATATAGCTCTTTGTGTAAAAATGCACAGAATGACCACTGTACATTTTCTGGATGTGCTTTTTTGCTCCAAACATGGGGGTGGTGGAGATCGCCGAGGCTAGCCCCAGAAAATCCTAACGACTACTCCTTCCCCTACGCAACTAGGTAAATTTATGATGTTATTTCATTTTGTATATTTATTCTATAAATATTTGTAAATAATATTATTTATCTTTTTTTGTTTAGGTTCATTACAACCGGACTGGATTACAGTCTTACCCCCAAAAATAAAATTATATTTTATCGTCAACTCTTGGATCGTCTCCGAGCACAAGATGTATTACAACTAAATCACTCAGCTTCTAACTGATTTATTAATATCATGCATTCTCGATAAATAACATATTTGCTTTTTTCTTTGCAGTTTATTTGGAGGCCATATTTGGGATTTGAACATCAACCCAACCCCGAAGATGCAGCTGTTTGGACAGCAAAAACTGCCATAATGCGGTTCACCACTGTGGAGATGCACCAAAGTGACCGTGTCAAGCTGCAATTCGGAATGCATCAAGATATCCCAGGCCCCCCAATGTCTATGGAACCTTGGCATCTAAAAAAAGTCAGCCACCAGTGGTATGCCCAACATTGGAAGGAATTTGCTAAGGAGTTTCGTAAAATGTGGAAAGACCGTGCCCACTATGTTCTACAATTTCCGGTGGCGCCCAACGAAATGAAGCCGATAAGGGAATATGTGGATTGGTATAGAGCTAATACAAATCCAGAAATGATTGTGTCTGACCCGTTCTATTTGGACGATCCCCGGATGCAACAGCCATATTTCCAACAACAACAACCCCCACAATATTCCCAACAACAACAACCACCACATTATTACCAACAACAACCACCACCACCATTTTACCAACAACCACCACCACCACCTTATTACCAACAACAACCACCACCACCGTATTACCAACAACAACCACCACAACACATGTCCACCCCCCAACCAAATCAACAATACATACCACAAACTCAACCCCAACACCATGAAGATTACCAACACCAACCTCAACATTCCCACCACCATCAACAGTCCCAACACCTACCACAATATCAATCCCCCCACATCCACCAATCCCAACACTTCCATCACGACAATGTCCCGAGCGCTTCCAGTCCTTCACCTAGCCCCGACACGGGTATACAAGAGGATTACCAACAAGACTACTACACACCACAACAAACATTGTTCTTTGGCCAACCCGATTCAACCCTAAACTACCAAAGACCACATTTCGAGGGCGCACCCAGCAGTAGTTAGTTTGTCCCACCGAGACAAAGCTTTGAGGGCGCAGAGGGGACTCGTCTTTCCTACAGCACTGAAGGGTCTTTCCAAACGGCAAGGGGACGCATTAGAACTAGGGGTGGTAATAGGGAAGCACCACCACCACGTGAACCGTCTAGGCGAGTAATTAGACCTCCCCCGTGCGGATCGTACCAGGGACCGCATCATATGTGATAAATCCCAAATTAATAATGCATTTTAATCATATCTTTGTAATATTTGTCTTGTCTATTATTTAAATAAAAATATTTTCTGTTTATTATCTTTATATCTTTATCTTTATCTTTAAAGATATTGTCTATCATATCTTTATATATATATATATATATATATATATATATATATATATATATATATATATATATATATATATATATATATATATATATATATATATATATTATATATATAATATATATATATATATATATTAATTTACATGTGTATAAATATTTATTTACACGTATATAAATTATTTTTTTTCCAAAAATTTATAAATAATATTAATTACTTATAAATTAAATTAATATATATATATATAAATTAATATATATATAAATTAATATATATATATATATCTTGTAAATAATTTTATTTATATATATGTGTTAATATAAATTAATATAATTTATAAAAAATATAAATTTATAAATTAAAAAAAATTAAAAAAAAAAAAAAAACATATTAAAAAAAAAAAGGGAATGGGTGTAGGCGCCACTCCTAGTGGCGACTTGACCTACCCATTAAGGGTAGGCACCAACTAGGGTGGCGCCTAGGTTTAATTTAGGGCCAAAAATGGTCATTTGTGTAATTTTTTTGAAAAAATATCTATTTTTGAATTTTTTTTAAAAAATCTGGATATTTAAAAAAAAAAATCTTCAAACCCTATACTTACTATTTAGATAGAGGGCAAATCTCCACCAAGCAATTTTTATTCTTTGTGTAACATTTAAAGTATTTAATATTTCAAATAATTTTATTTGAAATTAGTTGCTTAAATATTTTCAACTTTTAATATTTATAATATTTAATATCTCAACTATTAATATTAAATTATTTAGTTTACTAAATAATAAGTTTAAGAAATTATTAAGTTATATAATTTTTCAACAAATAATATACAAATTATTTATTTTATTAAATAATAAATTTATAAAATATTAAAGTTATTTAATTTTTCAAGTATTAATATTTAAATGATTTGTTTTATTAAAAAATAATTTTATAAAATATTTCAAATATTTAGTATTTCAACTATTAATATTTAAATTATTTATTTTATTAAATAAAAAGCTTATAAAGTATTTTAATTATTGAATATTTCAACTATTAATATTTAAATTATTTAGTTTATTAAATAAAAAGCTTATAAAGTTTTTTAATTATTTAATATTTCAACTATTAATATTTAAATTATTTAGTTTATTAAATCATAAGTTTCTAAAATATTTCAGTTATTTAATACTTCAACTATTAATAATCCAATTATTTCATTTATAAACTAATTAGTTTATAAAATATTTCAATTATTTAATATTTCAACTATTAATAAGTTTATTAAGTATTTAATCAATATTTAATGATATTATGATAAATATGTATTAAATAGTTGAATTGTTGAATAAATTAATAATAAAATAGTATATATAATATTTATAACTGAAATATTAAATAGTATATTAATAATGTTATGAGAAGTGCGTATTTCAAATGTTACTATTTTATCTATCAGTTAACAATAAAATAGTTTATTAAATATTAATAATTGAAATATTAAATAGTATATTAAATATTAATAGTTGAAATATAAAATAGTTAAAATATTGTGAGAAATATGTATTTCAAATATTACAAGTTAAAATATTCATAATTGAAATATTAAATAGTATATTATATAATTTTTTGAGAAATTAATATCTCAAATACTATTATTTTCATTATCAATTAATAATAAAATAGTATATTAAATATTGGTAATGCTAACTTGTGCCCCTAAGGGAACTAGTTAAGAACTAAAGAAAGAAGTATTGTCTTGGAAATTATGCACTAATTATAATAAAAGTATAAAATTAATTATTTTCATTGTTATTTCCAATATATATTTGTGATGCATATTACAAACAACTTAGATAATTGGGCTAGTGGATTGAGAGTACTTTGTTATGGATTATTTGAGCAAAATAGATTTTTTTGCCTTTTAAGATTCACGACCTAGACAAAAAATTATGGTTTTTTTAATTTTAAATACAAAAATACAAATTTATTCTATCAAAATAATAATTATTAAAATGCACATAAAAATAAATGAAAAAACCAAACAAAAAACTTAAACTATAGCAACACGTATGTTGAAAGGTGACAATATTATTCTATTTTATTATTGATTAATCCTTAGGACAAATATTTCAACACTAAAATGTGTTTAATGCAAAATTTACTTCACGTGTATGACTACGGGCAAACAGCTAAACATGTACAACGATGTTGATATGAAGAAAGATCTTGACAAGAACATCCATGAACCATAGCGCTTGCTCCAAGTGCGGCGTTGAGGTCTTCACCGCAGTTGCGAGAATTGCTGCATTTACCCGACAAATCCAAATGTCTTGGACAAAAAGTGATATCTACATGTTTGACACAAACATAAATATGTATGAAATCGTCATTTAGAATTAGAACATATTTGTATTATGTTATGATAGATGTACCTGCAATAGGAATACGAGATCCGAAGGTAGAGGTCAAGAGAACAAACAAGGCTACGACCATTAGAAGAATGCTTCCAGACTTCATCATGATATATTCTTCTTTATAAAACAATATTTTCAAATGAAAATCTTAAATTATTGAGACAAGGTAAATAAAGAGGACACCTATATATACACATCACAAGCATTGGTTAATTCAGTAATGTAATCATTTAAGGTAAAATTATTTGTATATATTTAAACAAAAAATGGATACCCTCAATTACTTAAAAACTTTCCTATAAATTTTAATAATAAATATAATTTATTTCCACTTATGTTTCAATAATATATATATATATATATATATATATATATATATATATATATATATATATATATATATATATATATATATAATTTCTTTATTGATTAAATACTATTAATAACTAATGAGTTATTTATTTAAAAAAGAAGTATATTGATAACAAAATATATTCTTCAATTTAAAAATCTTGAATGTCTATATTTGATATTTATTCCATCTTTTGAGGAAAAATAAACACAAGTTTAATATGTTTACTATAAATTAGGTAAACAGTTATTCAATTATTTATTAATATTTTTTCTTTTTATACTTTATACATTTAAATATTATTGTTTGGGTCTTGGAAAATAATAAGATAAAGACTTAAATAGTCTTTTGGTAACTATAAGTTAGAATGTTTTTCAATTTGGTCCTAGTATTTTATTTTTGTCTGAGTGCTTATATGTTAAATTTTGTTTGGTTTTAGTCTTTAAAGTCACTTTTCCGTTAAAAAAAAGTTGATGTGGCAAAAGTCGTTTATGTGGCAGATTTTTTGTTTTAATTATTTATTTTTAATGAAATCCACATAGAATAATAATTATTATTTAATTATTTGAGGATCAAATTAGAAAAGTAAAAAGTTTCAAAAATTGATCCCATAAGGATTTCAAACCCTATACTTACTATTTAGATAGAGGGCAAATCTCCACCAATCAATTTTTATTCTTTGTGTAACATTTAAAGTATTTAATATTTCAAATAATTTTATTTGAAATTAGTTGCTTAAATATTTTCAAATTTTAATATTTAATATCTCAACTATTAATATTAAATTATTTAGTTTATTAAATAATAAGTATAAAAAATTATTAAGTTATATAATTTTTCAACAAATAATATACAAATTATTTATTTTATTAAATAATAAATTTATAAAAATTTTAAGTTATTTAATTTTTCAAGTATTAATATTTAAATGATTTATTTTATTAAAAAATAATTTTATAAAATATTTCAATTATTTAATATTTCAACTATTAATATTTAAATTATTTAGTTTATTAAATAAAAAGCTTATAAAGTATTTTAATTATTTAATATTTCAACTATTAATATTTAAATTATTTAGTTTATTAAATAAAAAGCTTATAAAGTTTTTCAATTATTTAATATTTCAACTATTAATATTTAAATTATTTAGTTTATTAAATCATAAGTTTCTAAAATATTTCAATTATTTAATACTTCAACTATTAATCAGTTTATTAAGTATTTAATCAATATTTAATGATATTATGATAAATATGTATTAAATAGTTGAATTGTTGAATAAATTAATAATAAAATAGTATATATAATATTTATAATTGAATTATTAAATAGTATATTATTAATGTGATGAGAAATGCGTATTTCAAATATTACTATTTTATCTATCAGTTAACAATAAAATAGTTTATTAAATATTAATAATTTAAATATTAAATAGTATATTGAATATTAATAGTTGAAATATAAAATAGTTAAAATATTGTGAGAAATATGTATTTCAAATATTACTAGTTAAAATATTCATAATTGAAATTTTAAATAGTATATTTATTAATTTTTTGAGAAATACATATCTCAAATATTATTATTTTAATTATCAATTAATAATAAAATGTATATTAAATATTGGTAATGCTAACTTGTGCTCTATGGGCACTAGTTAAGAACTAAATAAAGAAGTATTGTCTTGGAAATTATGCACTAATTATAATAAAAGTATAAAATTAATTATTTTCATTGTTATTTCCAATATATATTTGTGATGCATATTACAAACAACTCGAAGAGTTGGGCTAGTAGATAGAGAGTACTTTGTTATAGATTATTTGAGCAAAATAGATTTTTTGCCTTTTAAGATTCACGACCTAGACAAAAAATAATGGTTTGTTTAATTTTAAATACAAAAATACAAATTTATTCTATCAAAATAATAATTATTAAAATGCACATGAAGATAAATGAAAAAACCAAACAAAAAACTTAAACTATAGCAACACGTATGTTGAAAGGTGACAATATTATTCTATTTCATTATTGATTAATCGTTAGGACAAATATTTCAACACTAAAATGTGTTTATTGGAAAATTAGGATCAAGTGCATGACTACTGGGAAACAGTTAAACATGTACAACGCTGCTGATTTGAAGAAATATCTTGACAACTACATCCATGAACCATAGCGCTTGAGTTCTTCACCGCAGTTGCGAGAATTGCAGCATTTTCCCGGGACAAAAAGTTATATCTATGTGTTTGATACAAACATAAATATGTATGAAATCGTCATTTAGAATTAGAACATATTTGTATTATGTTATGATAGATGTATCTGCAATAGGAATACGAGATCCGAACGTAGAGGTCAAGAGAACAAACAAGGCTACCACCATTAGAAGAATGCTTCCAGACTTCATCATGATATATTCTTCTTTATAAAACAATATTTTCAAATGAAGATCTTAAATTATTGGGACAATGTAAATAAAGAGGACACGGATATATACACACTAGATGGATCACTAACATTGGTTAATTCAGTAAAAAAATGGATACCCTCGATTACTTTAAAACTTTCCTATAAATTTTAATAATAAATATAATTTATTTTTACTTATGTTTCAATAATATATATATATATATATATATATATATATATATATATATATATATATATATATATATATATATATATATATATATATATATATATATATATATATATATATATAATTTCTTTATTGATTAAATACTAATAATAACTAACGAGTTATTTATTTAAAAAAGAAGTATATTGATAACAAAATATATTCTTCAATTTAAAAATCTTGAATAACTATATTTGATATTTATTCTATCTTTTTCAGAAAAATAAAGACAAGTTTAATATGTTTACTATCAATCAGGTAAACGGTTATTCACATTATTTATTAATATTTTTTCTTGTTATACTTTATACATTTAAATATTTTAGTTTAGGTCTTGGAAAATAATACAATAAAGACTTAAATACTCTTTTGGTACCTGTAAGTTAAAGTGTTCTTCAATTTGGTCTCAGTATGTTTTTTTTTGTCTGAGACCTTATATGTTAAGTTTTGTTTGGTTTTAGTGTTTGACATCATTTTTCCATTATAAAAAAGCTGATGTGGCAAAAGTCGCTTACATGGCAGATTTTTTGTTTTATTTTTAATAAATTCCACGTAGAATAATAATAATTATTTAATTATTTGAGTATTAAATTAGAAAAGCAAAAACTTTCAAAAATTGATCCCATAAGGGTTTCAAACCCTAGACTTATTATTTAGATAGAGGGAAAATTCTTTATATATATTACGTACTTGATGCATGAATAATTTTATTTGAAATTAATAATATAGTGAGAAATATGTATTTCAAATATTACTATTTTATCTATCAGTTAATAATAAAATAGTATATTAAATATTAATAATTGAAATATTAAATAGTCAATAAATATTGATTGTTGAAATAAAAATACTTAAAATATTGATAGAAATACGTATTTCAAATATTACTAGTTAAAATATTAATAATTGAAATATTAAATAGTATATTTAATAATATTGTGAGGAATATGTATCTCAAATATTATTATTTTGATTATCAATTAATAATAAAATAATATATTAAATATTGGTAACGTTAACTTGTGTCCTAAGGGCACTAGTTAAGAACTAAATAAGGAAGTATTATCTTGAAAATTATGCACAAATGATAATAAAATAGTCATTAAATATTAGGGGCACAAATGAGTTTCTTAACTTTTGTCTTAGGGACACAAATTAGCATTACCCATTAAATATTAATTAAAATATTAAATAGTCATTAAATATTAATAGTTGAAATATAAAATGGTTAAAATATTTAATAAATTATTTTGGTAATACTAAAATGCTTAAGTAATATATATTTGTGTTGCAGTATTACAAACAATTTGGTTAGTTGGCCTAGTGGATAAGAATACTTTGTCAATCCAAAGGTTATGGATTATTTAACCAAAATTGCATTTGTTGCCTTTTAAGATTTAAGACACAAACAAAAAAAAGCTGACGTGGAAATACTGATCCATAACATTAGACAACACATCAATGATAACTCACAATGCAAAATTTAATACTTGAATTTATATGTCTATTTTAATTATTTAGTAGCTTAATTGATTGCATTTTGATGTTTTAGGGTAGTATATAAAGAGCACAGTAAGTGCTCTTTCTTGTTAGTTTTTATGTATTTGTTGAATGTGTAGAGTTAATTGCTGACAAAGTCATGCACGATAGTTATGGTATAGCACCCTAGCCCCAATTGAAAGAAGGAAGTTGGAAGCAATGAAAGATAAAGGAATATGTAGTCCACTCTGAAGTTACAAAAAAATACATGAGCGCATCGCACGCTCGAAGATACAACAGAGTCGTCATCAAACTTTATTTATTCCCGAAGGAAAGGAAAAACATCGATAAAATTTGGGGAAAGAGAAAAGGGCAAGTAAGTCAGTTATACAAGGGGAATATATTAGCATCTCACATATCCATTGTACTCAATGGAAACCATTTTGATTGTTCTTTTCTCGAATGGATGTTATTACTTAAAGATTACTTGCGAAAGAGGAAAAAGGTTAAATACTTAGGGTGCTCGCTGAGGATTAGGATCCTCATGCTTACGTATCTTTATAAAGAAATAAGGAATTCATAGCTCTGTAGTTCATGGAACTAATTGTGGGAGATTAAAGAAGTTGTGATTGAGGTATGGTTTGAACAAAATGATAATGTTGTTTAAACCCATAAGGTAGGTATATCTTAATCGAAGAGAAAATGTGGCATATGGCAAAAAATAAAGGGTTTTTGCCTAATCATGAGGACTTCAAGGGAAGGTAAAACAAAAGGAAATGTTTTCCTAACAATCAAGATAAACAAAAAGGCTCTTGGTTCAGAGGTAGGTATTGGTTATTGCCCCAAAGGTATGTACGGAATCCAAAGAAAGATTGTATTTGGTTCAAAGAGACAATATATCACTGAGGTAAATGATTTTTGGTATTGAAGATATTGATTGTTGAATGATGAAAGGTGGATGAAATGAATAATAATTAATATGTATTGTGAATGAAAGAAGAATTAATAATTAATATGCTCGCAAAGGATTTGAATCCTCGTCCCTGCATATCCTTATTGTGCAATGAGGAAATCAGAGCTCTGTAGTTTATAGAGCTAATGCGGAACAAAGAACGAAAGAGTTGATTAGGTTGCCGAAAGATGAAGAAAACTGCTTGAATAACAAGAGTGTGGCATTAATCAATAGATGGTAATTAGCCAAAGTGACAAAAGAGGGTGCTTCCCTAAACAGAGATAACTTATAAGGCAAAAGAGATAGAAAGGGTTCATCTAAGCACGAGAGGGATGATAAGATGAACATGAATGAGAGATAGGCATGTGTCAAAGGATTTAGTAGATCAAAGCAACTTTGATCAACTCAATCAATAGGGATAAAATCAGTTGATTAATCTTGCACAAGGAACTAGTGATCTAAAACCCTAATGATTAATCAAATAAACTAATCCTAATTCTTAAAATTAGCCTAGGACTAGGGGAACATGGAAATGTTAGCAATTAACTACAAAATCAATCTTAAAAAGATCAATATTCTAATTAACATAACTAATTGTAATAAAATCAATTAATTCTAGAAACTAAGAAACACTTAACACTATTATTTCCTAATGTAAGAATTAAAATTTGGTTTATATTCTAATCATTTCTATCAAAAAAATAATTTCAAAAATATAATAAAAAGAATGAAAAAAGAAAAAAAGAAAAAAAATAAAGGATGGGGTTCAGGTCTGGTTAAGGGTGTGAATAACAAACTGAATGGGCCAGGGGCGCAGAAAGGCCCAATGGCCTATGTCATATGAGAAAGGGGTGTATGACCATTATTTGGTGTATATTGAGTAGAATGTATAGGCTTAAGGGTTTGGTTGAGCCCAAAAATCAACTGAGTGAGAAACAGGGGTCAAATTCAATTAATATGCATGTGTATCACGCGTTCCATGTTCATGTATTCAACTCAAGTTCAAACTTCTCTAACGAGAGCCTTTGCACGCCAGAGCTCACCACTAGAGGCGGTGGAGCATCAAACACACAAAAAAGTACATCATTCCAATCAAGTCTATGAGCTTTGTCCATATCTTATATCAACTTCAACAGATTCAACATAAACTCTCCAAACCGAGCCAAATTCAATAAGAACCCTAACAAAAGAAATTCAAATTATATGCTTAATCGGAGGAATCAAAGTCCCTAAGGTTATGACTTTGATTCCTCGGCCTCTCCCCTACATGATGGTAACAAGAAATGCATTTGAAGGAGACAAATCGAGACTTACCTTCCAGAGGTGAGCTCGGAGAACTGCGCAGATATTGATGAAGTTGATTGCAGGAATGACTTCTTCTTCTCCTTTCTACTCTTGTTTCACTTCTACTTCTTCTTCCTTCTTGGTGTTTGATGCGTGAGAGTGAAAGAGAGAGCTTCTGAAAAGCTTGATTTTTGAGAGAATGAGAGAGTATTGCTTTGAGTGTGTGTGTGAGAATTGAGAGGATGATAATTGAAGCTGGATGAGGGAGAGTGATGCAGTAGTGAGAATGAGAGTTTGATGTAGAGAGAGGGAATCGAGAGTGTTTTGAATTCGATAAGTGTGAAGTTGTGAAATGAGTGAAAATGATGATCTACCCTTGAAGATGGAGGATCATCAAATTATATAGCATTTTCAGTTAACTAATATTAACTCTGTTAAATCCTCTTAGCTCAAAATCAATTAGCCGCTAGAAGTCTGTTAATTAAACTGTTAAGAGTTAGTTATTAGAGTTATTTAGTTTAGTTAGGATCTGAAGTGTTAGTTAGAGGAATTTTCTGTTAGATAAAACATGTTATTCATATTGTCTGTTATGTTGTTAGTTTGTTTCGAAAATGCCCTGATGTTAGCTTGTGTGATTTGAATTTAGAACAAACTGTTAGTTCAGTTAGTAATGTGGGATTGATTTCTATTTAAAAAACTATTTGATGTTAGTTGTTGATTGAAGTTATTTGAGTTTCTATTATATTGATTAGATGTTAGTTGTTTGTGAAATGTTAGTTAACACCCTGTTAGATTAGTTGAGATGCAACCAGTTTTGGTTAGGTCATTTAGTCAAAATATGTTTTAAGGTTTGGGATATCATGTGAAATTCTTAATATGGACTAAAATAGCCCTGCTGCTGCTATGTTAACTTTTCTTAAATTAGGAAGAACGTGTTAGTTAGACAATGTTAAAGTTAATTGGTTGTTTGAACTGTAAGCTGCAGATTTTTCTGTTAGGAATGAATGGTGAGCAGTTAGTATGTTTTAGTTGCCTTGTTGGAACGAAATCAATTAGTGTAGGCTCAACGAATGGATATACTACTGCTGAATTTATGCCATGTTGTGGATTTTGTTTGGATTGTTGTTGCACATATGCAGTAGCTTGGTAAGTGGTTTGTTAGTGAATGTCATGCTTGCAATGTTATATATGCTTGTTTTGAATGAGCTTCTAGTTACTAATGCTTGGCCTATTGCTATGTTTGTGATATGCATTGATGAAATATGATGCAAAGGTGTATGACCTGTTTGTGCCTTAGTTGAAAACAAATGGACTTGGTTAAATGAAGCTAATTATGTGATGCACTGTAGGTGGTATGCTGCATGGCTGATGTTGCTTGGCACTTTGGTCATGATTCAAGACTTGACATGAGACATGGTTCAAGGAAGAAAAGGCAAAAACATGGCTTACTTGCATATGAAGCAAGCTTTGGATGGGAAATCAAATGAACACATCAAATAGTGAAGATATCATAGGAAATTAGAATTAGGATTATGGATTTATATGAGTTGACTTCGGTCAACTGGTTGACCAAAACGTCAACAGTTGACCAAAACGTTAATTGTAGGCCAAAAATCATTTTTTTTGTAATTTCTTTGTGTGGACATTTGTAATATGACATTTGTATGAATGAAATGGTGTTTGGATGAAAATATGCTTTGGATTCAATGAAATAATGTCTCACTTTTCAAATAAACAAAATCCCTCAAAAATTTCACATTTGAATCATATTGAATAATGTGGACTTTGAATGAATCATGGACTTATGAATAAATGAATTGTGAATGCACCATGAATCAAGAATCAATGGATTATAAATGTATTATGAACTTGAATCAATGGACCATGAATTTGAATGAAGACATGAATAACATGAATGAAATAAGGCCTAGGACCAAATGGATTATCAAACAAATAGGCATGGTTAACAAATGAGTAAACTTGATGAAAGATTACATAGAATAAAGGCATGATACAAACCAAAGTGATCAGATACCATACCTCATGAACTAGGGTTCCACAATTAGGCCAAGATTAAGATGAAAATCATACAATCAAGGGCCTCAAGCCAAGAAGTAAGGCTTCCAAAACAAATGGTCCACTAATGACATGAACCAAGAAACTAGGGTTTCCAATACCCTAATGCAAACCACATGACCCACGGGAACCCAGGGTTAAGAACCAGGGTTTAGGCATGAGTGAATAATATGATGCAAATTTCCAAGGTCTCAAGGTCCCAAGCAACAAGAATTTGGCTTTAATAATTTAATCCAAATGATGGGCTCTTCATATTGACGGTATCACCATAATTATTAGGGCTTGATTCTCAAGAAAACCCTATCTAAGATGTATGTTTGAAAGTGCTAATATGAATGAATGATGCACATGTATTTTGGTATGAATGTGGGCAGATGAATCTAAAGCCAAAATTCAGATGAAAAATAAAAAATGGTGGGCAAATTTAGGGGTATGACAGTTGCCCCTATTTAATCATCTTGTACCTAAATGCGTGAATTGCGATTTTCGGGTATTCAAGATAGAAGAGGATTAAATACAGAAATATCCAAAAATAATCCTGCAAATGTATGTAATGTGAGGAGGAAAAATGTATTCGCGATATGAAAGGGAAGGTATTGTTTTATAGGTTCATCTGTTGGGGATTGACGGAAATGACATATGCAATGTATGATTGATTTTTTCATGAGGCATGAAGCCATGTATGCTATGCAGCAAGGTGCGTTAAAGGTAGACTCTGGTTCTGGTATGGTAGTGAATAGAATCAAGGAGCCCGTAAGTTAAACATGAAAGCTCATAATGCCCTTGCAGTTGGAGGTTTCAATTGAATCCACATAGAATAATTATTATTATTTAATTATTTTAGTATTAAATGAGAAAAGTGGAAACTTTCAAAAATTGATCCCATAAGGGTTTCAAACCCTAGACCTACTATTTAAATAGAGGACAAATCTCCACCAAACAATTTGTATTCTTTGTGTAACATTTGTAATGTATAATATATATATATATATATATATATATATATATATATATATATATATATATATATATATATATATATATATATATATATATATATATATATATATATATATATAGTTGATGCATGAATAATTTTCTTTGAAATTAATTTCTTAAATTAGTTAGTTATTAATATTTTCATTATTTAATATTTCAACTAATTTTATTTGAAATTAGTTGCTTAGATATTTTCAACTATTAATATTTAAAATATTTAATATTCCAACTATTAGTATTTAAATTATTTAGTTTATTAAATAATAAGTTTAAAAAATAGTTTTTCAGGAACTAAAAGCATAGCTTTATTACCAAAATGATGAATTACAAACCGATCTCAAGGATCCAGGCTAGGAATAAAAATAAGCTAGACTATGTGTACTTTATAATATCTGTGTCTCCTTAAATACTCAAATTCATATTAGTAGACATCAGTTGAGTTTTTATGTGCCCTAAAAGTTATCAGTTGGGATAAATAGAGTAAATAGTGAATTAAAATTGACTTAATTAATATTATTTGGAACTGACCTTTTATTAATTGGGACATTTTGGTAACACTAATAATGGGTCAATTATTCTAGTAGAACAAATAACATGATTATAAACACATGGGATATTTGTTTTCTACTATCAAACTAAATCCTATCCATTTACTTTCCAAGACCACTCAATGGCCACATGTTTCTAACTCTATGGCTCATTCACCACTACGTGTTATAACTCCACTTGCCATGTAATATCTAGCTATCAGTAGAAATTATTAGAGGAAAAAGAAGACTTGTAAAATCTAAAGAGAACATGGAAAGGAAATAGAGAACTTGCAGCAAGAAGAAGAAGAAGATCAACTTGGAATCCATCATCACCATTTTCATCTCATCATCTTGCAACAACAACTTCTTCATCTCTATAACAAGGTGGATTCAAGATAGAAATTTAGGTTTAAAAGCTAGGGTTGATGAACCATAGAATTGATAGTATGATTGATGATATTATGATGAGTTTCTCCATGAATCATGTGAATCTCCATTGATGCTGTTTCTACATGTGTTTCTTGTATTTGTTGTATTCTTGTGATATAATGATGTGGTTATTGCTCTGATTGTGTTCATGATTTTCGGGGGAAATAAGAATATACATGTGGTAAGGTGTTCTTGATGTTTTTCATGATTATGTTAGTAGATTGGTTGCTGGAAATGAAACAAATATTTTATGTAGGTTGGAAAGAAATGAAGTCCAGAGAAGAATTTCTGGAAATATGACTTGGAACAATCAATTGGTCTTGGGTTTCTTTCCCGACCAACCGATTGGTGGAACCCCTTGATTCATAAGAAAAATGAAGTTTTTCTGCAACCAATCTATTGACATCATCCCACAATCGATTGTATGAACCCATTGACTTTGTAAAATCGAAATCTTTCAGCTGTCAATCGATTGGCACCCAACATCAATCGATTGGTCCCTTACTTTCTTTTAAAAATGGAATTGTGAGTTAGACCAATCGATTGGACCTCCCTAACCAATCAATTGGCTAATGCCTGATACTTCAAATCTCATTTCTTTGATGTTTCTAAATGTATTTCATCAACTATTAATCACTTGTTATGTTATACTTGTATTGAACTGATGTTAAATGTGAGAATTATATGTTGAATCAAGTGAGTTAACCCAGTGATCTATTTAGGCTATAAGTTAGACATATAACTTACATAACATTAGAATGCGACATTTATTCGTATGACACATATGTGAGTGTAGTGAATGAATGGTTGCTATAGTTGAGAGCGAGATGCTTTTATGGAACATACGTTGTTATTGTATGAATATTGGTGAATGAAGTTACCTGGTAATACATGAATCCAATCATGTTTTTTGTGGAATTAATCATGTATTCAGAGTGTTTTACCCTTGATGGTGTACATCCCTATTTGATATACTTAGATGAGTAGGCAATGGGATGTCACTCCAATGATTCGTGCCTCAATTGGGTTTGAGCCCCAACCATGGCAGACATGGGGGATAGGTGGAGACCTAAGTGGGTTAGAGGCCCATACGGTGAAATATACCCTAAGTGGGTTAGAGGCCCATATGGGTGACAATCGCTTGGACTGAGTTGGAAGTTCATAGAGGATCTGATATCCACTAAAAAAGCCAAATCATACAAGCATGCATGAACTGAGCTTTCCCTAGACTTAGGTTCGCTCAGGGATTGATTTTTCGTGAATCCAGATAGTGATTTACATGAGTTGTGAGAACTCAAAAGCATGTTGCCATACATTGCAAGACTTTTCCCCATCACGTAAGTCTTCCTTCCCTTGTTGACTTGAGTTGGAAACTGATTAGAACCTTGTAGAGCCAGTGGACCCATAAGATAGGGAACTGTAACACCCACATATAATATATGTCTAGAATACATATTATACATAATGTAATACTGATACTGAAATATATAAGCGCCTAGCGGCAACAATGTACATATTTACATGCCCAAAAGAAAACACTACATGGCACAAAACTTACACAAAAGTGCCCAAAATAAAACTAAGAACTAGATCATTGTAGAATGATCTCAAAAATATCTACACAGCGGAGTAGCCATCCAAACATCACGTAAGCAAGACATCACCCTATCTTGTCATTACCATTGGCCTGCTCATAACCACCTGAAAAATAATCAACAACATGGGGTGAGATAATAATCTCAGTGAGTTCCCTATCTTATGGGTCCACTCGTCTCTACAGGGGTTTCTAATCAATATCCAACTTAAGTCAACAAGGGAAAGAAGACTTAAGTGATGGGAAACTAACTCGCAATGTATGGCAACATGCTCCTGAGTTCTCAGAACTCAAAACAAGATCATTATTCAGATTCACGAAACATCAATCCCCGGGCGGACCTACGTCTAGGGCAAGCCCATTTCATGCATGGTCGTATGATTCGACTTTCGCGGTGGATATCAGGTCCTCAATGAGTTCCAAACTCACTTCAAGCAACTGTCACCCGTATGAGACTCTAACCCACTTAAGGTATCTTTCACTGTATGGGGCTCTAACCCACTTAGGTGTCCACCTTTTCCCCATGTCTGTCGTGGTTGGGGCTTAAACCTAATTGAGGCACGAATCATCGGTATCACATCCTATTGCTTACTCATCCAAGCATATCAAATAGAGATGTGCACCACCAAGGGAAAAACATTCTGAATACATGATCGGTTCCACAAATCATAACAAGATTCATCAATCATAGGTGACTTCATTCACCAAAATATAAGCAATAACATTGCATGTTCCATACAAAGCGTCTCACTTTCAGCAATGACAACCATTCGTTCGCGACCTCCACATAAGCATCGTATGAATGAATGCCACCTTCTAATGTTATCTAAGTTATAAGACTAACTTATTTCCTAAAATGATCACTAGGTTGACTCACTAGATTCATTATATAATTCTCACATTAAACATTGATTTAATTCAAGTATAATATCACAAATGATTAATGGTTGATGAAATAGATTTTGAAGTGTTTGGCATAAGCCAATCGATTGGTTGGGGAAGCCCAATCGGTTGGTTCCTCTCACATTTCTGTTTTTCAAAGAATACATAGGATCAATCAATTGATCCTGAGTGTCAATCAATTGGCACCTGAAAATTTTCCAATTTTCCAAAATAGAAAGTTTATGCAATCGATTGGAGGAGTGCGTCAATCGATTGGTTCTCAACAAAATCTCATATTTTCCAATTTGAGTGTGTGACCAATCAATTGGCTTGGAGGAAAATCCCAGGACCAATTGATTGGTCCTTATCATGTTCTCAAAAATACTTTTTGTATTACTTGGATTCCCACCTGCATAACTTTGTGTCTTTTCTAACAGATAAACACACTTATTCTTCAAACAAAATCCATCATACAACATACCTATATACATATATATGGCATGGGTTTCAAGTTCATAACCTCAACCATAACCAATCATTTAGTCACAATAATCATGAAGAGTATATTAGAGCACTTGTTCATGGAAATCAACATAATCAAGAGAAAACATTCATCATATAACATGGATTCTTATAGTTAATCTATGATTCTACAACCCTAATTTCTAGAAATCCTAGGGTTTCTAACTAGAACCCACCTCAAGAAATGGAAGAGGAGAAGTTGTTGAGGATGAGATGATGATATGAAGATGATGGTGATTATTCCAAGCCCTTGATTTCTCCAAGCTTTTCTTCTTCTTCTTCACTAGCTTGCTTCCTCTTCTTCTATCTTTCCCCTTTTCCTCTGATAAGTTCTACTGATAGCTAGATATTTCACAAGACGAGTGGTGTTATAACATGTGGTGGTGAGTGAGCCAAGGGTTAGTAACAAGTGGCCATGAACATTGTGTGGTTAGAAAGCAGGTAGAAGTGGTAGGAACAAATATCCTGAGTGATACTATACTTAGATAATTGTTCTACCAGAGCAATTGACCCATCATTAGTGTTACCAAAATGTCATAATTAATAAAAGGTCAGTCCCAATTAATATTAATTAAGCAAATCTGAAATCACTATTTACTTTATTTATCCCATCTGATAACTTTTAGAGCACATAGGAACTCAATTGATCTCGATTAATAGGAATTTGAGTATTTAAGGAAATACGGGGCATTACATCCTCCCCCCCCCCCTTAAATAAAAATTCATCCTCAAATTTAAATATTATCTGGGAGAGATGAGGGTAAGCTTCTCGCATTTCTGATTCTAGTTCCCAGGTAGCATCGCCCGGATGTGATTCATCCTACTGAACCTTGACAAGAGGGATCTCCTTATTTCTCAATAACTTAACTTCCTGTCCTGCAATACGACTTGGTAGAGGTTCGAAAGTTAGGTCTGCTTCTACTTCTATTGAATCTGGAAGAACAGGCTGAAGAGAATCTGGAATGAACTTTCAGAGTTGAGATACGTGAAAAACGTCATGTATTTCTGATAGAGAAGGTGGTAAGGCTAATTTGTAGGCTACTTCTCCATTCCTCTCTATAATATGGTAGGGCCCTATGTATCTCGAACTTAGCTTCTGTGACTTAAACGGTCCTTTCAGTCTCAATCTCAGAGTCACCTTCAAGAATACATGATAACCTTCATCAAATTCCAATGGTTTTCTCATGTGATCTGCATAGCTCTTTTGGAGATCTTGTGCTTTCCTTAGTTTTTCATGAACCATCCTTATCTTTTTCGTAGTCTCTTGAATAATCTCTGACCCTAAGATTCTTTCTTCACCAACTTCCATCCAACAGAAAGGTGTTTTACATTTCTGTCCATACAAGGCTTCATAAGGAGCCATCCCGATACTTGCATGATAACTATTGTTGTATGCGAATTCAATCAATGGTAAGAGCTCCTTCTAATTTCCTCCACTTTCAAGTACACAAGCTCTTAACATATCCTCCAGTGTCTGTATCCTCCATTCAGTTTGACCATCCGTTTGAGGATGATTATACGTACTCAAACACAACTTAGATCCCATAGCTTGTTGGAATGCCTTCCAAAATCTTGAAGTAAACTTTGGGTCTATGTCGGACACAATACTAGTTAGAACATGACGCAGTCTTACGATTTATGAAATGAACAACCGTGCAAGATGACTTTCCTTGTAAGTAGTCTTCACGGTCAAGAAGTGTGCGGACTTAGTTAACGGTCAAGAAGTGTGCAGACTTAGTTAATCGATCCACAATCACCCAAATTGAATCATAACCACCTTGGATCCGAGGTAACCCTACTGCAAAATCCATTGAAATACTATCCCATTTCCAAACTGGAATCTCTAAAGGTCGCAATAAACCACCTGACTTCTGATGTTCGATCTTCACTTGCTGGCACACTATGCATTCCGACACATACTCTACAATCTCCCTTTTCATTCCAGGATACCAGTAGTCCTTCTTCAAGTATTGATACATCTTCGATGAACCTGGATGTATGGTGAACGCCCCCTTGTGGCCTTCCTCTAAAACTTTTCTTTTCAACTCGGCATCATTCAGAACACAAATCCTTTGATTAAATAGAATAACTCCATCCGGTGACTGAGCGAAACCTGGTTGAGTCAACATCTCTTGCAACTTCTCATTTATCATTTATCCTAGCCGGATTTCTTCCTTTAGGTTAGAAGTAACATTCAAATTTCCCATTATCACACCATCATGCATCAAATTAAACTAAAGATTAAGATCTCATAACTTTTCCAACAATGCGTACTCTAACATCATCAACTCAGCTTTATGCATCTCTTTCCGACTTAAAGCATATGCCACCTCATTCGCTTTTCCTGGGTGATACTTAAGCTCAAAATCAAAGTCCTTCAAATACTCAATCCATCTCCTATGTCTCATGTTTAACTCTTTCTGGTCAAATAAGTATTTGAAACTCTTGTGGTCGCTAAACATCTCAAAACGCACTCCATACAAGTACTGTTGCCACACCTTCAATGTAAAAGTAACAACATCTAGTTCAAGATCATGAGTTGGATAGTTCTCTTCATGAGGCTTCAACTGACGAGAGGCATATGCTACAACCTGGCCACTATGCATTAACACCCATCCTAATCCTTTCTTAGAGGCATCACAAAATACTTCATAAGACTTACTAGGGTCGAGGATGATTAAAACAGGAGCAATTGTTAGCTTTTCCTTCAGACTCATGAAACTCTTCTCACACTTTGAATCCCATTTAAAATAAATTTCCTTTCGGGTAAGTCTAGTCATTGGTAAGGCTATCTACGAAAACCCCTTTATAAATCTCCGATAGTAACCTGCCAAACCCAAGAAACTTTTGACTTCGGAAGCATTCTTCGGTCTTTCCCAATTAATAACTGCTTCGACTTTAGATGGATCCACTGATACTCCTCCTTGTGATATGACATGAACAAGAAACTTCACTTCGTCCATCCAAAATTCACACTTACTTAACTTGGCAAAAAGTTATTTTTCTTGCAATACTGATATAACAGTCCTTAGATGTTCTCCGTGCTCTTGTGGAGTATGAGAATAAATAAGAATGTCATCAATAAAGATCACCATGAATTGGTCCACGTAAGGTTGAAATATCCAATTCATATAGTCCATGAAAATAGCAGGGGAATTCGTCACACCAAAAGGCATTACAAGAAACTCATAATAACCATATCGGGTTCTAAATGTGGTCTTCGGGACATCTGAATTCTTAACTCTTATTTGATGATAGCCTTATTGTAAATCAATCTTCAAGAACACACAAGCTCCTTTCAACTGATCTAGCAAATCATCTATCCTTGGAAGGGGGTACTTGCTCTTAATGGTGACTTTATTCAACTGGCGATAATCAATACACAGCCGCATACTACCATCCTTCTTCTTCAATAATAACACTAGAGCTCCCCATGGTGAGACACTAGGTCAGATGAAATGCTTGGTTAACAACTCTTCCAATTGATCCTTCAACTCTCTCAACTCGAGTGGCGACATACGATACGGGGAAACATAGATTGGAGACGTCCCAGGTATCAGATCAATAGAGAATTCCACTTCCCTTTCCGGAGGAAGAGAAGTGACATCCTCAAGGAAAATTTCTGGAAATTCACAAACAATGGGAATTTGTGTAACACTCAGATTGTCGCTAGGTTCCTTGGTGAGAACCAAGAGAATTGACTTTTCCTTCTCAAATAAGAAATTAACCATGCCAACCGTACCTTCCAAGATAGTAGTTAATACATCCTTTGGAGTATCTTCACTAGATTGAATGATAATCAACTTCTCTTCACATCCAATAAACACCGAATTGGCGGAAAGCCAATCCGTCCCCAAAACCACATCAACCTTCTCAAGTGGTAAACAAATAAGATCAATCTGGAAAATTCTACCATTCACTGAGAGCGAACAATTTTCACAAATCAACGGTGTCTCAACCACATCATCCATGGCGGTATTAACCACCATAGGAGTAGACAAGGGAATTGCTTGCAAGCCAAGATGCTTCATGCACTGAATTGATACAAAAGAGTGTGTCGCCCCACAATCAAACAATATAAAACAAGGACGATCGTTGACGAGACACATACCAGCAATTAAGGCATTGTTGCTCTTAGCCTTCCTTGCATCCAAAGTATAAACTCGACCAGTGTTCCTCCCTTGCATCTGATTCTTATTTTGAGGGTAATCCCTAGCCATGTGTCCCTCCCTCTGACAAGTAAAACACTTAATTCCATTGTTGCATCATCTGTTGCATGAATTGGTTCTGTTGCTGCTGCATCTATTGCACAAACTGAGGCCATTGAAAACCTTCACTACCACTTGGCGGTTCAGAGTCGGATTTCTGAGTTCTGGGTCTACCATGACCTCTGCGTCTATCAGCCATGATCCAAAATGTCATACAAATAAGATTAAGTTGACCAGGCTCAATACAATGAATATAACATCAAGGACAATGATGACAACCCACATATGATGCCGAAAGAAATACTTATAACATCTCATGGTTAGGTCGAGGATACGACCTGCTCTGATACCAATTGTAACACCCACATATAATATATGTCTAGAATACATATTATAAATAGTGTAATACTGGTACTGAAATATATAAGCTCCCAACGGCAACAATGTACATATTTACAAGCCCAAAAGAAAACACTACATGGCACAAAATGTACACAAAAGTACCCAAAATAAAACTAAGAACTAGATCATTGTAGAATGATCTCAAAAATATCTACACATCTAAGTAGCCATCCAAACATCAGGTAAGCAATACATCACCCTATCTTGTCATTACCCTTCGCCTACTCAAAACCACTTGAAAAATAATTAACAACATGGGGTGAGATAATAATCTCAGTGGGTTCCCTATCTTATGGGTCCACTCGGCTCTACAGGGTTTTCTAATCAATATCCAACTTAAGTCAACAAGGGAAAGAAGACTTAAGTGATGGGGAACTAACTCGCAGTGTATGGCAACATGCTCCTGAGTTCTCGCAACTCAAAACAAGATCATTATTCAGATTCACAAAACATCAATCCCCGGGTGGACCTACGTCTAGGGCAAGCCCAGTTCATGTATGCTCGTATGATTCGACTTTTGCGGTGGATATCGGGTCCTCTATGAGTTCCAAACTCACTTCAAGTGATCGTCACCCGTATGGGACTCTAATCCACTTAGGGTATCTTTTACCGTATGAGACTCTAACCCACTTAGGTGTCAACCTTTCCCCCACGTCCGCCGTGGTTGGGGCTCAAACCTAATTGAGGCACGAATCATCGGTATCACATCCTATTGCTTACTCATCTAAGCATATCAAATAGAAATGTGCGCCACCAAGGGAAAAACATTCTGAATACATGATCGGTTCCACAAATCATAACAAGATTCATCAATCACAGGTGACTTCATTCACCAAAATATAAGCAATAACATTGCATGTTCCATACAGAGCGTCTCACTCTCATCTATGACAACCATTCGTTCACGACCTCCACATAAGCATCATACGAATGAATGTCGCCTTCTAATGTTATCTAAGTTATAAGACTAACTTATTGCCTAAAATGATCACTAGGTTAATTCACTAGATTAATTATATAATTCTCACATTAAACATTGATTCAATTCAAGTATCACAAATGATTAATGGTTGATGAAATGCATTTAGAAACATAAAAGAAATGGATTTTGAAGTGTTTGGCATAAGCCAATCGATTGGCTGGTGAAGCCCGGTCAATTGGTCCTCTCACATTTCTGTTTTTCAAAGAATATAGAGGATCAATCGATTGATCCTCAGTGTCAATCGATTGGCACCTGGAAAATTTCCAGTTTTCCAAAACATAAAGTTAGTGCAATCGATTGGAGGAGTGTGTCAATCGATTGGTTCTTAGCAAAATCTCATATTTTCCAATTTGAGTGTGTGACCAATCGATTGGCTTGTAGGAAAAGCCCAGGACCAATCGATTGGTCCTTATCATTTTCTCAAAAATACTTTCTGTATTACTTGGATTCCTACCTACATAACTTTGTTTCTCTTCTAACAGATAAACACATTTCTTCTTCAAACAAAATCCATCATACAACATACCTATATACATATATATGGCATGGGTTTAAAGTTCATAAGCTCAACCATAACCAATCATTTAGTCACAATAATCATGAAGAGTATATCAGAGCACTTGTTCATGGAAATCAACATAATCAAGAGAAAACATTCATCATATAGCATGGATTCTTATAGTTAATATATGATTCTACAACCCTAATTTCTAGAAATCATAGGGTTTCTAACTAGAACCCACCTCAAGAAATGGAAGAGGAGAAGTTGTTGAGGATGAGATGATGATATGAAGATGATGGTGATTATTCCAAGCCCTTGATTTCTCCAAGCTTTTCTTCTTCTTCTTCACTAGCTTGCTTCCTCTTCTTCTATCTTTCCCCTTTTCCTCTGATAAGTTCTACTGATAGCTAGATATTTCACAAGACGAGTGGTGTTATAACATGTGGTGGTGAGTGAGCCAAGGGTTAGTAACATGTGGCCATGAACATTGTGTGGTTAGAAAGCAGGTAGAAGTGGTAGGAGCAAATATCGTGAGCGATACTACACTTAGATAATTGTTCTACCAGAGCAATACCAAAATATCCCAATTAATAAAAGGTTATTCCCAATTAATAATAATTAAGCCAATCTGAATTCACTATTTACTCTATTTATCCCAACTGATAACTTTTAGAGCACATAGGAACTCAATTGATCTTGATTAATAGGAATTTGAGTATTTAAGGAAATTAGGGGCATTACAGGAACCCACTGGGATTATTATCTCACCCCATGTTGTTGATTATTTTTCAGGTAGTTATAATCAGGCGAAGGGTAAAGACAAGATAACACGATGTCTTTTCTTCTCGAATGTTTTGAATGGCTTTTTATGCTGTGTAGATATTTTTGAGATCATTCTACAATGATCTAGTTCCTAGTTTTTTTTGTGGCCACCTTTGTGTATATTTAGTGTCAAGTAGTGTTTTTCTTTTGGGCATGTAATATGTACACTGTTGCCACTAGGCGCTTATGTATTTCAGTACCAGTATTATACTATGTATAATATGTATTTCTGGACATATATTCTACGTGGGTGTTACAATTGGTATCAGAGTTGGTCGAATCCTCGACCTAGCCATGAAATATTATGAGTATTTATTTTGCCTCATATGTGTGTTGTCATCATTTTTGTTTATGTCATATTCATAGTATTGAGCCTGATCAACTTAATCCTATTTTTATGACATTCAGATTCATGGCTGACAGACGCAGAGGTCCGGGTAGGCCTAGAACTCAGAATTCAGACTAAGAACCAACAGATGGAAATTATGGTGTTCAGTGGCCTTAATTTGTGCGACGGATGAAGCAACAATAGAACCAATACATGCATCAAATGGCGCAACAATTGGAAGGTGGTTTACACCCTCAAGTGGCTCCACAAGAAGCTGCAGGTGGTAATTTCTTTCACATGAATCCTCCTTAATTTCATGGTAGATTAAATCATGTGAAAGCTTATAGGTGGGCACTTAACATAGAAAGAGGGTTCATTACCTATGCAGAGTTGTGAAGACAATGTTGTGTGACTGAGAGTAGTTTGAAGAAGGTCTAATAGGAGAGGGGCCAATATTGGCCAGAATAACCAAGGAATACCATGTCATCAGTTTAGGTTAGACCTCAACCTTTCAAAGGCAAACAATTGTATCATGCAAACCTACACAGACTCCCCAGTGTCAATTGTGTAAGAAGTTCCATTTTGGAAGGTGTACTAGTGGTGTAATTAGGTGTTCCAAGTGTTAAAGAGAAGGTCACATGGTTAGAGAGTGTCCACAGAATAAGGTTCAGATGCATATAAAGAGTATCAACCAAGTTTATACTTTGGATGAAAAGAAGGCTAAGAGTGGCAATGCTTTGATTGTTGGTACATGTCTCGTAAATGATCATCCTTGTTTTGTATTGTTTGATTATGGAGAAACACACTATTTATATCAATTCAATGTATGAAGCATATTAGCTTGAAAGAAAATCCCTTTGTTTCCTCTTATGCTGGTAACTACCGCCATGGATGATGTTATAGAGACACCGTTTATTTAAGAAAATTGTTCGTTGTCGGTGAATGGTAGAGTTTTCCAGATTGACCTTGTCTATTTACCACTTAATATGGTTGATGTATTATTGGGATGGATTGGCTTTCTTCCAATTCAGTGTTTATTTGAGCGTGAAGAGAAATTAATTATTCCATCAAGAGTAGTTACTCCCAAGGATGTATTAACTACTACTTTGGAAGGTACGATTGACATTGTTAGTCTCTTGTTTAAGAAGGAAAAGTCAGTTCTCTTGGTTCTCACCAAGGAATCAAGCGACAATATGAAAGTTACACAAATTCCCCTCGCTTGTGAATTTCCATAAGTTTTCCCAAAGGATGTCACTTCTCTTCCTCCTGAAAGGGAAGTGGAATTCTCTATTGATCTGATACCTGGGACGACTCTAATCTTCATTTCTCCATATCGTATGGTACCACTCGAGTTGAAAGAGTTGAAGAATAAATTGGAAGAGTTGTTAACTAAGCATTTCATTTGACCTAGTGTTTCATCGTGGGGATCTACAGTGTTACTAGTGAAGAAGAATGATGGTGGTATGCGCTTGTGTATTGATTATCGCCAGTTGAATAAAGTCACCATTAAGAACAAATATCCCCTGCCAATAATAGAAGATTTGATAGATCAGTTGAAAGGAGCCTGTGTGTTCTCAAAGATTGATACGATCAGGCTATCATAAAATCTGAGTTAGGAATTCTGATGTTCCAAAGACCGCATTAGAACCTGATATGGCCATTATGAGTTTCTTGTAATGCCTTTTTGTGTGATGAATGCCTTGTTGTTTTCATGGACTATATGAATCATATATTTTAACCTTAAACTGGACCAGTTTGTGGTGATCCTTATTGATGACATTCTTATTTATTCGCGTACTCCACAAGAGCAGATAGAACATCTAAGGATTGTTCTGTCAATACTGCAAGAAAATCACCTTTTGTCGAGTTAAGTAATTGTGAATTTTGGATGACCGAAGTTAGGTTTCTTGGTCATGACATATCACAAGGAGGAGGAGCAGTGGATCCATCTAAAGTTGAAGCGGTAATTAATTGGGAACGACCGAAGAATGCTTCCGAAGTCAGAAGTTTCTTAGGTTTGGCAGGTTACTATCAAAGATTTACTAAAGGGTTTTTTCAGTTAGCTTTACCAATGACTAGACTTACCAGAAGGAGTTTTCTTTTAGTTGGGATTCAAATGTGAATAGAGTTTCATGAGTTTGAAGGAAAGATTGATAAATGCTCCTGTTTTAATCATCCTTGATCCTAGTAAGCCTTATGAAGTATTTTGTTATGCCTCTAAGAAAGGATTATTAGGGGTGTTAATGCAGGGTGGTCAATTTATAGCATATGCCCTTCGTCAGTTGAAGACTCATGAAGAGAATTATCCAACTCATGATTGGGAGTAGTTGTTGTTGTTTTTACATTGAAGGTGTGGAGTCACTACTTGTATGGAGTATGTTTTGAGATGTTTAATGACCATAAGAGCTTGAAATACTTATTTGACCAGAAGGAGTTGAACATGAGACAAAAGAGATGGATGGAATATTTGAAAGATTTTGATTTTGAGCTTAAGTATCATCCATGTAACGCGAATAAAGTTGCAGATGTGTTGAGTCGTGAAGATATACACAAAACTTAGTTGATGATGTTAGAGTATGCATTATTTGGGAAGTTTCGAGATCTTAACCTTCAATTTGCTTTGACTTAAAATGGTGATAATGGGAAATTTGAATGTTAATTCAACCAGGTTTCACTCAAGCTTCAGACGGGGTTGTTCTTCTTAATCAAAGGACTTGTGTTCTGAATGATGCAGAGCTGGAAAGAAAAGTTTTGGAAGAAGCTCATAAGGGTGCATTTACCATACATCCAGGTTCATCAAAGATGTATCAAGACTTAAAGAAGGACTATTGGTGGTCTGGAATGAAAAAGGATATTGCAGAGTATGTGTCTGAATGTATAGTGTGCCAACAAGTAAAGATTGAACATCAGAAGTCAAGTGGTTTATTGCAACCTTTAGGGATTCCAGTATGAAAATGGGATAGTATTTCAATGGATTTTGCAGTAGGGTTACCTCATACACAAGGTGGTTATGATTCAATATGGGTGATTGTGGATCAGTTAACTAAGTCTGCACATTTCTTGGATGTGAAAATTACTTATAAGGCAAGTCATCTTGCACGGTTGTTCATTTTGGAAATTGCGAGACTGCATGGTTTCCCCACTAGTATTGTGTCTGACAGGGATCCAAATTTTACTTCAAGATTTTGGAGAGAATTTCAGCAAGCTATGGGATCAAAGTTGTGTTGAGTACGTCTAATCATCCTCAGACGGATGGTCAAACTGAGAGGATGATACAAACACTAGAGGATATGTTAAGAGCCTCTGGGCTTGAGAGTGGAGGAAATTGGAAGGACATCTTACCATTGATTGATGTTTTATACAACAATAGTTACCATGCAATTATCAGAATGGCTCCTTATGAAGCCTTGTGTGGAAGGAAATATAGAACCCCTTTGTATTGGATGGAAGTTGGTGAAGAAAGAATTTTAGGACTAGAGATTATTCAAGAGACTAAGGAAATGATAAGGATGGTTCATGATCAAATGAAGAAAGCACAAGATCACCAAAAGAGTTATCCAGCTAACAAAGGAAGACCATTAGAATTTAAGGAAGGTAATCATGTATTTTTTAAGGTGACTCCGAGATTGAGACTGAAAGGATCGTTTAAGTCACGGAAGTTAAGTCTGAGATACTGGGACCATATCAGGTTATAGAGAGGATTGGTGAAGTAGTTTACATATTATCCTTACCACCTTCTTTATCAGAGATGCGTGATGTTTTTCACGTATCTTAACTTTGAAAGTTCGTTCCTGATTATTTTCAGCCTATTCTTCCATATTCATTAGAAGTAAAAGCAGGCCTAACTTTTAGACCTCAACCAAGTCGTGTTGTAGGACGGGAAACTAAGGTGTTGAGAAATAAGGAGATTCCTCATGTTAACATCTGGGCGATGATACTTGGGAACTGATGTCTGAAATTTGAGAAGTTTACCCTCATCCTTTCTAGGTAATACTTAAATTCGAGGACACATTTTTATTAAAGGGGGAAGGATGTAATGCCCCGTGTTTCCTTAAATACTCAAATTCACATTAGTAGAGATCAACTGAGTTTCTATGTGTTCTAAAAGTTATCAGTTGGGATAAATAGAGTAAATAGTGAATTTAGATTGACTTAATTAATATTATTTAGACCTGACCTTTTATTAATTGGGACATTTTGTAACTCTAATAATGGGTCAATTATTCTAGTAAAACAAATAGCATGATTATAAACACATGGGATATTTGTTTTCTACTATCAGACTAAATCCTATCCATTTACTTTCCAAGTCCACTCAATGGCTACATGTTTCTAACTTTATGGCTCATTCACCACCACATGTTATAACTCCACTTGCCATGTAATATCTAGTTATCAGTAGAAATTATCAGAGGAAAAAGAAGACTTGGAAATTCTAAAGAGAACATGGAAAGGAAATAGAGAACTTGCAGCAAGAAGAAGAAAAAGATCAACTTGGAATACATCATTACCATTTTCATCTCATCATCTTGCAACAATAACTTCTTCATCTCTATAATAAGGTTATAAACATCATGTATGGATCCCCATGATCTTCATTTATCATTTTGATCAATAATTCATCAAGAGTTTGAAGCTTGTTTGCCTTGGAAGCCCTAATTCATCTAGGTATCTTGTGTAACTTCCTCAGCAAGTTTCGTTAACATTTGATCAAATATTTCAAGGGATACTTCATTATACATCATCTTATGCATATATGGTCCTCCATGAGTCGCAAAGATCAAGAGAACTTCAAGTTTGCAAGTTAGTTCAAGGTGGTTGACTAGAGAAAGTCAACTGATCAAAACTGGGGTTCCCTAGACCCTATCTCCTACAATGTTTGTCATATGAAAATGCTTCCAAGAGAAAAGTTACTCTTTATGACATTCCAAACAACTTTAATATTGAAATCAAGATCTATTTTTGCTTGGGAAGTTATTTTTTATGGGGAAATATTATAAGTCATTTTGTCTATGCTCTAGTTAGGAGGTCAACTGCTAAGGACCATAACTTGCTCAATTTTTACGATATGAAGGCCATATAAGTTTCATGATCAATTTTAATATGTTATCTCCAACTTTGATTATTTAAGAAATGTAAAATTCAACTTGCAAGGGCATGTTCCAAGAGGAAACATTATAGGTCATTTTGGACAATTACCATTTAACAAGCAATTTTCCTCAACTTCTAAAGAACATAACTCCCTCATGCCAAATCTAAATGGTGTCAAATTTGTAATCAAATTGAATAGGGATGAAAGAGGTACAACTTTTATTAAGGGACTTTTTCCATTTGAAGCTCATAGCAAAAGTTATTCAAGGTGGAAGAAGTGGTCATTTGACTTGGTACTTAGAAAAATTTCAAATATGTTTGATTTCTCAAACTTCCGCCTCAAAATTCATCAAGATACAAGCTTCAAATGGAAATGTGTTCAACATAAAAGTTGTTCCCCTTGATTTCACCTTTCCAAAAAGTACAAGATCACTTCATTTGGACAAGATTTGAAGGACTTACGCACGGGTTCTTTACAAGGCTTCATTTGGTAAGATTTATGTTCAAAATTCATTTCCATAATGCATGACCATGTGATATCATTTCAGATTGATTAACACGGAATGTTGGATCATCTGGCATCATGAATTGGGCCTTATACATGCCCATGCATCCATGCAAGCAAAGTTGCTAAAATTGGCAAAAATTCAAAGTGTGTGAAAAGCAACGTGATACCCTATATATACAGGACCTTGGTGATCAGAATGAGCATCCCTGCTTGTCCAAGTTGTGAACCATTGCCTCTCTAACCTCCATTAAAGGATAAACTTGAAGATTTCACTTGAAATCGAGTTTCAAATCTCCTTCTGTTTTGAGATTGAAACTCCAAGAATCCAAGCATCTCTTTGATCCATTTCACTTCCTGCAAGCTTATAGAGTCAAGTCAAGCCAAATTGGAAGAAAGATCAAGTTGAATTGAAGCTACCCGAAGGTGAAGTTTTAGAAACTTCTCTTCTTCGATTCTCCCTCATTTCTCAACTATTTTGATTGATTTTTGGTTTGCTGAAGTCCTACCAATATAGTCAACAAGATTGAGTTGCTTTGAGGTCAAATCGAAGCAACTCAGATCATGAACCTCAATTTTCAAATCCATGTATTTCAATATACTTGGAATTGGAAGAAATGGAGGTCAGATTCGTGCTCCTGAGCATTTTTCCTTTAAAACCATGTCCTTACTATACATTTTTGTGGTGGTTTGTGGTGGACCAGTCCGAAGAGGTCTACCGGAGAAGATGACCGGAGCTAGGGCTCCGGTGGTGCGTTGGCATCATCCAAACCATCATATGCCTTTAAAATGTTTTAATCCCAGCCTTTCCTTTTGATTACCACACGTGTGATGCTTTGACTAAGGTGTATCATGGATAGCGCGCGCTTGGCCATCAGATCTGCCACCTCAATTAATGAGGGGGATCTAATGGTCCTTGATTTTTGGTATTTTCCGATTTTCCATTTAATTGCCTTATTTTGTTTAATTCATAATAAATCCATTTTTAATCCCAAAAATATGGGACTTTCACCAAAAAGTTTTAAATATTTTTCTCTTCCATATTCTGAATTAAAATTATTTTTTGGAATAATTTTGGTATTTTTCATGAATTAAATGTTTTTGTGCATATTTTTAATTGTTTAAAAATACTTCTGATTTTCTAAAAATTGTGAAATTTCTTTGTCTAAGGTCCTTTGACCTTGTTTAACCTAGGATAAATCTCATGGCCATTTATTTGGTGTTTTGAAGGGATTTAAGATTTTGTCCAAATTAAAAGGTATTTTAATTCATTTTTAATATGATTTTTAATTGATTAAATGTTTAAAAATCTAGTTGAGCCATTTTTATGGTCTTGTGATGTTTGACTTTCTGTTTGGGCCTTGGTCATGGTTGATTTGACTTTTGTTGGATCAAAATCGTTGGATTTAGGGGATCGATGAAATATACATTTCATCTCCCAAAATGAATGGATGGTTTTGATCGGATGAAATTCCTCTCATGATCAATTTGTGTTTTTATTTCCCCTTCCCTCTTCATCTTCATCCATATTCTTCCCCATTTCCTCATTTTACCAATGAAATCTCTAATGTCTAAATGCTAATTGATTCATCAATGACCTTGTGTCAGATGAATCAATACAAGTATGACTGAGATAGGTCCCTCCCATTTTCTTTTAGTGTGTAGTAAATTTTAGGAGTTTGGTTATTTGTACAAAATCTCTAACATGCATTAACACCTATATTTTTATTGTCCGGCCTCAGATAGTTGTGACTTCTACATAAGTCCAATTACGATTGCTTATTACATAACTAAATTTGATCAAGAAGGCATAAATTTCTAGTAAGTGAGATTGTAAGTCTCCCATTCTTCATGGCGTTTTGTGGAAACTTGACCTTTTTTCCTTTCATGAAAGCTAGTGGCATACTTGTTGAATTATCCAAGTTGGAGCCCTTCTCATGGAAGATGTCTTGGTTTAAGGATTCATACTTGTGAATGAATGGTTGAGTATTCTCCAAAGAATGACTTAATTAATTAAAATTCACCACTAACATTTGACTAACCATTGACTAACTCTTATTAATATTGCTCTACTTTCAAGTCATTTACTTTATGCAAGTTAAATTTCAGTACCTTTATCATTCATTGCCATTTTACATTTCATATAACTTGTTTATGTTTCAAGTCCTTTTCACTTTGCTCATTTGAGCCATATCTTGTTATTGTATATATTTGTTGGTTTGTCTTTGTTTTGTTTATGGTCTTAGGACCTTAAAACACATAATAACAACAAAAACCCTAAAAAAACATCTGATGGAATATTTTGATTTGATCTGAACTTTTGGACTTAGGATTAGGCAACATTCCTTGTGCTAAAGGACTTGGCCAATGCTAACATTTTTTGAATGAGCTATCTTTGACAATGACTTTCATCTGATGCAAGATCTTGAGTTCCCATTGATTTATCTGCTACCCTGTCTTTGTGCTTAATTGCTTATGTTGTTATTTGTCTATGTCTGATGTTTTGTTCTGAGTTGATCAAGGAATATTTCATCTCATACATTGGAAGACATTTGAAAACTGCTAGCTATTGGAGTGCTTGCTTGGATGTGGCTATCTTTATTTGATGCCTTAATCTTGATGATGTCTGGATATTGCTCATTGCTTATTGATTATTGCTTGGTCAAAGTCCAAAGGGAAATGGGTTTCTATATGACATTCTTGTCTGTTGGATTGCATCCTATTGGTCAGATCTTTTTAACTCTTAACGTTTAACTTTGTGCTTAGGATAGGCTATTCATCTCCTCCCATTTCTTAAATTTCAAAACTTCTCCCTCTTTTCAAAAACTTTCTTTGCTTATGATTTCAAACTTAGATATGTTTTAATGATTAGAAACTTTGGCCTTATACCAATGAATTTTTTTAAATTTTTTCTTAATTAAATTTGTAAATAAACTTAACCATATTGACTTAAATTTCAAAGGACAAAAAAAAGAAGAACTAACAACCCCATTCAAAACTTTGGCCTTTTGTGCCCTTTTACTTAAACTTTTTTTTGTTAAAATCAATTCATCAACTCATTTGAAATTTTTACCATGAACTACGGAGTTTTGATCCCTCATTTTTATGTTGGTACGTAGGCATAAGGTCTAAGGTCTTATCAAACACAAAAATATAATCAATGAACTCTTTTCTCATCCCCACACTCTATTTTATCAAACATCTTTTATACCAAAAACATCTGCACACATAAAAAAGGGCTCCCTAGGAGTACCTAGGACACTTTGGGTGATAACACCTTCCTTCTGTGTAACCAACCCCTTTACCTGTAATCTCTGGCATTTTATTAGTTTCGATTTGAAAACTTCTTATCTTTTGGTTTTCTTCGTACTTTTCCCTTTTCCTTTAGAAACAATAAAAGCGCATTAGCGACTCTGGTTTTATTGACGTTAAGCTTATCCATAGCTTGATGGTCATGAATTTACCGCTACAGAAATTAAGTGGCGACTCTGCTGGGGAGTAGTCCTTAGTGGGTTTAGCCTACTTTTTTATGTGTATATATTTGTATATTTGATGTTTGTATATATTATTTGTGTGATATAATTTGTCTTTTGTGCTTGGGGATCTCTGTGTGATGAGATAAATTCTAACCCAAACTTGAGTGCAATTAATATAGGAGTATGGTATAGTCATGTTCAACTTGTGTGGAGTAGTCCTTAACAAGTTAGCTTGAGACCCATTTACTCAGTGGAGACCTCTTTAGAGTTAATGATGTCACACAAGTTATTTGTGGATAGACATTACTTTCTCTAAATCCGAGGTCTGAGAAACTGAGAACCGTAGAACATTTAACCCAACTTGGCCTATTTAGGACGTAATGCGGAGACTATTCAAGTGTAGACTTGATAATAGTTGTTACGCGATACTACACTTAGACGAGTTTCTCTTGAGAATATTATAGGTTGATGAGTTATTCTTCCTAACCTATAATATTTGATAGATGGGATTAAGACTCTGGGCACTTTTATAGAACATGATCTACATGTTTTTATCCTTAGTACACTCCTTTGGCATGGTTCTTAACCTGAATCCATGCTCGTGACTCACAATAAACCCTTTGATTCTTGGTTGATCCGATCAAGTCTCATCAGGTGAAATCCATAATCCTCCAAAATGGATGATTGATCTTGATGATGATTTGATCCGTCCCTTTACCTTTGTTTGTGTTTGCCTTGTATGTAATCCTTTATTTGTAATTGTTGCATTCATGCATACATGCGCATCACAACATTCATCACTAGAAAAAATAAATTTCAAGGAACTAAGGTCTTATTTGCAAATATTTTTAGACCGTGGATTATGGACGAAGGAACACTAAGAAGTACAGTTTCAGATGTCCTGATTTGAAAGAGCTAAGGAAGTTGTCATCCTTTGTACAAGATCCCTTGGACTTCAAGCAATGTCATGGAAAGATTTTGTCTGTATTATCTACTGGTATGGTTGAAGGACTTCTGAGTGTTTTGGTTCAGTTCTATGACCCTCTCTACCGGTGCTTCACTTTTCCCGATTATCAGCTTGTGCCCATATTGAAAGAGTATGCCCATCTCTTGGGTATACATGTATCTGACAAGGTACCTTTTAGTGGATTGGAGGAGATCCCGAGATCTCATGTTATAGTTGAAGCTCTTCATCTGAATAAATCTGAGATTGATGGTCATTTGGTGAAGAAATGAGGAATTCTTGGGTTGACTTCTGAGTTCCTCATTGGTAGAGCTACTGTTTTTGCTCAAGCCGGTAGCATGGATGCTTTTGAAGCCATCTTTGTATTTCTCATCTATGGTCTGGATTTGTTCCCTAACATTGAAGGTTTTGTTGATGTTAACACCATTAGAAATTTCTTGATTCGGAATCCTGTTCCGACTCTGTTGGGTGACATGTATTTCTCTTTGCATTTAAGGAATTATAAAGGTGGTGGGACTATTGCGTATTGTGTTCCTCTTCTGTACAAGTGGTTTATTTCATACTTTCCTCAGACACCTGCTTTTGTGGAGAACCGACAATGTCTACGGTGGTCCTAGAGACTTATGTCTCTCACTAATGATGATATTGTTTAGTATGATTCGGCATTGGGTAGCTTGGATATTATTGATAGTTGTGGTGAATTCTCTAATGTGCCTCTTGTTGGTACACAAGGAGGAATCAACTACAACCCTGCATTGGCCCGTCGTCAACTCGGGTTCCCCTTGAGAGATAAACCTAATAACACTCAGTTAGAAGGTCTATTTTATCAAGAGGGTAAATATCCCCCAAATTTTGAAGAAAAGAATGATACATTCTTGGCATAACGTGCATAGGAAAGGAAGATCCGAGCTTGGTCCATGTAACTGTGTAGCTTTGGAAGCTTACACCATTTGGGTGAAGAAGAGAGCTTTGGAGCTCAGGATGCCATACGCTTGTGAAAGACCTATGTTTGTGGTTGTGGCTGAGCCATCAACTCTCCCTAACCAAGATGTAGAGGATTTAGAAGACGCACTTGCCAAGATGAAGCAAGAAAGAGATATGTGGGAAGAGCGGTTCCATGCTTTGAGCCAAAAGCATGAAGAGTCGTAACTTGAGTTTAAGCACAAGGATGCACTTATTGAGATTCTTGAATACCATGCAGTGAAGAGACAAAGAGAGTCATAGGGTTTATCTTCCTCTAGCATGCCTCAACCTTCCGGTGCTTGGAAGAAGATTGTTGATCAACTAGTTCTTGAGAAGGCTCAGATGAAGATGTTGTTTGAGTTTGAGATTTGACGCATTCGCAAGAAGTATGCACCCTTAGGATGATATTTTCCTTTTCTCTTGTATTTGTACTTTGGTTTTTGAAGTTTTATGGTCAATTGAATTGTTATTGTTAATTACTATTACTAATTGAAAATATTTGCAAATGAGATTTCATATATTCCTTGAAATTAAAAACAATAAAAACATTGCATTACATGCATCATTTGCATGACAAGTTTCTTTTGCCAGATGTCTTATTAGTTCTTCTTCTGTGTATCAGCTAAGCTGACTCACTGCTATAATACTCGTCCTAATCAACTGGAGAGAATGGAGCATCTAGAGTAAGAGAACAGAGAGCTGAAGGATGAGATCACCAGACTTACGACGCTAATGGAATCCGTGATTGCTGCTCAGAATCAATCATCACCATCTTCTGCAACTCCTCCTCCTTAGAGGACTGCCATTTTTTAGATTATTTCATCAACTGTTCCTATGGCTGCTGCCAGCCAACCCATTCCTGCAATGCCTGCTGAATTCCCTTGGGGAATGCCACCAAATTTTGTGCCAGAGGGGTATGCGCCCACATTTGTTTCTCTAACGGCATCTAGCTCGGTCATGTCAGTGCCATCTCCTATTGTTTACACTCTCCCTCGTGTTGAGGACACTATCTACCTCTTTGATCCACCTGGAGGTCTGGATGTATATAAGAAGATGGATGAAATGAAAGATCAATTCCTCGAGCTACATAAAGAATTGAAAACTCTGAGAGGGAAAGATTTGTTTGTGAAAAGTGTTAATGAACTCTGTTTGGTTCCCAATGTTAAGATTCTGGTGAAATTCAAGGTCCCAAACTTTGAAAAGTACAAAGGGAATACTTGCCCACTGAGCCATCTTGTTATGTATGCCATGAAAATGTTTACTCAAACTGATAATGATCAACTATTGATTCACTATTTCCAAGACATTTTAACTAGAGCCGCCCTGAGATGGTATATGGCCTTGGATAATGCAAGCGTCTATACTTTCAATAACTTGAGTGAGGTCTTTGTCAAGTAGTATAAGTATAACATTGATATGGCGCCTGATAGAGATCAGTTGAGGTCGATGTCTCAGAAGGAAAATGAGACATTCAAAGAATATGTCCAAAGATGGAGAGAATTAGTTGCTCAGATAAGTCCGCCTCTCGAAGAGAAGGAGATGATTAAGAATTTCCTGAAGACACTGAGTTTGTTTTACTATGAACACATGATTGCAAGTGCCCCCTATGATTTTACCGAAATGGTAAAGATGAGGATGAGGCTAGAAGAAGGAGTCTGTGAAGGACGTTTGACTAAAGAAGAGGTGTCAGCCAACAAGAATTATGGTGGAAGTTTCTCTAAGAGGAAGGAAGGAGAAACTAATTCAGTGTCAGTGGGGAGGCAGAGGAGGCCTCATGTCAGGAAAAGTTCTCAAACCCGTCAACATCAACACCAAGTTTCTTCAGTAATTCCGGTTTTCCCCAACAGTTCCAATAATCAATCAGTTCCAATTCAGTAACAACAACATCAACAACAACCGCAATAAAGAACCAACTACAACAACAACAATCATCAGCAAAATTTTGAGAGGAAGAAGGTCTTCTTTGACCTTATTCCTATGACATACGTAGAATTGCACTCGTCCTTGGTACTCAAAAATCTTATTCAACCGAGAAACCCTCCACAAATTCCCGAGTCGCTACCATGGTGGTTCAAGCCTGATCTTCGTTGTGCTTTTCACTAGGGATCCCCTAGTAATGATATAGATAATTGTTATCCACTGAAGTACAAAGTTCAAAAGCTTGTGAAGAGTGGTATGGTGTCCTTTGAGGATAGAGCACCGAACGTGAAAGCAAATATGTTGCCTCCTCATGGTAATGCATCAGTGAACATGGTGGACGGTTGTCCCAGGGAGTTCAAAATTTATGATGTCTGCTATATCATAAGATCTTTAGTGGTAATGCATAAGGACATTTGCTTGGTTAGTGATTGTGAACATGACCATGACGATTGTGTGCTATGTAGTGTGAACCCTCACGGATGTGTAATTGTCAAGAGGGATATTCAAAGGTTGATGGATGATGGGCTTATCTAGATTTTCTAGTCCCGTCATTGGGGCAATGATATGAATGTAATAGTGCCAGTGTTCAAGACCCCTGAACGGGTAGTTATTCAATTTGATAGTAGCAATAACAACTCTATCAATAGATTGGTATCGCCATTGGTTATACGGTTAGCAGGCCCCGTCCCCTATACATCCGATAAAGTTGTGACATACCAGTATAATGCCACAATGATTGAAAATGGTCAAGTGGTTCCTCTACCAATTGCAGACTCAATGGTAAATATTGAAGATATAGCAAAAGTGAACCGTAATGGTCATGTGTTCAGTCCAGTGCTTTCGAAGGTGGCAGAAGATGTTGCTGTAATGAAGAAGGCAGAGACTCCTGTAGTAAATCCAGTTAGTGCACCAATGTGTCAGTCTGGTGAATCCAGCAAATTGAAGACTAACGATGATGATGAGGTGTTAAGATTAATCAAGAGAAGTGAATTCAATGTTGTAGAGCAGCTGCTCCAGACGCTGTCAAAAATCTCGGTGCTGTCATTGCTAATGAATACTGAGGTATACGGAGAAGCATTACAGAGAGTGTTGGAACAAGCCTATGTTGAACACGATGTTACTATGGATCAGTTTGACCATATTGTTGCCAACATCACTTCTTGTAATAATTTGAGTTTTTATGATGAAGAGCTTCCTGAGGAAGGCAGAAATCACAATTTGATGCTCCATATTTTGATGAACTGCAAGGAGGACGCTCTGTCCAATGTGTTGGTTGATACAAAGTCATTGCTGAACGTGTTACCGAAGTCAACTCTATCAAGACTATCATATCAAGGCACCTCGATGAGGTATAGTGGCATAGTTGTCAAAGCGTTTGATGGTTCTCGTAAAACTGTCATTGGAGAAGTGGACCTTCCATTAAAGTTGAAATTCGTGAAGAATGGCAAGCTTGTTGTTGTTGGTGGAGAGAAGGCACTATTGGTGAGTCATTTTTCATCTTTCACGTACGTTGATGCTAAAGAGGAGGTTGGAACACCGTTCCAAGACTTATCAGTTGCCGATGAAATGAGGAAAATTGGGGTACCCATGTATTCTTTGAAAGATACGCAAGAAGCTATTCAGGCTGGCAACATTGATAAATGGGGCCGTGTTGTGGAGATCGCTGAAAATAAGAACAAAGCTGGGATAGGATTTCAACCAGGGCCATTCAACACCAATGTCAAGGTTATGCAACCAGTATTCCACAGTGGAGGGTTCATTCATGAGAATGATCAACACTCAATTGTAATTATTGAAGACAATGATGAAGACGAAGCTTGCGCCAACTTTGTAACACATGGCCAGACTTGCAACAACTGGGTTGCTGTTGATGTTCCTAGTGTTATTCACCGTTCTAAGTAATTTGTTTTCATTTATTTTAAGAAAAATCCTTCTCCTATGCCTAAGGGAGAAGTGATATTGTTGGGCATTTTCTTATTATCATCAATGAAATACAATTTTATTCATCCACATCTATGATGTTTTATTTTTACATTTTGCTTTTTTTCTGAAAATGGTAATCACAGAAAACATAAATAAATAATAATATTTCCATCTGCATAATATTTGTTTGCACTCCACTTCTCTAAAATCAAAATATCAAATCAATATGCAAGTTGGTTCTCAAACATATTGAATATAATGATCCTACTCCCTCTCCAAACTTTGATTTCCCTATGTTTGAAGCAGAGGAGGAGATTGATGATGAAGAAGTATCTGATGAGTTATCCCGTTTACTTGAGCACAAGGAGAAAGCCATGCATCCATTTGAAGAGAAAATTGAATTAGTCAACTTGGGTTCCGAGGATGATGTGAAGGAAGTCAAGGTTGGGTCTCAACTATGTCCAGAAGCTAAGAAGGGGTTGATTAATCTTCTTCGAGATTTTTCTGATGTGTTTTCCTGGTCCTATCAAGATATGTCTAGTTTGGATTTTGATATTGTGGAGCATAGATTGTCGTTGAAGCCAGAATGCCCTTAGGTCAAGCAGAAATTGAGAAGAACTTATCCTGATATGGCAGTAAAAATCAAAGAGGAAGTGCATAAGCAGATTGATCCTGGATTTCTTGTCACCTCTGAGTATCTGCAGTGGGTCGCCAACATTGTGCCTGTTCCAAAGAAAGATGGAAAGTCCACATGTGTGTTGATTATAGAGATTTGAACAAAGCTAGTCCGAGAGATGATTTTCCTCTGCCGCACATTGATATGTTGTAGACAATACAGCTAAATTCAAAATCTTTTCGTTTATGGATGGATTTTCCGATTATAATCAAATCAAGATGGCACCTGAAGATATGGAGAAGACCATTATTATTACACCCTGGGGAACATTCTGTTATAGAGTGATGCCTTTCGGTTTAAAGAATGTTGGTGCAACGTGCCAGAGAGCTATGACCACTCTTTTTCATGATATGATGCATAAAGAGATTGAAGTTTATGTTTATGATATTATTGCTAAATCAAGTGATGAAGAAGAGCATGTTGAGCATTTGTTGAAGTTATTCCAGCATTTGAGGAAATATAAACTCCACTTAAATCCCAATAAGTCTACTTTTGGTGTTCGTTCTGGTAAGTTGTTGGGCTTCATTGTCAGCTAGAAGGGTATTGAGGTTGATCCTGCCAAGGTCAAAGCAATACAAGAGATGCCTACGCCCAAAACTGAGAAGCAATTCAGAGGTTTTCTCGGCCACTTGAACTATATCTCAAGATTTATATCACATATGACTGCCACATATGCGCCTATATTCAAGCTTCTTCGGAAAGATCAGTCTTGTGATTGGATCGAAGATTGCCATAAAGCTTTTGATAGTATTAAAGATTATATGCTTGAGCCTACGATTTTATCTTCGCATGTTGAAGGAAGGCCATTGATCATATATTTGACAGTGCTAGAAGAAATTGTGGGTTTTGTGTTCTTGGTCAGCAAGATGAATCTGGAAAGAAAGAATATGCAATTTACTACCTCGGTAAGAAGTTCACCAACTGTGAGACTCGGTATTCTATGCTTGAGAAGAAATGTTGCACATTGGCTTGGGCTACTAAGCGCCTACCCCAGTATATGTTAAATCATACTAATTGTTTGATATCTAAAATGGATCCAATCAAATACATTTTTGAGAAGCCTGCTTTAACTGGGAGGATTTCCCGTTGGCAGATGTTGTTATCTGAGTATGATATTGAATACCAATCTCAAAAAGAAATTAAAGGTAGTGTCTTGGCTGACCATTTGGCTTACCAACCTATTGAAGATTATCAGTCAATGCAATATGATTTTCCTAATAAAGAGATTTTATACTTGAAGATGAAAGATTGTGATGAACCATTGCTTGAAGAAGGGCCAGAACCTGGTTCTCGTTGGGGGATGGTATTTGATGGAGTTGTTAATTCGTATGGTAATAGCATTGGGGAAGTGATTATTACTCCTCACGACACTCATTTTCCGTTTACAACTATATTAACCTTCAAGTGTACAAACAATATGGATGAGTATGAAGCTTGCATTATGGGGCATGAAGAGGCCATTGATCTCAGAATTAAATATCTTGACGTCTATGGAGATTCAACTTTGATTGTGAATCAAATCAAAGGTGAATGGTAGACGAATCAACCCGGGTTTGATACCATATAGAGATTATGCGAGGAGGGTTCCAACTTTCTTTACAGAGGTTGAGTTTTATCATATCCCTCGAGATGAAAACCGGATGGCAGATGCTCTTGCAACTTTAGCTTCCATGATTGTGGTGAATTTTTGGAATGAAGTTCCTAATTTGAATGTAATGCATCTTGATAGGACAACTCATGTGTTTTCTATTGAAGAAGTCAGAGATGAAAAGCCTTGGTATTTTAATATTAAATGTTTCCTTCAAAGTCGGATTTACCCGTTTGGGGCATCTTTGAAAGATAAGAAGATTTTGAGAAGACTAGCGGGCAACTTCTACCTGAATGGTGATGTGCTTTACAAGAGAAATTTCGATATGGTTTTGCTCAGATGTATGGATAGACACGAAGCAGACCTATTGATGGTTGAAGTCCATGAAGGTTCCTTTGGTACTCATTCCAATGGACATGCTATAACAAAGATGTTGAGAGCAAGTTACTATTGGCTGACAATGGAATCTGACTGTTGCAAGTTTGTGAAGAAATGCCACAAGTGTCAAATTTATGCAGATAAGATTCATGTTCCTCCTACACTGTTGAATGTCATTTCCTCTCCATGGCCCTTCTCCATGTGGGGAATTGATATGATTGAGCCCAAAGCTTCGAACAAACATCGTTTCATTCTGGTGGCTATTAATTACTTCACAAAGTAGGTTGAAGCAGCATCATATGCAAATGTGACCAAGCAGGTTGTGGTCCGGTTTATCAAGAATCGGATTATATGTCGTTATGGTGTGCCAAGTAAGACCATTACTGATAATGGATCTAACTTGAACAATAATATGGTGGAAGCTCTTTGCAAAGACTTCAAAATTGCACATCATAATTCTTTTCCCTACAGACCCAAGATGAATGGGGTTGTTGAAGCTGCGAATAAGAACATCAAGAAGATCATTCAGAAGATGGTTGTAACCTACAAGGATTGGCATGGGATGCTCCCATTTTCTCTTCATGGGTATCGTACATCCATCCGCACTTCAAAAATGGCAACCCCTTTCTCTCTTATTTATGGCATGGAAGTTATGCTCCCCGTGGAGGTTAAGATATCGTCATTGCGTGTCTTGATGGAAGCCAAGTTGACAGAAGTTGAATGGTGTCAGACCAGGTTTGATCAGCTCAATTTGATTGAAGAGAAGAGATTAATTGCCATGTATCATGGTCAGTTGTATCAACGGAGAATGAAGAAAGCTTTTGACAAGAAGGTCAAGCCTCGTGTGTTCATAGAATGTGGCATCGTGCTCAAGAAGATTCTATCTTTCAAACCTGATGCTAGAGAGAAAATGGACTCCTAATTATGAAGTCTCATATGTTGTTAAGAGAGTCTTTTCAAGCGGTGCTTTGATTCTTACAACTATGGATGGTGAAGAGTTCACGCGTCCTGTGAATGCTGATGCAGTCAAGAAATAGCACAATGGATTTCAAAGTTGGTAGGGAGAGTAGTGATCATTGTATTCAATTTAGTCTTTTTCCATGTAAATTGCCATTCTCAAACTTTGTAAAGATCCATGGAATCCCGCCATTTACGGACTACCATTCTATTAAATAAAGTTGAGCTTTTATCCAATTATTTCTATTCTTATTTACTTCTGTTAAATAAAATTGAATTTTTATGATGATAATTTTGAAATAAATTAATGAATAATTCATTTTCTTAAAATAATAATAAAAGCATCCACTTTAAGAATAATCGATTTCAGCAAGGAATGTCAACAATAATCTAAGGACATGTAAATCTTGAAGTGTGAATCATTGTTGGTCTTCCCCAAGCAATTGGTTTGGTAACTATTTTCCTCCCCAACAGTTCATCATTTATCCCCAGCTTGGTCAGTGAGTTTCTCACCTAATGGTTTTGTATCCCCAGTAGAGTTGGTGGGTGTCAGCCCCAGTTGAGTTGATGATTGGTCCCCTTTATAAATGTGTATTCCCCAGCTGAGGTGCTCATATTTTGTGTCCCTCAGTTTGTGATTTGAATGATTGGACCCTGGATATTTGAAACCTTTATTTGGTGTCCAGATCCCCATTTGCATTTGTTTGTGTTGCATAAACACGACAGTTTCTCCTGTGTGTGAGTCAAATCAGGTTATCTTTGCCTTGGAATTGGTTTATTTCGTAATTTCTAAGAAGAATTTGATGATTATCGAGGAATACCGTGGGTCTTGGAGATCTTAGCATCCCCAACATTTTGCTCGATTCTCCACTCAGAGTTTTATCTCTTGCATTCCCTGACAGAGTTCGTCTTCTGATAGAAGTTCCCTCATTCCTGACAGTATTTGGTTCTGAGCAGCATTGATTTTGTCCCCTGCAAGGTTGTCTCCCATTTGACATGGTGTTGACTTAAAATTCCCCGTAGTGTTGACAATTTGGATCCTCAGCGGATCCTTCTCTATCCTCGGCATGTTTGCTTGATCATCCTTCAGCAGCGCTCTCTCCCTGCAGATTTTTCCATGATTGATTGGAAGCATGTTCTCCATGTCTTTTCCCATCCAGATTTGATTTATTCAGAGCTAGATGATTTATTTTCATGCCTAGCAGATTCTCCAGTTGGTGTTTCCATCTTGTTGAGATTAGTCGAATGTTGTAGTGATGATTCAAATCTTCGTTATTTGTATCCTTTGTGTTGTTTTGTCAGCATAATCATAATCATATACATGCATATTCATGCATAAAAACATCATCATATATTTCATTGTGCATCTTATCGCATTGATTTTTCTTCTGATCCCCAACTTTGGTGATATTGTTATCCTATGCAGATTCGGTGTGTCTGTCCTCCTTCAATTGTAGAGTGTCATCCCCTTAAGCAGAAAAAGTTTAACCTTTCTCATTCCCCATTGAGTTATTTCCTCGTGGATGACTATTATTTCAGTTTCCTCCCCAGTTCATTATCTGGATGGAACCATTCCCCCTAAGTTATATCCTCATTGGGTAGAGTCTTTGTTTGATTGTTTCTTTCTAGTTTTTACCTAGATGGATCTTTTGGTCTCCGAGAGTCTATTACCCAGTAACTAGTAATATTCGTCTTGATGTTGAGTACACTACTTTTGCCCAATACCCAGTTAAATGTAATCTACTTCCTTTTTTTTCCCTAGTGGATTCGTTTTCACGTTTCCCTGGTAAGTCTATCCTTGATATGTTCACCCTAACCGGTGACGAATATTCTTCCTTTTTGGTATTCTACCCAGTAAAAAGGTAGTTGTAATCCCTACTTTTATTCCCTAGAGAGTTAATCCTTGATATGTTCACTTTAACCGGTGACGGATTTTCTCCTCTTTGCGGTCTTCTGCCCAGTACCTGGTAGATATAAATCCTACTTTTCCCCTCAAAGTTAATCCTTGACATGTTCACTCTAACTAGTGACGAATTCTCTCTATTTTTATGGTCTTCTTCCCAGTAACCGGTAGTTGTAATTCCTATTTTTCCCCGACAGTTTATCCTTGATAGGTTTACCCTAACAGGTAACAGATATTTTTCCTCATTCCCCAGGTGGTCTATCCTTGATATGTTCATCCTAACTGATGACAAATATTCTTCCTTTGAGTTTATCCTTGATATGTTCACTTTAACCAGTTACGGATACTCTCTTTTCAGTCTTCTTCCCAATACCAGGTAGTTGTAAATCCTATTTGATCTTTTCTCCCCCAGTAGGTTATTCTTACCCGGTAACCGATAATGGATACACTTATTTTTCCTCAGTGAGTCATCCTTAATATATTTACCTAACCGGTAACGGATGTCCCTCTATCAGAGTGTATTATCTTCTTACCCAATAACCGGTAGTAGATAATGCATCTCTTTTACTCATGTGTTGAAGTTCGTTCTTCCCTAGTTGAGTTTGAGCGCGTATTTCCTCAGTGAAATCGCCATCCCCTGTTTGGTTTGAGTATTTTAGCTTTGTTCTGATCTATTCTCATCCCATGTAGATTCTTTCCTTATCCCCAGACCGAGTCTTTCCATTGATTTATTTTCATGAAATTCCCTTGTGTCTCCCAGCAGTTTTAAGTCGTACTCTGGCATACACAACTTTTATCCCTAGAGTCTCTGTCTCCCCAGTGATTTTTCCTTATGGAATGCATTATACACATTTGATTGTATCATACTTTTTTTTCTTTGTTTACTAACCAAAATACCAAAAATATGTCAATGTATAGGCTTGTTCCTTTTGTAGGTAGTGTGTGCATCCACCCATGCCTCATCAAGCTCATATCTAGGTTTTGAGACCCTCAATACAAGGATATTAATAAATATATGGTTCAAATTGGTTATAAACACCATGTATGTATCCCCATGATCTTCATTTATCATTTTGATCAAGAATTCATCAAGAGTTTGAAGCTTGTTTGCCTTGGAAGCCTTAACTCATCTGGGTATCTTGTTTGACTTCCTCAACAAGTTTCTTCAACATTTGATCAAATATTTAAAGGGATACTTCATTGTACATAATCTTATGCATATATGATCCTCCACGAGTCCCAAAGATCAAGAGAACTTCAAGTTTGCAAGTTGGTTCAAGATGGTTGACCAGAGAAAGTCAACTGGTCAAAGTTGGGGTTCCCTAGACCCTATCTCCTACAATTTTTGTCATATGAAAATTATTACAAGAGAAGAGTTAATCTTTATGACATTCCAAATAAATTTTATGTTGACATCAAGAGCTTTTTTTGCTTGGAAAGTCATTTTGTATGGTGAAACATTATAGGTCATTTTGTTTGTGCCCTAGTTAGGAGGTAAACTTCCAAGGACCATAACTTGCTCAATTTTTATGAGATGAAGGCCATTCAAGTTTCATGATCAATTTTAATATGTCCTATATAACGTTTATTCTTTGAGAAATGTAAAATTAAACTTGCAAGGGCATGTGCCAAGAGGAAACATTATAGGTCATTTTGGACTATTACCATTGAACAAACAATTTTACTCAAATTCTAAAATGCATAACTCCCTTATTCCAAATCCAAACGGGGTCTAATTTGTGACCAAATTTAAGAGGTATTAAATAGATACAACTTTTATGAAGTAACTATTTCCATTTGAATCTTATAGCAAAAGTTATTCAAGGTGGAAGAAGTGGTCATTTGACTTGGTACTTGGAAAAATTTCAAATATGTTTGATTTCTCAAACTTCCACCTCAAAATTCATCATGATCCAAGCTTCAAATGGAAAAGTTTTCAACATCAAAGTTGTTCCCCTTAATGTCACCTTTCCGAAACATCCAAGATCACTTCATTTGGACAAGATTTGGAGGACTTGCGCATTGTTCTTTACAAGGCTTCATTTGGTAAGGTCTATGTTCAAACTCATTTCCATAATGCATGACCATGTGATATCATTTCAGATTGATTAGCACAGAATGTTGGATCATTTGGAATCATGTATTGGACCTTGTACACGCTCATGCATCCATACAGGCAAAGTTGCTAAAATTGGCAAAAATTCAAAGTGTGTGAAAAGAAACTTGATATCCTATATATACATAACCTTGGTGATCAGAATGAGGATCCCTGCTTGCCCAAGCTTTGAACCATTGCCTCCCTAACCCCCATTAAGGGATAAACTTGAAGATTTCACTTGAAATTGAGTTTCAAATCTCCTTCTGTTTTGATATTGAAATTTCAAGAATCCAAGCCTCTCTTTGATCCATTTCACTTCCTGCAAGCTTCTAGAGTCAAGCCAAGCCAAATTGGAAGCAAGATCAAGTTAAATTGAAGCTACCCGAAGGTGAAATTTCATAAACTTCTCTTCTTCGATTCTCCCTCATTTGTCAACTATTTTGATTGATTTGGTTTGCTGAAGTCATACCAATGTAGGCAACAAGATTGAGTTGCTTTGAGGTCAAATCGAAGCAACTCAGATCATGAACCTCATTTTTCAAATCCACGTATCTTTCAATATAGTTGGAATTGAAAGAAATGGAGGTCAGGTTCGTGCTCCTGAGCATTTTTCCTTTAAAACCACGTCCTTACTTTACATTTTTGTGGTGGTTTGTAGTGGACCAGTCTGGTGAGGTCCACAGAAGAAGATGACCAGAGCTAGGGCTCTGGTGGTGCATTGGCATCTTCCAAACCATCAAATCCCTTTAAAGTGTTTTACTCCTGGCCTTTCCTTTTGATTATCACGCATGTGATGCTTTGACTAAGGTGTATCGTGGATAGTGTGCGCTTGGCCATCAGATCTGCCAACTCAATTAATGAGGGAGATCTGATGGCCCTTGATTTTTGGTATTTTTTTATTTTCCATTTAATTGCCTTATTTTGTTTAATTAATAATAAATCCATTTTTAATCCAAAAAATATGGGACTTTCACAAAAAAAAAATTCTCTTCCATATTCTGAATTAAAAATATTTTTTGGATTAATTTTGGTATTTTTCATGAATTAAATGTTTTTGTGCATATTTTTAATTATTTAAAAATACTTCTGACTTTATAAAAATTGAGAATTTTTTTGTCTAAGGTCCTTTGACCTTGTTTGACTTAAGATAAATCCCTTGGACATTTATTTGGTGCTTTGAAGGGATTTGAGATTTTGTCCAAATTAAAAGGTATTTTAATTCATTTTTAATGTGATTTTTAATTGATTAAATGTTTAAAAATTCAGTTGAGCCATTTTTATGGTCTTGTGATGTTTGACTTTCTGTTTGGGCCTTGGTCATGGTTGATTTGACTTTTGTTGGATCAAAACCATTGGATTTAGGGGATCGATGAAATATACATTTCATCTCCCAAAATGAATGGATGGTTTTGATCGGATGAAATTCCTCTCATGATCAATTTGTGTTTTTATTCCCCCTTCCCTCTTCATCTTCATCCATATTCTTCCCCATTTCCTTATTTTACCAATGAAATCTCTAATGTCTAAATGCTAATTGATTCATCAATGACCTTGTGTCAGATGAATCAATACAAGTATGAATGAGATAGATCCCTCCCATTTTATTTTAGTATTTAGTATATTTTAGGAGTTTGGTTCTTTGTACCAAATCTCTAACATGCATTAACACCTCTATTTTTATTGTCTGGCCTCAGATAGTTGTGACTTATACATAAGTCCAATTAAGATTGCTTAACATAAAACTAAATTTGATCAAGAAGGCATATCATTCTAGTAAGTGAGATTGTAAGTCTCTCATTCTTCATGGAATTGTGTGGAAACTCGAACTTTTTTCCTTTCATGAGAGCTAGTGGCATACTTGTTGAATTATCCAAGTTGGAGCCTTTCCTATGGAAGATGTCTTGGTTTAAGGATTCATACTTGTGAATGAATGGTTGAGTGTTCTCCAAAGAATGACTTAATCAATTAAAATTCACCACTAAAATTTTACTAACCATTGACTAACTCTTATTAATATTGCTCTACTTTCAAGTCATTTACTTTATGCAATTTAAACTTCAGTACCTTTATCATTCATTGTCATTTTACATTTCATATAACTTGTTTATGTTTCAAGTCCTTTTCACTTTGCTCATTTGAGCCATATCTTGTGATTGTATATATTTGTTGGTTTGTCTCTGTTTTGTTTGTGGTCTTAGGACCTTAAAACACATAATAACAAAAAAAAAACCTAAAAAACATCTGATGGACTATTTTGATTTGATCTGAACTTTTGGACTTAGGATTAGGCAACATTCCTTGTGCTAAAGGACTTGGCCAATGCCAACATTTTGAGACTGAGCTATCTTTGACAGTGACTTTCATCTGATGCAAGACCTTGAGTTCCCATTGATTTATATGCTACCTTGTCTTTGTGCTTAATTGCTTATGTTGTTATTTGTCTATGTCTGATGTTTTGTTCTGAGTTGATCAAGGAATATTTCATCTGATACACTGGAACACATTTGAAGTCTGCTAGCTATTGGAGTGCTTGCTTGGATGTGGATTTCTTTATTTGATGCCTTAATCTTGATGATGTCTGGATATTGCTCATTGCTTATTTATTATTGCTTGGTTAAAGTCCAAAGGAAAATGGATTTCTATAGGACATTATTGTTTGTTGGATTGCATCCCTTTGGTCAGATCTTTTCAACTCTTAACTTTTAACTTTGTGCTTAGGATAGCCTCTTCATCTCCTCCCATTTCTTAAATTTCAAAACTTCTCCCTGTGTTCAAAAACTTTCTTTGCTTATGATTTCAAACTTAAACATGTTTTAATGATTAGAAACTTTTGTCTTATGCCAATGAATTTTTTAAAATCTTTTCTTAATCAAATTTGTAAATAAACTTAACCATATTGACTTAAATTTCAAAGGACAAAAAAAAGAACTAACAACCCCATTCAAAACTTTGGCTTTTTGTGCCCTTTTACTTAAACTTTTTTTGTTAAAATCAATTCATCAACCCATTTGAAATTTTTACCACGAACTACGGGGTTTTGATCCCTCATTTTTATGTTGGTACGTAGGCATAAGACCGAAGGTCTTGTCAAACATAAAAATATAATCAATGAATTCTTTTCTCATCCCCACACTATATTTAATCAAACATATTTTATACCAAAAACATATGCACACATAAAAAAGGGCTCCCTAGGAGTACCTAGGACACTTTGGGTGCCAACACCTTCCCTTTGTGTAACCAACCCCCTTACCTGTAATCTCTGCCATTTTATTAGTTTTGATTTGAAAACTTATTATCTTTGAATTTTGTTCGTACTTTTCCCTTTTCCTTTGGAAACAATAAAAGCGCGGTGACGACTCTGGTTTTATTGACGTTAAGCTTATCCGTAACTTGATGGTCATGAATTTACCTTTACAATTGGTTGTTGGAAATGAAACAAATATTGTATGCAAGTTTGAAAGAAATAAAGTTCAGAGAAAAATTTCTGGAAATATGACTTAGACCAATCAATTGGTCCTGATTTTCTTTCCAGACCAATCGATTGGTGGAACCCCCTAATTCTTAAGAAAAATAATTTTTTTCTACAACCGATCAATTGACACAGTCCCACAATCAATTGTATGAACCCCTGACATTGAAAAATGGAAATCTTTCAGCTGTTAATTGATTGACACCTAACATCAATCGATTGGTCCCTTAATTTATTTGAAAATGGAATTGTGAGTTAGACCAATCGATTGGGCCTCCCTAACCAATCGATTGGCTGATGCCTAATATTTCAAATCCCATTTATCTGATGTTTCTAAATGTATTGCATTAACTATTAATCACTTTTTATATTATACTTGTATTGAACCGATGTTAAATGTGAGAATTACATGTTGAATCAAGTGAGTTAACCTAGTGATCCATTTAGGCTATAAGTTAGACATATAACTTAGATAACATTAGAAGGCAACATTTATTCGTATGACACCTATCTGAGTGTCGTGAATGAATGGTTGCTATAATTGAGAGTGAGATGCTTTTTATGGAACATGTGTTGTTATTGTATGAATATTGATGAATGAAGTCACCCAATAATACATGAATCCAATCATGTTTTTTGTGGAATTAATCACGATTTAGAGTGTTTTACCCTTGATGGTGCACATCCCTATTTGATATGCTTAGATGAGTAGGCAATGGGATATCACTCCAATGATTTGTGCCTCAATTGGGTTTGAGTCTTAACCATAGAGGACATGGGGGATAGGTGGAGACCTAAGTGGGTTAGAGGCCCATACGGTGAAAGATACCATAAGTGGATTAGAGGACCATATGGGTGACGGTCGCTTGGATTAAGTTTGAAGCTCATAGAGGATGCGATATCCACCACGATGGTCGAATCATACGAGCATGCATGAACTGAGCTTGCCCTAGATGTAGGTCCACTCAGGGATTGATGTTTCCTGAATCCGGATAGTGATTTACTTGAGTTGTGAGAACTCAGGAGCATGTTGCCATACAATGCAAGATTTTTCCCCATCAGTTAAGTCTTCCTTCCCTTGTTGACTTAAGTTGGAAACTGATTAGAACCTTGTAAAGCCGAGTGAACCCATGATATAGGGAATCCAGTGGGATTATTATCTCACCCCATGTTGTTGATTATTTTTCAGGTAGTTATGATCAGGCGACGGGTAAGGACAACATAGCGTGGTGTCCTTGTTTATCTGATGTTTTGGATGGCTTTTTCTGTTGTGTAGATATTTTTGAGATCATTCTACAATGATCTAGTTCCTAGTTTTATTTTGGCCACCTTTGTGTATATTTAGTGCCAAATAGTATTTTTCTTTTGGGCATGTAATATGTACGTTGTTGCCACTAGATGCTTATGTATTTCAATATCAGTATTACATTATGTATAATACGTATATGTGGGTGTTACAGACTCACATTAACATGAGTACTTAAAATCCTATTCATCTTACATTTTCCAATGATACCCTCAATAATCTTGTCTTTCCCACTATGATCCATACTCTTTTGGGAAAAGATTCTCTCATTTCTCCCTCTCTAAAACTCATATATATGGCTTCAGCACTAGCAATTTTCAGAATTAGCCTATTCCACCCTTTTTTCCTTGTTTCCTTAATCAACCATCCTTTCTCTAAATTCCACTCCAATGGGCTCCTATTTCCCAGCCACCCTAAGATCTCTTTCCAAACATTCATGAAAGGTTGACATCCAAAGAAAAGATGACTCAAATTTTCCATTTGATCATAAAACTCACACTCTGGATCCATATGCATACCAAATCTAATTAGTCTATCCTTAGTGGGAAGCTTACCATGAAGAGCCATCCAAAGAGTGAAGAGATCCCTAGGCCGCGCCAAGTTATGCATCATGATTCTATGCCAACTCACATTTTCAGTCTCCCCTCAAAGAGCTTTGTACATTGCACCAGTATGGTACTCTTTACCTTTTTCAACCCCTACCAATAAGGAAGATCTCTAACAGTATCTCTGATTTTTATGATCTTATTTATTATCCATGAACAACTTTGACTCACCAGCGATTGCATAACCTCTTTGTTTTTGAGATAATTTATTAACCCATCTCACCCATAACTTATCATCTTTGGCCTGAATATTCCATAATAACTCCCAACGGTCTCTTGGTTCCAAGTTTTGAGATCACCATTGTTAAGACCTCCAGCTCCCTTCGGACTATAGATTTTATCCCACGATATTGGTGCTTTCTTAGTGATCTCATCCTTGCCACTCTAAAGGTAACTCCTACATATTGCTTCAATATGTTTAATCACCTTCTAAGGGATGGGGAAAATTTGCATCAAGTATGCAGTCACGGCAAATAAAATACTTTTTATCATTTGATATCTTCTTGCGTAACTCATCAAACTAGATGTCTGGTGCTTAATACGAGCAGTGGTTTTATCAGCCAGCGGTTTGCATTGATGTATCGTAATTTTCCTGCAAGATAATGGCACCCCTAGATACTTAAACGGGAGTTTGCCAATGTCAAAACCAATCATAGACACAATAGCATTTTGATATGCCGCTTTCATGCCTCCAAAATACAATTTGCATTTATTCGGTTGAGCAGTCAAGCCTGTAGCATCTGAAAAACTTTTAAACTCATCCATCAGAATTCTAACAGAAATTCATCACCTCTAGCAAACAAAATAAGATCATCTGTAAAGCTTATATTAGTTATATATAAATTCTCACAACGGGATGGAAATTTAAGTTATGATTGTCCTTGAGTTTCCTGAGACATCTATAAAGATACTCCAGTATTAACACAAAAAGTAAAGGGGAAATAGGATCCCCTTGCCTGAGCCCCCTATTTGCCTTTAATACCTTCGTAGTTTGACCTCTTATGGCGAACCTGTAAGAAATAGAACAAACGCATGTCATGGTCCAATCGACAAATTGCTCCGGGAAGTTCAGGACTAACCACTCAACCGTATCATAAGCCTTCTGGATATCCATTTGGATAACACAATGAGGGGATTGGTGCCTTCTAATGTAACCTTTCATCAACTCATGGGCAAGCATAATGTTGTCGTGAATCACTCTACCCGAAATGAATATTGATTGGCTGTCATTAATGACATCAGGGAGGACCTTACTCAATCTTGTTGTCCTGATTTTCGAAATCACTTTGTAGATTGTGCTGCATCAGGCTATTAGCCTAATGTCCTTTATCAACTATTAATATTTAAACTTATTTAGTTTATTAAATAAAATTTATAAAATATTTAAATCATTTAATATTTCAATTATTAATGTTTAAATGATTATTTATTAAATAATAAGTTTATAAATTTTTTCAATTATTTAATATATAAACTATTAATATTTGAATTATTTAGTTTATTAATAATAAGTTTATAAAATATTTCAATCATTTAATATATCAACTATTAATATTTAAATTATTTAGTTTATTAAATAATAAATTTGTAAAATATTTCAATTATTTAATATTTCAACTATTAATATTTAAACTATTTAGTTTATAAAATATTTTATTATTTAATATTTCAACTCTTTCAACTATTAATTAGTTTATTAAATATTTAATTAATATTGAATAATATTGTGAGAAATACGTATTAAGTAGTTGAGTTATTGAATAAATTAATAATAAAATAGTATATTAAATATTAATAATTGAAATATTAAATAATTCGTTCATAATATTCTAAGAAATACGTATTTTGAATATTACTATTTTAATTATCAATTAATAATAAAATAGTATATTAAATATTAATAATTGAAATATTAAATAGTCATTAAATATTAATAGTTGAAATATAAAATAATTAAAATATTGTGAGAAATACGTATTTCAAATATTACTATTTCCAATATTACTAGTTAAAATATTAATATTTGAAATATTAAATAGTATATTTAATAATATTGTGAGAAATACGTATCTCAGATATTATTATTTTAATTATCAATTAATAGTAAAATAGTATATTAAATATGGATAATGCTAATTTGTATCCTATAGGCACAAGTTAGGAACTAAATAATGAAGTATTGTCTTGGAAATTATACACTGATTATAATAAAAATATAAAATTACTTTTTTTTAATTTTTATTTCCAATTCTAACTTTCTATAAGTTAGTTTCTTAACTTGTGTTTAAGGGTACAAATTAGCATTACCTATTAAATATTAACGATTAAAATATTAAATAGTCATTAAATATTAATAATTGAAATATAAAATAGTTAAAATATTTAATAAATTATTTTTTTAATACTAATATATATATATATATATATATATATATATATATATATATATATATAATATATATATATATATATATATATATATATATATATATATATATATATATGGTTATGGATTATATCACCAAAATTGCATTTTTGGCATTTTAAGATTTAAGATCCTAACAAAAAAAGCTGACGTGGAAAAAAAAAGTCTAAATCTAGGGTTTTTAATTTTAAATAAAAAATCCAAATTTATTCTATCAAAATAAAAATTATTAAAATGCACATAATAATAAATGAAAAAACCAGACAAAAAACTTAAACTATAACAACACACATGATGAAATATGACAATATTATTCAATTTCATTATTGATTAATAGTTATGACAAATATTTCAACACTAAAATGAGTTTAATAGAAAATTAACTTCCTATGTGTATGGCTACTGGTAAACAGCTAAACATGTACAACGATGTTGATTTGAAGCAACATCTTGACAAGTACATCCATGAACCATAGCGCTTGCTCCAAGTGCGGTGTTGAGTTCTTCATGGCAGTTGTTAGAATTATTGTATTTTCTCGACAACTCCAAATGTCTTGGACAAAAAATGATATCTACATGGTTTACGCAAACATAAATATACATGAAATCATCATTTAGAATTGGAACATATTAGTATTATGCTATGATAAATGTTCTTGAGATAGCAATACGAGATCCCAAGATAGAGGTCAAGAGAACAAACAAGCCTACTACCATTAAAAAAATGCTTCCAATCTTCATCATAATATATTCTTTATAACATAATATTTTCAAATGAAAATCTTAGATTTTTGGGACAATGTAAACAAAGCAGACAGATTGACATATATATATATATATATATATATATATATATATATATATATATATATATATATATATATATATATATATATATATGGATCACTATTTTATAATTCAACTATTAATATTTCAATTATTAATATTTCAACTATTAATTAGTTTATTAAATATTTAATCAATATTTAATAATATTATGATAAATATGTATTAAATAGTTGAATTATTGAATAAATTAATAATAAAATAGTATATAAAATATTAATAATTGAAATATTAAATAGTATACTAATAATATTATGAGAAATACGTATTTCAAATATTACTATTTTACCTATCAGTTAACAATAAAATAGTATATTAAATATTAATAATTGAAATATTAGATAGTCATTAAATATATATATATATATATATATATATATATATATATATATATATATATATATATATATATATATATATATATATATATGGTTATGGATTATATCACCAAAATTGCATTTTTGGCATTTTAAGATTTAAGACCCTAACAAAAAAAGCTGACGTGGAAAAAAAAAGTCTAAATCCAGGGTTTTTAATTTTAAATAAAAAATCCAAATTTATTCTATCAAAATAAAAATTATTAAAATGCACATAATAATAAATGAAAAAACCAGACAAAAAACTTAAACTATAACAACACACATGATGAAATATGACAATATTATTCAATTTCATTATTGATTAATAGTTATGACAAATATTTCAACACTAAAATGAGTTTAATAGAAAATTAACTTCCTATGTGTATAGCTACTGGTAAACAGCTAAACATGTACAACGATGTTGATTTGAAGCAACATCTTGACAAGTACATCCATGAACCATAGCGCTTGCTCCAAGTGCGGTGTTGAGTTCTTCATGGCAGTTGTTAGAATTATTGTATTTTCTCGACAACTCCAAATATCTTGGACAAAAAATGATATCTACATGGTTTACGCAAACATAAATATACATGAAATCATCATTTAGAATTGGAACATATTAGTATTATGCTATGATAAATGTTCTTGAGATAGCAATACGAGATCCCAAGATAGAGGTCAAGAGAACAAACAAGCCTACTACCATTAGAAAAATGCTTCCAATCTTCATCATAATATATTCTTTATAACATAATATTTTCAAATGAAAATCTTAGATTTTTGGGACAATGTAAACAAAGCAGACAGATTGACATATATATATATATATATATATATATATATATATATATATATATATATATATATATATATATATATATAATATATATATATATATATATATATATATATATATATATATATATATATATATATATATATATACATGGATCACTATTTTATAATTCAACTATTAATATTTTAATTATTAATATTTCAACTATTAATTAGTTTATTAAATATTTAATCAATATTTAATAATATTATGATAAATATGTATTAAATAGTTGAATTATTGAATAAATTAATAATAAAATAGTATATAAAATATTAATAATTGAAATATTAAATAGTATACTAATAATATTATGAGAAATACGTATTTCAAATATTACTATTTTACCTATCAGTTAACAATAAAATAGTATATTAAATATTAATAATTGAAATATTAGATAGTCATTAAATATTAATAGTAGAAATATTAAATAGTTAAAATATTGTGAGAAATACATATTTTAAATATTATTAGTTAAAATATTCATAATTTAAATATTAAATAGTATATTTAAATTTTTTGTGAGAAATACATATCTCAAATATTATTATTTTAATTATCAATTAATAATAAAATAGTATATTAAATATTGGTAATGCTAATTTGTGTTCTAAGGACATTAGTTAAGAACTAAATAAAGAAGTATTGTTATGGATTATTTGTGTTGCATATTACAAACAACTTGGGTAATTGGGCTAGTGGGTAGAGAATACTTTGTTATGGATTATTTGACCAAAATAGCATTTTTTGCATTTTAAGATTTAAGACCCAAACAAAAAATTATGGCTTTTTAATTTTAAATAAAGATTACTTACGAAAGGGGGAAAAAGTTTAATACTTAGGGTGCTCGCTGAGGATTATGGCCCTCATGCCTACGTATCTTTATAATGAAATAAAGAATTCATAGCTCTATAGTTTATGGAATTAATTGTGGGAGATGAAAGAAGTTGTGATTGAGGTATGTGTCGCATCCGCGAAAAACAACCGGCGGGCTGAAACAAAAACAACACAGAGCCGCCACCGTGCGTTATTTATCCCAAAAGAGGGAAAGGAAACGCTCAGAGTAAACCTGGGAAAAGCATGGTCTCGCGACCAAAGAGAATGGGATCGGGAGTCGGTTACGCAAGGGGAAGATATTAGCACCCCTCACGTCCGTCGTACTCGACGGGATCCACGCTCTAAAGGAAAGAAAAGGTTGCTAAAACAAACAGACATCACACACACACTGAAATCAACACAGGTGGGAGAAGGGGAGAGGGCTCGCCAGGACATCGCGTCCTATGCCTACGTATCTCGTCTGGAACGAGAATCAGAGCTGCCGTAGTTCGGCTCACGCACGCCAAACAAGACACACACAAACACAGGCAAACCTGGAACCCGAACGCCAATCGCTGGACTTACATCGGCTTCCGAACCAAACAAACACACTCAGGATACGGACAGCCAATCGCTGGGCTTACATCCATATCCTGACACACAAGAGGAAACAAGCAACAAGTTACTAAGGAGTCGGGAACTCGAGCCTAGCAACTGTCAAGCAAACACACACGAAAAGAAAAAAGTGCCCGGAGAGACCTCGCACGGTCTCCTGCCTACGTACCTCATCTGGTATGAGGATCAGGGCGACGTAGTTCCCCTGAACGGGAAAGAAATTCTAACCAGATACAAAGGGAGACACACCACTAGGGAGCTGTACTCGAGCCTAGATGTTATCATGCATCGTTGCCCTATGTTATGGTTTCTATCTACTTGCACAACAGCAAGCTAATCCTAACCAGGAAAAAGCAAAGCATGCGAGCATCAACAAAACAAATCAAACATTCACAGTTAGCACACGCTATATCCAGACAAGGTGGGCTCAATCAAAGGGGTAAGTTGCAAAAGCAACACAACTGTGTCAGGTGGTGTTGGCTCTTAACCCTGACATTGAGAGTCAGGGTGAAGCCAGATGAAAGGTGAGTGAAGATGAGACTTCACAGCTCTTATCCCTGGCCAGGGAGAGCTTCAGACAAAGGAGCGTGGGTTCAGAAAGGAGGAACCCTTCTACACTCAAGACTCTGACTCAACTGTACACTGTACAAGATCTTGGGTTAATGTCCCAATGCATCAACACAATGGTGTGAGCAGAGGGACGACTCAACAAGAATAGCAGGGGATGGATTGCACATCCCTTGGGTTTTGCCAATTGCCTTAATCAAGGTCTTTTCCTGCTTGGGGACAAATATAAACAAGCACAATCATTGCCTCTTAAGGAGGACTTCAGACAGGTGCCTGGCCAAGTAACAGGCCAGGTCTTCCAGACTACATGGAGAAAAGAAATTCTACCTCAATTGGTTTATACAACCAAGCAGCAGCACAAAGCAAGTTCAAAGATGAACTGTTAGCGACTATGGTACCTGAAATCAATCTAATTCAGTCAGTATACCAATCACCAAGTCAAAACAAACAAGATAAGAATCAACAGTCAATGTAATCAAACAATGCAATATGCAAAGCACAATCAACTCAAGTGAGCCAAGCACAAGCTCAAAGCAAGTGAGCCAAGCATCCTACAAAACACACAAGTTAGTTCACAACAATTATATAAACCAAACTCAATCAACTTGCATTAAACTCCTTAAAGCATTTGCTTCTTCAACCTGAAAATCACATTCAAATGTGAGAAACAAGACCACTAGGACAAGCCTAGGGTCCAAAGGAGGTGAAAAATTCAAAACAGCAAGTGAAAATTAATCAAAACCAATATTTATCAAGCAAAAAGAGATTCCAATTGGTCTCACACCAAAACTATGCACCAAATCCATTTCATATACAAAACATGCCAAACTATGCACTTTGGAAACACATTAGAGCAAACAGAATGATCACAATCAAATCAATATCAAAACAACTCAATAAATTCCACAAAAATTCAAGCTTAAACAAAACACATTCAATGAGTAGCATATCAAATTTCATGCTATTTGGACCAGAGGAAGTATGGAAATTAAATTCACTAAGTTCAGACAAGTTCAAGCAAGCCAACACAAGGCATCAAAACAATCATCAACTTCCATCAATCATAAAACAGAAATGAAATATGATAAATGAATGGGATCAAAGCCAAGATGACCTATAATGTGTCTAGAATTCACATGTCAAATTTCACATCCATCCAATTAATGACCAGAATTTCTCAAGCCAAATACAAACATGTGTCACAAAAAATCCACAAATGACCAAACAGGAGATAAAATCCCAATCAAATAGGAAATGCCATCAATAAATCCAGAAAAATTCCCATGTATTCTCAACATCCATATGCTCAATCATGCAAAAATTTAGCTCAATCCAATGTCCATAAGCACATCAAATAAAATCATGAAATTCACCAAGCAAGGTGTGACACAAATTGTCACACCTCTAATCAAAAATTCATATCTCATCAACCAGGGATCCAAAAATTACAAACTATACATCAAAATCACCAGAAAAGAGTCAAGAATAGGCATGCAAAATTTCATGAATTTCTATGGAAGCATCATCATTTTATGAGTGAAATGGCAAGCATGGTACACAAATGATACATTCAAGCAATCCCTAGGAAATTTATTTTTCCACACGTGCACAAAAATATTAAAAATCACCATAAAAAACTACACATCACAAGGAGAAAGGTGCAAAAAGTCTCATCAAATTTGGACAAGAAATGAAGAACTTATGATTTTTTGAAGTTATGTGATGAAAATGAAATGAAATGGAAAAAAGAAAAAGAAATGAAATGAAATAATATGAATAATGGCAAATGCGTAATTAAGCTACAACGAAAGCAAAACGCGGCGTTTCCATTAATTCGTTGGCAGCACGCGATTGGTTCAAATCCGCGGTAAACAAGAATTCGAAAATTTACAGCCAGGCGCATGGATCAAACAACTTTTGTATCGTGTTCTTCATCAAGAACATCAAACAATTTCCAGAAAATTCGTCATGAACATTTTTTAACCAAAATAATCATGCCATACATCAATGTGTTCGTCTTTCAACCTAGATCATGGATATGAACTTAATTTCTCCTAATTCTACTCATGCTTCACGGATCGAGCGAAATAAGTTTCACATTCAAAGCTTTAAATCCAAATATCCCATTCGATACTCAACCAAATTCAAAACCACAAGTTGCATTGCATTCTATGTTGAGAGATCTATACAAACCACATCACAATTCAAGCAATTAAGGAATTCGAAAACTAACCTCTTGATGATGGCAGATGCGAATTCGTGCTCTTCAATGTCCAAAAAGGTGAAACAGATGAAGATTTATGACAGGGAAGTTGATTGCAACAAGCAGCTCAGCTCAATGATGCTTCAGATCCAAGAATCGTGAAGATGCCATGGATGATCAAGCTTTCAACAGTCCAAATTCTCCAATGCTATGCCACGATTTTGTTGAAACAGTCCTTCACCAACACTTGTAGAGGATAGATCCAACAAGAACGAGCAAAATTGATGAAGAATTTGATGAGAAATGATGAAAAAGTGTGTGAAAGTTTTGAGAGAATTGAGAGGTTTTTGGAGAAAAGTTTGTTAGATCTGAAATTGTGAAAATGTCATTATGCATTTCTGTTATGATTATCCTTTTATACCATGCCTTAATCCACTATTGCTAATCACAATTAACAAAATCAAATGAAATTAGCAAAATGCATTTTATGCATAAATGTCCAAAATGGCCTTTTCTAGATGCATCCAATGGAACAGTAAAAAACCAGTGCAAACAAGTTCTAAATGTCATTTGGAATGTGCTGAAATGAGTTTTGTGTGAAAATGCCATGTATTTTGGAAATTGCCTATTTTTCCCACCAATTTTCAAATAGTTCACTTGAAAAATGACATTTTGCCATGATAATTTTTGATGAAATGTGATAATGCATCATGAAAGTTCATGTCAAAAGTGGTTTGCTCAAAGAAAGATCACCCAATTTGGCCATTCCATGTGAAAGTTATGCCACTTTGAAAATCAACATTTTTGGAAAATGATTTGATCATAACTTGCCAACCACACATGAGAAATGAGTGTTCTTGGACTTTTTGGAAAGGTGAGAGCAAGATATACAACTTTCATGTTGAACAAATTTTCATTTGAAGCATTTTTGGACATGTAATTTTGAGATGAAAAACTTTCCATTTTTGGAAACTTTCAATTATAGGTCACTTTCTATTTTTGGAAAGTTTCCATCTGACTTTATTTTCTTCATTCTTGATGTTTGAAATGTCAAATGAAACTTGTTTCAACATGAATGAAGTATCTCTAACTCTCTCCCACCTCCAAATCCATCATTTCAGGCACAGTTGACCACAGTTGACTTTTCTGACTGATAGATGAATTTGGCTATGCACTGATCAAGTTGAGCCTCAAACTCCTGATGAAATGGCTCAATGATGAAACCCTAGCCTCCATAAGCTCAATACAATCACATGATGATCCCCATATCCATTGTAGATCCCATCTCCTTGCCAAGCCCTGATTGGCCCAATGCAGATGATTAGGGTTGACCAGTGGTCAAAACCCTAATCTCAAGGTATCTGATCAATCTCTTGAATCTTCTGGATGATAACAAGACCATGATGATGATGTATCATTTCAACCAAGATAAAGACCAATCTCCTTGAGAATCATGAAACCCTAATTTGTACCACACATCCTCAGATGATTAGTGATCCATTCAATCAATGAAACCCTCAGCTTGAATCTCAACCTCTTATCTTCTGATCAAGACTTAGGAGGATGACTTGCTCAATGTTTCCATATGACATGCAAATATGCAATTCCTAATGACCTAAAAAATGATATGCAATATGTTAAGCTAGTCCCAAGAGAGGAGGGCAAATTTTGAGGTGTTACAGCTGCCCCTATTCAGTCCACTGTGAACCTGTCGATATGAACAACCTCGGCTTTCAGATGATCAGGATGAAGAGTGATTGAATACCAAGAACAGACAAACAATTTGCACTCTGATGGGAAAATAATTAACAGTGCCTGTCAGAATCGGCAAAGAAGCAACCTCGAAAGAAAAACCCGTCTGGTACGAAGAAAGTCGGCCTGATCACCGAAACAGAACCGTCGACCTGTATACCAAAATAAATGGTAACACAGGGATAGCCATGGCCTGAACACCACACATCCGCTGGAGATTATTATTATTCTTTATGCTTTTCTTGAACCCTGAAATTTCTCTGATGATTTCTCTCTTTTTCATTTTCTTGAACCCCGAAATTTCCTTTCGCGCAAATGATCCCGGATCACTGCATTTGAACCCCGACAACCTTTTTTGCCAAAATAATGAACCCCATTCTCCATTTGAACCCCAGTCGCCTGACAATAACTTGTGATCGCCATTGTGAACCCCGTTCTCCAGAAAATGCCGCAACATTTCCCTTTCTCCATTTGAACCCCGCTCTCCAGAAAATGTCTCAACACTTCCTTTTCTCCATTTGAACCCCGTTCTCCGCTTTCTCGTGATAATTCCGCTGGCAACGTCGGAAATAACACCAAACACCACTCTGATGGCGACATATCAGAGAGTATACCTTCACAAAAGGAAGGTAACATGTGCATCTCTTCTTCAGAAGATACCTATAACGACTTCCACTGGCCCCAGCCAAAGTCTAATGTGACACATGAACAGAAGACAATCCTGAGGACCTCATCCCGGATATAATCTTCAACTCCAATCTCTATTTGAACCCCGATCTCCAGAAAATGCCTCAACACTTCCTTTTCTCCAATTGAACCCCGATCTCCAGAAAATGTCTCAACATTTCCTTTTCTCCAATTGAACCCCGATTGTCGCGCTGATCGCGTAACGTCCTTTGATTTTATTTCCATCTCCGTCCGACGGAAAAATTTCCTCCAGTATCGTACTACTGGGGAACATTGCTGATCTGACGTCATGATGCTAAACTCCTCAGAGTAACACCTTCACCATCCGGCGCAACTAAATCTCAAACGGTAACCACGGCTTGAGTCGCGCTGATCGCATAACATTTCCATCTCTGTCCGACGGAAAAGTTCCCTCCAGTATCGCACTACTGGGGAAGCACTGTTGATAAAAAACGGTGTCAAACTCCTTGGAGCAACACCTTCACCCTCAGGCAACCACTTCTCAAACGATGACCACGGTCTGAGACTAGCTCATGCTTGCAATATGATGCATGATTAATTTTTCCGCGTAATGCTCCATACTTATGGAAATGCTACGCGATTTATTATGCAATATGCTATGCTATTTTTTCATGATGAATGTATAAAAAGCATCCCCCTCAAGGGACTCTTCTGAGGAGCTCGAGACACTCTGCTGAGGAACTCGCCATCGCTCCAATTTCCGCCCTGCTGGGGAATATCGCTGCTGCTGGGAAAAGGCAACCCTTGCTGGGGATAACCTCCTTTGCACCCGATCCGCTTGGAGAATTGTTGGGGATAGAACCACCAGCGCTCTGTGGGGATACACCAGTCTTGACTAGCTGGGGATATCAATCCCGACTCTGCTTGAGAAACCACCACACACAGATACTTCCGCTGGGGAAACTGCAACCTTCAGGCCTGGCGACTGGGGAAGCATCGATCTGAAACCTGCTGGGGGATAACCATCCGGACCCTGCTAGGGAAGCTACAAACCTTGGATCTGCTGTGGAGTTAGTCCTCACGACCCTGCTTGGAGAGGAGGACAGTCTGGTACTGAACACCCGACGACTCGTCGAACCATGGCATTCATATCCAACTCCCATGTCATCCTTCTAATTTTGAGAACTCCCAGACTCGTCTGGACTTTTCTGCTTCATCATCTTGTATTCCAAACCGCTCCGTACTCGACGGAAAGCGAACTCCTGGGACTTATACAGACTTTTCAATTTTCAGACTTTGAAGAGTCTTCTTGATTAATTCTCCAGGATCGTCGTACGTCTCGCCGTCGTTTCACCATTCTTCTATTCATCCGTCCCTGATCGGACTCCATGGGGATTTGTTTCGTCAACAGATTCCACATCACAACCTGCAAGTGAGTGAAAATACCTAACAGTACCTGCAAAACAGATCGCTAGATAAAACCGCGCCCCAGGTGTGTCAAATTTCAACACTTGGGTCACTCAACCTTCCGAATAAGATTTCAAGTTTTCAATCTTATATACATGCATTGGAAGGGACCTGTATGTCTTAAAATGCAAGATTCTTTATCACAACAATTGGATGTTTTTGCAATCAAAGCGGTAATGAAAAACAAAAACAAAATTATTTGACTGAATATGCATTTTATTGATTGAAAAAGTGTGGCTCAAATGAGCAATACAAAGGAAGCAATTCCTGAAAAGAGGTAATTGCGCACAAAAGGAAAAATCTATCCTAATGGCAATGTGAAACCCGTGATCTCATCGAGTTCCAACTCGGTTACACCCCATATGTCCTCAGACTTTCCGTGCTTTCTGCCTTCTGAACAAGACGTTTCTGATTGATCCCTACCGGGTATTATCCATGATGTTTTAACCAAAGCGTAAACGATCATGCCAGACGCAGTTGTTCGTTTCAATCCCTCTTCTGCCTGGACCGCCCTTTCGGGTTTTCAGTCCACCGGGATACCCTTTTTTGCCCAAGTCGCCTTTCCAGGTTTTCGACTTGCCGGATGTACAGTTTTCATTTTATCCCTAATTTTTGCCCGAACCTTTCTTTCTGTTTTTTTTTTGTTCGCCGGGATGCCCTTTTTTGCCTGGACTATTTTATTCTTTTCGTCCAGCGGGTCTCTTTATACGAAGTATTTTTTAACTGCGTCCGCATTCACAGGGGATGGAAAATCTTCGCCATCCATGGTCGTCAACAACAAGGCTCCGCCAGAGAAAACCTTCTTGACCACGAATGGACCTTCATAATTGGGTGTCCACTTGCCCCTTCGATCGTTTTGAGGAGGAAGGATCCTTTTCAGCACCATATCACCCACGTGATATACCCGAGGTCGTACCTTTCTGTCAAAAGCACGCTTCATCCGCTGCTGGTATAATTGCCCATGACAGATGGCCGCCAGCCTCTTTTCTTCAATCAGGCTCAACTCTTCATATCGGGTCCTCACCCATTCAGCCTCTTGCAATTTTACGTCCATCAGGACTCTCAAAGAGGGAATTTGTACCTCAACAGGTAACACGGCTTCCATCCCATATACCAATGAGAAAGGAGTTGCCCCAGTAGATGTACGCACCGATGTTCGATACCCATGCAATGCAAACGGCAATATCTCATGCCAGTCTTTATAGGTCACCACCATCTTTTGCACAATCTTCTTGATGTTCTTATTGGCTGCCTCAACCGCCCCATTTATCTTCGGACGATAGGGAGAAGAATTGTGATGTTCAATCTTGAATTCCCGGCACAGTTCTGCCATCATCTTGTTATTCAAATTAGAACCATTATCAGTAATGATTCTCTCGGGAACCCCATATCGGCAAATGATGTCTCTCTTGAGAAACCTGGCAACGACTTGCTTCGTCACGTTCGCATAAGAGGCTGCTTCTACCCACTTGGTGAAGTAATCAATAGCCACTAATATGAATCTGTGCCCATTCGAAGTCGTAGGCTCAATCTTTCCGATCATATCAATGCCCCACATAGCGAACGGCCATGGGGACGACATCAAACTCAAGGGATTTGGAGGCACGTGCACCTTGTCAGCATAAATCTGGCATTTATGACACTTCCGCACGAAATTGAAACATTGGGCCTCCATTGTCATCCAATAATAACCTGCCCTCAGCAGCTTCTTCACCATCGCATTCCCACTGGCATGGGTACCAAACGACCCTTCGTGAACCTCTTTCATCAATTGGCTTGCTTCTTTATCATCAACACATCTGAGCAAGACCCAATCAAAATTCCTCTTATACAGAACCCCATCCTTATTCAAATAGAACACCATGGCCAACCTCCGCAGAGTCTTTCGGTCCTTCTTCGATGCTCCCTCAGGATACTCTTGAGTCTCTAGATAGCGCTTGATATCGTAATACCACGGCTTCTCATCATCAGGCACTGTATCAACAGCAAACACATAAGCCGGTCTATCCAGACTACCTACCTCCACACTGGGGAACTGATTCCACCACTGCACCTTAATCAAGGCGTCCAGAGTAGCCAAAGCATCTGCCAAAGGATTCTCTTCTCTGGGCACATGATGCATCTTCACCTTGGTGAAAAACGTCAACAATCTCCTCGTATAATCCCGGTATGGAACTAAATGAGATTGATGCGTATACCATTTTCCGTTAACCTGATTAACCACCAGAGCTGAATCTCCATATATGATAAGGTTCTTGATCCTCAAATCAATCGCCTCTTCAATCCCCAATATACAAGCTTTGTATTCAGCCACGTTGTTGGTGCACTCAAATGTTAGCCGGGCAGCAAAAGGAATATGGGATCCTTTCGGCGTAACCAAAACAGCACCAACACCGCTTCCATTCACGTTAACGGCCCCATCAAACATCAGAATCCATTCGGATTCAGGGTCAAGCCCCTCCTCCGGGATTGGTTCCTCGCAATCTTTCGATTTGAGAAACATGATGTCCTCATCAGGGAATTCAAACTTCATCGGTTGATAATCATCAATGGGTTGCTGAGCGAGGTAATCAGACAATACACTCCCCTTTATTGCCTTCTGAGAGGTATACTGTATATCATATTCGGTCAAAATCATTTGCCACCTCGCAACCCGTCCGGTCAATGCTGGCTTCTCAAAAATGTACTTGATTGGATCCATCTTGGAAATCAATAAAGTGGTATGAACCAGCATATACTGTCTTAGTCGGCGAGCAGCCCATACCAAAGCACAGCAAGTTTTCTCGAGCAGTGAATATCTTGTTTCACAGTCGGTAAACTTTTTGCTAAGGTAGTATATGGCATGCTCTTTTCGACCGGACTCGTCATGCTGCCCCAATACACACCCCATAGACCCCTCGAGGACTGTCAGGTACAGAATTAACGGTCTTCCCTCCACATGAGGCATCAGAATCGGAGGCTCCTGCAAATACTCTTTTATCTTTTCAAATGCCGCTTGGCAATCATTATTCCACCTGACCGTTTGATCTTTTCTCAACAATTTGAATATCGGTTCACACGTGTCTGTTAGATGAGATATGAACCGTGAAATGTAGTTCAATCTACCTAAGAAACCACGAACCTCTTTCTCCGTTCTCGGTTCAGGCATCTCTCTTATTGCTTTTACTTTCGTAGGATCAACCTCGATTCCTTTCTCACTTACTATGAACCCCAGCAATTTACCGGACCGCACTCCGAACGTGCACTTGTTCGGATTCAACCTCAGTCTGAATTGTCTCAGCCGGTCGAACAACTTGGCCAGATCTACCAAATGCCCCTCTTCTGTTTGGGACTTTGCTATCATGTCATCAACATAGCATTCGATTTCATGATGAATCATATCATGAAACAAAGTCACCATGGCCCTCTGATAAGTTGCACCGGCGTTCTTGAGACCAAATGGCATCACCTTATAACAAAAGGTGCCCCACGGTGTGATGAACGTTATTTTCTCCATATCCTCTGGCGACATTTTAATTTGATTATAGCCAGAAAAACCATCCATGAAGGAAAACACCGAGAACTGAGCTGTATTATCTACCAACACGTCAATGTGAGGTAGTGGGAAATCATCCTTCGGACTAGCTCTGTTCAGATCTCGGTAGTCCACACACATTCTCACCTTCCCATCCTTCTTCGGGACTGGCACAATGTTCGCGACCCATGGCGGATAATTAGTGACAGCAAGGAAACCAACATCCCACTGCTTTTGCACTTCCTCTTTAATTTTCATCGCCATGTCAGGTCGAGTTCTGCGCAACTTCTGCTTCACTGGAGGACAATCTGCTCTTAATGGTAGCTTGTGCACAACGATGTCGGTATCCAACCCTGGCATATCTTGATAAGACCAGGCAAAGATGTCGACATACTCTCTCAACAGCGCCATCATTCTGCTCTTGACACTTTCCTCCAAAGCAGCCCCGATTTTCACCTCTTTCCTGACCTCGTCGGTACCCAGATTCACAACCTCAATCTGCTCTTCGTGCGGCTGAATCACCTTCTCCTCTTGTTTCAACAACCTGGCTAATTCCCCTGGCAGTTCACAATCTTCTCCGCCTTCTTCTTCGGCTTGATAGATCGGATTGTCGAAATCATATGAGGGTGTAACAGGATTGTTATCAATGAGATCCGGAGAATGATCGCATCTGCATGAATGTGGATTCATGCATTGCTTTAGAACCGGAACGAGACAAATTGAAAAAGAAAAATGAAAACATTGCCATTTTTATTTTGTTTTTATCTTTAAACTGCAAAAATAAATGAAAAACAGGGAACACCGCTTTTGACTGAAAAACATCCTTTTATTGATGATGCAAAACTTGCAAATTTAGACATGAGGTGGCCCTTACAATGAACCATTACGTGTCGGGCAACACGTAAGGCTTTCATGCATATAAAATCAAAACAGGAAAAATATTACTCTTCCAGCAGAGTGACCCAGATGATCTTTTCAGCCTTCCAGTTCTGGATTCCCATCCCTGGTGCGCACGGCTTTATCCACCGGTCAATGTCGCAGTCGCTATCAGCGTCGTCACTCACCATGCAGATGTGATCCGGATCCAGCATTCCGGCACTAGTGAACGTGACCGACGCACGACGTCCTCTGCCTTGTCCCGAGCCTCTGTTTGGCTGATACCCCACTCCGAAGCGGTCTTTCTTTGCAGAGATATCCATCATCCTGCCCCAACCAGGAGCCTCCCCATTCTTCACCACCTCAGCGGCCTGTTTGTACGAAGCAATGGACGGTTTCTCTTCCTTTGCAAACAGAGCATTCTCCACCTTGACGGTTTCAAATGCTTGACTAGGCGTCTCCCATATTTCACCATCCATCTCAACGTACTTGAATGAAGACAGGTGGCTGACAAATATATCCTCTTCTCCGCACACAGTGACAACCTGTCCTTCCCAAATATATTTCAACTTCTGGTGCAAAGTCGAGGTTACTGCCCCAGCAGCATGAATCCACGGCCTACCCAACAGGCAACTGTATGCCGGCTGAATATCCATGACGTAGAAAGTCGACTTGAACACCTCTGGGCCTATCTTCACAGGAAGCTCAACCTCTCCGAATACGGCCCGCTTCGACCCGTCAAACGCCCGCACTACCAAATCAGTCGGAGTCAGAATCAACCCGTCACAATTCAGCTTAGCCAGAGCCTTCTTCGGCAACACATTCAATGAGGAATCGGTATCAACCAGCACATGCGAAAGCACAGCTCCTTTGCATTCCATTGCAATGTGTAGAGCCCGGTTATGATTTCTCCCATCCACCGTCAGGTCCATGTCTGTAAAACCCAACCCATGGCTGGCATGCACATTAGACACGACCGTTTCCAACTGGTTAATAGTTATCTCTTGAGGAACATAGGCTTTCTTCAAGATCTTCATCAAAGCCTCCCTGTGCCCCTCAGAGCTTAACAGCAAAGATAGGATCGAGATTTTGGAGGGAGTTTGCTGCAGATGGTCCACCAGCTTGTACTCAGACTTCTTGATGATCCTTAAGAATTCTTCTGCATCATCATCAAGTTTTTCTTCCGACCCAACCGGCGCCGGTGTCACCACTGGAGTACTATCACTCACCACCGCTTTCCCTTTTGCCCTGGCTAAAGCCTCGGCATTTTCTTTTTTCTCTTTTCCTCCTTCTTCTCTCCTCAACGCGTCAGGAGCAAACAATCTTCCACTGCGAGTGAAACCACTAGTACCAGCATTATCCACCTTTGAAACGGTGGTTTCACTTGCAGTCTGATCTTCTACTTTCTCACCATTACAGTAAACTTCTCCACCATAATGCCATGGCACGGCATCATCTTTGTCATATGGAATTGGTCCAGGTACCGTGATGGTAACTGGAGCCGCCTCAGCTAGATTTGACAAATCCACCGGATCAAAATAAATTGTTATGGTGGAGACCTCTTCTTTTCCCATATCATCCCTCTCAATCAGAATACTCCCATTGTCCATCAAACCCTGGACAGTCCTCCTCAATAATTCACACCCATTCTGAACAACAGTGCACTCAGCACAATCAATACCACAGCCCGGGTGAACCCCATTCAACATCAACTGCCGTTTAACCTCAGCCAACGGAGTCTTCAACTGATCAACAGTAGACAGCCCAACCCTACTCTCCTCAGAAATAGCATTCACCCCCCTTTGACCATGCGCGGGCATGGGATTAGCATTGACATTGGGAGATGGTGCGAAGTTGATAGCTTTCGAATCCACCAGGTCTTGAACCACGTGCTTAAAAGCTTTGCAGTTCTCTACGTTATGTCCGGGAGCACCCGAATGGAATTCGCACTTTGCACTTCCGTCATAATTGGCTGGCCTTTGATCAGGTCTCAAAGGTGCCAAAGTCCTGAGTTGTACCAGCCCCAAATCCGTCAACTTCTTCAGCAAAAAGGAATAGGTTACAGGAGGCCTGTCAAACTGCCGGTCGTTCATTCTCCCCCTGACTTGGTACCCAGCCCTCTGAGGCCTCTGCTGAAAGGGTTGTCTCTGCTGTTGAGGTTGCTGCTGTTGCTGCTGTTGTGCAGGCTGATTGTCAGCAGGAATAGTTACCGCTGCAGTGTGCTGAAAGTAACGATCCCTACTGGGTCCTCTTTGAGCATAAACCGCGCTGGTATCACCCTCTTTTTTCCTCTGGCCGTTACTGAAAGGCTTCTTCGACCCAGACGACGAAGCATTACCCTGTATCTTCCCGAGCTTCAGCCAGCTCTCAATCCTCACACCGGCCACCACTATGTCTGAAAAATTGGTGACCGGACAACCAACCATTCTTTCAGCAAACGCCCCTTGCAAAGTACCCATAAAGAGATCAGACATCTCTCTGTCCACAAGTGGAGGTTGCACTCTGGCAGCCAATTCCCTTCATCTCTGAGCGTATTCTTTAAACCCTTCATTGTTCTTCTGAGACATACCCTGCAACTGGGTACGACTCGGAGCCATATCAGCATTAAACTGATACTATTTAAAGAATGCGTCCCCAAGATCTTGCCAATTCTTGATATCTGAGGACTTGAGCTTGGTGTACCACTCCAGTGAGCCTCCGGACAGACTGTCCTGGAAGAAATACATCCACAGCTTTTGGTCCATGGTGTAAGCTGAGATCTTACGGACAAACGCCTGCAAATGAGTTTCGGGGCAGGAACTCCCATTATACCGATCAAATGTGGGCGCTTTAAATTTCTGCGGGATCACAATCCCCTCCACTAGCCCCATATTTGACATGTTGACCACCCCAGGAGTGGCATAGCTCTCTAAAGCTCGGATCTTCTCAGCCAGCAGCTGAATCTCTTTATTCTGTGGTGGGGCACCGTATTGACCGAACGGTTCATTGTGCATCGAGAACTGATCGACTTCTCTATCTTCCTCTCTGTCGTCATCAACCCCGAAGAAAGGCGGGAACAGACTGTCCTTCAGATTCTGACCAGGTTGACCCCCAGCAGCACCAAAACCTCCAGCATTGTTATTCACTATACCCACTGTTGTTCTTTTACCACCGTCTCGAGAACCACCCAGCCCCTGGTTGGAGACACCATCCAGGTTGACACCGCTGTTTGCCGCTGAAGCCCGCTCGAGCTTCTCAACTTTATCAGCCAGAGCCTTTTGACCAACTGCAAAACCTTGCATGATGTTGATCAGCTCGTTCATCTTGTCTTTCAACTTGAGGATATCTGAATTTGGGAGATCCATCAATCTGGGAGTATTGCGTCGCGTGAAGTATCTGCGAGGGCGTGTTGAGTGCAAAGGTACAACTCTGCGAGCACGAGCAATGATTCTTGAAACAATCAAGCACGTTAGAACTGATACCTGCAAAATAAAAACACGTTATTATGATCATGCATGAATGCAGTGTTTATCCATATGAGGAACACTTTGTCTCTCGATCCTGGTTTCATCGAGATAGATAATAACCCGACAGCAATATTCTGATATTCGTCATTCGATTTCATCATACAGATCAGAGATATATGATTTAGCAAAATACCCCCAACCATGTGTGTGTGCTGTGTGAGTGCATACGGGAAAGCAAATAAAGCTTGAAGATCAATCGCAGAATGAAAATAACCATCACATAGCAAAATGCACAATAAGTGCCATAGTCATACATCACAACTGATACAAATCAGATACAATTCTCCAGAATCAGGAAAGAAAATACAAGCAAAATGAATTCCGTCAACAAGCCTGACGGTAATCCACACAAATGATAAAGCTAGCCTGATGAGGGTCCCTCAGACGGCCCTATATCATCAACCATCTTCGCGAACTTTGCGGCGAACCTGAGCTCGGTGTTCTCCTGCTGTAATCTCCCCACCTCTTTCTGATGAATCTTCATTTGCCTGAAGTAATGATCTCTCTCAGCCATGTAATGATCTCTCTCAGCGATGATCTTCACATTCTCCGTTTCCTTGATCTTCAGCTTTGACTCCCATTCAGCAATGAGAACTCTGACTCTGCCATCCCTCTGATCCCTCACGAGAATTTGCCTCCTCTTCTGATCTTCGATGACCTTTGAGGCTCTAGCCAATCTCTCTTTGGTGATGTCGTGCTCCTTTGTTGAAGATGCCAAAGCCTGACTGACCTTCCCATAGTAGGCAGTATCCATCTCAAAGCGCTTTGCTTCTAAGGCATGTCGCTTATCTTGATCTTCCATCCTCACCCTAATCTCCTGATTAGCCATCTGAACCCGAGCGACACTCATCTCCAATTCAGCTTTCTCCGCTAGCAACTGATCTCTCTCCCGCTTCATCTCCAGGAACTCTTCCATACTAACAGAAGAAGGAGATTCCTCAACCAACGGATACCAAGGATCAACCATAGGAAACGGTAGACAAGTAAGCTCCACTCTCTTACTGAGCCAGTCATCGAACGGAGGAAAAGACCTGTTATTGGCTCTGCCCCAAGAAAACTTGCCTTTCCTTTGAATACTGCGCCATGCATCAGATACTTGCTTCAACCTGGCCTGATTGCCCTCAACTGGGAAGTACAAAGTTTCCTGAACCTCACTCTTGAACGGAGGAAGCTCCATAGCGAATCCCATTTGTCTCTTAAGAAGTGTCAGGTTATAATTAATGCAACCCTGAACTCCTATAAGTGGCACATTGGGAAAACCCCCACAACTGCAGATGAAGTCTTGTCCAACCCCACTACTGTGAGTCCAAGCTATGTCTTTGGCCCTCAAACCCATCAGCTTGGTCGCCCAATTGACATTTTGGCCAAGCAGAACAAAAGCACCCTTGGTAGGCAAGTATCCCATAAACCACTTGTATAGCAGCTGAGTGCAACATCGAATCAATCCCCCACGCCGCTTCTCGTTCCTGTTATGGACCGAGTAATAGACATCTCCGATCAAAGTAGGGATAGGATTCCTCTGAACAAACAAGCGGATAGCATTAATGTCTACGAAGCTCTTCTGATTAGGAAACAGAATGATCCCATAAATGCCCACAGCAACTACGACACAGACTGTATTCCAATTGCCCAACTCTGCCTGCTCCTTGGCCTTAACTTCTAGGAAACTCAGATGAAAACCAGGCAACTTCCCCTTCTCTTTCAAACCCCCCTTAACCACTTTCGAACTCAAATAAAGAGCACGGGAAATCCCACCAATATCAGGCTCTTCCTTAGTAGCATAGAAAGGAACCTGATTTCTGATCTGAATGCCCAAGATATCAGCATAATCCTCCATCAAAGGCCCGAGTAAGTAATCTGGGAAGATGAAGCACCTCAAACCAGGATCATAGAACTGGAGGAGAGTATGAATGGCGCTCCTATCTCTGTCAGTGAGTCTGAAAACCATCTTCAGAATACCACCATATGCCTCACGAAACATCCCCACATGGTCGGGTGTAATCAAAGTTATCATATCCTTCAGCACACTGATCTCTGGGTCAAAGAAGCTATAGGCAACATCGTCCTTCAAACCGGGCCTCCTCATGTCTAAGCAAGAAGTCTCTCAACCAGGATCTCGATCAAAAATGTCCCTGCATATGGATAAACATGTGTTAGATGCAGATAAATGCAGAATGTAATGATGCTGATGAATGAATGCAATGCATTGCCATCCTCCAAGTCATCTGAACATCTGTTGCACTGAAACCCTGATTTCTGAACTGATCACAACCATCTACGGGAATACGTAACCACAAATCCAACTCAAGGGTTCCGAAATAAACGGAAGATACATCACCATCATCACCAGACAATCTCTGAACAGATACCCACAATCCTCTGAATCGGCCCGGGGAATCCTGAAATAAACGGATCCCCACTGATAAATAACACGGACAGCACTTCGGCGTCTCAGAAACAAAGATCCATAAATCCGACTTATAAATAGGACTCTGATCCGCGGAACCAATAGTCACCATCAAAGCCACCAACAGAACAATGCATCTGTAAGAATCACCCTCCCCTCACAGGTAAATTCTAATCAGGTCATCCTAAGGCGGATAATAGTCTCGACAATCGGGCAGAGATACTCAATGGGTTTGCCCTTTCGGGTGTGCCATTGTAGCTCCCTTAAGATCGTCTAAACCAAAGATCCGGGAAAGATCGGTCACCGAAGTCAATAGCTCAAAAGAGGTAACCCAACCAAAGTGGAAAACCCCACTGAGGAAGAGCACTCTCAGATGAACCTCGTCCGGCTTGTGGTATGTCACGTCGCAACAGCATGCCCAACCGGCATGTGAGGAACGTGAGACCACACTAATCCTAGGTGTATACTCAGGCCTGGGTTTTAGCCCCACTCAGAACACCCACCCCAAACAGAGGAACCACATGTACAGAGGACAACAACATGATAGTATGATGCATGCAAACATTTATGCAAATATATACACAATCAGAATAATAAATGCAATAAATAGAGCCACACAAGCAACCTAAACTATCCTAGAACGCTAGGAGAGACTCGCTTAGGGAAGATGGACCAGCAATAGGTCAACTTCTTTAGTCCCCAGCAGAGTCGCCAGCTGTCGCATCCGCGAAAAACAACCGGCGGGCTGAAACAAAAACAACACAGAGCCGCCACCGTGCGTTATTTATCCCAAAAGAGGGAAAGGAAACGCTCAGAGTAAACCTGGGAAAAGCATGGTCTCGCGACCAAAGAGAATGGGATCGGGAGTCGGTTACGCAAGGGGAAGGTATTAGCACCCCTCACGTCCGTCGTACTCGACGGGATCCACGCTCTAAAGGAAAGAAAAGGTTGCTAAAACAAACAGACATCACACACACACTGAAATCAACACAGGTGGGAGAAGGGGAGAGGGCTCGCCAGGACATCGCGTCCTATGCCTACGTATCTCGTCTAGAACGAGAATCAGAGCTGCCGTAGTTCGGCTCACGCACGCCAAACAAGACACACACAAACACAGGCAAACCTGGAACCCGAACGCCAATCGCTGGACTTACATCGGCTTCCGAACCAAACAAACACACTCAGGATACGGACAACCAATCGCTGGGCTTACATCCATATCCTGACACACAAGAGGAAACAAGCAACAAGTTACTAAGGAGTCGGGAACTCGAGCCTAGCAACTGTCAAGCAAACACACACGAAAAGAAAAAAGTGCCCGGAGAGACCTCGCACGGTCTCCTGCCTACGTACCTCATCTGGTATGAGGATCAGGGCGACGTAGTTCCCCTGAACGGGAAAGAAATTCTAACCAGATACAAAGGGAGACACACCACTAGGGAGCTGTACTCGAGCCTAGATGTTATCATGCATCGTTGCCCTATGTTATGGTTTCTATCTACTTGCACAACAGCAAGCTAATCCTAACCAGGAAAAAGCAAAGCATGCGAGCATCAACAAAACAAATCAAACATTCACAGTTAGCACACGCTATATCCAGACAAGGTGGGCTCAATCAAAGGGGTAAGTTGCAAAAGCAACACAACTGTGTCAGGTGGTGTTGGCTCTTAACCCTGACATTGAGAGTCAGGGTGAAGCCAGATGAAAGGTGAGTGAAGATGAGACTTCACAGCTCTTATCCCTGGCCAGGGAGAGCTTCAGACAAAGGAGCGTGGGTTCAGAAAGGAGGAACCCTTCTACACTCAAGACTCTGACTCAACTGTACACTGTACAAGATCTTGGGTTAATGTCCCAATGCATCAATACAATGGTGTGAGCAGAGGGACGACTCAACAAGAATAGCAGGGGATGGATTGCACATCCCTTGGGTTCTGCCAATTGCCTTAATCATGGTCTTTTCCTGCTTGGGGACAAATATAAACAAGCACAATCATTGCCTCTTAAGGAGGACTTCAGACAGGTGCCTGGCCAAGTAACAGGCCAGGTCTTCCAGACTACATGGAGAAAAGAAATTCTACCTCAATTGGTTTATACAACCAAGCAGCAGCACAAAACAAGTTCAAAGATGAACTGTTAGCGACTATGGTACCTGAAATCAATCTAATTCAGTCAGTATACCAATCACCAAGTCAAAACAAACAAGATAAGAACCAACAGTCAATGTAATCAAACAATGCAATGTGCAAAGCACAATCAACTCAAGTGAGCCAAGCACAAGCTCAAAGCAAGTGAGCCAAGCATCCTACAAAACACACAAGTTAGTTCACAACAATTATATAAACCAAACTCAATCAACTTGCATTAAACTCCTTAAAGCATTTGCTTCTTCAACCTGAAAATCACATTCAAATGTGAGAAACAAGACCACTAGGACAAGCCTAGGGTCCAAAGGAGGTGAAAAATTCAAAACAGCAAGTGAAAATTAATCAAAACCAAGATTTATCAAGCAAAAAGAGAATCCAATTGGTCTCACACCAAAACTATGCACCAAATCCATTTCATATACAAAACATGCCAAACTATGCACTTTGGAAACACATTAGAGCAAACAGAATGATCACAATCAAATCAATATCAAAACAACTCAATAAATTCCACAAAAATTCAAGCTTAAACAAAACACATTCAATGAGTAGCATATCAAATTTCATGCTATTTGGACCAGAGGAAGTATGGAAATTAAATTCACTAAGTTCAGACAAGTTCAAGCAAGCCAACACAAGGCATCAAAACAATCATCAACTTCCATCAATCATAAAACAGAAATGAAATATGATAAATGAATGGGATCAAAGCCAAGATGACCTATAATGTGTCTAGAATTCACATGTCAAATTTCACATCCATCCAATTAATGACCAGAATTTCTCAAGCCAAATACAAACATGTGTCACAAAAAATCAACAAATGACCAAACAGGAGATAAAATCCCAATCAAATAGGAAATGCCATCAATAAATCCAGAAAAATTCCCATGTATTCTCAACATCCATATTCTCAATCATGCAAAAATTTAGCTCAATCCAATGTCCATAAGCACATCAAATAAAATCATGAAATTCACCAAGCAAGGTGTGACACAAATTGTCACACCTCTAATCAAAAATTCATATCTCATCAACCAGGGATCCAAAAATTACAAACTATACATCAAAATCACCAGAAAAGAGTCAAGAATAGGCATGCAAAATTTCATGAATTTCTATGGAAGCATCATCATTTTATGAGTGAAATGGCAAGCATGGTACACAAATGATACATTCAAGCAATCCCTAGGCAATTTATTTTTCCACACGTGCACAAAAATATTAAAAATCACCATAAAAAACTACACATCACAAGGAGAAAGGTGCAAAAAGTCTCATCAAATTTGGACAAGAAATGAAGAACTTATGATTTTTTGAAGTTATGTGATGAAAATGAAATGAAATGGAAAAAAGAAAAAGAAATGAAATGAAATAATATGAATAATGGCAAATGCGTAATTAAGCTACAACGAAAGCAAAACGCGGCGTTTCCATTAATTCGTTGGCAGCACGCGATTGGTTCAAATCCGCGGTAAACAAGAATTCGAAAATTTACAGCCAGGCGCATGGATCAAACAACTTTTGTATCGTGTTCTTCATCAAGAACATCAAACAATTTCCAGAAAATTCGTCATGAACATTTTTTAACCAAAATAATCATGCCATACATCAATGTGTTCGTCTTTCAACCTAGATCATGGATATGAACTTAATTTCTCCTAATTCTACTCATGCTTCACGGATCGAGCGAAATAAGTTTCACATTCAAAGCTTTAAATCCAAATATCCCATTCGATACTCAACCAAATTCAAAACCACAAGTTGCATTGCATTCTATGTTGAGAGATCTATACAAACCACATCACAATTCAAGCAATTAAGGAATTCGAAAACTAACCTCTTGATGATGGCAGATGCGAATTCGTGCTCTTCAATGTCCAAAAAGGTGAAACAGATGAAGATTTATGATAGGGAAGTTGATTGCAACAAGCAGCTCAGCTCAATGATGCTTCAGATCCAAGAATCGTGAAGATGCCATGGATGATCAAGCTTTCAACAGTCCAAATTCTCCAATGCTATGCCACGATTTTGTTGAAACAGTCCTTCACCAACACTTGTAGAGGATAGATCCAACAAGAACGAGCAAAATTGATGAAGAATTTGATGAGAAATGATGAAAAAGTGTGTGAAAGTTTTGAGAGAATTGAGAGGTTTTTGGAGAAAAGTTTGTTAGATCTGAAATTGTGAAAATGTCATTATGCATTTCTGTTATGATTATCCTTTTATACCATGCCTTAATCCACTATTGCTAATCACAATTAACAAAATCAAATGAAATTAGCAAAATGCATTTTATGCATAAATGTCCAAAATGGCCTTTTCTAGATGCATCCAATGGAACAGTAAAAAAACCAGTGCAAACAAGTTCTAAATGTCATTTGGAATGTGCTGAAATGAGTTTTGTGTGAAAATGCCATGTATTTTGGAAATTGCCTATTTTTCCCACCAATTTTCAAATAGTTCACTTGAAAAATGACATTTTGCCATGATAATTTTTGATGAAATGTGATAATGCATCATGAAAGTTCATGTCAAAAGTGGTTTGCTCAAAGAAAGATCACCCAATTTGGCCATTCCATGTGAAAGTTATGCCACTTTGAAAATCAACATTTTTGGAAAATGATTTGATCATAACTTGCCAACCACACATGAGAAATGAGTATTCTTGGACTTTTTGGAAAGGTGAGAGCAAGATCTACAACTTTCATGTTGAACAAATTTTCATTTGAAGCATTTTTGGACATGTAATTTTGAGATGAAAAACTTTCCATTTTTGGAAACTTTCAATTATAGGTCACTTTCTATTTTTGGAAAGTTTCCATCTGACTTTATTTTCTTCATTCTTGATGTTTGAAATGTCAAATGAAACTTGTTTCAACATGAATGAAGTGTCTCTAACTCTCTCCCACCTCCAAATCCATCATTTCAGGCACAGTTGACCACAGTTGACTTTTCTGACTGATAGATGAATTTGGCTATGCACTGATCAAGTTGAGCCTCAAACTCCTGATGAAATGGCTCAATGATTAAACCCTAGCCTCCATAAGCTCAATACAATCACATGATGATCCCCATATCCATTGTAGATCCCATCTCCTTGCCAAGCCCTGATTGGCCCAATGCAGATGATTAGGGTTGACCAGTGGTCAAAACCCTAATCTCAAGGTATCTGATCAATCTCTTGAATCTTCTGGATGATAACAAGACCATGATGATGATGTATCATTTCAACCAAGATAAAGACCAATCTCCTTGAGAATCATGAAACCCTAATTTGTACCACACATCCTCAGATGATTAGTGATCCATTCAATCAATGAAACCCTCAGCTTGAATCTCAACCTCTTATCTTCTGATCAAGACTTAGGAGGATGACTTGCTCAATGTTGCCATATGACATGCAAATATGCAATGCCTAATGACCTAAAAATGATATGCAATATGTTAAGCTAGTCCCAAGAGAGGAGGGCCAATTTTGAGGTGTTACAGTATGGTTTGAACCAAATGATAATGTTGTTTGAACCTATAAGGTAGGTATATCTGAATCGAAGAGAAAATATGGCATATGACAAAAAATAAAGGGTTTTTGCCTAATCACGAGGACTTCCATGGAAGGTAAAACAAAAGGAAATGTTTGCCTAACAATCAAGATAAATTAAAAGGCTCTTGTTTCAGAGGTAGGTATTGGTTATTGTCCCAAAGGTATGTATGGAATCCAAAGAAAGATTGTATTTGGTTCAAAGAGACAATATATCACTGAGGTAAATGATACTTGGTATTGAAGATATTGAATGTTGAATGATGAAAGGTGGAAGAAATGAATAATAATTAATATGTATTGTGAATGAAAGTAGAATTAATAATTAATATGCTTGCAGAGGATTTGAATCCTCGTCCCTGTATATCCTTATTATGCAATGAGGAAGTCAGAGCTATGTAGTTTATAGAACTAATGTGGAACAAAGAATGAAAGAGTTGATTAGGTTTCCGAAAGGCAAATAAAACTGCTTGAATAACAAGAGTGTGGCATTAACCAATAGATGGTAATTAGCCAAAGTGACAAAAGAGGATGTTTCCCTAAACACGAGAGGACTTATAAGGCAAAAGAGATAGAAAGTGAAATTCTGGTATCAGATATAAGATGTTGAAGGTAATGTCACGATACTAATATCTGTTAACACACAATGGATAAAAAATACAGAATGGTAAAGTAAATAACACAAGCAATTGTTAACCCAGTTCGGTGCAACTCACCTACGTCTGGGGGCTACCAAGCCAGGAAGGAAATTCGTTAAAATAGAATTAGTTAGTCTTTCTCACTTAATCTCTACCCGTGCAATTTCTACCTAAGCACTCTTAGATATGAGAACCCACTCACTTCCCTACAATCACACACCAGTGATTTTAAACAACAATCCCTTGTGAAAAGAAAATACTTTTCAATTACACACTCTTGATTTTACTTCACAGTTTCAATCAAGAAGACACACTCTGGATCTTGCTTCACAGCTTTGATCAAGAAGACACACACTCTTGCTTAACAGCTTTAGAGTGACAAATTACAACCACAAATCAGTCCAATTCAATCATCAATGGGTGACTTGAATGACCTACAAGTCTCACGACTAAACAGACACAAACCCTAGCTCTCTCTCTATATTTCGCTTAGTATTGGTTGTGTGTTCAAACAGGTTTTCTAAGTCCCTTTTTATAGAAGCTTTCAGCTGGGCTTGGACATCTTGAAAACCCTAAATCTATTTTCCAATCAAATCTTTTTATAACAGCTGGTTAGATCTCCTTGGAAAATAAGTAAATCTGGTTGTAATCCATGATTAAATGCGCCAGTTAATCATATCTTCAATCATACAAAGATTGTCATTAATTGTGCAATCACAAAACACCAGACATTCATACTGAATGTTCTGTGTACAGGATGTCATGACATCGAGTCTGACATCCTGGAGAAATCCTGCATAATCCAATAATTCCTTTTATAACTTCCAGCAGGTACAGCCATATCAGATGCCATGACCTTGTGTATGTCATCTGAAACAATCCTGCATGAACATGTCTTTCATTTAAGCTCCAGCAAGTACATCCAATATCAGAAGTCGTGGCATTGCATGTGGCATTCTGAAACAATCCTGCATGAACATGTTCTTGAACTCCAGCAGGTACATAGGATATCTCATGTTAAGACATCACACAAAACATCTTGTGAACACTCTTTGTTTTACCAAAATTGCTGCCAACACTTAGAATCAACAAACTCCCCCTTTGGCAAATTTTGGCTAAAACATATACCTGTCCTTTTTGTTCACAAGGTAAACTATCAGCAGTTAAACCACTTAACAGTAGTTTAATCAGCAGCAGAAGCAAAAACAATTATTAGCTATGGCTACTAGTAATACACACATGCACAAGGGTACTTCTCCTCCCCCTAAATCTGTGCAACAAACAGAATTACTAGTTATGGATGCAACTAGTAAGACACACAAATGCACAAGGGTACTCCTTCTCCCCCTAAATCTGTGCACACACCAAACAGTCTTTGTAACACCCTTCTAAAATACCCCAATTATTTAATTAAAAATAATAAACATATAACAATTCAGAGTAATTATGCCATTCAAGGGTGTCACACATAATATTCACACCATATTCCAAAATAACTGTCATGCTCTTTATTTAATCAATTAAACATTTGGCATAAATCGCAGCGGATATAAATCAAGTCAATCAAAACATGTAACATACTACATGTAAACTGGTTCAACAATCTTTAACAACATAATTAAAAGGTTCCCTCCCGATGTTACATCTATCAGAGCATGACCCACTAAGGAGACTACACTAGACTCCAAGCATTCACTTCTACTCAACTCATTTCTCGTTACCTGAAAAATAGTTGTAAGGGTGAGTTCCTCAATCAATATAATAAGCATTATAGAGTATAATGTCATGTTAAGCAATTTAACACATTAATCACCCTAATCGCAACATACAATCAGTAACAGCACATCAGCTCAACCTCATACTCAACACCAACATAAAACACAAGTATAATCTCAAATCATACTCCATAACAACACAAACACACGTATATATTGGAATACATCCATTCATATTATACGCCATACATACATTATGCAATGAGACTCCACACATGCGGTACCGACTATTCTTGAACATATAGTTCAAGCTCACCGATCCCTCCAGATACGGCTACTAAGCTCACTAGTCCCACTCATTTGAGACCTAGTGACTCACTCACTAATTCCTCACCATGGGAATTAGCTACAGCCCCGAAGGCTAGACTATGCACACTAATCATCTAGCATGCAAACATCAACAACAAACCCACAATGGTTCACTCACTAATTCCTCACCATGGGAATTAGCTACAGCCCCAAAGGCTATGCTATGCACGCTAATCATCTAGCAATGCAGCATCAACAACAATTCACAATGGACATATGCTCACACTCTAAGTCATACAACGGTCCATTCACAAATACAGGCATAATATATACATTCACATCATTATGTATGCCATCATCCCTTATCAACACATGTATCAACACATCATTATCATGTAAAACAATTAAACACAGTATTAGCACACTCTACTAATACCTATACTGCTCAAAACAGCGGGATATAATCCCTATTACATCACATGCCAACATAGGCCAACTCTCAATTATGTACACCACATTAAATTAACAATTTTTCCATACTGCAACAGTGTTAACCGGTTAACGCCCTGGGTTAACCGGTTAACGCAGGCAAAACACGCTCACTGCCCAAAACTTAACAGTGTTAACCGGTTAACGCCCTGGGTTAACCGGTTAACGCAGGCAAAACAGCACCAATTTCACAATTCGCAACAGTGTTAACCGGTTAACGCCCTGGGTTAACCGGTTAACGCAGACAAAACAGCAGTTCCTGCGCTAACACAAGGCAGAATGCAGAATTCTCCGCATTTTCCGCCGTTGGAGGACTTCCGGACCTCCGATTCCGATTCCGTAAAAAGCTATACGTTCGGAATTTCACAACCAACCCAAACACAGATTCAATTACAGTCTAAACACAATTTATCCAACATAATTCTTCAGCATCAACAATCCCAATTAGGGTCGAATCAACGGCTTATCACTACCCATCACATATTATCCCATAATACCCATTAATCGACGATAAACCCCCCTTACCTGATTAATCCGGAGAATCTCAAACTCCAAGCTCTTCTCCTCTCCAACCTTCTTCCTCTTGCTCTGCCTCTTTGCCCTTTTCCTCTTTCACGATCGCTTCTCTGCTTTTTCACGTGAAAACCTTTTTACCAATTGGAACTCATTTTCCTTATTTCCAACATATATATATTTTCCAATAATAATTATTATTCCAAAATAATAACAATAATAATCCAATAATATTTCCAATTAATTAATTAAATTAATAAATATTATATTAATTTAAATTAAATAATTAGCCTTATTTCATCGGGGTGTTACAACTCTCCCCCACTAAAAGAGTTTTCGTCCTCGAAAACATACCTCAAGTGAACAACTCTGGGTAAGACTCCTTCATCTGACTCTCAAGTTCCCAAGTCACATTGCCACCTGCTGGTCCTCCCCAAGCTACCTTCACCAAGGCAATCTCTTTACCCCGCAACTGCTTCAACTCTCGATCCTCGATCCTCATAGGTGATGTTTCAACAGTCAGGTTATCTCTCACCTGTACATCATCTACTTGGACTACATGCGACGGATCGTGAATGTACCTCCTCAACTGAGACACATGAAAAACCTCATGCAAATTCGCAAGCGACGGCGGTAAAGCGATACGATAGGCTACTTCCCCTATCCTCTCCAAAATCTGATAAGGACCAATAAATCGAGGTGTCAACTTCTTCGACTTCAAAGCTCGACCAACACCAGTTATCGGAGTAACACGAAGAAACACATGATCTCCCTCTTGGAACTCAAGTGACTTCCTCCTCTTATCATGATAACTCTTCTGACGACTCTGAGCAATTCTCATCTTCTCCTGAATCATCTTAATCTTTTCCGTAGTTTGTTGAACAATCTCCGGTCCAACCACAGCACTCTCACCGGACTCATACCAGCATAAAGGTGTCCGACATCTCCTACCATACAAAGCTTCAAACGGTGCCATACCAATGCTCGAATGAAAACTATTGTTGTAGGTAAACTCAATCAAAGGCAAATAACAATCCCAAGCGCCTCCCTTTTCCAAAACACAAGCTCTCAAAAGATCCTCTAATGACTGAATCGTCCTCTCAGTCTGACCATCAGTCTGCGGATGATATGCAGAACTCAATCTCAGCTTAGTTCCTAAAGCCCTCTGCAAACCTTCCCAGAACTTCGATGTAAATCTAGGATCTCTGTCCGAAACAATACTCGACGGAATACCATGCAAACTTACAACCTTCTCAATATACAACTCGGCTAATCTCTCTAACGGATAATCCATTCTGATCGGAATGAAATGAGTTGATTTTGTCAACCTGTCAACAATCACCCAAATGGCTTCAAAATTCTTATTTGTCCTCGGTAGACCAGAAACAAAATCCATACTGATACTATCCCACTTCCACTCTGGAATAGCCAACGGTTGCATTAGCCCAGACGGCTTCTGATGCTCAATCTTTGACTTCTGGCAAGTCAAGCAGGAATAAACAAAACTCGCAATTTCTCTTTTCATTCCCGGCCACCAAAATAACTTCTTCAAATCATGATACATCTTCGTAGCTCCAGGATGAATACTCAGGCCACTACGATGTCCTTCTTCAAGAATACTCTTCTTAAGTTCGATAACATCCGGAATACACACCCGATCACCGAATTTCAAAACACCATTCTCATCAACTCTGAATTCACCACCTTGACCTTGATTCACTAAAGTCAACTTATCAACCAAAAACACATCGGATTTCTGACCCTCTCTGATCTCATCCAGAATACCACTTGTTAACTTCAACATTCCCAATTTAACACTATTGTGAGTACTCTCACACACCAAACTCAAATCTCTAAACTGCTCAATTAAATCCAATTCCCTAACCATTAACATAGATATATGCAATGATTTCCGACTCAATGCATCAGCCACTACGTTTGCTTTACCCGGATGGTAATTCAAACCAAAGTCATAATCCTTCAGAAATTCTAACCATCTCCTCTGTCGCATATTCAGCTCTTTCTGATCAAACAAATACTTTAAACTTTTATGGTCACTGAAAACCTCAAATCTTGATCCATACAAGTAATGCCTCCATAACTTCAGAACGAATACCACAGCTGCCAACTCTAAATCATGCGTCGGATAGTTCCTCTCATGAACCCTCAGCTGTCTCGAAGCATAAGCTATAACCTGCTTATTCTGCATCAACACACCACCCAAACCCAACAATGAAGCATCACAGAAAACCTCAAATGGTTCCGACGGACTCGGTAATATCAAAATAGGAGCAGTAGTCAACCTTCTCTTTAACTCTTGGAAACCCTCTTCACATTTTGAGTCCCAAACAAACGCTTGCCCCTTTCTAGTCAACATCGTCAACGGTAACGCCAATTTAGAAAATCCCTCAATGAACTTCCTATAATAACCTGCAAGTCCAAGAAAACTCCTTATCTCAGAAACTGACTTCGGAGCTTCCCACTTAGATACCGCTTCTATCTTAGAAGGATCAACAGCAACACCACCTCTTGAAATCACATGACCAAGAAAACTAACCTCTTCTAACCAAAATTCACACTTCGACAGTTTAGCAAATAACTTCTTTTCTCGTAGAACTTCTAAAACCACTCTCAAATGCTCAGCATGCTCTTCTTCAGCTTTCGAATACACCAAAATGTCATCAATAAACACCACAACAAACTTATCCAGGTACGGATGGAAAATCCTATTCATATACTCCATAAATACTCCAGGCGCATTAGTCACACCAAAAGGCATTACAGAATACTCATAATGTCCATACCTTGTTCTGAAAGCAGTCTTCTGAATATCCTCAGTTTTCACACGGATCTGATGATACCCAGATCTCAAATCTATCTTGCTGAACACACTCGCACCAACCAACTGATCCATCAAATCATCAATCCTCGGCAAAGGATACCGATTCTTGATCGTCACTTTATTCAGTTGCCTGTAGTCCACACACAACCTCATAGTACCTTCTTTCTTCTTAACCAACAACACTGGTGCACCCCACGGTGACACACTCGGACGAATAAATTTCTTATCCAACAGATCTTCCAACTGACTCTTCAATTCAGTTAACTCAACAGCAGACATACGGTACGGAGCCATCGATATCGGTCTAGTACCAGGTACCAAATCAATCGAGAACTCAACTTCACGCTCTGGCGGCAATTCATTCACTTCTTCCGGAAACACATCAGGAAAATCACACACCACTGCTAGATCGCCAATCACCAGTTTATCTTTAGCCTCCAGAGTCGCTAACAGCATAAACAACTCTGCCCCATCAGCTACTTCCTCATTCACCTGCTTGGCTGATAGAAACAAACTCTTTCCTTCCTCAATCTCAGGAAATATCACCGTCTTATCAAAACAGTTGATATAAACTCGGTTAAACACCAACCAATTCATACCCAGGATAACATCAATCTGCACTAATGGAAGACACACAAGGTCTATCCCAAAATCTCTACCAAAAATACTCAAAGGACAACTCAAGCAAACTGAAGTAGTAGTCACTGAACCCTTCGCAGGAGTATCAATCACCATACTTCCAAGCATCTCAGATATCTCTAACTTAAGTTTAACAGCACAATCCAAAGATATAAAGGAATGGGTAGCACCGGTGTCAATAATAGCTACAAGAGGAAAGCCATTAATATAACACGTACCTCGGATCAAACGATCATCTGCAGAAGTCTCAGAACCCGATAAAGCAAAGACCTTGCCTCCTGACTGATTCTCTTTCTTCGGCTTAGGACACTGTGGACTGATATGACCCACCTCTCCACAGTTGAAACAAGTTACAGTCTTCAACCGGCACTCTGCAGCCAAATGACCACCTTTGCCACACTTGAAACACTTCATCTCAGCACTGGTACACTCATGGATACGATGTCCAGCCCGACCACATCTATAACACTTAGCAGGGGCACTAGAGTCTCCCCCACTAGGCCTCTTCATCCCACTCTGCTTCTGAAAACCTTTGCCAGCTGCATACGGTTTCCCACGATCATTCTGATTCTTGCCTTTCCTATCAACCCTTTGCTGATAGCTCTCTGCTCTGGCTTTGGAATCCTGTTCAAAAATCCTGCAACAGTCAACCAAGTCAGAAAACACTCTGATCCGTTGATATCCAATAGCCTGTTTGATCTCGGGACGCAACCCGTTCTCAAACTTCACACATTTCGAAAATTCTCCAGCAGCCTCATTATAGGGAGTGTAATACTTCGACAGCTCTGTGAACTTAGCAGCATACTCAGTAACAGACCTGTTACCCTGCTTCAATTCCAAAAACTCTATCTCTTTCTTTCCTCTGACATCCTCTGGAAAATACTTCCTCAGGAATCTCTCTCTGAACACAGCCCAAGAGATCTCAGCATTACCAGCAGTTTCTAACTCAGTGCGGGTAGCAACCCACCAATCATCAGCTTCCTCTGACAGCATATGCGTACCGAACCTGACCTTCTGGTTATCGGCACACTCAGTTACTCGGAAGATTCTCTCGATCTCCTTCAACCACTTCTGAGCGCCATCTGGATCGTATGCTCCCTTGAACGTTGGAGGATTGTTCTTCTGGAACTCACTCAGTTGACGAGCAGCTCCCATTCCCACAACATTCGGATTTCCTCCAAGTACTCCAGCTAGCATACCCAGAGCCTCAGCAATCGCAGCATCATCTCTACCTCTTCCAGCCATCTCTATTCTGAAAACCCAACAAACTAAACAATAAGTACTGATAGGGTTACACAACACCTATCTCGTACAGGGAAACAGAATAATTACGACTCGACTCGACCGACTATGCTCTGATACCACTAATGTAACACCCTTCTAAAATACCCCAATTATTTAATTAAAAATAATAAACATATAACAATTCAGAGTAATTATGCCATTCAAGGGTGTCACACATAATATTCACACCATATTCCAAAATAACTGTCATGCTCTTTATTTAATCAATTAAACATTTGGCATAAATCGCAGCGGATATAAATCAAGTCAATCAAAACATGTAACATACTACATGTAAACTGGTTCAACAATCTTTAACAACATAATTAAAAGGTTCCCTCCCGATGTTACATCTATCAGAGCATGACCCACTAAGGAGACTACACTAGACTCCAAGCATTCGCTTCTACTCAACTCATTTCTCGTTACCTGAAAAATAGTTGTAAGGGTGAGTTCCTCAATCAATATAATAAGCATTATAGAGTATAATGTCATGTTAAGCAATTTAACACATTAATCACCCTAATCGCAACATACAATCAGTAACAGCACATCAGCTCAACCTCATACTCAACACCAACATAAAACACAAGTATAATCTCAAATCATACTCCATAACAACACAAACACACGTATAATATTGGAATACATCCATTCATATTATACGCCATACATACATTATGCAATGAGACTCCACACATGCGGTACCGACTATTCTTGAACATATAGTTCAAGCTCACCGATCCCTCCAGATACGGCTACTAAGCTCACTAGTCCCACTCATTTGAGACCTAGTGACTCACTCACTAATTCCTCACCATGGGAATTAGCTACAGCCCCGAAGGCTAGACTATGCACACTAATCATCTAGCATGCAAACATCAACAACAAACCCACAATGGTTCACTCACTAATTCCTCACCATGGGAATTAGCTACAGCCCCAAAGGCTATGCTATGCACGCTAATCATCTAGCAATGCAGCATCAACAACAATTCACAATGGACATATGCTCACACTCTAAGTCATACAACGGTCCATTCACAAATACAGGCATAATATATACATTCACATCATTATGTATGCCATCATCCCTCATCAACACATGTATCAACACATCATTATCATGTAAAACAATTAAACACAGTATTAGCACACTCTACTAATACCTATACTGCTCAAAACAGCGGGATATAATCCCTATTACATCACATGCCAACATAGGCCAACTCTCAATTATGTACACCACATTAAATTAACAATTTTTCCATACTGCAACAGTGTTAACCGGTTAACGCCCTGGGTTAACCGGTTAACGCAGGCAAAACACGCTCACTGCCCAAAACTTAACAGTGTTAACCGGTTAACGCCCTGGGTTAACCGGTTAACGCAGGCAAAACAGCACCAATTTCACAATTCGCAACAGTGTTAACCGGTTAACGCCCTGGGTTAACCGGTTAACGCAGACAAAACAGCAGTTCCTGCGCTAACACAAGGCAGAATGCAGAATTCTCCGCATTTTCCGCCGTTGGAGGACTTCCGGACCTCCGATTCCGATTCCGTAAAAAGCTATACGTTCGGAATTTCACAACCAACCCAAACACAGATTCAATTACAGTCTAAACACAATTTATCCAACATAATTCTTCAGCATCAACAATCCCAATTAGGGTCAAATCAACGGCTTATCACTACCCATCACATATTATCCCATAATACCCATTAATCGACGATAAACCCCCTTACCTGATTAATCCGGCGAATCTCAAACTCCAAGCTCTTCTCCTCTCCAACCTTCTTCCTCTTGCTCTGCCTCTTTGCCCTTTTCCTCTTTCACGATCGCTTCTCTGCTTTTTCACGTGAAAACCTTTTTACCAATTGGAACTCATTTTCCTTATTTCCAACATATATATATTTTCCAATAATAATTATTATTCCAAAATAATAACAATAATAATCCAATAATATTTCCAATTAATTAATTAAATTAATAAATATTATATTAATTTAAATTAAATAATTAGCCTTATTTCATCGGGGTGTTACAGTCTTCATGAACATAACAACTACTATAACTCCAGCACCTGTACCAGCCAAAATGTCATTCTGACATCTGCTTCAACAACAACACTTGTGCACCATATCAGACATCTTCTTTGACATCTGTAAATAGAATAGCATTCTGTTTTAACACCTCCTGTGCACTAATAATAGTTATCCTTCTGTCCAGCTACATACAAATCACAACTTCCACATATCCACTTCTCCCCCCTTTTTAGTCAAAATTGACCAAAGGTGACCAATCAGACAAAATAAATGTCTATTAGCCTAGCAGAGAGTGTTAGATCAGATGTTATAACATTAAGCATGTTAAAACATAATATTCAGGAAGTACAAACCATCATTATACACAGCTGTGATAGCTGAGATAATGAACAAATCCAAGGAACTCTTTAAGAGCCCTAAATATTACAAAACAGGCATCAAAGAGGACTGCCACACATTACATTTTTCCAAAAAACAGTAAAAACATCAGCCTTCCAAACAGCAGACCAGTTTTCATCACTCTTTCCAACACTCCTCACAGACTTCACCTTACCATTATTCAACACAGTCAGGAACCATTAATCAGAAGAAGAGGTATTACCTTCACCTTCACTTTCACCTTCAGAGCCTTCAGAACTTTCAGATCTGCCACTGGATTGGGCTTTTGCAACTGACTTTCTAGCAGGCTTCTCTATTTCTTCCTTTTCCATGCTGCAGATAAGAACTTCCAAACCTTCTTTTCTTGCCTTGGCTACTCTTATTCCATTTTCCAGTTCCTTGCAGGTCTCTTTCAGTTGATCAATTAAGCTTCCTTGAGATGCAGGCTCTCTTCTGGCAGATGTCATGACAACATCATTTACATGACTTTCCTCAAACAGCTTATAATGAATGGATAGAGGAGTTTTTCTTCTGCTTGGCATGTCATTTGTATTGAGTATCCCTGGTTGTTGACTTAAGATAATACCATAAATAATGGATGGGAAGGCAATGAAGGAGAATTGCCATCCAAGGCGCAGCGGAATTTAAAAATTTCTCCATTTAGTGATCCTTACGAATGGGCATGATCAGTGATAGAATCGTTACCTCTTGTGATGATTGAAACCTTTGGTGCAGATCTCTTGTAACGATCAAAACCTTTGGTACAGATCTACGGAGCGATCACGAACGTTGAACGATGACAACGTCTCTACTCAGTCCACACGAACGGATTCCTTCAATCTCAGTGCTAGCTGATACGAATGAAGGCTTTGAGTGAGAGAGAGAGAGAGAGAGAGAGAGAGGGAAACGAAATTCCAATTAGAGTTTGAGTCTGAATGACAATGCTTCTACCCAAGGGTTCTATTTATAGAACCACTTGTGTGGGCTTCAAGCTAAAAGCCCACTCAAGTGTATTTTGGCCCATATCTCATAATATGCCAAAATCACTTAAGTATTTGGTACCTTACCATATTTCGTATTCTACTTAAGTACACCGTACCTTACGATGTTCCTTAGTTACTCTATCTCTCATCAATCCGTCCTTTGTGTGTGACCCTGTAGGTTTTCGCGACGTTGGCAATTATATTAAATCACGCATTTAACATAATAAACAGTGAGCGGTATCTAGCAACACATCACTGCTACCCAAGACACGAAAATGTCATGTGATCTGACAAAACCTCCTGTGATAATAATTATGTGTATAATTACCCATTTGCCCTTATGTTTATATTGAACACAAGGTATAGACCGTGTCATCCTTGTCCAGTTCAATATTGGGCCCATAGACATTTATCCTATTACGTAGGATGGGCAAATTCCATCTAGGTCACTCATGTCCCTCAGCATGCTTCATGGAGTACTCATCAATTGTCTTTATGGTTATCCAGTTACGGACAATGTTGGATCAGCAATAAAGCACTCGACTCTACATCTAGGATCGATAGTGGTTTCAGGTCGAAGAGTGGTATACACCATTATCACCATGAGAATAACTTATGACACTTTGCATAACTTTCTATATAGTATTCTCATAGAGGGTCAATCCGGTATAAATATTACTCTTAATATTCATACCTATGTTTAAGACTTGATAACTCTTTATCCATGATCCATGAGATGTGATCATCAGTCTACAAACATAATAGTCTTAATGCTTTAATGTTATCCCACTTCACAATAAAGCTCGACTACGGATACTTTAAGAATAGTGTCCTTATGTTTAATGTGATCTCATGATTAAGTCATACTTGATACATTAAACGGACTAGCTATTCTAGGGACTTTATTAATCAAACATAATAAAGAAAAAGCCTTTTATTAATTAATAAATAATTCGATACAAGTACCAAAAGTATTGGCCTCTAGGGCTTACACCAACAATCTCCCACTAGCACTAGATCCAATCAGGCACACCCCTAATGCCCATTGATCTAGTATGGCCATCATGTTTCTGCTGCGCAAGAGGCTTTGTCAGTGGGTCAGCAATATTGTCAAGTGTAGGTACTCTACATATTTTCACATCTCCTCTATCTATTATCTCTCGAATGAGGTGATAACACCTAAGTATGTGTTTGGATCGTTGGTGAGATCTAGGCTCCTTAGCTTGTGCGATAGCACCATTGTTATCATAATAGAGACCAATGGGATCCACAATGCCAGGAACTATGCCAAGTTCACTAAGGAACTTTTGATCCAAACAACTTCCTTTGTTGTACTTGAGGCAGCAATATACTCGGCCTCGATTATAGAATCAGCAACTGTATCTTGCTTTGAACTTTTCTAGCTCACAGCACCACCATTTAAGCAAAACACATAACCATTGGAATCATTCATATTAAAGCGTCTAAGCACTTTGTCTATGTACTCTGACTTAGGCCAAGCAGTTTTGTGATCTATCTTTATAGATTCTGATTCCTAATATATAGGTTGCTTCACCTAGGTCCTTCATAGAAAAGCATTTCCCCAACCAAGAATTTACTTGTTGCAGGGTAGGGATATCGTTTCTAATGAGCAATATGTCATCTACATATAATACCAGGAAAACGATCATGCTCCCACTAACCTTCTTGTATACACAAGGCTCATGTTCATACTTGATCCATGAGTAATACATCACCTTGATCAGTTATGAGATATCAATATCTCTCAGGTAGGTGACGTATCCTGCCTGGCCTACGCTGGTCTTGTTCTACTTGAGCAGGTTGCTCTTACACAACTATTTGGTTTCCTGCTCTAATTCCTCCATAGGTGTATCAATGCTTTGTGATTCTTGAATTTCTTCAAGCTCTACTTTCCTCCCACTGATTCCTTTGGAAATAAAATCCCTTTCCAGGAAAACTCCAGTTCGAGCGACAAACACTTTACCCTCAGAAGGATTGTAGAAGTGATACCCTCTTGTTTCTTTAGGATACCCCACAAATAAGCATTTGTCAGATTTGGGCTCAAGCTTAGTTGAAATTTGTCGTTTCACATAAACTTCACAACCCCAAATCTTCATGTAAGACATATGTGGTTTCTTACCACTCCATATCTCATATGGTGTCTTCTCAACCTTTTTGGATGGAACACGGTTAAGTGTGTAAGCTATTTCACAATAGTGCATGTCCCCAAAGGGAGTTTGGAAGATCGTCGTGACTTATCATGGATCGGACCATGTCTAACAGGGTTTGATTTCTTCTCTCAGATACACCATTCCATTGGGGTGTTCCAGGAGGAGTAAGTTGGGATAGGATCCCACACTCTTTCAGATGGTCATCAAACTCTAGGTTTAAATATTTACCACCTCGATCTGATCGAACAGTTTTAATATTCTTACCTAGTTGGTTTTGTACTTCATTTTTGAATTCCTTGAACTTTTCAAAGGACTCTGATTTGTGTTTCATTAAATACACATAACCATATCTACTGAAATCATCAGTAAATGTGATGTAGTATTGAAAACCTCCTCTGGCTGGTATGTCCAGTGGTCCACATACATCAGTATGTATGAGGGCCAAAAGATCATTAGCTCTTTCACCTTTTCCTGTGAATGGAGACTTTGTCATCTTTCCAATTAAACAAGATCTGCATGTCTCATATGATTCATAATCAAAAGAGTCCAAGAGTCCATCTTTATGGAGTTTGGAAATGTGTTTCTTATTTATGTGGCCTAATCGACAATGCCAAAGGTAAGTTGGATTTAACTCATTAGGTTTCATCCTTTTAGTATTAATGTTATAAATAGGCATTTCAAGATCAAGGACATATAGTCTATTGTTCATTTGTGCAGTAGCATAGAATATATCATTCAAATAAATTGAGCAACAATTGTTCTTTATTATAAATGAAAAACCAAACTTGTCCAAACAAGAAACGGAATTAATATTCCTGCTAATTGCAGATACATAATAACAGTTCTCTAACTAAATTATTAAACCACTAGGTAAAGTCAATACATAAGTTCCTACGGCTAAAGCAGCAACCTTTGCTCCATTGCCAACTCGTAGGTCGACTTCACCTTTTGCCAAATTTCTACTCCTTTTTAGTCCCTGCACATTTGTACAAATGTGAGAACCACATCCAGTATCTAATACCCATGATGCAGAAGTAGATAAATTAATAACAAAAATACCTGAAGTTGAAGTCTCTACTCCATTCTTCTTATCTTCCAGGTACTTTGGGCAGTTTCTCTTCCAGTATCCGGTCTTACCGCAATGGAAGCAGGTGCCTTCTTTTGCTATGCCTCCATTAGGCTTTAAAGCAGCAATGGTGGGTTTGGGTTTGGCAACTTCCTTGTCTTTCCCTTTATCACCCTGCTTGGTGGGCCTTTTGTTCTGTCTCTTTCCATTTGCGATCATCAGAATGGACTTCCCTTTTGACTTCAGATTATGCTCGGCAGTTCTTAACATGGCGAGCAGTTCAGGAAGAGATTTGTCCATATCATTCATATTGAAATTTAGATAAATTGACTGAACCTATCTGGCAACGATTGCAAGATCAAATCAGCCGCAAGTTCCTTTTCGAGGGGAAAACCCAATCTCTCAAGGTTTCCCACATACCCAATCATCTTGAGCACATGGGGACCTATTGGGGCTCCCTCAACTAACTTGCCTTGAAAAAGGGCTTTTGAAATTTCAAACCTCTCATGCCTTGCTTGCTCTTGATAGAGCATCTTCAGGTGTTCGATCATATCGAACGCTGACATGTTCTCATGTTGCTTTTGCAATTCTGAGTTCATGGTAGCTAGCATGAGACAAGCAGTTTCATTGGCATCATCGACATGCTTCTTATAAGCATCTCTTTCTGCCTTAGGTGCAGAACTAGGAGGTTCCTCTTCAGGAACAGGTGTCTCCAAGACATACAACTTTTTATCATGTTTGAGGACAATCCTCAGGTTTCGGTGCCATCCAGAAAATTTGTCCCAGACAATTTTTCCTTATCGAGGATTGATCGCAAAATATTGTTAGAGGTGTTTGCTGTCATGGTTATCTACATAAGGATTAAGGAAAATATAAGTATCATTGACATATTTAATTAGGCCTTTAATTAAATATGCTCCCACTATTTTACTCAAAACAAATGACCCTCATCATTTGATTCGGAAAATCCCGTTGAAAGATTTTCTAGTGGGTCGAGATCCATATTTCACTTCGTTCTAAGTCCGCGTAGGCGGATTACACAAAACTAGGTTATTTAGGTAGGGTGAATAACTCCTTATTCCAATCCATCATATGGATCATTCCCAACTCTTGCTTCTAGACATATATAATATTATTATAATTAAGTTTGACCCATCATTTTAGCAGTTGGATATTACAATTATCCCATCGCACCTTACCAATATAGAAAATGCACCTCGCGTAGGCGAAACCTACATTATCCGATACTAGTCTTGATGAGTGCTAAAACTTGGAAAGCAAACATATATAATATTATTATAATTTGTTTAGTTAAGTTTGACCCATTGTTTTAACAGTTGGATATTAAAATTATCCCATCGCACCTTACTAATATAGAACATGCACCTCGCATAGGCGAAACCTACATTATCCGATACTAGTCTTGATGAGTGTTAAAACTTGGAAAGCATAAACTTAATATTTAATTTGAGGGAATTGCAATTTTTCTGATCTCACCGGCTTATTTATCATATAAATCGTCTCTCACATGCATCAACATACATACACATGCATCAACATACATATATAATGAAACAGTTATGGCCCCTAGCGCAATTGTTCTCCCAAGCCAATGAGAGAACCTAAGCTAACCTAATAACGATCTAAGCTTCTCCAAGCAAGATCTTCAAGGTTGTCCTCCTTTGGCACTGACTCCTTTTCTTTCTTCATAACATTATATTACATAAAGAAACTCGTTTTACATACGAGGGAGTGAGATGAGAAAAGAAGTTACATTTGGGAGATTAAGAGAGGGGCACGACACGCAGGTCGTATTTTAAAACCCAAAACAAAATAAAGGAAAACTAAGGCCATAACCAATCACCACAAGACAATAATAAACACTTTATTATTATTATTAATTCTTTTAATTAATTAAAATCAAAATAAATCTCGACGACCGATCACATTACGCAGAGTTAGCCGAACGGGTGAATTTTGCCTTGCGTTAACCGGTTAACCATATGCGTTAACCGGATAACACTGTTTGAAAAATGTTCAAAAATTGTTTTCTGCCTTGCGTTAACCAGTTAACCAAATACGTTAACCGGTTAACACTGTTTGAAAATCTCTTGGAAAACTGTTTTCTGTCTTGCGTTAACCGGTTAACCAAATGCGTTAACCGGTTAACACTGTTTGAAAAACTTAAAAATTTTATTTTGTATTGCATTAACCGGTTAACCAAATGCGTTAACCGGTTAACACTGTTCCAAAAGGTGTTTAGAAAGCACAACTCTTGTGCAGTCATAACCCCAATCGCATAACTCTCTGACAACACAACCCTTGTGTCGTCACTAACCCTGATGCACCAATTTCAGACCGTCAAACACATCTCGATTGTTGATTCAGTATGATTGATCAACACGTCATTGCTTCACCATACTAATGTTGGATCAAGAAGCAAACGACCATTGATCGCTCAAAGGAAAACAACCATTGAGTGTTTGAATGAACGAAACGAGAACACTATATCATATATAATGTATTTTGCATCAAGATTACATATATCATATATATGACTTGATCGATCTCAATTTAATCTTTGATTCATTCTGTCTTTAATCGCATTAATACAGAAAAAAATAGTTATCAGATTCATGGTTTCGTAAGTGGCTCTGATACCACTGAAGGAGAATTGTTATCCAAGGCGCAGCGAAATTTAAAATTTTCTCCATTTAGTGATCCGTACGAACGGGCATGATCAGTGATATAATCGTTACCTCTTGTGATGATTGAAACCTTTGGTGAAGATCTCTTGTAACGATCAAAACCTTTGATACAGATCCACGGAGCGATCACGAACGTTGAACGATGACAACGTCTCTACTCAGTCCACACGAACGGATTCTTTCAATCTCAGTGCTAGCTGGTACAAATGAAGGCTTTGAGTGAGAGAGAGAGAGGGAAACGAAATTCCAATTAGAGTTTGAGTCTGAATGACAATGCTTCTACCCAAGGGTTCTATTTATAGAACCACTTGTGTGGGCTTCAAGCTAAAAGCCCACTTAAGTGTATTTTGGCCCATATCTCATAATATGCCAAAATCACTTAAGTATTTGGTACCTTACCATATTTCGTATTCTACTTAAGTACACCGTACCTTATGATGTTCCTTAGTTACTCTATCTCTCATCAATCTGTCCTTTGTGTGTGACCCTGTAGGTTTTCGCGACGTTGGCAATTATATTAAATCATGCATTTAACATAATAAACAGTGAGCGGTATCTAGCAACACATCACTGCTACCCAAGACACGAAAATGTCATGTGATCTGACAAAACCTCCTGTGATAATAATTATGTGTATAATTACCCCTTTGCCCTTATGTCTATATTGAACACAAGGTATAGACCGTGTCATCCTTGTCCAGTTCAATATTGGGCCCATAGACATTTATCCTGTTACGTAGGATGGGCAAATTCCATCTAGGTCACTCATGTCCCTCAGCATGCTTCATGGAGTACCCATCAATTGTCTTTATGGTTATCCAGTTACGGACAATGTTGGATCAGCAATAAAGCACTCGACTCTACATCTAGGATCCATAGTGGTTTCAGGTCAAAAATTGGTATACACCATTATCACCATGAGAATAACTTATGACACTTTGCATAACTTTCTATATAGTATTCTCATAGCAGGTCAATCCGGTATAAATATTACTCTTAATATTCATACCTATGTTTAAGACTTGATAACTCTTTATCCATGATCCATGAGATGTGATCATCAGTCTACAAACATAATAGTCTTAATGCTTTAATGTTATCCCACTTCACAATAAAGCTCGACTACGGATACTTTAAGAATAGTGTCCTTATGTTTAATGTGATCTCATGATTAAGTCATACTTGATACATTAAACGGACTAGCTATTCTAGGGACTTTATTAATCAAACATAATAAAGAAAAAGCCTTTAATTAATTAATAAATAATTCGATACAAGTACCAAAAGTATTGGCCTCTAGGGCTTACACCAACAGGCAATGGGTAACTTCACAGCATTTGTGGAGGCATGTCTGATGGTTTGGTCAAACAAAAACTTTCCAAAATCATAGTTTATCTTGGTTCCAATTGCATGAATGATCCTTCCAAGAACAATGGAGATGGTAGAGACATGATTAGTAGGTACCCAATTTGCTGAACCAATCTTGTGCAGGATGGCATATTTAACAGTTAGTTTACTGGCTGATAGGTGTTTCCTACTAGGCCATTCCTTAACTTGGCCAGTTGTAATAATCCTACAGACCTCATTGTCTGTGGTCTCTAGATCTACTCCTTCATCAGTTCCTCTCCCTAGGAACTTGTTGATGATGGTTGGTGAAAGTTTCACACACTTACCTCTCATAAAAACTTTGCAGACCTCCCTGTTGCTCCTTTCACAAATCTCCTCAGGGATGTTCACAATGAATTCTTTTACTAACCCCTCATAGCACTGAGGCATAGCAATCACAGTTTTCATAAGACCAACTATCTTAATTAACTCCATTACTTCCTTTACTTCCACTGCCTCTTTTCCCAATTCTCTTTCAACTGCTACCCTTCTTTGAGTCACAAACTTCCATTTAGCAGCATCGTCTTCTACGTGAAAAGACATATTGTCTAGATGAACAGCAGTCACTTTGTTTGGAGACTTCTTTATAGCCTTCCTTTTAACAGGGGAGATGTCTGGGACATCGTCTTCAACATCCTCATCAGATTCAGAGCTTTCACTTTTCTCCTATTCCTGACCTCTACTTTACTCCAAGACTTGGCGGGACCTATACCAGCAACCTGTTTATCTCTCCTAGCTGTCCTTATCTCAGCCATACTCTTCCTTTTTCTTAGTTTATTAGCTACACTTGTTTTCACAAGATTGACCAAGGTGTCATCTTCTTCCTCAGACCTTTCTTCCTCAACATCCTGAGCAGTACCAGAAGACCTGCTAGGTAAGTTTTTTCCAAGAGAACATAGTCCCTCAGCAGCTACTTCCTTTTCAGTCTTAGATGAGTCATCATCTTTCTCAGCTTGGGTTTCCACCTCAGGAGAGGGATCCCTTATGGACAGAGGGGTAAACATATCCTTGACTCCATGTTTTTCATTCAGTATCCTAGTAACTAGGTTTCTTATGGTGCGATCAGTAAAATCCATGTCCTCTTTATCAGAAGATTTTTCAGGAGTGTTACCTTGCTTAGCTCCAGCCATGGAAGAGGAGCCTGGGACGCCACCTGGTATCATACGCAGAGGAGTCACGTCCATCAAGTCTTCATCTAGAAACTCCATGGAGGGAGTTCTTGTATGAAGAGGTTTTGAGCTAGATGATGATGGATGTTGAGACATTTTGTTGAACTTTTGAGGAAAATTACTTTGCCCTAGCAGAGGTTCTCTGAGTAGTTTGATGAAGATGGAAGGAATTGTGTTCGGGCAGAGCGTGCAAATGAAATAGATACTATTTCCAATACTAGGTGATGATTCATTATTAATGTGGCTTTTTCTTTTCATTGGGCAGACAATATTTTTGTTACCTTTTCTTCTCCACATTAATTGCCATATTTTCTCAAGAAACCAAGCACCTAATTTCCCCCTTTCATATTTTAGTTGGACATCATACAAATCCCTTGCAGCCTTGTTAGTTAGTTGCATTTCATGTTGTAGAACTATGAGTTTGTTTTCCACATATTTTCCAAATGAGTGATGACAGCAAATAATGTACTTGGTCCAGCTGTGCTGAATATGATCTTTGGACATAGTTGTACCATACAGGTTGTCATAATACCATGTCATGACATCGAGGGTGAAATTGTATACAATTATCAATAGTTTCATCCAACCTGGTTGAGAATTGTTGTTTTCATCTGATATAATTTCTATCTCAATAGTTCCAACAAAGCTCTCACTAACTTCAGACTGCATACAACCAGTCACATGTTCCCTTTTTCAACTGTTTGGGCCATCATGACCTTCTCTTCCTTTAAGTTAGGTCTTAGCTTCTGGTGTAACATTCTTGTCTGACATTTTTCATTTCCCTTGAAGGTTCTTCTAGCAACTGTACTCATCTTAGAGGGGTCATCCATTTGAGAGCTCCACATGTAACAGTTGTTTTTGGTCCTGATTCCTTTCATAATTACTTCACTGTCTTTGTTAATAATCATACATTCAGTTTTAGGAGCCCATTGCTTCTTGTTGATAGGCTTGTGTTGTTTGGGTCTGAGTTGATAGTGAGTCTGTTGATGAACAGGGGTAGGGTAACCATATAGCTTATAGCAGAAGGGCCTTGAGTGTCCAAATTTCCCACAGTAATGACATCTCCATCTTTGGTGTCTGCCTTTCTGCTGTTTTCTCTTCTGATGATGTGACATATGCTGTGACATCTTAGGACTGCTCTTACTGTTGCTGCATTTAGGTTTAGCTTAAGGTTTGCAACCAGTGTAACTGCTTTCAGCCTTAGATTTATGGTACCCTATTCCAGATTTGGCTCTTGTGATTAGTCCAGTTTGGAGAATCTTGTCTAAGGAGTCAGGTCCATTATTTAGCATCCTTACATACTTGGTTGTCTCTTCTAGTTTTGAGTTTAAGAGCATAACTTCAGTTTTTAGCTTGGAGATGGTTTCCACATGTTCTGCCTTTTCATTCTCCAGTTGTACTATCTTCTGGCTCTCGACTTGTTGACTCTCATCTAGCTTGACCTTCAGATCCACAGCTTCTGTTTTCAATTTGGAGATGGTTTCCAAGTATTCTATCTTCTCATTCTCAAGTTGAGTTATTTCTTTCTTCTGGTTTAAAACCTGCTTGCTCAACTCTACACTTTTATAACACAGCTCTTTGTAGGTAGAGGCCAATTCCTCAAAGGTTACTTCACCATCACTTGAGTCTTCATCAGATCCCCATCTTCCCGTTAAGGCAGTCACAAGATTTGCAGCCTCCTCTATATCACTCTCATCTGACCAGGTGGCAGCAAGACTCATCTTCTGCTTCTTGAGGTAGGTTCCACATTCTGTTCTAATGTGTCCATACCCATCACATTCATAGCACTTTACTTCTTTTCCTTCTTTGGGCTTCTCCTCTAACCCTACTCTTCTTCCATTGCTGATGTCAGATGAGATGTTCTTGACATTTGCCTTGGATCTTACATCCATTTTCTTTAACAATCTGTTGAACTGTCTCCCCAACATTGCAACTTCATTGGCCCATTCTTTATCCACATCTTGACTGTTTTCCTCTTCTGTGTTTGATATGAAGGCAATGCTTTTGGTTTTCTTTTCAGTTCCATCATTCAATCCCATCTCAAAGGTTTGGAGGGAACCAATTAGCTCATCTACCCTCATGTTGGAAATGTCTTGAGACTCTTCTATGGCAGTCACCTTCATTGCAAACCTCTTAGGGAGTGACCTGAGTATTTTTCTTACCAGCTTTTCATTTGTCATCTTCTCTCCCAGGGCTCCTTAAGCATTAGTAATTTCAAGGATACTCATGTGAAATTCATGAATGTTTTCATCTTCCTTCATCCTTAAGTTTTCAAACTTGGAGGTGAGCAGCTGAAGTCTAGACATCTTTACCCTAGAGGTGCCTTCATGAGTGGTCTTGATAATTTCCCAAGCATCTTTGGCCACTTCACAGTTGTTTACCAGCCTGAAAATATTCTTGTCTACCTGTAATACCCCAAAATTTACCCTTCATTTTTCCTGGAAGCATACGCTTTACACCTCATGCATGCATTCATTTTTAGGTCATTTAGCATTTGCATTTCATCATGGCAATCAGAATCGGATCCAAGAAGCTTGAACATCATCCAGGACACTTTGTGGGCTCTATTTAGATGATCAGTCAACACAAGGGAAAGACTTGAGTTACTTCCAACAGGGGTCTATTCGTCAGTCAAAATGTTAATCTTGAAGGAGCAAAGGTTTGTTCATGAGCTGTCATGCTCGCTAGGCGAAGCCCACGTGTTTTGAAAAAAAAAACGAAAAAAAAAAAACGAAAAAAAAATGAAAAATGAATAAATAAATAAATAAATCAATAAAAGAAAAAATCTTGGACTTGGACCTCTCTCATTTGAGCCCACGGGTCCACAAAAATCAGGTTATAAATTCAGAGTTTCAGTGAAACAAAAGCCATTCTATTCCTATTACCCTGTCTGGGAAAAAGATAGTGAGAGAAGAACCCTGGGGAAAAAGATAGTGAGAGAAGAGCTAACAGAGTTCAGGGAAACCTCCAGGCAACTCTGAAAGGTTCATTCTGACTCACACACTTTCAACTCAAGCAAACCCTAACATTGGTTTGCAAATCCAACCGTGCCATTTGATTTCAACCGATCTTCCCAATCAGGTTTGCCCTTATTCCCATTACCTTTGTGCTTTGAAGTTGAATACTCTGAATGTTTGAGGTATGATGGATGAATTTCATTAGGTTTTTGCCCACGGGTTCATAATTATGTATGAATGTATAAATAATGCCTTGAATGCTTAATCGTTTAATTTCTAAAGTGTATGCCACAGGGTTTGAGGTTTCTGAAACCATACTGTTATCCATGAAAAACCATATTGTTTTGCTCTAATCTGACTTACGTTTGTCATAGCATGTTTTCTCCTAATCCTTATCTTGTTTCACTAACCCTTTTGTTGAGTTTTTGTGAAGGCTCACATGACTTTTGCAGGGATAGCTCGCTGGATATTCCACTTTGCTTGTGGGATACCATTTGGGAGATTTATTCTGATTGCCTTGTTGGCACATTTACTTTATACATGTTTGTTTTGTATGTGTTCGTATCCCCGCAGGTAGCGCGGTTCCTTCGTCAAGGACTGCCTTTTTGCATGAGCATCCCAAACCCTAACCCTTCATTGATTTTTCTTCTCCTAAACACACGTTTACTCCTTCTACTACAGGTGAGTAAGTCTCCAAAGGTCGAGCATTCGGTAGATTGCATAGTAACGTCGTCCGCCCCCAAAACATAATCCATAACCCCGTAGTTAGCCGAACTACGGCTTGCTCTGATTCTCATTCCAGATGAGATACGTAGGCATAAGACGCGATGTCTTAGCGAGCACACATCCCCCTAACCCATAGGTCAGCCGAGCTACGAAGACTCTGATTCTCATATTCAGATGAGATACGTATGCAGTGGATGCGACATCCGCGCGAGTCATTTTCATTTAACCCCTTTTTTAGTAAACAACACAAGATAAACTCACACCCTTTAGACAAGAACTACAAAAGTGGATCCCGTAGAGTACTACGGATGCATAGGGGTGCTAATACCTTCCCTTCGCATAACCGACTCCCGAACCCAAGATTTGGTTGCGAGACCTTGTCTTTTCCTTTCCTCTTTTCAGGTTTACTTCGAGCGTTTCCTTTCCCTCTTTTGGGATAAATAACGCACGGTGGCGACTCTTCTGTCATTTTCTTTCGCCGGTTGTTTTTTAGCACACTGTATTTTTCAGGTTGCGACAGCTGGAGACTCTGTTGGAGACCCGGTTTCCCTTAGCGAGTCCCTCCTAGCTTTTGTAGTTTGTTTGTTTATTGGGTGTTCATGCTTTTGTACAGTTATTTATTTACCTGCTTTACCTTATTGCATTGTGTACATATCATTGCTGTATCTGTTGGCTGGCTATGGCTGCTTGGTGATCTTTGTGAGATGAGTTCTATACCCGAACTCGAGTGCATTTAGGATAGGAGAATGACATAGTCTTGTCGACTTGTGTGGAGTTATTCCTTAGCAAGTTGACTTGCAAGCCCATTCACTTGGTGGAGGTCATGTTGAGATCAATAATGTCACACAAGTAAGTTGTGGTTAGACATTACTTTTTCCAATATAGACCTTAGAAGCCGAGGACCTTAGTTTACCAAACCCATCTTGGCATATTCGTAGGACGTAGTGCGAAAGTCGTTCAAGTGTAAGATTTGATACGATTGTTACGCGATACTACACTCATAAGAGTCTCTCTTGAGAATATTTTTGGAATACGAGTAGTCGTTCCTCCGATAATATCCGAAAGATGGGATTATGACTATGGGAACATTTTGTAGAACATGTTTGGCATGTTTAAACCTTAGTACACTCCTTTTGGGTGGTCCTTAACCTAAACTCCATGCTCGTGACTTGCAACAAACCCTTGATTCATGGTTGATCCGATCAGGTATCCTTAATATCAATGAAACTTGGGTGTTGATAAGGTGTAAACCATAATCCACCAAAATGGGTGGTTGATATTAAGGATAACATGATCCATCCCATGACCTCGGTTTGGTGTGCTCTTAATTTCTCTCCAGACAGTGCAACCTGAAAGATGTTCAAGCAGATACAGCGATCCTGATTCCCCTGCCACTGCACTGCATTCACATCATTTTGCATCACATCATTTTGCATTCATAATCATTCACACATGTTTATCCATTTCTGTGGGGTTTATATCTTCTACTTGATTCTAGTCGGAATTTTCTTGGTTCTCATCAACGGCTTAGTCTTTTTTTTACATCGTTTATCTATTGAGAGACTGGAATCAAGGGGGTAGAATACCTTTGGAATTGATAAACATGTCATTGCATTTACATATTCATTAGCATGTCTTGCATAACAGGTACCGCCATAGTGTTCTCAGTTTGTTTGGTGTTCCATCAGCAGGATAGCTGACCCAGGCATTCACCGGTACGGTACCCGCAGAAACCAACAGAGAGTAATAGAAAGCCTACAGGCAGAGTTCGTCGAGATGAAAATCCGCATGAATCAATTCATGGATGTGGTTCAAGGGGTGGCTCAGGGACAGCAAGAGCTCAGGCAGATGATACAGAGGAATCCCCCTGCTCAACCAGAGACGATGACTGATCCTCCAGCTGGAGAGGCTAATGGACCCAATGAACCGGGGCCTATCCCAATCCTACATGTCACCTCCGGTCAACATCCCGTTCATGATGATCAGGACGATCAGTTCCCCCTGCTGCAGGAAGACTTTGGTATGGGTCATGGTGTGGACCCCATGTTTAGAAGATTGGAAGAGAGGTTGAAGGCATGGAAGGACAGAATCCTCTGGGAGTCGATGTTGCTGACTTGGGGCTGGTCCCAGGTGTGAGAGTGCCACCGAAATTCAAGGTCCCGATATTTGACAAATACAATGGCAACTCTTGCCCCAAGACCCATGTGCAAGCCTATTTCCGTAAAATGGTTGCATACTCCGATGACGAAAAGTTGCTTATGTACTTTTTACAGAACAACCTAGCTGGGGCATCCCTGGAATGGTATATGAGGTTGGACAGAGCCCACATCCGTTGCTGGAGGGATTTGGCTGAGGCTTTCGTGAAGCAGTATCAGTATAATGCAGACATGGCTCCGGACAGAACTCAACTTCAAAATCTGTCTCTTAAAAGCAATGAGTGCTTCAGAGAATACGCTCAACGCTGGAGAGAAACAACTTCCCATGTTCAACCTCCTATGTTGGAGAAGGAAATGGCTAACATGTTCATGAACACTCTGCCAGGACCTTATTTGGAGCGCCTGGTGGGTTGCAATGCCTCCAATTTTGCTGATGTAGTCTCTACCGGAGAGAGGGTGGAGAATTACCTGAAGACATACGAGACCCAGAGTGGAGGTGGATCTTCATCAGGGGTGAAGAAGTCGTTCATTCAGGGATAGAAGAGGAGAGAAGGGGATGCAAGTGCCATATCTTCTTATCAGAACAGGGATAACTGGAGGAATAACTTTCAGAACTATCATCAGCAACCGTATGTTGCGGCTGTGACCATTCCAGCTGCAGCACCACTACAACAACAACAACCACAACGTCAACCAGCTCAGTACCAACCACAACAACCGGGTAACAGACCCGCCTATCAACCGAGGCCAAGGACGATGGACCGGCGTTTCGACACTCTTCCAATGCGTACGCTCAGTTGCTTTCTAGTCTTCAACAACTACAACTTGTGCAGTTGCGCACTCTGGCTCCTCCCGTTGGTAGGCTTCCGGTGGGTTATGACGCCACCGCTAGGTGTAGCTTCCACTCTGGGGCACCTGGCCACAATATTGAGAACTGCAAAGCTTTTAAGCACGTGGTTCAGGACCTCATTGATTCAAAGGCCGTTAACTTTGCACCAGCTCCTAATGTCGTCAACAATCCCATGCCCTAGCATGGTGGAGCCAACGTTAACATGGTTGAAGGAGAAGTCAAATTAGTCTCTGCGGTCAACAATGAAGATGGGGATAGTGATCGCGACATCGATAACTGGGTGCGTCCGAGGATCCCGGGTGAAGTTCTCAACAATTGGTCTTCTGAGGAGATTGTCCAAGCCATTTGTCTGGAGGAGTAATTTTCTTTGTTTATTCATGCATATCCAAGTCTTACATTCCGCCAGGGCGTAATGACTCATTGTAGGGCTCATTTATGTGACACTTGCATTTTTTATCATAAATAAAGGACGTCTTTTTGCATTCAAATATTTCGTTCCCTGTCTTTCTATTTTTGCAGTTTTTCAAAAAAAAAATGGCAATGTTTTGTTTAGTTTCCACTTTTTTTTCACACTCATAAGCACATACCATCACTCATGCAGATGCACATCATCGGATCCTATTGATAACGGTTCTGCTATGGCTCGCTTCGACTTTGAAAATCCAATCTTTCAAGCTGAAGAAGAGGGTGATGAAGACTGTGAACTCCCTGAAGAACTTACCAGGTTATTAAAACAAGAGGAAAGGGTCATTCAACCGCATCAAGAGTCTGTTGAAGTGATTAATCTCGGCACCGAGGACGCCAAGAGAGAAACCAAGATAGGGGCTGCTTTGGAAGACAATGTGAAGAAGGGGTTGATTGAATTCCTGCAAAAGTATGTTGACATCTTCGCTTGGTCTTATCAGGACATGCCAGGGCTTGACACAGACATCGTGGTACATCGCTTGCCGCTCAAAGAAGGTTGTCCTCCGGTCAAGCAGAAGCTCAGAAGAACAAGACCAGAGATGGCTGTCAAGATAAAGGAAGAAGTGCAAAAACAGTTGGATGCAGGGTTTCTAGCAGTCACAAATTATCCGCCATGGGTTGCAAATATCGTTTCGGTACCTAAGAAGGATTGAAAGGTACGGATGTGTGTTGACTACCGGGATCTGAACAGGGTTAGTCCTAAAGATGATTTCCCCTTACCTCACATTGACGTTTTGGTGGATAACACGGCTCAGTTCTCGGTATTCTCCTTCATGGATGGCTTTTCTGGCTATAATCAAATTAAGATGGCACCAGAAGACATGGAGAAGACAACATTCATAACCCCATGGGGCACCTTCTGCTACAAGGTGATGCCGTTTGGTCTGAAAAATGCCAGAGCAACATATCAGCGAGGGATGGTGACTCTGTTCCACGATATGATTCATCATGAAATCGAGGTTTATGTTGATGATATGATTGCCAAATCTCAGACAGAAGAAGAACATTTGGTGAATTTGCAGAAACTGTTTGAGCGTTTGAGGAAATTCAAGCTGAGGCTTAATCCGAACAAGTGTACTTTTGGGGTGAGATCTGGAAAACTACTGGGTTTTGTTGTTAGCGGAAAAGGGATTGAGGTGGATCCGGCCAAAGTGAAAGCGATACAGGAAATGCCTGAGCCAAGAACAGAGAAACAAGTCTGTGGTTTCTTAGGGAGGTTGAACTACATTGCAAGGTTCATCTCTCACCTAACAGCCACATGTGAGCCAATATTCAAATTGTTGAGAAAAGATCAGGCTATCAGGTGGAATGATGATTGTCAAAGGGCGTTCGAGAAGATAAAAGAGTATTTGCAGCATCCTCCTATCCTTGTGCCTCCGGTCCCAGGAAGACCGCTGATTATGTATTTGACAGTACTAGACAATTCCATGGATTGTGTTCTCGGTCAACACGACGAGACAGGTAGGAAAGAGCAGGCCATCTACTACCTGAGTAAGAAATTCACAGATTGCGAGTCGAGATACTCAATGCTTGAAAAAACATGTTGTGCACTTGCATGGGCTGCTAAGCGATTGAGACAATACATGTTGTCTCACACAACCTTACTAATCTCCAAAATGGATCCACTCAAATATATATTTGAGAAGCCATCTCTCGCTGGAAGAGTTGCTCGTTGGCAAATGGTACTGACAGAGTACGACATCTAGTATACTTCCCAGAAAGCCATCAAGGGGAGTATTCTGTCAGACTATCTTGCTCAACAGCCGGTTGAAGATTACGAGTCGTTGAAGTTTGATTTTCCAGATGAAGACATCATGTTCCTCAAGATGAAAGACTGTTAAGAGCCAGTTGTTGAAGAGGGACCTGATCCAGACGAAAAGTGGACTTTAATGTTTGATGGGGCCGTCAACGCCAGAGGAAGTGGAATTGGTGCTGTCATTACAACTCCGAAAGGTGCCCACATGCCTTTCACCGCTCGTCTGACTTTCGAGTGCACCAATAATGAAGTTGAGTATGAAGCCTGTATCTTGGGTATTGAGCAAGCCATTGATTTGAGAATCAAGACTTTGGACATCTTCAGAGATTCAGCTCTGGTAATCAATCAAGTGAATGGTGATTGGAACACTCTCCAGCCTACTTTGGTCCCCTACAGAGATTACATGAGAAGACTGTTGACTTTCTTCACAACAGTAAAGTTGTACCATATACCTCGTGATGAGAACCAGATGGCAGATGCTCTTGCTACTCTATCCTCCATGATCATGGTGATTCGTTGGAACCATGCTCCCAAGATCGACGTGATGCACCTTGATAGGGCTGCGTATGTGTTTGCTGCTGAACTGGTAGTTGATGACAAGCCCTGGTATCACGACATCAAGTGCTTTTTGAAGAATCAAGAGTACCCTGCAAGGGCATCCAACAATGATAGAAAGACTTTGAGAAGATTGGCAGGCAGTTTCTTCTTGAACAAAGACGATGTGTTGTATAAGAGGAACTTCGACATGGTTTTGCTCAGATGCGTGGATAGACACGAAGCAGACATGTTAATGCAGGAAGTTCATGAAGGCTCCTTCGGTACTCATGCCGGCAGACATGCAATGGCTAAGAAATTGTTGAGAGCAGGTTATTACTGGATGGCCATGGAATCTGATTGTTTCAAATATGCTCGGAAGTGCCATAAATGCCAGATTTATGCTGATAAGGTGCATGTGCCGCCGAATCCTTTGAATGTGATGTCTTCGCCGTGGCCCTTTGCTATGTGGGGCATTGATATGATTGGAAAGATTGAGCCGATTGCCTCCAATGGGCATCACTTCATCCTTGTTGCCATCGACTATTTCACCAAGTGGGTCGAAGCAGCATCGTTTGCGAATGTCACCAGACATGTGGTTGCCCGATTCATCAAGAAAGAAATCATTTGTCGCTATGGGATTCCCGAAAGAATCATTACTTATAATGGTTCTAATCTCAATAACAAAATGATGAAGGAGTTGTGCCAGAACTTCAACATTCAGCATCACAATTCTTCCCCTTACCGCCCTAAGATGAACGGTGTTGTTGAAGCGGCAAATAAGAACATAAAGAAGATCGTGCAGAAGATGGTCGTTACGTACAGAGATTGGCATGAGATGCTACCCTTCACCTTGCAGAGGTACCGTACTTCAATACGTACATCGACCGGGGCAACCCCTTACTCCCTTGTGTATGGTATGGAAGCAGTCCTACCTGTTGAAGTGGAGATTCCTTCTCTAAGAGTCATGTTGGACGTCAAGTTAGACGAAGCTGAATGGATTCGGACAAGGTTCAATGAGTTGAGTCTTATCGAAGAGAAGCGAATGGCAGCCATTTGTCATGGGCAATTGTATCAAAGTCGGATGAAGAGAGCCTTTGATCGGAAAGTGCGTCCTCGATGTTTCCAGGTCGGAGATTTGGTGTTGAAAAGGATCCTTCCTCCTCAGACAGATCATAGGGGCAAGTGGACTCCTAACTATGATGGACCGTATATTGTCACCAAGGTTTTTGATGGTGGGGCCTTAATGCTTGCAACGATGGATGGTGAAAACTTCACTTCCCCGGTGAACTCAGACGCAGTTAAAAAATACTTCGCATGAAATAGACCCGCTGGACAATGAAAAGAGTAGTCCATGCAAAAATGAGCATCCCGGCGAACCAAGAAAATGAAAAAGGTTCGGGCAAAAATTAGGGATTAAAAGTGAAAAGATTGTACACCCGGTAAGTTGAAAACCTGAAAAGGCAACTTAGGCAAAAATGGGTATCCCGGTGGATTGAAAACCCGAAAAGGGCGATCCAGGCAAAAGTTAGGGATTAAGCGAATGACTGCGTTCTGAGTAGTTCTGAATCTCATCTCGTGTCAATGACTGGAAACTTTTGAAGGATAGGAAACAGTACAATCACTCTTTCAGAAAGCTGATCATCTGGAGGATCTTGAAGACGAGCAAGTCATAGCAGAATTGGAACCCAATAGAAATCCATTTCACATTGCCATTAGATTAATGTCTGTTTTTATCTGTTGTGCGATTACCTCTTTCCAGGGATTGCTTCCTGATGTAAATGCCTATTCAGAGGTCGTTCAATCAATAAAATCATGTTATTCAGTATATCTCTGTTTTCATTTTCATTTTTCTGTTTTGTTTGCAAAAACGACGTCCGAATTTTTTTATAAACATTGCATCATGACACATAAGAGCTTTACAGGTACATGCTTAATAAACATTTAAAATTGATGTAAATTTTAAGTGCTTTGAATCGTCTATTCAGAACAGGTACCCTCGGGGCATTTCCTTAAAATCCCCTGCAGATGATCGTGAATGTTTTCCCAACAAACGAATTCGGTATCTTATCCCTGCAGAGTTGATCAGAGCGTTGGATTCTTCAATCCCCAGCAGGTTCTCACCACTGTACCTCCCCCCAAGCGGTGGTTTCAGATTATACACTCCCCAGTAGAGTTGACAGTGTCAGACTATATACCCCCCAGCGGAGTTGACAGTGCCAGACTGTATCTTCCCAACAGAAGGTTTTCAGTGTCGTTCTCTCCCCAGTCAGAATCTCGGTATTTCGTCATTACTAGAACACCGTGTGGCGGGTCATTTCCCCACAGAATGCTTTGCGTTGTGCATCTCCAAGCAGCCTTGCCATGGTCCAGAAGATGGTGATCATTTCCCCAACAGATCCCCTTGCCTCAGCTTTGCATTCTACCCAGCATTTCGCATCCCTGCATGTAGAATCATATTGCATTGCATCCTCCCAAATCGCGTAGCATTTCCATTTTCATGGAGCATTACGCCATTGAAAAATTCAAACATACGCATGTAAGCATAAAACATTCTCGGTATCCCAAGTGATAAGCCAGAAGTTGTTTCTAGTACTCAGACTGAAGATTGTTCATGACTTACCTTTGTTATCCCCAGCAAGTGTCATTGGCCCATGCGCCTCCTCTATTATCGTTCCCTATTTCTGCCGATGCTGACAGGCATGGAGTTTCCGGTATTCAGACCGAAGTGGCGTTCAGGCCAGTTTTCTGATGTTCAGATCGAAGAAGTTTCCGACGTTCAGGTCGATGCAACTTGTGGCGTTCAGGCCAGTTTTCCGATGTTCAGATCGAAGAAGTTTCCGACATTCAGGTCGATGCAACTTGTGGCATTCAGGCCGATTTTCCGACGTTCAGATCGAAGAAGTTTGCGACGTTCAGGTCGATACAACTTGTGGCATTCAGGCCAATTTTCCGACGTTTAGATCGAAGAAGTTTCTGACGTTCAGGTCGACGCAACTTATGGCATTCAGGCCAGCCTCTCGGTGTTCAGACAGATATTAATAATCTCATATCTTCCGATGTTCAGATCGAAGTCATTTCCAATATTCAGACTGATGAGCGGCATTTAGGCCATGGTTATTTTTGTGTTACCATTTATTTTGGTATCCAGGTTAACATTCTTTTTCGGTATTCAGACTGACTCTCACCGTACCAGACGGATTCTTCTTTCAAGACCGCCTCTTTGCCGGTTCTGACAGGCATTGTTACTTCACTTCACTTCAGTGCAAATTTTCGGGCTTTTATTGTATTCAATCCCTTGATACCTCGAAAGCACGAAAGTCGATGTTATCTTCTTTCCAAGTCTCCAGTTGATTGAATAGGGGCAGCTGTAATACCCCAAAATTTACCCTTCATTTTTCCTGGAAGCATACGCTTTACACCTCATGCATGCATTCATTTTTAGGTCATTTAGCATTTGCATTTCATCATGGCAATCGGAATCGGATCCAAGAAGCTTGAACATCATCCAAGACACTTTGTGGGCTCTATTTAGATGATCAGTCAACACAAGGGAAAGACTTGAGTTACTTCCAACAGGGGTCTATTCGTCAGTCAAAACGTTAATCTTGAAGGAGCAAAGGTTTGTTCATAAGCTGTCATGCTCGCTAGGCGAAGCCCACGTGTTTTGAAAAAAAAACGAAAAAAAAAACGAAAAACGAATAAATAAATAAATAAATAAAAGAAAAAATCTTGGACTTGGACCTCTCTCATTTGAGCCCACAGGTCCACAAAAATCAGGTTATAAATTCAGAGTTTCAGTGAAACAAAAGCCATTCTATTCCTATTACCCTGTCTGGGAAAAAGATAGTGAGAGAAGAACCCTGGGGAAAAAGATAGTGAGAGAAGAGCTAACAGAGTTCAGGGCAACCTCCAGGCAACTCTGAAAGGTTCATTCTGACTCACACACTTTCAACTCAAGCAAACCCTAACATTGGTTTGCAAATCCAGTCATGCCATTTGATTTCAACCGATCTCCCCAATCAGGTTTGCCCTTATTCCCATTACCTTTGTGCTATGAATTTCATTAGGTTTTTGCCCACGGGTTCATAATTATGTATGAATGTATAAATAATGCCTTGAATGCTTAATCGTTTAATTTCTGAAGTGTATGCCACAGGGTTTGAGGTTTCTCCTAATCCTTATCTTGTTTCACTAACCCTTTTGTTGAGTTTTTGTGAAGGCTCACATGACTTTTGCAGGGATAGCTCGCTGGATATTCCACTTTGCTTGTGGGATACCATTTGGGAGATTTATTCTGATTGCCTTGTTGGCACATTTACTTTATACATGTTTGTTTTGTATGTGTTCGTATCCCCGCAGGTAGCGCAGTTCCTTCGTCAAGGACTGCCTTTTTGCATGAGCATCCCAAACCCTAACCCTTCATTGATTTTTCTTCTTCTAAACACACGTTTACTCCTTCTACTACAGGTGAGTAAGTCTCCAAAGGTCGAGCATCCGGTAGATTGCGTAGTAACGTCGTCCGCCCCCAAAACGTAATCCATAACCCCGTAGTTAGCCGAACTACGGCTTGCTCTGATTCTCATTCCAGATGAGATACGTAGGCATAAGACGCGATGTCTTAGCGAGCATACATCCCCCTAACCCATAGGTCAACCGAGCTACGAAGACTCTGATTCTCATATTCAGATGAGATACGTATGCAGTGGATGCGACATCCGCGCGAGTCATTTTCATTTAACCCCTTTTTTAGTAAACAGCACAAGATAAACTCACACCCTTTAGACAAGAACTACAAAAGTGGATCCCGTAGAGTACTACGGATGCGTAGGGGTGCTAATACCTTCCCTTCGCATAACCGACTCCCGAACCCAAGATTTGGTTGCGAGACCTTGTCTTTTCCTTTCCGCTTTTCAGGTTTACTTCGAGCGTTCCTTTCCCTCCTTTGGGATAAATAACGCACGATGGCGACTCTTCTGTCATTTTCTTTCGCCGGTTGTTTTTTCGCACACTGTATTTTTCAGGTTGCGACACTACCCCATTGAATATTGTATTCAAGGCTTTAGATTTTCCAAGAGCAAGATCCTCCTCCTCCTTGGACCATTGTTCTTCAGGCTTCTTCTCAGTAGTGGCTTCTCCTTCTTTAGTAATGACAGGATGTACCCAACCTGTTAACACAGCTTTCCAACCCTTGTTATCAAGGGATTTCAAAAACGCTACCATTCGAGGTTTCCAATAGTCATAGTTAGAACCATCCAAAATTTGTGGCCTATGAACAGATCCTCCATCTCTCTCCATTGTACCAGAAAGTATTACCCCTCGATCTCACCCAGAACCAGAGCAGGATGCCTGCTCTGATACCAATTGAAATTCTGGTATCAGATATAAGATGTCGAAGGTAATGTCACGACACTAATATCTGTTAACACACAATGAATAAAAAATACATAATGGTAAAGCAAATAACACAAGCAATTGTTAACCCAGTTCGGTACAATTCACCTACGTCTGGGGGCTACCAAGCCAGGAAGGAAATTCACTAAAATAGAATTAGTTCAAAGACTCTCCGTACACTTCAACAAGTTACAGTCTTTCTCACCTAATCTATACCCGTGCAATATCTACCTAAGCACTCTTAGATATGAGAACCCACTCACTTCCCTACAATCACACACTAGTGATTTTAAACAACAATCCCTTGTGAAAAGAAAATACTTTTCAATTACACACTCTTGATTTTACTTCATAGTTTCAATCAAGAAGACACACTCTTGATCTTGCTTCACAGCTTTGATCAAGAAGACACACACTCTTGCTTAACAGCTTTAGAGTGACAAATTACAACCACAAATCAGTCCAATTCAATCATCAATGGATGACTTGAATGACCTACAAGTCTCATGACTAAACAGACACAAACCCTAGCTCTCTCTCTATATTTCGCTTAGTATTGGTTGTGTTCAAACAGGTTTTCTAAGTCCCTTTTTATAGAAGCTTTCAGCTGGGCTTGGACATCTTGAAAACCCTAAATCTATTTTCCAATCAAATCTTTTTATAACAGCTGGTTAGATCTCCTTGAAAAATAAGTAAATCTGGTTGTAATCCATGATTGAATGTGCTAGCTAATCATATCTTCAATCATACAAAGATTGCCATTAATTGTGCAATCACAAAACACCAGACATTCATACTGAATGTTCTGTGTACAGGATGTCATGACATCGGGTCTGACATCCTGGAGAAATCCTGCATAATCCAATAATTCCTTTTATAACTTCCAGCAGGTACAGCCATATTAGATGCCATGACCTTGTGTATGTCATCTGAAACAATCCTGGATGAACATGTCTTTTATTTAAGCTCCAGGAGGTACATCCAATATCAGAAGCCATGGCATTGTATGTGGCATTCTGAAACAATCCTGCATGAACATGTTCTTGAACTCCAGCAGGTACATAGGATATCTCATGTTAAAACATCACACATAACATCTTGTGAACACTCTTTGTTTTACCAAAATTGCTGCCAACACTTAGAATCAACAAAAAGGGTTCATCTAAGCATGAGAAGATTGATAAGGTGAACATGAATGGGAGATAGGCACGTGTCAAAGGACTTAGTTTATCAAAGCAACTTTGATCAACTCAATCAATAGGGATAAAATCAGTTGATTAATCATGCACAAGGACTTAGTGATCTAAAACCCTAATGATTGATCAAATAAACTAATCACAATTCTTAAAATTAGCCTAGGACTAGGGGAACATGGCAATGTTAGCAATTAACTACAAAATCAATCTTAAAAAGATCAATATTCTAATTAACATAACTAATTGTAATAAAATCAATTAATTCTAGAAACTAAGAAACAATTAACACTATTATTTCCTAATGTAAGAATTAAAATTTGGTTTATATTCTAATCATTTCTATCAAAAAACAATTGTAAAAATATAATAAAAAGAATGAAAAAAGAAAAAAGAAAATAAATAAAGGATGGGGTTCAGGTCTGGTTAAGGGTGTGAATAACAAACTAAATGGGTCAAGGGCGCAGGAAGGCCCAATGGCCTATGTCATATGAGCATGGGGTGTATGACCATTCTTTGGTGTATATTGAGTAGAATGTATGGGCTTAAGGATTTGGTTGAGCCCAAAAATCAATTGAGTGAGAAACAGAGGTCAAATTCAATTAATATGCACGTGTATCACGCGTTCTATGTTCATGTATTCAACTCAAGTTCAAACTGCTATAGCCGAGAGCCTTTGGACGCCAGAGCTCACCATTGGAGGCGGCGGAGCATCAAACACACAAAAACATACATCATTCCAATCAAATCTATGAGCTTTGTCCATATCTAATATCAACTTCAACAGATTCAACCTAAACTCCCCAACTGAGCCAAATTTAATAAGAACCCTAACAAAAGAAATTTAAATTAAATGCTTAATCAGAGGAATCAAAGTCCCTAAGGTTATGACTTTGATTCCTCGACCTCTCCCCTACATGATGGTAATAAGAAATGCATTTGAAGGAGACAAATCGAGACTTACCTTCCAGAGGTGAGATCATAGAACTGCACAAATGTTGATGAAGTTGATTGTAGGTGTTAAAGCTAGCGGAAATATACCCGAACGTATCGCACGCTCGAACATACAACAAAGTCACCATCGAACTTTATTTATCCCCAAAGGGAAGGGAAAACATTGATAAAGCCCGGGGGAAAAGAGACATACTGGGTAAGGAAGTCGGTTATGCAAGGGGAAGGTGTTAGCAGCCCAAACATCCATTGTACTCCATGGGAACCGTTTTGATTGTTCTCGCTCGAATAGGTATTATATCTAAGATTACTCACAAAAGAATGAGGAAAAGGAAAAGAATAGATAAAGTGATCGGTGAGGATTAGGGCCCTCATGCCTACGTATCCTCATAGTGCAATGAGGAATTCAAAGCTTCGTAGTTCAAGGAACTAGAGGCAGGAGGTGGAAAGAAGAATGATAGAAAGTATGGTTTGAACCAAAGGATAATGTTGTTTGAACTCCAAAAAGGTTGGAAACATGAACCCAAGAGCAAACAAGTGAGGGCGTATAACACTTGTATCACCGTATTGGAAGAACCGAAAAAGAATGAATTAGGTGTTTGGGTTAAGGGCCAAACAACTCTTAGTTCACAAGGAGGTACAAGATGAAGCACAAATGTATAGTGTATTTGGCTCAAAGGATAGGTGTATCACATGGAGTGAATGAAGGTAGATTATGGATGTATCATGGAAATGAATGGAATGAAGTGACCGAAGTCACAGAATAGGGTATTTGGAAATATAGCGACTGAGGAAGTATTGTTTGAAATCGAAAGGTGAAAGTATATTGTAATCCATAAGAGAAATGAGATTTCTACATAGAGCGAAACAGCTCTGACCGTGACAGGGTGTTAGCCAAAAAAGAAGGAATTAAATGTTTGGGTTAAGGACCAAACAACTCAAGGTTGAAATACGGACTATTCGTTACGCGTCCTAAATTGGTGTATATGGAATTCCAAGGAAAGTGTATTTCGATGTCAAAGAGACAGATATGTCACTGGGTGAACGATTCATGATCGGAGGTCGATAATGGATAGTGAAAGATATGGATGATGCCCTAAGGTGAAGGAGAAATAATTAGAAGTATGCTCTCCAAGGATTCACATACTCATGCCTACGTATTCTCATTGTGCAATGAGAAAGTCATAGCAATCGTAGTTCGGAACTACGAGAAAAGAGGGAGAGAGATGTTTGTCTAAGAAACAAGGACTCATAAGACAAACACCAAGTCAAGGAATGATTGTAGTAATGGAATGCAAGGAATAATGTATCACTTGTTGGGGATTCGACAATTCGAGATCAAATCAGGATGATAGCTTGGATCGAAGAGAAGGATAGACTCTTAATCAAAGAGCAAGGTAGGCATTTACCAATACATGGACTAGCAGGCCGCCACTATAAGGTAAATCCAAAAAGAAAGACTGAATTAAGTGTTTGGGGTTGTTTGCCCAAATAACTCTAGGTTGAAGAGATGGACTGTCATTAGGATGTCCTAAAAGGATAGACAAGGAGTCCAAAGAGAAGTATGATTGATCTTAAAAGATGGTATAGATAGAATGAATTATTTATTGGATAGAGAAATTAAGTTGATAAATAAGATAGATAAGATAGAGCTCGCGAAGAAACTGGGTTCTCCTGCCTACGTACCCTCATAGTGCAATAGGGAAATCAAAGCTTTCGTAGTTCAGCCCACTAGGGATGAAAAGAAGTTGATTGGAGGCAATAAGAAATGGATGATTGAAATTGAAGTGATTGGAATTGGAATGGAGATACTTGATAGCTACTGGATGAGAATCACACTAAAGTCTCTGGGTAAAGGTGGATACGATAAGCAATGAGCCAAACGTCTCACACCCAAAGATATTCAGAATGAGTGTAGGAAAGCTCCAGTCCCATTCCTTCTTTACCACTTAAGGATCGTGGCATGTGACTATCTTCTTGAACTTCAAGTGGAGAGAGAAGAGTCTTTGTAGTTGTTTCTTGCATTGATGAAGACCTTACCAATCGTTTGACTCGAATTGTACTAAAGTCTATGAATAGAGGCGAATACGATGAGCGTTGGGTCATACATCCCATACCCAAAGATACTCAAAATGGGAGTAGGAATACTCCAGTCCCACTCCTTCTCCATTACTTAAGGCTCGTATCGTACAACTTGATTCATGATTGATAAGTTGTTGAAGGCCTTGCTTTGTTGTTTTTGCTTTGTGAAGATAGACTTGTCAATCGTATAATTATAATTGTGCTAAAGTCTATGAATAGAGGCGAATATGATGAGCATTGAGTTATATGTCCCATACCCAAACATATTCAGAATGGGGGTAGGAATACTCCAGTCCCACTCCTTCTCTATTGCTTAAGGCTCGTGTCACACTCTTCTAACTTTGATTTAACAAGTGTTGAAGATGCCACCTTTGATGTTCTTGAATAATCCGCTGCTTGGTATGACTGAGGATGCCTTGATTTAAGATCTTGTCTCGAGGCCTTGAGCTCCACAACTTAGGAGAAAAGTCTTATTAAGTGACCAAGGGTCTTTTGGTCACTCAATTTAGACTGTGGGATTATACAAGTTCAAAGGATTTAATTAATCAAAATTTATTTTGATCAACTTAATCATGGGTTTTGTTTTGTTTTTAGGGAACTAGGTTTGGATCTAATCAAAGTTAGTAATTGTTAGAAACTACCCTAAGGGGTCATGCATTAGAAATTGATTGAAAATTCTAAGTTAGAAGTCCTAAGGGAGCATGTGCAAATTGATCAAAATATTGATTAAAATTCTATGTTAAATCCTAAAATTGTAAGGAAATGATTAACTTTTATGTCACATTCTAATCCTAAAGGGATCATGCTATTCTATCACAAAATACCAAAAATAAGCCCATAAGGGCAAAATGGTCAATTGCAAAAATATGTCAAATTTTATTCATGACCTAAAGTTGATTTTAACCTAATGTTAAGAAATTAACCTAATGTTGAGAAATGCCAAGATCCTAAATTTAATCAAGCCTAATTGTTCCTAATTAGAATACTCTAATTAAAACCTTAATTCTAATTAAAGGTCCTAATTAATTCTAATGAAAATTCTAATTAAATCCTAATATACTAATTAAATCCTAAAATCAAGATTTATTAACCTAATTAAACTAACAATCTAATTAGCCTATCTAATATTATCCTAATTGATCTAATTGCAAAAAATAAAAGAAATGTAATTAAATGGGAGGTGTAAACTAGGAAATGGGGTGAGAAACTGAAATGGCTAACTGGGCTTTAGGTGAGCCCAACGCTAATTTTTGGTACAGAAAGTACACTCCAAAAATGAGGGTTGGGTGTGAAACAGAAAAGCCACATGGGCTGCGTCTGAGCCCATCACCACTTCAATCGTTTCCTGGGGGGGTGTTAGCAAAACGCAGGGTGAATCAAAAGAAATACCAATGGGCTTGGCTAAGCCCAAATCTCATTTCTTTCAAAAGCCACTGGGGTTCATTGTCAATAGTGGTGTATGAAACGGAATTCAATGGGCTTGAACATGCTAAGCCCAATCCCTCAACTCTGTTGACTTGTTCAAGTCAACAGATTCAAAATGGTTTTCACTACGCGCTCAATCTCTCCCTCAGCTTCACCGTCCCTCCACCGTGGACCACCACGTCGGCGGCTGTCTCCGGCGATGGTGGTAGCTTAGCCTAAACTTTCACCACCATCATATGCAGAAGGTCTTACTAGAGACGAATATGATAATGGATTTGGGAAACGGTTCTTGGATTGGTCGAATCTAGCCTAAACAACGGAAGAACCCTAGCCTCTCAAAGTAAAATTAAATGATGCTTGTCCTGAATCAACCTCTACCACCATAGGGTTTTCACTCCCTATCCTAGATACTACACTTTGGTACGCTCAAAGCAAGAAAACACCACAAAAGAGAAACGGACTTACCGAAGAAGACGATCGGAAACTTCAACAGGTGAGTTCTTGATCTTGATTTGCACGCTCCTTCGTCCTCTTTCTTCTTCTTCTTTCTCTTCTTCTTAATTTGAGAATGGTGAACAATGAAAATGAAGTGGTTAAGATCAAGCGAAATTGAAGCTTCAATGTGAAGCTCCAATGGCTTTTTGAGAGAGAAATAGAGCTCTGGTGAAGGTGAGTAGAGAGATTGCTGAGAGTGAGGGAGTTCCGAGCAAAATGCCAAAAGTGATGAAATGATAATGATGATTGTGTTTAAATAGATATGAGATTTGGGATTTGGTTAGCCTTGGAATGAGGTTTGGATTCTGTTAGATTTAGGTTTGGAGTTAGTTAACCTTGGCTAACTGAGTTAGTGGTTAACTCAGTTAGTTAAGCTTGACTCAGTTAGTTAGGATTGATTAATGACTTAGCTAGTTGGTTAGTTAATTAAGGTTAGGTTATTGATGACTGGTTGTTGTAGGTGGTTGGTTTAAGTGGAATTGAACTTACTCATGAATGATGACCTGCTGAGTAGGTTTTTCTCTAATGCAAGCTTGTGAGTGAATTGAAGCTTTGCAATGTTATGTTATTTCACTGTTATGCCTTACAAGCCTAGACATATGCTTGCTTTGATTTCCTTTGCACTCTATTGAATTGTTATGGCTTAGTTCATCTTGGTATTGTTGTAGGGTTTGGAATAAGGTGTTGTTTTGATGTGTGTGTTCCACTGCTGTGATGATGGTGTGCTACTGAGATGCTTATTGTCAGATATGCTTGGCCTTGATTACAAGCTTGTTGCAACTTCTGGCTAGTGGTTCACAACATGGCAGGTGACATATGGTGTTGGCAAATATGCAAGTCTAGATTTGGTTTATAATTTATGTATCAAGTTGGTTCATGAACTGATTGAACAAGGATGTTGGTTTATGTCTGCAAATAGCATTTGCTTTTTAATGTAGCAGGTCTACAGTGTTGGTGCATGATGGAGTTTAATAATGGTTTGTTGTATATTTCTGTTCACGCTTTGTGGCTCATTTGTGTTTAATGATGCTCTGAACCAATGTCTACTACAAGGCCACTTGTAGGTTCATCAAGGCATTTAGATTGATAGCAAAATAGCAAGGTAATGGTGTGTCCATGTGCAACAATAGTTCAAATGGTATGCAACCTGCTCAATCCCATTCCTAGTTTTGATGTTGGTGCAACATGGTCTGATGTTCAAGTTGTTGAACTGTTTGGATGCATGATTGTCATGATGATGTAGCAGTACTAGCTATGTTGCCTTGGCTTGATGCAAGAAATGTTGGCAATGTTTGAATGTATTGCAAGATGATGGTGGTCGTAAGTATTGCATTGCCCTGGTGCATATGGAGCATGCTGAATTACTTTGGATCTTTACATTGCTTGAGTGTTGTTTGTGGTCAAGCCATTACAGGACAATGAATCAAGGAGTTTCCTGCAGGATTTTCTTGCCTCTGTTGTGGTCATGGTAGTGCATTATTCATGTTGGATGATTTTCCAAGGTAATGGTTGTTGAATGATTTAGGTGCATGTCTGTTATTGATGTTGTTGCAGTTTGTTGTGTTTGTAATGGCTATGGCCTGCTATTTGTTGATGGATTGAATGTCACTCCAAGTTTCAAGATGATGCAGGCATGTGGCTGCAGCTAGTCATGGTATGCTGCAGGATTGTTGAACATTTCCACTGTAGCAAGGCAAAGCAAGGACTGATGTACAACATGTTACCATATGGTGAGTTCATGCTTTTCTTTGTAGCTTGACATTGCATTTGGATTAAGCATTATTGGATATTTGGGTGATGGATTCATTAGTGTCATATTATGTTGTATTAGGGCAATGAGGACTTGGTTTGGGGCAGACCAAAACCAAGGTTTGACAAGCCAAGAGACCAAGGCAAGGCATGGTACACATGAGGTTGAAAATGAGACCATTTACTTGGAAATGAAGAAACAAAAGGATAACACAACCAATCATGGAAATTGGATGAAGAATCAAGGAAAAGGGCTAGATTAGGTTTTAGATGGTCAAAAAATGGGTGAGTTGACTTTGGTCAAAGTTGACCAAAAAGTCAACAATTGGTCATTTTTCATTTTTTTTTTCTTGTAAATGGACATTGGATTAATGATTAGAGTGAAATTTAGGCATTTTGGATTCTAGGTTGACTTTGGTCAAAGTTGACCAAAAAGTCAACTGTTGACCAAAGTCAACAACTGGTCAAAAATGTCAAGTTTTGTATTTTCTTGTGTATAATCACATGTAATGGTTTAAAATTACATATAATGGATTGAAATGGTTTGAAAAATGATTGGAAATTGGTTTCACAATTGGTTTAATCATGACTTGAATGTTTGACTTTTGAAAAGAAAATAACTTGACTGATAATGTTTATGAACAAGGCCATGAAATAAGACCATAAGATTAGGGTTTTGATATGATATCCATGAACCAAAGGCATGACTAGCAAGTGACTTGAAACACAAGAAGTTTGGTTGTTCAGATGACCAGAACCAAAGATGTATCCACAACCATATGAATAACATCATGCCTTTGGACCAAGACCAATGCTCAAAGAAAGGTTAGGCCAAGCATGTTGATAATGTGGAGACTGAGAGGTCATGAATACATAGTGAGGCCACCAAGTTCATCTGATTCACCCTTTCCTGATTAGGACTTTGGAGACCAAGATAAAGGCCTAGGGAAGCTCCATGAGATCATGCCTTGAGGAATTAAGGCTTTGAAGGCCCTAGATTGCCTGGTCACATCTTTGTTGAATCCAAGCCTTCACCACCACCATTAGGGTTTCACATCCCCCATGATGATGATATGGTTGGACCATGCCTTTGAGATTTGATATCCACCCAAACCCTAGCTTTATAAGCCCAAGTTTCTTCTGAATCCATGATGAATGATGCATGTGGATGAATTATGAATGTATGCAAGTGATCTCCTGATCAAGTGATTGGATGAATAAGTGAGAAAGGGGAGGGCAAATTTTGGGGTACAACAACTGCCCCTATTTAATCTTCTTGAACCTGAATGCAAGAATTGTGGGAGTTTTTCAGGTATTCGAGGAGGAAGGTGATTAAATACCGACGTACCCAAAATTTGCCTGAACAAGTGGTTAAAGTTATCCCGGATTTTGAGTATTCACACAAGATATTGTAGGGAAGATGCTATATATGGTGCATGATGTATGCTTATTTTTTATGATACATAATTGTTTGCTTATTTGTCATTTGCGGGGATATGAGTCTTTATTAAGATGGAAACTCAGACTCGTCATCGAAGATTGGAAAATAATTGTCGTGAAGTCTAAGTGATGACAACACCGTTGTCAAAGAATCTTTGCCTATTAAGGAACACTAAGTGCTGGAACCAACATGGCATCCCAGCCAATTGAGTGTCGTAGGCGTTCAAGTGAAACCATTTTTTGAGTCACCGGTCATCTTCCAAGTTTATTGGGTTTTAACAATAATGAAAAATGTTTCTCTTTAGTATAGATTTTTATTATTCCCCGAAATTGTAAAGCATTATGTGAGTAAGACAAGTCAATTATTTTGCATACAAAACATAGAAGGAAATATTTGCTGAAATAACTGAATTTTATTGATATGAAATTGTACATATGATGAGTACAAGGATGCAGACACCCTAATGAGGATGTTGCAAAATTGAAAAAAATAATTGAAATGGAAATGTTTTAAGACCCCAATTTTGACCCTAAGATCCCTCATGGCATCATATCATTGCTCATTGCATTGCCTCAAGGATCATAGCATGTTTTGGCTCCTTAACCCCAGGGTTGGGACTTGTGTGAGTGGTTTGAGACCACCAAGCATACTTGTATTATATATTATTGCTTTTCTTATTTTTATTACTAACAAAAAGCACAAAAATATGTCACTAACTCTTTTTGTTTTGAAGCTCAAGTGATCATGTGCTCCCATGCTCCTAGGAGGCTCCTAAGCTCAATGAAATGGCTAGATGAAGATGAGAAAAAGCATGGAAATGGTCCACAAAGTTCCTAATCATCATATATGTCTCCTAAGTATCTCAATTAGCCAACTTGATCAAGATAACCCAAAGGGCTTGAGGTTTGTTTCCCAAGGAAACCCTAATTTAACTGTGCTTTAACTGTGTCTTGCTCATGAAGCAACCTCAACCTATGGTCAAATTTAATCAAGGGAAGTTCTTACATTCATTATTTTATGCATATATGAGACTATGTGAGAATACTCAATCATTCATTCATCAAGATTTGAAGTTTGGCCTTTAGAAGTTGATTGGTCAAGTCATCTGACTAAACTGAAGATCACTGAGATACAACTTCTAATGTGTTTGCCAAATGAAGATGACCCCAAGAGCAAACATGTTCTTAAGAACCATATGAACAACTTTAATGTTCATAAAAAATCCATTTGAAACTTGTAAGGTCATCATTAATTTCAAAACATTATAGGTCATTTTGACTGAAACCCTAATTTTGGGTCAACTTCCCAAGGACCTAACTTCCTTTTTTTTATGATTTTGAGGTGAAACTAATTGCACTGGAAATCTTACTATGTCCACTTCAAATGTTATATTGGACAAAGTTTCATAATCCTAAAATAAACACATGTGATAATACAAAATATTATAGGTCACTTTGGACCAAAGCCATTGAATCTTGAAAAAGTCCAACTTCAAGTGCCCATAACTTTCTCATAAAAAATCCAAATGATATAAAATGTAAGTCCACATTCATCATCTTGAAAAGACCTACAACATTTATGTTTAAGGTTTTTTCATTTGAGGCTTGCATCATTGAAATAGAAGGGCTTGAAGTTGGTCACTTTTGGCAAATTTTTCAAAAGATATGTTTTGTACATCAAACTTCATGGCCAGTTTTCACAATTTTCCAAACTCCAAATGAATTTTTGTCCAACATAACTTTTGTTCCTTATGTCAAGATCTTTCCAACCATTACTCACATGCCTATGTTTGGATTTTCTAAGAGTGACTTTCAAAGAGGAAAACATTTATGCCCAATTATGGAATTCATGATGAAACTTCATGCACAAGCAATTGCAATGCAAACCACACGTCCAAATTAATTCATTATGCTATCAACTTGCAAAACTATCAGCTTTTGGGCCTCACATGCGCCTGTATAGGCCCATGTACGGAGGACCCAAAGCTTCATGCACACGGATTCTTCACCTCTTGGCATCAGCTTCAGCTATAAATACATGTCATACTTCATTCATTTATTATCCTTGAATTAACCTGAAGCTCTGCAGAAATTGAATCCCAACCACACTAGAGGAATTTTTATTTCATTTTCTCAAATTCAAACTTGAATTTCAACTTCCGTGGTTGATCTTCAGTTTATAATTCCTAAGCCTATCATCATCACCATCTCAAGAGCAAGCTGCAAGCAAGAATTTGGTTGGATCGTGCTCATCAAAGCTTCACTTCAAAGGTTTACATCTCAACTGTTTTGATTCGAATCTCACCATATATTGTGCTTTGCTTGTGTTTGTTTGGTTCTCTGAAGTCCTCGTGTCAGAGGCAAGCCAATGGTGGCTTTAATTTTGTGAATTGATGCATTTCAGATTGAACACCTGGATTTTCCATCTCAGATTTCTCCTTCCATAGGGATCTTGAGAGAAAACCAAGGTTACAGGGGTGATGTACATCACCCCAGCTTTAATTTGGTATAAGGCACGTGTAGTTTGGTTGAGGTTGCAAAACCTGCAACTGGTGGCCGGTTTCTGTTTGCTCACCGGAGAAGACGGTGGTTTCCACCACCGTCCCCACGTGGAACTCCCTTGGCCCTTGGATCTGACTCCTATGATCTAATCTCAGACTTTGTTATATTTGACTTTTTTAAATCCATTTTGTTTCACGCTTGACTAATGTACATGATGCGCGCGCGCCTCTGATCCATTGATGTTGTCCACGTCAATTAATGAGATGGATCATGCGCTTCCTGATTTTTCTATTTTTCTAATTTCTGTTTTATTTTCCTTTTATTCCATTTATTTTTAAAAATTCATAACTCTTTTATTTGGAATCACAAAAATATGGGACCAATTGCAAAAAAAATCTTTAAAAATCTAGTTTCATAATCTGATTTTTAATTATTTTTGTGATGCCATTTAATATTTTTAGTGAATTATTTTGTTTTTAATTGTTTTTAATTCATTTTAAATACTTTTAGATATTCAAAAATTCCAAAAATATTTTCTTAACACATTTGGATCATGATAAGTCTATGAAAAATATTCTCATCAATTTCTTAATTGATTTGAGATTTATTTGAGATTTTGGTTCATTTGTGTTATTTTGCTTGATTTTTAATTGTTTTAAAATAGTTTCTGTTTTTAAAAAATGTTGAGAAAAATTTTCAAACCTTGTTTGCCATGTTAGACTTATGATGATTCAATTGGACTTATCCAAGTTGATTTGAATTGAATTTGAAGTTTGATCTTATTTTGTTTATTTTATTTTATGTATTATTTTAATTCCAAAAAATACCAAAAATATGTTTGACTTTTCTTGACTTCTAATCTTCATTTTACTTATGTTTATCATTGGTTTATGTTGATTCCATTCCCATTTGACCATTGTATTTTGATTATGTCATTTGAATTCTTCTTTATTCATTTCATTTCTTCTTCTTCTTCTTCTTTTTCTTTTGGCCAATGAGTTAATGATTTGTAGTTAGCCTTGACATATGAGAGGCTTAACCTTCTTTGATCCAAATCAAATTCAACTTGATCAAAGACCAAGTGAATTGCTTTGTGTCCAAGATAGGTTGCTTCTTGGTCAAGCAAAGAACTTGAAATCCATACAAGGTCTTTCCATCTTTTCTTTTGGCATGGCAAGTTGTAGGAGCTTGGCTTACTAATCATGATCTCTAACTTGTGTTTGTTTGCCTATAGTTTTATTGACCGACCTCAGATAGGTGTGACTATTACATTAGTCCACTTACGATTGCTTAACATAGCGCTAAATTGCCAAATGGCACACTAACACTAACTACTAATTACTAACTTTTAATTCAAGCATTTAATTCTTGCAATTTATCTTAATGCAATTTAATTTCTTGCTCATTTATTCATATTGTCTTTTCCATTTGCTCACTTGAGCTCATGTTTATGTTTGTGCCATTATCCTTTTGCTCATTTGAGCTTATTATTGTATATAAACATATTGTTGCTTTGTGTTTGTTTTGTGATTGTTTGTGTGAATCCAATGCAAAAAGGAGAAAGGACTTAGAATTAGAACCTTACCTATGCTTAATGGAGTTCAAGATCAACTAGGCCTCATGCCTTTAGAATGTTAAACTTGTTGAAGAGCAACTAGGCCTCATGCCTTTAGAATGCTTAATCTTGAAGTTGTCTTCAAGGGACCCCTAATCCAAAACTCTTTCTTTGTCCATTCCTCTTATTGCATTGTGAACTTTTTGATTGTTTGTTCTTGTGTGATAGGGATTCCAAAATTGAGATAGTAAGAAGGACCATTGTCATGAAAAGCCAAGTTAAGAAAGACAAGCCAATTGGAGATCCTAGGAGCTTGAATGTTTGAATGTTTTGATTGCTTGTTGCTTGCTAAGTCCAAAGGAAAGGAGCATCTTGAATCATCTTTATGATCTCAAGAAAGGAACTACAAGGGTTTTATCTCTTCTCTCATCTTTGCATGTTTAGGACTAGCCCTTCTCTTCTTTTCTCCACTCTAACCCAAGCCAAACTCATTTTGTGCAAACATTGACATTGTTTTCAAAATTAGAAACCTAGGCCACATGCCTTTGATTTTTCAAACTCTTTTCATTAATACTTATTTTGAATGAACCTTAAGTCAACTTTGACTTCATTTTTATATATACTTTTAACTTGTAAATACAACTCACTTCAAATTGTTTTTGTGGTTCCAATGGCCACCTTTGTTAAAACCTTTTTCATAAACATTAGTCATTAGGTTTGAGTTATCATAGTGGTTGATATAAACCTCACCTTATCCTTAGTGATTGGACTATAAGTCTTCCATAGTTATTATAGGGTGGATCCCTCACTAGTATGTTGAAGCTCTCCTCACATGGTGGATTGTTGGTTTAGGTTGAGTTTTCTCCCTTTGATAACAAAAGACCTTAAGGCTTTTGGTCAAATCAATTCACCAATATTTTGAGATTTTTATCCCGAACTACGAGATTTTGATCCTACCTTTGTGATGGTACGTAGGCAATGGGTTTATCCATTCAAACAACAAAATTGTAAATATATGTATATTCTTTTCTCATCCCCCCAATCTTGTTTGCACAAATATTTTCACAAATACCAACCAACAATACACATTTGCAAAAAGGGCTCCCTTAGAGTACTAAGGATGTTTTGGGTGCTTAAAACCTTCCCATTGCATAACCAACCCCCTTACCCAGATCTCTGACATTTTTAGTAGTTTTTTATTTGATAAAACTTCTTGGTTTTTGTTCGCTTTCTAACCTTTGGATAAATAGAAGTGCGGTGGCAACTCGAATTGTATGATTTACTTTTGATTTAGTCAATAAATCTAAAGGTAACAAATACCCCGCTACAGAAAAGTGGTGAATCCACTGGGGATAGACTTCCTATTAGGTTTAGCCTACTTTTTGCCTTTGTTGTAATGTATGCTTATATTTATTTGTGACATATTTTTTATGCAAAATTTGGGATGACTGTATTGTTTGTAATGTATGAATTGCTTGATATATCAATTTCTTGTGTGCTTGGTGGTCTCTTGTAAGATGAGTTCTATACCCGAACTCGAGTGCACTTATGATAGGAGAATGGCATAGTCTTGTTGACTTGTGTGGAGTTATTCCTTAGCAAGTTGACTTGCAAGCCCATTCACTTGGTGGAGGTCTTGTTGGGATCAATAATTTCACACGAGTAGTCGTGGTTAGGCATTACTCTTTCCAATATAAACCTTAGAAGCCAAGGACCTTAGATTACCTAGCCCATCTTGGCCTATTTTAGGACGTAGTGCGAAGGTCGTTCAAGTGTAATATTTGATATGATTGTTACGCGATACTACACTCATAAGAGTTTCTCTTGAGAATATTTTTGGAATACGAGTAGTCGTTTATCTGATAATATTCGAAAGATGAGATGATGACTATGGGGACCTTTTTTTTAGAACATGATTGTCAAGTTTAACCATAGTACACTCCCATTTGGTGGTTCTTAACTGAGACTCCATGCTCGTGACTTACAACAAACCCTTGATTCGCGGTTGATCCGTTCTTGTATATCCTCAATATCAATGGAACTTGGGTGTTGATAAGGTGTAAACCATAATCCACCAAAATGGATGATTGATATTGATGATGACTTGATCCATCCTGTGACCTTTGTGTGGCGTGACTTGCTTAATCCTTGAGTGTGATTGTTGCATCCATATCATCGACAAGAAAATTTTCAAGGAACCTAAGAGGTATATTTGTAAATTTTCAGACATGGATAAGCAAAGAAGGAATACGAAGAAGTACAGTTTCAAACAACCGAACTTGAAAGAGTTAAGGAATTTGACATCCTATGTATTAGATCCCTTGGAGTTCAAAGCTCTCCATGGGAAGCTTCTGTCTATTCTTGCTACTCAGGTGGATGAAGGTATGATGAGTGTGCTAGTGCAGTTCTATGATCCTCTGTACCGTTGCTTCACTTTCCCGGATTTCCAGCTTTTGCCTACGCTTGAGGAGTATGCCTATCTTGTGGGTATACCTATCTTGGATCAATTATCGTTCAGTGGCTTGGAGAGAGTTCCTTCTTCCCAAGAGATTGCTGATCTGTTGCACATAGATGTATCTGATGTTGGTGCTCATATGACTACCAAAGGTGGAATTCAAGGTGTCCCATCTGATTTCCTCATTGCCCAATCTACTTTGTTTGGGAAGGCCATGAGTGAGGATGCCTTTGAAGCTATATTTGTACTTCTCATCTATGGACTGGTGTTATTCCCCAACATCAACAATTTTGTGGATGTGAACGCTATTAGGATTTTCTCTACTCTTAATCCCATTCCGACTCTGTTGGGTGACACTTATTTCTATTTGCATATGAGGAATGTAAAGGGTGGTGGTACCATTGTGTGTTGTTTGCCTCTGTTGTACAAGTGGTTTATTTCGCACTTGCCACAGACGCTCGCCTTCAAGGAGAACAAAGGATGTCTACGGTGGTCCACGAGACTTATGTCTCTCACTAATGATGATATCTTTTGGTATAACCATGTGTATGATGGTGTCCAGATCATTGATTCTTGTGGTGAATTCTCCAATGTGCCTCTTCTTGGTACATGTGGTGGAATTAACTACAACCCTATTTTGGCACGCCGTTAGCTTGGGTTCCCCTTAAAGGATAAACCTAACAAAATTCTGTTGGAAGATGTGTTCTTTCAAGAGGGTAAAGATACCCAGAACTTGAAGGGCAGAATGGTATGCGCTTGGCGCAAGATTCATAGGAAGGGAAGGAAAGAGCTTGGTCCGAAGAATTGTATTGCTTTGGAACCCTACACCTCTTGGGTGAGTAAGAGAGCTTCTGAGTACCGCATGCCCTATGACTATCCGAGACCTACACCTATGGTTGTGGTTGGGCCTTCAACCCTCCCTAACCAAGGATTAGAGGAGTTGAGAGATGAAGACCGTTCGCATGCTTGGGTCAGTGAGCGAGAAGAGCTACTTCAGCAACTCAGAGATAAGGATGCTATGATAGAGTCTTTGGAGTATCAGATTATTGATGAGCTTGATGATGTAGTTACTTCTCTTCTTCCTCAGTCGTCCAGGTTTTGGAAGAGGAAGTATGATCGACTCGCCAAAGAGAAGGCAAATATGGAGGCAGCCTATGAGAGAGAGGTAAAGAGGCTTCGTGCAGCTTATCTTCCGGTCTCGAGAGCTTTGGACGATTGTTTCTAGGGTTCCATAGGATGTTCATTTTCATTCTCTCTTATATTGTATTTGGTTACCAAGATTGTACTTCTTTGGTGTAAATTTTTTTCCAAATATTATTGATATGAATATTCCATATATTTGTGAATAGATCTCTATAAAGTTCATTTGATAATAAAAACAAGTCATATGCACAAACATTGCATGCATCATGTGCATAAGCAGGTTTTGTTCAGAGCTTCTTGATCAGTGGTCTAACTTTGTGTTCTTCATTTATTTTGAAGACAAGCTAACACACCGGTATAACACCAGGGAAAATCTACCAAAGCTGATGGATCGTCTTGAACAAGAGAATCGTGAATTGAAGGAGGAAGTAGCTAGGCTGAATGCCATGATGGAGTCAGTGCTGGCTGCTCAGAGCCAGTCTTCTCCAACACCTGCAACTCCTCCCTAGAGGACGGTCATCTCAGAGATCGCTTCTTCAACTGTGCCTGCCGCCACTGCTCATTTCTCTCCTGCTATGCCAGTCGGGTTTCCCTGGAGGATGCCTGCAAATTTTGTGCCTGAGGGTCTTGCTCCGACCTTTGCTTCTCTGCCGGCATCTAGCCCAGTCATTGCTGTGCCACCTCCCGTTGTGCACACGTTACCGAGAGTCGAAGACACCATTTATCATTCTGAGCCATCTGAGGGCCCAGATGTTTATGAGAAGATGGATGCTATGAATGACCAATTCCTTGAGCTGCACAAGGAACTAAGGACTCTAAGAGGGAAGGACCTCTTTGGTGAATCTGCTGCTGAGTTGTGCCTTGTGCCCAACGTTAAAATCCCTATCAAGTTCAAAGTGTTTGACTTTGAAAAATATAAGGGAAACACTTGCCCTCTCAGCCATCTTGTGATGTATGCACGCAAGATGTCGACTCAAACCGAGAATGATCAACTCCTCATCCACTATTTCCAGGACAACCTGTCCGGTGCTGCACTCAGATGGTACATGGGTCTGGATAGTGTGAACATCCGCTCCTTCAACGACCTTGGAGAAGCTTTCGTCAAGCAATATAAGTACAACATTGATATGGCCCCTGATAGGGACCAGCTGAGGGCTATGTCCCAGAAAGAGAAGGAGACGTTTAAGGAGTACGCCCAGAGGTGATGTGAATTGGCTGCACAGATAGTGCCACCCCTCGAGGAGAAGGAAATGACTAAGATCTTTCTGAAGACCTTGAGTTCATTTTACTATGAGAGGATGATAGCTAGTGCTCCCTCGGACTTCACCAAAATGGTGAACATGGGAATGAGGCTAGAGGAAGGAGTCCGGGAAGGACGTCTAACCAGAGATGAAGGCTCTTCTATAAAGCGTTATGGGGGTTTTGCAAAGAAGAAGGAAGGAGAGGCACATGTTGTGTCTTCCCATATCAAAAGAAGAAGGAAGGAGAGGCACATGTTGTGTCTTCCCATATCAAAAGAAGACCTTCTGTGAAGAGGAAGATTGTTCGCCCTGCTGTTAGCCAATACCAGGTGGCTCATATAGCACCTGCCTTCAAGGAAGCTCAACATTATCAACAACAACAACAACATCAATAATATCAACAACAGCATCGTCCACAACAGCAGGCCTACCAGCCTCGAAACAACAACAATACCAGCACCGACTACGATAGGAAGAGGATCACTTTTGATCCAATTCCAATGACTTATGCTGAACTCTATTCGTCGCTGATAGATAGAAAGTTGATCACTCCACGTGACCCACCTGCTATACCGACCAACCCTCAGTGGTGGTACAAGCCTGAGATACATTGTGTATATCATTCCGGTGCTCCCGGACATGATGTGGAGAACTGCTATCCCCTAAAGACCAAGGTGCAAGACCTTGTGAGAAGTGGGATTTTTTTTTGAGGACGTAGGTCCCAATGTAAAGAAAAACTCATTTCCCGAGCATGGGAAAGCTGCTGTGAACATGGTCCAGGGTTGCCCTGGCAAATACAAAGTCCTGTATGTTAATGACATAAGGCAGTCTTTGGTCGATATGCATAAGCTGTTGTGGGAACACAGCCACTACGAGCATGACCACGATAAGTGCCAGGTGTGCACTATCAACGAAAGAGGATGCTATCAAGTAAGAAGGGACATCCAAGAAATGATTGATCAAGGGATGATTGAGATACTTCAAAATCGTAATGAGGACGAAGTCGATGTTATCACTCCCGTGTTTAAGATTCTTGAGCCGGTTGTTGTCAAGTATGATGGCAGCAAGAAGAAAGTATCACCAGCTCTTGTAATAAAGCCAGCGGGCCCTGTCCCGTATGTGTCGGACAAAGTTGTTCCCTATCGATACAACGCAATTATGCTGGAAGATGGAAAGGAGGTTTCGTTGCCCTCAACTTCCGTGGTGAGCATTTCAGACGTCGGTGGTGTGACCCGTAGTGGTCGTGTTTTCTCGGTGCAGCCGAGATCCCATGAAGATGTCGTGAAAAGAACTGTTGTTAACCCTTTCGGTCCCGTGGGGACTTCTTCTCAAAATAATCCCGTTCCTGTTGTTGACCATGTTGCTGTCAAGAATAATAACACTCCTATCCTGGTTGGCCAGTCTGGCATTTTGAAAGAGAATGGTCATGAGATGCTAAGGCTCGTCAAAAAGAGTGAGTATAATGTTGTTGATCAGCTACTACAAACTCCATCAAAGATATCTGTCTTATCTTTGTTGATGAATTCCGAGCCACACCGCAAAGCTTTGCAAAGGGTGTTGGACGTGGCATACGTGGACCATGATGTCACAATAGAGCAGTTTGATAGCATTGTTGCAAATATAACCGCTTGCAACAACTTGAGCTTTTGTGATGCTGATCTTCCCGAGGAGGGAAAAGACCATAATTTGGCTTTACACATATCAATGAACTATAAGGATAATGCCCTGATCAATGTGTTGGTGGACACAGGGTCATCACTCAATGTGTTGCCAAAATCCACTCTTGCTAAACTTTCATACCAGGGGCCTCCCATGAGGCAGAGTGGAGTGGTTGTGAAGGCGTTTGATGGATCGCGCAAAACTGTGATCGGCGAATTAGAGCTCCCGATCAAGATTGGACCTAGTGATTTCCAGATCACTTTCCAGGTCATGGATATTCATCCATCTTATATTTGTTTGCTTGGCAGACCATGGATTCATGAGGCAGGCGCCGTGACATCCACCCTACACCGAAAATTGAAATTCGTAAATAATAAAAAGTTGGTGGTGATAAGGGGAGAGAAGGCTCTCTTGGCCAGTCATCTATCTTCCTTCTCCTATATTGACGCTAAGGATGAGGTTGGGACTCCGTTCCAAGCCTTATCTATTGCTGAGCCTTCAAGGAAAGGACTTTCTTCATTTGTCTCCTATAATGATGCAAAGTTGGCCATTGAGCATGGTGCAACTACTGGTTTGGGGCAAACGATCAAGTTGGAAGATAACAAGTCTCGTGCTGGCATGGGGTACTCTTCAGGCATTTCCAATGAGTATGGTTTGTTCTAGAGTGGTGGTTTCATCCACACTGTTGAAGACCAGGAGGCTGCTGCTATAGTGGAAGATAATAAAGAGGAAGATTCTGGCAACTTTGTCATCCCTGGAGGAATCTGCAATAATTGGGTCACTATTGATGTTCCAACAGTTGTCCATAAGTCCACGTAATGTGTTCATTTTGTTTAAAAACCCTTCTCCCATGCCAAAAGGAGAAGTGATGACATTGTTGGCACATTAATACAATGATATTCATTCAATAATTACATGTTAAATGTTTATTTTTTCCAAATTATTTTCCCTTTTTGCTTTTTGAATGAAACTGGTGATCACTAAAAAACCCTAAAAAAGAGAATAAAATCAATCTTTTCATCTGTATAATGATTTGCCTTTGCTTGAATTCTGAAATCTCTTTTTATATCCAAAATTATTATGCAGGCTGATCAAACCCGTTGAACATAATGATCCAACACCATCTCCCAACTTTGAGTTCCCTGTATTTGAGGCCGAAGAAGATGATGTTGAAGAGATTCCCGATAAGATTACTCGTCTACTTGAGCACGAGGATAAGATCATTCAGCCGCACCTTGAGAATCTGGAAACAGTCAACTTGGGGTCTGAAGACTACATTCGTAAAGTGAAGATTGGGGCACTCCTGGAAGAGTCTGTGAAGAAGGGGTTGATTGAGTTTCTACAAGAATACGTCGACGTCTTTGCCTGGTCATATGAAGACATGCCTGGTCTAGATACTGATATCGTGCAACATTTCCTGCCTTTGAAGCCTGAGTGTGTGCCTGTGAAGCAGAAGCTCAGAAGAACTCATCCTGATATGGCAGTGAAGATTAAAGAAGAAGTTCAGAAGCAAATTGATGTGGGGTTTCTGGTGACTTTTACATATCCTCAATGGGTGGCCAATATTGTGTCTGTGCCTAAGAAAGATGGAAAAGTCCGAATGTATGTGGACTATCGAGACTTGAATAAAGCTAGTCCAAAAGATGATTTCCCTCTACCACATATTGATATGTTGGTAGAAATACAGCTAAATTCAAGGTCTTCTCATTTATGGACGGATTTTCTGGTTATAATCAGATTAAAATGGCACCCGAGGATATGGAGAAGACAACATTCATCACACCTTGGGGAACATTCTGTTATCGAGTGATGCCCTTCGGTTTGAAGAACACCAGAGCCACATATCAACACGCTATGACTACCTTGTTTCATGATATGATGCACAAGGAGATCGAGGTATATGTTGATGATATGATTGCGAAGTCGAGAATGGAAGGTGAACACGTAGAACACTTGTTGAAGCTTTTTCAGCGTTTGAGGAAGTATAAACTCCGCCTAAATCCGAACAAGTATACATTTGGAGTCCGTTCCGGTAAGTTATTGGGCTTTATTGTCAATGAAAGAGGTATTGAAGTTGATCCCGCCAAGGTCAAAGTAATACAAGAGATGCCTGCGCCCAAAACTAAGAAGCAAGTCCGAGGTTTTCTTGGCCGCTTGAATTACATTTCGAGATTTATATCCCACATGACTGCCACATGTGTGCCTATATTCAAGCTTCTTCGGAAAGATCAATCTTGTGATTGGACCGAAGATTGCCAAAAGGCCTTTGACAGTATCAAAGAGTATCTGTCTGAGCCTCCGATTCTGTCTCTGCCTGTTGAAGGGAGACCATTGATTATGTACTTGATAGTGCTTGAGGACTCCATGGGTTGTGTATTGGGTCAGCAAGATGAATCAGGGAAGAAAGAGTATGCTATATACTATATGAGTAAGAAGTTCACTGATTGTGAGTCTCGATACTCAATGCTTGAGAAGACATGTTGTGCTTTGGCTTGGGCTGCTAAGCGCTTACGCCAGTATATGTTGAATCATACGACTTGGTTGATATCCAAAATGGATCTAATCAAGTATATCTTTGAGAAGCCTGCTTTAACTGGGAGGATTGCCCGTTGGCAGATGCTGTTGTCTGAGTATGATATTGAGTATCGGGCTCAGAAAGCTATTAAAGGTAGTATCTTGGCTGACCACTTGGCACATCAACCAATTGAAGATTATCAGTCTGTTCAGTACGACTTCCCTGATGAGGAGATTCTGTATTTGAAGATGAAAGATTGCGATGAGTCTACGCTCGATGAAGGGCCAGAACCTGGTTCCCGATGGGGTATGGTGTTCGATGGCGCTGTTAATCAATATGGAAATGGTATTGGGGAAGTGATTATTGCTCCTCAGGGTACACATTTTCCTTTTACAGCAAGGCTAACTTTCAAATGCACGAATAATATGGCGGAGTATGAGGCATGTATTATGGGTTTGGAAGAATGTATTGATCTTAAGATCAAGCATCTTGATATTTATGGTGATTCGGCCCTTGTTGTTAATCAGATTAAGGGTGAATGGGAGACGAATCAGCCTGGCCTCATCCCATATAGAGATTATGCGAGGAGGATTTCAACGTTCTTTACTGAGGTTGACTTCCATCATATTCCTTGAGATGAGAATCGGATGACAGATGCTCTTTCTACGCTTGCTTCGATGATTGTGGTGAAATATTAGAATGAAGTCCCCAATATCACTGTGATGCGCTTGGATAGACCAGCTCATGTATTTGCAGCTGAAGAAGTGAAAGATGATAAGCCATGGTATTTTGATATCAAGTGTTTTCTTCAGAGTCAGATTTACCCGCTTGGGGCATCTATTAAAGATAGGAAAACTTTGAGAAGATTATCAGGCAGTTTCTACCTTAGTGGCGATGTGCTTTATAAGAGGAATTTTGACATGGTTTTGCTCATATGCGTGGATAGACACGAAGCAGACCTGTTGATGACTAAAGTCCACGAGGGTTCATTTGGTACTCATTCCAATGGACATGCCATGGCAAAGAAGATGTTGAGAGCAGGCTACTATTGGTTGACAATGGAGTCTGACTGCTGCAGATATGTGAAGAGATGCCACAAGTGTCAGATTTATACAGATAAGATTCATATTCCCCCGACACTTCTGAATGTTATTTCCTCACGCATGGTCTTTCTCTATGTGGGGAATTGACATGATTGGCATGATAGAGCCTAAGGCGTCTAAGGGTCACCATTTTATTCTCGTAGCAATTAATTACTTCACCAAGTGGGTTGAAGCGGCATCGTATGCGAACGTGACCAGGCCGGTGGTTGTGAAGTTTATCAAGAATCAACTCATATGCCGATATGGTGTGCCAGACAAGATCATTATTGATAATGGATCTAACTTGAACAACAAGATGATGAAAGAGCTGTGTAGTGAGTCCAAGATTGCACATCATAATTCTTCTCCTTATAGACCCAAGATGAATGGGGTTGTTGAAGCTGATAACAAGAACATCAAGAAGATTATCCAAAAGATGGTTGTTACGTACAAAGATTGGCATGAGATGTTGCCATTTGCTTTGCATGGTTATCGTACATCTGTCTGCACTTCAACAGGGGCAACCCCTTTCTCCCTTGTATATGGCATGGAGGATGTGCTCCCCATGGAGGTTGAGATCCCATCAATGAGAGTCTTGATGGAAGCCAAGTTGACTGAGGCTGAATGGGTTCAGAGCCGTTATGACCAACTGAATTTGATTGAAGAGAAGAGATTAACTGCCATGTGTCATGGTCAATTATATCAATAAAGGATGAAGAAAGCCTTTGATAAGAAGGTCAAGCCTCGTGTGTTCCGAGAAGGTGACCTCGTGTTCAAGAAAGTTTTGTCTTTCGCGCCCGATTCCAGGGGCAAGTGGACTCCAAACTATGAAGGTCCATATGTTGTTAAGAGAGCCTTTTCAGGCGGTGCTTTGATAGTTACAACTATGGATGGGGAGGATTTCACTCGTCCTGTGAATTCAGATGCAGTCAAGAAATACTTTGCCTAGAATAAAAACAGAATAGCTCGCTAAGTGAAAACCCGAAAGGGCGACTTAGGCAAAAATGAGCGTCTCGGTGGATTGAAAACCCAAAAGGGCGGTCCAGGAAAAATTTAGAGACATGAAAAAATAAATATATATCCCGCTAGATTGAGTACCTCACCCTGGGGCAATCTAGGAAAAAATTAGGGATTTAGCAAGTAATTGCATCCTGACAAGACTTTGTTCTGCAACTGTCGTCTGTCAAAGATTCTCGCTCATTCATCGTCAACTGAAGCTTCAAATACATTGGATTCATAGTTGGTGGAGAAATGGTCATTATGTTCAATGTAGCCCTTTTCCAATATATATCACCAATTTCAAATTTTGTAAAGATCCATGGAGTCTCGCCATTTGCGGACTACCATTCTATCAAATAAATTTGAGCCTTTATCCAATTCTTTGCATTCTTATTTGTTTCTGTTCAACAAATGTTTGCATGTTTTAATTGATAAATATCATTTTTTTAAACAAATAAAGTTTTATAATTTGTTTTTAAACAAAGTGAACATTCACAATGACTGAAAAGATAAATGGAACGTCTTCAGTGCTCTCCCAAGGATAGTACGATCTCCAAAAGGGTAAGACATTTGTTCATATTTCTGGCATGATTGCATCCTCTTCATCGTTTTTCAGGTTGTCTCCTCAGCGAGCACAGAGGAAGGTGATACGTCATTAAATCCCCAGAAAGTCTGGAGTTTTGACCTTGATTTCTTAGAGATGTCTATACCTCCGTCCTCAGATCCCCAGTTGATAAAAAAATCGATATGCTATCTATTTTTCGAGGAAGTTGGTTTTTCCCTCAGCATAAATGGAAATCTCCCGCAAAGTGAGCTGGAATTCCCAGCATGAGTGGAAATCCTCGGCGAGTTGGCTTTCAGTTTCTCCCCAACGGGTTTGCCTACAACTCATCCCCAGTAGGTTTGCTCACAACAGACTCTCCCCAATTGGATCGCCTACAGTCTTTCCCTAGTGGAGTTGCCTGATCAGAGCCTGATATTTTGTTTCCCCTCCCCCCCTTTATTGGAAGGTTTCCTATAAATTGAGATGGCGGTGAAGATGTTGTGTCCTTCCCCAGTGGAGCATTGGTTCTCTTTCCTCCTAGCAGAGATATCTCTCCAACAGATAAGAGGAAGCATGTTGATTTTTGGAACTTCTGTTTGGTGGATATTCCCCACAGAGTTTCACATCATCCCTTGATGAGTTCCCCAGTAGAGTTTCTTCTACGATGAAATCTTATCCGTGTTGAACTCCCCAGTAGAGTTTCCCCTATGTTGGATCCTTTGTTTGTTCAGCAGCAAATCCCTGGCGGTGACTCTGTAGCTTCCCCAGCATTTGGTAGTTGTGACCTTTGCCTCTCCCCAACAGCGGTTTCTAATCCTTAGCAGTGGGCTTTGTCCCTAGCAGTGATTGGTGTTTCCTGGTATTAGATGCTCCCCACCAGACTGGATTTCCTCCCGTGAGCCTGGCTGTTCTCTTTTGAGATGTTATATCGGATGTTTGACTATTGATTCTTGGACCTGTTTGTGTTAGATATGTTTGTTTGTCAGCATTAATCATACATAAACCATGCATATACATGCATAATTATAACATTCTGATATTCATGTTGCATTCTTGTCATATATCTTTGCTTGTTATCTCCTGTTAGTGGTGAAATGTTTTTCCCCAAGCAGATGATTGTGTCTGATCTCTCCATATAGAGTCAGCCTTATAGGCAGAAAGTGTTTATCTTTCCTTCATTATTCCCCACTGAGTTATGTCCTCGTGGATGATTATTATTTCAGTTTCCTCCCTAAATATGTATTGGGACGGAATTACACCCTTGAGTTACATCCTCATTGGGTCGAGTCTTGTTTGATTGTGTTTTTCTAGCTCGTTCCTAGATTGACTCCTTTCTTGTTATTTTCCCTGCAGTTTCCCTGTGGTTTAGTTGTTCAATTACTCAGTAACCAGTAATTGTCCTTCCTTCCCCAGTGGTTCTTTGTGGCTTTCTACCCAGTAACCGGTAGTTTGTAAGTCCTATTTTTGTGGTTTTCTATCCAATAACGGGTAAACGTAATCCCCTCTTTATTGGTTATCTTTATCCAATATTCGGTATTGATATTCCTTCATTTTTGAGTATATTACCCAGTAACTGGTAATATATCTCCTGGATGATTGCTTTTGTTAAGCAATTTATCCCTAGCGAGTCATCTTTCATTTACCCTTGTTTGGTAATGTTTGTTTCTCCCCTTGATTGGTCATCATTTTATACCCAGTAACCGGTATCCCGATGTCCTTTCTTTTCGGTCGATTTATCCTTTATTAAACCAGTAACCGGTTGTGGATAATCTTCCATGCGAGTATGTTATCTACGTTCTGACGGTAATAGATAACATATCTCATGCACTCTTCAGTCGAAGTCTTTTTCTTCCCCAGTTGAGTAAGATTCGTATTTCCTTTGTGGAATCGAATGTTCATCCTGTAAATCGAGTTTGCTGTTTCAGCCCTCCTTTTCAGATGATGAGTGTCTTGGATATGTTCCCAATTCACGCCCGGTTGGTCACCTATTATATACCCAGTAACCGGTATCCCTGGTGTTCCTTCCTTCTGCTCCCTATTATGACTTTTGTCCCCTGTGGAGTCAGATTTTCCTGAGTTGAGATATACCTTTTAGGTCTTCCTCATATGTTTTGGATGATTGATATCTCTCACCCTTATACCGGTCTTAGATATTCTTTCTCCCTGAGCGTGTTGTTATCTCACCCTCATACCGGTGTTTTGATAACATGTCTCTCTTTGAGTTTATTACCCAGTAACCGGTAATTTCTCATTTTTCTCAGTTGAGTCCCTTGTGGATTTCCCCACGTGAGTCCGGAATTTTATCCGAGGTATCCTTTATGGATAGTTTTGTTGTATTGGCATATTCCCCAAATCATGCATCTTTGCGTCAGCTCGAGTCTTTCCATTGATTTATTTTCATGGAATCCCTTTGGGTCTCCCAGCAAGTTCTTAAGTCGTGACATGCTCACGTATTTTTTCCCTATTTTCCCCAGAGTCTCTGTCTCCTTAAGTGAGCATATTACTCCTATGGATTTCCAATTTCTTCTGATTTCTTTTCTTCTTTGTGGTCATATTCCCCCATAGAGTATTAACTTTTGCATACATACATTTGTATCATGAGGTCTCTTAGGGACCAAAATTCGTCTCTTTGTTATTATTTAAGCCCATTCTACCTCGTCGAGACGAAGATTTTAACCTTCATATCTCCGGATAGAATGACCTTAAATAGGGGCATTTGTAATACCCCAACTTTGACCCTAAGATCCCTCAGGTCATCATATCATTGCTCATTGCATTGCCTCAAGGATCATAGCATGTTTTGGCTCCTTAACCCTAGGGTTGGGACTTGTGTGAGTGGTTTGAGACCACCAAGCATACTTGTATTATATATTATTGCTTTTCTTATTTTTATTACTAACCAAAAGCACAAAAATATATCACTAACTCTTTTTGTTTTGAAGCTCAAGTGATCATGTGCTCCCATGCTCCTAGGAGGCTCCTAAGCTCAACGAAATGGCTAGATGAAGATGAGAAAAAGCATGACAATGGTCCACAAAGTTCCTAATCATCATATATGTCTCCCAAGTATTTCAATTATCCAATTTGATCAAGATAACCCAAAGGGCTTAAGGTTTGTTTCCCAAGGAAACCCTAATTCAACTATGCTTTGACTGTGCCTTGCTCATGAAGTAACCTCAACCTATGGTCAAATTTAATCAAGTGAAGTTCTTTCATTCATTATTTTATGCATATATGAGCCTATTTGAGAATACTCAATCATTCATTCATCAAGATTTGAAGTTTGGCCTTGAGAAGTTGACTAGTCAAGTCATCTGACTAAACTGAAGATCACTGAGACACAACTTATAATGTGTTTGTCAAATGAAGATGAGACCAAGAGAAAACATGTTATTAATAACCATATGAACAACTTTAATGTTCATAAAAAATCCATTTGAAACTTGTAAGGTCATCATTAATTTCAAAACATTATAGGTCATTTTGACTGAAACCCTAATTTTGGGTCAACTTCCCAAGGACCTAACTTCCTTTTTTTTATGATTTTGAGGTGAAACTAATTGCATTGGAAAACTTAAGATGTATTCAAATGTTATGTTGGACAAAATTTCATAATCCTAAAAGAAACACATGTGATAATACAAAACATTATAGGTCACTTTGGACCAAAGCCACTGAATCTTGAAAAAGTCCAACTTCAAGTGCCCATAACTTTCTCATCAAAAATCCAAATGATGCAAAATTTAAGTCCAAATTGATCATCTTGAAAAGATCTACAACTTTTATGTTGATGGTTTTTTTCATTTGAGACTTGCATCATTGAAACAGAAGGGCTTGAAGTTGGTCACTTTTGGCAAAATTTTCAAAAGATATGTTTTGTACATCAAACTTCAGGGCCAGTTTTCACAATTTTCCAAACTCCAAATGGATTTTTGTCCAACATAACTTTTGTTCCTTATGTCAAGACCTTTCCAACCATTACTCACATGCCTATGTTTGGATTTTTTAAGAGTGTCTTTAAAAGAGGAGAACATTTATGCCCAATTATGGAATTCATGATGAAACTTCATGCATAAGCAATTGCAATGCAAACCACACATCCAAATCAATTCATTATGCTATAAGCTTGTAAAACCATCAGCTTTTGGGCCTCACATGCGCCTGTACAGGCCCATGCATGGAGGACCCAAAGCTTCATGCACACAGATTCTTCACCTCTTGGCATCAGCTTCAGCTATAAATACATGACATACTTCATTTATTTATCATCCTTGAGTCAACCTGAAGCTCTGCAGAAATTGAATCCCAACCACACTAGAGGAATCTTGATTTCATTTTCTCAAATTCAAACTTGAATTTCAACTTCCCTGGTTGATCTTCAGTTTATAATTCCTAAGCCTATCATCATCACCATCTCAAGAGCACGCTGCAAGCAAGAATTTGGTTGGATCGTGCTCATCAAAGTTGCACTTCAAAGGTTTACATCTCAACTGTTTTGATTCGAATCTCACCATATATTATGCTTTACTTGTGTTTGTTTGGTTATCTGAAGTCCTCGTGTGAGAGGCAAGCCAACGGTGGCTTTAATTTTGTGAATTAATGCATTTCAGATTTAACACCTGGATTTTCCATCTGAGATTTCTCCTTCCATAGGGATCTTGAGAGAAATCCAAGGTTACAGGGGTGATGTATATCACCCCAGCTTTAATTTGGTATAAGACACGTGTAGTTTGGTTGAGGTTGCAAAACCTGCAACTGGTGGCCGGTTTCTGTTTGCTCACCGGAGAAGACGGTGGTTTCCACCACCGTCCCCACATGGAACTCCCTTGGCCCTTGGATCTGACTCCTATGATCTAATCTCAGTCTTTGTTATATTTGACTTTTTAAAATCCATTTTGTTTCGCGCTTGACTCATATACATGATGCGCGCGCCTCTGATCTGTTGATGTTGTCCACGTCAATTAATGAGATGGATCGTGCACTTCCTGATTTTTCTATTTTTCTAATTTATGTTTTGTTTTTCTTTTACTCCATTTATTTTTAAAAATTCATAATTATTTTATTTGGAATCACAAAAATATGGGACCAATTGCAAAAAAAATCTTTTAAAATCTAGTTTCATAATCTGATTTTTAATTATTTTTGTGATGCCATTTAATATTTTTTGTGAATTATTTTCTTTTTAATTGTTTTTAATTCATTTTAAATACATTTAGATATTCAAAAATTCCAAAAGTATTTTCTTAACACATTTGGATCATGATAAGTCTATGAAAAATATTCTCATATATTTCTTAATTGATTTGAGATTTATTTGAAATTTTAGTTCATTTGTGTTATTTTGCTTGATTTTTAATTGTTTTAAAATAGTTTCTGTTTTCAAAAAATGTTGAGAAAATTTGTCAAACCTTGTTTGACCATGTTAGACTTATGATGATTCAATTGGACTTATCCAACTTGATTTAAATTGAATTTGAAGTTTGTTCTTGTTTTGTTCATTTTATTTTATGTATTATTTTAATTCCAAAAAATACCAAAAATATGTTTGACTTTTCTTGACTTCTAATCTTCATTTTACTTCTGTTTATCATTGGTTGATGTTAATTCCATTCTCATTTGACCATTGTATTTTGATTATGTCATTTGAATTCTTCTTTATTCATTTCATTTCATCTTCTTCTTCTTCTTTTTCTTTTGGCCAATGAGTTAATGATTTGTAGTTAGCCTTGACATATGAGAGGCTTAACCTTCTTTGATCCAAATCAAATTCAGCTTGATCAAAGACCAAGTGAATTGCTTTGTGTCCAAGATAGGTTGCTTCTTGGTCAAGCAAAGAACTTGAAATCCATACAAGGCCTTTCCATATTTTCTTTTGGCATGGCAAGTTGTAGGAGCTTGGCTTACTAGTCATGATCTCTAACTTGTGTTTGTTTGCCTATAGTTTTATTGACCAGCCTCAGATAGGTGTGACTATTACATTAGTCCACTTACGATTGCTTAACATAGCGCTAAATTGCCAAATGGCACACTAACACTAACTACTAATTACTAACTTTTAATTCAAGCATTTAATTCTTGAAATTTATCTTAATGCAATTTAATTTCTTGCTCATTTATTCATATTGTATTTTCCCTTTGCTCACTTGAGCTCATGTTTATGTTTGTGCCATTTTCCTTTTGCTCATTTGAGCTTATTATTGTATATAAACAGATTGTTGCTTTGTGTTTGTTTTGTGATTGTTTGTGTGATCCCAATGCAAAAAGGAGAAAGGTCTTAGAATTAGGACCTTACCTATGCTTAATGGAGTTCAAGAGCAACTAGGCCTCATGCCTTTAGAATGCTAAACTTGTTGAAGAGCAACTAGGCCTCATGCCTTTAGAATGCTTAATCTTGAAGTTGTCTTCAAAGGAACCCTAATCCAAAACTCTTTCTTTGTACATTCCTCTTATTGCATTGTGAATTTTTTGATTGTTTGTTCTTGTGTGATAGGGATTCCAAACTTGAGATAGTAAGAAGGACCATTGTCATGAATAGCCAAGTTAAGAAATACAAGCCAATTAGAGATCCTAGGAGCTTGAATGTTTAAATGTTTTGATTGCTTGTTGCTTGCTAAGTCCAAAGGAAAGGAGCATCTTGAATCATCTTTATGATCTCAAGAAAGGAACTCCAAGGGTTTTATATCTTCTCTCATCTTTACATGTTTAGGACTAACCCTTCTCTTCTTCTCTCCACTCTAACCCAAGCCAAACTCATTTTGTGCAAACATTACCATTGTTTTCAAAATTAGAAACCTAGGCCATATGGCTTTGATTTTTCAAACTCTTTTCATTAATACTTATTTTCAATGAACCTTAAGTCAACTTTGACTTCATTTTTGTGAATACTTTTAACTTGTAAATACAACTCACTTCAAATTGTTTTTGTGGTTCCAATGGCCACCTTTGTTAAAACCTTTTTCATAAACATTAGTCATTAGGTTTGAGTTATCATAGTGGTTGATATAAACCTCACCTTATCCTTAGTGATTGGACTATAAGTCTTCCATACTTATTATAGGGTGGATCCCTCACTAGTATGTTGAAGCTCTCCTCACATGGTGGATTGTTGGTTTAGGTTGAGTTTTCTCCCTTTGATAACAAAAGACCTTAAGACTTTTGGTCAAATCAATTCACCAATATTTTGAGATTTTTATCCCGAACTACGAGGTTTTGATCCTACCTTTGTGATGGTACGTAGGCAATGGGTTTATCCATTCAAATAACAAAATTGTAAATATATGTATATCCTTTTCTCATCCCCCCAATCTTGTTTGCATAAATATTTTCACAAATACCAACCTACAATACACATTTGCAAAAAGGGCTCCCTTAGAGTACTAAGGATGTTTTGGGTGCTTAAAACCTTCCCATTGCATAACCAACCCCCTTACCCAGATCTCTGACATTTTTAGTAGTTTTTGATTTGATAAAACTTCTTGGTTTTTGTTCGCTTTCTAACCTTTCCTTTGGATAAATAAAAGTGTGGTGGCGACTCGAATTGTATGATTTACTTTTGATTTAGTCAATAAATCTAAAGGTAACGAATATCCCGCTACAAATGGTAAACATTTTTGTATATTTCTCTCCATTGATTACAACGTTGGCCTTAGTCTACCATAGAATCTGGCTCCCAAGGCCTTGCTTCGGCTAACGATGATTGGACCGGTCCTTGACCTTCTGATATCTAGCTTGTAGCGTAGGGCTCCAGGGTCATAGTTAATGCCTTTATCCATAACTTTTTCCTGGACATTTCAATTTTTTTCGCCCACCGAGATGCTCCTTTTTGCCTAAGCCTCCCTTTCGGGTTTTCGACCCAGCGAGCTTCATATATGTTCCCTAACTTTGCATGGACAATTCATTTTTTGGTCCATCGGGATAGCCATTTTTGCCTAGATCACCCTTGCGGAGATTAATCTAGCGGGCTTTCATCATTTCTTTTTAGGCATAATATTTTTTGACTATGTCTGCATTCACCAGCGAAGGCAAATCTTCCCCATCCATTGTTGTGAGGATTAGAGACCCACCTGAGAAGGCCTTTTTAACGACGAAAGATCCCTCATATTTGGGATTGCCTTGCGGGTCTGAGTGAATGGCAGAATATCTTTTGAGCACAAGTTCTCCAGTGTGGTACTCGCGGGGAAGAATCTTTTTGTCAAAAGCTCGTTTGAGACGTGTTTGGTATAGCTGACCATGGCAGACGACCGTCAAACGCTTCTCTTCGATCAGACTCAGTTGGTCTGACCGTGATTGGACCCATTCAGCTTCATCAAGATCAACTTCCATGATGACTCTGAGTGAAGGTATCTCGACTTCAATTGATAGGACATCTTCCATCCCATATACCAATGAATATGGAGTTGCCCTAGTGGATGTGCGGACTAAGGTTCTGTAACCGTGTAGAGCAAAGGGTAACATCTCATGCCAGTCCTTGTATGTCTTGACCATCTTCTGGATGATTCTCTTGATATTCTTGTTAGTTGCTTCTACGGTGCCGTTCATCTTGGGCCGGTATGGTGAAGGGTTGTGGTGCTCAATCTTAAATTCTTTGCATAACTCCCTCATCATATTGTTGTTGAGGTTAATGGCATTGTCAGTGATGATCTTGCTAGGTATCCCATAGCGACAGATTATCTCTTTCTTGATAAACTGGGTAACCACTTGTCGAGTGACATTAGCATATGAAGCAGCTTCGACCCATTTCGTGAAGTAATCGATAACGACTAGGATGAATTGATGCCCATTGGAAGTTTTGGGCTCTATCATCCCAATCATATTTATGCCCCATATAGAAAAAGGCCATGGAGAAGTCAGAACATTCAGTGGAGTTGGTGGCACACAGATCTAGTCACCATATATCTGGCACTTATGGCATCTTTTCACAAAATTGTAGCAATCAACCCCCATTGTTGTCCAATAATAACCATCCTGAAGGATCTTCTTGGCCATAGCGGGACCCTTTGCATGTACACCCTTGCAACCTTCGTGTATAAACTTTATGATTGTACTAGCTTCGTGTCTATCCATGCATCTGAGCAGTACAAAATCATAATTCCTTTTGTATAGTACATCACCGTTTAGGAAGAACTTGGAAGAGAGTCTTCTCAGAGATTTATTATCGGTAATGGATACACCCCCGTGATATTGTTGTTTCTCCAGAAAGGTCTTTATATCATAGAACCAAGGTTTAACGTCAAGATCGGCCTCAATTGCTAGACAATGTGCAGGTTCATCTAAGTGGTCAATCTGGATGGATGGTGCTTCATTCTTCCATTTGACTTTGAACATAGATGCCAACGTGGCTAGAGCGTCTGCTAACTGATTTTCCTCCCTAGAAATATGATGAAAAGAGATTTCATCAAAATAGGGTATCCGTTTTCTGATATGCTCTTTATAAGGTATCAACTTGCTATCCCGAGTCTCACCTTTCACCTAACTGATTACCAGAGCTGAATCACCAAATACCTCAAGAATCCTGATCCTTAAGTTGATTGTCGCCTCTAAATCATAGATACATGCCTCATATTTTGCCATATTATTGGTGCAGTCAAAACACAATCTAGCGGTAAATGGAAGGTGGAAACCAGTGGGTGAAGTGATAACCACACTTATACCGTGACCTCGAGCATTGGAAGCACCGTCGAACACGAGTGTCCATCGCGATCCTGGTTCGGGGCTTACCTCGAAGCCTGACATAGTGAAGTCTCTGATAAACATGATGTCCTCATCTGGAAAGTCAAACCTCAATGGTTGATAACCTTCGACAGGCAGGTGAGCAAGATAGTCAGACAAAACACTCCCTTTATTTCTTTCTAGGTCACATACTGTATATCATACCTGGTTAGCAACATTTTCCACCGGGCAATTCTACCAGTTACAGCAGGCTTTTTGAATATATACTTGATCGGATCCATCTTGGATATCAATAAAGTAGTGTGACAAATCATATATTGTCTCAGGCGTCGAGCAACCCAAGTCAAAGCACAACAAGTTTTCTCCAAAAGTGAGTATCGAGTCTCACATTCAGTGAATTTCTTGCTGAGATAGTAGATATCATGTTCTTTCTTGCATGTGTCATCGTGTTGACCCAAAATGCAACCCATGGATTCATCGAGTACCGTGAGGTACATAATGAGGGGTCTACCAGGAACCAGTGGTATCAAGATTGGTGGTTCTTGCAAGTACTTTTTTATTTTATCTAATGCCGCTTGGCAATCGTTGTTCCACACAATAGATTGGTTTTTTCTCAACAATTTGAATATCGGTTTGTAGGTAGCCGTCAAGTGAGATATGAATCTGGAGATGTAATTAAGTTGCCCAAGGAAGCCTCAGACTTCTTTTTTCTGTTCGGGGAGCTGGCATTTCTTGGATGGCTCGAACTTTGTCGGGATCAACCTCAATACCCCTTCTGATTGACTATGAAACCCAAGAGTTTACCAGATCAGACCCCAAAAGTACATTTAGTCGGATTCAGGCGTAGTTTAAACTTTCGGAGTCTGACAAACAATTTCTTCAGGTTCACAAAGTGATCTTCCTCAGTTCTGAATTTGGCAATCATGTCGTCCACATAAACCTCGATCTCTTCATGAATCATGTCATGGAAGAGGGTTATCATGGCACGCTGATATGTTGCCCCTGCGTTCTTCAAGCTGAATGGCATGAATTTGTAGCAGTAAGTTCCCCAAGGTGTGATGAAAGTTATTTTCTCCATATCGTCTGGTGATATCTTTATCTGATTGTACCTGGAGAACCCATCCATGAAAGAAAAGACGGAGAATTGAGTTGTATTGTCAACCAAGACATCAATATGAGGCAAAAGAAAGTCATCCTTTGGACTCGCTCTATTGAGATCTCGATAGTCTACACACATTCTGACTTTACCATCTTTGTTTGGAACTGGAACGATATTAGCGACCCACTGGGGATATTTAGAAATGGCTAAGAAGCCAGCGTCTAGCTGTTTCTTAACCTCTTCCTCGATCTTGAGTGCCATATCAGGTCTAGTCCTTCTGAGCTTCTGCTTGACTAGAGGATATTCAGGCTTGAATGGTAAGTGATGTTCAACAATGCTGGTGTCTAATCCTGGCATATCTTGGTACGACCAAGCGAAGACGTCAACATATTCACGCAACAACTCTACCAACTCGGAGTGTACATGCTCGGCAAGAGATGCCCCAACTTTTACCTCTTTTTTGTCAGTTTCAGATCCCAAGTTAATAACATCCACTGGTTCTTTGTATGGCTGAATCTCTTTCTCTTCGTGCTCAAGGAGCCGTGCTGGTTCAGCTGGTAATTCACAATCTTCCTCACTGTCGTCTTCAGCTTGGTTGATTGGAAATCCAGATTTATAGTTGATTTTAGTCGTGTCGTAATCAATGGTTTTATTCGCTCTGCATATGATGAGCTTATTATAGTATGCTTTTTTAGAAAAGTGGAAAAAAGAAAAAGAAATCTTTTTCCATTTCGTTGTTTTTAGTGAAAAGGGAAAAATAACTGAAGGAAAGGGAACACAAGTTTTGCATGTAAAAAGTACTTTTTTTTATTCACATAATACTTTTAAACATGGGGGTCCTTACAAGCTATCCTCTCGTCTCGGGCGACAACGACGGATGGAGAAAACAAAATGCATTATGTTTTTTCCAAGTACACCATGGGAATCACGGTGGTCGTCCAATTGGGAAGCTTGAACCCTGGAGGACATCTGCGAACAAGGCTGGGTGCCCCTGGCTTTCTACCACTAGACTCTCCAATAACTACCACGATATGCTCATTTTGATAGTCGACGCTGTTGAATTTGTCCAGGTTGAATTGCTTTCTCTTTGGACTCACCTAGCATTTTGCTGGGTGATAACCGATACCAAACCTGTCACACTTTTCTGCCACATTGACAACCTTACCCCAACTGGGAAGCAGGCCTTTCTCCAATGTCTGCTTGGCACTCTTTGCTGAGGATAGGATGGTAGAGGATGATTGGTTGTTGTTGGCTGTAGTAGAACTGACATCTTCAAACTCTAAACAGTGGAGCGGAACCTCGACGTTTCCTTCATCTGTTTCAACGTATCTGAAGGAGGAGAGTTCACTGACCAACAAATCTTCTTCACCAAACACAATTACCAGCTTGTCATCTATCAAGTATTTCAGCCTCTGGCGCAATGCAGAAGTGACTGCCCCGGGGGCATGAATCCATGGTCTGCCCAACAAACAACTGTAAGTTGGGTTGATGTCCATGACTTGGAATGTGATACTGAACTGGTGGGGTCCAACACAGATAGGAAAATCAACCTCCCCAATTACCTGCCTTCGGGAACCATTGAAAGCTCTAACGATCAATGCACTGGTCCTCATCTCGGGCCCTTTAAACTATAATTGGCTCAATGTAGACTTTGGCAATACATTAAGCAAAGATCCAGTATCAACGAGGACTCGGGATAAGAGAGAGTCAGTACATGTGACCGAAATGTGTAGTGCTTTGTTGTGGGCATTTCCCTCAGGAGGTAGCTCGGCTTCATTAAATCCCAGATACCTATTGGCGGTGATATGGCAACCACATCGTCAAATTGATCGACTATGATATCTTGCATCACGTGAGCGGCATTTAGAACTTTCAGCAATGCTTTGCGATGAGCCTCAAAACTCAATAGCAAAGATAAAATTGATATTTTAGAGGGCATTTGATTCAACTGGTCAACAATCTTAAAGTCACACACACACACACAAATATATATATATATATATATATATATATATATATATATATATATATATATATATATATATATATATATATATATATATATATATATATATATATATTATATATATATATATATATATATATATAATGTCTTTATTGATTAAATACTAATAGTAATTAATGAGATATTTATTTAAAAAAGATGTATATTGATAACAAAATATATTCTTCAGTTTAAAAATCTTGAATAACTATATTTGATATTTATCCCATATTTTCTGACAAATAAACAGAAGTTTAATATGTTTACTACAAATTAGATAAACCATTATTGACATTATTTATTAATATCTTTTCTTTTTATACTTTATACATTTAAATATTATAGTTCAGGTCTTGGAAAATAATAAGATAAAGATTTAAATAGTGTTTTTGTACCTATAATTTAGTGTAACTTAATGAGTTCTTGAATTTGGTCCATGTATTATTTTTTGTCTGAGTCCTTATATGTTAAATTCCGTTTGCTTTTAGTCCTTGACGTCACTTTTCAGTTACAAAAAAGTTGATGTGGCAAAAGTTGTTTACGTGGTAGATTTTTTATTTTATTTTTTATTTTTAATGAATTCCACGTAGAATAATTATTATTATTTAATTATTTGAGTATTAAATGAGAAAAGCAAAAACTTTCAAAAATTATCCAGTTTCAAACCCTAAACCTTCTATTTAGATAGAGGGCAAATCTTCACCAAGCGATTTGTATTTTTTGTGTAACATTTGTAATGCATCCTGAACGCATGAATAATTTAATTTAAAATAAGTTGCTTAAATATTTTAACTATTAATATTTAAATTATTATTATTTAAATCATTTGATATTTCCATTATTTAATATTTCAACTAATTTTATTTTAAATTAGTTTCTTAAATATTTTATACTATGAATATTTAAATGATTTAATATTTCAACTATTAATATTTAAATGATTTATTTTATTAAATAATAAGTTTATAAATTATTTTAATTATTTAATATTTCAACTATAAATATTTTTATTTTATTTTATTAAGTAATAAGTTAGTAAAATATTTAAATGATTTAATATTTGAACTATTAATATTTAAATTATTTAGTTGATTGAGTAGTTAGTTTATAAAATATTTCAATTATTTAATATTTCAACTATTAATTAGTTTATTACATATTTAATTAATATTTAATAATTTTGTGAGAAATACATAATAAAAAGTCAAATTGTTGAATAAATTAATAATAAAATAGTATGTTAAATATTAATAATTGAAATATTAAATAGTATATTAATAATATTGAGAGAAATAAGTATTTCAAATATTACTATTTTAACTATCAATTAAGAATAAAATAGTATATTAAACATTAATAATTAAAATATTAAATAGTCATTAAATATTAATAGTTGAAATGTAAAATAATTAAAATATTATGAGAAATATGTATTTCAAATATTACTAGTTAAAATATTAATAATTGAAGTATTAAATAGTATATTTAATAATATTGTGAGAAATACGTATTTAAAATATTGTTATTTTAATTATCAATTAATAATAAAAAAGTATAATAAATATGGGTAAGGTTAACTTGTGCCCTAGGGGTACAAATTAAGAACTAAATAAAGAAGTATTGTCTTGGAAATTGTGCACCGATTATAATAAGGATAATGCTAACTTGTGCCCTAGGGGCACAAGATAAGAAACCCACTCATAGAATGTTTGTATTGGAAAAAAACAATTTATAAATTAATTTTATATTTTTATTTAAATCAATGCACAATTTTCAACATAACATTACTTTCTTTAATTCTTAACTTGTGTCCTAGGGGCACAAGTTAGCATTACCCTTATAATAAAGTAAATTTATTTTTTTTAATTTTTATTTCTAATACAAACATTCTATAAGTGAGTTTCTTAACTTGTATTTTATGGGCACAAATTAGCATTACCCATTAAACATTAATAATTAAAATATTAAATAATTATTAAATATTAATAGTTGAAATATAAAATAGTTAAAATATTAAATAAATTATTTTGGTAATACTAAAATACCTATGTAATATATATTTGTGTTGCAATATTACAAACAACTTGGTTAGTTGGCCTGAATAGAGAATATTTTGTCAATCCAAAGGTTGTGAATCATGTGACCAAAATTACATTTTTTGTGTTTTAAGATTTAAGACCCAAACAAAACAAAAAAAGTTGACGTGGAAATATTGGTTAATAAAAAAATGGAAAAATAAACAAATGTCTAAATCTTGGCTTTTTAATTTTAAATAAAAAATCTAAATTTATTCTATCAAAATAATAAATATTAAAATGCACATAAAAAATAAAAAAATAAAAAATAAAAACTTAAACTATAGCAACACGTATGTTGAAATGTGACAATATTATTCAATTTCATTATTGACTAATCGCTATGACAAATATTTCAACACTAAAACGAGTTCAATGGGAAACTAACTTCCTATGTATGACTATTGGCAAACAGCTAAACATGTACAACGATATTGATTTGACGCAAGATCTTGACAAATACATCCATGAACCATAGCGTTTGCTCTAAGTGTGGCGTTGAGTTCTTCACCGCAGTTGCGAAAATTCTTGCATTTTCCCGACAACTCCAAATGTCTTGGACAAAAAGTGATATCTACATGTTTTACGCAAACATAAATATGCATGAAATCATCATTTAAAATTGGAACATATTAGTATTATGTTATGATAGATGTACTTGCGATAGGAATACGAGATTTAAAGGTAGAGGTCAAGAGAACAAAGAAGGCTACAACCATTAGAAGAATTCTTCCAAAACTTCATCATGATATATTCTGTATAATACAATATTTTCAAATGAAAAACTTAAATTATTGGGACAATGTAAACAAAGAGTACATGTATACACACACATGGATCACTAACATTGATTAATTCAATAACGTCATCATTTAAGGTAAAATAATTTGTATATAATTAAACAAAAAATGGAATGTAATATTAAACAACTACACATTCAATTACTTACAAAATTATATATATATATATATATATATATATATATATATATATATATATATATATATATATATATATATATATATATATATATATATAATTTATTTATGGAGATACAAAGCCAAGAGTTAGGGTTTTGATGCCCCGATGAATGCCAAGTTGTGATCTCCTTGAATCTATGCCCACAAATCAAGAAACTAGGGTTTCACCCCAAATGATTCTCCATGATGAGCCATACCACATCTCTAGGGCTTGAACCATAAGCAAACCCTAGCTTTTGCAATCCATAAGCTTTGAAAATGTGTTGATCATTAGCAAGGGTTAGCATAAATAAATGATGCATATGAATGAAGCATGAATGTGTGCAGATGAATCTTAAGTCATAAGTTACATGAAAAAGTGAAAAAGGGAGGGAAAATTTTGGGATATGACAGTTGCCATTATTTAATCATCTTGAATCTGAATGCACGAATTGCGACAACTTTTCGAGTATTCTAGGTAGAAGAGAATTAAATACAAAAATAACCAAAAAAAATCCCGTTAAGAAAGGTTATAAGGTAAGTACATATGGAATATTGGAATGGAAGTTTGATTTTTATAGGTTCATCTGTTGGGTTGGATTGAAATACTCAATAGGGAAATAAATCAATCGTAAAGGAGAAACATGATGTGCATGTTATATGTAATATATGATTTATTTTTATGATGAATGAATGCTTATGTGGCCATATGGGTGATATCCACAAGGTAGGGTTTCTGGCGTAGGATAGACTTTGACTTGTAACACCCCTTTTTCTACCCCAAAATACTTAACATATAATCAGAATAAATAAGCACGCATATAACAAAAAGGCGTCACATCGACGTTTTCGAAAACTAAAAGCTTTCAAAAACCAAACCTCATCCATCATTAACATACAATACACCTGGTCATTTGAAATAGCATATTTCAATTATCATGAATATTCAAGAATATGCGTTCGCAGCGGAAAAGAATGAATACTCATGCATTTCGTAAAATGATCCATGTCCCATACCATGATCATCTCTCAATAATCTCTTCAAGATAAAATAAAACAAGTAATAACATCATACTTATCCAAATAGGATACGAGTTCAATACTACTAATCTACCCAGTGTTACATGACCAGAGCATTGACTCATTACCTAGTCTTCAAACTAAAATACAGAAACTCTCCGGCTAATCTCGAGCGAGCTACCGTCCACTTACTTCAGCAATACTACTCTGGAGTATCTGCACGATACCTATGTAAAGGTAACATTCAAACAGAAAGGGTGAGAATTCAAATCATTATGAAGAAGTATAATAAGGCACAATGATTAAATCAACAATTAAAGGAATTCATCACACTTCATATAACCATGTAAATAATATTAACCAACATTTATTTCACATGTTTCAAGCACACACAAAAACTCAAGGATTATAACATTCAAATCCAATATTATATTCCCAATTATACACATAACTACAATTATCACATAATCACATTCTTTGTCAAGTTATGTATCCAAACATCATCAAATTCAATTATCATATCTCATACACACATCACAATCACAATAATGCATACACTCAACTATCACATAACTCTAATGTGACTCAATGCCAGACATGTGACTCTATGCATGCGGTACCTCAATATGAACCCAACGTTTCACCGCTTTCCGATTCAATATCTAGAATCCAAGCCACCACGTCTATTTCCAATTAAGGATCAACATCTGCTACGCCTATTTCCAATTAAGGATCAATGTCTATATGGACCCAACATTCCACCGCTTTCCGATTCAACATCTAGAATCCAAGCCACTACGTCTATTTCTAATTAAGGATCAATGTCTGCTACGCTTATTTCCATTCAAGGATCAACGTCTAATACCATGTGAACCCACAGTTTCACCGCTTCCACTATAAAGCCGACCATGCCATGAATGAATGTACAAATACCAATACATATGCAATTAAGATCATCTCTACCATCTTAACATTCCACATATCACCATAATTCAACTCTATGAGTTATCCACCAATGGTACATATACACATTCATAACAATTACACGATTCACATAATATGCAATTAAGATCATCTCTACTATCTTAACATTCCACATATCACCATATATAAACTAATTATCAAATACGCAAAATTAGATTTCATTCCAAAACGAATACAGCATTTAAAATCTCAATTTTTCACTTCTCAAACAGTGGTAACCGGTTAACGCTCGGTGAGTAACCGGTTACTGTAAAACAGAATTAACAGATTTTTAAGCAAGTAACCGGTTAACGCTCGGTGAGTAACCGGTTACTGTAAAACAGAATTAACAGATTTTTAAGCAAGTAACCGGTTAACGCTCGGTGAGTAACCGATTACTGTAAAACAGAATTAACAGATTTTTTAAGCAAGTAACCGGTTAACGCTTGGTGAGTAACCGGTTACTGTAAAACAGAATGCAGAATTTTCTGCATTTTTCATCGTTGGAGGACTTTTGGACCTCCGATTTCGATTCCGTAAACAGCCAAACGTTCAGAAAATTATGACTCATACAATACTCTAAGTACATAACATTAATTTACCGTTTTAACACAATCAAATCACCACAAATCGAGAATATTCATCAAGACTAACAATTCCAAAATCATGCAAATTAAGGATTTTAACCTAAACATGCTTCTACCCATTGACTCGATCATACTAACCCATAACAATAAGGATTCCCTCCTTACCTCTTCAATTTTCTGGAAACCCTAGCTCCTCTCTTGTTCTTCCCCTCTTCTCCTTACTTTTCCTCTTCTCTTTCTCTATTGTTGTCAAATGATCAAATGAATCCTAATTCTCACTCTCCTCACCTCTTATATACTAGTATTCTATTTGGGCTTAAAGAGTGATACTTCTTATTTTAATTAATAGGCCCAATAAGACCTAATATTTAAATATCTCTAATTAGTTCAATTAAATTAAACTAATTCAATATGCACACCAAGCTAATTAATTCCATTATTCAATTATCTCTCATATCAACTAAATAATTAATTAACACACTAAATTAATTAATATAATTGATTATTATACCACCTAACAACCAATTAATTAATTAACACTCCAAATAAATAAAATAAAATATAATAATAATAATATAATAATTAAATACTAAAATTGGGTTGTTACAACTCTCCCCCACTTAAAAGATTTTCGGCCTCGAAAATACCTCAAACGAACAACTCCGGATACGATTCCTTCATCTTATCCTCGAGTTCCCAAGTAATATTGCCATTGGCGATTCCGCCCCATATCACTTTCACCAAAGCAATCTCCTTACCACGAAGCTTCTTCACTTCTCGATCTTCAATTCGCATAGGTGATGTATCAACCGTCAAATTATCCCGTACTTGAACATCATCTAATGGAACAACATGCGATGGATCCGCAATGTACCTCCTCAATTGAGACACATGGAACACATCATGAAGATTAGAAAGTGGCGGTGGCAATGCAATCCGATATGCCACTTCACCTACCCTCTCGGAAATCTGATAAGGACCAATGAAACGCGGCGTCAACTTACGCGACTTCAAAGCTCTACCAACACCCGTTATTGGCGTAACTCGAAGAAACACATGCTCATCTTTCTCAAACTCGAGAGCTTTCCTCCTCTTATCATGATAACTTTTCTGACGACTCTGAGAAGCCTTCTTCTTCTCTTGAATCATCTTAATCTTATCCGTAGTCTCTTGAATCAACTCGGGTCTAACCATAGCACTCTCTCCCGATTCATACCAACACAAAGGAGTTCTACACCTTCTACCGTAAAGAGCCTCAAAATGTGCCATTCCAATACTCGAATAGAAACTGTTGTTATACGTAAACTCGATCAAAGGCAAGAAACTATCCCAATTTCCTCCTTGTTCCAAAACACAAGACCTCAAAAGATCTTCAAGTGACTGAATAGTCCTCTCCGTTTGACCATCAGTTTGCGGATGATATGTCCAACTCAAACGCAACTTCGTACCCAAAGCACTTTGCAAACCTTCCCAAAACCTCGAAGTAAACCTCGGATCTCTATCTGAAACAATGCTCGACGGAATACCATGCAAATACACAATCCTTTCGATGTACAACTTAGCAAGTCTCTCCATCGAATAATCCATCCTCATCGGAATAAAATGAGCACATTTCGTCAACCTGTCCACAACGACCCAAATTGCCTCACAATTACTCAATGTCCTCGGCAAGCCCGAAACAAAATCCATAGAGATACTATCCCACTTCCACTCGGGAATAGATAACGGTTGCATCAAACCATACGGCTTTTGATGTTCAATCTTTGACTTTTGACAAGTCAAACATGAATACACAAATTCCGCTACATCCTTCTTCATACCTTGCCACCAAAACATCTTTCTCAAGTCTTAATACATTTTAGTAGCACCGGGATGAATACTCAAACCACTTCTATGCCCTTCCTCAAGAATCCTCTTTCTCAAATCCGTAACATCCGGAACACAAACTCGATCATGACACCTCATGATACCATTCTCATCAATCCGAAAGTCACCACCTTTGCCTTGATTAATCAATTTCATAACATCGACTAATTTCAATTCTGACTTCTGACCTTCTCTAATCTCGTCAAGAATGCCACACGTAAGCTTCAACATACCAAGCTTAACACACGAAGGCGTCGCTTCACAAACCAAACTCAAATCTCTAAATTGCTCCAACAATTCAAACTCTCGAATCATCAACATAGACATGTGCAATGACTTCCTACTCAATGCATCGGCTACAACATTCGCCTTTCCAGGATGATAATTCAAACCAAAATCATAATCTTTCAAGAATTCCAACCATATCCTTTGCCTCATGTTCAATTCTTTCTGATCGAACAAGTACTTCAAACTCTTGTGATCACTAAACACATCAAATCTCGATCCAAACAAATAATGTCTCAAAAGCTTCAACACAAACACAACGGAGGCCAACTCTAAATCATGCGTCGGATAATTCCTCTCATGAACTTTAAGTTGTCTGGAAGCATAAGCTACCACTTGCCCCTTTTGCATCAAAACACCTCCTAAACCCAACAAAGAAGCATCACAATACACAACGAAAGTTTCTAACGGATCCGGTAAAATCAAAATAGGAGCCATAGTCAATCTTCTCTTAAGCTCTTGAAAATTTGCTTCACACTGCGAAGTCCAAATGAAAGCTTGACCTTTCCTAGTCAACTGCGTCAATGGTAACGACAACTTAGAAAATCCTTCAATGAACTTCCTATAGTAACCAGCCAAACCAAGGAAACTTCAAATCTCAGCGACAGACTTAGGAGCTTCCCATTGAGATACAGCTTCAATCTTCGTAGGATCCACAGAAATACCACCACTCGAAATCACATGCCCAAGAAAACTTACTTCACTCAACCAAAACTCACATTTAGAGAGTTTAGCAAACAACTTCCTCTCTTTCAACACCGATAACACAACCTTCAAATGCTCGACATGATCCTCTTCGCTCTTAGAATAAATCAATATATCGTCGATGAACACAACAACAAACTTATCCAGATACTCATGAAAAATTCTATTCATATACTCCATAAATACACCAGGTGCATTAGTCACACCAAAAGGCATCACGGAGTACTCGTAGTGACCGTACCTTGTCCGAAAAGCAGTCTTTTGAATATCCTCAGCCTTTACACGAATCTGATGATACCCAGACCTCAAATCAATCTTGCTAAACACACACGCCCCAACCAGCTGATCCATCAGATCGTCAATCCTCGGAAATGGATACTTGTTCTTAATCGTCACTTTATTCAGTTGTCTATAATCAACACATAATCTCATAGAACCTTCTTTCTTCTTGACTAACAAAACAGGTGCACCCCACGACGACACACTAGGACGAATAAACCTCTTCTCGAGCAAGTCTTCCAGTTGACTCTTCAACTCTTTCAACTCAGCAGCGGACATCCTATAGGGAGCCATCGATACAGGACTAGGTCCAGGAACTAAATCAATAGAAAACTCAACCTCACGTTCCGGCGGTAAATCGCTTATATCTTCCGGAAATACCTCCGCAAACTCACAAACTATTGGCAATTCTTCAATCGTCCTCTTCTCACGAATATCCAAAGTTGCCAACAACATAAACAGCTCGGCACCGTCTTGCACCGATTCATCCACTTGCTTAGCAGACACAAACCAATCTCCCTTCGCACTAACCTCAGGAAAAATAACCGTCTTCTCAAAACAGTTGATATACACCCGATTAACTTCTAACCAACACCATCCTCGAATCCGACCTCTCTTCGGGTTCAGGGAAAGCACAACATTCCCAAAACAGGTTAACTATCCAACACTGCACTCTTGCATGCAACGACATAATGTCCAAGCTCAATACAATTGGAACATCCAAGAGATGCAGACGCTTCTCCCCCACTTATTTCATTCCCAACCTGCAATGGAAAATAAAACAAGCATCGACATTGTTCTCACACACATGTCACATACTAGGGAACTAACATAATTAAACAACCTGGCCGGATGGACCGACCTGCTCTGATACCACTAATGTATCAGGTAAACCAGACAAACAGTATTGATCGTGTCAGATATATAAATCAAATACAACAGGATTGAAAACCCTAACGACTATTGACCAACTGGTCAACCAGGGTATGATACCACTAATGTAACACCCCTTTTTCTACCCTAAAATACTTAACATATAATCAGAGTAAATAAGCACGCATATAACAAAAGGGCGTCACATCGATGTTTTCGAAAACTAAAAGCTTTCAAAAACCAAACCTCATCCATCATCAACATACAATACACCTGGTCATTTGAAATATCATATTTCAATTATCATGAATATTCATAAATATGCGTTCGCAGCGGAAAAGAATGAATACTCATGCATTTCATAAAATGATCCATGTCCCATACCATGATCATCTTTCAATAATCTCTTCAAGATAAAATAAAACAAGTAATAACATCATACTTATCCAAATAGGATACGAGTTCAATACTACTAATCTACCCAGTGTTACATGACCAGAGCATTGACTCATTACCTAGTCTTCAAACTAAAATACGGAAACTCTCCGGCTAATCTCGAGCGAGCTACCGTCCACTTACTTCAGCAATACTACTCTGGAGTATCTGCACGATACCCATGTAAAGGTAACATTCAAACAGAAAAAGTGAGAATTCAAATCATTATGAAGAAGTATAATAAGGCACAATGATTAAATCAACAATTAAAGGAATTCATCACACTTCATATAACCATGTAAATAATATTAACCAGCATTTATTTCACATGTTTCAAGCACACACAAAAACTCAAGGATTATAACATTCAAATCCAATATTATATTCCCAATTATACACATAACTACAATTATCATATAATCACATTCTTTGTCAAGTTATGTATCCAAACATCATCAAATTCAATTACCATATCTCATACACACATCACAATCACAATAATGCATACACTCAACTATCACATAACTCTAATGTGACTCAATGCCAGACATGTGACTCTATGCATGCGGTACCTCAACGTGAACCCAACGTTTCACCGCAATCATTATTCAATATCTAGAATCCAAGCCACCACGTCTATTTCCAATTAAGGATCAACGTCTGCTACGCCTATTTCCAATTAAGGATCAACATCTATATGGACCCAACGTTCCACCGCTTTCCGATTCAACATCTAGAAACCAAGCCACTATGTCTATTTCTAATTAAGGATCAACGTCTGCTACGCCTATTTCCATTCAAGGATCAACGTCTAATACCATGTGAACCCACAGTTTCACCGCTTCCACTATGAAGCCGACCATGCCATGAATGAATGTACAAATACCAATACATATGCAATTAAGATCATCTCTACCATCTTAACATTCCACATATCATCATAATTCAACTCTATGAATTATCCACCAATGGTACGTATACACATTCATAACAATTACACGATTCACATAATATGCAATTAAGATCATCTCTAATATCTTAACATTCCACATATCACCATATATAAACTAATTATCAAATACGCAAAATTAGATTTCATTCCAAAACGAATACAGCATTTAAAATCTCAATTTTTCACTTCTCAAACAGTGGTAACATGTTAACGCTCGATGAGTAACCGGTTACTGTAAAACAGAATTAACAGATTTTTAAGCAAGTAACCGGTTAACGCTCAGTGAGTAAACGGTTACTGTAAAACAGAATTAATAGATTTTTAAGCAAGTAACCGGTTAACGCTCGGTGAGTAACCGGTTACTATAAAACAGAATTAACAGATTTTTTAAGCAAGTAACTCGTTAACGCTCGGTGAGTAACCGGTTACTGTAAAACAGAATGCAGAATTTTCTGCATTTTTCATCGTTGGAGGACTTTCGGACCTCCGATGTCGATTCCGTAAACACCCAAACGTTCGAAAATTATGACTCATACAATACTCTAAGTACATAACATTAATTTACCGTTTTAACACAATCAAATCACCACAAATCGAGAATATTCATCAAGACTAACAATTCCAAAATCATGCAAATTAAGGATTTTAACCTAAACATGCTTCTACCCCATTGACCCGATCATACTAACCCATAACAATAAGGATTCCCCCCTTACCTCTTCAATTTTCTGGAAACCCTAGCTCCTCTCTTGTTCTTCCCCTCTTCTCCTTACTTTTCCTCTTCTCTTTCTCTATTGTTGTCAAATGATCAAATGAATCCTAATTCTCACTCTCCTCACCTCTTATATACTAGTATTCTATTTGGGCTTAAAGAGTGATACTTGTAATTTTAATTAATAGGCCCAATAAGACCTAATATTTAGATATCTCTAATTAGTTCAATTAAATTAAACTAATTCAATATGCACACCAAGCTAATTAATTCCATTATTCAATTATCTCTCATATCAACTAAATAATTAATTAACACACTAAATTAATTAATATAATCTATTATTATACCACCTAACAACCAATTAATTAATTAACACTCCAAATAAATAAAATAAAATATAATAATAATAATATAATAATTAAATACTAAAATTGGGTTGTTACATGACTCGCCACTGACTACACCAAAGAAATGGTATTAAAAGAATGCTTTGTGTTACCACTACCGCTGGGGATTTCAATTTAATCCTGCTGAGGAGGAAGGATATTCTGGGCCAGACCAGAGAGAACAAGGTACTCTAGACAGACTAGAGAAGGCAACAAATCATGTAAGGGCCAGAGATGTTGAAAAAGGTTTTGGACGGACCATGGGTATTGAAAAAGATTCTCGATGGACCAGAGATACTGAAGAGGATTCTTGATGGATCAGAGATACTGAAAAAGATTCTGGACGAACCAGAGGTACTGAAAAAGATTATGGACGAACCAAAGATACTGAAAAATATTTTGGATGGACCACATATATTGAAAAAGATTCTGAACAGACCAGAGATACTAAAAAAGATTTTGGACGGACCAAAGGTACTGAAAAAGATTCTGGACGGACTAGAGATATTGGAAAAGATTCTAGATGGACCAGAGATACTGGAAAAGATTCTGGACGGGCCAGAGATACTAGAAAAGATTATGGATGGACCAAAGATAGTGTAAAAGATTCTGGACAACTGATGCTAGCGGAAATATACCTGAATGAATCGCACGCTCAAAGGTACAACAGAGTCACCATCCAATTTTACTTATTCCCGAAAGAAAGGGAAGAGATCGATAAAACCCGAGGAAGAGAAAATTGGTAAGGAAATCGGTTATGCGAGGGGAAGGTATTAGCACCCCTCACATTTGTTGTACTAAATGGGAACCGTTTTGATTGGTCTAAGCTTGAATGGGTGTTACATCTAAAGATTACTTGTGAAAGAATAAAGGAAAAGAAAAATAATAGATAGAGTGCTCGGAGAGGATTAAGGCCCTCATTCCTACGTATCCTTGTAGTGCAATAAGAAAGTCAGAGCTCCGTAGTTCATAGAACTAATGGTGGGAGGTGAAAGAAGAGTGATAACAAATATGGTTTGAACACAAGTATAATGTTGTTTGACTCCAAAAAGGGATGAAAACAGGACCTAAGAGTAAAACGGGCATTAACCAATATGTGGGTAGCCTGAAGCATTAACCATTATATGGCATGGCCGAAAACAAAGAGAATTAAGTGTTTATCATCAAGGCAAACAACTCTCAGTCCAAAAGAACACATTAAATGGAACCTAAAGAAACAATGTATTTGGTTCAAAGCGAGAGTATATCACATGGAGTGGATGATTGGTAGAAGATATTGAATAAATGTAGCGAATAGTGGATGATGGAAATGAATGGAGTGTTATAGAGTAATAATCAAGGTAGAAAGAAGCTGAAAGATTTGAGTAAAAGTGACTGAAGGGTATAATTTGGAACCAAAGGTAAGGGTGTATTGGAATCCATAAAGGGAGTGAAATTTGTACCATAAAGGGAAACATACATATTGGCCAAAAAAGGAAGGAACAAAATGTTTGTTGACAAGACAAATAACTCTTTGTACAAATGCGGACTCCGATTAATCGTCCTAAAAGGGTATGTATGTAATTCCAAAGAAAATTGTATTTGGTTTCAAAGAAAGGTAGTATGTCACTAGGATGAATGGTTATGATTGAAGATAGATGATGAATCATGAAAGATATGAATGGTTCCCTAAGGAAAAAGAATAATTATGATTGTGCTCGTCAAGGATTCGCATCCTCGTGCCTACGTATTCTCATCGTGCAATGAGAAAGTCAGAGCTCTGTAATTCATGGAACTAATGCAGAACAAGGATGAAAAGATTGATTTGATAAGAAATGATGAAAAGTATAACTTACACCAAAAGACAATGGTGGCATGGGAACCCATAAAGGTAAATGAACCTTGAACCAAAGAGTATATAGGTGTATTGACCAAAAAGAAAAGGAATAAAATGTTCTTCGACGAGACAAACATCTCTTGGTTCATAAGGCGGACTCTGATTAAATCTTCCTAAGAGGATATGTATAGGATCCAAAGGAACATGATGTTTGGTACAAGGAACAATATATCATTGTAGGGAACAAACAATTTGAAACCAATGGAGAGTGGTATATTGAATCCATGAAGGAATAAACTCTGAACCAAAGAGTAAACAAGCATATTAGCGAAAAAAGATGGAATTAAGTGTTTGGCATCAAGGAAAACATCTCTTGGTTCACAAGGTGGACTCCGATTAAATCGTCCTAAAAGGATATGCATGGAATGCAAAGGGATAAGGTATTTGGTTCCAAAAGAATGGTATTGATTGATTAATAGGGAAGAATAAATAATTGTGAATGAAGAATTAATAATTAGGGTGCTCACGGAGAATTTAAATTCTCGTGCCTACGTATTCTCATTGTGCGATGAGAAATTCAGAGCTATGTAGTTCATGGAACTACAAAAATGAAGAAAAGAGATTGGAAATGATGAAAAGTATAACTTGCACCAAAAGGCAATGGTAACACGGGAACCCATAAAAGTAGATGAACTTTGAACCAAAGAGTAAAGGTAGCATTAACCGATATATGGTATGGCCGAAGCATTAACCACTATATGGTATGGCTGAAAACAAGGAAAATTAAGTGTTTGACATCAAGACAAACATATCTTGGTACAAAGGTGGACTCCGATTAAATCTCCCTAAAAGGATATGTATGATACCCAAAGGAAAATGATATTTGGTACGAAGAAATAGTATATCACTGTAGGGAACGAGCAGTTTGAAACCAAAAGAGAATGGTATATTAAATCCATGAAGAAAGTAAACTCTGAACCAAAGAGTAAATAGGCATATACCAACAAGTGAGAGGCCTAAGGCATGGTATCATTGTATTGGAATTACCAAAAAGAAAGGGAATTAAGTGTTTAACATCAAGACAAACATCTTTTGGCTCAAAGGTGGGCATTAGTTATTAGCCCAAAAGTATATGCATGAAATTCAAAGGAATAGGGTATTTGGATCCAAAGAGAAGACCATAAAATACTAGTGAGATGGTAATGATCAATGAATGGGGAATAATAAATAAATGTGCTCGCGGAGAATCTGAATCCTCGTGTCTACATATTCTCACTGTGCAATGAGAAAGTCAGATCTTCGTAGTTCGTGGAACTACAAAAACAAAGAAAGAAAAAGGATATTTGTCTATACAACTAGGACTGACAAGACAAACAAGAAATAGAGGGTATGATTGAAGTAATTAAAAGTATCACTTGGAACCAAAAGACAATGGTGTCATAGGAATCCATAAGGTAAATGAACTTTGAATCAAATTGTAAAGGTGACATGAACCAATATGTGGGGGGCCTAACGCATGGTACCACTATATGGTGGGGCTAAAAACAAAGGGAATTAAATGTTTGGTAATAAGCCAAACAACTCTCGGTTCATAAGATGGACAAAAGGGTATATGTGGAAGCTAAAGGGATTATGGTATTTGGTTCCAAGAAGGATAATGCAACACCGTTAAGAAATTGGGAAGTGATATTACAAGTATTGGACAAAGGATCATAAGAGACAAGGAGAGTGCCATAAGGCAGAAGAATCTCTTGATTTGATTACGATTATGATTATGAAATTTGTTTTACAGGTTTAATCATTGGTACTTAGAGGAAGTCAGGCGTCTAATCACCGGCTAAGTACGACCGACAATCAGAATACTCGTGAGTTGAGAGGACAAATTCATACTAACCATTATTCAATCTTAGAGTAATGATCCAGACTCACGTTTATTTGTTAAGTATTTTGAATGGAAGTCAAGCATCAGGCCCTAAGCTAGGTACGATCGATAACCCAAGTACTTGAGCGTTGTGTCCAAGTACGTACACCCCATTTTTCATCCAAGTTTTATTATGAATATGGTTTGATGAACCAAAGTGGATCAAGAAGAGAATGAGATAGGAATATAATAGATAGGAATAGAATGGGTTGAGATAAGTATAAAGATACGATAGGGAATGGAATGGAGGAAGAGATACTTGATGTTGGATCAAGCACTCGCGTTGTATTTGATTTGGTTTGATTTGGAAAAGTACTTGACATTGGATCAAGTGTGTTTTATTCTTTTGAAAAGATTTACTTATCATTGATTTTATCTTTTTAATTAGCATGCAATGAAAGTGATAAGAGAAAGATGAATCTAGACTATTAAACTTTCATGGGAGAGGAGGACATATAACCCACCATGGGAGGGTGATACACCATAAAATACAAAGATAAAAATGGGATCATACAAGTTACAAACCAAGTACCATGCCTAAAACAATCAAGTGACATGGTACCCCTAACTATTAACAAACAATACAAAGGCAAATGGAAGGTAAAATACAATGGTGATATTAAAGGGCATAGAGATAACACTTGAATTCAATTGATCTAAATAAACACACAAGGTAAGGGAGTTGGAATGAGATCAAACAAGATTAAAAAAGTAATCCAAGTTCAACCCATAAATTCTTCATGGAAAATCAATAAAGAATGGACATTAATCACATATACATGATGAGAAAAGGTACCTAAACAAGGCAAACACGATAAATTGAAATGGCATTTCCAATTTAATCATCATCTAATAGATATTCAAATAAGCATTAAACTAATGATCACAATACAATGTTTAACATACAAATGGATCGTGGTTCATGGATTAACATCAAGATTTACACATGTCAAAACCTATTCAACTTTAATCAATGTAGATGTTCATGGTGATTAACATGGTAAACATGGAAATTAAACTCAATTATATCAATATGACCAATATTTAAAAATCAAAGATCAAGATGAAAAACCAATATCAAGATCACCTAATAGATTAAATCAAACAAATTATACTAATTAAATCATGCAATCTCTAGACTAAGGGAGCATGTGTATATTGACAACCCTAACCCTAGGGGCAAAATGATCCACATACCAAAAAAAGAGAGACTAATATAGAATTAAGAATCAATATTCAAACAAAATTAATTAAAAGCTAATTAATCCTAATTAATTTAATGTGATATTGCATGATGAAAAATTGACAAATTATTTTATCACAAAAATCAGAGATCAAGAAATTATCAATTAATTAAGAACAATTAAGCAATAAAAAAGAAAGAAAGAAAAGGCTTGAATCAATCATGGATCAGGGGGTACAGAAAGCATGTGCAGGGGTGTGGAAGGCAGCATAGGGCGTAGAGGCCCATTCCCCAGTCCCACTAGCCTCTTGCCTTGCAGGATTGAGTCTTATATTAGGAATTTTAGGAGTAGTATTACTTACCAACCCCATTTTTTCTGCTTTTTCGTTGGGACTGGTTCTGGTTTATATATCTTTATTATATATTTTAGCAAACTCGCATATTGTAGTTGCATCATAGCTACTTGTTTACGTGGGAGTTATTAACATTTTAATCATATTTGTGGTGATGTTCATGAATAGTTCCGAATATTTCCAAAATTTGAATCTTTGAACTGTAGAGGATGGAATAACTTTGATAGTTGTACATGTATTTTAGTTTCACTAATAACTATTATTTCAGATACATCATGGTACATAATTATTTGGACTACAAGACCAAATCAGATTCTTGAGCAAGATTTGATAATTACTAGTCAACAAATTGGAATTCATTTATCAACATATTTTTTTCTTCCATTTGAACTAATTTCAATAATTCTTTTAGTTTCTTTGATAGGTGCAATTGTCGTAGCTCGCCAGTAAGAAATCTTTATAGAACTAGTAATAGAAACCAAGATTCTGTCTGAAGCTAATAATCAATGGAAAGAACCCTTATCTTATTATAGTCTTAAACTTTGAGGAATTTTCAATTCAGTACATCGAAACAAACAACCAGGAAAAAAAAGAAAAATTATTTTGTAGTACTTTATCCCGTCACTGATTGTGAAATTACATTGCTATGTTCCAAGAAGGATAGTTATACTGATTGCATCTACTCAAAAGAGACAATTGGTACTCCATTGACGATCATAACACAGAAATTCAATTTCAGTAAGTTTCTACTTACTGATATGATCTTTTATGGAATCGATCCCCCTTTGATTGTATTAGAATATGTGGAGCTCGACATGTCTGGAAGCACATGAAAATGTTCTTTTTCTGATATTAAAACCAGTATTCGATACTGGATTATTCATAGCATTACTATACCCTCCATATTCATTATGGGTTGGTTATTTGTCAGCACGGGTTTAGCTTACAATGTATTTGGAAGCCCATGTCCAAACGAGTATTTTACAGAAACCCGACAAGGAATTCCTTTAACAATTAGCAATTTTGATTCTTTGGAACAACACGATGAATTTAGTAGATATTCTTAGGAGGCTCCAATGACCGTAGATATGACCTATCACATTTTTACAGTATGATGTTTGGTTGTTCACAGACTAGTGGTAGCCACTGTTTCTTTTTTGGGATCAATATCATCAATGCAGTTCATCCAACGATAAACCTAATCTGAATTATATAGATATGACACAATCAAACCCAAATGAACAAAATGTTGAATTGAATCGTATTAGTCTCTACTAAGGTTTATTATTCATTTTTGTACTTATTGTTTTATTCTTAAATTATTTCTTTAATTAATTCAGAAATTAATAGAAGAAAAGAGAACAGTAAATTATTTTTTCAAAGAAGCCAATTCATTTGGGACCAATTCATTTTGACTTCCCAAATCCTGAAAAGGGATTGGAAATATATAAATGAAAAATGGTTTAGGAAGAATATGCGAGAACCGAATTTGAAATTCTTGAGTGATCGCGAGAGATGGTTTAAAACCAATAGTTCAATATCAAATGAATTTCTTCGCTCTAATAATCTATACGAAAGTTATCAATGTTTATCAAATTTGTTCCTATCTAACGGAACCCTATTGGCTCAACTCACAAATACATTATTGAGAAAAAATGACTTTTCCCAGACGAGATGATTGTTACTATCTGTTCCAATAACGAACGATTGGTTTCACTGAATAATGAAATAAAATAGATACTTTCTTTCTCGTCATCTCAAGTCGATATTAGGGGATATTTCAATTGAGAAGATCCCCTAATATCAATAATCCATATTGCGGTTGACCGAGCCTACTTGTTTTGAAGCTAATAAAGAGATCCACAGGGTGATTTTTCCTATTAAGATATTCATGACCAGTAAGTACATAACTTTCTTTCTTTTCGGATAGGTCATGTCCTGAAAGGAGAAAGAAGATTGGCATGCCAACGGGCGTCTATTATGGAATTCACCCGACCCGAGAGTATAATATCCTTTTTTTTAATGTCGAGTGCCAAAGTCAATGAGCGCATAAGTCACTAATCTCCTAAATCGAATATATAATTAACTTTATCCGTTGGTTACGGGGTTGCATGCTATAGATATTCCATAATCTATTTTATATATATATATATATATATATATATATATATATATATATATATATATATATATATATATATATATATATATATATATATATTTCTACTTTTATTGATCACTCCTACTAGATATCAAACACAACTATGTCCTGCACAAATCGAATTGATATGATATATTAAAGTATAAAGTACAATAAAAAGAAAAATACAGATATAGTTTATGTATTGAATTGTATATTTATTTATATTTTTTTAAAATATAAATAAGTGAATTCCAATTTTTATAAAAAATGGTGTGGAGACCGGATTTGAACCTGTAACCTCAAGGTTATAAGCCTTACAAGTTACCAAGTTGCTCTACTCCATGATAAATTAAATTTGTCCCTCCATCATATGGGTACAAATAGAATAAACCGTTTATAGGGAATGGTCAAGGGACCGCACTATGATTGCATATTGTCAATAAAAAAGAATAAAAAAATGAAGAGAATTTTTTATTCTTATCAACTCAGTTTTCTTGCACCGGGAAACAAACATTGGTGAACCATTTCACGAATTACGTGTCAAGATAATCCAAAGTGTTGATAATAACCTTGTGGTCTTTCGGTTGCAAAACAATGTCGATGAAGACGTGTAGGTGCACTATTACGCGGTAGTGCTTCTAACTTTTCCTGAATTTCCCCGTTCTCAATTAACGACCAAACTTTGCTCATTTCTTTTGTTGGAGATCGTCGAATCAAATAATATTTTTCTTCCAATTATTTCCGCTTCTTCTCCCTAACAATCAAACTTTTCTTTGCCATTATGATGATTCATTTCTTATTACTATCCATAATTTTTTCCTATTCTTCTCCCTCACAATCAAACTTTTCTTTGCCATGATGATTGATTTCCTATTACTATAAATGCTAGAAGTCGAATCCTAGATGTAGAAATAGAAGAATTCTTCATACAAAGAGATACATTTTTTGCAGATACAATAACGAATCAAATTAACCAAATTTACCTGACGTAGAGGCGATCAAGAAAGCTACATAAGTAAATATATAACCTACCAAAAAATGGACTAATCCAACCAATCTTGCTTGGACAATCGAAAGAGCCACAAGTTTATCTACATCGAATCAAATTTGCCAAATGTGTGTGTTCATGAGTCCATGCTAAAGTTTCAATCAACTCCTGCCAATATCCGCGCCAATGTTCGCCAAATGTTCACTTCTTCCACCTTGAATGACTTTTGCTATGAGCTTCAAATGGAAAAAGTTCCTTCATAAAAGTTGTATATCTTTCAAACCTATTCAATTTGGTCACAAATTTGACCTCATTTGGATTTGGCATGAAGGAGTTATTCATTTTATAAGTTGAGGAAAATCTCTTGTTTAATGGTAATGCCCTAAAGTGACCTATAATGTTTCCTCTTGGAACATGCATTTTCAAGTTGAATTTGAATTTCTTAAAAGAACAAAAGTTGGATAGGACATCTTGAATTTTATCATGAAACTTTAATGGCTTTCATATCATAAAAATTGAGCAAGTTATGGCCCTCGGAAGTTGACCTCCTAACTAGGGTTAAGACAAAATGACCTATAATCTTTCACCGTAAAAAATGACTTTCCAAGAAAAACTAGCTCTTGAACTCAACATGAAAGTTGTTTGGAGTGCCATAAGGAATAACTTTTATCTTGAAATCATTTTCATATGACAAAAATTGTAGGAGATTCTCGCATCTCGAAAAATACAATTCCTCGCGATGGTCGCGGAAAAAATTTACGTTCGAACAGAGTCGTCACCAAACTTTATTTATCCCAACAAAGGGATAGGAAAATATCGACAAAACCTTTAGGGAATGGAATAATGGTCATCGCAACCATATTCGGGTTCGGGAGTGGATTACGTAAGGAGAAGGTATCAACACTCCTTACGTCCGTTGTACTCAACGAGAACCTTTTAGTTCTAATGTGTGTTTCGAGTGTTAATTTATGTTTGTTTGTTATCTTTTGGGTCATAAAATTATTGTAAATAGAAATTGATGGGAACCTCAAAAAGGGAAAGGGGCGGTTTTTTATTAGTGTGCTCGCAAAGATACAGCAATCTTCTGCCTACGTATCCTTATGGTGCAATAAGGAAATCAGAGCATTCGTAGTTCGGGGACTACGGTTGGTTGGTGTGTTTTTTATGAATAACTGTTTAGATCACATTCTAAAGGCTAAATGTTGGCTTGTCTACTCTCGGCAAAGGCTTAAGCACTAGTTTGTTGTGCGCATTAGAAAGGATTAATAGTGTTCTTTCTGAAAAGAGTTTTGATCACACGAGGGTGACAAGTTGGATTAATATGTTTGACGTTTTGCTTGATTGGTTTTGATCGCACGAGGGCGAGAAAAGATAGATTTGATGTGTTGAGATATTTTTGGTTGGATGACGATTACTCGGATAGTCGAGTAAGACAACTCGTATCCCAATAACCGGGAAAGGGAATAGAAGACTCTAGACCGCTTTCTTTTTCATCCTTAATTGTAAAAGGATTTTAATGATGATTAATGTATTTTGAATGGATGACAAATACTCGGATAACCGAGTAAGACAACTCGTATCCCAATAATCGGGAAAGGGAATAGAAGACTCTAGACCACTTTCTTTTTCATCTGAGTGACTATGAAAATAGGTTTGTGTATGTTTGACGTATTTTAGAATGAACGACAAGTACTTGAACGACTGAGTAAAACAACTCACATCCAAGCATTTGAAAAGAGGAATTGAAAACTCAAGACCATCTCCTTTTTCATTTAACTTATTATGACAGTGTTTTGACTTCATCGGGTTTAGAAGTTTGTAGAGAAACGACAATTATTTGACTAACCAAGTAAGAGAACTTGTATTCAAATAATCGAGGAGAAAAATTGAAAACTCAAAGTCATCTCCTTTTTCGTTTCTTATTATAAAATGATTCGATTTGTTTGTGCTTAGGTGGATAGAAGTGACAACCATTTGACTAACCGAGTAAGAGAACTCGTATTCAAATAATCGAGGAGAGGAGTTGAAAACTCAAAACCATCCCCTTTTTCATTTCCAAATGAAATGGTGTTTAATTATGATTAGGTATTTCAATTTAATTTTAAATAAGAATACTCGATGTTGGATCGAGGTTTTAAATTTGTGTTTACGAATGAAATGAATTTTATTAGTGAATCAATCATCTACTCGACTAAAAAATCGAATAGGTCTCATTGTAAGAAAGTCCAAGAGTAAGCTATGTGAGGTTGACGACGATGCTTTAAAAGCGATCGACTTACAAAGGTTTTTGAAAATTGGCTCGATTTTGAATCGAGAGTTATGATTTTAATGGTTTTGGATTGATGATGAAATGGAATGAAATAAATCAATCAATATTTAATTAACCAAATTAATTAATTAAAGTTTGATTAAATTGATTAATTAAATTAATTAAGATTAATTATCAAAATTATTTATTCAAACCAAATAATCATGTTAATTAAAATTAATTAATAGTAATTAACTAATTAAGCAAAATTTCAATTGATTAATCAATTTAACTAAAAGAATGAAAATATGTGATAACGTCGATTAAAAAAAGATTGGATTGAATTGGTTACAATATGCTCAAAACCGGTTAGAGCGAAATGACAACATGATTTGTGTCATACGCAAGATCGTAACACGGTGAAAATATACAATTAATTTATAGAAATTTTGGCGGCATAACGACATAGAGTCTAATCCGTAAGTAAAAAATAATCGGTTTAAAATGGAATGAAATAGTAGCAACACAATATTATATTTACATTGCACTCTTAATGGGCACACTATAAATGACAAGATACCCATGGATAGAAAGATACAATTCATTTTCACAATGGTAAAATAAAAGGGATTACATCAGAGACTAAATAAAAAGTCTATGTTTCTTTTAACACAACCAACCAAAACAAAACCAATTGTGCTCTTGGGAACAAAACATAAAATTGAGTTTCAATAACTAATAATCATTATACTATTAGAAACAAAACTAAAATCTAATTATTCAATGTACACTACTTTAATAATTTAAAAAAAAACTTAACAATATCAAAACGTTTAGAAATGGAAGAACATAAGTTTTGGGAAATATCCACCAAACATGATTAACACTCATCAACTCCGTGCACATCCTTTTAGAAATTACCACGAAAGAATTCATGGCAAGTTCATAATAGTATCAAACTTAAGCCAAGAATGAGCACCAGCTAACAACATCTACACAATCCCTAAATGCCCAATATACAGGATACTCACAAATGCTTTTATACAAAACAAACACCAACAACAATGTAAACAAATCAAAATTAACAAGAAAAGCCTATAGAAAAACAGTACATGATATACCTTGAACCTTATAAGAATCTTCCACTGAATCAATATTATAGAAACTAGCATAATAATGTAGCATTATAAAAAAACAACTTATGAATATTTACAAGGTTATTCATCCCGAAACACACTCCATCACAGAACATACGACATTGAAATTTATGCAATAAAGCCGACATGTAATGCAACCATATTGAAACCGAAACAAATATTAGAGCTATAAGCATGATTCAATAGCTAGAACAGAACCAGAATATGATACAAGTTCCTGTGTATAACAGTATTTTCAACATTATAATATTGAATACCAAAACGGTATAACCCAATCGAAAAGGAAGTAAATATGCAATTGAAACAGAAATATAATCGAAACATTTACACGTCGAAGCTGCGAATGATATTCGATTTTAAACGCGACAACTTAAGCACACAACAATAACAACACGATCACATCGAAAATACCCCGAAAAAGAATATTATAACATACCCATCAACATAGATTACTGCAACCGAATCAAAACCAAAACTATGGCTATAACAAACAACATAACATCCAGGAAAACATGACATAAACTGTTATACGCGATGCCAAACCATTTTAATTCCGCAACAAGAAAATAATAGCAGTAAACCTGTAACCAATCCATTGTAATCAATACTAAATTACCCCGACATAACACATCATGAAGTTCAATATGCCCACAGAATCAACATGATACGATTAACATGACGTAAAGAGAATAACATCAACAAACATGTTGGATATAACAATAACAAAAGCCTTGCCCATAAGAACAATATAACACTTTGCCAAACAGAAAACCAACTGGACGTGCCAAATATAAGTTGCAATTCAATATGTATAATGCTCACAAATTATCATAACAGCAAAAACCTTCTAGAGTTAGTTACAGCAACACTTTGGTAAGATAATCTACAAACTAAAATACAATATGAAATCATTAGAGAATAATTAGGCCAAAGTCGTATTCAAACCGACTACCAAATGGAATCAATTTCAGAATATCCATATTACTATAATAGTTACAACAAGTTATGATACAAGAGAAATCAACACAAACTAGTGATAAAAGTTTACTGTAATAACAAAATTATTCTCAAAATCATAACACAATAAGCATACGAAATCGAGATATTTACCGAAGTTGTGTCACTGCTGTCATTTGTTGTCGTTGCAGAGCTGGAAGGTTTGTTGCTTGGTTTCGTCGGTTATGGAAGCCCGGCGGAAAGAAATGAGGCGAAGTTGCTCAAATTCCCGTTGTTGCGGAAACACGGGTTGAGTCGAGGTTGTGGTCGTTATTGTCTTACCTTTACAAAACCTGGTCTTTTTTCAGAGTTTGTAAGTCACAAAAGAAACATCGTCACCACCACTAATGCAACATACAGTGATGGCTGAACGAGCCTTCTAAACCAGATGGAAATTCAACAGAGACGAAGGTTGGAGGTGTTGAATCCAGAGGACGAAGTGGTGGAGAACCGTCGGAGGCGCGGTTGGTTGTTTTGACGGAAGCGAAAATGAGGTGTTAGTGTGGTGAAAGGGTGGAAGATGATGGAGTATTTGAAGAAGAGGAATGGTAATGGTTAAGGGTGAGGCGCTCAGGGAAAGACCCAAAGGCTTCTTCTCTTTTTCCATTTTTAATCCTTTTTTTTTTGAGAGAGTAAGTTAGTGTCTGTTGGTCTCCTTTGTGAAGTCAGCAGAGAGAGTAAAATATAACAATCTCCAACAGATAAAATTTATTCTTTTCTTTTTTTTATTTTCGTTGGGAGAGACTGATGGAGTGGGTAGGTGGTGATGGAAATGAGGGTAACGTGTGTGAGAGAGTATTGTGGAAGAGAGGAAACGTGAGGTGTCTTAATTTTATTTTCTTTTTCTTTTTTATTAATAATTCTTATTATCTATTATTTAAAGAAAAAATATTTATTAAAAATTCTTAGATAGTAATTTAATTTAGAAAATTATAATAATAGGACAAATCTCTAATTTTGGATATTAAAATAAAGAAATAAAATGATTGATTATAAATAGAAGTCGGCCGTAAATTTGTTCGAAAAATTAAATCAGACACACTAAAATGATCGGCACAAAATATACTTATTGAAAAAATACAGCGTTTCTTCAAATTCTGAAATAAATTTGCACCGGTTAAAAGGCTCAGGCGGGTCAAAATGCAATCGAAATAGCCGCTAAAATAAACAACGAGCACACCAGTTTAAACTACGTGAATGGTAGATTAATAATACTGGTGTCTGTAATTTTAATTTTGAAGCTTTTTACCTCCTGATTTGTGCACGTTATTGAGAAATTATTCAACCGATTTGTCTGTATTTTCAATAAATTTATTCTGACTGATATTTTAGTTATTATTCATGATGGAATGCATGTCATGCTGTGCATATGATGCAAATTAAAAATGAAATCGATTTTACAAAAATTTAAATATGCCCGGACAAAATTGGGGTATGACAGCTGCCCTTATTTCATTATCTTGAACTAGAAGGTAAGAATGACAATAGTCTTCGTACATTCATAGTGGAAGATAATTAAATACGAAAAGACCCAAATTTTGTCCTGGGAAATGCAAGGAAGAAAATATAGGAAGAAAATGTAGTGAGAAATAGTGAGAGACGTTATCCTAAAGTAAAATGGAGCAGCCAAGACTTTCTGGGAGTCGTCAGAATAGTATCTTGGACGTCATAGTCGAGATATGTTAGTAATGGAATGACATCCCTAGCTAAATCTCAAGATTTTTCAGGATGCTAGAGCAGTATAAAGAAAATCTGGCATGAGACTCTTCATATTGATGAAGCAGCATCTCAACAGTAAAAGTGAGATTCTTTGTATCGAGTCGAAACAACATCTTATATGATAGAATTAAGATGTTCCAGCAAGGGAAAGATACCTTAATTGAATCTAAGACTCTCCGAGGATATTAGAGCAATATCTCTAAAAAAATCTAAAATGAGACTCTTCATATTAATGAAGCAGTATCTCAAACAGTAAAAATGAGATTCTCTGTATCGAGTCGAAGCAGCATCTTATATGATAAAATTAAGATATTCCAACAAGGGAAAGATACCTTAATTGAATCTAAGACTCTCCGAGGATACTTAGAGCAGTACCTCTAAAAAATCTGAAATGAGACTCTTCATATTGATGAAGCAGTATCTCAAATAGTAACAATGAGATTCTCTGTATCGAGTCGAAGCATCATCTTATATGATAGAATTAAGATATTCCGAACAAGGGAATGATACCTTAATTGAATCTAAGACTCTCCGAGGATACTTAGAGCAGTATCTCTAGAAAAAAAATGAGATTCTTCAAATTGATGAAGCAGTATCTCAAACAGAGAGATGAGATTCTTCAGATAAATGAAGCAGTATCTCGAATATTCGTCTGTTGGGGGAACTTTAAGAAAAGGTTCCTTTTGAGGGAGACATACTGGAAATGCTCTGCAGGGGAAAAAGCTCATAAGAGACTTTTTAGGGTAACCTCTGTTTGGGGAGCGATGATAGCAACGAAAATGCTGGGAATACCATTATTAATCACGAAGTTGAAAAATGGTTTGCTGAGAAATAATTCCACGAGCACATGCAGGGAAATAACTTTATTTGGAAATGAGAAATGTCTAAGATATTCATGAATAATCTTGGATCTTGATATTTTATATTTGATTTTTGTATGATGTTCCATTTTAGATGGGAATGCCATGCAGGGGATGATGCATGAGATGTATGCAAGTATGCAACTGCTGGGGATATTTGGCTGTGCATGTAGGAATGCAAATGATTTTTATTTTGTTGAAATTCCCCTTTTGTGGGAGTGTTATGCATGAGTATGCTGATGATTGATATGACTGTGTTTTTTAATTTTTTGTTTGGTAGGAAAACCATGTATGGATGATTCGTGTGATGCATGTGGGAATGCAACTGGGTAATTGGATGTTTTTGTAGGGTTTACTTCTTGATTGCCAATGAGGTTGGACTTCAAATGGGAACTGCCAAATGAGAACTGGTGAAGGAGATTAAACTGCCAGATAAGGACATCACTTGAAGGATATGTTACCATACGCGAACTGGAGAAAATAATTGAAATGTCAGACGGGACTGAATTTGCTTTTGTTTATCAGACAGGAACTGATTTTTAAAGTAGGCTACCAGACGAGAACTGGTGAAAATAATTGACTACTAGATGAGAATTGGTATCAAAATAGGTGACCTACCAGACGAGAATTGGTATTAAGAGATAATTTACCAGACGAGAACTGGTATTTGGCAAATGATTTATCGTACAAGAACTGATTTTTGATATAGTTTTCCAGACGATAACTGGACTTTGGAATAAGTTGCCAGACAAGAACTGGACTTTGAAATAAATTACCAGACGGGAATTGGGCTTTGAAGTAAATTGCCAGACGGGAACTGGTTTTTTTGAAAAAGGTTTGCCAGACGGGAACTGGGCTTTTGAAATAAGTTGCCAGACGGGAACTGTTTTTTTTTTAAAAAGGTTTGCCAGACGGGAACTGGCCTTTGAAGTAAATTGCCAGACGGGAACTGGTCTTTGAAATAAATTTCCAGACGAGAACTGGACTTTAAAATGGCCAAGCGATGTTGGGCTTTGGTGTCCGATTCTGTGTTTCAAGGCTTTTTGATGCCAGGTTCATGTTATGGGGTTAGACCCGATTAATTTTATGATATGCATGGTTTTACGTCATAGCAAAGCGACATGACTAATGCATGAGGATGCTTTATGCAATGATTTGAAGGCTTTCAAAATGCCCCTGCGTGGGTATTGGAAGAGAAGGTTCTTTGCAGAAAGGCTTTTGTCTGCCAAAAGGTTATTGGATGGGGGTGATGGCGTGATTCCCCGACACTCATCTTGAACTCTGCAGTTGACTTGCGGAAAAAGCTTTTACTTGAACTGCTTGAAAACATGGAAAGGACTCGCTCTTGTATGGCTCATCTTGCCCCAATGTGATGGGTCTATGCAAAATGTTTACCTTGAAAGGATTTTGAAAGCAATTGTACCATAATTTGGAGATGGATTGCCCCAGAATTTTGATCCATGAAAGGATTTATCCTTGGTTAACCAACTCTTGGAGTGGTTGACTTTCTGTGCTCTTGAGGTAGCTTGCCCCGATATGAGCGTTGAAGCGACTTAACTTACCTTAACTGAACATTGAAGGGGTCTGCCCCTGGCCACCAGAACCTTTAGGTGATCTTCCCCTAGTTAATAGAGTCCTGAGATGATTTGCTCTGGATCAACTGATTCTTGAAATGATTTGCACATTTATTAACAGATGTTGGAGACTGTTTAAGACTGACCAATTCTTGGAGTATTTTTCCTATGATCAATTGTTTAGGTGGCATGCCTTAGATTCATAGGTTGTGAGGTAGTCTTGATTCGGGTTAGCCAACGAATGTCCCAGTTCCTCTGATTGTTCCTTATTGTTGGAATTTCCCTGACGTCAAGTACTGTCTTGCAGTTAAAATCGTTTGTTTAGAAATGGTAATTTTAATGCGATACTCATGCAAGTTTTGAAAAAGAATCATTTATTGTAATGATGTGATAGTATGTGACGAGTGGACCATGAGTCCAAATGTAATGCTGATTTAGCAGTTTAAAGTGTGAAAGATACGGTGAGAATAAGATGCCAATACAGGTGATTAGCAAATATCTAGGAGTCAGTTTACGCAACCTTGTTGTAGTATGCTTTCAGAATAAACCTTACCTCAATTAGGTCTTTTAAAGGTTGTAATGTGGCTTGGTTTATGGTTATTGAAACAAAGGATGTAAGGCTCAAATTTGTTTTAACCCATCCCTTCTTCGTGATGATCTCCAGTCCTAAGCTCAGTTAATTCAACACACACATTTATCAAAAAGGCTTGACAGTGTAAGGAGAAAGATGAAGATTCAAGGCTTTCTTGAAATGGCAGTCACCTTATTTCATTTTTTTTATGTTGGTGACCCTTTGATTTTGGTATGGCGGTCACCGGATCTTATTTTCTTTTGTTGAGGATTTTCATTGCCTCTTTTGATTTTTGTTTTGATCCCTAACTTTTGCATGGACCACTTATTGAAGCTTTAATCCATCAGGATTGCCCCAGTTTTTGCCTAAGTCTCCTTTTAGGGTGTTGGACTTAGCGGGCTCTTTCTTTGATTTTTTTTGGAAACTATGACTGCCAAGTCATTGTTCATTGAAGAACAACCGACATAAAATTTGGATTTGTATGGTTCCTTCGACACTTCAGGGTGTGTGTAAGGAATATCATGTGGTTGATCCATAGACGGAATGTATTCCCTTGCAATCCAAATGTGGAGTCAGACTAACTGAACACTACCCTGCCCCGGTTTAAACATAAGGGTTTGTATATCCAAAAGAAACTCCTACTTATAGGCTCGAAGTGGTTGACTAGGGATTAACTCCTTATCTCTCCAGTGTTTGGGGATTTGAAACAATGCCTATACATCATCAGTAGGATTTTATCCGAAAGCATACAGTCAGCAGTTATGGGTATCTTGTTTTCGTCATCCTCCCTCAAATCTTTGCTAAAACAAAAGTTATGATAAAGAAAAGTGAATGGGAGAAACACTGATGTATTTTTAGATTTTGATATAAGAGAAGAAAAATGGGCGAATGCGAGATAATTAATTCAAAACATGCATCATTACTTCATCAATATTACCATTAAAAACAACAATGTTTAAACACAAGCAGCTTTTAACAACAAAGAAACTACAAATGCAAAAATAGAAACAAATCAGTCCAACGATTGCCAGTGTTGAGGATGTCTTCCCGTCTGAACTACTCGCATTAGGAGATACTCTATGAAATCTTTGAACTTATTCTGATGAGAGGTTAACGTGCACCAACATGCTTCCTTCTGAAAAGGATATGTACCTTTTGTCGATCAATTGTTGCACTTTAGCCTTGAAAGCATTGCAGTCTTCAGTTGAATGCCCTATTGTTCTGGCATGATATCCACATTGCACACCAGGATCATATCGAGGTGGGTATGGTTCTGACAATAGCCTGAGAGACTTGGGCTCCACCAGCGAGCTTTGAATCAGATATGACAGAAGTTAACTATATGACATAGGAATTGGATCAAGAGGTGCATTCCTTCTCTCCAGATTGTTTCGAGGCCTATGCTAGTTCAGATGCTGATTCTGATATCCTTGACCATGAGATCTTTGATTTGTATGATGAACAGTCTGTGATTGCTTGGATGGTGCTCTAGGCCTTTCCGGTTGCCTATAAGGATAACGTGGTGTTGGAATTGGTGATTGATGAGAAGGTGAAGAACCATAAGGTCTGACTGGTGCATCGTGAGAATTCCCAACATTTGCCATGACTGCATTTATTTCATCATCCTCTTCCTTTTGGGAATCGCTGAGGGATTCTGTCTCGCTAGCTTGGTTGCTCGAGGCACCTTGGATTCTTCCGCTTTTTAGGGCACTCTCGACACGTTTTCCAATTGTCACTAAGTTAGCAAAGTACGATGCTGCACTGTTAATCATCCTTTCGAAGTATGGACTTTGCAGGGTGTCCCTGAATAATTCCATCAATTCTTTGTCTAAGAGTGGTGGCTCAACGCAAGTCCCTAACTCTCTCCATCTTTGGGCATACCCTCTGAAGGATTCATTGTCTTCTTGAGGTAAGGCTCTTAGCTGCATGCGGTCGGGAGCTATGTCCATATTATATTTATATTGCTTCAAGAATGTGTTGGCTAGGTCCAACCATGATTGAACATGATTCCTTTCTAACTTCATGTACCAACTTAATGATGCCCCAGTCAAACTATCCTGGAAACAGTGAATCATCAACTTATCATCGTGGACATGAGAGGTCATTTTTCGATAAAACATCACCAAATGGTGCTTTGGACAGCCATCCCCTTTGTACTTCTCAAATTCTGGTGCTTTGAATTTTGCGGGTATAACCAGGCCAGGTACCAAACACATGTCCAAAGCATTCAGTTCAACCGTATCTTTCCCTTCTATGGCCTTAAATCTTTTCTCTAGCACGCAACATCTTTTAGCAATCTCCTCATCTTGTGGTTGTTCAGCATTAACCACTAGGTTTGTTCCATGGGAATCTGGCACGGAGAATGCAAAACTGTGACACTCAACAACGTCATGACGTGAGGAATCTTGAATAACATGACATTCTTGTACAGTAGAGTTACCAACTGGGGTTTGCACAAGCTGAGGTTGGGTAGGACCATTTACTGGAGTTGAAATAACATTCTCAACGACTGCAGCCTGCTGAATGTTGTCTTCCCTTTTTGCTAAAGTTATCATAGCTTCCACAAGTTGGTCTAGCTGGTTTTTCATCGAGTCAACATCTCCTCTTAATGCAATATGACTTTTCTCCAACGGATCCATGATCTTTCAAGATTCACTTTAAGTCTAATATGAGTGTCGGGAAATCAAGTGCAGGTTATGGACGAAGGGTGGATGAGTTTTTTGTGTATATTTTTTGCGAAAAATGATATGCAATGCGTGATGAATGCAGATGCAATGATATGTGTATGAATGTAGTGACATGTTCAGGATCACAGGTTTACGGTGTTCTCAGACGGATCAAAATAACGGGTAAATGACGGGTATCTCTGATTAATGTAACCCCATGGGTAGGCTCTACAGTTGATAGGTCCCTAGAGTCACAAATATTTCTGAAGAACGTCACTGTCGTGACGAAGACTCATCGGACAATAATATCCTTAAGAAGATCTCGTCTAGGTGAGGTCTTCGTATTATCCCAACAAGGAAGGCTCCATGGGGATTCTACTACACAACTCTCGAGTCCAAGGTTCTAACAAGGTTCTCAGAGTCATAGATCGAGGTTGGAAATATTACTGTAAGATAGTAATACGTCCAAGGGATCTCATCTGATTGGGGCTTTCGTACTAACCCAACAAGTCTGAAACTTCATAGGTAAATACTACATAACCGCCGGATATAGTGGGTTAAAAGGTCCCTAGAGTCATTGATCCATCTTGAGAATACTATCTTCGTGACGAAGACTCGTCGGGCAATAATATCTCAAGAGAATCTCCTCTAGGCGAGGTCTTCGTATCTTCCTAACAAGGAAGACTCCTTGTGGGCGTCCACTACGCAACCACCAACTTAATCTTATGGTTTTTCTCAGACTCGGGTAAAGAGCCTATCTCACAAAGCACCATTAACAGAAAGCCCCAAATAAGACATAATCAATAAATCACAATACAATAATTATGACAGAATAATAATAACAGAGCAAAAATAACAATCAAACAAACAATACAGAAATTGAACTAAATTAGGCTTCACTCTCTTTTGCTTGGAGCTAATCCCTAGTAGAGTCGCCATCTGTCGCATCTCGAAAAATACGATTCCTCACGATGGTCGCGGAAAAAATTTACGTTCGAACAGAGTCGCCACCGAACTTTATTTATCCCAACAAAGGGGTAGGAAAATATCGACAAAACCTTTAGGGAATGGAATAATGGTCGTCGCAACCATATTCGGGTTCGGGAGTGGATTACGTAAGGAGAAGGTATCAGCACCCCTTACGTCCGTTGTACTCAACGAGAACCTTTTAGTTCTAATATGTGTTTCGAGTGTTAATTTATGTTTGTTTGTTATCTTTTGGGTCATAAAATTATTGTAAATAGAAATTGATGGGAACCTCAAAAAGGGAAAGGGGAGGTTTTTTATTAGTGTGCTCGCGAAGATACAACAATCTCCTGCCTACGTATCCTTATGGTGCAATAAGGAAATTAGAGCATTCGTAGTTCGGGGACTACGGTTGGTTGGTGTGTGTTTTATGAATAACTGTTTAGATCACATTCTAAAGGCTGAACGTTGGCTTGTCTACTCTCGGCGGAGGCTTAAGCACTAGTTTGTTGTGCGCATTAGAAAGGATTAACAATGTTCTTTCTGAAAACAGTTTTGATCACACGAGGGTGACAAGTTGGATTAATATGTTTGACGTTTTGTTTGATTGGCTTTGATCGCACGAGGGCGAGAAAAGATAGATTTGATGTGTTGAGATATTTTTGGTTGGATGACGATTACTCGGATAGTCAAGTAAGACAACTCGTATCCCAATAACCGGGAAAGGGAATAGAAGACTCTATACCGCTTTCTTTTTCATCCTTAATTGTAAAAGGATTTTAATGATGATTAATGTATTTTGAATGGATGACGAATACTCGGATAACCGAGTAAGACAACTCGTATCCCAATAATCGGGAAAGGGAATAGAAGACTCTAGACCACATTCTTTTTCATCTGAGTGACTATGAAAATAGGTTTGTGTATGTTTGATGTATTTTAGAATGAACGACAAGTACTTGAACGACTGAGTAAAACAACTCACATCCAAGCATTTGAAAAGAGGAATTGAAAACTCAAGACCATCTCCTTTTTCATTTCACTTATTATGATAGTGTTTTGATTTCATCGGGTTTAGAAGTTTGTAGAGAAACGACAATTATTTGACTAACCAAGTAAGAGAACTTGTATTCAAATAATCGAGGAGAAAAATTGAAAACTCAAAGTCATCTCCTTTTTCGTTTCTTATTATAAAATGATTCGATTTGTTTGTGCTTAGGTGGATAGAAGTGACGACCATTTGACTAACCGAGTAAGAGAACTCGTATTCAAATAATCGAGGAGAGAAGTTGAAAACTCAAAATCATCCCCTTTTTCATTTCCAAATGAAATGGTGTTTAATTATGATTAGGTATTTCAATTTAATTTTAAATAAGAATACTCGATGTTGGATTGAGGTTTTAAATTTGTGTTTACGAATGAAATGGATTTTATTAGTGAATCAATCATCTACTCGACTAAAAAATCGAATAGGTCTCATTGTAAGAAAGACCAAGAGTAAGCTATATGAGGTGACGGCGATGCTTTAAAAGCGATCGACTTACAAAGGTTTTTGAAAACTGGCTCGATTTTGAATTGAGAATTATGATTTTAATGGTTTTGGATTGATGATGAAATGGAATGAAATAAATCAATCAATATTTAATTAACCAAATTAATTAATTAAAGTTTGATTAAATTGATTAATTAAATTAATTAAGATTAATTATCAAAATTATTTATTCAAACCAAATAATCATGTTAATTAAAATTAATTAATAGTAATTAACTAATTAAGCAAAATTTCAATTGATGATTAATCAATTTAATTAATAGAATGAAAATATGTGATAACGTCGATTAAAAAAAGATTGGATTGAATTGGTTACAATATGCTCAAAATCGGTTAGAGCGAAATGACAATATGATTTGTGTCATACACAAGATCGTAACACGGTGAAAATATACAATTAATTTATAGAAATTTTGACGGCATAACGACATAGAGTCGAATCCGTAAGTAAAAAAAAATCGGTTTAAAATGGAATGAAATAGTAGCAACACAATATTATATTTACATTGCACTCTTAATGGGCACACTATAAATGACAAGATACCCATGGATAGAAAGATACAATTCATTTTCACAATGGTAAAATAAAAGGGATTACATCAGAGACTAAATAAAAAGTCTATGTTTCTTTTAACACAACCAACCAAAACAAAATCAATTGTGCTCTCGGGAACAAAACATAAAATTGAGTTTCAATAACTAATAATCATTAGACTATTAGAAACAAAACTAAAATCTAATTATTCAATGTACACTACTTCAATAATTTTTAAAAAAAACTTAACAATATCAGAATGTTTAGAAATGGAAGAACATAAGTTTTGGGAAATATCCACCAAACATGATTAACACTCATCAACTCCGTGCGCATCCTTTTAGAAATTACCACGAAAGAATTCATGGCAAGTTCATAATAGTATCAAACTTAAGCCAAGAATGAGCACCAACTAACAACATCTACACAATCCCCAAATGCCCAATATACAGGATACTCACAAATGCTTTTATACAAAACAAACACCAACAACAATGTAAACAAATCAAAATTAACAAGAAAAGCCTATAGAAAAATAGTACATGATATACCTTGAACCTTATAAGAATCTTCCACTTAATCAATATTATAGAAACTAGCATAATAATGTAGCATAATAAAAAAAACAACTTATGAATATTTACAAGGTTATTCATCCTGAAACACACTCGATCACAGAACATACGGCAATGAAATTTATGCAATAAAGCCGACATGTAATGCAACCATATTGAAACTGAAACAAATATTAGAGCTATAAGCATGATTCAACAGCTAGAACAGAACCAGAATATGATACAAGTTCCTGTTTATAACAGTATTTTCAACATTATAATATCGAATACCAAAACGGTATAACCCAATCGGAAAGGAAGTAAATATACAATTGAAACAGAAATATAATCGAAACATTTACACGTCGAAGCTGCGAATGATATTCGATTTTAAACGCGACAACTTAAGCACACAACAACAACAACAACAACATGATCACATCGAAAATACCCCGGAAAAGAATATTACAACATACCCATCAACATAGATTACTGCAACCGAATCAAAACCAAAACTATGGCTATAACAAACAGCATAACATCCAGGAAAACATGACATAAACTGTTATACGCGATGCCAAACCATTTTAATTCCGCAGCAAGAAAATAATAGCAGTAAACCTGTAACCAATCCATTGTAATCAATACTAAATTACCCCGACATAACACATCATGAAGTTCAATATGCCCACAAAATCAACATGATATGATTAACAGGACGTAAAGAGAATAACATCAACAAACCTGTTGGATATAACAATAACAAAAGCCTTGCCCATAAGAACAATATAACACTTTGCCAAACAAAAAACCAACTGGACGTGCCAAATATAAGTTGCAATTCAATATGTATAATGCTCACAAATTATCATAACAGCAAAAACCTTCTAGAGTTAGTTACAGCAACACTTTGGTAAGATAATCTACAGACTAAAATACAATATGAAATCAGTAGAGAATAATTAGGCCAAAGTCGTATTCAAACTGACTACCAAATGGAATCAATTTCAGAATATCCATATTACTATAATAGTTGCAACAAGTTGTGATACAAGAGAAATCAACACAAACCAGTGATAAAAGTTTACTGTAATAACAAAATTATTCTCAAAATCATAACACAATAACCATAAAAAATCGAGATATTTACCGAAGTTGTGTCACTGTTGTCATTTGTTGTCGTTGTAGAGCTGGAAGGTTTGTTGCTTGGTTTCGTCGGTTATGGAAGTGATCGGAAAAATAGCAAGTGTACTATTTTTACCGATGTAGTAATAAGGAGTTTTATTTCCAAGTATCGATCTCAAGGATTGCGTAGGAAATACTTATTTTAATTTGATTCTATCAGAACAAAAAGATAATGGTTTGGTTGTTTTGGAATTTATAATAGTAAACACACAAAGAGTAAAAATAATTGATTAAGATAAAAGATGCTAGGGTGAGTGGTTGAGTTAACCGGTTATGAATTCAGTCAAGATTTCCTTAATACATATGAAACATTCAATCACCTAACCTCAGAATGTTCTTACTTAAGTCCTTAAGGAAGAAACTATTAAACTACCAATTCTTACTCAAATGTCCATTCAATTAATCATTGGTTTTAATCATACGAAATATCAAGGTTTATGGTAATTTACGAAAGTTACTAGTCCTAGATGATGCATTCATAAACCCAATTGTGTGAAAATCCTAACAATCACAATCCTGTTATTGAAAGTCATAGATCAATTTGTATTTTTCCGATACAAAAGCATAATAACATCACACAATTGAATTGAAATACGTAACATAGTAATCAAGAAATCATTTGTTCAAATTCATAACATGCGATAACATCAGGACCACCCCCTAGCATCAGGGGGTTTAGCCTCTCATAGTACTTAAAGAACTCATAATGTAAAGATTAGACATTACAAAGAATTAGGAGAGTTTGATCTTCAATGGTTGATGCCCTTGAATCTCGCCGTCTTCAAATCCTTCGTATTCGCTATCTTCTCCAATGCAATGTTTTCTTTCGTCCGTCAAAAAGTGCCTTCTTCTTTCTCTTCCAAGCCTTCTTATAGTTTCAGATGAATCTCTTCCAAGCAAAAGGTCTAAACTACCCTTAATGAGCAGAATCGGTTCACAAAGCAAAAGTTAGGGTTTCCAAGCTGCGTCCAATCAACACGGCCGTGTATCACCACACGGGTTCCCGTGTTGCTCTCCATTATAATTATTTTCAGCACAAGCTACAGAGGCAACAACACGGGTCGTGTTCCTCCACACGGGTGCCCGTGTTAATGCACTGTTTTAATTAACACGACCGTGTGGTGACACACGGGTGCCCGTGTTGATCTCTGTTTTTCTTCTCCTCTTTTGCTCTGCCTGATCAACAACACGGGCAGTGTTGTGGCACACGGGTGCCCATGTTGACCTGTTGTTTCTTCATATTTTTGCCTTTCAGAGTATCCATAACTTCACCATTCTTGCTTTTAAACCTGTGCAATGGCCTGTAACAATGACACTACCAAACGAAGCATAAACGGGATCTTTTTGACATAAACTTGTAATCGAATGCAATGCGATACCCAACCAACAAAACATTATAAATGACTCTAAAGCAACTAAAAACAAACATAAATCTTACCAAAGTGATGAAAATATGTCGGATTAACGGCGGGAATTCAATGGAAATGGTGACCGATCACAACCCCAAACTTGTCTCATTGCTTGTCCTCAAGTGATGTATTGAGTCCAAACAAAGGTCACCCCCGAATTCATTTTCCACAATGCAACCTAGTCTTTCACCATTTGTGTTCTTCCTTTCCAATCGAGTTTCAGGTCTCTCCGATTCAGGCAGTTTACCACATTTCCACATCAGAAACCTCTTCACCTGCAAGCTTTTCACACACTCACAATATCTCTCAGGGTTAGGTGTGTACACTCACAGCACAGTATGCAATACCAAACTCTTAACTTTGAATACATTCTAATGTCACTACCACAGCAGATTCCACACACTTTTCGAGGTCTTTTTGGGTTGTAACGGGGCTTGGGTACGGTGGGATAAACAAAAAAATGGATAACAAAGGGTTTCGAACTCGGTAGTCATGTTGTGTGATTTTTTTTTCTCTTTTTCTCGTGCATCACGTATACTCTGGGGGTTAATTTCACTCTTTTGACTCTTTTTCTACTCAAATTTTTCGAGCATTTTATATGTGTTGGAGTCTTAAGTCTTGGCAAGTGCATTTTTCTCTTTTGTTTTTCTTTTCTTTTTTTCTCTCTTTTTTTTAAAGAAAATACATACTATTTTTCTTTTTGTATGATCTCTTATTATGCACTTGCCTTCTCTTTCAAGATTTCCACCCCAAACTTAGTTTTATTGCACATCTTGCAATTCACACAATCATACCGAGTTATGAAACAAAAGGAAACGAATGATTAAAAGTTAACAAGGGGGTTGATGATGAATAATGCTTAAAAGTTAACATGGGGTTTACGATGAATAAAATGGCTAAGGCTCAACAGGGTTTACGAAGGGAAACATACAGATAGGGATGGTTAGAAAGGCCCTGGCTAAACAAACAACTTGCCTCAGTGTGCGTTGTCATGCTGTGACGTGTCAACAGGACATACGCAAAATCAGAGTGATAAAGTCATACCTGGCTGAACTCTCATGTTGATATTTCGTGTTTGGCTTTTTGTGATCTCACCATGTTGGTTAGCTTGCAAGCTCTGAAGTCTCCTCGTGTTATGTGGTTCTTTTCTGACTTGGTCTTTCCATACCGCTCTCTTGGTCCGGTGTCCCCAAATTGTGTCCGACTTCTTTTCTCAAGGTTGCATCAACTTCCGGGGTGCCTTATCAGCCTAAGTTTGAGGGGTGTCATTCATCCACTACCATTGATCCCGGATTCGTCCAACCATTTCTCATCACTCTGTACACACAAGTAAACAACGAAAACAAACAAAAACAATACGACGACAACAAAACAAAAGCGATGGAAATAAAACATGAAAGGAAAAATCCCCCCACACCTGAACTAAACATTGACCTCAATGTTTAAATCCAGATACAAAGGGGACTCACAGCGACTACTGTTGGTTTACTGCACTTGTGTGGTTTCCTTCCATTTGGAGGTGTTTGTGACTTTGCCCTTTTAATTCTCCTCCTCCCCTACACCAAATTTTAGCACACACAAAGAAAAATAAAAACGAAATAAATTAGAAATCAAACGCGTGGGTTGCCTCCCACGAAGCGCTTCGTTTAACGTCGCATGGCTGGACGGTTCATTTCCCTTATCATGGGGGGTATTTCAGGTTCACAACCTTGTTGCACCTCTTGTCTACAACACGGACGTTGTCTCTTTTATCAGTGTGGACTCCTTTGTGCCACGATTCCTTTTTAACTATCCTTTCAGTGTTAGGAATCTTTCCATTTCGGGTGGCTACTGGTAGTGGTGAGCCTTTGATAGTATTCAATGTCCTGATTAAGCCTACTTGATACTAAGATTTTGTATCTTCCTCCATCTCCTGGTTTTCAATAGCATTCAATGTTATTTCCTTGTTGTGAACTTTCAAGGTTAACGTGCACTCATCCATGTCGAGCTTGCATCGACTCGTCTTCATGAAAGGTCGACCCAGAATGATGGGTGCCTCATTGTCTTCAGGTATGTCTAGAATTACAAAATCGACTGGGAAAGTCAAGTCCGCTATTGTTACCAGCACATCTTCAGCTATACCATATGCATCTTTTCTTGAGTGATCCGCAAACTTCAGTTGGTCTTTATATCACTGATATTTTTAATACCCAGCCTGTGATAGACCGATAATGGCATCAGATTCACACTAGCTCCCGAATCTATTAGTACCTTTTTGAAGGTTCTTTCTTTGATTGTGCATGGTACTGTGACGGTTCTTGGATCCTTCTGTTTGTTAGGAATGTTCTGCTCCAAGGAGTTTGCATTATATTGTTCCTTACCAGATACCTGTTCTTCAGTGGTTGGTTTCTTTTCAGCCATTACCTCTTCCACGAATTTCTTGTACATGGGCATCCTTTCAAGTGCTTCAAACAAGGCCACATGACCCTCAATCCTTTTGAACATTGTTATGAATTTCTCCAAGTCTGACTCACTAGGTTCCTTCTTTGTCATTCTCTGAGGGTAGGGCAACTTAATCACCGGTTTAGTTCCTTTTGTAGTTTCTTCTTTAGTCGGCTCGCTCGGTGATATCATTTTTTTTCTTTTTAGCAACCTTTTTCTTTGTCGTCGTGACAGTATTAACATTCTCCTGACCTCTCGGATTTTGAACTGTTTCACTTGGTAGGGAACCTGGTGTTCGAGAACTTGCCAGTTGTTGTGCTATCTGTCCCAGCTGAACTTCGAGATTCCTTAGGGAGGCGGTGGTATTTTTCTGATTGTTTCTAGTCTCTTCTTCAAATTGCATATTTTGAGCTGCCATCTTTTCAATTGCAATCTCCCAATCTGCCTTCTTAGGTACCTGTTGTTGCTGCTGCTGATATTGATTTTGATATTGACCCTGTGCCTGCTGTTGCACGTTCCCTTTCTGATCTTTCCATGCAAAATTGGGATGATTCTTCCACCCCGGATTGTATGTGTTGGAGTAGGGATTGTTTTGCTTTAAAAACTTTATATCCTCTATTTGCTGCGGTGTCGCAAAGCAATGAACAGTATTGTGTGGTCCATTACAAATGCCACACACATCATTCGGTGCCTGTTGCACTTGAGCCACTTTCTGAGCACCTATGTTTAGTGCTTTCAACCTTTTCTCTACCTCTGCAGCAACTGCTTCTTCAATCTTTACCTGTTTGTTTGTTTCCAGCTTCAAATTAATAACTGAAGATTTGCTTGACACTCTATCATACAACTCCAGATACTCATTTGAGGCAATTGCTTCAATTATCTTCTTCATGCCGGTGGCTGTTGCAAAGTTAGCTGAGCCACCAGCTGCTGAATCCAGGATTTGTCTCGTTTGAATTCGAAGACCATTAACAAACATTTGCATCTCCTCAGTTTCATCCATGTTGTGAGTAGGACAAGCCACTAGAATTCTCTTGAATCTTTTATAGGCATCTCCTAGTGACTCACCCTCCTTCTGCTTGAAATTTAGGATTTCGTATCTTTTCTTAGTGACACTGATGCAGGAAAATATTCATGCAAGAATGTTGTTTCCATCTCCTCCCATGTAGTGATACTGCCAGCAGGTAAGGAATAAAACCACTCTTCGGCTTCATCTGCTAAAGTGAATGGGAACATACGAAGCCTTATTGCTTCTTCGTTATGTCCAGGCATTTTCAGCGTTGTGCTCATAGTTAAAAACCTTTAGAGATGCTTGTTGGCATCTTCATTCACTCTTCCAGAAAACGACCGCCTTTCGAGTTGATTAATTGTGCTGGGATGCAGCTGAAATTGGTCTACATTTACCGGTTGGTTTACAATTGTCATACGACCACCCGGAGTGTTGGTTCCACCATAGTCACCGAGAAGTCTCTCTGGTGGTGGTGGTGGGTTTGCAGCCATGATTTCGGGAATAGTTTCCGCGTCTGAATCTGAATTCTCTGAGTGCACTGAAACAACTTCCTCCTCTGCTTTCTCTACTAATTCCAGTTTTTCTCGCTTAGCTTGTCTCAGTCTAGCGCGAAGAGTTCTTTCTGGATCTGCGTCAAAAGAAAAATCTGCTGAGGCTTTACCTCGCATAAACTAGTTAGACAAATATTAGACTTGAATAACAAGATTGTCACAGATAAAATTTTGGTTGACGAGCAACAAAATTTCAATAGAATAAAAATTAAAATAGGTATTTTGGCAATCCCCGGCAACGGCGCCAAAAACTTGATCGAAAAAATAGCAAGTGTACTATTTTTACCGATGTAGTAATAAGGAGTTTTATTTCCAAGTATCGATCTCAAGGATTGCGTAGGAAATACTTATTTTAATTTGATTCTATCAAAACAAAAAGATAATGGTTTGGTTGTTTTGGAATTTATAATAGTAAACACACAAAGAGTAAAAATAATTGATTAAGATAAAAGATGCTAGGGTGAGTGGTTGAGTTAACCGGTTATGAATTCAGTCAAGATTTCCTTAATACATATGAAACATTCAATCACCTAACCTCAGAATGTTCTTACTTAAGTCCTTAAGGAAGAAACTATTAAACTACAAATTCTTACTCAAATGTCCATTCAATTAATCATTGGTTTTAATCATACGAAATATCAAGGTTTACGGTGATTTACGAAAGTTACTAGTCCTAGATGATGCATTCATAAACCCAATTGTGTGAAAACCCTAACAATCACAATCCTGTTATTGAAAGTCATAGATCAATTTGTATTTGTCCGATACAAAAGCATAATAACATCACACAATTGAATTGAAATACGTAACATAGTAATCAAGAAATCATTTGTTCAAATTCATAACATGCGATAACATCAGGACCACCCCCTAGCATCAGGGGGTTTAGCCTCTCATAGTACTTAAAGAACTCATAATGTAAAGATTAGACATTACAAAGAATTAGGAGAGTTTGATCTTCAATGGTTGATGCCCTTGAATCTCGCCGTCTTCAAATCCTTCGTATTCGCTATCTTCTCCAATGCAATGTTTTCTTTCGTCCGTCAAAAAGTGCCTTCTTCTTTCTCTTCCAAGCCTTCTTATAGTTTCAGATGAATCTCTTCCAAGCAAAAGGTCTAAACTACCCTTAATGAGCAGAATCGGTTCACAAAGCAAAAGTTAGGGTTTCCAAGCTGCGTCCAATCAACACGGCCGTGTGTCACCACACGGGTTCCTGTGTTGCTCTCCATTATAATTATTTTCAGCACAAGCTACAGAGGCAACAACACGGGCCGTGTTCCTCCACACGGGTGCCCGTGTTAATGCACTGTTTTAATTAACACGGCCGTGTGGTGACACACGGGTGCCCGTGTTGATCTCTATTTTTCTTCTCCTCTTTTGCTCTGCCTGATCAACAACACGGGCAGTGTTGTGGCACACGGGTGCCCGTGTTGACCTGCTGTTTATTCATATTTTTGCCTTTCAGAGTATCCATAACTTCACCATTCTTGCTTTTAAACCTATGCAATGGCCTGTAACAATGACACTACCAAACGAAGCATAAACGGGATCTTTTTGACATAAACTTGTAATCGAATGCAATGCGATACCCAACCAACAAAACATGATAAATGACTCCAAAGCAACTAAAAACAAACATAAATCTTACCAAAGTGATGAAAATATGTCGGATTAACGGCGGGAATTCAATGGAAATGGTGACCGATCAGGAAGCCCGGCGGAAAGAAACGAGGCGAAGTTGCTCAAATTCCCGTTGTTGCGGAAACACGGGTTGAGTCGAGGTTGTGGTCGTTATTGTCTTACCTTTACAAAACCTGGTCTTTTTTCAGAGTTTGTAAGTCACAAAAGAAACATCGTCACCACCACTATTGCAACATACAGTGATGGCTGAACGAGCCTTCTAAACCAGATGGAAATTCAACAGAGACGAAGGTTGGAGGTGTTGAATCCAGAGGACGAAGTGGTGGAGAACCGCCAGAGGCGCGGTTGGTTGTTTTGACAGAAGCAAAAATGAGGTGTTAGTGTGGTGAAAGGGTGGAAGACGATGGAGTATTTGAAGAAGAGGAATGGTAATGGTTAAGGGTGAGGCGCTCAGGGAAAGACCTAGAGGCTTCTTCTCTTTTTCCGTTTTTAATCCTTTTTTTTTAGAGAGAGTAAGTTAGTGTCTGTTGGTCCCCTTTGTGAAGTCAGCAGAGAGAGTAAAATATAACAATCTCCAACAGACAAAATCTTATTCTTTTCATTTTTTTATTTTCTTTGGGAGAGACTGATGGAGTGGGTAGGTGGTGATGGAAATGAGGGTAACGTGTGAGAGAGAGTATTGTGGAAGAGAGGAAACGTGAGGTGTCTTAATTTTATTTTATTTTTCTTTTTTATTAATAATTCTTATTATCTATTATTTAACGAAAAAATATTTATTAAAAATTCTTAGATAGTAATCTAATTTAGAAAATTATAATAATAGGACAAATCTCTAAATTTGGATATTTAAACAAAGAAATAAAAGGATTGATTATAAATAGAAGTCGGCCGTAAATTTGTTCAAAAAATTAAATCAAACACACTAAAATGATCGGCACAAAATATACTTATTGAAAAAATACAACGTTTCTTCAATTCTGAAATAAATTTGCACCGGTTAAAAGGCCCGGGCGGGTCAAAATGCAATCGAAACAGCCGCTAAAATAAACAACGAGCACACCAGTTTAAACTACGTGAATCGTAGATTAATAATACTGGTGTCTGTAATTTTAATTTTGAAACTTTTTACCTGCTGATTTGTGCACGTTCTTGAGAAATTATTCAACCGATTTGTCTGTATTTTCAATAAATTTATTCTGACTGATATTTTAGTTATTATTCATGATGGAATGCATGTCATGCTGTGTGTCATTCGGTGAACTGACTTGGGGTATTTTGCTTTTTATCGCAATGTCGCGGATAGCAAGAGTCGCCACCGACTTTTCTTTTATCCAATAAGGAAAGGTGGAAAAGAACAGGAAAGACCTCAATAGATTTTGGGTTCGGGAGGTACATTATACAAAGGGAAGGTGTTAGCACCCTTTGTATCCATGGTTATCCACGGGCTCTTAATTGCTGGATCACTTATATTTTTGTCTGAGAAGTGTTGGTGAATTGCTTAAAAAATGTTTGAAAGAGAGTTTAACTTTGTAATGATTCTCGTATGAATGTATACAAAGTGTTTATCTCGTTTGATTTTGAAAGCGGTTTAGAAAAGGTATAACTTGGTAATGATTCTAGTATGAATGTATACCAAGTGTGACGTGTGAAAAATGTTTTAGGTTGTGAGTCAGCAATTAAGAGTTATACCTATCCGAGGTCTTTGTGGGCATTTCCTATCCTGAGGAGGGTAAAACTGTCCTTACTATTGAGAAGTAAGTAATTTTATCCTTTGGATATAAAGGGACACCGTAGGGTCATCGCTTGGTCATTGAAGGCAACATTTGTAAGGATACCTTAGCATTCAGAGGGACGATCATCATTTAACCGTAGGCTACACCGAAGGGTCATCGAGGGGCAAAATCATTCGAGGGCAACATCCGAGGGACTATGATTTATGTTATGATGATTTAATCGAAGGGTCTTTGCTAAGTGTATCCCCACGTTCGCGGGACATGACCGTAATACCGTAAGGCAACAAAGAGAGGTCCAAGGTCACATATTCAAAGGCCATGTTTTACAATTAAGTATTTAAGATGAATTTCCACATTAAAATTAATTAGGCAATTAGGATGAATCTCCCCATTAAAATTAATTAGTTCGGAATCCATCTCCATAAGGGTATCCCTCAAATAAAGTGGAATACCTAGCAAGCCACCTTCTTCGGGAGTATGTGAGCCCTTACAAAATTCCGCAAACAGGTCAGAATACCAAATGGGGTGCAATCAAGAGTTGCACCAAAGCAGTAATAGTATCAGATAAACAAAGCATGGTTATAATAAAACAGGTCAGATGGGCAAAGATCAAAACAGAGCGAAAAACAGCGGCATCCATTACAACAATTCAAGGTATCCAGGCATACTTAAGTCCACATGCAAAACCTCAAATATATTTATGAATTCAATTATGGTATCACATGTGAATTCGGAACATAAAGCGGCGATAGTAACGCAAACCTGTTTGCAATTGAATTGCAACCTTGAATTGGCCGATCGGATCGAATTGAGCGGTGCCGCCGGCTTTTCCTTCAGGGTTTCCTTTAGGGTTACTCGGAATAAGTTAAACAGTAGTCCTGAACACTCCACCACAAGCCGGTAGAATTTGTTCTTGGATTCTTCAACTAAACAACAAATTAAAACGAAGGAAATAAACTAGATCCTAACGTAAGGTTAGATCCGGTAAAAAGGTACACAATAGTTTCCGTTGTAGAAACTATTGTGCGAAAAGAATTAACTAAATGCTAAAAAGGAAATAGGAAATTGCAAGGGAAATAGTGTAGAACTCGTAGGAAAAACAATGCCTAAGCTGCTGGAAAAGAAAATATGCAAAAGCGAAAACGACAAAGGAAAAAAATGTGGAAAAGCTTCGGGGGCCCTTTTGGTTTTGCAAGTAGCTATTTATATATGCTTCAGTAACCGCTTCCGCTGCCAAAAAGGTCTTCAACGTGCATAAAAGCATGGCGTGGATATAGGGCTCAACACTCCCTCAACGCTCAACGTCTCTGAGGCGTTCCTTGCGCCAAAAATGTAGGGGAATGGTGTGACGTTCGTCACACCATGTGTGACGTTCGTCACACCATGTGTGACGTCCGTCACAGGGGTGTGCAAGGCGTGACGCTCGTCACAGCCTCTGTGACGCTCGTCACAGGTGCAACACCTGTGTTCTTGTACTTTGGGTTGGGCTTTGCTATTTGGTTCGTTTTCTCTCCTTTTTGCACCTCTTTTCCTCCATTTTTACTTGTGCTTCCAAATAAGCCACCTGAGACAAATAGGAAGAAAATACCGCGTAACATAAAGTGAACTGAAATAAATAATGATAAAATTTAATTGAATTAAGTCCTAAAATATGATATAATTTCATGTTATCACTAGGCGAGCGTGTAGCGAACAGGCCAGTTTGGGTCATTCGTGAGCTGGGCCTTCGTTCCTTTAAGATCAGTGTCATAAAAATGAGTCAGAGTGCCCTGAAAAAATGTCTTGAAATATTAATGGGCAAATTTTGGGGTATGACAGCTGCCCCTGTTCAATATTATTGAACCGAGAGAGTCAGAATGGTATGTACGCCATTCGTGGTCTAGAGGTGGAAGATTATTGAACACTTAGAACGCCCCAAAAATTTGCACTTGTCAATTAGTTAGTCTTGATGGAGATGGGCTTAAAGATGCCATCTAGGAAGTTTGATGATGAGAGCTTCAGAGTACGTCGTACGTTAGAAGATATCTGAAGTCACGGGTGTCACTGGGTCATACGCTAGACCGTATAGTGGGTCATTCATTAGGCCGTCGACTTCCCTGGGGATTTAGAATGGGTCATACGCCGATGGGAATAACAGATCAGAATGGATCATACGCTAGATCGTATCTGAGTTGCAGAATGGGCCGTCTGTTAGGCTGTATCTGACGAAAAGTAGTCGTACGCTAGACTACACCTCGGGATGTACCGTCCGCTAGGTAGTATCTGAGGAATTAAGATCCGAATGGGTCGTACGCTAGACCGTATTGTTGGAGGAGTAATATGTTGTGCCGAATCAAAATGAGATAAGAATACGAATGAGTCATACACTGCTGGGGATAAAGGATCAGAATGGATCGTACGCTAGATCGTATCTGAGTTGCGGAACGAGCCGTCCGTTAGGCTGTATCGTTACTGGGGGTGAAGGATCAGAATGGATCGTATGCTAGATCGTATCTAAGTTGTAGACTGAGCCGTCCGTTAGGTTGTACCTGGTGATGAAGGGGGTAGTCATACGCCAGACTACACTTCAGAATGTACCGTACGCTAGGTAGCATTTGAGGGGATGAACATCCAAGCGGGTCGTAAGCTAGACCGTCTCTGAGTAGTAGAACGAGCCGTCCGTTAGGCTGCATCTGATAATAAAGGGGGTAGTCATACGCCAGACTACACTTCAGAATGTACCGTACGCTAGGTAGCATCCAAGGCCTTGAAGGTCCAAATGGGTAGTATGCTAGACCGTATTGGAGTTGTTGAAGGTCGGAATGGATCGTACGTTAGATCGCATCTAAGTTGAAAGAGTCATATGTTGAGCTGAATCAGAATGAACCGTATGCTAGGCTATATCTGATAGTATTTGTATATGTTGTATTTGCAATAAATGTCTGGGATGGGCTCATAGATGCCATCGTTAGGAGGATGTCAGAATGAATGTTGACATGGAGTATATCTGAAAGATGTAGTTGAATCCTGAATGTAATTGATAAAGATGTCCGTCTGAATGGACCTTTGTCTTGACTATATCAGGAGGATAATTAACCTGAAAAGAAAGGTTAGTTTCATGCCATGTCATGATGCATGAGATGTTTTATGCTTCTGAAACTAAATGCGAACAATGTATGCATGCGTATGTTGTGAAATGATGTAATGAATGAATTATGCATCTGAAAAGTTCTTTCAGAGGACTCCACTGGGGAAAACAAATCTCAATCTTCTGGTTGGAGATACTGGTATCGGTGATCCTTTCTTAGCCGGGGATGCCTGATTTCTGTCGGATGGTAAAAATGTTCAACAGAAGCCTGGCTGGGGTGGAAGAGATGACCCATTTGTCTAGTAATGCCACTCTCTTCTGGGAATGACTGGCTTTGCTGGGGAATAGGATTAGCAATGGATTCATTGGAAAGCATGATTAGACCTTCTCCTCGATCCTGAAGCCTAGTAGTAATTGCTGTTTCTATTTTATGCACGCATTTTTGGTAAACATCGATCATATCCAAATGCATATATTAATTCGAATTAAATCAATGGACGCTTATGCAAACAAAACAGAGAAAGTAAAACAAAAGCATTTTTTTTGAAACTAAAATTATATTGATTTCGAAAGAGGGCCCATAAACAGGCAATTTGTGTACAAGGAGACAGCAATCCTAGTAAGAGGAAATTGTCAAGAAAATAAAGAGAAAGCTATGCAGACAAAGTCCTATTGACTTTAATTCCACTACTGCCATTATGTCTTCAAGCCTCTCATCTCCTGCTGTCGGATAGAAGTGATTAGCTTGTTCAGTCCTTTGAACTTGGATGAAGCTGTCTGAGAACGGGACGTAGTCATACGCTTTAATCCCTAATTTTTGCCTGGACCGCCTTTTCAGGTTTTCAATCCACCAGGATACCCCTTTTTGCCCAAGCCGCCTTTTCAGGTTTTCGACTTGCCGGGTGCACATTTTTTATGTTTATCCCTAATTTTTGCCCGAACCCTTTTGGTTCGCCGGGATGCCCTTACTTTTGCCTAGATACGTCGACCTAGCGGGTCTCTTTTATGCGTAGTATTTTTTAACTATGTCTGCGTTCACGGGATGCGGGAAGTCTTCGCCGTCCATTGTAGCTAGTATCATGGCTCCACCAGAGAATACCTTCTTAACTACAAACGGCCCTTCGTACGTGGGAGTCCATTTGCCTCTGGGATCACCTTGTGGTAGAATGATACGCTTGACCACCAAGTCGCCGATTTGATACACCTGTCTCTTGACTCTTTTGTTAAATGCCTGGGTCATGCGCTTCTGATATATCTGTCCATGACACACAACCGCAAGTCTCTTCTCATCGATCAAGTTTATCTGGTCGAGTCGAGTCTGAATCCATTCATCTTCATCTAAGCCCGCCTCTTTCATGATTCTTAGAGAGGGAATCTGAACTTCCACTGGTAAAACGGCTTCCATCCCGTAGACTAAAGAGAAAGGAGTTGCTCCTGTCGAAGTGCGTACTGAAGTGCGATAACCGTGAAGAGCAAACGGTAACATCTCATGCCAGTCTTTGTACGTCACCGTCATCTTTTGTATGATCTTCTTGATATTCTTATTAGCAGCTTCTACAGCGCCATTCATCTTTGGTCGGTACGGAGAAGAGTTATGGTGCTTTACGTTGAACTGCGTGCAGAGTTCAGTAATCATCTTGTTGTTGGTGATAATCCTTTCAGGGATACCATACCGATCAAATAAGACTATTCTTGATGAACCGTGCCACCACATTCTTGGTGACAGAAGCAAATGAGGCGGCCTCTACCCACTTTGTAAAGTAATCAATAGCGACAAGGATGAAACGATGCCCGTTAGAAGCAGTAGGTTTAATCTCTCCAATCATGTCAATGCCCCACATTGCAAAGGGCCAAGGTGCGGCCAACACGTTCAATGGAGCAGGAGGTGCATGTACTTTATCCGCATATATCTGGCACTTGTGACAGGTTCTGGAGTGATGGTGGCAATCAGCTTCCATGGTAGACCAATAATACCCTGATCTCAGAATCTTCTTGGCCATCGTATGTCCACTAGAATGAGTCCCAAAAATACCGTCGTGCATATCTCCCATAATCTTTTCTGCTTCCTTTTTATCCACACAGCGAAGCAAAGTCGAATCGTGGTTACGTTTGTACAATACTCCATTACTCAAAAAGAATTTAGCAGAGAACTTCCTCAGGAATTTTCTATCATTGATAGATGCCCCCTCAGGGTACTCCTGAGTTTCTAAATATCTTTTTACTTCGTGGAACCAAGGTTTCTCTTCCACTTCATCAGTATTAAGCTCATAACAATGTGCAGGTTCATCCAATCGCTCAATGGTGATCATGGGAGCTTCATTGTCCCATCTGACTCTGAACATAGATGACATGGTGGCCAATGCGTCTGCCAACTGATTCTCTTCTCGTGGGATATGTTCGAATGTAATCTCTCCAAAGTATGGGATTAGTGACAACACCTTCTCTCGATAAGGGGTGAGATTCGGATGTTTAGTGTCCCATTCCCCTTTGATCTGACTGATTACTAATGCTGAGTCTCCGTACACACTCAAAAACTTGACCCGCCGGTCTATAGCAGCCTTGAGTCCCAAAATACATGCTTCATACTCAGCCATATTATTGGTACAATGAAAACATAGTCTAGCAGTGAAAGGCGTATGGTAACCCTCGGGAGAAATTGTAACACCCCAATAATAATATGATAATTATTTAAATTAATTTAATAATATATTTATTAATTTAATTAGATAATTGGATTATTATTATTATTATTATTATTATTTTGGAATTATTGAATTATTATTATTATTGGAATAATAATATAATTTGGAAAATATATAAGTTGGAAATAAGAGAAAGAGTTTCATTTGGAGTAAAAAGGTTTTTTACGTGAAAAACAGAGAAGCGATCGTGAAAGAGGAAAAGGGCAAAGAGGCAGAGCAAGAGGAAGAAGGTTGGAGAAGAGAAGAGCTTGGAGCTTGAGATTCGCCGGATTAACTCAGGTAAGGGGGTTTATCGTCGTTTAATGGATATTATGGGTTAGCATGTAATGGGTAGTGATAAACCGTGAATTGACCCTAATTGGGATTGTGAATGCTGAAAATGACGTTGGATAAACTGTGTTAAAAGTTGAAATTGAATCCGTAATTTCGTGAGTCGTGTTTTCCCGAACGTATAGCTTTTTACGGAATTGGAATCGGAGGTCCGGAAGTCCTCCAATGGCGGAAAATGCGGAGAATTCTGCATTCTGCCTTGAGTTAGCGTAGGAACAGCTTCTGTCTTGCGTTAACCGGTTAACCCAGGGTGTTAACCGGTTAACACTGTTTTGAATTGTGAAAATATGCTGTTTTGCTTGCGTTAACCGGTTAACCCAGGGCGTTAACCGGTTAACACTGTTGTGATTGCTGAGATATTGATGTTTGTGCTGCGTTAACCGGTTAACCCAGGGCGTTAACCGGTTAACACTGTTAAGTTTTGGGACAGGAAGCGTGTTGTGCTGCGTTAACCGGTTAACCCAGGGCGTTAACCGGTTAACACTGTTGCAGAGTGGAAAAATTGTTAAATTAAATGTTGTGTGCCTAATTGGTGGTTGCCTATATCAGTGTGTGATATAGTAGGGATGATTTCCCGCTGTTTTGAGCAGTATATGTATTAGTAGAGTGTGCTAATACTGTGTCTAATTATTTGACATGATATGATGTGTTGATACCTGTGTTGATGATGTATGATGAGATGCATAATGCTGTGAATGTATATATTATGCATGTATTTGTGAATGGACTGTTGTATGGCTTAGAGTGTGAGCATATGTCCATTGTGAATTGTTGTTGATGTTGCATTGCTAGATGATTAGCGTGCATAGCATAGCCTTTGGGGCTGTAGCTAATTCCCATGGTGAGGAATTAGTGAGTGAATCATTATGGATTTGTTGTTGATGTTTGCATGCTAGATGATTAGTGTGCATAGCATAGCCTTCGGGGCTGTAGCTAATTCCCATGGTGAGGAATTAGTGAGTGAGTCATTAGATCTCAAATGAGTGGGACTAGTGAGCTTAGTAGCCGTATCTGGATTGATCGGTGAGCTTGAACTATATGTTCAAGAATAGTCGGTACCGCATGTGTGGAGTCTCATTGCATAATGTATGTATGGCGTATAATATGAATGGATGTATTCCAATATTATACGTGTGTTTGTGTTGTTATGGAGTATGATTTGAGATTATACTTGTGTTTTATGTTGGTGTGAGTATGATGTTGAGCTGATGTGCTGTTACTGATTGTATGTTGTGATTAGGGTGATTAATGTGTTAAATTACTTAACATGACATTATATTCTATAATGCTTATTATATCGATTGAGGAACTCACCCTTACAACTATTTTTCAGGTAACGAGCAATGAGTTGAGTAGAAGCTAATGCTTGGAGTCTAGTGTAGTCTCCTTAGTGGGTCATGCTCTGATAGATGTAACATCGGGAGGGAACCTTTTAATTATGTTGTTAATGATTGTTGAACCAGTTTACATGTAGTATGTTACATGTTTTGATTGATTTGATTTATATCCGCTGCGATTTATGCAAATGTTTAATTGATTAAATAAAGAGCATGACAGTTATTTTGGAACATGGTGTGAAAGATTGTGTGACACCCTTAACTGCATAATTACTCTGATATATGTTTATTATTTTAATTAAATAAGTGGGGTATTTTAGAAGGGTGTTACATTAGTGGTATCAGAGCATAGTCGGTCGAGTCGAGTCGTAATTATTCTGTTTCCCCTGTACGGTATAGGTGTTGTGTAACCCTATCAGTACTCATTGTTTTAGTTTGTTTGGGTTTTCAGAATAGAGATGGCTGGAGGAGGTAGAGATGATGCTGCGATTGCTGAGGCTCTGGGTATGCTAGCTGGAGTACTTGGAGGGAATCCGAATGTTGTGGGAATGGGAGCTGCTCGTCAACTGAGTGAGTTCCAGAAGAACAATCCTCCAATGTTCAAGGGAGCATACGATCCAGATGGCGCTCAGAAGTGGTTGAAGGAGATCGAGAGGATCTTCCGAGTGACTGAGTGTGCCGATAACCAGAAGGTCAGGTTCGGTACGCATATGCTGTCAGAAGAAGCTGATGATTGGTGGGTTGCTACCCGCACTGAGTTGGAAACTGCTGGGAATGCTGAAATCACTTGGGCTGTGTTCAGAGAGAGATTCCTGAGGAAGTACTTTCCAGAGGATGTCAGAGGAAAGAAAGAGATAGAGTTCTTGGAATTGAAGCAGGGTAACAAGTCTGTTACTGAGTATGCTGCTAAGTTCACAGAGCTGTCAAAGTATTATACTCCCTATAATGAGGCTGCTGGGGAATTTTCGAAATGTGTGAAGTTTGAGAACGGGTTGCGTCCTGAGATCAAACAGGCTATTGGATATCAGCGGATCAGAGTGTTTTCTGATTTGGTTGACTGTTGCAGGATTTTTGAACAGGATTCCAAAGTCAGAGCAGAGAGCTATCAGCAAAGGGTTGATAGGAAAGGCAAGAATCAGAATGATCGTGGAAAACCGTATGCAGCTGGCAAAGGTTTCCAGAAGCAGAGTGGGATGAAGAGGCCTAGTGGGGGAGACTCTAGTGCCCCTGCTAAGTGTTATAGATGTGGTCGGGCTGGACATCGTGTCCATGAGTGTACCAGTGCTGAAATGAAGTGTTTCAAGTGTGGAAAAGGTGGTCATTTGGCTGCAGAGTGTCGGTTGAAGACTGTAACTTGTTTCAACTGTGGAGAGTTGGGTCATATCAGTCCACAGTGTCCTAAGCCGAAGAAAGAGAATCAGTCAGGAGGCAAGGTCTTTGCTTTATCGGGTTCTGAGACTTCTGCAGATGATCGTTTGATCCGAGGTACGTGTTATATTAATGGCTTTCCTCTTGTAGCTATTATTGACACCGGTGCTACTCATTCCTTTATATCTTTGGATTGTGCTGTGAAACTTAAGTTAGAGATATCTGAGATGTTTGGAAGTATGGTGATTGATACTCCTGCGAAGGGTTCAGTGACTACTACTTCAGTTTGTTTGAATTGTCCTTTGAGTATTTTTGGTAGAGACTTTGGGATAGACCTTGTGTGTCTTCCACTAGTGCAGATTGATGTTATCTTGGGAATGAACTGGTTGGTGTTTAACCGAGTTTCTATCAACTGTTTTGATAAGACTGTGATATTTCCTGAGATTGAAGAAGGAAAGAGTTTGTTTCTATCAGCCAGGCAGGTGAATGAGGAAGTAGCAGATGGGGCGGAATTGTTTATGCTGTTAGCGACTCTGGAGGCTAAAGATAAACTGGTGATTGGCGATCTAGCAGTGGTGTGTGATTTTCCTGATGTGTTTCCTGAAGAAGTGAATGAATTGCCGCCAGAGCGTGAAGTTGAGTTCTCGATTGATTTGGTACCTGGTACTAGACCGATATCGATGGCTCCGTACCGTATGTCTGCTGTTGAGTTAGCTGAATTGAAGAGTCAGCTGGAAGATCTGTTGGATAAGAAATTTATTCGTCCGAGTGTGTCACCGTGGGGTGCACCAGTGTTGTTGGTTAAGAAGAAAGAAGGTACTATGAGGTTGTGTGTGGACTACAGGCAACTGAATAAAGTGACGATCAAGAATCGGTATCCTTTGCCGAGGATTGATGATTTGATGGATCAGTTGGTTGGTGCGAGTGTGTTCAGCAAGATAGACTTGAGGTCTGGGTATCATCAGATACGTGTGAAAACTTAGGATATTCAGAAGACTGCTTTCAGAACAAGGTATGGACATTATGAGTATTTTGTAATGCCTTTTGGTGTGACTAATGCGCCTGGAGTATTCATGGAGTATATGAATAGGATTTTCCATCCGTACCTAGATCAGTTTGTTGTGGTGTTTATTGATGACATTTTGGTGTATTTGAAATCTGAAGAAGAGCATGCTGAGCATTTGAGAGTGGTTTTGGAAGTTCTACGAGAAAAGAAGTTATTTGCTAAACTCTCTAAATGTGAATTTTGGTTAGAAGAGGTTAGTTTTCTTGGTCATGTGATTTCAAGAGGTGGTGTTGCTGTTGATCCTTCTAAGATAGAAGCGGTATCTAAGTGGGAAGCTCCGAAGTCAGTTTCTGAGATAAGGAGTTTTCTTGGACTTGCAGGTTACTATAGGAAGTTCATTGAGGGATTTTCTAAGTTGGCGTTACCGTTGACGATGTTGACTAGAAAGGGGCAAGCGTTTGTTTGGGACTCGAAATGTGAAGAAGGTTTCCAAGAGTTAAAGAGAAGGTTGACTACTGCTCCTATTCTGATATTACCGAGTTCGTCGGAATCATTTGAGGTTTACTGTGATGCTTCATTGTTGGGCTTGGGTGGTGTGTTGATGCAGAATAAGCAGGTTATAGCTTATGCTTCGAGACAACTGAGGGTTCATGAGAGGAACTATCCGACGCACGATTTAGAGTTGGCAGCTGTGGTATTTGTTCTGAAGTTATGGAGGCATTACTTGTATGGATCAAGATTTGAGGTTTTCAGTGACCATAAAAGTTTAAAGTATTTGTTTGATCAGAAAGAACTGAATATGAGACAGAGGAGATGGTTAGAATTTCTGAAGGATTATGACTTTGGTTTGAATTACCATCCGGGTAAAGCAAATGTAGTGGCTGATGCGTTGAGTCGGAAATCATTGCATATGTCTATGTTAATGGTTAAGGAATTGGATTTAATTGAGCAGTTTAGAGACTTGAGTTTGGTGTGTGAGAGTACTCGCACCAGTGTTAAATTGGGAATGTTGAAGTTGACAAGTGGTATTCTGGATGAGATCAGAGAGGGTCAGAAATCCGATATGCTTTTGGTTGATAAGTTGACTCTAGTGAATCAAGGCCAAGGTGGTGAATTCAGAGTTGATGAGAATGGTGTTTTGAAATTTGGTAATCGGGTGTGTATTCCGGATGTTACCGAACTTAAGAAGAGTATTCTGGAGGAAGGACATCGTAGTGGCTTGAGTATTCATCCTGGAGCTACGAAGATGTATCATGATTTGAAAAAGTTATTTTGGTGGCCGGGAATGAAGAAAGAAATTGCGAGTTTTGTTTATTCCTGTTTGACTTGTCAGAAGTCAAAGATTGAGCATCAGAAGCCGTCTGGGCTAATGCAGCCGTTGGCTATTCCAGAGTGGAAGTGGGATAGTATCAGTATGGATTTTGTTTCTGGTTTGCCGAGGACAAATAAGAATTTTGAAGCCATTTGGGTGATTGTTGACAGGTTGACAAAATCGGCTCATTTCATTCCGATCAGAATGGATTATCCGTTAGAGAGATTAGCTGAGTTGTATATTGAGAAGGTTGTAAGTTTGCATGGTATTCCGTCGAGTATTGTTTCAGACAGAGATCCTAGATTTACATCGAAGTTCTAGGAAGGTTTGCAGAGGGCTTTGGGAACTAAGCTGAGATTGAGTTCTGCATATCATCCGCAGACTGATGGTCAGACTGAGAGGACGATTCAGTCATTAGAGGATCTTTTGAGAGCTTGTGTTTTGGAAAAGGGAGGTGCTTGGGATTGTTATTTACCTTTGATTGAGTTTACCTACAACAATAGTTTTCATTCGAGCATTGGTATGGCACCGTTTGAAGCTTTGTATGGTAGGAGATGTCGGACACCTTTATGTTGGTATGAGTCCGGTGAGAGTGCTGTGGTTGGACCGGAGATTGTTCAACAAACTACAGAAAAGATCAAGATGATTCAGGAGAAGATGAGAATTGCTCAGAGTCATCAGAAGAGTTATCATGATAAGAGGAGGAAGTCACTTGAGTTCCAAGAGGGAGATCATGTGTTTCTTCGTGTTACTCCGATAACTGGTGTTGGTCGAGCTTTGAAGTCGAAGAAGTTGACACCTCGATTTATTGTTCCTTATCAGATTTTGGAGAGGATAGGGGAGGTAGCCTATCGTGTCGCTTTACCGCCGTCGCTTGCGAATTTGCATGAGGTTTTTCATGTGTCTCAGTTGAGGAGGTACATTCATGATCCGTCGCATGTAGTCCAAGTAGATGATGTACAGGTGAGAGATAACCTGACTGTTGAAACATCACCTATGAGGATCGAGGATCGAGAGTTGAAGCAGTTGCGGGGTAAAGAGATTGCCTTGGTGAAGGTAGCTTGGGGAGGACCAGCAGGTGGCAATGTGACTTGGGAACTTGAGAGTAAGATGAAGGAGTCTTACCCAGAGTTGTTCGCTTGAGGTATGTTTTCGAGGACGAAAACTCTTTTAGTGGGGGAGAGTTGTAACACCTCGATAATAATATGATAATTATTTAAATTAATTTAATAATATATTTATTAATTTAATTAGATAATTGGATTATTATTATTATTATTATTATTATTATTTTGGAATTATTGAATTATTATTATTATTGGAATAATAATATAATTTGGAAAATATATAAGTTGGAAATAAGAGAAAGAGTTTCATTTGGAGTAAAAAGGTTTTTTACGTGAAAAACAGAGAAGCGATCGTGAAAGAGGAAAAGGGCAAAGAGGCAGAGCAAGAGGAAGAAGGTTGGAGAAGAGAAGAGCTTGGAGCTTGAGATTCGCCGGATTAACTCAGGTAAGGGGGGTTTATCGTCGTTTAATGGGTATTATGGGTTAGCATGTAATGGGTAGTGATAAACCGTGAATTGACCCTAATTGGGATTGTGAATGCTGAAAATGACGTTGGATAAACTGTGTTAAAAGTTGAAATTGAATCCGTAATTTCGTGAGTCGTGTTTTCCCGAACGTATAGCTTTTTACGGAATTGGAATCGGAGGTCCGGAAGTCCTCCAATGGCGGAAAATGCGGAGAATTCTGCATTCTGCCTTGAGTTAGCACAGGAACAGCTTCTGTCTTGCGTTAACCGGTTAACCCAGGGTGTTAACCGGTTAACACTGTTTTGAATTGTGAAAATGTGCTGTTTTGCTTGCGTTAACCGGTTAACCCAGGGCGTTAACCGGTTAACACTGTTGTGATTGCTGAGATATTGCTGTTTGTGCTGCGTTAACCGGTTAACCCAGGGCGTTAACCGGTTAACACTGTTAAGTTTTGGGACAGGAAGCGTGTTGTGCTGCGTTAACCGGTTAACCCAGGGCGTTAACCGGTTAACACTGTTGCAGAGTGGAAAAATTGTTAAATTAAATGTTGTGTGCCTAATTGGTGGTTGCCTATATCAGTGTGTGATATAGTAGGGATGATTTCCCGCTGTTTTGAGCAGTATATGTATTAGTAGAGTGTGCTAATACTGTGTCTAATTATTTGACATGATATGATGTGTTGATACCTGTGTTGATGATGTATGATGAGATGCATAATACTGTGAATGTATATATTATGCATGTATTTGTGAATGGACTGTTGTATGGCTTAGAGTGTGAGCATATGTCCATTGTGAATTGTTGTTGATGTTGCATTGCTAGATGATTAGCGTGCATAGCATAGCCTTTGGGGCTGTAGCTAATTCCCATGGTGAGGAATTAGTGAGTGAATCATTATGGATTTGTTGTTGATGTTTGCATGCTAGATGATTAGTGTGCATAGCATAGCCTTCGGGGCTGTAGCTAATTCCCATGGTGAGGAATTAGTGAGTGAGTCATTAGATCTCAAATGAGTGGGACTAGTGAGCTTAGTAGCCGTATCTGGATTGATCGGTGAGCTTGAACTATATGTTCAAGAATAGTCGGTACCGCATGTGTGGAGTCTCATTGCATAATGTATGTATGGCGTATAATATGAATGGATGTATTCCAATATTATACGTGTGTTTGTGTTGTTATGGAGTATGATTTGAGATTATACTTGTGTTTTATGTTGGTGTGAGTATGATGTTGAGCTGATGTGCTGTTACTGATTGTATGTTGTGATTAGGGTGATTAATGTGTTAAATTACTTAACATGACATTATATTCTATAATGCTTATTATATCGATTGAGGAACTCACCCTTACAACTATTTTTCAGGTAACGAGCAATGAGTTGAGTAGAAGCTAATGCTTGGAGTCTAGTGTAGTCTCCTTAGTGGGTCATGCTCTGATAGATGTAACATCGGGAGGGAACCTTTTAATTATGTTGTTAATGATTGTTGAACCAGTTTACATGTAGTATGTTACATGTTTTGATTGATTTGATTTATATCCGCTGCGATTTATGCAAATGTTTAATTGATTAAATAAAGAGCATGACAGTTATTTTGGAACATGGTGTGAAAGATTGTGTGACACCCTTAACTGCATAATTACTCTGATATATGTTTATTATTTTAATTAAATAATTGGGATATTTTAGAAGGGTGTTACAGAAATGATTACCACACCAACACCATTGCCCAATGCATTAGAAGACCCATCGAAAACCATAGTCCATCGGGATCCTAGTTCGGGTCCTTCATCCGGTCCAGGTTCTTCATAATCAGTAACAAGCATGACATCCTCATCTGGGAACTCAAAATTCATAGATTGGTAATCATCCACTGCTTGATGAGCCAAATGATCGGCTAGCACGCTTCCTTTGATTGCTTTCTGGGTAGTATACTGGATGTCGTACTCTGTTAGAATCATCTGCCATCTTGCTATTCTTCCGGAGAGAGCGGGTTTCTCAAATATGTATTTGATAGGATCCATCTTAGAAATCAATAAAGTGGTGTGATTCAACATATACTGTCTCAGTCGGCGAGCAGCCCAGGCCAAAGCACAACAAGTTTTCTCGAGCAGTGAGTATCTTGTTTCACAGTCGGTAAACTTTTTGCTAAGGTAGTATATGGCATGCTCTTTTCGACCGGACTCGTCATGTTGTCCCAACACGCACCCCATTGAATTTTCTAACACGGTTAAATACATGATTAGAGGTCTTCCTTCAACTGGTGGCATCAGAATTGGAGGTTCTTGAAGATACTTCTTGATTTTGTCAAAAGCTTCTTGACATTCCTCATTCCATATCATCCCTTGATTTTTTTCTCAGTAACTTGAAGAGGGGTTTGCAGGTGGCGGTCAAATGGGAGATAAATCGGGCAATGTAATTCAAGCGTCCCAAGAAACCTCTGACTTCTTTATCTGTACTGGGAACTGGCATTTCTTGAATAGCTCTCACCTTGGCCGGGTCAACCTCAATCCCTTTACCACTGACAATAAAGCCCAGGAGTTTGCCGGACCTTACCCCAAAGGTACATTTGTTCGGGTTCAACCTCAACTTGTATTTCTTCAACCTCTCGAATAGTTTGTATAAATGATCGAGATGTTCCTCCTCAGTATGAGATCTGGCTATCATGTCATCCACATATACTTCTATTTCATGATGGATCATATCATGGAACAAAACCACCATAGCACGCTGGTACGTTGCCCCTGCATTTTTTAAACCAAATGGCATTACTTTATAACAGAACGTGCCCCATTGCGTCACAAACGTAGTTTTCTCCATGTCCTCAGGCGCCATCTTAATCTGGTTGTAACCTGAGAACCCATCCATGAATGAGAACACCTTGTGTTGAGCGGTATTATCTACCAGAACATCAATGTGCGGGAGTGGAAAGTCATCCTTGGGGCTCGCTTTATTCAGGTCTCGGTAATCTACACACATTCGCACCTTACCATCCTTCTTTGGCACTGGTACCACATTAGCAACCCATTGAGGATAAGAAGTAACAGCCAGAAAACCTGCATCAAATTGTTTCATCACCTCGGCTTTGATTTTCTCAGACATTTCAGGACGCATGCGACGAACCTTTTGCTTAACAGGACGACATTCTTCCCTCGTTGGCAGTCGATGCACTACTATATCGGTATCCAGTCCTGGCATGTCTTCATAAGACCAAGCAAAAATCTCTACATAGTCATGCAACATCTGAATCAACCTTCTCTTGACACTGTTTTCCAAGCCTGCTCCTATTTTGACTTCTTTCTTGTTTACTTCAGTACCCAGATTTACAGTCTCAACTGACTCCTCGTGTGGCTGTATAGTCCTTTCCTCCTGCAGTAACAGTCTGGCAAGTTCTCCAGGTACTTCACAATCTTCCTCACTTCCATCCTCGGCTTGGTAGATCGGATTTTCAAAGTCATAATGAACAATAGTAGAACTATTGTCAACAGGATCCAGAGTGGGTATGGATCTGCAATTCGTTACGTGAGTGTGTGTAAGAAAACATAACTCGTTTGGAAGATGACAGAAAAGATAAAGAGCGCAATATTTGAATGCAAAAAGTCCATTGATTTATTGAATATGAATATGCTTATGAAGATGACAAAACCCTTAACAGATTAGCTATTGTGCCCCGGGCATAGACACAATGCTTGGAGAAGTTCAATTGTAAAAAAAACAAAAATTTGCAACACTAAAATAGACAATAAAAATTACTCCTGACTAAAGGAAATCGGGATAGTGTCTTCAGCCTTCCAATTATCGAGTCCGTCACCAATTGTTGGGAAAATCCAGCTATCCAGGTCGCAATCGCTGTCAGCATCTTCTACAGCATTAATTTGACTCTTGTCAGAGCTGAACCCCAGGCCAAATTTGTCAGACTTGTACGGTACGTTGATCAATTGACCCCAGCCAGTACGACCACCATCTTCAACCACGTCTTGAGCGTCCTTCAGAGAAATCATAGCAGGAGGAGCACGAATAACCTTGGGTACACAGGGAGTTGGCTTAAGGACAGGATTGGTCGGAGGAACTACTTCAAATGACTGAGTCGGAGTCTCAAAGAATTCACCATCCATCTCGACGTATCTGAAGGTATGCACACTACTGACAATATACTCTTCTTCCCCACACACAGTGACAATCTTGCCCTCCGTTGGATACCTCAGCTTTTGATGGAGAGATGAAGCTACAGCACCTGCCCCATGAAGCCAAGGACGTCCCAGCAAGCAGGAATAGGCAAGACGAATGTTCATTACGTGGAAGGTAGTGTTGAAGACTTGAGGTCCTATCCTGATAGGAAGGACTACTTCGCCATGGACAACACTCTTCGCACCATCGTAAGCACGTACCACAATGTCACTAGGTTTCAGTTCAATGCTTTTACAATCCAGCTTATCCAGCACAGCTGTCGGCAGCACATTCAAGGAAGAGCCATTATCGATCAACACATGAGACAAAGTGATTCCCCTACACTCAATGGAGATATGCAGGGCTTTATTGTGATTCTTTCCTGCTGGTGTCAGATCAGCGTCGGAAAAGCCTAGGCCATTGTCAACAGCCAAGTGAGCAACATAATGTTCGAACTGATCGACAGATGTCTCCTGAGGTACATGAGCGGTCTTCAAGAATTTTATCAATGCATTGGCATGAGGTTCAGAAGATAATAGCAAGGATAACATCGAGATCTTAGACGGGGTATGCCCCAACTGTTCTACAACATCAAAATCACTCTTGCGAATGATTTTCAACACTTCTTCCATTTCTTGTTTGGCAATATCTTCGGGAGTAACTTCGACCGGTGCCTCTGACTGAGGAGGATCGACTGGTTCCTTTCCTCGAGTTTCAAGGACCGGAGGCGAGATTTCCGGAGAGAAGATCCTTCCACTTCGAGTAATTTTACTAGTCCCAACGATGCCATTAGGATTAGTAGAATTGTCAATTTGCTTTACGCCATGGACGAAAACATCACCGCCATAATTCCACGGAATAGCTTTGCTTGAGGAATACGGGATCGGGCCAGGTGTAGTAATGATTAGGGGAGCTACCCTGGGCTTGGCAATAATCTTCACAGGCGCTTTAGTAGCGGTAATTTTCATTGGAACTTTGGATCTAACAATCACGGATATTTCTTCAATGGGATTTTCCGCCTTAGGCATCCTTTCGAAGAGAACTGTACGATCATCCATCAGCCGTTGAATACCACTCTTCAACTCCCAACAATCATCTGGTTGGAGTATGCAGAGATTGCAATCTTCAGCACAACCTGGAAATAAACCAGCTTGCAACAAATTCCTCTTTATGATCTGGAGAGGAGATGTTAAGTCAGCCACATTAGAAATGTGAGAATCGTCATCCACGGCATTAACCGTCTTGTCATGATTAGGCATAGGAGCAGTGATGACATTAGGAGTCTCCGGAGGCTCAAACTCAATTTCTCCAGCTTCGATCATATCCTGAATCTTATTCTTCAGTGACCAGCAATCGTTTGTATCATGTCCGGGGCTATCGGAGTGATATGCACACCTGGCATTGGGATTATAACGAGAAGAGGTAGTGTTGGGATTCGTAGGAGGATCTCTAAGGGTGATCAAATTTGCCTTTAGCATTCCCTGCAGTGCCTGTGCCAAGGTCATATTGATCCTGGTGAACTGCCTTCTTGGCCTGTCTTGTTTGGGCGGGAAGTTTTGAAATGGTGGTGCTGCGATCGTAACTGCTCCAATGTCGTGGTCACGGTTTTTCTTGTTACGACCCTTTTGACCGTACACAGCATTTGATTCATTCCTCCCCTGATAGGACCTCTTGGTGCTTGTAGAGGCAGCCGCCTGTATCTTTCCACTTCGGATGCTGCTTTCAACATGTTCACCTGTTAATATAAGTTCAGTGAAACCTGATGAAGAACTTCCCAGTAGATGGCTGTAGAATGGGCCGGTCAATGTGCCCATGAACATGTCCACCAATTCTCTGTCAGTCATAGGGGGTTTGACTCTGCCAGCCAAATCTCTCCACTTTTGAGCATATTCTTTAAAGCTTTCTTTAGATCCCATAGTCATATTCTGCAGCTGTAGCCGGGTAGGCGCTAGTTCAGAGTTATACTGGTACTGTTTATAGAAAGCTGTTGCTAAATCAGTCCATGTGCGGATGTCAGAGCTCTCGAGCTGATAATACCATTCCAACTGTGTGCCAGACAGGCTCTCTTGGAAGAAATGGATCCATAGCTTCCTGTCAGTGGTATGCGGCTGAATCTTTCTCACATAAGCTCTCAGATGCATCTGAGGACAAGACGCACCATCGTACTTAGTGAAAGTGGGGATTTTGAATTTGCGAGGAATGGTCACATCGGAGACCAGACCCAAACTTTCGAAATCCAGACCGGGCGCCTTCTGACCCTCCATAGCTAGCATACGTTCTTCCAGCAACTTGTACTTATCATCTCTTGGAGAGTACTGTTCATTTTCATAATCTTCATCGTCATCCTCAGGGTTGGAGAAATCAACATTCTCTTCCTCTGAATCATTCTCCGCCCCCTCTTTTGGACCATTCGGGATTCCAAACTTGACTCCTGCGGCCTGTCCTTTACGCCTTCTTCCCGGGTTAATGAAACTCACAGCTTTCTTGTCTTTCTTCTTTTCGAGCAAAAGAGCCTTCAGTTCCTCCTGCCCCTTGGATAAGCTTAGCATCATCTCCTTGAATTGAGCATTCTGAGTCTGGAGATCTTTGACAGTTTGTTCGAGATCCATTTTTCTGTTTGTAAGGAAGACCGTGAGAACATTGAACTTGTAGAATACCTGTTATGCAGTGTTATGTTATGCTATGCAATGTATGAAATGTTTTCAAGGACTTTTGGAATTTAACTTTGCGTAAATCACCAACAAGAGAGAAATGTTTATTGCTAATTTCTTTGACCAATGTTCATTACAAAAGGAATAATAATAAAAATACAATGAAAGCTCAAGTCTCCCAGGGGCGGCTTCTTTTTGGGCGAAGATACGCATTGAGTCTTCGTTCCTCATTAAGCTGACTGGTAAGTTCTAACACTTTCTTCCTTTCTGCGACGAACTGAGTCTCGAAAGTATCCCTTTCTTCTCTCAACTGGATCCAGGATCTCTTTAGTTCCTCAACATTGGTAGGCACATCTGGATAAGGAATGATCTGAGGAGCACCTCCTTCAGCTTCAGGTTCGACAATCTGAGGTCCGATTGCAAGATATGGCATGACAAGTTCACGAGCTCTGGCGCGTACCCATCTGAGATAAGGTTCCATAGGAATAGAATTTTTCTGTCCTAACGTACCTCTCTTCACCATGCCCCAAGCTCGTACAAATCTTTGACGGAGGCCTTGGGAATCGTTGTCATAATCGAACACAATACCTTCGATGATCATTTCATGTGGACCATCTCTTCGAGCACAACCAAACTGTCGCAGAGCTAAAGCAGGATTATAAGTAATACCTCCTCTTATTCCTAGGAGTGGTACATTAGGGAACTCGCCACAACGGTCAATGATGGTAACATTTTCCTTGAACTGAGGACACCAACAGATGTCTGGGTGGGAGAGCGACATTATCCTTTGAGACCATTTCAAATTCTGCTCGTTCTTCAAGACCGATTGAGGAAGGTGCGAAATAAACCACCTAGACAACAAAGGTATGCAGCACATGAGAGTCCCTTGCTTCTTCATGGTACGAGTGTGGAGGGAATGCAAAATGTCTCCCAGCAAGGTAGGTACAGGGTTATGAGTGAGAAATATCTTAATAGCATTCATGTCTATGAATTGGTCTGGATTAGGAAATAACACCAAACCGTAGATTAGTAATGCTAGGACATCTTCGAAAGCGTGGACATCCATAACTTTTAGGAATTCCCGGGCCTTATTTATCAGAAATTTGGCCAGTAAACCCTTAACTCCACTCCTTGTTACCCAATTAGCTTCAATGTCGGACTTCGTCATGTGTAAAGCTGCGGCAACTTCTTCAGACTTCGGAACCTTTTCTAAACCACTGAAAGGTATTTGATCAAGGATAGGTATCCCAAGCAGTCTGGAGAATTCTTCCAATGTAGGTACCAACTGAAAATCTGGGAATGTGAAGCAATGATGTTTAGGATCGAAGAACTGGAATAAAACTCTCATCATATCTTCTTTGAAACCAGTGGTAACCAAATTGAGGAGAGAACCGTGTTTCTTGATGAACTGGGCATGATCGGGGAGCTCTGACACTAAATTCTTCAGTTGAGGAGAGATTGTTACAAAATTGATCCGGATGGTCTTCCTGGGAGCCATAGCCTTACAAAACAGAGCAAAGTTAAATCCCTAAGTCCTTGAAATGGTTAGTACAATGTTATGATGTCATGATGTTATGATGTTATGAGGTTAAATAAATAACAAGCACAAGCAAGTCACACAACCATCATTCCTAGGTTTTAAGGCTTGCATGAGTTCCATAGGTAAGTACCCTCCCCACTGAAGTTTAGTTGGTTCAACCTGTCCTAGAATAGTAACCGGGTTCTAAAAGGATCTCCAATCATTGACCTTTCCTCAAGTCCACTTCAGTGCAACACCAAGTGGTTGACCGAAGCTTCCCTAAAGTCCAATCTCAAGGAGTGTAGTATCGAGTCTCAACCAACCCCAGTCGGAACCGAAGTCAGTTATCTCACTACTTTCTAATGGCCAGGATGAGTCAATTAGGGTTCTAAAGGTCTGGTTAATGCTTTGATGACACCACGCGGAAGCCAAATTTCTCCCCAAGTAAACATGAGGAGCATCAGGACATCCAAAGTGTCACATTAACCGTAGCCATCATTTTAACCATTCCAGTATACGCCGGATAGTCGCGATGATCTATTGCTACTTACCTAAGGTACACTAGATCCGGGTGTAGGATCTTTCACTCAAGAATACCCAAGCAATCCCTTAAAAGTAAATCAGACAATTTTAAATAAGTGATCTTGTTTTTTAAGGTAACCTCTCTTTTTAGTGTCCCCAGCAGAGTCGCCAGTTCTGTCATTCGGTGAACTGACTTGGGGTATTTTGCTTTTTATCGCAATGTCGCGGATAGCAAGAGTCGCCACCGAATTTTCTTTTATCCAATAAGGAAAGGTGGAAAAGAACAGGAAAGACCTCAATAGATTTTGGGTTCGGGAGGTACATTATACATAGGGAAGGTGTTAGCACCCTTTGTATCCATGGTTATCCACGGGCTCTTAATTGCTGGATCACTTATATTTTTGTCTGAGAAGTGTTGGTGAATTGCTTAAAAAATGTTTGAAAGAGAGTTTAACTTTGTAATGATTCTCGTATGAATGTATACAAAGTGTTTATCTCGTTTGATTTTGAAAGCGGTTTAGAAAAGGTATAACTTGGTAATGATTCTAGTATGAATGTATACCAAGTGTGACGTGTGAAAAATGTTTTAGGTTGTGAGTCAGCAATTAAGAGTTATACCTATCCGAGGTCTTTGTGGGCATTTCCTATCCTGAGGAGGGTAAAACTGTCCTTACTATTGAGAAGTAAGTAATTTTATCCTTTGGATATAAAGGGACATCGTAGGGTCATCGCTTGGTCATTGAAGGCAACATTTGTAAGGATACCTTAGCATTCAGAGGGACGATCATCATTTAACCGTAGGCTACACCGAAGGGTCATCGAGGGGCAAAATCATTCGAGGGCAACATCCGAGGGACTATGATTTATGTTATGATGATTTAATCGAAGGGTCTTTGCTAAGTGTATCCCCACGTTCGCGGGACATGACCGTAATACCGTAAGGCAACAAAGAGAGGTCCAAGGTCACATATTCAAAGGCCATGTTTTACAATTAAGTATTTAAGATGAATTTCCACATTAAAATTAATTAGGCAATTAGGATGAATCTCCCCATTAAAATTAATTAGTTCGGAATCCATCTCCATAAGGGTATCCCTCAAATAAAGTGGAATACCTAGCAAGCCACCTTCTTCGGGAGTATGTGAGCCCTTACAAAATTCCGCAAACAGGTCAGAATACCAAATGGGGTGCAATCAAGAGTTGCACCAAAGCAGTAATAGTATCAGATAAACAAAGCATGGTTATAATAAAACAGGTCAGATGGGCAAAGATCAAAACAGAGCGAAAAACAGCGGCATCCATTACAACAATTCAAGGTATCCAGGCATACTTAAGTCCACATGCAAAACCTCAAATATATTTATGAATTCAATTATGGTATCACATGTGAATTCGGAACATAAAGCGGCGATAGTAACGCAAACCTGTTTGCAATTGAATTGCAACCTTGAATTGGCCGATCGGATCGAATTGAGCGGTGCCGCCGGCTTTTCCTTCAGGGTTTCCTTTAGGGTTACTCGGAATAAGTTAAACAGTAGTCCTGAACACTCCACCACAAGCCGGTAGAATTTGTTCTTGGATTCTTCAACTAAACAACAAATTAAAACGAAGGAAATAAACTAGATCCTAACGTAAGGTTAGATCCGGTAAAAAGGTACACAATAGTTTCCGTTGTAGAAACTATTGTGCGAAAAGAATTAACTAAATGCTAAAAAGGAAATAGGAAATTGCAAGGGAAATAGTGTAGAACTCGTAGGAAAAACAATGCCTAAGCTGCTGGAAAAGAAAATATGCAAAAGCGAAAACGGCAAAGGAAAAAATGTGGAAAAGCTTCGGGGGCCCTTTTGGTTTTGCAAGTAGCTATTTATATATGCTTCAGTAACCGCTTCCGCTGCCAAAAAGGTCTTCAACGTGCATAAAAGCATGGCGTGGATATAGGGCTCAACACTCCCTCAACGCTCAACGTCTCTGAGGCGTTCCTTGCGCCAAAAATGTAGGGGAATGGTGTGACGTTCGTCACACCATGTGTGACGTCCGTCACAGGGGTGTGCAAGGCGTGACGCTCGTCACAGCCTCTGTGACGCTCGTCACAGGTGCAACACCTGTGTTCTTGTACTTTGGGCTGGGCTTTGCTATTTGGTTCGTTTTCTCTCCTTTTTGCACCTCTTTTCCTCCATTTTTACTTGTGCTTCCAAATAAGCCACCTGAGACAAATAGGAAGAAAATACCGCGTAACATAAAGTGAACTGAAATAAATAATGATAAAATTTAATTGAATTAAGTCCTAAAATATGATATAATTTCATGTTATCACTAGGCGAGCGTGTAGCGAACAGGCCAGTTTGGGTCATTCGTGAGCTGGGCCTTCGTTCCTTTAAGATCAGTGTCATAAAAATGAGTCAGAGTGCCCTGAAAAAATGTCTTGAAATATTAATGGGCAAATTTTGGGGTATGACACTGTGCATATGATGCAAATTAAAAATGAAATCGATTTTACAAAAATTTAAATATGCCCGGACAAAATTGGGGTATGACAGAGATATGGTCTAGTGAACCCCATTTTTGACCAGTTGACTTTTTCTGGTCAACCACTATGAACCATCTTGCAAACTTGAAGCTCTCTTGATCTCTTGGACTCATGGAGGATCATATATGTATAAGATGATGTAATATGAAGTATCCCCTGAAGTATTTGACCAAATGATGAACAAACTTGCTGAGGAAGTCACAGAAGATACCTAGATGAATTAGGGTTTCTAAGGCAAACAAGCTTCAAACTCTTGATGAATTCTTGATCAAAATGATAAGTGGAGATCATGAGGATCCATATATGATGTCTAGAGTCAATGTGAATCATCTCTTGATTAGTTTCCTTGCATTGAGGGTCTCAAACCCTATATATGAGCTTGGTGGAGCATGGGTGGATGCACACACTACCTACAAAAGGAAGTAAAACTATACATAAACATATTTTTGGCATTTTGGTTAGTAAACAAATAAAGTATGATACAATCAAATGTGTTTGGTGACCTCTCCCAATGCAAGTCCAATGAATGATGGGTAAAGAGGATGCCAAGGTGTGATCCCAAAGAATGCATATGATGAGATAACATGAGGGATCTTATGGTCAAAATCGGGGTCTTACACATACACACACGCATACATGCATGCGTCAATGCATATGGCGCATACACACATGCACACATGCATGCGCCAATGCATGTGGCGCCTACATGCATTGGTTTTACATGCATGTGTCAGCTCAAATGACGCCTCCTCTATAGCTTAATTGGATGCGCCAGTTCAACTGACACATCAATTAAGAAAAGTGGTTATTTTGATTTTTTTTAAAAATAGGTTATTTAGGGATTTAAATTGAAATTATTGATTATTTTTAATAAAAAAAAATCTAAAAAGAGTTATATTACATAAATTTTAAGTTTTAACTTAAAAAAGAAAAACAAAGGGTTTAATGGTGATTCACTGACGGTGTAAAATAGTTTTACACCGTCATCCACTAAGAATATATCATTTTGTCATGTCATACAAATATTTTAAAATTTTCAGCCTGACTTGACGAGATGCATGATCATCATTGGTTGACAATATAAAATAAATTTACAGTACATCATCCATTTTCTAAAAAAAAATCGTTTAAATTATTATGTATCTCACATTCATAACTTAGTATTAGTATAACACCGAAGAAAAAAAACCGTTTTTTTAATTTAGTTGAATTTTTGTAATCTCAATACATTTTATATTCCATAAATATAAAATATTATTTATTTTAATTTATTGTATGTTACTTATCTTTCAATCATAAAATTAATTATATATTAATATATTTTTTATTTAAAGGTCCATTATCATCTATGTTTATCTAAAATAAAATATTATTTTTAAAATATATTAATTTTTAATGGCATTTATGTTGTTTATGGACATTTTAAAAATCTTAAATAATTTTAAATAAATTTATTAATTAAATTTTTATATCATTATAATTATATATTAACAATATTTATATTCAACATATATAATTTAATTTAGGATTTAATTTATTACTAACTATTTAAATACTTTATTTTTTTCAATACAGTTTAATTTAAAAAATATGATTAAATTAATTATATTTCTGGACACCCTTAAAATAAAACTAAAAATGTATAAAAATAATTGTGACAAACAATTCTAAAATCAAATAGACCCTACAAAAGGCACCCCCGAGTTTGTTTATTTTTCTTTCAGGGGTGGTTTCGTGAATTTTGATTCTTCTCCGATATTTATTTTGAAAAGGTTTCTTTCTTCTCCAATATTGTTGAGCTCGTTTTGAAAGGAAATGGCAACTCGATCGAATTTCTACAAGAATCCCTCAATCTCTTACAACAAAAACTTAAGCCTCTCTTCCGTTCTTCAAAATCTCCATGGTTTGTTTCCGTTATCTCTTTTCTTATTGCAACCTTCTCTCACTCTCTACTCACCAATTTAATAATCTCCAGCTTACAACATCGCCACCGGCAACGTTACTTCCGACGACCAACCGCATCCTGCTCCCACTCCCACCGCCTCCGTCAAACGTCCCCGCCATCCCCGTCCACCGCCGTCCCGTCATAACCACCATAAGGATGAGGTTGACGATTTCCCTTCCTCTATGTCCCACTATGATTACATTCAAAAGAGAAGGTAATACCAATATCCATGCAATACGCAATTTTCGATGTTTAGATTATTATTTTTACTTTTGTAGATTCAACATTGATATTAAGTTGTCTTGACCAGGAAGGAAGTTGATTTGTCTAAGAACTGTGAGCGCGTTGAATTAACCGAAGATGTCTTGGTAATTTCAGTTAATTTCATTTACTGGTTGAAATTGAATTCATGTGATTCTAGTTTGGGAGGTTGCTCTTTACTCTTTAGTCATTCCTTTTCACGTTTTGCTTTCTCTGTGCCAGGGAAACCCTAATTCTACTGTCCCCTTGGTGGATTATGCTAGTACGTTTTGTGATGATTTCTCTATATCTTAAGTTTAGTGTCACTGTTTTTCATTTTTTAAACATTTTTTATATTCTTGTGGGGATAAATCTGAAATTCTAGTTATATAATTGAAGTAGTTGTCATTATTATGGAGAAGATTACATGTTTGATCAAACTAATGAGAACCTTCAATCAGAAAGTTTATTTGATAAGCAAATTCAACGAGAAGAAAATCTATTTGTAGGAAAAGTGGTGCAAGTGACTCAATAATAGAGAGTGTTGGGGTAACACTTATAGTAAAAAATATGGTGGAAAATAGACTTAGGTGGTTTGGACATGTCGAGAAAAGACATGTAGATTCCTTGTAGATTTTGTGGTAAGGATAGTAAATCAGATGTAGATGAGTCAAACAACTAGAGGTCTTAGAAAGCTATAAGAGAAGTTATTAAGAAAGATCTTGAGATTAACGATTTGGATAGAACTCATAGAAGTATGATCCTGGATAGAACATTCGTGAGATAATGCTTGGTTGTTGTTGACCGACTCATTTTTAATTCATTTTGTTTTTGGTACTTTGATACTTGATTAGCTGACAGTCTGTCTGTGCTTCTAATAGTTTTCAATTATATTTGTCAATACTTAGGTGATGAAAGTGGTTCTTCAGAATGTGAAGAAACTCATACTCTTCCAAATTCTGGTTTGTTTCTTAACCTGCAAGTTTAAACCTCTGCTTGCGCACCTTTTTATATTTTTTTGTTTCTTGTTTCCATTCTGCTATTTATTAAAAAATATATCTATTCGTCTCATTGAACTTGGATGCTATCTTAAGGTCACAAACAAGAATTTAATGGAGTCAAAAGCAGAAATGAACAGCGTTTTCCTGTATCTGGAGAACCTGTTTGTCTTATATGTGGAAGATATGGTGAATATATATGCAATGAGGTAATTTGTATGATATAAATATTCACTCAACTTTTACCTTTCAAGTTTTGTTGCGTAATATATTTGTTGGCTTTTGTAGACAGATGATGATGTCTGTAGCATGGAGTGCAAAAATGAACTTTTGGAAATTCTTAAACTCAATGAGGTACTTTTCTTTCTGTGAAAAAAATTGTAGAAGTTCTTGCCATTCTAAGTCCTAAATTTTCTCTTCTTCGTCTATAATATTCTTAGGGATCCTCCCATGACCAAGCTAAAGATTGCTCCTCATCTGGAATAAGGGATGCCTTACCAGTTCCCGTCTTTAGTGATGATACCTGGAATTATAATCGGCATCGCTGGTCAAAAAAGAGATCTAGTCTTTCCACATATGAATGGTATATTTCTTCATCACACATCAGTCTGTGCTTATACAATTCGACATGTCTCTAGTTTTTCAAACGGCATGATAGAAATAAAGAAAATGGCTTAATATGTTACTTTCTGCATACTAACTGACAATTTTGTTGTGTTTCTGGAACATATCTTTTTTTCTTGAAAGACTTCATTAGATTGAGAATCGAGAGTGAGAGGGTCGAGAGAATCTGTAACTTTGAATTTTGTTAATATGAGTTAGTGGTTACAGCTGTGATGACTCTATTTATAACTCAAGCAGTTGAGACAGCTTTAATCATCTTTAACTGCTTGACTAACATGACAGCAGTAGCTAACAGGTGAAGAATCTTAACCTATTGAGGCGTAGTCAGAGACATAATGTATAACTATATAACACTGTAAAGTGGTCCAACACTTCTAAGCTGAGAAAATCTTGTTGGAGATAATGAAACTTGTTTGGATGTAAATCAAATATACTTGTAGAGAGCGATGCTATTAGCCAGAGATGTGTCATATTCGGCATACTTTGATATCTTCCGGTTTTAATCAGCTAAAGCTTGTTTAGCAGCAGTAGGTTCAGCTTTTGCTAGGAAAACAATGTAATTTGCTTGGAACTCTAGACACGGATCTGATTTTCCTAGGACAAGAAGGATCAAAAGTCAATGATGACTCTAAAGGTGATAAGGAAGAAGATGAATATTAGACAAAATCAGACAGAGTAGATGAACTGATGCGGAAGAATTAGATATAGATGAAGAAGAGTTGGATAATGGGGAAAACTAGGGTTAGGTACTGGTGAAGAGGATTGATACATGAAAGGGTGATGATGAAAGGCAAAAGTTTATAGGTGAGTAATAGTTCATTATTTGTTTAGTTAGAGAAATATTTGTATAAATAGGGGAATTATAGAGTTAGAAATGTATCTTGGTCATTGTAAAACTTGTGAATAGAGTAGTGACTCAACTGCGAAGGGGAAACCCTTGGGGGAGAGGTTTTCTCCTGTTCTCTTTCACCGTTTCTCAATCTTTTAATAGATATTCCCTCTATTCATTCAGTTATGCCCATTTTTGGGAATTCTTTTTTTGTTTTTGTTTTGGTCAAGTAGCTAGTGGCTAGAATTCACCTTTTTAAAGGTGAACAAGTGGGATGTCGTGGGTTCAAACCCTGCATCCGATTTCCCTATACAGCTACCAACTGAGCTGGCTTAACGGGACTGGGAATTCTATACTAAAAGAAAGGTTCCTAACAGGTGTAGAAATAGTAGATTTTGAAATATCACAATAAGGACACCCAAGCTGATTAACGAGGGCATCTTTGGAAATACATGTTTTTCCATTAGGTGATAGGCCTGTATAGCCCTGATGACTTGATGAGTAATCAACAAACACATTGAGACTTAAACTTGATTATAGGGCCTCAAGAGACGATAGCATGCACCATCAAAGATACATAAGAGTGTATAATCAGTTGTTTTATGATAAGGCTTAACAAAGAGTGACATGGTGTTAAACAGATAGACTGCTGAACAAAATGCATGGTCCCAATATTTCATTGGTAAGGATGTATGAGATAAGATTGTTATCCCATTTCAACAATCTGCCTATGTTTACACTTGAATTTTCCATTATGATGACGGGTGTGGGGACATATAAGTCTGAATAATTCCCAACTCGGTGAGGAACTTACTTAATAGTCTATGTTCTCAACCCCAACCCGGTGATGAACTTACTTGTATGTAGGTAGTAAGTACATACATAATGCATAAATAAAACTGAGGTGGAAAACAAACAATGTAAATCAGAAGCAATTTTATTAGTATTGCATGGTATATTACAACTGATTGTGCATTGTTGTTGGATAAAAAACACTATGGGAAAGGATGAGATGATAAGAAACTGAGAGGCATGAAAGAGAATGAGAGTGTGAGAATGAGGGATTTTGAGCAAATTATTTACACGATACATCAGTGGATATCTTATATGTGGTTCAAGTATACGGTGATATACACTGTAACATTGATAGTTTTAAGGATGGCAAGTTCTTGCACATGTTCTAGTGCCATGCACGTCTGAAAAATATGTATACTTCCCACTTTCTGATTTGGTCTATCCATGGTTATTTGGTTTTGTTTTTATTGTAGTTGGAAATGTCAAAGACCTGGGCATTTAGCTGAAGACTGTCTAGTAAAGAGTTGCAGTGAGGTTTGTCATGAATACTATTTTTGTATAAAAGTTCACCACTTTCTTTTTAGGTAATGAATTGTTTTGTAATATAGACCACAGCGGGAGGAAGTAATAGATCTAGTTCCATTCCAAAGGATCTTTTTGGATTGTATAAAAGGTTTGTCAATCTCCTTTTACTTGTCTTGGCAATTCTATGTTCCTCGCGCTCTATTTTTATTTTATCATTCTCTAGCTTGATACAAAGACAAATCCTAAATCCTTATTTGTTTACTACCGGGTTTTCTACAGTTTCTTTACCTTTTCTTTTTCATCCAGTTTTTCTTCTTGGTCAATTGATATTATGAAGTGTGCATGCTTCATTGTTGGATTATAAGGAATGTGGATGATAAGTATATGTTCTTGCAGAGAGGTCCACATGCTCTGTGCTTATTGGTGAATTTGTGTATGACCCTAGAGAAAATAATTTTTCCTGAGTGCTTCTACCCTTGAGCATAAAGGGACAGGTGTTTTAGGTAGAATGGCTTGGATATTTTCTATTTGAATTATATTTCTGCTGTGGAAACTAACTCATATTGTTTGTACTACTGTTTAATGTATATTTGTATGCTTTGAATGTTCTTTATTAAATTCTCTAAAGAGAATATGTTGTTGAAAGATTGTACTTCTGTTCGATGCGGATATTGCCAAAGAAGTGAAGCAAACTCAGCAGATTTGGTTGACTTTTCTTTGTGTAGATGCCACCAGCTTGGTAAAGACTTGTTAGCTGCAAACTGTAATGCATGCCACAGCTCAGCGAATTTGGCCACATGCATCGATTGTAGTATTGTTCTTTGTGATGGGTAAGCTTAAAATTTTTACTCTGAAGCAGCATCTAAGAATTTATGTATCCGCCCTCTCTTTTCAATTATATTAATTCAGATGATTATTGGTGTGGAAACTATCAATGTATAATGCCAATCAGGCATAGATAATCATATTCGTAAGAATGCTGGTTGTTGATGCTATGCATCAATTAATAATAGATGTTTTTAACGCCCATTCTGAAACAGTACTGCACTTTTGATTGATATGATAAGCAGTGTTTTCTGTCAAATTATTATGTGCTTATAGTTGGTGTCTTTGTTGGTGCTCATTTATAACTTTGGAACATAAACTAAAACACAAAAGCATTGCATGGATGCAATCATAGATGTAAAATTACTATGCATTCTGATCTTTCTGACCTCTCACAGGTGATGTTTTCACCGTGTTTCTGCATTCTAATGAATTCTCTAATATTCCTATTTTCCAGGGCAGGTCACCTGGATGATCATATAAAAAAGCACCCTTCCCATCAAAAATATTACTCACACAAGCTAAAACGTCTGGTGAGTTCTCTCCTTTAAATGTATTGCTTGAATAAAGGCTAATTTTTCACTTTGTTTAGATATATGAGTGCATTTTAATGAGTATCTGATATATTTGAAGCTAAGCATTGTATTAATCTTGACAATGAAATATTTCATCTGCCAACATACAACAAAAATAACAATAATAAAGTTTTTCCTTACTAGATGAGGTTGGCTTCATGGATCAGTTGACGTTGTGAAGTCTGATCATGTATTTGCACCAAAGATAAAATCATCTAAACCTTATAATTGTTTGGAATATGCTAAAGAAATCATGAGAGGTTAATAACTTTGGTGATGTTAGCTAGTGTTGTATTGTACAGATTATTTTTTGTTGTTGTGTAGAATATATTGATAAGGCTTGGTGTTCCATGTAGCCGACCTCACTTAGTGGGAGAAGGCTTGGTGTTCCATGTAGCCGACCTCACTTAGTGGGAGAAGGCTTGGTTGTTCTGTTGTAGAATATATTGATAAAAAATTTACAATTATCAATGATCTTTTTTCATTAATTCAATTACGAATGACTAGAGATTTTAATAATATATTTTTGCTAAGAATTCATAATCAAATTTGTCTGTTATAAGTCTTATTACTGAACCTTCATTTAACACTGGTTGGAATATATATAGCTCGCCTTGTCTTTCTAGGACACACATTCTGCAATCCTCAGCAGACCATATGGTTTCCTAACTGCATCATAACTATAGGGAAACTTAGTGAATTAATATCTATACCCCACCGAGATACCGATTCTGCATAATGGAAACAAACACACTCGATTTAGCTATATAACTATCAACAGAGAATCTAGGCACAAGAACCTAATTGGATTAAATTATGCCCTCATTCTTCACAGTAACAACCATCTAGAAAATAATTGAGCTAGTATTATGAAATCTAACACCCAATGAACATAGCTAAAGCAATTATAGCTACCACCTTTTTGTGCTAACAAAAAGCCTTTCTATGTATCGATTAAGTATTTATTTTCACATAGTTTACTGGAATTCCAATTGAAATTAAGCTACTGCTAGGTTTCCTTAATTTTCTGCAACCATGCATCTCCATTCCCCTGTGAGCAGTACCTACATGTATCTTGCATAATAAGATAAATGTGTAGTCAGTTAAGGGTTTTTAATTTTTAAACCATGCAGAGTCTTTGAAAACTAGTAGTAACCATCTGACCATTTATCATATCATATATGGCTACTACCATAAATTCTAAGAATGCATCGAAGAGATGTCATTTATACAAATAACATCCTAACAACATAAATTATGTAAGGATTAAAGTTACCTAAGGAATACAAAAGCCAATGAAAGCTATATGCACTATTAGAAAGTCCAAGTATCGCTTATACTTGTAGAACTGCATTAACAAAAATATTTCTCATTTAATTGTAACAGAAGCATATACAACATTCTTAAGCACTATTTGTATAATGAAAATAAAGATAAATTACATAGTCAAACATTTAAAACATGAACAATTAATTTTTCTGGCGAACAATTAATTTTGTTACCAAAAGCTCAGTCCTGATAAATAAATTAACTAGTTCAGGTGTCTTTCCAAGTTTGATTATGAGTATTAGCAAAGTAAGGTACCACATCACCTAGTTCAAGTGTCTTTCCAAGTTTGATTATGAATCCTATGTGTCCTTATATAACTACCCTTCCTTTCTAACATAAGCAGTTATAACCAATTCTCTATTCAACCTCTCTATTAGGCTAAGGCCCAAATCCAGTTCTCTATTCAGCCTCTCTATTGGGCTAAGGCCCAAATCCAGTACCCTATATATATAAAATCCCTACCCTCCATTGAACCAAACGGGTTAATGAAAAAAAGATCGAGAGAAAGAGCGAGAGTGAGATTCTCCATAAACCATTTTACACAAGGTATGTGGGTCATGCGACCCAAGAGATACCATTAAACAGGTATCATGTATGCATATATGTGTTCCTTGTAACACACCTTTGAATGACAACCTTGATTCACCATCCTACAGCTAATCAGCTCATGTCAATTTATGTTGCTGTAGGTTAAATGCTGCAAGTCAACTTGCAGGGTCACTGACATCAAAGATCTCTTGGTTTGTCACTATTGCTTTGATAAAGCCTTTGAAAAGTTCTATGACATGTATACTGCAACATGGTAGGTTTCTTCAATTTCTCATATCAGTCCTCCTTGTTAGCTTAATACAGATATGTAATTTACTTGTTATGTGAAGGAAAGGAGCTGGGTTTTCAATTATATCAGGTTCTATATGCTGTGAAGACCATTTCATGTGGTAAGTATTGTGGCTACTCCTAAACAGGAGGTGTTTGGTTTCTATTTATGTAAATGTCATGGAATTTTGATTGTCTGGGCACAGGATGCTACAGTATTTACGGTGGCTGTGTTTGGTTACATGCCTAGGGATGTTTTAACAGAGTAAAATCATAATTGGTACACCAAAAATTAGTTTTTAATACGAGTACAATTTTCTTCATAAAATAAATTTTCATTTTTAATATGTAATTTTTTTCTTATTTATATAGCATCTATTTGGCTTGGGTTTTTATTTTTTAAATTTTTTTTACACATTAGTAATTTGGAAAATAGCCATTTTTTAAACAAACAAAGTGTAATTAGGTTAATATTTGTTCGCCCTTTACAAGGGTTTGAACCTAGGACCTCAAGCTCCTTTAACCCTTAATTCAGCTAGTTCAAACAAGTTGAGTTAACTTTCCCCTCATTTTAGAAAATAGCCTTTGTTTTCAAATATTTCTATGGGAAATGGTGAAATAACAATTTTATTTCATGTTGTGTCACCTTCATTTATCATACATGTTGAACCCCTATTTGTTTCAATTTTCTGTGTTCCACTCAAATAACTTTTTTTCTGCCTTGGGTCAGGCACAGGATGAATTGTTTGAATGCAGATGCAGAAGGAAGTTCATATATTGTAAAAAACAATGGACTCAGAGGCAAACCTACGCAACTTAGTGATTTCATCTTTTGATGGTTGATTCACTTTAATCCTGAGTTTTGATCTTTTTAGTTGCTCTTCAAACGTAATTAATTGAATGATAATGGGGTGAAGGTCTTGCTCAGTTTCACATTCGGTGGATTGACGACTGAGTGGTGGGGCACTGTTGAAGGTATAGAAGGTTGGGCTTCTTAGTTCTTCTCATCTGTAGTCAAACGTATGTATAGATCTTGTTCAGGTTGCTGAAAATTGTCCAAAGCTGTTACGTCCAAGAAGTAGAAGCTTAATTATTTCATTTGAAGTTTCACCCGGGTTTATGTCTCACTTGGATATGATTTTTTTTTTATGATCAATCCCTTTGAATTGTAACCACGCCTTTGTCATGAATGAGTATATAATTTACATCAATGTAACACTTTTACTCTCTTCATAACTCAAGGCCAATTCAGTATATCATAGTTAAAGTCAGTAAACGAGGAATTAAAGTTAGGTTGAATTTACAAACTTACTATTGCTTCCCTTAACCATGTACAATTGGAGTGCAATTTCACTATAATTGGCAGTAAAACACAATACATAGAAAGCAATCAAGATAGGGTTGACATTAATGAGATGTGAGAGCCGAGGAACCACAAATTATCAAGTCACCATTCTTCCTTGCAGATTTGTTGTCTTCTATACTAGAACTAATCATATGAATTCTAGTTTGTTATTCTTATCCTCTTGATAAACATGTTAAATTTTATATTTGTTGATTCTCATAACTTATGACATTTGATATTTTACTTGACATTTTACATAATATATAATATTTTACATAATGATGTATGACCATCTCTTGTATTAAGTTACTTGACCTACAAATATTGTTTTTTTCTTTTATGATTATTCGAATTACTTGTGAATTTTTTCAAGACAATTTATTTTCACCTTTACACCTTCTCACAAACTCTTGGTAAAAGCTCAAAAATGTTCATAGAATTCGGAGATGCATCTTCGAACATGCTATTTTTCACAAAATTGAATGCAAACGAGTGAGTTACCTCTATTATACTTAATTTTAATTCGGAATTGCATCTCTGAAAATGTATTGGGGTTAATTCAGAGATACATATCTAAAAATAATATTAATACTTTAAATCAAAAATAGAGAAAATATGAGTAAGATATAGAAACAAAAATAATTTGACATTAAATTAAAATACTCTATGTAATTGTTAACATAAATTTAAAATTGCATGTCGTTATAAACAAATAGTTCACGATGTTGCAACATATTGATAATATCGTTGGCGAATCTTGCAATCTTCGTATCCACTTTAATCAGGCCCTTTGATGTGTAACGGTAAAATGTACTCCACATGACCTTTAAATCTTCATCCATCTTCGGTTCAAAAATGGTGAACTGTATTTTCCCTTCATTGTCGAACGATGGTGAATGATACTTAACTTGACAAATCTTCGATTTTTTGGATATCGCAATAGAGTATCCAATTTGATTTTTCAGATCGACAAGAAGTATGTCCTCGCATATCCGAAATTGAAGGGGGGTTTACGCCATTGAAATACACAAATGTAAGATGAGGATAAGTAGTCATTCTCCGATTGTTGTGTGTTTTATAGAAAATATGGGTTGATAGGCACCCTAATTATATAAGTCTTGGGTCATTTTGGACCTTAGAAAACTTATCATGTCATAAAAGATCTTTTCGGAGATGCATCTCTAGATAAACTCTATTTATTTTACAAAAAAAGGATGTTTATGGATATGCACATTCGTAAACTTCCATGTTGTGGAATTTATCTGGATATGCATATCCAGAATCACCCTAAACCAGAATCACCCTAAACCAGAATCACACCAGAAATCGTGTAAACAAAAACATAAAATATAAACAATAAAATTTTTTAAACTAAAATCGTCAACATTTACACCATCATTATTAAATATATATTACTTATGTATTAAATCGTATCAAGATTACAAAGTTGACAAAAATACATTCAAAAAAGTGTATCAATTACAATCTAAAATGTATAAAAAGATGCAACACCGCATAAATCTACTACTGGTTCCTCCTTTGACTTTTCCTTATTTCATTCTCTTTTAATCTTACTCAATTTGGTGAACTCTTCCATCCTTTTCAAAAATTGACTCAGACAAGTTTCAGCCTCTATTGTGGAATGTGTCGTCCACTCCAATGATGTGCTTGGTATAAGACACTCCGATTTCAAATAAACCTCAATAAAATATAGCAATTTTGAAATCCATCCGATACACATGGATCTTGAGGTGGGTCACTCTGAAGTGAAAAAATGTCTCAGAGAAATCATATATTGTCATATCGATACACATCCTGTTATATGCATTTGCTATAAGATGACTCATTTCAGGGAAGCGCATCCATTTTGACTCTGGTATGGGACCACTAACAGAAGGAATAAGAGCGTCGTGAATTGCATTAAAATGTTCTTTTTTTTTTTTTCGTTTAGCCATGTTTAGAACTCCCTATGCGACGTCAACTCTTTCAAAATTTGTTGGCGGACAAGAAAGTGTTTCTCATCTCCTTTACCGAGCAAGCCAGATACGACCTGATAACCGCAATCACCATCATCCTTAATATTTGTAGTTCACTCAATGTGTTTGTGCATAAAAAGAGGCATTTATTTATTGTAGATTATTTTCAGCTTCGACGGTGAAGGAGGTGGTTTGCTAATGCGAGCACCCTTGTTAACACTTTTGTGAGATTTCGTAGTTGGAGAATCTGGGAAATGTGAATCAACATGTTCAAAGTATTAAGGAGACCGTTTCATTGAATTGTCATCTTGTGTAGGTTTGACCATTTTAGGGGCACCTTTGGTTTTAACCGGTTCCAAAGGATGTTTCAAGTATGTTGTTTCTGGATAGGAAATCTTCCTCAACTTCTCTTTGATGTGAAATTTCATGGTGTCATCTACTTTAGAAAATCTATCTTGTATTATTTCCCACCCGATCGTGATAGTTATACCTGTTTTACCATCCTTCATCACACCATCGTCATCACACCAAAACCTTTTCTAGAGTGACTGTAGACTTAATCCATACGTATCAGGACATCAAGCTTAATATTTTTTGAAATGATACAAGCACATGGAAGACCGTAAGTATTCCTAAGTGTACATCCACACTTTTAACTATCTAAACCTATCTTTTCTGCTCGTTTTGTGAAATATGAAATTCAATTCCACCTGAGACATGTTGCCAACCAAGTCTGAATAGAGAGTGTTGACTTTGAATCAGTGTTCTAACACGGTAACGCTCCAACCAAAGGTTGTTTGTATTTAATTATGTTGGTTTTGGAGCATTTGATTCATGTGTCCCATACTCTACAAAAAATCACCCTTATTATCACCCAACCATTTCTTCAGTGCAGAATGTGCAGATTTAACTCTGTTAGTTGTTGTACTGTTGATGTGTCTAACATGATCGTTCGAAGCATGTAACAACCCAATTTTTAGTATTTATTTCTTATATTATTATTATATTTTATTTTATTTATTTGGAGTGTTAATTAATTAATTGGTTGTTAGGTAGTATAATAATTGATTATATTAATTGAATTGGTGTGTATATTGTGTTGGTTTAATTTATTTGAACTAAATAGAGATATTATGATACTATGTCTTATTGGGCCTAATAATTAAATTAGAGGTATCATTCCTTAAGCCCAAACATAATACTAGAATAGTAAGAGGTGAGGAGAGTGAGAAGTAGCACTCATTTGGTCATTTTCAAGGCAACAGAGAAAGAAAGAGGAAAAAGTAAGGAGAAGAGGGGAAGAACAAGGGAGAAGCTAGGGTTTCCAGAAAATTGAAGAGGTAAGGGGGAGAATCCTTATTATTATGGGTTAGTATAATTGAGTCAATGGGTAGTAATATGTTTAGGTTGAAATCCCTAACTTTTATGGTTTTGAAATTGTTAGGTTTTGATGAGTAATCTTTGATTTGTGATGATTAATTGCGTTTGGAATTGAATTCTGTTTTCGTGTTAACGGGTTATCCAAAATGTGTTAAAGGGTTACATGCTGAAAATCTGCCTAGGAATTGAATTATGTTTTCGTGTTAACGGGTTAACCAAAATGTGTTAACGGGTTACTTGCTGAAAATCTGCCTAGGAGTTGAATTATGTTTTCGTGTTAACGAATTAACCAAAATGTGTTAATGGGTTACTTGCTGAAAATCTGCCTAGGAATTGAATTATGTTTTCGTGTTAACGAGTTAACCAAAATGTGTTAACGGTTTACTTGCTGAAAATCTGCCTAGGAATTGAATTATGTTTTCGTGTTAACGGGTTAACCAAAATGTGTTAACCGGTTACATGCTGAAAAATATGCCCAGGAAAGTGAATTCTGTTTCGGGTTAACGGGTTACCCCAAAAGTGTTAACCGGTTACCACTGTTGAAAAAAGGAAAATTGAGGATTTTAAATGATGTAACCATTTTGAATTAAAATCTAAGTGTGCGTGTTTGATGATTAACCTATATATGTGAATAGTATATTGTTATGAATGTGTATACGTACCATTGGTGGATAATTCATAGAGTTGAATTATGGTTATATGTGGAATGTTAAGATGGTAGAGATGATCTTAATTGCATATATTGTTGGTATTTGTACATGCATTCATGGCATAGTCGGCTTTATGGTGGAAGCGGTGAAACTATGGGTTCACATGGTAATAGACGTTGATCCTTGAGTGGAAATAGACGTAGCAGACGTTGATCCTTAAATGGAAATAGGCGTAGCAGACGTTGATCCTTGAGTGGAAATAGACGTAGCAGACGTTAATCCTTAAATGGAAATAGGCGTAGCAGACGTTGATCCTTAAATGGAAATAGGCGTAGCAGACGTTGATCCTTAAATGGAAATAGGCGTAGCAGACGTTGATCCTTGAGTGGAAATAGACGTAGCAAACGTTGATCCTTGAATGGAAATAGACGTAGCAGACGTTGATCCTTAAATGGAAATAGGTGTAGCAGACGTTGATCCTTAATTGGAAATAGACGTAGTGGCTTTGATCTTGTCCGGATCGGAAGCGTGGCTTGGATTCTAGATATTGAATCGGAAAGCGGTGAAACGTTGGGTTCACATTGCGGTACCACATGCATAGAGTCACATGTCTTGCATTGAGCCACATTAGAGTTATGTGATAATTGAATATATGCATTGATGTGATTGTTATGTGTGTATGAGATATGGTAATTGAGTTGGTGATGTTTGGATACATAACTTGGTAAAATGTGTGATTATGTGATAATTATAGTTACATGTATATTTGGGAATATAACATTGGATTTTAATATTATACTCCTTGAATTTTGATGTATGCTTGGAACATGTGAAATAAATATTGGTTAGTATTATTTACATGGCTATACTGATAACATGAAACTATATCACATTTTTAGACTTGATTTAATTAAATTATATTGTTATTTGATTTAATTTATTTTATATTATTCGATATTACCTGGTATTTTCTTTTTATTTATTTCAGGTATCATTATTTAAAGCACGTGTGAAAAAGAAAGAAGAGGGGGTGCAAAAAGAATACTTTCTAGGAAAAGCAGCTCACAAAAGCCCAACCCACGTTTGGGGCAAGGAAAATGGCTATGACGACCGCCACACTCACGTGCCGAGCGTCACGCCCCTTTACCTAGTGTTACGACCGTAACACATAGTGTGACGGACGTCACACCCCCCACTCCTATATTTTGGCGTTGACGTGCGTAACAGAAGGACGTTCTCCCCTATTTTTCCTCTTGACTCGTTGACACTTTGGAACCCTACTGAAGATGCTTTTGAGAAAACGGTTACTTTATGGATGAATATAAATAGACCTCAAAAGGTCCAATTGAGAGAGCTACGCCATGCAATTTTTTTCTTGCTTTCTAATTTTCCAGCATTCAAATTTCCAAGCATTTTATTTTCTTTTCTTTCCTAGTTTAGTTTCCTAAGCATTCAATTCATTTTCTCACGATAGTTTCTACACCGGAAACTATTGTGTAATTTTTACTGGATCTAACCTTACGTCAGATCATAGTATTTTATTTCCTTGTTTTTACTTTCTTGTCTGATCGAGAATTGTGAAGAACAAATCCAACCGACTTGTGGTGGAGTGTTCGAGCATCGAAGCTAGGGGAGAAAACCAAGATTTCTAGTAATTTTCCAGGTTCATTAATTAATTGAGTTATTGTTTTAATTTACATATGCTCTGTGCTGCTATTTATATATATTGTTTGTTTATTATGGCCGTATTTATGCATGATTGTTGTTTATGCGTGTTTAGCATGTTCGACTAATTAATTTAGATATCGGTATGTAAAGTAAGCGGAATAAAGGAATCAAAACTGAGTTGGTTTAAATTCATTTAAAAATATAGTCACTCTTTTTCTGGTCTCAATTTACAGAGTTAATACCAAAGTTTTTGTATGAGAGTAAAAGACATAAAGAAGTTAAAATCAATAGAACGACGGTTTGAGCTTTTAACTGGACAGTGTAAATTGAACATTAACTTTAAATCAGGGGGAGAGCAATTTTTAAGGTTAATTAAATTCTAACCATTTTCAAAAATTATTTTTAAAAGTTAAATGTGAGGACGAGAGTTAAGCATTTAAGTTTAATCATATAATCTAAGTCAACAGAGCGAGAGTTTGAGACAAGGGTGTTTAAACGGTTAATATTTTCTCAAAAAGAGTTTCTATAGATTCTATTGTTTTCAAAAAGTGATTTTAGATTTAACGAAATAGTGAGAGCGTACGTTAATATAAGGTCATAGTCTAATTCAACAGAGCGAGAGTTTGAGGAAAAGACTTTAATTGATAGTATCTACTGAAAAGACTTATTTTAACTAAGAAAAAGACCAACGAAGATTTGATTCCCTAATTACGACGAACTACATACCGATATCCGTGTTATATGATATTTAATCTAGATCCAAATTTAGTTTTACTTTTCCCCCTAATCATCAAAGTACAATCCGCCTTAGCTTTACGCAGTAACCTTAGAAAAACGGTATATCGATTCATTAAGTCCCTGTGGGATCGATATCTTTTAAAACTACGCGATTAGACTGTGCACTTGCAGTTAATACCCCGATAGACTCACAAAGTCGCGATCAAGTTTTTGGCGCCGTTGTCGGGGACTTTTATTTAGTCGATATCGTAACTCTTCTGTTACGCTGTAGAGACTAAGGCTATTTTTATTCTTTCCTTCTTTTTCGTTGATTTGTATGCCACACACTCGCTCACAAGGCGAACCGTACTACTTACGAATCAACGACGTTGAATGATATCTCCGATTATTATGACGAATTCGGGAGTATCGTGCTACAAACAATTCCTCCAATCGAAATTCCTGATCTCAAAAATCTTCTTCCTTCGACGATACCAGCGATGGCCGAACCAGCTCGTGCTCTTCGAGATTACGCTGCTCCATCGCAAGATGAGCCGCATTCGAGTATTGCTCCACCCGCAATCGAAGCGAATAACTTCAAACTTAAACCTTCGCTGTTGCAGGCAGTGCAACAAAACCAATTTTCTGGAAATCCTACCGAGGATCCAAACCTTCATTTATCCGTATTTGTCCAATACGCTGACACTGTTAAAGCTAATGGTGTCACTTCAGAGGCAATTCGACTTCGTCTCTTTCCTTTCTCGTTAAGAGATAAAGCTAGAAGATGGCTTCAGTCTCTTCCTTCCAACTCAGTCACCACATGGAATGAGTTGAAGAAAGTCTTTCTTGCCCGATATTTTCCTCCAAGTAAGACAACCATGTTGAGAGCCCAGATAAATGGATTTAAGCAAAAAGACAACGAATCTCTTTTGGAAGCATGGGAAAGATACAAAGATATGATGAGACTTTGTCCACACCATGGTTTAGAGGACTGGTTAGTAATTCATACCTTCTATAATGGTCTCTTGTACAACACAAGGTTAACAATAGACGCCGCCGCCGGTGGGGCGCTTATGGATAAACCTTACACCGACGATTATCAACTTATCGAGAGCATGGCCCAAAATCATTATCAGTGGGGAAGCGACCGAACAATGGTAGAAAAACCTCAAACGAAAGGTGGCATGTACGAGATAAGTAGCCTTGATCATGTTAATGCAAAAGTGGATGCTCTTGCCCAGAAAATCGAAAGTTTAAATGTATCACCTCCAGCCACCGTGGTTGCCGTAACTCAAAATTGCGAAGTCTGTGGAATTCAAGGTCACACGCCTACAAATTGTCAACTCCTAACAGGAATCCAAGCAGAGCAGGTGAACTATGCTCAAGGGAATCCTTACTCGCATACCTATAACTCAAACTGGAAGAACCATCCTAACTTTTCATATAAAAGTAATAACGCTTTATACGCACCAGGACAAGCTCCCAGTCAAGCTCCAGCTATACCTCATGGATATCAAAAGCTGACCCCATCTACACCTAACAACAACGTTCCTAGGAAATCCAATTTGAAAATTGTAACACCCCGATAATAATATGATAATTATTTAAATTAAGTTAATAATATATTTATTAATTTAATTAGATAATTGGATTATTATTATTATTATTATTGGAATTATTGAATTATTATTATTATTGGAATAATAATTATTGGAAAATATATAAGTTGGAAATAAGAGAAAGAGTCTCATTTGGAAAAGAAAGTTTTCACGTGAAACAGAGAAGCGATTGAGAAAGTGGAGAAAGGGCAAAGAGGCAGAGCAAGAGGAAGAAGATTGGAGAAGAGAAAAGCTTGGAGCTTAGAGATTGCCGGATTAACTCAGGTAAGGGGGGTTTATCGTCGTTTAATGGGTATTATGGGTTAGCATGTAATGGGTAGTGATAAACCGTTGAGTTGACCCTAATTGGGATTGTTGAATGCTGAAAATTGTGATGGATATGTTGTGTAAAAAACTGAAATTGAACCTGTAATTGAGTGTGTTGTAATTTCCCTAACGTATAGCTTTTTACGGAATTGGAATCGGAGGTCCGGAAGTCCTCCAACGGCGGAAAATGCGGAGAATTTTGCATTCTGCTTTGTGTTAGCGCAGGAACTGCTGTTTTGTCTGCGTTAACCGGTTAACCCAGGGTGTTAACCGGTTAACACTGTTACGAATTGAGAATTAGTGCTGTTTTGCCTGCGTTAACCGGTTAACCCAGGGCGTTAACCGGTTAACACTGATAAGTTTTGGGCAGTAAGCGTGTTTTGCCTGCGTTAACCGGTTAACCCAGGGCGTTAACCGGTTAACACTGTTGCAGTGTGGAAAAATTGTTAATTTAAATGTTGTGTGCCTAATTGGTGGTTGCCTATATCAGTGTGTGATATGATAGGGATTATTTCCCGCTATTTGGAGTAGTATAGGTATTAGTAGAGTGTGCTAATACTGTGGTTGATTATTTGACATGATATGATGTTTTGATACATATGTTGATGATGTTTGATGGTATGCATAATGTTGTGAATGTACATGTTATGTATGCAATTGTGAATGGACTGTTGTATGGCTTAGAGTGTGAGCATATGTCCATTGTGGATTTTGTTGTTGATGTTGCATTGCTAGATGATTAGCATGCATATTGTGGCCTTTAGGGTGGTAGCTAATTCCCATGGTGAGGAATTAGTGAGTTAGTCATTTTGGACTGTTGTTGATGTTTGCATGCTAGGTGATTAGCGTGCATAGCATGGCCCATTTGGGGTGGTAGCTAATTCCCATGGTGAGGAATTAGTGAGTGAGTCACTAGGTCTCAAATGAGTGGGACTAGTGGGCTTGGTAGCCGTGTCTGGATTTGGACGGTGAGGTGAACTATATGTTCATAAATAGTCGGTACCGCATGCATGGAGTCTCATTGCATATTTGATGTATGGCGTATAATATGAATGGATGTATTCCAGTATTATACGTGTGTTGTGTATTGTGTGTTGTGTTGATGTTGAGTATGGTTGAGTTGATATTGCCGTTGCTGAATGTGTAATCTGATTTGGGTGATGAAATGTGTTATTTACTTAGCATTACATGATATTTTATAATGCTTATTATATCGACTGAGGAACTCACCCTTACACTATTTTTCAGGTAACGAGCAGTGATTGAGTAGAAGCTAGTGCTTGGAGTCTAGTGTAGTCTCCTTAGTGGGTCGTGCTCTGATAGATGTAACATCGGGATGGGATGTTTTAACTTGTTTTAATTGTCTTATTGTTGGTTGTGAACCATTTTACATGTAATGTGTTACATGTTTTGAATGATCGATTTGATCTCTATCCGCTGCGTTTTATGCAAATGTTTATGTTTTGAATTAATAAAAGAGCATGACCGTTATATTGTTGAATGGTGTGGAATATTGTGTGACACCCTTAAATGGCATATTTACTCTGATTGATATATGTTGTTATTTTAATTAAATATTTCGGGTATTTTAGAAGGGTGTTACATTAGTGGTATCAGAGCATAGTCGGTCGAGTCGAGTCGTAATTATTCTGTTTCCCCTGTACGGGATAGGTGTTGTGTAACCCTATCAGTACTTATTGTTTTAGCTTGTTGGGTTTTCAGAATAGAGATGGCTGGAAGAGGTAGAGATGATGCTGCGATTGCTGAGGCTCTGGGTATGCTAGCTGGAGTACTTGGAGGGAATCCGAATGTTGTGGGAATGGGAGCTGCTCGTCAACTGAGTGAGTTCCAGAAGAACAATCCTCCAATGTTCAAGGGAGCATACGATCCAGATGGCGCTCAGAAGTGGTTGAAGGAGATCGAGAGAATCTTCCGAGTGACTGAGTGTGCCGATAACCAGAAGGTCAGGTTCGGTACGCATATGCTGTCAGAGGAAGCAGATGATTGGTGGGTTGCTACCCGCACTGAATTGGAAACTGCTGGGAATGCTGAGATCACTTGGGCTGTATTCAGAGAGAGATTTCTGAGGAAGTACTTTCCAGAGGATGTCAGAGGAAAGAAAGAGATAGAGTTTTTGGAATTGAAGCAGGGTAACAGGTCTGTTACTGAGTATGCTGCTAAGTTCACAGAGCTGTCGAAGTATTACACTCCCTATAATGAGGCTGCTGGGGAATTTTCGAAATGTGTGAAGTTTGAGAACGGGTTGCGTCCCGAGATCAAACAGGCTATTGGATATCAACGGATCAGAGTGTTTTCTGACTTGGTTGACTGTTGCAGGATTTTTGAACAGGATTCCAAAGCCAGAGCGGAGAGCTATCAGCAGAGGGTTGATAGAAGAGGCAAGAATCAGAATGATCGTGGGAAACCGTATGCAGCTGGCAGAGGTTTCCAGAGTCAGAGTGGGATGAAAAGGCCTAGTGGGGGAGACTCTAGTGCTCCTGCTAAGTGTTACAGATGTGGTCAGGCTGGACATCGTGTCCATGAGTGTACCAGTGCCGAGAAGAAATGTTTCAAGTGTGGCAAAGGTGGTCATTTGGCTGCAGAGTGTCGGTCGAAGACTGTGACTTGCTTCAACTGTGGAGAGGTGGGTCATATTAGTCCACAGTGTCCTAAGCCAAAGAGAGAGAATCAGTCGGGAGGCAAGGTCTTTGCTTTATCGGGTTCTGAGACTTTTGCAGATGATCGTTTGATCCGAGGTACGTGTTATATTAATGGCTTTCCTCTTGTAGCTATTATTGACACCGGTGCTACTCATTCCTTTATATCTTTGGATTGTGCTGTGAAACTTAAGTTAGAAATATCTGAGATGCATGGTAGTATGGTGATTGATACTCCTGCAAAGGGTTCAGTGACTACTACTTCAGTTTGTTTGAATTGTCCCTTGAGTATTTTTGGTAGAGACTTTAGGATGGACCTTGTGTGTCTTCCACTAGTGCAGATTGATGTTATTCTGGGTATGAACTGGTTGGTGTTTAACCGAGTTTCTATCAACTGTTTTGATAAGACTGTGATCTTTCCTGAGATTGAGGAAGGAAAGAGTTTGTTTCTATCAGCAAGGCAGGTGAATGAGGCAGTGGCAGATGGGGCAGAGTTGTTTATGCTGTTAGCGACTTTGGAGGCTAAAGATAAACTGGTGATTTGTGATCTAGCCGTGGTGCGTGATTTTCCTGATGTGTTTCCTGAAGAAGTGAATGAATTACCGCCAGAACGTGAAGTTGAGTTCTCGATTGATTTGGTACCTGGTACTAGACCGATATCGATGGCTCCGTACCGTATGTCTGCTGTTGAGTTAACTGAATTGAAGAGTCAGTTGGAAGATCTGTTGGATAAGAAATTTATTCGTCCGAGTGTGTCACCGTGGGGTGCACCAGTGTTATTGGTTAAGAAGAAAGAAGGTACTATGAGGTTGTGTGTGGACTACAGGCAACTGAATAAAGTGACGATCAAGAATCGGTATCCTTTGCCGAGGATTGATGATTTGATGGATCAGTTGGTTGGTGCGAGTGTGTTCAGCAAAATAGATTTGAGATCGGGATATCATCAGATACGTGTGAAAACTGAGGATATTCAGAAGACTGCTTTCAGAACAAGGTATGGACATTATGAGTATTCTGTAATGCCTTTTGGTGTGACTAATGCGCCTGGAGTATTTATGGAGTATATGAATAGGATTTTCCATCCGTACCTAGATAAGTTTGTCGTGGTGTTTATTGACGATATTTTGGTGTATTCGAAAACTGAAGAAGAGCATGCTGAGCATTTGAGAGTGGTTTTAGGAGTTCTACGAGAAAAGAAGTTATTTGCTAAACTGTCGAAGTGTGAATTTTGGTTGGAAGAGGTTAGTTTTCTTGGTCATGTGATTTCAAGAGGTGGTGTTGCTGTCGATCCTTCTAAGATAGAAGCGGTATCTAAGTGGGAAGCTCCGAAGTCAGTTTCTGAGATAAGGAGTTTTCTTGGTTTGGCTGGTTATTATAGGAAGTTCATTGAGGGATTTTCCAAGTTGGCGTTACCGTTGACAATGTTGACTAGAAAGGGGCAAGCGTTTGTTTGGGACTCAAAATGTGAAGAAGGTTTCCAAGAGTTAAAGAGAAGGTTAACTACTGCTCCTATTCTGATATTACCGAGTCCGTCGGAATCATTTGAGGTTTACTGTGATGCTTCATTGTTGGGTTTGGGTGGTGTGTTGATGCAGAATAAGCAAGTTATAGCTTATGCTTCGAGACAACTGAGGGTTCATGAGAGGAACTATCCGACACACGATTTAGAGTTGGCAGCTGTGGTGTTTGTTCTGAAGTTGTGGAGGCATTATTTGTACGGGTCAAGATTTGAAGTTTTCAGCGACCATAAGAGTTTAAAGTATTTGTTTGATCAGAAAGAGCTGAATATGAGACAGAGGAGATGGTTAGAATTTCTGAAGGATTATGACTTTGGTTTGAATTACCATCCGGGTAAAGCAAATGTAGTGGCTGATGCATTGAGTCGGAAATCATTGCATATGTCTATGTTAATGGTTAGGGAATTGGATTTAATTGAGCAGTTTAGAGACTTGAGTTTGGTGTGTGAGAGTACTCACAATAGTGTTAAATTGGGAATGTTGAAGTTAACGAGTAATATTTTGGATGAGATTAGAGAGGGTCAGAAATCCGATATGCTTTTGGTTGATAAGTTGACTTTAGTGAATCAAGGTCAAGGTGGTGAATTCAGAGTTGATGAGAATGGTGTTTTGAAATTTGGTAATCGGGTGTGTATTCCGGATGTTACCGAACTTAAGAAGAGTATTCTTGAAGAAGGACATCGTAGTGGCTTGAGTATTCATCCTGGAGCTACGAAGATGTATCATGATTTGAAGAAGTTATTTTGGTGGCCGGGAATGAAAAGAGAAATTGCGAATTTTGTTTATTCTTGTTTGACTTGTCAGAAGTCGAAGATTGAGCATCAGAAGCCGTCTGGGCTAATGCAACCATTGGCTATTCCAGAGTGGAAGTGGGATAGTATCAGTATGGATTTTGTTTCTGGTTTACCGAGGACGATTAAGAATTTTGAAGCTATTTGGGTGATTGTTGACAGATTGACAAAATCGGCTCATTTCATTCCGATCAGAATGGATTATCCGTTAGAGAGATTAGCCGAGTTGTATATTGAGAAAATTGTAAGTTTGCATGGTATTCCGTCGAGTATTGTTTCGGACAGAGATCCTAGATTTACATCGAAGTTCTGGGAAGGTTTGCAGAGGGCTTTGGGAACTAAGCTGAGTTTGAGTTCTGCATATCATCCGCAGACTGATGGTCAGACTGAGAGGACGATTCAGTCATTAGAGGATCTTTTGAGGGCTTGTGTTTTGGAAAAAGGAGGTGCTTGGGATTGTTATTTACCTTTGATTGAGTTTACCTACAACAATAGTTTTCATTCGAGCATTGGTATGGCACCGTTTGAAGCTTTGTATGGTAGGAGATGTCGGACACCTTTATGTTGGTATGAGTCCGGTGAGAGTGCTGTGGTTGGACCGGAGATTGTTCAACAAACTACGGAAAAGATTAAGATGATTCAGGAGAAGATGAGAATTGCTCAGAGTCGTCAGAAGAGTTATCATGACAAGAGGAGGAAGTCACTTGAATTTCAAGAGGGAGATCATGTGTTTCTCCGTGTTACTCCGATAACTGGGGTTGGTCGAGCTTTGAAGTCAAAGAAGTTGACACCTCGATTTATTGGTCCTTATCAGATTTTGGAGAGGATAGGGGAGGTAGCCTATCGTATCGCTTTACCGCCGTCACTTGCGAATTTGCATGAGGTTTTTCATGTGTCTCAGTTGAGGAGGTACATTCATGATCCGTCGCATGTAGTCCAAGTAGATGATGTACAGGTGAGAGATAACCTGACTGTTGAGACATCACCTATGAGGATCGAGGATCGAGAGTTGAAGCAGTTGCGGGGTAAAGAGATTGCCTTGGTGAAGGTAGCTTGGGGAGGACCAGCAGGTGGCAATGTGACTTGGGAACTGGAGAGTCAGATGAAAGAGTCTTATCCGGAGTTATTCGCTTGAGGTATGTTTTCGAGGACGAAAACTCTTTTAGTGGGGGAGAGTTGTAACACCCCGATAATAATATGATAATTATTTAAATTAAGTTAATAATATATTTATTAATTTAATTAGATAATTGGATTATTATTATTATTATTTTTGGAATTATTGAATTATTATTATTATTGGAATAATAATTATTGGAAAATATATAAGTTGGAAATAAGAGAAAGAGTCTCATTTGGAAAAGAAAGTTTTCACGTGAAACAGAGAAGCGATTGAGAAAGTGGAGAAAGGGCAAAGAGGCAGAGCAAGAGGAAGAAGATTGGAGAAGAGAAAAGCTTGGAGCTTAGAGATTGCCGGATTAACTCAGGTAAGGGGGGTTTATCGTCGTTTAATGGGTATTATGGGTTAGCATGTAATGGGTAGTGATAAACCGTTGAGTTGACCCTAATTGGGATTGTTGAATGCTGAAAATTGTGATGGATATGTTGTGTAAAAAACTGAAATTGAACCTGTAATTGAGTGTGTTGTAATTTCCCTAACGTATAGCTTTTTACGGAATTGGAATCGGAGGTCCGGAAGTCCTCCAACGGCGGAAAATGCGGAGAATTCTGCATTCTGCTTTGTGTTAGCGCAGGAACTGCTGTTTTGTCTGCGTTAACCAGTTAACCCAGGGTGTTAACCGGTTAACACTGTTACGAATTGAGAATTAGTGCTGTTTTGCCTGCGTTAACCGGTTAACCCAGGGCGTTAACCGGTTAACACTGATAAGTTTTGGGCAGTAAGCGTGTTTTGCCTGCGTTAACCGGTTAACCCAGGGCGTTAACCGGTTAACACTGTTGCAGTGTGGAAAAATTGTTAATTTAAATGTTGTGTGCCTAATTGGTGGTTGCCTATATCAGTGTGTGATATGATAGGGATTATTTCCCGCTATTTGGAGTAGTATAGGTATTAGTAGAGTGTGCTAATACTGTGGTTGATTATTTGACATGATATGATGTTTTGATACATGTGTTGATGATGTTTGATGGTATGCATAATGTTGTGAATGTACATGTTATGTATGCAATTGTGAATGGACTGTTGTATGGCTTAGAGTGTGAGCATATGTCCATTGTGGATTTTGTTGTTGATGTTGCATTGCTAGATGATTAGCATGCATATTGTGGCCTTTAGGGTGGTAGCTAATTCCCATGGTGAGGAATTAGTGAGTTAGTCATTTTGGACTGTTGTTGATGTTTGCATGCTAGGTGATTAGCGTGCATAGCATGGCCCATTTGGGGTGGTAGCTAATTCCCATGGTGAGGAATTAGTGAGTGAGTCACTAGGTCTCAAATGAGTGGGACTAGTGGGCTTGGTAGCCGTGCCTGGATTTGGACGGTGAGGTGAACTATATGTTCATAAATAGTCGGTACCGCATGCATGGAGTCTCATTGCATATTTGATGTATGGCGTATAATATGAATGGATGTATTCCAGTATTATACGTGTGTTGTGTATTGTGTGTTGTGTTGATGTTGAGTATGGTTAAGTTGATATTGCCGTTGCTGAATGTGTAATCTGATTTGGGTGATGAAATGTGTTATTTACTTAGCATTACATGATATTTTATAATGCTTATTATATCGACTGAGGAACTCACCCTTACACTATTTTTCAGGTAACGAGCAGTGATTGAGTAGAAGCTAGTGCTTGGAGTCTAGTGTAGTCTCCTTAGTGGGTCGTGCTCTGATAGATGTAACATCGGGATGGGATGTTTTAACTTGTTTTAATTGTCTTATTGTTGGTTGTGAACCATTTTACATGTAATGTGTTACATGTTTTGAATGATCGATTTGATCTCTATCCGCTGCGTTTTATGCAAATGTTTATGTTTTGAATTAATAAAAGAGCATGACCGTTATATTGTTGAATGGTGTGGAATATTGTGTGACACCCTTAAATGGCATATTTACTCTGATTGATATATGTTGTTATTTTAATTAAATATTTCGGGTATTTTAGAAGGGTGTTACAGAAATCATGATGGAGAACTTCATAGCTTCTCAACAGCTAACCAATAAAGAGTTCTTAAACCAGAATGTACACACTAACGAACAGATTAAACAACTAGCAAGTAAAGTAGATGCCCTGGCTACCCATAACAAAATGCTGGAAACACAAATCTCGCAAGTAGCTCAACAACAAGCGCCTACTGCTGCCCCAACTGGTACATTTCCTGGACAGCCCCAACCTAATCCGAAAGGCCACGCTCATGCAATTATATTAAGAAGTGGAACAGAGGTAGAAGGACCGTCTGACCCAAGGATTGAGAACCAAAACTCTAAAAAGTCAACTGAGGAAGAAAGTAAACCTAAGGAAAAGGAAGAGTGTAATAAGGAAACCGTAGAGAAAAAAGAACCTTATGTACCTCCACCGCCTTACAAACCACCTATCCCTTATCCTCAAAGGCTAATTAAAACCAAAGACGCGGGCCAATTTAAAAAATTTGTTACCTACTGAAACAATTAAACGTCACCATTCCTTTTACAGAAGCTATTACACAGATGCCTTCATATGCTAAGTTCTTAAAAGAAATTTTATCTAATAAAAGGAAACTTGAAGACAGCGATACCGTTACACTCACTGCTGAGTGTAGCGCAATAATCCAAAATATGCCTCCTAAACTTAAAGATCCTGGTAGTTTTTCTATACCCTGTCGTATAGGAAAATTTGTCATAGATAAAGCTTTATGCGATTTAGGAGTCGGTATCAGTGTTATGCCCTTGTCCATATGCAAGAAACTTGAAATGGGAGAATTAAGACCAACAAAATGTCTGTGCAATTAGAAGATCGTTCCGTTAGATATCCCGTAGGAATTCTTGAAAACGTTCCCGTACGCATAGGTCAATTCTACATTCCCACCGATTTTATAATTATGGACATAAGAGAAGATGAAGTTACCCCCATTATATTGGGAAGACCCTTCTTAGCAACCGCCGGTGCTATCATAGACGTAAAACGTGGACGACTCACTTTCGAAGTAGGAGAAGAGAAAATTGAGTTCATTCTTTCCAAATTTTTGAAAGCACCTGCAATAGAAGACACATGCTACTTCATGGATATCATCGATGAATGCATAAAAGAAACAGAATTTGAAAATGATGATTTGTCTGACTATCGTGTAGAAAACAGACTGAACCAATGTTTATCAATAACATCATATCCTACGCAATGCCTTAAGAAACCAACCCTCGACCTGAAAACACTTCCCAAAAATATGAGATATGAATTCCTAGACTTAGAACTTGAACGACCAGTGATAGTCAATGCAGACCTAGGAAAACTTGAAACCGAAAAACTCTTACATATCTTAAGAAAATATCCAACCGCACTAGGATACAACATCACCGATCTTAAAGGGATAAGTCCTTCTATTTGTATGCACCGCATCATGCTAGAAGAAGACTGTAAAACTTCTAGGGAACATCAGAGGAGACTAAACCCGATCCTGAGTGAGGTAGTGAAGAAGGAAGTAACGAAGTTATTGGAGGCAGGTATCATATATCCTATATCCGATAGCAAATGGGTTAGTCCTGTACACGTAGTACCGAAGAAAGGAGGTATAACAGTGATCGAAAATGAAAAAGGAGAAACTATAACCAAACGAATTGAATCGGGATGGAGAATGTGCATTGACTACAGAAAGCTAAACAAAGCAACCCGAAAAGATCATTTTCCTTTACCATTCATAGACCAGATGTTAGAACGACTAGCCAAGCATTCTCATTTCTGCTATCTAGACGATTATTCAGGTTTCTTCCAAATACCAATTCATCCTGATGACCAAGAAAAGACAACGTTCACATGTCCTTTTGGTACCTTCGCTTATCGACGAATGCCGTTTGGTTTATGCAATGCTCCTGCAACCTTCCAAAGGTGCATGATGGCAATATTCGCCGATTTTCTCGAAAACATCATGGAAGTCTTTATGGATGACTTTTCCGTATGCGGACAAAGTTTCGAAGAATGTCTTGAAAACCTAGAAAGAGTTCTAGAACGATGTGTAAAAGTAAACCTAGTACTTAATTGGGAAAAATGTCACTTTATGGTACAAGAAGGAATTGTTTTAGGACACATCATATCAAATGGAGGAATTGAAGTAGACAAAGCCAAAATAGAAGTAATCGAAAACCTTCAACCTCCGAAAACTGTGAGGGAAATACGAAGCTTCTTAGGTGTCATACGGTGAACTGACTTGGGGTGTTTTGCTTTTTATCGCAATGTCGCGGATAGCAAGAGTCGCCACCGACTTTTCTTTTATCCAATAAGGAAAGGTGGAAAAGAACAGGAAAGACCTCAATAGATTTTGGGTTCGGGAGGTACATTATACAAAGGGAAGGTGTTAGCACCCTTTGTATCCATGGTTATCCATGGGCTCTTAATTGCTGGATCACTTATATTTTTGTCTGAAAAGTGTTCGTGAATCGTTTAAAAAAATGTTTCGAAAAGAGAGTTTAACTTTGTAATGATTCTCGTATGAATGTATACAAAGTATTTATCTCATTTGATTTTGAAAACGGTTTAGAAAAAATGTAACTTGGTAATGATTCTAGTATGAATGTATACCAAGTGGTGATTTTCTAGGATTTGCAAAGTGTGAGGGGTGGGAAATGTTTTAGGTTATGATCCAGCAATTGAGAGTTATACCTTCCTAAGGTCGTTATGAACGTTTCCTATCCTTATGAGGGTAAAACTGTCCTTACTATTGAGAAGTAAGTAATTTTACCCTTTGGATGTTTAAGGGTCATCGTAGGGTCATCGATAGGTCATTGAAGGCAACAGTTGTAAGGATACCTTAGCATTCGAAGGGACGATCATCATTTAACCGTAGGCTACACCGAAGGGTCATCGAGGGGCGAAATCATATATTCGAAGGCAACATCCGAGGGACTATGATTTATTTTATGATGATTTGATCGAAGGGCTATTGCTAAGTGTATCCCCACATTCGCGGGACATGACCGTGGTACCGTAATATCGTAAGGCAAAAGAGAGGTCCAAGATCACATATTTAGAGGCCGTATTTTACAATCGATTAGGTAATTAGGATGAACCTCCACATTAAAATCAATACATTAAAAATAATACATTAAAATTACTACATTAAAATTAATTAAGCAATTTAGGGTAGATCTTCACAAGGGTATCCCACAAATAAAGTGGAAGACCTAGACAACAATCTTTTCCTGGGGTGTGTGAACCTTTGCAACATTCAGCAAACGGGTTAGAATACCAAATCAAGGTGCAATCGAGGATTACACCGCAAAACGAACACAGCAGTATGCATGTCAGGCAAACAACGCAGAATTAACATAGAATAGATCAGATAAGCATAGGACATAACAACCAAAATATTAGCGACTGTCACGTTCGCCTCTGCCTCGCCTAGCGAATATTCGCTACAGGCTCGCTTAGCGATGTGCTAGCGAGCGGCTGCGGGTTTTGAATTTCAGAACAGTATAATCTCAGCATGCTGTAAGCCTTATGGTATTCAATTATAGAAATAATATGGTTAAACATTCGGGATAGGCAGGCATATTTAAACTCACATGCAAAATCTAACTACATATCCAAAAATTCGATTATGATGCATTATGTATTTAGAGATTACAACTTGGAAGTATAAAGCAATAATGATGCGCAAACCTGTTGCAGCTGAATTGTAACACTGAACTGGCAGATCGCCTTTGGTATCGGGTGGAGTTGGGCAGCGGTAGCTTCAGAGCGGATAAGCGGCTTTCAGGGTTTCTTTACTCGGAATCCTTCAAGTTGATCTCCAGGGTTTCTATGCCAGGGTTTCCGTCCGTCTTCGTCTGTTTTCGTCCTCCTCCTTTCTGACTGGAGTTGTGGTATTTATAATGCCTTTTTCATGACCTAATGGGCTCAGAGTGAAGCCCAGAATTTTCTGTTATCTGCCAGCTTCGCTAGGCGAGCGTGTAGCGAACGTTCGCTAGGCGAAGGATTTGCTCGCCTAGCGAGCAGGCCAATTTGGGCCATTTTCTGGATTGGGCCATTCGTGAGCTGGGCCTTTGTTCCTTTAAGATCAGTGTCATAAAAATGAGTCGGAGTGCCCTGAAAAATGTCTTAAAATATTAATGGGCAAATTTTGGGGTATGACAGCTGCCCCTGTTCAATATTCTTGAACCGAGAGAGTCAGAATGGTATGTACGCCATTCGTGGTCTGGAGGTGGAAGATTATTGAACACTTAGGATGCCCCAAAAATTTGCACTTGTCAATTAGTTAGTCTTGATGGAGATGGGTTTAAAGATGCCATCTAGGAAGTTTGATGATGAGAGCTTCAGAGTACGTCGTACGTTAGAAGATATCTGAAGTCATGGGTGTCACTGGGTCATACGCTAGACCGTATAGTGAGTCATTCATTAGGCCGTCGACTTCACTGGGGAGTTAGAATGGGTCATACGCCGCTGGGGATAACAGATCAGAATGGATCATACGCTAGATCGTATCTGAGTTGCAGAATGGGCCGTCTGTTAGGCTGTATCTGACGAAAAGTAGTCGTACGCTAGACTACACCTCGGGATGTACCGTACGCTAGGTAGTATCTGAGGAATGAAGATCCGAATGGGTCGTACGCTAGACCGTATTCTTGGAGGAGTAATATGTTGTGCCGAATCAAAATGAGATAAGAATCCGAATGAGTCATACACTGCTGTGGATAAAGGATCAGAATGGATCGTACGCTAGATCGTATCTGAGTTGCGGAACGAGCCGTCCGTTAGGCTGTATCGTTACTGGGGGTGAAGGATCAGAATGGATCGTATGCTAGATCGTATCTGAGTTGTAGACTGAGCCGTCCGTTAGGATGTACCTGGTGATGAAGGGGGTAGTCATACGCCAGACTACACTTCAGAATGTACCGTACGCTAGGTAGCATTTGAGGGGATGAACATCCAAGCGGGTCGTAAGCTAGACCGTCTCTGAGTAGCAGAACGAGCCGTCCGTTAGGCTGCATCTGATAATAAAGGGGTAGTCATACGCCAGACTACACTTCAGAATGTACCGTACGCTAGGTAGCATCCGAGGCCTTGAAGGTCCAAATGGGTCGTATGCTGGACCGTATTGGAGTTGTTGAAGGTCGGAATGGATCGTACGTTAGATCGCCTCTGAGTTGAAAGAGTCATATGTTGAGCTGAATCAGAATGAACCGTACGCTAGGCTATATCTGATAGTATTTGTATATGTTGTATTTGCAATAAATGTCTGGGATGTACTTATAGATGCCATCGTTAGGAGGATGTCAGAATGAATGTTGACATGGAGTATATCTGAAAGATGTAGTTGAATCCTGAATGTAATTGATAAAGATGTCCGTCTGAATGGACCTTTGTTTTGATTGTATCAAGAGGATAATTAACCTGAAAAATAAAGTTAGCTTCATGCCATGTCATGATGCATGAGATGTTTTATGCTTTCGAAAATAATTGCGAACAATGTATGCATGCGTATGCTGTGAAATGATGTAATGAATGAATTATGCATCTGAAAAGTTCTTCCTGAGGACTCTACTGGGGAAAATAAATCTCAATCTTCTGGTTGGAGATACTGGTATCGGTGATCATTTCTTAGCCGGGGATGCTTGATTTCTATCTGATGGTAGAAATGTTCAACAGAAGCCTGGCTGGGGGTGGAAGAGATGACCCATTTGTCTAGTAATGCCACTCTCTTCTGGGAATGACTGGCTTTGCTGGGGAATAGGATTAGCAACGGATTCATTGGAAAGCATGATTAGATCTTCTCCTCGATCTTGAAGCCTAGTAGTAATCGCTATTTCTATTTTATGCACGCATTTTTGGTAAACATCGATCATATCCAAATGCATATATTAATTCGAATTAAATCAATGGACGTTTATGCAAACAAAACAGAGAAAGTAAAACAAGAGCATTTTTTTTTTGAAACTAAAATTATATTGATTTCGAAAGAGGGTCTATAAACAGGCAATTTGTGTACAAGGAGACAAAAATCCTAGTAAGAGGAAATTGTCAAGAAAACAAAGAGAAAGCTATGCCGAAAACGTCCTATTGACTTTAATTCCACTACTGCCATTATGTCTTCAAGCCTCTCATCTCCTGCTGTCGGATAGAAGTGATTAGCTTGTTCAGTCCTTTGAACTTGGATGAAGCTGTCTGAGAACGGGACATAGTCATACGCTTTAATCCCTAATTTTTGCCTGGACCGCCTTTTCAGGTTTTCAATCCACCAGGATACCCCTTTTTGCCCAAGCCGCCTTTTCAGGTTTTCGACTTGCCGGGTGCACATTTTTTATGTTTATCCCTAATTTTTGCCCGAACCTTTTTGGTTCGCCGGGATGCCCTTACTTTTGCCTAGGTACGTCGACCTAGCAGGTCTCTTTTATGCGTAGTATTTTTTGACTATGTCTGCGTTCATGGGATGCGGGAAGTCTTCGCCGTCCATTGTAGCTAGTATCATGGCTCCACCAGAGAATACCTTCTTAACTACAAACGGCCCTTCGTACGTGGGAATCCATTTGCCTCTGGGATCACCTTGTGGTAGAGTGATGCGCTTTACCACCAAGTCGCCAATTTGATACACCTGTCTCTTGACTCTTTTGTTAAATGCCTGGGTCATGCGCTTCTGATATATCTGTCCATGACAAACAGCCGCAAGTCTCTTCTCATCAATCAAGTTTATCTGATCGAGTCGAGTCTGAATCCATTCCTCTTCATCTAAGCCCGCCTCTTTCATGATTCTTAGAGAGGGAATCTGAACTTCCACTGGTAAAACGGCTTCCATTCCGTAGACTAAAGAGAAAGGAGTTGCTCCTGTCGAAGTGCGTACTGAAGTGCGATAACCGTGAAGAGCAAACGGTAACATTTCATGCCAGTCTTTGTACGTCACCGTCATCTTTTGTATGATATTCTTGATATTCTTATTAGCAGCTTCTACAGCGCCATTCATCTTTGGTCGGTACGGAGAAGAGTTATGGTGCTTTACGTTGAACTGCGTGCAGAGTTCAGTAATCATCTTGTTGTTCAAATTAGTACCATTGTCGGTGATAATCCTTTCAAGGATACCATACCGACAAATAAGACTATTCTTGATGAACCGTGCCACCACATTCTTGGTGACAGAAGCAAATGAGGCGGCCTCTACCCACTTTGTAAAGTAATCAATAGCGACAAGGATGAAGCGATGTCCATTAGAAGCAGTAGGTTTAATCTCCCCAATCATATCAATGCCCCACATTGCAAAGGGCCAAGGTGCGGTCAACACGTTCAATGGAGCAGGAGGTGCATGTACTTTATCCGCATATATCTGGCACTTGTGACAGGTTCTGGAGTGATGGTGGCAATCAGCTTCCATGGTAGACCAATAATACCCTGATCTCAGAATCTTCTTGGCCATCGTATGTCCACTAGAATGAGTCCCAAAAATACCGTCGTGCATATCTCCCATAATCTTTTCTGCTTCCTTTTTATCCACACAGCGAAGCAAAGTCGAATCGTGGTTACGTTTGTATAATACTCCATTACTCAAAAAGAATTTAGCAGAGAACTTCCTCAGGAATTTTCTATCATTGATAGATGCCCCCTCAGGGTACTCCTGAGTTTCTAAATATCTTTTTACTTCGTGGAACCAGGGTTTCTCTTCCACTTCATCAGTATTAAGCTCATAACAATGTGCTGGTTCATCCAATCGCTCAATGGTGATCATGGGAGCTTCATTGTCCCATCTGACTCTGAACATAGATGACATGGTAGCCAATGCGTCTGGCAACTGATTCTCTTCTCGTGGGATATGTTCGAATGTAATCTCTCCAATGTATGGGATTAGTGACAACACCTTCTCTCGATAAGGGATGAAATTCAGATGTTTAGTGTCCCATTCTCCTTTGATCTGACTGATTACTAATGCTGAGTCTCCGTACACACTCAAAAACTTGATCCTTAGGTCTATGGCAGCTCTGAGTCCCAAAATACATGCTTCATACTCAGCCATATTATTGGTACAACCAAAACATAGTCTAGCAGTGAAAGGCGTATGGCAACCCCTGGGAGAAATAATTACGACACCAACACCGTTGCCCAACGCATTAGAAGATCCATCAAAAACCATAGTCCATCGGGATCTCGGTGCGGGTCCTTCATCCGGTCCATGTTCTTCATGATTGGTAACAAACATGACATCTTCATCTGGAAACTCAAAATTCATAGATTGGTAATCATCCACCGCTTGATGAGCCAAATGATCAGCTAGCACGCTTCCTTTGATTGCTTTCTGAGTAGTATACTGGATGTCATACTCTGTTAAGATCATCTGCCATCTTGCTATTCTTCCGGAGAGAGCGGGTTTCTCAAATATGCATTTGATAGGATCCATCTTAGAAATCAATAAAGTGGTGTGATTCAACATATACTGTCTCAGTCGGCGAGCAGCCCAGGCCAAAGCACAACAAGTTTTCTCGAGCAGTGAGTATCTTGTTTCACAGTCGGTAAACTTTTTGCTAAGGTAGTATATGGCATGCTTTTTTCGACCAGACTCGTCATGTTGTCCCAACACGCACCCCATTGAATTTTCTAACACGGTTAAATACATGATTAGAGGTCTTCCTTCAACTGGTGGCATCAGAATTGGAGGTTCTTGAAGATACTTCTTGATTTTGTCAAAAGCTTCTTGACATTTCTCATTCCATATCATCTCTTGATTTTTCCTCAGTAGCTTGAAGAGGGGTTCGCAGGTAGCAGTCAAGTGGGAGATAAATCAGGCAATATAATTCAAACGTCCCAAGAAACCTCTGACCTCTTTATCTGTACGGGGAACTGGCATTTCTTGAATAGCCCTCACCTTAGCCGGGTCAACCTCAATCCCTTTACCACTGACAATAAAGCCCAAGAGTTTGCCGGATCTTACTCCAAAGGTGCATTTGTTCGGGTTCAACCTCAACTTGTATTTCTTCAACCTCTCGAACAGTTTGTATAAATGATCGAGATGCTCTCCCTCAGTATGAGATCTGGCTATCATGTCATCCACATACACTTCTATTTCATGATGGATCATATTATGGAACAAAACCACCATAGCACGCTGGTACGTTGCCCCTGCATTCTTTAAACCAAATGGCATTACTTTATAACAGAACGTGCCCCATTGCGTTACAAACGTAGTTTTCTCCATGTCCTCAGGCGCCATCTTAATCTGGTTATAACCTGAGAATCCATCCATGAATGAGAATACCTTGTGTTGAGCGGTGTTATCTACCAGAACATCAATGTGCGGGAGTGGAAAGTCATCCTTGGGACTCGCTTTATTCAGGTCTCGGTAATCTACACACATTCGCACCTTACCATCCTTCTTTGGCACTGGTACCACATTAGCAACCCATTGAGGATAAGAAGTAACAGCCAGAAAACCTGCATCAAATTGTTTCATCACCTCGGCTTTGATTTTCTCAGACATTTCAGGACGCATGCGACAAACCTTTTGCTTAACAGGACGACATTCTTCCCTCGTTGGCAGTCGATGCACTACTATATCGGTATCCAGTTCTGGCATGTCTTCATAAGACCAAGCAAAAATCTCTACATAGTCATGCAACATCTGAATCAACCTTCTCTTGACACTGTTTTCCAAGCCTGCTCCTATTTTGACTTCTTTCTTGTTTACTTCAGTACCCAGATTTACAGTCTCAACTGACTCCTCGTGTGGCTGTATAGTCCTTTCTTCCTGCAGTAACAGTCTGGCAAGTTCTCCAGGTACTTCACAATCTTCCTCACTTCCATCCTCGGCTTGGTAGATCGGATTTTCAAAGTCATAATGAACAGTAGTAGAACTATTGTCAACAGGATCCAGAGTGGGTATGGATCTGCAATTCGTTACGTGAGTGTGTGTAAGAAAACATAGCTTGTTTGGAAGATGACAGAAAAGATAAAGAGCGCAATATTTGAATGCAAAAAGTCCATTGATTTATTGAATATGAATATGCTTATGAAGATGACAAAACCCTTAACAAATTAGCTATTGTGCCCCGGGCATAGACACAACGCTTGGAGAAGTTCAATTGTAAAAAAAAACAAAAATTTGCAACACTAAAATAGACAATAACAATTACCCCTGACTAAAGGAAATCGGGATAGTGTCTTCAGCCTTCCAATTATTGAGTCCGTCACCAATTGTTGGGAAAATCCAGCTATCCAGGTCGCAATCGCTGTCAGCATCTTCTACAACATTAATTTGACTCTTGTCAGAGCTGAACCCCAGGCCAAATTTGTCAGACTTGTACTGTACGTCGATCAATTGACCCCAGCCAGTACGACCACCATCTTCAACCACGGCTTGAGCGTCCTTCAAAGAAATCATAGCAGGAGGAGCACGAATAACCTTGGGTACACAAGAAGTTGGCTTAAGGACAGGATTGGTCGGAGGAACTACTTCAAATGACTGACAAGGAGTCTCAATGGATTCACCATCCATCTCGACGTATCTGAAGGTATGCACACTACTGACAATGTACTCTTCTTCTCCACACACGGTGACAATTTTGCCCTTTGTGGGATACCTCAACTTTTGATGGAGAGACGAGGCTACAGCGCCTGCCCCATGAATCCAAGGGCGTCCCAGTAAGCAGGAATAGGCAGGACGAATGTTCATTACATGGAAGGTAGTGTTGAAGACTTGAGGTCCTATCTTGATAGGAAGGACTACTTCGCCATGGACAACACTCTTCGCACCATCGTAAGCACGTACCACAATGTCACTAGGTTTCAGTTCAATGCTTTTACAATCCAGCTTATCCAGCACAGCTGTCGGCAGCACATTCAAGGAAGAGCCATTATCGATCAACACATGAGACAAAGTGATTCCCCTACACTCAATGGAGATATGCAGGGCTTTATTGTGATTCTTTCCTGCTGGTGTCAGATCAGCGTCGGAAAAGCCTAGGCCATTGTCAACAGCCAAGTGAGCAACATAATGTTCGAACTGATCGACAGATGTCTCCTGAGGTACATGAGCGGTCTTCAAGAATTTTATCAATGCATTGGCATGAGGTTCAGAAGATAACAACAAGGATAACATCAAGATCTTAGACGGGGTATGCCCCAACTGTTCTACAACATCAAAATCACTCTTGCGAATGATTTTCAGCACTTCTTCCATTTCTTGTTTGGCAACATCTTCGGGAGTAACTTCGACCAGTGTCTCTGACTGAGAAGGATTGACTGGTTCCTTTCCTCGAGTTTCAAGGACAGGAGGTGAGATTTCTGGGGAGAAGATCTTTCCGCTTCGAGTAATTTTACTAGTCCCAACAATGCCACTAGTATTAGCAGCATTGTCCACTTGCTTCACGCCATGGACGTAAACATCACCGCCATAATTCCACGAAATAGCTTTGCTTGAGGAATACGGGATCGGGCCAGGTGCAGTGATGATTAGGGGAGCAACCCTGGGCTCAGCAGTAATCTTCACAGGCGCCCTGGTAGCGGTAATCTTCACTGGAACTTTGGACCTAGCAATCACAGATATTTCTTCAATAGGGTTTTCCGCCTTAGGAATCCTTTCGAAGAGAACTGTACGATCGTCCATCAGCCGTTGAATACCATTCTTCAATTTCAAACAGTCCTCGGGCCGGAGTATGCAGAGATTGCAATCTTCAGCACAACCTGGAAATAAACCAGCTTGCAATAAATTCCTCTTTATGATCGGGAGAGGAGATGTTAAGTCCGCCACATTGGAAATGTGAGAATCGTCATCCATAGCATTAACAGTCTTGTCATGGTTAGGCATAGGAGCAGTGATGACATTAGGAGTCTCCGGAGGCTCAAACTCAATTTCTCCAGCTTCGATCATATCCTGAATCTTATTCTTCAATGACCAGCAATCGTTTGTATCATGCCCGGGGCTATCGGAGTGATATGCACACCTGGCATTGGGATTATAACGAGAAGAGGTAGTGTTGGGATTTGTAGGAGGATCTCTAAGGGTGATCAAATCTGCCTTTAGCATTCCCTGCAGTGCCTGTGCCAAGGTCATATTGATCCTGGTGAACTGCCTTCTTGGCCTGTCTTGTTTGGGCTGGAAGTTTTGAGATGGTGGTGCTGCAATCGTAACTGCTCCAATGTCGTGGTCACGGTTTTTCTTGTTACGACCCTTTTGACCGTACACAGCATTTGATTCGTTCCTCCCCTGATAGGACCTTTTGGTGCTTGCAGAGGTAGCCGCCTGTATCTTTCCACTTCGGATGCCCCTTTCAACACGTTCACCTGTTAATATAAGTTCAGTGAAACCTGATGAAGAACTTCCCAGTAGATGGCTGTAGAATGGGCCGGTCAGTGTGCCCATGAACATGTCCACCAATTCTCTGTCAGTCATAGGGGGTTTGACTCTGCCAGCCAAATCTCTCCACTTTTGAGCATATTCTTTAAAGCTTTCTTTAGATCCCATAGTCATATTCTGCAACTGTAGCCGGGTAGGTGCTAGTTCAGAGTTATACTGGTACTGTTTATAGAAAGCTGTTGCTAAATCAGTCCAGGTGCGGATGTCAGAGCTCTCGAGCTGATAATACCATTCCAACTGTGTGCCAGACAGGCTCTCTTGGAAGAAATGGATCCATAGCTTCCTATCAGTGGTATGCGGCTGAATCTTTCTCACATAAGCTCTCAGATGCATCTGAGGACAAGACGCACCATCGTACTTAGTGAAAGTGGGGATTTTGAATTTGCGAGGAATGGTCACATCGGAGATCAGACCCAAACTTTCGAAATCCAGACCGGGCGCCTTCTGACCCTCCATAGCTAGCATACGTTCTTCCAGCAACTTGTACTTATCATCTCTTGGAGAGTACTGTTCATTTTCATAATCTTCATCGTCATCCTCAGGGTTGGAGAAATCAGCATTCTCTTCCTCTGAATCATTCTCCGCCCCCTCTTCTGGACCATTCGGGATTCCAAACTTGACTCCTGCGGCCTGTCCTTTACGCCTTCTTCCCGGGTTAATGAAACTCACAGATTTCTTGTCTTTCTTCTTTTCGAGCAAAAGAGCCTTCAGTTCCTCCTGCCCCTTGGATAAGCTTAGCATCATCTCCTTGAATTGAGCATTCTGAGTCTGGAGATCTTTGACAGTTTGTTCGAGATCCATTTTTCTGTTTGCAATGAAGACCGTGAGAACATTGAACTTGTAGAATACCTGTTATGCAGTGTTATGTTATGTTATGCAATGCATGAAATGTTTTCAAGGACTTTTGGAATTTAACTTTGCGTAAATCACCAACAAGAGAGAAATGTTTATTGCTAATTTCTTTGATCAATGTTCATTACAAAAGGAATAATAATAAAAATACAATGAAAGCTCAAGTCTCCCAGGGGCGACTTCTTTTTGGGCGAAGATACGCATTGAGTCTTCGTTCCTCATTAAGCTGACTGGTAAGTTCTAACACTTTCTTCCTTTCTGCGACAAACTGAGTCTCGAAAGTATCCCTTTCTTCTCTCAACTGGATCCAGGATCTCTTTAGTTCCTCAACGTTGGTAGGCATATCTGGATAAGGAATGATCTGAGGAGCACCTCCTTCAGCTTCAGGTTCGACAATCTGAGGTCCGATTGCAAGATATGGCATGACAAGTTCACGAGCTCTGGCGCGTACCCATCTGAGATAAGGTTCCATAGGAATAGAATTTTTCTGTCCTAACGTACCTCTCTTCACCATGCCCCAAGCTCGTACAAATCTTTGACGGAGGCCTTGGGAATCGTTGTCATAGTCGAACATGATGCCTTCGATGATCATTTCATGTGGACCATCTCTTCGAGCACAACCAAACTGTCGCAGAGCTAAAGCAGGATTATAAGTAATACCTCCTCTTATTCCTAGGAGTGGTACATTAGGGAACTCGCCACAACGGTCAATGATGGTAACATTTTCCTTGAACTAAGGACACCAACAGATGTCTGGGTGGGAGAGCGACATTATCCTTTGAGACCATTTCAAATTCTGCTCGTTCTTCAAGACTGATTGAGGAAGGTGCGAAATAAACCACCTAGACAACAAAGGTATGCAGCACATGAGAGTCCCTTGCTTCTTCATGGTACGAGTGTGGAGGGAATGCAAAATGTCTCCCAGCAAGGTAGGTACAGGGTTATGAGTGAGAAATATCTTAATAGCATTCATGTCTATGAATTGGTCTGGATTAGGGAATAACACCAAGCCATAGATTAGCAATGCCAGGATGTCTTCGAAAGCACGGACGTTCATAACTTTTAAGAATTCTCGGGCCTTATTTGTCAGGAATTTGGCAAGTAAACCCTTAACTCCACTCCTTGTTACCCAATTAGCTTCAATGTCGGACTTCGTCATGTGTAAAGCTGCGGCAACTTCTTCAGACTTCGGAACCTTTTCTAAACCACTGAAAGGTATTTGATCAAGGATAGGTATCCCAAGCAGTCTGGAGAATTCTTCCAGTGTAGGTACCAACTGATAATCTGGGAATGTGAAGCAATGATGTTTAGGGTCGAAGAACTGGAATAAAACTCTCATCATATCTTCTTTGAAACCATTGGTAACCAAATTGAGGAGAGAACCGTGTTTCTTGATGAACTGGGCATGATCGGGGAGCTCTGACACTAAATTCTTCAGTTGAGGAGAGATTGCTACAAAATTGATCCGGATGGTCTTCCTGGGAGCCATAGCCTTACAAAACAGAGCAAAGTTAAATCCCTAAGTCCTTGAAATGGTTAGTACAATGTTATGATGTCATGATGTTATGATGTTAAGATGTTATGATGTTATGAGGTTAAATAAATAACAAGCACAAGCAAGTCACACAACCATCATTCCTAGGTTTTAAGGCTTGCATGAGTTCCATAGGTAAGTACCCTCCCCACTGAAGTTTAGTTGGTTCAACCTATCCTAGAATAGTAACTGGGTTCTAGAAGGATCTCAAATCACCGACCTTCCTTTAAGTCCACTTCAGTGCAACACCAAGTGGTTGACCGAAGCTTCCCTAAAGTCCAATCTCAAAGAGTGTAGTATCGAGTCTCAACCAACCCCAGTCGGAACCGAAGTCAGTTATCTCACTACTTTCTAATGGCCAGGATGAGTCAATTAGGGTTCTAAAGGTCTGGTTAATGCTTTTAATGACACCACGCGGAAGCCAAATTTTTCCTCAAGTGAACATGAGGAACATCAGGACATCCAAAGTGTCACATTAACCGTAGCCATCATTTTAACAATTCCAGTATACGCCGGATAGTCGCGATGATCTATTGCTACTTACCTAAGGTACACTAGATCCGGGTGTAGGATCTTTCACTCAAAAATACCCAAGCAATCCCTTAAAAGTAAATCAGACAATTTGGAATAAGTGATCTTGTTTTTAAGGTAACCTCTCTTTTTAAAGTCTCCCCAGCAGAGTCGCCAGTTCTGTCATACGGTGAACTGACTTGGGGTGTTTTGCTTTTTATCGCAATGTCGCGGATAGCAAGAGTCGCCACCGACTTTTCTTTTATCCAATAAGTAAAGGTGGAAAAGAACAGGAAAGACCTCAATAGATTTTGGGTTCGGGAGGTACATTATACAAAGGGAAGGTGTTAGCACCCTTTGTATCCATGGTTATCCATGGGCTCTTAATTGTTGGATCACTTATATTTTTGTCTGAAAAGTGTTCGTGAATCGTTTAAAAAAATGTTTCGAAAAGAGAGTTTAACTTTGTAATGATTCTCGTATGAATGTATACAAAGTATTTATCTCGTTTGATTTTGAAAACGGTTTAGAAAAAATGTAACTTGGTAATGATTCTAGTATGAATGTATACCAAGTGGTGATTTTCTAGGATTTGCAAAGTGTGAGGGGTGGGAAATGTTTTAGGTTATGATCCAGCAATTGAGAGTTATACCTTCCTAAGGTCGTTATGAACGTTTCCTATCCTTATGAGGGTAAAACTGTCCTTACTATTGAGAAGTAAGTAATTTTACCCTTTGGATGTTTAAGGGTCATCGTAGGGTCATCGATAGGTCATTGAAGGCAACAGTTGTAAGGATACCTTAGCATTCGAAGGGACGATCATCATTTAACCGTAGGCTACACCGAAGGGTCATCGAGGGACGAAATCATATATTCGAAGGCAACATCCGAGGGACTATGATTTATTTTATGATGATTTGATCGAAGGGCCATTGCTAAGTGTATCCCCACATTCGCGGGACATGACCGTGGTACCGTAATATCGTAAGGCAAAAGAGAGGTCCAAGATCACATATTTAGAGGCCGTATTTTACAATCGATTAGGTAATTAGGATGAATCTCCACATTAAAATCAATACATTAAAAATAATACATTAAAATTACTACATTAAAATTAATTAAGCAATTTAGGGTAGATCTTCACAAGGGTATCCCACAAATAAAGTGGAAGACCTAGACAGCAATCTTTTCCTGGGGTGTGTGAACCTTTGCAACATTCAGCAAACGGGTTAGAATACCAAATCAAGGTGCAATCGAGGATTACACCGCAAAACGAACACAGCAGTATGCATGTCAGGCAAACAACGCAGAATTAACATAGAATAGATCAGATAAGCATATGACATAACGACCAAAATATTAGCGACTGTCACGTTCGCCTCTGCCTCGCCTAGCGAAGGCCTAGCGAATATTCGCTACAGGCTCGCTTAGCGATGTGCTAGCGAGCGGCTGCGGGTTTTGAATTTCAGAACAGTATAATCTCAGCATGCTGTAAGCCTTATGGTATTCAATTATAGAAATAATATGGTTAAACATTCGGGATAGGCAGGCATATTTAAACTCACATGCAAAATCTAACTACATATCCAAAAATTCGATTATGATGCATTATGTATTTAGAGATTACAACTTGGAAGTATAAAGCAATAGTGATGCGCAAACCTGTTGCAGCTGAATTGTAACACTGAACTGGCAGATCGCCTTTGGTATCGGGTGGAGTTGGGCAGCGGTAGCTTCAGAGCGGATAAGCGGCCTTCAGGGTTTCTTTACTCGGAATCCTTCAAGTTGATCTCCAGGGTTTCTATGCCAGGGTTTCTGTCCGTCTTCGTCTGTTTTCGTCCTCCTCCTTTCTGAATGGAGTTGTGGTATTTATAATGCCTTTTTCATGACCTAATGGGCTCAGAGTGAAGCCCAGAATTTTCTGTTATCTGCCAGCTTCGCTAGGCGAGCGTGTAGCGAACGTTCGCTAGGCGAAGGATTTGCTCGCCTAGCGAGCAGGCCAGTTTGGGCCATTTTCTGGATTGGGCCATTCGTGAGCTGGGCCTTTGTTCCTTTAAGATCAGTGTCATAAAAATGAGTCGGAGTGCCCTGAAAAATGTCTTAAAATATTAATGGGCAAATTTTGGGGTATGACATTAGGATATGCCGGTTTTTACCGACGATTCATTAAAGATTTCTCTAAAATAACTAAACCTTTAACCGGATTATTAATGAAAGATGTTGAATTCATCTTCGACAATAAATGTTTAGAAGCATTTCAAACACTTAAACAAGCATTGATCTCTGCGCCCATAATGCAGACCCCGGATTGGAATGAACCTTTCGGAATAATGTGTGACGCAAGTGACTACGCCGTAGGCGCTGTTTTAGGACAACGAAAGGATAAAAAACTTCAACTCATATATTATGCGAGTAGAACTCTAGATGAAGCACAAATGAATTACGCCACGACCGAGAAAGAACTTTTAGCAGTAGTATTTGCACTAGATAAATTTCGTTCCTACTTGGTCGGAGCTAAAATAACCGTTTACACTGATCACGTTGCCATTAAGTAGCTCTTAACAAAAAAGGATGCTAAACCTAGACTCCTAAGGTGGATCTTGTTGCTACAAGAATTTGATTTGGAAATCAAAGATAAAAAAGGAACTGGAAACGTAGTAGCAGATCACCTCTCTAGACTTGAAAACCTGGAACCGGAAAGAACATCGATCAACGATGATTTCTCGTACGATAAACTTATAGCTAATTTAGAAGAAAATAGAGCTGATGAATAGGTAGAGACCACCTTGGTTGTATGCGTTACACCATGGTACGCTGATTTTGTCAATTATTTAGCCGCCAGAGTGGTTCCACTTGATTTATCCTACCAACAAAAGAAACGATTCTTCCATGACATAAAACATTATTACTGGGACGACCCTTTACTTTTCAAAAGAGGCCCCGATGGTATTTTCCGTCGCTGTATACCTGAAGAAGAGGTAGAAAGTATAATCCAACATTGTCATTCCGCTCCTTATGGTGGACATGCGAGTACATCCAAAACCTGCTCTAAAATCCTACAAGCCGGTCTTTATTGGCCAAACATATGGAAGGATGTGCATGTCGCTGTCAAGAAATGCGATAGGTGTCAACGCACAGGAAACATATCTAGACGTGACGAAATGCCGCAAAAAGGCATTTTGGAAGTAGAAATTTTCGATGTGTGGGGAATAGATTTCATGGGACCTTTTTCACCTTCTTTCGGTAACAAGTACATACTCGTAGCGGTTGACTACGTATCAAAATGGATTGAGGCTATAGCTTCTCCAACAAACGACACACGAGTAGTAATTAAACTCTTTAAGAATATAATCTTTCCAAGATTTGGTGTCCCAAGAATAGTAGTCAGTGACGGTGGATCTCATTTCATATCTAAGATACTCGAAAAATTATTGTTTAAGTATGGTGTAAAACATCGAGTAACAACACCTTACCATCCTCAAACTAGTGGACAAGTGGAAGTGTCTAACAGAGAAATTAAACAGATATTGGAAAAAACAGTCGCTACATCAAGGAAAGACTGGTCATCAAAATTACCCGAAGCTTTATGGGCATATCGAACCGCTTACAAAACTCCCATAGGAACAACCCCATTTAAGCTTATTTATGGTAAATCGTGTCACCTCCTAGTGGAGCTAGAACATAAGGCCTATTGGGCTATTAAAAATTTAAATTTAAACTATAAGGCCGCCGGTGAAAAGCGAATTCTAGATATAAACGAATTAGAGGAACTTAGACAAGACGCATACGAAAATGCCAGAATCTACAAGGAAAGAACGAAAAAATGGCATGATAAACGTATATCAAGGAAAACTTTCAAACAAGGCGATGTAGTCCTATTGTTTAACTCTAGACTTAAGTTATTCCCAGGAAAACTACGCTCTAGGTGGTCTGGCCCTTTCCAAGTCACTAATGTCTTTCCTAGTGGGGCTGTAGAAATTAAAGGAAAATCTATTGAATCATTTATCGTAAACGGGCAGCGTCTAAAACATTATCATTATGCTGAAAACAATGAAGACTCGCAAGTCCTGCACTTAGACGTATTGTCTCAAAAATTAATAGATTAACATTTAATAGTTTTATGTCGAGCTTGCGACATTAAACAAAGCGCTTCGTGGGAGACAACCCACAAATTTTTATTTTTTTTCTTTGATTATTCTTTTTGATTTTATTCAGTTTTCATTCTTTATTTTCTTTATTTTATTAAATTTTTCTTCTTTTCTTCTTTCGGCATCTGGCCAAATCCTGACTAAATTCTTGTTTTTCTTTTCTTTAGTTAACACTAACCTGATGGGACATATTGATCGCATGGGTATCAAATTCCGAGGGAGAGCTCAGAGACAAAAATTTGAAGAACTAGCTGAGAGAGAGATGCACCCAAGTTTTTATGCTGATGATTGTGCAATGACCGTTCTTGGGCTAAGAGATAGTGTCCTATATCTGCTGAGTCAAATAGGGTGGGAAACCACTCCTATTCGGAGACAATTTGTTACTTACCGGAGGCTAACTCTAGTATTCCTTAGCTCCCTGATTTATTTACCAAACCATGGAAAAGGAATAAACCGAGGTTTCATTCAATTCAGGATGTTCAATATGGAGTATCAGTATAACATTCAAGAATTTACTAACCTCTTAGGGTTCCCTACTTCTTTTGACACATTCACCATGAGCCAAGAAGACCTTTTTGAATAGAGAGCTTGAGCATTTTTGGGGAAGTTTGACGGGAAATGACGACCCTGAGGAACATGAGTTTCTTTCTGGAAACATACATAACCCAGCGTTCCGTTATTTCCACAAGATCCTAGCACACACTCTTTTTGGGAAAAGATCAAACATTACCACAGTATCACGTGATGAACTCTTCATAATATTTTGTGCTTCCCAGAACCGTCCAGTGAATGGTGCCACTTATATGTTGGCGAGTTTTGACCTCCTCATTCAAGATGACCGTGCACCGATTCAAATAGGAGGATTGATAACTATGATTGCTAATACTATTGGATTGCGCCAACCCATGCTCGATTTGAACCCTTTTTGTGGTATTCAGCCTATGAATATACCCTTCCTCTTCAACACTATGTTTATAGGAAACCTTGGACCTGAAAGGTTTGAACTATTTATTAACAACCAAGCTTTTTACCTATTCACCATGCCTAACCCGATGACTAGTGTCCATAACCGAAATAATTGGCTTTACAACCTGGATGGAATACCTTCTCCTGTTAGATCTGTTGAAACCATCCAAGATTATGAGATTCTTGACAACCAGATTCCTTATGCTGAGTCTGATCCGCAGACACCAACTGGTTACCATGATGCTGCCTCTCCACCTCATCCTATCCCGTCTGCAGAATCGGCGATACCTGATCTTAGACATCATATGCCCGGAACTGATCATAATACCGCTATTCAAGCTTTGATGTCAGAACAAGATGCCATTAGAGAAGAGTTAACTAAGATGGGACATGAATATCTGGAATACATGAGTAGAATGACAAATCAATTCCACGAGTTGCTACACCGTGTCAATTCCTTTGCTCCTCCGACGAGAGATTCTACAAGTAGCTAGAAGAATTGCAGTTAACTAGTTTTAGTTTTAGGAAATTTATAGTTTCGTTTGACATTATTTTTATCTTAGTATTTACTTTTCGCATGTTTTATTTTATTTTCAAATATTACATTATGTTTATTTTTATGAAGTTACTGACATTATTGGTTAAATTAAATTTTATTTTGATTTATGCACTATCTAAAATTACCAATAATGATATTTACTGTATGCTACTACTTGCATGGCTTATTAGAGAAAAATATATATACACTATGGTGTGTAGTAAAGTAGCATTCATGGCAATAGCAAATATAATAAACAAAACTAAAAAAATAATAAATAAAAAAAAATTATTAAAGCACCCACGCATGCTGTCACGAGCGTAGTGACCGTTGCATGCTCAGACGTGTGACGAGCGTCACACATACTGTCACGGTCGCCACGCAACCCATGACGCCCGTAACACACTCTGTCACGAGCGTGACAGCGTGCTTCCTCGTAAACGTTGTTGACCGTTATGGTCATGACCGTTGCTCCCCATCTTTTCATTTTTTCCATTCAACTCACCTCTTTACTCCATTCCACTCACCTTCATCCACATTAATTTTTCTCTCACCCACTCCTCTTCCCAATTTCAAAACTCTTCCTATAAATACCTACAATATATTTCTTCCTACACCACATCATTCCAACAAACCATTCTATACAAATATATTTCATCCTCTTTTCCCTTCTTTCTACCAACTATCAATATGGCGGAGAACCAATATCAAGAAGTGCAATTCGAAAATATTATTTTCCGATCTGAAGATAGCAACTATCAACGGGAGCAGTTCGTTCGGTTCCAACAACGCGGTGTCATATCTACCAGGTACCCAGATTTAAATTGCTTACAAGAATTAGGATTACTTCAAGGTGTGCAATGGCTGCTTAGGCTTTCTGATTTAACTTTTCTTTGCACACAAAATCACCCAACATACCCATCACTCACCTTGGAGTTTTTAAGTTCTTATTCCTACACCACTCCACCCGGTGAGGACGAATACTTAACCGGTACCGCAAATTTCCGCATGTTCAACACTGAGTACTCACTATCTCAGGACCAGTTGAGTGTCATGCTACACTTTCCTGTAGGAGACGAAGTCCACCCAAGAATCCCTCAAAACTCAGAGTGGAACACGAACGCATTCGACCTCTTTGGAAAAATATCCGGTGTGGAAACCACTAATTGGGATGCACTACTTGCTTCGCACATACACAACCCCACTATCCGGTATTTTATCCGTATTTTGCAAAACACCATTTTTGGAAGACCCAACAACAGCAAAGTCAACGCGAAAGAATTATTCTTCCTCCAATGCATCTTTTCAGCCGACACAAAGGTAAACGCCGCCTATTTCTTACTTCACCATATCCGTACCCTTTGTGCTCGAGGCCGTCAACCTTTTGTGATTGGAGGATTAATAACCACCATCGCACTCGGCTTAAATCTAGGGGACCGACTTTAGAATTTGCAGTCTTTGCCACCCTTGTTTATGGATATAAGCTATTGTCGCTCCAGCCGCTTAATCAAAAATAGGGTAGGCGGGAAGTATTATCTTATGGTGAATAACCAAGAAGTCCCAAGCGTTGTTTTGCCCAACATTGCCTTCACCGATGTCACCAACCCCAACCGATTCATCTACGATCTGAATGCTCCCGAACCTACCGAGCCTACACAAGCAAACCCGCCCCCATACGAGTTTGATGAAATGGAGCAAGGTGATCAAGGTCCTAAACAACATTCGGTCCCACATAATCCTTCCGATAATGTGGCTGGTCCATCCTCCCGACGTCGTCGAAGAAGAAGGCCTGCAACAAATGATGACATCATGGATGCTATTGAACATCAAGCCCAACGGCTTGATGCCATGCATGCGCAGAATAACGAAGTAATGCAACTGATGCGCCAGATGCAACAACAACAAAAAGCGAGGAATGCAATAACCGACCAACGGTTCACTGACTTGCTTAACAGGTTTGATGACTTGGAAGTACGTCAACGATCACCGGGTCCGAGAACAAGAGGACGCAGGCAGAATTGAGTTTGGGTTCCATTTTTCCTTTTCTTTCGTTTTTTGAAACATTGGGGACAATGTTTCATTTAAGTGTAGGGGGGAAAACTTTGTTTCAGTTATGTTTATTTCCCTTTCAAGTATGTTATTTCCCTTTTCAATTAAAAAAAAATAAAAAAATTCTTAAGTCAAGTCCCTAGTGTGAAATTTTTATTATCTATTCTCCTCAATTTTCTTGAGCCATAACAAAATTCAACACACTCAATAAGTATAAAGGTTTCCTATTTTATAAAACTTGAGTGAAATTAAGACAAAATTATTACCGCCCCAACACTCTAAAACCCCCCAACATGTTAGATCAGGCTAAGTACCTATTATACCAATTCCTTGAACTTTTAGTTTTATAGTAACCCCGAGTAGTTTATACGAGAAGTCGGCACCATCTTAATAGCAAACTACATGGAGAGCCGATGAATATAAGTGAATGATTCCCAAAACAACATATTAAAAATCAGGAAATGCACTAATTAAGTTAGGTGATCCTTACCGATCATTTAATCCAAAGGTTGCGGACCCTACACAAACATAGTATGAACGATCCATTGTGAGTTGGCTCAGCGGTTTTTGGTGCTGAACTTGGTAGGGCGGACTACGGTCCGATCCCCCGCAATTTGCAATGGACTAAATAACGAAGTTATCCAACTTATATACCAGAACTTCTAGCTAAAAGGGGATCAGAATCGCTAACCGGTTACTCCACTATGTGCGCGAAAAGATAAAGGGCTTAATGTGATTTCGCTAGAATGAAAACGGGTGAAATAAGAGTAAAAGAACTAGGCTGAGCTATAATAGCATGACTCGAACTGGTTTGCATAAGGTGAGGTTATCTAGTGCTGTTATAGTAATTTTTTATGTTAAGATTAAGCTCAGGTTATTTCTAAACGAGATTTACTTGCAACCTATTACGAAAATCTGTGTGTTTGGAAATGTTATCTGGCTAATATTTGAAATCGATTTCCACATTGTATCTTGCTTGAGGACAAGCAAAAGTCTAAGTGTGGGGGAGTTTGATAACATGAAACTGTATCACATTTTTAGACTTGATTTAATTAAATTATATTGTTATTTGATTCAATTTATTTTATATTATTCGATATTACTTGGTATTTTCTTTTTATTTATTTCAGGTATCATTATTTAAAGCACGTGTGAAAAAGAAAGAAGAGGGGTGCAAAAAGAAGACTTTCTAGGAAAAGCAACTCACAAAAGCCCAACCCACGTTTGGGGCAAGGAAAATGGCTATGACGACCGCCACACTCACGTGCCGAGCGTCACGCCCCTTTACCTAGTGTTACGACCGTAACACATAATGTGACGGACGTCACACCCCCCACTCCTATATTTTGGCGTTGACGTGCGTAACAGAAGGACGTTCTCCCCTATTTTTCCTCTTGACTCGTTGACACTTTGGAACCCTACTGAAGATGCTTTTGAGAAAACGGTTACTTTATGGATGAATATAAATAGACCTCAAAAGGTCCAATTGAGAGAGCTACGCCGTGCAATTTTTTTCCTGCTTTATAATTTTCCAGCATTCAAATTTCCAAGCATTTTATTTTCTTTTCTTTCCTAGTTTAGTTTCCTAAGCATTCAATTCATTTTCTCACGATAGTTTCTACACCGGAAACTATTGTGTAATTTTTACTGGATCTAACCTTACGTCAGATCATAGTATTTTATTTCCTTGTTTTTACTTTCCTGTCTGATCGAGAATTGTGAAGAACAAATCCAACCGACTTGTGGTGGAGTGTTCGAGCATCGAATCTAGGGGAGAAAACCAAGATTTCTAGTAATTTTCCAGGTTCATTAATTAATTGAGTTATTGTTTTAATTTACATATGCTCTGTGCTGCTATTTATATATATTGTTTGTTTATTATGGCCGTATTTTTGCATGATTGTTGTTTATGCGTGTTTAGCATGTCCGGCTAATTAATTTAGATATCGGTATGTAAAGTAAGCGGAATAAAGGAATCAAAACTGAGTTGGTTTAAATTTATTTAAAAATATAGTCACTCTTTTTCTGGTCTCAATTTACAGAGTTAATACCAAAGTTTTTGTACGAGAGTAAAAGACATAAAGAAGTTAAAATCAATAGAACGACGGTTTGAGCTTTTAACTGGACAGTGTGTCATACGGTGAACTGACCTTTTGTGTGTTTTGCTTTGAATCGCAATGTCGCGGATAGCAAGAGTCGCCACCGACTTTTCTTTCATCCAATAAGGAAAGGTGGAAAAGAACAGGAAAAACCTTAATTAGATTTTGGGTTCGGGAGGTACATTATACAAAGGGAAGGTGTTAGCACCCTTTGTATCCATGGTTATCCATGGGCTCTTAATTGCTTGATCACTTATGTTTGTCTGAAAAAAAGTGTTTGTGAATTGCTAAAAGATGTTTTGGAAAGAGAGTTTAACTTTGTAATGATTCTTGTACGAATGTATACAAAGTGTTTATCTCGTTTAATTTTGAAAGCTGTTTAGAAAAATATAACTTGGCAATGATTCTAGTACGAATGTATACCAAGTGGTGATTTTCTAGTAGATGTTTTGCAAAGTGTGAGGTGTGAAAAATAGTTTAAGTTGTGAGCAAGCATTTAGGAGTTATACCTACCCAAGGTCTTTAGGGGCATTTCCTATCCTTATGAGGGTAAAACTGTCCTTACTATTGAGAAGTAAGTAGTTTTATCCTTTGGATGTAAAAGGGTCATCGTAGGGTCATCGATTGGTCATTGAAGGCAACAGTTGTGAGAATACCTTAGCATTCGAAGGGACGATCATCATTTAACCGTAGGCTACACCGAAGGGTCATCGAGGGACAAAATCATATATTCGAAGGCAACATCCGAGGGACTATGATTGATTTTATGATGATTTAATCGAAGGGTCTTTGCTAAGTGTATCCCCACATTCGCGGGACATGACCGTAATACCGTAATACTGTAATACCATAGGGTAACAAAGAGAGGTCCAAGATCACATATTCAAAGGCCATATTTTACAATCAATTATGTAATTAGGATGAATCTCCACATTAATACATTAAAATCAATTAAGTAATTAGGTCCACATTAAAATCGATTAAGTGATCAGGATGAACCTCCCCAAGGGTATCCCACAAATAAAGTGGAATACCTAGCCAGCTACCCTCTTCGGGAGTATGTGAGTCCTTACAATATTCAGCAAACAGGTCAGAATACCAAATCAGGGTGCAATCGAGGATTACACCGCAAAAGAAACACGACAATATGAATGTCAAGCAAAATAATGCATAATTAACATAGAACAGATCAGATAAGCATAAGACATAACAACCAAAATATTAGCGACTGTCACGTTCGCCTCTGTCTCGCCTAGCGAAGGCTTAGCGAATGCTCGCTACATGCTCGCTTAGCGATGTGCTAGCGAGCGGCTGCGGGTTTCGAATTTCAGAACAATACAATCTCAGCCTGGTGCACGCCCTATGGCATTTAATTACAGAAATAACATGGTCAAATATTCAGGATATTCAGGCATACTGGAATTCACATGCAAAATCTAATTACATATCCAAAAATTCAATCATGATGCATTATGTATTTAGAGATTACAAATTGGAAGCATAAAACAGTAGTGATGCGCAAACCTGTTTGCAATTGAATTGTAACACTGAATTGGCAGATCACTTTTGGTATCGGGTGGAGTTGGGCGGAGGTAACTTCGGTGCGGATGAGCGGCCTTCAGGGTTTCTTTACTCGGAATTCTCTGAGTTAGTCTCCAGGGTTTCTATGCCAGGGTTTCTGTCCGTCTTCGTCTGTCCATTTTCGTGACTGAAGTGTCGGTATTTATAGTGATTGTGGTGACCTAATGGGCTCAGAATGAAGCCCAAAAATTCTGATATTCGCAAGCTTCGCTAGGCGAGCGTGTAGCGAAGGGTTCGCTAGGCGAAGGGTTTGCTCGCCTAGCGAGCATGCCAGTTTGGGCCATTTTCTGGATTGGGCCATTTGTGAGCTGGGTCTTCGGTCCTTTAAGGTCAATGTCTTGAAAAATAAGTTGGAGTGCCTTGAAAAATGTCTTGTAATATTAACGGGTAAATTTTGGGGTATGACAGCTGCCCCCGTTCAATATTCTTGAACCGAGAGAGTTAGAATGGTGTGTATGCCATTCGTGGTCTGGAGGTGGAAGATTATTGAACACTAGAATGCCCCGAAAATTTGCTCTTGTTAATCAAAGGTTAGTCTTGATGGAGATGGGCTTAAAGATGCCATCCAGGAAGTTTGATGATGAGAACTTCAGATTGCGTCGTACATTAGACGATATCTGAAGACATAGGTGTCATACCGGGTCATACGCTAGACCGTATAGTGAGTCACCCATTAGGCTGTCGACTTCGCTGGGGAGTCAGAGTGTGTTATACGCTGCTGGGGATAAGGGATCAGAATGGATCACATGCTAGATCGTATCTGAATAGCAGAGCGAGTTGCCCCTTAGGCGGGTGACTTCATTGAGGATGAAAGATCAGAATGGATTGTACGCTAGATCGTATCTGAGTAGCAGAATGAGCCGTCCATCAGCCTGGTGATTTCACTGGGGATAGAAGATCAGACCGGATCGTATGCTAGATCGTATCTGAGTTGAAGATCCAAATGGGTCTTATGCTAGGCCGTATTGGAGCTGTAGGATGAGCCGTCCGTTAGGCTGTGTCTGACGATGAAAGGGGGTAGTCGTACGCTAGACTACACTTCAGAAATGTACCGTACGCTAGGTAGCATCTGAGGGAATGAACATCCAAATGGGTCGTACGCTAGACCGTCTCTGAGCAGAATGAGCCGTCCGTTAGGCTGAATCTGATGATGAAAGGGGGTAGTCGTACGCTAGACTACACTTCAGAAATGTACCGTACGCTAGGTAGCATCTGAGGACTTGGAGGTCTAACTGGGTCGCACGTTAGACCGTATTGGAGTTGTTGAAGGTCAGAATGGATCGTACGTTAGATCGTATCTGAGTTGAAGGAATCATATGTTGAGCTGAATCAGAATAAACCGTACGCTAGGCTATATCTGATAGTATTTGTATATGTTACATTTGCAATGAATATCTGGGGTGGGCTTAAAGATGCCACCATCAGGAGGATGTCAGAATGAATGTTGACATGGAGTATATCTGGAAGATGTAGTTGAATCCTGAATGTAGTTGATAAAGATGTCCGTCTGAATGGACCTTTGTCTTGACTGTATCAGGAGGATGATTAACCTGAAAAATAGAGTTAGCTTCATGCCATGTCATGATGCATGAGATGTTTGATGCTTCTGAAACTAAATGCGAACAATGTATGCGTGCGTATGTTGTGAAATGATGTAATGAATGCATGAGGAAGGTTCTTCCCGGGGACTCTACTGGGGAAATAAATCTCAGTCTTCTGGTCGGAGATATTTGTATTGATGACCCTTTCTTAGCTGGGGGGTACTTGATTTTTGTCTGATGGTGGAAACACTCAACAGAGCCTGGCTGGGGGATGGAAGAGATGACCAGTCTGTCTGGTGATGTCAACCTCTTCTGGGAAATAGCTGGTTTTTGTTGGGGAAAGGATTTGTAACCGGACCTATTGGAAAGCATGGTTAGACCTTATCCTCGATCCTGAAGTCTTTTGTAATTGCTATTTCCGTTTTATGCATGTATTTTAATAAACATCGATCATGTTCAAATGCATATACCAATTCAATCTAAATCAATGGACGTTTACGCAAACAAAACAGAGAAAGTAAAACAAAAGCATTTTTTTTTGGAAACAAAATTGTATTGATTTTGAAAGAGGGCCTATAAACAGGCAATTTGTGTACAAGGAGACAGAAATCCTAGTAAGAGGAAATTGTCAAGAAAACAAAGAGAAAGCTATGCAGAAAAAGTCCTATTGATTTTAATTCCACTACTGTCATTATGTCTTCAAGCCTCTCATCTCCTGCGGTCGGATAAAAGTGATTAGCTTGTTCAGTCCCTTTGACCTGGGTGAAGCTGACCGAGAACGGGACATAGTCATACGCTTTTATCCCTAATTTTTGCCTGGACCGCCTTTTCAGGTTTTCAGTCCACCAGGATACCCTTTTTTTTGCCCAAGCCGCCCTTTCAGGTTTTCGACTTGCCGGGTGTACATGCGTAGTATTTTTTAACTATGTCCGCGTTCACGGGATGCGGGAATTCTTCGTCATCCATTGTAGCAAGCATCATGGCTCCACCAGAGAATACTTTCTTAACTACAAATGGCCCTTCATATGTGGGAGTCCACTTGCCTCGGGGATCACCTTGTGGTAGAATGATACGCTTTATTACCAAGTCACCATTTCGGAATTATGGTGTTTTATTCTGAACTGCGTGCAGAGTTCAGTAATCATCTTGTTGTTCAGATTAGCACCATTATCAGTGATAGCTCTTTCAGGAGACAACAGGTTTCTCAAATGTATATTTGATAAGACCCATCTTAGAAATCAATAAAGTGGTATGATTCAACATATACTGTCTTAGTCGGCGAGCAGCCCAGGCCAAAGCGCAACAAGCTTTCTCGAGCTGTGAGTATCTTGTTTCACAGTCGGTACCTTTTTGCTAAGGTGGTATATTGCATGCTCTTTTCGACCAGACTCGTCATGTTATGACAGTACACACCCCATTGAATTTTTCTAACACGGTCAAAGACATGATTAGAGGTCTTCCTTCAACTGATGGTATCAGAATTGGAGGTTCTTGGAGGTGCTCCTTGATTTTGTCTCAGTAATTTGAAGATGGATTTGCAAGTAGCGGTCAAATGAGAGCTAAATCGGGCGACGTGGTCCAGATTTACGATTTCGATCGATGCCTCATGCGGCTGAATAGTCCTTTCTTCTTGCAGTAGTCTGGCAAGTTCTCAGGTACTTCACAATCTTCCTCACTTCCATCCTCGGCTTGGTAGATCGGATTTTCAAAGTCATAATGAACAGTAGCAGAATTATTATCAACATGATCCAAAGTGGGTATGGATATGAAATTTGTTACGTGAGTGTGTGTAAGAAAGCATAGCTTGTTTGAAAAATGACAGGAACGATAAAGAGCGCAATATTTGAATGCAAAAAGTCCATTGATTTATTGAACGTGAATATGCTTATGAAAATGACAAAACCCTTTGAAAAGTTAGCTATTGTGCCCCGGGTATGGACACAATGCTTTTGTAACATTAAAATAGCAATAACAATTACTCTTGACTAAAGGAAATCGGGATAGTGTCCTCAGCCTTCCAATTGTCGAGTCCGTCACCCATTGTTAGGAAAACCCAGCTATCCAAGTCACAATTGTTATCAGCATCTTCCACAGCATTGACAGTCTTGTCAAGATTAGGTAGAGGAGCAGTGATGACATCAAGAGTCTCCGGAGGATCAGAGGTAGCCGCCTGTATCTTTCCACTTCGAATTCCGCTTTCAACCTGTTCACCAGTTAATATAAGTTCAGTGAAACCCGATGAGGAACTTCTCAATAGATGGCTGTAGAATGGGCCAGTCAGTGTGCTCATGAACATGTCCACTAATTCTCGATCAGTCATAGGGGGTTTGACTCTGCCAGCCAAATCTCTCCATTTTTGAGCATATTCTTTGAAGCTTTCTTTAGATCCCATAGTCATATTCTGCAACTGTAGCCGAGTAGGTTCCAATTCAGAATTATACTGGTAGTTCTTGTAGAAAGCTGTCACTAAATCAGTCCATGTGTGGATGTTAGAGCTCTCGAGCTGATAGTACCATTCTAACTGTGTGTCAGCCAGACTTTCTTGGAAGAAATGGATCCATAGCTTCCTATCAGCGGTATGCGGCTGAATCTTTCTCACATAAGCCCTCAGATGCATCTGAGGACAAGATGCCCCATCATACTTAGTGAAAGCGGGGACCTTGAATTTGCGGGGAATGACCACACCAGAGACTAGACCCAAGCTTTTGAAGTCCAGACCGGGCGCCCTCTGACTTTCCATAGCTAGCATACGTTCTTCCAGCAACTTGTACTTATCATCTTTTGGAGAGTATTGTTCGTTCACATAATCTTCATCGTCGTCCTCCCGGCTGAAAGGATAAGCATTCTCATCTTCTGAATCTATCCCTTCTTTTTGATCCTTCGGAATTCTAATCTTGACTCCTGCAGTCTGTCCTTTACGCCTTCTTCCCGGGTTAATGTAACTCACAGGTTTCTTGTCTTTTTTCTTCTCGAGCAAAAGAGCCTTCAGTTCCTCCTGCCCCTTGGATAAGTTCAAGATCATCTCCTGGAGTTGAGCATTCTGAGCATGGAGATCCTTGACAGTTTGTTCGAGGTCCATTTTTCTGTTTGGAGGAAAACCGTGAGAACATTGATCCCTTTAGAGTACCTGTTATGCAATGTTATGTCATGCTATGCAATGTATGAAATGTTTTCAAGGTTTAAAGCCCTTGAAATGGTTAGTACAATGCCACGATGTCACGATGTTATGATGTTATGTAAATAACAAGCACAAGCAAGTCACACCGCAATCATTACTCCTAAGTTTTTAAGGCTTGCATGGGTTCCATAGGTAAATACCCTCCCCACTGAAGTTTGGTTGGTTCAACCTGTCCTAGAATAGTAACCGGGTTCTAGAAGGATCTCCAATCATTGACCTTCCTTTAAGTCCACTTCAGTGCAACACCAAGTGGTTGACCGAAGCTTCCCTAAAGTCCAATCTCAAAGAGTGTAGTATCGAGTCTCAACCAACCCCAGTCGGAACCGAAGTCAGTTATCTCACTACTTTCTAATGGCTAGGATGAGTCAATTAGGGTTCTAAAGGTCTGGTTAATGCTTTAATGACACCACGCAGAAGCCAAATTTTTCCTCAAGTAAACATGAGGAACATCAGGACATCCAAAGTGTCACATTAACCGTAGCCATCATTTTAACCATTCCAGTATACGCCGGATAGTCGCGATGATCTATTGCTACTTACCTAGGGTACACTAGATCCGGGTGTAGGATCTTTCACTCAAAAATACCCAAGCAATCCCTTAAAAGTAAATCAGACAATTTGAATAAGTGATCTTGTTTTTAAGGTAACCTCTATTTGTAGTCCCCAACAGAGTCGCCAGTTCTGTCATACGGCGAACTGACCTTTTGTGTGTTTTGCTTTGAATCGCAATGTCGCGGATAGCAAGAGTCGCCACCGACTTTTCTTTCATCCAATAAGGAAAGGTGGAAAATAACAGGAAAAACCTTAATTAGATTTTGGGTTCGGGAGGTACATTATACAAAGGGAAGGTGTTAGCACCCTTTGTATCCATGGTTATCCATGGGCTCTTAATTGCTTGATCACTTATGTTTGTCTGAAAAAAAGTGTTTGTGAATTGCTAAAAGATGTTTTGGAAAGAGAGTTTAACTTTGTAATGATTCTTGTACGAATGTATACAAAGTGTTTATCTCGTTTAATTTTGAAAGCTGTTTAGAAAAATATAACTTGGCAATGATTCTAGTACGAATGTATACCAAGTGGTGATTTTCTAGTAGATGTTTTGCAAAGTGTGAGGTGTGAAAAATAGTTTAAGTTGTGAGCAAGCATTTAGGAGTTATACCTACCCAAGGTCTTTAGGGGCATTTCCTATCCTTATGAGGGTAAAACTGTCCTTACTATTGAGAAGTAAGTAGTTTTATCCTTTGGATGTAAAAGGGTCATCGTAGGGTCATCGATTGGTCATTGAAGGCAACAGTTGTGAGAATACCTTAGCATTCGAAGGGACGATCATCATTTAACCGTAGGCTACACCGAAGGGTCATCGAGGGACAAAATCATATATTCGAAGGCAACATCCGAGGGACTATGATTGATTTTATGATGATTTAATCGAAGGGTCTTTGCTAAGTGTATCCCCACATTCGCGGGACATGACCGTAATACCGTAATACTGTAATACCATAGGGTAACAAAGAGAGGTCCAAGATCACATATTCAAAGGCCATATTTTACAATCAATTATGTAATTAGGATGAATCTCCACATTAATACATTAAAATCAATTAAGTAATTAGGTCCACATTAAAATCGATTAAGTGATCAGGATGAACCTCCCCAAGGGTATCCCACAAATAAAGTGGAATACCTAGCCAGCTACCCTCTTCGGGAGTATGTGAGTCCTTACAATATTCAGCAAACAGGTCAGAATACCAAATCAGGGTGCAATCGAGGATTACACCGCAAAAGAAACACGACAATATGAATGTCAGGCAAAATAACGCATAATTAACATAGAACAGATCAGATAAGCATAAGACATAACAACCAAAATATTAGCGACTGTCACGTTCGCCTCTGCCTCGCCTAGCGAAGGCTTAGCGAATGCTCGCTACATGCTCGCTTAGCGATGTGCTAGCGAGCGGCTGCGGGTTTCGAATTTCAGAATAATACAATCTCAGCCTGCTGCACGCCCTATGGCATTCAATTACAGAAATAACATGGTCAAATATTCAGGATATTCAGGCATACTGGAATTCACATGCAAAATCTAATTACATATCCAAAAATTCAATCATGATGCATTATGTATTTAGAGATTACAAATTGGAAGCATAAAACAGTAGTGATGCGCAAACCTGTTTGCAATTGAATTGTAACACTGAATTGGCAGATCACTTTTGGTATCGGGTGGAGTTGGGCGGAGGTAACTTCGGTGCGGATGAGCGGCCTTCAGGGTTTCTTTACTCGGAATTCTCTGAGTTAGTCTCCAGGGTTTCTATGCCAGGGTTTCTGTCCGTCTTCGTCTGTCCATTTTCGTGACTGAAGTGTCGGTATTTATAGTGATTGTGGTGACCTAATGGGCTCAGAATGAAGCCCAAAAATTCTGATATTCGCAAGCTTCGCTAGGCGAGCGTGTAGCGAAGGGTTCGCTAGGCGAAGGGTTTGCTCGCCTAGCGAGCATGCCAGTTTGGGCCATTTTCTGGATTGGGCCATTTGTGAGCTGGGTCTTCGGTCCTTTAAGGTCAATGTCTTGAAAAATAAGTTGGAGTGCCTTGAAAAATGTCTTGTAATATTAACGCGTAAATTTTAGGGTATGACACAGTGTAAATTGAACATTAACTTTAAATCAGGGCGAGAGCAATTTTTAAGGTTAATTAAATTCTAATCATTTTCAAAAATTATTTTTAAAAGTTAAATGTGAGGACGAGAGTTAAGCATTTAAGTTTAATCATATAATCTAAGTCAACAGAGCGAGAGTTTGAGACAAGGGTGTTTAAACGGTTAGTATTTTCTCAAAAAGAGTTTCTATAGATTCTATTGTTTTCAAAAAGTGATTTTAGATTTAACGAAATAGTGAGAGCGTACGTTAATATAAGGTCATAGTCTAATTCAACAGAGCGAGAGTTTGAGGAAAAGACTTTTAATTGATAGTATCTACTGAAAAGACTTATTTTAACTAAGAAAAAGACCAACGAAGATTTGATTCCCTAATTACGACGAACTACATACCGATATCCGTGTTATTTGATATTTAATCTAGATCCAAATTTAGTTTTACTTTCCCCCCTAATCATCAAACTACAATCCGCCTTAGCTTTACACAGTAACCTTAGAAAAACGGTATATCGATTCATTAAGTCCCTGTGGGATCGATATCTTTTAAAACTACGCGATTAGACTGTGCACTTGCAGTTAATACCCCGATAGACTCACAAAGTCGCGATCATATACAAGGTGTGATGAATTCCTTTAATTGTTGATTTAATCATTGTGCTTTATTATACTTCTTCATAATGATTCGAATTCCCACCCTTCTGTTTGAATGTTGCCTTTACATGGGCATCGTGCAGATATTCAAGAGTAGTATTGCCGAAGTAAGTGGACGGTAGCTCACTCGAGATTTAGCCGGAGAGTTTCCGTGTTTTGGTTTAAAGACTAGGTAGTGAGTCAATGCTCTGGTCATGTAACACGGGGTAGATTAGTAGTATTGAACTCATATCTTATTTGGATATGTATTATGTTATTACTTGTGAACACGTTTAATTGCAAATTGCTGTTTGAGAGGCCATAATGCCAAATAGTCAGGATATGGTTTTATTTTATCTTGAGTTATTGAGAGATGATCATGGTATGGGACATGAATCATTTTATGAAATATATGAGTATTCATTATTTTCCGCTGCGAACGCATATTCTTGAATATTCATGATATTTGAAATGTGTTATTTTAAATGACCAGGTGTATTGTATATTGATGATGAATGATGTTGGTTTTTGAAAGCTTTTAGTTTTTGGAAACATCGATGTGACGCCCTTTTGTTTATATGCGTGCTTATTCACTCTGATTATATGTTAAGTATTTTGGGGTATAAAAAGGGGTGTTATAAAGCACATACACTCTTCTCCTTAACTTGATCAAGAATAGTACTTTCAACGTATTTCAGGAAATCTGGATATCTGACACACACTTCTAAAATGCATTACAGAGGTAGCATACAAGTCTTCCATGGATGGATTTAATATACAGTTCGATGCATCCATTATCTTTTCCAACACCATACTGGATTTGACCATTTTTCCGTCTTCACCTTTGATTTGTTTTGTGCCTACAGCGGGTTTGAGTCGGCTTCTTATATTTTTGGTTATGTGATATCGACAAAGTAATACGTAGGATGTAGGAAACAACTTTACAACCGAATTCATCAGTGCAGTGTCTCGATCGATGACAATTACACCCGACATGTTTTCTTGGTCCTTCAACAAAGTCTTGCACATTTCTAAGGCCAATGTAATATTTCTCTCTTTTTCGGATTCCAAAAATGCAAATCCCACCGAAAAAGTTATCTCCGTAGAATAACACCAACAATTTCCATAAGCGAAAGCCTATACTTGTTTGTCTTATATGTTGAATTAATTATGAGGATAATGAGAAATGTGTTGAACAACTTAATATTTTCGGGATGAGTCCAAAATATGTCACGAACAATGAATTTATCCTTATAAACTTTGTACCTAGAAACATAGTGATTATCATCCAAAAATATTATTTTTCTATTTCATTAAAGCAAGATATTGTAAAAAAAATTAAACTAGAGATACAAGAAAAATGAATTTTATCAATTTAAACTCGGGGTAGTGAAAAAATATTTTACCATATTAAATTTTTAAACAAAGAAATAACCCAAAATATATATGCTACCATAAGATAAGATAAAGATAAGGGTTTCTATAGAAATGATATTCTTACACCCATTATGTACATCAATACTTACACCGTATACACTGTTCACCGTATTTATATGATGAACAATGTTTTTTTAATAAAAAAATATAGTTTATGAACAATGTTATGAACAGAACCATAGACAGTATCTTGTGAATAATATTCGTGAACAATAATTTTAAATGGGAAACAAAGTTGGTTGATAAGATATAAAAAATTGGTTAATGAAGTGATGAAGCTGATTAATAAACACACAACTATTTAAAATAATTTTTAGTGTAAAATAAAATTGGTTAATAAAATGTAAAAGGTTGGTTAATAGAGTGATGAAAATGGTTAATAAACATTCAGATATTAAAAATATTTTTTTTATAATAAAATGAAGTTGATTAATAAAATATAAAATATTGGTTAATAAAAATATAAAAATGATTAATCATATTAATTTTAAAAATAATAATAATAGTTTTTATATTTTTATAAAAAAATATTTATTACTATAATATTTTAAATACATTTATATCCATTAAAATATAAAGAAAAAGGTACAGGTAGGTGTAGAAGGAGAGATAATTTAATGATAAAAAACTAAAAATGTATTGTTTATGGTGTAGGTATAAGAGGATGGTGTAGAAATATCATTTATGAAATTTTTGTCATATTTTTAAACTAATTAAAATTACTTTTACTAACATTTCATTCTATCATAAATATTTCAGTTGATCATTTTATATAAATTAAAAAAATTGGATAAAATAAAAAAGAAAGTGATATTTTTACTAAAATATATTTATTATGTCTTATGAATGATAAAAATAATATTAATTAAAAAATATATATTAAAAAATATATATTTTTATTTTAAATAAATTATTTATCATGAAACGGTAGACGAGTTTTATTTTTATTCTTTAATATTTTTTAGAGTGATTCTACTTTTATAATAAATATATAAGATTTTAATAATCTTACGTATATCTTACAAAGGTTAAATTTTATATATAAACGAAAATTTAAAAAAAGAAAAAGTTTAAGAACGATAAAAAAAAATCAACTGTTCCAATTCTCTGGCGTTGAAGATATTGACTGTTGATTTATAATCAAACGGTTATTATTTTAAATTTGATTTTACAAAATAAAATGATCTCAATCGCATAGTTTAGATCAGACGGCTTACACGACTTACATTATCCCGATCTAACAGCAGGAAATTTGGATCCAGAAAACACAAGGACTAGTTTTGTTCAACAAGCAATTTCGATTCACACTGCATATTCTCATTCTATGCGATCGTTGTTCCTTCGTCAGATTAGGGTTCGCAGAGATACACAAACAGGATCTCGCAATTTCGTCCTATTTCAATCCACCCAACTCGTAGTGTTCAGTAATATCCTTCAATTTGTGATTTTGTTCCCATTATTAGGTCTGAATCATAAAGTAATTGAAAAATGGGTGGTCATGGCGGTTTGAACATCCTCCCTCAGAAACGTTGGAACGTTTACAATTTCGATAATCGAGAAAAAGTCCGCAAAGATGAAGAAGAAGCTGCAAAAGAGGAACAGCTTAAACGCGAACAATCGCGAAAACGCGACACAGAGGTTCGTCTCGAGCGCCTCCGTGTCTCGCGAGGTTTGGCACCGACTATTCAGCCTCGTGAATCCGAACCAGAACCAGAACCGGAATCTAAAGCCGAACCAGAAGTAGAAGCCGTAGCCGAAGCCGGTGATTTAGGTCATATTAACCTATTTGAAGGGATTAAGATTTTTGATCCGATTCGAGTACCGAAGAGAGAGTATGTTGATGAGAAAGAAGAAATGAAGAAGAAGACTAAGAAGTTGAAGCTGCCGAAAGAGCATGGAGAGTCCATTCGTGCTGTTGGTCCTGAAGATGAGAAATATAGGTTAGGTTATGGGGTTGCAGGGAAAGGGGTTCAGTTGCCTTGGTATGTTCAAAAGCAGAAACCTAATGATGATGAAGGTGGTGTTAATGGAGATAATAGTAGTGGTGGTAGGAAGGGTGAAAAAAGGAAGAAGACATTGGAAGAGTTGAGAGAAGAAAGGCTGAAAAGGGAGAAGAAGGAGAAGGAAAGGGAGATGGCATTGAGACACCCGAAGCAGCAAAGTAGGGTAGAGCCTTATGGCAGTAGCAGATACTACAGGTAAAATTGTTTTTTTTTTCTTTCTTTTGATTTGTGTTTATGTTAAGTCCTTCATGATTGTTTTTTATGTTGGAAGTGATAAAATTTTTGCAATAGATTAGGAAGGTATGGAATTTTGTTTATTAATAGATGAATCTTGTATAAGGGAAGATAGGTGAATCTAATTAGTTTAAGTTGTTTTGTTTTCTTTCATACAGATATTTATTATCTAGGGGCTATTACAAAATTGAGTTATGTTGGTTGTGATTCAATTTTCTTCAATATGTTTGAGTTCTTTCTTGGCAGTTATCTGAACTAGAACTTATTTGATTGTTATCAATGTTGTCAAATAGCAGCAGTATGGATAGCAGAACTTTAACAAACTGCTATTTTTTACGATCCGCGATTGATAACACTTGTTAGTTTTTCTTAGTTTAATCACGTGATTATCCGATACACATTAACTCAGCCATTTCAAGTTCCTACTACTCAGATTGCCAGAATAACATGCAATAATTCTTTCTACAACATTCCACAATACTTGCCCCTTAAAAAATCTGGTTCAATATAAATCTGATTAAATATATGAATAGTAAAAATATTATTATTGACTCTGCAGTAATCAGATTTTTCTAATAAATGGAATTTTGAAGTAAGTGAAAATTTTCAAGTGTCTCTAATGTGGTAACCTGTATGTAGTTTTGTGTTTAAGTTAGGTTCTGCAGTGTTACAGTTTTACTGCAGAGTGGCAACATGAAGCTACTTTTGGATGCATAATCGTCTAATGATAGAATTAGAAGACAAAGAGTAGCAAATTCTTTGACATAACATAAGTACATAACTAATGCAGCTGTTTATAGACTAGGAAGTTATGGACACGTGGATCAAGGCAATGCTGGTTTTCAACCTGCACAAATAAAATTTAATACTATATAAAAGTATAAGATGTTGGCACCGGATTGACAACACTTGAAAATTGCCTGCTACTGATTTTTTGAATTAACAAGTTTTGTATTCATTACTTTGTTTGATGAAAGATCATATTTTATGATTTCACAGGCGATGATTGAGTCAAGGGTCCTGCACTTTGTGATCTCCCAGGATTTGTCCTTCCTCATATGAGAATTGTGCTGCCTACATTCTTGAGAATTTATAGCAAATTTATGCAAGCATTTTATCGGGACTGTCCAGTGGCTCTTGGAGAATATTGTGACCTTGTGAAAGATATGGTGGTTTGAGTGATGGATGAATCCACTGAAGTTCATATCTTTGCAGTCATTGTCATGTAATATGGTCAAAATCAAATGCTTTACCTAATGAGAAGGAAACGTTTAATTGTCCTGTTATTATTGGTTTGTTGTTTCTTAAACATGTACAGGTGAACTGAATACTGAACAACGTATTAGTCATTGCCATGTATATGAAGAAATTATCTTTATTATAATAATAACAATGAAATTGTTTTTTAAGGAATATCCAAATGCAGCTACTTGTCGATATCAATATGCACTGGATTCTTGTTGTGGTTGGTATACATAGAAACTTACTCCATTCCAATATGCATAAAAGTTATTTAAATAAAAAATAGATAAAATAATTTGAGAAATATGAGGGATTCATTTAGAATAAAAAAATGTCTTAAAATGAATATTTATTTTAATTTTTAATGTATTTTTTTCAATTATATTCTTTAATTAATATTATTTTTTTATTATTTTTAATAATTGATATGGGTGTTTGATTAAAAACACCATTCTTTTTCCTTTGTTTTTTATTTTTAATTTATGTGAAATGATGAGGTCCGTCCAACACAAGTACACACTATCAAAGCTGGAAAGTGTCCTATTATCCTATTTCATTGTAAGTTTAACTTCATTGACTCTACACACTACACGCAAGGGCTGCGAGGAGAAAGCTGCGATATCGATAAGTAAACAAAACATGTTATTGAAAGAATGGAGAGAGGAGATTGAGTTTCAAAGAATAAAATTTTAATTTTATTTAAAAAAACACCACGTTTGGTTTTCACATCAATTTTCTATACTCTATCAATTCTTTATTTCAAGCATTGCTTAAAACCAAACCCAAATTATAAATAAAATTTAAGTAAATTTTTTGTCAAGCAAATTTAATTAAGCTGGTTATGAATAAGTTCAATTCAGTTTTGAATTTAATCATAACAAAAAATAATAATTTAAAGAACCAATTTATGTTGCTTAAATTATCGTAGAATCAGACTGAATTGAACAATTACTTTGATGTACCGATTCTGAATTTCAAACCGAGTTGATAAACGGAAGGACATCGAATAATTAGTTTGGTGTACTGATTTTGAATTCCGAAACAAATTTACAAACTGAATTGACACAATTCTTAATAAACATTCTTTTGAATCAAACTGTTTTTTTTTACTATTTTTTATCTTATTTTTTCTTTATAATATTTTATAAATATGTTTTAAGCTGGTTTTTTATAATTATGTTGTATAATGTATGACTATTAAAATTCAAACCAATTTAAATAATATTTAAATGCAAATTCAAGTGATAATTTATTTTGTAAAAATTAAATTTATTGGATATGTGTGAACGGATGATGAATATCGTTTTGTTACGGCAAGATATTTATAAATGATAATATTTTATTTCATAAAATTTATATAATTAACTTTATACTTTATTTATTTTATGAAAATGGAAAATTGTTTGACTAAAATATTGCTATAGTAAAAAGTAGAAACGAGAGAAAAAAAATGCATATATTTATATTGTCAAAGAAGAATAGATATTCCGTTAAATCACGTTTTTATTTTTAAAATATTGATATGTGACATGATAAATATAATGATTTTGATTAATTATGTAAAATATTATTACACGTCTTTGCACTACCTCTAAACTCTATAAAAAATATATTTTATAAATAATATAAATAATATATTTTTGATTCAAATAAACCACATTTAAAAAAAATCTAAAATAATCAAATTTTCAGATTATTTTCAAAACTACCCAACTTTGAAGAGGTGGCGCCAGATGAATTGACGCATTCTCTCTAACTTTAAGAGGTGGCGCCAATTGGATTGACTTATGCACATAGTGCTGCAAATCCAATTGGCGCATGTGTTAGGTTTTAAAGGAGGCGCCAATTGGTCTGATACATATGTGTGTTTCGTAATTTTTTTTGAAAAATAATGTACATTTTAGATAAAAGTCGATATTGGACCAATTGATATTAATATTAATATGCGTTTACATACGATAACCAAAAAGACTAATGTCGTTGACCGGGATGACCTAACCGACCTCCAGTCCTACATCCCCTAGCTACCCGAACGCATGACCCTAACCCACGTTGATGATTCACCCCATGTGTTTGAGTATTTGAGGACCCAGGAACATCACCACCATCCTAAGATATTCAGACAAATCCACGTAGTCCCGTGTATGCAATGAAGCGTTACCGCCATAGCTGAGTTTGTGACCCATGCTAGAGTAGTTGGGTTGTCTTGACGATGATCTAGTTGTTGGTGGTGGTATGGGGTATGCTCTTGGTATTGTGGTTGGGTGTTTGGCATGTTAGGGTCGTAGGTTTGTGTGTTTGTGGATCAGAAATTTTAATGAATAAGGGGTTGTGAGTAACGGTTTGAAAATGTTGTTAGGGGTTAGATGTTGAACCTTCTTGTGTGTAAGTTACCTGGCGTAGGTCGTATAGGTACGTATCATCGGCGAGGAACTCAAATCCAACCGATCTATACCAAGCCATATAACTACGAGTTGGTTTTTCTTCGGTTGGCATCACAACGTCAGTTAAGACATGGTCTTGTCGGTGCTTTCGTTTTCGACACTCAAATCTAGCGAAGACGATGAAGATGTTGAATATATGTTTGTTAGTCATGAACATTCTGGTTTCAACTCTATTGAGTTATATATTAATCTCCAACAAAGTATACCATCTCAACAATCTCAGATAACTAATCAAGTTAAATTTGATGAATTTGATTCAGAAGACTCAAATGAAGTTGACCTAGAAGTAGAAGCAGAAGTCAATGTCGTTGGTGAAGAAGAAGAAGAAACCGAGACACAGGTCGATCATATGTTGAACAACAACATTGAAGATGAGGATCATCCGACGCCATTACCTCCAAGTCATGTATATAATCCGCCTCAACTTATGATAAACATGGACTTGCATGACGATGAAACATCTGATAGTGTTTTTTATAACCCGTATCCATGGTCAGAGGATGAGTTAAAAGTGGGAGACACGTTCCGCACTAAAGAAGAATATGTGCGAGCTATCAAAAAATTTCACATGGATAACTCTGTTGATTTCACCGTGAAACACACTGATTCGAGAAGGTATGTCATCGAATGTCGTAACATCCTTTGCAAGTTTCGGTTAACTGCGTCTCATAAGAAGAGAAGCGATTCTTGGGAGATAGCTTCGATAAACCCACCTCATAGTTGCATTGCCACTAATGTTGTACAAGATCACCGAAAATTAAGCGCTGGATTGATATGTCGAGACATTTTGCCGCTTGTTAACAAAGAGCCATCAGTGAAGGTGAGTATAATAATATCTCATATTGTCACACGATATAATTATACTCCCTCTTACAAGAAAGCGGGATTGCAAGGACAAAGGCTGTTGAACAGGTATTTAGCAGCTAGGAGGATTCATACAAAGAAATGCCACAATTTTTATACGCACTTAAAACATACGCACCCGAAACTGTTGCAATTATGGAGACATTGCCAGCATTTACGCCAGACAGAACTTGTGTTGCTGGAAATAAATTTTTTTGCCGTCTCTTTTGGGCATTTCAACCATGCATCAAAGGTTGTACATTATGCAAACCTATTATTCAAATTGATGAAACATGGTTATACGGAAAATATAAGGGCATTTTGCTTATGGTTGTTGCACAAGACGACAACAATAATGTCTTTCCCATTGCCTTTGCTCTGGTTGAAGGTGAAACCGATGGTGGTTGGGGTTTCTTCCTTAGTCATCTCAGAACACATGTCGCTCTACAAGTCAATCTCAGTTTGATTTCAGATAAACATGTTGCAATAACCATGATAACGGATGGCATAATCCTCCTTTTACCCATGTCTATTGCATTAGTCATATCGCACAAAACTTCATGCGTACAATCAAAGACAAGAACCTTCGCAAAAAAATGGTGAATGCAGAGTATGCTCTAACTCAGTCGTCATTTCAACATTACCGTGATGAAATTAGATTGTCTAATACAGATGCAGGAAGGTGGGTGGATAACATACCATTAGAGCAGTGGACACGGGCATTTGACAGAGGTTGTCGATGGGGCCACATGATAACAAACCTTGTGGAATGCATGAACGACGTATTCAAAGGCATTAGAAATCTACCAATAACCGCATTGGTCAGAACAACCTATTTTAGGTTGGCATCTACCTTCACAACCAGAGGTGAAATATGGAGTGCAGTGTTAATGTCAGGTCAATTATTCAGTGAATATTGTATGGAAGTGATGAAAGAGGAAACTATCAAAGCTAGCATACACGCGGTTACAATATTTGATCGTCATAGGCAAAATTTCAGTGTACAAGAAATAGTGGACCATAATGAGAGGAGGCCAAATTTATCCTATGCTGTCAGACTAAGTAGAAGTTGGTGCGACTGTGGAAAGTTCCAGGCCTTCCGTATTCCTTGCTCCCATGTCATTGTGGCATGCGGTACTCGCCAGGATGCTTACGGCCGTCTATCCGATGTTTACAAGGCCATTACCATCATGGATGTCTATAACGAAAGTTTCTCAGTGCTAGCAATGAAGGAATACTGGCCTCCATATCAAGGGGACATAGTTTGACACAACGATGAAATGCAAAGAAAGAAAAAAGGACAACCAAACAACATGTGTATTAGAACAGAAATGGATACGACTGATAAAATGATAATATTATGTAGTATATGTCGTCAACCTGGACACAATAAGAAAAAATGTCTCAATCTAGGAGCAACCTCTGCATAATAATTTAGTACCTCCTTTCCATTTTTGTAACCTTTGATTTTGATATATTAATAACTTTTTGTTACAACAAGATTAACAACAAACATAATTCCAACTTAAACACACTTAAAACCGAATAGGTCTAAATAAACAACATAAACAACAAATATCAAAACATATGCAAATACTTAATCACAACATTTAAAAACAACATTTCTAACTGATTACAACAATCAAACTAATGTCATCTAGTCCAAACATCACTTCCCTAGTATCCTTATCATTTTTTACTCGCACCCAACCACGTACGCCATCGAGTCTCTCAATACTTCTAATTTTTTTCCTTCAGGTATGTTTCCATCTAACCAACGAACTAACTCCCTCTTTAGTTGCTCGAAACGACATATGTTCCAAAACATCATCTCCATTTGAGTCTTGTCTCTCGAATAAATCACTTTTCCATAGCGGCGATGAAGACGAAAAATGTTTGCAATATAATGAAAAGAGATGTGGAAAAATGAATCACCCAACACATCTATTTATACAAAAAAAATTACAGAATACACGGAGGCGCTAGACCAATTGGCGCCCCCTCTCACTTTATAGACATGGGCGCCAATTGGATTGGCAGCACCATGTGTTGTAGCCAATTCAATTGATCTGGCATTTACGCCTTAACGTTTTTTTTTAAACTGGGGTAGTTTGGGAAATAATTTGAAAAGTGGGTTATTTTGGGATTTTTTTTGAAAATGTGGGGTATTTCAGTAAAAAAATCGTGATACACACCCAAAATAGTGTTCCATGGCCCAATGAAGATGATAATTTTTACTTTATACCCCTGCAGTTATACCAAGACCCCTACATTTTTTTAAAAATACCAATTTTACCCTTGTTTGTTTTTAACCAATTTACCATTTCACTTTTAACCATTCAATTAAGACTTCCGAAAATTGCACTATTCACCCTCGTACCGAAACTCATTGGAAAAGACTCCCGGTATGTTTTTTTCCAAACCGGAAGACTTCATGAAAGACATCCCATTTACTGCATAACATATTCCGGAAGAGTTACTTGAAGAGTTCCGGTTCAGTTTTGAAAAAAGAACGTTTTGGAACACTTACTGTCATACCCCAATTTTGTCTGGGCATTTTAAATTTTCATAAATTCGATTTCATTTTCAGTTTGCATCATATGTACAGCATAACATGCGTTTTATCATGAATAATATCTAAAATCAGTCGGAATAAATTCTTGAAAATACAGACAAATTGGTTAAATCATTTCTCAAGTACGTGCAAAATTAGTGGGTAAAAAGTTTCGAAATCAAGCTTGCAGATGCCAGTATTATTAATCTACGATTCGCGTAGTTTAACTTGGTGTGCTCGTTATATTTTTTGACGACTTTTTTAGCTGCACTTTTATCCGTCTGAGCCGTTTAACCGGTGAAAAATTATTTCAAAATTAAAAGAAACGCTTTATTTTTTCAATAAATATATTTCGTGCTGATTATTTTAGTGCATCCGATTTAATTTTTTGAGCAAATTTTCGCCCAACTTTTATTCATTTCTAGTCGTTTTAATTTTATTCTTTCGCCAAAATATTCAAAAATAAATAAATAGAATTTTCCATGTCCTTATTTTATTTTTATCATACTCATTTTAGAAGTTGGAATTTTTTGGTTTGATTCAATTGATTTAAATTGTTCTAAATCGATTAAATCATCTAAAAAGGGCGTTATAGATATTTTGATTTATTTAAATAGTATGTGCTTCTTGGTGTGCTTCTTTGATTCAATCCAGACCATCGATTCAAATTAATCAGCGACCGTTATTTGCTATCCATGTTCATTCCCATCATCCAATCAAAATCAAATAATAATAATTAGATTAATAACAAAATCAGAAAAAGTAATAATATATCTCCTTCTCCAACTGTAAGGCGCCACATGGACATTCTTATCCTTCCCATTAATGGATGCACGCGGGCAACCGTGGGAGGTGGTTATGATCTTCAAAAAATTAGGATCATAAAAGAAAACACACAGCTGGCAAGGAAAGGGGGGTCCAATAGAAAAAGGACACACATTTTGAAAAAAAAGGGAAAGATTCGGAGAGAGAAAAGATCTCCTCCAACGTCTCTCTCTCTTCACCAACACGCTACCTCTCTCTAAAATGATACTCTCTCTCTGAACATAAATAAAAAGGAAAAGAGGATTAAAAAAAAGAAAGAGGGAACACCAATAACCCTCCTCAATAACTCTCTCTCTGCTGAGCATAAAACGAAGAAAAGAATTTTTTTGAAGGGCCACTCATAACCCTCTCTCTGTGAAACGGAAAAAAAAAGATACAAAATGAAAAAGAAACTTTTCCTTTTTCTTCTCCACAGTACCATTGTTCACCTTTTTCCTAAACTAGCCACACCATCGCAACATCCATCACCGACTCCCCCTCGTCATCTTCACTCACACAACCTACACGCCACCGCCGACTATTCTCCACATCAACATCTTCTCCGGGCAAACCACCTTCGTCTCCACGAACCAACAACTCTCCTTCTTCAATCGCGCACCACCATCGTGCACACCCCCATCCTCACCACACCAACCACTTTGCACCGTGAAACCCGCCGCGTCTCCCTTCATCATCTCTTCACTTCCGTCCACTTCAATAACCAAACACCCTTCATCTCCAATAATAACCTCCTTCCGACGGTGAACTCACCGTCGTAACCTCTGTTCATCTCTGCATTTTGTCTATCAATCTACTATGTGTAAAATTTTGGTTATGTCATGATCGCAAGTTTTAGTCGGCAATATTTATGTTTCAGATTGTCCATTGGAAATTTTGCTTAAGTATAGAAAGATTATTTGTGTTGTTTATGTGATTCTAGGTGTGTGAAATTTGAGCCAAAAGATTATTAATGTTGTTGAACTAAAAATTCAAGTGAATTACAATTCATATTTGTTTGTAGATGATTCATGTTAGACTTGATTGTCATTCAGGAAGTGCTTCCATGTTAATTTGATAAGAAATTTCAATTTTTATCTGATTATGATTATTCATGTCTTTCAGTAAAATTCCATGTTGATTTGATAAGTGATAATGCTATAAGTATCATGAAGAGTTTGTGTAGGATGTTGAATTGGATTTTTTCGAACGTTATGTATTTCAAACTTCCGTTTGTTGTAACCAGACTGGATGGATAGCTTAACACTTATGTGTTTCCGCTTGCCAACTACTTGATAATGATAGTTCTATTTTAATTATCATGATCTACTGGTGTTTAGAGTTAACATTTTTCTAATGGGGTAATTATGGGGTTGGCTACTTATTTACTAGAATTTGTTTTTACTTTGTTTTTATATAGGTTTGAGGTATTTATCAAATAAAATTCTAGTCTCTCTTTTTACATTGATTTTTTTACATTGATGGTGAACAATGCTTGGGATAGAATAAAATCCATGGATTCGACCTTTTTATGTCGATATGCCACCAAAGTCACAATAAATAAATAGAATATTTCACCGTGTTATGATATTGCGAATGACATTAATCGTGTTGTCATTTCGTACAAACCGGTTTTGAGCACATCGATTCCGTTAAATAAATTGACAATCGTCACTTATATCCTTTAATTATAATTATAATTAATTGATTAAATTTTGACTACTTAAGTTATTTTGGATTGATTAATTTTAATTAACTTAGTTATTTGGTTCAATTCAATAATTTGGATAATTAATTTTAATTAGTTTAATTAATTGGTTTAACCAAATTTTAATCAATTAATTTTGTTAATTAAACATTAATCGATTTCTTCCATTATCACATATTTTCATTCTTTTAATTAAATTAATTAATCAATTGAAATTTTGCTTAATTAGTTAATTACTATTAATTAATTTTAATTAACATGATTATTTGGCTTGAATAAATAATTTTGATAATTAATCTTAATTAATTTAATTAATCGATTCAATCAAACTTTAATTAATTAATTTGGTTATTAAATATTGATTGATTTATTTCACTCCAATTCATCATTGATTCAAAACCATTTTAAACCACTAAAATCACATGATTCTCGATTCAATATCAAGCCCATTTCCAAATGCCTTTGTAAGTCGATAGCTTTTATGTATCACCACCAACCTCACATAGCTTATTCTTGGGCTTTCTTACAATGAGACCTATTCGGTTATCCAATAATCGATTAGATGATTGATTCACTAAATAATCCAATTCATTTGTAAACACACGTCCAAACCTCGATCCAATATCGAGTATTTTATTCAAAATTAATTAAAAATACCTAATTACAATTAAATACCATTTCATAATAACAAAATGAAAAGGGGGATGGTCTTTAGTTTTCAACTCCTCTCCTCGATTATTTGAATACGAGTTCTCTTACTCGATTAGTCAAATAATTGTTATTTCTAACTCGCCTAAGCTTATTGAGATCAAATCATTCTTATAACAATGAAATGAAAAGGGAGATGATTTTAAGCGTTTAACTCCTCTCCTCGATTGTTTGAATACGAGTTTTCTTACTCTGTCTGTTAGACAATCGCCGTTTCTTTACAAACTTCTACACCCTATTAAATCAAAACACTCTTTTAATAAGCTAAATGAAAAGGGAGACGACTTTGAGCCTTCAACTTCTCTCCTCAACTGTTTGAATACGAGTTATCTTACTCGGTTAGTCGAACAATTGTCATTTTTCCATAAATTAATAAATTAATTAAATCACTTTCATAATAAACTATACAAAAAGGGAGATGGTCTTGAGCCTTCGATTCCTCTCCTCAAATACTTGAATATGAGTTGTCTTACTCAGTCATTCAAGTACTTGTCGTTTATCTAAACACGTCAACCATACATAAACCTATTTTCGTAATCACTCTGATGAAAAAGAAAGTGGTTTAGAGTCTTATATTCCCTTTCCCGAATATTAGGATACGAGTTTCCTTACTCGACTATCCGAGTATCCGTCATCCATTCAAAACACCTTAATTATTATTAAATCCTTTTATAATTAAGGATGAAAAGGGAGATGGTCTAGAGCCTTCGATTTCTCTCCTCGACTATTAGGATACAAGTTGTCTTACTCGACTATCCGAGTAATCGTCATCCGACAAAACATTTAAACACATAAAATATATTCTCTTTCACGCCCCCGTGCGATCGAAACCAATCAAATAAAACATCAAACATATTAACTCAACTTGTCACCCCTGTCTGATCAAAACTCTTTTCAGAAAGAACACTGTTTAATCCCTTCTAATGCGCACAACAAACTAGTGCTTAAGCCTCCGCCGAGAGTAGACAAGCCAACGTTTAGCCTTTAGAACGCGATCTAAAACATATGTTCGGTAAAAGACACCAACCAACCGTAGTTCCTTGAACTACGAATGCTTTAATTTCCTTATTGCACCATAAGGATACGTAGGCACGAGATTGCGATATCTTGGCAAGCACACTAATAAAAAACCTCCCTTTTCCCCCTTTCTGAGGTTCCTATCCATTTCTCTTTTTAATCATTTATTCAGTCGAAGAAAACAAACAAAATTTAGCTAACATTCAAATCTCAAATTAAACTAAAAGGTTCTCGTTGAGTACAACGGACGTGAGGGGTGAAAATACCTTCCCCTTGCGTAATCGATTCCCGAACCCGAATATGGTTGCGATGACCATTATTCTATTTTTCAAAGGTTTTATAGATGTTTTTCTATTCCTTGATTGGGATAAATAAAGTTCAGTGGCGACTCTGTTCGAACTAAATTTTTTCCGCGACCATCGCGAGGAATCCTATTTTTCGAGATGCGACAGATGGAGATTCTGCTGGGGATTCTTCTCCAAGCAAGAGAGAGTCAAGCCTAATTTATTTTAATTTGTGATGAATGTTAGCTTTGTTTAAAATTGCTTTATTCTATTTTCTTTATCTCATTGTGTAATTGTTATTTGTAATCTGTTGTTTATTCTCATTATTGTTATTGGGGCTCTCTGATTATTGGCACTTTGTGAGATAAGCTCTCTGATTAGTCACCATTTTCACTATATTTTCGTTGCTTATCCGACAAGAAACCAAGGATTTTGAGACACCGTGTACGCATTATGGTACCTTCAAAGTTAATTTTCATTCCCGTAAGTTATTTAAGCAATTTTATTAATTGTTAGTTTTATTTTATATTTTCATGATTTTACGCGTAGGATGTCTGTGTTTTTGTCCAACAGGTCCAGGTGGAAGAATCGAGGAACTCGGAGCAAGACAGTGCGGAATTTTGAAAAGCAAAGGAATGGAAAAATCCCGATACAGGAGGCCTGACACGGCCACCCGTGTCACCTGACACGGGCCGTGTCAAGCAGAATGAGAATGAAGCAAAAAAACAGTAGCTTGACACGGTCGACCGTGTCACCTGACACGGCCCGTGTCAGGCCTTATCCCATACTGTGTCAAGCCCCCATGGGCGTGTCAAGTGAAGCAGTGAGCTGACACGGCCACCCGTGTCAGCCCAAGCCCAAAATTTTCCCTTTTCATCGGACTTTTGATTATCGGGCTTGCAGAGAGATTTTTGGACATGTCCACCTATTGCTTGGAATTTTCACTATATAAGAGAACCTTCTACCAAAGAAAAGATCATCTTGGAACGAGGAAAAACACAGTATTATCAAGCAATCAAGTATTACAAAGAGCAAGGAGTTCGGAGAGCTGAAGGTTTTCATGAGCGGGAGCGATTGAAGATCGAAGTCATCCAAATACTTGTAATGTGTAATTTGTATCTTGCATTTGTTTTGAACAATATGAGTAGCTAAACCCCCCAATGCTAGGGGGGTGTCCCTGATTTAGAATTGTAACGAGTTTGAGTATACTTTTGCATTTATAATATTATTCTTACGGTAACCTTTTGATGTGTTTAATGCTTTCTCTTTCGGACCAATCGAGATTGTTTTGTGGTTATCAATTAGGCTGGACCGCCATTGATAAGGTTTTCATAAGGGTACTCTGCAGCAGATATCACTTAGGACTAGGGATACCCTGTATGAACCCGAGTGTTCTTGATATAATAAAGCTTAACTTCACCTTAATTGCATATGGACATAGAAATTAGGGTATATTGATTAAAGGTTTTCTCACCAAGGACTTGGGAGAAAATACCCTTGAGAACTGGTAGTAATTGATATTTGTTGATGCAATAGTGACTCAGAGTTGTTACAGGGATAAATCATACACCTTCCCTGACATTGTTCCTCTTATCCTGCAAACCCTTATTTTTATCCTTATTTTCCTTTGCCTTTATTTTTATAATTTTGAATCTAAAAACCCAAATCATACTTTTTGTTTAATTGAATGATAATTTGAACTCGATATTAACGTGCAGTCCTTGAGATCGACATTCGAGGAATTTACCCGTTATTACTATAATAGGCAAAATAGTACACTTGCTATTTTTCGGATCAAGTTTTTGGCGCTGTTGCCGGGGATAGCCAAAATATAGAGTTTAATTTTTAGTTCAATTAAAATTTTGTTGCTCTGCAATAAAATTAATTTTCTGTTATTTATATAATTTAATCCACTAATCTGTGTATGCGAGGAGAGCCCTCAGCAGAATTTCTTTTTGATGCAGAAATCGAGAGAACCCTTCATCGGAGACGTAGAAACGCTAGATTGGATTCCAAAGAAGAAGTTCCCTCTGATCACTCAGATTCAGAAAAAGAAACTATGGTTGAAATTCCTCCAGTTCCACCGCTTCCACCTCCGGAAAGACTCCTAGGTGACTATGGAGGTGCAAATGTGCCGGGTGGTAGATTGACCATTATCAACCAACCGGTGAATGTGATGAACTTTCAACTGCATCCTAGTACAATCAATCAACTTGAGAGAAAATCTTTCATCGGAAAGGTTAATGAAGATGCCAACAAGCACCTGCAGAGATTCCTGACCATGAGTACTACTTTGAAAATTGATGGTCATACTGATGAAGCAAAGAAGTTAAGAATGTTCCCGTTCACTTTATCTGAAGAGGCGGAAGAATGGTTCTACTCTCTTCCAGATGGCAGTATTACATCATGGGAAGAGATGGAAACAACTTTCTTAAATGAGTATTTTCCTGCATCAGTATTTCTGAGAAAAAGGTATGAAATCTTGAACTTCAAACAGAAAGATGGTGAGTCTTTGGGAGATACCTACAAAAGATTCAAAAGGGTCCTGGTAGCGTGCCCAACTCATAATATGGATCAGACTGAACAAATGCAGATGTTTGTGAATGGGCTGAAAATAAAGACAAAACAATTAATTGATACAGCAGTCGATGGCTCAACAAATTTCTCAACAACCACCGGTATTAAAAGGATCATTGAAGTGATATCCATAAATGAGCATCTGGAATTATATGATAGGTGTACAAGCAAACCTGAAGGAGTCATTGACCTGAAAGTAGAAGCAAATAAAATTCGTTTGGAAGATACAATCGTTGCTAAAGTGGAGAAGAAATTGAAAGCGATGAATATAGGTACTCAACAGGTAGCTCAAATTCAACCTGCTCAGACCATCACTTGTGAAATCTGTAATGGACCTCACCACACTGTGTACTGCTTTGCAACTCCTCAACAAATTGAAGAGATAAAATTCTTAAAGCAGAATAACCCCTACTCTAACACTTACAATCCAGGTTGGAAGAATCATCCAAACTTCTCCTGGAAAGATCAACAAGGGAATGTTCAACAATAGAGTCAAGGTCAATATCAGACTCAATATCAACAACAGCAAGCTCCAAGGAAAGCAGATTGGGAGATTTCCATTAAAAACATGGCAGCTCAAAATAGGCAATTTGAAGAAGAGACAAGAAACAATCAGAAAAACACCACCGCCTCTCTAAAGAATCTTGAAGTTCAGCTGGGGCAGATAGCACAACAACTAGCAAGTTCTCGAACACCAGGTTCCTTACCAAGTGAAACAATTCAAAATCCGAGAGGTCAAGAGAATATTAGTAATGTCACGACGAAAAAGGAAAAGGCTGCTAAAAAGAAAAAAAATTATATCACCGGGCGAGCCGACTTAAGAGGAAATTACAAAGGAGACTATACCGACGATTAAGTTTCCCTACCCTCAGAGAGTGACAAAGAAGGAACCAAGCGAGTCAGACTTGGAGAAATTCATGACAATATTCAAAAAGGTTGAGGGTCATATGTCTTTGTTTGAAGCACTAGAAAGAATTCCCATGTACAAGAAATTCATGGAAGAGGTAATGGATGAAAAGAAACCAACAGCCGAAGAACAGGTAGCCTGGAAGGAAAAATATAGTGCAAACTCATTGGGGCAGAAAATTCCTAACAAACAAAAGGATCCAAGAATGGCAACAGTACCCTGCACAGTTAAAGAAAAAACCTTCAAAAAAGTACTAATAGATCCGGGAGCTAGTGTGAGTCTGATGCCATTATCAATCTATCACAGGTTGGATATTAAAAATGTCAGTGATACAGAGACCAATCTGAAGTTTACGGATCACTCAAGAAAGGATGCATATGGTATAGCAGAAGACGTACTGGTAACAACAGATGACTTAATTTTTCCTGTTGATTTTGTAATCCTAGACATACTTGAAGATGATGAGGCACCCATCATTCTGGGTTGACCTTTCATGCAGACAAGTCGATGCAATCTCGACCTGGACCAGGGCACGTTAACCTTGAAAGCTCACGACAAAGAGATAACATTGAATGCTATTGAAGACCAGGAGCTAGAGGAAGATATAGAATATCACTATCAAGTAGGCTTAATCAGGACAGAGGCGAGAAGGCAAAGTAACATGCCAACATCAGAGAAAGATGCAGAAAGGCCCTCTCGACTCTCATCACTGCCATTAGCCACCCTGAATGGAAATACTCCCATCTCCATTCCAAAAACCAAGAGAAAGAAAAAAAAATGAAAACATGGTAAGGAGATGAAGGTTAAAAAGGACTTGTGGCACAAAAGAATCCATGCGGATGAAAGAGACAACTTCCTAGTTTTGGACAAGAGGTGCAACAAGGTTTGGAGGCTGAAGTACCCCCCGTAACAAGGGGAATGAACCGTCGAGCCATGCGACGTTAAACGAAGCGCTTCGTGGGAGGCAACCCACGCGTTACTAGTTCAAATTATTATTTGTGTTTGTTTGTTATTTTAGGTTTGCACAATGCCTTGCATAAAAGGGAGAAGGTACTCACATGGAAAAGGTTGAAAATTTTGAATTTCGTGTGGGCATGTTGCACTTTCCGCCTCATCCCCCTCAGTGGGGCGCTGTGAGTCACCCTCCTTCTATATTATTCTAAAACATTGAGGTCAATGTTTAGTTCAAGTGTGGGGGAGGTTTTCCTATGCTTTTTACATTTATTTTTGTTCTGTTTCATGTTTTATTTGATTAGTTCCCAATGTTTACCGTTCATATTTGGTTTATTTTTACTGTCGGGTATCATCTGTTGCATGTATTTCAGGTTCTTGGTATTATAGTGGAATGAGGTAATGATCAATAGCGGTAGTGGATGAAATGATCACTCCACTTACTCTTGCTTGTTGTGAAGGATCTTCCCAGAAAGTCGATACTGTTGAAGAAAAGATCATATGCAATTTCTAAAGCTCAACTAACGTAGGTTCCCTGTGCATTTCGAGTTGAGTAAGAAGCCGCAGCATACTCGAGGTACTATGGATGCTGTCAAGCTTTACCTAACACGGTGAGTGCATAAAAGGCCAAGCACATTTGTCATCACGAGCGATATTCAGGTATGTCTTTATCACTCTAACTTTGCGTAGGTTCTCTGGGAGTTTCACTTCATGTATACACACACTGAGGCACGTTGTTTGATTATAGCCCTGAGCCTTTCTAGCCATCCCATTAATGTTATCCTTTGTTAACCCCATTTGATCCTGTATCCAGTGTTTGTTTAACCTCGTAAATGTACCCCGCGGCCAAAACACTGCCTTACCCTGTTCGGAGTCAAGTTGATATTATTAAAGTTGTGTTGAAATTCTATGTTTGGGGTAAAACCCCATAAGTTTCAAAAGCCAAGGTGAGTGTGAAAAAAAATAAGAGAATCATCGAGAAAATAAACTCGAGGGTTCAAAAGAAGCACTGGCCAAAGAAAGACACTCGGTTGAAAAAGAAGAATAGCAAAGAAAAACCCGAGCTATAAAAAAAATATAATAGAGGAAAAGAAAGAAAACGAACAAACACAGTGAAAATAATAGTAACATTGACTCTGAACCAAAAACCACTTATTTACCGTTTTGTTTGGAATATTCACACCATAACCCAAGCCCCATTACAACCCAAAAAACCTCAAAAAATGTGTGTTATGTGTAGTTGATATGAAAGGAGAAACTATTCAAATTTATGAGTTGATATTGCATATTCTGAATTGGGAGTGAAAACACTTAAACCCCGAGAGACTTGGTGAGAGTGTGATGTAAGCTGACAGGTGAAGCGGTACCTTGATGAGGAAGTGCGACAGAAAACTCATTAGGAAAAGCAGGAACTATACAAGGGGGAGTGAAGGCGTTGGCGAAAGATCTCGGCAGTATCATCGTAAGAATACAAATTTTGGGAAGTGACACTTTGTCATATAGGACATTACTTGAGGACAAGCAATGAGCTAAGTTTGGGGTTGTGATTAGTCACCATTTTTACTATATTTTCGTTGCTTATCCGACAAGAAACCAAGGATTTTGAGACATTGTGTATGCATTATGGTACCTTTAAAGTTAATTTTCATTCCCGTAAGTTATTTAAGCAATTTTATTAATTGTCAGTTTTATTTTATACGAAGACCTCACCTAGACGAGATCATCTTAAGGATATTATTATCTGACGAGTCTTCGTCACGGCAGTGACGTTCTCAAGAAGGATTCATGACTATAGGAACCTACCAACTGTAGAGCCTACCCATGGGGTTCCTTTAATCAGAGATGCCTTTCATTTTACCTGTTATTTTGATTAACCTAAGAATACATTGAACCTGTGATCCTGAACATGTCACTACATTCATACACATATCATTGCATTTTCATTCATCATGCGTTGCATATCGTTTTTCACAAAAAATAAATACAAAAAAAACTCATCCATCCTTCGTGCATAACCTGCGTTGATTTCCCGACACTCGTATCGGACTTGAAGTAGCTCTTGGAAGACCATGGATCCATTGGAGCAAAGTCATATTTCATTAAGAGGAGATGTTAACTCGATGAAAAACTAGTTAGACCAACTTGTTGAGGATATGATAGCTTTAGCAAAGAGGGAGGACAACATTTAGCAGATTGCAGTGGTTGAGAATGTTGTGCTAGCTCCAGTAAATGGTCCTACCCAACCTCAGCTTGTGCGAACCCCAATTGATAACTTTGTTATACGAGAACGTCATATTATTTGAGGTTCGTCTTATCATGATGATGTTGAGTATCACAATTTTGCATTCTCTGTGTCAGATTCCCATGGAACATGCCTGGTGGTTAATACTAAACGACCACAAGATAATGAGATTGCTGAAAGAGGTCGTGTGCTATAGAAAAGACTCAAGGCCATAGAAGGACAAGATACTGTTGAACTGAACGCCTTAGGCATGTGTTTGGTACCTGGCCTGGTTATACCCCAAAAATTCAAAGTACCAGAATTTGAGAAGTACAAAGGGTCTAGATGTCCAAAGCACCATTTGGTGATGTTTTGTCGAAAAATGACCTCTCATGCCCATGATGATAAGTTAATGATTCACTTTTTTCAGGACAGTTTGACTGGGGCATCATTGAGTTAGTACATGAAGTTAGAAAGGAATCATGTTCAATCATGGTTGGACCTAGCTAACGCATTCTTGAAGCAATACAAATATAATTTGGACATAGCTCCCGATCGCATGCAGCTGAGGGCCTTATCTCAGGAAAACAATGAATCCTTCAGAGGGTATGCCCAAAGATGGAGAGATTTAGCGGCTTGCATTGAACCACCACTCTTAGACAAAGAATTAATGGAATTATTAAGAGATGCCTTGCAAAGTCCTTACTTCGAAAGGATGATTAGCAGTGCAGCATCGGACTTCGCTCACCTAGTATCAATAGGAGAACGCATCAAGCATGGCCTTAAAAGTGGAAAAATCCAATGCTCCTCGAGTGTCCAGAGCATTGAGAGTGAATCTATTGTTTGTTCCCAAAAATAAGAAGAGGTTGAAGTTAATGCGGTTTGGGAAATCCCATGAGCTTCACATCAGACACCATTCTCTCCACATGGTCAATATCCTACAAATCAAGGATCTCTTTTGTATCAACGACAGATTCCACCTCAGCAGCCATACAAGCGGCAGAACACTCCACATCAGCAGTGTCATCACACTCGACAAAGGCCAAGAAATCCAGAGAGACACCTCGATTCGCTTCTAATGCCATACAGTCAAGTACTTTCGTATTTGATTGAGAGAGAATTAATAGTGCCAAGAGAGCTAAAACCAGTAAGTCCTCCATATCCACCAGGCTTTGACGCCAACGCTCGATGTAATTTCCATGATGGAGCACATGGGCATTAAACTGAACACTACAAGGTGCTCAAGAGCAAGGTACAAACTCTGCTTGACTCCAAGATGTTCTCATTTTCTCATTGAGGCCTTCAAATCAACAATATATCTTCGCCTAGCCATGCGGGTCCATTAGTCCAAACTGTGGAAGAGATTTCCGAGAGTAGGTCTGAAGATGGTTATCATACTAACCTTGAGGAACATAACTACCATTACTCTGAAGAAGGCTAGCCCAGCAGTGAATCAAACACGAGAGAGTTTCCTCTGCACTGGTAACCATTTGGTTATTTTTAGCATTTCATTTGTATTTTTCTCTGCATGTTAAGTACTTATATGCTTTCAAGTATTGTTGATTTCCTTTGATGGTAATATTAGTGAAATGATCGTGCATGTTTTGAACGAATCCTTTCGTATTCACTCATATTTTCCATTCTATATAAGACAAAAATATTACTCCCATTCACTTATCAAATTGTCTTTTAGCAAAGATTGAAGGGAGGATGACGAAAATGAAATACCCATAATGGTTAATAGTATGTTTTCGGATAAAACCTTGTCGATGATGTACAAGCATTGTTTCAAATCCCCAAACACTTGAGAGATAAGGAGTTAATCCCTAGTCAACCACTTTGAGCTTAGAAGTAGTTGTTTCTTTCGGATATACAAACTCTTACATTTAACCTGGGGCAGGGTAGTGTTCAGTTAATCTGACTCCATATTTGAATTGCAAGGGAATACATCCCATTTGGAGATCAACCGCATATTATTCTTAGCCAACATCATAAAGTGGTGATAACCGAGCAAAGCTCATGATTAATGTCAGTTGTTCTTAAATGACCATTGAATTGGCAGTCATATCCTCTAAAAAAATCATCAAAGAAAAATCCCGCTAAGTCGAACACCTCAAAAGGGTGACTTAGGCAAAAACTAGGGCAATCCCGATGGACTAGAGCTTCAAAAATCGGTCCAGGCAAAAGTCAGGGATCAAAACAAAAATCAAAAGAGGCAATGAAAACCCTTAGCAAAACCAAAACAAGATTTAGTGACCACCATATCAAAATCAAAGGGTCACCGACATCCAAAAGATGAAATAAGGTGGCTTCCATTTCAAGAGACCTTGAATCACCATCTTTATTCTTACACCTTCAAGAAGACGAATGTGTATGATGAATTAACTGAGCATAGGATTGGAGATCATCATGAAGAAGGGGTGGGTTAACTGAGCGTAAAATTTTATCCTTACATCCTTTGTTTCAATAACCATGAACCAAGCCACGTTACAACCCTTAAAAGACCTAATTGAGGCCGAGTTTATTCTGAAAGCATGGTATAGCAAGGTTGCGTAAACCGACTCCTAAATATTTACTAATCACCTGTATTGGCATCACATTCCCGTTGTATCTTTCACGCACTAGCTAAATCGGCACTACATTTGGACTAATGGTTTACTCGTCACACACTATCACATCACCTCAATAAATGATTTTTTTAAACCTGCATGAATGTTGCATTAAAATTACCATTGATTAAATAAACAATTTTAACTGCAAGTAAATATGTTACATCAAGGAACTTCAAAGAAGCAATCAGAGAAGAACTTGATCATTCGTCAATGCTGGCCCAAATCAAGACTACTTCCTAACCCTATAGATTAGGGGTATGGTATCTAATAACCATCAATCGGTTAGTCAAAAGACAAATCTTCAAGCATCAGTTGATCAAGGAGGCAAATCATTTCAAAATATTCAGTCCATCTGGGGCAAGCCTTTCAAAATCTCAATCAGGGGCAAACCACTAAAAGACTCATACACTGGGGCAAAGTTGGTTCAAGCCATGGTATATTCGTTCCTATGATTTCATTTCAAAGGTGAATTCCTTCAAAATCCCTACAGGCTAGGGCAGATAAGAATACAAAGAGCCTTAGAGCAGAGCAAGAGCATGATCATTTTACATTGATTACGTCGCTGCGCTCTGCGCTCATTAAATCATTTGTAAGCCATCAAGGCATATCAGGAAAAGAAATTGAGGTTCTCTCAAGAACAAACATGCAACCTATCAGTAAAGGATCAAATTTGGGGCACCAAGAGCATCCATATCTATCATTCAAACATCGCATCATCAAAATACCGAGTGTCAGGAAGTCAAAACCTTTCACCAATCAAAATTCCAATCCATATTGGCAACTACTAAAAATAAAATTCCACTTTGTTGGCATCCTCATAATATCAAAGTCCAATCCCTATTGGCATCTCCAAAACCAAATTCCAATCCCTATTGGCATCTTCGAAACCAAAAGCCCAATCCATATCGGCAACTACCAAAAATAAAAGTCCACTTTGCTGGCATCTTCATAAACTCATATCCAATCGACATTGGTATCCAGAAAGTCTCACCTTTAAAAAGGGATATCAATACAAGAACAACAAAAAATCCTCTTGCATTACCACATGTACTACATACAATAAACACACATGTCTTTCCTTCCCAATCAGGGAGTTTCATATCAAAAAGCTCCCTCACAAAAATGAGAGGTTTTCATTAACATGATCCATATGCATACATAACATAATAATTCTTTCCCATCAACCCTTTGATGAGGACACAACCTGATTTTCTTTTCCATCAGCCCTTTGATGATGACAATCTTTTTCGTCAACTCTTTGACGATGATAAATCTTTTCCACCAACCCTTTGGTGATGCCACTCCATAGTGAAGTTTGTTTCCACCAACCCTTTGGTGATGACATCTTTTAATTACTTCCATCAACCCTTTGATGATGCCACTCCCTAGTGAAGTTTTTTTCCGTCAACCCTCTGACAATGACAAACTCCTTTCCATCATCCCTCTGATGATGAAAATTATTTCCGTCAACCCTTTGACGATGATACTACATACATAATTCCTTTTCCACCAACCCTTTGGTGATGTCTTTCTTTACCTTTTCCATCAGCCCTCTGATGATGACAGTTCCCTTCCGTTAACCCTTTGACGATGACACTACATATTCAATTATATTCCATCAACCCTTTGACGATGACAATTACCTTTCCGTCAACCCTTTGACGATGACAGTCTCTTTTCCACCAACCCTTTGGTGATGCCACTCCATAGTGAGGTCTCTTTTCCATCATCCCTCTGATGATGATCGTCCTTTTCCATCAACCCTTTGATGATGCCACTCCCTAGTGAAGTTTTTTTCCGTCAACCCTTTGACGATGACAAACTCTTTTCCGTCAACCCTTTGATGATGATATCACATATACAGTTTCTTTCCATCAGCCCTCTGATGATGATCGTCCTTTTCCATCAACCCTTTGATGATGCCACTCCCTAGTGAAGTTTCTTTTTGTCAACCCTTTGACGATGAAAAGTCCTTTCTAACAGCCCTCTGATGATGACAATCTTTTCCGTCAATCCTTTGATGATGACAATTACCTTTCCATCAGCCCTTTGATGATGACCATCTCTTCCATCAACCGTTTGATAATGATGTTCCCCAACAATTGTTTCTAAAAATAAAACCTTTCTGCCAAGCATCACATGTGTAACACCCCAAATAAAGAAAAAAGAATTATTTAATTAAGTTGATAATATATTTATTAATTTAATTAAATAAATGGGATTATTGGATTATTATTATTATTATTATTATTATTATTTGGGAATAATAATATTTGGAAAATATATAAGTGGGAATAAAGAAAGGGTTTCATATTTTTTTGAACAGAAGAGTTTTTTTCACGTGAGAAACAGAAAAGCTGCAGAGAAGAGGAAAAGGGCAAAGAGCTGTAGAGCAACGGTTGAGGAACGGAAAAGCTAAAGCTTAGAGATTTGCCGGATTATCTCAGGTAAGGGGGGTTTACCGTCGTTTAATGGGTATTATCGATTAACATGTAATGGGTAGTGATAAGCCGTTGGTCTAACCCTAATTGGAACTGTATATGCTGAAATTGATGTTGGTTAAACGGTGTTAAAAATCTGTAAATTGAATCGGTAGTTGTGTGAGTCTTGAATGTTAGACTAGGGTAAGAATCCCAACCAAAAACTTGAATCGGCGTTACCAATTTACAAGACAAATTGTGTTTCTAGAGGTGGTTTCAGATGAGGAAACGGCCGGAAAAACCGGACAAGCAGAAGCTGGTAGAACCCTAGGAATAACTCAGAAAAATCTGAGTCTGCGCGCGAGCGGTCGACCATAGGGTCGGCGTGCGCTGACCCGTGGGGCATGCGCCGACTGCATGCGTCGACGCAAGGCATTTTGGCGCCGATCCGTGACTTAAGCGTCGACCCCATGCGTCGACGCAAGGGGTCTTTGCGCCGACTCCCTCCAGTTGAGCAGAGTCTTTGCGCCGACCTGTGAGTTTTGAGCTGTGGAAGAATTTGATATAGTATGTTGCAGTGTGGGAAAATAGTTGATTTTTATGTTGAAAACGTGATTGGTGATTTAACCATTTTAGTTAATTGTGATGAATGAATTTATTAAGTTTATGTTGTGAAATGTTGATGCAATGATGTTGAAAAGTTGATTTTTGTAGTTGTTTTGTGGAAAATACTGAGTTGTAGGCTGATGAGCCAAAGTTGAATATAAGTTGCTTCGTTGAAAATACCAAGTTGTAGGCTGATGAGCCAAAGTTGATTTTAAGTTGTTTTGTGGAAAAGCTGTTGTGTTGCTGTTGTTATTATGTTGTTGAAGTTGCAATGTCGTACATGCCATATACATTCATATGCATAGAGTCGGGGCTTTTGCTCACACCACGTTGGCCTGGATTGGCAAAATTATGGGGCTTTTGCTCACACCACGTTGGCCTGGATTGGCAAAATTTTAAGTTGAAAGTTGAAGGCTTATGCCTTGATGCCCACTAAACTGGCAATGATTTTAAGTTGGGAGTTTTACTCCAAATGGTACCACATGCATGAAGAGTCGAGTCTCATTGAGTTGCATTTTATGTTGTTATTGAGTTGCATTGTATGTTGTTATGGAGTTGTATTGACGTTGTGATTGAGCACGATATTTTAGTTGATATGCCGTAAATGACTGCAGGATATAATTAGGGTGATTTAACGTGTAGAATTACTTAACATAACATGATAAATTATAATATTTGTTATATCGATTGAGGAACTCACCCTTACAGCAATATTTTTCAGGTAACGAGCAGTGAGTGAGTAGAAGCTAGTGCTCGGAGTCTAGTATGCTTTAGTGGGTCATGCTCTGATAGATGTAACATCGGGACGGGATGTTTTATCTGTTGAATAAATGTTAATTTTAAGATATTACAGTTGTTGAATGATTTTATCCGCTGCGTATTTTGCAAGGAGTTTTATGTTGAATTAAATAATGAGCATGACTGCTTTTATGTTGAAATTTTGTGAAGAAGTTGTTATGTGACACCCTCGAGTTGCAATATTTACTCTGATATGTATGAATTATTTGTTGTTGTTTTGATTAAATATTTGGGGTATTTAGAAGGGTGTTACATTAGTGGTATCAGAGCAGGTCGGTCCGTCCGGCCAGTTGTCGTGTCGTTTTGTCTAACAATTGTGTATTGTTACCAATCTAACTTTAAGTTGTGTTATTGATAAGTTGAAATGGCTGGAAGGAATGACGCTGCAATGGCTGCCGCAATGCAAGCGATGGCACAAGCTGTGCAGAACTTGCCAAATGCTGGTGGAGATGCTGGATCACGTAGCTTGGCGACTTTTCAAAGAGAGAATCCGCCGGTGTTTAAAGGGAAGCATGATCCAGATGCAGCCTTGGGATGGTTGAAAGAGATTGAGAGAATCTTCCGTGTTATGGATTGCACTCCAGCTCAGAAGGTTCGGTATGGTACTCACATGCTAGCAGTCGAAGCTGATGACTGGTGGCTAGAGACTCACGAGAGGTTGACCGTAGCAGGTGAAGACATTACTTGGGATGTATTCCGTAGGGAATTCCTGAGGAAGTATTATCCGGAAGATGTTCGTGGTAAGAAGGAAATCGAGTTCCTTGAGCTGAAGCAAGGAAACATGTCTGTCACTGATTATGCTGCGAAATTTGTGGAGCTGTCCAAATTTTATCCTCATTACACTGGTGCGGGTGCTGAATTTTCAAAGTGCATCAAGTTTGAAAACGGACTGCGCTCTGAAATTAAGAAGGCTGTTGGGTATCAGAAGATACGCATTTTTACTGAACTGGTTGATAGCTGCAGGATATTTGAAGAAGACAATAATGCTCATTACAAGATTGTCAGTGATCGCAGAGGCAAGCAACATCAAAACCGTGGCAAGCCGTATGATGTTCCAGCTGGGAAAGGGAAACAAAGAGCTGCTCCGACTCAGAGAGCTAGTGGGGGAGGTGCTCCTACTGGTATAGTTTGCTTCAAATGTGGTCAGGCTGGTCATAAGAGTAATGTATGCACTGCTGAAGTAAAGAGGTGTTTTCGCTGTGGTAAGACTGGGCATGCAATAGCTGATTGCAAGCACAAAGAAGTGATTTGTTTTAATTGTGGCGAAGAAGGGCATATTGGAAGTCAGTGTCAGAAGCCGAAGAAAGGGAATCAGTCTGGAGGCAAGGTCTTTGCTTTATTGGGTTCTGAGACTTCTGCAGATGATCGTTTGATCCGAGGTACGTGTTATATTAATGGCTTTCCTCTTGTAGCTATTATTGACACAGGTGCGACTCATTCCTTTATATCTTTGGATTGTGCTGTGAAACTTAAGTTAGAGATATCTGAGATGTTTGGAAGTATGGTAATTGATACTCCTGCGAAGGGTTCAGTGACTACTACGTCGGTTTGCTTAAATTGTCCTTTGAGTATTTTTGGTAGAGACTTTGGGGTGGACCTAGTGTGTCTTCCACTAGTGCAGATTGATGTTATTCTGGGTATGAACTGGTTGGTGTTCAACCGAGTTTCTATCAATTGTTTTGATAAAACGGTGATCTTTCCTGAGATTGTAGAAGGAAAGAGTTTGTTCCTATCAGCAAGGCAAGTGGATGAGGCAGTAGCTGAGGGAGCAAAGTTGTTCATGCTGTTAGCGACTTTGGAGGCCAAGGATAAGATGGTGATTTGTGATCTAGCCGTGGTGTGTGATTTTCCTGATGTGTTTCCTGAAGAGGTGAACGAATTACCACCAGAACGCGAAGTGGAGTTCTCGATTGATTTGGTACCTGGTACTAGACCGATATCGATGGCTCCGTACCGTATGTCTGCTGTGGAGTTAACTGAATTGAAGAGTCAGTTGGAAGATCTGTTGGATAAGAAATTTATTCGTCCGAGTGTGTCACCGTGGGGTGCACCAGTGTTGTTGGTTAAGAAGAAAGAAGGTACTATGAGGTTGTGTGTGGACTACAGGCAACTGAATAAAGTGACGATCAAGAATCGGTATCCCTTGCCGAGGATTGATGATTTGATGGATCAGTTGGTTGGTGCAAGTGTGTTCAGCAAAATAGATTTGAGATCTGGGTATCATCAGATACGCGTGAAGACTGAGGATATTCAGAAGACTGCTTTCAGGACAAGGTATGGACATTATGAGTATTCTGTAATGCCTTTTGGTGTGACTAATGCACCTGGAGTATTTATGGAGTATATGAATAGGATTTTCCATCCGTACCTAGACAAGTTTGTTGTGGTGTTTATTGATGATATTTTGGTGTATTCGAAATCCGAAGAAGAGCATGCTGAACATTTGAGAGTGGTTTTGGAAGTTCTCCGAGAAAAGAAGTTATTTGCTAAACTCTCTAAATGTGAGTTTTGGTTAGAAGAGGTAAGTTTTCTTGGTCATGTGATTTCAAGAGGTGGTGTTGCTGTTGATCCTTCTAAGATAGAAGCGGTATCTAAGTGGGAAGCTCCGAAGTCTGTTGCTGAGATTCGAAGTTTCCTTGGTTTGGCTGGTTATTATAGGAAGTTCATTGAAGGGTTTTCTAAGTTGGCGTTACCGTTGACGATGTTGACTAGAAAGGGGCAAGCATTTGTTTGGGACTCAAAATGTGAAGAAGGTTTCCAAGAGTTAAAGAGAAGATTAACTAGTGCTCCTATTCTGATATTACCGAGTTCATCGGAACCATTTGAAGTTTACTGTGATGCTTCATTGTTGGGTTTGGGTGGCGTGTTGATGCAGAATAAGCAGGTTATAGCTTATGCTTCGAGACAACTGAGGGTTCATGAGAGGAACTATCCGACGCACGATTTAGAGTTGGCGGCTGTGGTGTTTGTTCTGAAGTTGTGGAGGCATTATTTGTACGGGTCAAGATTTGAGGTTTTCAGTGACCATAAGAGTTTGAAGTATTTGTTTGATCAGAAAGAGCTGAATATGAGACAGAGGAGATGGTTAGAATTTCTGAAGGATTATGATTTTGGTTTGAATTACCATCCGGGTAAAGCAAACGTAGTGGCTGATGCATTGAGTCGGAAATCATTACATATGTCTATGCTAATGGTTAAGGAATTGGATTTAATTGAGCAGTTTAGAGACTTGAGCTTGGTGTGTGAGAGTACTCACAATAGTGTTAAATTGGGAATGTTGAAGTTAACAAGTGGTATTCTGGACGAGATCAGAGAGGGTCAGAAATCTGATATGCTTCTGGTTGATAAGTTGACTCTAGTGAATCAAGGTCAAGGTGGCGAATTCAGAATTGATGAGAATGGTATTTTGAAATTTGGTAGTCGGGTGTGTGTTCCGGATGTTACTGAACTTAAGAAGAACATTCTTGAAGAAGGACATCGTAGTGGGTTGAGTATTCATCCTGGAGCTACGAAGATGTATCATGATTTAAAGAAGTTATTTTGGTGGCCGGGAATGAAAAGAGATATTGCGAGTTTTGTTTATTCTTGTTTGACTTGTCAGAAGTCAAAGATTGAGCATCAGAAGCCGTCTGGGCTAATGCAACCGTTGGCTATTCCAGAGTGGAAATGGGATAGTATCAGTATGGATTTTGTTTCTGGTTTACCGAGGACAAGTAAGAATTTTGAAGCCATTTGGGTGATTGTTGACAGATTGACAAAGTCGGCTCATTTCATTCCGATCAGAATGGATTATCCGTTAGAGAAATTGGCTGAGTTGTATATTGAGAAGATTGTAAGTCTGCATGGTATTCCGTCGAGTATTGTTTCGGACAGAGATCCTAGATTTACATCGAAGTTCTGGGAAGGTTTACAGAAGGCTTTGGGAACTAAGCTGAGATTGAGTTCTGCATATCATCCGCAGACTGATGGTCAGACGGAGAGGACGATTCAGTCACTAGAGGATCTTTTGAGAGCTTGTGTTTTGGAAAAAGGAGGTGCTTGGGACTGTTATTTGCCTTTGATTGAGTTTACCTACAACAATAGTTTTCATTCGAGCATCGGTATGGCGCCGTTTGAAGCTTTGTATGGTAGGAGATGTCGGACGCCGCTATGTTGGTACGAGTCCGGTGAGAGTGCTGTGGTGGGACCGGAGATTATTCAACAGACTACAGAAAAGATTAAGATGATTCAGGAGAAGATGAGAATTGCTCAGAGTCGTCAGAAGAGTTATCATGACAAGAGGAGGAAGTCACTTGAGTTTCAAGAGGGAGATCACGTGTTTCTTCGTGTTACTCCGATAACAGGTGTTGGTCGAGCTTTGAAGTCAAAGAAGTTGACACCGCGATTTATTGGTCCTTATCAGATTTTGGAGAAGATAGGAGAAGTAGCCTATCGTATCGCTTTACCGCCATCACTTGCGAATTTGCATGAGGTTTTTCATGTGTCTCAGTTGAGGAGGTATATTCATGATCCGTCGCATGTGATCCAAGTAGATGATGTACAGGTGAGAGATAACCTGACTGTTGAAACATCGCCTATGAGGATTGAGGATCGAGGGTTGAAGCAGTTGCGGGGTAAAGAGATTGCCTTAGTGAAGGTAGCTTGGGAAGGACCAGCAGGTGGCAATGTGACTTGGGAACTCGAGAGTCAGATGAAGGAGTCTTATCCAGAGTTATTTGCTTGAGGTATGTTTTCGAGGACGAAAACTCTTTTAGTGGGGGAGAGTTGTAACACCCCAAATAACGAAAAAAGAATTATTTAATTAAGTTGATAATATATTTATTAATTTAATTAAATAAATGGGATTATTGGATTATTATTATTATTATTATTATTATTATTATTTGGGAATAATAATATTTGGAAAATATATAAGTGGGAATAAAGAAAGGGTTTCATATTTTTTGGAACAGAAGAGTTTTTTTCACGTGAGAAACAGAAAAGCTGCAGAGAAGAGGAAAAGGGCAAAGAGCTGTAGAGCAACGGTTGAGGAACGGAAAAGCTAAAGCTTAGAGATTTGCCGGATTATCTCAGGTAAGGGGGGTTTACCGTCGTTTAATGGGTATTATCGATTAACATGTAATGGGTAGTGATAAGCCGTTGGTCTAACCCTAATTGGAACTGTATATGCTGAAATTGATGTTGGTTAAACGGTGTTAAAAATCTGTAAATTGAATCGGTAGTTGTGTGAGTCTTGAATGTTAGACTAGGGTAAGAATCCCAACCAAAAACTTGAATCGGCGTTACCAATTTACAAGACAAATTGTGTTTCTAGAGGTGGTTTCAGATGAGGAAACGGCCGGAAAAACCGGACAAGCAGAAGCTGGTAGAACCCTAGGAATAACTCAGAAAAATCTGAGTCTGCGCGCGAGCGGTCGACCATAGGGTCGGCGTGCGCTGACCCGTGGGGCATGCGCCGACTGCATGCGTCGACGCAAGGCATTTTGGCGCCGATCCGTGACTTAAGCGTCGACCCCATGCGTCGACGCAAGGGGTCTTTGCGCCGACTCCCTCCAGTTGAGCAGAGTCTTTGCGCCGACCTGTGAGTTTTGAGCTGTGGAAGAATTTGATATAGTATGTTGCAGTGTGGGAAAATAGTTGATTTTTATGTTGAAAACGTGATTGGTGATTTAACCATTTTAGTTAATTGTGATGAATGAATTTATTAAGTTTATGTTGTGAAATGTTGATGCAATGATGTTGAAAAGTTGATTTTTGTAGTTGTTTTGTGGAAAATACTGAGTTGTAGGCTGATGAGCCAAAGTTGAATATAAGTTGCTTCGTTGAAAATACCAAGTTGTAGGCTGATGAGCCAAAGTTGATTTTAAGTTGTTTTGTGGAAAAGCTGTTGTGTTGCTGTTGTTATTATGTTGTTGAAGTTTCAATGTCGTACATGCCATATACATTCATATGCATAGAGTCGGGGCTTTTGCTCACACCACGTTGGCCTGGATTGGCAAAATTATGGGGCTTTTGCTCACACCACGTTGGCCTGGATTGGCAAAATTTTAAGTTGAAAGTTGAAGGCTTATGCCTTGATGCCCACTAAACTGGCAATGATTTTAAGTTGGGAGTTTTACTCCAAATGGTACCACATGCATGAAGAGTCGAGTCTCATTGAGTTGCATTTTATGTTGTTATTGAGTTGCATTGTATGTTGTTATGGAGTTGTATTGACGTTGTGATTGAGCACGATATTTTAGTTGATATGCCGTAAATGACTGCAGGATATAATTAGGGTGATTTAACGTGTAGAATTACTTAACATAACATGATAAATTATAATATTTGTTATATCGATTGAGGAACTCACCCTTACAGCAATATTTTTCAGGTAACGAGCAGTGAGTGAGTAGAAGCTAGTGCTCGGAGTCTAGTATGCTTTAGTGGGTCATGCTCTGATAGATGTAACATCGGGACGGGATGTTTTATCTGTTGAATAAATGTTAATTTTAAGATATTACAGTTGTTGAATGATTTTATCCGCTGCGTATTTTGCAAGGAGTTTTATGTTGAATTAAATAATGAGCATGACTGCTTTTATGTTGAAATTTTGTGAAGAAGTTGTTATGTGACACCCTTGAGTTGCAATATTTACTCTGATATGTATGAATTATTTGTTGTTGTTTTGATTAAATATTTGGGGTATTTAGAAGGGTGTTACAACATGCATCAGTTCATGCATAACTTTCCTGTCAAGCAGGAATTTCATCAAACACAATCATATCAATCACCCGCATCCCCGTGCATAGCACTCCCATAAAATGGGAATTTCATCAAAAACGAACAAAATCATTCGCATTCCTACATGCACATCCTAAATATCCCCAGCAATTGCATACTGTATACATCTCATGCATCCTCTCATGCATGGTATTTCCACCAAAAGTGGAACATCATACAAAAATCAAACATAACAAAATATCAAGATCCAGGGTCATTCATACGTATCTCGGACTTTCCTTGTTTCTAAATGAAGTTATTTCCCTGCATGTGCTCATGGAACTATTTCCCAGCAAGCCATTTTTTCAACTTTATGATTAATAATGATATTCCCAGCATTTTCTTTGCTATCATTGCTCCCCAAGCAGAGGTTACCATAAAATGTCTCTTATGAGCTCTCCCCCCTGCAAAGCTTTGCTAGTAAATCTCCTCCAAAAGGAGTCTTTCCTGAAATATAACCCCCAACAAACGAACATTTGAGATACTGCTTCATTTACCTGAAGAATCCCATCTATCTATTTAAGATACTGCTTCATTTATCTGAAGAATCTCATTTATTTGTTTGAGATACTGCTTCATTAATATGAAGAATCTCATTAATCGTTCTTAGAGATACTGCTCTAAGTATCCTCGGAGAATCTTAGATACCATCGAGGTATCATTCCCTTGTTGGAATATCTCGATTACATCATGTAGGATACTGCTCCGTTAATCCCCAGAGAATATCGCATGTTCAAGACATTGTTCTGCTAATTTTCAGAAAGTCTTAGACACAGTTGAGGTATCATTCCACTGTTGAAATATCTCGATCATGGCATCCAAGATATTGTTCTGATAATTCCCAGAGAGTCTTGATTGTTTCATTTTACCTTCCAATAACCTTTTCTTACCGTATTTCTCACAGTATCTTCTTTCTGTATTTCTTCCTTGCATTTCAAAGGACAAAATTAGGGTCTTTTCGTATTTAATTATCTTCCACCACGAATGTACCAAGACTATTGTCATTCATACTTTCTAGTTCAAGTTAATTAAATAGGGGCAGCTGTCATGCCCCAATTTTGTCCGAGCATTTTAAATTTTCATAAATTCGATTTCATTTTCAGTTCGCATCATATGTACAACATAACATGCGTTTCATCATGAATAATATCTAAAATATCAGTCAGAATAAATTCTTGAAAATACAGATAAATTGGTTAAATCATTTCTCAAGTATGTGCAAAATCAGCGGGTAAAAAGTTTTGAAATCAAGCTTGCAGACACCAGTATCATTAATCTACGATTCGCGTAGTTTAACCTGGTGTGCTCGTTATATTTTTCGATGACTTTTTTAGCTACACTTTTATCCGTCTGAGCAGTTTAACCGATGAAAATTTATTTCAAAATTAAAAGAAATGCTGTATTTTTTCAATAAATATATTTCGTGCTGATCATTTTAGTGCATCCGATTTAATTTTTTGAGCAAATTTTCGCCTGACTTTTATTCATTTCTAGTCGTTTTAATTTTATTCTTTCGCCAAAATATTCAAAAATAAATAAATAGAATTTTCCATGTCCTTATTTTATTTTTATCATACTCATTTTAGAAGTTGGAATTTTTTGGTTTGATTCAATTGATTTAAATTATTTTAAATCGATTAAATCATCTAAAAAGGGCGTTATAGACATTTTGATTTATTTAAATAGTGTGTGCTTCTTTGATTCAATCCAGACCATCGATTCAAATTAATCAGTGGTTGTTATTTGCTATCCATGTTCATTCCCATCATCCAATCAAAATCAAATAATAATAATTAGATTAATAACAACTGCAAGGCGCCACATGGCTATTCTTATCCTTCCCATTAATGGATGCACGCGGGAAAGCTCTGGGAGGTGGTTATGATCTTCAAAAAATTAGGATCATAAAAGAAAACACACAACTGGCAAGGAAAGGGGGGTCCAATAGAAAAAGGACACACATTTTGAAAAAAAGGGAAAGATTCTGAGAGAGAGAGAAAAGATCTCCTCCAACGTCTCTCTCTCTTCACCAACACGCTACCTCTCTCCAAAATGATACTCTCTCTCTCTCTCTAAACGTAAAGAAAAAGGAAAAGAGGTTTAAAAAAAGAAAGAGGGAACACCAATAACCCTCCTCAATAACTCTCTCTCTGCTGAGCATAAAACGAAGAAAAGAAATTTTTTGAAGGGCCACTCATAACCCTCTCTCTGTGAAACAAAAAAAAAATACAAAACGAAAAAGAAACTTTTCCTTTTTCTTCTCCACAGTACCATTGTTCACCTTCTTCCCAAACTTACCACACCGCCGCAACATCCATCATCGACCGCCACCCTTCGCCATCTTCACCCACACAACCTACACGTCGTCGCCGGTTATTCTCCACCTCAACATCTTCTCCATGCAAACCACCTTCGTCTCCACGAACCAACAAATCTCCTTCTTCAATCACGCACCACCATCGCGTACCACCGTCATGCACACCCCCATCCTCACCGCGCCAACCACTTCGCACCGTAAAACCCGATGCGTCTCCCTTCATCATCTCTTCACTTTTGTCCACTTCAATAACCAAACACCCTTCATCTCCAACAATAAGCTCTTTCCAACATTGGACTCATCGTCGTAACCTCCGTTTACCACCGCGATCCCAAACCGTCATCCTTCTCTTTAGAAGTCCAAACAATATTAACCATGGATGTGAAACCGAATGTTCTTCTAGCTTTCTTTAGATCTAAAGTCAATAATGGTCGATGCCGGTAACGAACAGTTTTCTTAAAGATATGGTGAATAATTCTTCTTTGGTATGTGGAGATTGGACTTGGTACCGAAGGAAATTTGTCGATGGCAACAACTCGCATCATCCGTCGACGAGTTCATCCAGCTTAGCTTGCGGTAAATTTTCTTTTTGTCATTTGAATCCCATCTGTTGGTTTCTTCCCGGGTTTTATTCCGAACTCATTTTTTCATATTCATGTCATCTCTGCATTTTGGATATCAATCTACTATGTCTAAAATTTTGGTTATGTCATGATCGCAAGTTTTAGTCGGCAGTATTTATGTTTTAGATTATCCATTGGAAATTTTGCTTAAGTATAGAAAGATTATTTGTGTTGTTTATGTGATTCTATGTGTGTGAAATTTGAGCCAAAAGATTATTAATGTTGTTGAACTAAAAATTCAAGTGAATTACAATTCATATTTGTTTGTAGATGATTCATGTTAGACTTGATTGTCATTCAGGAAGTGCTTCCATGTTAATTTGATAAGAAATTTCAATTTTTATCTGATTATGATTATTCATGTCTTTCAGTAAAATTCCATGTTGATTTGATAAGTGATAATGCTATAAGTATCATGAAGAGTTTGTGTAGGATGTTGAATTGGATTTTTTCGAAGTTATGTATTTCAAGCTTCCGTTTGTTGTAACCAGGCTGGATGGATAGCTTAACACTTATGTGTTTCCATTTGCCAAGGGGTAATTATGGGGTTGGCTACTGGTGTTTAGAGTTAAAATTTTGCTAATGGGGTAATTATGGGGTTGGCTACTTATTTACTAGAATTTGTTTTTACTTTGTTTTTATATAGGTTTAAGGTATTTATCAAATAAAATTCTAGTCTCTCTTTTTACATTGATTTTTTTACATTGATGGTGAACAATGCTTGGGATAGATTCTTTCATTTTGTTGCAATAAAATCCAATTCTTTTTATCCATGGATTCGACCTTTTTATGTCGATATGTCACCAAAGTCCCAATTAATAAATAGAACATTTCACCGTGTTATGATAATGCGAATGACATTAATCGTGTTGTCATTTCGTACAAACCGGTTTTGAGCACATCGATTCCATTAAATAAATTGACAATCGTCACTTAGATCCTTTAATTATAATTATAATTAATTGATTAAATTTCGACTAATTAAGTTATTTTGGATTGATTAATTTTAATTAACTTAGTTGTTTGATTCAATTCAATAATTTGGATAATTAATTTTAATTAGTTTAATTAATCGGTTTTACCAAATTTTAATCAATTAATTTTGTTAATTAAACATCAATCGATTTCTTCCATTATCACATATTTTCATTCTTTTAATTAAATTAATTAATCAATTGAAATTTTGCTTAACTAGTTAATTACTATTAATTAATTTTAATTAACATGATTATTTGACTTGAATAAATAATTTTGATAATTAATCTTAATTAATTTATGTAATCGATTCAATCAAACTTTAATTAATTAATTTGGTTAATTAAATATTGATTTATTTATTTCACTCCAATTCATCATTGATTCAAAATCATTTTAAACCACTAAAATCACATGATTCTCGATTCAATATCAAGCCCATTTCCAAATGCCATTGTAAGTCGATAGCTTTTATGCATCGCCACCAACCTCACATAGCTTACTCTTGGACTTTCTTACAATGAGACCTATTCGGTTATCCAATAATCGATTAGATGATTGATTCACTAAATAATCCAATTCATTCGTAAACACACGTCCAAACCTCGACCCAATATCGAGTATTTTATTCAAAATTAATTAAAAATACCTAATTACAATTAAATACCATTTCATAACAACAAAATGAAAAGGGGGATGGTTTTTAGTTTTCAACTCCTCTCCTCGATTATTTGAATACAGGTTCTCTTACTCGGTTAGTCAAATAATTGTCATTTCTAACTCGCCTAAGCTTATTGAGATTAAATCATTCTTATAACAATGAAATGAAAAGGGAGATGATTTTAAGCCTTTAACTCCCCTCCTCGATTGTTTGAATACGAGTTTTCTTACTCGGTTAGTTAGACAATCGTTATTTCTTTACAAACTTCTAAACCCGATTAAATCAAAACACTCTTTTGATAAGCTAAATGAAAAGGGAGACGACTTTGAGCCTTCAACTTCTCTCCTCAATTGTTTGAATACGAGTTCTCTTACTCGGTTAGTCGAACAATTGTCATTTTTCCATAAATTAATAAATTAATTAAATCACTTTCATAATAAACTATACGAAAAGGGAGATGGTCTTGAGCCTTCGATTCCGCTCCTCAAATACTTGGATATGAGTTGTCTTACTCAGTCATTCAAGTACTTGTCGTTTATCTAAACACGTCAACCATACATAAACCTATTTTCATAATCACTCAGATGAAAAATAAAGTGCTTTGGAGTCTTCTATTCCCTTTCCCGAATATTAGGATACGAGTTTTCTTACTCGACTATTCGAGTATTCGTCATCCATTCAAAACACCTTAATTATTATTAAATCCTTTTATAATTAAGGATGAAAAGAGAGATGGTCTAGAGCCTTCGATTCCTCTCCTCGACTATTAGGATACGAGTTGTCTTACTCGACTATCCGAGTAATCGTCATCCGACAAAACATTTCAACATATCAAATATATTCTCTTTCTCGCCCCCGTGCGATCGAAACCAATCAAACAAAATATCAAACATATTAACTCAACTTGTCACCCCCGTGTGATCAAAAGTCTTTTCAGAAAGAACATTGTTTAATCCCTTCTAATGCGCACAAAAAACTAGTGCTTAAGCCTCCGCTGAGAGTAGACAAGCCAACGTTTAGCCTTTAGAACGCGATCTAAAACAGCTGTTCGGTAAAAGACACCAACCAACCGTAGTTCCCCGAACTACGAATGCTCTGATTTCCTTATTGAACCATAAGGATACGTAGGCACAAGATTGCGAGATCTTGGTGAGCACACTAATAAAAAACCTCTATTTTCCCCCTTTCTGAGGTTCCCATCCATTTCTCTTTTCAATCATTTATTCATTCGAAGAAAACAAACAACATTTATCTAACATTCAAATCTCAAATTAAACTAAAAGGTTCCCGTTGAGTACAATGGACGTGAGGGGTGTTAATACCTCCCCTTATGTAATCGACTCTCGAACCCGAATATGGTTGCGATGACCATTATTCTATTTTTCAAAGGTTTTATTGATATTTTCCTATTCCTTGATTGGGATAAATAAAGTTCGGTGACGACTCTGTTCGAACTAAATTTTTTCTGCGACCATCGCAAGGAATCGTATTTTTCGAGATGCGACACTTACCATATGTGTTCCGATTAAGAGAGTAACATACATAGGAAGTCTTTCCCAAAGACTTCCGGTGTGTTATTTGTATGATCCGGAACTCTTCCTTACAGACTTCCGGTTTGCATTTTAAATTTATTTTTTTACTTTTTTTATTATGAAGGTATGAAAATTCTTCCCCAATACGTGTAGATACTTCTGATGCTTTTTATCCATTCAAAGATTTGATACACGAGAAGAGGTGATCAGATAGATTAAAGAGGTTAGAATCCATAATAAAGTAACTGTTATTATCACTCATTCAGATACTGAAACAGGCAAGAGAGGGAGAAGTAACAAATTAATATTTGGTTGTGATAATGGTGGGAAATACAAGGATACTGATAGTGGAACCCAAAGTGCGTCCAAAAAATGTGGATGCCCATTTAAAATCAGATCGACTCCGGCGAAAGATGGGTCTAGTTAGAAGATTGAGGTAAAATATAGGGTCCATAATCATGGTTTACCTGATAGATTAAAAGGTCATTCTTTTGTTGGTAGGTTGACCACGGATGAGAAGCAGCATGTCGCTGATTTGACAAAGAGACATGTACCACCTAGACACATATTGCTTTCCTTGCAAGACCGAGATCCAGAGAATGCCATTCGGATTATGCAAATATACAAGCATAAGAGTGTGATATAAAAAGAGATAAGAGGTCCTAGAAGTGAGATATAACATTTTGTCGCACCTCGAAAAAATGGGGATACGACTTCAAAGCGAAGCGCGATCGCACGCTCGCAATGATGGACTGAACAGAGTCGCCACCGAACTTTATTTATTCCTAAAAAGGAAAGGGGAAATATCGATAAAACCCAAGACAAAAGAAAGGATAAGATATGGTCGTCGCAACCAATATCAGGGTTCGGGAGTCGATTACGCAAGGGGAAGGTATTAGCACCCCTCACGTCCGTTGTACTCAACGGGAACCATTAGGTCAGTTGTGTGCGTTAATGTTAGTTTGAAATGTTAGGCTTTTCGAATTATTAGGTGGGAAAGAAAGAATAAAAGAGAGGAGAAATGTTTTTGGATTTTTGACGAAGGACTAAACCTAAGTTTTTTATTAGTGGGCCTGACAAGATTTATAAATCCTGCTCCTACGTATCTCAAAAGAGAAATCAAGGCTTACGTAGTTCTGGGTAGAAAAATGTTTGTTTGTTGGTCGATTTTAGCGAAAGCTATATTGTATTAATCGACAAAAACATCGTTTTACCCAAAACAGATGAGGAGTGGACGCATACCACACATCGAACGGATTTATAGATCTACATTCGGAAAAGCGTCATTTATCTCTACTCAACAATCGTGGCCGAAACATTGTTTTGTATCACTTAAGACAAGATACCTTTCGTTTATGAAAAAGGTTTTTGATTAATCGCACGGCGGCGAGAAAAGAGTTTGATTGGTTGACGTATTTTGAGTGATGGCGAGAACTTGGATGAGCGAGATATACATCTCGAATCCTAGCCTCAGGAGTGCATGGTATACACCATGTTCCATTTCCATCTTTATTAGAAAAGGTTAAGATAGGAATTAAGTATTTTGGAATTTGATTGTGAAAGGGTTTGAAGAAACCGCATTGACAATTTTAGGCGATGGCGAGAGTTGAGATTGGCGAGGCATACGTCTCGAATCTTAACCTCAGGAGTGCATGGTATACACCATGTTCCATTTCCACCTTTATTGAAAGAGTCTTAAATAAGATTTAAGTATCTTAGATTTGATTGAGAAAAAGGTTTGACGAAACCACATTGACGATTTTAGATGATGGCGAGAGTTAAGATTGGCGAGGCATACGTCTCGAATCTTAACCTCAGGAGTGCATGATATACATCATGTTCCATTTCCACCTTTATTGAGAAAAGTGTTTAAATAAGAATTAGGTGTTTTAGATTTAATTGAGAAAAGGACTTGACCTGGATCAAGTATTGATTGGGCGTTTGAGAAAGATGAATGAGTGTTTGAGAGAAAAAAGTGGGTAAATTGGATGATGGCGAAAGCGAGGATTGGCGAGATATACATCTCGAATCCTAGTCTCAGGAGTGCGCAGTATACACCACGTTCCACTTCCATCTTATTGAAAAGGTCTTAACTATAAATTAATATTTTTTTGAGTTTTTATTATGAAAATGGCTTGACATTGGATCAAGCATTTGATGAAGTTTTTGAAAAAGATGGGATGGAATAGGAGGGAGAAATGAGTTGCTTTGTTTATTGAGAAAGCACTCGACGTTGGATCGAGTCATATTTTTTGTATTTTTGAAATTGTTGATTTTATTCTTGTGTTAGTATCTAACTAAACAGCCAAACAAATAAAGAAATAAAGAAGTACAAAATTATTACACATTGGGGGAGTGGGATACATTTGTCAAATGGGGATTAAAACAATCATGAAATAATTAAATCAGACCCAAATAAATAATGCATGAGTGTAAGTGCAAGAGAACCGGCTCATTGTAAGAAAGCCCAAGAGTAAGCTATGTGAGGTTGGCGGCGATGCTTAAAAAAGCAATCGACTTACAAGGGTGTGAAAAAAGGGGCTCGATATTAAATCGAGAAAATATGATTTTTTATAAGTTAAAAAAATGGGTTCAAATGCATGATGCAATTAAAAGAAAAAAAAAACAAATCTATATTATTAAACAATAATAAAAAAAGGAAATATAAATAATAAAGCATAAATATGAAAGAAAATATTAAAAGAAAGAAAAACTACGCCTAGGAGTATCGAACCCACTAAACTAAAGATCTAGAAGCCACTTCCCTCCACCAGACCACTTACTAACTAACTAATATTTAATGCTAACTTAAATGTATTAAACTAAGATAATTAAAAAAGAAATAAAAATAAAACTAAATAATAAAAAAACTGTTGGTCTGCTAGTAACTGAACCCAGCCGCTTGGCTGTTGGGTTGTCAATGGGGAATGTGTATTGGAAAGGAGGAAATAAATTGAAAATATAAACAACATTTAACTAAATACCTAGGAAAATTAAAATGAATTTTAATAGTTTTTTTAAAAAAGACTTATTCTGAAATACAATAAATAAAAGAAAAAATAAATAAACACCTCACTCGAATTAAAAAAAAAATGAAAAACAAGAGGAGACAGACTTCATCGTCCTCGTCTAGCTCTCTCGCTCCCTTCTCTCGCTCAATCCTCATCATCTCTCCATCGCCCAACCTAGCGTTTCTTTCAGTCGCTCTCAATCGCACTCAATCGTCTCTCTCGCGTCCAAACTCTCTCTCTCAAACTTTATTCTACATGCAAACAGAGGCAAGGGCGGTTGAAAAGGACTCACCTTCGACGGTGACGGCGAGCTCAGGTAACGCTTGAGTTCTCCTTTCCCTTCTTTAAACGCTGGTTTTTCTGATTTGTGATTTAGGGTTTTTTCTTTGAAGCCTCTTCGCCGTTTTTTCCTCCCTCCCCCATCTCACAAACTCGTCTCCTTTTTATCTATGCAGCTTAGGGTTTCGGTTGGTGCAATTGATGTTCAAAGGAGAAAGCTTCAGAAGCGCTTTTGGATGCTCAGAATTGGAGTTTAGCCTGTTTGATGATAGATTCGGAAAGGTAATCTGCACTCTTGCTTTTTCTGATAGCTTTTGTCCCAATTCCAAATTGGGAACTTTCTTGAATTTTCAACGCTTTACTGATTGCCTTATTTTGTTACTGCAGTGAAAACCGGAATACTCATGTGCGATTTACTGCTTGCAAGGGAAAATGGCGAACTTGGGAGATTTGCTCATCACTGTGCGGCATGACCTCTCAAGAACAGTCTCTCTGAATGACACAACAGGGTCGGATTTGACAATTTCAGCCCCACCCATGAAATCAACCTGCAAGTCCTTCAAACAGATTTCTAGATGAAGCTCTCCTGCACCAGCAACAATGTGTTCTCCAGACTCCTCAATGGTACAAACAAACATAGGATTAGGCTTAGCAAGACGCTTGAGACCTTCAACAGGCTTAGGAAGACCTGAAGCAACCTTGCACTGAACAGCAACACGCACAACAGGTGAGACAGAAAACTTTATAGCACGAATAGGGTGTGCATCGACTTCCTTTTCATTTGTTAGAGTACTCAATAGATCAGACCAGAAATCACTAATACCCATCCATTCCTTACGGCCTCCATATGGTACCTTGCATTTTTCAACAGACAAAAGATGGCCACATAATCTCCAAACTTTGGTAAATTCCCTAATAGTTTTTTTTTGTGTCTTGTAGACTGACTCCATCCACCGCCTACAACGCCGTTGATGCTTTCCAATAGACCAAACCGACATTGTAAGCAACCGCACAATGTGAAACTGCAGTATGGATCGGGGACCCTCTTTGTCTAGTTTTGGCACTAAATTTGGGGTGATCATATTAGAAGATTGGAACCCTTCTGCCATTTTCTCAGTTTTTCAAAGGATAGGAAGACTTCTTCGCAACAGTGATTGATGAACTCGTTACAGCTAGCCTGTTTGCCGAGCTCTCCTGGGATATAGGTGAAGCAACTACCTTATTTGCAAACATTTCTTTTGTGATGTTCCCATTTGCAGATTCAGATTTACAGTTTGTAACATCTACATCATTATTCAAAACATCTTTATTCTGTACCAGGTTATGCTTCAATAGACAGCAACTAGATACCACGCCATGTTTAGATGATTCAACTGTCCGAAATGCAATTGGGTCACTATCACAGTCTGTAGCAGCACAAGGCGGGTCGGAAATTACTACTTCCGGAATTCCAGATGAACCCAAAACATGTTCTGAATTAGATCTACTACAAGGAAGTTCATGTAGAGAAAACTTCATACGTTTAACATTTACAATCTCATCATTCAGGTCTTCACAAGTTAAACTCTCGGCCAAACTCCCCAGGGCAGTCTCATTGGAATGCTGAATTTGGGTATCATCTTGGGCAACAGGTAATCCACTTTCTTCACAAAACTTGAGAATATCATCTTCATATTTTGATGCTGCTGTTTTGGTTTTTTTCTTGCAGGCCTAACAAGCCTCAATGCCATTTCAGCGGCCGTATCTTTGAGACCAACAGGTGAATGCATCTCCTTTATCAGGATATTTTGCTCGGAAGACATCAGAAAAGTGGCCTCCATTTTCAATTAGCATCGATCTGAACCATCTTCCAAACTCATTATTGTCAAAATCAGGCCCTGCATCACACCTATCAATTGCAGACGGTGCAATATTGAGATCACCAACAACAAAGATTCTCCTTCCTTGATGCAGGAGAGACTCCAATCTGCAGTATCCTGTAGAATATTTGTTTAAACTGAATCCTCTCCGTGTCATCACTTCCAGCTCGAGGCCCATAAATATTGAAAAGAACAAAGTGCCCATGATCAGTGACAATGCATCGCCCTTCACTGTCAACACTGAGAAGCTCATCTTTTGAAAAACCCTCAAGATCTTCTATGAAGAGTGGCAATTTATCTTCCCTAGTTTGAGAGTTACACATTAGGCCAGTGAATCCTTCTTCAGCTGCCAAGGGCAATGTTGCTTCAGTACTCGAAAAAGCAGACTTTACTCGACAAAATGTAATAACACCGGAATAACCGGTTCGGCCTTTCTGAGAAGTTCGGGTAGAAGAAAAGAACGATTCGTATCCATCTACCATAACCAAATCCGCTGTAACATCTTGTCTGCTAAGTTTTGTCTCCTGAAAGCAAATAATATCAGCGTCGAATGAATTGAGCAGATTGCGGAGAGAACCGAACTGCAATATGCGTTGTCTCAAACCGTTTACGTTGTAAGTTATTATCTTCACATTTTTGAAGGATCTCTTAAGCTTCTGTCTTAGAACCTCTTCGATGATATCATTAGCAACTGACTGTTTTATTGATTCATATGTAGGTCCTCCCTCCATAAGAAGACCGTGCATCCTTCCCCACCACTCTTCCATGAGTTTCCCCTTTTTTTTTCTTCAAGTCCAAGAGTAGGAGAAAATTCCAATGGATGGTAATAATCATATAACTGCTGTCTTTTGGCATTATATTCTGGATTATCATGCTGCAAAAGGCCATGACTGCTTTATCATGCCTTTACCTGAAAATTGATTGTGTTGGCCATGCTGTTATTCATCTTGCAGGTTTGATGGCTGCACCTGAGAGGCTTTGGCTAGGTTGATAATGCTGTAGTTATGTATTACTGGAAATGTATGGTTAGTGAAATTGGTGTAGGTCGGCATTGTATTGGTTAACATGTGACTGTTTGCTATTGTACTGTGTTGAAATAATGTTTGTAATGTTGCAGGGTTGTTTTGAGATGTGGGCAAGGCTGGGACCTTTGACGAAAGGAAGAGATTAACGGTAGTGACACATATCATGTGATGTTCATGTGTAGACTCTAGATATGACTTTGCCAGTTGAGATACATGATAGTGAGTGAAATCCCAACGATGCAAAACCCTTGCTGGCAAGACGGCAGTCTCATTTGTATGGCAAGAAGAAACAGAACAGTTGACCAGTAAAATTTCCCATGACTTGAACAGCAACTGAATGACAAATTATGGTGTTGCAAATGTAATGAATTGGAAATGGAAATGGGTATGCAATGAAAATGTATGTATGAAAATGAAATTGGATATGTTTGGAAGCTAAATGTTATGAAGTGTATGTATGTATTATTGGATTTGAAATGCACCATGGATGGAAAATGGATTTTGGATTCTGAATTTTAATTATAAAAATGGAAGTGGACTTTTTAGGAATAATCCAGCATTAGCTTAAATGTCAATTTAATTACTAATAACAAATCAACAAAAAACAAATTAAAAACCAATTAATCTATAATTCATTTAAAATTACTTGGATATCGATTCTAACATTCATTTGGAAATAAAAAAATGATTAGAGTTTTAATCCTTAGTAAAAATAAATAATTAAGATTAAATTAAAAAGTGAAGATATTAAAATCCATTTTATACTGACGAATGTATGCAAAAAAAATGCAAAAAAATAAAAGAAAAAACGGAAAAATTTCGGGATCAAAATCGGGGTATGACAGTTGCCCCTATTTAAGTATCTTCGACTAGAGAATATGAAGCGGTACACTCTTCATATGATCATAGTGGGAGATGATTAAATACTAAAAAGACCCGGATTTTGATCCTGAATCCCCATGACATGATGTGATATGATATGATATGCCATGATATGCATGGATATGCATGGATGCATGATTCTTATTTCCTTTTTTTTTTATATTTCCTTTCCTGCTAGGGATATGGTGGACCCTTAGCGGGAGATGCTACTAGACAGACCAAAACTGTGGGGAATGCTGATGATCCACAGGGGGACAGACAAACGGTAAGAAACAACTTGCTGGGAAAACAGTCCTGCTGGCGAATCAGACACACACTGGGGAGTATTCAAAGTGAGATTTGATAAACGGCACTTAGAATACAACCGAACAAAGAAAAAGATGCTATGACAGGTTCATATAAGACCTGACAACGCTGGGGAATAATCAAGGAGAAAACTCTTCAGAATAGGTTCATGTATGACCTGACACCGGAATAAGGGTTCAACAACAGGTTCATACATGACCTGAATGGTATTGAACAAACAGAGAAAAAAACTTCAGTATAGGTTCAAGTATGACCGGACCCCGGAATAGAAGGTTCAATGACAGGTTCGTATAAGACCCGAATAGGATTGAACAAAGAATCTTCAGAGTAGGTTCAAGCATGACCGGACCCCGGAATAAAAAGGTTCAATGACAGGTTCGTATAAGACCTGAATAGGATTGAACAAAGAATCTTCAGAGTAGGTTCAAGCATGACCGGACCCCGGAATGAAAAGGTTCAATGACAGGTTCGTATAAGACCTGAATAGGATTGAACAAAGAATCTTCAGAGTAGGTTCAAGCATGACCGGACCCCGGAATAAAAAGGTTCAATGACAGGTTCGTATAAGACCTGAATAGGATTGAACAAAGAATCTTCAGAGTAGGTTCAAGCATGACCGGACCCCGGAATAAAAAGGTTCAATGACAGGTTCGTATAAGACCTGAATAGGATTGAACAAAGAATCTTCAGAGTAGGTTCAAGCATGACCGGACCCCGGAATAAAAAGGTTCAATGACAGGTTCATATAAGACCTGAATAGGATTGAACAAAGAATCTTCAGAGTAGGTTCAAGCATGACCTGACCCCGGAATAAAAAGGTTCAATGACAGGTTCGTACATGACCTGAATAGGATTGAACAAAGAATCTTCAGAGCAGGTTCAAGGATGACCTGACCCCGGAATAAAAAGGTTCAATGACAGGTTCGTATAAGACCTGAATAGGATTGAACAAAGAAAGGAAAAACTCTTCAGAGCAGGTTCAAGGATGGCCTGACCCCGGAATAAAAAGGTTCAATGACAGGTTCGTATAAGACCTGAATAGGATTGAACAAAGAATCTTCAGAGCAGGTTCAAGGATGACCTGACCCCGGAATAAAAAGGTTCAATGACAGGTTCGTATAAGACCTGAATAGGATTGAACAAAGAATCTTCAGAGTAGGTTCAAGCATGAACGGACCCCGGAATAAAATGGTTCAATGACAGGTTCGTATAAGACCTGAATAGGATTGAACAAAGAATCTTCAGAGTAGGTTCAAGCATGACCGGACCCCGGAATAAAAAGGTTCAATGACAGGTTCGTATAAGACCTGAATAGGATTGAACAAAGAATCTTCAGAGTAGGTTCAAGCATGACCGGACCCCGGAATAAAAAGGTTCAATGACAGGCTCATATAAGACCTGAATAGGATTGAACAAAAAATCTTCAGAGTAGGTTCAAGCATGACCGGACCCCGGAATAAAAGGGTTCAATGACAGGTTCATATAAGACCTGAATAGGATTGAACAAAGAATCTTCAGAGTAGGTTCAAGCATGACCGGACCCCGGAATAAAAAGGTTCAATGACAGGTTCATATAAGACCTGAATAGGATTGAACAAAGAATCTTCAGAGTAGGTTCAAGCATGACCGGACCCCGGAATAAAAAGGTTCAATGACAGGTTCATATAAGACCTGAATAGGATTGAACAAAGAATCTTCAGAGTAGGTTCAAGCATGACCGGACCCCGGAATAAAAAGGTTCAATGACAGGTTCGTATAAGACCTGAATAGGATTGAACAAAGAATCTTCAGAGTAGGTTCAAGCATGACCGGACCCCGGAATAAAAAGGTTCAATGACAGGTTCATATAAGACCTGAATAGGATTGAACAAAGAATGGAAAAACTCTTCAGAGCAGGTTCAAGGATGACCTGACCCCGGAATAACAACAATTGGACTCTGACCGTAAGCAATGGACTACAAACAGCTTTTAACGGATTTTGCCAACTACAATTGGACTTGAAAATGACCGGGAAAACCGGATGTTGGTTTAAGGGCAACAAATACAAACTGGAATTAGAGGTCAAAGGATCTAGGATCGACAACAAGACCTGGGTCAATGGAAAATGAGCACGAAGTACATTTCGGCTATGCATGATTTGAATTTCCTTTTATGCATGATATATGAATGATCATGATTTTGAGGATGCTGACACTTGGCAGACTGGGTGTTTGTAGGGACAGAGATTCTGATTCCTCAACACCAATAACTCATACTCGTACAATCAACAGGCGCATCCATAGGAGCAACTATCATGAGTGACAGTTATAAATAACCAAAGGTCCATCCTCCTAGAGGATTCACAAGTTGTATTCCATGGGGACTTTTGTTGGTGATCCTGGAGCATTTATGCAAACTTTGAGCCTTTCGGGGAAACAAATGATTTTCCCTCGATTTTCACATGTATCAAAGTAAATTTGTTCTAAGTTTCAAATTCTTTTTCAAGTTTCAAAATTTCATTATTAACAAATAAATGACATTTTGCATAACAAAGAAAGTATAGATGAACACAAATTAACAATGATTGGGAAAACTGGTATTTTATTCAAGAATGGTAGCACACCAATGGCGTAGCTCCATAGAGTGTTACAAATTTTTTTTGAAAATGGCAATAAGGAAAGGTTTACATTGAATTCAGTGACCACTAACATCCTTAATAGGTATGATTCCCCCAAAAACCTTGCTTCTAAGGGGAGTGACTGGATTAATCTTCCACCTCAAATTCTTCGGTGTAAATCAGTAACAACTGATGCAGTTTATGCCTTTGTGCCCCTAACTTTTGCCTGGATCGCCCTTTCGGGTTTTCAATCCACCGGGACGCTCTTTTTTGCCTAAGTCGCCTTTTCAGGTTTTCAACTTAGCGAGCTACCATTTTTATTCATCCCTAACTTTTGCCTGGACCGCCCTTTCGGGTTTTCAGTCCACCGGGATACCCTTTTTTTGCCTAAATCGCCCTTTCAGGTTTTCGATTTAGCGGGTTTTTATTAGGCATAGTATTTTTTAACTGCATCAGAGTTCACGGGATGTGAGAGTTCTTCATCATCCATAGTTGTGAGAATCAAGGCTCCTCCGGAGAAAACTTTCTTTACAACATATGGGCCTTCATAATTGGGAGTCCACTTCCCACGTGAGTCCTTGTGTATTGGCAAGATCTTCTTAAGCACGAGGTCTCCTTCTCTGAATTCCCGAACACGTACTTTCTTGTCAAAAGCCCTTTTAAGCCGTTTTTGGTATAATTGTCCATGGCACAAAGAAGTCAATCGCTTCTCATCTACGAGGTTCAACTGATCAAATCTGTTTTGAATCCACTCAGCCTCTTCTAGCTTGGTCTCCATCAAGATTCTCATTGAAGGTATCTCTACTTCAATTGGGAGAACTGCTTCCATCCCATATACTAAAGAGAACGGGGTTGCCCCTGTTGAAGTGCGGACGGAAGTCCGATATCCATGCAATGCGAAGGGTAGCATTTCGTGCCAATCCTTATAGGTTTTTACCATTTTCTGCAGGATCTTCTTGATGTTTTTATTAGCGGCTTCAACAGCTCCATTCATCTTTGGACGATATGGTGAAGAATTATGGTGCTCAATCTTGAAGCTCTCGCATAATTCTTTCATGGTCTTATTGTTCAGGTTCGTCCCATTATCCGTGATGATCCGACTTGGAATTCCATAACGGCAAATGATCTCTTTCTTGAGAAACCGTGCAACCACTTGTCTAGTCACATTAGCGTAAGAGGCGGCTTCTACCCATTTGGTAAAGTAATCAATGGCAACCAGGATGAAGCGGTGACCATTGGAAGCTTTAGGCTCGATGGCGCCAATCATGTCGATGCCCCACATTGAGAAAGGCCAAGGTGACGTCAAAACATTTAGCAGGGTCGGAGGCACGTGTACCTTGTCGGCATAGATTTGGCATTTATGACATTTTCTAGCATAATTGAAACAGTCAGATTCCATGGTCAACCAGTAATAACCAGCTCTCAAAATCTTCTTGGCCATGGCATGTCCATTGGCGTGAGTCCCAAAGGATCCTTCATGAATCTCCTTGATCAACATGTCCGCTTCACGTCCATCCACGCATCTGAGCAGAATCATGTCGTGATTTCTCTTGTACAACACACCATTGCTCAAGAAGAATTTGGATGCTAATTTCCTCAATGTTTTCTTGTCAAGGGTTGTGGCATCTGTTGGATATTCTTGATTTTGCAAAAAGCATTTGATGTCGTGAAACCAGGGTTTACCATCGGCTTCCTCTTCAACTGACTGGCAGTAGGCAGGCTCAACTTTCCGCTCGATTTGAATGAGAGGTGCTTCATTATGGAATCTGACTTGGTACATTGAAGCCAACATAGCCAAAGCATCGGCAATTTGATTCTCAGTTCTCGGGATATGACGGAAAGTGATCTCGTCAAAGTATTTTATCAATTCCATGACATGGGCACGATATGGGATCAACTTGGTATCACGGGTTTCCCATTCGCCCTTGACTTGGTATATCACCAAGGCTGAATCTCCACATACTTCAAGGATTTTGATTCGGAGATCAATTGCTGCTTCAATGCCTAGGATGCACGCCTCATATTCTGCTATATTGTTCGTGCAATCAAAACACAACCTTGCCGTGAAAGGAGTGTATCCACCATTTGGATTTAACAGGACAGCTCCTACGCCATGCCCCATGTAGTTGGAGGAACCATCAAACATGAGCTTCCACCGAGATCTGGGTTCAGGTCCTTCATCAAGTCCTGGGATTTCACAGTCTTTCACTACCATGATGTCTTCATCCGGGAAGTCAAACTTCAACGACTGGTAATCTTCAACAGGCTGGTTTGCCAAGTAATCAGACAACACACTTCCTTTGATGGCTTTCTGAGACACATATTGGATGTCATACTCAGATAGTAACATCTGCCAACGGGCGAGTCTTCCAGTCAAAGCAGGCTTTTCAAAGATGTACTTTATTGGATCCATTTTGGAGATCAACAAAGTAGTGTGGCAAATCATGTATTGTCTTAGACGACGAGCGGCCCATGCTAAAGCACAACAGGTTTTCTCCAAGAGTGAATATCGGGTTTCACAATCGGTAAATCTCTTACTTAGATAGTAGATAGCATGTTCCTTTCGACCAGTTTCGTCATGTTGTCCCAACACACATCCCATTGACTTTTCAAGAACAGTTAAGTACATAAAGAGTGGTCTCCCCTGAACAGGTGGAATTAGAATAGGGGGCTCTTGCAGGTATTGTCCGACCCTCTCAAAAGCCATTTGGCAATCAGAATTCCATTCAACTGCTTGATCTTTTCGAAGCAATTTGAAGATAGGCTCACATGTGGCCGTCATATGGGAGATAAACCTTGAGATATAATTCAAACGCCCCAGGAAGCCTCTAACCTCTCGCTCAGTGCGTGGAGCAGGCATCTCTTGTATAGCTCGGACTTTGTCAGGATCTACCTCAATTCCTCGTTGGCTAACAATGAACCCAAGCAACTTTCCGGATCGGACACCGAAGGTGCATTTAGCAGGATTCAGTCGTAGTCGAAATTTCCGAAGACGCTCAAACAGCTTCTGCAAGTGGTCTATATGATCCTCTTCACTTTGAGATTTTGCAATCATATCATCCACATAGACCTCAATTTCCTTATGCATCATATCATGGAAAAGAGTGACCATTGCTCTTTGGTAAGTTGCCCCAGCATTTTTGAGACCGAATGGCATTACCTTGTAGCAAAATGTTCCCCAAGGGGTGATGAATGTGGTCTTTTCCATGTCCTCTGGATCCATCTTGATTTGATTATAACCCGAGAATCCGTCCATAAAGGAGAAGACTGCGAACCTAGCAGTGTTGTCTACCAGAGTGTCAATATGTGGCAGGGGGAAATCGTCCTTTGGACTAGCTTTGTTTAAATCCCTATAATCAACGCACATCCTGACCTTGCCATCCTTTTTGGGTACTGGCACAATGTTGGCTACCCATTGAGGGTACTTTGCAACTGCTAGAAAACCGGCATCAAATTGACGTTTCACCTCGTCACAAATCTTTAGAGCCATGTCGGGTCTTGCTCTTCGGAGCTTCTGCTTCACTGGCGGACAATCTGGCTGTAGTGGTAGCTTGTGGACAACAATGTCAGTATCTAAACCTGGCATATCCTGATATGACCAAGCAAATACATCTACATATTCATGTAGCAACTTGATCAATCTTTCCTTGATGCTTGCCTCAAGCGTAGTCCCGACTTTGACCTCTTTCTTGTCTTCCTCGGTGCCAAGGTTGATTGTTTCCACTGGTTCTTGATGTGGCTGAAGGGCCTTTGACTCGTGCTCGAGCATCCTTTCCAGTTCTTCAGGGAAATCACAATCTTCCTCACTCTCCTCTTCCGCTTGGTAGATGGGGAGTTCAAAATTATAGGACGTAGCGGGGTCATCGAATTCAACTGGTTTATTGATTATTCTGCATGTTTTTTAATGATGGTTTTTTTTTAGAAAAATGGAAATAAAATGCAAAAAGAAGTAAAAAATATTTTTGTAGTTTTTGAAAGGATTGCCATTTTAAGAAAAACAACAGATAAATGGACGACAAGAATTTGAACAAAATGTTCTTTATTTGTCATAATGATTTTTTTTGAAATTCAAAAGGGGCCCTACAAATGATCCATTAGCCTTGGGCAGAGCTAAGGATTTTCAAAAAACACAAAGGAAAACAACAATTACTTTGACACAGGAAAAACTTCTGGAATCTCAACCGCTTCCCAGTTTGTTAAGGCGGCTTCACACCGGTATATCAGATTCGATGCTTCCTCATCTTCAGTGTCATCTTCCACTGCACCAACTTGTTCTCCATGGATAAATCCTTTGCTCAGGAAAACTTCTTGAATGCTCCGCACACGGTCCTTTGCAGGGACCAGGGCTCCTCCATTAGCAGAAGGCTTGTACCCCAAACCAAAACGGTCATTCTTCTCGTTGACGTTGATAACCTGCCCCCAACCTGCAGGGCCTCCACTTTCAACTGCTGATTTTGCACTCTTCAAAGAAGCGAATGACAAACTAGCTTTCTCAACAGGATCCTTAACCTCTTCAAGTGTAGCATTGGATATTTCAAGGGCTTGAAAAGAGGTTTCTAAGGCATCCTCATCAGCCTCAATATAACGGAAAGAGGAGAGTTGACTGATGATAAAGTCCTCTTCACCCGAGACAATGACAAGCTTGTTATCGACAACGAACTTCATCTTTTGATGCAAAGTAGAAGTTACTGCCCCAGCAGCATGTATCCATGGGCGTCCCAAAAGGCAGCTATAAGCTGGATTTATGTCCATGACTTGGAAATTGATGGGGAATACATGCGGTCCAATCTGTATCGGTAACTCTACCTCCCCAACTACTGTCCTTCGCGAGCCATCGAAAGCTTTTACCACAAGCGCACTAGGTTTCAATTCTGAACCTTGATAAGACAATTTAGCAAGTGCCCTCTTGGGTAGAACATTGAGGGATGATCCAGTGTCAACTAAAACTCTGGCTAGAGCATCTTCTTGGCACTTTATGGACACATGCAAGGCGCGGTTGTGATTCTTCCCCTCTTTGGGCAGCTCTTCATTACTGAAGCTTAGAGTGTTGCAGGCTGTGATATTGGCGACCACTCCATCGAATTGGCCGACCGTTATATCCTGGGTAACATGAGCCTGAGCAAGCACTTTTAGTAGAGCCTCCCTATGAGCTTCGGAATTCAGAAGCAAGGACAAGATAGATATTTTTGATGGCGTTTGATGCAATTGATCAACTATCTTGTAATCAGATTTCTTTATTATCCTTAAGAACTCACTTGCTTCATCTGTTTGTACAGCCGGCTGTGCCCCTCCACGTTCTGGGGTAGGATTTACATTTGTAGTTCCCCTTGCTGGCTCTTGAGGGTTCACATCAAAATTGGGAGTATAAATCCGACCACTACGGGTCATTCTGCTTGTTCCTGCGATATTGGTGATGTCGGCGTCAACATTCTCCACACCTTTCTTACTTTCAGTGGCCTCAGGTTTTCCATCCACCACTCCATCTACCACTGTTATGCCGTACTTCCAGGGTACTGCCTTGGTACTTTCAAAAGGAAATGGTGTAGGCATGCATACCACCACGGGTGACGGATGAACAACGTCTCTTCTGTGATAAGTCACCTCAAACGGTTCCGGTATGTTAAAAACGGGTTCAATGACCGAAATCTCCTCATTCGTTGTCGGACCACAAATTTGCAAAATGCCTTGATTCATCAAATTCTGAATGTCATTTCGTACCACTTTACATCCTTTCGGCTGAATGGCACATTCCTCACAACTATCGTGACAAGTATCAATCAATCTAGCCCTCACCAATCCTGCATGAAGCGCTAGCAGCGGAGTTTTAACATCTTCCACATTCTTGATTACACACACATCAGAAGCATCTTCAACGGCATTGACATCACCATGTGCTGGCAAAGGGTTGTTCTTGACATTGGGTCCGACGTCTCGAAACGACAGAATCTTCTTTTCAACCAGGTCTCGCACAATATGCTTTAAAGCATAACATCCTTCTAAATCATGTCCAGGGGCACCCCCATGGAAAGGACAATGAGCATCTGGATTGTACCACGGAGGTAAAGGATTTGGTGGAGGACCCAAAGATCTGGGCGTCACTAAACCTTTTTGTAGCAATGATGGGTACAATTCAGTGTATGTCATAGGGATTGAAGCAAACGGAACTCTATTTCTTGGCATCCTATTTTGATTTGGAGGATTTTGTGGTCGAGGAGCCTGTGCCCTTGGCTGTTGATAAGCAGGTGGCGCGGGCGCTTGCTGATATATCGGCGCTTGTTGAGCAGGAACAGGTTGATAAACTGAAGCTTGTGGTTGGTTAAAATTTGGCGTGACAGCTGCCACATAAGGTTGTTGGACATATTGTACTGGATAAGCTGGTTGTTGTTGAGAAAATTGGTGTTGTTTCTTCCATGAATGACTTCTTCTTTGGCTGGTTGACACTGCATTCGTATCCCCCTCCTTCTTTCTTTGAAAACCTCCAGGAAACTTTTTGGCATTACCACCAGATGTTTCAGAGGTAGTCGTCATCTTTCCATTCTTTAATCCAAGTTCGACCTTTATGCCTACAGCGACCAGGTCAGAGAAACTTGCAGATACGCTACTTACCATTCTTTCATAGAACACAGGTTTAACTGTATCCATGAACCAATCCGCTAATTCCTTCTCAGCCAGAGGTGGTTCGACTTGCGAGGCCACTTCCCTCCATCTTTGCGCGTATTCCTTAAAAGACTCCTTGTCTTTCTGGGACATACTGAGTAGTTGTCTCCTATCCGGGGCCATATCCATGTTATACTTGTAGTGTTGGATGAAGGCATCAGATAAGTCCTGGAAACACCGAATCCTACTCTGATCCAGGCTTAGGTACCACTTGGAGGGAGCACCCCTCAGGCTATCCTGGAAGCAATGTATCATGAGCTTGTCATCCTCTACATGCGCAGCCATTTTTCGATAGTACATAATGAGGTGACTCTTAGGACACGAGTGGCCCTCATACTTATCGAAATCTGGGGTCCTGAACTTTGCTGGGATCACAAGACCGGACACCAGGCACATCTCCTTAGCTGTAGCACCAAAAACTTGGTCACCTTCCATAGCCCTCAATCTCTTCTCAAGCAGCTGGTAGTTCTCCTTCATCCCTCTTAGGTCCTCCTGCCTTTCCTCATCTTCATCTGAAAAGTCTGGGGCGTGTTGTTGGTCCTCAAAGTAGGGTTGCACGTGTGCACGAACGAGAGGAGGTGCGAACGTGTGAACCACCGGATGGTTTTCATTGATGGTCGGTAAAGGAGCTGTCTGCTGAGCAGATGGTGCAAAACCAGGGGCACCTTCAACTGCAGGAGTGAAACCAGGAGGTAAACCATAGGTGGGCCAGGTTGTTGGTACCGCCCGCGCAGGTTGGGGTTCAATCGTTGGACCTGCGATTTCAGAAACAACCGTGGTTTGGGTGTCTAGCTTTGCCCTGATGACCTGTAATATCTCCATGACCTGCCCCATGTTTCCACGCAGGTCTTCGAGCTCTGAGCTCACTCGCTCCAATTCATGCTCTTGATCTGCCATCCTTTGACGAGCTCGGGCACGAGTATTGTATTGGTGTTGAAAATTCAGCGTGAAACTGGAGGAAGAAAGGACAGAATGAGACTCTGTTTTGAAAAATGCATGAATGCATGTATGGATGCATTTTGTTTGCAAAACTCTTGGTTGGTTTCAATCATTCATTTCAAAATGTCACAACACTTGTTTGCAAATATTTAAAATAATAAGGCAATGAAACACAATAAAACGAATCTCAAAAGCGATTTTTCATTAATCTCATATTCAAGTTCAAATACAAACAACGTGCTCATGGTTTATGGGCTTTCCGAACCGTAGCAAGGTCGGTAGTTAACCCTTCCAACATTGCCTTACAAAACTTAATGAAATTATAGACTTGATGCGGTGTGTTCTCTGGACACATGCACCAATCAGCTTCTTGCAGCTTCTCAGGTAGCTCACGCATGATGGAACTCGCAAATCCGGACAGCTTCAAAAATTTGCCCTTCCACTCAGTGTAGAGCCCTTGGAGATCTTGGATAATGCGCACATCTTCAGCCTTAGTCGCCTCTATGTCCCTATAGAGGTTCCTCCAATATCTGCATTCATTCAGTAACACCATATAGGCAGCATCTTGATCCCCACCTTCAAGTGCCTGGATTCTAGCGTCGGCTCGATCCAAATGATGTTTCAATCGTGTGCACACTCTCTCTGACTCTTCGGTCTTCAGCTTCTCACGTTCCAGAGCATCCTTGTACTTCTGAATTGTATTCTCCAATTCACGAGTACGAATCTCAGAAATCAACCGTGCTTCCCTTTTCATCTCAAGGGTCAGCTCCAAAGTCTTGTTGAGCTTTTGAATCCGGAGTAAAGCTCTATCCAACTCCTCTTCCTTTGATTTGAACACAGATTTAGTGCTAAAGAGCGCTTGTCCAAACTTTTCTCTCCTGGCTTCAGACTCTCTAGCTCTTTTGTTGGAGACTTCAAGCTCTTTGTCCTTCTTTTGTTGATCGTCTTTCAAGTTCCCATTCTCCACCGAAACTCGGCCAAGCCTAATTCTCAAATCAGCATTTTCCAATTCCAACTCCTTGATACGGTTGTTGAGCTTCTCCACATCTTCAGGTAATATGGGCTCTGGCTCAGGAATCACTGGATAGATAGAAGGATCAAATGGATACGGGAGTTTAATCATCTGAACCCTCTCTCTAACCCAACAAGTGTAAGGCTCTTGGGCAATGACATTTCTCCTACCCAACTCCTTACCTTTTCTGATAACTGCTTGCCAAGACCTCTTGATCTTTTTCACCATGGGATGATCCATTTCAACACCATGTAGGATGAAAGGCTCTAGAGCTTCAACTTTTGGAGGGCCATTCATAGGGTACCCATGCTGCCTCAGAGATAACATGGGGTTATAGTTAATGCAACCCTTGGTTCCTATTAACGGCACATTAGGGAAGTCTCCAATGCTGACAATCACATTCTCGGTTTCCCAATCTCGGATATACCACTTAACGTGACTGGAGGTGAGGGAAGCCAACTTCTGGAAAGGCTTAAGTTCTTTGGAGACAAAAGGACCTTCTTCAGGCATGTGGGATCTGAACCAAGCATGTAACAACTGTGCACAACACAAGATGATTCCTCCCTTCCTCTCATGACGATCATGGAGAGTGTAGTAGAGATCTGCCAAGAGGAACGGTACAGGGTTACCAGAGAAGAAAATTCTCACCGCCAGGTGGTCCACAAAATGGTCAATATTTGGGAAGAGGACTATCCCATATACCAACACGGCTAACACAGCATAAAAGGCTTCCCAATTCCCTTCTTTTTCCATCTTCTTGGCCTGATCTTCCAAGAACTTCCTAGAGAAACCACTGAAAGGTCCTTTCACATCCCAATTATCCACTACTTCGGAAACTTTCAGACCCAACGCTGAAGCTATTCTCTCGGGAGGGATATCTTCATCGAGCTTAGGAAATGGGTTATGGTCCTTCAAGTTCCGGCCTATGATCCTCTCAACTTCCTCCAAGGTAGGAGCCAACTGGAAGTCAGAAAATGTGAAACAACGGAGAGGTGGATCATAGAACTGAGCGATAGTCACTGCGGTCATCATGTCCATCTTCTCATTTAGGATGTCAAGAATTCTTCCATAGTTTTGTACGAAGCTGTTGAGTTTGAGGGGTGTTACTTTAGCACTCAACTTCTGTAGGCTGGTAAGGTCCACGTTCTTGTATTTGAACTGAAAAGTAACCCTTCTCTCAGGATTCATCTTGCTAACAAGTCTTGGATTCCTGAAATAATGCGAAACAACTAAGAGTTTTGCTTTTTATGCATATGCAATGAATGAATGGATGCAATGCCTTTTTTTATTTTTTTATTTTTTTTGGATAGGTTTAACGGTTCGAGGTATGGATAAATTTGATTGCTTTCCAAAACGGGGTTCTCACCGGGTATGATCTAGGGCTTTGTTACAAAGGATCCCCAGAGTCATTGATTCACAAGACTGTTTGACGCTTACGGGAAATACTTCCCGGTCGTCAACTCCATCAAGGGAATCTATTCTGGGTGAGGTTCTCGTACCGACTCTTACGAAGCATACACCTCGCGAGTCCGTACTACGTAACCATCGACTGGGTTCTAGACAGGGTACTCAGAGTCCTGGATTCAAAAGACTGTTTGACGCTTACGGAAAATACTTTCCGGTCATCAACTCCATCTAGGGAATCTATTCTGAGCGAGGTTCTCGTATCGATTCTTACGAAGCATACACCTCGGGAATCCATACTACGCAACCATCATTTCTAGTTGGCCAAAGGTTTAATGTTCTAAAAGGTTCTTAGAGTCATGGACCCCTTTGAAACATCGCCGCTTACGAGGTATACACCTCGGGCGACAATATTTGCAAAAGGATCTACTCTAAGTGAGGTTCTCATACCGACTCTTACGAAGTATACACCTCGGGAGTCCGTACTACTCAACCATCGTCCTATCTTATGTTTTTTCACTCTAGACTCGGGTGTAGAGTCTTTCCCTCATGGTTTGCAATCAAATACCCAAGTACCAACAATCACAATAGAACCAATATACAACAGATATCAATATAACAATAAAGATATTAAAAGCAATAAATAAGGAAAAGCCACACAATTAAACAAACAAAGGCACACAAACGTCCTAACTAGGCTTGACTCGCTTAGGGATTGGTTGTCCCCAGCAGAGTCGCCATCTGTCGCACCTCGAAAAAATGGGGATACGACTTCAAAGCGAAGCGCGATCGCACGCTCGCAATGATGGACTGAACAGAGTCGCCACCGAACTTTATTTATTCCTAAAAAGGAAAGGGGAAATATCGATAAAACCCAAGACAAAAGAAAGGATAAGATATGGTCGTCGCAACCAATATCAGGGTTCGGGAGTCGATTACGCAAGGGGAAGGTATTAGCACCCCTCACGTCCGTTGTACTCAACGGGAACCATTAGGTCAGTTGTGTGCGTTAATGTTAGTTTGAAATGTTAGGCTTTTCGAATTATTAGGTGGGAAAGAAAGAATAAAAGAGAGGAGAAATGTTTTTGGATTTTTGACGAAGGACTAAACCTAAGTTTTTTATTAGTGGGCCTGACAAGATTTATAAATCCTGCTCCTACGTATCTCAAAAGAGAAATCAAGGCTTACGTAGTTCTGGGTAGAAAAATGTTTGTTTGTTGGTCGATTTTAGCGAAAGCTATATTGTATTAATCGACAAAAACATCGTTTTACCCAAAACAGATGAGGAGTGGACGCATACCACACATCGAACGGATTTATAGATCTACATTCGGAAAAGCGTCATTTATCTCTACTCAACAATCGTGGCCGAAACATTGTTTTGTATCACTTAAGACAAGATACCTTTCGTTTATGAAAAAGGTTTTTGATTAATCGCACGGCGGCGAGAAAAGAGTTTGATTGGTTGACGTATTTTGAGTGATGGCGAGAACTTGGATGAGCGAGATATACATCTCGAATCCTAGCCTCAGGAGTGCATGGTATACACCATGTTCCATTTCCATCTTTATTAGAAAAGGTTAAGATAGGAATTAAGTATTTTGGAATTTGATTGTGAAAGGGTTTGAAGAAACCGCATTGACAATTTTAGGCGATGGCGAGAGTTGAGATTGGCGAGGCATACGTCTCGAATCTTAACCTCAGGAGTGCATGGTATACACCATGTTCCATTTCCACCTTTATTGAAAGAGTCTTAAATAAGATTTAAGTATCTTAGATTTGATTGAGAAAAAGGTTTGACGAAACCACATTGACGATTTTAGATGATGGCGAGAGTTAAGATTGGCGAGGCATACGTCTCGAATCTTAACCTCAGGAGTGCATGATATACATCATGTTCCATTTCCACCTTTATTGAGAAAAGTGTTTAAATAAGAATTAGGTGTTTTAGATCTAATTGAGAAAAGGACTTGACCTGGATCAAGTATTGATTGGGCGTTTGAGAAAGATGAATGAGTGTTTGAGAGAAAAAAGTGGGTAAATTGGATGATGGCGAAAGCGAGGATTGGCGAGATATACATCTCGAATCCTAGTCTCAGGAGTGCGCAGTATACACCACGTTCCACTTCCATCTTATTGAAAAGGTCTTAACTATAAATTAATATTTTTTTGAGTTTTTATTATGAAAATGGCTTGACATTGGATCAAGCATTTGATGAAGTTTTTGAAAAAGATGGGATGGAATAAGAGGGAGAAATGAGTTGCTTTGTTTATTGAGAAAGCACTCGACGTTGGATCGAGTCATATTTTTTGTATTTTTGAAATTGTTGATTTTATTCTTGTGTTAGTATCTAACTAAACAGCCAAACAAATAAAGAAATAAAGAAGTACAAAATTATTACACATTGGGGGAGTGGGATACATTTGTCAAATGGGGATTAAAACAATCATGAAATAATTAAATCAGACCCAAATAAATAATGCATGAGTGTAAGTGCAAGAGAACCGGCTCATTGTAAGAAAGCCCAAGAGTAAGCTATGTGAGGTTGGCGGCGATGCTTAAAAAAGCAATCGACTTACAAGGGTGTGAAAAAAGGGGCTCGATATTAAATCGAGAAAATATGATTTTTTATAAGTTAAAAAAATGGGTTCAAATGCATGATGCAATTAAAAGAAAAAAAAAACAAATCTATATTATTAAACAATAATAAAAAAAGGAAATATAAATAATAAAGCATAAATATGAAAGAAAATATTAAAAGAAAGAAAAACTACGCCTAGGAGTATTGAACCCACTAAACTAAAGATCTAGAAGCCACTTCCCTCCACCAGACCACTTACTAACTAACTAATATTTAATGCTAACTTAAATGTATTAAACTAAGATAATTAAAAAAGAAATAAAAATAAAACTAAATAATAAAAAAACTGTTGGTCTGCTAGTAACTGAACCCAGCCGCTTGGCTGTTGGGTTGTCAATGGGGAATGTGTATTGGAAAGGAGGAAATAAATTGAAAATATAAACAACATTTAACTAAATACCTAGGAAAATTAAAATGAATTTTAATAGTTTTTTTAAAAAAAGACTTATTCTGAAATACAATAAATAAAAGAAAAAATAAATAAACACCTCACTCGAATTAAAAAAAAAATGAAAAACAAGAGGAGACAGACTTCATCGTCCTCGTCTAGCTCTCTCGCTCCCTTCTCTCGCTCAATCCTCATCATCTCTCCATCGCCCAACCTAGCGTTTCTTTCAGTCGCTCTCAATCGCACTCAATCGTCTCTCTCGCGTCCAAACTCTCTCTCTCAAACTTTATTCTACATGCAAACAGAGGCAAGGGCGGTTGAAAAGGACTCACCTTCGACGGTGACGGCGAGCTCAGGTAACGCTTGAGTTCTCCTTTCCCTTCTTTAAACGCTGGTTTTTCTGATTTGTGATTTAGGGTTTTTTCTTTGAAGCCTCTTCGCCGTTTTTTCCTCCCTCCCCCATCTCACAAACTCGTCTCCTTTTTATCTATGCAGCTTAGGGTTTCGGTTGGTGCAATTGATGTTCAAAGGAGAAAGCTTCAGAAGCGCTTTTGGATGCTCAGAATTGGAGTTTAGCCTGTTTGATGATAGATTCGGAAAGGTAATCTGCACTCTTGCTTTTTCTGATAGCTTTTGTCCCAATTCCAAATTGGGAACTTTCTTGAATTTTCAACGCTTTACTGATTGCCTTATTTTGTTACTGCAGTGAAAACCGGAATACTCATGTGCGATTTACTGCTTGCAAGGGAAAATGGCGAACTTGGGAGATTTGCTCATCACTGTGCGGCATGACCTCTCAAGAACAGTCTCTCTGAATGACACAACAGGGTCGGATTTGACAATTTCAGCCCCACCCATGAAATCAACCTGCAAGTCCTTCAAACAGATTTCTAGATGAAGCTCTCCTGCACCAGCAACAATGTGTTCTCCAGACTCCTCAATGGTACAAACAAACATAGGATTAGGCTTAGCAAGACGCTTGAGACCTTCAACAGGCTTAGGAAGACCTGAAGCAACCTTGCACTGAACAGCAACACGCACAACAGGTGAGACAGAAAACTTTATAGCACGAATAGGGTGTGCATCGACTTCCTTTTCATTTGTTAGAGTACTCAATAGATCAGACCAGAAATCACTAATACCCATCCATTCCTTACGGCCTCCATATGGTACCTTGCATTTTTCAACAGACAAAAGATGGCCACATAATCTCCAAACTTTGGTAAATTCCCTAATAGTTTTTTTTTGTGTCTTGTAGACTGACTCCATCCACCGCCTACAACGCCGTTGATGCTTTCCAATAGACCAAACCGACATTGTAAGCAACCGCACAATGTGAAACTGCAGTATGGATCGGGGACCCTCTTTGTCTAGTTTTGGCACTAAATTTGGGGTGATCATATTAGAAGATTGGAACCCTTCTGCCATTTTCTCAGTTTTTCAAAGGATAGGAAGACTTCTTCGCAACAGTGATTGATGAACTCGTTACAGCTAGCCTGTTTGCCGAGCTCTCCTGGGATATAGGTGAAGCAACTACCTTATTTGCAAACATTTCTTTTGTGATGTTCCCATTTGCAGATTCAGATTTACAGTTTGTAACATCTACATCATTATTCAAAACATCTTTATTCTGTACCAGGTTATGCTTCAATAGACAGCAACTAGATACCACGCCATGTTTAGATGATTCAACTGTCCGAAATGCAATTGGGTCACTATCACAGTCTGTAGCAGCACAAGGCGGGTCGGAAATTACTACTTCCGGAATTCCAGATGAACCCAAAACATGTTCTGAATTAGATCTACTACAAGGAAGTTCATGTAGAGAAAACTTCATACGTTTAACATTTACAATCTCATCATTCAGGTCTTCACAAGTTAAACTCTCGGCCAAACTCCCCAGGGCAGTCTCATTGGAATGCTGAATTTGGGTATCATCTTGGGCAACAGGTAATCCACTTTCTTCACAAAACTTGAGAATATCATCTTCATATTTTGATGCTGCTGTTTTGGTTTTTTTCTTGCAGGCCTAACAAGCCTCAATGCCATTTCAGCGGCCGTATCTTTGAGACCAACAGGTGAATGCATCTCCTTTATCAGGATATTTTGCTCGGAAGACATCAGAAAAGTGGCCTCCATTTTCAATTAGCATCGATCTGAACCATCTTCCAAACTCATTATTGTCAAAATCAGGCCCTGCATCACACCTATCAATTGCAGACGGTGCAATATTGAGATCACCAACAACAAAGATTCTCCTTCCTTGATGCAGGAGAGACTCCAATCTGCAGTATCCTGTAGAATATTTGTTTAAACTGAATCCTCTCCGTGTCATCACTTCCAGCTCGAGGCCCATAAATATTGAAAAGAACAAAGTGCCCATGATCAGTGACAATGCATCGCCCTTCACTGTCAACACTGAGAAGCTCATCTTTTGAAAAACCCTCAAGATCTTCTATGAAGAGTGGCAATTTATCTTCCCTAGTTTGAGAGTTACACATTAGGCCAGTGAATCCTTCTTCAGCTGCCAAGGGCAATGTTGCTTCAGTACTCGAAAAAGCAGACTTTACTCGACAAAATGTAATAACACCGGAATAACCGGTTCGGCCTTTCTGAGAAGTTCGGGTAGAAGAAAAGAACGATTCGTATCCATCTACCATAACCAAATCCGCTGTAACATCTTGTCTGCTAAGTTTTGTCTCCTGAAAGCAAATAATATCAGCGTCGAATGAATTGAGCAGATTGCGGAGAGAACCGAACTGCAATATGCGTTGTCTCAAACCGTTTACGTTGTAAGTTATTATCTTCACATTTTTGAAGGATCTCTTAAGCTTCTGTCTTAGAACCTCTTCGATGATATCATTAGCAACTGACTGTTTTATTGATTCATATGTAGGTCCTCCCTCCATAAGAAGACCGTGCATCCTTCCCCACCACTCTTCCATGAGTTTCCCCTTTTTTTTTCTTCAAGTCCAAGAGTAGGAGAAAATTCCAATGGATGGTAATAATCATATAACTGCTGTCTTTTGGCATTATATTCTGGATTATCATGCTGCAAAAGGCCATGACTGCTTTATCATGCCTTTACCTGAAAATTGATTGTGTTGGCCATGCTGTTATTCATCTTGCAGGTTTGATGGCTGCACCTGAGAGGCTTTGGCTAGGTTGATAATGCTGTAGTTATGTATTACTGGAAATGTATGGTTAGTGAAATTGGTGTAGGTCGGCATTGTATTGGTTAACATGTGACTGTTTGCTATTGTACTGTGTTGAAATAATGTTTGTAATGTTGCAGGGTTGTTTTGAGATGTGGGCAAGGCTGGGACCTTTGACGAAAGGAAGAGATTAACGGTAGTGACACATATCATGTGATGTTCATGTGTAGACTCTAGATATGACTTTGCCAGTTGAGATACATGATAGTGAGTGAAATCCCAACGATGCAAAACCCTTGCTGGCAAGACGGCAGTCTCATTTGTATGGCAAGAAGAAACAGAACAGTTGACCAGTAAAATTTCCCATGACTTGAACAGCAACTGAATGACAAATTATGGTGTTGCAAATGTAATGAATTGGAAATGGAAATGGGTATGCAATGAAAATGTATGTATGAAAATGAAATTGGATATGTTTGGAAGCTAAATGTTATGAAGTGTATGTATGTATTATTGGATTTGAAATGCACCATGGATGGAAAATGGATTTTGGATTCTGAATTTTAATTATAAAAATGGAAGTGGACTTTTTAGGAATAATCCAGCATTAGCTTAAATGTCAATTTAATTACTAATAACAAATCAACAAAAAACAAATTAAAAACCAATTAATCTATAATTCATTTAAAATTACTTGGATATCGATTCTAACATTCATTTGGAAATAAAAAAATGATTAGAGTTTTAATCCTTAGTAAAAATAAATAATTAAGATTAAATTAAAAAGTGAAGATATTAAAATCCATTTTATACTGACGAATGTATGCAAAAAAAATGCAAAAAAATAAAAGAAAAAACGGAAAAATTTCGGGATCAAAATCGGGGTATGACACATTTGTTTAAGCTTATAGAGGATGCAGGCTATGTGTATTGGAGTAGAAAAAAGGATGACTCGGAAGTTGTGAGAGAGATATTTTGGTCCATACCGATTCATTTAAGTTGTTGAATATTTTTCCTATTGTGTTAGTTATGGATATCACCTACAAGACAAACAAATATAGACAACCTTTGTTTGAAATTATTGGCATGACATCAACCGAGTTGACTTTTGTTGTCGCATTTGTGTTTATGGAGTCTGAGCAGACAACGAATTTTTGTTGGGTATTGGAGAAAATTAAAGAATTGTTTGTGAAGAAATATTTGTGTCCACAAGTGATTTTGATAGATAGAGATATTGCTTTTATGAAATCAATTGAAATTGTGTTTCCCGGGTCGATTAATTTGCTATGTAGATTTCACATTAACAAAAACGTTGGTGCAAAATGCAAGCAATATGTGGTGAATGATATGCAAAAGACAATAGACACATTATGGATGGAAGTTGTTTGGGCTAGTGATAAGGTTGAGTATGATCAACGGTTGCATCAACTTGAGCAGGCATGTGTTTATTATAGTGGATTTATTAATTATGTGAAAGACACATGGTTGACTCCACATAGACAGAGATGTTGGAGCATGGATTAATCGAGTGCTACATTTAGGTAACACGACGACTAATAGGTATGTGTTATATTTTTTACTATGTATTTTTTTTATATGTGATATTTTTAATATTTTCAATATGTTTTTTTAGGGTTAAATCTGCTCATTGGAAGTTAAAGTAGATTATGGGAAACAGTATAGTTGACATGGTCAAATGTTGGGAAGCTATGAATAACAACTTGAGATTACAACTGAGCAACATTAGAGCTTCTTTTCAAAAATGTTTTTACGAAGTTGAGCATACGCACATGAGTCCATTTTATGGTAATTTGTGTGGTTCAGTGTCTCGGGCTGCTTTGAGACGTATTGATGAAGAGTTATTGAGAGTTGATTATGTTGGAAATAACAGGAAAATATGTGGTTGTTGTCGCATCTCGAAAAATACGATTCCTTGCGATGGTCGCGGAAAAATTAATGTTCGAACAGAGTCGCCACCGAACTTTATTTATCCCAATAAAGGGATAGGGAAATATCGATAAAACCCTTAGGAAATAGAATAATGGTCGTCGCAACCATATTCGGGTTCGGGAGTGGATTACGTAAGGGGAAGGTATTAGCACCCCTTACGTCCGTTGTAGTCAACGGGAACCTTTTAGTTCTAATGTGCGTTTCGAGTGTTAATTTATGTTTGTTTGTTATCTTTGGGTTATAAAATATTGAAAATAGAAATGGATGGGAACCTCAGAAAGGGGAAAGGGGAGGTTTTTTATAAGTAAGCTCGCGAAGATACAGCAATCTCCTGCCTACGTATCCTTATGGTATAATAAGGAAATCAGAGCATTCGTAGTTCGGGAAACTACGGTTGGTTGGTGTCTTTTAGTGAACAACTATTTAGATCGCGTTCTAAAGGCTAAACGTTGGCTTGTCTACTCTCGGCGGAGGCTTAAGCATTGGTTTGTTATGCGCATTAGAAAGGATTAACAGTGTTCTTTTTGAAAAGGGTTTTGATCACACGAGGGTGACAAGTTGGATTAACATGTTGGATGTTTTGTTTGACTGGTTATGTTGAGATGTTTTTGGTTGGATGACGATTACTCGGATAGTCGAGTAAGACAACTCGTATCCTAACAGTCGGGAAAGGGAATAGAAGACTCTAGACCACTTTCTTTTCATCCTTAATTATAGAAAGGATTTGATAATAATTAAGGTGTTTTAAATGGATGACGAATACTCGGATAATCGAGTAAGACAACTCGTATCCTAATAATCGGGAAAGGGAATATAAGACTCTAGACCGCTTTCTTTTTTATCTGAGTGATTACGAAAATAAGTTTGCGTATGGTTGATGTATTTTAGCATGAACGAAAAGTGCTCGAATGGCTAAGTAAGACAACTTATATCCAAGCATTTGAGAAGAGGAATTAAAAACTCAAGACCATCTCCTTTTTCGTATAGCTTTGATTGATTTATTAAGTTGTGAAAAAATGACAATTGTTCGACTGACCGAGTAAGAGAACTCGTATTCAAACAATTGAGGAGAGAAGTTGAAAACTCAAAGTCATCTCCCTTTTCATTTAGCTTATTATGAAAATAATTTGATTTAATCGGGTTTAGAAGTTTGTAAAGAAATGACAATTATTTGACTGACCGAGTAAGAGAAATCGTATTCAAACAATTGAGGAGAGAAATTGAAGACTCAAAGTCATCACCCATTTCATTTCTTATTATGAAAATAATCCGTTTTAATTTGGGCTTAGAAGTTTGTAAAGAAATGACAATTATTTGACTGTCCGAGTAAGAGAACTCGTATTCAAACAATTGAGGAGAGAAATTGAAGACTCAAAGTCATCACCCATTTCATTTCTTATTATGAAAATAATCCGTTTTGATTGTGTTTATGTTTAAGCGGATAAAAATGACAATTATTTGACTAACCAAGTAAGAGAACTCGTATTCAAATAATCGAGGAGAGGAGTTGAAAACTCAAAACCATCCCCCTTTTCACATTTTTATTTATTGTAAGAATGTTTTGGTTTAATCATGCTTAAGTGGGTTTAGAAATGACGATTATTCGACTAACCGAGTAAGAGAACTCGTATTCGAATAATCGAGGAGAGGAGTTGAAAACTCAAAACCATCCCTTTTTTATTTCCAAATTATGAAATGGTATTTAATCGTGATTAGGTACTTTTTAATTAATTTTAAATAACGTAACCGGCATTGGATCGAGAGTTGAATTGGTATTCGTCACATTAGTGAAAAATAATTTGATTTGGTTTAAAGTTGTTTTTAAAAATAAATAAATAAAGTTGATGGTGAAAATAAAAACGATTACTTGCATGCATGGACATGGGTAGACATTGATCTACTAAGCACTATAAAATCAGAGTAATCAAAAAATATATTTAACAATAATTTATTAATCTAATTAACTAATAATTTAATTAATCAATTAACTAATGCAAGTAAATAATAAATAAATAAATGAAATGCAATGAGCTTACACCAAAACTACTCAATGTAATATTTACATGATATTTATTACTAAAAGATTAATTATTTGCAATGTGCATATTATGCTACTATTTTAAAGGAAAATCTAAACTGTCACGGTTTACACCATACAATGAACCTTTACCGCAAACGACGATAACCGCCCAAAAGTCATAGCTAATGAAACTTTATAGCAGCCCTACCATTAAAATGTGCAGCAAAACAAAAGTGTTGGCTTTTAATGAAAAGAACTTAAATTTTAAAGCACAAAATTTCAACATTGTCAAAACTATGGATAACATTACAAGCATAAAAATATCCTGTAAGTTATACACTTAGTTCAGCATATCAGTTAAACAAGTGGGAACAACAATCACTTAATCATCTTGTAAAAAATAGAGTTAACAGAATCAACCAAAGAGAATTATCAGTAATTTACAAAACTATAACCGAAATGGATACGCAATCGAAACACATATGTAATCAAAGCTCACAATACAGTGTAAAATAGAACGTGTAATTATCATAATTACAGGATCATTACCATGTCATTAAAAATCCAACATATAACTCAAAACAAAACTTCGACATACAAGCATTCGTGATTGAAACGCATAATGTAGCCGATACGCAAAGTAGTCAAATTGAAACCGAAATAGATATTATATAGTGCAAAGGAAAAATAGAACAAGTTATGATTATTTACAGGATTACTAGAATTCCAACATACAAACATAATACCAATCACTGAATAATTTGAATTGAAAATGAGTAGTAATTGCAACCGGAAAAAAAACCAAGTAAAGCCACTTCAAGAAAAGAAAAGAAAATTACTGGTACATCCTGCTACAGAAGGATAACTAACATAAGCAATGCAGAGTTCAAAGCAAAATGAATACATATCTAAGATGGAACCGAAAAATTACCCCAAACACAACCTATCCCAAATATGTCCAGTACTGTTATGAAAATGAAAGATTTAACGTCATGCCACAAATTTAAATTGATTTGTACCGTAACAATGGATATGTCATCACTGATCCAAAAAACAACTAGTGTCGTAGACGACAACTCAGACTCATTTGGAGCAGCAACATCAACATTTTTACAAAGGAAAGCAATGATATTTCGGCGACCTCACCGATGCTAGCACTGATACTTGATAAAGAGAATATCATAAAAAATTCATAAGAAAATGTTTCATTAATTTAACAATGTTTTATATGTTGGTTTGATCACTTTTAAAACAGGGATGGAACTTCATTCTGCACAAATTTAACAGTAATAGTGCAGAGCCAATTATACAATATATACTAAGATTAAAACAAAATATTTCTATTGTTCCACAGCAGCAGGATGCTCATTCTGCACAAATTTTGACTTTGTAATTTAATCACAACTTTTAGCTTATCGCAAGATACATATGGATTATGAGAAATGTAAGAAACTCGATACCGTAACCGAAGCGGCGATCCAAAGAGGAACAAATCATAACTAAAACGTGTACATCGCGACATCTAATTGAATCACATCCTTGCGGTATCCCGATCAGGTACGTAAATTAGATAATAATTTGATTTAGAAAAATATAATAATAAGATAAATCTCTAATTCTGAATACTAGAACAAAATAAAAAGGACCGATTATAAATAGAATTCGGACGAAAATTTGCTCGAAACATTAAATCAGACACATTAAAATGATCAACACAAAATATACTTATTGAAAAAATACAGCGTTTCTTCAAATGCTGAAATAAATTTGCACCGGTTAAAAGGCTCAGGCGGGTCAAAATGCAACTGAAACAGTCGCTAAAAAATATAACGGGCACACCAGTTTAAACTACATGAATCGTAGGTTAATAATACTGGCGTCTACAATTTTAAATTTGAAACTTTTTACCCGCTGATTCTTGCACGTTCTTGAGAAAAGATTCAACCGATTTGTCTGTATTTTCAATAAATTTATCCTGTTTGATTATTTAGGTATTATTAATGATAAAATGCATGTTATGCTGTACATATGATGTAAACTGAAAATTAAATCGAATTTACAAAAATTTAAATATGCCCGGACAAAATTGGGGTATGATAGTTGCCCCTATTTCATTATCTTGAACTTAAAGGTAAGAATGACAACAGTCTTCCTACATTCGTAGTGGAAGGTAATTAAATATGAAAATACCCAAATTTTGTCCTTTGAAATGCAAGGAAGAAATGCAGAAACAAAATGCAGTGAGAAATACAGTAAGAAAAATTATCAAAAGGTAAAATGAGACAGCCAACACTTTCTGGGAATCGTCAGAACAATATCTTAGACATCACAGTCGAGATATGTTAGTAATGGAGTGACATTCCTAGCTAAATCTCAAGACTTTTCCAGGATGCTAGAGTAGTATCTTGAAAACAAAATGAGATTCTTTAAATGAATGAAGCAGTATCTCAAACAGACAGATGAGATTCTTCGGATGAATGAAGCAGTATCTCAAACAGATAAATGAGATTCTTCAGATAAATGAAGCAGTATCTCAAACAGATAAATGAGATTCTTCAGATAAATGAAGCAGTATCTCAAACAGCAAAATGAGATTTTCTGTATCAAATCGAAGCAGTATCTTATATGATAGAATTAAGATATTCCAGCAAGGGAAAGATACCTTAATTGAATCTAAGACTCTCCGAGGATATTTAGAGCAGTGTCTCTAAAAAAATCTGAAATGAGACTCTTCATATTTGATGAAGCAGCATCTCAAACAGTAAAAATGAGATTCTCCGTATCGAGTCGAAGAAGCATCTTATATGATAGAATTAAGATATTCCAAACAAGGGAATGATACCTTAATTAAATCTAAGACTCTCCGAGGATACTTAGAGCAGTACCTCTAAAAATCTGAAATGAGACTCTTCATATTGATGAAGCAGCATCTCAAATAGTAAAAATGAGATTCTCTGTATCGAGTCGAAATAGCATCTTATATGATAGAATTAAGATATTTCGAACAAGGGAATGATACCTTAATTGAATCTAAGACTCTTCAAGTATACTAGAGCAGTATCTCTAAAAAAATTGGAATGAGACTCTTCATATTGATGAAACAGCATCTCAAACAGCAAAAATGAGATTCTCTGTATCGAATCGAAGCAGCATCTTATATGATAAGATATTCCGAACAAGGGAATGATACCTTAATTGAATCTAAGACTCTTCAATTATACTAGAGCAGTATCTCTAAAAAATCTGAAATGAGACTCTTCATATTGATGAAGCAGTATCTCAAACAGTAAAAATGAGATTCTCTGTATCGAGTCGAAGCAGCATCTTATATGATAGAATTAAGATATTCCGAACAAGGGAATGATACCTTAATTGAATCTAAGACTCTCCGAGGATACTTAGAGCAGTATCTCTAGAAAACAAATGAGATTCTTCAAATTGATGAAGCAGTATCTCAAACAGAGAGATGAGATTCTTCAGATAAATGAAGCAGTATCTCGAATATTCGTTTGTTGGGGGAACTTTTTAAGAAAAGACTCCTTTCGAGGGAGATTTACTAGAAATGCTCTGCAGGGGAAAAGCTCATAAGAGACTTTTTAGGGTAACCTCTGCTTGGGGAGCAATGATTGTAAAGAAAAATGTTGGAAATATCATTTTTAATCATAAAGTTGAACAATGATTTGCTGAGAAATAATTCTACGAGCACATGCAGGGAAATAACTTTATTTGGAAATGAGAAATGTCCAAGATATACATGAATGACCTTGGATCCTGATATTTTATGTTTGATTCTCGTATGATGTTCCACTTTAGGTGGGAATACCATGCATGGGATGATGCATGAGATGCATGCAAGTATGCAATTTTCTGGGGATATTTGGTTGTGCATGTAGGAATGTGGATGATTTTTGTTTAGTTGAAATTCCCATTTTGTGGGAGTGTTATGCATGAGTATGCTGATGATTGATATGACTGTGTTTTTTTTAATTTTCTGTTTGGTAGGAAAACCATTTATGAATGATTCATATGATGCATGTTAGAATGCAAATGGGTAATTGGATATTTCTGTAGGGTTTAATTCTTGATTGCCAATGAGGTTGGACTTTAAATGGGAACTGCCAGATAAGAACTGTTGAAGGAGATTGAACTGCCAGATGAGGGTAGCACTTGAAGGATATGTTACCAGACGCGAACTGGTGAAAATAATTGAAATGTCAGACGAGACTGAATTTGTTTTTGTTTGTCAGACAGGAACTGATTTTTAAAGTAGGCTACCGGACGAGAACTGGTAAAAATAATTGACTACCAGACAAGAACTGGTATTGAAATAGGTGACCTACCAGACGAGAACTAGTATTAAGAGATAATTTACCAGACGAGAATTGGTATTTGGCAAATGATTTGTCATGCAAGAACTGATTTTTGATATAGTTCGCCAGACGAGAACTGGACTTTGGAAATAAATCGCCAGACGAGAACTGGACTTTGGAAATAAATTTCCAGACAGGAACTGGGCTTTGAAATGAATTGCCAAACAGGAACTGGGTTTTGAAATAAATTGCCAGACGGGAACTGGGCTTTTGAAAAAGGTTTCCAGACGGGAACTGGGCTTTGAAATAATTTCCAGACGGGAACTGGACTTTGAAATAAATTTCCAGGCGAGAACTGGACTTTGTGATAAATTGCCAGACGGGAACTGGGCTTTGAAATAATTTGCCAAACGAGAATTGGACTTTGGCGTCAGATTTTGGGTTTCAAGGCTTTTTGATGTCAGGTTCATGTTATGGGTTATGCCTGATAAATGATATGATATGCATGGCTTTATGCTAGAGCAAAGTGACATGACTAATGCATGATGATGATTCATGTAATGATTGAAAGGTTTCCAAAATGCCTTTGTGCGAGTATTGGAAGAGAAGGTTTTTTTTTGCAGAAAGGCTTTTGTCTGTCAAAAGGTTATTTTATGGGGTGATAGCGTGATTCCCCGACACTCATCTTGAACTCTGCAGTTGATGACGTGTGAAAAAGCTTTCCCTTGAATAGCTTGAAGTCAGGGAGATGACTTGCTCCTGTATGGATCATCTTGCCCCAATGTGATGGGTCTATGCAAAATGTTTACCTCGAAAGGATTTTGAAAGAAATTGTACCATAATTTGGAGATGGAATGCCCCAAAAAATTTATCCATGACAGGATTTATCCTTGGTTAACCGACTCTTGGAGTGGTTGACTTTTCTGTGCTCTTGAGGTAGCTTGCCCCGGTATGAGCGTTGAAGCGACTTAACTCACCCTAACTGAACATTGAAGGGGTCTGCCCCTGGCCAACAGAACCTCTAGGTGATCTGCCCCTAGTTAATAGAGTCCTGAGATGATTTGCTTTGGATCAACTGATTCTTGAAATGATTTGCACATTTATTAACAGATGTTGGAGACTATTTAAGACTGACCAATTCTTGGAGTAATCTTCCTATGATCAACTGATGTTTAGGTGGCATGCCCCTGATTCGTGGGTTATGAGGTAATCTTGATTCTGGTGAATGGTCAAGTCCCACTGATTGTTCCTTATTGTTGGAATTTCCCTGACGTCAAGTACTGACTTGCAGTTAAAATTGTTTGTTCAGAAATGGTAATTTTAATGTGATACTCATGCAAGTTTTGAAAAGAATTTATTTGAATGACGTGATAATGTGTGACGAGTGGACCATGAGTCCAAATGTAATGCTGATTTAGCAATTTAAAGTGTGAAAGACACAGTGAGAGTAATGACATCGATGTTGAAGATTAGCAAATCTTTAGGAGTCAGTTTACGCAACTTTGTTGTAATATGCTTTCGGAAATAACCCTACCTCAATTAGGTCTTTTGAGGGTTGTAACGTGGCTTGGTTCATGGTTATTGAAACAAAAGGATATAAGGCTCAAAGTTTATTTTAACCCACCCCTTCTTCATGATGATCTCCAATCCTACGTTCAGTTAATTCAACATACACATTTGTCTTTTTTGAAGGTGTAAAGGATACAGATGATGATTCAAGGTCTCTTGAAATGGAAGTCACCTTATTTCATTTTCTGGATGTCGGTGACCCTTTGATTCTTGATATGGTGGTCACTGAGTCTTATTATGTTGAGTTAAGGGTTTTCATGACCTCCTTTGATTTTTGTTTTGATCCCTAACTTTTGCATGGACCGCTTTTTGAAGCTTTAGTCCATCGGGATTGCCCCTATTTTTGCCTAAGTCTCCTTTTGGGGTATCGACTTAGCGGGCTTTTCTTTGATTCTTTTTTTTGAAAATTTGTGACTGCCAAGTCCATGGTCATTTGGAGAACAACCAACATAACTTTTGGATTTTGCAAGGTTCCTTCGACACTTCGGGATGTGTGTGAAGAATATCATGTGGTTGATCCTCAGACAGGATATTTCGTCTTGTAATCCGAGTGTGTAGTTAAATTAACTGAACACTACCCTGCCCCAGGTTTAATGTAAGGTTTTTTAGATCCGAAAGAAACTCCTACTTCTAGGCTCGAAGTGGTTGACTAGGGATTAACTCCTTATCTCTCTAGTGTTTAGGGATTTGAAACAATGCATGTACATCATCAGTAGGATTTTATCCGAAAGCATATAGTCGGCAATTATGGGTATTTTGTTTTTGTCATCCTCCCTCAAATCTTTGCTAAAACAAAAGTTATGATAAAGAAAAGTGAATGGGAGAAACACTGATGTATTTTTTTTGTTTTTGATATAAGAGAAGAAAAATGAGCGAATGCGAGATGATTAATTCAAAACATGCATCATTACTTCATCAATATTACCATTAAAAACAAACAATGTTTAAACACAAGCAACTTTTAACAACAAAGAAACTACAAATGCAAAAATAGAAACAAATTAGTCCAACGATTGCCAGTGTTGAGGATGTCTTCCTGTCTGAACTACTGGCATTAGGAGATACTTTATGAAATCTTTGAACTCATTCTAACGAGAGGTTTACGTGCACCAACAGGCTTCCTTCTGAAAATGATATGTACCTTTTGTCGATCAATTGTTGCACTTTAGCCTTGAAAGCATTGCAGTCTTCAGTTGAATGCCCTATTGTTTCGGCATGATATCCACGTTGCACATCAGGATCATATCCAGGTGGGTAGAGGTTGGGTAGTACCATTTACTAGAGCTGGAATAACATTCTCTACAACTGCAGTCTGCTGAATGTTGTCCTCCCTCTTTTCTAAAGCTATCATAGCCTCCACAAGTTGCTCTATCTGGTTTTTCATCGAGTCAACATCTCCTCTTAATGCAATGTGACTTTGCTCCAATGGGTCCATGGTCTTTCAAGAGTTACTCCAAGTCTCATATGAATGTCGGGAAATCAACTGCAGGTTATGGATGAAGGGTGGATGAATTTTTTTGTATTTATTTTTGTGTGGAAAATGATATGAAATGTATGATGATGAATGCAAATGCAATGATATGTGTATGAAGGTAGTGACATGTTTAGAATTACAGGTTCAAAGTTTTCTCATATGGATCAGCATAACGGGTGAATGACGGGTATCTCTGAATAATGTAACCCCAGGGGTAGGCTCTACAGTTGGTAGGTTCCTAGAGTCACAAATATTTCTTGAGAACGTCACTGCCGTGACGAAGACTCGTCGGACAATAATATCCTTAAGAAGATCTCGTCTAGGTGAGGTCTTCGTATTGTCCCAACAAGGAAGGCTCCATGGGGATTCTACTACATGACTCTCGAGTCCAGGGTTCTAACAAGGTTCTCAGAGTCATAGATCGAGGTTGGAAATATTATTGTAAGATAGCAATACGTCCAAGGGATCTCATCTGATTGGGGCTTTCGTATTAACCCAATAAGTCTGAAACTTCGTAGGTTAATACTACATAACCGCCGGATATAATGGGTTAAAAGGTCCCTAGAGTCATTGATCCAACTTGAGAATACTATCGTCGTGACGAAGACTTGTCGGGCAACAATTGTCGCAACCTGAAAAAAGGAATGCGAAAAAAACAACCGGCGAAAAAGGAAAAGGACAGGAGAGTCGCCACCGTGCGTTATTTATCCCAAAGGGGGGAAAGGAAATGCTCGAAGTAAACCTGGAAAAAGGAAAGGAAAAGACAAGGTCTCGAACCCAAATCTTGGGTTCGGAAGTCGGTTATGCGGAGGGAAGGTATTAGCACCCCTACGCATTCGTAGTACTCTACGGGATCCACGTTTATAGTTCTTGTCTAAAGGGTGTGGGTTTATCCAATGTGTTATTTACTAAAAGGGGGGTCAAAAGAAAATGACTCGCACGGATGTCGCATCCACTGCATACGTATCTCATCTGAACATGAGAATCAGAGTCTTCGTAGCTCGGCTACCTATGGGTTAAGGGGAAGTGTGCTCGGTAAGACATCGCGTCTTATGCCTACGTATCTCATCTGGAATGAGAATCAGAGCAAGCCGTAGTTCGGCTAACTACGGGTTAAGGGTTGTGTTTTGGGGTGAACGACGTTACTATGCAATCTACCGGATGCTCGACCTTTGGAGACTTACTCGCCTGTAGTAGAAGGAGATAACGTGTTCTTAGGAGAAGAAAAATCAATGAGTTGTGGTGTTTAGGGATGCTCATGCAAAAGGGCGGTCCTAGACGAAGGAACCGCGCTACCTTAATTGACATGCAACGAGAGGCTATACGAAGCCTAACAATCCTATGGGGAGACGATCAAACCATACAAAACAAACATGCATAAAGTAAACATGCCAGCAGAGGGGGCTCAAACATACAGGGGTAGGGCTTTAGTCAAGAGGGGTCATATCAACCTCGACAAACAAGCCATGGGAGGGTAATCAAATGGGCTCTTAACCACTGACATTGACCGTCAGGGTGAGCGGATCAGAAGGGTAATGAGGATAAGACCTCATAGCTCTTAACCCTGGACAAGGTGAGCTCATGACAAAGCGTGGGGGTTCAGAAAGATGGAACCCTCTCCACTGACTGACCGGACGAAAGATCTTGGGGGTTTTTGCTCTAAAGCATCGACACGTAGTGTGAGCTTAAAGAACGACACACTGAATAACGGGGGATTGACTATTAATCCCTTTTATCCGTCAATTGCGTCTATGTGGAGGTCTTTAGCACGGATGCCTCTTTTTGGAGGTCTTTGGGCACAAAAGTAAACACACAAAACATTGCCTCCTATCGAGGTCTTCCAGCTAAGAAAATGGTAAAATGCGGGAAAAATAAAGGGATCAAGAGGTCTACCGCACGGATAAAGATCCGAAGCAACAGCAATTAAAGGAATAAGAAACCCAGAGATCTCTCAAGCTAGCATCATCAAAGAAAGCGAGTCAGTACAGGTAATCGGAATAAACCTCCAGGTGGTATCCCACAAATAAAGTGGAATACCAAGCAAGCCATCTCTGCAAGAGTCGTGTGAGCCCTCACAAAAACTCAACAAACAGGTTAGAGTAACAGGATGGAATCAGGAGAAAACAATGCCATGACGAACACAAAACAGATTAGAGCAAACAGAAAAGCAACTGCTGTCACGCTCGCTACTGCTTCGCCTAGCGAAGGCTTAGCGAAGCTTCGCTGCAGGCTCGCCTAGCGAGGGTGCTAGCGAACGCCTGCGGGTTTTGGGTTCTTCATGGATAATAGTGCGATCTCAGAAACCCAAACCCTATGGTATCCATGAGGAACGAAACGATTAAACATTCAAGGTATTGTTTACACATTCATACATATCTGAACCCGTAGGCAAAACCTAACGTTACCTCATACATTCAGAGTATTCAAATTCAAAGCATAGAGTAAAAGGAATAAGGGCAAACCTGATTGGAGAGATCGATTAAACTCGAATGGCACGACTGGGTTTGCAAAGCAATGTTAGGGTTTGCGTGAGATGGAGGTGAAAAAGTGTGTGAGTCAGAGTGAACTTTTCAAGGCTGTCTGGAGGCTGCTGCAGATTAGTTCGTAGGTTTCCCTTCTCTTTTTCTTTCTGTCTCTTTTTCTCCAGGGTTTTGTCTCAATGAAACTCTAGTATTTATAGCCTAATATTGGTGGCTTGATGGGCTCAAATGAAGGCAACTCAAGCCCATGACTTTCTGTTTTATTCTGAAATGCGCGCACTTCGCCTAGCGAAGGATCTGCTCGCCTAGCGAGCATGACAGTTCTCTTCGCTAAGCGAACCATTCTGTTCGCCTAGCGAGCATGACAGCTCAGGAATAGATTTTTGCTCCTTCAAGATTAGCATTCTGAATGATGAATAGGCCCCATTTGAACCTGTTGGGAGTAACTCAAGTCTTTCCCTGGTGTTGACTGATCACCTGGATAGAAACCACCAAGTGTCTCGGATGATGTTCAAGCTTCTTGGATATGATCCTGATTGACATGATGAAATGCAATATGAAATGCTAAATGGCCTAAAAAATGAATGCATGAATGAGGAGGGAAAATTTTGGGGTGTTACAACAATATCTCAAGAGAATCTCCTCTAGGTGGGGTCTTCGTTTCTTCCCAACAAGGAAGACTCCTTGCGGGCGCCCACTACGCAACCACCAACTTAATCTTATGGTTTTTCTCAGACTTGGGTGGAGAGCCTATCTCACAAAGTATCACCAACCAGAGGCCCCCAAATAAGACATGGTCAATAAATCACAATATAATAATTATGACAGAATAATAATAGCAGAATAGAAAAATAACAGACAAACAAACAAGATTAACATACAATACAGAAACTGAACTAAATTAGGCTTCACTCTCTTGTGCTTGGAGCTAATCCCCAGCAGAGTCACCATCTGTCGCATCTCGAAAAATACGATTCCTTGCGATGGTCGCGGAAAAATTAATGTTCGAACAGAGTCGCCACCGAACTTTATTTATCCCAATAAAGGGATAGGGAAATATCGATAAAACCCTTAGGAAATAGAATAATGGTCGTCGCAACCATATTCGGGTTCGGGAGTGGATTACGTAAGGGGAAGGTATTAGCACCCCTTACGTCCGTTGTAGTCAACGGGAACCTTTTAGTTCTAATGTGCGTTTCGAGTGTTAATTTATGTTTGTTTGTTATCTTTGGGTTATAAAATATTGAAAATAGAAATGGATGGGAACCTCAGAAAGGGGAAAGGGGAGGTTTTTTATTAGTGTGCTCGCGAAGATACAGCAATCTCCCGCCTACGTATCCTTATGGTATAATAAGGAAATAAGAGCATTCGTAGTTCGGGAAACTACAGTTGGTTGGTGTCTTTTAGTGAACAACTATTTAGATCGCGTTCTAAAGGCTAAACGCTGCTTGTCTACTCTCGGCGGAGGCTTAAGCATTGGTTTGTTACGCGCATTAGAAAGGATTAACAATGTTCTTTTTGAAAAGGGTTTTGATCACACGAGGGTGACAAGTTGGATTAACATGTTGGATGTTTTGTTTGACTGGTTATGTTGAGATGTTTTTGGTTGGATGACGATTACTCGGATAGTCGAGTAAGACAACTCGTATCCTAATAGTCGGGAAAGGGAATAGAAGACTCTAGACCACTTTCTTTTCATCCTTAATTATAGAAAGGATTTGATAATAATTAAGGTGTTTTAAATGGATGACGAATACTCGGATAATCGAGTAAGACAACTCGTATCCTAATAATCGGGAAAGGGAATATAAGACTCTAGACCGCTTTCTTTTTTATCTGAGTGATTACGAAAATAAGTTTGCGTATGGTTGATGTATTTTAGCATGAACGAAAAGTGCTCGAATGGCTAAGTAAGACAGCTTATATCCAAGCATTTGAGAAGAGGAATTAAAAACTCAAGACCATCTCCTTTTTTGTATAGCTTTGATTGATTTATTAAGTTGTGAAAAAATGACAATTGTTCGACTGACCGAGTAAGAGAACTCGTATTCAAACAATTGAGGAGAGAAGTTGAAAACTCAAAGTCATCTCCCTTTTCATTTAGCTTATTATGAAAATAATTTGATTTAATCGGGTTTAGAAGTTTGTAAAGAAATGACAATTATTTGACTGACCGAGTAAGAGAAATCATATTCAAACAATTGAGGAGAGAAATTGAAGACTCAAAGTCATCACCCATTTCATTTCTTATTATGAAAATAATCCGTTTTAATTTGGGCCTAGAAGTTTGTAAAGAAATGACAATTATTTGACTGTCCGAGTAAGAGAACTCGTATTCAAACAATTGAGGAGAGAAATTGAAGACTCAAAGTCATCACCCATTTCATTTCTTATTATGAAAATAATCCGTTTTGATTGTGTTTATGTTTAAGCGGATAAAAATGACAACTATTTGACTAACCAAGTAAGAGAACTCGTATTCAAATAATCGAGGAGAGGAGTTGAAAACTCAAAATCATCCCCCTTTTCACATTTTTATTTATTGTAAGAATGTTTTGATTTAATCATGCTTAAGTGGGTTTAGAAATGACGATTATTCGACTAACCGAGTAAGAGAACTCGTATTCGAATAATCGAGGAGAGGAGTTGAAAACTCAAAACCATCCCTTTTTTATTTCCAAATTATGAAATGGTATTTAATCGTGATTAGGTACTTTTTAATTAATTTTAAATAACGTAACCGGCATTGGATCGAGAGTTGAATTGGTATTCGTCACATTAGTGAAAAATAATTTGATTTGGTTTAAAGTTGTTTTTAAAAATAAATAAAAAAAGTTGATGGTGAAAATAAAAACGATTACTTGCATGCATGGACATGGGTAGACATTGATCTACTAAGTACTATAAAATCAGAGTAATCAAAAAATATATTTAACAATAATTTATTAATCTAATTAACTAATAATTTAATTAATCAATTAACTAATGCAAGTAAATAATAAATAAATAAATGAAATGCAATGAGCTTACACCAAAACTACTCAATGTAATATTTACATGATATTTATTACTAAAAGATTAATTATTTGCAATGTGCATATTATGCTACTATTTTAAAGGAAAATCTAAATTGTCACGGTTTACACCATACAATGAACCTTTACCGCAAACGACGATAACCGCCCAAAAGTCATAGCTAATGAAACTTTATAGCAGCCCTACCATTAAAATGTGCAGCAAAACAAAAGTGTTGGCTTTTAATGAAAAGAAATTAAATTTTAAAGCACAAAATTTCAACATTGTCAAAACTATGGATAACATTACAAGCATAAAAATATCCTGTAAGTTATACACTTAGTTCAGCATATCAGTTAAACAAGTGGGAACAACAATCACTTAATCATCTTGTAAAAAATAGAGTTAACAGAATCAACCAAAGAGAATTATCAGTAATTTACAAAACTATAACCGAAATGGATACGCAATCGAAACACATATGTAATCAAAGCTCACAATACAGTGTAAAATAGAACGTGTAATTATCATAATTACAGGATCATTACCATGTCATTAAAAATCCAACATATAACTCAAAACAAAACTTCGACATACAAGCATTCGTGATTGAAACGCATAATGTAGCCGATACGCAAAGTAATCAAATTGAAACCGAAATAGATATTATATAGTGCAAAGGAAAAATAGAACAAGTTATGATTATTTACAGGATTACTAGAATTCCAACATACAAACATAATACCAATCACTGAATAATTTGAATTGAAAATGAGTAGTAATTGCAACCGAAAAAAAAAACAAGTAAAGCCACTTCAAGAAAAGAAAAGAAAATTACTAGTACATCCTGCTACAGAATGATAACTAACATAAGCAATGCAGAGTTCAAAGCAAAATGAATACATATCTAAGATGGAACCGAAAAATTACCCCAAACACAACCTATCCCAAATATGTCCAGTACTGTTATGAAAATGAAAGATTTAACGTTATGCCACAAATTTAAATTGATTTGTACCGTAACAATGGATATGTCATCACTGATCCAAAAAACAACTAGTGTCGTAGACGACAACTCAGACTCATTTGGAGCAGCAACATCAACATTTTATCAAAGGAAAGCAATGATATTTCGGCGACCTCACCGATGCTAGCACTGATACTTGATAAAGAGAATATCATAAAAAATTCATAAGAAAATGTTTCATTAATTTAACAATGTTTTATATGTTGGTTTGATCACTTTTAAAACAGGGATGGAACTTCATTCTGCACAAATTTAACAGTAATAGTGCAGAGCCAATTATACAATATATACTAAGATTAAAACAAAATATTTCTATTGTTCCACAGCAGCAGGATGCTCATTCTGCACAAATTTTGACTTTGTAATTTAATCACAACTTTTAGCTTATCACAAGATACATATGGATTATGAGAAATGTAAGAAACTCGATACCGTAACTGAAGCGGCGATCCAAAGAGGAACAAATCATAACTGAAACGTGTACATCGCGACATCTAATTGAATCACATCCTTGCGGTATCCCGATCAGGTACGTAAATTAGATAATAATTTGATTTAGAAAAATATAATAATAAGATAAATCTCTAATTCTGAATACTAGAACAAAATAAAAAGGACCGATTATAAATAGAATTCGGACGAAAATTTGCTCGAAACATTAAATCAGACACATTAAAATGATCAACACAAAATATACTTATTGAAAAAATACAGCGTTTCTTCAAATGCTGAAATAAATTTGCACCGGTTAAAAGGCTCAGGCGGGTCAAAATGCAACTGAAACAGTCGCTAAAAAATATAACGGGCACACCAGTTTAAACTACATGAACCGTAGGTTAATAATATTGGCGTCTACAATTTTAAATTTGAAACTTTTTACCCGTTGATTCTTGCACGTTCTTGAGAAAAGATTCAACCGATTTGTCTGTATTTTCAATAAATTTATCCTGACTGATATTTTAGGTATTATTAATGATAAAATGCATGTTATGCTGTACATATGATGTAAACTGAAAATTAAATCGAATTTACAAAAATTTAAATATGCCCGGACAAAATTGGGGTATGATAGTTGTACTCTTAGAATATCTTATGGGTTACCTTGTGCTTGTGAGTTAGGAGGATACACACTTGGTGGTATACTGATACCAATAGATGTTGTTCATGTTCATTGGAAACTAACTATGGAAGTTGAGTTAGAAGTAGGTGCAGATGATGGATCAGAGGTGGATATGACTTGTGCAATAGATGAATTGTGGAAATGGTTTAGGTCATTAGATGTTGTTGGGAAAAGGGCATTAAACAATAGGGTTTGTGAACTTGCATACCCCCAATTACTTCATTGTGTCCACCACCTGAGAAATTAAAAACCAAAGGAGGAGTGAAGAAGAAAGGAAAAAAACCAGTAGGATATGATGTTTATAGGGACCCTTCGTATCATGAGTATGTTGATAAGACATCTAAATCTTCACAGAGACAATCCCAACCATCACAGACTTCGAAGAAGTTGAAATCATCAAAGAAGCAACCACAATCAAAGAAATGTTTCACTCTTCAATTTCCTAATCATATTAGGCCATATATTGAAGATATAGTTAATGTTGTATCAGGTGGTAATTGTGGATTTAAAGCCATTACATCATTGCATGGATATGGTAAGGATGGTTAGTCATCGGTTCATCGAGACTTGGAGTTGGAAATAATAGACAATAAAAGATCAAGTTTGTATGACACAATAGGAACATGAGCCCAATTAGGATCAGATGGTCCTGCTTCGTAAACATGAACTGGAACCTCTCTTGGTTCATCATGATGGGGCGGGACCAAACGAGGATGCAAAACACAATAATACCACTCCAGGTATCCATCATCTATATCAGATGGAGTGGTGGCCAATGTTGTTGGACGGATCGCATCAACAATTCTCTGATGGTAACCAATCCAATCAGCATCAATATCATTATCCATCATACAATCAGGAGGTGGGGATGGAACATACTGCATGTACCCGAACTGATGTATACATTTGTCAAACAAGTATGGAACAACTGTGTCACCCCACTTCAAACACCCCATGTACAGACATAACTCATCAAACTGACGACATCCTCTATGATCCTCAAATGGACGCCATATGATGTCGGTAGGTGTTAGCTCATCCAAAATAGGTCATAAGTCATCCACCTTCAGGACTCCTTGCTTATAGGACCATCTCCTCGCTCGAGGAAGACCAAAATTATCAGCTAGTTTCCAATTCTCTCCTCTTTTTTCAACAATAGGAAGGTACTCGTAAATCCAACACTGTTACAATATAAAAACATAATAAACAAAATAAATTAAATTAACATACTTTATAACATTAATTAACACATAATAAACAAAATTAAATTAAATACCTGTAGGAGAGTAGGATATCCATCGAGCTGCTTGCAACTGAACATGGACGCATCTCCAAGATATTTGTATAGGGTAACCAATGCAGCTGTGTAAGACCCCAATTTTGACCCTAAGATCCCTCATGTTATCTCATTATTTGCATTGGCTTTGGGATCACACATTGGCATCCTTCTTACCCCTCATTCACTTGGTTTGCATTGGGAGAGATCACCAAACACTTTTGATTGTATCATACTTTATTTTCTTTTGTTTACTAACCAAAATACCAAAAATATGTCTCTATGTGTCTTTGTTCCTTTTGTAGGTAGTATATACATCCACATGTGCCTCATCAAGCTCACAACTAGGGTTTGAGACCCTCAAAGCAAAGAGATCAATCCAACAATGATACAATTTGGTTCTAAACATCATATATGGATCCCCGTGTTCTTCATTTGTCAATTTGATCAAGAATTCATCAATATTTTGTAGCTTGTTTGCCTTGGAAGCCCTAATTCATCTGGGTATCTTGTGTGACTTCCTCAACAAGTTTCTTCAACAATTGGTCAAAGATATCAAGGGATACTTCATTTAACATCATATTATGCATATATGATCCTCCATGAGTCCCAAAGATCAAGATACTTTCAAGTTTGCAAGTTGGTTCAAAGAAGTTGACCAGAGAACGTCAACTGGACAAAACTAGGGTTCCTTAGACCCTATCTGCTACAACTTTTATCATATCAAAATTATTCCAATAGAAAAGTTACTCCTTATGACATTATAAACAAATTTCATGTTGGCATCAAGAGCTAATTTTGCTTGGAAAGTCATTTTTTATGGTGAAAAATTATAGGTCATTTTGTTTGCGCCCTAGTTAGGAGGTCAACTCCCAAGGACCATAACTTGATCAATTTTCATGATATAAAGTCCATCCAAGTCTCATGATCAGTTTCAATATATATTATCCAACTTTTATTCTTTGAGAAATGGAAAAATCTACGTGCAAGGGCATGTGCCAAGAGGAAACATTATAGGTCACTTTGGGCCATTACCATTGAACAAGCATTTTTCTTCAACTTCTAAAATCCATAACTCCCTCATGTCAAATCAAAATGGTGTCTAATTTGTTACCATATTTAATAGGAATGAAATATATACAACTTTGGTGAAGAAACCATTTCCATTTGAAGCTCATAGCAAAAGTTATTCAAGGTGGAAGAATTTGTCATTTGACTTGGGACTTAGAAAATTTTCAATCATGTTTGATTTCTTAAACTTCCACCTCAAACTTCATCATGATCCAAGCTCCAAATGGAAAAGTGTTCAACATAAAAGTTGTTCCCCTTGAGGTCACATTTCCAAAACATCCAGGATCACTTCATTTGGACTAGAATTGAGGGACTTGCACATGGTTCCTTTGGTGGGCTTGTTTTGGCAACATTTGAACTCAAATGACTATTTACTTTTGCATGCTTCCATGTGATGACTACAGTATCCATTATGCACGAATTAGATTTGGATTGCATCATTGGTTGGGAATAATTCAATGCTCATGCATCCATGCACCAATGTTGCTATTTTTGGCCAAAATTGAAATTGTGCAAAACTGAATTCCAGAGCCTATAAATATAACTGTGTTTCCTTAAGAACAACACACACACCCTGCTCAAGCCTTACCAAGCTATCTCAGAACCCTACTCCATAGAATTCCTTGAAGATTTCTTTGAAATCGAGTTTGAATTTCTCTTTCTGTTTTGAGATTCAAACTCCAAGGATTCATTGCCATTTTCATCTCAATTGGTCACAACAAGCAAGAGGAGGAAGAATCAAGGGGATTCACATTGAGATCAAGTCAAATCACTGCTACCTAAAGGTGATTTTTCCAAACTTCAAACCTTCGGTTCTCACTTAATTCTCTTCCATTCTCTTTGATTATTGGTGGTCTGAAGTCCTACCAATGTAGGCAACAAGATTGAGTTGCTTTGAGGCCAAATCGAAGCAACTCAGATCATGTACCTCAAAATTCAATTCCTCATATCTCTCAATATATTTAGAATTGGACAAAATTGAGGCCAGATTCGAGCTCCTGAGTTTTTTCTCTTTAAAATAGTGTTCTTACTTTTCATTTTCTGATTGGTTGAGGGTGGACCAGCCCGGTGAGGTCCACCAGAGAAGATGACCGGAGCTAGGGCTCCGGTGGTGTGTTGGCATTGCTCAGACCATCTGATCATGAGTCCACGTTTTAATCTCAATCCTCCCTTATGATTACCACTTGTACATGTGCGTTGACTGTGGACTATAGTGGATGATACACGCTTGGCCATCAGATCTGCCACCTCAATTAATGAGGGAGATCTGATGGGCCTCGTTTTTTCCTAATTTCTATTTTATTTCTGATTTTCCATTTAATTCCTTTATTTTATTTAATTCATATAAATTTCATTTTTAATCCAAAAAAATATGGGACTTTCACCAAAAAAAAAGTCTTCCTCTTTCATATTGTGAATTAAAATTATTTTTTGGATTGATTTTGATATTTTTCATGAATTAAATGTTTTTTGGTTTATTTTTAATTGTTTTAAAATGCTTCTGACTTTCTGAAAATTGTGAAATTTTTTGTCTAAGGTCTTTTGACCTTGTTTGACCTAGGATAAATCCCTTGGCCATTTATTTGGTGTTTTGAAGGAATTTGAGGTTTTTTCCATTTTAAAATGCATTTTAATTCATTTCTAATTTGATTTTTAATTGAATAATTGCTTGAAAATTATGTTGAGCCATTTTTTATGACCTTGTGATGTTTGACTTTCTGTTTGGCCTTGATCATGGTTGATTTGACTTTTGTTTGACCAATACTATTGGATTTAGGGAATTGATGAAATGTACATTTCATCTCCCAAAATGAATGGATAGTATTTATCAGATGAAATTCCTCCCATGATCAATTTGGCTTTCTATTTCCCATTCCCTCTTCATCTTCATCCCTATTCTTCCCCGATCCATCATTGACCAATGAAAGCTCTTCATGTCTAATGCTAGTTGATTCATCAATGACCTTGTGTCAGATGAATCAATATGAGTCAAGCTGAGATAGGTCCTTCCCCCATTTCTTTTAGTGTGTGGTATGTTTTAGGAGTTTGGTTCTTTGTACCAAATCTCTAACATGCATTAATACCTATATTTTTATTGCCCGGCCTCGGATAGTTGTGACTTCTATATAAGTCCAATTATGATTGCTTAACATAGAGCTAAATTTGATTAAGAGGGCATAACATTCTAGTAAGTGAGATTGTAAGTCTCCCATTCTTCATGGCATTGTGTGAAGACTTGACCTTTTTTCCTTTCATGAGAGCTAGTGGCACACTTATTGAATTATCCAAGTTGGAGCCCTTCTCATGGATGATGTCTTGGTTCAAGGATTCATACTTGTGAATAAATGATTGAGTGTGCTCCAAAGAATGACTTAACCAATTAAAACTCATCACTAACATTTAACTAACACTTGATTAAATTTTATTCATATTGCTGATTTTTCAAGTCATTTACTTTATGCAATTTAAATTTTAGTACATTTATCATTCATCTGCCAATTACATTTCATGCAACTTGTTTATGCTTCAGTTCTTTTCACTTTGCTCACTTGAGCCATACCTTGTGGTTGTATATATTGTTTGTTTGTTTTTATTTTGTTTGTGGTCTTAGGACCTTAAAATACATAATAACAACAAAAACCCTAAAAAATATCTTGGTGGACTGTTGGACTTGGTCTGAACTTTTGGACTTAGGATAGGCAATTTCCCTATACTTTAAGGACTGGGCCAATGCCACTATCTGAGACTGAGCTATCCTTGCTTGTACCTTTCATCTGATACAAGAGCCCTAATGGACTTTAACTCATCTGTCACTTTGACTTTGTGCTTACTTGTTATACTGTTATTATTGTTGATGTATGATGTTTGTTCTAAGTTGACCAAGGGATATATTGTCATCTGATGCATTGAAAGAAATTGAAGACCGCTAGCTATTGGATTGCTTGCTTGGATATTCTTGCTATCTTTATTTGATGCCATGGTCTTCATATAGTTTGCTTGGATATTGCTTATGCTTGTTGCTTGCTAAAGTACAAAGGGAAAATGGGTTTCTATATGACATTCTTGTCTGTTGGATTGCATCTCATTGGTAAGATCTTTTCAACCCTTAACTTTTAATTTTTGTCTAGGATAGTCCCTTCATCTCCTCCCAATTCTTAAATTTCAAAATCTCTCCCTCTTTTCAAAAACTTTCTTTGCTTGTGATTTCAAACTTAGACATGTTTTAATAATTAGAAACTTTGACCTTATGCCAATGAATTTTAAAATCTTTTCTTAATCATATTTGAAAATGAACTTAACCATATTGACTTTAATTTCAAAAAATACAAAAAGAACTAACAACCCCATTCAAAGTTTTGGCCATTTTGTGTCTTCTTATTAAATTTTTGTTAAAATCAATTCACCAACTGCTTTGAAATTTTTACCACAAACTACGAGATTTTGATCCCTCATTTTTATATTGGTACTTAGGCACAAGACCGAAAGTCTTGTCAAACACAAAAATATAATAAATGAATTCTTTTCTCATCCCCTCACTCTATGTTTTATCAAATATCATCTTGACCAAATCACTTACACACAAAAAGGGCTCCCTAGGAGTACCTAGGACACTTTGGGTGCTAACATCTTCCCTCTGTGTAACCAACCCCCTTACATGTAATCTCTGACATTTTATTAGTTTTGATTTGAAAACTTCTTATCTTTGGGTTTTGTTCGTACTTTTACCCTTTTCCTTTGGAAACAATAAAAGCACGGTGGCGACTCTGGTTTTATTGACGTCAAGTTTATCCATAGCTTGATGGTCATGAATTTACCGCTACAAGTTGCTCCCCAACTGTATCCCGAACATCTATCTAAGTCCATAGACAGTATGAGATATCATGCCTCAACAAGCATAAAGGTCTTTTGTCGCCAAAAAATATGGAATCCACCAACATCAACAAATAAGCTAGAAGCAACTCTATGATGTACGGATAAATCATATAACCATTCCAAATTATAATAAGAACCCCTGCAGCTACGAACATGTGTTTGTACCTCACTATGTGACACTTCTAAGTAGTCAACATCAACCTCTTCAGTGACATCTTGAGGACTCCATAACACACCCCTGATGGGCAAGTGAAGCAGACAAGAGACGTCATCCAAAGTAATGTTCATCTCACCAAACGACATGTGAAATGAAGATGTCTCTAGATGCCATCTCTCCACAAATGCAGATATCGGGTTTATGTCTATCTTGTTCAACCTAGTTCTCTGAAGTGAAGATAACCCAGACCTAGAAACCATACTTTCCATCTGTTGTGGAAGAGCTAGTGGAACCCTCGATGTCAACTTAAGTCCGTGTCCAGCAACATTCAACTCTTTCTTCGGACCTCTCTCCTGAAAACAATTAAAACACATATTATAAAACACAATATAAAATATTCAAATATTATTCAATTTCAAATATACATAGTTTATTTACCTCACCAAACCATAAATGTCGAGCAATATGATGCTCGTACTTTACCAAAAGAGACGTATCGTACGGTCCTCCTGGATAGCCAGACGACTTTGCTGCAGATGTAGATGCGCCCCGTCCTAAACTACAGTCTGGAATCCTACCGCCGGCACCTCGTCTTCGAACCACTATAAAAAAAATTATTTTAAAAAATTATTAATTTAAAAAAACGCACTGAAGCACTTCTAAAAAGAGTTCCAGTGTGATGAAAATTGAGTTTGACTTCCGGGACACTTTCCATAAGACTTCCGATTAATTGAATGGAAACCAGAAGTATTTTACGAAGAGTTCCGGTAAACAGTCTTCAAAACTGGAAGTCTTTTAAGAAGACTTACGGTAAACAACCTGAAAAACGGAAGTCTTTTTGAAAGAGTTTCGGTTCAACGTCTCAATTCTAGAGCGAACCGGAAGTCTTGTACAAATAGTTTCAGTATGTTATTTGTAAACCATAAGACTTGCTTTATGAGTTCCAATTTACAATGACAAAAACGTTGTTCCGGAAGTCTTGAAGCGAAAATGAGTATAAGTCACATTTAGAGATGAGTATAAGTTACATGAATCCATGAGTTTTGTGAAGAAGAAATAATTATACCTGAGCTTTCTACATATTATACACCTTAACACGGTGGTACTATTGTTATAAGAAACAAAACTATTTTGAACATGGTATAAGGTACCGACACAATAGGTACCTTAAATAAGAGTCCAACAAGAAGGTTAATAAACATGTCAGTAAAAGAAGGTTTGTTGCAAAATACATCTTACAAAGACTTGGTCTAGACTTTGGTGAACTACTTTTTCCTGTTGCAAGAATTGAGACATAAACTTTTATAGTAGCCAAGGTTTTTCGTAAAGAATCGCCAATGTACCAACAAGGTGTGAAATCACCATTCCTCAAAGACCTATTGGAGGAAGATGTATATATATAAAGAAACCAATACCATGTGAAATTAAAGTCCAAGAGGGCAAAGTCTATATATTGAGAAAGGTTATTGTTTTGTAATTGAAAGGTTCAATCTCATTTATGGGAACAAAGAACAACAACATCCAAAATAATTGACCTTTAGAATAAATAACTCTTTTTATGATAAGACAACTACATATCTTGGCAGAAGATGATAAAATACAAGAAACACTATAAATTGTTTACTCAATTTGATCAAATGATCTAATATGGGGAGTTAGCAGCTCTCTCGATTCATTATACTTTTAAGAGTTGTTACAAAAGATTATAAATAAGTTAAAAGAAAATAATCACCCAAATTCCCAAGAACAAACCATATTTTCTCTATATTTCTCAATCCCTCAAACTCTCTATATATGAATCACACAAACCCAGAGTGTTCATAAGTGTTTCCCAATCCCCTTAGATATTTCCAAGGGTTTCCAAAATTCCAAAAATACACTCTTAGAAATATTCTCCACTACTATAAAATAGACCTTTCGTAACACCCATTTTACAAATGGTCTTCCTATTAACCAGAGTAATAGTTTTTTTTGGGCGCTTTTTCTTCCTATTTACTAAAGGACATTTCACAACAGTCATAGGTATCAACTTTAGTGAAATGTATCTGGAGTGAAAGGGTCTGAATCCTAGTACCAACAATTTTTCATTTATTGTGACATAATGGGCTTGACCTTAACATTTCATCATGGTTCGTATTGTCAACCATGGTGAAAGGTATTACTTATTTATATATAAGAAAAATTATCTCTCGCTTCAGTACATTACAGTCGTCTCTCTCAAAACAAAAACCTAACATCTCTTTCACTTATCTCTTTCAAAACAAAATCCTTACATCTTTGTCACTCGTCTCTCTCATATGGAAACCCCAAACTTTTCCAGCCAACTCGTCTTCTTCGAAGGATACCTTTGTTGCATCAAATCTTAGCAAATGGATACTTTACAGGTTCATCTTCACTATAGTTTATGTTTCAAATTTTTTTTTGTATTATTGTTTATGTTTCAATAGCACGTTCCATAATGTTTCAACTTTCTGCTTGTTTTGACTTTTAGGTAGGGATGCATGTTTCAATAACGAGGAATAAGCTATAGTGAGCATTGAAATTATAGGACTTTCATTGTGGATACCTTTATGGGACATGTACGTTTCTAAAATGTTCTATGAGTGGATATGTTTGTTGTATCGTGTATGTTGTTTATGGTTTGTTGTTGATGAATATTATTGTTAATGTTTGTTTAAAATATGAGTTTATTACATCTTATATGGTTTGAGTATTTTTTCAATCCCTTACCGAATATGTAACTTTTCAGATTGCATTAGAAAATTATAATATGATAGATAAAATTATATTAGAAAACAAGTACGCGTTCAATTCTAACAAGAATTCTTCAGCCTGTTATCTGCGTATTGTTCTTAAACCGTTAGAACTTTATTTAATGATTGTAGTTCTTCAACTTCCCCTTTCTCCACCTCTAATTTTGTTTGCAAATTAAATAATATTTTGCAAAATGAGCTAGAGGTGAAGGAATGGGCGGTTGAAGAACTAGAATCATTAAACAAAGTTCTAATTGTTAAAGAGCAAAATACGTATAAGGAGTTGAAGAACTTTTGTCTAGCATTGACCGTGAACTTGTTCTTTTACTATAACTTAATTTGTCATATTATAATATTTTAGATCAGATTGAAAGGTTATATATTTAATGAGCATTGGTGAAATAACCATTCCACATAATTTATAATAAACTCGATGTATATATCACAACAGTTGTTTATACCATCCGTTTTAAATGTTATGCATTAAAGAATATTACAACAGTTGTTTAAAGTAACTGTTCTGGTAGGTGGCGTGCTACATAGCTTATAATCACGGTCGCACGAGCATGATGGAAAGCAGCATACCTACAATTACACCTTACCTCACAACAGTTGGTCAGGCATTATGGTATCCCTTTTCCAACTATTGTGATACATGTTTTCCGTAGTAGTGCTCTTACCTCTCTAATATTACCACTAGTATTCCCAAACCCTTATCTTTGTCTTCAACTCTAAAGTTATGAAGATTTTGAAGACAAGAATGATAGAGATACACATTTATAACTGTTTGAATCCAATATATCCATAACAAGCCCAAAACATAACCATTAACGAACAGATCATGAACCAAAACAATGAATACCAATACACATGAATCGGGAAAACCAGAAAGGATAACCCTTAATTGTCGAAGACTGACCCAAATTGTTGCTTGACTGAGTCGGATCTGTCAACTACTAGGTTGATTTCTCATTTCTGCAATCTCAAAATATGTTTCCTTTCTCTTCATCCCTTAAGGTTTTAAGTCATACTTCAACAATATCCACATTGATTTAAATCGTGGTGATATCAATTTACCCATCAACCACCTTGTTGTTATTTTCTAATTTAACATGTATTAGACAATTTTTACCAAGTTCAACTCTCGCTTGAACCTTGATCTGGTCACTTGCATCCATTTTCTTCCAACCATCTTTTTCTGCTTCATTAGTCTAACAAGCCTACAAGTATGGTTCTTCAACAATATTTGACTTCAGCAATTTTTGAATGCCTCACTGAACGCCCCTGCTTCTTAGTTTTGTAACCATCCATCCATATTCAAAGCATAACATTTAAGGTTTGTATAATCGTCCATTTGAGATGGTACAATCTTCCTCCTTACCTTATCACGAGTCAAATGATAAGTATATGCATCTATAATCATTCTCTTTCTACTACTAGTATCCATAGTAGTAACTTGCACCTTAAAATGAGTCTTCTCTTCTATAGTTTCTAAAAGCTTCATCCCCGAGTCTTTACTCTTCTTCCCTTGATAGGACTCACTAAAATTAATACATATGTGATTTATTAACTTCTGTCCTCTAGGTTCCATTTCCAAAAGCTCATAACTCTTCTTACCTCTTGGATAACCATTGAAGACAAATTCCATAATTTTTCCATCAAGCTGAATTGACTTGATTTGATCAATAAGAAAAGTTTAAACGACCTTCAAAATATAGTAGGTTACAGTCTTCCTACTACAAACCTCCATAATAGTTTAGAAGTTTATTCATATAAATGAGTATTTTCCGATCAAGTAAGCGGTTTTGGCGTCAGCCTTGCCCCAGAAACTCCATGACAACTCAGAGGTTAAATGCATTTTTATCTCTTGTCTTTAGCAAAACTCATTAAAGTTCTCTTGAAAAACCTTCAGGCATCCACCATGCATTAACCTCAAATTTTGTAGCTTGTTCTTTTCATACAAACCTTCACTAGTTGATGATGATTAAACAACAATATTAGAACCTTCTAAAATATATAAGCCACATATTTTAAACTCTTTAACTATAACCACTTCGCCATATGAAATATTCAACACCTCGTGTTGAAGATTAGCATGTTAGATTATATGTAACTATTCTTTTTGTTATAATTAGGTTAATGATATTTTAGTTTATTTATATTTTATTATATATTCTCGTTGTAATCCTTAATTTTATAAGTTATGTTATTCAGATTATTTAAACTTTAGTTTATTTCTTCTTTTACAATTTCTTAGCTTTATTATTAATACGGTATATGTATGTTGTTTTTATCCACCTTAAACTACTTGTCGATTCCGCTATCATATTTTCAAAAGTTTAAAAATGTGTTTATTATGAATTTGATGATTGGTTCTATTGAAGAAAAAAATCATTTTATTGAATTGCTAAATTGCTCTTGATATGTCGTCTTTCACTTTGCGTATTTGAAATTTTCGAGATTGGATTATATGTGTTTTTATTTAATCCTAGCACATTTGATTATAGTAATGGTCATGTATATCCTTTAAATTCCTCTCTCTCTCTCTCTCTCTCTCTCCTCCTCGCTCTCTCTCTCTCTCTCTCTCCTCTCTCTCTCTCTATCTCTTTCTTCTCTCTCTCTCTTCTCTCTCTTCTCTACTCTCTCCTCTTCTCTCCTCTCTCTCCTCTCTCTCTCTCTCTCTCTCTTCTCTCTCTCTCTCCTCTCTCTCTTCTCTCTCTCTCTCTCTCTCTCCTCTCTCTCTCTCTCTCTCTCTCTCTCTCTCTCTCTCTCTTCTCTCTCTCTCTCTCTCTCTCTTCTCTCTCTCTCTCTCTCTCTCTCTCTCTCTCTCTCTCTCTCTCCTCTCTCTCTCTCTTCTCTCTCTCTCTCTCTCTCTCTCTCTCTCTCTCTCTCTCTCTCTCTCTCTCTCTCTCTCTCTCTCTCTCTCTCTCTCTCTCTCTCTCTCTCTCTCTCTCTCTCTCCCCCTTTTTGACCTTTTGTTTCTTTTTTAGTTTTTTATAACAATTAAAAAATATTTTGAATATTTTGTCAATATTAAATTGTTTTTTAAAATAGTACGAATTTATGTCATGGATCCAAAGGCAGGTTGTCACGTCATTAATGAAGATAACACATAAATAAAATTGAACAGAGGATCACAAAAATTCAAAGGCGGTTAAAATTGGATAGGGGATCATAAAAATCTAAAGACCTTTAAAATTAAGGGATCAGAATAAATAGTTTTGTAATATGATCAATTATTTAAAACACTTAAACTAACGAGAGAAAAATGCATTTAAATCTACCATTTATTAGATAGCATCATAAGAAACAATGAGTCAATGTTCTAGGACTACATGGTAGAGACACAACAACTCTATCTAAAACCTTAATACGTTACATATATGAGTTCTTTCTTTTGTATATCCAACAATCAACTCATTATAATTAATACAAAAATTCATTCATAGTTGATATGATATTTATCACTCACACTTAAACACAATAATATCTCTCTTTTGCGTCACTTTGGCTCCTCCATAAAGCTGAACGATAACTTTAATATTATTTATGGAAGAAATTTAGGAAACTTCAGAAGCAGATCAATAAATACTATATGAGTACAGGGGACGTCACTTATTTAATATTTAGATAATGCATAATTGGTATAAGACTAACTAATACCATATGTATGGTATCTCACATATAACTTATATTTTAAGACTTCCATTAACGGTCTCTATAACTTCAAATAATAAAAAGCATTTTATTTCTTTAGGAGACCAAGTAAAAACAAACCTAAAAGTCTGCTAGTTGAATTTAGTAATTGCCGAAACGTGCTAAACCTGTAGGGAGGCCAGTCTCTTTTATTTATTTATTTAGATCCGTGGCATATATGTATTGTTATTGTTATTTTATTTTGAGAGGAAATGTGTCTGTAATGCCAACAACCTTTACATAGCAAGCTAGATGAATAATTCAAACAATATCAATTTGAGGAAAAAATTATCCACAATTGACTTAATCAAACTAGACCAACTCCTAATACATCAAGTTTAAAAACGAGATGAGAGAAACAGAACTTGGAGATAACAACCATATGTGTTATGGCCTCTAGAATTGAAAATGATAAAAAATCTCTTTTATACTTGGAGAACTTGACACTCCCCACGGTAAGTTTATTAATACTATATTTTGTCTTCAATTCAATATCTTATCATTTGATTCTTTTATCATTTGCTGTTCTGAATAATCTGTTAATACAAAATCCATTATGAAACAATTATTTTCCTGTTTTCTTCTCCCCTTTTTTCTCTGTTGAGTTAAGTTCATTGCTTTAATTATTTTGTGATGTTTTGTAAGCAGTTTCAAGTTGTGGTGATAGCAGCAAACATGGGGTGTAATGGTTGTCAAGAAAGAGTTTCCAGAGTTATATCAAAAATTTCTGGTGAGCTTCCGAACTTTGCTTTAGTTTTTATCTTTTAAATAGTTAAGAGTTGCGACCTTGTTTGTTTAAATAACCAAAATTTGATATAGGTTAGATCATGGCCTAGTTTATTTTCTCTTTATGTATAATAGATAGATAATATAAGCTTATATCCATTCCGCCAATCGGTATCACAATAATTGTTTCATAAGATTTCGTAATGGATTTTGTTGTGTAGCATAAGATTACAAAATCAATTATATAACCATTACAAAATCCATTATGGCCTAGTTAATTTGAGGTGTAGCATAAGATTTCGTTAATTTTAAAAAATGTAAAGTTTGTTTTTTGAATCAACAAGGTGTGATCGGAGTGAATACATCTCTCTCCTACAACAGTATATATCTATCTCCCTCTAATCTTATTTCTCTATTCCTCACATTTTCTCATAAAAAAATGTATAAAGTCATCAAAAATCACTTGAAAGTCACAGAATCTGTTGGGAGAGAAGCTGTCCCTTAATTGATACTCCATATCCTCGGGGTATTTGCCCAAGGATTATCAACAGTACAAACATTAGTATTAAAGCTACGAAAACATTAAAAAAAAATTTAAAGCCTGTTTGATTGAATAAATTAGTACGTACATTTCTGTATCTCTGATATGAAGGGATCAAAACTCCTATTAATCCTGTTTTTTCTATTATAATTAAACCACTCCTACTAAGCCAGTTTAATTTTTGGTAAACTAACGTCTTCATGTCGCAATTAAAAATGCAGGGTTGACAGAGTACACAATAGATGTGCGCAAGAATGAAGTAACTGTTAAGGGCGATTTCATTGTAAGTTGTGACTTCCAGAATAAACCCTTTAGAAACAGCACCATGAAGAGTGCTACCTATCAACCCAAGTCCTTGTTTGCCTGTTTAACTCAATTTGACAAACATAAATGTAACAGAAAGTAGATACTAGCAGCTACAGGATTCAAATTGTAAGGTTCAATTTATTCTTTCTTAATAGCATATTGCAATGCAAAGACTAAACTAACTGCATTGAATCAAAAGAGGAGCTACAGACATAAAGATGAAAGGAAGCAATACTACTAGCCACAATCAAAGACAAAAGTTACAGAAAGAAACGGCCAGAGAGAGAGCCCTGAAGATTTGTGTTATTTGTGGTTGTGTTGACAACTTGATATTACCAGATAGCTAGATGAACCACAAAAGAAACGATAAACTTTTCCTCTTAAGTTACAAAAAAAGAATGCATGTCACATTAAGAGTAACAAAAGGACCCACAACTTCCCCTAAAGTTTTCTACTTTCAATTGTTATCCACCCAAAAATACAAGGAATAATACAAAAGAAAAACCAACACCTGATTAATTGATCTACTTTAACTTTCATCACAATTGCTTGAATAGTCAGGAATAAAGTAAAAATCTATGGTGAAACCAAATCGACCAAATCCTTAGGTCTTCTTCATGAGATACCCCATGATTATGCCAAGTAAGCCAATTAATATGACAAAGATAAATGACACTCCACCACGATTTTTGTTGCCTTCACGTTTCAGCAGCTCCTACAAGTAATAAACTTATTCGTTCAATAAGTGTTTCACGTCCATAACTAATATTGAAAGAACGGGTTGATGGCAGTAGCAGAATTAGTCTCAACATAAAGTGATGAAACAACAAAAGTATATATAGAATGATTAAATGGTGAATCCTCACCAGTTCCTGGCGAAGCTTGCTAATTTGTTGAATTGCATTATTCTTTTCTTCAGTCAGCCTTGAGATAAGAGCTCTTGCCTGCAAGAAAGAAAATGTTATCAGAACACAGTTGACATACTCTACTAACTCTAAATTATAGGCACAGTAAAAATTACAGCATGTGAACAAAAAGAACACAAATAACTACAATTATTTTCTTTTTGATTTCCATTTCTTTTTTCCTGCTAATCCACTGTCAATAAAAATCATAAATCAAGTAAACAACCCTTGTGGATATTTAAACCATGAAACTATCCATCAGCTTTTATCTCAAAGGAAAACATAAAATGCTTCGATATGTATTGGGCCATTTAAAAATGTAAGTTTTTTTCAAATTAGTCCCCGAATTGAATTAGTCATTGAGGCCACCCTATTTTAATAGAATGTAAAGATTACAAAGAGATAAAGTCCAAATAAAGAATAATTTCAAAAAGCATCTTTATTGGAACTAAAACCATGATTAGGAAAATCACTAGACACAAGTATGGACCCTATTTTAATAGAATGTAAAGATTACAAAGGGATAAAGTCCAAATAAAGAATAATTTCAAAAAGCACCTTTATAGGAACTAACACCATGATAAGGAAAATCACTAGACACAAGTATGGAAAAAAATTATAACAACTTGGAGAAAGCACCATTCAGAGTTGGGAGCAAAAAGATATCAAAGCATCTAGAGGTTGTTTCACAAACCTTTTGTAGATTGAAAATAAAATTATAAAATTCATATTTGAAAGTTGGACAACTATGCTTTTTCTCATGCTATGGGTACATACAATCATACACAACTAGAATAAAGGCAGGCAGCAACTGTAAGCACAAGAAACCTGTATACATTCTAAAGCTATATGAATTGGGTTACTATATATCCACTATAGCACTTTAAGCCCAACAAATTTCTTTTTTCTTAAAGCCGACTCTTTGCACAAGTAATCTAAGTTCACAAGAGTATCATCTATATTCCTTCAGATACTAAGATTTGCTTGGAGTTCAAAAAGAAAAAAAATTCTGAATAGATTCCAATGGGGGAAAGAAAAGGGACAATTCGAAAACTTTAAACAATTTACTGAGTTAATAACAATGCGTTTTTGACAGAGCAAGAAATCTCAATAAACTATTTACTACTATCATCTGAATAGAGAGAATGTTTTTATAAAATCCCAGAGTCATTGGCTAAAAGATCCGTACATTAAATATTGCAAAATGTTACAAGGGTATGTCATTGAGTCCTTCATCTCCCCTTGTTTGAACCAAACATATCATAAGGCATATGTAGGAGAAATAGAAGGAAAGCAAAGGATCCCACGCCTTTCAGTAAGTTAAAAGTTAGATAGTTACAAAGATTACCAGAACAACTAATCAACAGTTAGTTGTGATAGTTAGCAGGGAAGAGAATTAAATGACATGAAAGAGAGTTGGGAAGGCATTCAGTGTAATCGTTGTTGTGAGAGAGTACTGGTTTCTGGAATACTACAGGTTGTACCGTTCACACAGTTAGCTATGGTAATTGGAGGGAACGAGAATTAAAAGGAGTACTTGTTTCTCAAATACTAAGGAAATACTAAGGGTTGTACTGTTTATAGTTAGCTGTGATATAGTAGGGGGGAGAATTAAAAGAAGATGACAGGGGAGAGAGAAGACATTGAGTATGATCATTATTATGGAAGAGTTGCAATCTCTTGAATGCGAAGTGTTGTACTGTTCGTTGTAACTTCTATCCTAGCCTAGTTCAGTAACACCCACTGATACTGGAATCGGATCTTGCATAATATGAAACCAGAAATAACAGTACACATAAATGGAAGAAAGAAAACTCAATAATAAACAAGAAGTGTGTAATATTAGATAATTGAAGAAATTTCAGAGGAATGAGTGTTGCTACTGCTTAGAGCTAAGCTCTTTTAAGAGAACAAAATGATCCCTGCCCATAACCGTGTTATTGATTCTCCAAGATACCACACGACTCCATCCTCCACTCTATATAACAATCGCAACTTTTTTTCTCTCCCCATAACAAACTTTCCCCCCTTCTCTAATTTCCCTCTTTGGGTGACTCTAAGGGGGCCTCGGACAAATTGGGCCTACAGGTACATACAAGGTACCTATTATTACAGTTCTTCAATGAAATATCAATTTTATTACCTTTTTTTCTATCCAGCTCTTATCAACCTGATAGCTTAGGCTGCTGTACATATTGCCATATATCCGAGGGAAAAATGGGGTTTGAATGATAGTTTGTGAAATAAGGACCAAGAAACTCCAAAAAGATTTTAAAAAAATAAAGAGTATGACAGTACGGTTTTGGTGTGGATTTGTAACATAGAGATGATGTATGGATGTGATAGGGTCCTTTTAGATGTGATCCAATTCCAACCTATGTCGATTACTACAAACTTGCCTTGTTTAAGGGTCTTTCATGTGTCTTAAACATGCTTGCATATATGTTTTGAAATTTTGAAACTGTAATATATAGCATTGCAGATGCTTACATTAGGCTTACTGATTATGAAACTCCAGAATAAGACAAATGAATATTTCTTAGAATTGTCATACAATTATGACCAACATTGTATTTTACAGAAGTACTTACTTAATACAACTCAATCATGTAAAATATTGAACAAGAAAGTAAGTTCAATTATATTCATTCCTACAAAATTCATGTGTATATTCAATGGTAGCATTATACGGAAGTCGATTAGTACAGCTCGTAACCACAAATCAACATGCATTATAACAAACAACAAATATACATACAGATGTTGTTTTACTATACCTCTGCAGATTTGTCTTGAGCCTCAGGTCGTTCAGCAAATCCCCGTGTTACCTGAAATATCCCAAAAAGAAAAGGCATCTCAATTGATATCCTTGGATGCAAAATGTAGGTTCATTTAAAACAAGATAAGTTAAGAACTCACTTGAGCGAAGTCAGGACCATTGCCATTTCCATTTTCTGAAACAGAACCTCTAGGTGAGGACCCTTCCTCGGAACCTTCTGGGACTGGAGATGGTGGTTGAGGCGGAGACACATACACCACTCTCAATTTGCTCTCATCAACCACATGCCCTGCCTCCTTGTTGAACTAAGCAATCCCGATGGCACAAATCTTGTAACTTCACACATCGTAATTGTAAACAGAAATTAAACGAAAATGCAACAGCAACTAACATGTTAATCATACCATTTCTGCAGAGATATCTTTCGCACTAACACCATCGTTGGTTTTTACACTCTGAAGAAGAAACTTATCCTTGCATTGCATATCAGCTGGAGCTTCTTTTTGCGCTTGCATGGTAACTACACAAAAACAAAGAAAAAAACATCACCTATATATTGATTGAGAATAAAACATAAGCGAAAACAACCTGAATAATCATATCAGTACCCATAACATCGCAGGTAGATCTCGGCAAGACAATTCCAGTGTTCGGACGAACACAATACTTCTTCGGATTCGTCGTTTTCACCTAAAAACAAAATCAAAACACAAAAAATAAACACCAAATTTTAAATTTTCATCGCCAAAAAAAATCTTAAGTTGAAATCACTTTAACTAAGCAACACTTATTTCTACAATGAAATCAACAGATCTTACAAAAAGAACTAAAAGTAAAACCTACCACCAAACCGTTCTCAAAAGTAACTGAAAAAAGCAGAAGCGAAACTGCTGTTACCTTGAAAGCTACATAGCTATCAGTCTTATTAGACAATTGAAGAGAACACGAGATCTGCTTCTTGAGCTCAACTGCAAGAGAAAATCAAAATCAAAATGAGCGGTTCAAATTTAAAACCCTAGAGAGAGAAATAGAGAGAGATCGAAGGAGAGAGAAACTGACATGGGAACTTGAGTTCGAGAGGTTCGACGCTGAGGAGGTCACCGGAACTCATGACGGAGTAATTGAAGCAGAGAAAGAGGTTGAGTGAATATTCGAGAAAGTGCGGTTTGGTGTGACGGAGGGAGATCCAGATCGAGACGAAAATAATTGAAGTTGGGTGAATGCGATTATGATTATGACAGGGATTTGGTTTTTTTTTTCTTTTGGTATTCTATTTTTCTCTGTGGTGGAGAAAGTGGCAGTATCAACGTGCGTTGAAACTTATAGAAAAATAAATACAGATATCGGAAAGGTGTTCGAATTCAATATCCCACCACCAAACCAGCAATAAATAAAAACTTATAGAAAAATAAATACAGATATAAAAAAAAAAATTATATTTACAGTGTATAGGAATTAATCTCAATTTTTATTGATGTGGTAAATGATGTGTAATATTAAATGATAGATTTAATAATAAAAAAATTATCACTAAAATGTTATTTATTTATTTATTCTTTCGGTTTATGTAAAAATATTATTTTTCTTTAAATTTTCTTTGGATTTTGTTAATTAGATTGAAAAAACGGTTGGAAGAAGATTGAAATGATAATTAAAATTGAAACATGGTAAACTGATTGCATGGAAAAATGTAAGTTCATTTACTAACACTTAGAAATATAGGTAGATTGCAATGAATTAAACTTGAAACATGGTAAACTGATTGTATGGAAAAATGTAGACTCATTCTCTAATAGCCGCAACGAATTTTCATCTTGAGTGTATACTTAAGGGACAAAAGTTACTTTATAAGAGTCATAAATATGAGTTGACAAAACGTTTCTTCTTTCAACTACATTAACTAAAAAAAATTAATGACACCATAAGTAGTTTTGATCATCTATTTCACTTGACATGATTTCACCTAGTTGAATATATGGCTCGTCCATAAGACTAAAAAAAAGGATGGAGGTCAAATACGAGTCAAACAAAAAATGACAAGGAAATAGAGAGGTGAATGTCATTTTCTAGACCATTCAAGTGAACGTAGTTGTGAAATATATTTTCACTATCTAGATCCATTTGACGGTCGATAGTATTTCACGTTGCGCACATTCAGTTGCTAATTAACTATTCTATTTAAAGAATGATCATGTCATTTCTCAAATATTGAATCTCTTCCTCATTCAAACTATATTTTAACTTTCTTACTGACTTAGCGTTGAAGTGTTAACTTTGCAGATCAACCCATATATCCACTGCATCGGAGCCTTGAACATTGTAGCATCACACTAGTTCAACCTCTTTGATCATCATTTAGTTCCAAAGCAGAACATTTGCACTTATTGTTGGAATTGACATTTGATTTATATGATTTCCACGATTCATCGACTCTCAAGTCAATTGAATTAAATCCAAATCTTTTTCAACTAAAGCACATATTTCCATCTCCAAGTTAATTTCATCAAAGTTCATAGTTGAATTCCTCTCACCGAATTCTTAAGATGATGGCACCATCGAAAGCAACTCGTTCCTCCGCTCAACGACAAGCAACTACAGTCGTCGAAGCGACTAATAATCTTTTTTCTCCTCTTTAAAAGACTGGCGACCAAGTTGTCATGACTATTCCTTTTGTTCTCTCACATTCGAACTTTGTCCAGTAAGAAGCAGGAATACGAAACTCTTAAGTTCCTACATTCATCATAAGCATTCCACAGTTCCACCTAGGTGAACCCTCGTCCAGACCTACATTACCACTTACTATAACCGGAGGCGCAGCACTCCCCAATTTTCAGCTATTGTAGACTAATCTTGGCCCACAAGGAGCTCAAGGATTATTGAATAACATGTACCATATGGTCCAACAACAAAATTCTCAAGCCTTTGTTGAGAGATTAACTCGAATCGAAGAAAGCTTACATAAATAGTTAGGTATATTATGTGTTCAATAATCAAATGGAATTTATGATGGAATCCATAAATGTCATTGTTGATGACATCCAACCCAAAGTTGTCAGTCAAGAAGAGGAGGATTATGTTATTCTAGAGCAACATGGCATACATAATGTTCTAAACAAGAATACTAACATAATTATGTCAACTGTAGATGATAACACATAAATTAATGAAGGTAGTGCTCCATAAAATAGAGGACCATCCACAAGGGTACAAAAAAGTCATCCCGATGAAAACATAATCGGGGTTCTAAATGAAGAAGTTACAATTCAGACAAAAAGAGCCTATCATTTATAGAGAACTGATAGCCTATATGTGCTTTATATCTAAGAGTGCGTCTAAAAATGTTAAGGAATCTCTCAAGGATGAATACATGATCAATGTTATCCATGAAGAATTTGTTCAATTCGAAAGGACTAAAGTAAAGGATTTAGTTCCTAGACCTAACTCTGCCAACATGATTAGCACTAATTGAATCTATAAGAACAAATATGATGAAAATGAGAATGTTATAATAAATAAGGTTCTTCTAGTGGCTCAAGGCTATACTCAAATAAAGGGAGTAGATTTTGATGAAAATTTTGCTCTAATTGCTCGTCTAGAAGCTATAAGATTGTTGTTGGGATTTTCATGCCTTATGAAATTCAAATTCTACCAAATAAATGCGAAAAGTTCCTTACTGAATGGATACTTAAATAAGGAATTGTATGTTGAACAACCAAAAGGGTTCATTGTTCATCGTTTGTTCATTTCTTTCACAAACTTAATTTCGTCAAGTGTAAAAGCTTATATGCAAGGGTTCTATTTATAGAACCACTTGTGTGGACAATAAGCTGAAAAATCCAACTTAAGTACACCATATGTATAATAATATTATTATCTTATTATAATAAACACAATTTTATTATTGTTATATTTCATAACTATAATAATAAGAATAATAAGAATAATTACTATTATTATTATATTGTGCGGTATTTCATATTTCACTTAAGTACATCGTACCTTACAATGTTTCATAACTCTCTCAAGTACACTATACCTTACAGTGTATCATATTTCACTTATTCATTGTATCTTTCATCAGTTGTCCTTGTGTGTGACCTTATAGGTTATCATGATGTTGACAATTATTCTAAATCACACATTTAATATAATAAACAGTGAGCGGTATCTAGCAACACATCATTGTTACCCAGATCAAGAAAATGTTATGAGATCTGAAAAAACATTTTTGTGATAATATCATTATATGCAATTACCATTTTGCCCTTATATCTATATTGAATAAAAGGCATAGATCGTGTCACCCTTGTCCAGTTTAATATTGGACCCTTAGACATTTATCTTGTTACGAAAGATGGACAAATTTCATCCATGTCACTCATGTCCCTTAGCATGCTTTGTCGAGTACTCATCAATTATTTTTATGGTTATCAAGTTACGAACAACATTTGATCAATAATCAAGGGCTTAACTCCATATCTAGGGTCCATAGTGGTTTCAGGTCAAAGGGTGATATACACCACTATCACTATGAAAATAACTTATGACATTTTTATAACATTCTATGTAGTATTCTCATAGCGGGTCAATCTGGTATAAATATTACTCCTAATATTCATACATATGAGAAGACTTGATAACTCTTTATCCATGATCCATGAGATGTGATCATTAGTCTATTCACATAATAGTCTCATTGCTTTAATGTTATCTCACTTCACAATAAAGGTCGACTATTGATACTTAAAGAGTAATGTCCTTATGTTTAATGGGATCTTATGATTAAGTCACACTTAACGTTTTATTAAACAAATTAGCTATTACAAGGACTTTATTATTATTATTTTTAAAACATAATAAATAAATGTCTTTTAATTATTAATAAATATTGATACAAGTACCTAAGTTCTAACAATATTATTGGGCTATAGGGCTTACACCAAGAATCTCCTACTAACACTAGAGTCAATCAGAGCCAATCAGGCATACACCTAATATCCATATATATATATATATATATATATATATATATATATATATATATATATATATATATATATATATATATATATATATAGTCATCATGCTTCTACTGCGCATGAGGCTTTGTTAGTGGATCCGCAAAATTATCCAATGTTGGTACTCTAAATATCTTCACATCTCATATATCTATTACCTATCAAATGATGTGATACCTCCTAAGTATGTGTTTGAATCATTGGTGAGATCTAGACTTCTTAACTTGTGTGATAGCATCATTGTTATCACAATAAAGATCAATGGGATCCACAATGCTAGGGATTATGTCAAGTTCACTAATGAACTTCTTGATATAAACAACTTCATTTATTGCATTTGAGACAGCGATGTACTCAGCCTCGGTTGAAAAATTAACAATTGTATCTTGCTTTGAACTTTTCCAGCTTACAGTGCCACTATTTAAGCAGAACACATAATCAGATTACGATCTAAAGTCATCCTTATTTGTATGGAAGCTAACATTAGTGTATCCAGTTACAACGAGTTCTTCCTAACCTCCATATACCAAGAATGATTCTTTAGTCATTCTCAAGTACTTAAGAATATTCTTCACAACAACCCAATAAGCATCATCGGGGTTAGATTGGTACCTACTCATCGCATTTAAAGAACATGAGACATCTGATTGAGTATATAACATGGCATACATGATAGATCCTATTGCATATGTATATGGAATCTTATTCATGTGATCCATTTCTTCCTTAGATGGAAAATATTGTGTTTTTTATAAACACAAGCCATGTTGCATAAGTATGGATTCCTTCTTGGAATCATGCATATTAAAGTGTGTCGGCACTTTGTCAATGTTTGTACTCTGACTTAGGCCAAGCAGTCTTTGTGATCTATCTATATAGATTTAAATTCCTGATATATAGGCTGATTCACCCATGTCCTTCATAGAAACGCATTTCCCTAGCCAAGTTTTCACTTGCTGCAATGTATGGACATTGTTTTATTTGTTTTGCCGCGCGTTTTTTCTTTTATTTGTTTTATTATTTTGTTTTCTTTTTTCATTAACTTTCCAAATTAATTTTAAATATCTCCTTTGACCTTTTTTACTCCATTTTTTTCATAAAATCTCTAAAAATATTTTGCATCACATATATTTTTTGCATAATTTTTAATATCATTTTTGCATTTAATTGATATTTTCCTTTATTTTTATTTTTATTTTCATTTTCAATTTATTTTTTGATCATTTTCAAATATTTTTGTATCCAACTTCTGAGGTCCTTTTATTTGTAATATTTCTGACTTCTCATAATTTGTTTCAACCATTTCTTTTATGTTTTGGTGCCTGATTTGAATTTTCTCTTTAATTTCCCTTTTTAATCAATTTTAAATTATTTTTTTATTCATTTTTTTGCAACTTGTTGTTTGACTTGAGTTGTTGACTTGGTTGATCAATGCTTCTACATTTCAAGTCATCTATAAATGGTCTCTTAGGTTGATTTAATATTCTTTAATTCAATATGTTGATAGATGATCATCTTATCATATTTTTGACACTTTGAGTTAGTGATAGATGATCCTTAAGTTGTGTCATATGTTTGGGTTCCTTGATTTGCTTGATAGTGGATCCTAAGTCAAACACTTGAGCTTGTTTTCGTTTTGCCTTTTGTTCTATTCTATATTCTTTGAGTTTTGAACAGTTGTACTTCCTTCCTTGAGAGTTTGATGTTGTATCAACACTCTAACATGATTGCTACATGCATTACCTGCCTCATGATCACTAACTTGTGACACTAACCCACTAACATTTACTTTGTGAAATTACTTTATGGACTTTGCATCCATGTCATTTACGTTCTTGCCTTTTACTTTTGGCTTATTTTGCTTTCTTATTTTAAAAGAACAAAAATATGATAAAAATGATTGAACCCCTAAAAAGATTTAATCTAATCTTATGGACTTTGTGCTACTATCCCTTGCTTGAGGAGTGTTTTTGGACTTTGGACTTTAGGACTTAGTGTTTTCCCCTTACTTGGAGTATCTGATACTTTGTGACTCAACTGAGACCTTGTGATCCCTCTGAACCTTTTAATCTCCAATTCAAGACTTTGATGTTTCTTTGTGGCTCCATGGCTTTGTGGTTCTATGGCTTTGATGTTCATCTGGATATTTTGATATTCATCTACTTATGTGTTTTTATATTATGGCTCAATCCAAAGGGAAATAATACTTGTTTTGACCAATGTCATATACTTGCTTTATCTTGTGGTTAGTACACTTGCGCGCACAAAGGTTTTCTCTTGGGTGTAGTGGTAAATTCGTGATCATCAAGTTATGGATAAGCTAGAGATCAAATAACAAGAGTCACCATCGCGCTTTTATTGTTTCCAAGGGAAAAAGGAAAAAGTACGAACAAAACCCAAAAGTAAAAAGTTTTCAAATCAAAACTAATAAAATGTCAGAGATTACAAGTAAGGGGTTGGTTACACAGAGGGAAGGTGTTAGCACCCAAAGTGACTTAGGTACTCATAGGGAGCCCTTTTTGTGTGCATATGTATTTGGTACAAAAATGATGTTTACAAACAAATAGAATGGGGGGATGAGAAAAGAATTCATTAATTATATTTTTGTGTTTGACAAAACCTTCGGACTTGTGCCTACGTACCAACATAAAAACGAGGGATCAAAACCTCGTAGTTTGTGATACAAATTTCAAAGTGGATGCATTGCTTTTAACAAAAATTAAGTTTGAAAGGCACAAAGGCCTAAAAATGGTTTGAATGAGTTAGTTCTTTTTGGATTTTTGAAAGTTTAAGTCAAGTATAATTAAGTTTATTTACAAATTTGATTTAAGAAAAGAAGTTTGAAAATGCAATGGCATAAGGCCAAAGTTTCTATCTTTTTGCAAAATGGTCAAAGTTTAGAACAAAATAAGTTCAATCAAAGAAGATTTTGAAAAGGGAGGGAGAGATTTTGAAATTAAAGAAATTGGGAGAAGATGAAGAGACTAATCATATGCACAAAATTAAAAGTTAAGAGTTGAAAAGATCTGACCAATGGATAGCAATCCAATAGACAAGAATGTCAATAGAAACCCAAAATTCCCTTGGACTTTTAGAATCAAGCAACACACAAATGCACAACTATATTATCTTGAAGAGCAAAGGCATCAAATAAAGATAGTCACATCCAAGCTTTATCCATTCCAAGATCTTCTTCAAAATTAGCCCATGTAACAGATGAATTCCATAAGTCATAGGTTCAAAATAACAGCTTCATAATGAACATGTTGCAGATGAACTCAGAGGGATCTTGAATGATGTATCAGATGAAGTTTCAAATTGCAAGCACTTGGTTTCTTAATAAGTTGACATTGGCCAAGTCCTTTAGCACAGGAATGTTGCCTAAGTTCTAAGTCCATTTGTCCAAGATCGAGCCAACAGTCCACACAAAAGTTTTTTAGGGTTTTTGTTGTTATTATGTACATTAATGGTCAAAGACCGCACAAACAAGCAAAGTATACACAAACAAGATATATCACACAATATGGTCCAAGTGGACAAAGTGAAAATTACACTAACATAAACAATTAGAATGATACGAACAATGTCAAATGATTAAAGGTTAGAATTATGACATCAAAGTAAATGGCTTGAAATTAAAAGTTAGTTGTTAATGAGTTAGAAGTTAGTATTGTTTTGCTTTTGCTTTTTATTTTAAGACATTCTTTGGAGAACACTCAACCCACTTATCACAAGCATGGATCCTTGAGCAAATACATCTTCCAAAGGAAGGAAAAAGGCCAAGTTTCCACACAATACCATGAAAGAGGGGAGACTTACAATCTCACTAACTAGAATGTTATGCCTTTTGTGTCACAAATTTAGCGTTATGTTAAGCAATCGTAATTGGACTTATGTAGAAGTCACAATTATTTGAGGTCGGGCAATAGAATTTTTGTGTTAATGCATGTTTGAGACATAGTATAATGGACTATGCTCATGAAACATACCACACACAAAAAGAGATATGCAAAAGAGGTGGTCTAATCTCATCCATACTCATGTTAATTTTTCAATCAACTAGCTTTAAGATTTTGAGATATCATAGACCAAATGAGATGGATGCATAAAGAAGGGGGAATGAGATGAAGAGAGAGGGGAATTGATCAAAACTCAAATTGGTCAAAGGAGGACTTTTACCAAATTAATATCATCCATTCATTTTGGGAGATGGAATGTACATTCCATCAATCCCCTAAATCCAATGATATTAACTTGACAAAGGCAAATCAACCTTGACCAAGACCCAACAACAAGAGTCAAACTCAAACAAGTCATCACAATTGGTCAACAAAATTATTTGGCATTTATTCAAATTAAAAATACTAAAATAACGCATTTAAATTAAATATGGTTTGTCAAATTCCTAAAACCTCATCAAAACACCAAATAAATGGTCATGAGATTTATCATAGGTCAAACAAGGTCAAAGGACCTTAGAGAAAAAAATTCAGAATTTTTAAAGACTTAAAATTATTTTTAAATAATTAAAAATAAACACAAAATTAATTAAATCATGAAAAATATTAATAATGATCCAAAAAATAATTTTAATTCAGAATATGAAAGAGGAAATTATTTGAATTTTTTTGGTGAAACTCTCATATTTTTTGGATCAATATTGAAATTAATATGAATTAATGAAAATAAAAGGAATAAAAGAAAATCAGAAAAGAACAAAAAAACGTGGACCACTTGATCTCCCTCATTAATTGAGGTGGCAGATCAAGTGGTCCTCAGCGCTCTTTCCACCGTGAACTTAAGTCAATGCGTCACAGGGATGGTAATCAGAACCAACGCGTGATATTAAAATAATTTAAAACAGATCAATGGCTCTGAACACTTCCAGCGCATTGCCGGAGTCCAAAGGCCGATCATCTTCTCTGGTGACCCTGGTCGGACTGGTTCACTCATCACCATTAAGAAAATGAAAAAGGAGGACATGATCTGAAAGAAAAAATAGAGCACGAATCTGACCTCAATTTCAACTAACTCCACACATATAGAAAGATATGAGGAGTTGAACTTTGAGTTGTGTCAACTGAGTTGCTTCGATTTGACCTCTAAGCAACTCAATCTTCTTGCCTACATTGGTAGGACTTCAGACAACCAAAGATCCAAGAGAATTGAGTGGAATTGAGAGAGAATCAAAGAGATGAAATTTTCAGGAAAATACCTTCAATGCAGGTCTGGATTCACTTGTTCTTGCTTTGGCTCGTGCTTGATCTTGCTCAGGATGCTTGCAGAAGTATATTAGAATGCACAAAAGGTCTTGGATCCCTAGAGTTTTGAATCATAAAACAGTGAGATTCAAACTCAATTTCAAAAGGAAATTCTCAGGATTATCCTCTTAAATGGAAGGGTTTGGTGTCTGGGATCAAAGTTGGCGCGAAGGAGTCCTCAATTCTGAGCATATGGTGCTCTATTTATAGCTGAATCACATGATATTTGCACCTTACAATTGAGTTTCCAAAATTGGCAATGAGTGATGCATGTGTGTATGGGTGTGTACAGGCCCATGAGATCATTCCATTTGATCCATAATTGAGTGTGAACAAGTCTGAAATCAAATTGGAGTGCTAGGCAAATGTACATGGAAGCTTGAAGTTTGATTTTTGCCAAATGATGATGCAATGTTCAAGCCATGTGTAGCCCACTCAAATCTTGTCCAAAATGGATTAAATTTGACTCCTTGTAAAGGTTAAATCAAGGGGAACAAGTTTGGTATTCAACACTTTTTCATTTGGAGCTTCGAACATGGAGAATTTTGAGGTGGAAGTTTGGAAATTTAAACATGTTGAAATTTTTTCTAAGTGTCAAGCCATATATCTCAATATTCCACCTTGCTTAACTTTTTATGTGAGCTTCTAATGAGAAAAGTGTCTTCATCAAAGTTGTATCTATTTAAAAGACCTTAAAAATGGTCACCAATTTCATGTCATTTAGATTTGGAATGATAGAGTTATGCATTTTTGAAGTTTGGAAAAGTCATTTGGTCAATGGTATAGGTCAAAAATGACCTATAATGTAACCTCATATCACATGCTCATAAAAGTTTAATTTGCTCTCACTCAAAACATCAAAGTTGAAGTAGACATCTTGAATTTGATTGTTCAACTTGGAAATATTTCACCTCATAAAAAATGAGCAAGTTATGGCCTTGGGAAGTTGTCTTTCAAATTAGGGTTTAAACAAAATGACCTAAAATGTTTCAACATAGAAAATGATTTTCCAAGCAAAACTAGCTCTAGGTATCAACATGAAAGTTGTTTGGAACATCATTTAGAGTAACGTTTCTCTTGGAATCATTTTCATATGGTGAAAAGTGTAGGAGATAGGGTCTAGGGAGACCCAGTTTTGATCAGATGAATTCATCTGGCCAACCACCATCAACCAACTTGCTAACCTTCAATTATTTGGACTTTCTTGGCTCATGGAAGATCATATATGCATAATATGATGAATTTTTAAGTGTACCTTGATAAATTTGATCAATTTGTGAAATAGCTTATTGGAGAAGTTACTCAAGATACCCAGTCAAACTAGGGTTTCCAAGGCAAATCACCCTCAAACTCTTGAAGAAAACTTGATCAATATAACATGAAGGAATCAATGGAACTCATATATGATGCTCATAACCATTCTTGGATCAATTCATGGTTGTGCTCTTTGTCATGAGGGTCTCAAACCCTAGATATGAACTGTGTATATCAATGGAGATCATGCCCTACCTACAAAAGAGTTAGGCAAATGCAAAGACATATTTTTGGTATTTTGGTTAGTAAAATGATAATATAAAAGTATGATACAATCACATGGTGCTTGGTGATCTCTCCCAAAACAATCCCAATAAAAGAGGGGTAAGGAGGATGCCAAGGTATGATCCCAATGCTAATGCTTATGATGAAATTGCATGGGATCTTAGGGTCAAAATTAGGGTCTTACAGGTGCCCCTATTTAAGGATATTCTAACTGAGGAGGCGAAGGTTAAAATCTTCATGTCGACTCAGTAGAATGGGGTTAAATAACAACGTAGAAACAAATTTTGGTCCCTAAGAGACCTCATGATGCAAATGATATGAATGAAAAAGTTAATGCCCTGTGGGGAAATATTGCCACAAAGGAAAAGAAATCAGAGAGACCAAAAGTCCGCAGGAGTATAATGTATTCCGTAAGGAAAACTCATTGGGGGGACAGAGACTCTAGGGGATAAAGGAGTTATGCGTAGGCCAAGCTACGACTTAAAACTGCTGGGGGACTCGAGGAATTCCATACAAAAATGGAAAAGACTCAGTCGGGGAACAACAACATCTGCAGGGGATACGAGTAAGTCAGGATAAAACTGAAGTACTTGAATCATGCAGGAAAAGCGATTTCACTAAGGAAATGCGCACTCGACTCAACTGGGGAAGAAATAAACTTCCACACAGGAGGAGCAGAAATCTATTATCTACTACCTGTTACTGGGTAAGGAGATAATAAAGATCTGACAGAGAGAACATCCATCATCGATTAGGATGAACATATCAAGGATGACTCGCTGGGCACCAACAGAAGAGAGTATTCATTACCGGTTACTGGGTAAGAAAAACCTTGATGGGGAAAGCTGCAGAAAATAGGATTTACAACTACCGGTTACTAGGTAGAAGACCAAAGGATGAGAGTATCCGTCATCGGTTAGGATGAACATATCAAGGATAAACTCAATAGGGAGGAAAATTTGTCATCGGTTAAGATGAACATATCAAGGATAGTCTTGCCTGGGATTGTCAAGGAGGATACCCGTCATCGGTTAAGATGAACATATCAAGGATATACAACTGAAAAACAAATAGGAATTACATCTATTGAATGCTGGATAGAAGACCATCAAAGATAAAATCAATCACCGGTTAAGATGAACATATCAAGGATAGACTCTGAGAGGGAAGAAAATATGAATTACATCTATCAGTTACTGGATAGAATACCATCAAAGAGAAAATTTGTCACTGGTTAAGATGAACATATCAAGGATAATCTCTGCGAATGGGACAAAAGAATGATTTATAATTACCGGTTACTGGGTAAAAAACCGCAAAGAGAAGGAAACCAATCATCGGTTAGGGTGAACATATCAAGGATTAACTCTCCGGGGAACAAGAATAGGGATTACAACTACCTTTTTACTGGGTAGAATACCAAAGGTGAGAGTATCCGTCATCGGTTAGGATGAACATATCAAGGATAAACTCAGACAGGGGAGAGAAAGATATCCGTCACCGGTTAGGGTGAACATATCAAGAATATACTTTCTGGGGAATAGATCCACCGGGGACTCTATTGAGGAGAAAAACGGGGGTACTTTTGCCGGGTATTGGGCAAGAAGTAACAAATTGCAAACTAAGAAGAATATTACTAATTACTGGGCAATAAACTCTTAGGAGACTCAAAGCATCTATCTAGGTAAAATCTAGATAGAAATAGACAATTAAGACTCAACCTAATGAGGATATAACTCAAGGGGATTAATTTCATCCAGATAAACAAATGGAAAGGAAACTGAAGTAATAATCATCCACGAGGAACAACCCAGTGGGGAAGAGGAGAAAGGTTAAAGTCTTTCTGCCTAAGGGGCTGACGCTCTACAATTGAGGGAGGACATACACTGAAATTTGTATGGGGATAAAGTACCGCCATAACAGAGAATGAAAATCTCAAATCAACAAGTTAATCGGACATGATGATGCAAATATGCAATTATGAAATTATATGAATGTATATGTATATGTATATATATATGATGATTATGCTTGACAAAACGATCACAAAGGATACAAAGGTGTCGCAAAGAAATTGAATCATCGGTACAATCCTCGGTCAATCCACAAAAAAGAGGGAGACAACTGCTGAAGGACAGAGAAATCACAAACTAAAGGGTTGAACCTAGCCGAGGGAGGAGATCTGCTGAGGAGAGGCGAAGTTATCGAGTCTGCAGGGAATTTTAGGTCAACTCTATATCAAATGGGAGACAACCATACAGAAGATAAACACAAAACGGCTACTCAAAAACCAGGAGGAAACTCTGATTGGGAGCGAGTCAGATGGCGACTGGTGGGGAAACCAATGCGATCTACTGGGGAAAACATCTTACTCTGCTGAAGATCAACCCTGTTGGGGGAACTTGAACTCCGTTGGGGAATACAGAAACACTACCGAGGAATATAACACGCCGCAAGGTACTGAATCAACCAACTTAGATGGGGAAAAGAATCGGAACTCTGCTAGGGAACAAACACTCCGCAGGGGGACCGGATCAACACAATCAACTAGGAACAACCAAAAGGTTAACTGCTTGGGGAACCTCTGATGTTTCGCACTTAAGGACTTGCTACTCTTTAAAGTGTTGTTGATACTTCCTTTTAATTGCTTTGAAAAAATTCTTGTTTTTATATGTTTTAAGAAAAAGAGATTTTGATTAAAAGTTTTAAATTTCCAAAATGATCATAATAAAATTTAAATTATTGGCTGAAGTAAATAAGAGTAGAAATAATTGGACAAAAGCTCGACTTTATTTAATGGGATGGTAGTCTGTAAATGACAAGACTCCATAGATTTTTACAAAGTTGAAAATGGTAATTTACATGGAAAAGGATTACATTGAATAAAAATGATCCTTAATCCTTCTACCAACTCTTGATATCCACTGTGCTCTTGACCGCTGTCAGGATGATGAAACGACGTCAACCCTTGTGCTCATTAAATTCTCTCCAAAGCTGGACGATCAGTAGACTTCAGTTACTTGCCATAATCCCTAATTTTTGCATAAGTTTCCCCAAGGTGGGGTGCTCAACTTATCGGGAAATTCTTTTTGTTTTTATGTCTCTAATTTTTGCCTGGATCGCCCTTTCGGGTTTTCAATCCACCGAGACGCTCTTTTTTCCTAAGCTGCCCTTTCGAGTTTTCAACTTAGCAAGTTGTTCTTTTCTTTTTTATGTGAAGTATTTCTTGACTGCATCTGCGTTCACAGGACGAGTGAACTCTTCACCATCCATAGTTGTAAGAATCAAAGCGCCGCTGGAAGAGGCTCTCTTAACAACATATGGGCCTTCATAATTAGGAGTCCATTTCCCCTAGAATCTGGTTTGACGACAAGATCTTCTTGAGCACAAGGTCACCTTCTCTGAACACACGAGGTTTGACCTTCTTGTCAAAAGCTTTCTTCATTCTCTACTGATATAACTGACCACGACACATGGAAGTCAATCTCTTCTCTTCAATCAAATTCAACTGGTCAAACCTGGTTTGACACCACTCATCCTCAGTCAACTTGGCTTTCATGAGCACACACAATGATGGGATATCAACCTCTACGGGGAGCACAACTTCCATACCATATACAAGAGAAAAATGGGTTACCCCTGTTGAAGTGCGGATGGATGTTCGATACCCGTGCAAAGCAAATGGGAGCATCTCATGCCAATCCTTGTATGTGACAACCATCTTCTGAATAATCTTCTTAATGTTCTTATTCGCAGCTTCAACAACCTCATCCATCTTGGGTCTGTAGGGAGAAGAGTTATGGCGTGTAATCTTGAAGTCTTTGCAAAGAGCTTCCACCATATTGTTGTTTAAGTTCGATCCATTATCAGTAATGATCTTACTTGGCATACCATAACGGCATATAATCTGACTCTTGATAAACCTCACAACAACTTGCTTGGTTACATTCACATACGATGTCACTTCAACATATTTTGTGAAGTAGTCAATAGCTACCAAAATGAAACGATATCCGTTCGAAGCTTTGGGCTCAATCATCCCAATCATATCAATTCCCCACATGGAGAAGGGCCATGGGGAAGAGATAACATTCAAAAGTGTCGGAGGAACATGAATCTTATCATCATAAATTTGACACTTGTGACACTTCTTCATAAATTTGCAACAGTCAGATTCCATTGTCAGCCAATAGTAACCTGCTCGCAACATCTTCTTCGCCATTGCATGTACATTGGAATGAGTACTAAAGGAACATTCATGCACTTCGGTCATCAACAAGTCTGCTTCGTGTCTATCCACGCATCTGAGCAAAACCATGTCGAAGTTTCTCTTGTACAGTATATCCCCATTCAAGTAGAAATTACCGGTTAATCTTCTCAAAGTCTTCTTATCTTTCAAAGATGCCCCGGGAGGGTAAATCTTACTTTGGAGGAAACATTTGATGTCGTAATACCACGACTTCTCGTCTTTAATCTCTTCAACAGTAAACACATGAGCTGGCCTATCAAGACGTATCACAGACAAATTGGGAATTTCATTCCAATACTTCACTATAATCATTGACGCCAACGGTGCAAGAGCATTTGCCATCTGGTTCTCATCTCGAGGGATATGATGAAACTCAACCATTGTAAAGAAAGTTAAAATCCTCCTCTCATAATCTCTATATGGTATTAAACCGGGTTGATTCGTCTCCCGTTCACCTTTGATCTGATTCACAACCAAAGCTGAATCTCCAAAGACATATAAATACTTAATTATGAGAATCATGGCCTATTCAAGCCCCATAATGCAAGCTTCATATTCTGCCATGTTGTTTGTACATTTGATAGTCAATCTAGTTGTAAATGGTAGATGCGTGCCTTGTGAAGTAATGATCACTGCCCCAATGCCATTTCCATATTGATTAACAGTTCCATCAAATACCATGCCCCAACGGGAACCAGGTTCTGGCCCTTCTTCAAGCAATGGTTCATCACAATATTTCATTTTCAAGTATAATATTTCTTCATCAGGAAAGTCATACTGCACTGACTGGTAATCTTCAATTGGTTGGTGAGCCAAATGGTCAGCCAAGATACTACCTTTGATTGCTTTCTGAGATCGGTATTCAATATCATACTCTGATAACAACATCTGCCAAAGGGCAATTCTCCCAGTTAAAGCAGGCTTCTCAAATATATACTTGATCGGATCCATTTTGGATATCAACCAAGTGGTATGATTCAACATATATTGGTGCAAACGCTTAGCAGCCCAAGCCAATGCGCAACAAGTTTTCTCAAGCATAGAATATCGAGTCTCATAGTCGATGAACTTCTTACTGAGGTAGTAGATCGCAAATTCTTTCTTTCCAGTCTCATCTTGCTGACCAAGGATACAACCCATACTATCTTCAAGCACATTCAAATACATGATCAAAGGTCTTCCTTCAACAGGTGGAGACAAAATTGGAGGCTCAAGCAGATATTCCTTAATACTGTCAAAAGCTTTCTAGCAGTCTTCGGTCCAATCACAAGACTGATCTTTCCGAAGAAGCTTGAATATAGGCGCACATGTGGCAGTCATGTGGGAAATGAATCTGGAAATATAATTCAAGCGACCGAGAAAACCCCTGACTTGCTTCTCAGTGTTAGGCGCAGGCATCTCTTGTATTACTTTGACCTTGGCAGGATCAACTTCAATACCCTTCTCGCTGATAATAAAGCCCAACAACTTACCAGAACGAACACCAAAAGTACATTTATTGGGATTCAAGCGGAGTTTATACTTCCTCAAACGCTGGAATAACTTCAACAAATGCTCAACATGTTCCTCTTCATCAATCAATTTAGCAATCATGTCATCGACATAAACTTCAATCTCATTATACATCATGTCATGAAAAAGAGTAGTCATCACTCTTTGGCAAGTCGCACCAGCATTCTTTAGACCGAAAGGCATCACTCTATAACAAAATGTTCCCCAAGGTGCAATGAATGTGGTCTTCTCCATATCTTCGGGTGTCATCTTGATTTGATTATATCCGGAAAATCCATCCATAAACGAAAAGACTTTGAATTTAGCAGTATTATCTACCAACATATCAATGTGTGACAGAGGGAAATCATCTTTCGGACTGGCTATATTCAAATCTCTGTAGTCAACACACATGCGGACTTTTCCATCTTTCTTCGGCACAGGCACAATATTGGCCACCCATTGCGGATACTCAGCGGTCATAAAGAAACCGACATCAATCTGCTTCTGCACTTCCTCTTTGATCTTCGCAGCCATATCATGATGCGTTCTTCTCAACTTCTGCTTGACCGGCGGGCATTCTGGCTTCAACGGCAATCTATGCTCCACGATCTCAGAATCTAAACCAGGCATGTCTTGATAGGACTAAGCAAACACATCTGAATACTCCCGAAGAAGATCAATCAACCCTTTCTTGACATCTGGACACAAGCGAGACCCAATCTTGACTTCCTTCACATCATCCCCGGAACCCAAGTTGAAGGGCTCAATCTGCTCTTCGAACGACTGAATGGTCTTTTCATCTTGCTCAAGAATACGAGATAATTCATCACTCACTTCTACATCACTTTCCTCATCGGCCTCAAACACAGGGAATTCAAAATTTGGAGAAGGAGAAGGATCATTGTATTCAATGGGGTTAGGAACCAACCTGCATAATGATTTGCTATTTTGATTTTAGAGAAGTGGATTTGTGACCAAATATTATGCAGATGTGAAATTCTAGTAACAGACTATCGATGTCACACTGGATGTTATGACATCCAATTCTGCGCAGACAGGTAATGTATGCAGAAAGTAAATGTAAAAAGCAGTAAATGACACAGAGAATTGTTTACCCAGTTCGGTGGCAAACACACCTACTCTGGGGGCTACCAAGCCAGGGAGGAAATCCACTATAAGAGGTATTAATTCAGGACTTAAACCACCAGTTTATCCTATCACTTAAGACCTACCCAATGCAATTTCAATCTAAATTAAGACCTGAGTACCTACTCACCCCCCCTCAATCACAGCAGTGATTACAACCATTAAGAATTTTAAAGTCAGTGGTGAAGATATACTTCAAACAACTCTTGATTGTTCTTAAAAGCTTTAATCAAGAAACACAACACTCACGCTTAAAAGCTTAGAGTGACACAACAATTACAACTCAATAAACACCCTAGTCCAATGCAATTATCTAGGTGATAATTGCTTGGCTCACAAGTAAAACCTAATTCAAGACACAATGAAAGTACAACAGTGATATATAATGATATATTGAATTCTTCACGCTTCAAATCACTGAATTGCTGAAAGTAGGATTGCCATCCTTTTATAATGCAGTACTTGGGCCTTGTACTTGAATTTCCTAAAATTAAGGTTAAGCAAGTTAACCTAATTTCCACACATTAGGGTGCTAACAAATAAGCTATATGTTAGGTCTCTTAATTTTAGCACAGTTGTTAGTTTCCTGAAAATCAACCTGAGATAAATACTGAAACATAACAGAAAAATTAGCCTATACTTCAGCATGTGCTGTCAGGGATGAATGTCATAACATTCAGTTTGACATCCAGAAAATGCTATCATGAATGAATGTCATAACATTCAGTTTGACATCCAGTAAATCATGTATTAGCTAATCCTGCAGCATACTACTTAAGCATGTCATGACGTCTGTCAAGACATCTAAGTACAGTAAGTGTTTTAACATAAAATACAGCCAATCAAAAACATCTACAAACTCCCCCTTTGGCAAATTTTTGGCTAAAACAACTTGGCATCACAACAGAGTTCACAGCAGCAGAAAGCACACATCCAAGCACAGAATCAAATTAGCTAATACACTTAGCAAACATAGAAGTTAAACTTCAAACAGCAACAACATAACTTCTTGTTTAGAGGACCTTCAACTTCAAAGTCTGTTGTCCTGGGGTACAAGTGTTACTCCCCCTTTTTGTCAAAAATGTTGCCAAAGCAACACTTAGTATTACAGACCAAAAAAAACATAAAAGCAATTATCAGAAACACAAGGAATGTTCTAGTCATCTAACTCAGAGTCGGCATCATCATCTGTGCCATCATCAGGGTTGGCATCTGCTTTTCCCTCTTCACCTTGTCTTTCAGCTTCTTTTGCAACATCAACAGCTTCACCAAATTCTCCACCATCAGCTAGCACATCACCTTCAGTCATCTCCAAAGAGGTAATCAATTTTTCCAAGTTGAGCTTCCTTGCCTCTAATTCCCTGCAGGTTTCTTTGAGCATTACAATGACAGCAACTTTACCTGGCTGATTGCTTACACGTGATGTCTCACCTGATGTCATGACAATGTCAGGGACATGGGTACCTAGAACAACTTATGATTGAAATACATAGGGTTGTCTCTTTTCTTCACAGAATCATTCTCAGTTAAGATGTTTGGAAACTGATTCAGAATAATACCACAGATGAGAGAAGGAAAGGCTATAGGACCCTTCACACTGAAGCTTCCTGCATGCTTCAAAGTTTGATCAAAAATATAGGAGCCATAGTCAAATTTGGCTTTGGTTCCAACAACATATATAAACTTTCCAAGCATTACAGCAACTGTAGATTTATTATTGGTGGGCACCCAGTTAGCAGCTCCAATCTTGTGCAGCATTGCATACTTGACACTCAGTTTACTTGCCATCAATTTTCCTTTGAGAGGCACTTCCTTACCTGATTAGCAGTGATGACTTGACAGATTTTGTTGTCAGTCACCTCAAGCTCAGGTTGAGCTTCATCAGGCTTTCCCAAATACTTGTTGATCACTGAAGGAGAGAAATTTACACACTTGCCTCTCACATACACTTTCCTGAATTCCTTAGACTTGCCATCAGCACATTCTTCAGAGCAGACTTTCAATTGTTTAATAATTTGAAATATTAAACAGTAAATTCCTAACATCCTTAGTTGCTATAGTTCCTCAGAAAGACATATACCTAACTTGCCCCTTAAATTTTCAAACTGAGTAGCATCCAAAGCCTTTGTAAATATGCCAGCAAGTTGTAGTTTAGTTGCCACATGTTCCAAGGTAATCACTTTGTCTTCTACCAGATCTCTTAAGAAGTGATGTCTAATGTCAATATGTTTGGTCCTGCTGTGTTGGATAGGATTCTTTGAAATGCTGATGGCACTGAGATTGTCACCGAACAATGTCATGACATTTTGAGTGACATTGTACTCAGTCAGCATCTGTTTCATCCATACCAGTTGGGAACAACTGCTTCCAGCTGCTATGTACTCAGCTTCTGCAGTGGATAATGATACACAGTTTTGTTTCTTGCTGAACCAAGATATGAGATTGTTTCCCAAGAAGAAACATCCTTCTGATGTGCTTTTTCTGTCATCAGCACTCCCAGCCCAATCAGCATCACAATACCCAGATAAGATAGGCTCAGAGCCATGAGAGTAGAGCATACCATAATCACAAGTCCCATTAATATACTTGAGAATCCTCTTGACTTGATTTAAGTGACTCACTTTGGGTTCTGCTTGGTATCTAGCACACACACCAACTGCATAGGCAATATCAGGTCTACTAGCAGTTAGATATAGTAGGCTATCTATCATGCTTCTATACAAGCATTGATTAATACTAGAACTCCTTCATCTTTAGTTAACTTTAAATGAGTAGGTGCAGGAGTTCTTTTGTGACTAGCATTATCCATACCAAACTTCTTAACTATGTTCTTGGCATATTTGCTTTGGGAGAGAAACATAGAATCTTCCATCTGTTTAACTTGCAGTCCAAGAAAATAAGTCAATTCCCCAACCAAACTCATTTCAAATTCAGATTGCATCTGGTTAACAAAATGTTTCACTATTCTATCTGACATTCCACCAAAGACAATATCATCCACATATATTTGGGCAATCATGATTTTTCCATCTTCATCCTTCACAAATAAAGTCTTATCTATCCCTCCTTTTCTGTAACCATTAGTAGTCAGAAATTCAGTCAGCCTCTCATACCAAGCTCTAGGAGCTTGCTTCAATCCATACAGAGCTTTCCTCAACTTGTACACATGTTTTGGTAGATTAGGATCAATGAACCCTTTAGGTTGTTCCACATAGACTTCTTCATTCAAGTAGCCATTTAGAAAGGCACTCTTCACATCCATTTGGAACAATTTGAACTTCAGAATGCATGCAACACCTAACAGCAACCCTATTGACTCAAGTCTTGCAACAGGTACAAAAGTCTCATCAAAATCAACCCCTTCAACTTGAGTATACCTTTGTGCCACTAGTCTTGCTTTATTCCTAGTGATTACTCCTTTCTCATTAGACTTGTTCTTGTAAATCCACTTGGTACCAATGATGTTAGTCCCTTCAGGTCTTGGAACTAACTCCCATACTTCATTCCTTTTAAACTGCTTCAGTTCATCTTGCATAGCATTGATCCAATATTCATCAGTCAGAGCTTCTTTCACATTTTTAGGTTCAACCTTGGATACAAAGCAGGAATTTGAGCTATTCTCCCTTGATCTGGTAATCACACCACTATTGGGATCTCCTATGATAAAATCCTTAGGGTGGTCTTTCTGAATCCTGATAGAAGGCACCTTGTTGGATGCTTCTAACTCAAGTCCAGGAGGAGTATCTTGTACATTTTCTGTTGAAGTCTCAAGGAATGTTCCAACATCCTCTATGACATTGGATTCTTCATCTTTATCATCAACAATAACATTTATGGATTCCATCAGGACATTAGTTCTGGAGTTGAAAACTTTGTATGCTCTGTTGTTAGTAGAGTATCCCAGGAATATACCCTCATCACTTTTGGGGTCCATTTTTCTTCTCTGTTCATGATCTGTAAGAATGTAACATTTGCTTCCAAAGATATGAAAGTACTTCACAGTAGGTTTTCTGCCTTTCCATATTTCATACAGAGTGGAAGAGGTTCCCTTTCTCAAGGTAACTCTGTTGTGAACATAGCAAGCTGTATTCATAGCTTCAGCCCAAAAGTGCATAGGAAGCTTCTTTGCATGAATCATAACTCTAGCAGATTCTTGAATAGTTCTGTTCTTCCTTTCAACTACTCCATTTTGCTAAGGAGTAATAGGTGAGGAAAACTCATGAATTATTCTTTCAGATGAGCAGAAATTATCAAACTTGGAATTTTTAAACTCCTTTCCATGGTCACTTCTTATTTTGATAACACTACTATCCTTTTCTCTTTGAAGTCTTATGCATAGATCTTTGAAGACATCAAATGCATCTGATTTTTCTCTGATGAAGCTTATCCATGTGTATCTGGAATGGTCATCAACAACCACATAAGCATATCTCTTCCCACCAAGACTTTCAACCTGCATGGGTCCCATTAAGTCCATGTGCAAAAGTTCTAGAGTTTTGGATGTTGTAGGATGTCCAAGCTTAGGATGTGACATCTTGGTTTGCTTGCCAACCTGACATTTTCCACAGACTTTTCCTTCATCAATAAGCAGCTTTGGGATTCCTCTAACTGCTTCCTTGGATATGATCTTCTTCATTCCTCTTAAATGAAGATGTCCAAGTCTTCTATGCCACAACTTCACTTCCTTTTCTTCCTTGGCTAAGAAGCACATTGAGGAGTAGTTTGAGACTTTAGGTTCCCATAGATAGCAGTTATCTTTGGATCTGGATCCTCTCATAACTTCCTTATTTTCTCCATTTGTCACAACACATTCTTCCTTAGTGAACTGTACATTGAAGCCTTGATCACATAGCTGGCTTATGCTGATGAGATTAGCAGTTAGTCCTTTTACTAACAACACATTATTCAGTTCTGGAACTCCAGGACTGTCCAGCTTACCAACACCTTTGATTTTTCCTGTAGCTCCATTACCAAAGGTCACATAACTGGTAGTATGAGGTTGTATATCTACCAATAAGTTATTCATCCCAGTCATATGTCTTGAGCAACCACTATCAAAATACCAGTCTTCTTTGGTAGATGCCCTTAGAGATGTGTGAGCTATTCTAGCAACCCATTGTTGTTTCTTGATAGGGGCACTATGCTTAGGTGCCTTCTGCTTAGGTCTGACTTGAGGGGTCTGGTTAGGATAACCATGCAACCTGTAGCAGAAGGGTTTTATGTGACCAAATCTTCCACAGTAGTGGCATCTCCATCTTTGAAATTTCTTCTTTTGATGGTTAATCCTCCTGTTTCCATGATGTTGTGACATTGGTTGTGACTTCTGCTTGATTTTCTGAACTTTAGCCTTTGAGCTTTTGAATTCAGATGAGGATTCCTTAACAAAGCCTAAACCATACATGGTTCCTGATTTATGTCCCACCTTTAGAATTTCTTCCAAAGTGTCAGTTCCTTTATTCAGCATTCTGATGGATTTTGTCATTTGATCTAGCTTAGAGGTCAGTAAGGTTATCTCACCATTTAGATCATTTATGACTGTCAGATGCTTCTTCTTCTCAGCTTCCAGCTCCTTGACAAGTTTCTTCTGCTTTTCTCCTTGTAGACACACTTCTGCACTTTTGACACATAACTCTTTATATGAAGCAGCAAGTTCATCAAATGTAAGTTCATCTCCACTTGAGTCATCATCAGAGGCACATACACTAGTTAGTGCAGTGACATGTTTTGCAGATTTTCCTTCTGATTCACTCTCAGAGTCTCCATCATACCAGGTGACAGATAGTCCCATCTTTTGCTTCTTGAGGAGGGTAGGACATTCAGCTCTAATGTGTCCAAAACCTTCACATCCATGACACTGGATTCCCTTGCCTTGGTTGGACTTTTCTTCAAATTTTTATCTTCTACTGATGTCAGATGAAGTGTTCTTGACATTTGGTCTACCTTTTTTATCAATCTTCTTTATGAACTTGTTGAACTGTCTTCCAAGCATGGATATAGCTTTTGATATACTTTCATCACCTCCAATATTTCCTTCTTCTGAATCCTCTTAAGTATTTGATACAAGAGATATGCTTTTGTTTTTCTTTTCAACATTCTCACACAAGCCCATTTCAAAAGTTTGGAGAGAACCAATAAGCTCATCAACCTTCATATTGCAGATATCTTGAGCCTCTTCTATAGCAGTAACCTTCATCGAAAATCTCTTGGCAATGATCTGAGAATCTTTCTTACAAGTTTTTCTTCAGACATTTTCTCTCCTAAGCCTCTATAAGTGTTGGCAATTTCAAGAATATTCATGTGTAAGTCATGAATAGTCTCATCCTCTTTCATCCTCAGACTTTCAAACTTAGTAGTCAGCATCTGGAGTTTAGACATCATTACCTTGGAGGTACCTTCATGAGTTGTTTTGAGAGTATCCCAAACTTCTTTAGCCAGTTCACAGTGATGCACCAGTATGAAAATGTTCTTATTTATCCCATTGAACAGTGCATTCAAAGCCTTAGAGTTTCCAAGGGCTAATGCCTCTTGCTCTTTGTCCCACTCTTCTTCAGGAATTTGCATAATGATTCCATCTTTACCTGTCTTCGTTGGATGTTCCCATCCTTTGTTGACAACTCTCCAGACCTTACTATCCAGAGACCTCAAGGCTATCATACGAGGTTTCCAATCATCATAGTTAGAACCATCCAGTATGGGTGGTCTATTTGAGAATCCTACATCCTTGTCCATGGTACTAGAAAGTAACGTCCCTAGATCTCACCCAGAAATTAACAGGCAGGGTGCCTGCTCTGATACCAATTGAAATTCTAGTAACATACTATCGATGTCACACTGGATGTTATGGCATCCAATTCTGCGCAGACAGGTAATGTATACAGAAAGTAAATGTAAAAAGCAGTAAATGACACAGAGAATTGTTTACCCAGTTCGGTGACAAACACACCTACTCTGGGGGCTACCAAGCCAGGGAGGAAATCCACTACAAGAGGTATTAATTCAGGACTTAAACCACCAGTTTATCCTATCACTTAAGACCTACCCAATGCAATTTCAATCTAAACTAAGACCTAAGTACCTACTCACTCCCCCTCAATCACAGCAGTGATTACAACCATTAAGAATTTTAAAGTCAGTGGTGAAGATATACTTCAAACAACTCTTGATTGTGCTTAAAAGCTTTAATCAAGAAACACAACACTCACGCTTAAAAGCTTAGAGTGACACAACAATTACAACTCAATAAACACCCTAGTCCAATGCAATCATCTAGGTGATAATTGCTTGGCTCACAAGTAAAACCTAATTCAAGCCACAATGAAAGTACAACAGTGATATATAATGATATATTGAATTCTTCACGCTTTAAATCACTGAATTGCTGAAAGTAGGATTGCCATCCTTTTATAATGCAATACTTGGGCCTTGTACTTGAATTTCCTAAAATTAAGGTTAAGCAAGTTAACCTAATTTCCACACATTAGGGTGCTAACAAATAGGCTATATGTTAGGTCTCTTAATTTTAGCACAACTGTTAGTTTCCTGAAAATCAACCTGAGATAAATACTGAAACATAACAGAAAAATTAGCTTATACTTCAGCATCTGCTGTCAGGGATGAATGTCATAACATTCAGTTTGACATCCAGAAAATACTGTCATGAATGAATGTCATAACATTCAGTTTGACATCCAGTAAATCCTGTATTAGCTAATCCTGCAGCATACTACTTAAGCATGTCATGACGTCAGTCAAGACATCTAAGTATAATAAGTGTTTTAACATAAAATGCAGCCAATCAAAAACATCTACAAGATGGACAATTATATTATTTATTTATGTTTTTTGTGATTACCATTTTCAGAATAAAACAAAAAGTAAAAACAAGACGTCATAGATGTGGTTGAATAAAATTAATTTTATTAATGATCAATTTGAAAATGCCCAAACAATGTTCACTTCTCCCTTAGGCATAGGAGAAGGATTTTAAAAACATATAAAAGCAATTACTTAGGTTGTTGCAAAATAACAGGAATATCAACAACAATCCAATTGTTGCAAGCCTTTCCATGCATCACAAAATTGGTGCAGTCTTCCTCTTTGTCATCCTCTAGCACAACAACTAAGTGTTGTTCATTGCCATGAATGAACCCTCCGCTACGGAAGCTAAGTTTCATATCTTTAGACCTTACAGTTGATGAACCTTTCTGGAACCCCAAATTGGTTCTGCCTTTGTTGTCGGAGACCTCTACCATGCGCCCTCATTCATAACATTGCCTTCTTCCACATTCTTCTTAGAATCTTTCAATGAGGACATAGGTGCCCCAACTCTCTTTTCACCAGCAATAGACAAGGCTTAGAATGGAGTTCCAACCTCATCCTCAGCTTCAACATAAGAAAAAGATGACATGTGGCTAACCAACAACGCCTTCTCTCCTCCAACAATCACAAGCTTTCCATTCCTCACAAATTTGAGCTTCTGGTGCAAAGTTAAAGTAACAGCTCCTGCCTCATGGATCCATGGCCTCCCCAACAAGCAACTATAGGCCGGGTGGATATCCATTACTTGGAAAGTAATTTAAAAATCATTCGGACCTATCTTAACTGGAAGGCCCATTTCACCAATAATTGTCTTGCGCGAACCGTCAAAGGCCTTGACGATTACACCACTATACCTCATAGGTGCTCCTTGGTATGATAGCTTTGACAAAGTTGACTTTGGAAGTACATTCAATGACGACCCTGTGTCAACAAGCACATTTGACAAAACATCTTCTTTGCAATTCATAGAAATGTGCAAAGCCAAGATTATGATTTATGCCCTCCTCAGGGAGTTCTTCATCACAGAAGCTAAGATTATTGCAAGAAGTGATGTTAGCCATGATATGATCGAATTGGTCCACTGTAACATCATGTTCTACAAAAGCTTGTCCCAAAACTCTCTACAGTACTTCTTTGTGCGCTTCAGAATTCATGAGCAGAGACAACACTGAAATCTTTGAGGGGGTTTGGAACAGTTGCTCTACCACGTTGAACTCACTTCTCTTGATTAACCAAAGTACCTCATCATCATCGTTAGCTTTCAAATTGATGGATTCACCAGACTTACCCTTTGAAACACCAACTGGATCTTCAACAGGCACTGCCACCTTCTTACTCATAACTGATTCTTCCTTATCCTCTGGGAACACCGGCCCAAACACACGACCACTGCAGGTCACCTTGGTAACATCAACAATGCTCACCACAGAGCTAGTCGTAGGTAACGGGACCTCTTGAGCACCTTTTATCGTTGTAGCATTATACTAATATGGAACAACTTTATCAGATGAATACAAGACTGGGCCCGCCAACCGTATTACCAACGGTGATACTGATTTATTGCTGACATTGTTACTGTTGCTGTTGTCGTACTAGATTACCAATCTCTCTGGCTGCTTGAAAATGGGCAATATGACATTTACATCGTCATCTACATGACGGGATTGAACAATTTGAATCATTCCTTCATTCATCAGTCGTTGGATGTCCCTTTTCACAACTTCACAACCCCTCGGGTTAACACTACAGATAACATAACCATCATGGTCATGCTCACAATCACTCACCAAACAGATATCCTTATGCATTTGCACCAAATATCTTCAAATAAAGCGCACATCAAAAACCTTAAACTCGCCAGGACAACCATCCACCATATTCACAGAAGAGTTCACATGGGCGGACAACGAATTTGCTTTCACATTCGGCGCACGGTCCTCGAAGGACACCATTCCACTCTTCATCAGCTTTTGAACCTCATACTTGAGCGGGTAATAGTTATCTATATCATGTTCGGATGCTCCTTGATGAAAAGCACAATGGAGCTCAGGCTTGTACCACCAAGGAAGTGGTTCTGGAATCTGCGGCGGGTTTCTCGGTTGGATCAGGTTCTTGAGAACCAAAGACGGATATAATTCTGCATAAGACATAGGAATTGGGTCGAAAGGGACCTTCTTCCTCTCAAAGTTTTATTGATGATGATTGTTGGTAGTATTGTTGTTGTAGGTGTTTGTTCGTTGTTGCGGTTGTTGTTGTTGATGTTGTGGTTGTTGAACTGGTGTTGATTGTTGATTAGAAAATACCGGGATAACGGAAGATACTTGGTGGTGATGTTGATGGAATGGTTGATTCCTTCTGATCTAAGGCCTCCTCTGCCTCCCACTGCTTATTGCGTTTGCTTCATTGTCCTTTTTCTTGCTGAAACTGCTGCCATACCTCCTACTCATCGATGTCTCATCTTTCGACAAACGTCCCTCTCGGACTCCTTCCTCAAGCCTCATCCCCATGTTTACCATCTCGGTAAAGTCGCTGGGGGCACTAGCAAGCATTCATTCATAATAAAATGAACTCAGGGTCTTCAGAAAGATCTTTGTCATCTCTTTTTCCTCCAAGGGAGGAGTGATCTGGGCAGCCAATTCCCTTCATCTTTGCGCATACTCTTTGAATATCTCCTTATCCTTATGAGACATAGACCTCAGTTGGTCTCTATCAGGCGTCATATCCACATTATACTTATACTGCTTGACAAAAGCCTCTCCCAAGTCATTGAAAGTGCGAATGTTTGCACTATCTAACCCCATATACCAACGAAGCACAACACCAGTCAAACTGTCTTAGAAATAATGAATCAACAGTTGATCATTGTCGGTCTGAGTAGATATCTTGCGAGCATACATCACTAGATGATTGAGCAAACAAGTGTTCCCTTTATACTTTTCATAGTCAGGCACTTTGAACTTCACCGGGATCTTGACGTTGGGCACTAAACACAACTCAGCAACACTCTTTCCAAACAAGTCCTTACCCCTCAATGTCTTCAATTCCTTGTGTAGCTCAAGAAATTGATCTTTCATTTCATCCATTTTCTCGTAAACATCTGGACCCTTAGATGGCTCAGAGTGATAAATGGTGTCCTCTACACGAGGTAAGGTGTGCACAACGAGAGGTGGCACAGACATGACCGGGCTAGATGCCGACATGGAAGCAAATGTAGGCGCAAAGCCTTCAGGCACAAAGTTGGACGGCATTCCCCATGGGAATTCGGCAGGCATAATAGGCGCAAAATGAGCGATAGCAGCAGGCATGGTAGAGGTAGCCACCTCTGAAATAACCGTCCTTGCAAGAGGAGTTGCAGGCGTTGGAGATGATTGACTTTGAGCAACAAGAATTGACTCCATCATGGCAGTCAGGCGGGCGATCTCATCCTTCATGTTCTCTTGCTCTAGATGCTCCATAACTCTCAGATGATTGGCGCGGGTGTTGTGCCGGTGAGTCAGCTTGGCTAAAGCACAGAAGAAACACCAATGAGACATCTGGAAAAAGAGAAACCTGCTTATGCAAACGATGCATGAAATGCGATGCTTGATTATTTATTTTTGTTTTCAAGGAACTTACTATATCATTTGCAAACATATATATCAATAATTGAAATAATTTTTATATGACCAAAAATCTCTTTTTCATTTATATAATTGGAAGGATTACACTGAGTACAATTTCAGAAACCAAATAAAAAGTACAAGAGAAAAGGAGACTAGTCATCCTAAGGATCCCTAACAACGTAAGAAGATCTGGCTGAAGGCGCGTACTTCCTTCGAATGCGACGGATCTCGGTCTCAAAAGAAGCCTTCATCTGAGTCTTCTCGAGGACAAGCTGATCAACAATCTTTTTCCAAGCAACAAAATGCTGAGGCATGCTAGAAGATGAAACCTCTGGCTCTCTCTGTCTCTTTGTCACTCGATCTTCAAGTAGCTCAATAAGTGCATCTTTGTCCTTAGACTCCAACTGCAACTCTTCATGCTTCTTGCTCAAAATACGGAAACCCTCTTCCCATATATCTTTCTCTTGCTTCATCTTGATGAGTGTGTCTTCCAACTCCTATACATCTTGGTTAGGGAGACTAAATGGCTCAACCACAACCATAGACATAGGTCTTTCACAAGGATAAAGCATCTTCAACTCTAAAACTCTCTTCTTCACCCAAAGAGTGTAAGCTTCCAAAGCTACACAATTGCGCGGTTCAAGCTCGGATCTTCCTTTCTTATGCACATTATGCCAAGCATGCACAATCTTCTACTTCAAATGTTGGGGATCTTTACCCTCTTGATAGAAAAGACCTTCTAACAAAGTGTTATTAGGTTTGTCTCTCAAGGGGAACCCAAGTTGACGACGAGGCAAAGCAGGGTTGTAGTTAATTCCTCCTTGTGTACCAATGAGAGGCACATTAGAGAATTCACCACAACTATCAATAATCTCCAAACTTCTTAAAGACGGATCATACCAAACTATATCATCATTAGTGAGAGACATAAGTCTCTGAGACCACCTTAGACATTGTTTGTTCTCCACAAAAGCAGGTGTCTAAGGCAAGTGCGAAATAAACCACTTGTACAGAAGAGGAATGCAACAGACAATGGTTCCACCACCCTTAGAATTTCTTAGATGCAAAGAGAAATACATATCACCTAACAAAGTAGGCACAAGATTCCCAATCAAGAAAATTCTAATGGCGTTAACATCAACAAAACCGTCAATGTTAGGGAACAAAGCTAATCCATCAATTAACAACACAAAGATAGCTTCAAAAGCGTCCACACTACCAGCTTGAGCATAAGCAGTAGCTTCCTTGATGAGGAAATCAGATGGAAACCCAAACAATCCTCCTTTCTTCACCCACTGAGCCTCTATCTCAGACTTCTTCAAGTGAAGAGCTTCAGCAATAATACTAGATCGGGGAAATTCCTCCAATCCACTAAAAGGTACTCTACTAGAAACAGGTATCCCAAAAATATGAGAACACTCCTCTAAGGTAGGCACAAGCTGAAAATTTGGGAAAGTGAAACAATGGTAGAGAGGATCATAGAACTGCACCAATACACTCAAGAGTCCTTCAACTACATGAGCAGACAAGATGGACAAAAGCTTCCCATGGCGTTGTTTGAAGTCTAAGGGATCTAACACAAAAGATGCTAGCTTCCTTAACTCTTTCAAGTCCGGACATCTAAAACTGTACTTCTTAGTGTTCCTTCGTCCACAATCCATGGTCTGAAAATATTTGCAAATGATATCTTAGTTCCTTGAAATTTTCGTATGATGAATGTTATGATGCGCATGAATGCATGAATGCAACAATCACAAATAAGGGATCACACACAAGGCAAACAAACAAAGGTCAATGGATGAATCAAGTCATTGTCAAGATCAATCATCCATTTTGGTGGATTATGGTTTGCACCTTATCAACACCCAAGTTCCATTGATATTGACAAGTCTTGATTGGATCAACCAAGAATCAAGGGTTTGTTGTAAGTCATGAGCATGGAGTATGGGTAAGAACCATCCCAAAGGAGTGAACTAAGGATAAAGACCTGTAGATCATGTTCTAAAAAGTTCCCAGAGTCTTAATTCCATCTATCAGATATTACAGGTTAAGATGACTGACTCATCGACCCATAATATTCTCAAGAGAAACTCGTCTGAGTGTAGTATCGCGTAACAATTGTTATCAAGTTTACCCTTGAACAGTCTCCACACTACGTCCTAAATAGGCCAAAAGGGGGTAAATGTTCTACAGTCCTCAACTCCTCAGACCCAAATTAGAGATAGTAATGCCTAACTGTTAGGGACCAATTAGCACTACTTTTTATATCATTTTATTGGTCCCTTTTACCAAAATTTGATGTAATTACACACTTTTATTCTCACTATTTTGTATAAATGCAATTAGGTTTAATTTATGTTGTTTTGAATAGTTATTTCACATATTTGTTAGTTTTGTAGAATTTTTGGATAAGAGAGCTTTTGGAATGCAACACCATAATTTGGAAGAAGTATTGAATGCAATTTGGAGGCCTATTCTTGAAGATTAACGCTTGGAAGAACAGTTACATGAAGCTTGCAAAGCAAGGAAGCTGAGGTAGCTTCAGTTCGCCCAGCAAACTGAATAAAAAGAGTCAGTTCGCGCCGCGAACAAAGTTCGCCCAGCGAACCCTGCGAATCCAGCAAGCTGTTTTGGCCAAGTGTGCTGTTTCTAATGCCAGCTGGGTTTGCCATTTTGGTGTCTGCCTTGGGATAACTTTTCTGCTTTGGATGAAAATGATCAATTAAGGAAATGTCAACTCTTTTAGGATAGAAAAACACATTATTCTAAGGGATTCATTACATATTCACACATTGAGATTTTGAGATATTTTGGAAGAGAGAAAAACAAAGTTTTTCTTCTATTAACATTCTGCTTTGTAACAATGATGATGAGGAGCTAAACTCCATTTTGTCAAGATTGGAGGTAGTAGCTATTCTCATTTGTTTATGTATTCCAATTGATTTTTGTATATGATAAAGATTATTGATGTATTGAATACTGTTTTTGCCCTAAGTTGAAAACCAAATTTGAGTAGTTGTTGAAAGAGATTATTTGAGTCTTGACATAAAACAGATTTTCAAGTAGTGAATAAGTTGTAGAGATAGATTTATTCATTACTCTTCTTTGGTATCAAACATTAAAGATTTCTATATTGATAGTTAGGTGGAGAGATCGTCTAAGGATCAATATAGTGATTATCACAATATCATTTAGACATAAATGACTTTGAGAGGATACTTGAACATCATCAATAATCTTGAATCTATATAGTTATCATAAGGAATCATAAGCATTTAGAATAGTGAACTCCAATCTTGCCAAGCTTTTACATTTGATTAAAACCATTTTACTGTTTTTAGTGGCATTTACTCATAAGATAATTTTCCAAACAAAACAACTTTGTTACCTTTCAAACTTATAACAATTTGGATTATAGAACGACGGTAATATCAACCAATCTCTGTGGATACGATATAAAAATATTTGCCGAAGATATACTTTTCAACACTAACCACAAATACTTGTCTGACATTTCCAAATCCAAAAGAGTCTCCACTGAGCAGATGGATCTCAAGCCAACTTGTTAAGGACTACTCCACACAAGTCGAACATGACTATACCATCCTCTTATCTTAATTGCACTCAAGTTCGGGTTAGAACTTATCTCACCACTCAGAGATCACCAAGCACAACAAATAAATTATATCACACACACATATATACAAACATCACATATATACAAATATATACACACAAAAAATAGGCTAAACCCACTGGAGACTACTCCCTAACAGAGTCGCCACTTAATTTCTGTAACGGTAAATTCGTGATCATCAAGCTATGGATAAGCTAGAGATCAAATAACAAGAGTCACCACCGCGCTTTTATTGTTTCCAAGGGAAAAGGGAAAAAGTACGAATAAAACCCAAAAGTAAGAAGTTTTCAAATCAAAACTAATAAAATGTCAGAGATTACAAGTAAGGGGGTTGGTTACACAGAGGGAAGGTGTTAGCACCTAAAGTGTCCTAGGTACTCCTAGGGAGCCCTTTTTGTGTGCATATGTATTTGGTACAAAAATGATGTTTACAAACAAATAGAATGGGGGGATGAGAAAATAATTCATTAATTATATTTTTGTGTTTGACAAGACCTTCGGACTTGTGCCTACGTACCAACATAAAAATAAGGGATCAAAACCTCGTAGTTCGTGATACAAATTTCAAAGTGGATGCATTGCTTTTAACAAAAATTAAGTTTGAAATGCACAGAGGCCTAAAAATGGTTTGAATGAGTTAGTTCTTTTTTGCTTTTTGAAAGTTTAAGTCAAGTATAATTAAGTTTATTTACAAATTTGATTTAAGAAAAGAAGTTTGAAAATGCAATGGCATAAGGCCAAAGTTTCTATCTTTTTGCAAAATGGTCAAAGTTTAGAACAAAATAAGTTCAATGAAAGAAGATTTTGAAAATGGAGGGAGAGATTTTGAAATTAAAGAAATGGGGAGAATATTAAGAGACTAATCTTATACACAAAATTAAAAGTTAAGAGTTGAAAAGATCTGACCAATGGGTAGCAATCCAATATATAAGAATGTCAATAGAAATCCAGAATTCCCTTGGGCATTTAGAATCAAGCAACACACAAATGCACAATTATATTATCTTGAAGAGCAAAGACATCAAATAAAGATAGCCACAACCAAGCTTTATCCATTCCATGATCTCCTTCAAAATTAGCCCATGTAACAGATGAATTCCACAAGTCATAGGTTCAAAATAACAGCTTCACAATGATCATGTTGCAAATGAACTAAGAGGGATCTTGAATGATGTATCAGATGAAGTTTCAAATTGCAAGCACTTGGTTTCTTAATAAGTTGGCATTGGCGAAGTCCTTTAGCATAGGAATGTTGCCTAAGTTCTAAGTCCATTTGTCCAAGATCAAACCAACAGTCCACACAAAAGTTTTTTAGGGTTTTTGTTGTTATTATGTACATTAATGGTCAAAGACCATACAAACAAGCAAAGTATACACAAACAAGATATATCACACAATATGGTCCAAGTGGACAAAGTGAAAATTGCATTAACATAAACAATTAGAATGATATGAACAATGGCAAATGAATAAAGGCTATAATTAAACGACATTAAAGTAAATGGCTTGAAATTAAAAGTTAGTTGTTAATGAGTTAGAAGTTAGTATTGTTTTGCTTTTGCTTTTTATTTTAAGACCGTCTCTGGAGAACACTCAACCCACTTATCATAAGCATGAATCCTTGAGTCAAGACATCTTCCAAAGGAAGGAAAAAAGGCCAAGTTTCCACACAATATCATGAAAGAGGAGAGACTTACAATCTCACTAACTAGAATACTATGCCTTTTGTGTCACAAATTTAGCGCTATGTTAAGCAATCGTAATTGGACTTATGTAGAAGTCACAACTATTTGAGGTCGGGCAATAGAATTTTGGTGTTAATGCATGTTTGAGACATAATATAATGGACTAGGCTCATGAAACATACCACGCACAAAAAGAGATATGCAAAAGAGGTGGTCTAATCTCATCCATACTCATGTTAATTTTTCAATCAACTAGCTTTAAGATTTTAAGATATTATAGACCAAATGAGACGGATGCATAAAGAAGGGGAATGAGATGAAGAGGGAGAGGAATAGATCAAAACTCAAATTGGTCAAAGTAGGACTTTTACCAAATTAATATCATCCACTCATTTTGGGAGATGGAATGTACATTCCATCAATCCCCTAAATCCAATGATATTAACCTGACAAAGTCAAATCAACCTTGACCAAGGCCCAACAACAAAAGTCAAACTCAAACAAGTCATCACAATTGGTCAACAAAATTATTTGGAATTTATTCAAATTAAAAATACTAAAATAAGGCATTTAAATTAAATATGGTTTGTCAAATTCCTAAAACCTCATCAAAACACCAAATAAATGGCCATGAGATTTATCATAGGTCAAACAAGGTCAAAGGACCTTGGAGAAAAAATTTCAGAATTTTTAAAGACTTAAAAGTATTTTTAAACAATTAAAAATAAACATAAAATTAATTAAATCATGACAAATATTAATAATGTTCCAAAAAATAATTTTAATTTAGAATATGAAAGAGGAAATTATTTAAATTTTTTTGGTGAAACTCTCATATTTTTTGGATCAATATTAAAATTAATATGAATTAATGAAAATAAAAGGAATAAAAGAAAATCAGAAAATAGCAAAAAAATGTGGACCACTTAATCTCCCTCATTAATTGAGGTGGCAGATCAAGTGGTCATCATCGCGCTTTCCACCGTGGACTTAAGTCAATGCGCCATATGGATGGTAATCAGAACCAACGCGTGAGATTAAAACAATTTAAAACAGATCAATGGCTCTGAACACTTCCAGCGCATCGCCGGAGTCCAAATGCCGGTCATCTTCTCCGGTGACCCTGACCGGACTGGTTCACTCATCACCATCAAGAAAATGAAAAAGGAGGACATGGTCTGAAAGAAAAAATGGCGTAGAGCACGAATCTGACCTCAATTTTAACTAACTCCACACATATAAAAAGATATGAGGAGTTGAATTTTGAGGTGTGTCAACTGAGTTGCCTCGATTTGACCTCTAAGCAACTCAATCTTCTTGCCTACATTGATAGGACTTCAAACAACCAAAGATCCAAGAGAATTGAGTGGATTTGAGAGAGAATCAAAGAGATGAAATTTTCTGGAAAATACCTTCAATGCAGGTCTGGATTCACTTGTTCTTGCTTTGGCCCGTGCTTGATCTTGCTCGGGATGCTTGCAAAAGTAGATTAGAATGCACAAAAGGTCTTTGATCCCTAGAGTTTTGAATCACAAAACAGTGAGATTCAAGCTCAATTTCCAAAGGAAATTCTCAGGATTATCCTCTCAAATGGAAGGGTTTGGTGTTTGGGATCAAAGTTGGCGCGAAGGAGTCCTCAATTTTGAGCATAGGGTGCTATATTTATAGCTGAATCACATGATATTTGCACCTTACAATTGAGTTTCCAAAATTGGCAATGAGGGATGCATGTGTGCATGGGCGTGTACAGGCCCATGAGATTATTCCATTTGATCCATAATTGAGTGTGAACAAGTCTGAAATCAAATTGGAGTGCTAGGCAAATGTACATGGAAGCTTGAAGTTTGATTTTTGCCAAATAATGATGCAATGTTCAAGCCATGTGTAGCCCACTCAAATCTTGTCCAAAATGGATGAAATTGGACTTTTTTGAAAGGTTAGATCAAGGGGAACAAGTTTGATGTTCAACACCTTCTCATTTGGAGCTTGGAACATGGAGAATTTTGAGGTGGAAGTTTGGAAATTTCAACATGTTGAAATATTTTGTAAGTGTCAAGCCATATATCTCAATATTCCACCTTGCTTAACTTTTTATGTGAGCTTCAAATGAGAAAAGTGTATCCATCAAAATTGTATCTATTTTAAATACCTTCAAAATAGTCACCAATTTCATGTCATTTTGATTTGGAATGATATAGTTATGCATTTTTGAAATTTGGAAAAATCATTTGGTCAATGGTATAGGTCAAAAATGACCTATAACGTAACCTCATATCACATGCTCATAAAAGTTGAATTTGCTCTCACTACAAACATCAAAGTTGAAGTAGACACCTTGAATTTGATTGTGTAACTTGGAAATATTTCACCTCATAAAAAATTAGCAAGTTATGGCCTTGGGAAGTTGTCTTTCAAATTAGGGTTTAGACAAAGTGACCTATAATGTTTCAACATAGAAAATGATTTTACAAGCAAAACTAGCTCTAGGTCTCAACATGAAAGTTGTTTGGAACATCATTTAGAGTAACGTTTCTCTTGGAATCATTTTCATATGGTGAAAAATGTAGGATTATATATGCATAAGGTTATGAATTTTGAAGTGTCCCTTGAGACATCTAGGGAGACCCAGTTTTGATCAGATGAATTCATCTGGCCAACCACCATCAACCAACTTGTTAACCTTCAATTCTTTGGACTTTCTTGGCTCATGGTAGATCATATATGCATAAGATTATGAATTTTGAAGTGTCCCTTGAGAAATTTGATCAATTGGTGAGATAGTTTGTTGGAGAAGTTACTCAAGATACCTAGTCAAACTAGGGTTTCCAAGGCAAATCACCCTTAAACTCTTGAAGAAAACTTGATCAATATAACATGAAGGAATAAATGAAACTCATATATGATGCTCATAACCATTCTTGGATCAATTCATGGTTGTGCTCTTTGTCATGAGGGTCTCAAACCCTAGATATGAACTTGGTAGATCATTGGAGATCATGCCCTACCTACAAAAGAGTTAGGCAAATGCAAAGACATATTTTTGGTATTTTGGTTAGTAAAATGATAATATACAAGTATGATACAATCACATGATGCTTGGTGATCTCTCCCAAAACAATACCAATAAAAGAGGGGTAAGGAGGATGCCAAGGTATGATCCCAATGCTAATGCTTATGATGAAATTGCATGAGGGATCTTAGGGTCAAAATTGGGGTCTTACATTGGGCTACCTTACATTGAGATCTTTTATTTCATGTCATTTACTGTATGCTTTAGGATAGTCTCTTCTTTTCCTTCTCACTTCTTCAATTTTCAAAACTTCTCTCTATTTCAAAAAAACTTCTTGTTTTCAAACTTCACCTTTTCCTAATAAACCTTGACTTTGTTAAGTGATCTAGAAAATATTTTTCTCAATAAATGCTAAAACATTTAAGCATACTTAAATTTTTTTCAAACTTCTAAAAAGACAAACCTCATTAAACTTCTTTTTGTGCCTTTGAGCATTTTCCTTTAAGAGCCTTTTTTTAAAGATGAGATATTGGTATATTCTTATAGTGATGCAAACCACTATACTGTTGGTGTAAGCCCTAGAGGCCAATACTTTTTGGTACTTGTATCGAATTATTTATTAATAATAAAAGGCATTCTCTTTATTATGGTTGATTAATAAAGTCCCTGGAATAGATAGTCTGTTTAATGTATTAAGTGTGACTTAATCATGAGAACACATTAAACATAAGGACATTATTCCTAAAGTATCCGTAGTCGAGCTTTAGTGTGAAGTGGGATAACATTAAAACATTAAGACTATTATGTTTGTAGACTGATGATCACATCTCATGGATCATGGATAAAGAGTTATCAAGTCTTAAACATAGGTATGAATATTAGGAGTAATATTTATACCAGATTGACCCGCTATGAGAATACTATATAGAAAGTTATGCAAAGTGTCATAAGTTATTCTCATGGTGATAATGGTGTATACCACTCTTCGACCTGAAACCACTATGGACCCTAGATGTGGAGTCGAGTGCTTTATTGCTGATCCAACGTTGTCCGTAACTGGATAACCATAAAGACAGTTGATGGGTACTCCATGAAGCATGCTGAGGGACATGAGTGACCTAGATGGAATTTGCCCATCCTGCATAACAGGATAAATGTCTATGGGCCCAATATTGAACTGGACAAGGATGACACGGTCTATGCCTTGTGTTCAATATAGACATAAGGGCAAAAGGGTAATTATACACATAAGTATTATCACAGAAGGAATTGTCAGATCACATGATATTTTCATGTCTTGGGTAGCAGTGATGTGTTGCTAGATACCGCTCACTGTTTATTATGTTAAATGCGTGATTTAATATAATTGCCAACGTCACGAAAACCTACAGGGTCACACACAAAGGACGGATTGATGAGAGATAGAGTAACTAAGGAATACCGTAAGGTACGGTGCCCTTAAGTGAATTATAGAACATCGTAAGGTACGGTGCACTTGAGTAGAATACGAAATATGGTAAGGTACCATGGGCTTAAGTGATTTTGGGCATATTATAAGATATGGGCCAAAATACACTTAAGTGGGCTTTTAGCTTGAAGCCCACACAAGTGGTTCTATAAATAGAACCCTTGTGCAGAAGCATTCATTGCGGTTGCATTATTTTCGTTTTCTCTCACTCTCTCTCTCTCTCTCACTCAAAGCCTTCATTCGTGCCAGCTAGCACTGAGATTGAAGGAACCCGTTCATGTGGACTGAGTAGAGACGTTGTCATCGTTCAACGTTCGTGATCGCTCCGTGGATCTGCATCAAAGGTTTTGATCGTCACAAGAGATCTGCACCAAAGGTTTCAATCGTCACAAGAGGTAAATATTCTATCACTGATCATGACCATTCGTAAGGATCTCTAAAGGAGAAAATTTTAATTTCCGCTGCGTTTTGGACCGCAATTCTCCTTCATATACTTCTACAATATGTTGAGAAATGATTGACATTTTCCACTTGAATGTTGATACGTGCTTGTGAGAAATTCCAAGTAAAAATTCTCCATATCAAGATGATGCAAATGCTCATTTTCTCATACTTGTTTGTGGGTAGTAAGCTGAGTTTTCCACTCGAATATTACAAAATATCTTTTCAAATTTAAATCAATCAACAAACAACCCAACTTTTTCATAAACACAAATTTGAAAGTGGTTCCTGTGGAGTACCATAGATGTGAGGGGTGTTAATACATTCCCCTTGCATAACCAACCCCCGTATCCAGATTTCTCTTTTGTTTTACCTTTTTGTGGGTTTTGTTCGACCTTTTTCTCATTTCCTTTGGAAACAATAAAGTTTGGTGGTGACTCTTGCTTTTTCTTGAGTTAAGTTAATTAATAGTTTAATCTCAATTTTTCCCGCTGCGACAGTTGGCGACTCTGCTGGGGAGTAGTCTCTAAGTGGGTTAAGCCTAGCTTGTTTGTCTATATTTATGTTATTGTTTTTTTTCTTCATTTTTTATGGGTGCTTGGTGATCTCTATGTGGTGAGATAAGTCCACTACCCGGAATTGAGTGCACTTAAGCTAGGATGGTGGTATAGTCATGTTGACCTTATTGGCGTTAGCCTTGTTATGTTGGCATGAGAACTCCACTTAGATGAGACCCCTTTGGAGGTACTAATGTCCTGTGAGTAGTCGTAATGGTGTTATTATTTTTGACTTGGAAGTCTGAGATTCTGGGAGACCTTAGAACACTTTAACCTATATCGACCTTTTAGGATGTAGTGTGGTGACCCTTCTGGTGTAGGCTTGGTCTGGTTGATACATGATACTACACTCAGATGAGGTTCTCTTGAGAATATTATTGGTCTACGAGCAAGTCATTAAACTGGTACTATCTGAAAGATGGATTTACGACTCTATGAACTTTTTAGAACCTGGTTACTGTTTGAGACATCCAAAGCTATAAAGCAAACCCTGTGGGATAGTTGTCACCCTGCCCACCTGACTCCATGCTCGTGATGTTAGACCTGTGAACCCCTCCCCTCTCATGTTTATGATTGTGGCATAATCATGCATTCATGAACATCTTTTTTTCACCTGGTTTTCAAGGAACATATGAACATTATTTGCAAACATCACATGTAATTTGAGTATGGACTCTAGAAGGAGAAACACTCATATGTTCCATTTCAAACGTCCTGAAGTGAAAGAGTTAATGAAGATAGGATCTTTGGTGGCTAGTTCTACTAATTTTGAAGACCGGTATGGAAGACTTCTGATTGTGTTGAACATTGATGTAGAAGACGAAATTTTGAACACCTTGGTCTAGTTCTATGACTTAGTGTATAAATGTTTTACTTTCCCTAATTATCAGCTTGCACCCACTTTGGAGAAGTATTCTTATTACATAGGTTTGCCTATATCAAATCAAATGTTGTTCAGTGGTTTAAAGGAGATTCCTAAGGCTCATGTCATCGGGGAGTCTTTGCATTTGAGAAAATGGGAGGTTGATGCTAATCTTGTGACTAACGAATGTATTCTTGGTCTTCCTGCTAAGTTCTTGATGGAGAAGGTTGTTACTCTCGCTAGTGTTGGGAGTATGTTTGCTTTCAAAGTTGTTCCCACTTTGCTTATCTGTGGCATAGTCTTATTCCCTAATGTTAACAACTTTGTGGACATCAATGTTATATGTATCTTTCTAATTCAGAATCTAGTTCCTACTTTGCTCGTAGGTACCTACTATTTTATCCATCATAGAATAGAAAAGAACGAAGGAATTGTTATGTGTTGTGCACCTTTACTGTACAAGTGGTTTATTTCACACTTGTTGCAGTCCATCTTATTCAAGGATAACAAGAAGTGTTTGAGGTGGTCTCAGAGGATCATGTCTCTCACCAATGCAGATGTGACTTGGTAGAGTTTATGATGATGTGAAAATTATTGACAGATGTGGTGAATTCCCTAATGTACCTATTCTTGGTACAAAAGGAGGTATCAATTACAATATGATTTTAGCTCGACGTCAGCTTGGGTATGCTATGAAGGATAAACCAAGCAATATTATTTTGGAAAGGTTCTTCATTCAAGAAGGTGTTGATATCAAGGGGGTTGAAGGAGAAGGTAGTTTGCGCCTAACATAAGATTCACCGAAAAGGAAAGGAAGAATTAAGAAACAAAGATTATGTTGCCTTGGATCCTTACACTCAGTGGGAGCAAGCAAGAGCTACTAAGATCAAAATGCCTTATCCTCCTAAAGAACCTATGTTCCCTAAAGTCATTGGACTTATTCCTATTCCAGTTGAAGATCTAAAAGTACTCCAAGTTGCTTTAGTTCGGCTGAAGTAAGAAAGAGATGCTTGGGAAAGCAAGTTTCATACACTCATTATGAATATCTTTGGGTGCGAGACGTTTGGCTCGTTGCTTATCGTATCCACCTTTACTCATAGACTTTAGTGTGATTCTTATCAAGTAACTATCAATTCTATTCATCCTCCATTCTAATCATTTTAATTCAACCATTTAATCATCTCTTCTTGCCTCTTTAATCACCTTTGCTTTCAGCCGTAATAGGCTGAATTACGAAAGCTCTGTTTTTCTTATTGCACTATAAGGATACGTAGGCAGGAGAATCCAGATTCTTCGAGAGTTATCTTATTTATCAATCTACTCTATCTATCAATCAATCCTTCAATAACCCAATAATGGAGCATCTTTTGCTATCAGTAAATCGTGGTTGTACACCTTCTTCCAATCAATTCTTTACCTTGTAAGGTGTTAAACCTTGGCACATCCTTTGCCTTGTAAGGTGTTAAACCTTAGCACCATTATTTGCCTTGTGAAGTGTTAAACCTTGGCTATTCAATTCAGATCTTCGTCTTGAGAGTCGTAGACTCTGGCATCTAACTTTTTGCCTTGTGAGGTGTTAAACCTTGGCCATCCTATTCAATTCTTCTCCTTGAGAGTCGTAGACTCTGGCATCTAACCATTCTTTGCCTTGTGAGGTGTTAAACCTTGGCTCTTCAATTTTGATCTTCGCCTTGAGAGTCATAGACTTTGGCATCTAACTCTTTTTGCCTTGTGAGGTGTTAAACCTTGGCTATTCGATTTGGTATCCGCCCTGAGAGTCATGGACTCTGGCATATCTGTCTCTTCTTCCTTGTGAGGTGTTAAACCTTGGTTATTCAATCCAATTCTCAGCCTTGAGAGTCGTAGACTCTGGCACTTGATTCTCTTTGCCTTGTAAGGTGTTAAACCTTAATAATTCAATTCCTTGACATCATTAGTTATAAACTTTGGTATTGATACCTCACCTTGAAGGTCATGAACCTTGGAACTCCTTTTCAACATTGAAGGGTATTAAACCCTGGAAAATCAATCTCGTTCTCTTTTGTTCCAGCCGTAGTAGGCTGAACTACGATTGCTCTGATTTTCTCATTGCACGATGAGAATACGTAGGCACGAGGGTTCGAATTCTCCATGGGCATACTTATTTATTATTCCTGCCTTAGGGCATTCCTTCGGTTCATCTCCATGGAACATTAATCATGACCTACATTCATATCCTACATTCATTCACTCCATGTGATACACCCTTATGTTGAGCCAAATACACTACATTTATGCTCCACCTTGTACCTCCTTGTGAACCAAGAGTTGTTTGGCTCACAACCCAAACACCTAATTCCTCTTCTTTTTTTATCCCAATACAGTGATACTGTGCCGTAGGCCCTCACTTGTTGGTTTGTACCAGTTTTACTCTTGGGTTTATCTTTTCACCCTTGTTGGAGTTCAAAATGCAATTCTTTGGTTCAGACAATACCTTGATCACAATTATTTTCATCTCCCACCATTAGTTCTTTGAACTACGGAGCTCTGAATTCCTCATTGCACTATGAGGATACGTAGGCATGAGGGCCCCAATCGTCACCGAGCACTCTATCTATTTCTTTTCCTTTTCCCCCATTCTTTTACGAGTAATCTTTAGATCTAACACCTATTCGAGCGAGAATAATCAAAACGGTTCCCATGGATGTTTGGGATGCTGATACCTTCCTCTTGCATAACCGACTTCCTTTCCCAGAATATCTCTTTCCCCCGGGTTTTATCGACGTTTTCCCTTCCCTTTGGGGATAAATAAAGTTCGATGGCGACTCTGTTGTATGTTCGCGTGTGCGATACATTCGAGTATTTTCTGCTAGCTTCAAATATTACACTCATACGAGGTTCTCTTGAGAATATTATTGGTCTATGAGAAATTCGTTAAACCGGTAATATCTGAAAGATGGATTTACGAATCTGGGAACTTTTTAGAACCTGGTTACTGTTTGAGACATCCAAAGTTATAGAACAAACATTATGGGATGGTTCTCACCTTGTCCACTTGACTTCATGCCTGTGATGTTAAACCTTTGAACCCCCCCATGTTTGTGATTGTGGCATAATCATGCATTCATGCATTCATGAACATTTTTTTTCCACCTGGTTTTCAAGGAACTTAGGAACGTTATTTGCAAACATCACATGTAATTTGAATATGGACTCTGGAAGGAGAAACACTCATCGGTTCCATTTCAAATGTCCTGAATTGAATTGCATGTATAAAAATTCTCTGTGTCAAATATTATGCAGAAGTGTTTAGCAGTGGAAGCTTGTGAGTTTCAATGGGTATTAGTTTTTTTTGCCATGCCTTATGTTGGTAGCATGTTATGAAACTATTATGTTAAACTTGATTTCCTGTTAATGACTTGTTTTGTTGTGTTTGTGAAATGGATTTACAGAGCTCAATGTTGGTAATGTTATGGTTGTTACAAAGCTTGGTTTGGTCATGAAGATATTTTGAGAAGAACAAGGCATGGTGTCATGGTATGCTTGGAATGCTTTGAAGGCTTGGATTGTTGGATATTTTGTCATGAGATAATGCATGGAATCATGGACCATATTGAATTATATTAGGAAATTTGACATTTAGGTGTAGGATTTGTTAGGTATATTTGAAATGTATTTTGATCTTGAATTGGAATGTGGGATTGTACTAAATAAAATGTAATGAGTATTGGTGAATTTTGACCTTATAATGGAAATGTTTTAATGGAAAGGTTTTAATGAAAAGATATGTTCTTTGAATGACATTGAATTAACATTCTGTAATGCTTTTGGATGATTTATGAGAAGTTAATGAATGGTTGAAAGATTATGGAAGAGGATTTGAAAATGTTATGGAACATTACTTGAAATGGAAATAAGTTGACAGTTGATTAAATTTGGATGCATTAATTAAAATCAATGGTTAAGAAATTCCAATGTGTAATTTGAGTCAAATGTAAATGATAAATGCCATATGGGCCTATGAAATGGATGGTTGACTTTGGTCAACTTGTTGACCAAAAAGTCAAGAGTTGACCAAAAAGTCAACTATGATTTTTGAATTAGGGTTTTCACATGTAATACAATCAAGACACGATCCAAATGAAATAATGATTAATGTTTAAGTAATAATTCATGAATTTATGGAACCAATACTTTAGTGAATCAGTCCATCTTGACCAGCTGCACATATGAATGTTTGAGCCAAGACTTGAGTCAGTTGAAATACCCATTATGTAGGCATATGGATAACGAATGATGCATGATAAGGTAGTCAGACATCTTTCCCCAATTAAATAGGGTTTCTATCAAGCACAGAGTGACAAATCAAGCCATAAAGCATATTAAAATCATTAGGGTTTTAAGCTCAAAGTAAGATCAACATATGGATTACCCATGATGAGCACCCATTATTAGGGTTTTAGGGATCAGGAGATCCACCCAAGACAAGAGTAAAGCAAACTAGGGTTTAGGCACGAATGAAAGGCCAAAATGTAATCCCACAAGGTCAACTAAACCAACTTTGTTATCCACAAGCTTTGAGTCTATGATGTTTGTAAGAAAGTGTTAAGATTAGTGAATGATGCACGTGAGTGAGGCATGCATGAGTAAATATGAATCTTAAGTCAAAAGTTGAATGAAAAGATGAAAAAGGGAAGGGCAAATTTTGGGGTACGACAATAGCCACAAAAACATTTTCTTGAGGTCTTGGTACATTTTAGTAGCCCTAGGATGAATACTCAAATCGCTTCGGTGACTCTCTTCCAAAATGGTCTTCTTAAATTCTGACACATCAGGTACACACACTCTATTCCGAAACTTTAGGTTCCTATTCTCAACTCTAAAATTTTCATCTTCATTAACTAATGGCAAACGATCAACCAAGGCTACATCCACCTTCTGACTTTCTCTTATCTCGTCACGAAAACCATTAGTCAACTTCAACATGCCCAATCACACACTATCCGCAACCACCTTGCATACCAAACCCAAGTCTCTGAATTTCTCGATCAAATCCAACTCACTAACCATCAACATCGCCATGTGCAAGGACTCCTGACTCAAAGCATATGTTACGACATTGGCTTTACCAGGATGGTAGTTCAAACCAAAATCGTAGTCCTTCAAAAACTCCAACCATCTCATCTGCCTCATATTCAACTTCTTCTGATCAAATAAATACTTCAACTCTTGTGATAGATAAATACTTAACCATACAAATAGTGTCTCCATAACTTCAATACGAATACCACAACTTCCAACTTCAAATCGTGAGTAGGGTAGTTCCTCTCATGAACTTTCAGTTGTCGCGAAACATAAGCTACAACTTGCCCATTCTACATAAGCACATTGCCTAATCCCATATTGGACGCATCACAATATACTAGAAAAGGTTCCTTATGATCTGATAATATCAACATTGGCATTGTTGTCAACTTCTTTTTCAGTTCCTGAAAATTCTCTTCACATTGGATATCCCACACAAAAGCTTGACCCTTTCAAGTCAGCTGAATCAAAGGCAAATCTATCTTAGAAAAGCCTTCGATAAATCTTCGATAGTAGCCAACGAACCCTAAGAAACTCCTGATCTCGATAACTGATTTGGAGCCTCCCACTGCAGCATTGCATCTTGATGACTTCTCAGCAAGTGTGCCGATATTGTCGCAGTAATAAAATATCGAATCCACATGGACTGCTTTTTAACAAGACAAAAAGTGTGCAATGCGTATAAAATAGTAAATGGAAGGGGGTTTCAAGTTTGAAAGAGAAAATAAGATAAAGTGTTCAAACAAAATTGCGAAAGCAGTCAGGTTTGTTTATAATTCCTTATTTATTTCTCTATTGTTGATGTTAAATGGTGTAGTTGTCAACTTCTTTTTCAGTTTTTGGGAATTCTCTTCACACTGCATATCCCGCACAAAAGCTTGACCTTTTTGAGTCAACTGAGTCAAAGGCAGAGCTAACTTAGAAAAGCCTTTGATAAATCTTCGATAGTAGCCAGCCAACCCTAAGAAACTCATGATCTCGGTAATTGTGTTTGGAGCCTCCCATTGTAGCACTGCATCTTGTTGACTTCTCGGTAAGTGTACTGATAATGTCGCAATAATAAAATATCTAATCCACAAGGACTGCTTTTTAAAAAGACAAAAAGTGTGCAATGCGTATAAAATTGTAAAGGGGGGGGGGGTCAGGTTTGAAAGCGAAAATAAGATAAAGTGTTCAAAAAAAAATTATGAAAACGGTCAGATTGTGTATAGAATCCCCTATTTCTATATTGTTGATGTTCGTTTCCTTATATGAATATTCTTATCACTATAATTCTACGACGAATTAACAAAACCGCTATAACTAATCCTTTGTTATATAACTCATTAATCACTACTCGGAGTTTCCTATCCCTAATCCACTAATGTAAGCATGACTAGGTGATGGAACATAGCGTTAATTCACTAGCCAATACTCGGGGTTTTCTATCCCTAGTCAACCAGCGTAAGCATGACGGTTGCCCTAGGTCCAACACATAGACTAATGGTCAATATTCCCTATGTGCCCAAAATCATATTAAAAGAGTATCTCACATAAAAAACATTACGAACAAGAAGCAATTGAATATAATTATAGATCAAAGTATTCGTGCAAATTCAAATCAACATGTGTACCAACAATATTGAAACAGGTTAATTAAACACAACCTAACCTATAGAGATTTAGTTACTCATAATTCAAAATACAATATCAAAAACAATTAAGAAGAATTGCATATGAGATTCCTTGAAAGATTGACCTCCAATAACTTCAAATGCTCTAAAAATCCCCTATGATGCTGTAAAACTCGTACTCCTTAAGTCAAAATTTGTAACCCTTGAAAAAGTGACAAAATCCCCTTTAAAAAGCCTCTAGAATGGACCATAACGCATTAGAAAAGCTCAGAAAAAGGGCTCATCGCGCGCGTGATGACCTGCATCGCGCGTAATGCAGCTGATACATCCCTATCGCACACGTGATTATTCCAGTAGTTGTACGTTTTTACTCCCTTCTTCACCTGATTTTTCACTAAGTCCTATTTCTTCACACTTAACTATTTTATCCTCATTCTTTGGTCTTTCTTCTTCATTTTTGCCCATCTTTAACTTGTTTTGATACGTACATTTGATCGAATTAATGCACTGATGGACTGTCATCACAACCCCAAACTTGAATAATTATTTGTCTTCAAGTAACTTGTCTGTAACTGCACATTTCAACAGAAAACAAGTTGCATAATAACAATTGAATATCACCATATATGAGACATGTATGTTAAGTTTGTTACTCTAACTTTAGCTCCATCCTTATTTCATTGTGGACACGCCATTATGGGACATGTATAGTACATTTCTGAAGCATTTTATGACTTGATATGTTGTGTTTGTTGTTTATAGTTTATTGTTGATAATTGTTGTTGTTAATGTTTGTTTAAAGGATGAGTTTATAGGTTATTGTTGATGAATATTGTTGTTAACATTAGAAAATTATGATATGATGTATAGAGTTGTATTCGAAAACAGGTACACGTCTAATTCTTGACAAGAATTCTTCACATCGTTAACTGCATGTTGTTCTTTGACAGTTAGAACTTGGTTTAATGATTGTAGATCTTCAACCGCCTCTCTATCCACCTCTAATATTGTTTGCGGAGTAGATAATATTTTGAAAAAGTACTAGAGGTGAAGGCATGAGTGGTTGAAGAACTATAATCATTAAATCAAGTTCTGACTGTTAAAGTGCAAAATGCAGATAAGGAGTTGAATACCTTTTCTCAAGCATTGAATGTGAACTTGTTCCTCTAATATAACTTAATTTGTCATATTATAATATTCTAGTGCAGATTGAAATGTTATATGTTTAGTGAGCATTGACGAAATAAGACTTTCACATGATTTCTAATAAACTCAAGTCTATATATCACAAGGGTTGTTTAGCACAACCATTGTTAAATATGTTGTATTAAAGGATATCACAATGGTTGTTTAAAGTAACAGTTGTAGTATGTAGGGCGCTAAGTAGATATAATCACAGTCGTACGACCGTGATGGAAAGCATCATACATACAATCATATCTTACCTCACAACAGTTGGTTCGACGCGGTGGTATCCGTTTTCCAACTGTTGTGATAAGTGTTTTTCATAGTAGTGGCATAATAGGAAACATGTTGAACAACTTGATGAAATCAAGATGAGTCCAAAATATATCTCTAACGGTAACTTCATCCTCGCGCGTTCGGTACCTAGACACATAACTGTTATCATGCAACAGTTTCAAGAGTTGTTGCGTTTCAGTTCTATCCCCCCTCAACGCCTTGTTAGTTTGGTATCAAATATTGTACACTTGCTTGATATTGGAGATATTTTTGGGTCTTTTACGTTTCAGAGTTGCAACCATATTTTTCGATTGAACCAAATTCAATGTCATGTGAGTAATATATTCATTCTCTTAAGATATGAGGCGACACACAATTGAGTGACCGAGTAACTTTTCACACAAGTCATGGTCATGTAAACCACATATGACCACACAACTTAAAGGGACACTCACATTTTCTTAAACCGATGTCGTCTCGTTTAAAATTCCGGAGATGAGGTCTATATTTCACGCTTCTTTCGCACATCATTGTTACAAAAGTATATATTCTATCTAAATGATTATCGGACCTTTCGATAGCCACATCAAATCCCAATTTGGAGCCCTCCGCATAAATCCACTGAAGCATGTGATCACGAAATTCAAACTCTTGCTCATTTTTAAATTGATTGTCCAACATCTACCGCCTTTACAACAACACCTTTGACATTCAGAGACACAACTTGTTTAGAAAAAATATTGGGGTGCGCCATATCTAATGAAACAAGTTACCACAAAACAGTAAGTAAGTGTTAATTCTATAAACATAGTTGAAAATATTAACACAGACAAATACCGAAAATGCATTTTCGGATAAGTTCATACTCGTTCCGAAAATGTATCTCCGAAATAAACACTAGTTTTTCAGACATAAAACAAGATTAACGTGAACAATAAAGCTTGAAATAAATGATCTTTACCTTAAATTCCAACTTCTTTTGCTCCATTTGACGTGATGAAACACAAGATCGAAGTTTTGGAGTGAAAATGTGGATTGAGAATGGAAGAATTTTTTGTGATAATTTTGAGTGAAAAACAAATATGACTGTGTGATCATGCATCTCAATGTTTTATCAAAATATTCCGGAGATGTATCTCCGAAAATATCTGACATACAAAGGTGATAGCAAAAATTTCAAAATATCGCCATAAACTTTCGAAGATGTATCTCTGAAATGTTTACTGAGCTGATCAACTATAATTAATTTGTTGAAAATACCCAAAGATGTATCTCCAAATTTTTTTAAGTATTCATCTAAGATGTCACTCATCTAATACACTATAACATTGATGCATGATGCGTCCGAAGATGTATCTATAAAATCGGAGATACAACTAACAATAAAAAAAATCCAAAATTTAACTCAACTCAACTCATACTATTGTGCCACGATTCTTCCATCTCACCAACCTAAAATAACAACTCGAACACAACAATACCCTTATTCAAAAAATAGTAGTCCGTTTTTAAGATACATAATTAGCAGCATAGTTGATAATAACAAAAAATGAGGTGCACCATAAACTGATTTTTCCTATCACAATTGAAGTACATACAAGCATAAATTCTAAATTATTACTATATAAAATAAAATATATACAAGATTCAGTGTATGAATCATAACCCGCTTTATTCCAGTTTGCCGATAAAACCGACCCGTGGCTGAAATTGGGGAATGAATCCAATTGCACTGTGCAGGAAACTATGTACACGCTAGTTTTTGTCGCGATTGAGTCGATCCCAAAGCGACGCGCACTTTCTCCTAGCGAAACCCACGCGCTTGTTTTCAAGATCATACTCAACTTCAAATCCCTGCTGTTGATAATTCCCAAGGATCGCCCCGGGCCCACCACTATCCTCAAAATCATCTCCACCGTTCATCAACATCAAACAACCTACTCTGCTCTTCTTCTTCAACCCATTTCCACCGTCCAAAAACTCATATAAGTAATTCTTCCTAGGCAGCACCACACTTGAATTCACCCCAACAAAACGCAGTTTCAACGACGGCACTTCCGCCGCCGCGTTCAAATGGTAACATGGCGAAAGCCCCGTTTTCATCTCAATCTCACGGGCCCGTGGGTTAACTCGCCTGACACGGCGGTCAAACTCCACCACCACCGAGTTATAAAACCCCGCCGGCAGCATCGTAAACGTCGTACCAGAATCCACAACTACACCGCCGTCACCTCTCTTATTCACCCTCCGTAAAATCCCCGGCGCGGGAACGGTCTTTTTCCCTACGGAAATTCCTTTCAAACCAACGCAGTAAAAATAAGGATACTTTGGATTCTCAAGCATTGAAGTATAAACAAACTCAACAGCTTCACCACCATTCCTCTGTTTTTCATCATCGTAACGACCCAGAATGAGTGGACTCAGTTTTTGAACCCGTTCACGACGAAAAGAATGAGAAGCCAAACAATAAGAGAAACGGTTTCCAAGTTGAGGAGAATGCTTAGCTAACTGAGCTGGGAGAGAGAGCAAGCCACGGCCAAACCCTGCAACGCCGGTTGGTTCTGCAAACGTGGTATGAGCACAACCGAATGTGAAGTTTCTGAGTTGCAGTGAAGAAAGAGAAAGTGTATCACGATAGAGACGAGCGATCAAGCTTCCGTCGCCGTATGCATAGTAAAACGGTGGACAGTGAAAAGAACCGCAGTCTTTTGTTTCAATGTAATCTAAAGGGCAACGAGCCATTGCGCAGAGATCGGAAGAAGAGATGGAACTGTGTGCTGCAGAGCATGCTTTAGAGCTGCATGAAACGGGAACACTGTGGGAGATGTTGGTGAGGGGAGATGAAGAATAAGGGTTGGGTTTGAGTTCACAGAGTATGCAGTTAAAAGGGGTGCAGGGGAACCAGACAAGGTCGCTTCCTGTGTCCATGTAGAGAGTGATGGGTTGAGAGTGGGGACCAATGTTGAAAGAGAGAGTGTAGTCGGATCCTGGAGAGAGTGGGAGAGAGAGTTGATGGCGATGTTTGTAGTGGTGGAAGCGTGATATAGAACGAGTAGAGATGGATTTGAGGAGGTTGTGGGTGGTGTTGAATTGGGTTTTGGAAAGTGAGTGTGTTAGGGGTAATAGTAGCATTTGAGATGAAGAATGTGAAATGAAGAGTGTAACGAGGAGGAGCAGCAACATGGGGGAACGAGAAGTCATTTGGTTGGGTTTTGAGTTGAGAAGTGAAGTAGAGAGAAAAGAGAAGACAAAATTTTGAATTTGTAGATGGAGTAGAGTGATATGATGATGCGAGTGAGGGTGCTCTGTTTGTTGTTTATAAAGGGAAAAAGGAAATTGAGGCAAAGTGACAAAGGTTTTGATGTTTCCAGCTGGTGAATTGGTAACTTTGTGGGCGCATCCATACACATGTACAAAATATTGGCAGCACTTTGGTGCATCATCGTTTCAAAATGTATAATACATTATGAGCTTTGTTATGCTAACACAATAAAACACCTACCCACCAACATGTATAAATCATGAATGTTTTGAAATTAAATTATGTTGGACAATTAATGTTGAATGTCATTCATTGAAACAAACTTTAAATTTTATATTGCACAACTTACACACATACACACACACATATATATATATATATATATATATATATATATATATATATATATATATATATATATATATATATATATATATATATATATATATATATATATATATATATATATATTCTTACTAAAAAAATACTAAAAGGTTGACTTCTGCGTTATACGTTGGGGAGAAACCTAATTAATTGGTTATAAGTGTCTCCTATGTATTTTTCCATATGATCCCCCTCTTTTCATCTAAGGAATCTCCTATTTATATGACTTGACTCATCATTTCTCCCTTAATGCATGCCTCCTCAGACTGGCGTCCATATAATTGCTAAATAATGTTTTTTCCATTAATATATGTAACTATCATGTCATTATGGAACATTTTGTAACTGTCTCTTGTGACTCTTCACATGGTATCCTAACATTGACATTGAGTCTAATTTGTGTGTATGAGTACGATCATCCGACCTATTCCTCTTAATACTCGACCTTATCACTACTCGATTTCAGGGAACTCCATGATGTACTCGTCCCTTTTATTATTGGGCCCTTGTGACCTTTCATCTTTCGAAACTGTTCATAGAGGGTGACCCTCTTATCATTATCCCGACTTATCCGGGTTCAATACCCCTAGTACAAGACTTAACACCTCGACCCTTTAGGGCCCTCAACCCGGCAGACTGATGCTTTCTTGGACCGAGTTATGTCTTGGATGTCCTAAGTAAATAAGTGCTCTAATTTTGACTAATACCCGGCTTCCATCCGAGCCATTCCTACTTCATCACCGACCTCTTCCGATCTTATACATCGATCAATCAACATAAATTTCTAGGATGTATATAAGCACCCAATCTGAAAGAGAGAAATGTTTGGACAAAAAGAACCCTGGAACGTTTTTCTTCCATCCTAAGGCCGAGGTGTAACCCAAACCTAACATGTTGTTGCCTATTTTATAGACTTGACCTAGTGATGTGGGCAATTATGGCAAGCGCATGGACATATCTTTGCCAAATTGTCTCTTTCTCCCGTAATGATGATTTCTTTGGGGAATTGATTTTTTCCAAAAAAATCTCAAATGCCTAACATTTGAAAGTCATAAAAAAAGGTTTCCTTAAAGTTACTTCTTCCTCTTGCTAATCTTCCACAAAAGTAATTTATTACTCATTCAAGACGATTTCTCAGCTTCCAATTGTAACACCCCTAACTTATTTAATTATTTTTATTTAATTATAGTATTTTATGAATTATTTGATAACTTATTTATGTGATGTTGGTGTGTTTTTAGGTGTTTTAAGATGTTTTAAAGTATTCGAGGATACTTTAATAATTTAATAATCATTAAAATATTTGGGTGAGAGCGGTAGATTTTATTTAATTATTTAAAATAACGATAATAATTATTTGAGGTTTATAATAATAGTTATTTAATTATTCAAATATAGTGTGACATATTTTCCTTTTAAAATCAAATAAATATTTTGTTTAAATATTAAAGGTGTGACGCTTAATTGAATAATTATTTAATTTAAGAGTTATTTTATTTTATTTATTAATTAAATAAATATTTCGTTTGAGATTAAATATTTGGGAATTAATCTTAACGTTGAATTAAACATAATATATATCTCGTAAGGGAGAGTTTGAGAGTGAGGATAAAAATTAAGGTTTGAGACATATCGTTAAACGACACATCTGAGTATGAGGAGACCATTTTAGGAGGATCGTGAGGCAGTGATTTGGAGAGAGAGGAACATCAAGACCTTGAAAGCTCAATCCATAAGATAAGAGGGAGACTATAGGGTGGGTTTTAGGCAACAAAATGACGAGGGTTCCCTTATCTCTATGAAATGTATCGAATCAAAATACAAGTATTTTATTATATTGATTCATGCTGACCATATGAGGTTTGACCCAACCCCTTTGGTCACATATTGTATGATTTTGTATGAATAATATGTTCTATATTAAAATTTTGGTTTTTGGGAGTCGATCGTTGTTACGATTTGTACCCAAATGATAATCCCATTTGATGATCGATATGATTTTTGGATCGACAAAATTGTTTTTGGTGATTTGTTAATAAAAGTGAATTTTGATGTTAAATCATAGTATAATATGAAATTCTATGTTTATGATTGTTTTATTAAAAAGTGTTGATCTTTAATGTTTGACCACAGTTGTTTTTCCCAAAACCCTTTTGGTCAAATCTATGTGATAATATCCCACGAGTGTTTATATGGATAATCCTATTTGGTCAATCTTTGTCTTTTTTGATCGTTCTGTTAACCGTAATCCCTTTTTCATAAAAAAATAACTTAATCGATAACTTTTCTCTAAAAACTCTAAAATAAATCTTTTGGGGAAAATCATAACTTTTGAGAATTTGTCATTGGGAATTGTATGATGTAAGAATTCGACATTGGGAGGTGGAAACTTGGAAAATCTGAGGTAAAATGGTCGATTGCAGGTATCGAAGGAGAAGTCGCGTTTCAGCGCTGTTCAGTAGAATTTTGCGCAAGTTTGACGTCCGATGTCAGAATAACTCATATTATACCTTTTCGAAAATGGAATAGTCTCAGAAGTCAAGATTCATTTTTTAGCCGTTTAAGTTTGTATAAGTTCCAAAAACAACGTTTTCCTATTTTCTGAAATTTTAGCAATTTATGTTTATTTGTTTTATTTATTTATTTTGTTTAGGATTAAAAGCCCATAAGACTCATTAAAGTTCTCTTTGTTTTATGTATTTAATGCCGGTTGGCAATGCCATAAGGATTAACCTTTTGAGTATAATAAATTTCAAAATTTTGTTTAATTTTTATAGTGAATAATAATAATTTTTATAAATAAAACTAAAACTAACAAAATCTTTGTTCTTAGTTGAAATAAGTTTTTTTTGTTGGAAAATTAGTGATGTTAGTTATGATAACTTTAACTTTTTGTAATAAAACTAAATTAAGTAAAAACATTACAATTAATTTAATTAAATCCTTTTGAGGAATTAACGATGTTACGATGTTATTCTAGAGGCCTATGACTGACATTTGGATTCATACTTGGAACATGTTATGATGATAATGATGAAATATCAAATTTTGGTGAATATACAACCTTTGATGATGTTTGGGTGATTTTTTATGAATGTTGGTTTAAATCCTCATAACATGTCATGCATTCATACTATTTCGGAGTTAGGTGAGACTTCGGTCTATTTTTGGGTGACCTCAGATCCTATGGTGGGGATCATTAGTGTATTTGAGGGACTAGAGGCATGTCTTAGATCCTATGGTGGGGATCGTCGGTTCAGTTAAGGGGCCGACAACTTTTTACGATGATGGACAATATCATTAACATACCTATGATGTTCACAAAACTTTGGCACCACATGAATTTAGGTGATGAAGTTGGTGAACATTATTCTTGCATATATTGATGTGTCTTATGATGAATGATTGTTTCAATGTTGTGTTTTGTGATTGTGGTTGCATGATTATCATTCATGTTTTGAGTGAATTATCGTTTCTCGATTATCATCCTGTTTGCCAAAAATTTCACCATTAATATATGTAAGTGTATTCTCACCCCTTACTTGTTTTCTTAGTTTTTTGGTGTGCTTTGCACAGGTGATTAGCAGGATCGAGGTTCGTTGTTGCAGTGAGATGGTCGTTGCCTCTCAACAGACTTTTATCTTCCGTATATTCTAGTTTTTGAATAAGAATGCTCTGATCTATAACACTGGGGATAAAGACGTTCGTTTGCATTACTTTGATTTGTTTGCAATCAACTATTATGAGATTTTGATTATGATGTATTGGTTTAGTTCTATTCAGACATATTTTATGGTGTTTCTAAATAAATTTCCATTGTGCAACATCTGTTGTTTTATGATTTATGAAGTAATTATGATGAAGTAACATCCTTTTCCTGTTATTTTTATTTAAAATCTATTATTCGGGGTTTAGGGTGTTACGTAGTGGTCTAGGGGCATAGGTGAACATTCTATACAAACAAGCTAAGTGTCTTGTGTCCAAAATAATCATAGTAAGGGTAGGAAAACTCCATTATTACTAATTCTCTACCACTTAAGGCTCGTGACGCATAATACTAATCATATTTTTATTGTTTTTTAGTTTGGTTATGGAAATGCCACTTGATATTGTATCAAAGGTTTATTGATTTGATTATGAAATTGGTGACATATAATGAAAATACAAAGTAAACAAAAAAGAAAGTAAATGGTCACATTGCAAGGTAGCCCAAGAGAAAGCCTTGTGTGTGCAAAAATGACCTAAGCTAATAAAAGATAATGTTATTACAATCATGTCTCCCTAGAGAGTGCCATGATGCCATTCTTACAACAGGTATTTAAGTTATAGATGAAATCCAAGGTTGAGACATAGGGTCAAATGATAAGGGCAAGGTCCTCCAAGAAAATATCCTAAGTGAAATCCTTTAAGTCTCATGGTTGATTATAAGTGGAATGCATTTTTTTGGATCTTATCATTTTATCATGTTTTTGTTACTTTTGATTGTATGATGACAATAAGTAAATAACAATAATAAACATGCATGAGGAGTATATACAATGAGGATGATGGTAATGAGTTGTTGAATGTAAATTACAATGCAATGACATAAAAGTAAATCACAAGGTAATAAAATTAACATAGAAGTAAACCACAAGATAATAATAACAAGACCACAATAATAATGGTTAGTGGTAAACAAAGTTAGTGAAGTATAATTAATGGTTAGTAATATTTAAAAGGTAAACATTTGAGTATTATCTATCCATAGGTCAAAAGATTCAAAATATGGTGCATCAGGGGATAACTTATCACTGAGGCAAAGTATTGAAGATGATCAATGATCATCTAACAATAGATTTGGAACAATGAAAGTTATACAACCCCAAGTCCATCTATAAATAGTTTGACAAAAAGGAAGACTGTATCACTCTATGATTACAAGTTAATGATTGATTAAAGTACAAGTTAAGGATTGATTATGTTATGTACAAGTTATATACAAGTTAGGTAATGAAACAACAGTATAAGAGGGTTAGTAATTAATGGAAATAAAATAAGTTAAATAGATTAGAAAGTTAGTATCACAAACATGGCTTCATTTATGCATCAAATGACTTGAATATGGATAAACATAAGCAACTTATCAATGCCTCAAAGTATCATGAACGATCCATTTATCATTCATTGATAGATTTGAAATATTGAAGGTTTTAACAACCCTAAGTATCCAAAGTCATGACCTAATAGACCTCATTAGCCAACATTAATCAAGAGATAAAAAGTCCACAAAAAATGCCCAAATAAAATAAACCAAGGGTGTAATAAAATAAAAGGGAGGAAAATAATGAGGGTGTCTTTGAAAAATATTTTGATCAGAATAAAAATAAAGGTGAAAAAAATAAAATCAAAATGGAAATAAATAGTGGAAAATAAGAAAAAATGAAATAAAAAGGAAAGGGACCAAAAATAATATGAGTGCGCTGGGGGTTGAACCCCTGACCTTGGGGTCATGTGGACAACCCCCATCCACTTGGCCAAGCGCCTTGTGGTGTCAAAGGAATACCTTGGTAGAATAAAATATTAGAACGATTGCTAAAATAAAACACGCGTGTGAATGGACCAATGGGAAGCAAACACATGATTCGTTTGAATTCAAAAGATGTGTGAAGCAACAAACACGAAGTTGTCTTCAACCTCAACAACTTCAAAAACTCGTGTTTTTAGAGGGAATCAAACATGGATTCAACCTCCCCACACTTCATCATTCTCATCTCCATACTCATGAGCTATTTCTTGGCTCTGAGTGTGGAGAATTTCTCAAGATCACAAAAAATCGATTTGACCTAAAAATAAAATTAAATGGTAGATAATAGATAATCAAGGTTCAGACCATGGGGTTAAGCACCAGCAAGTGATTTTGAGAAAGAGGGTAACTTATTTGAGTGAAGGAGATGAGTGAAAGTACCTGGTCAGAATCAGTTTCAGAGATGAACTCCAATGGCTATGGACAACTCAGGGAATGAGGTCAAAAAAGGAATCAAATCAATGTGGTTTGGGGGTTTGGTGCATCAAAATGAAAAATCTGGTCATGTGTGGTGTGGTTTGTGCAGCATGATAAAATCCAATCTTTGAAGTTGGGCCAAATGAAACATGCCACACTATGTTATGCAATATGTTAGGGGTCAAAAGGAATCAAGTCAATATGGTTTAGGGGCTTGGTGCATCAAAATGCAGTATCTGGTTTGTGCAACATGATAAAAATCTAATATTTGAACTTGGGCCAAGTGAATTTGGCTCGTGCATTTTGAATGAAACTTGTTCCAAATAATCTTTGCCATGTCCTTGATCATTTTAAAAAAGATACAGGTAAAAAGGATTTGTGGTTTGGAAATGGAATGAGGTAAAGTAGTGGTCATGGTCATGATTCTAGATCTGGCTAGGCATCTTGACTAGCTTGGTCAATCCAAAAATTAAGGTCCTTTCTCAATGAATTAGGTCTTGGACCTTGAAACAAATTTGAATAGGGACTCAATTAGGACATTTGGCACAAAGAAGATCTTGAAAAGCTGAAAGGTGAAAAAATTATGGGCTTTGGACCAAATGGCATGCCATTCTTGCCAAAATGTGACCAACCAACATGACCTAGAAATGCCACTTTGTGATTTCTTGATTTTTAAGGCACCATGATGGATGTTTGAAGCTTATATGATCATATCTTGATGGAAAATGAGGCTTGGTGATTTGTGGGATGATTTTAGGTCAAGTCCATGGGTGGGACCAATGCCTTGAAAGTTCAAAGTTCATGATCAAACCAAGGACTTGTACCATGAATGAAATAGGTGTTTTCGTGATGAAATATGGTTGAAAATGACTTGAATTAGATGTGAATGAAGTGTGGTATGATGGGATGATCAAATGAGGCAAAGCATAGAATCAATGGATGCACAAACTAGGGTTTCTTGGATCACAAGTATCATCAAGAAATATAGCTAGATAAATTAGGGTTTTGAGGTGAAAGATGTGTATTGAAGTGATTCAAAGGGTTATGATATGAACTATTTTTGGATATTAGGGGTCCTCAATGGTATGGTCAAGGCACAAAGTGAATCATGACTTGCACAAGCCATTAAGTGTCAAGAAATAGGGGTGAGGTCCTTAGGTGACCAGATGAATCTTCACATGTCTTCAATGGGGACTAACCATCCAATTAGGGTTTTGGAGAGTGAGTGAGATGACTTGAGTGATCCTCCAAGGTTCAAGGATGCTTGAGGATAAAGATTAGGGTTAAGGTGGCTTGGGCACACCTCAACATGATTAGATGTCTTGAAGCTCCATGGATGAACCTCATGCCTTGAGTTTGTACTTGTGGACCATTGTGGGTGTAAATGCATATAAGATGATATATGTGGGGTGTATGCTTATGAATTAGGGTTATGGTGGGTGATATAGAGGTAGGGTAAATTTGAGGGTATGCCATTGGTTTACCAAATGCTCACGTGGTGGGAGATGGAAGATTTGAAGTGAAGATAAGGGTTATGAAAACGTGATTCTCCGACACCTACTTCAGAATCAATAGTTGTTGACATACCTTTGTGCTTGATTTTAAACAGGGAGAGAACTGGTATCTTTGTAGCCTATCTCTACCCCAGTCTGTTGGGTATCGACATAGACTGCCCCAATCAAAAGTTATGAAGTAGTCTTGTCATCAAAAGATCTCAATCTGACTTGCCCCCGTGTCTTGAAGTTGTATGCCCCTTATTGACCATCTTTTGGAGCGATTGACTTCTTGTGCTCTTAAGGTAGCCTGCCTCAATATCAGCTTTGAAGTGATGTTTCCCATGGCTGGATGATCTTTGAGATATTTTTCGAATCTCGACGTGATTGCCCCTAAATTAACTGATCTTGGATAGATGTGTCAAATTTCGACGTGATTGCCCCAAATTTGACTGAATCTTGAAGCGAATTTCCTTTTTGCTCAACGAAGTTTTTAGGAATTTTGCTCCTCGGTGTGATACAACTTCTCATTATGGAAACTTTCTTGCCTTCAAGTGCTTATTCGTAAGTAAAAATGTTCATTTTGAAGATGATAATTTGAATGCTATGTTTATGTCAGTTTTGAACTCCAAGTATGTTCACTGAGATGATGACATATAGTGAACGAATCACTAGTTAGAATGTTATATCAATACCTACACAAATGATAAGCGAATCATTTAGGAGTCAGCTTTGATGCGATCTTACCATAGTATGCTTTTGAAATAAACCCTGCTTCAATTAGGTCTTTTGAGGGTTGTAAGGTGGCTCGACTCACGATTTCAGAAAGAAAGATTTATAACTCAAAAATTTATTTTAATCCATCCATTCTCCTTGATGTTCTCCAGTTCTACGTTCAACTAGTTCAACATAAGCATTCATTTTCAAAATTTTGAATGACATAAGTGATGGTAAAGGAACCAATGAGGTTTTTGAAGTGGCAGTCACCCACCTTTTATTTTTTTTGTTACTTGTAGTTACATGAATTTGTTCTTGATGAGGATTTTTCCTTTTGATCCTTTTCGTTTTTTGGTTTTGCTTTCCCCGACTTTTGCTTGGAATGATCATTTGAGTTTGCAGTCCATCGGAATGCCTTAATTTTTGCCTAAGTCACTAGTTTTCAAGTTTTCGACTTATCAGGCTTTTCTTCTACTCTTTTTGCTTCTTTATTTTTGATTTTTATGTAATAATTCATGTGACATTTGTTCGCTTAAAGGGTTATGACTTCCTCATTTCTTTGATTGGTGAGGGACAACCATTATGGATTTGTGATTTTCGACCTCTCGTGAGGGGTAAGATGTGGTCGATCCTCAGATGGTATACTTCATTTTCGAAATTTGATCGCAAGGTCAAACTAACTGAAGACTACCCTGCCCCGGGTTAAGATTGGGGTTTTTTCGTATAGAAATAAACTCATACTCCTAGGCTCAAAGGGGTTTACTAGGGATTATCTTCCTTATACCTTTGGTGTTTATGAATTGAAACAATGCCTTACATCGTCAGCAAGGTTTTCTTCAAAAGCATACAACCAATAGTCTCGTGTATTTTGATTTCATCATTCTCTTTTTGATTTTGCTTAAGCAAGAGTTTGATACTGATAAAAAAGTATGAGTGAACATGAATGGATTGATTCGAAACATGCATATTCATTTCATTATTATTATTATTTGAAAACAAACGAGTTTTACAAGTGAATAACACTTAACAAACAACAAAGATTACAATCGAAAATGATTGAGCAGTCTAATGTTGCAAATTCCGAGTCTGAGGAGAATCGTTCTTGAGGAAGATCTGGCAAGGCTTCTCTGTAAATCATAACAATTTCTGATCAATGAGCTCTTGAATTTTTTTCTTGAGAACGTAACAAGCCTCTATAGAATGTCCTATGTAACCTGCATGATATTCACACATGGCATTAGGATTATGCTTAGGACGGTGGGGAATCCTGGAAGGCTTGATCTCCTCGGGCATAACTCCCCAGCATGAATCAAGATAGGAAATAGATGCATATAAGACATTGAATCAGATCATAGCGATGATGTCTTCTTTCTTGATCGTTGTTCCCTTTGATGATTTGCTTCTGGTTATGTTCCTGATTGCCTTGAGCGGACTTCTGATGCGGTAGGAGATACTACTCTTGGGATAAAATGGCAGAATTCCTGCAGTTTCATTCAGGATTTTACCCGTTTTTAGTCTGTTCTCAATTCGTTCACCCATCGTGGCTTAATCTGAGAAGTCTGTTATCAAACTCTCCGAGAATAGTTCCAAGATCACGCCGACCTTGCCTTGGGCATGATCCAAGCTTTCCTTGCACATCATGTTCTTATGCTTAACCTATTCCATAACTTTTTGGCAATCAGTGTCGGGGAATCGATGTCTTTTGGATGAGGATATGAAAGGGTGAGATTTTTATAGTTTGCATGCATGAAATATGAATGCATGAATGTACGCATATGTTATGGATGGAATGCAAATATATATGCAACATCCATTGATTCAAAGGCTTGATGATGCAATAATTTAGGTTCAAAAGTTCGGTACCTACACAATGATGCAGTAATAGTATGCAATAGTATAGGGTAAAAGTTCAATAAGCTCTGAATAGTCTGTATATGATCCTCAATGCAGTTTCAAAAGTTCAACACAATCATGATTTTCGAGGAATGTAAAGTTTATACTTTCCTGCAAAAAAAAAAACCATATCTCTTCACATGTAGGTTCTAGTCTTTAAAGGTAATCCCTAAAAGGCCTCCTAGAGTCATGGGTTCAAATGAAAATACCTTGCAGTAGCGAATTCTTACAAGACAATGGCACTTCCAAGTGAATCTAGTTTGGGTGTGGGTCTCGTGTCAACCCAACGCGTGAAACACATGTCAACACGACTATCCACGACTCTATCTTGTGTATATACTCAAGCTCGGGTATAGAGCTTCTCTCAAATCACAAAGCCCATCCCACAATGGAGAATATATAACAAACGTCCAAAATATAAAGCAATAAAGATCCAATAAATGAAATAAAGGTAAGTAAAGCAATAAAGATAAATGTACAGTCATGCAAAGAAGAAAATTGCAATATCCATCATATTTCCGATAATATGTCCATACATCTCGATAAAGGTTCAAAGGTCCAACGTTACACGAGAATAAAGGTATGTAGGGTCTCAATTTCCTGCAAAACCCCAATATCCCTTCACAGGTATGTACTAGTCTTCAAAGAAGAAGGTTCCTAAAAAGGTCCCTAGAGTCATGGACCAATTTTTGAGATACCACTTCCTGGGACGAATGAGTCATCAGGTAGTGATACTCCCAAAAGGATCTACTATAGGTGTGGCGTCTCATGCCAACCCTAATCAAGGAAGAATTCCATATAGGTCAACACAAATCTTGCCACAATACTATCATGTGTTTGTACTCAAGCTCGAGTATAAAGCTTTTCTCTCATGTAATAATCATCCCAATCCAATAGAGAGTATAACAGATATCGAGAGTATAATGAATATTCAAAGCAATAAAGAATGCGATAAACGAAATAATGATAAAGCAAGTAAAGCGATAAAGATAAACACCCAAACATGCAAAGAAAAACAACTAAAACTAGGCTCGATTCTCTCTTGCAAGAGCAAGGCATCTCCCCAGCAGATTCTCCAGTTGTCGCACCGTGAAAAATACTTGAGTGCATCGCACACTCGAAGATACAACAGAGTCGCCACCGAACTTTATTTATTCCCGAAGGAAAGGGAAAATATCGATAAAACCCAAGGGAAGAGAAAAAGGGTAAGGAAGTCAGTTATGCAAGGGGAAGGTATTATCACCCCTCACATCCGTTGTACTCAACATAAACCATTTTGATTGCTCTTTGCTCGAATGTGTGTTATGTCTAAATATTACTTGAGAAATGAAAAAGGGAAAAAAGGTTTAATAATTAGTGTGATTGCAAAGGATTTGAACCATCGTGCCTACGTATCCTCATAGTGCAATAAGGAAATCAGAAATGCTTAGCCATATCAGTTTCTTAGATCATGGTGCGAGCCATTTCTTGCAAGGTCCCATTCTTCCTTTCTACAACTCCATTTTGCTGTGGGGTTCTAGGATATGAGAAATAATGGGAAATACCATTTGAATCAAAGAGTTTTTCAAAATGTTTATTTTCAAATTCGCCACCATGATCACTTCTGACTTTGACTATTTTGTAGTTCATTTCTGTTTGCACTTGTGAGCAGAAGGTAGAAAACACAGAGTGTGACTCATCCTTTTGTTTCAAGAACTTTACCCATGTCCAACGACTGTAGTCATCAAATATGACTAATCCTTACTTCTTTCCATTGATAGAGGCAGTTTTCACTGGTCCAAACAAATCAATGTGCAAAAGTTCTAATGGTCTAGAGGTAAAAACAACAGTTTTTGCTTTGAAGGATGTTTTAGAAAACTTGCATTTCTAACATGCTTCACAAAAAGCATCTGAAGCGAACTTTAGGTTGGGTAGACCTCTGACTAATCCAAGCTTGTTTAGCTGAGAAATCCTTCTCATGCTAACATGACCCAAATGTTTATTCCATACCCATTTCTCCTCATTAACAACATTAGACATTTTAAATTTTGATCTTCAAGATCAGAAAGTCTAATTTTATAAATGTTATTCTTTCTCTTTCCGTTAAAAAGGATTGTACCATCTTTCTGACTGACAGCCTTACACGACTTTTGATTAAAAATGATATCATAACCATTGTCACTAAGTTGACTAATATACAAAAGGTTATACATCATACCATCAACTAAAAGAACATTAGCAATAGAAGGAAGTTTACCGTTACCAATGGTTCTAGATCCAATGATCTTTCCTTTTTGGTTTCCTCCGAAACAAACAAAGCCTCCATGCTTAAGTTCCAAATCTTGGAACATAGACCTTCTACCTGTCATATGTCGCGAGCATCCATTGTCCAGGTACCATGACTGGTGTTTCAGCTGAGCTGCTAAGGATGTCTGCAACATAAATCATTTTATCCTTAGGTACCCACTTTCTGGGTCCTCTCTTGTTAGTTTTCCCAAAGTTTCTTACAACTTTGGGTCTTTTAGCAGAAGGATAATCATGAGGAATTTATGCATGATACTTAGGTTTTAGAACTGTGTTCTTATCCTTTATATGTTTTTGTGTCTGTGCAAAAATATCAAGCTCAGTGACAGCAGGCACGAAATGCACATAGAGAGGTTTTGGTTTTACCTTATGACTTTTGTCAAGTTTTATAGTTTTTGTACAACCTAAACCTTCCTTGCCATTTATAATAACTCCATAGATCAAGGAATCCATTTTTCTTATATTTATGCTTTTAGTTAGAAAGTATTGTAATGCTCTATCATATCTAATGACGCAATCTGTACCAGAAGCTTCTGAGATTATTTCCTCCTCTAGTTTTAAAATTTTTCTTTTTAAAGCGGAGTTGTTACTTTCTAAAGAAAATACTTTTTCATTTAGAGAGGAAATATATTTCTCAAGCTCACTCTGAGTTTCAGAGGCAATTACTTGGACTTATTTGAGATCCTTGTATTTACTCTGAAGACTCTGGTACTTTTCCAGCATTTCAGAGAGACCTGATTCAATATCAAAATAAGATAGGTTAGAAAATACCTCTTCAGATTCGGAGTCAGATTCTAATTCTAATAATACCTTGTCTTTTGGTTTTTCAGAACCTGTTGGATCATATGTAGTTTCCATTAGTGCAACGTTGGATTTTTCTTCGTCATAATATTCTTTTTTGGATTCTGAGTCATCCCATGAGCCATCAGCCCCTTATTGCCTTTATAAAAATTCTTCTTAGGCCTTCTATCCCTTTTCAGCTTAGGACAATCATTTTTGTAGTGGCCTAGATCCTTGCACTCAAAGCAGATAACTTCTTTTCCAGAACCTTGCTTCTTCTGTCTAGACGAAGAATCAAAGCGACCAACAATCCTTATGACTCCTATGAGCTTTCCTTGACCATTTTTCCTGTGTTTCCAGAGTCTGTTGACTCTCTTTGAGATTAGAGATATCTCATCGCCATCTTCTGAGTCTTCATCAGATCCTTCTGATTCTTCCTCAGCTTGATAAGCTCTTGTCTTCTCAGGCTTAGATTTTAGAGCAACAGATTTACCTCGCTTCTGAGGTTCATATTTTTCAAGCTCAATCACGTGGCTTCTTAAAGAACTAACGAGTTCTTCAAGACTGATGTTGTTGAGATCATTTTCCAGCTTCAAGGCAGTTACCATAGGTCTCCATTTTCTTGACATGTTCAGTTGTAGAGTATCCTTTGCCCATAACTTTTAGTCCTGCAACAAGCATCTGAAACCTTGAGAACATAGTCTCAATTGTTTCATCATCTTCTATTTTGAATGCCTTGTACTTCTGGATTAAGGCCAAAGCCTTTGTTTCCTTTACTTAAGCATTCCCCTCATGAGTCATCCTCAGAGAGTCAAAAATGGATTTGGCGGAATCTCTGTTTAGTATCTTCTCATACTCCGTATAAGAGATATCATTGAGCAATATGGTTCTGGCCTTATGATAAATTTTGAAATCTTTATTTTTTTGACCAGTCATAGTACTTCTTGCTATAGTATTTCCTTCAACATTCAATGGGTGAACGTAGCCATCGACTACAACATCATAGAGATCAACATCATAACCAAGAAATAAACTTTCTATTCTATCTTTCCAATAATCAAATTTTTCACCATCAAAGATTGGTAGTTTTGCACTGTAATGATCTCTTTCGTTATTGTTAACAATGTTAGCAGCGTCCATTGTTTCTCACACAAACTAGATCGGTACTGAAAATAGTGAGGTGTTGATAAAACTTTTATCACAATCAGAATCGGAGCTCTGATTCTAATTGAAGGTGTGAAAAACACAAGAAGGGAAGCGGGTTTGAATTGGGTTTTACAAGCAAAAGCTTTTTCCAAAACAAGAACACCACTAACATGTTAATAACAAAGAGATAAAAACGCAAGTATTTTTATCCTGGTTCGCTTAAAACTCAAAGCTACTTCAGTCCACCCGCCAAGGTGATTTTGCCTTTATACACAAGGACTTAATCCACTTAATCAACAGTTTACAATAATCACAAAGAATAAACTTCTTTGTCTTCTCAAGGATCCAACTATACCCTAGTCTCCTTAAGGACTCACAAAGAACAACCTTTATTGTCTTATCAAGGATAACCTCCTCAAGGAATCAAACAAATAGTTTGAATAATATTTTGTGTGTTACAAGATGCTTCTATACAAGCAGATTTTACACAAATGATAAACAAATACTTAAAGAAAAGATGTATAGAAAAATGATAGCTTTTCAAGTAAACTTTGTCAAGTCTTTGTAGCGCTTCAGTATTCTTATCTATATATATTTTCTTCAAGTATCCAAGTCCTACTTATATAGCATAAGAAAAAGACCGTTGGAGGAAAAAATAGGGAAATCTCATAGAGCAGTTGCCCACTGTTGGATGGGAGAGGAGTGATAATGCGTACTATCCTTCGTCCACAAAATCAGTGACATATGTGATGTATAGTATTGTCCTTGCCCATGAAATCAGGTAGTGGAAAGGATGTTCAATTTGTACTATGTACTATTGGTTCACGTTCCTATTTGATATTATCTTCAACTTCATTGGCTTCTGATGAAAGTTGATGAAGCATGAAATGAAGAAACATAAAGCTGGATTCAGAAACTTCAGAATCTTTTGTCAGAACCTTGACAACGTCAATAGTCTGGCTTGAGATCTTCAGTATCTTCAGAATCTTCAAAGTCTTCAAAATCTCCAGTCAGAACCTTGATAACTTCAATCGTCTGGCTTGAGATCTTCAAAATCTTCAGCTACATAACACAACTTCATAAGATTTCCATTCTTCAGAAGTTTGGTGATCAGAGTCAAGTCCAGAAGCATGAGCTGAGAGAACATTACAACAGCAAAATAGTGTCTCCTCAGAAGCTTCTCAAGAGTGAATCAACACAGAAGCAGAAAGAACATTGCAACAACAATATTGAACATCTTTCAGAACTTCTAAAAGCTGGCGCTGAAGCGGATTTGGAACACATCATTCAGAAACTAATGACGTTGCACATCATATATTCAGAATCAGAACTGGTTGTTAAAGCTACACAATAACAAACCACTAGGGTACCAAAATTGTTCTCACACAAATACAATATTGCTATCATCAAACCTCAAGGTATATATGCAAAACCAAATCTTGTTCTAACAGTAATGAGTGCTAATTAAAAAAATTAAAGTGTTAAATTCTAAACTAAATTCAATTAAAATCAAAAGTAGAAATCTATCATAATTACACTAACCATTTTTAATGTGCATTTTTTTATGAATTATCATGTGCGAGGGAAAAGATTCTTAGTCCTTGTTTTAATGATGTCAAACCTTTTTAGTTGCTCATAATGTGTACTTTGGACGGTGTCATCATATCATAGAATGCATTCATCCTATAACATGCTCAAAGTATAAATTCAATGTGTCCATGCATATGTGAGCATCTCATAGATGTGAATAATGCATTTGATGATCGTTGGTACCTTAGGTTCATAAGAGAATGGTTTGCATTGACCAAAATACGTCTTAAAAACTCATTTTGACAAGAACTTTGAGTCGACTCATGACTTGGAGTGGTCGACTCATTTATGCATATCCCATTATGTGTAGCTCTCGGGCCTGAACAGGTTGAGTCATAGGTCGACTCAATCCAACTTTGAGTCGACTCATGACTTGAACCGGTCGAATCATTTATGCATATCCCATTCTGTGTAACTCTCGGGTTTGAACAGGTCGAGTCATAAGTTGACTCAACTCTGGAAAAACCTGTTTGAGTCGACTCATCCCCTGTTTGAGTCGACTCATTGCTTATTTCACTTGAGTAATTTTGCTGCGGGTCTGAACAGGTCGAGTGACCTATGTGAATAGGTCGAGTGGTCGCTGTTGTTACTCAACTTTCTGCTGTGTATTTTTGCAAAAACATTCTGTTGTGTTTGTCACTTGGTCCATGCATGATATATAAATTCTAGAGTCTCTTTTTCAACTGAACAAGAAAAGTGAAAGATATACACTAAAGTTCCTCTTCATCTTCATTCTTCGCTGCATTTTTCAACAAATACACATAACAATTTTTGTTGATCATAATGCATTGTTGTGTTGGTAACGTCCAAATAGGATTGTGTAATCTTAGTTTGGGTAGAGGCTTTGAGTGGGTTTTTCTTGAATAAAACCGTTGGGGCTTTGTCCTCCAAGAATTGGGTTTTTTTGCATAAATCTTTGCTTCATAGATTCGGCCGAGTGAAAGGTTTGAAGAATAATGGGTTCGTTCAAACAAGTAACGGTAATCGGAGGATTGTGAAGAAAGGCTTGGGTTCAAGCGTCTCGCGATTGAAGTCATTCGAGCTAGAATTTTGGCGAACATGAAGTTCTTGCAATAAGGTAGCTACAATAGGAGGTTTCACGCATATCCGATCGAAATCAGCCGAACTAGAGTTTTGGAGAATATGGGGTTCTTGCAATAAGGTAGCTACAACCGGAGGTTTGTTCGGAACGCTTGAAGGACTTGGTTCAACTCGAATCAAGAGGAGAGAAGTGAATAGGATCTACAACAACACTTGGGGTTGGTTGGTGGTGATCATTTCTTATCTTGTATAAACTTTGCAACTTGATAATAAATATCTCAATTCTAGTTTTAGAATTAGGGGCAGACGTACCCTAAGCAAGGACGAAAGGGGAACTGCCTAAACAAATCTGGTGTTGTTTTCTCTTTCTCTAAACTCTTTAAATTCTGCATAAATTGAGTCTTGTGTGAAATAAACTGTAAAATTAATCTCGCTTAATTGTTGTGCATTGAAGTTGTTCGATAAATTGGTGCAATCACTTTGATTGCAACTAAGGAAAATTCTGCACAATCAATTTTAGTGAAATTGAGACTTGGTGTGGAGTGCACACCAAGTGTTTGATAAAATTAACTTCACACAAGTGTATTCATATTTTACTTGTTCTCTTATTGTGTTAACACATCATTAGCGGTAATTATATCAAGAATTAGTCTAATTAATTGATTAACTAAGATAGTTGTTGATTATCTTTATCTTAGTCATTCCATTTGGTTTCACGCATATACGATCTTTCCATTAACTGATTGTTTAGATGATTGTGGTCTAGGGAGCTTTCGCAACCTTTAATTTTTTTTTAAAAAGCGCTAAATTTTAAATACTGATCTATTCAATCCCCTTCTAGATCGGTACTATCGTCTAACAAGTGGTATCACGAGTACCGATTTATCTAGTGCTTCACATATAACTTTTTAGAAAATGAGTAACGATCCTAAAGGGGCGTACAATAGAGTGCCTATTTTTAATGGTGAAAACTACAATTATTGGAAAGATTATATGTGTACCCATATCAACTCTATTGATAGGAAGTTATGGAAAGTCATCCAAGATGGTCCTATGGAAATAACTATGACCAATGTGGATGGTGTTGTTATACCTAAACCTGAAGCACAATGGAATGAAGAAGATGAGAAAAAGTATATCTATGATTGGAAAGCCAGAAATATGATCATCGTCGCCTTAGGTGTTGATGAGTATTATAGGGTTTCCCATTGTACTAGTGCTAAAGCTATGCGGGACTCATTGCAAATTACGCATGAGGGAACCAATGATGTCAAACTAGCTAGAATCAACACTTTAACTCAAGAATTTGACCTTTTTCATATGAAGGATAGTGAAACCATTGTTGATATGCAAAAGCGATTTTCTCATCTAATCAATCGGTTAAATTCTCTTGATAGAACTACCCCTAATGATGTTGCTACTAACAAAATCCTAAGATGTCTTAACAGGAAATGACAACCAAAGGTCACTGAGATTAAGGAAGCCAATGATCTAAGAACATTGGACATGACAACATTGTTTGGTAAGCTTTAAGAGTATGAGCAAGAGCTCATGAACCTTGAGAAACATGAGAAGAGTCAAAAGAAGGAAAATAAGGAGACAACTAAGGACACGGAAAGGAAGTCTATCGCTTTAAAGGCTTTAAGTTCTAAGTCATCCACCAATGATACGTGTGAGAGTGAATCAAGTGATGATGATAAAGATTCGAATGAAGATATGTGGCTGTTTGTAAGGAGGTATAACCGATACCTTAGAAAGAATGAAGTTCAACATTCAGATAAAATCTTGTCAACTATAGAAGACAATCAAAATTCTCAAATCAAGAGGAAGGTAAGACAACTAAGTCAAAAGGATCATACTACAATTACGGAACTCAAGTGACGAAGAAGAAAATGTCAATCTTAGTCTTTTGGCTCATCAAAAGCAGAAAAAGAATGTAAGTCATTATAAATATGATCATGTGGATAAAATGTCTTATTTTTATTTGCAAAAAGCCTTTAGTACTCTACACAATGAGGCCAAGGAAGCTTTTAAACACTTAGCCTCAAATAAGAAAATCTTCTGTTATTTAGAAAATAAGGTTTCTGATTCCGAAAAGGAATTAGAAACTCTTAAGAAATCTATGATAGAGGCTACTAAAGGAAAAATTGAAGATGATAAGGGATTTTGGTTTAGATGGTCTGGATGTGAAACTTGTCACATTTGGCAAAGAGAGGTTAGAACTCTTCAAGCTAAATTAGACAAGGCTTTAAAACCTAAAGTTACCTTTGCTATTGATCAATCACATTTCATAAGTAACATGGATAATACTTATCAAAACTAAACTTATGTGGTAAAGGATCAAGTTAGCAAAAGCAACTCTCATCCAAACTTAAATTGTCTATATTGTTGCAAGAGGGGACATACTATTGCTAAATTCCGATTTAGGAGATCTTTGATTCCTAAAGGCATTTTTCAATGGTTGCCCAAATGCAACCAAAGTTTCACTCACACACTATGACCCAATGAAAATTGGGTACCTCCTTACCTTGTTTAATTTGTAGGTGGAATGTCTTGAGGATACTAAGAGAACATGGTTTCTCGATAGTGGATGCTCAAGACACATGACGGGTGACATTTCCTTATTCTTTGACTTTGTGGCTAAGAAGAAAGGGTTTGTAACCTACAATGATAATAACAAGGGATCTATACTCGGAAAAGGTAGTGTAGGTAATCCTTCCTCTACTACTATCTCAGACGTCCTTTTAGTTGAAGGCCTTAAGCACAATCTCATTAGTATTAGCCAATTATGTGACAAAGGATATAAAGTATCGTTTTCAAAAGATTGTTGCATGATTGAACATAATGATAAAAAGAATGTTGTGCTTAAGGGTTGGAGGGTAAATAATGTATACATGCTTGACTTGAATGGAGTATCTTTGACTAGTGCTAAATGTCTCGTCTCCATGAGTGAAGACTCTTAGCTTTGGCATATGCGTCTAGCGCATGTCAACTTTGACTTGCTAAATAAAGTTATTACAAAAGATCCAGTAATTGGTTTTCCCAAAATCAAATTTTCAAAAGATCACTTATGTGATGAGTACCAAATGGGAAAGCAAAAAATGGTCTCTTTTAAATCTAAAAATATTGTTTCTACAACGAGACCCCTTGAACTTCTCCATATGGACCTTTTTGGGCCATCTAGAATTAAAAGTCTAGGTGGAAACTACTATGGTTTTGTTATAGTAGATGACTACTCTAGATTTTCTTGGACCATCTTCTTAGCAAGTAAAAGTGACACTTTTTCAGCTTTTTAAAAGTTTGCAAAGATTTCTCAAAACAAATTGAACACTAGCATAGTTACTATCCGAAGTGATCACGAAGGTGAATTTAAAAACAACCTCTTTGAGGAATTTTGTGAAACAAATGCCATTAATCATATTTTTTCTGATCCAAGAACTCCACAATAAAATGGAGTAATGGAACGTAAAAACCGAGTTTTAGAAGAGCTTGAAAGGACTATGATCAATGAAAATGGTCTTCCTAAATATTCTTTGGCCGATGCAATAAATATGGCTTGTTATGTATTGAATAGCATACTCATTCATCCTATTCTAAACAAAACTCCTTATGAATTGCTAAAGGGAAGGAAGCCTAATGTTTCACATCTTCATGTCTTTGGATGTAAATTCTTTATGTTAAATAATGGTAAAGAAAACCTGGGTAAACAAAATGTTACTTATCGTTGAAGAATCCGTGCATGTTTCCTTTGATGAATCTTATCCGAAAATTGTCGGAGAAGGTATTTTTATTGATGGTTCAAGTGTTCCTTCAGAAAACATAATAAAAGATCAAGAAGAAAATAATGTTGAACTCCATCCGAAAAAAGATGAGGAGGAGTCGGATCACATATCTGAAAAGAAAGAGGAGGATCATCCGATTAATAACAATGATCTTCCTTTGGAATGGAAATTTTTTAAGGATCATCCCATCGATAATATTCTAGGAGATATCTCAAAGGGAGTTATAATACGGTCAAATATAAGTAACTTTTGTTATCATTTCGCTTTCGTCTCTCAAATTGAGCCTGAAAACTCCAAAGACGCATTACTCGATGAACATTGGTTTTTAGCAATGCAAGAGGAACTTAATCAGTTCAAAATAAATAAGGTGTGGGATCTTGTCCCCCCTCCGTGGGACCATCGAGTAATTGGTACTAAATGGGTGTTTAGGAACAAGTTAGACGAAAATAGAGTTATAATTCGCAACAAGGCTCGCCTGGTTGCTCAAGGGTATAACCAAAAGGAAGGCATCAACTATGAGGAAACTTATGCTTCGGTCGCCCGACTCGAGGCTATACGCCTTTTGCTTGCCTATGCTTGTTCTCAAAACTTCAAATGATTTCAAATGGATGTTAAGAGCGTCTTTCTAAACGAATACATTAATGAAGAATTCTATGTATCTCAACCTCCTGGTTTTGAAAACTATGAGCATCCTAACTATGTTTATAAGCTTAGGCGTGCTTTGTACAGTCTCAAACAAGCCCCAGGGTCATGGTATGTGTTGTACCCCAAAATTCACCCTCCCATTTTCTTCACATTTACATCTAACAATTTGACTAGGGTTCATTCGCATGCATTATTAACTCATGCATAAGCATCATTCATCATCATGGATTTTAAGTGTTTGGCTTGTAGGGATTTGGTTTGTTGGTACAATAACTGGAGATGCTTTGTTTGGACTTGCCCCAAGGCACCAAGGCTTCCAAAGCCCTAATCTCAGGTGATCTCAGGCGATTGGTCCGTCCACTTGGTTCCCCTTGGGGCTCAAGTCTTTTGGTCATAATCCAAGCCCTTGGCCTCATAACTTCCATCCACTTTCGTTCATTCACTTGATCATCTTCATGCCACTATTGGTTGGTCCATAGGGTCACGTTCCCCGCTTCCATGAGTCGGTTATAGATCTTGAGTTTGGGTTTATGGTCGTGTTCATGCATTGAGTCAAGTCATTTTAATTCAATTGGTTAATTGGTCAATTCCTGTGAGTCGACTCATGACTCAACGCAAAACCCCCGGGTCCGAACAGGCCGACCCACCGGTCGACTCAATTCTGGGAAACTTGAGTGAGTCGACTTACTCACTCTTTACATCGACTCAGTCTCCTTTTGTCTTTGAACCATGTTCCTTCGGGTCGGAACAGGTCGACCCACCGGTCGGCTCAATTTTGGGAATTCCTATTTGAGTCGACTCACCCGTCCCTTGCGTCTAATCATTTCCAATTTTCCTTTCAATCATTTCGTCGCGGGTCTGGACATGTCGACTCCCAAGTTGACTCAACCCTGGGAAAATCACTGTTTGAGTCGACTCATTCCCTGTTTGAGTCGACTTATAGCTTGTTTTGCAGGATGTTTGCACCACTGATGTGAGAAAGGAACTTTTTTGGTTGAAGCATGATCCTTCATCATTGAAGCTTACAATCCAAGGCAAGTAGACACCTGCATGAACACCGGGAGGATCGTGAGCATCCAACAACACTCCAAGGTTCATTACTTCAACAAGCTTCAACCACCCGTATTGTGGACACATCAAACCTGCAGCAAAACAAGTGCAGTAAAATCCACAAACACTTCAACTTGCACAATCATAACCAAGACCAAAATCACATAACACAACCACTGTTAACCTACAGTTGCAAGTCATGGTTGGTTATACCTTGCACCTAAACCAACATTAAAGCTTAATTTCATTCAAATTTCCACCTGCACTAGCCAGTCATAAAACATCACTTGAGCACAGTTCCACTAAATTAACCAATTAACTAACCTCCAACTCAGTGAGTTGACTACCTAAACTCACTGGGTTCATCCAACTAACTCCAAACCTCTTTTAACTAACTCCAAGCCTCATTAATCCCAAGCCTCATCCCTGTAAATTCTCATCTTCACCATCATTTGAGGAGGTCATTTTTCTCTACTCTCTACACTTTTGCATTCATCAACCTTCAATTCTCTACAATCTTTCTCTGAACGCTCTCCCTCTCACACTCAAAGCTCAATTTCCCCAAAACTCCATTGAAGCTTCACATTAAAGCTTCAAGAAGAGTGAGCTTAACCTCATCATATTACGACATTCTTGAAGAAGAAGATTCAGAAAACAAGCAAGCCAGAGGAAGATAAAGGCAATACTTCACCTTCTTGTACAAGTGATTTTCCGTCATCATCTTCTTCGATCAACACTCGTCGGAGCAGTTCTCAGCTTCAGAGGTAGGTCCTTTTTTTTATTGAATTTTGGTTGTTATGTTGAACATTGCACCATGCTATTACAAACCCATATCATGAGGAGCTTTGAATCTTGTTCATGGAGGAGTATTTTGGATCTAAGTTCTAAGGGGTTCTTGAGAATTCGGTCTCATTATTGGATTTAGAACATAAATTAGAGGATTTGAAGGGTAGACCCTTGTTCAGGACGTAGAGACGAAGATGGAGGTGTCTCCGCTTTTCATTTCTGGTAGCCACCAACGCCAGAAGCGATTTCTTACGCGGTGGTCCGCGGTGGAGCTTTGTCACCGGCAGTCTGAACTGTCATGGAAAAAGGCACAAAAACATTAAAAAAAATTCTAGTTTTTCCCAACACATAGCTTCCAATCTTTGGGCTTATTTTCTAATTGGGATGGTCACATTCTAAGCCCAATACAGTACTGTCTTACTCCATTTTCTGCTGCACCCTCTGGCTAAAAAGAAACTGTTTTGCATTGGGATTTAGCAACTAAAGCCCATGCATTTGGACTCTGTTTTATTCTTTTTCCAGCATGCATACGAACCAGGCCTGCACCCTCTGTTTTGCAAAGACCCACACTATTTTATTTGTTTTATTTGCTTTTGTTTTGTCAATTAGATAGCTTTGATTGATAGAATTTAGGTTACTTGGATCAATTAGGAGTTTAACTAGAACTTTCATAATTAGAATTTTGGATTCAATAACCATACAATTTGACAAAAGGCCATTTTACCCTTTAGGGTAATTTTGGACATTTTGCTCATAAAATCACATGCTCCTTTAGGAATAGAATTTAACTTAGAATCTTAACCATAACATGTTTCCTTAGGAATTTTAACATGGACTTTTAATCAAATTTTTGACTAACCATGGCATGTACCCTTAGGATTAACTTTTGATTAATTCTAACCATTAGATTAGGTTTTAACCAAAATTCCAAATCATTTCAAACCCTCCAATTTAAATTGATCAAAACCAATTTTGGTCAATTAAGTCCTCTGAATTTGTATAATCCCACAGTCTAGATTTAGTGGCCAAAAGACCCTTGGTCACTTAATAAGACTTTTATTCTAAGATGTGGAGCTCGACGCCTCAAGTCAAGATCTTCAATCAAGGCATCCTTAGTCATATCAAGCAGCAGATTATACAAGACAAATCAAAGGTCAACACTTGGTTAACACGATTCAAGTTGTACGAAACGAGCCTTAAGTAGTAAGGAATGATGAGATGGAGTCTCTCCTATCCTCGTCTAGAGCAACTTTGCGTATGGGGCGTATGCCTCAAATATTCAAAGTGTTCTCACTTATTCATAGACTTTAGTGCAATTTGAATCGATTAAACTACCAAGTCATCTTCACACAAGATCTACATCAACACAAGGATCAACAATGAATAATCTTCACCAATAACTTGTCAGTTAAGAGAAGTATCATGCGCTACGAGCCTTAAGTAATAGGAAATGACGAGATGGAGTCTCTCCTATCCTCGTCTAGAGCGACTTTACGTATGGAGCGTAGGCCCCAAATATTCAAAGTGTTCACCCTTATTCATATACTTTAGTGTGACTCTTATCAATCGACTGTCAAGTCTCTCATTTCATCTCTCCATCCTATTCACTTCTATTCAATCATTCTTTTGCCTTCAATCATTCTTTTTTTTCAGCCCTAGTGGGCTGAACTACTAAAGCTCTGATTTCCTTATTGCACTATAAGGATACGTAGGCAGGAGAACCCAGTTTCTTCGCGAGCTACCCTATTTATCAATCAATCTTTATCCATTCATTCAATTAATACCATCTTTTTGAGATCAATTATAATTCTCCTTGGACTCCTTGTCTATCCTTTTGGGACATCCTAATGACAATCCACCTTATCAATCAAGAGTTGTTTGGCCCGTCACCCAAACATTTAATTCATTCTTTTTCGGCTAAGACGCCACTTTGCTCTTCGATTAAGAGTCTATCCCTTTCTTGGATCCAAGATACTATTCTTACTTGATATCAAACTGTTTGTACCCCATCTGGTGATATTCTGTTTCCTTGTACATAATAATACCTTCTCTTGGCCCCCTATTTTACCCCTTTGAGACGTTGTAACACCAATTAATCTTGTGAATCTAGAGTTGTTTGGCTCGTACCCAGATATTTAATTCATTCCTTTGGCTGAGAGGCTTGTTTACTATTTGATTCCAATTTCCCTCCAGTTGTGGGTTCCCTTGATACCATTCTATTGGTACAAGTTATACTTCTCATCGTTGTCTCTCTCTCTCTCTCTCTCTCTCTCTCTCTCTCTCTCTCTCTCTCTCTCTCTCTCTCTTCTCGTAGTTCCGAACTACGATTGCTCTGACTTTCTCATTGCACGATGAGAATACGTAAGCACGAGGATGCGAGTCTTTGGCGAGCATACTTCTAATTATTCCTCCTTCATCTTAGGGCATCATCCATATCTTTCACTATTCATTACCTACCTTCGATCATAAACCATTCACCCAGTGACATATTATTCCTTTGACATCGAAATACACTTTCTTTGGAATTCCACATATACCCTTTTAGGACGTATAGCGAATAGTCCGCATTTCTATCTAGAGTTGTTTGGCCACCACCCAAACCTCTCTATTGTATAAATCCCATTTCTCTTATGGATTCCAGTATACTTTCACCTTTCGGTTTTAAGCAATACTTCTTCAGTCACTTGTCACCAGATATTCAATTCTGTGACTTCGGTCACTTCCTTCCATTCATCCCCACGATGCACTCGTATTCCACCTTCATTCACTCCATGTGATATACCAGTTATCTTTGAGCCAAATACACTATACCTTTGTGCTCCATCTTGTACCACCTTATGAACCAAGAGTTGTTTGGCTCGTAACCCGAACACCTAATTCCTCTCTTTTTTAGGTTGTTTCAATACAATGATACTATGCTGTAGGCCCTCACTTGTTGGTTCATACATGTTTACTCTTGGGTTCATCTTTTCACCCTTGTTGGAGTTCAAATCACATAATTCTTTGGTTCAGACCATACCTTTATCACATTTCTTTTCATCTCCCACCACTAGTTCTTTGAACTACGGAGCTCTGAATTACTCATTGCACTATGAGGATACGTAGGCATGATGACCCCAATCATCACCGAGCACTTTATCTATTTCTCTTCCTTTCCCATTCTTTTGCGAGTAATCCTTAGATATGCACCTATTCGAGCGAGAACAATCAAAGCGGCTCCCAGTGAGTACCATGGATGTTTGGGGTGCTAACACCTTCCCCTTGCATAACCGACTTCCTTACCCAGTATATCTCTTTCCCCCGGATTTTATCGATGTTTTCCTTTTCCTTCGGGAATAAATAAAGTTCGATGGCGACTCGTTTGTATGTTCGAGCATGCGATACATTCGGGTATATTTCCGCTAGCTTCAGCTGGCGACTCTGCTGGGGATACTTCGCCACTTGGAGTACTTCCTAGTCGCTAAAAGGAGTCAAGCCTAGTTTAGGTTGTTTCCTCGCTAGTTTTTAGGTGCTTATCTTTATTCCTTACTCGATTTACATTATTCGTTATTTACTTTGTTATTGCATTCTGGCATCTTGGATATCTGTATACGCTGTTTCTTGGGTTGGGTTGATGACACATGAGAGAGAAGCTCTATACCCAAGCTTAAGTACACACACAGGATAGTAACGTGACTAGAGTCGTGCTTGACCTCCGTGGAGTTATTATGCGATTATGGTTGACACGAGACGTCACACCTAGAGTAGATCCTTTTGGGAGCATCATTGTCCGAAGAGTCATTCGTTCAAGACAATGATATCTCAAATTGGGTCGTTGATTCTAGGGACCTTTTAGGACCACCCTTTGAGGATAGTACATACCTGTGAGGGGAGCATGGGTTTTCTTGCAGGAAACCAAGACCCTTCATACCCGTGTTCCCGTGTATACGTCGAACCTTTGAACTTGCAACAAACAAATTATACAGTTTATCCATAGCATGCAAGAATTCTGATTATATGATACCCTGCCATCCTTGCATCGCATAACATCATTACATCATTACATTAACCATTACATGTTACATTTTCATTTTTCAGGGACCTACTATGCCAGTTGCTATTGTCAGTGCAGTCATGCATAAGACAAACCGAAGGAAAACATATCAGTACAAATAAAGAGACTCTAAGGTCGATGAATTGAGGAAGCTCAGTGAGTTCCTGACTGAAGATTACAGAGTAGCCTTCAAACAGGCTTATGGCAACCTGTTGGGAGTGTTGTCTACCAAGGAAGATTCGGGGTTGATGTTCACTTTCGCACATTTTTATGATCCCACTCTACACTGCTTCACGTTCCAGGACTTCCTTCTAGCTCCCAAACTAGAAGAATTTGCCCATCTGCTACAGTTACCGATTAAAGATCAAGCTCCCTACATGATTGAGGATAATTTCCCGGATTCCACAGACATAGCTCAAGCCTTGTACATGAAGAAGGATTTAATCGAGTCCATTCTCCGAATCAAGGGTAACACACAGGGCCTGTCGTCTAAGTTCTTATTCGAGAATGCCACTGTGTTCGCCAACAGTGGAAGTTGGGACGCCTTTTACGACAGCCTAACACTACTCATATATGGGTTGATACTATTCCCTAATGTTGAAGGCTTTGTTGACAAGACTGTCATCACCATATTCATATCCCAGAACCCAGTTCCCACCTTACTAGCTGATGTTTTCTTCTCCTTCCATTGGAGAAACATGAAGAAAAGGGGGACTATCAATTGCTGTATTCCTTTGCTTTAGAAGTGGACCATGTCCCACCTACCGAAGAAAGGACCATTTGTTGATAATGTGGGTGATCTGAAATGGTCGCAAAGGTTGATGTCATTAGATGTTGAAGACGTTGTCTGGTTTAGTCTTGATTACTTGAGGGTGAAGCTAATATTCCGATGTGGGGAGTTCCCAAATGTTCCTCTCGTCAGCATAAAAGGGGGTTTGATCAACTATAATCCCATTCTCTCATTGCGTCAGTTGGGATATCCGCTCAAGGAGAAGCCTGGAGACTGTCTGTTGGAAGAACTGCTGTTAGATGAAGGGGTTGAGAGTCCAGAGCTGATGAAGAAAGTGCACCAAGCTTGGGGCAAGATACAACAAGTTGGGAAGAAAGAACTAGGCAAGCAACTGTGTACTGTGACAACTCCATATGCTAATTGGGTAAAGTCAAGGGCCAAAAAGATCAAACTGCCATACCCATGGGAACCTTCCATGTGTATCAAGACCATCAAACCACCTGTCGCCATCGTTTATGAAGTGGACCGCCTTAAAGAAACTATCAAGAAGTTGGAAAAGGAAAACGCTAGTCTCCATTCCAATCTGATAAAGGTCACCTCAGAAAAGAACACTCTGAAATCCAATCTCAGTCAGAAAAGAGAAAGGTTCAACAAAGCAGATACTGATATTCAGATTGAACAAAACAAAAGGAAGAAGGTGGGAGATGCCTTGAAAGGATCTTTTGAGACCACTACTAACAAGAGAAAGCAACTAGCCAAAGCCCAACATCGAGCCTGCAAAAGGGAGATTGACTACCAAGGCCAAATCAAGACTCTGCAAGACCAATTGGAGAAATGTCAGAAAGAGTTGAAGGATGAGCAAGCCCGTGCCAAGAAGCTGGAAGCAACGCTTGCACAACTCCAGAGTGACATCGAAAAAAGGTTTGAAGAGATACGAGCTTTGAATAGCCAAGCCCATCAGAATTTGGAAGAAAGGAACCAGCTGCAAGAGGAAGCTACCCAATGGGAAGGTCAGAGTCGTCACTTACAAGTTCTCCTAGACCAGAAAAAAGAATTTATATAGGAAATTCTGAGTGGACCTAATCATTCCTTACGGTGCAACCTCATCAAAGATGCTCAGTATTGGACTAATAAACATGTCCGCCTAGTCGAAATTGCTAATCATTCACTCGAGGACCTTCCTGGATTGTTGAAGGATGCTCATGCTGACATGTTACCTCACAACACTCCGTGGGCCATTTTCCATTTTGTATCTGTGTGTAGGGTTGTTATGGCTAGGATCAAGTCTGATTTCCATGCTAGTTCATCAAAATGATCTCGAGTTGTAATAGTTTGTACTGTTTGACTTTCAAATGAATAAAAGAGATTTTGCTGAATCACTTATGTTGCCTTATTCCTGCTCACTATATGACTATATATGCACACTGGCACACTGTCACCCTAGAAATAATCTTTTTGTTTATTAACATGCATTTACTACATTCATGCATTGCACATAGATAACCAGAAAACAAAATGCTTACCATCTCCGTTTTTCCACAGCCAAAACGATGACTCGTCATCACTATTTCACACGTGCAAACAAATCAAGGATAATGGCCGATTACGAAGCTGACAATGCTGCTATCCGTGAATCCCTCGCCCAGGTTCAAGGTGAGATGAACCTCTTCAGGGGAAACATGGAGACCATTATGGAAATTCTCCAAACTCAAAGGGCCCCTACCTTTCTGATGCCAACGCCACTCGTGCTGCTGGGGTGGCCAATCCCGCCACTGCTGCTGGTGCTACCTTTGAAACTCCGATAGTACCAACCACTAAAAACCGTCAACTGGTCCTTGCTGACATGAATAGGCTTGATGCTTCCTATCCTTAGGGCATCCCCCAAATTTTGCTGCTCATTTTGCCAATGGGGGTGCCTTATTCCCCCACGCGACTCTCACCGCCCCTGCTGCTGATGGAAACCCTATTTTCCCATGGGATACACCTACTATTCAGACTCCTCCGGTTGATGCTGCCAACCCTGAGGATAATCAAGGTCAGATTCCCAATGAAACTCCTAACGCTGAAGGTGAATACCGAGGCCCGCACCTCCACTTTCAGGTTCCTGCTCAAGCCGCTCAACCTGTGAGCGCCAATCAAGTTGCTCCCTTCAGTTATCCTGGGGCAACCTCTATGCCCATGTTGACCTATGCGCCCACCAATCCTGCAGTCCAGTACGTGCAGACAGTGGCACCTCAGGCTCCTAATGCTCAGGATGGAAGGCAGTATCTTCACATGGTGCATGCCGCTTAGACAGTGCCTCCTTGTTTCTCGTACCCACCACATATGTTGTTTGCTCCCCAGAATGTTCCTGTTTAGGCGATAGCTTCTGAAACTTCTCGGCCAGCCAGTCAAGTCGATCTTCCCACTGCTAATCCGGCCCGGCCAACGGATTATCAACTGCTCGACGACAAAATAAGGGCTATTGAGGGTTTCTCGGCCTTTGGTATCGGTGCTCGAGATCTTTGCTTGGTCCTGAATGTGGTGATGCCACAAAAATTCAAGGTGCCAGACCTCCCGAATTACAAAGGTTTAAGCTGTCATCGTAGTCATATCACCATGTACTACAGGAAGATGCTTCGTATATCGACATTGCTTCCAGGATAGCCTATTTGGGGCTTCTCTAGATTGACACATGGGCTTGGAACATTCAAAAATCCGGTCATGGAGAGATCTATCGGAGGCTTTCCTGAAACAGTATAAGTATAATCTTGACATGGCTCCAACAAGGCTTCAATTACAGAATCAAGCGCAGAGATCTAACGAAACCTTTAAAGAGTATGATCAACGTTGGCGCGAGATGGCTTCTAGGGTTCGACCAACACTGTCTGATAATGAACTGGTAGATATCTTCATAGGTACGCTCCAAGGGTTGTATTATGAGAAGATGATTGGAAGTTCGTCTACAAACTTTGCTGATATGATAACCATTGGTGAGCATGTAGAAAATAGGCTGAAATCAGGGAAGATCACAGATACAACTGCTCCGTAGACAACGAACAAGAGGTCACATGGGGGCTTCTCAAAAAAGAAAGAGGGGAAGAAAATGTTGTGATGGCAGGTGCCCACCCCCGATATCAGTTTCCGATGACCCTTATGTCGTACTATCCGTATCTGTATGTCGCTGTAACTCAGTATCAACAACTACCATGTCAGTATCAATCGCAGAAAGGTAATTAACAATCAACACCTGCTCAAAGAAATCAGAACCAACAGTATAACCGCGACAACAAAGGGACGGGTCGAGGCCAGAATAACAGAAACAGTTTTGGTAATCGTCCCCAAATTGACAAGATTCTGGTATCATATGCAGATATAGTGCCATTTTTGATCCATGTAGGGGCTATTGTACCAAGGGAACTCCCTGCAACCTCTCCTCCCTTTCATCGTAATTATAATCCTAATGCCTCATGCACTTTCCACGCAGGGTATATAGGGCACTTCACAGAGGGCTGCTGGGCTCTCAAGAAGAGGATTCAAGAGTTAATTGATCAAGAAATACTAACTTTATCCTAGGAAAAGCCCAATGTGAAGACGAATCCCCTGCCAAATCATGTTGGTTCAGCAGTTAACACCGTAGTCGAAGAGGAAGAAACTGAATCCGTACTGAGAGTCGAAGAGGTAAAGAATCCGTTGTCAGCTGTATTGAAGAGACTTGAGCAGTTTGGGTTTCTAGAAGGTATGCATGATGATTGCATAGTATGTGAGTATGGTCCAGACAATTGCAACGAGTTAAGGGGTTGTGTACAAGAGCTGATGGATCAGGGTTTGATACAGATCTCCAAGTCTAAAGCATCCGAAGAAGTTAAAGTAATTGAACCAATAACCACCGTGTACAGAAAGAAGAAGGTTGAAGCTCCTCCCAAGAGGATTCAACCAATTCATTTCCGTGTTCCCAGTCCGTTTTCGTATCAGAACACCGAAGCAATGCATTGGAATTATGAGACAACAACATATTTGGGAGGAAAAGAAATTCACATTCCTGACACCGAAATTGTCAACATCGCTGGAGCGGGACGCATGACTCGCAGTGGTCGTGTATTCGCTCTAAAATACACTCCTAGGGTGTCTCCCTCACCCACAGTTATCCCGCCTAAGGAGAAGGTCATTCCTACTTCGACTCCGCAGGCAGGGGCAACTGTACCTGCCACTCTAAACATGATAATTGTTCTCATGCCGACGACTGTTATTGGCAAAAAGCTGCAAAATCAGAGGTGTCTAAAGGTAAAGGCCGATGGTTGAGAACGAGCAAGTTGAAGATCACAAGAAGAGCATCACTTTTGAGGAAAGCCAAGAATTCCTCAAACTGATCAAGAAGAATAACTTCAAAATCGTCGACCAGTTGAACCAGACTCCCTCCAAAATATCTATTTTGTCCTTGCTGTTGAGTTTTGAGGCTCATCGCAAAGCATTGTTGAAAGTTCTGAATACCACTCATGTGATGCAAGATATCACGATTGATCAGTTTAACGACGTGGTTGCTAATATCATTTCCAGTAGGTATTTGGGATTCAATGAAGCAGAATTACCTCCTGAGGGAAATGCCCATAATAAACCACTACACATTTCGGTCATGTGTACATACTCCCTTCTATCTCGAGTCCTCGTTGACACTGGTTCTTTGCTTAATGTATTGCCAAAATCTACATAAAGTCAATTACAATTTAAAGGGCCCGAGATGAAGACCATCGCACTGATTGTCCAAGCTTTTGATGGCTCCCGAAGGAAGGTTATTGGGGAAGTCGATCTGCCCATCTGTGTTGGGCCTCATCAGTTCAGCATTACCTTCCAAGTCATGGATATCAACCCGACTTATAGTTGTTTTTTGGGCCGACCGTGGGTTCATGTTGCTGGGGCAGTCACCTCTACGTTGCACCAAAGGCTGAAGTTCTTGATTGATGATAAACTAGTAATTGTATATGGTGAAGAAGATTTATTGGTTAGCAAACTCTCGTCATTCAGATGTTGAGACAGATGAGCGGATTGTTGAGATTTTGCTCCACTGTTTAGAGTTTGAAGAAGTCAGTTCTGCTATCGCCAATCATGACTAATCATCCGCTACCGTTCTATCCTCAGTAAGAAGCGCCAAGTAGACATTGGAGAAAGGCCCGCTTCCCGGTTGGGGCAAATTTGTTGACATGGCAGAGAAGCACAATAGGTTTGGTATCAGTTATCATCCAGCAGCATACAAGGCAAGCCCAAAGAAGAAGCAGTTCAACCCGATCAGATTCAGCATCACCGGCTTTCAAAACGATCATACTGTGGCAGTCGTTGGAGAATCTAGTGGCAGTAACCTCATACACATATGTCCCATAGGGTTCAAGCTTCCCAACTGGACGGCTACCATGATTCCAATAGTATACTCATAAAAAACGTAATGCATTTTGTTTTCTCAGTCCCTCGTCCCCGATCGAGACGAGAGGATAGCTTGTAAGGGCCTCCATGTTTAAAAGTATTATGTGAATAAATAAAAAGTACTTTTTTGCATGCAAAATTTGTGTCCTCTTTTGTTTCAGTTATTTTACTTTTCCACTAAAACAACGAAATGGCAAAAGATTTCTTTTTCTTTTTTCCACTTTCTCAAAAAGCATACTAAAATAAGCTCATCATATGCAGAGCAAACAAAACTATTGATTACAATACGACACAAATCAACTATAAATCTAGATTTCCAATCAACCAAGTTGAAGACGACAATGAGGATGATTGTGAATTACCAGTTGAACTAGTACGGCTCCTTGAGCACGAAGAAAAAGAGATTCAGCCATACAAAGAACCAATGGATGTCATTAATTTGGGTTCTAAAACTAATAAAAAAGAAGTGAAAATTGGGGCATCTCTTGCCAAGCATGTACACTCCGAGTTGGTAGAGTTATTGCACGAGTATGTTGACGTCTTCGCTTGGTCGTATCAAGAGATGCCAGGGTTAGACACCAGCATCGTTGAACATCACTTGCCACTCAAGCCTGAATGTCCTCCCGTCAAGCAAAAACTCAGAAGGACTAGACCCGACATGGCACTCAAGATCAAGGAAGAGGTTAAAAAGAAGTTTGATGCTGGCTTTTTGGCCATTTCTGAGTATCCATAATGGGTTGCTAACATTGTCCCAGTTCCGAAGAAGGATGGTAAAGTCAGAATGTGTGTGGATTACCAAGACCTCAATAGAGCGAGTCCGAAGGATTACTTCCCTTTGCCTCATATTGACGTTTTGGTTGATAATACAACATAATTTTTCGTCTTTTCTTTCATGGATGGGTTCTCCGGGTACAATCATATAAAGATGTCACCAGAAGATATGGAGAAGACAACTTTCATCACACCTTGGGGAACTTACTGCTACAAAGTAATGCCATTCAGCTTGAAGAATACATGGGCAACATATCAGCGTGCCATGGTAACCCTATTTCATGACATGATCCATGAGGAGATTGAGGTTTATGTGGACGACATGATTACCAAATCTAGAACTGAGGAAGATAACTTGGTGAACCTGAGGAAATTGTTTGTCAGACTCCGAAAGTTTAAACTGCGCCTGAATCCATCTAAATGCACTTTTGGGGTCCGATCCTGTAAACTATTGGGTTTTATAGTCAATCAAAAGGGTATTAAGGTTGATCCCAACAAAGTTCGAGCTATCCAAGAAATGCCAGCTCCCCGAACAGAAAAAGAAGTCTGAGGTTTCCTGGGCCGACTCAACTATATCTCCAGATTCATATCACACTTAACGGCTACCTGCGAATCGATATTCAAACTATTGATAAAGAATAAATTGATTCTATGGAACGAGGATTGCCAATCGACATTCTACAAAATAAAAAAAGTACTTGCACGAACCACCAATTTTGATACCACCGGTTCCTGGTAGGCGTCTCATTATGTAACTTACTATACTCGATGAATCTATGGGTTACAGTCTGGGTCAACATGATGACACAGGAAAGAAGGAACATGTTATTTACTATCTCAGTAATAAATTCACTGATTGTGAGACTAGATACTCACTTTTGGAGAATATTTGTTGTGCTTTGACTTGGGCTGCTCGATGCCTGAGACAATACATGATTTGCCATACCACTTTATTGATATCCAAAATGGATCTGATAAAGTATATCTTTAAAAAGCATGCTGTTACTGGTAGAATTGCTCGGTGGAAAATGTTGTTGACCATGTATGATATTCAGTATGTAACCCAGAAAGCAATAAAGGGGAGTTTTCTGTCTGACTATCTTGCTCACCTACCTATCGAAGGTTATCAACCGTTGAGGTTTGACTTTCTAGACGAAGACATTATGTTTATCAGAGACTTCACTATGCCAGGCTTCGAAGCAGGCCCCGAACCAGGATCGCGATGGACACTCGTGTTTGACGGTGCTTCCAATGCTCGAGGCCATGGCATAGGTGTTGTTATCACTTCACCAACCGGTTTCCACCTTCCATTTACCGCTAGATTATGTTTTGACTGCACCAACAATATGGCAGAATATGAAGCATGTATCTACGGGTTGGAGGCGGCCATCGACTTAAGGATCACGATCCTTGAAGTGTACGGTGATTCAGCTCTGGTAATAAGTCAAGTAAAAGGTGATTGGGAGACTCGGGATAGCAAGTTGATACCTTACAAGGAGCATATCAGAAAACCGGTACCCTACTTTGATGAAATCTCTTTTCGTCATATTTCTAGGGAAGAAAATCAGTTAGCAGATGCTATAGCCATGTTGGCATCTATGTTCAAAGTCAAATGGAAGAATGAAGCGCCATCCATCCATATTGACCACTTAGATAAACCGGCACATTGTCTAGCAATCGAGGCAGATCCTAATGATAAGCCCTGGTTCTACGACATAAAGACATTTATGGAAAAACAACAATATCCCGAGCGTATATCCGTTACCGATAAGAAGGCTTTGAGAAGGCTCTTTTCCAAGTTCTTTCTAAATGGCGATGTGCTATACAAACGAAATTATGACTCTGTACTGCTCAAATGCATGGATAGACACGACGCTAGTACGATCATAAAATCCATACATGAAGGCTGCGAGGGTGTACATGCAAAAGGTCCTGCTATGGCTAAGAAGATCCTTCGGGCTGGGTATTACTGGACAAAAATGGAGGTTCACTGTTACAACTTTGTTAAAAGATGTCACAAATGCCAGATATACGATGACAAGATCTTTGTGCCACCAACCCCGTTGAATGTTTTGACTTATCCATGGACTTTTTCTATGTGGGGTATTGATATGATTGGGATGATAGAGCCTAAAGCTTCCAACGGCCATCGATTCATCCTGGTCGCCATCGATTACTTCACGAAATGGGTTGAAGCTACTTCGTATGCCAACATCACTCGACAAGTAGTTACTCGGTTCACCAAGAAAGAGATAATCTGCCGCTATGGGATACCTAGCAAGATCACCACTGGCAACACCAGTAATCTCAACAACAATATGATGAAGGAGTTGTACGAAGAGTTTAAGATCGAGCACCACAACTCTTCACCATACCGACCCAAGATGAAAGACACTGTGGAAGCAGCTAATAAGAATATCAAAATGATCGTCCAGAAAATGGTCAAGACATACAAGGAATGGCATGAGATGTTACCCTTTGCTCTGCATGGTTACATAACCTCAGTCCGCACATCCACTAGGGAAACTCCATACTCGTTGGTATTCGGGATGGAGGCCGTCCTACCGGTTGAAGTCGAGATCCCTTCACTCAGAGTCATCATGGAGACCGACCTAGATAAAGCTGAATGGGTTCAATCACGGCATGACCAACTGAATTTGATAGAAGAAAAGCGTTTGACGGCCGTTTGTCATGGTCAGTTGTACCAAAGATGTATCAAACGAGCTTTTAATAAGAAAGTTCTTCCTCATGAGTATCACGCAGGGGAACTTGTGCTCAAAAGGTATTCCACTATTCACTCAGACCCGCGAGGCAAGTGGACTCCCAACTATGAAGGACCTTTCGTCATCAAGAAAGCCTTCTCAGGTGGGTCTCTAATTCTCATAACAATGGATGGGGAAGACTTGCCCTCTCCAGTGAATGTGGACATAGTCAAAAAATATTATGCCTAAAAAGAAATGATCAAAGGCCCGCTAGATTAATCTTCACAAGATTGATCTAGGCAAAAATGACTATCCCGATGGACCAAAAAATGAATTGTCCATGCAAAAGTTAGGGAACAAATATAAAGCTCGCTAAGTCGAAAACCTGAAAGGGAGATTTAGGCAAAAAGGAGCATCCTGGTGGACGAAAAGAATAAGAAATGTCCAGGCAAAAGTTAGGGATAAAGGCATTGACTATGATCCTCGATCCCATTACGCTACAAGCTAGATATCAGATGGTCAAAGATCGATCCAATCATTGTCAGTCGAAGCAAGGTCTCCGAATCCAGATTCTACAGTAGACTAAGGCCAATGTTGTAATCAATGGAAAACATTGCCATTTCATTTGTTTTTCAATTTTTGAAACATCCTCATCAAGGGTGCTTGCATCTTTGTACACATCATATGTACAGTTCTATTCATAATCAATAAAATCTAGCTTCTCTTATCAAGTATTTTTCTTCTTCTGTATTTTGTATGCAAAATAATTGATTTATCTTATTCACATTATGCCTTAAAATTTTGGAGAATAATAAAAGCTACACTAAAGGGAAACACTATACATTATTGTAAAATCCCGATGAACTTAAAAGATGATTGGTAGCTCAAAAATGGTTTTGCTTGAACACTTGTGGCATCCAATTGACTGCCCCGTTAATTTTTAGGTCCCAGTACAGCAGGCAGATGATTCCTTGACATCAGTGTTAACTCCTGGGTTTCATAATATCCACCTTCCAATCTTTGATGATGAGTCAGAGTCCCCATCACAATAAAGATCCATATCCCCATAAATGACCTACGTCTAACCAAACCAACAAACATGCATGCATCATGACAGTAAAACATACATCATGCACCATACATATCATACCCTCCACCATGATATTCCACACACATCAAAGACCCGTTTGACAACAACATAATCACTCGTTCAGGCAAATTCTTGGATATGTTAGTATTTAATCCTCTTCCATCTTGAATACCTGAAAAATGTCCGCAATTCCCGTATTCAGGTTCAAGAAGATTAAATAGGGGCAGCTGATGTAGCCCAAAATTTGCCCTCCCCTTTTCTTCACATCTCCATCTAACCGTTTGACTAGGGTTCATTCGCATGCATTATTAACTCATGCATAAGCATCATTCATCACCATGGATTTTAAGTGTTTAGCTTGCATGGCTTTGGTTTGTTGGTACAATATCTGGAGATGCTTAGTTTGGACTTGCCCTGAGGCACCAAGGCCTCCAAAACCCTAATCTCAGGTGATCTCAGGCGATTGGTCCGTCCACTTGGTCCCCCTTGGTTCTCAAGTCTTTTGTTCATAATCCAAGCCCTTGGTCTTATAACTTCCATCCACTTTCATTCATTCACTTGATCATCTTCATGCCACTATTGCTTGGTCCATAGGGTCACGTTCCCTGTTTCCATGAGTCGGTTATAGATCTTGAGTTTGGGTTCATGGTCGTGTTCATGCATTGAGTCAAGTCATTTTCATTCAATTGGTCAATTCCATTCTTTTTATCCCTAAAACATTCATTACATACAAAAAAGGGTGAAAGAAAGGTATTGCATTGGAAAAAACTCATTTTTGGAGGTTTTTAGCCCTGTGAGTCGATTCATGACTCGACGCAAAACCCTCGGGTCCGAACAGGTCGACCCACCGGTCGACTCAATTCTGGGAAACTTGAGTGAGTTGACTCACTCACTCTTTGCGTCGACTCAATCTCCTTCTTTCTTTGAACCATGTTCCCTCGGGTCGGAATAGGTCGACCTACCGGTCGACTCAATTATGGGAATTCATGATTGAGTCGACTCACCCGTCCATTGCGTCGACTCATTTCCAATTTTTCTTTCAATCATTTCATCGCGGGTCCGGACAGGTCGACTCCTAGGTCGACTCAACCCTGGGAAAATCACTGTTTGAGTCGACTCATTCCTTGTTTGAGTCGACTCATAGTTTGTTTTACAAGATTTTTGCACCACTGATGTGAGAAAGGAACTTTTTTGGTTGAAGCAGGATCCTTCATCATTGAAGCTTGAAATGCAAGGCAAGTTAACACCTGCATGAACACCGGGAGGATTGTGAGCATCCGACAACATTTCAAGGTTCATTACTTCAACAAGCTTCAACCACCCGCATTGTGAACACATCAAACCTGCAGCAAAACAAGTGCAGTAAAATCCACAAACACTTCAACTTGCACAATCATAACCAAGACCAAAATTACATAACACAACCACTGTTAACCTACAGTTGCAAGTCATGCTTGGTTATACCTTGCACCTAAACCAACATTAAAGCTTAATTTCATTCAAATTTCCACCTGCACTAGCCAGTCATAAAACATCACTTGAGCATATTTCCACTAAATTAACCAATTAACTAACCTCCAACTCAGTGAGTTAACTACCTAAACTCACTGAGTTCATCCCAACTAACTTCAAACCTTTTTTAACTAACTCCAAGCCTCATTAATCCCAAGCCTCATCCCTATAAATTCTCATCTTCACCATCATTTGAGGAGGTCATTTTTCTCTACTCTCTACACTTTTGCATTCATCAACCTTCAATTATATGCAATCTTTCTCTGAACCCTCTCCCTCTCACACTCAAAGCCCAATTTCCCCAAAACTCCATTGAAGCTTCACATTGAAGCTTCAAGAAGAGTGAGCTTAACCTCATCATATTACGACATTCTTGAAGAAGAAGATTCAGAAAACAAGCAAGCCAGAGGAAAATTAAGGCAATACTTCACCTTCTTATACAAGTGATTTTCCATCATCATCTTCTCTGATCAACACTCGCCGGAGCAATTCTCAGCTTAGGAGGTAGGTCTTTTTTTATTGCATTTTGGTTGTTATGTTGAACATTGAACCATGCTATTACAAACCCCTATCATGAGGAGCTTCGGATCTTGTTCATGGAGGAGTATTTTGGATCTAAGTTCTTAGGGATTCTTGAGGATTAGGTCTCATGACTGGATTTAGGAGAAAAATTAGAGGATTTGAAGGGTAAATCCTTGTTCAGAAGGTGGAGACGAAGATGGAGGTATCTCCAACTTTTCATTTCCAGTAGCCACCGCCGCCGGATGAAATTTCCGACGCGGTGGTCCGTGGTGGATCTCCGTCACCGGAAGTGTCATGGAAAAAGGCGGAAAGGCATTCAAAAAATTTCTGGTTTTTCCCAACACATAGCTCCCAATCTTTGGGCTTATTTTCTGATTGGGCTGGTCACATTCTAAAGCCATTACAGTACTGTCTTCATTTTTTCTGTTGCACCCCCTGGCTGAAGAGAAACTGTTTTCCATTGGGCTTTGGCAACTGAAGCCCATGCATTTGGACTCTGTTTTGTTCTTTTTCCAGCATGCATACGAACCGGGCCTGGACCCTATTTTTGCAAAGACCCACACTATTTTATTTGTTTTATTTGCTTTTGTTTTGTTAATTAGATAGGTTTTATTGATAGAGTTTAGGTTAATTGGATAAATTAGGAGTTTAACTAGAATTCATAATTAGAATTTTAGATTCAATAACCATAAAATTTGATAAAAGGCCATTTTACCCTTTAGGGGAAATTATGGACATTTTGCTCATAAAATCACATGCTCCTTTAGGAATAGAGTTTAACTTAGAATCTTAACCATTAGATGTTCCCTTAGGAATTTTAACATGGACTTTTAATTGAGTTTTTGACTAACCATGGCATGTACCCTTAGGATTAGCTTTTGATTAATTCTAACCATTAGATTAGGTTTTAACCAAAAATTCCAAATCATTTCAAACCCTCCGATTTAAATTGATCAAAAGCAATTTTGATCAATTAAGTCCTCTGAATTTGTATAATCCCACAGTCTAGATTGAATGACCAAAAGACCCTTGGTCACTTAATAAGACTTTTATTCTAAGTTGTGGAGCTCGAAGCCTCAAGTCAAGATCTTCAATCAAGGCATCCTCAATCACATCAAGCATCGGATTATACAAGACAAATCAAAGGTCAACACTTGGTTAAAACAATTTGAGTTGTACGAAATGAGCCTTAAGTAGTAAGGAATGATGAGATGAAGTCTCTCATATCCTCGTCTAGAGCGACTTTGTGTATGGGGCGTATGCCCCAAATATTTAAAGCTTTTGCCCTTATTCATAGACTTTAGTGCAATTCGAATCGATTAAACTACCAAGTCGTCTTCACACAAGATCAACATCAACACAAGGATCAACAATAAAGAATATTCACCAACAACTTGTCAGTTAAGAGAAGTATCATGCGCTACGAGCCTTAAGTAATAGGGAATGACGAGACGGAGTCTCTCCTATCCTCGTCTAGAGTGACTTTGCGTATGGGGCATAGGCCCTAAATATTCAAAGCGTTCGCCCTTATTCATAGACTTTAGTGTGATTCTTATCAATCGATTGTCAAGTCTCTCATTTCATCTCTCCATTCTATTCACTTCTATTCAATCATTCTTTTTCCTTCAATTATTCTTGTTTTTCAGCCCTAGAGGGATGAACTACGAAAGCTCTGATTTCCTTATTGCATCGTAAGGATACGTAGGCAGGAGAACCCAGTTTCTTCGTGAGCTACCCTATTTATCAATCAATCTTTCTCTGTTCATTCAATTAATACCATCTTTTTGAGATCAATCATACTTTTCCTTGGACTCGTTGTCTATCCTTTTGGGACATCCTAATGACAGTCCACCTCATCAATCAAGAGTTATTCAGCCAGTTACCCAAACATTTTATTCATTCTTTTTCGGCTAAGATGCCACTTTTCTCTTCGATTAAGAGTTTATCCCTTTGTTGGATCCAAGATACTTTTCTTACTTGATCTCGAACTGTTTGTCCCCCATCTGGTGATATACTGTTTCCTTGTACACAACAATACCTTCTCTTGGGCCCCACTTTTACCCCTTTGAGACATTGTAACACCAATTCATCTTGTGAATCTAGAGTTGTTTGGCTCGTACCCAGACATTTAATTCATTCCTTTGGTTGAGAGGCTTGTTTACTCTTTGATTCCAAGTTCCCTCTAGTTATGGGTTCCCTTGATACCATTCTGTTGGTACAAGTTATACTTCTCATCGCTGTATGTCTCTCTCTCTACTCTCGTAGTTCCGAACTAGGATTGCTCTGACTTTCTCACTGCACAATGAGAATACGTAGGCACGAGGATGAGAATCCTTGGCGAGCATACTTCTAATTATTCCTCCTTCACCTTAGGGCATCATATATATCTTTCACTATTCATTACCTACCTTTGATCATAAACCGTTCACCCAGTGACATATTATTCCTTTGACATCGAAATACACTTTCTTTGGAATTCCATATATACCCTTTTAGGACGTATAGCGAATAGTCCGCATTTTTATCTATAGTTGTTTGGCCCGCCACCCAAACCTCTCTATGGTATAAATCCTATTTCTCTTATGGATTCCAATACACTTTCACCTTTTGGTTTCAATCAATACTTCTTCAGTCACTTGTGTAACACCCCAATTAAACTAAGCTAATTATTTGATTTAAATTAATATTTTATTTATTAATTTAATTGAATAATTGGATGTTTGGATTATTTTTATTTTATTATTATTTTGGAATAATAATTATTGGGATAATTATTTATTGGAATAATATATAAGTTGGAATTTAGAAAAATCCCATTGTTGGTAAAAAGGTGAATTTCACGTGAAAAGGGAAAAGAGACAGAAAGGGCAAAAAGCCAGAGAACGAAGGTTGGAGGAAGGGAAAAGCTTGGAGCTCGGAGGCTGCCGAATTAACTCAGGTAAGGGGGGTTTATCATCGGTTAAAGGGTATTATATGATAATATGTACTGGGTAGTAATAATCATTGTTTTACCTCTGATTGGATTGATGTATGCTGAAAATATGTGAAATGTTGGGATGAACGAAATTGAATGATAATCGATGAAATTCGTAGGAATTAGATGTAGTAAGGTTAGCGATTTGAGAAGTTGAATGTATCCGAGTTGTAATTGATAAAACGAAACGAAAGTGTATGAAAAATTGGATTGTGGAAGTATAGATCTGAGAATTCGTAGCAGAGAAACCATGACAGACCTGGAATTGTGGTCTCTGGTCATACGCGTATGGCACTAGGCAATACGCGTATGAGATGGGCTGGTACGCGTATGGCACTAGGCAATACGCGTATGGAATGGCTTGGAAGTGGGAGTTTTGGCGCTGGTACGCGCCATACGCGTGTGATACGCATATCCCTGGATGTGGTACGCGTATGGTGTATGTCATACGCGTATGAGTGAAAGAGATGAGGTTTTGAACGTGTTTTGGTCTCTGGTGATACGCGTATGGGAATGTGATACGCGTAGCATACGCGTATGGGTATGGGCGTTACGCGTATGGACTTTGATCACGTGTGGGCAATACGCGTATGGCATGGGCAATACGCGTATGGGCAGAATGGTGAATTTTCTGTGATGTTACTGTGCAGTTTTTGACTGTTTAGGCTGAGTGATGTGACTTAGCTGATGTATGACATAGTAGGGATCATTTCCCGCTGTTGTGAGTAGTGTAGGTATTAGTTGAGAGTGCTAATACTGTGTTTGATTTTGTGGCATGATATGATATGCTGTTGTTGATGATATGTGATGGTATACATGATGATGTGAAATGTATGCATTTGTGAATAGACTGTTGTGTGGCTTAGAGTGTGAGCATGTGTCTATTCTTGAATTGTTGTTGATGTTGCATTTGCTAGGTGATTAGCTTGCACATTGTGGCCCATTTGGGGTGGTAGCTAATTCCCATGGTGAGGAATTAGTGAGTTAGTCATTATTGGACTGTTGTTGATTGTTTGCATGCTAGGTGATTAGCGTGCATTTCATGGCCCATTTGGGGTGGTAGCTAATTCCCATGGTGAGGAATTAATGAGTGAGTCACTATGTCTCAAATGAGTGGGACTAGTGAGCTTGGTAGCCGTGCCTGGGTTTGGACGGTGAGGTTGAACTATATGTTCACAAATAGTCGGTACCGCATGCATGGAGTCTCATTGCATAATATATGTATGGCGTGTAATATGAATGGATGTATTCCAATATTACACGTGTGTTTGTGTTGGTATTGTTATGTGGTCATTGAGTATGGTTTGAGATTATACATATGCTATATGTTACTGTTAAGTATGATGTTTGAGTTGATACTGCTGTTATTGAGTATGTGGTCTGGTTAGGGTGATTTGATGCGTTATTTACTTAACATTACATAATGTTGTATAATGCTCGTTATATTGATTGAGGAACTCACCCTTACACTTATTTTTCAGGTAACGAGAAATGAGTTGAGTAGAAGCTAATTATTGGAGTCTAGTGTAGTCTCCGTAGAGGGTCGTGCTCTGATAGATGTAACATCGGGATGGGTTGTCCTAACTTGTTTTGAATGTTTTATTATTTGGTTGAGAACCATTTTCCATGTAATGTTTTACATGATTGATGAAATTATATCCGCTGTGTGTTATGCAATTGTTTAAGTTTTAAATTAATAAAAGAGCATGACCTCTATATTGTTGAACGGTGTGAATATTTTGTGTGACACCCTTAAAAGGGCATAATTACTCTGATGTTGTATTTTGATATTTAATTAAATTATTGGGGTATTTAGAAGGGTGTTACATTAGTGGTATCAGAGCATAGTCGGTCGTGTCGAGTCGTAATTATTCTGTTCCCCTGTACGGGATAGGTGTTGTGTAACCCTATCAGTACTTATTTGTTTTAGTTGTTTGGTTTTCAGAATAGAGATGGCTGGAAGGGGTAGAGATGATGCTGCGATTGCTGAGGCTCTGGGTATGCTAGCTGGAGTACTTGGAGGAAATCAGAATGTTATGGGAATGGGAGCTGCTCGTCAGTTGAGTGAGTTCCAGAAGAACAATCCTCCAATGTTCAAAGGAGCATACGATCCAGATGGTGCTCAGAAGTGGTTGAAGGAGATAGAGAGGATCTTTAGAGTAACTGAGTGTGCTGAGAATCAGAAGGTCAGGTTCGGTACACATATGCTGTCAGAAGAAGCTGATGATTGGTGGGTTGCTACCCGCACTGAGTTGGAAACTGCTGGAAATGCTGAGATTTCTTGGGCGGTGTTCAGAGAGAGATTCCTGAGGAAGTATTTTCCCGAGGATGTCAGAGGAAAGAAGGAGATAGAGTTTTTGGAATTGAAACAGGGTAACAGGTCTGTAACTGAGTATGCTGCTAAGTTCACAGAGCTGTCAAAGTATTATACTCCCTATAGTGAGGCTGCTGGAGAATTTTCTAAGTGTGTGAAGTTTGAGAACGGGTTGCGTCCCGAGATCAAGCAGGCTATTGGGTATCAAAGGATTAGAGTGTTTTCTGATTTGGTTGACTGTTGCAGGATTTTCGAACAGGATTCCAAGGCCAGAGCTGAGAGCTATCAGCAGAGGGTTGATAGGAAAGGCAAGAATCAGATTGAACGTGGAAAACCGTATGCAGCTGGCAAAGGTTTTCAGAGGCAGAGTGGGATGAAGAGGCCTAGTGGGGGAGATTCTAGTGCTCCTGCTAAGTGTTACAGATGTGGTCAGGCTGGGCATCGTATCCATGAGTGTACCAGTAATGAGAAGAAGTGTTTTAAGTGTGGCAAGGGTGGTCATTTGGCTGCAGACTGCCGGTTGAAGACTGTGACTTGCTTCAACTGTGGAGAGTTGGGTCATATCAGTCCACAGTGTCCTAAGCCGAAGAAAGAAAATCAGTCAGGAGGCAAGGTTTTTGCTTTATCGGGTTCTGATACTTCTGCAGATGATCGTTTGATTCGAGGTACGTGTTATATTAATGGCTTTCCTCTTGTAGCTATTATTGACACAGGTGCGACTCATTCTTTTATATCTGTGGATTGTGCTGTGAGGCTTAAGTTAGAGATATCTGAGATGTTGGGAGGTATGGTGATTGATACTCCTGCGAAGGGTTCAGTGACTACTACTTCAGTTTGTTTAAGTTGCCCTTTGAGTATTTTTGGTAGAGATTTTGGGATAGACCTTGTGTGTCTTCCATTAGTGCAGATTGATGTTATCTTGGGAATGAACTGGTTGGTGTTTAACCGAGTTTCTATCAACTGTTTTGATAAGACTGTGATCTTCCCTGAGATTGAGGAAGGAAAGAGTTTGTTTCTATCAGCAAGGCAAGTGAATGAGGAAGTAGCAGATGGGGCAGAGTTGTTTATGCTGTTAGCGACTTTGGAGGCTAAAGATAAACTGGTGATTGGTGATCTAGCAGTGGTGTGTGACTTCCCTGATGTGTTTCCTGAAGAAGTGAATGAATTACCGCCAGAGCGTGAAGTTGAGTTCTCGATTGATTTGGCACCTGGTACTAGGCCGATATCGATGGCTCCGTACCGTATGTCTGCTGTTGAGTTAACTGAATTGAAGAGTCAGTTGGAAGATCTGTTGGATAAGAAGTTTATTCGTCCGAGTGTGTCACCGTGGGGTGCACCAGTGTTGTTGGTTAAAAAGAAAGAAGGTACTATGAGGTTGTGTGTGGACTACAGGCAACTGAATAAAGTGACGATCAAGAATCGGTATCCTTTACCGAGGATTGATGATTTGATGGATCAGTTGGTTGGTGCGAGTGTGTTCAGCAAGATAGATTTGAGATCTGGGTATCATCAGATACGTGTGAAAACTGAGGATATTCAGAAGACTGCTTTCAGAACGAGGTATGGACATTATGAGTATTCTGTAATGCCTTTTGGTGTGACTAATGCGCCTGGAGTATTTATGGAGTACATGAATAGGATTTTCCATCCGTACTTAGATCAGTTTGTCGTGGTGTTTATTGATGACATTTTGGTGTATTCTAAATCTGAAGAAGAGCATGCTGAACATTTGAGAGTGGTTTTAGAAGTTCTCCGAGAAAAGAAGTTATTTGCTAAACTCTCTAAATGTGAATTTTGGTTAGAAGAGGTGAGTTTTCTTGGTCATGTGATTTCAAGAGGTGGTGTTGCTGTTGATCCTTCTAAGATAGAAGCGGTATCTAAGTGGGAAGCTCCGAAGTCTGTTGCTGAGATTCGAAGTTTTCTTGGGTTGGCTGGTTATTATAGGAAGTTCATAGAGGGATTTTCCAAGTTGGCGTTACCGTTGACAATGTTGACTAGAAAGGGGCAAGCGTTTGTTTGGGACTCAAGATGTGAAGAGGGTTTCCAAGAGTTGAAGAGAAGGTTGACTACTGCTCCTATTTTGATATTACCGAGTTCGTCGGAATTATTTGAGGTTTACTGTGATGCTTCATTGTTGGGTCTAGGTGGTGTGTTGATGCAGAATAAGCAGGTTATAGCTTATGCTTCGAGACAACTAAGGGTTCATGAGAGGAACTATCCGACACATGATTTAGAGTTGGCAGCTGTGGTGTTTGTTCTGAAGTTGTGGAGGCATTATTTGTACGGATCAAGATTTGAGGTTTTCAGTGATCATAAAAGTTTGAGGTATTTGTTTGATCAGAAAGAGCTGAATATGAGACAGAGGAGATGGTTAGAATTTCTGAAGGATTATGATTTTGGTTTGAATTACCATCCGGGTAAAGCAAATGTGGTGGCTGATGCATTGAGTCGGAAATCATTGCATATGTCTATGTTAATGGTTAGAGAATTGGATTTAATTGAGCAGTTTAGAGACTTGAGTTTGGTGTGTGAGAGTACTCACAATAGTGTTAAATTGGGAATGCTGAAGTTAACGAGTGGTATTTTGGATGAGATCAGAGAGGGTCAGAAATCCGATATGCGTTTGGTCGATAAGTTGACTTTAGTGAATCAAGGCCAAGGTGGTGAATTCAGAGTTGACGAGAATGGTGTTTTGAGATTTGGTGATCGGGTGTGTATTCCGGATGTTACTGAGCTTAAGAAGAGTATTCTGGAAGAAGGACATCGTAGTGGTTTGAGTATTCATCCTGGAGCTACGAAGATGTATCATGATCTGAAGAAGTTATTTTGGTGGCCGGGAATGAAGAGAGAAATTGCGGGTTTTGTTTATTCCTGTTTGACTTGTCAGAAGTCGAAGATTGAGCATCAGAAGCCGTCTGGGCTAATGCAACCGTTGGCTATTCCAGAGTGGAAGTGGGATAGTATCAGTATGGATTTTGTTTCTGGTTTACCGAGGACAAGTAAGAATTTTGAGGCTATTTGGGTGATTGTTGATAGATTGACGAAGTCGGCTCATTTCATTCCGATTAGAATGGATTATCCGTTGGAGAGATTAGCTGAGTTATATATTGAGAAGATTGTAAGCTTGCATGGTATTCCGTCGAGTATTGTTTCGGACAGAGATCCTAGATTTACATCGAAGTTCTGGGAAGGTTTGCAGAGGGCTTTGGGAACTAAGCTGAGATTGAGTTCTGCATATCATCCGCAGACTGATGGTCAGACTGAGAGGACGATTCAGTCGTTAGAGGACCTTTTGAGAGCTTGTGTTTTGGAAAAAGAGGTGCTTGGGATTGTTATTTGCCTTTGATTGAGTTTACCTACAACAATAGTTTTCACTCGAGTATTGGTATGGCACCGTTTGAAGCTTTGTATGGTAGGAGATGTCGGACACCTTTGTGTTGGTATGAGTCCGGTGAGAGTGCTGTGGTTGGACCGGAGATTGTTCAACAAACTACCGAAAAGATTAAGATGATTCAGGATAAGATGAGAATTGCTCAGAGTCGTCAGAAGAGTTATCATGATAAGAGGAGGAAGTCACTTGAGTTCCAAGAGGGAGATCATGTGTTTCTTCGTGTTACTCCGATAACTGGTGTTGGTCGAGCTTTGAAGTCGAAGAAGTTGACGCCTCGTTTTATTGGTCCTTATCAGATTTTGGAGAGGATAGGAGAGGTAGCCTATCGTATCGCTTTACCGCCGTCGCTTGCGAACTTGCATGATGTTTTCCATGTGTCTCAGTTGAGGAGATACATTCATGATCCGTCGCATGTAGTCCAAGTAGATGATGTACAGGTGAGAGATAACCTGACTGTTGAAACATCACCTATGAGGATCGAGGATCGAGAGTTGAAGCAGTTACGGGGTAAAGAGATTGCCTTGGTGAAGGTAGCTTGGGGAGGACCAGCAGGTGGCAGTGTGACTTGGGAACTGGAGAGTAAGATGAAGGAGTCTTATCCGGAGTTGTTCGCTTGAGGTATGTTTTCGAGGACGAAAACTCTTTTAGTGGGGGAGAGTTGTAACACCCCAATTAAACTAAGCTAATTATTTGATTTAAATTAATATTTTATTTATTAATTTAATTGAATAATTGGATGTTTGGATTATTTTTATTTTATTATTATTTTGGAATAATAATTATTGGGATAATTATTTATTGGAATAATATATAAGTTGGAATTTAGAAAAATCCCATTGTTGGTAAAAAGGTGAATTTCACGTGAAAAGGGAAAAGAGACAGAAAGGGCAAAAAGCCAGAGAACGAAGGTTGGAGGAAGGGAAAAGCTTGGAGCTCGGAGGCTGCCGAATTAACTCAGGTAAGGGGGGTTTATCATCGGTTAAAGGGTATTATATGATAATATGTACTGGGTAGTAATAATCATTGTTTTACCTCTGATTGGATTGATGTATGCTGAAAATCTGTGAAATGTTGGGATGAACGAAATTGAATGATAATCGATGAAATTCGTAGGAATTAGATGTAGTAAGGTTAGCGATTTGAGAAGTTGAATGTATCCGAGTTGTAATTGATAAAACGAAACGAAAGTGTATGAAAAATTGGATTGTGGAAGTATAGATCTGAGAATTCGTAGCAGAGAAACCATGACAGACCTGGAATTGTGGTCTCTGGTCATACGCGTATGGCACTAGGCAATACGCGTATGAGATGGGCTGGTACGCGTATGGCACTAGGCAATACGCGTATGGAATGGCTTGGAAGTGGGAGTTTTGGCGCTGGTACGCGCCATACGCGTGTGATACGCATATCCCTGGATGTGGTACGCGTATGGTGTATGTCATACGCGTATGAGTGAAAGAGATGAGGTTTTGAACGTGTTTTGGTCTCTGGTGATACGCGTATGGGAATGTGATACGCGTAGCATACGCGTATGGGTATGGGCGTTACGCGTATGGACTTTGATCACGTGTGGGCAATACGCGTATGGCATGGGCAATACGCGTATGGGCAGAATGGTGAATTTTCTGTGATGTTACTGTGCAGTTTTTGACTGTTTAGGCTGAGTGATGTGACTTAGCTGATGTATGACATAGTAGGGATCATTTCCCGCTGTTGTGAGTAGTGTAGGTATTAGTTGAGAGTGCTAATACTGTGTTTGATTTTGTGGCATGATATGATATGATGTTGTTGATGATATGTGATGGTATACATGATGATGTGAAATGTATGCATTTGTGAATAGACTGTTGTGTGGCTTAGAGTGTGAGCATGTGTCTATTCTTGAATTGTTGTTGATGTTGCATTTGCTAGGTGATTAGCTTGCACATTGTGGCCCATTTGGGGTGGTAGCTAATTCCCATGGTGAGGAATTAGTGAGTTAGTCATTATTGGACTGTTGTTGATTGTTTGCATGCTAGGTGATTAGCGTGCATTTCATGGCCCATTTGGGGTGGTAGCTAATTCCCATGGTGAGGAATTAGTGAGTGAGTCACTATGTCTCAAATGAGTGGGACTAGTGAGCTTGGTAGCCGTGCCTGGGTTTGGACGGTGAGGTTGAACTATATGTTCACAAATAGTCGGTACCGCATGCATGGAGTCTCATTGCATAATATATGTATGGCGTGTAATATGAATGGATGTATTCCAATATTACACGTGTGTTTGTGTTGGTATTGTTATGTGGTCATTGAGTATGGTTTGAGATTATACATATGCTATATGTTACTGTTAAGTATGATGTTTGAGTTGATACTGCTGTTATTGAGTATGTGGTCTGGTTAGGGTGATTTGATGCGTTATTTACTTAACATTACATAATGTTGTATAATGCTCGTTATATTGATTGAGGAACTCACCCTTACACTTATTTTTCAGGTAACGAGAAATGAGTTGAGTAGAAGCTAATTATTGGAGTCTAGTGTAGTCTCCGTAGAGGGTCGTGCTCTGATAGATGTAACATCGGGATGGGTTGTCCTAACTTGTTTTGAATGTTTTATTATTTGGTTGAGAACCATTTTCCATGTAATGTTTTACATGATTGATGAAATTATATCCGCTGTGTGTTATGCAATTGTTTAAGTTTTAAATTAATAAAAGAGCATGACCTCTATATTGTTGAACGGTGTGAATATTTTGTGTGACACCCTTAAAAGGGCATAATTACTCTGATGTTGTATTTTGATATTTAATTAAATTATTGGGGTATTTAGAAGGGTGTTACAACTTGTCACCAGATATTCAATTCTGTGACTTCGGTCACTTCCTTCCGTTCATCCCCATGATGCACTCATATTCCACCTTCATTCACTCCATGTGATATACCAGTTACCTTTGAGCCAAATACACTATACCTTTGTGCTCCATCTTGTACCTCCTTATGAACCGAGAGCTGTTTGGCTCGTAACCCAAACACCTAATTCCTCTCTTTTTTAGGTTGTTCAAATACAGTGATATTGTGTTGTAGGCCCTCACTTGTTGGTTCATACCTGTTTACTCTTGGGTTCATCTTTTAACCCTTGTTGAAGTTCAAATCACATAATTCTTTGGTTCAGACCATACCTTTATCACACTTCTTTTCATCTCCCACCACTAGTTCTTTGAACTACGAAGCTCTGAATTCCTCTTTGCACTATGAGGATACATAGGCATGAGGGCCCCAATCCTTACCGAGCACTTTATCTATTTCTCTTCCTTTCCAATTCTTTTGCGAGTAATCCTTATATATCACACCTATTCGAGCGAGAACAATCAAAGCGGTTCCCATGGAGTACCATGGATGTTTGGGGTGCTAATACCTTCCCCTTGCATAACCAACTTCCTTACCCAGTATATCTATTTCCCCAGGGTTTTATCGATGTTTTCCCTTTCCTTCGGGATTAAATAAAGTTTGATGGCGACTCTATTGTATGTTCGAGCGTGCGATACGTTCGGGTATATTTCCGCTAGCTTCAGTATGAACGTTTTAGCAAATTTTGACTAGAACAAGGATTCTCAAGAAGGAAGGTTGATACAACCCTTTTTATTAAGCACCAAGGAAAACACTCTATTTTAGTTCAAGTCTATGTAGATGACATTATTTTTGGATCTACTAACATAAATTTGGTCAATGACTTCTCTAAGTTGATGCAGAGAGAATTTTAAATGAGCATGATGGGGGAGCTAAATTACTTCCTAGGACTTCAAATCAAGCAACTTGAAGAAGGAACTTTAATGAGCCAAATGAAGTATTTCAATGAGTTACTCAAGCTCTTTGATATGGCAAACTCCAAAGTAATCGACACTCTAATGCCTACTGCGGTTAATATGGATCGGGATAAAAATGGTAATGCCGTAAACATAAAAAGGTATAGAGGTATGATAGGTTCCCTCCTCTATCTTACCACATCTCATCCAGATATTATGTTTAGTGTATGTATGTGTTCTAGGTATCAATCATGTCCCAAAGAATCACATTTAAAGGCCGTCAAGTGCATACTTAGATACCTCTGTGGTACTTCAAAGTATGGGCTTTGGTTTTCTAAGTGAAATGATTGTTTTTTGGTTGGCTACTTTGATTATGAATTCGCTGGTTGCAAATCGGATAGGAAAATCACTAGTGGCACTTGTCACTTTTATTCAAATTCCTTAGTGAGTTGGCACAACAAAAATCAAGTTTCAGTTGCTTTGTCAACGGCCAAGGCGGAATACGTCGCAGCCGGTAATTGTTGTGCTCAAATTTTGTGGCTCAAACAACAATGACTCGACTTCAATGTTCAACTTGAACGTATTCTCATTTTGTGTGACAATACAAGCGCCATCAATTTAACCAAAAATCCTATACTACATTCACGCACTAAACATATTGAAATTCGGCATCGCTTCCTTAGGGATTATGTTGAGAAAGGTGATGTTGTCTTCGAGCACGTTGATAGCAAAAATTAACTTGCCGATATTTTCACAAAACCACTTGCGACAAAGCCTTTCTTCCACATCCATAGGGAACTTGGTGTTCTCGATATCTCAGATCGATTTTAAATTTATATATGATGCTTGCTATATATCTATGTCTGTCTATTCCTTGATTGACAAGTGTGAGCTATGTGAGGGCATTCGTCGTCTATCATCGTTGGAGGTAATATCGTTCCTATCTATTTGAACTATCTTGATCAATTATGTATGTATATACGTGTTCTATATAATGAAATTCTTGATGTTTATTTTAAGCTTGATCCATTTCTATGTTTGAATTATGCTTGGACTTACTTAGGTATCATATTTATCATGCTTGCGTGTTATTGAATTTCGTTATTTGTCTTAAAGTTCATGTTAAACAAATGTGGCTATGTCATATACTTATTTTCTTTTTCTCTGTGCCTTATATATGACTATAATTATTACATTGACTTCATTTTATGTGAATAGTTGTTGATGTTATTCTGTTGCAAAGTAGTTGACTATGTGCTTATGAATATATTTGTTTCCTGTTGACCGTGTTCTGGTCTCTTTTCGATGTTGTCAAAGGAGGAGAAGTAATGGAAATGCACACAGCTTGATCATGATACTAGATTTATGATAGCAGATTTTGTAAGGAATGCATAAAATCAGGGGGATGATGTCTATCAAAGTACACGATTGTGCCACAGTTTGCCATCATAAAAAAGGGGGAGTATGCGAGGGCAAAGATTCTTAGTCCTTGTTTTAATGATGTCAAACCTTTTTAGTTGTTCATAATGTGTACTTTAGACGGTGTCATCATATCATATAATGCATTCATCCTATAACATGCTCAAAGTATAAATTCAATGTGTCCTTGCATATAGGAGCATCTCATAGATATGAACAATGCACTTGATCATCGTTGGTACCTTAGGTTCATAAGAGAATGGTTTTAATTGACCAAAATACGTCTCAAAAACTCATTTTGACAGTTTAAGAACTTTGAGTCGACTCATGACTTGGAGCAGTCAACTCATTTATGCATATCCCATTCTGTGTAACCCTCGGGTCTGAACGGGTTGAGTCATAGGTCAACTCATCTCTAGAAAAACCTGTTTGAGTCGACTCATCCCCTATTTGAGTCGACTCATCGCCTGTTTCACTTGAGTAATTTTGATGCGGGTCTGAACAGGTCGAGTGACATGTGTAATAGGTCGAGTGGTCGTTGTATTTACTCAACTTTCTGCTGTGTATTTTTGAAAACACATTCTATTGTGTTTGTGACTTGCTCCATGCATGATATATATATATATATATATATATATATATATATATATATATATATATATATATATATATATATTCTAGAGTGTCTTTTTCAACTGAACAAGAAAAGTGAAAGATATACACTAAAGTTCCTCTTCATCTTCATTCTTCATTGCATTTTTCAACAACTACACATAACAATATTTGTTGATCATAATGCATTGTTGTGGTGATAACATCCAAATAGGATTGTGTAATATTAGTTTGGGTAGAGGCTTTGAGTGGGGTTTTCTTGAATAAAGCCATTGGGGTTTTATCCTCCAAGAATTGGGTTTTTTTTGCACAAATCTTTGCTTCCTAGATTCAGCCGAGTGAAAGGTTTGAAGAATGGTTTGTTCGTTCAAACAAGTAATGGTAACCAGAGGATTGTGAAAAAAGGTTTGGGTTCAAGCATCTTACGATTGAAGTCAACCGAGCTAGAATTTTGGAGAACTGTAGCGGTAAGTTCATGACCATCAAGTTATGGATAAGTTAAACGTCAATTAAACCAGAGTCGCCACCGCGCTTTTATTGTTTCCAAGGGAAAAGGGAAAAGTACGAACAAAACCCAAAAGATAGAAGTTTTCAAATCAAAACTAATAAAATGGCAGAGATTACGAGTAAGGGGGTTGGTTACACAGAGGGAAGGTGTTAGCACCCAAAGTGTCCTAGGTACTCCTAGGGAGCCCTTTCTTGTGTGCCTATGTGTTTTTGTACAAAATGATGTTTGGAATAAATAGAATGGAGGGATGAGAAAATAATTCATTAATTATATTTTTGTGTTTGACAAGACCTTCAGACTTGTGCCTACGTACCAACATAAAATGAGTGATCAAAACCTCGTAGTTTGTGGTAACAATTTCAAAGTGAATGCATTGTTTTTAACAAAAAATTAATTTTCACAAAGGCACAAAAGGACCAAAAATATTTGAATAAGTGTTAGTTCTTTTTGTCTTTTGAAATTTAAGTCAAGTATAGTTAAGTTCATTTACAAATTTGATTAAGAAAAAGAGTTTGAAAATACAATGGCATAAGACCAAAGTTTCTAATTTGCAATAAAGTCTAAGTTTAGAAAACACAAGCAAAGAAGATTTTAAAAAGGAGGGAGAGATTTGAAATTAAAGAAGTGGGAAGGAGATGAAGAGACTAATCCTAAGCAAAAATTAAAAGTTAAGAGTTGAAAAGATCTGACCAATGAGATGCAATCCAATAGACAAGAATGACATATAGAAACCCAAATTTTCATTGGACTTTAGAATCAAGCAATATCAATACACAAATACCAAGATAAATAGCAAGGCATCAAATAAAGATAGCCACATCCAATCTTAGCAACTCCATGATCTTCCTCATAATCTCCCATATATCAGATGACTGTAAAGATAGGCATTAGGCACATGTTCAAAGTAACAACTTCAATAAGACCATGTAGCAGATGAACTTAAATGGGATCTCAACACTTGCTTCAAATGAAGATTCATTTCACAAGCACTTGGTTTCATGAAAGTTGGCATTGGCCAAGTCCTTTTGCATAGGGAGTGTTGCCTAATTCTAAGTCCAATATCTCAGATCAAATCCAATAAGTCCACATAAATGTCATTTAGAGTTTTTGTTGTTATTATGTACATTCAAGTCAAAGGACCACCAATACAAACAAATGTATACAATCACAATATAATCACAAGATATGGCTAAAATGAGCAAAGTGAAAATGGCATTAAAGTAAACAAGTTAAATGGCATGAATAATGACAAATGAATAAAGACTTAAAATTAAAGTGTATAAAAGTAAGTGGCTTGAAATTAAATGTTAGTTGTTAGTTGATTAGGAGTTAGTATTGCTTTTGCTTTTGTTATTTAAGTCATTCTTTGGAGAACACTCAACCCACTATTCACAAGCATGAATCCTTGAACCAAGACATCTTCCAAAGGAAGGAAAAAAGGCCAAGTTTCCACATAATACCATGAAAGAGGGGAGACTTACAATCTCACTTACTAGAATGCTATACCTTTTGTGTCAAAATTTAGCGATATGTTAAGCAATCGTAATTGGACTTATGTAGAAGTCACAACTATTTGAGGCTGAGCAATAGAAATTTTAGTGTTAATTCATGTTAGAGATATGGTATTATGAACCATACTCCTAAAACATACCACACTTAAAATAAAATGGCAAAAGGGGTGGATTAAATCTCATCCATACTTATGTTGATTTTGCAATCAACTAGCCTTAGGATATAGAGATATCATAGGTCAAAGAAATGGATATGGATAGAATGGGATTAAGATGAAGAGGGAGGGGGAATGAGATCAACACAAATTGGTCAAAGGAGGACTTTCATCAAATTAAAATCATTCATTCATTTTGGGAGATGAAATGCACATTTCATCAATCCCCTAAATCCAATGATTTTAACTCAACAAAGTCAAATCAACCTTGACCAAGCCCCAACAACACAAGTCAAACTCAACAAGTCAATATAAAAAACTCAACACAATTTATTTTGCAATTAAACAATTAAAATTAATTAAAAAAATCATTAAATTAAATTATGGTTGGTCAAAATCCTAAAATCTCATCAAAACACCAAATAAATGGCCATGAGATTTATCATAGGTCAAACAAGGTCAAAGGACCTTGGAGAAAACTTTTCATAATTTTTGGAAACTTAAAAGTATTTTTTAAACCATTAAAAATATTCACAAAAACAAATAAATCATGAAAAATATTAATAATGATCCAAAAACTAATTTTAATTCGAAAATGAAAGAGGAATTTATTTAATTTTTTTGGGTGAAACTCTCATATTTTTTGGATCATTATTAAAGTTAATATGAATTAACGAAAATAAGTCAATTAAAACAAAAATTAGAAAATAACAAAAAAACGTGGACCACCTGATCTCCCTCATTAGTTGAGGTGGAAGATCAAGTGGTCCTCAGCGCGTGTTCCACAACGGACACTAGTCAATGCGCTGCAGGGATGGTATTTCAAACTAACGCGTGAGATTAAAACAAATTGCAAGGATCCTATGGTGTGAGACGTGCCAACACACCGTCGGAGCTGTAACTCCGGTCTTCTTCTCCGGTGGACCTCACCGGACTGGTCCACCTTCAACCATCACCAAAATAAAAAAGGAGGAGATGAATTTAAATTAAAAATGCTCAAGAGCTTGAATATGACCTCAATTTCTCCTAACTCCAAGTATATTGAAAGATACAAGGAGTTGAAATTTGAGGATCATGATCTGAGTTTCTTCGATTTGACCTTAAAGCAACTCAATCTTGTTGCCTACATTGCTAGGACTTCAGACAACCAAAAATCCAGAAGAATTATGGAGAATTGAGTGAGAATCAAAAAGATGAAAAATTGAGAAATTCACCTCCACTGCAGGTCTGGATGAACACGATCTTGCTTCCAATTGCTTTTGGCCTTGCTCTGGTCACTTGATGGAATGAAATTGAATCAAAAAGGAAGTATGACTCTTGGAGATTTGAATCTCAAAATAGTGGAGATTCAAACTCGATTTCCAATGGAAATCCTCAAGGTTATCCTTTGAATGAGAGGGTTTGGAGCTAGGGATTCAAAGCTGGTGCGCAGGGGTCCTTATTTTTGAAGGCAAGGGTCTCTATTTATAGCCAAAGCCTTGCTAATTGCACACTTGATTCAAAAATTCAAAAATGGTAACTTGCTTGCATGGATGCATGGGCGTGTGATAGGCCCATGTAATCATTCCTTCAGGTCCAAAATTGAGTACAAGCATCGCTGAAGTCATGTGGAAAGGCCATGCATTTGTGTATGGAAAATTCAAGTTCACTTATGCCAAATGGTGATCCAAGTTCAAGCCATACGCAAGTCACTCATACATTGTCCATATGGGATGAAATTGGATTTTTTGGAAAGGTTAGATCAAGAGCAACAACTTTCATGTTGAACACTTTTTCATTTGAAGCATGGATCATGATGAATTTTGAGGTGGAAGTTGGGAAAATCAAACATATCAAAAAAATTTCTAAGTGTCAAGCCATATGTTCACTTATTCCACCTTGGCTAACTTTTTATATGAGCTTCAAATGAGAAGCGTTCCTTCATAAAGGTTGTATATATCTCAAAGTCCTTAAATATGGTCACATATTTGACTTCATTTGGATTTAGTATGAAGGATTTATGCATTTTAGAAGTTGAGGAAAATCACTTGTTCAATGGCATTGGTCCAAAATGACCTATAATGGCTCCTCATATCACATGCATTTAAAAGTTGAATTTGCTCTTCCTCAAAACATAAAAGTTGGAGTAGACATCTTGAATTTTATTGTGTAACTTGAATAGCTTTCATATAATACAAATTGGGAAAGTTATGGTCTTGGGAAGTTGACCTCCAAATTAGTGTTTAGACAAAATGACCTATAATCTTTCATCATAAAAAATGACTTTACAAGCAAAACTAGCACTAGACCTAAACATTAAAGTTGTTTGGAATGCCATTTAGAGTAACTTTTCTCTTGGAATAATTTTCATATGATAAAAATTGTAGGAGATAGGGTGTAGGGAACCCCAGTTTTGATCAGATGAATTCCTCTTGTCAACCACCATGAACCAACTTGCTAGCTTGCCATTCTCTTAACTTTTGGGAATCATGGAGGATCATATATGCATAAGATGATGAAATTTGAAGTATCCCTTGAAATATTTGATCAATTGGTGAAGAAGCTTGTTGAATAAGTTACATAAGATGCCCAGATGAATTATGGTTTTCAAGGCAAACCAACTCCAAACTCTTGATGATTTCTTGATAAAAATAACATGTGAAGATCATGGGGATTCATATATGATGCTTAGAGCCATAGTAAATCAATTATTGATTGAACTCCTTGCACTGAGGGTCTTAAACCCTAGATATGAGTCTGATAGAGCATAGGTGAGCATGTACACTACCTACAAAAGAGTTAAACTATAGAAATGACATATTTTTGGTATTTTGGTTAGTAAATAGAGAAAAAAAGTATGATACAATCACATGGTGCTTGGTGATCTCTCCCAATGCACACCCAATGAATAAGGGGCAAGGAGGATGCCAAGGTGTGATCCCAATGCTAATGCATATGATGAGAATAACATAAGGGATCTTAGGGTCAAAATTGGGGTCTCACAAGAACGTGGAGTTCTTGTAATAAGGTAGCTACAATCGGAGGTTTCATGCATATCTGATCGAAATCAGCCGAGCTAGAGTTTTGGAGAATGTGGAGTTCTTGCAATAAGGTAACTACAACCGGAGGTTTTTTTGGAACGCTTGAAGGACTTGGTTCAAATCGAATCAAGGGGAGAGAAGTGAATAGGATCTGTAATAACACTTGAGGTTGGTTGGTGGTGATCATTTCTTCTCTTGTATAAACTTTGCAACTTGATCATAAATATCTCAATTCTAGTTTTAGAATTAGGGGCAGACATATCAAGGATAGACTTGCCTGGGGGAATTAGGGAGGATATCCGTCACCAGTTAAGATGAACATATCAAGGATAAACTGCCTAAAAAAGTAGGAATTACATATATCAAATACTGGATAGAATACCGAAAAGAGAATATCCGTCATCAGTTAGGATGAACATATCAAGGATAAACTCAGAGGGGAGCAAATATGAATTACATCTATCAGTTATTGGATAGAATACCAACAAAAGAATATCCGTCATCGGTTAGGATGAGCATATCAAGAATAAACTCTGCAAAGGGGGAAAAAGCAGGATTTACAACTACCAGTTACCGGGCAGAAGACCGCAAAGAGATGGAAATCCGTCACCGGTTAGGATGAACATATCAAGGATTAACTCTCTGGGTAAAAAATAGGGATTACAACTACCGGTTACTGGGTAGAATACCACAAAGAGAATATCCATCATCGGTTAGGATGAACATATCAAGGATAGACTCGAAGGAAAGAAAATCCGTCATCGGTTAGGATGAACATATCAAGGATAGCCTTCCTGAGGAAACATGAAAACGGATCTGCTGAGGAGAAAAAGTTGCTCTTGCCGGGTATTGGGCAAAAGTGAAAACATGAGAAGAATATTACCAATTACTGGGTAATAGGCTCTCAGGGGATCGAAAGCATCTTATCTAGGTAAGATCTAGAAAGAAGAGATCAATCAAAGACTCAACCCAATGAGGATATAACTCAAGGGGAGTGGTTTCATCCAGATAATCCATTGGGAGGAAGCTGAAATAATGGCCATCCACGAGGAAATAACTCAATGGGGAAAGAGAAAGGTTAAAGTCTTTCTGCTTAATACAAACCAAATCTGCATAGGGAAAAAGTGTACCATCATAGCAGAGGATCAAAATGAACAATGAATCGCAAAGTGCAACAATGCAATAATGAAATTATATGAGTGAATATGTATATGTATATGTATATATGATGATTATGCTGACAAAACAATCGCAAAGGATACAAATGTCACTGGTTTGAATCATCGATACAAACCCTAGCCAATCCTCACAGGAGGGAAACAACTGCTGGAGAGAAATCAAACGAACGCCTCGAAGGCTCAATCCTGGTTGGGTAAAGCACAAGGAGAGGATCTGCTGAGGAAACTGCCACAAACTCTACGGGGAATTTTAGGTCAACACCATATCAGATGGGAGACAACCTTGCAGCGGACAAACATAATAACTGCTCAAAGTCAGGAGTAACTCTGACGACTTGCGGAGAAGCAAAATTCTTCCAAAATCGTGCAAACTGCCGAAATAACACGCCTACAACTCAAGGAAGGCCAACAAACTTGGCTGGGGAAACCAACAAAATTCGGTTACTGAAATGATGTCGGGGATGAAATAGGGACTACGCCCACTGCTTGGGGAGAATCAATAATGCTCCGAATTTAGGGCTTATCGCTTTTCAAACCGCTGTTGATATTCCTTTAAATGATATTGATTGCTTAAAATAACTGCTTTTATATATTTAAGAAAACATGATTTTGATTAAAATTTAATTTCAAAAATGATCATAAATTTTTTAAATCTATTTGGCTGAATTAAACAAGAGTAGAAACATTTGGATAAAAAGCTCAACTTTATTTAATGGAATGGTATTCTGTAAATGACAAGACTCCATAGATCTTTACAAAAGTTGAAAAATGGTAATTTACATGGAAAAGGGCTACATTGAATATAATGATCAGTAATCCTTCTATTAACTTTTGATATCCACTGTGCTCTTGGCGTCAATTGGAGATAATGAATCAGAATTGACCGATTTGCTCAAGAATGTCTTCAAAACTGAAGATCAGCAGGATGCAGTTACTTGCCATAATCCCTAATTTTTGCATAAATTTCCCCAAGGAGGGGGACTCAATTTATCAGGATAATTTTTTTTGTTTTTATGTATCTAATTTTTGCCTGGATCGCCCTTTCGGGTTTCAATCCACCGAGACACTCATTTTTGTCTAATCCGCCCTTTCAGGTTTTCAACTTAGCGATCTGTTCTTTTCTTTTTTTAGGCGAAGTATTTCTTGTTTGCATCTGCGTTCACAGGACGAATGAACTCTTCACCATCCATAGTTGTAAGGATCAAAGCACCGCATGAAAAGGCTCTCTTAACAACATATGGGCCTTCATAATTAGTGTAAGATCCCAATTTTGACCCTAAGATCCCTCATGGCATCATAACATTGCATTTGCATTACCTCAAGGACCCTAAGCATCTTGGCTCCTTTACCTTTGGGTGGGATCTCTTGTGAGTTGGTTTGAGATCACCAAACATGTTTGAATTGTATATTATTGATTTTCTCATTTTTATTTACTAACTAAAAGCACAAAAATATGTCACTAACATCTTTTGTTTGTAGCTTGAGTAGTCACAAGGTCCAAAGCTTCTAGGAGATCCTATGTGCATTGATAAGGCCAATTGAAGATGAAAGTAAGCATGGAAATGGTTCCCAAAGATCTCATCCATCAAATATACCTCCCAAGTATCTCAATTCATCATTTTGATCAAAGCAAACCAAAGGGTTTGAGGTTTGTTTCCCAAGGAAACCCTAATTCATCTATTCATCAACTGTGCCTTGCTCATGAAGCAACCTCTTTGATAAAATGCAATCAAGGGAAGTTCTTTAATTCATAATTTCATGCATATTTGAACTTATATGAGTGTCCTCAATCATAAATTCATCAAGATATGAGGTTTGGACTTGAGAAGTTGATCAGTCAATTCATCTGACTATTTTGAAATACACTGAGACGTAACTTTTAATGTGTTTGTCAAATGGAGATGACCCCAAGAGAAAAAAAGTTCGTAAGGAACATATGAACAACTTTCATGTTCATCACAAATTTATTTGAAGCTTGGAAGGTTATCATCCATTCTAATACATTATAGGTCATTTTGACTGAAACCCTAATTTTGGGTCAACTTCCCAAGGACATAACTCATTCATTTTTCATGATTTTAAGGTGGGATCAAATGAATTGGAAATCTTAAGTTATATACTTCAAATGTCATGTTGAGCAAAATTTCAAAATCTTAAAAGAAATACATATGATAATGCAAAACATTATAGGTCACTTTGGACCAAATGCATTGAAATGTGAAAAGTCCAACTTCAAGTGCCCATAACTTCTTCATCAAAACTCCAAATGATGCAAAATTTAAGTCCAAAGTGATTTCCTTGAAAAGATCTACAACTTTTATATTGAATATTTTGTCATTTGGAGCTTGCATCATTGAAACAGAAGGGATTGAAGTTTGGCCAATTTTGGAAATCTCACATGTACATGTTTTGCACCCTACACTTCATGCCCACTTTTCATCAATTTCCAAGGCTCAAATGGAGTTTTGACCAACATAACAAATGATCCTTATGCAAAAAGCTTTCTAACCATTACTCATGAGGTGGTGTTTCTATTTTGGACATGGTATTTTCGAAGGCTTGAACATTATGGCACATTTTGGAAAATCATTTAAATTTGCATTGCATGATCCATTAATACACAACCTGCACGTCCAAATTGCTTCTATCATGCATCAGCTACCAAATTCAAGTGGAATTGGGCCCTCGATGCGCCTGTACAGGCCCATTCATGGAGGCCCTTTCCATTCATGCAAGTTTATGGTCATGCATTTTCAGCTTGCCTTGCCTATAAATACAATGCATATGAGCTTCATTTCACTAACCTGAAGGCGCCCCAAATGCTGTGCAATTGAAACCTCACCCTCACACCAAAGGAACTATCTCACTTTTCTCTCAATTTTTAGATCTAGAATTCAGTTGCCTCGATTGTTTTCTCAGATCTTAAAGTTCCTAAACCTCATCATCTTGATCCATAGAGTGAATTGCAAGCATCCATAGCAAGGAATTGTGACTCTAAGCTTTGCAAATCATAGGTTTACCTCAGCTTTTAATCTCTTCGAATCTACTCATATATTGGTTATTTCTTGCTGTTGTGGTGTGATCTGAAGTCCTCTGCATAGAGGCAACATTATTGAGCTTTTAATTTTCAAAATCCACTAAGTTCATTTGAACACCACAAATTTTCCATCTCTGATTTCTCTCAATGTAGAAATCTAGAGTGGATTTGGTTGGTACAGGGGTGATGTACATCACCCCAGCTTTCGATTGGTGCCTGGATCGTAGCATTTGGTTAACTTTCATTTCTCTGCAATTTTGGACTTGGCCGGAAGTTGGCCGGAGAAGACGGTGGCGCTGGCCACCGTCTGGTCTCCAGAATAGATCTAGGCCTTCCATTTGTTTTTCCAGATCTAATCCCATGCGTACAACGTTATGACTTTATTATTGGCTTGGTGCGCTTCAGTTGACTCATGCATATGGTGAACGCGCGCTTCCTGGCCGCGTGATAATCCACGTCAATTAATGAAGTACCATCAAATGGTCCACACTTTTCCATCTTTTATAATTTCTGATTTTAATTTTTCTTATTTCTTTTAATTCCATTCATTTTTAAAAATCCATATCTCTTTCATTATTGGTCCAAAAAATATGAGACCAATTATATTTTTTCCCTCTTAATTTCTAATTTCTAAAAATGATTTTTAATATTTTTTATTTTATCATTTGATATTTTTTAGGAATTTTCTCTTTTCTGTTTATTTTTAATTCATTTTAATTAGTTTTTGATATCCAAAAAATACCAAAATATTTTTCCAACCTCTTTCAATGATGATAGATCTATGAAAAATATTCTCATCAATTTATTAATTGATTTAAGATTTATTTGAGATTTTAGTTCAATTAGGTCATTTTTATGCATTTTTAATTGATTTAAAATAGTTTCTGACTTTTAAAAATGTTGAAATTTTTTGTCAAACTTTGTTTGACCTTGTTGAACTTGGGATAATTCACTTGGACTTTTCAAAGTTGATTTGAAGTGAGTTTGAAGTTTGACCTTTCTTTATTATTTTAATTCAAGTTTTATTTTAATAATAAAAAATACCAAAAATATTTTATTTGTTTCTTGACTTCTAATCTTTATCTTGCTTCTGTTTTCTATTGTTTGACCTTGATCTTCTCTATCTTTGGTCAAAGCTTATTGATTATCTTATTCTATTTCCATTAATGTACTTTAATTTTCTTCTTCTTCTTCTTCTTCTTTTTCTTTTTTGATCAATGAGTTAAAGATTGGTGGTTAGCATTGATATATGGAGGTTTAACCTTCCTTGATTCAAATCTAATTCATCTTGATCATGGATCAAGTGAATGAATTTGCATTAAGGATATGTTGCTTCCTAATCATGCAAAGAACCTAAATCAATACAAGATCATTTCTCATTTTCTTTTTGGCATGGCAAGTTGTAGGAGGTTGATTCACAAATCAAAATCTCTAACTTGTGTTGTTGCCTACATTATTATTGATCGGCCTCAGATAGTTGTGACTTCTACATAAGTCAAATTACGATTGCTTAATATAGCGCTAAATTGCCTTATGGCACACTAACACTAACCATTAACCATTAACATTTAATTCATGCTCTTTACATTTATGCAATTTACTATTCTTGTACATATTATTCATTTGTTTTTGCTCTTTGCTCACTTAAGCACATGTTTATGTTAATGCAATTTGCCTTTTGCTCACTTGAGCACATAATTGTGTATATATTATTGTGCTTGTGTTTTATTTTGATTGTTGTGGACCAAAAATGCAAAAATGGACAAATGGACTTAGATTCTAGGACATCCCTATGCAAAAATGGACCAAATCTTAAACTCATTCTTGTCCATTCTTGATTTGATTCATAGAACTTTTTGATGTGTGTGCTTTTGTGCTAGGGAATCCTATTTGAGCCAAATTGAAGAACCATTGCCATGTTCATCCAAAGAAAGATACAAGAGCCATTGGGGATCTTCTAAGAGCTTTCTTGATTAATTTGATTGCTTGAGCTTACACTTATTTTGCTTGCATATTCCAAAGGATGGGAGCTACTTGAATCATCAATATGGTCTCAAGAGAGGAACTCCATTTGTGGTCTTGTTTCTTATCCTTCATCTCTTGTATGATTAGGACTTTAGCCATTCTTCTTCTTCCCTCCACTCTAACCCAAGCCAAAACTTTTGTGCAAACATTTAACATTTGTTTTCAAACATTAGAAACCTAAGCCTTATGCTTTTGATTTTCAAACTTTCCTTTCATAACACTTATTTTGAATTGAATCTTTAAGTCAATCTTGACCATATTTTGTAAATACTTTTCATTGGTAAATATAACTCATTCAAATAATTTGTGGTTTCAATGGCCACTTTCTTAATCAAAACTTTTCATAACCAATAGTTATTAGGTTTGAGTTATCTTTGAGGTAGATGTAATACTCACCTATATCCTTAGTGATGGACAATGAGTCTTCCATTCTTATTATAGGGTTAACCCCTCACTAGCATGTTGAAGCTATCCTCACATGGTGGATTTGTGGTTTTTAGGTTGAGTTTTCTCCCTTGGATAACAAAAGACCTTAAGGCTTTTGGACCCAATCAATTCACCAATTTATTTTGAAATTTTTACCCCGAACTACGAGGTTTTGATCCTAATCTTTTTAAGATGGTACGTAGGTAATGGGTTTATCCATCCAAACACAAATTATAAATAACTTGTATATTCTTTTCTCATCTCTTCAATCATGTTTGCACAAACAAATTTTTCACAAAATACCAACCTTACAACAAGTGTGAAAAGGGCTCCCTAGGAGTACCTAAGATGTTTTGGGTGCTTAAAACCTTCCCATTGCATAACCAACCCCCTTAGCCCGATCTCTGGAATTTTTACTAGTTTTTGACTCGATAAAACTTTTAGGTCTTTGTTCGCTTTCTAACCATTCCTTTGGATAAATAGAAGTGCGGTGGCGACTCGACTTGTATGGTTTACCTTGGATTTAGTCAATATCTCTAATGGTAACGAATACCCCGCTACAATTAGCAGTCCATTTGCCCCTAGAATCTGGTTTGAAAGATAGAATCTTCTTGAGCACAAGGTCGCCTTCTCTGAACACACGAGGTCTGACTTTCTTGTAAAAAAAATTCTTCATTCTCTGCTGATATAACTGACCATGACACATGGAAGTTAACCTCTTTTCTTCAATCAGATTCAGCTGGTTATACCTGCTCTGACACCATTCAGCCTGAGTCAACTTGGCTTCCATCATCATACATAATGATGGGATCTCCACCTCTACTGGGAGCACAACTTCCATGCCATAATCAAGTGAGAAAGGGGTTGCCTCTGTTGAAGTGAGGATGGATGTACGATACCCATGCAAAGCAAATGGGAGCATCTCATGCCAATCCTTATACGTTACAATCATCTTTTGAATAATCTTCTTGATGTTCTTATTCGTAGCTTCAACAACCCCATTCAACTTAAGTCTGTAGGGAGAAGAATTATGGTGTGCAATCTTGAAGTCTTTACAAAGAGCTTCCACCATATTATTGTTCAAGTTCGATCCATTATCAGTAATGATCTTACTTGGCACACAATAACGACATATAATCTTATTCTTGATAAACCTCACAATAACTTGCGTGGTTACATTCGTATACGATGCCGCTTCAACCCACTTTGTGAAGTAGTCAATTGCCACCAAAATGAAATGATGTCCATTCGAAGCTTTGGGCTCGATCATGCCAATCATATCAATTCCCCACATGGAGAAGGGCCATGGGGAGGAAATGACTTTCAACAATGTCGGAGGAACATGAATCTTATCTGTATAAATTTGACATTTGTGGCATTTCTTCACAAACTTGCAACAGTTAGATTCCATTGTCAGCCAATAGTAACCTACTCGCAACATCTTCTTTGCCATAACATGTCCATTGGAATGAGTACCAAAGGAACCTTCATGGACTTCAGCCATCAATAAGTATGCTTCGTGTCTATCCACACATTTGAGCAGAACCATATCGAAGTTTCTCTTGTACAACACATCACCATTCAGGTAGAAATTGCCGAATAATCTTCTCAAAGTCTTCTTATCTTTCAAAGATGCCCCATGTGGGTAAGTCTGACTTTGGAGGAAATATTTGACATCATAATACCACGGCTTCTCATCTTTGATCTCTTCAATAGGAAACACATGAGCTGACCTATCAAGACGCATCACAGTCAGATTGGGAACTTCATTCCAATACTATACCATAATCATCGAAGCCAAAGTTGCAAGAGCATCTGCCATCCGGTTTTCATCTCGAGGGATATGATGAAATTCAACCTTTGTAAAGAAAGTTGAAATCCTCCTCGTATAATCTCTATATGGTATCAAACCGGGTTGATTCGTCTCCCATTCACCTTTGATCTGATTCACAACCAAAGCCGAATCTCCATGGACGTCCAAATACTTGATTCTGAGATCAATGGCCTCTTCAAGCCCCATAATGCAAGCTTCATACTCAACCATGTTATTTGTACATTTGAAAGTCAATCTAGCTGTAAACGAAAAATGCGTGCCTTGAGGAGTAATGATTTCTGCCCCAATTCCATTACCATATTGATTAACAGCTCCATCAAATACCATGCCCCAACGGGAACCATGTTCTAGCCCTTCTTCAAGCAATGGTTCAACACAATCCTTCACTTTCAAGTATAAAATCTCTTCATCAGGAAAATCATACTGCACTGACTGGTAATCTTCAATTGGTTAGTGAGCCACATGGTCAACCAAGACACTACCTTTGATCGCTTTCTGAGATTGGTATTCGATATCATACTAGGATAGCAACATCTGCCAACGGACAATCCTCCCGGTTAAGGCAGGCTTCTCAAAAATATACTTGACTGGATCCATTTTGGATATCAACCAAGTGGTATGATTCAACATATATTGACGCAGACGCTTAGCAACCCAAGTCAATGCGCAACAAGTCTTTTCAAGCATAGAATACCGAGTCTCACAATCAGTGAACTTCTTACTGAGGTAGTAAATATCATATTCTTTCTTTCCAGTTTCATCTTGCTGACCTAGAACATAACCCATACTCTCTTCAAGCACAGTTAAATACATGATCAACGGTCTTCCTTTAATAAACGGAGGCAGAATCAGAGGCTCAAGCAGATACCCTTTGATACTATCAAAAGTCTTTTGGCAATCTTCGGTCCAATCACAAGACTGATCTTTCCGAAGAAGCTTGAATATAGGAGCACATGTGGAAGTCATGTGTGAAATGAATCTTGAGATATAATTCAAGCGACCGAGAAAACCTCTGACTTACTTCTCAGTTTTGGGCGGGGGCATCTCTTGTATTGCCTTGACCTTGGCAGGATCAACTTCAATACCCTTTTTGCTGACAATAAAGCCCAACAACTTACCAGAATGAACACCAAATGTACACTTATTGGGATTCAAGCCGAGCTTATACTTCCTCAAACACTAGAATAGCTTCAACAAATGCTCAACATGTTCCTCTTCATCACTGGATTTGGCAATCATATCATCAACATAGACTTCGATCTCTTTGTGAATCGTATCGTGAAAAAGAGTAGTCATTGCCCTCTAGTAAGTTGCACCAACATTATTTAAACCGAAAGGCATCACTCTATAACATAATGTTCCCTAGGGTGTAATGAATGTGGTCTTTTCCATATCTTCGGGTGCCATCTTAATCTGATTATATCTGGAAAATCCGTCCATAAATGAAAAGACTTTGAATTTAGCTGTATTGTCTACCAACATGTCAATATGAGGCAGAGGGAAATCATCTTTCGGACTAGCTTTGTTCAAATATCTATAATCAACACACATGCAGACTTTTCCATCTTTCTTCGGAACAAGAACAATATTGGCCACCCATTGCGGATACTCAGTGGTAACAAGGAAACCAACATCAATCTGCTTTTGCACTTCTTCTTTGATCTTCACTGCCATGTCAGGATGAGTCCTCCTTAACTTTTGCTTGACTGGCGAGCATTCTGGCTTTAATGGCAACCTATGCTCCACAATCTCAGAATCCAACCCAGGCATGCCTTGATAGGACCAAGCAAGCAAATCTGAATATTCTCGGAGAAGATCAATCAACCCCTTCTTAACTTCTAGACATAGTCGAGACCCAATCTTGACTTCCTTCACATCATCCTCAGAACCCAAGTTGACTAACTCAATCTGCTCTTCGAACCGCTGAATGGTTTTTTCCTCATGCTCAAGTAGACGAGACAATTCATTAGATACTTCTTCATCATTTCCTTCCTCGGCCTCAAACACATGGAATTCAAAGTTTGGAGAAGGAGTAGGATTATTGTATTCAATGGGTTTAGAAACCAACCTACATAATAATTTGATATTTTGATTTTAGATAAGTGAATTGTGACCAAATATTATGCAGATGAACAAATTATATTTTATTTATGTTTTTTGTGATTACCATTTTCAGAAAAAAAGAAGCAAAAAGTAAAATAAAACATCATAGATGTGGATGAATAGAATTGAATTTTATTAATGATCAAATTTGAAAATGCCAACAATGCTCACTTCTCCCTTAGGCATAGGAGAAGGATTTTCAAAAACAATAAAAGAAATTACTTATAATGATGCATAATAATAGGAACATCGACAACAATTCAATTGTTGCAAGCTTTTCCATGCGTCACAAAATTGGTGCAGTCTTCATCTTCATCCCCCTCGATCACAACAGCTAAGTGTTTTTCATTACCATGAATGAACCCTCCGCTACGGAAACTGGGTTGCACATCTCCATCTCTAATCTCAGATGAACCTTGTTGGAATCCCAAACCGGCTTTGCTCTGGTTCTTGGTGACCTCTACCATCTGGCCCCACTGATCAGAAATACCGTCTTCAACAATCTTCTGAGCGTCTTTGAAGGAGGACATGGGTGCCCCAACTCTCTTTTCCTTAGTAATAGATAGAGCTTGAACCGGAGTTTCAACCTCATCCCCAGCTTCTACATAAGAGAAAGACGACAAGTGGCTTACCAACAAAGCTTTCTCCCACTACGCCAAAAACTGGAATAGACAGCGCACCTTAGAGGGCGCTTTATTACAAAAGCGCCCTCTAAAGTGAAGCGAAAAATAAGGAGCAATAGACAGCGCACTTTAGAGGGCGTTTTTGTAACAAAGCGCCCTCTAAGGTGAAACGAAAAAATAAGGACGAGATAGAGGGACAACAATACATGGCGCTTTTTAGAAAGCGCCCTCTAAGGTTACCCTTAGAGGGCGCTTTTAATAAAGCGCTGTTATAAGTCCATGTGCATTTCCAGCTTATAAAGCGCTTCTGGAAAGCCTTAGAGAGCGCTTTCATAAGCGCCCTCTTAGGCCCCCTTTAGAGGGCGCTTTGTTTCCACAAGCGCCCTCTAAGGTGAAACGAAAAAATAAGGAGGAGATAGAGGGACAACAATACATGGCGCTTTTTAGAAAGCGCCCTCTAAGGTTACCCTTAGAGGGCGCTTTTAATAAAGCGCTGTTATAAGTCCACGTGCATTTCCAGCTTATAAAGCGCTTCTGGAAAGCCTTAGAGAGCGCTTTCATAAGCGCCCTCTTAGGCCCCCTTTAGAGGGCGCTTTTTTTCCACAAGCGCCCTCTAATGTCCCCTTTAGTAAACATTAAAATTATAGCATACTGCGCGTTTTGTTATTTCACTATCTGTTATTAGCGTTCTTTTTCACGTTAGGGTTCTGAGGCGTTTTCCTTCCACCTCTGTTAGATCTACATGCGCGTTTCCTCCTTCTACCAATCAAAGGTACACGCTTTTCCCAAATTCTGTTTTATGTTATTGCTTTGTTTTAGCTTTGCCCAATTTCTGTTTTACCTTATTACTGCGCGTTTCCTCCTTCTACGTTTGTTTCGACCATGATAGCGGATGCAATAGGAAATTGACGGTTGGTTTTTAGTGACCATGATAGCGGATGCAATGGGTTATACGACCTATGAACATATGATTTTGTGTCAACACCAGTATCATTAGAAACCTAGGTCCGAATATGTTTGAACTCTTCTGAAATTGTTTTTTGTTTATTCTAATTAGTAATGGATAATACATGGATGTCTTCCAATCGATTGTCGAGAGAGTACGAGAATGGGGCATCAAAATTCGTTAAGTTTGCCGTTGCGCACGCCGAAGACCCCAGTAGAATGATATGTCCTTGCTTGGGTTGTTGTTATGGGAAACGGGTTGACGCAGTTCAGTTGACATCGCATCTAATGAGGCATGGAATTGATCGAAGTTATACATGTTGGAATTTGCATGGTGAGAAAAGTAACGATAATGTTGAACCGGGGGATAGTACGACCTATGCCTCAAACTATAGTGGCGCAGATACATACGATTGTGATCGAGTTGAAGAGATTGCAGAAGCACTTGAAGGAGATCTTAAGGATTGTCCCGAAATGTTTGAGAGGTTGGTAAGTGATGCAGAGAAACCTTTGTATGATGGTTGCACTAAATTCACAAGATTGTCTGCGGTATTAAAGTTGTACAACTTAAAGGCGGGCAATGGGTGGTCGGATAAAAGTTTCACAGAGTTATTAGCCCTTTTGAAAGATATGCTTCCTGAGGATAATGTTCTTCCCAATCGAACATATGAGACCAAAAAGATGTTGTGCTCTATTGGCATGAGCTATGATAAGATACATGCATGTCCAAACGATTGCGTTTTGTTTCGAAATGAGTATGCATCGTTAAATGAGTGTCCTAAATGCGGTGTCTCGCGATATAAGAACAAGTTGTCTCCAGCAAAAGTCTTGTGGTATTTTCCTGTTATTCCGAGATTTAGACGCATGTTTCGTAGTGAAACCGATTCAAGACACTTGACCTGGCATGCAGATGAAAGAATTATAGATGGAAAGTATCGACATCCGGCAGATTCACCACAGTGGTTGAAAATTGATAATGATTATCCTGAATTTGGAGAAGAATCAAGAAACCTTCGCTTGGCATTATCTACTGATGGAATGAACCCACACGGTATCCAGAGTATCTCACACAGTACATGGCCTGTGATTATTATGATTTATAACCTACCTCCATGGCTATGTATGACGCGTAAGTACATGATGTTGTCTATGTTGATTTCTGGACCTAAACAACCAGGGAATGACATTGACGTGTACATGAAGCCCTTAATCGAAGATTTAAAGATTTTGTGGGAGACCGGTGTGGAGGTTTATGATGGATATAGGAAAGAAAGTTTCAACTTGAGGGCGATGTTGTTTGGCACAATTAATGATTTTCCAGCATACGGAAATCTATCAGGGTATAGCATAAAAGGTCAATGTGCGTGTCCTATTTGTGAAGATAAAACAGATTGGAAGCGCTTGGAGTTTGGTCAGAAGAATGTCTTTCTCGGTCATCGGAGATTCTTAAATTCAAATCATCACTACCGTGGATGGAGAAAGGCGTTCAATGGAGAGACAGAACAAGGCAGAGCTCCACCTATATTGACGGGTGATCAAATTTTTGAAAAGGTGAAAGATTTGGATACTCAGTTTGGCAAGCCTTTTGCCCACACACTTGTCAAAAGTGGGTGGAAGAAGAGGTCAGTTTTTTTTGAATTGCCGTATTGGAAGTCCTTGTATGTGAGACATTTTCTTGATGTTATGCATATTGAAAAAAATGTATTTGAAAGTGTTATTGGCACGTTACTCAATATACAAGGAAAGTCTAAGGATGGCCTTAAGGCAAGAAAGGACTTGATAGCGATGGGAATAAGAACTGAATTAGGACCCTTGAAGAAAGGAAAACGAACATATCTACCGCCTGCTGCTTATACTCTATCTAGAAAGGAGAAAAAAAACATTGTGTAAGTTTCTAAGTGAAGTTAAAGTTCCAGAAGGGTACTCTTCAGATATTAGAAGACTTGTGTCTATGAAAGACCTCAAGTTAAAGAGTTTAAAGACCCATGATTGCCATGTTATAATGGAACATTTTCTCCCAATAGGTATACGTTCTATTCTTCCAGAAAAAGTAAGAAGCTCTATAACTAAGTTGTGTTCTTTCTTCAAGTCAATTTGCAGTAAGGTGATCAATCCTGCGATCTTACCAATGTTGCAAAAAGAAATCGTTATTACTTTGTGTGAGCTTGAAATGTTTTTTCCTCCATCATTTTTTGACATAATGGTACATCTAGTTGTTCATCTTGTGAAAGAGACACAATTGTGTGGACCAGCTTATATGAGATGGATGTACCCTGTTGAACGTTATATGAAAATATTAAAAGGGTACGTGAAGAACCGAAGTCGACCAGAAGGTTGTATGGTTGAAAGATACATTGTTGAAGAAGCGATTGAGTTTTGTACTGAATATTTGTCTAATGTTCAGTCAATCGGACTCCCCAAGTCTCAGCTTGTCGAAAAGAAAGAAGGAAAAAATCTAATTGGAAATAAAATCGTGGCAGTATCAAGGGTCGAACGGGATCAAGTGCATTTGTATGTTCTGCACAATGAGAATGAGGTTGAGCCGTATGTTGAAATTCACAAGGATGTTCTCCGAGGTTTAAATCCCAATAGAAATGAAAATTGGATAGTACGAGAGCACAATCGATGTTTTATACCTTGGTTTAAGGATCATATTTATTCAAAGTATTATTCAGATCCCGCTTCAATAACAGAAAGGTTGAGATGCTTAGCATATGGTCCAAATTTCCATGTTTTTTCTTATAGCGCATACGCGATTAATGGATACACATTTTATACCAAAGAACAAGATGATAAAAGTACTATGCAGAATAGTGGTGTCACCGTGGTAGCTGAAGCAATGCACATATCAAGTGTGAAGGACTTAAACCCCAAATTTGCAAATCTGTCGTATTTTGGTGTTATCGAGCGCATTTGGGTGTTTGATTATGAGAAGTTTCAGATTCCTATATTTGGTTGCAAGTGGGTTGAAAATAATAACGACATTCGAATGGATAAGTCAGGATTTTTGCAAGTGGATCTTAATAGGGTGGGATACAAAGATGAGTCTTTTATTCTAGCCTCTCAAGCTAGACAAGTGTTCTATGTCAATGATCCGAAAAGTACGAAATGGTCTATAGTTCTTTTTTCCAACAAAGTAATTGATGAAAACACTGGAGATCAAGGTGATATTGATGTTGAGATTGAATCGTTTACCATAAATGATCAAGATGAGAATATTATATCAAATGATTCATATATTAGAAATGATCATAATGAGGGTATTTGGATCAATCCAACCGTCCGTGTTGTTAAGAGACATGTAGAACATATTCCAACCAAGAAAAGAAAGAGAACTTAGTGAAAAAGGTACAGGTCAAATGATTTTAATTGTTTTCTTTATTACAGGTAAAATGACTTTTATGATTTTAATTGTTTTTACATTTGTCATCTGATTTTAATTGTTTTCTTTATTACAGGTAAAATGGCTATTATGAAGTCAATCATTCGTGCAAGAGACAAGGGTGTAAAATTTGAAGTACATTGGAGTGCTGAAGACCAACTAATTTTTTTTCATCAGGCTTGTGTCTCAATAGAGGATGGGTATCTACCTAAAGTTACTTTTGTAGTGGTCCAAAAGAGACATCACACCAGTCTCTTTCCTGTCAACCCCAAAGAGACCGATAGAAGTGGAAATATTATGCCAGGTTTTTTCAATATATTTCTCAACGCAGCTGGTATATATTATCATTTGAATTTATCACTTTTTGCTGATTTTGTTGTTCTAAATTGTCAAAGGAACCGTGGTAGACACCAACATTTGTCACCCTAGGGAATTTGATTTTTACCTTAACAGCCATGCAGGAATTCAGGTAATATTAGCTATGTCATTTAACTTTATGCCATTGTTTACTATTTGTTGCTCAATCGCCTTTTGACAGTTTTGTGTTATTTGCATTTGGACGTGTTCTTTTTGCAGGGGACTAGTCGACCAACGCATTATCATGTGCTGTATGATGAAAATAAATTCACTGCATACCATCTACAGAGTTTGACCAATAACTTGTGCTACACGTAATGATATGATTTGCTTTATTTTGTTTAGTATTGGTTAGAACTACTAGACAGCATGGGTGGATGGGCGTTATTTTGTTTAGTATTGGTTAGAATTACTAGACAGCTTTTGGATACAGTGGTCACTGGGTGTTGGTTGCTATGGATCTTTCGAGACTAATAGTGTATATTGTTGTTGTACTTTTACTAAATCATGAATATGTTGTTGTATATTGTTGATCAAAGAATCATATATTAATGTTGTATATATGGAGGATTAATGTTGTATATAAATGGATTCATGTTGTATATATCAATGGATTAATGGTGTATAACATTGGATTAAAGGATGAAATCAATATGAATTTTACACTTTTGCAGCATGCGAACAGGTTACCAATTAAATATCCACTGTTTTTCAAACAAATTTTTTTAAAATAACTAACACTTTAGAGGGCGCTTTGTCCAGAAAGCGCCCTCTAAACACTTTACATTGACAACTTTAGAGGGCGCTTTTTCCTGAAAGCGCCCTCTAAACACTTTACATTGACAACTTTAGAGGGCGCTTTTTCCAGAAAGCGCCCTCTAAGGTGTCCCTTTATGGACCACTCCAGAGGGCGCTTTTTTCTGAAAGCGCACTATAATGTGGCCACTTTAGACAGCGCTTTCTCCAGGAAAACAAAGCGCTGTCTTTACCTATGCCAGCGCCACTTTAGAGGGTGCTTGAAAGCGCTGTTATAGGCCAAAATAAGCGCCCTTTTTCCCTTATTTGGCGTAGTGTCCCCACCGACGATAACAAGCTTTCCATTCTTGACAAACTTCAATTTTTGATGTAGCGTTGACGTAACGGCCCCTGCCTCATGTATCCATGGCCTTTCTAACAAGCATCTATAGGCCGGATGGATATCCATTACTTGGAAAGTAATTTGGAAATCACTCGGACCTATCTTCACAGGAAGGTCCACCTCACCAATCACAGTCTTGCGAGAACCATCAAATGCTTTGACGATCACACCACTATACCTCATTGAAGCTCCTTGATACGGAAATCTAGAAAGAGTTGATTTGTAAAGAACATTCAATGAAGATTCAGTGTCAACCGACACATTTGATAGAGCATCCTCCTTGCAATTCATTGAAATGTGAAATGCCAAATTGTGATTTATGCCCTCCTCGGGGAGTTCCTCATCATAAAAGCTCAAATTGTTACAGGAGGTGATGTTAACCATAATATGATCAAACTGATCCACCGTAACATCATGCTCTACATAAGCATGCTTTAATACTTTTTACAATGCTTCTCTGTGCGCTTCAGAGTTCATGAGCAGAGACAACACTGAAATCTTGGAGGGAAATTGGAGCAACTGCTCCACCATATTAAATTCACTCTTCTTGATTAACTGGAGTATCTCATCATCAACATTAGGCTTCAAACCTCTGGATTCACCAGACTGACACTTTGGAGCGCTAACCGGATCAACTGCAGGTACTTCAACTTTCTTACTGGCAGATACGTCTTCTACATTCTTTGGGAACACCGGCCCAAAAACTTGACCGCTACGGGTCACCTTCGTAACATCAACAATGCTCACAACAAAACTAGTTGTGGCCTAGGAACCTCTTGACCATTCTCTAACATAGTCACATTATACTAGTACGGTACAACTTTATCGGATGCATACAAGACTGGACCCTGTAACTATATTACCAACGGTGATACCGATCTATTGTTGACACTGTTACTGTTGCTGCTGTCAAACTGAATCAACACTCTCTCTGGTGTCTTGAACACATGAACTATTACATTCACATCGTCACCCAAGTGATGGGACTAAAGAATATGGATCTACTCTCATCTGTCAACCTTTGGATGTCTCTCTTCACAACCACATAACCTTGGGGGTTAACACTGCAAATTGCACAACCATCATGGTCATGCTTACAATCACTTACCAAACATATATCTTTGTGCATTGTCACCAAGGACCTTCTAATTAAACATACATCATATACCTTGAACTCCCAGGACATCCATCTACCATGTTGATAGAAGGATTACCATGAGTAGGTAGTGGGTTAGCTTTGACATTCGGCGCACGGTCCTCAAAGGACACCATCCCACTTTTAACCAACTTCTGGACTTCGTACTTCAGGGGGTAACAGTTCTCAATATCATGGCCAGGTGCCCCTTGGTGAAAGGCACAATGAAGCTCTGGCTTGTACCACCATGGATGTGGTTCTGGAATCCGTGGAGGATTTCTTGGTTGCAGAAGGTTCTTGAGAACCAATGATGGATACAATTCAGCATAAGTCATATGAATCGGGTCAAAAGAGACCTTCTTCCTCTCGAAGTTTTGTTGTTGTTGATGATTATTGTTGTTGTTGTTGTAGTTTGTTATTTGCGGTGATTGTTGTTGGCGTTGTTGTTGAACTGACGTTTATTGATTGTTGGAGAATACTGGAATAACAGATGATACTTGATGATGGTGTTGACGGGGTTGCGGACTCCTTCTAACATGAGGCCTCCTCTTCCTCCCAACCAATATTTCGTTAGTCTCACCTTCTTTATTTCTGGAAAACCCACTGCCATACTTCTTGCTATACGAAACCTCCTCTTTAGACAACCGTCCCTCTCGGACGCCTTCTTCTAGTCTCATCCCCATGTTTACCATTTCGGTAAAATCATTGGGGGCACTAGCAATCATTCGATCATAGTAAAATGAGCTCAGGGTCTTGAGAAAAATCTTGGTCATCTCCTTTTCTTCCAAAGGAGGGTTGATCTGAGGGGCTAGGTACTCTTTGAATGTCTCTTTGTCCTTCTGAGACAATGACCTCAACTGGTCTCTATTTGGCGCTATATCCATATTATACTTGTACTTTTTCATGAAAGCCTCTCCCAAATCATTGAACGTGCGGTCACTCTCACTATCCAAACCCATGTACCACCTCAGAGCGGCACCAGTCAGACTGTCTTAGAAATAATGAATCAGTAATTGATCATTATCAGTTTGCATCGACATCTTTCTAGCATACATGACAAGATGACTGCGTGGACAAGTATTCCCCTTATACTTTTCAAAGTCAGGTACTTTGAACTCCATTGGAATTTTAACATTAGGAACCAAGCAAAGTTCCACATCACTCTTACCGAACAAATCTTTTTCCCTCAAGGTCTTCTACTCCTTACGCAGCTCAAGGAATTGGTCTTTCATTTCATCCATCTTCCCATAAACATCCGGACCCTCAGACGGCTCAGAATGATAGATGGTGTCTTCAACACAAGGCATCATATGAAAAACTAGAGGAGGAACAGACATGACCGGGCTAGATGCCGGCATGGAAGCAAAAGTAGGCGCGAAACCCTCAGGCACAAAGTTGGGCGGCATTCCCCACGGGAATCCGGAAGGTATGACGGGAGCAAAATGAGTAGCAGGCATGGTTGAAAAAACAACCTCTGATATGACTGTCCTTTGAGGAGGAGGAGTTACAGGCGTTGGAGAAGATTAACTTTGAGCAGCTAGAACTGACTCCATCATGACAGTCAGGCCATCAATCTCGTCCTTCAAGTTTCTATTCTCTTGCTCTAGATGTTCCATGATTCACGGATGATTGGCGCGGGTATTGTATCGATGAGTCAGCTTGGTTGAAGCACAAAAGAATAACCAGTAAGACATCTGGCGAAAGAGAAACCTGTATGCAAATGATGCATGAAAATGCAATGCTTATTTGTTTTTATTTTCAAGGAGCATACTATTTTATTTGCAAATATATAATAATAACAATTTCACAATTCGATTGACCATAAAATCTCTTTTATTTATATAATTGGAAGGATTATACTGAGTACAATTTCAGAAACCAAAATACAAATACAAGAGAAAAGGAGACTAATCATCCTAAGGATCCCTAACAACAATGTCATAAGATCGGGCCGCAGGCGCATACTTCCTTCGGATTCATCGAATCTCGGACTCAAAAGAAGTCTTCATCTGAGTCTACTCGAGGAAAAGCTGATCAATAATCTTCTTCCAAGCAACGGAAGGCTGAGACATACTAGAGGAAGATGAAACCTCTGGCTCTCTCTGTCTCTTCACTGCCCGGTCTTCAAGAAGTTCAATAAACGCATCTTTGTCTTTAGACTCAAGCTGCAACTCCTCATGCTTTCGGCTTAAAGCATGGAACCGCTCTTCCCACATATCCTTCTCTTGCTTCATCTTGGCGAGTGCGTCTTCCAACTCCTCTACATCTTGGTTAGGGAGAGTTAATGGCTCAACCACAACCATAGACATAGTTCTCTCACAAGAATAAGGCATCTTCAACTCCAAAGCTCTCTTCTTCACCCAAGTAGTGTAAGCTTCCAAAGCTACACAGTTGCACGGACCAAGCTTGGATCTTCCTTTCCTATGCACATTATGCCAAGCATGCACAATCTTCTACTTCAAATGTTGGGGATCTTTACCCTCTTGATAGAAAATACCTTCTAACAAAGTGTTATTAGGCTTGTCTCTCAAGGGGAACCCAAGTTGACGACGAGCCAAAGCGGGGTTGTAGTGGATTCCTCCTTGTGTACCAATGAGAGGTACATTAGAGAATTCACCACAATGGTCAATAACATCCAAACTACTCAATGAAGAAACATACCAAACAATATCATCATTAGTGAGGGACATAAGTCTCGGAGACCACCGTAGACATTGTTTGTTTTCCACAAAAGCAGGTGTCTGAGGCAAGTGTGAAATAAACCACTTGTATAGAAGAGGAACACAACACACAATAGTTCCACCACCTTTAGAATTTATCAAATGCAAAAAGAAGTACATATCACCCAACAAAGTAGGCACAAGATTCCCAATCAAGAAGATTCTAATGGCGTTAACATCAACAAAACCATCAATGTTAGGGAACAAATCCAACCCATAGATGAGCAACACGATGATAGCTTCAAAAGCATCCACACTACCGGCCTGAGCAAAGGCAATAGTTTCCTTGATGAGGAATTCATGAAGTTAACCCAAACTTTCCTCCTTTCTTCACCCAATGAGCCTTAATCTCAGACTTCTTTAAGTGAAGAGCTTAAGCTATAAGATGAGATCTTGGGATCTCCTCAAATCCACTAAAAGGCACTTTGCTAGAAACGGGTATTCCCAAGAGATGGGCATACTCCTCCAACGTAGGCACAAACTGATAATTAGGAAAAGTGAAGCAACGGTAGAAAAGGTCATAAAACTAAACCAACACACTCAAGAGCCCTTCAACCACATCAGTAGACAATATAGATAGAAACTTTCCTTTTCTTGACAAGTTTTCCATTCTTGACAAACTTCAATTTCTGATGTAGCGTTGACGTAATGGCCCCTGCATCATGTATCCATGGCCTTTCTAACAAGCATCTATAGGCTGGGTGGATATCCATTACTTGGAAAGTAATTTGGAAATCACTCGGACCTATCTTCACAGGAAGGTCCACCTCACCAATCACAGTCTTGCAAGAACCATCAAATGCTTTGACGATCACACCACTATACCTCATCGGAGCTCCTTGATACGACAATCTAGAAAGAGTTGATTTGTAAAGAACATTCAATGAAGATTCAGTGTCAACTGACACATTTGATAGAGCATCCTCCTTGCAATTCATTGAAAAGTGAAATGCCAAATTATGATTTCTGCCCTCCTCGGGGAGTTCCTCATCACAAATGCTCAAATTGTTACAGGAGGTGATGTTAACCACAATATGATCAAACTGATCCACCGTAGCATCATGCTCTACATAAGCTTGCTCCAATACTTTTTACAATGCTTCTCTGTGCGCTTCAGAGGTCATGAGCAGAGACAACACTGAAATCTTGGAGGGAGTTTAGAGCAACTTCTCCACCATATTAAATTCACTCTTCTTGATTAACCGGTGTATCTCATCATCAACATTAGGTTTCAAACCGCTGGATTCACCAGACTGACACTTTGGAGCGCTAACCGGATCAACTGCAGGTACTTCAACTTTCTTACTGGCAGATACATCTTCTACATTATTTGGGAACACCGACCCAAAAACTTGACCGCTACGGGTCACCTTCGTAACATCAACAATGCTCACAACAAAACTGGTCGTGGGCAAAAGAACCTCTTAACCATTCTCTAACATAGTCACATTATACTAGTACGGTACAACTTTATCGGATGCATACATGATTGAACCGTCTAACTATATTACCAACGGTGATACCGATCTATTGTTGACACTGTTACTACTGCTGCTGTCAAACTGAATCAACACTCTCTCTGGTGTCTTGAACACATGAAATATTACATTCACATCGTCACCCAAGTGACGAGACTAAAGAATATGGATCTACTCTCATCCATCAACCTTTGGATGTCTCTCTTCACAACCACATAACCTCGGGGGTTAATATTGCAAATTGCACAACCATCATGGTCATGCTTACAATCACTTACCAAACATATATCTTTGTGCATTGTCACCAAGGACCTTCTAATTAAACATACATCATATACCTTGAACTCCCAGGACATCCATATACCATGTTGATAGAAGGATTACCATGAGTAGGTAGTGGGTTAGCTTTGACATTCGGCGCACGGTCCTCAAAGGACACCATCCCACTTTTAACTAACTTCTGGACTTCGTACTTCAGGGTGTAACAATTCTCAATATCATGGCCAGGAGCCCCTTGGTGAAAGGCACAATGAAGCTCTGGCTTGTACCACCATGGAAGTGGTTCTGGAATCTGTGGAGGATTTCTTGGTTGCAGAAGGTTCATGAGAACCAATGATGGATACAATTCAGCATAAGTCATATGAATCGGGTCAAAAGAGACCTTCTTCCTCTCGAAGTTTTGTTGTTGTTGATGATTATTGTTGTTGTTGTTGTTTGTTCTTTGCGGTGGTTGTTGTTGGCGTTGTTGTTGAACTGGCGTTGATTTTATGTTGGAGAATACTGGAATAACAGATGATACTTGATGATGGTGTTGACGGGGTTGCGGACTCCTTCTAACATGAGGCCTCCTCTTCCTCCCAACCGATATTTCGTTAGTCTCACCTTCTTTATTTCTGGAAAACCCACTGCCATACTTCTTGCTATACGAAACCTCCTCTTTAGATAACTGTCCCTCTCGGACGCCTTCTTCTAGTCTCATCCCCATGTTTACCATTTCGGTAAAATCATTGGGGGCACTAGCAATCATTCGATCATAGTAAAATGAGCTCAGGGTCTTGAGAAAAATCTTGGTCGTCTCCTTTTCTTCCAAAGGAGGGTTGATCTGAGCGGCTAGCTCTCTCCATCACTGGGCGTACTCTTCGAATGTGTCTTTGTCCTTCTGAGACAATGACCTCAACTGGTCTCTATCTGGCGCCATATCCATATTATACTTGTACTTTTTCATGAAAGCCTTTCCCAAATCATTGAACATGTGGTCACTCTCACCATCCAAACCCATGTACCACCTCAAAGCGGCACCAGTGAGACTGTCTTAGAAATAATGAATCAGTAACTGATCATTATCAGTTTGCGTCGACATCTTTCTAGCATAAATGACAAGATGACTACGTGGACAGGTATTCCCCTTATACTTTTCAAAATCAGGTACTTTGAACTTCATTGGAATTTTATCATTAGGAACCAAGCAAAGTTCCGCATCACTCTTACAGAACAAATCTTTTCCCCTCAAGGTCTGCTACTCCTTTCGCAGCTCAAGGAATTGGTCTTTCATTTCATCCATCTTCTCATAAACATCCGGACCCTCAGACGGCTCAGAATGATAGATGGTGTTTTCAACATGAGGCAGCATGTGAAAAACTAGAGGAGGAACAGACATGACCGGGCTAGATGCACGCATGGAAGCAAAAGTAGGTGAGAAACCCTCAGGCACAAAGTTGGGCGGCATTCCCCACGGGAATCCGGAAGGTACGACGGGAGCGAAATGAGTAGCAGGCATGGTTGAAGAAACAACCTCTGATATGACCATCCTCTGAGGAGGAGGAGTTACAGGCGTTGGAGAAGATTAACTTTGAGCAGCTAGAACTGACTCCATCATGACAGTCAGGCGGGCAATCTCGTGCTTTAAGTCTCTATTCTCTTGCTCTAGGTGTTCCATGATTCGCGGATGATTGGCACGGGTATTTTATCGATGAGTCAGCTTGGTTGAAGAACAGAAGAATAACCAATAAGACATCTGGCGAAAGAGAAACCTGTATGAAAATGATGCATGAAAAAGCAATGCTTGTTTGTTTTTATTTTCAAGGAACATACTATTTTATTTGCAAATATATAATAATAATAATTGCACAATTCGATTGACCATAAAATCTCTTTTATTTTTATAATTGGAAGGATTATATTGAGTATAATTTCAGAAACCAAAATACAAATACAAGAGAAAAGGAGACTAATCATCCTAAGGATCCCTAACAACAATGTCATAAGATCGGGCCGCAGGCGCGTACTTCCTTCGGATGTGTCGAATCTCGGACTCAAAAGAAGTCTTCATCTGAGTCTACTCGAGGACTAGCTGATCAACAATCTTCTTCCAAGCAACGGAAGGCTGAGACATACTAGAGGAAGATGAAACCTCTGGCTCTCTCTGTCTCTTCACTTCTCGGTCTTCAAGAAGTTCAATAAGCACATCTTTGTCTTTAGACTCAAGCTGCAACTCCTCATGCTTTCGTCTTAAAGCATGGAACCAATCTTCCTACATATTCTTCTCTTGCTTCATCTTGGCGAGTGCGTCTTCCAACTCCTCTACATCTTGGTTAGGGAGAGTTAATGGCTCAACCACAACCATAGACATATGTCTCTCACAAGCATAAGGAATCTTCAACTCCAAAGCTCTCTTATTCACCCAAGTAGTGTAATCTTCCAAAGCTACACAGTTGCACGGACCAAGCTCGGATCTTCCTTTCCTATGCACATTATGCCAAGCATGCATAATCTTCTACTTCAAATGTTGGGGATCTTTACCCTCTTGATAGAAAAGACCTTCTAACAAAGTGTTATTAGGTTTGTCTCTCAAGGGGAACTCAAGTTGACGACGAGCCAAAGCGGGGTTGTAGTGGATTCCTCCTTGTGTACCAATGAGAGGTACATTAGAGATTTCACCACAATGATCAATAACATCCAAACTACTCAATGAAGAAACATACCAAACAATATCATCATTAGTGAGGGACATAAGTCTCTGAGACCACTGTGGACATTGTTTGTTTTCCACAAAAGCAGGTGTCTGAGGCAAGTGCGAAATAAACCACTTGTACAGAAGAGGAACACAACACACAATAGTTCCACCACCTTTAGAATTTATCAAATGCAAATAGAAGTACATATCACCCAACAAAGTAGGCACAGGATTCCCAATCAAGAAGATTGTAATGGCGTTAACATCAACAAAACCATCAATGTTAGGGAACAAAGCCAACTCATAGATGAGCAACACAAAGATAGCTTCAAAAGCATTCACACTACCGGCCTGAGCAAATGCAGTAGTTTCCTTGATGAGGAATTCAGAAGTCAACCCAAACATTCCTCCTTTATTCACCCAATGAGCCTCAATCTCAGACTTCTTCAAGTGAAGAGCTTCAGCTATAAGATGAGATCTGGGGATCTCCTCAAATCCAGTAATAGGCACTTTTCTAGAAACGGGTATTCCCAAGAGATGGGTATACTCCTCCAACGTAGGCACAAGATGATAATCAGGAAAAGTGAAGCAATGGTAGATGTAACACCCCGATAATAATATAATAATTATTTAAATTAAGTTAATAATATGTTTATTAATTTAATTAGATAATTGAATTATTATTATTATTATTATTTTGGAATAATAATTATTGGGATAATTATTTATTGGAATAAAATAAGTTGGAATAATAAAAAGTCCCATTTTTTGGTAAAAAGGGTTTGCACGTGAAAAGGAAAACACAGAGAAGCGGTTGAAAGTGGAAAAAGGGCAAAAAGGCAGAGCAAGAGAAGAGGAAAAGCTTGGAGCTCAGAGATTGCTGGATTAACTCAGGTAAGGGGGGGTTTTATCATCGATTAACGGGTATTATGGGATGATATGTACTGGGTAGTAAGAAACTATTGTTTTACCTCTGATTAGATTGATGCATGATGAATTGTGAACCCTTTGGATGAATGAAATTGGGGTATAATTGAGAAAGAATTCGTAGGAATTAGATGTAAAAGTGTCAAATTTTGTGTAATCGAATAAGATACGAATTGTGTTGAAAATATGAATGATTTCTGTGTAGAAATTGGACTGTGGAAGGTTGGATTGGGTAGATCTCGTAGCAGAGAAAGCCATGGCAGATCTGAGAGTTCTGGTCTCTGGTCATACGCGTATGGCACTAGACAATATGCGTATGAGATGGCTGGTACGCGTATGGCACTAGGCAATACGCGTATGGATGAGGAAGATGAAATTTTGAACGTGAAATGGTCTCTGGTGGTACGCGTATGGGGAAGTGATACGCGTAGCATACGCGTATGAGACAGGTGATACGCGTATGGGTTGGGCGAGGAAATGCGCAATACGCGTATGAGAGTGGGCATTACGCGTATGGATTTGGTCAGGCGTGGGCAATACGCGTATGGGCATAGGCAATACGCGTATGGGCAGAATTGTGTATTTTCTGTGCTGTTGTTGTGCAGTTTTGGTTGTTTAGGCTGAGTGTTGTAATTCAGCTGATGTATGACATATTAGGGATCATTTCCCGTGGCTTTGAGTAGTATAGGTATTAGTAGAGTGTACTAATACTGTGGTTGTTGTTTGTCATGATCTGATATGCTTATGTGATAAAATATTGAGGATGTCTGATGATATGCATATCGTTGTGAATGTATATATTATGCATGGCATAGCCTTTGGGGCTGTAGCTAATTCCCATGGTGAGGAATTAGTGAGTGAATCATTGTGGATTTGTTGTTGATGTTTGCATGCTAGATGATTAGTGTGCATAGTCTAGCCTTCGGGGCTGTAGCTAATTCCCACGGTGAGGAATTAGTGAGTGAGTCATTAGATCTCAAATGAGTGGGACTAGTGAGCTTAGTAGCCGTATCTGGATTTGATCGGTGAGCTTGAACTGTATGTTCAAGAATAGTCGGTACCGCATGTGTGGAGTCTCATTTCATAATGAATGTATGGCATATAATATGAATGGATGTATTCCAGTATTATATGTGTGTTATGTGTTGTGTTGTTGATGTTGAGTATGGTTGAGATTATACATATGCTATATGTTACTGTTGAATATGATGTTTGAACGGATATTGCCGTTGCTGAGTGCGTAGTCTGATTAGGGTGAATTAATGTGTTATTTACTTAGCATTACATGTTGTTCTATAATGCTTATTATATTGATTGAGGAACTCACCCTTACATCTATTTTTCAGGTAACGAGCAGTGAGTTGAGTAGAAGTTAGTGCTATGGAGTCTAGCGTCGTCCTTAGTGGGTCATGCTCTGGTAGATGTAACATCGGGAGGGAATGTTTGACTATGTTTTAATTTAGTTGTTGATTCAACTTTACATGTAATGTAGTACATGATTTGAATGTCGATGTTTTGTACCCGCTGCGAATTATGCAAAAGAGTCTTATTTTGATTTAATAAATGAGCATGACAGGATATTTGATAATTGTTGTGAAATGATTGTGTGACACCCTTCGGGGCATAATTACTCTGATTGATATGTTATTATTTTAATTAAATATTTTGGGGTATTTAGAAGGGTGTTACATTAGTGGTATCAGAGCATAGTTGGTCGAGTCGAGTCGTAATTATTCTGTTTCCCCTGTACGGTATAGGTGTTGTGTAACCTATCAGTACTCATGGTTTTAGTTTGTTTGGGTTTTCAGAATAGAGATGGCTGGAAGAGGTAGAGATGATGCTGCAATTGCTGAGGCTCTGGGTATGCTAGCTGGAGTACTTGGAGGAAATCCGAATGTTGTGGGAATGGGAGCTGCTCGTCAACTGAGTGAGTTCCAGAAGAACAATCCTCCAATGTTCAAGGGAGCATACGATCCAGATGGCGCTCAGAAGTGGTTGAAGGAGATCGAGAGAATCTTCCGAGTAACTGAGTGTGCCGAGAACCAGAAGGTCAGGTTCGGTACGCATATGCTATCAGAAGAAGCTGATGATTGGTGGGTTGCTACCCGCACTGAGTTGGAAGCTGCTGGAGGTGCTGAGATCACTTGGGCTGTGTTCAGAGAGAGATTTCTGAGGAAGTACTTTCCAGAGGATGTCAGAGGGAAGAAAGAAATAGAATTCTTGGAATTGAAGCAGGGTAACCGGTCTGTTACTGAGTATGCTGCTAAGTTCACAGAGCTGTCAAAGTATTATACTCCCTACAGTGAGGCTACTGGGGAATTTTCCAAATGTGTGAAGTTTGAGAACGGGCTGCGTCCCGAGATCAAGCAGGCGATTGGATATCAGCGGATCAGGGTGTTTTCTGATTTGGTTGACTGTTGCAGGATTTTCGAACAGGATTCCAAGGCTAGAGCAGAGAGCTATCAGCAAAGGGTTGATAGGAAAGGCAAGAGTCAGAATGACCGTGGAAAACCGTATGCAGCTGGCAAAGGTTTTCAGAGACAGAGTGGGATGAAGAGGCCTAGTGGGGGAGACTCTAGTGCCCCTGTTAAGTGTTATAGATGTGGTCGGGCTGGACATCGTGTCCATGAGTGTACCAGTGCTGAGATGAAGTGTTTCAAGTGTGGAAAAGGTGGTCATTTGGCTGCAGAGTGTCGGTTGAAGACTGTGACTTGTTTCAACTGTGGAGAAGTGGGTCATATCAGTCCACAGTGTCCTAAGCCGAAGAAAGAGAATCAGTCAGGAGGCAAGGTCTTTGCTTTATCGGGTTCTGAGACTTCTGCAGATGATCGTTTGATCCGAGGTACGTGTTATATTAATGGCTTTCCTCTTGTAGCTATTATTGACACAGGTGCGACTCATTCTTTTATATCTTTGGATTGTGCTGTGAAACTTAAGTTAGAGATATCTGAGATGTTGGGTAGTATGGTGATTGATACTCCTGCGAAGGGTTCAGTGACTACTACTTCGGTTTGTTTGAATTGTCCTTTAAGTATTTTTGGTAGAGACTTTGGGATAGACCTTGTGTGTCTTCCACTAGTGCAGATTGATGTTATCCTGGGTATGAATTGGTTGGTGTTTAACCGAGTCTCTATCAACTGTTTTGATAAGACTGTGATATTTCCTGGGATTGAGGAAGGAAAGAGTTTGTTTCTATCTGCAAGACAGGTGAATGAGGCAGTAGTAGATGGGGCAGAGTTGTTTATGCTGTTAGCGACTATGGAAGCTAAAGATAAACTGGTGATTGGTGATCTAGCTGTGGTGTGTGATTTTCCTGATGTGTTTCCGGAAGAGGTGAATGAATTGCCGCCAGAGCGTGAAGTTGAGTTCTCGATTGATTTGGTACCTGGTACTAGACCGATATCGATGGCTCCGTACCGTATGTCTGCTGTTGAGTTAGCTGAATTGAAGAGTCAGCTAGAAGACCTGTTGGATAAGAAATTTATTCGTCCGAGTGTGTCACCGTGGGGTGCACCAGTGTTGTTGGTTAAGAAGAAGGAAGGTACTATGAGGTTGTGTGTGGACTATAGGCAACTGAATAAAGTGACGATCAAGAATCGGTATCCTTTGCCGAGGATTGATGACTTGATGGATCAGTTGGTTGGTGCGAGTGTGTTCAGCAAAATAGATTTGAGATCTGGGTATCATCAGATACGTGTGAAAACTGAAGATATTCAGAAGACTGCTTTCAGAACAAGGTATGGACATTATGAGTATTCTGTAATGCCGTTTGGTGTGACTAATGCGCCTGGAGTATTTATGGAGTATATGAATAGGATTTTCCATCCGTATCTAGATCAGTTTGTCGTGGTGTTTATTGATGACATTTTGGTGTATTCGAAATCTGAAGAAGAGCATGCTGAGCATTTGAGAGTGGTTTTAGAAGTTCTCCGAGAAAAGAAGTTATTTGCTAAACTCTCTAAATGTGAATTTTGGTTAGAAGAGGTGAGTTTTCTTGGTCATGTGATTTCAAGAGGTGGTGTTGCTGTTGATCCTTCTAAGATAGAAGCGGTGTCTAAGTGGGAAGCTCCGAAGTCTGTTGCTGAGATTCGAAGTTTTCTTGGTTTGGCTGGTTATTATAGGAAGTTCATTGAGGGATTTTCTAAGTTGGCGTTACCGTTGACGATGTTGACTAGAAAGGGGCAAGCGTTTGTTTGGGATTCGAAATGTGAAGAAGGTTTCCAAGAGTTAAAGAGAAGGTTGACTACTGCTCCTATCCTGATATTACCGAGTTCGTCGGAACTATTCGAGGTTTACTGTGATGCTTCATTGTTGGGTTTGGGTGGTGTGTTGATGCAGAATAAGCAGGTTATAGCTTATGCTTCGAGACAGCTGAGGGTTCATGAGAGGAACTATCCGACACACGATTTAGAGTTGGCAGCTGTGGTGTTTGTTCTGAAGTTGTGGAGGCATTATTTGTACGGATCAAGATTTGAGGTTTTCAGTGATCATAAAAGTTTGAAGTATTTGTTTGATCAGAAAGAGCTAAATATGAGACAGAGGAGATGGTTAGAATTTCTAAAGGATTATGATTTTGGTTTGAATTACCATCCGGGTAAAGCAAATGTAGTGGCTGACGCATTGAGTAGGAAATCATTGCATATGTCTATGTTAATGGTTAAAGAATTGGATTTAATTGAGCAGTTTAGAGATTTGAGTTTGGTGTGTGAAAGTACTCACAATAGTGTTAAATTGGGAATGTTGAAGTTAACGAGTAATATTTTGGATGAGATCAGAGAGGGTCAGAAATCCGATATGCTTTTGGTTGATAAGTTGACTTTAGTGAATCAAGGTCAAGGTGGTGAATTCAGAGTTGATGAGAATGGTGTTTTGAGATTTGGTAATCGGGTGTGTATTCCGGATGTTACTGAGCTTAAGAAGAGCATTCTTGAAGAAGGACATCGTAGTGGTTTGAGTATTCATCCTGGAGCTACGAAGATGTATCATGATTTGAAAAAGTTATTTTGGTGGCCGGGAATGAAGAAAGAAATTGCGAGTTTTGTTTATTCTTGTTTGACTTGTCAGAAGTCAAAGATTGAGCATCAGAAGCCGTCTGGGCTAATGCAACCGTTGGCTATTCCAGAGTGGAAGTGGGATAGTATCAGTATGGATTTTGTTTCTGGTTTGCCGAGGACAAGTAAGAATTTTGAGGCTATATGGGTAATTGTTGATAGATTGATGAAGTCGGCTCATTTCATTCCGATCAGAATGGATTATCCGTTAGAGAGATTAGCCGAGTTGTATATTGAGAAGATTGTAAGTTTGCATGGTATTCTGTCGAGTATTGTTTCAGACAGAGATCCTAGATTTACATCGAAATTTTGGGAAGGTTTGCAGAAGGCTTTGGGAACTAAGCTGAGATTGAGTTCTGCATATCATCCGCAGACTGATGGTCAGACTGAGAGGACGATTCAGTCATTAGAGGATCTTTTGAGAGCTTGTGTTTTGGAAAAGGGAGGTGCTTGGGATTGTTATTTACCTTTGATTGAGTTTACCTACAACAATAGTTTTCATTCGAGCATTGGTATGGCACCGTTTGAAGCCTTGTATGGTAGGAGATGTCGGACACCTTTATGTTGGTATGAGTCCGGTGAGAGTGTTGTGGTTGGACCGGAGATTGTTCAACAAACTACGGAAAGGATTAAGATGATTCAGGAGAAGATGAGAATTGCTCAGAGTCGTCAGAAGAGTTATCATGATAAGAGGAGGAAGTCACTTGAGTTCCAAGAGGGAGATCATGTGTTTCTTCGTGTTACTCCGATAACTGGTGTTGGTCGAGCTTTGAAGTCAAGGAAGTTGACACCTCGATTTATTGGTCCTTATCAGATTTTGGAGAGGATAGGAGAGGTAGCCTATCGTATCGCTTTACCTCCGTCGCTTGCGAATTTGCATGAGGTTTTTCATGTGTCTCAGTTGAGGAGGTACATTCATGATCCGTCGCATGTAGTCCAAATAGATGATGTACAGGTGAGAGATAACCTGACTGTGGAAACATCACCTATGAGGATCGAGGATCGAGAGTTGAAGCAGTTGCGGGGTAAAGAGATTGCCTTGGTAAAGGTAGCTTGGGGAGGACCAGCAGGTGGCAACGTGACTTGGGAACTGGAGAGTAAGATGAAGGAGTCTTACCCAGAGTTGTTCGCTTGAGGTATGTTTTCGAGGACGAAAACTCTTTTAGTGGGGGAGAGTTGTAACACCCCGATAATAATATAATAATTATTTAAATTAAGTTAATAATATGTTTATTAATTTAATTAGATAATTGAATTATTATTATTATTATTTTGGAATAATAATTATTGGGATAATTATTTATTGGAATAAAATAAGTTGGAATAATAAAAAGTCCCATTTTTTGGTAAAAAGGGTTTGCACGTGAAAAGGAAAACACAGAGAAGCGGTTGAAAGTGGAAAAAGGGCAAAAAGGCAGAGCAAGAGAAGAGGAAAAGCTTGGAGCTCAGAGATTGCTGGATTAACTCAGGTAAGGGGGGTTTTATCATCGATTAACGGGTATTATGGGATGATATGTACTGGGTAGTAAGAAACTATTGTTTTACCTCTGATTAGATTGATGCATGATGAATTGTGAACCCTTTGGATGAACGAAATTGGGGTATAATTGAGAAAGAATTCGTAGGAATTAGATGTAAAAGTGTCAAATTTTGTGTAATCGAATAAGATACGAATTGTGTTGAAAATATGAATGATTTCTGTGTAGAAATTGGACTGTGGAAGGTTGGATTGGGTAGATCTCGTAGCAGAGAAAGCCATGGCAGATCTGAGAGTTCTGGTCTCTGGTCATACGCGTATGGCACTAGACAATACGCGTATGAGATGGCTGGTACGCGTATGGCACTAGGCAATACGCGTATGGATGAGGAAGATGAAATTTTGAACGTGAAATGGTCTCTGGTGATACGCGTATGGGGAAGTGATACGCGTAGCATACGCGTATGAGACAGGTGATACGCGTATGGGTTGGGCGAGGAAATGCGCAATACGCGTATGAGAGTGGGCATTACGCGTATGGATTTGGTCAGGCGTGGGCAATACGCGTATGGGCATAGGCAATACGCGTATGGGCAGAATTGTGTATTTTCTGTGCTGTTGTTGTGCAGTTTTGGTTGTTTAGGCTGAGTGTTGTAATTCAGCTGATGTATGACATATTAGGGATCATTTCCCGTGGCTTTGAGTAGTATAGGTATTAGTAGAGTGTACTAATACTGTGGTTGTTGTTTGTCATGATCTGATATGCTTATGTGATAAAATATTGAGGATGTCTGATGATATGCATATCGTTGTGAATGTATATATTATGCATGGCATAGCCTTTGGGGCTGTAGCTAATTCCCATGGTGAGGAATTAGTGAGTGAATCATTGTGGATTTGTTGTTGATGTTTGCATGCTAGATGATTAGTGTGCATAGTCTAGCCTTCGGGGCTGTAGCTAATTCCCACGGTGAGGAATTAGTGAGTGAGTCATTAGATCTCAAATGAGTGGGACTAGTGAGCTTAGTAGCCGTATCTGGATTTGATCGGTGAGCTTGAACTGTATGTTCAAGAATAGTCGGTACCGCATGTGTGGAGTCTCATTTCATAATGAATGTATGGCATATAATATGAATGGATGTATTCCAGTATTATATGTGTGTTATGTGTTGTGTTGTTGATGTTGAGTATGGTTGAGATTATACATATGCTATATGTTACTGTTGAATATGATGTTTGAACGGATATTGCCGTTGCTGAGTGCGTAGTCTGATTAGGGTGAATTGATGTGTTATTTACTTAGCATTACATGTTGTTCTATAATGCTTATTATATTGATTGAGGAACTCACCCTTACATCTATTTTTCAGGTAACGAGCAGTGAGTTGAGTAGAAGTTAGTGCTATGGAGTCTAGCGTCGTCCTTAGTGGGTCATGCTCTGGTAGATGTAACATCGGGAGGGAATGTTTGACTATGTTTTAATTTAGTTGTTGATTCAACTTTACATGTAATGTAGTACATGATTTGAATGTCGATGTTTTGTACCCGCTGCGAATTATGCAAAAGAGTCTTATTTTGATTTAATAAATGAGCATGACAGGATATTTGATAATTGTTGTGAAATGATTGTGTGACACCCTTCGGGGCATAATTACTCTGATTGATATGTTATTATTTTAATTAAATATTTTGGGGTATTTAGAAGGGTGTTACAGTAGAAAGGGTCATAAAACTAAACCAACACACTCAAGAGCCCTTCAACCACATCAGTAGACAATATAGATAGAAGCTTCCCATGATGTTGTTGAAATCCAATGGAACTAATACAAAAGATGATATCTTCCTTCACTCTTTCAAATCAGGACATCTGAAACTGTACTTCTTAGTGTTCCTTCGTCCATAATCCATGGTTTGAAAATATTTGCAAATAAAACCTCAGTTCCTTGAAGTTATTTTTCATGTGATGAATGTTATGATGCGCATGAATGCATGAATGCAATAATCACAAATAAGGGATCACACACAAGGCAAACAAACAACGCTTAAGGGATGAATCAAGTCATTGCCAAGATCAATCATCCATTTTGGTGGATTATGGTTTTCACCTTATCAACACCCAAGTTCCATTGATATTGACAATACTTGATTGGATCAACCAAGAATCAAGGGTTTGTTGTGAGTCACGAGCATGGATTATGGGTAAGAACCATCCCAAAGGAGTGTACTAAGGATAAAACCTGTAGATAAAAATCTAAAAAATTCCCAGAGTCTTAATTTCATCTATAGGATATTACAGGTTAGGATGACTGACTCATCAACCCATAATATTCTCAAGAGAAACTTGTCTGAGTGTAGTATCGCGTAACAACTGTTATCAAGTCTACACCTGAACAATCTCCGCACTACGTCCTAAATAAGCCAAGTTGGGTTAAATGTTCTACGGTCCTCAACTTCTCGGATCCCAAATCAGAGAAAGTAATGCCTAACCATAAATGACTTGTGTGACATTCATAACTCAAAAAGGGTCTCCACTGAGTAGATGGGTCTCAAGTCAACTTGTTAAGGACTACTCCACACAAGTCGAACATGACTATACCATCCTCCTATCTTAATTTCACTCAAGTTCGGGTTAGAACTTATCTCACCACTCAGAGATCACCAAGCACAACAAGCAGATTGTATCATACACATAAATATACAAACATCAAATATCTAGTTATATACACATAAAAAAGTAGGCTAAACCCACTGGAGACTACTCCCCAACAGAGTCACCACTTAATTTCTGTAGCGGTAAATTCATGACCATCAAGCTATGGATAAGCTAAAAGTCAATTAAACCAGAGTCGCCACCGCGCTTTTATTGTTTCCAAGGGAAAAAGGAAAAGTAAGAACAAACCCCAAAAGATAGAAGTTTTCAAATAAAAACTAATAAAATGCCATAGATTACGAGTAAGGGGGTTGGTTACACAGAGGGAAGGTGTTAACACCCAAAGTGTCCTAGGTACTCCTAGGGAGCCCTTTCTTGTGTGCATATGTGTTTTTGTACAAAATAATGTTTGCAATAAATATAATGGAGGGATGAGAAAAGAATTCATTAATTATATTTTTGTGTTTGACAAGACCTTAAGACTTGTGCATACGTACCAACATAAAATGAGGGATCAAAGCCCCGTAGTTCGTGGTAACAATTTTAAACTGAATGCATTGTTTTTAACAAAAATTTAATTTTAAAAAGGGCACAAAAGGCACAAAAAGGTTTGAATGAGTGTTAGTTATTTTTGTCTTTTGAAATTTAAGTCAAGTATAGTTAAGTTCATTTACAATTTTGATTAAGAAAAAGAGTTTGAAAATGCAATGGAATAAGGAAAAAGTTTCTAATTTGCAATAAAGTCTAAGTTTAGAAAACACAAGCAAAGAAGATTTTAAAAAGGAGGGAGAGATTTGAAATTAAAAAAGTGGGGAGGAGATGAAGAGACTAATCCTAAGCAAAAATGAAAAGTTAAGAGTTGAAAAGATCTGACCAATGGGATGCAATCCAATAGACAAGAATGTCATATAGAAACCTAAATTTCCATTGGACTTTAGAATCAAGCAATATCAATACACAAATATCAAGATGAAGAGCAAGACATACAATAAAGATAGCCACATCTAAGCTTAGAAACTCCATGATCTTCCTCATAATCTCCCATGTATCATATGACTTTAGAGATAGGCATTAGGCACGGGTTCAAAGTAACCGCTTCAATAAGACCATGTAGCAGATGAGCTCAAATGGGATCTCAACACTTGCTTCAAATGAATATTCATTTCACAAGCACTTGGTTTCATGAAAGAAGGCATTGGCCAAGTCCTTTAGCATAGAGAGTGTTGCCTAATTCTAACTCCAATGTCTAAGATCAAATCCAATCAGTTCACACAAATGTCTTTTAGAGTTTTTGTTGTTATTATGTACATTCAAGTCAAAGGACCACAAATACAAACAAATGTATACAATCATAATATACTCACAAGATATGTCTCAAATGAGCAAAGTGAAAATGACATTAAAGAAAACAAGTTAAATGGTATGAATAATGGCAAATGAATAAAGACTTAAAATTAAAGTGCATAAAAGTAAGTGGCTTGAAATTAAATGTTAGTTGTTAGTTGATTAGGAGTTAGTATTGCTTTTGCTTTTGTTGTTTAAGTCATTCTTTGGAGAACACTCAATCCACTATTCACAAGCATGGATCCTTGAACCAAGACATCTTCCAAAGGAAGGAAAAAAGACCAAGTTTCTACACAATACTATGAAAGAGGGGAGACTTACAATCTCACTTACTAGAATGCTATGCCTTTTGTGTCAAAATTTAGCGTTATGTTAAGCAATCGTAATTGGACTTATGTAGAAGTCATGACTATTTGAGGCCGGGCAATAGAAATTTTAGTGTTAATGAATGTTAGAGATATGGTATTATGAACCATACTCCTAAAACATACCACACTTAAAAGAAAATGGCAAAAAGGGTGGACCTAATCTCATCCATACTTATGTTGATTTTGCAATCAACTAGCCTTAGGATATAGAGATATCATAGGTCAAATAAATGGATAGGGATAGAATGGGGTTAAGATGAAGAGGGAGGGGAAATGAGATCAACACAAATTGGTCAAAGAAAGACTTTCATCAAATTAAAATCATTCTCTCATTTTGGAAGATGAAATGCACATTTCATCAATCCCCTAAATCCAATGATTCTAACTCAACAAAGTCAAATCAACTTTGACCAAAGCCCAACAACACAAGTCAAACTCAACAAGTCAATATCAAAAGCTCAACACAATTTATTTTGCAATTAAACAATTAAAATTAATTAAAAAAAGCATTAAATTAAATTATGTTTGGTCAAAATCCTAAAACCTCATCAAAACACCAAATAAATGGTCATGAGATTTATAATAGGTCAAACAAGGTCAAAGGACCTTGGAGAAAAAAATTCATAATTTTTGGAAACTTAAAAGTATTTTTTAAACCATTAAAAATATTCACAAAAACAAATAAATCATGAAAAATATTATTAATGATCCAAAAAATAATTTTAATTCAGAAAATGAAAGAGGAAATTATTTAAATTTTTTTTGGGTGAAATTGTCATGTTTTTTGGATCATTATTAAAATTAATATGAATTAATGAAAATAAGTCAATTAAAATAAAAATCAGAAAATAGCAAAAAACGTGGACCACCTGATCTCCCTCATTAATTGAGGTGGCAGATCAAGTGGTCCTCAACACGCGTTCCAGAATGGACACTAGTCAATGCACTGCAGGGATGGTATTTAAAACTAACGCGTGAGATTAATACAAATTGCAAGGATCTTATGGTCTGAGACGTGCCAACACACTGTCAGAGTTGTATCTCCGGTCTTCTTCTCCGATGGATCTCATCGGACTGGTCCACCTTCAACCATCACCAAAATAAAAAAGGAGGACATGAATTTAAACTAAAAATGCTCAGGAGCTCGAATCTGGCCTCAATTCTCCTAACTCCAAGTATATTTAAAGATACATGGAGTTGAAATTTGAGGATCATGATTTGAGTTGCTTCGATTTGACCTCAAAGCAACTTAGTCTTGTTGCCTACATTGGTAGGACTTCATACAACCAAAAATCCAGAAGAATTATGGAGAATTGAGTGAGAATCGAAGAGATGAAAAATTGAGAAATTCACCTTCACTGCAGGTCTGGATGAACACGATCTTGCTTCCAATTGCTTTTGGCCTTTCTCTGGACACTTGATGGAATGGAATTGAATCAAAAAGGAAGTAGGACTCTTGGAGATTTGAATCTAAAAAACATGGAGATTCAAAATCGATTTCCATGGAAATCCTCAAGGTTATCCTTTGAATGAGAGGGTTTGGATCTAGGGATTCAAAGCCGGCGCGCAGGGATCCTTATTTTTGAAGGCAAGGGTCTATATTTATAGCTAAAGCCTTGCTAATTGCACACTTGATTCAAAATTTCAAAAATAGTAACTTGCTTGCGTGGATGCATGGGCGTGTGATAGGCCCATGTAATCATTCCTTTAGGTCCAAAATTGAGTACAAACATTGCTAAAGTCATGTGAAAATGCCATGCATTTGTGTATGGAAAATTCAAGTTCACTTATGCCAAATGGTGATCGAAGTTCAAGCCATACGTAAGTCACCTATACCTTATCCAAATGGGATGAAATTGGACATTTTGGAAAGGTTAGATCAAGAGGAACAACTTTCATGTTGAACACGTTTTCATTTGAAGCTTGGATTACGATGAAATTTGAGGTGGAAGTTGGGAAAATCAAACATATCAAAAAAATTCTAAGTGTCAAGCCATATGCTCACTTATTACACCTTGGCTAACTTTTTATATGAGCTTCAAATGAGAAAAGTTCCTTCATCAAAGTTGTAACTCTCGAATCCTTCATAATGGTCACAAATGTGACCTCATTTGGATTTAGTATGAATGAGTTATGCATTTTAGAAGTTGAGGAAAATCACCTGTTCAATGGCATTGGTCCAAAATGACCTATAATGTCTCCTTATATCACATGCATTTAAAAGTTGAATTTGCTCTTCCTCCAAACATACAAGTTTGAGTCGACATCTTGAATTTGATTGTGCAACTTGAATATCTTTCATCTTATAAAAACTGAGCAAGTTATGGTCTTGGGAAGTTGACCTCCAAATTAGGGTTTAGACAAAATGACCTATTATCTTTCATCATAAAAAATGACTTTCTAAGCAAAACTAGCTCTAAACCTCAACATGAAAGTTGTTTGGAATGCCATTTAGAGTAACGTTGCTCTTGGAATCATTTTCATATGATAAAAATTGTAGGAGATAAGGTCTAGGGAACCCCAGTCTTGATCAGATGAATTCCTCTGGCCAACCACCATGAACCAACTTGCTAGCTTGCCATTCTCTTGAAGGATCATATATGCATAAGATGATGAAATTTGAAGTATCCCTTGAAATATTTGACCAATTGGTGAAGAAGCTTGTTGAAGAAGTTACATAAGATACCCAGATGAATTAGGGTTTCCAAGGCAAACCAACTCCAAACTCTTGATGATTTCATATATGATGCTTAGAGCCATAGTAAATTAATCTTGATTGAACTCCTTGCACTGAGGGTCTTAAACCCTAGATATGAGCCTGATAGAGCATAGGTGATCATGTACACTACCTACAAAAGAGTTAAACTATACAAATGACATATTTTTGGTATTTTAGTTAGAAAATAAAGAAAAACAAAGTATGATACAATCACATGGTGCTTGGTGATCTCTCCTAATGCACACCCAATGAATGAGGGGTAAGGAGGATGCCAAGGTGTGATCCCAATGCTAATGCATATGATGAGAATAGCATGAGGGATCTTAGGGTCAAATTGGGGTCTTACAATAACGTGGAGTTCTTGCAATAAGGTAGCTACAATCGGAGGTTTCACGCATATCCGATCGAAATCAGCGGAGATAGAGTTTTGGAGAACGTGGAGTTCTTGAAATAAGGTAGCTACAACCAGAGGTTTGTTTAGAACGCTTGAAGGACTTGGTTCAACTTGAATCAAGGGGAGAGAAGTGAATAGGATCTGCAACAACACTTGGGGTTCCCTAGACCCCATCTCCGTTGATAATCTAGGGTTCCCTAGACCCCATCTCCTATAATTTTTGTCATATAAAAATTATTACAAGATAAAAGTTACTATTTATGACATTATGAACAACTTAAATGTTGGCATCAAGATCTAATTTTGGTCGGAAAGTCATGTTTTATGGTAAAAGATTATAGGTCATTTTGTTTGTGCCCTAGATGGAAGGTCAACTTTCAAGAACCATAAATTTCTCAGTTTTATGATATGAATATGATACAAGTTTCATGATCAAGTTCAATATGTATTATATAACTTTTATTCTTTGATAAAGGTCAAAATCCACTTGCAAGGGCATGTGCCATGAGGAAACATTATAGGTCATTTTAGGCCATTACCATTGAACATGCATTTTTCCTCAACTTCTAAAATCCATAACTCCATCATGAAATATCCAAATGGTGTCAAACTTCTGACCAAATTTAATATAATTGAAATAGATACAACTTTGTAGAAGGAACCAAAGTCATTTGAAGCTCATAGCAAAACTTATTCAAGTTGGAAAAAGGGGTCATTTGACTTTTAACTTATAAAATTTTCAAGTATGTTTGATTCCTACAACTTCAACACCAAAATTAATCATGATCCAAGATTCAAATGGAAAAAGTTCCAACATCAAATTTGTTCCCCTTCATGCTATAATTCCAAAGAGTCCAAGATCATTGAATTTGGGTCAAAATTGAGGGACTTGGGTCTGGTTCCTTTGTTTGGTTTATTTTGACAACTTTTGCACTCAAGTGTGAATTCCTTTTGCATGCTTCCATGTAATGCCTTCAACATCAAGTGCACATTATCGTATCTTGAAAAATACGAATCCTTGTGATGGTCGCGGAAAAATAGTTTGAACAGAGTCGCCACCGAACTTTATTTATCCCAATAAAGGAATAGGAAAATATCGATAAAAGCTTTGAAAAATATAGAATAATGGTCGTCGCACCCATATCCGGGTTAGGGAGTCGATTACGCAAGGGTAAGGTATTAGCACCCCTCACGTCCGTTGTATTCAACGGGAACCTTTTAGTTTAATTTGCGGTTTGAATGTTAACTTATGTTGTCTGTTTTCTCCGAATGAATAAAGGGTAAATAGAGATGGATTGAAACCTCAGAAAGGGGGAAAAGGGAGCTTTTTTATTAGTGTGCTCGCCAAGATCTCGCAATCTCGTGCCTACGTATCCTTATGGTGCAATAAGGAAGTCAGAGCATTCGTAGTTCGGGAAACTACGGTTTGTTGGTATCTTTTAGTGAACAACTATTTAGATCACGTTCTAAAGGCTAAACGTTGGCTTGTTTACTCTCGGCGGAGGCTTAAGCACTAATTTGTTGTGCGCATTAGAAGGGATTAAACAATGTTCTTTCTGAAAAGAGTTTTGATCACACAGGGGTGACAAGTTGAATTAATATATTGGATGTTTTGTTTGATTAGTTTAGATCGCACGTGGGTGAGAAAAAGATAGATTTGATTTGTTAAGATATTTTGTTGGATGATGGTTACTCGGATAATCGAGTAAGGCAGCTCGTATCCTAATAGTCGAGAAGAGGAATCAAAGGCTCTAGACCATCTCCCTTTTCATCCTTAATTGTGAAAAGGATTTGATAATAGTTAAGGTGTTTTAAACTGGATGACGAATACTCGGATAATCGAGTAAGACAACTCGTATCCTAATAGTCGAGGAGAGGAATCGAAGGCTCTAGACCATCTCCCTTTTCATCCTTTATTGATTATGAAAATAAGTTTGTGTATGGTTGGTGTATTTTATATGAACGACAAATGATCGGATAATCGAGTAAGGAAACTCGTATCCAAGTATTTGAGGAGAGGAATCGAAGGCTCAAGACCATATCCCTTTTCGTGTAGTTTATTATGAGAATGTTTTGATTTAATTGAGTTTAGGCGGATAGAAATGACAATTACTTGACTAACCGAGTAAGGGAACTCATATTCAAACAATTGAGGAGAGGAGTTGAAGGCTCAAAACCATCCCCCTTTTCATTTCCAAATGAAGCGGTGTTTAATCGTAATTGGGTATTTGAATAAAATACTCGATGTTGGATCGAGGTTTTAAATTTGTGTTTGCAGAGAAATTGAATTATAGTTGGTGAATCAATCATCTACTCGACTAATTAATAACCGAATAGGTCTCATTGTAAGAAAGCCCAAGAGCAAGCTATGTGAGGTTGATGGTGATGCTAAAAGTGATCGACTTACAAGGGTATGGAAATGGGCTCGATTGAATCGAGAGTTGTGTGATTTTTAGTGGTTTAAAGTGGTTTTGAATCGATGATGAATTTGAATGAGTTTTGATTTATATTATGAAATGGGAGATGATGGTGAAATAAATCGGTCCGTTTTTAATTAACAAAATTAATTGATTAAAATTCAGTTAAGTTGTCTAATTAAGGTAATTAAAAGTAATTATCTAAATTATTTGATTAAAAATTAATATAATCGAATAATTAAGTTAATTAAAATTAATTAACAAAATTATCTAATTTAATTAGAACTTTAATTAATTAATTTAATAGGTGACAATATTGAATTCAAAATAATCGAATTTGAATCGGGAATCATGTGCTCATAAACCGGTTTGCACATAGCGACAACGAAATTGGAGTGTCGTATGTAAAGATCGAAACTCGGTGAAAATACACAATTGATTTATTGAAATTTTGGCGGCATTGCGACATGAAATTGTCGAATCCACAAATTAAAAACCGGAATGCAACATGATTAAATAGTAGCAACATAATATAAAACACATAAATTATTTACATATTTTACAAATTGCACTATACCACCAGCTTCAAAGAGGATCTCACAACAATCCAATATAACCGAAATTGGAATAAGAATCACCATAATAAAATCTTCATAGCAAAGTAACATAAAACCATCTAGAAAACAAATATCTCATTTGACAGAAAAGCTACATCATGTTAATATTATAATTTAACCAAATTTAAAATGCAATGAAATTAATACCCAAGTAGCAAACCATACCTCCCTTATAGAATTATTTATAATGTATCAATCAAAATTAACATAAATATAACACAACCCAGAATTGAACACTAGATGCAGCGACCACAATGTGATCTTAACAGCGCATTGCAAAAGTATTCGATATGAAAGTGTTACCAATGTCGGTGTGTTGATCTACAAATGAGTTGGTGTTCGTTGACATATTAAGTTACTGAGATGAGGTATCACAAATTTCTTCTTTGTTCAATCTCCATGATATAGGGAATGACCCAAAATAAGCTAATTCTAACAAGCGCTCATATGATAATAACATCGAATCCAAAAATGAAGAGTTATGTCTTCAGATCCATAGGCTTATCATGTAGCTGATGTCAGCGACGATATCGGTGTTGACGATATCAAGATGGAGAATGAGCGTGAACCGTTTCTCTGGTGTGATGGTAGAACGACGATGAGGGCGGAAATAGGGTTCGTGGTGTTGGTCGGAACGTTGGTGTTACCGATGAGAGAATCGTTGTTGTGGAAGGACAAAGGTTGTATTGTGAAGGGAAGATCGAAGGATTGAAGAGGTCAAAACGGTGATGGGTTTGCGTTTGTTGGCGAGGGATGAGGCGGATTGGAGGAAGAGTGAAGGGAGGAATCCGGCGGTGATGGTCGTCAGAGTTGCTTAATGGTTTTTGTAGCGGTAAATTCATGACCATCAAGCTATGGATAAACTTGACGTCAGTAAAACTAGAGTCGCCATCGCGCTTTTATTTTTTCCAAGGGAAAAGGGAAAAGTACGAACAAAACCCAAAAGATAAGAAGTTTTCAAATCAAAACTAATAAAATGCCAAAGATTACAGCTAAGGGGGTTGGTTACACAGAGGGAAGGTGTTAGCACCCAAAGTGTCCTAGGTACTCCTAGGGAGCCGTTTTTTGTGTGTACATGTGTTTTGGTATAAAAGATGTTTGCAATAAATAGAGTGTGGGGATGAGAAAAGAATTTATTAATTATATTTTTGTGTTTGACAAGACCTTTGGACTTGTGCCTACCTACCAACATAAAATGAGGGATCAAAACCTCGTAGTTCGTGGTAATAATTTCAAAGTGAGTGCATTGCTTTTAACAAAATTTTAAGTTTAACAAAGGCACAAAAGGCCTAAAAGAGTTTGAATGGGTGTTAGTTTTTTGTTTCATTTGAAAATTTTAAGTCAAGTATAGTTAAGTTTATTTACAAATTTGGTTAAGAAAAAGAGTTTGAAAATGCAATGGCATAAGGCCAACGTTTCTAACTTGCAACAAGGTCTAAGTTAAAAAAACACAAGCAAAGAAGATTTTAAAAGGAGGGAGAGATTTGAAATTAAAGAAGTGGGAGGAGATGAAGAGACTAATCCTAAGCAAAAGATTAAAAGTTGAGAGTTGAAAAGATCTGATCAATGGGATGAAATTCAATAGACAAGAATGTCATACAGAAACCCAAATTTCCCTTGGACTTTAGAATCAAGTAATATCATACACATTTAGCAAGATGAAGAGCAAGACATCAAATAAAGATAGCCACATCCAAGCTTAGAAACTTCATGATCTTCTTCATAATCTCCCATGTTCCAGATGACATACTCCTTGAATGGCTCAGAGATAGGCACTAGACACAGGTTCAAAGTAACAGCTTCAATAAGACCATGTAGCAGATGAACTCAAATGAGATCTAAAAACTTGCATCAGATGAAAGTTCACTTCACAAGCACTTGGTTTCAGAAAAGTTGGCATTGGCCAAGTCCTTTTGCATAGGGAATGTTGCCTAATTCTAAGTCCAAAGTCTCAGATCAAAACCAACTGTCCACACAAATCTTTTTTAGAGTTTTTGTTGTTATTATGTACATTAAGGTCAAAAGACCACAAAACCAAACAAGATACACAAACAAGTATATACAATCACAATATAATCACAAAATAAAGCTCAAGTGAGCAAAGTGAAAATGGCATTAAAATAAACAAGTTAAAGGGTATGAATAATGACAAATGAATAAAAACTTGAATTTAAAGTGCATAAAAGTAAAGAGCTTGAAATTAAATGTTAGTTGATTAGAAGTTAGTATTGCTTTTACTTTTGTTGTTTAAGTCATTCTCTGGAGAACACTCAACCCACTATTCACAAGCATGGATCCTTGAGCCAAGACATCTTCCAAATGAAGGAAAAAAGGTCAAGTTTCCATACAATACCATGAAAGAGGGGAGACTTACAATCTCACTTACTAGAATACTATGCTTTTGGGTCAAAATTTAGCGTTATGTTAAGCAATCGTAATTGGACTTATGTAGAAGTCATAACTATTGAAGGCCGGGCAATAGAAATTTTAGTGTTAATGCATGTTAGAGATATGGTATTATGAACCATACTCCTAAAACATACCACACTTAAAAGAAAATTGCAAAAGGGGTGGACCTAATCTCATCCATACTTATGTTGATTTTGCAATCAACTAGCCTTAGGATATTTGAGATATTATAGGTCAATGAAATGAATGAGAATAGAATAGGATTGAGATGAAGAGGGAGGGGAAATGAAATCAACACAAATTGGTCAAAGGAGGACTTTTATCAAATTAAAATCATTCATTCATTTTGGGAGATGAAATGTACATTTTATTAATCCCCTAAATCCAATGATTTTAACTCATCAAAACACCAAATAAATGGCCATGAGATTTATCATAGGTCAAACAAGGTCAAAGGACCTTAGAGAAAAAATTTCATCATTTTTGGAAACTTAAAAGTATTTTTAAACAATTAAAAATATGCATAAAAACAATTAAATCATGAAAAATATTAATATTGATCCAAAAAATAATTTTAATTCAGATAATGAAAGACGAATTTATTTGAAATTTTTTGGTGAAAGTCCCATATTTTTTTGATCAATATTAAAATTAATATGAATTAATTAAAATAAAGTAATTAAACTAAAAATCAAAAAATGCAAAAATACGTGGACCACTTGATCTCCCTCATTAATTGGGGTGGCAGATCAAGTGGCTCCCAGTGCGCATTCCATGGTGGACTAGAGTCAATACGCTGCACAAGTGGTAATTGAAACCAAAGCTCAGGATTAGAACAAAATAGATGGATCCTATGGTCTGAGACATGCCAACGCACCGCCGAAGCTAGAGCTCCGGTCTTCTTCTCCGGTGGACCTCACCGGAATGGTCCACCCTTAACCATCACCAAAATGAAAAAGGAGGACATGAATTTAAAGTAAAAATGCTCAGGAGGTCGAATCTGGCCTCAGTTTTACCTAACTCCAAGTATATTGAAAGATACAGGGAGTTGAATTTTGAGGATCATGATCTGAGTTGCTTCGATTTGACCTCTAAGCAACTCAATCTTGTTACCTATATTGATAGGACTTCAGACAACCAAAAATCAACAAGAATTATGGAGAATTGAGTGAGAATTGAAGAGATGAAAAATTCAGAAATTCACCTTCACGATCTTGCTTTGAATTGTGTTTGGCCTTGCTCTGGATGCTTGATGGAGTGGAAATGGATCAAGAAAGAAGCAAGACTCTTGGAGATATGAATCTCAAAACAATGGAGATTCAAACTTGATTTTCAATGAAAATCCTCAAGGTTATCCTTTGAATGAGAGGGTTTAGGGATGGTGATTCAAAGCTGGCGCGCAAGGGTCCTCAATTCAGAGTGAAAGAGCTTCTATTTATAGCCAAGGCATTGTTATTTGCACACTTGTTTCAAACTTTCAAAAAATAGCAAAATGACTTTTCATGGATGCATGGGCATGTGATAGGCCCATGTAATGATGCATTCAGGTCCAAAATCAATGGCAAGCAATGCTGAAGTCATGTTAACAAGCGATGCATTTGTGTATGGAAAGTGGAAGTTCAAATATGCCAAATGGTCATCCATATTTAAGCCATGCACAAGTCACTCATACTTTGTCCAATGGGATGAACTTGGACTTTTTGGAAAGCTTAGATCAAGAGGAGAAACTTTCATGTTGAACAGTTTTTTATTTGAAGCTTGGATCATGATGAATTTTGAGGTGGAAGTTTGGAAAATCAAATATATCAAAAAAAATTCTAAGTGTCAAGCCATACGTACACTTCTTCCACCTTGAGTAACTTTTTCTATGGACTTCAAATGAGAAACGTTCCTTCATCAAAGTTGTATCTCTCTCAAATTCCTTCAAATTGGTCACAAATTTTCCTCATTTGGATTTAGCATGAAGGAGTTATGCATTTTAGAATTTGAGGAAAATCACTTGTTCAATGGTATTGGCCCAAAATGACCTATAATGTATCCTCATATCACATGCATTTAAAAGTTGAATTTTCTATTTCTCCAAACATAAAAGTTTAAGTATACATCTTGAATTTGATCATGCAACTTGAATGGATTTCATATCATAAAAATTAAGCAAGTTATGGTCTTGGTAAGTTGACCTCCAAATTAGGGTTTAGACAAAATGACCTATAATATTTCACCATAAAAAATGACTTCCCAAGCAAAACTAGCTCTTGACCTAAACATGAAAGTTGTTTGGAATGTCATTTAGAGTAACTTTGATATTGTAATAATTTTCATATGACAAATATTGTAGGCGATAGGGTCTAGGGAACCTCAGTTTTGATTAGTTGAATTCCTCTGGTCAACCACCATGAACCAACTTGCTAGCTTGATGTTCTCTTGACTTTTGAGACTCATGGAGGATCATATATGCATAAGATGATGAAATGTGAAGTATCACTTGAAATATTTTATCAAATGGTGAAGAAGCTTGTTGAAGAAGTCACATAAGATACCCAGATGAATTAGGGTTTCAAAGGCAAATCAACTCCAAACTCTTGAGGATTTCTTTATCAAAATAACATGTGAAGATCACGGGGATTCATATATGATACTTAGAGCCTAGTGAACCATTTCTAGACTGAGCTCCTTGCAATGAGGGTCTTAAACCCTAGATGTAAGCTTGATAGAGCAAAAGGGTGAGCATGTGCCCTACCTACAAAAGAGTTAAACTATATTTTTGGTATTTTGGTTAGTAAACAAAGAAAAATGAAGTATGATACAAATCAAATGTGCTTGATGATCTCTCCCAATGCAAACCCAATGAATGAGGGGTAAGGAGGATACCAAGGTGTGATCCCAATGCTAATGCATATGATGAGAATAACATGAGGGATCTTAGGGTCAAAATTGGGGTCTTACAGTTTTGCTTTTATTTACTCGTGAGAGAGGGTGATTGGAAGAAGACGGAGGGAGTTGTCCGCTTCGTGATGATTGTGGAAGATACAAAGAAAATGTCTTTTGTTCTGAACAAGAGAGTCTTCTCTTCTTAAGAGATTCTCCTCCTTTTTTATCGCCAGCTGTCCGAAAAGAAAAATCTGCTAGTTGTCCCCCTGTGGCTTTTGAGAGATATGTTTTTCTTTCTCTATTGTTCGTTCCTCTGGGTGGATCGTTACACATTCCAGCCTCCTATTGGAGATCTTGAAAGATATTTTTTTTATTTTTTCAGATTTTGCTTTTTTAATTATTTATATTAGTATTATTTGATTGGAGGAAATGGGGTGGATAAGGATTGCAACTATGAGCCATTGATTAATTTGAATCAAAGAACCACACAAAGAAACACATCTCCTTAAATAAATTAAAATGCCCATAATGCCCTTTCTAGATGATTTAATCGATTTAAAATAATTTAAATTAATTGAATCAAATAAAATTCCCAACTTCTAAAATGAGTATGACAAAAATAAAATAAGAACATGGAAATTCCTATTTAAATTTTCTGAATATTTTGGCGAAAGAATAAAAATAAAATGACTAAAAATGAATAAAAGTCGGACGAAAATTTGCTCGAAAAATTAAATCGGATGCACTAAAATGATCAGCACGAAATAAACTTATTAGAAAAATACAGCGTTTCTTTTAATTCAAAAGTAATTTTTCACCGGTTAAAAGGTTCAGACGGATCAAAATGCAACTGAAAAAGTCGTTGAAAACTATAACGAGCACACCAGGTTAAACTATGCGGGCCGTAGATTAATGATACTGACGTTTGCAAGCTTGACTTCGAAACTTTTTACCTGCTGATTTTGCGCGTGCTTGGGGAATGATTTAACCAATTTGTCTGCATATTCAAGAATTTATTCCGACTGATATTTTAGGTATTATTCATGATGAAATGCATATTATGATGTACATATGATGCAAACTGAAATTAAAATTGAATTTATGAAAGTTTTAAAATGCCCTGACAAAATTGGGGTATGACACACATGCACCCACAAATTGGAAGTGGATTGCATCATTGTTTGGGCCTAGTTCCATGCGCATGCACCCATGCACAACATTGCTATTTTTGGCCAAATTTTGAATTGGTGTGGAAATGAATTCAAGAGCCTATATATACATGTGCATGGCCTCATAATTGGAGGACCCTTTCCCAAGCTTTGATCTGCAAATTCTTTAACCTTCATTAATAGAACAACCTTGAATATTTCTTTGAAATCGAGTTTTAGTTCACCTTCTGTTTTTGAACTAAAACTCCAAGAGTTCAGAACCATTTTCACTTGAATTATATCCTGCAAGCAAGAAGAAGCAAGGCCAAGAGGATTAGGATCGAGATCGAGCTTCATCACTATAAATCGAAGGTGGAATTTCTCAAACTTTCCTTCTTCGATTATCTCTCATTTCTCCATCTTTTGGGTTAGTTTTTGGTTGGCTGAAGTTCTACAAATGTAGACAACAAGATTGAGTTGCTTTGAGGCTAAATTGAAGCAACTCAGTTTGCATACCTCATTTTTCAATTCCACATATCTTTTTGTATAGTGAGAATTGGGGAAAATGGAGGTCAGATTCCAACTTCTGGCATTTTTCTCTTCAAAATAGTGTATGGATCTTTCGTTTCTGTGAACTTTTTGGTTGGACAGTCCGGCGAGGGTGATTGAAGTTAGGGCTCCGGTGGTGCGTTGGATCAATCCAGGCCATCTGATCTTTGGGCTATGTTTTAATCTTGACCATTCATGTTGATTACCCATGCTGCACACGCGCTGTCTTTGGAACACCATGGACATAATGCGCGTGGCCATCAGATCTTCCACCTCAATTAATGAGGGAGATCTGATGGCCCTTGTTTTTTTGATTTAATTGATTTTCTGTTTTATTATTTTAAATACCATTTTCTTATTAAATTCATTATAAATCCAATTTTAATCAAAAAAATATGGGACTTTCACCAAAGAAATTCAAATAATTTCCTCTTCCATTTTTTGGATTGGATTTGATATTTTTAGTGAATTTAATTATTTTTAACTTGTTTTTAATTGATTTTAAATACTTATGACTTTCAAAAATTCCCAAAAAAAATAGTCAAAGGTCCTTTGACCTTGATTGACCTATGATAAATCCCTTGGCCATTTCTTTGGTGATTTGTGAGGTTTTTCATCTTTAAAAATGCATTTTCATTAATTTAAAAATTGGAATTAAGTTGTTTAATTGCATAAAATTATGTTGAGCTATTTGATTGACTTTATGTTGACTCATATTCTATTTGGCCTTGATCTTGGTTGAATTGGACTTCAATTTGATCAAAACCATTGGATTTAGAGGGTTGATGAAGTTTGAACTTCATCTCCCAAAATGAATGGATGATATTGATCAAATGAAGTCCATCCCTTGATCAATTTGGGATTTCTTTTCACTTCATCTTCTCATCTTCATCTCCTTCTTCCCCAATCCTTCATTGACCAATGACTTCTCAAATATCAAATGCTAGTTGATTCATCAATGACCTTGTGTCAGATGAATCAACATGAGCCTGATTGAGATAGGTCCATCCCATTTTATTTTTGCGTGTGGTATGCTTTAGGAGCTTGGTTCATTGTACCATGTCACTAGCATGCATTAATACAAATATTTTTATTACCCGACCTCAGATAGTTGTGACTTCTACATAAGTCCAATTACGATTGCTTAACATAGAGCTAAATTTGTCTCAAAGGCATAGCATTTTTATAAGTGAGATTGTAAGTCTCCCATTCCTCATGGTATTGTGTGAAGATTTAACCTTTTTTCCATTTGTGAGAGCTAGTGGCATACTTGTTGATTTATCCAAGTTGTATCCCTTCTCATGGATGATGTCTTGGTTCATATTTTCATGTTTGTGAGTGGATGGTTGAGTGTTCTCCAAAAAATGAATTAAAGCAATTTTCTTCTTCCACTAACATTGACTAACACCTTTTGTATTGACTATATTTTAATCTAATTTACTTTAATCCAATTTAAAATTATGTACTTTATCATTCATTGCCATTTACATTTCATGCAACTTGTTTATGTTTCAATCATTTTCACTTTACTCACTTGAGCCATACTTTGTGCTTGTATTGTATTGTGCTTGTGATTTTGTTTAGTTTGTGGTATTAGGACCTTTAAAATACTTAATAACAACAAAAACCCTAAAAAAATACATTGGTGGACTGTTGGGCTTCTATCTGAGACTTGATTGGGACTTAGAGTAGGCAACACCCCTGTGTTGTGAAAAAGAATTTGGCTAATGTCGTTAATCTGAGACCTCATCTTGGCCAATGCCATTCATCTGACACAAGCCTTTGGAACTCCATTGGTCTACCTGTTGCTTTGTATATGTGCTCAAGCTGTTATTTTGATTTTATTGTTTATACCTGATGCTTGTTTTTGTGAGTTTGTGTCAAGGAATATTCATCTGATACATTTGAAGACATTGAAGACTGCTTGCTTTTGGAGTGTTTGCTTGGATGTTTTGGCTATCTTTATTTGATGCCATTTGGTCTTTATATTAATTGATTGGATGATTATGCATATTGCTTGCTTAAAAGTCCAAAGGAAATGGGTTTCTATCTGACATTCTTGTCTTGTGGGTTGCTTCCCATTGGTTAGATCTTTTCAACTCTAAACTTTTAAATTTTGTCTAGGATAGTCCCTTCATCTCCTCCCACTTCTTTAATTTCAAAATCTCTCCCTCATTTCAAAACCTTCTTTGCTTGTGAGTAGAAACCTTGGCCTCATGCCATTGAATTTTCAAAACATTTTCTTAAATCAAACTTGTATTGACTTTAATTTCAAAAGACAAAAATAACTAACAATCTCATCTAACCCTTTTGGCCACTTTGTGACTTTTCTTTTAAAACTTTTCAATAGAGAGCATTTAGATTTGAGTTATCTTTGGTTGAGATATAATTCTCCCATTTCCATGATATTTTGATTATAAGTCTTTCCATTTATCAGGGGTTAGTGGCATACTTGTTGATTGAATCCAAGTTTAAACCCTCCCTCTTAAATGTTATAAAGCACTAATTATCGGTGGATGCTTGGTTGAGTATTCTCCCTTTTATAACAAAAGATCTTTAAGCTTTTGTTAAAATCAATCCACCCATTTCTTTGAAATTTTTACCACGAACTACGAGGTTTTGATCCCTCATTTAGTATGTCAGTACGTAGGCATAAGACCGAAGGTCTTGTCAAACATAAAAATTATAAATAATTGAATTCTTTTCTCATGCCCTCATTCTACTTTTTTTTATTATCAAACACCTTTTCAACTAAAACACTTGTACACAAAAAGGGCTCCCTAGGAGTACCTAGGACACTTTGGGTGTTAATACTTTCCCTCTGTGTAACTAACCCCTTTACCTGTAATCTCTGGCATTTTATGAGTTTTGATTTGAAAACTTCTTATCTTTGGGTTTTGTTCGTACTTTTCCCTTTTCCTTTGGAAACAATGAAACCAAGGTGGCGACTCTGGTTTTATTAATGTTGAGCTAACCAATAGCTCAGTGGTCACAAATTTACCTCTACAGAAAAAAAGTGGTGACTCTGCTGGGGAGTAGTCCTCAGTGGGTTTAGCCTACTTCTTGTGTGTATTATATGTGTTGATTATTGATGTTTGATGTTTGTATATATTGTATGTGTGATACATTCTGTCTATTGTGATTGGTGATCTCTTTGTGGTGAGATAAGTTCTAACCCAAACTTGAGTGAAATCTAAGATAGGAGGGTGGTATGTTCATGTTGTCTTTGAAGGAGTAGTCTTGAAAGAGTTGACATGAGATCCCCCACTTAATGGAGACCTCTTTGGTGTTACTGATGTCACACGAGTAAGTCGTGGATAGGAATTACTTTCTATAATTTGGGGGTCCGAGAAGCCGAGCACCGTAGAAACTTTAACCCAACTTGGCATATTTAGGATATAGTGAAAATACTGTTTAAGTGTAGGCTTGATAACAGTTGTTACGTGATACTACACTCAGACGAGTTTCTCTTGAGAATACTATGGGTTGATGAGTCAGTCATCCTAACCTATAGTATTCGATAAATGGGATCACGACTCTGGAAACTTTTTAGAACATGATCTACAGGTTTTTATCCTTAGTACACTCCTTCCGGATGGTTCTTAACCCGACTCCATGCTCGTGACTTGCAACAAACCCTTTGATTCTTGGTTGATCCGATCAGTCTCATCAATATCAATGGAACTTGGGTGTTGATAAGGTGAAAACCATAGTCCACCAAAATGGATGATTGATTTTGATGATGACTTGATCCATCCCTTGAACTTTGTTTGTGTTTGCCTTGTGTGTGATTGTTGCATTCATTCAAACATGTACATCATAACATCCATCACATAAAATAAATTTCAAGGAAACTAAGGTCGTATTTGTAAACATTTTAAGACCATGGATTATGGACTAACGAACACTAAGAAGTAAAGTTTCAGATGTCCCGACTTGAAAGAGTTAAGGAAGCTATCATCCTTTGTAGTTGATCCCTTGGATTTCAAGCTACGTCATGGGAAGCTTTTGTTTGTATTGTTTGTTGATGTGGTTGAAGGACTCTTAAGTCTCTTGGTGCAGTTTTATGACCCTCTCTATCGGTGCTTCACTTTTGGTGATTATCAGCTTGTGCCTACGTTAGAGGAGTATGCCTATCTTTTGGGTATACCCGTATCTAACAAGGTACCTTTCAATGGATTGGAGGAGATTCCGAGATCTCACGTCATAGTTGATGCTCTTCATTTGAAGAAATTTGAGATTGATGCTAACATGACAAAAAAGGGAGGGATCCAAGGCCTTACTTCTAAGTTTCTTATTGGTAGAGCTACTGCTTTTGCTCAAGTTGGTAGTATGGACGCTTTTGAAGCCATCTTTGTCTTGCTCATCTATGGTTTAATATTGTTCCATAACATTGACAACTTTATTGATGTTAACATCCTTAGAATGTTCTTGATTGGGAATCTTGTTCCAACTTTGTTGGGTGACGCATATTTCTCTTTGCATTTAAGGAATTCTAAGGGTGGTGGAACCATTTTATGTTGCATTCCTCTTATGTACAAGTGGTTTATTTTGCACTTTCCTCAGACACCTGCCTTCTTGGAGAACAAGCAATGTCTATGGTGGTCTCGGAGACTCATGTTTCTCACTAATGATGATATTACTTAGTATGATTCTGCATTTGATGGCTTGGAGATTATTGACATTTATGGTGCATTCCCTAATGTACCCCTTATTGTTTCACAATGAGGAATTAACTACAACCCCGCTTTGGCTCATCGTCAGCTTGGGTTCCCATTAAAAGATAAACCTAATAACATTCAGTTAGAAGGTCTTTTCTATCAAGAGGGTAAAGATCCCCAAAATTTGAAGAGTAGGATGGTTCATGCTTAGCACAATGTTCATAAGAAGGGTAGAGTCGAGCTTGGTCCGTGCAATTGTGTAGTGTTGGAAGCTTACACTAATTGAGTAAAGGAGAGAGCTTTGAGCTTAAGATGCCATACGCCTGCGAGAGACCTATGTCTATGGTTATGGTTGAGCCATCAACTCTCCCTAACCAAGATATAGAGGAGTTGGAAGATGCACTTGCCAAGATGAAGCAAGAGAGAGACTTGTGGGAAGAGCGGTTACATGCTTTGAACCGAAAGCATGTAGAGTTGCAGCTTGAGTTGAAGGACATAGATGCACTCATTGAGATTCTTGAAGAGCGTGTAGTGAAGAGAGAGAGAGAGAGAGAGACACACAAATAGAGGATTTATTTTCCTCTAGTATGCCTCAGTCTTCCGGTGCTTGGAAGAAGATCATCGATCAGCTCATCATCGAGAAAGCTCAGAAGACCACTTATTTGTCAGAGATTTGACGCATTCAAAGGAAGTACACTCTCTTGGCTAGTTCAGCTGATACCGTTGTTAGGGATCCTTAGGATGATTTTTTCCTTTCCTCTTGTATTTGTATTTTGGTTTCTGAAATTATACTCAGTGTAATCCTTCCAAATTTTATGAATAAAAAGAGATTTTTATGTTCAATTCAAATGTTATTGTTGATTATTATTGAAGTATTTACAAGTAAAGCTTTATATGTTCCTTGAAGTAATAAAAAGAAAAAATATTGCATTTCATGCATCATTTGCATAGCAGGTTTCTTGCCTTCCATCCCTTTGGCCATATATCTCATTATTCTTCGTCTTTGTATCAAACAAGTTGACTTATCATTATGATACTCGCGTTAATCGTCAAAGAAAAATGGATCAGATGGAACAAGAGAACCGAGAGCTTTGGGAAGAAGTTGCCAGACTTACCGCTTTGATGGAGTCATTTATTGCTGCTCAGAATCAACCAACTCTAACTCCTGCAACTCCTCCTCAAAGGATTGTCATTTCTGAGATCATTATGACACCAGCGTATGATGTTCCTGCCAGTCAGCCTGCAGAAGCCATGTGTAGCGGTAAATTCATAACCATCAAGCTATGGATAAGCTTAACGTCAATAAAACCAGAGTCGCCACGACGTTTTTATTGTTTCCAAAGGAAAAGGGAAAAGTACGAACAAAACCCAAAGATAAGAAGTTTTCAAATCAAAACTAATAAAATGCAAGAGATTACATGTAAGGGGGTTGGTTACACAGAGGGAAGGTGTTAGCATCCAAAGTGTCCTAGGTACTCCTAGGGAGCCCTTTTTTATGTGTGTATGTGTTTTTTGGTATAAAAGATGTTTGAGAAAAATAGAATGTGGAGATGAGAAAAGAATTCATTAATTATATTTTTGTGTTTGACAAGACCTTCGGACTTATGCCTACGTACCAACATAAAAATGAGGGATCAAAACCTCGTATTTCGTGGTAACAATTTCAAAGTTGGTGAATGGCTCTTAACAAAAAGTTTAAATGTAAAGGGCACAAAGGGCCAAAAATTTGAATGAATTTGTTAGTTATTTTTGTCTTTTGAAATTTTAAATCAATATGATTAAGTTTATTTACAAATTTGATTTAAGAAAAAAAGTTTAAAAATCCATTGGCATAAGGCCAAAGTTTCTATTTGAAATAAAGTCTAAGTTTGAAATCACAAGCAAAGAAAGCTTTTGAAAAAGGGGAGAGATTTTGAAATTTAAGAAGTGGGGGAAGATGAAGAGGCTACCCTAAGCATAAAATTAAAAGTTAAGAGTTAAAAAGATATGATCAATGGGATGCAATCCAACAAACAAGAATGTCATATAGAAAACCCACTTTCCCTTTGGAATTTGAATCAAGCAATAATCAACAAGCCATTATCAATATCCAGACATCATGAAGATCAAGGAACCAAATAAAGATAGCCACATCCAAGCAAGCAAATCCCATAGCTAGCAGTCTTCTTATGTATCAAATGAAATATTCCTTGATCAACTCAGAACAAAGCATCAGACACAAGATCAAAATAACAATTAGCAATAAGACAAAGTAACAGATGAATTCAAACAGAGTCCAAGGCTTGCATCAGATGAAGGCTCAGTTCACAATAACTTGGTCTCAAAATATTGGCATTGGCCAAGTCCTTTTTTGCACAGGGAATGTTGCCTAATCCTAAGTCCAAAAGTTCAGATCAAGATCAACAGTCCACCAAATATTTGTTTAGTGTTTTTGTTGTTTATTAAGTGTTTTAAGGTCCTAAGACCACAAACAAAATCAAAATGCACAAACAATATATACAATCATAAGATATGGCTCAAATGAGCAAAGTGAAAATGACATAAACATAAACAAGTTAAATGAAATGTAAATGACAATGAATGGTAAATGAATGAAATTTAAATTGCATAAAGTAAATGACTTGAAAGTAAAGAAATATTTAATAAGAGTTAGTCAAATGTTAGTCAAAGGTTAGCCAAGTGTTAGACATGTCTTTTAATTGATTAAGTCATTCTTTAGAGAACACTCAACCATCCATTCACAAGCATGGATCCTTGAACCAAGACATCTTCCATGGGAAGGAAAAAAGGTCAAGTTTCCATACAATATCATGAAGGATGAGAGACTTACAATCTCACTTACTAGAATGATATGCCTTTAGGGTCTAATTTAGCTCTATGTTAAACAATCGTAATTGGACTTATGTAGAAGTCACAACTATCTGAGGGCGGGCAATAAAAATTTAGGTGTTAATGCATGTTAGAGATTTGGTATATTGATCCAAACTCTTAAAACATATCATACACTAAAAGAAAAGATCAAGAGGGATGGACCTATCTCAATCATACTTGTATTGGTTCATCTGACACAAGGTCATCGATGAACCAATTAGCCTTAAGACATTAGAGATTTCATTGGTCAAATGAGGAAATGGAAAAGAATAAGGATGAAAATGAAGAGGGAGGGGAATGAGCGAAACACAAATTCGTCATGGGAGGAATTTTATCAAATTAAAACCATTCATTCATTTTGGGAGATGAAATATACATTTCATCAATCCCCTAAATTCAATGGTTTTAATCTAACAAAAGTCAAATCAACCTTGACCAAGGCCCAAACAAATAGTCAAACATCACAAGACCATAAAAATGGCTCAACATAATTTTTATACATTTAATCTATTAAAAATCAAATTAAAAATGCACTAAATACAATTTAATTTGGTCAAAACCTAAAATCTCTTTAAAACACCAAATAAATGGGCAAGAGATTTATCCTATGTCAAACAAGGTCAAAGGACCTTAGACAAAAAAATTCATGATTTTTAAAAAGTTAGAAGTATTTTTAAATAATTAAAGAGAAAAATATCAAAATTGATGAAAAATATCAAAATTGATCCAAAAAATGATTTTAATTCAGAATATGAAAGAGAAAAATATTTAAAGTTTTTTGGTGAAAGTCCCATATTTTTTGGATTAAAAATTAAATTTCTATAAATAAAATAAAATAAGTGGATTAAATGGAAATTCATAAAATACAAAAAAACAATGGCCATCAGATCTCCCTCTTTAATTAAGGTGGCAGATTTGATGGCCAAGCATGCACGTTCCACAAACACCTTAGCCAACTACGCCACACACTTCGTAATTAAAAGGAGAGGCTGAGATTAAAACATGAGATGATGATCAAATGGTTTTGGACACGCCAACACACCATCGGAGTTAGGGCTCCGGTCATCTTCTCTGGTGGACCTCACCGGACTGGTCCACCTTCAACTCAATGAAAAATGAAAAACAAGGACACTATTTTAAAGAGAAAATGCTCAGGATCACGAATCTAGCCTCAATTTTCTCCAATACCAAGTATATAAAAAGATACAGGCATTTGAATTTTGAGGATCATGAACTGATTTGCTTCGATTTGACATCAAAGCAACTCAATCTTGTCGCCTACATTGGTAGGACTTCAGCCAACCAAAAATCACAAAGAATAATGAAGAATTGAGAGAGAATCAAAGAGATGAAAATTCTGGAAAATCACCTTCGAGTGAGCTTCAACCTTGCTTGATCTTGCTTCCAATTGTCCTTGGCTTGGCTTCAGAAGCTTGTAGGAGATGAATTGGATCAAAGAAAAGCTTGGACTCTTGGAGTTTCAATCTCAAAATAGAATGAGATTTGAAGCTCGATTTTCAAATGAAAACCTTCAAGATTATCCTTTAATGTTGAGGGTTTGGGTTGCAGGTTCAAAGCTTGGGCATGAGGGTCCTTAATTCTGAGCCAAGAGGGTTGTATTTATAGGCATTGCAATTCATTTTCACACACTTTCAAAATTTGGAAAAATTAGCAATGTCCTTGCATGGGAGTGTAATATGCCCATCAAATGATGCTATCAGGTCCAAAATCACCAATGTGCAATGCTGAAATCATGTCATGTGGTCATGCATAGGAGATTGAAAAGTGAATGTGAAATCCATCCAAATGAACCTTTGAAAAGAACCCATGCGCAAGTCCTTCATTTCTTGGCCAAATGAGACGATCTTGGACTTTTTGGAAAGGTGAGGTCAAGGAGAACAACTTTCATGTTGAAACCTTTTCAATTTGAAGATTGGATGATGAAGAATTGTGAGGTGGAAGTTTGGAAAATCAAACATATTTGAAAATTTTCTAAGTACCAAGTCAAATGTTCACTTCTTCCACCTTGAATAACTTTTGATATGGGCTTCAAATGGAAAAAGTTCCTTCATAAAAGTTGTATCTCTTTCAAACCTATTCAAGTTGGTCACAAATTTGACCACATTTGGATTTGGCATGAAGGAGTTATGCATTTTAGAAATTGAGGAAAATCACTTGTTCAATGGTAATGACCCAAAATAACCTATAATGTTTCCTCTTGGCTCATGCATTTTCAAGTTGAATTTGAACTTCTTCCAAAAATCAAAGTTGGATAGTACATATTGAATTTTATCATGAAACTTTAATGGCTTTCCAAGAAAAATAGGCTCTTTACTTCAACATTATGGTCCTTGGAAGTTAACCTCCTAACTTGGGTTCAAACAAAATGACCTATAATCTTTCACCATAAAAAACGACTTTCCAAGAAAAACTAGCTCTTTACTTCAACATTAAAGTTGTTTGGAATGTCATAAGGAGTAACGTTTCTCTTGGAATCATTTTCATATGATAAAAATTGTAGGAGATAGGGTCTAGGGAACCCCAGTTTTGACCAATTGACTTTCTCTGGTCAACCTCCATGAACCATCTTGCAAACTTGACATTCTCTTGATATTTGGCACTCATGTAGGATCATATATGTGTAGGATTATGTAATATGAAGTATCACTTGAAATATTTGATCAAATGATGAAGAAACTTGTTGAGGAAGTCACACAAGATACCTATATGAATTAGGGATTCCAAGGCAAACATGCTTCAAACTCTTGATGAATTCTTGATCAAAATGATAAATGAAGATAATGTGGATCCATATATGATGTCTAGAATCAATGTGAACCATATCTTAATTGATCTCCTTGCATTGAGGGTCTCAAACCCTAGTTGTGAGCTTGATGAGGCATTGGTGGATGCACACACTACCTACAAAAGAAACAAAGCTATACATAGACATATTTTTGGCATTTTGGTTAGTAAAAAAGGAAAAATAAAGTATGATACAAGAAAATATGATGGGTGACCTCTCCCAATGCAAACCCAATGAATGAGGGGTAAGGAGGATGCCAAAGTATCATCCCAAAGCTAATGCATATGATGAGATAGCATGAGGGATCTTAGGGTCAAAATAGGGGTCTTACAGTTGCCCCTATTTAAGGATATTCTAACTAAGGATGTGAAGGTTAAAAACTTCGTATCAACTCAGTAGAATGGACTTAAACAAAAACATATAGAAACAAATTTTGGTCCCTAAGAGACCTCATGATGCATATGATATGAATGTTAAAAGTAATCTTCGTGGGGAATATATTGCCACAAAGAAAAATAATCCGGAGAGACTGAAAGTCCACAGGAGCATAATGCATTCCATAAGGAAAACTCACTAGGGAGACAGAGACTCTGGGGGATAAAAGTTATGCGTAGGCTAGACTACGACTTGAAAACTGCTAGAGACACGAGAGGAATTCCATGAAAATAAATCGATGGAAGGAATCGGTTCGGGATAAGGGAAAATATGCAAGAGAAACGGGAATATCAGAACAAGGATGAAATACTCGAACCAAACAGGGGATTAGCGACTTCACTGGGGGAAATACGCACTCAAACTCAACTGGGGAAGAATGAACTTCAACACAGGAGTACCGAAGATATTCTACTACCAGTTACTAGGTAGGAAGATAATATACTCTGACAGAGGGACATCCGTTACCAGTTAAGGTAAACATATCAAGGATGACTCACTGAGGAGAAAGAGGTATATTCATTACCTGTTACTGGGTAAGAATAACCTGCTGGGGAAAAGGTCAAATAGGATTTACAATTATCGGTTACTAGGCAGCAGACCAAAGAGATAATATTCGTCACTAGTTAAAGTGATCATATCAGGGATAGACTCAAAGGAAGAATATCTGTCATCGGTTAGGATGAACATATCAAGGATAGACCACCAGAGAAAAATGGGAATTATATCTATCAGTTACTGGAGAGAATACCAAAGAGAATATCCATCATCGGTTATGACGAACATATCAAGGATAGACTCAGAAGGGGAAAACGGGATTTTATAACTACCTGTTACTGGGTAGAAGACCGCAAAGAGGAGAAAATCCGTCATCGGTTAAGATGAACATATCAAGGATTAACTCTCTGGGGGAATAAAAGTAGGGATCACAACTACCTTTTTATTGGGTAGAAAACCAACGAAGGAAGAATATCCATCACCGGTTAGGATGAACATATCAAGGGTAGACTGCCTGGGGGGAAACGTGAAAACGAATCCGCCGGGGAAAAATAAAGGAAGTAAATTACCTTTACCGGGTATTGGGAAAAAAGTAAAGTACTCAAAAATCGAGAAGAATATTACCAGTTACTGGGTAATAGACTCTCAGGGGACCAAAATATCCATCTAGGTAGTAACTAGAAAGAAACGGTCAAACAAAGACTCAACCCAATGAGGATATAACCCAATGGGGGTGGTTCCATCAAAATAATTAACTAGGGAGGAAGCTGAAGTTATGATCATCCACGAGGAAATAACTCAGTGGGGAATGAGAAAGGTTAAACTCTTTCTGCCTAAGGGGGCTGAAACTCTACAATTGAAGGAGGATAGACGCACCAAACCTATATGGGTAAATGACATCACCAAAATAGGGGATCAAAATGATGCAATAAAAATGCATAATAAAATATATGATGTATGAATATGTATGTATATGATTGATGATTATGCTGGCAAAACAATCACAAAGGATACAAATATCACAGATTTGAATCATCGCTGCAACACTCAGCTAATCTCAATAAGATGGAAACAATTAACTGGAGAAAAATGTTGGGGATAAATCATATGGCTCTGAATAACTCAACCTGGCTAGGGAGAAAGAGAGAAGATCTGCTAAGGATCTAAATTTTCAACTCTGCGAGGAATAAGAGATCTTCGATAACTGATGATAAACTCCTCCAGGGAATAAAAGAGGTAAAACTCTGCATGGGGATCTAAGCAAAAATGTGGAGGATGTTATGACCAAGATCGTTGCATTCTTCAAAAATCAACCAAATTCCTTTAGGAAATTGCGAAATAAACCAATTCCAAGGAAACGATAACTGGATCCAATAAACTGCCAAAGTTATGCAACACAAATATGCTACTGGAAACCAAATAAAGGTCCCAGATCTCTGAAGTCACAAACTGGAGGATATCAAAAGGAGTACCGCAATTGTGGGATAGGGGTCGATCATCAGCTCAACTCTACTAGGGATGATAAATTACTCGGGGAGAAACTCATCAACAAAGTTGGGGATGAATGATGAACTGTTGGGGAAAAGTTACCAAACCAAACTGCTTGGGGAAGACCAACAAGACTTTGCATTTCAAGACTTGCTTATCCTCAGATTGTTGTTGATATTCCTTACTGAAATCTATTATTCTTAAAGTGATTGCTTTTATTAATTTTTTAAGAAAAATAATTTTTATTCATTAATTTATTTCAAAACTATCATCATAAAAATTCAATTTTATTTAGAATAAATAAATAAGAGTAGAAACAATTGGATAAAAAGCTCAACTTTATTTAATAGGATGGCAGTCTGTAAATGACAAGACTCCATAAATCTTTACAAAGTTGAAAATGCTAATTTACATGGAAAAGGTTTACATTAAATACAATGATCACTATTCTCCCTACCAACTTCAATATCCATTATGCTCTTGGCTTCTGTTGAGAATAATGTATCAGAACCAGATGACCTGCTCAAAACTGTCTCCATGACTAGGATGAACCGAATGTAGTTACTTGCCATAATCCCTAACTTTTGCCTAGATTGCCCCAAGGTGGGATACTCAATCTACCGGGATAGATTTCTATTTTATGTATCTAATTTTTTCCTGGATCGCCCTTTCGGGTTTTCAATCCACCAAGACGCTCATTTTTGCCTAAGCCGTCCTTTCAGGTTTTCAACTTAGCGAGTTGTTCTTTTCTTTTTTAGGTGAAGTATTTATTGACTGCACTGGCATTCACAGGACGAGTGAACTCTTCACCATCCATAATTGTAAGAATCAAAGCACCGCCTGAAAAGGCTCTCTTAACAACATATGGGCCTTCATAATTAGGAGTCCATTTGCCCCTAGCATCTAGTTTGAAAGATAAAATCTTCTTGAGCACAAGGTCACCTTCTCTGAACACTCGAGGCCTGACCTTCTTATCAAAAGCTTTATTCATTCTTTGTTGATATAAATGACCATGACACATGGTAATCAACCTCTTTTCTTCAATCAAATTCAACTGATCATGTCTGGTTTGGCACCATTCAACTTTTGTCAACTTGGCTTCCATCAAGACACACAATGATGGGATCTTAATCTCTATTGGGAGCACAACATCTATGCCATAAATGAGAGAGAAAGGGGTTGCCCTTGTTGAAGTGCGGATGGATGTACAATACCCATGCAAAGATAATGGGAGCATCTCATGCCAATCTTTATATGTTACAACCATCTTCTAACTGATCTTCTTGATGTTCTTATTTTCAGCTTCAACAACCCCATTCATCTTAGGTCTGTAGGGAGAAGAATTATGATGTGCAATCTTGAAGTCTTTGTAGAGCGCTTCCACCATATTGTTATTCAAGTTAGATCCATTATCAATAATGATCTTACTCGGCACACCATAACGACATATAATCTGATTCTTAATAAACCTTACAACAACTTGCTTGGTCACATTTGCATATGATGCCGCTTCAACCCACTTTGTGAAGTAATCAATAGCTACCAGAATGAAACGATGTTCGTTCGAAGCTTTGGGCTCAATCATGCCAATCATATCAATTCCCCACATGGAGAAGGGTCATGGAGAGGAAATGACATTCAACAGTGTCAGAGGAACATGAATCTTGTCTGCATAAATTTGGCATTTGTGACATTTCTTCACAAATTTGCAACAGTCAGATTCCATTGTCAGCCAATAGTAACATGCTCTCAATATCTTCTTTGCCATAGCATGTCCATTGGAATGAGTACCAAAGGATCCTTCATGGACTTCAGTCATCAACATGTCTGCTTCGTGTCTATCCACGCATCTGAGCAGAACCATATCAAAGTTTCTCTTATAAAGCACATCACTATTCAGGTAGAAGTTGCCAGCTAATCTCCTCAAAGTCTTCTTATCTTTCAAAGATGTCCCAGGCGGGTAAATTTGACTTTGGAGGAAACACTTAATATCAAAGTACCATGGCTTCTCATATTTGACTTCTTCAATAACAAATACATGAGCTGGCCTATCAAGACGCATCACAGTCAAATTGGGAACATCATTCCAAAATTTTACCACAATCATTGAAGCTAAGATTGCAAGAGCATCTGTCATCCGGTTTTCATCTCGAGGGATATGATGAAACTCAACCTTTGTAAAGAAAGTTGAAATCCTCCTCGCATAATCTCTATATGTTATCAAACCAGGTTGATTCGTCTCCCATTCACCTTTGATTTGATTCACAACCAAAGTTGAATCTCCATAGACGTTGAGATACTTGATTATGAGATCAATGGCCTCTTCAAGCCCCGTAATGCAAGCTTCATACTCAGCCATGTTATTTGTACACTTGAAATTTAATCTAGTTGTGAACGAAAAATGAGTGCCTTGAGGAGTAATAATCACTGCAGCAATGTCGTTACCATATGAATTAATAGCTCCATCAAATACCATGCCCCAATGGGAACCAGGTTATGGCCCTTCTTTAAGCAATGGTTCATCATAATCTTTCATATTCAAGTACAAAATCTCTTCATCAGGAAAATCATATTGCACTGACTGGTAATCTTCAATTGGTTGGTGAGCCAGATGGGCAGCCAAGACACTGCCCTTGATAGCTTTCTCAGATCGGTATTCAATATCGTACTCAGATAATAACATCTGCCAATGGGCAATCCTCCCAGTTAAAGAAGGATTCTCAAAAATGTACTTTATTGGATCCATTTTGGATATCAACCAAGTAGTATGATTCAACATATACTGGTGCAGACGCTTAGCAGCCCAAGCCAATGCACAACATGTTTTTTCGAGCATAGAATACCGAGTCTCATAGTCGGTGAACTTCTTACTGAGGTAGTAAATTTCATATTCTTTCTTTCCAAATTCATCTTGTTGACCAAGAACACAACCCATACTCTCATCAAGCATAGTCAAATACATGATTAACGGTTTTCCTTCAACAGGCGGAGACAAAATCGAAGGCTCGAGCAGATATTCTTTGATATTATCAAAAGCTTTCTGGAAATCTTCGGTCCAATCACAAGACCGATATTTCCAAATAAGCTTGAATATAGGCACACATGTGGCAGTCATATGCGATATAAATCTTGAAATATAATTCAAGCGGCCGAGAAAACCTCTGACTTGCGTCTCAGTTTTGGGCGCATGCATTTCTTGTATTGCTTTAACTTTGGCATGATCAACTTCAATATCCTTCTCGCTGACAATAAATCCCAACAACTTACCAGAACGAACACCAAACGTACATTTATTTGGGATTCAAATGGAGTTTGTATCTCCTCAAATGCTGGAATAACTTCAATAAATGCTCAACATTCTCTTCTTCATTACTTGATTTAGAAATCATATCATCAACACAAACTTCAATCTCTTTATGCATCATATCATGAAAAAGAGTGGTCATTGCTCTTTGGTACGTTTCACCAACATTCTTTAAACCGAAAGGCATCACTCTATAACAGAATATGGTCTTCTCCATATCTTCAGGTGCCATCTTGATTTGATTATAACCGGAAAATCCATCCATAAATAAAAAGACTTTAAATTTAGATGTATTGTCTACCAACATGTCAATGTGTGGCAGAGGAAAATCATCTTTCAGACTAGCTTTGTTCCAATCTCTATAATCAACACACATGCAGACTTTTCCATCTTTCTTAGGAACATGCACAATGTTGGCCACCCACTGCGGATTCTCAGAGGTAACAAGGAAACCATCATCAATCTGCTTTTGTACTTCCTCTTTAATCTTAACTCCCATGTCAGGATGAGTTCTCCTCAACTTCTGCTTAACTGGTGGGCATTCTCGCTTCAATGGCAATCTATGCTCCACAATCTCAAAATCCAAACCAAGCATGTCTTGATAGGACCAAGCAAACACATCTGAATATTCTTGAAGAAGATCAATCACTCCCTTCTTAGCCTCTGGACACAGTTGAGACCCAAATCTTGACTTCCTTCACATCATCTTCGGAACCCAAGTTGACTAGTTCAATTTGCTCTTCAAACGGCTGAATGACTTTTTCCTCGTGCTCAAGTAAATGAAATAACTCATCAGATACTTCTTCTTCATCAGTTTCTTCCTCAGCTTCAAACACAGGGAAATCAAAGTTTGGATAGGGAGTAGGATCATTGTATTCAATGGGTTTGAGAACCAACCTGCATAATGATTTGATATTTTGATTTTAGAGAAGTGAATTATGACCAAATGTTATGCAGATGGAAGATTATTATTTATTTGTGTTTTTTGTGATTACCATTTTCAGAAAAATGCAAAAAGTAAAAATAAAACATCATAGACGTGGATGAATAAAATTGTATTTTATTGATGATAATAGAAATTCCCAACAATGTTCACTTCTCCCTTAGGCACAGGAGAAGGATTTCTCTTAAAAAATGTAGAAAAAAAATTACTTAGAGCGATGAATCACTTTAGAGGGACATCAACAGCAACCCAATTGTTGCAAGTCTGGCCATGTGTCACAAAGTTGGCGTAAACTTCGTCTTTATCATCACTGTCTTCAATCATAACAGCTGAGTGTTGATCATTCTCATGAATGAACCCTCCACTGCAGAAACATGGTTGCACATCTTCAGCTTTGGCGTTGAACGATCCTAGTTGAAATCCCAATCCAACCCTATTCTTGTTTTCAGTGATCTCTATCATACGACCGTACTGATCAATGTTGACAACCTCAATAGCCTTTTATGCATCTTTTAAAGAAGACATGGGTGCCCCAGTTTTCTTCTCTTCAGCAATAGACAAGGCTTGGAATGGCGTTCCAACCTCCTCCTCAGCTTCAACATATAAAAAGATGATAAATGGCTTACCAAAGTGCCTTCTCTCCACCTACAATGACAAGTTTGCCGTTCTTCACAAATTTTAGCTTTTGGTGTAGAGTAGACGTCACCGCTCCAGCTTCATGAATCCATGGCCTTCCCAATAGACAACTATAGGTTGGGTGGATATCCATTACCTGGAAAGTAATCTGGAAATCACTCGGATCTATCTTCACTGGAAGGTCCACTTCACCAATGACAATTTTTCCAGAACCGTCGAACACTTTAACAATTACGCCATTGTATCTCATTGGGGCGCCTTGATAAGAAAGTCTTGACAAAGTTGATCGGAAGCACATTCAAAGATGAATCGGTATCAACCAACACTTTATACATAACATCCTCTTTACAATTCATTGAAATGTGTAGCGCCAAATTGTGATTTCTACCCTCCTCAGGAAGCTCTTCATCATAAAAGCTCAAATTATTGCAAGAAGTAATATTGGCAACAATGTGGTCGAACTAATCCACAATCACCTCATGATCCACATAAGACTGCTTAAACATTTTCTGCAGTGCCTCCCTATGTGCCTCAGAGTTCATTAATAGTGACAGCACAAATATCTTTGACGGAGTTTGGAGAAGATGCTCCACAACATTAAACTCACTTCTTTTGATCAATTTCAAAACTTCATCATCACCATTAGTCTTCAGTTTGCTGGATTCACCAGACTGACACACTGAAGTACTAACCGAGTTCGCTACTGGAATCTTTGCCTTCTTACTTGTTACAGCATTTTCTACCTCTTTCGAAAAAACCGGACCAAACACACAATCACTACGGGTCACCTTTGCAATATCAACAATATTTACCGTAGAGTCTGCAATTGGTAGAGGAACGTCTTGACCATTTTCTATCATTGTGGTGTGGTATTGATAAGGTATAACTTTATCATATGTATATGGAACATGGCCTGCTAATCGTATAACTAACGACGATACCGATTTGTTGACATTGTTGTTGTTGTTGCTTTCAAACTGGATAACTGCCCGCTCATGGGTCTTAAACATAGGCACGATTACATTCACATCATCTATATCTCTCGACTGTTGAATCTGGATTACATTCTCATCCATCATCTTCTGGATATCCTTTTTGACAATCTGCACCCACGGGGGTTCACACTGCAAATCGCACAACCATCATGGTCATGTTCACAGTCACTGATTAAACCAAGAGTCCTATGCATTTCCACCAGAGACCTCCGAATACGCCTTACATTAAAAACTCAGAAATTCCCTGGACAGTCGTCCACCATGTTGACAGTAGTATTACCATGAGCAGGCAATAGATTAACTTTCACATTAGCCGCTCTGTCCTCAAAGGACACTATCCCACTCTTCACAAGCTTTTGAACTTCGTACTTCAACAGATAGCAGTTCTCTATGTTGTGGCCAGGGGCTCCCTGGTAAAAAGCATAGTGAAGTTCAGGTTTGAACCACCATGGAAGTGGCTCAGAAATTTGTGGAGGATTTTTGGGTTGAATGAGGTTCTTGAGAACCAAGGATGGATACAATTCTGCATACGACATAGGAATAGGGTCAAAGGAGACCTTATTCCTCTTAAAGCTTTGCTGGTTATTATTGTTGTTGTAGTTGGTTCTCTGTTGCGGTTATTGTTGACGTTGTTGTTGCTGAATCAGAACTAATTGATTGTTGGAATTGTTGGAAAATACAGGAATCACTGATGAAACTTGATGTTAATGTTGACGAGGTTGAGAGCTCTTTCTGGCATGAGGCCTCTTCTGCCTCCCCACTGACACTGAATTAGTTTCTCCCTCCTACCTTTTGGAGAAACTCCCACCATATTTCTTGCTAGACGATGCTTCTTCTTTAGACATACGTCCTTCACGGACTCCTTCCTCTAGCCTTATCCCCATATTTACCATTTTGGTAAAGTCATTGGGGGCACTTGCGATCATACGTTCTTAGTAAAACGAACTCAACGTCTTCAGGAAGATCTTTGTCATCTCTTTCTCTTCCAATGGTGGACTTATCTGGGCAGCCAACTCCCTCCATCTCTGAGCATACTCCTTGAATGTCTCTTTATCTTTTTGAGACATAGACCTCAGTTAGTCTCTATCGGGCGCCATATCAATGTTGTACTTGTACTGCTGTAGCGGTAAATTCATGACCATTAAGCTATGAATAAACTTAACATCAATAAAACCAGAGTCGCCACCGCGCTTTTATTGTTTCCAAGGGAAAAGGAAAAAGTATGAACAAAACCCAAAGATAAGAAGTTTTCAAATCAAAACTAATAAAATGCCAGAGATTATAGGTAAGGGGGTTGGTTACACAAAAGGAAGGTTTAACACCCAAAGTGTCCTAGGTACTCCTAGGGAGCCCTTTTTGTGTGTACATGTGTTTTGGTATAAAATATGTTTGCTATAAATAGAGTGTGGGGATGAGAAAATAATTCATTAATTATATTTTTGTGTTTGACAAGACCTTCAGACTTGTGCCTACCTACCAACATAAAATGAGGGATCAAAACCTCGTAGTTCTTGGTAACAATTTCAAAGTGAGTGCATTGCTTTTAACAAAATTTTAAGTTTAACAAAGGCACAAAAGGCCTAAAAGAGTTTGAATGAGTGTTAGTTCTTTTTGTCTTTTGAAATTTTAAGTCAAGCATGATTAGATTCATTTACAAGTTTGATTAAGAAAAAGAAGTTTGAAAATGCAATGGCATAAGACCAAAGTTTCTAATTTGCAATAAAGGTCAAAGTTTAGAAATCACAAGCAAAAAATATTTTGAAAGAGGGGAGAGATTTGAAATTAAAGAAGTGGGAGGAGATGAAGAGACTAATCCTAAGCAAAAATTTAAAAGTTAAGAGTTGAAAAGATCTGACCAATGGGATGCAATCCAATAAACAAGAATTTCATATAGAAAGCCAAATTTCCCTTGGACTTTAGAATTAGGCAATATCAACACATAAATAGCAAGATGAAGAGCAAGTCATAAAATAAAGATAGCCATATCCAAACTTAGCAACTTCATGATCTTCTTCATAATTTCCCATTTTTACCAGATATCAAAATCCTTGAATGGCTCAGAGATGGGCATTAGACATAGGTTCAAAGTAACAACTTCAATAAGACCATGTGGCAAATGAACTCAAATGGGATATCAATACTTGCATCAGATGAAAGTTCACTTCACAATCACTTGGTTTCAGAAAAGTTGGCATTGGCCAAGTCCTTTTGCATAGGGAATGTTGCCTAATTCTAAGTCCAATGTCTCAGATCAAAACCAACAGTCCACACAAATCTTTTTTAGGGTTTTTACTGTTATTATGTACATTAAGGTCAAAAGACCACAAAACCAAACAAGATACACAAACAAGTATATACAATCACAATATAATCACAAAATAAAGCTCAAGTGAGCAAAGTGAAAATGGCATTAAAATAAACAAGTTAAAGGGTATGAATAATGACAAATGAATAAAAACTTGAATTTAAAGTGCATAAAAGTAAAGAGCTTGAAATTAAATGTTAGTTGAATGTTAGTTGATTAGAAGTTAGTATTGCTTTTGCTTTTGTTGTTTAAGTCATTCTTTGGAGAACACTCAACCCACTATTCACAAGCATGGATCCTTGAGCCAAGATATCTTCCAAATGAAGGAAAAAAGGCCAAGTTTCCACACAATACCATGAAAGAGGGGAGACTTACAATCTCACTTACTAGAATACTATGCTTTTGGGTCAAAATTTAGCGTTATGTTAAGCAATCGTAATTGGACTTATGTAGAAGTCATAACTATTGGAGGTCGGGAAATAGAAATTTTAGTGTTAATGCATACCACACTTAAAAGAAAATGGAAAAATGGTGGACCTAATCCCAACCATACTTATGTTAATTTTGCAATCGACTAGCCTTAGGATATAGAGATATCATAGGTGTAGATGTTTTTTATTGGCTGCATTTTATGTTAAAACACTTACTGTACTTAGATGTCTTGACTGATGTCATGACATGCTTAAGTAGTATGCTGCAAGATTAGCTAATATAGGATTTACTGGATGTCAAACTGAATGTTATGACATTCATTCATGACAGCATTCTCTGGATGTCAAACTGAATGTTATGACATTCATCCCTGACAGCAGATGCTAAAGTATAGGCTAAGTTTTCTGTTATGTTTCAGTATTTATCTGAGGCTGATTTTCAGGAAACTAACAGCTGTGCTAAAATTCAGGAAACTAACAGCTGTGCTAAAATTAAGAGACCTAGCATATAGCCTATTTGTTAGAACCCTAATGTGTGGAAATTAGGTTAACTTGCTTAACCTTAATTTTAGGAAATTCAAGTACAAGGCCCAAGTATTGCATTATAAAAGGATGGCAATCCTACTTTCAGCAATTCAGGGATTTGAAGCGTGAAGAAATAAATATATCATTATATATCCTTGTTGTACTTTCATTGTGTCTTGAATTAGGTTTTACTTGTGAGCCAAGCAATTATCACCTAGATGATTGCATTGGACTATGGTGTTTATTGAGTTGTAATTGTTGTGTCACTCTAAGCTTTTAAGTGTGACTGCTGTGTTTCTTGATTAAAGCTTTTAAGCACAATCAAGAGTTGTTTGAAGTATATCTTCCCCACTGACTTTAAAATTCTTAATGGTTGTAATTACTGCTGTGATTGAGGGGGAGTGAGTAGGTACTCAGGTCTTAGTGTAGATTGAAATTGCATTGGGTAGGTCTTAAGTGATAGGATTGAACTGGTGGTTTAAGTCCTGAATTAATACCTCTTATAGTGGATTTCCTCCCTGGCTTGGTAGCCCCCAGAGTAGGTGTGTTTGTCACCGAACTGGGTAAACAATTCTCTGTGTCATTTACTGCTTTTTGCATTTACTTTCTGCATACATTACCTGTCTGCGCAGAATTGGATGTCATAACATCCCGTGTGACATCGATAGTTTGTTACTAGAATTTCAATTGGCATCAGAGAAGGCACCCTGCCTGTTAATTTCTGGGTGAGATCTAGGGACGTTACTTTCTAGTACCATGGACAAGGATGTAGGATTCTCAAATAGACCACCCATGCTGGATGGTTCTAACTATGATGACTAGAAACCTCGTATGATAACCTTCTTGAGGTCTCTGGATAGCAAGGTCTGGAGAGCTGTCAACAAAGGATGGGAACATCCAACGAAGACAGGTAAAGATGAAATCATTATGCAAATTCTTGAAGAAGAGTGGGACAAAGAGCAAGAGGCATTAGCCCTTGGAAACTCTAAGGTTTTGAATGCACTGTTCAATGGGATAAATAAGAACATTTTCAGACTGGTGCATCACTGTGAACTGGCTAAAGAAGTTTGGGATACTCTCAAAACAACTCATGAAGGTACCTCCAAGGTAAGGATGTCTAAACTCCAGATGCTGACTACTAAGTTTGAAAATTTGAGGATGAAAGAGGATGAGACTATTCATGACTTCCACACGAATATTCTTGAAATTGCCAACACTTCTGGAGGCTTAGGAGAGAAAATGTCTAAATAAAAACTTGTAAGAAAGATTCTCAGATCATTGCCCAAGAGATTTGTCATGAAGGTTACTGCTATAGAAGAGGCTCAAGATATCTGCAATATGAAGGTTGATGAACTTATTGGTTCTCTCCAAACTTTTGAAATGGGCTTGTGTGAGAATGTTGAAAAGAAAATCAAAAGCATAGCTTTTGTATCAAATACTGAAGAGGATTCAGAAGAAGGAAATATTGGAGGTGATGAAAGTATATGAGAAGCTATAGCCATGCTTGGAAGACAGTTCAACAAGTTCATTAAGAAGATTGATCAAAAAGGTAGACCAAATATCAAGAACAATTCATCTGACATCAGTAGAAGATCAAAATCTGAAGAAAAGTTCAACCAAGGCAAGGGAATCCAGTGTCATGGATGTGAAGGTTTTGGACACATTAGAGTTGAATGTCCTACCTTCCTCAAGATGCAAAAGAAGGGACTATCTGTCACCTGGTCTGAGGGAGACTCTGAGAGTGAATCAGAAAGAGAATCTACAAAACATGTCACTGCACTAACTAGTGTCTGTGCCTCTGATGATGACTCAAGTGGAGATGAACTTACGTTTGATGAACTTGTTGCTTCATATAAAGAGTTATGTGTCAAAAGTGCAGAAGTGTGTCTACAAGGAGAGAAGCAGAAGAAACTTATCAAGGAGCTGGAAGCTAAGAAGAAGAAGCATCTGACAGTCATAGATGATCTAAATGGTGAAATAGCCTTGCTGACCTCTAAGCTAGATCAAATGACAAAATCCATCAGAATGCTGAATAAAGGAACTGACACTTTGGAAGAAATTATAAAGGTGGGACAAAAATCAGGAACCATGTCTGGTTTAGGCTTTGTTAAGGAATCCTCATCTGAATTCAAAAGCTCAAAGGCTGAAGTTCAGAAAATCAAGCAGAAGTCACAACCAATGTCACAACATCATGGAAGCAGGAGGATTAACCATCAAAAGAAGAAATTTCAAAGATGTAGATGCCACTACTGTGGAAGATTTGGTCACATAAAACCCTTCTGTTACAGGTTGCATGGTTATCCTAACCAGACCCCTCAAGTCAGACCTAAGCAGAAGGCACCTAAGCATAATGCCCCTATCAAGAAACAACAATGGGTTGCTAGAATAGCTCACACATCTCTAAGGGCATCTACCAAAGAAGACTGGTATTTTGATAGTGGTTGCTCAAGACATATGACTGGGATGAATAACTTATTGGTAGATATACAACCTCATACTACCAGTTATGTGACCTTTGGTGATGGAGCTAAAGGAAAAATCAAAGGTGTTGGTAAGCTGGACAGTCCTGGAGTTCCAGAACTGAATAATATGTTGTTAGTAAAAGGACTAACTGCTAATCTCATTAGCATAAGCCAACTATGTGATCAAGGCTTCAATGTATAGTTCACTAAGGAAGAATGTGTTGTGACAAATGGAGAAAATAAGGAAGTTATGAAAGGATCCAGATCCAAAGATAACTGCTATCTATGGGAACCTAAAGTCTCAAACTACTCCTCAATGTGCTTCTTAGCCAAGGAAGAAAAGGAAGTGAAGTTGTGGCATAGAAGACTTAGACATCTTCATTTAAGAGGAATGAAGAAGATCATATCCAAGGAAGCAGTTAGAGGAATCCCAAAGCTGCTTATTGATGAAGGAAAAGTCTGTGGAGAATGTCAGGTTGGCAAGCAAACCAAGATGTCACATCCTAAGCTTGGACATCCTACAACATCTAAAAATCTGGAACTTTTGCACATGGACTTAATGGGACCTATGCAGGTTGAAAGTCTTGGTGGTGTAAGACCCCAATTTTGGCCCTAAGATCCCTCATGGCATCACAACATTGCATTTGCAAAGCCTCAAGGATCATAAGCATCTTGGTTCCCCTTGCCTTTGGGTGGGACCTCTTGTGAGTGGTTTGAGATCACTAAGCATGCTTTAATTGTATATTATTGCTTTTCTCATTTTGTTTACTAACCAAAAGCACAAAAATATGTCACTAACATCTTTTGTTTGTAGCTTGAGCAGTCACAAGATCTAAAAGCTTCTAGGTGATCCTTTGTGCAATGATATGGCCAAGAGAAGATGAAGGCAAGCATGACAATGGTTCCCAAAGCTCTCATCCATCAAATATGCCTCCCTAGTATCTCAATTCATCATTTTGATTAAAGCAAATCAAAGGGTTTGAGGTTTGTTTCCCAAGGAAACCCTAATTCATCTTATCATCTATAATGCCTTGCTCATCAAGCAACCTTAGCCCATGGTCAAATACAATCAAGGGAAGTTATTTAATTCTATTATTTCATGCATTTTTGAACTTATTTGAGTGTCCTCAATCATCAATTCATTAAGATATGAGTTGTGGACTTGAGAAGTTGATCAGTCAGTTCATCTGACTATTTTGAAATGCACTGAGACCTAACTTTTTATGTGTTGGTCAAATGGAGATGATCCCAAGAGAAACAATGTTCTTAAGAGCAATATGAACAACTTTCATGTTCATCAAAATTGGATTTGAATCTTAGAAGGTCATCATCCATTCCAAGACATTATAGGTCATTTTGACTGAAACCCTAATTTTAGGTCAACTTCCCAAGAACATAACTCATTCATTTTTTATGATTTTGAGGTGGAACCAAATGAATTGGAAATATTATTGTGTCTAATTCAAATTTTATGTTGAGAAAATTTCAAAATCTCAAAAGAAATACATGTGATAATGCAAAACATTATAGGTCACCTTGGGCCAAATACATTGAAATGGAAAAAAGTCCAACTTCAAGCGCCCATAACTTCTTCATCAAAAATCCAAATGATGCAAAACTTAATTCCAAATTTATTTTCTTGAAAATATATACAACTTTTATGTTGAAGGTTTTATCATTTGGAGCTTGCATCATTGAGACAGAAGGGCTTGAACATTGGCCAAATTTGGAAACTTCACTTATGCATGTTTTGCACCCTACACTTTAAACTCAAAATTCACTAATTTCCAAGGCCCAATTGAAATTTTGATCAACATATCATTTGTTCCTTATGCAACAAGCTTTCTAGCCATTACTCATGAGGTAGCATTTGGAGTTTGGAAGCACTATTTTCGAAGGCATGAAGATTAAGTGCATTTTGTGAAATTCCATTCAAATTGCCATGCATGAGCTATTTATACTTAATGTACACGTCCATTTGCAATTCACATGAAGTCAGCAGCTTGTTTCAGTCTTCATTGGGCCTTCCATATGATCACACAAGCCCATGCAAGGAGAAATCCATTTGCCATGCACACGAGTAAACTCATGCACTCAGCCATTTCCAGCTATAAATGCATGTGCTATGCCTCATAATTAACCAACCTAAGGGCGCCTGAAATGCTGCAAGAGTGAATCCTCAACCATACCAAAGGAACTAAGTTCATCTTTCTTCAAAAATTCAGATATGAAATTCAATTGCATTTGGTTGAATTTCCAGATCTAAAGTTCCTAAACCTTCATCATTTGATCCACTGAAGTTCTATTTTGCAAAAGGAACCAAGGAAAGGGACTCAAATCTTCATAATCCAAAGTTGTGGATCAACTTGTTTTTGCTTCAAATCTCTTTGTTCTTTGATTTATTGGCCTTGATATTGTGTTGTCTGAAGTCCTCTCTATAGAGGCATCATTATTGTATGCTTAAATATTGAAATCGAGCAAGTCCAGTTGGACATCACCAAACTTCCATCTCTGATTTCTCTCTTAATAGGAATCTAGAGTGGAAGTGAGTGATATAGGAGTGATGTACATCACTTCACCTTTCGAACGGTGCCTGGATCGTCCATTTTAATGAACATTTGAATCTCTACATTTTTTGAGCTTCGCCGGAGTTCACCGGAGAAGATGGTGGCGCTGGCCACCGTCTCATTGCCAGATTGCATATGGACTGTTTGATCTATTTCCCAGATTGAATCATGGCCTTTGTTTGTTATGACTTTTTTAAATGCATTGTGTGACGCGTTTGACTAAGACATTTAGTAGGCGCGCGCTTGAGATCCATCTGATCTGCCAGGTCAATTAATGAACTGGATCCAACGCCTCTCCTTTTTTCTGATTTTTTCTAATTTCCATTTTATTTCTTTTATTTCAAAAATTCATAACTCTCTCATTTTAATTCCTAAAAATATAGGACCAATTGCATTATTTCTCTTTTTAATTCTAGTTTCTAAAAATGATTTTTAATATTTTTTATTTTGTCATTTTCTATTTTTTAATAATTTTCTCTTTTCTGGTTATTTTTAATTCATTTTAAATAGTTTTTGATATTCAAAAAATACAAAAATATTTTCTCAACCTATTTGAATGATGATGGATCTATGAAAAATATTCTCATCAATGTTTTAATTGATTTGAGATTTATTTGAGATTTTAGTTCAATTAGGTTATTTTTATTCATTTTTAATTGATTAAAAATAGTTTCTGACTTTTAAAAATGCTGAAATTTATTGTCAAACTTTGGTTGACCTTGTTGAACTTGGGATAATTCACTTGGACTTTTCAAAGTTGATTTGAAGTGAATTTGAAGTTTGACCTTTCTTTAATATTTTAATTCAAGTTTATTTTCAAATATTAAAAATGCCAAAAATATTGTGTTTATTTCTTGACTTCCAATCTTCATCCCACTTCTGTTTTTGATTGTTTGACCATGATCCTCAATGTCTTTGGTCAACTCTTAATAGATTGGTACATTCCATTTCATTTCATGCACTTTAATTCTCCATCTCCATTCTTCTTCTTCTTCTTCTTCTTCTTCTTCTTCTTCTTTTCTTTTGGATCAATGAGTTAAAGATTGATAAGTTAGCATTGATTAGGGAGGCTTAATCTTCCTTGATTCAAATCTAATTCATCTTGATCAATTGATCAAGTGAATGGCTTTGCATTAAGGATAGATTGCTTCCTAAATCATGCAAAGAACTTAAACCAATACAAGATCATTTCTCTTCTTCTTTTTTGGCATGGCAAGTTGTTGGAACTTGGTTCACTAATCAAGACTTCTAACTTCTGTTGTTGCCTACATTATTATTGACCGGCCTCAGATAGTTGTGACTTCTACATAAGTCCAATTACGATTGCTTAACATAGCGCTAAATTTGCCTTATGGCACACTAACTACTAATATTAACTATTAACCATTAACATTTACTTCTTGCTCTTTACATTTATGCAATTTATTATCCTTGTACATATTACATATTTGCTTTTTTCCTTTGCTCACTTGAGCACATGTTTATGTTAATGCAATTTGCCTTTTGCTCACTTGAGCACATAATTGTGTATATATCATTGTGTTTGTGTTTTGATTGTTGTTGACCAAATGCAAAGAAATGGACAAATGGACTTAGACTTTAGGACTTTCCCTATGCAAATTTGGAGTCAAAGAGCAACTAGGCATTGAGCCTTTAGAGTGCTATAAAAGTCAAAGAGCAAGTAGGCATTGATCCTTTAGAATGCTATGAATGTTGAAGAGAACTTTGAAAGGACGAATCTCTAAAACTCCTTCTTGTTCATTCTTGATTGTTTGATGGAACTTTTTAATGTGTGTGTTCTTGTGCTAGGGATCCCAACATTGAGCCTAAGTGAGGAACCATTGCCATGAGCTTCTAAGAGAGAGAGATCTAAGAGCCATTGAAGAACTTTCCAAGAGCTAAATTGATTGTTGATTGCTTGAGCTTACTATTATTTTGCTTGCATATTCCAAAGGACGGGAGCTACTTGGATCATCAATATGATCTCAAGAGAGGAACTCCATTTGTGGTCTTGTTCTCTTTTCCCTTATCTCTTGTATGATTAGGACTTTAGCCTTTCTTCTTCTTCCCTCCACTCTAACCCAAGCCAAAAATTTTGTGCAAACATTTAACCTTTGTTTTCAAACATTAGAAACCTAAGCCTTATGCTTTTGATTTTCAAATTTTCTTTTCATAACACTTATTTTGAATTGAACTTTTAAATCAACTTTGACCATATTTTGTAAATACTTTTCATTGGTAAATTTAACTCATTCAAATACTTTTGTGGTTTCAATGGCCACTTCCTTAATCAAAAACCTTTCATAACCTTTAGCTATTAGGTTTGAGTTATCCTTGAGGTAGATGTAATACTCACCTATATCCTTAGTAATGGACAATGAGTCTTCCATGCTTATTATAGGGTTAACCCCTCACTAGCATGTTGAAGTTATCCTCACATGGTGGATTTGTGGTTTTAGGTTGAGTTTTCTCCCTTGGATAACAAAAGACCTTAAGGCTTTCGGACCAACCAATTCACCAACTCATTTTGAGATTTTTACCCCGAACTACGAGGTTTTGATCCTAATCTTTTTTAAGATGGTACGTAGGCAATGAGTTTATCCATCCAAACACAAAATGTAAATAACTTGTACATTCTCTTCTCATCTCTTCAATCATGTTTGCACAAACAAATTTTTCACAAAAATACCAACCTTACAACAAGTATGAAAAGGGCTCCCTAGGAGTACCTAGGATGTTTTGGGTGCTTAAAACCTTCCCATTGCATAACCAACCCCCTTACCCAGATCTCTGACATTTTTACTAGTTTTTTATTTGATAAAACTTTTAGGTTTTTGTTCGCTTTCTAACCATTCCTTTGGATAAATAGAAGTGCGGTGGCGACTCGACTTATACGATTTACCTTGGATTTAGTCAATATCTCTAATGGTAACGAATACCCCGCTACAGGTGGGAAGAGATATGCATATGTGGTTGTTGATGACCATTCCAGATACACATGGATAAGCTTCATCAGAGAAAAATCAGATGCATTTGATGTCTTCAAAGATCTATGCATAAGACTCCAAAGAGAAAAGGATTATAGTGTTATCAGAATAAGAAGTGACCATGGAAAGGAGTTTAAAAATTCCAAGTTTGATGATTTCTGCTCAACTGAAGGAATAAGTCATGAGTTTTCCTCACCTATTACTCCTCAGCAAAATGGAGTAGTTGAAAGGAAGAACAGAACTATTCAAGAATCTGCTAGAGCTATGATTCATGCAAAGAAACTTCCTATGCACTTTTGGGCTGAAGCTATGAATACAGCTTGCTATGTTCATAACAGAGTTACCTTGAGAAAGGGAACCTCTTCCACTCTGTATGAAATATGGAAAGGAAGAAAACCTACTGTGAAGTACTTTCATATCTTCGGAAGCAAATGTTACATTCTTACAGATCGTGAACAGAGAAGAAAAATGGACCCCAAAAGTGATGAGGGTATATTCCTGGGATACTCTACTAACAACAGAGCATACAGAGTTTTCAACTCCAGAACTAATGTCCTGATGGAATCAATAAATGTTATTGTTGATGATAAAGATGAAGAATCCAATGTCATAAAGGATGTTGGAACATTCCTTGAGACTTCAACAGAAAATGTACAGGATACTCCTCCTGGACTTGAGTTAGAAGCATCCAACAAAGTTCCTTCTATCAGGATTCAGAAAGACCACTCTAAGGATCTTATCATAGGAGATCCCAATAGTGGTGTGATTACCAGATCAAGGGAGAATAGCTCAAATTCCTGCTTTGTATCCAAGGTTGAACCTAAAAATGTGAAAGAAGCTCTGACTGATGAATATTGGATCAATGCTATGCAAGATGAACTGGAGCAGTTTAAAAGAAATGAAGTATGTGAGTTAGTTCCAAGACCTGAAGGGACTAACATCATTGGTACCAAGTGGATTTACAAGAACAAGGCTGATGAGAAAGGAGTAATCACTAGGAATAAAGCAAGACTAGTGACACAAGGGTATACTCAAGTTGAAGGGGTTGATTTTGATGAGACTTTTGCACCTGTTGCAAGACTTGAGTCAATAAGGTTGTTGTTAGGTGTTGCTTGCATTCTGAAGTTCAAATTGTTCCAAATGGATGTGAAGAGTGCCTTTTTAAATGGCTACTTGAATGAAGAAGTCTATGTGGAACAACCTAAAGGGTTCAGTGGTCCTAATCTACCAAAACATGTGTACAAGTTGAGGAAAGCTCTGTATGGATTGAAGCAAGCTCCTAGAGCTTGGTATGAGAGGCTGACTGAATTTCTGACTACTAATGGTTACAAAAAAAGAGGGACAGATAAAATTTTATTTGTGAAGGATGAAGATGGAAAAATCATGATTGCCCAAATATATGTGGATGATATTGTCTTTGGTGGAATGTCAGATAGAATGGTGAAACATTTTGTTAACCAGATGCAATCTGAATTTGAAATGAGTTTGGTTGGGGAATTGACTTATTTTCTTGGACTGCAAGTTAAACAGATGGAAGATACTATGTTTCTCTCCCAAAGCAAATATGCCAAGAACATAGTTAAGAAGTTTGGTATGGATAATGCTAGTCACAAAAGAACTCCTGCACCTACTTATTTAAAGTTAACTAAAGATGAAGGAGGTTCTAGTATTGATCAATGCTTGTATAGAAGCATGATAGGTAGCCTACTATATCTAACTGCTAGTAGACCTGATATTGCCTATGCAGTTGGTGTGTGTGCTAGATACCAAGCAGAACCCAAAGTGAGTCACTTAAATCAAGTCAAGAGGATTCTCAAGTATATTAATGGGACTTGTGATTATGGTATGCTCTACTCTCATGGCCCTGAGCCTATCTTATCTGGGTATTGTGATGTTGATTGGGCTGGGAGTGCTGATGACAGAAAAAGCACATCAGGAGGATGTTTCTTCTTGGGAAACAATCTCATATCTTGGTTTAGCAAGAAACAGAACTGTGTATCATTATCCACTGCAGAAGCTGAGTACATAGCAGCTGGAAGCAGTTGTTCCTAACTGGTATGGATGAAACAGATGCTGACTGAGTACAATGTCACTCAGAATGTCATGACATTGTTCTGTGACAATCTCAGTGCCATCAACATTTCAAAGAATCCTATCCAACACAGCAGGACCAAACATATTGACATTAGACATCACTTCATAAGAGATCTGGTAGAAGACAAAGTGATTACCTTGGAACATGTGGCAACTGAACTATAACTTGCTGACATATTTACAAATGCTTTGGATGCTACTCAGTTTGAAAATTTAAGGGGCAAGTTGGGAATATGTCTTTCTGAGGAATTATAGCAACTAATGATGTTAGGAATTTACTGTTTAATATTTCAAATTATTAAACAATTGAGAGTGTGCTCTGATTGGTCAACATATAATAGCTATTACTCTTGCAACAAGCGTTACCTCTTCCATATTTTCAACTTTCATTCACGCAAGCATCCTCTCAGAGAAACTTTTCATTTTGTCTCTAAGATACTCATCATGTCTCAACAATCCAACTCTTCTCCTTCCAAGAACATGCCTTGTTCTCCTAGCGCTGAACCAAGCAACCCTAATAGAGAAGATCCTGTTGATGGCTCTGCGAATACCCCACATGCAAGAAGACCTAAAGAAACTGTATCAGGCTTCTCCTCAGCCATCGCTCTTGAGGAACGAACCAAAGAAGGTTCCAGGTATGTTCACAATGCCATTGCCACTATGGTGACTGGAATACTGTCTGGAAATCATAAGGTCCTTGGGGTTTCCATTCCCTTAAACACTATTGAACTTGATAGTGTTGCTTATCAAGAAAATACTGAGTCTTTAGGAAAGAATATCTCTGATGATGTTGAGCAAACTGATTCTCATAAGGAGTCAAATGTTGACAAACCCTTAGATAATGTGGCTGGTGAGGAAGTTCATGTCACTCATGATGTCAGTGACAACCCTAACTGTGAGGCTGAAACAGTAGACCTGGAGGAATTTTCTGATAATGAGTTGTTGTCCTCAGTCCTCCCTAGCATAGCCAAAAGGGTTAGGACTAGGAGAGAAAAGAAAACTATGCTCAAAGGTCCCCCAAAAAGAAGATAGATGTACCAACCTCTTCCGAGACAAAGGTGGCAGTCGGGAGTTCCCTCAAGAGGAAAGGTCATGGTCCAAACAAATCTTGGAGCAAAGTGGTGCCCAAGAAAAAGAAGACCAAGTTTGTTGTTGTTGAGTCTGACTCAGATGTTCCGTGTAATGTCTCTGACACTCTGTCAAAGAAGAAGCCAACCACTAGCAAGCTTGCAGCAAGTGTCCCTGAGGTACCAATTGACAACATATCTTTTCATTTTGCTTCAAGTGTAAACAGGTGGAAATATGTTTATCAGAAGAGGCTGGCCTTGGAAAGGGAATTAGCTCAGAATGTCCTAGACTGTAAGGATATTATGGACCTTATTCAAGAGGCTGGCTTAATGAAGACTGTAACTCAGTTCTCAAAGTGCTATGAGATGTTGGTAAAGGAATTTATTGTTAATTTGTCTGAAGAATGTACTGATGGCAAGTCTAAGGAATTCAGGAAAGTGTATGTGAGAGGCAAGTGTGTAAATTTCTCTCCCTCATTGATCAACAAGTATTTGGGAAGGCCTGATGTAGCTCAACCTGAGCTTGAGGTGACTGACAACAAAATCTGTCAAGTCATCACTGCTAATCAAGTAAGGAAGTGGCCTCTCGAAGGAAAATTGGTGGCCAGTAAACTGAGTGTCAAGTATGCAATGCTGCACAAGATTGGAGCTGCTAATTGGGTGCCCATCAATCATAAATCTACAGTTGCTGTAATGCTTGGAAAGTTTATATATGTTGTTGGAACCAAAGCCAAATTTGACTATGGCTCCTATATTTTTGATCAAACTTTGAAGCATGCAGGAAGCTTCAGTGTGAAGGGTCCTATAGCCTTTCCTTCTCTCATCTGTGGTATTGTTTTGAACCAGTTTCCAAACATCTTAACTGAGAATGATTTTGTGAAGAAAATAGACAACCCTATGTCCTTCAATCATAAGTTGTTCCTAGGTACCCATGTCCCTGACATTGTCATGACAACAGGTGAGACATCACGTGTAAGCAATCAGCCAGGTAAAGCTGTTGTCATTGCAATGCTCAAAGAAACCTACAGGGAATTAGAGGCAAGGAAGCTGAACTTGAAAAAATTGATTAGCTCTTTGGAGATGACTGAAGGTGATGTGCTAGCTGATGGTGGAGAATTTGGTGAAGTTACTACTGTTGTAGAAGAAGCTGAAAGACAAGGTGAAGAGGGAGAAGCAGATGCCAGTCCTGATGATGGCACAGATGATGATGCTGACTCTGAGTCAGATGACTAGAACATTTCTTGTGTTTCTGATAATTGCTTGTATTTTTATTCTTTTTGGTCTGTAATATTAAGTTTTGCTTTGGAAACATTTTTGACAAAAAGGGGGAGTAACACTTGTACCCCAGGACAACAGATTTCTTTGAAGTTGAAGATCCTCTAAACAAGAGGTTATGTTGCTGATGTCATGACATGCTTAAGTAGTATGCTGCAGGATTAGCTAATATAGAATTTACTGGATGTCAAACTGAATGTTATGACATTCATTCATGACAGCATTCTCTGGATGTCAAACTGAATGTTATGACATTCATTCATGACAGCATTCTCTGGATGTCAAACTGAATGTTATGACATTCATCCCTGACCATAGATGCTAAAGTATAGGCTAAGTTTTCTGTTATGTTTCAGTATTTATCTCAGGCTGATTTTCAGGAAACTAACAGTTGTGCTAAAATTCAGGAAACTAACAGCTGTGCTAAAATTAAGAGACCTAGCATGTAGCCTATTTGTTAGCACCCGAATGTGTGGAAATTAGGTTAACTTGCTTAACCTTAATTTTAGGAAATTCAAGTACAAGGCCCAAGTACTGCATTATAAAAGGATGGCAATCCTACTTTCAGCAATTCAGGGATTTGAAGCGTGAAGAATTAAATATATCATTATATATCCTTGTTGTACTTTCATTGTGTCTTGAATTAGGTTTTACTTGTGAGCCAAGTGTCGCATTACGCGAAAAACCGGCGGGAAAACAAAACAACAGAGCCGCCACCGTGCGTTATTTATCCCAAAGGAGGGAAAGGAAACGCTCGAAGTAAACCTGGAAAGACATGGTCTCGCGACCAGAGAGAGATGGGATCGGGAGTCGGTTATGCGAAGGGAAGGTATTAGCACCCCTACGCATCCGTCGTACTCGACGGGATCCACGCTCAGAAAGAATAGAAGAAAGGTTGCTAAAAACTGCTCAGACACAAATTGCACATACAGGCTGGAAAGAGACACAGGAAAGACAAAAGAAACTAACTCGGCAGGACATCGCATCCTGGGCCTACGTAGTCTGTCAGGCACAGACATCAGAGTCGACGTAGTTCGGGACAGGGGAAACGTGCTTGCCAGGATGTCGCATCCTATGCATACGTATCTTCTCTGACCGAAGAAGAATCAGAGCACTCGTAGCTCAGCTGACGCACGCCAAACAAAACCACACAGGAAACCGACTGCCAATCGCTGGACTTACGTCAGACTCGACACAAACAGGCAAACATGGAAACTGAATGCTAATCGCTGGACTTACATCAGACTCCGAACCAACAAACACACACTGGAAACTGACTGCCAATAGCTGGACTTACGTCAGACTCCACACAAACAAACCACACACAGGAAACCGACTGCCAATCGCTGGACTTACGTCAGACCCCAAACGCACACAAGGGGGTTGAAAAAGAAAAAGGGCGCCCGGAGAGATCAGCTCATCTCCTGCCTACGTACCTCATCTGGTATGAGGATCAGGGCGACGTAGTTCCCCTACACAAGGAAAAAGGACTAGCCTAACCAGAAACAAAGGGAGACACAAACTACTAGGGAGACTACGACTCGAGCCTAGAAGTTGTCATGCATACGATCCCTAAGTTAAGGTTTCTATCTAACTTGCACAGGGAGCAAGCTATCCTAAACAGCACAGGCAAAGACAAACATACACACAATTAGCACACACTATATACAAACAAAGTGGGCTCACACAAGGCTAGGATGTGAAACACAAGCCAACTGGAATCGGGTGTAGTTAGCTCTTAACCCTAACATTGAGAGTTAGGGTGAAGCAGATGAAATGGGAAGTGAGGATAAGACCTCATAGCTCTTATCCCTGGCCTGGGAGAGCTTCAGACAAATGAAAGTGTGGGAGTTCAGAAAGTAGGAACTCTTCTCCACATATGACTGACACAACAAAGATCTTGGGTTAATATCCACAATGCATCAACACAAGGTGTGAGCAGAGTGAATGACACAACTGAATAGCAGGAGATGGATTGCACATCTCTTTTATCTGCCAATTGCCTCATAAGAGGACTTTTCCTGCTTGGAACAAAGATAAACAAACACAAGCATTGCCTCTTAAGGAGGGCTTCAGACAGGTGCCTGCCCACATAACAGGACAGGTCTTCCAGACTACATGAAGTCAAAGAGTTATACCTCAAATGGTTAAGCAACCAAGCAAAGCAAAAGCAAGTTCAAAAGAACTCAAAGCAACTTATGTACCTGAAAAAATCTAACCCAATCAGTATACAAGTCAAACAATCAAACAGACAGTCAATCACACAATCAGACAGATAAGCAAGCAATGTGCAAGGCACAAGCCAATGGGAACAACACAAGTAACTTGGCATCAACCTACAAAACAACCCAAAGTTAGTCAATATTAACCACTTAATCAACTCAAGAGAGTGAGCAACTCCAATCATGGCAATGTGCTTCTTAACTTGAAATCCACAACCCAAATGATAAGTCCAAACCACTAGGTCCAAGCCTAGGGTCAAAAGAGGGTCAAACATTCAAAACAGAACATGAAATTTAACATGGATCAACTTCATTCAATCAAGAACACAATCCAAAAAGTCCCACATCAATATCATCAACCAAATTCATTTCATGAACCAAATATGGCAAGGTATGCAAGTTGTAACCACATTGTGACATCAGAAGAAACAAATGCACATTAAATCAAAAATGATTCAATAATCTTGGCAAAAATCATGGGTAAACAGAACATACAACATGATCATCACACACAAAATTAGGAGCATTGGACATCAATAGGCATGGTAATCAAATCACATAAGTCAAGGCAAGCACAACAAGCACATGTGTGACACAAAATGTCACACCAACTTAGCATAGGCACAAAACAGAGATGGATCATGATAAAAACTTCAAACCAAAGCCAAAAACACCATTCAACATGTCTAGAAATAGTGTGCAAAGTTTCACATTCATTGGATAAAGAACAAGAATTTCACAAAAGAATGAAGATCAAGGCAATTCAAAAGCTCACATATGAACAACCAGAATGAAAAATCTCAATTAAATCAGAAATCAACCCAAAAATTCCAACAAAAATCATGAGCAACCACAACATCCATATCAAGCATCATACAAAAAATCAAAGCAATTGGAATTCATTTGGCATGGCAAATATATCAATCAAGTTGAACAAGCAAAGGTGTAACACAAATTGTCACACCTACCTTAACATGATCATAAAACAGAAACCACAAATGGTAAAAATACCAAATCAACACCAAAATGTCAAGCCAAGAGTCTAGTTTCATCATGTAAATTTTCATGAGCATTAGATAAAATCTCAGCATTTCACAAAAGATATGGCAAGGCAATGTCAAGAATGCATACATGTACACAAACCCTAGCACAAAATAATTTCCAGCCGTGCATAATTTATGGAAATGTTCATAAAATACTAGACAGAAAATGTGACCTAATGCAAAAATCCTCATATTTTTTGGAGCATTATTTAATTAACTATGAATTTGTGAAGTTGAAGAAAAATGAAAAATACATGTGAAGCATGTATGGAAAGGCATGGAGGGAAAAGAGAAAATAATGTGATGCATTTGAAAACAAGCGTTGGCTGGGAATCGAATTGAGGGCGAAATTCAAACTTGGAGCGCGCCAAGCTGCTGCATGAAACGCAACGTTTCATTAAACGCTGGCTCAGCCAATCAGATCGCTGCATGGGCGAGCGCATGACCAATCAGAATCAACCCTAGCAAACACCTAAGGCAACGGTATAGCATGGCAGAATGAATCAAAAACCGTTCCCTAAAAACTGGAAATCATCTTCTTCATCGTGTTCATCACTGTTCATCAACCTCAAGAACAATTTTCCCAGTTTCCAAAAATAAGCATATCAATGTGAAAATCCTTCAATGCACATCATGAATCCATGCCTAGTTTATCCTAATTCCATCTATCATGAGAGAATCGAACACATCAAGTTTCATGCATGAATCTTTAAATCAACATAACTCAATGAATATGGCATGAAAAATCACGATTCAAAGCTCAGTGTTACCAGCGCAAAGAGATCTACAACATTAACACAAGAATTTTAAGAATTAGAGAGATCGAAATTGTGACCTCTTGATGAGCAGCTTTGGAATTCAATGGATTCAAGCCTTGCAATGCTCCAATGCTTCTCTATGATGCTTGCACAGTTGATTGGAAGAGAAATTGAGGATTAATTGTGCACGATTTCAACAAATTTTGGATTTGCCATGGATGAACTCAAGCTTCAATATGCTGCAAAAAGGCACGGATTCTCTTGATTCTTCCTTCAAACTTGCTCACAAATGCTACCAGATGATGAATGGATCGAGAAAAGTGGCTTGTGTTTGAAGAATTTCAAAGAAATTTGAGAGAAAAAGTTTGAAGAATTTTTCTAGATCTGAAAATATGGTTGTGTTCATGATGAAAACAGTTAGGGTTTTAGGCTTTATACTTCCTCCTAATCATGCTTCTAATCATGTTTAAGCATTGGTAATGGGATTAGCAAGAAATGAGGTGCATATGCCAATTTGATATTTCACCTTATGCATGAAAATTATGGATGAACAGTACACGGGTTTGGGCTCAAATTCACTTAAAAAACCATTTTGGAGCTATTGGCAATGATAGAATGCTTAAATAATGCACCAATTTTAAACTTTAATTTTCCCTCCAAAAATTAAGTGAAATACCAAATGATTATGTGATGATAATGCATGGCATGTAATGCATGATTTGGAAAGCATAAGTCAAAACAAGAACAATGCAAAAAGAACCACTTAATTTGGACTTTTGGTTTGAAAGTTATGCTCATTTGAAGTTCAAACCCCACTTGGCCAAGATTGATCCATATCTCTCCAACCACACATGATAAATCCATGATCTTGGACTTTTTGGAAATGGGAGAGAAAGATCTTCAACTTTCATGTTGGACAAAATTTCATTTGAAGCTTTCTTGATGATGTAATCTTGAGTTGAAAACCTTTCCATTTTTGGCAATTTCAAATTACAGGTCACTTACTATTTTTGGAAAGTTTTGATCTGACTTCAAATTCTTCAATGTTGATGTTTGAAATGTCAAAGGAGACTTATTTGAACATGAATGAGGCATCTCTAACCATCTCCCACCTCTAAATCCACAGTTGAACTGACAGTTGACTTCTGTTGACTTTTAGGGTTTCAGATGACTTGTGCACTGACTGATGATCTCTGAGCTTTCAACACTTGGCCACATCACCTCAAAATGATCCTTGAACCATATGAACTCATTGTACCAACCCTAGGGCTTTGATTCCATAGAAAATGCACTTGCTTGCTTGCACAACTGAATCTCCTGACCAGTCTTGCCTGATGGCTTGATGGACTATGCAATGAACAATGCAATGTTAATGACCTAAACATGAAAATGCATATACAAAATGGGAGGTGCAAATTTGAGGTGCTACACCAAGCAATTATCACCTAGATGATTGCATTGGACTAGGGTGTTTATTGAGTTGTAATTGTTGTGTCACTCTAAGCTTTTAAGCGTGAGTGCTGTGTTTCTTGATTAAAGCTTTTAAGCACAATCAAGAGTTGTTTGAAGTATATCTTCACCATTGACTTTAAAATTCTTAATGGTTGTAATCACTGCTGTGATTGAGGGGGAGTGAGTAGGTACTCAGGTCTTAGTGTAGATTGAAATTGCATTGGGTAGGTCTTAAGTGATAGGATTAAACTGGTGGTTTAAGTCCTGAATTAATACCTCTTATAGTGGATTTCCTCCCTGGCTTGGTAGCCCCCAGAGTAGGTGTGTTTGTCACCGAACTGGGTAAACAATTCTCTGTGTCATTTACTGCCTTTTGCATTTACTTTCTGCATACATTACCTGTCTGCGCAGAATTGGATGTCATAACATCCCGTTTGACATCGATAGTCTGTTACTAGAATTTCAATAGGTCAAAGAAATGTATGGGGATAGAATGGGATTGAGATGAAGATGGAGGGGAAATGAAATCAACACAAATTGGTCAAAGGAAGACTTTTATCAAATTAAAATCATTCATTCATTTTGGGAGATGAAATGTAGATTTCATCAATCCCCTAAATTCAATGATTTTAACTTAACAAAGTCAAATCAACCTCGACCAAGGCCCAACAATAATAGTCTAACTCAACAAGTCAACACAAATAGCTCAACACAATTTATTTGCAATTAAACAATTAAAAATCAATTAAAATATACATTAAATTAAATTATGGTTGGTCAAAATCCTAAAAGCTCATCAAAACACCAAATAAATGGCTATGAGATTTATCATAGGTCAAACAAGGTCAAAGGACCTTGGAGAAAAAAATTCATTATTTTTGGAAACTTAAAAGTATTTTTAAACCATTAAAAATATGCACAAAGAACAATTAAATCATGAAAAATATTAATATTGATCCCAAAAAATAAATTTAATTCAGAAAACGAAAGAGAAAAATATTTGAGAATTTTTGGTGAAAGTCCCATATTTTTTGGATCAATATAAAAATTAATATAAATTAATAAAAATAAGTCAATTAAAATAAAAATCAGAAAATGCTAAAAAAACGTGGACGACTTGATCCCCCTCACTAATTGAGGTGGTAGATCAAGTGGATCAGAGCGCACGTTCCATGATGAACTCTAGTCAATGTGCCACCACGTGGTAATCAGTTTGGACACTCAAGATTAAAACAAAGTAGAAGGATCATGTGGTCTGGAGACACGTTAACGCATCGCCGAAGCCAAAGCTTCGGTTTTCTTCTCCGGTGGACCTCACCGGACTGGTCCACCCTCAACCATCACCAAAATGAAAAAGGAGGACATGAATTTAAAGTAAAAATGCTCAGGAGCTCGAATCTGGCCTCAATTTTACCTAACTCCAAGTATATAGAAAGATACAGGGAGTTGAATTTTGAGGATCATGATCTGAGTTGCTTCGATTTGACCTCAAAGCAACTCAATCTTGTTTCCTACATTGGTAGGACTTCAGATAACCAAAAATCAACAAGAATTATGGAGAATTGAGTGAGAATCAAAGAGATGAAAAAATCAGAAATTCACCTTCACTGCAGGTTCAGATGGACACGACTTGCTCTCAATTGTGCTTGGCCTTGCTCTGGATGCTTGATGGAGTGGAAATGGATCAAGAAAGAAGCAGGACTCTTGGAGATTTGAATCTCAAAATAGTGGAGATTCAAACTCGATTTCTAATGGAAATCCTCAAGGTTATCCTTTGAATGTGAGGATTTAGGGTTGGAGATTCAAAGCTGGCACGCAAGGGTCCTCAATTCTGAGTGAAAGGGTTTCTATTTATAGGTCAAGGCAATGATATTTTCACACTTCCCTTCAAAGTTCAAAAATAGTAAAATGCCTTTGCATGGATGCATGTAAGTGTGATAGGCCCGTGTAATGATGCATTCAGGTCCAAAATCATGTGCAAGCAATACTGAAGTCATGTTAACAAGCCATGCATTTGCGTATGGAAAGTGGAAGTTCAAATATGCTAAATGGCCATCTAACTTTAAGCCATGCGAAAGTCACTCATACTTTGTCCAAATGGGATGAATTTGGACTTTTTGGAAAGGTTAGATTAAGAGGAACAACTTTCATGTTGAACACTTTTTCATTTTAAGTTGGATAATAATGAATTTTGAGGTGGAAGTTTGGAAAATCAAACATATCAAAACAAATTCTAAGTACCAACCCATATGTTCACTTCTTCCACCTTGAGTAACTTTTTCTATAGGCTTCAAATGAGAAACGTTCCTTCATCAAAGGTGTATATATCTCAAAATCCTTCAAATTGGTCACAAATTTGACCTCATTTGGATTTAGAATGAAGGAGTTATACATTTTAGAAGTTGAGGAAAATCAGTTGTTCAATGGTATTGGTCCAAAATGACCTATAATGTTTCCTCATATCACATGTATTTAAAAGTTGAATTTGTACTTCCTCCAAACATAAAAGTTGAAATAGACATCTTGAATTTAATTGTGAAACTTTAATAGCTTTCATCTCATAACAATTGAGCAAGTTATGGTCTTGGGAAGTTGACCTCCAAATTAGGGTTTAAACAAAATGACCTATAATCTTTCACCATAAAGAACGACTTTCCAAGAAAAACTAGCTCTAGACCTCAACATGAAAGTTGTTTGGAATGTAATTTAAAGTAAATTTTATCTTGGAATCATTTTCATATGATAAAAATTGTAGGAAATAGGGTCTAGGGAACCCCATTTTTGGTCAGTTAAATTCCTCTAGTCAACCACCATGAACCAACTTTCTAGCTTGATATTATCTTAACTTTTGGGACTCATGGAGGATCATATATGCATGATATGATGAATTGTGAAGTATCCCTTGAAATATTTGATCAATTGGTGAAGAATATTGTTGAAGAAGTTACACAAGATACCCAGATGAATTAGGGTTTCCAAGGAAAACCAACTCCAAACTCTTGATAATTTCTTGATAAAAATAACATGTGAAGATCATGGGGATTAATATGTGATAATTAGAGCCATATGTAAACCACTTATTGATTGAGCTCCTTGCAATGAGGGTCTTAAACCCTAGTTATGAGCTTGCTAGAGCATAGGTGAGCATACCCACTACCTACAAAAGCAACAAACTATACATTGACATATTTTTGGTATTTTGGTTAGTAAATAAAGAAAAAAATAAGTATGATACAATAAAATGTGCTTGGTGATCTTTCCCAATGCAAACCTAATGAGTAAGGGGTAAGGAGGATGCCAATGTGTGATCCCAATCTAATGCATATGATGGGAATAGCATGACGGATCTTAGGGTCAAAATTGAGGTCTTACAACTGCTTGACAAAGGCCTCACCTAAGTCGTTGAAAGTACATACACTTGCACTATCTAGTCCCACATACCATCTCAAAGCAGCACCAATTAAATTGTCTTGGAAATAGCGAATCAACAACTGATCATTATCAGTTTGAGTAGACATCTTTCCAGCGTACATCACAAGGTGGCTTAGCGGACAAGTGTTCCCCGTATACTTTTCAAAGCCGGTGACCTTGAACTTCATTGGGATTTTCACGTTAGGCACCAGGCAAAGCTCAACAGCACTCTTCCCAAACAAATCATTTCCTCTTAAAGTCTTCAACTCTTTATGCAGCTCGAGGATGGTAGATAGTATCCTTAACACGAGGCAGAGTGTGAACAACTAGAGGAGGCACTGACATGATCGGGCTAGATGCTGGAAAAGAGACAAAAGTGGGTGCATACCCTTCAGGCATAAAGTTGGATGGCATCCCCAAGGGAATCCAGAAATAACAGTCCTCTAGGGAGGAGTTGTAGGAGTTGGTGAAGATTGGTTCTACGCATCAATGACAAATTCCATCAATGATGTTAACCTGAAAATTTCATCCTTCAGCTCTCTGTTCTCTTGCTCTATATGCTCCATTATCCTTGGTTGATTAGCGTGACTGTTGTACCAGTGAGTCAGCTTGGCTGAAGCATAGAAGAATAACCGATAAGACATCTGACTGAAGAAAACCTACTATGCAAATGATGCATGAAATGCAATGTTTTTGTTTAATTTCAAGGAACATATGAATTTTTATTTGCAAATATATATATTTAAATAATAACAATACTAACAATTTGGTTGACCATAAAAATCTCTTTTTTATTCATAAAATTTGGAAGGATTACACTGAGTACAATTTCATAAACCAAAATACAAACACAAGAGAAAAGGAAACTAATCATCTTAAGGATCCCTTAGCAATGGTATCAGATGATCTAGCTACAGGCGCGTACTTCCTTCGGATGCATCAAATCTCAGACTCAAAAGATGTCTTCATCTGAGCCTTCTCAAGGACAAGCTGATCAATAATCTTCTTCCAAGCACCAGAAGGCTGAGGCATACTAGAGGAAGATGGACCCTCTGGCTTTCTCTGTCTCTTCATTGCTCGGTCTTCCAGAATCTCAATAAGCGCATCTTTGTCTTTCGACTCAAGCTGCAACTTTTCATGCCTTCGGCTCAAAGCATGGAACCGCTCTTCCCATATATCTTTCTCTTGCTTCATCTTGGTGAGTGCGAATTCCAACTCCTCTACATCTTGGTTAGGGAGAGTTGATGACTCAGCCATAACCAAAGACATAGGTCTTTCACAAGCGTACGACATCTTCAGCTCTAAAGCTCTCTTCTTCACCTAAATAGTGTAAGCTTCCAAAGCTGCACAGTTGCACAGACCAAGCTCGGATCTTCCTTTCCTATGCACATTATACCAAGCATGTATCATCCTATGCTTCAAATGTTGGGGATATTTACCCTCTTGATAGGAAAGACCTTTTAATTGAGTGTTATTAGGTTTGTCTCTCAAGGGGAACCCAAGTTGACGATGAGCCAAAACAGGGTTGTAGTTGATTCCTCCTTGTGTACCAATGAGAGGCACATTAGAGAATTCACCACAATTGTCAATAATATCCATATTACTCAATGCAGAATCATACCAAGCAATATCATCATTAGTGAGAGACATAAGTCTCTGAGACCACCGTAAATGTTGTTTGTTTTCCATGAAAGTGAGCACCTAAGGCATGTGCGAAATAAACCACTTGTACATAAGAGGAACACAACATACAATAGTCCCACCACCTTTAAAATTCCTTAAATACAAAGAGAAATACATGTCACCCAACAAAGTAGGAACATGATTCCCAATCAAGAAGATTCTAATGGAGTTAACATCAACAAAACTATCAATGTTAGGGAACAAGGCTAAACCATAGATGAGCAATTCAAAGATGGCTTCAAAAGCATCAATACTACTGGCTTGAGCAAAGACAATAGCTTTTCCAATGAGAAATTCATAAGTCAACCCAAGAATGCCTCCTTTCTTTACCAAATGAGCATTAATTTCAAATTTCTTCAGATGAAGAGCTTTGACTATGATATGAGATATGGGAATCTCCTCCAATCCACTAAAAGGTACTTTGTTAGATACAGGTATACCCAAGAGATGGGCATACTCCTCCAATGTGGACACAAGCTGATAATCAGGAAAAGTGAAGCACCGGTAGAGAGGATCGTAGAACTGAACCAAAACACTCAGGAGTCCTTCAACCACATCAGCAGATAACACAGATAAAAGCTTCCCATGACGTTGCTTGAAGTCCAAGGGATCTAGTACAAAGGAGGAAAACTTCCTTAACTCTTTCAAATCAGGACATCTGAAACTGTACTTCTTAGTGTTCCTTCGTCCATAATCCATGGTCTGGAAAATATTTGAAAAATAAGGCCTCAGTTCCTTGAGATTTATTTTTCTGTGATGAATGTTATGATGCTCATATATACATGAATGCAACAATCACAAACAAGGGATCACACACAAGGCTAACATAAACAAAGGTCAAGGGATGGATTAAGTCATCATCAAGATCAATCATCCATTTTGGTGGATTGTGGTTTTCACCTTGTCAACACCCAAGTTCCATTGATATTGATGAGACTTGACCGGATCAACTAAGAATCAAAGGGTTTGTTGTGAGTCACGAGTATGGAGTCAGGTTAAGAACCAACCCAAAGGAGTGTACTAAGGATAAAAACCTGTAGATCATGTTCTAAAAAGTTCCCAGAGTCTTAATCCCATCTATCAGATATTATAGGTTAGGATGACTGACTCATCAACCCATAATATTCTTAAGAGAAACTCGTCTGAGTGTAGTATCACGTAACAACTGTTATCAGGTCTACACCTGAACAGTCTCCGCACTACGTCCTAAATAGGCCAAGTTGGGTTAAATGTTCTACGGTCCTCAGCTTCTCGGACCCCAGCTCAGAGAAAGTAATGCCTAACCACAAATAACTTGTGTGACATCAGTAACTCCAAAAGGGTCTCCACTGAGTAGATGGGTCTCAAGCAAACTTGTTAAGGACTACTCCACACAAGTTGAAGATGACTATACCATCCTCCTATCTTAATTGCATAATAGACATATTATATCATATAAACAAATATACAAACATCAAATATACAAGTATATACACATAAAAAAGTAGGCTAAACCCACTGAGGACTACTCCCAAGCAGAGTCGCCACTTAATTTATGTAGCGGTAAATTTATGACCATCAAGCTATGGATAAGCTTAACGTCAATAAAACCAGAGTCACCAACGCGCTTTTATTGTTTCTAAACGAAAAGGGAAAAGTACGAACAAAACACAAAGATAAGAAGTTTTCAAATCAAAACTAATAAAATACTAGAGATTACATGTAAGGGGGTTGGTTACACAGAGGGAAGGTGTTAGCACCCAAAGTGTCCTAGGTACTCCTAGGGAGCCCTTTTTTATGTGTGTATGTGTTTTTTGGTATAAAAGATGTTTGAGAAAAATAGAATGTGGGGATGAGAAAAGAATTCATTATTTCTATTTTTGTGTTTGACAAGACCTTTGGACTTGTGCTTACGTACCAACATAAAAATGAGGGATTAAAACCTCGTAGTTCGTGGTAACAATTTCAAAGTTGGTGAATGGCTTTTAACAAAAAGATTAAATGGAAATGGCACAAAGGGCCAAAAATTTGAATGAAGTTGTTAGTTCTTTTTGTCTTTTGAAATTTTAAGTCAATATGATTAAGTTTATTTACAAATTTGATTTAAGAAAAAAAGTTTAAAAATCCACTAGTATAAGGCCAAAGTTTCTATTTGAAATAAAGTCTAAGTTTGAAATCACAAGCAAAGAAAGTTTTTGAAAAGGGGGGGGAGATTTTGAAATTTAAGAAGTGGGGGAAGATGAAGAGGCTACCCTAAGCATAAAATTAAAAGTTAAGAGTTGAAAAGATCTGACTAATGGGATGCAATCCAACAGACAAGAATGTCATATAGAAAACCCACTTTCCCTTTAGACTTTGAATCAAGCAATAATCAACAAGCCATTAGCAATATCCAGACGTCATGAAGATCAAGGCATCAAATAAAGATAGCCACATCCAAGCAAGCAAATCCCATAGCTAGCAGTCTTCTTTGTTTTCTCATGTATTAGATGAAATATTCCTTGATCAACTCAGAATAAAGCATCAGGCACAAGATCAAAATGACAATTAGCACTAAGACGAAGTAACAAATGAATTCAAACAGAGTCCAAGGCTTGCATTAGATGAAGGCTCGGTTCATAATAACTTGGTCTCAAAATGTTGGCATTGGCCAAGTCCTTTTTTGCACAAAGAATGTTTCCTAATCCTAAGTCCAAAAGTTCAGATCAAGATCAACAATCCACCAAATATTTTTTAGGGTTTTTGTTGTTTATTAAGTGTTTTAAGGTTCTAAGGCCACAAACAAAATCAAAATGCACAAACAATATATACAATCATAAGATATGGCTCCAATGAGCAAAGTGAAAATGGCATAAACATAAACAAGTTAAATGAAATGTAAATGGCAATGAATGATAAATGAATGAAATTTAAATTGCATAAAGTAAATGACTTGAAAGTAAAGAAATATTTAATAAGAGTTAGTCAAATGTTAGTCAAAGGTTAGCCAAGTGTTAGAGACATCTTCCATTGGAAGGAAAAAATGTCAGGTTTTCACACAATACCATGAAGGATGGGAGACTTACAATCTCACTTACTAGAATGATATGCCTTTAGGGTCAATTTTAGCTCTATATTAAGCAATCGTAATTGGACTTATGTAGAAGTCATAACTATCTGAGTCCGAGCAATAAAAATTTAGGTGTTAATGCATGTTAGAGATTTGGTATATTGAACCAAACTCCTAAAACATACCACACACTAAAAGAAAAGATAAAGAGGGATGAACCTATCTCAGTCATACTTGTATTGGTTCATATGACACAAGGTCGTTGATGAACCAATTAGCCTTAAGACATTAGAGACTTCATTGGTCAAATGAGGAAATGGAAAAGAATAGGGATGAAGATGAAGAGGGAGGGGAATGAGAGAAACACAAATTGGTCATGGGAGAAATTTTATCAAATTAAAACCATTCATTCATTTTGGGAGATAAAATGTACATTTCATCAATCCCCTAAATCCAATGGTTTTAATTCAACAAAAGTCAAATCAATCTTGACCAAGGCCCAAATATATAGTAAAACATCACAAGACCATAAAAATGGCTCAACATAATTTTTATACATTTAATCAATTAAAAATCAAATTAAAAATGCATTAAAATACAATTTAATTTGGTCAAAACCTAAAATCTCTTTTAAACACCAAATAAATGGCCAAGAGATTTATCCTAGGTCAAAAAAGGTCAAAGGACCTTAGACAAAAAAATTCATGATTTTTGAAAAGTCAAAAGTATTTTTAAACAATTAAAAATATGCATACAAACATTTAATTCATGAAAAATATCAAAATTGATCCAAAAAATAATTTTAATTCAGAATATGAAAGAGAAAAATATTTAAAGATTTTGGTGAAAGTCCCATATTTTTTGGATTAAAAATGAAATTTCTATGAATTAAATAAAATAAGTGGATTAAATGGAAATTCAGAAAATACAAAAAAACAAGGGCCATCAGATCTCCCTCATTAATTGAGATGGCAGATCTGATGGCCAAGCGCGCGCTTTCCACAAACACCTTAGTCAACTGCGTCACACACTTGATAATTAAAAGGCGAGACTGAGATTAAAACATGAGATGATGATCAAATGGTTCTAGACACGCCAACACACCACCAGAGCTAGGGCTCCGATCATCTTCTCTGAAAAACAAGGACACTATTTTAAAGAGGAAATGCTCAAGATCACGAATCTGCCCTCAATTTTCTCCAATTCCAAGTATATAAAAAGATACAAGGATTTGAATTTTGAGGATCATGAACTGAGTTGCTTTGATTTGACCTTAAAGAAACTCAATCTTATTGTCTACATTGGTAGGACTTCAGTCAACCAAAAACACAAAGAATAGTGAAGAATTGAGAGAGAATTGAAGAGATGAAAATTCTAGAAAATCACCTTCGAGTGAGCTTTAACCTTGCTTGATCTTGCTTCCAATTGTCCTTGGTTTGGCTTCAGAAGCTTGTAGGAGATGAATTGGATCAAAGAAAAGCTTGGACTCTTGGAGTTTCAATCTCAAAACATAATGGGATTTGAAGCTCGGTTTTCAAATAAAAACCATCAAAATTATCCTTTAATGGCGAGGGCTTGTATTGCAGGTTCAACGCTTGGGCATGAGGGTCCTTAATTCTGAGCCAAGAGGGTTGTATTTATAGGCATTGCAATTCATTTTCACACACTTTCAAAATTTACCAAAATTAGCCATTTCCTTGCATGCTTGCACGGGCGTATGATAGGCCCATCAAATGATGATATCAGGTCCAAAATCACCAACGTGAAATGCTTAAATCATGTCATGTGGTCATGCAAAGGAGATTGAAAAGTGAATGTGAAATCCATCCAAATGAACCTTTGAAAATAACCCATGCGCAAGTCCTTCATTTCTTGGCCAAATGAGATAATCTTGGACTTTTTGGAAAGGTGAGATCAAGGGGAACAAATTTTATGTCGACCACTTTTCCATTTGAAGCTTGGATCATGATGAATTTTGAGTTGGAAGTTTGGAAAATCAAACATATTTGAAAATTTTCTAAGTACCAAGTCAAATGTTCACTTCTTCCACCTTGAATAACTTTTTCTATGGGCTTCAAAAGGAAAAAGTTCCTTCATCAAAGTTGTATCTATTTCAAACCTGTTCAGTTTGGTCATAAATTTAACCTCATTTGGATTTGGAATGAATGAGTTATGCATTTTAGAAGTTGAAGAAAATCACTTGTTCAATGGTAATGGCCCAAAATGACCTATAATGTTTCCTCTTGGCACATGCATTTTCAAGTTGAATTTGAACTTATTCCAAAAATAAAACTTAGATAGGACATATTGAATTTTATCATGTAACTTGAATTTCTTTTATCTCATAAAAATGGAGCAAGTTATGGTCCTTGGAAGTTGACCTCCTAACTTGGGTTCAGACAAAACGACCTATAATCTTTCACCATAAAAAACGACTTTACAAGAAAAACTAGCTCTTGACTTACACATGAAAGCTGTTTGGAATGTAATAAGTAGTAACTTTTCTCTTGTAATCAATTTCATATGATAAAAATTGTAGGATATAGGGTCTAGGGAACCCCAGTTTTGACCAGTTGACTTTCTCTGGTCAACCACCATGAACCATCTTGTAAACTTGACATTCTTTTTGATATTTGGGACTCATGAAGGATAATATATGTGTAGGATGATGTAATATAAAGTACATCTTGAAACTTGATCAAATGATGAAGAAACTTGTTGAGGAAGTCACATAAGATACCCAAATGAATTAGGGCTTCCAAGGCAAACATGCTTCAAACTCTTGATGAATTCTTTATCAAAATGATTAATGAAGATAATGGGGATCCATATATGATGTATGGAATCAATGTTAACCATCTATTGATTGATCTCCTTGAATTGACGGTCTCAAACCTTAGTTGTGAGCTTGATGAGGCATTGGTGGATACACACACTACCTACAAAAGAAACAAAGCTATACATAAACATATTTTTGGAATTTTGGTTTGTAAATAAGGAAAAATAAAGTATGATAAAATCAAATGTGTTGGGTGACCTCTCCCAATGCAAACCCAATGAATGAAGGGTAAGGAGGATGCCAAGGTGTGATCCCAAAGCTAATGCATATGATGAGATAGCATGAGGGATCTGAGGGTCAAAATTGGGGTCTTACACCATGCCAGACGAATTCCTATGGGGAACGACTCCAAATTTTAAACCTGAAGGTTATGCTCAAACTGTTTCTCTCATGCCAACATATAGCCCGGTCGTGTTTGTTCCTCCTCATGTGGTATATGTTATACCACGTGTTGATGAAACAATTTATCATTCTGAGTCGTCTGAGGGCCTTGATGTATATGATAAAATGGATGGATGAAATACCAATTTCAAAAGCTGAGAAAATAATTGAAAACCCTGAGAGGTAAAGATTTGTTTGGAAAAGTGATGTTGAACTTTGCCTGGTGCCAAACGTGAAAATCCTTGTCAAATTCAAGGTCCTAGACTTTGAGAAGTATAAAGGGAATACTTGTCCTTTGAGTCATCTTGTGATGTACGCACGCTAGATGTCTACCCGGACAGATAATGACCAACTTCTTATCCATTATTTTTAAGACAGTCTGACCGGTGTTGCGCTTCGATGGTATATGGGTTTAGACAGTTCTAGTGTTCGTACTTTCAACGACTTAGGCGAGGCCTTCATCAAACAGTACAAGTACAACATTGATGTGGCTCCCGATCGCGACCAGTTGAGGTCCATGCCGCAGAAGGATAAGGATACGCTTAAGTAATATGCCCAGAGGTGGAAAGAGTTAGCTGCTCAAATTAGTCCCCCATGGGAAGAGAAAGAGATGACGAAGATCTTTTTGAAGACTCTGACTTTGTTCTATTACGAACATATGATTGCCAATGTTCCCAATGACTTCAATGAAATGGTGAACATGGGGATGCGGTTCGAAGAGGGCGTTCGAGAAAGTCGTTTGTCTAAAGATGAAGCCTCTACGAGCAAGAAGTATGGTGGTAGTTTCTCCAAGAAGAAGGAGGGGAAACCAATTCCGTGTCTGTATGGAGGCAAAAGAGGCCTCATGTGAGGAAGAATTCTAGATCCCAACAGCATAATCATCAAGTATCCTCAATTATTCCGGTATTTTCCAACAATTTAACAATTCAATCAGTACCAATTCAGCAACAGCAACAACAACAACAACAACACACTCACAACAATCACAACAACTATAACAACCAACATAATAATTTTGAAAGGAAGAAGGTCACTTTTGATCCTATTTCTATGAAATATGCAGAATTTTATCCTACCCTGGTTGTCAAGAATTTGAAGCAGCCAAGGAATCCTCCACATACACTTAAGTCTTTGCCATGGTGGTACAAACCCGATTTGCACTGTGCTTTTCATCAGGGGGGGCCTGGTTGTAGCGGGGTATTCGTTACCTTTAGATTTATTGACTAAATCAAAAGCAAACCATACAAGTCGAGTTGCCACCGCACTTCTATTTATTCAAAGGAAAGGTTAGAAAGCGAATAAAAACCGAGAAGTTTTATCGAATCAAAAACTAATAAAAATGTCAGAGATCGGGGTAAGGGGGTTGGTTATGCAGTGGGAGGGTTTTAAGCACCCAAAACATCCTAGGTACTCCTAGGGAGCCCTTTTCACAATTGTTGTAAGGTAGGTTGGTATTTTGTGAAAAAATTATTTGTGCAAACATGATTGGGGAGATGAGGGAAGAATATACAAGTTATTTACAATTTTTGTGTTTAAATGGATGAACCCATTGCCTACGTACCATCTTAAAAAAGATTAGGATCAAAACCTCGTAGTTCGGGGTAAAAATCTCAAAAAAAATTGGTGAATTGATTGGTCCAAAAGCCTTAAGGTCTTTTGTTATCCAAAGGAGAAAACTCAACCTAAAAAAACCACAAATCCACCACGTGAGGATAGCTTCAACATGCTAGTGAGGGGTTAACCCTATAATAAGCATGGAAGGCTCATTGTCCATCACTAAGGATATAGGTGAGTATTATATCTACCTCAAGGATAACTCAAACCTAATAGCTAAAGGTTATGAAAAGTTTTTGATAAGAAAGTGGTCATTGAAACCATAAAACATTTGAATGGGTTATATTTACCAATGAAAAGTATTTACAAGATATGGTCAAAGTTGACTTTAAAGATTCAATTCAAAATAAGTGTTATGAAAAGAAAGTTTGAAAATCAAAAGCATAATGCTTAGGTTTCTAATGTTTGAAAACAAGAGTTAATGTTTGCACAAAAGTTTTGGCTTGTGTTAGAGTGGAGGGAAGAAGATGAATGGCTAAGTCCTAAGCATACAAGAGATGAAAGGAAAGAAATGAGACCACAAATGGAGTTCCCTTCTTGAGATCATAGTGATGATCCAAGTAGCTCCCATACTTTGGAATAAGCAAGCAAATAAGCAAATACTCAAGCAATCAATCAATCAAGCAAAGCTCTTAGGAATCTTCCAATGGCTCTTATATCTCTCTCTTTAGAAGCTCATGACAATGGTTCTTCACTTAGGCTCAAGTCGGAATCCCTAGCACAAGAACACACACATCAAAAAGTTCTATAAAGTAAAAAAAGAATGGACAAGAGGGAGTTTAGGGAATAGGTCCTTTCAATTCCTCTTCAATATTAAGCATTCTAAAGGCAAGAGGCCTAGTTGCTCTTTGACTTTTATAGCATTCTAAAGGCATAAGGCCTAGTTGCTCTTTGACTCCATTTTTGCATAGGGAGTGTCCTAAAGTCTAAGTCCTTTTATCCATTTGCAATTGGTTCACAACAATCAAAATAAAACACAAGCACAATAGTATATACACAATTATGGGCTCAAGTGAGCAAAAGACAAACTGCATTAACATAAACATGTGCTCAAATGAGCAAAGGGCAAAAGCAACTGAATAATATGTACAAGAATATTAAATTGCATTAATGTAAAGTGCAAGAATTAAATGTTAATGGTTAGTAGTTAGAGTTAATGTTCCATAAGGCAAATTTAGCGCTATGTTAAGCAATCGTATGTGGACTAATGTAGTAGTCACACCTATCTGAGGCCGGTCAATAAAAATATAGGCAACAACACAAGTTAGAGTTCTTGATTAGTGAATCAAGCTCCTACAACTTGCCATGCCAAAAAGAAGATGTGAAATGATCTTTTATTGATTTAGGTTCTTTGCTTGATTAGGAAGCAACCTATCCTTAATGCAAATCCATTCACTTGATCTATGATCAAGATGAATTAGATTTGAATCAAGGAAGGTTAAACCTCCCATTCATCAAGGTTAACCACCAATCTTTAACTCATTGAACAAAAAAAAGAAAAAGATGAAGAAGGAGATGAATAAGAATGAGCATTAATAGAAATTTAAATGAAGTAATCAACATACATTGACCAAAGGTAGATGGAACCAAGGTCAAACATTAGTAAATAGAAGCAAGATGAAGTTTAGAAGTCAAGAAACAAATAAAATATTTTTGGTATTTTTTCAAAATTAAAATAATACTTGAATTAAAATAAAAAATAAAGGTCAAACGTCAAATCCATTTCAAATTAACTTTGAAAAGTCCAAATGGATCATCCTAAGTTCAACAAGTCAAACAAAGTTTGACAAAAAATTTCATCATTTTTAGAAACCAGAAACTATTTTTAATCAATTAAAAATGCCTAAAAATAACCTAATTGAATTAAAATCTCAAATAAATCACAAATTAATTAATAAATTGATGAGAATATTTTTCATAGATCCATCATCATTCAAAGAGGTTAAGAAAATATTTTTGTATTTTTTGAATATCAAAAACTATTTTAAATGAATTAAAAACAACCAGAAAAGAGAAAATTCATAAAAAATATCAAATGATAAAATAAAAATATTAAAAGTCATTTTAGAAACTAGAAATTAAAAGAGAAATAATGCAATTGGTCTCACATTTTTTGGACCAATAATGAGTGAGATATGATTTTTTGAAATGAAATGGAATAAAAGAAATAAAATGAAAATTAAAATCAGAAATTAAAAATAAGAAAAATTGTGAAGCGTTGGATCAGGAGCTCATTAATTGAGCTGGTACATCACACGGATCATATGCGCGCATCCACCATACACTCAAGTCAAAGCGAAACATATAGCATTAAAAAAAGTCATAAAAGGGAGTGGTCCAGATTAGATCTGGAAACAAGATCCAACGGCCACGACTTAATCTGGCAACCAGATGGTGGTGTACACCACCGTCTTCTCCGGCGAGACCTTCTACGCCGGTGAGAGTTGCAGAGATCAAAGCTTCACCATATGAGGCGATCTATACAACAATGGAAAGCTGGGGTGATGTACATCACCCCTGTGCCAACTATTTCCACTCTAGACTTCCATGGAGAGAGAAATCAGAGGTTGAAATTCGTGGTGTTCAACTGAAACTTAGTGTATTTGCAATATTCAAAGCACAGTTATGTTTCCTCTGATGAGAGGACTTCAGCCAACCCAATAAATGCAAGAAAACAACAATAATCAAGGAGTTTCGAAGAAAATAAGTTTGAGCATAAACCTCTGAAATGAGGATCTTGAGAGCACGATTCTTCAAAGCTTTTGCTTGCAGTGTGATCTTAGGATGAAGATGAAGCAAGGCTAAGGAACTATGAGTCTGAAAATCAATCAATGAAATTGAAATTCATATCTGAAAATTTGAAGAGAAAAGAGAAAGTTCCTTTAAGTGAGGCTATGGAGGGATTCTTGCAGCATAACAGGCACCTTCAGGTTGTGTAATTATGAAGCTATGCACTCCTATATATAGCAATTGGCAAGGTAGAAGCATGAACAAAGCATGTGCATGGATGAAGAGGGCCTCCATGCATGGGCCTGTACAGGCGCATGGAGGGCCCAATTCTGATTGGAAATGAATGCTGGTATCATATGGAATTAAAATGGACGTGCAGAAGTAATGTAATGAGCTCATGCAATGTGTTTTCAATAAGTTTCCAAAAATTCACTAAAACTTTCTCCTCTTCGAAAGTGACATTTCCAAAAATGAAACATAGCCTTATGGGTAATGGTTGGAAAGCTCTTGGCATGAGGATAAATTTTTATGTTGGGCAAAACTTCATTTGGAATTGGGAAATTGGTGAAAATTGATCATAAAGTGCAAGGTGCAAAACATGTACATGTGAAAATTTCCAAAATGGCCAAACTTCAAGCCCTTCTGTTTTAATGATGCAAGCTCCAAATGACAAAACCTTTAACACCAAAGTTGTATATATTTTCAAGACAATCAATTTGGACTTAAATTTTGCATTATTTGGATTTTTGATGAGAAAGTTATGGGCACTTGAAGTTGGACTTTTTCACATTTCAATGCCTTTGGTCCAAAGTGACCTATAATGTTTTGCATTATCACATGTATTTCTTTTAGGGTTATGAACATTTTCTCAACAGAACAAATGAAGTAGACATCGTAAAATTTCCAATGCATTTGATCCCACCCCAAAATCATGAAAAATCATAAAATTAGGGTTTCTGTCAAAATGACCTATAATGTTTTGAAATGGATGATGACCTTCCAAGCTTCAAATCAACTTTTCGTGAACATGAAAGTTGTTCATATGGTTCTTAATAACATGTTTTATCTTGGGATCATATCCATTTGACAAACATATCAAAAGTTAGGTCTCAATGTACTTCAAAATAGTTAGATGAATTGACTAATCAACTTCTCAAGTCCATACCCCAAATCTTGATGAATTAATGATTGAGGATACTCATATAAGCTCAAATATGCATGAAATGATGAATGAAAGAACTCCCTTTGATTGTATTTGATCATGGGTTGAGGTTGCTTCATGAGCAAGGCACAGTTGATGCACAAATGAATTAGGGTTTCCTTGGGAAACAAGCCTCAAGCCCTTTGGTTTGCTTTGATAAAAATGATGATTTGAGATACTTGGGAGGCATATTTGATGGAGGAGAGATTTGGGAATCATTGTCATGCTTGCTTTCATCTTCACCTAGCCATATCAATGAGCATAAGGGCTTCTATGAGCCTTGGATCTTGTGATTGCTCAAGCTACAAAACAAAAGATGTTAGTGACATATTTTTGTGCTTTTGGTTAGTAAACAAAATAAGAAAAGCAATAATATACAATTCAAACATGCTTGGTGATCTCATACCAACTCACAAGTGTTCCCACCCAAGGGTTAAGGAGCCAAAATGCTATGATCCTTGAGGCAAGATGCAAATGCAATGTTATGATGCCATGAGGGATCTTAGGGTCAAAATTGGGGTCTTACACTGGCCATGACATAGAACATTCTTATCCATTGAAGTATGAAGTCCAAAAGTTGATTAAGAGTGGAATAGTATCCTTTGAGGACCGCGCACCTAATGTCAAAGCTAATCCTTTGCCCGCTCATGGCAATGCTTTTGTGAATATGGTAGATGGGTGTCCTGGTAATTTTAGGGTTTTTAATGTTCGTCGTATTCGAAGGTCTTTGGTAGAAATACATAGAACCCTGTGCTTGATTAGTGATTGTGAACATGACCACGATGGTTGTGTTATCTGCAGTGTTAATCCGCGAGGATGTATGATTGTCAAGAGGGACATTCAGAAATTGATAGATGAAGGTGTTATTCAAATTCAACAATCCAGAGATATGGGTAATGATGTAAATGTTATTGTACAAGTGTTTAAGACTCCTAAGTGAATAGTAATCCAGTTTGACAGCAACAAAAGAAGTGAAAGATCGGTATCACCGTTGGTAATACGGTTAGCAGGCCTAGTCTCATATGCATCCGGTAAAGTTGTTCCATACAAATATGATGCTACCATGATTAAGAATGGGCAAGATGTTCCTCTTCCCGTGGAAAATTTTATAGTGAGCATTGCGGATGTTGTAAAGGTGACCCGTAACGGTCGTGTATTTGGCCCGGTACCTATGAAGGTTGTGGAATATGTTATGATCGGTAAGAAGGCGAAGGTTCCTATGGTTAATCCTATTAACACTCCAACATGTCATTCTGGTGAATCTAGCAGGTTGAAGGTTAAGGATGATGATGATGAGGTTCTCCGATTAATCAAGAAGAGTGAGTTCAATATTATGGAGAAGCTGCTCCAAACACCATCCAAGATCTTTGTCTTGTCTTTATTGATGAACTCCAAAGCACACCGAGAGGCATTACAGAAGGTGCTTGAGCAGGCATATATGAAACATGATGTCATAGTGGATCAGTTTGATCATATTGTTTCCAATATTACTTCATGCAATAATTTGACTTTCTACGATGAAGAGCTTCCTGAGGATGGTAGAAATCATAACTTAGCCCTCCATATCTCAATGAATTATAAATAAGATGCTTTGTCCAATGTTCTGGTAGATACTGGTTCGTCATTGAATGTTTTACCCAAATCTACTTTGGCAAGGTTGTCTTATCAGGGTGCACCAATGAGGTACATCGGTGTGGTTGTGAAAGCGTTCGACGGTTCCCGTAAAACTGTCATTGGAGAAGTGGATCTTCCAGTTAAGATTGGTCCGAGTGACTTCCATATTACTTTTCAAGTAATGGACACTCACCCGACCTACAATTGTTTATTGGGAAGACCGTGGATCCATGAGGCTGGTGCTATCACATCCACTCTGCATCAGAAACTCAAATTTGTTAAAAATGGAAAAATCGTTGTTGTAGGAGGAGAGAAAGTGCTTTTGATAAGCCATTTGTCATCCTTTGCATATGTTGAAGCTGAAGAAGAGATTGGAACTCCGTTCCAAGCTTTGTCAATAGCTAGTAAAGTTCAGAAGACTGAGGCACCCATGTCTTTTCTAAAGGATGCGCAAGAAGTGGTTCAGGCTGGAGGCACGGTCAAATGGGGTTGTGCCATAGAAGTCATTGAAAATAAGAACATAGTTGGTCTAGGATTTCAGCAAGGGCTGTTTAAGGAAGATGTCAAGGTTATGCAATCAATTTTCCGTAGTGGAAGGTTCATTCACGAAGATGAACAACACTCAGCTGCAATCATTAAAGATGAAGATGAAGATGAAGAAGCTTGTGCCAACTTTGTGACACACGACCAGACTTGCAACAATTGAGTTGCTGTAGATGTTCCTATCATTGTTCACCATTCAAAGTAATTTGTCTTATTATTATAGAAAAATCTTTCTCCAGTGCCTAAGGGAGAAGTGAAACATTGTTGGGCCTTTTCAAATTTATCATCAACAAAATACAATTTTATTCATCCATATTTTATGTTGTTTTTACTTTTTGCTTTTTCTGAAAATGGTAATCACAAAAAAAAAACATAAATAAGCAATAATGTTTTCCCATACCTGTATAATATTTGTTTGCGCTTCATATTTCTAAAATCAAAATATCAAAATACTATGCAGGTTGCTTCTCAAACCAATTGAAAATAATGATCCTACTCCCTCTCCAAACTTTAATTTCCCCGTGTTTGAAGTTAAGGAAGAGAATGATGATGAAAATGTGTCTAATGAGTTGTCCCGTTTTCTTGAGCATGAGGAAAGAGCCATTCATCTGTTTGAAGAGCAGATTGAATTGGTCAACTTGGGTTCCGAAGGTGATGTCAAGGAAGTCAAGATTGGGTCGTAGCTTAGTCCAGATGTTAAGAAGGGGTTGGTTGAGCTTCTTCGGGAATATTCTGATGTATTTGCTTGGTCTTATCAAGATATGCCTGGTCTTGATACTGATATTGTGGAGCATAGATTGCCATTGAAGCCAGAATGCCTGCCAGTCAAGCAGAAATTGAGAAAAACCTATCCCGATATGGCAATAAAGGTCAAGGAGGAAGTGCATAAGCAGATTGATGTCAGTTTCCTTGTTACCTCAGAATATCCGTAATGGGTGGCCAATATTGTTCCTGTTCCTAAGAAGGACGGAAAAGTCTGTATGTGTGTTGATTATAGATATTTGAATAAAGCCAGTCTAAAAGATGATTTTCCTCTGCCACACATTGATATGTTGGTAGACAATACAGCTAAGTTCAAAGTCTTCTCTTTTATGGACGGATTTTCCAGTTATAATCAGATTAAGATGGCACCCGAAGATATGGAGAAGACCACATTCATTACACCTTAGGGAACATTCTTCTATAGAGTGATGCCTTTTGGTTTAAAGAATGCTGGTGCAATGTGTCGCAATGCGAAAAAACAACCGGCGGGAAAAAAACAGAAGAGCTGCCACCGTTCGTTATTTATCCCAAAGGAGGGAAAGGAAACGATCGAAGAAAGCCTGAAGATAGGAAAAGATAAAGTCTCGCAACCAAATCTAGGGTTCGGGAGTCGATTATGCGAAGGGAAGGTATTAGCACCCCTACGCATCCGTAGTACTCTACGGTATCCACTCTTGTTGTTCTAGTATAAAGGGTGTAGGTATATATAAGGTATTATCTGCTAAAAGAAGGTCAAAAGAAAATGACTCGCAAGGATGTCGCATCCACTGCCTGCGTATCTCACCTGAGTATGAGAATCAGAGTCTTCGTAGCTCGATTACCCATGGGCGAGAGAGAAGTGTGCTCGATAAGACATCGCGTTTTATGCCTACGTATCTCGTCTGGAATGAGAATCAGAGCAAAACGTAGTTCAGCTAACTACGGGAACAAGGGTCTCGATTGCAACTAGGGCAAGAGAAAAGGAAGGTCTCGATCGTAACGAGGGCGAGAGAAAAGAATCGCAGCAGGGGCGAAAGCAAGCAAGGATTAGTTGTTAGTCGTCAGTCAAACTCGGCAAGACATCGCGTCTCGTGCCTATGTATCTCATCTGAACATGAGAACCAGAGTTGTCGTAGTTCGGCTAACTAGGGGTTAAGGATTGCCATCTGAATATGGACTTACAAAAGAGGACACCAGCTGTGTCAAAGGAAAGTGGGAAATGTGTTCAACGTCCTAGCAGTAGGTGTCACAGCTCGCTGAATCGAGTCTTAGGCAGTTACCTCTTTGCAACAGAACAGACTGACATGCCACAAGATCGGAGATGCACGGAAGGTCTAAAAGTGGGGAAGCTCTGCCCTAGAGTTGACATGCAATGTGGACCTATGTGTTAGGATTTACAGAGGGGAACATCTACCTAATGTTAGCATTCAAAGAATAAGGGAATTCTACCTATGTTATCATACAAAGGGTTCTACCTAATGGGTGCTACCTAAACGGAACAAGAGTCGACGGACGGAGCAAGGAGTGGAGCCACGGATAAGGGTAGATGGTGATGCCTGAGGCGATCGACTTACAAGAGGATGGATGAATGCGTGCTGGTTCTGTTAAGTTTTGAAAATGATTACTCGACGTTGGATCGAGCTTTTGATCTTGTTTTGAAATGATTATCGGATGTTCGTTTTAATTCTTGTATTAACAGATGAATAAAGAATGAAAGAATAAATATTATACACTTTATGGGATAGGGGTACATTTGTTACGAATGGGGATGGTCCATGGCAATCAAACAATAAGAATATATGCCTCAATCATCATACAAGTAGGCAACAGTTATCAATCAAATCAGATAAGTAAACAGGTATATAATCAAATCAAAGAATCAAATAATGAAATAAAGGAGAATTAAACAAGGCATGGGAAGTATGAACATGTTAAACAATCAAGCAATAGTAAGCATGGATGAAAGAAACAAGTATAACAGATAACAGATGAATCGGACAGATAAAAAAAATGCACAAAAAGGGTCCACTGAAATAATTAAATCAAGAAATGAGGTAAGGATCAGATAAAATCAAGATAAAAGGCCTCTAATACATGGCCTATGAGATGAACAAGGAAGGATCAAAAGATCTCTTCAATTGCCATAAGCAATCCCTAAATCAAACATTGATCATAAAGAAGTCAACTGAAAATTCGAGCCAACTTAATAAGTATCAAATAAATAGCAAATTAATCAAGAAAATTATGAAAAATTAATCTAAGTAAGGTGGGATCAGGACATCATCATCCCCAAAAAAGATTTTAAAAATAATGAAAATTAGTACATGAATTAATTGAAATAAAACAGAAGTCAAACCAAAAGTCAATCAACAAAACTAGGTTAAAATTAAATCAAGAATAAATTGAAAATGTGAAATAAAAATCTAAGAAAAAGTCAGGTTGACCATGGGGCAGTGTTCGACCTTCATCCCAAAAATCAGAAGCTGAAAATAATTTTAAGTTATAAAAATAAAATCAAGAATCAAATGTATGCTAAAATGGACCACTTAGAATGAATAATTAAAATAAAATATTAATACTAAATAAATGCGAAAATAAAAATTAAATAAAATTAAATAAGGCACCAAGCAATAAGGAAAATATTTTTGAATATTTTTATGAACAAAGAAAACATTTTAAATTAATTAAAATCAAAATAGAAATAAATTGGGAATTAAAAAAAGAACATGAAAAGGGAGGTGTATTAGCATTTTATGACTGAACTGGAAATAAGTGATATGCACTGATGGGCCATAAACGAGGGGTGTGAAAAGCAACCAGTGAAAGCCCACGATCCAAACCACAATTAAATCAGGGTGTGACATCTTAAAATGAACATTTTAATTAAAATAACCATGTGAACATAAATCAATCGGTCACTTTCATTTAAGTCACTAAAAGACAAAAAACAAAACGGACGGACAAGATTAAAACAGAAGCGATGGATCCAAGGGCTCTCAAGACGACACACAGTCTTCTTCTTCCTTGAGCCAAACCCTAACCATAATCACGTAAAAAACGCAGGAAATGCAGCATGTTTCTCTCAACTTCAAGACAAAAATACGAACACTATAGTGCACCAAAAAACATGAAGCAAAGCCTAGATCTCAAGTACAAAATGCGATGATTAACGTGGTAACCTTTTTTAGGTGAAATGGTAGCTTATTCATGGAGAAAAGTTAACAGCAAGGTGTAAATATGAACACGGACATGAGCAAAAAATCAACAACACAACTCAACACCATGAACAATGCCTCGTACTGAGGGCTTCAGAAGTAAGCATAAGTACATGATTAGCATTGTAAACAATAATGAAACAAGCATGATAATGAGCATAAATGTATCAATAAAATGGCTATGGAAATGGAGCAAGAGAATTACCTAGTGGAAGTCTAGTCCACTGCTTCTTGACTGTGGAGAGACTAGAAGAAAATGATGCTTCCTTGGTGCTTCAAGAGCTTCACCTCAAGAACTTGCTGAGAAATAAAAGTTGACCTCTAATGAGTCTTTCCCTTCCTTGCTCGAAAATCCACTGCCCTCCTTTCATGCTTAGGGTTTCTTGATTTAAGTATTGTGGGTCAAATACTCCTTAATGGGCTCTAAAATAATCTGTTTATCCATGGGGTGAGCAAGTGATGCAAGTTAGTTGCATTTGGTGAGGTGTATTAGAAATGGGAAAGAGGGCACGTGAGGTGCCAATGTTTCTTATTTTGGCAAGACTTTCTAGGTGAATGGAAATATGATGTATGGTCAAATAAGGAAAACAAAACATTGGCCGTGTAGTCTTGCATTTGTGCAGCATACATGGCTTGGTTTGGCAGCAAGCAAGAAATCAATTCAAGGTGGTGACTTTGTGGCAACATAACTTGATGAGAAAATTACAAATTGAGGAGATAATGCAAACAATAGAGAGATAATATGGAGTATGGCATGTTTCATGTTGAGAATGGGTGGAAATAATGAGTGGAAGAAGATGAAAAAGGGACCTCAAGCTCATGTCACACCATTGCAAGATTGGTTGGGCAAGTTAGGCATAAATGTTGGGCATAAATATCGGTCTAAGTGATGACTTTAAAGGTTAATATATTGCAAATAAAACATCCTATGAATCTCATTCCAAAGGCATATGAAAGATGGCGTATTGGAGAGCATCTTTGATGTTCAAAGTTAAAAGGAGTGGTGAGTAGAAGTAACCTAAAAAGAGGCCTAAAGTTGAGCAAAACTGAAAAAATGCAAGGTTGGCCAAGGTAACTTTAAATCTTCCTAGATATTTCAAGTCATGGTACCGACTTTAAGTGAGTGTATCTCTCAAACCATGGATCCAAATGAAATGACTCTAAAGGGAGGTGAAAGAGGAAATGCCAAGGTATAATTGTTGTAAAGAAAATATTTTCAATTGGTGCCTTGAAGTGCAAGAAAAACTGGCCAAAAAGTTTGACAAAATTTAAAGATTTTTAGACTTAGAGATTTTTCTAAGTGTCCTAAAAATATGCCCTACTTTGACCAAGCATAAATTTCTCAATTTTGATCCAAATGGAGCAAACATTATATTTCTAGAAAGCTTGGAACAATAGGAACAACTTTCATGTTGGAGAAATTTTCAAATGGAGCTTTTATCTTGATGGAAAATGGGCTTAAAGTGAGTGCAAAATCATAAAAAAACTTGCCCAAAATGGAAAGTCAACCATTCCCAAATTAAGTAACTTTTCCAATTCCTGATTAAATGACGAATCCATGATCCAACATTGATAAAATTTCACATGTAGGATCCCCTAGGCATGAATTTTGAGATTCCACTCTCAAAAAGTTAGGAGTTGACTTTTCTGACCCCACAGTTGACTTTTCCCAAACTGTCTGATTCCCGATTCCAGTGATCAATTGAAGCACTTCTGGCTCAAATTAGAAACTGATTTTTTTGTATGTAGACCCTTGTGGACATATGGAGGGCCAAGGAAAAGAGTTTCACCCAAAGAATCAGAAATAAACTGATTTTATACCAAACCCTAATTTTAGGGCAAAATTGATCGAGAACTGATTACACTGCTTGCCAATGGATCTTTCTGAGATAATTATGAGTCTTCCTAGGCCAAGATGCCTCTCCAATCATGACATGGATGGGCTCCTCTACTTCCAACCAAACATTTCCTATTGCAGGTAGCCATGAAACCCTAATTTCCTGATTAAATCCAGATGAACACTCTGATAGCTCTGAATCCTTCACTGATGAACTGAGGACCATAATAAGATACCTGGAGCCCCCTGAGACCCTTGAGACTTGTATACTTAGAGAATGAAGTCCAATTCTCAATATTGCTTTGTGTGGGCTCCTTCTGTTAAGGAGTGATCAATCAAAACCTGATTTCCAAGTCACTAATGCAGTATGCAATGAGTATGACCTAATATGATGCCAATGAAATATGAAACATAATCCCATGCTTCCAGGAAGAATTGTAGGGTAAATTTTGGGGTATTACATAATGTACTAGAGAGCTATGACCACTCTTTTATGTGATATGATGCTTAAAGAGATCGAGGTTTATGTTGATGATATGTTCTCTAAGTCAAGGATTGAAGAAGAGCATGTTGAGCATTTATTAAAGTTATTCCGATGTTTGAGGAAGTATAAACTCTGCTTGAATCCCAAGAAATATACATTTTGTGTTAGCTCTAGTAAGTTGTTGGGCTTTATTATCAGCGAGAAGGGTATTGAAGTTGATCTTATCAAGGTCAAAGCAATACAAGAGATGCATGCACCCATAACTGAGAAGAAAGTTAGAGGTTCTCTAGGCCGCTTGAACTATATTTCAAGATTTATATCGCATATGAATGCCACATGTGCGCCTATATTCAAGCTCCTTTGGAAAGATCAGTCTTGTGATTGGATTAAGGATTACCATAAAGCTTTTGACAGTATCAAACACTATCTGCTTGAGCCTCCAATTCAGTCTCTGCCTGTTGAAGGAAGACCTTTGATCATTTATTTAACAGTGCTTGAAGAAATTATGGGTTGTGTTCTTGGTCAATAAGATGAATCTAGGAATAAAGAATATGCAATTTACTACCTCAGTAAGAAGCTCATCGATTGTGAGTCTCGATATTCTATGCTTAAGAAGACATGTTGTGCTTTGGCATGGGTTGCTAAGCGTCTACGCCAGTATATGTTGCATCATACCACTTGGTTGATATCCAACATGGATCCAATCAAGTACATTTTTGATAAGCCTGCTTTAACTGGGAGAATTGCCTGTTGGCAGATGTTATTATCTGAGTATGATATTGAATACCGAACTACAGAAAGCTATTAAAGGTAGTGTCTTCGCTGACCATTTTTCTCACCAACCCATTGATGATTACCAGTAAGTGTAGAATGATTTCCCTGACAAAGAGATTTTGTATTTGAAGATGAAAGATTGTGATAAACCATTGCTTGAAGAAGGGCCAAAACCTGGTTTCCGTTGGGGTATGGTATTTGATGGAGCTGTTAATTCATATGGTAATGGCACTGGGGCAGTGATTATCACTTCTCAAGGCACTCATTTCTTGTTTACAGCTAGATTGACCTTCAAATGTACAAATAATATGGCTGAGTATGAAGCTTGCATTATGGGGCTTGAAGAAGCCATTGATCTCAGGATTAAATATCTCAACTTCTATGGAGATTCAACTTTGGTTGTGAATCAGATCAAAGGTGAATGGGAGACGAATCAACCCGGCTTGATACCGTATATAGATTATGTGAGGAGGATATCAACTTTCTTTATAAAGGTTGAATTCCATCATATCCCTCGAGATGAAAATCGGGTGGCAGATGCTCTTACAACATTGGCTTCCATGATTATGGTGAAGTTTTGGAATGAAGTTCACAATCTAATTATGATGCGCCTTGATAGGCCAACCCATGTATTTGTTTTTGAAGAAATCAAGGATGATAAGCCATGGTATTATGATATCAAATGTTTCCTCCAAAGTCGATTCCAATGCAAGCATGTACATTGCATTACCAATTTTGGAAGTAATTTCAAGTGTGCAAATAACACTTCCCTTTTGCTATAAATAGAGGTCTAATGATTTATTTTGAAGGACCTAGGGCGCCAGCAGTGAATCCCTAGCTCCAAACCCTCACTATTCAAAGGAAAACCTGATAAATTTCAATTGAAATTTGAGTTTGAATCTCACTGTTTGGAGATTCAAAAACTCCAGGATCCAAAGATTTGCATTACTCTTAAGCCACTTCCACCAATTCCATAAGCAAGATCAAGCACGAATTGAAGCAAGATAGATCCATTTCTGCACAACATTGAAGGTGTTTTTCCAGATTTTTCTTCTCTTCGATTCTCTCTCAATTCTCATCAATTCTCTTGGATCTTTGGTTGTCTGAAGTCCTACCAATGTAGGCAAGAAGATTGAGTTGCTTTGAGGTCAAATTGAAGCAACTCAGTTGACACACCTCAAAATTCAACTCCACGTATCTCTCTCTATATTTGGAGTTAAGTTAAATTGAGGTGATATTCGTAATCTATGCCATTTTTTTCTTTAAGATCATGTCCTCCTTTTTCATTTATGATATGGTGATGATTCAACCAGTTCGGCCAGGGTCATCGGAGAAGATGACCGGCCTTTGGCTTAGGCGATGAGCTGGAAGTGTTCAGAGCCATTGATTTATTTTAAAACGTTTTAATCTAGAGCACTCATTGTGATTACCAAGCGTGTGGACAGTTGACTAGCGTGCATCATGGAACACGCGTTCTCCACCACTTGATCTGCCACCTCAATTAATGAAGGAGATCAAGTGGTCCATGTTTTTTTGATTATCTGATTTTTATTTTTATTCCTTTGATTTTCATTAATTCATATTAATTTTAATATTGATCCAAAAAATATGAGAGTTTCACCAAAAAATTTAAATAAAATCCTTTTTCATTTTCTGAATTAAAATTATTTTTTGGATCATTATTAATATTTTTCATGATTTAATTGATTTTGTGAATATTTTTAATTGTTTAAAAATACTTTTAAGTTTCCAAAAATTCTGAAATTTTTTCTCCAAGGTCCTTTGACCTTGTTTGACCTATGATAAATCTCATGGCCATTTCTTTGGTGTTTTGATGAGGTTTTAGGAAATTGACCAACCATATTTAATTTAATGCATTATTTTTAATATTTTTAATTGATTAAATGCCAAATTAATTGTGTAGAGTCATTCTAATTGCCTTTGTGAGTTTGGCTTATGTTGTAGGACCTTTGTCAAGGTTGATTTGATTTTGTTAGGTTAAGATCATTGGATTTAGGGGATTGATGGAATATACATTCCATCTCCCAAAATGAATGAATGATCTTAACTTGGTAAAAGTCCTCCTTTGTCCAATTTGAGTTTGATCAATTTCCCCTCCCTCTTCATCTCATTCCCCTTCTTTATGCATTCATGTCATGGACCTATGATATCTCAACATCCTAAGGCTAGTTGATTGCAAAGTCAACATAAGTATGGATGAGATTAGGTCCCCCACTTTGCATATTATTTTTGTGTGTGGTATGTTTCATGAGCATAGTTCATCATACTATGTCTCTAACATGCATTAACACCAAAATTCTATTGCCCGACCTCAAATAGTTGTGACTTTTACATAAGTCCAATTACGATTGCTTAACATAGCGCTAAATTTTGACACAAAAGGCATATCATTCTAGTTAGTGAGATTGTAAGTCTCCCCTCTTTCATGGTATTGTGTGGAATCTTGGCCTTTTTTCCTTCCTTTGGAAGATGTATTGGTTCAAGGATCCATGCTTGTGATAAGTGGGTTGAGTGTTCTCCAAAGAATGAGTTAACAACTAACATTTAATTTCAAGGCCTTTATTTTAATGTACTTTATTTTTTAAACTTTATTCATTTGTCATTATTCATACCATTCTAATTGTTTATGTTAATGTCATTTTCACTTTGTCCACTTGGACCATATTTTGTGATATATTTTGTTTGGGTATATTGTGTTTGTTTGTGTGGTCTTTGACCATTAATGTATATAATAACAACAAAAATTCTAAAAAAACTTTTGTGTGGACTGTTGGCTTGATCTTGGACAAATGGACTTAGAACTTAGGCAACACTCTCTATGCAAAGGACTTGGCCAATGCCAACTTTCATGAAACCAAGTTCTTAAGAATTGAAACTTCATCTGATGCAATATTGAAGATCCATTTGAGTTCATCTGCAACATGATCATTGTGAAGCTGTTACTTTGAACCTGTGACTTATGCCATCTTGGAATTCATCTGCTACATGGGCAAATTTAAAGAAGATCATGGAGTTGCTAAGCTTGGATGGGGCTATCTTTATTTGATGCCTTGCTCTTCAAGTTGATATTTCGTGCATTGTTTGTTGCTTGATTCTAAAGTCAAACGGAATTGTGGGTTTCTATATGACATTCTTGTCTATGAGATTGCATCTCATTGGTCAGATCTTTTCAACTCTCAACTTTTAAATCTATGCTTAGGATTAGTCTCTTCATCTCCTCCCCATTTCTTTAATTTCAAATCTCTCCCTCCTTTTAAAAAACTTCTTCGCTTGTGTCTGTTTCTAAACTTAGACCATTTTTTGCAAACTAGAAACTTTGGCCTTATGCCATTGCATTTTTCAAACTCTTTTCTTAAGAAAACTTGTAAATAAACTTAACTATACTTGACTTAAAATTTTCAAAAAGCCAAAAAGAATTAACACTCATTCAAATCATTTTAGGTCTTTGTGCCTTTCAAACTTAATTTTTTTTTTAAAAGCAATGCATCCACTTTGAAATTGATACCACGAACTACGAGGTTTTGATCCCTCATTTTATGTTGGTACGTAGGCACAAGTCTGAAGGTCTTGTCAAACACAAAAAGATAATTAATGAATTCTTTTCTCATCCCTCCACTTTATTTATTGCAAATATCATTTTGTACAAAAATCCATATGCACACAAGAAAGGGCTCCCTAGACGTACCTAGGACACTTTGGGTGCTAACACCTTCCCTCTGTGTAACCAACACCCTTACCTGTAATCTATGGCATTTTATTAGTTTTTATTTGAAAACTTCTTATCTTTTGGGTTTTGTTCGTACTTTCCGTTTTTCCTTGGAAACAATAAAAGCGCGGTGGCGACTCTTGTTTATTTGACGTCTAGCTTATCCATAGCTTGATGGTCATGAATTTACCGTTATAGAACTTTGAGTACACTTTGGATCTTTCGAGCTTTGGTGAGCAAGTTTGGGTAAAATCTCAATAGAGTAACGACGCTAGTCATGGAGATGCCTTCCCAATCATCGGAAACCCCCATTTATAGAGTTTTGTACGAGGTTCTTCCGTCCTTATCTTTCATGAGGTGGCAAATGAATCCAGGAATCAGGCCGTTATGAACAGATATTTTCGCAGATTTTGTGTGGTCCTCCAAATGAGAGTGGTAAGAACTGAATTTTTTTGTGGTACCAAATCTCCAAACGCGTGGCCATCTTTGCTAAATCCTCCATCGAATTCTTACTGCTGTGAAATTTCCATTTGCGGTGGTAAAACAACTGATTTTTATTGTCATGTATATTTAACTTTAAATGATGTATGAACTTTAGTTGTTTCTTACGTCAAAGGCTCCCTAATGCTAGTCCTATTTTTATTTGGATAGTGGTATTTGGTTTTTCTTCGTGGCTTTGATAATTACCTGATATTGCCTGATAATGACAACTTCTCCTCCTACATTTCAGGTTGCACCACAACTTTGGACTCGTGATTCCGTAAGTTGTAAACTCTAATTAGCAAGTGACTGGTGTGATTTATAGGGAACTCGAATTGCCTTCGTGTCCTATCTTCAAACCATAAACCAAAGGTCATAGGACCTGTTAAAGGTAACTCGTGTATTTTATGTTTTGGTTTGACTTCATGTCTTTTGGATAAGAAACTTAAACTTTATGCTGATTTTTTTGCTTCTGGTGTGAAAGGTTCTAGGACAGGAAGAAGAATGCAGATTGAGAGCATCTTGTTTCTTTGGAATTGGCGGTGCGTAGGAGAGTGGATATAGTAAAGGGATTGCTTCTGGAAAACACAGTTGTGGCTTCCATCTACCGTTCTTCTCTTTGCGTTGCGGCTCTCTGTAACAAAATGCAGTTTGGAAGTCGGTTTTGAATGTGGTAAGTCTTAACCTTGTGTATGCTTAATGGTGTGGAGGTTTCGTTGAACTGACGTAGCAGGACAACTCTATCTCCCTGCGGTTCGGTGACCTTGTATTTATGACCTTGTTCTGCATAGCATCTCACACCGTAGGCTTCACGTTATAACCTCGCTTTTACTTATTCGTCACCTTACTTCCGATTTTGGTCGTAACTTTCACTTGCCGTACACACCGCCGGGATTTGCTTTTCTTGGTTTTGAAATTTGTTCATTCTTTGGTGCAGAGCTTTAATTCTCCTCTTTTACACTAATATCCTTCTAGTTTTTCTTCTGGTGCATTTGGCGCAGTTTCTTTTTTGTAGGTACTAATGTCAATACTCCAGGTTCACACATTGCTCTTTTCTCCAAGTTCAAGTTGTCTAGTGGTTTAGAACAAGAGTGAACTGTTTGATTAGCAAAAAGATCATGATCTAGTGAAAGGCTTCTCATTAAGAGCGACCGCAACATGGTCACCAAACGCCAAAATCTTGACCTTACTGCCAGCCTTTTCTGCGATCCCAATATGCTTATGATCGACAATCATTGGTTCCTTAAAAGCTGGTGTATCCCCTTGCCTTGAGGTAATGAACATCAGATCCCCCAATTCCTACCACATTCATTATGGTATTATGAGAACCAAGGGTTGGAAAGCTGGAGGATTGAGCTTGAATAAATACTCCTGTCAATGGGCCCGACGCCCGCATTTTGTTGTTTATCATGGTCATTAGTTGTCATTCCTCCTTCCCCTACTCTCTTTACACTCATGCTTATTAATTCTACTGTCATTTGATTCAAACATTGTAATATGTAGCAGATTGTAACACAATATTATAATGAAGTATGTTGGATTGGCTAAATGCATGTGTAGTTAATTAAGCCAATGTCCATAAGACTCTGTTGCGGTTCGTTTGTGAGACAGGAGCACTTAACCTTTCAAGCTAGAACTAATGACTTAAAACCAAATAAATATTTCCCTGCATGTTTTTTCGTATGAAGTTTAAAGGAAGTGACCTATTCTTTCTTTAAATTTCCTATTCCAAAATATGGACCTTTAATCTTGAATTAAAGATTTCTCATAACATGACCTAAACATAACCCGACAAACGGTCGTCAAAAATGCAACAGAATACTATAAGTATAACTTGTACTTCTCACCATAAACCAGTTGATTTTAAAGTTGATCAATGGTCGACTTAGGTGGGGAGAGTGTATGTTCAATGCTTGCAAAGAGGTATGACGGACCGTAACGATGCACCAAATTTGTAAATCAACCAAAGGGCTCGTCGCTAAGACACAAATTGCACTCATGTGCCATATGACGCCTTTATTATCCTGAATCAATGAAATGAGAGCTCTCGTGGTAACTTATAAATGGAGTAAACAACATCCCAGACTATGATGATATGCACCCTGTCGCACCTCGAAAAAATGGGGATACGACTTCAAAGCGAAGCGCGATAGCACGCTCGCAATGATGGACCGAACAGAGTCGCCACCGAACTTTATTTATTCCTAAGGAGGAAAGGGGAAATATCGATAAAAGCCAAGACAAAAGAAAAGGATAAGATATGGTCATCGCAACCAATATCAGGGTTCGGGAGTCGATTACGTGAGGGGAAGGTATTAGCACCCCTCACGTCCGTTGTACTCAACGGGAACCATTAGGTCAGTTGTGTGCATTAGTGTTAGTTGAAATGTTAGGCTTTTCAGTTTATTAGGTGGGAAAGAAAGAATAGAAGAAAGAAGAAATGTTTTTGGATTTTTTAACAAAGGACTAAACCTAAGTTTTTTATTAGTGGGCCTGACAAGATTTAAAAATCCTGCTCCTACGTATCTCAAAAGAGAAATCAAGGCTTACGTAGTTCTGGGTAGAAAAATGTTTGTTTGTTGGTCGATTTTAGCGAAAGATATACTGTATTAATCGACGAAAACATTGTTTTACCCAAAACAGATGAGGAGTGGACGCATACCACACATCGAACGGATTTATAAATCTACATTCGGAAAAGCGTCATTTATCTCTACTCAACAATCGTGGCTGAAACATTGTTTTGTATCACTTAAGACAATATATCTTTCATTTATGAAAAAGGTTTTTGATTAATCGCACGGCGGCGAGAAAAGAGTTTGATCGGTTGGATGTATTTTGAGCGATGGCGAGAACTTGGATGAGCGAGATATACATCTCGAATCCTAGTCTCAGGAGTGCATGGTATACACCATGTTCCATTTCCAACTTTATTGAAAGAGGTTAAGATAGGAATTAAGTATTTTGAAGTTTGAAAGACGAGTACTTGTGACCTACAAGCTCTTACAGCTTGGGTCTAATACTCGGGACCACGTCTGGACATTCCACCCAGGCAGTCTGTTTCTTTCCAATATTGCTAAGAAAATGATTAGAATATTTATGAATGTTTTGGAGGGAAGACGAATATTTATGGCTTGCAAGCTCTTACAGCTTGAGCCTAATATTCGGGATTACGACTGGACATTCCATCCAGGTAACCTTTTTCTTCCAACTTTTATTTAGAAAATGATTTTGAATATTGGAGTGCTAAAGAGAAGACGAATATTTATGGCTTGCAAACTCTTACAGCTTGAGCCTAATATTCTGGATTACGACTGGACATTCCATCCAGGTAACCTTTTTCTTCACGCCTTATTAAGAAGATGGTTTGAGATAATTACAGGTGTTTTTGAGAGAAGACGAATATTTATGGCTTACAAGCTCTTACAACTTGAGCCTAATATTCGGGATTACGACTGGACATTCCATCCAGGTAACCTTTTTCTTCCAACTTTTATTTAGAAAATGATTTGAATATTAGAGTGTTAAAGAGAAGACGAATATTAACGACTTGCAAGCTCTTACAGCTTGAGCCCAATATTCGGGATTACGACTGGACATTCCATCCAGGTAATCTTTTTCTTCACGCTTTAATTGGAAAATGTCTTGAATAATAAATTAAAATAATCAAAGTATAGGGGTTTGAAATTATTGAAAGTTAAGTTGATGTTGCTTAAGAGCTCATTGTAAGGAGACCCAAGAGTAAGTCACGGGACCGAAAACAAACTGAAATTGAAAGCGACCGAATTTAGCTTCAAGCTTACTTAAAGTGGACTTCTGTGTGAGTCACTCTACAAGAAGCTGAGCACTAAATCTATGCGCCCAAACAATTTTTGGAAGTTAAATTAAATTTTAACTCCGAAATCGCAACGCAATGAAATACAACATAAAATAACAATAGCAACCAAATATTATTATTACAGTAGTGTCACAATTTTTTTTTTACATCAACTCAAGGTAATCGAAAAAAATAAAAAGTTGAAGACAACACACACGTGTTATCCACAATGAATCTGCATTGCAACAGTATCGAAATAGAGTTAAAAGAATAAAATATGAAAACAATATTATTATACTATAAAAAGAAATATGTATATATATAATTAAAAAACAGAAGTATATATTATACTATATAAAAAAAGTAGTATATCAAACTACACAAAAAAACTAAAAAAATATATGTATGTATCGCAAAAAAACAGAACATATATATATATATATATATATATATATATATATATATATATATATATATATATATATATATATATATATATATATATATATATAAGACGTTGAAGAGAGTAAAGTAATATATATATATATATATATATATATATATATATATATATATATATATATATATATATATATATATATATATATATATATAAATTTATGGAACTAACAGAGTGTATATATTTAAGCTTAGAACTGAAACATATAAAACTTAAAAAAAACAGTATGTATATATCATAAAAGTAAACGTGTATGTTAGACCTAAAAATAGAAAATAAAAAGTCCATTATAAAACTAACAACATTTATATTATAAAACTAAAACAAAAGTATATTATAAAACTAAAAATATAGTAAACCTAAAATCTAAAAGTTATATCTGTAAATATAAAATTTTACAAAACTAAACTAAACTCCTATTGTAAAAAACTAGTAGAAAAAAAATTGCAGGGAGAGGAAAATTATGGTAGCGATTGTGGTGGCCACCGGAACAGTAACGAGACGGAGGAACTTGTAAGGGTGGTGTCTATTGTTGACTGAGAACAAAATATTAAAGGTGAAATGGAGTATTTATGAGAGTTATTTTGGTAGGGGAAGAAAAAAACAAGGTGAGTTGATTTGTCAAAGAAATGATAGAAAAATAAAACATGAATTTTGAGAGAGTGATGAAATCTCTGAAAACGTTGATATCTACCTTTCTTTTTCATTATCCTTTTCCATTTGTGAATGAAGTGGAGAGAGAGATATTTGGATGGTGGGGGTGCCGCCTCTTAGTGTGCTCTTCTGCTTTCGGTTCCTATACAACATTATATATACTACATGTGCTAGGGTTTTCTATTTTTTAATATGTCCACAATGCCCTTTGATTAACTTATTAATGTAAAGGTCAGTTAAAAATAAATTGAATTAAACAAAATTATATTATTCTAAATAATTAAAATTAACTCGAAACAAAAACATAGAAAAATGTAATAATTTATTTTGAACATTTTGATAAAAAGATAAAAATAAACAAACTTAAAATGAATAAAAGTCGGGCGTAAAAGTGCTCGAAAAATTAAAATGAATGCACCAAAATGATCATTGCGAAATAAACTTATTGGAAAAATACAGCGTTTCTTTTAATTTTGAAATAAATTTTGACCGGTTAAACAGGCCGGAGCTGATCAGAAAGGTGGCCGAAAAATTAGTTGAAAAATAAATCGAGCATATCAGATTAAACTACGCGAAACGTAGATTAATAAAATTGATGTCTAGAAGCTTGATTTTAAAATTTTTCGTTCACTAGTTTAACACACATCCTTTGATTAATTCAACCGGTTTGTCTGTAGATCCGAAAAAATTATTTCGACTGATATTTTAGGCGTTATGCGGTATGGAATGCATGGTATGCTATGTAGACATGCAATAGCTATGATGAATGTGTTGAATCAGCGATTCAGGGTCAAAATTGGGGTATGACAGTTGCCCCTATTTAAGTATTTTCAACTAGAGAATATGAAGCAGGACACTCTTCATATGATCATAGTGGGAGATAGTTAAATACTAAGAAGACCCGGATTTTGATCCTGAATCCCTATGACATGGTGTGATATGATATGATATGCATGACATGATATGCTATGATATGATATGCATGGATGCGTGATTCTTTTTTTTAATTTTTATCTGCTAGGGATATGGTGGACCCTTAACAGGAGATGTCACTAGACAGACCAATCTGTGGGGAACGCTGGTGATCCACAAGGATACAGACAAAACGGTAAAAAACAAACTCGCTGTGGAAGACAGTCCTGCTGGAGAGTCAAACACACACTGGGGAGTAATCGAAGTGGAATTTGATAAGCAGTATTCAGAGTACAAGGGATTTCGGTAATAAGTTCACATATAACTTACTAGACCCGAATAAGAAAGAAAATGTCACAACAGGTTCAAACATAACAAACAGGTTCATATATGACCTGACAATGCTGGGGAATATTCATGGAGAATAACTCTTCAGAACAGGTTCATATATGACCTGACACCGGAATAAAGCTCAAAAACAGGTTCATACATGACCTGAATAGTATTGAACAAACAGAGGAAAAATCTTCAGAGCAGGTTCAAGTATGACCTGACACCGGAATGAAGCTCAACAACAGGTTCATATATGACCTGAATAGTATTGAACAAAAATTGGAAAAACTCTTCAGAGCAGGTTCAAGTATGACCAGACCCAGAAATAAAAGCTCAACAACAGGTTCAAACATGACCTGAATAGTATTGAACAAAAGTTGGAAAAACTCTTCAGAGCAGGTTCAAGTATGACCGGACCCCGGAATAAAAACAATTGAACTCTGACCGTAAGCAATGGACTACAACCAGCTTTTAACGGATTTTGCCAACAACAATTGGACTTAAAAATGACTGCGAAAACCGGATGTTGGTTTAAGGATACCAAAGACAAACTGGAATTAGAGGTCAAAAGATCTAGGATCGACAACAAGACCTGGGTCAATGCAAAATGAGCACGAAGTACATTTCGGCTATGCATGATTTGAATTTCCTTTTATGCATGATATATGAATGATCATGATTATGAGAATGCTGACAACTGGGCAGACTGAGAGTTTGTAGGGACAAAGATTCTGATTCCTCAACACCAATAATCTCAGACCCGTACAATTAACAGGCGCATCCAGAGGAGAAACTATCATGATTGACAGTTATAAATAACCAAAGGTCCATCCTTCTAGAGGATTCATAAGTTGTATTCCATGGGGACTTTTGTTGGTGCTCCAGGGATATTTATGCAACCTTGAGGCTTTTGGGGAAACAAATGATTTTCCTTCGATTTTCACATGTATCAGAGTAAATTTGTTCTAAGTTTCAAATTCTTTTTCCAAGTTTCAAAATTTCATTATTAACAAATAAATGACATTTTGCATAACAAAGAAGAGCATAGATGAACACAAATTAACAATGATTGGGAAAACTTATATTTTATTCAAGAATGGTAGCACACAAATGGCGTAGCTCCATATAGTGTTACATTTTTTTGAAAATGGCAATAAGGAAAGGTTTACATTGAATTCAGTGACCACTAACATCCCTACTAGATATGACTTCCCAAAACCTTGCTTCTGAGGGGAGTAACTGGATTAATCTTCCACCTCAAATTCTTCGGTGTTAATCAGTAACAACTGATGCAGTTTATGCCTTTATGCCCCTAACTTTTGCCTGGATCGCCCTTTCGGGTTTTCAATCCACCGGGACGCTCTTTTTTGCCTAATTCGCCTTTTCAGGTTTTCAACTTAGCGAGCTACCATTTTTATTCATCCCTAACTTTTGCCTGGACCGCCCTTTCGGGTTTTCAGTCCACCGGGATACCCTTTTTTGCCTAAATCGCCCTTTCAGGTTTTCGATTTAGCGGGTTTTTGTTAGGCATAGTATTTTTTAACTGCATCAGAGTTCACGGGGTGTGAGAGCTCTTCATCGTCCATAGTTGTGAGAATCAAGGCACCTCCGGAGAAAGCTTTCTTCACAATATATGGGCCTTCATAATTGGGAGTCCACTTCCCACGTGAATCCTTGTGTATTGGCAAGATCTTCTTAAGCACGAGGTCCCCTTCTCTGAATTCTCGAACACGTACTTTCTTGTCAAAAGCCCTTTTAAGCCGCTTCTGGTATAATTGTCCATGGCACAAAGAAGTCAATCGCTTCTCATCTATGAGGTTCAACTGATCAAATCTGTTTTGAATCCACTCAGCCTCTTCTAGCTTGGTCTCCATCAAGATTCTCATTGAAGGTATCTCTACTTCAATTGGGAGTACTGCTTCCATCCCATATACCAAAGAGAATGGGGTTGCCCCTGTTGAAGTGCGGACGGAAGTCCGATATCCATGCAATGCGAAGGGTAGCATTTCGTGCCAATCCTTATAGGTTTTTACCATTTTCTGCAGGATCTTCTTGATGTTTTTGTTAGCGGCTTCAACGGCGCCATTCATCTTTGGACGATATGGTGAAGAGTTATGGTGCTCAATCTTGAAGCTCTCGCATAGTTCTTTCATGGTCTTATTATTCAGATTCGTCCCATTATCTGTGATGATCCGGCTTGGAATTCCATAACGGCAAATGATCTCTTTCTTGAGAAACCGTGCAACCACTTGTTTTGTCACATTAGCATAAGAGGCGGCTTCTACCCATTTGGTAAAGTAATCAATGGCGACCAGGATGAAGCGGTGACCATTGGAAGCTTTAGGCTCGATGGCGCCAATCATGTCGATGCCCCACATTGAGAAGGGCCAAGGTGACGTCAAAACATTGAGTAGGGTCGGTGGCACGTGTACCTTGTCGGCATAGATTTGGCATTTATGACATTTTCTAGCATAATTGAAGCAGTCGGATTCCATGGTCAACCAGTAATAACCAGCTCTCAAAATCTTCTTGGCCATGGCATGCCCATTGGCATGAGTTCCAAAGGATCCTTCATGAATCTCCTTGATCAACATGTCCGCTTCACGTCCATCCACGCATCTGAGCAGAATCATGTCGTGATTTCTCTTGTACAACACACCATTGCTCAAGAAGAATTTGGATGCTAACTTCCTCAATGTTTTCTTGTCAAGGGTTGTTGCATCTGTTGGATATTCTTGATTTTGCAAAAAGCATTTGATGTCGTGAAACCAGGGTTTACCGTCAGCTTCCTCTTCAACTGACTGGCAGTAGGCAGGCTCAACTTTCCGCTCGATCTGAATGAGAGGTGCTTCATTATGGAATCTAACTTGATACATTGAAGCCAACATAGCCAAAGCATCAGCAATTTGATTCTCAGTTCTTGGGATATGACGGAAAGTGATTTCATCGAAGTATTTTATTAGTTCCACGACATAGGCACGATATGGGATCAACTTGGTATCACGGGTTTCCCATTCGCCTTTGACTTGGTATATCACCAAGGCTGAGTCTCCACATACTTCAAGAATTTTAATTCGGAGGTCAATTGCTGCTTCAATGCCTAGGATGCACGCCTCATATTATGCTATATTGTTCGTGCAATCAAAACACAACCTTGCTATGAAAGGAGTGTATCCACCATTCTGATTTATTAGAACAGCTCCTACGCCATGCCCCATGTAATTGGAGGAACCATCAAACATGAGTTTCCATCGAGATCCGGGTTCAGGTCCTTCATCAAGTCCTGGGGTTTCACAATCTTTTACTACCATAATGTCCTCATCTGGGAAGTCAAACTTCAACGGCTGGTAGTCATCAACGGGCTGGTTTGCCAGGTAATCAGCCAACACACTCCCTTTTATGGCTTTCTGAGACACATATTGGATGTCGTACTCAGATAGTAACATCTGCCAACGGGCGAGTCTTCCAGTCAAAGCAGGCTTTTCAAAGATATACTTTATTGGATCCATTTTTGAGATCAACAAAGTAGTGTGGCAAATCATGTATTGTCTTAGACGACGAGCGGCCCATGCTAAAGCACAACAGGTTTTCTCCAAGAGTGAATATCGGGATTCACAATCGGTAAATCTCTTACTCAGATAATAGATGGCATGTTCCTTTCGACCGGTTTCGTCTTGTTGTCCCAACACACATCCCATTGATTTTTCAAGCACAGTCAAGTACATAAAGAGTGGCTTCCCCTGGACAGGTGGAATTAGAATAGGGGGCTCTTGTAGGTATTGTCCGATTTTCTCAAAAGCCGTTTGACAGTCAGAGTTCCATTCGACTGCTTGATCTTTTCGAAGCAATTTGAAGATAGGCTCACATGTGGCCGTCATATGTGAGATAAACCTTGAGATATAATTCAAACGTCCCAGGAAGCCTCTAACTTCTCGCTCGGTGCGTGGAGCAGGCATTTCTTGTATAGCTCGGACCTTGTCAGGGTCTACCTTAATTCCTCGTTGACTAACAATGAAACCAAGCAACTTCCCTGAACGGACACCAAATGTGCATTTTGCAGGGTTTAATCGTAATCTAAACTTTCTGAGGCGTTCAAACAACTTCTTCAGATGGCTCATATGATCCTCTTCATTATGAGATTTAGCGATCATGTCATCAACATAAACCTCTATCTCCTTGTGCATCATATCATGGAAAAGAGTGACCATAGCTCTTTGGTAAGTTGCCCCGGCATTTTTGAGACCGAAAGGCATCACCTTGTAGCAAAATGTGCCCCAAGGGGTAATAAAAGTGGTCTTCTCCATGTCATCTGGAGCCATTTTGATTTGATTATAACCTGAGAATCCATCCATAAAGGAGAAGACTGCGAACTTAGCAGTGTTGTCTACCAGAGTGTCAATATGTGGCAGGGGGAAATCATCCTTCGGACTTGCTTTGTTTAAATCCCTATAATCAACGCACATCCTGACCTTGCCATCCTTTTTGGGTACTGGTACGATATTAGCTACCCATTGAGGGTACTTTGCAACTGCTAGGAAACCGGCATCAAATTGACGTTTCACCTCGTCACAAATCTTTAGAGCCATGTCGGGTCTCGCTCTTCGGAGCTTCTGCTTCACTGGTGGACAATCTGGCTGTAGTGGTAGCTTGTGGACAACAATGTCAGTATCTAAACCTGGCATATCCTGATATGACCAAGCAAATACATCTACATATTCATGTAGCAACTTGATCAATCTTTCCTTGATGCTTGCCTCAAGTGTAGTCCCAACTTTGACCTCTTTCTTGTCTTCCTCAGTGCCAAGGTTGATTGTTTCCACTGGTTCTTGATGTGGCTGAAGGGCCTTTGACTCGTGCTCGAGCATCCTTTCCAGTTCTTCTGGGAAATCACAATTTTCCTCGCTCTCCTCTTCCGCTTGGTAGATGGGGAGTTCAAAATTATAGGAAGTAGCGGGGTCATCGAATTCAACTGGTTTATTGATTATTCTGCATGTTTTTAATGATGGTTTTTTTTAGAAAAAGGGAAATAAAATGCAAAAGAAGTAAAGAAAATATTTTTGTAGTTTTTGAAAGGATTGCCAACAGATAAATGAACAACAAGAATTTGAACAAAATGCTCTTTATTTGTCATAATGATTTTTTGAAATTCAAAAGGGGCCCTACAAATGGTCCATTAGCCTTGGGCAGAGCTAAGGATTTTCAAAAACACAAAGGAAAACAACAATTAGTTTGACACAGGAAAAACTTCTGGAATCTCAACCGCTTCCCAGTTTGTCAGGGCTGCTTCACACCGGTATATCAGATTCGATGTCTCTCCATCTTCAGTGTCATTTTCCACTGCACCAACTTGTTCTCCATGGATAAATCCTTTGCTCAGGAAAACTTCTTGAATGCTCCGCACACGGTCCTTTGCAGGGACCAGGGCTCCTCCATTAGCAGAAGGCTTGTACCCCAAACCAAAACGGTCATTTTTCTCATTGACGTTGATAACTTGCCCCCAACCTGCAGGGCCTCCACTTTCAACTGCTGACTTTGCGCTCTTCAAAGAAGCGAATGACAAACCAGCTTTCTCAACAGGATCCTTAACCTCTTCAAGTGTAGCATTGGATATTTCAAGGGCTTGAAAAGAGGTTTCTAAGGCATCCTCATCAGCCTCAATATAACGGAAAGAGGAGAGTTGACTGATGATAAAGTCCTCTTCACCTGAGACAATAACGAGTTTGTTATCGACAACGAACTTCATCTTTTGATGCAGAGTGGAAGTTACTGCCCCAGCATCATGTATCCATGGGCATCCCAAAAGGCAGCTATAAGCTGGATTTATGTCCATGACTTGGAAATTGATGGGGAATACATGCGGTCCAATCTGTATCGGTAACTCTACCTCCCCAACTACCGTCCTTCGCGAACCATCAAATGCTTTCACCACAAGCGCACTAGGCTTCAACTCTGAACCTTGATAAGATAATTTAGAAAGTGCCCTCTTTGGTAGAACATTGAGGGATGATCCAGTGTCAACTAAAACTCTGGCTAGAGCATCTTCTTGGCACTTTATGGATACGTGCAAAGCGCGGTTGTGATTCTTCCCCTCTTTGGGTAGCTCTTCATTGCTGAAGCTTAGAGTGTTGCAAGCTGTGATATTGGCGACCACTCCATCGAATTGGCCGACCGTTATATCTTGGGTAACATGAGCCTGAGCAAGCACCTTTAGTAGAGCCTCCCTATGAGCTTCGGAATTCAGAAGCAAGGATAAGATAGATATTTTTGATGGTGTTTGATGTAATTGATCAACTATCTTGTAGTCAGATTTCTTTATTATCCTTAGGAACTCACTTGCTTCATCTGTTTGCACAGCCGGCTGTGCCCCTCCACGTTCTGGGGTAGGATTTACATTTGCAGCTCCCCTTGTTGGCTCTTGAGGGTTCACATCAAAATTGGGAGTATAAATCCGACCACTGCGGGTCATCCTGCTTGTCCCTGCGATGTTAGTGATGTCGGTGTCAACATTCTCCAAACCTTTCTCACTTTCAGCAATTTTGGGCTTTCCATCCACCACTCCATCTAACACTGTTATGTCGTACTTCCAGGGTACTGCCTTGGTACTTTCAAAAGGAAATGGGGTAGGCATGCAAACTACCACGGGTGATGGATGAACAACATCTCTTCTGTGATAAGTTACCTCAAACGGTTCTGGTATATTAAAAACGGGTTCAATGACCGAAACTTCCTCATTTATTGTTGGACCAGAGATTTGTAAAACACTTTGATTCATCAAATTCTGAATGTCATTTCGTACCACCTTACATCCTTTCGGCTGAATGGCACATTCCTCACAGCTATCGTGACAAGTATCAATCAATTTAGCCCTCACCAATCCTGCATGAAGCGCTAGCAACGGAGTTTTAACATCTTCCACGTTCTTGATTACACACACCTCAGAAGCATCTTCGACGGCATTAACATCACCATGTGCTGGCAAAGGGTTGTTCTTGACATTGGGTCCGACGTCTCGAAACGACAGAATCTTTTTTTCAACCAGGTCTCGCACAATATGCTTTAAAGCATAACATCCTTCTAAATCATGTCCAGGGGCACCCCCATGGAAAGGACAATGAGCATCCGGATTGTACCATGGAGGTAAAGGATTTGGTGGAGGACCCAAAGATCTGGGCGTCACTAAACCTTTCTGTAGCAATGACGGGTACAATTCAGTGTATGTCATAGGGATTGAAGCAAACGGAAGTCTACTTCTCTGCACCCTATTTTGATTTTGAGGATTTTGTGGACGAGGAGCCTGTGCCCTCGGCTGTTGATAAGCAGGTGGCGCTGGTGCCTGCTGGTATATTGGCGCTTGTTGAGCAGGAACAGGTTGATAAACTGAAGCTTGTGGTTGGTTAAAATTTGGTGTGACAGCTGCCACATATGGTTGTTGGACATATTGTACTGGATAAATTGGTTGTTGTTGAGAAAATTTGTATTGTTGAGTAAATTGGTGTTGTTTCTTCCATGACTGACTCCTTCTTTGACTGGTTGATACTGCATTTGTATCCCCCTCCTTCTTTCTTTGAAATCCTCCAGGAAACTTTTTGGCATTACTACCAGATGTTTCAGAGGTAGTCGTCATCTTTCCATTCTTTAATCCAAGTTCGACCTTTATGCCTACAGCGACTAGGTCAGAGAAACTTGCAGATACACTACTTACCATTCTTTCATAAAACACAGGTTTAACTGTATCCATGAACCAATCCGCTAATTCCTTCTCAGCCAGAGGTGGTTCGACTTGCGAGGCCACTTCCCTCCATCGTTGCGCATACTCCTTAAAAGACTCCTTGTCTTTTTGGGACATGCTGAGCAGTTGTCTCCTATCTGGGGCCATATCCATGTTATACTTGTAGTGTTGGATGAAGGCATCAGATAAGTCCTGGAAGCAATGAATCCTACTCTGATCCAGGCTTAGGTACCACTTGGAGGGAGCACCCCTCAAGCTGTCTTGGAAGCAATGTATCATGAGTTTGTCATCCTCTACATGCGCAGCCATTTTTCGATAGTACATAATGAGGTGACTCTTAGGACACGAGTGGCCCTCATACTTATCGAAATCTGGGGTCCTGAACTTTGCAGGGATCACAAGACCGGACACTAAGCACATCTCCTTAGCGGTAGCACCAAAAACTTGGTCGCCTTCCATAGCCCTCAATCTCTTCTCAAGCAGCTGGTAATTCTCCTTCATCCCTCTTAGGTCTTCCTGCCTTTCCTCATCTTCATCTGAAAAGTCTGGAGCATGTTGCTGATCCTCAAAGTAAGGTTGCACATGTGCCCGGACGAGAGGAGGTGTGAACGTGTGAACCACTGGATGGTTTTCATTGATGGTCGGTAGAGGAGCTGTCTGCTGAGCAGATGGTGCAAAACCAGGGGCGCCTTCAACTGTAGGCGTGAAATCGGGAGGTAAACCATAGGTTGGCCAGGTTGTTGGTACCGCCCTCGCAGGGTGGGGTTCAATCGATGGACCTGTGATTTCAGAAACAACCGTTGTTTGGGTGTCTAGCTTTGCCCTGATGACCTGTAATATCTCCATGACCTGCCCCATGTTTCCACGCAGGTCTTCGAGCTCTGAGCTCACTCGCTCCAATTCATGCTCCTGATCTGCCATTCTTTGACAAGATCTGGCACGAGTATTATATTGGTGTTGAAAATTCAGCGTGAAACTGGAGGAAGAAAGGACAGAATAAGACTCTGTTTTTTTTTTAAAATGTATGAATGCATGTATGGATGCATCTGTTTGCAAAACTCTTAGTTATCTTTATTATTTATTCAAGCAACGTTAGAGAATAACATGTAATAATTGAGAACTAAAATGACAACTTCCATTAATTAAAATCAGATTCAAATACAAAGAGATTTAACTTCAAGTACACACGATTCGAATACAAAAAAACTTAAACATCAATAATTCAAATTCAAGTACAAGTGAACTTAAGTTCTGTCTCAGCTCTTATGATCGTAGCCAGATCTGTGGTGAGCTCATTCATCATCTTCTTGATAAACTTGACGAAGTTGAAAACTTGAGGAGGCGTGTTTTCTGGACACATACACCAATCCGCTTCCTGGAGTTTTTCTGGAAGTTCCAACATGTTGAGGTTAACAAACCTAGCCAAGTTGCGGAACTTGCCATTCCATTCAACATAGAGCTCTTGGAGTTCCTTGATGACCTTTTGATCTTCATCTAAAGTTGCTCTAGCTTCTCTGTACAACCTCTTCCAGTACACACAATCGTTCTTCAGGAGTAAGTAGGCCGCGTCACCTTCTTGGCTCTCCAAAACTGCGAACCTCCTAGTAGTTTCTTCTAACTGGCACCTGAGATGGTGACAGTTTCTTTCAGCTTCTTCCTTTTGGAGGATCTCGCGAGACAACTTTTCCTCGCACTTCTTCAGAGCGTCCCTTAAGTCACGGATCTGTGCCTCAAAGTCAAGCTTAATTTCCTTTTTATCCATAAGAGATTTATCCAACAATCTCCCTAGCTCACATATCCTATACTCAGCTTTCTTGAGCTCCTCCTTCCGGGTTCGGATCACTGATGTGGAACCCAATAAGATATGATCAAGATCATCTTTCTGGTCTTCCAAAAGCCTAGCTCTCTTGTTGCTATCCTCAAGTTCTTGGGCTTTTCCCTTACGTTCCTCTTTCAAATTCTGATTTTCCAAGATAACTCGGTTCATCTGAATTCGTAATTCGGCATTCTCCACTTCGAGCTCCTTAACCTTAGTAACGAGTTTCTCCATGTCCTCAGGGAGTATGGGCTCGGGCTCAGGAGTTTTAGGAAAAGCTGGAGCCTTTAAGATATATGGCAACTGGATTTTCTCAACTCTTTCTTTCACCCATTGCGTGTAAGGTTCTTTGGCAAGAATGTTTCTCTTTCCAAACTCTTTACCCATTCTTACAACCTTTAACCAAGCCTTTCGTACTGCTCTTACATCAGGATTGCTTGCTTGGATGTCAGAGAGCACAAATGGCTGTAAGTCCTTTGCGTCAGGAGGACCATCCATGGGGTAACCGTGTTGTAGTCGAGATAACATAGGGTTATAGTTGATGCAACCCTTGGTGCCCAACAATGGTACATTAGGAAATTCCCCACAGCTGACTATAATGTCTGGGGTTTCCCACTCTCGGATATACCATCTGATGGAACTTGCGGTGAGAGAAGCTAATTTCTGAGGAGACTTAAGTTCTTTTGCCACAAAAGGACCTTCTTCGGGCATGTGTTGCATGAACCAAGTGTAAAGCACCGGAGCACAACACAACAACACTCCACCCCTCTTTTCATGTCGAGCGTGAAGGGCATAGTAAATATCAACTAAGAGAAATGGTACTGGATTGCCAGAGAGAAAGACTTCTATGGCCACTTGATCCACAAATTTTTCAACATTTGGGAATAACACAATCCCATGGATCAATAAAGCCACCACAACATAGAATGCATTCCAATTTCCACTTTTCTTGAACTTTAGAGCTAAATCCTCCAAAAACATCGCGGTAAAACCTTTGCAACCCCCTTTTTCAGCCCAATTGTCTCGAACAGTCGGGACATTGATGCTTAAGGCCGAAGCTATCTTCTTTGGGCCCATATCTTCTTCGAGCTTTGGAAACGGATTAAAATCTTTCAACTTGAGTCCCACGATCCTCTCAACTTCTTCCAAAGTAGGAGCTAGCTGGAAATCAGCGAATGTGAAACAACGCAGAGGGGGATCATAATATTGTGCCAGAGAGCTGATAATTCCATAGTCAACTTTCTTATTTAGAAGGCTCAAAATTTTCCCATAGCTTTTTCCAAACTCATCACGTCTGCTGAGAGACAAATCAGAGATCAAACCCTTCAGACTATCCAACTTAGGTTCCTTGTACTTAAGCGTGAAAGTGTGTCTCACTGAAGTTGTCATTTTCAAGTTCTCAATTCCTGAAACAAATAAGAGGTAACTAAGAGTTTGCTTTTTATGATGTTGATGCAATGAATGTAATGCATTTTTTTTTGTATAGGTTCAATAGGCTTAAGGCATGGATAAGTCTGATTGCTTTGTATGGAACATGGTTCTCACCAGGTATGGTTTAAGGTTTTTTTTTTTTGAAAAAGTTCCTAGAGTCATGGATCCATTAGACTGTTTGCTACCTGCGGCAACTTACTTGCCGGGCATCAACTCCATCTAAAGAATCTACTCTAAGTGAGGTTCTCGCATCGATCTAACGAGAAATACATCTCGCAGACCCACACTACGCAACCATCTTTCCTAGTTGGGCAAAGAACTAAGGTTCTACAAATGGTTCTCCGAGTCATGGATCCTGAAGAAAATATCGAAGCTTACGGCAACTTACTTGCCGAGCGACAACATCCTCTCAAGAATCTACTCTAAGTAAGGTTCTCGTACCGACCCAACGAGAAATACATCTCGCGGACCCGCACTACTCAACCTCGTCCTATCTTATGTTTTTACTCGAGACTCGGGTAAAAAGTCTTTCCCACAAGGTTTGCAATCAGAATATCCAAGTACCAAACCATAATCGAACCAATACAATAGATTCATATCAATATGACAATAGAGATAGTAAAAACAATAAAGAAAAGCCACATAGGTAAACAAACAAAGGCACACAAACGACCTAACTAGGCTTGACTCACTTAGGGATGTTCCTTTCCCCAGTGGAGTCGCCATCTGTCGCACCTCGAAAAAAAATGGGGATACGACTTCAAAGCGAAGCGCGATCGCACGCTCGCAATGATGGACCGAACAGAGTTGCCACCGAACTTTATTTATTCCTAAGGAGGAAAGGGGAAATATCGATAAAACCCAAGACAAAAGAAAAGGATAAGATATGGTCATCGCAACCAATATCAGGGTTCGGGAGTCGATTACGTGAGGGGAAGGTATTAGCACCCGTCACGTCCGTTGTACTCAACGGGAACCATTAGGTCAGTTGTGTGCATTAGTGTTAGTTGAAATGTTAGGCTTTTCAGTTTATTAGGTGGGAAAGAAAGAATAGAAGAAAGAAGAAATGTTTTTGGATTTTTTAACAAAGGACTAAACCTAAGTTTTTTATTAGTGGGCCTGACAAGATTTAAAAATCCTGCTCCTACGTATCTCAAAAGAGAAATCAAGGCTTACGTAGTTCTGGGTAGAAAAATGTTTGTTTGTTGGTCGATTTTAGCGAAAGATATACTGTATTAATCGACGAAAACATTGTTTTACCCAAAACAGATGAGGAGTGGACGCATACCACACATCGAACGGATTTATAAATCTACATTCGGAAAAGCGTCATTTATCTCTACTCAACAATCGTGGCTGAAACATTGTTTTGTATCACTTAAGACAATATATCTTTCATTTATGAAAAAGGTTTTTGATTAATCGCACGGCGGCGAGAAAAGAGTTTGATCGGTTGGATGTATTTTGAGCGATGGCGAGAACTTGGATGAGCGAGATATACATCTTGAATCCTAGTCTCAGGAGTGCATGGTATACACCATGTTCCATTTCCAACTTTATTGAAAGAGGTTAAGATAGGAATTAAGTATTTTGAAGTTTGAAAGACGAGTACTTGTGACCTACAAGCTCTTACAGCTTGGGTCTAATACTCGGGACCACGTCTGGACATTCCACCCAGGCAGTCTGTTTCTTTCCAATATTGCTAAGAAAATGATTAGAATATTTATGAATGTTTTGGAGGGAAGACGAATATTTATGGCTTGCAAGCTCTTACAGCTTGAGCCTAATATTCGGGATTACGACTGGACATTCCATCCAGGTAACCTTTTTCTTCCAACTTTTATTTCACTACGCCAAATAAGGGAAAAGAGGGCGCTTATTTTGGCCTATAACAGCGCTTTTAAGCGCTCTCTAATCTGGCGCTGGCATAGGTAAAGACAGCGCTTTGTTCTCCTGGAGAAAGCGCTGTCTAAAGTGGCCACATTATAGTGCGCTTTAAGAAAAAAGCGCCCTCTGGAGTGGTCCATAGAGGGACACCTTAGAGGGCGCTTTCTGGTAAAAGCGCCCTCTAAAGTTGTCAGTGTAAAGTGTTTAGAGGGCGCTTTCAGGAAAAAGCGCCCTCTAAAGTTGTCATTGTAAAGTGTTTAGAGGGCGCTTTCAGGAAAAAGCGCCCTCTAAAGTTATCAATGTAAAGTGTTTAGAGGGCGCTTTCAGGAAAAAGCGCCCTCTAAAGTTGTCATTGTAAAGTGTTTAGAGGGCGCTTTCTGGACAAAGCGCTCTCTAATGTGTTAGTTATTTTAAAAAAAATTGTTTGAAAAACAGTGGATATATATTTATTTGGTAACCTGTTCGCATGCTGCAAAAGTGTAAAATTCATATTGATTTCATCCTTTAATCCAATGTTATACACCATTAATCCATTGATATATACAACATGAATCCATTTATATACAACATTAATCCTCCATATATACAACATTAATATATGATTCTTTGATCAACAATATACAACAACATATTCTCAAAGTACTACAATTAAGAGAATAAAACATAGCAACCAACACCCAGTGACCACTGTATCCAAAAGCTGTCTAGTAGTTCTAACCAATACTAAACAAAAACGCCCATCCACCCATGGTGGCAAACATGTTCTGTATATCCAAAAGCTGTCTAGTAGTTCTATCGCACATCCATACAAAATAAGGCTCAACCAAAACAACAGATGGCAGCATAAGTAGTCCCCTACAAAAAGAACACGTCCAAATGCAAATAACACAGAACTGTCAAAAGGCGATTGAGCAACAAATAGTAAACAATGGCATAAAGTTAAATGACATAGCTAATATTACCTGAATTCCTGCATGGCTGTTAAGGTAAAAATCAAATTCCCTAGGGTGACAAATGTCGGTGTCTACCACGGTTCCTTTGACAATTTAGAACAACAAAATCAGCAAAAAGTGATAAATTCAAATGATAATATATACCAGCTGCATTGAGAAATATATTGAAAAAACCTGGCATAATTTTTCCACTTCTATCGGTCTCTTTGGGGTTGACAGGAAAGAGACGGGTGTGATGTCTCTTTTGGACCACTACAAAAGTAACTTTAAGTAGATACCCATCCTCTATTGAGACACAAGCCTGTATCTCCGACCATATTTTTTCTTTGCCAACCTTCAAGTCCGGACTTCTCCAATTATCACATGTAATCGGAATATGTTGTCGAACAAGGAAACCAATGTCGTAGAGGGATACTTTCAAATATCCAGCATCATCATCTAAACAAATATCAATTGATACTTTCGAGCATCCCTTGCCCCTTGCACAAATGATTGACTTCATAATAGCCATTTTACCTGTAAAAAAGAAAACAATTAAAATCAGATGACAAATGTAAAAACAATTAAAATCATAAAAGTCATTTTACCTGTAATAAAGAAAACAATTAAAATCATTTGACCTGTACCTTTTTCACTAAGTTCTCTTTCTTTTCTTGGTTGGAATATGTTCTACATGTCTCTTAACAACACGGACGGTTGGATTGATCCAAATACCCTCATTATGATCATTTCTAATATATGAAACATTTGATATATTATTCTCATCTTGATCATTTCTGGTAAACGATTCAATCTCAACATCAATATCATCACCTTGATCTCCAGTGTTTTCATCAATTACTTTGTTGGAAAAAAGAACTATAGACCATTTCGTACTTTTCGGATCATTGACATAGAACACTTGTCTAGCTTGAGAGGCTAGAATAAAAGACTCATCTTTGTATCCCACCCTATTAAGATCCACTTGCAAAAATCCTGACTTATCCATTCGAATGCCGTTATTATTTTCAACCCACTTGCAACCAAATATAGGAATCTGAAACTTCTCATAATCAAACACCCAAATGCGCTCGATAACACCAAAATACGACAGATTTGCAAATTTGGGGTTTAAGTCCTTCACACTTGATATGTGCATTGCTTCAGCTACCACGGTGACACCACTATTCTGCATAGTACTTTTATCATCTTGTTCTTTGGTATAAAATGTGTATCCATTAATCGCGTATGCGCTATAAGAAAAAACATGGAAACTTGGACCATATGCTAAGCATCTCAACCTTTCTGTTATTGAAGCGGGATCTGAATAATACTTTGAATAAATATGATCCTTAAACCAAGGTATAAAACATCGATTGTGCTCTCGTACTATCCAATTTTCATTTCTATTGGGATTTAAACCTCGGAGAACATCCTTGTGAATTTCAACATACGGCTCAACCTCATTCTCATTGTGCAGAACATACAAATGCACTTGATCCCGTTCGACCCTTGATACTGCCACGATTTTATTTCCAATTAGATTTTTTCCTTCTTTCTTTTCGACAAGCTGAGACTTGGGGAGTCCGATTGACTGAACATTAGACAAATATTCAGTACAAAACTCAATCGCTTCTTCAACAATGTATCTTTCAACCATACAACCTTCTGGTCGACTTCGGTTCTTCACGTACCCTTTTAATATTTTCATATAACGTTCAACAGGGTACATCCATCTCATATAAGCTGGTCCACACAATTGTGTCTCTTTCACAAGATGAACAACTAGATGTACCATTATGTCAAAAAATGATGGAGGAAAAAACATTTCAAGCTCACACAAAGTAATAACGATTTCTTTTTGCAACATTGGTAAGATCGCAGGATTGATCACCTTACTGCAAATTGACTTGAAGAAAGAACACAACTTAGTTATAGAGCTTCTTACTTTTTCTTGAAGAATAGAACGTATACCTATTGGGAGAAAATGTTCCATTATAACATGGCAATCATGGGTCTTTAAACTCTTTAACTTGAGGTCTTTCATAGACACAAGTCTTCTAATATCTGAAGAGTACCCTTCTGGAACTTTAACTTCACTTAGAAACTTACACAATGTTTTTTTCTCCTTTCTAGATAGAGTATAAGCAGCAGGCGGTAGATATGTTCGTTTTCCTTTCTTCAAGGGTCCTAATTCAGTTCTTATTCCCATCGCTATCAAGTCCTTTCTTGCCTTAAGGCCATCCTTAGACTTTCCTTGTATATTGAGTAACGTGCCAATAACACTTTCAAATACATTTTTTTCAATATGCATAACATCAAGAAAATGTCTCACATACAAGGACTTCCAATACGGCAATTCAAAATAAACTGACCTCTTCTTCCACCCACTTTTGACAAGTGTGTGGGCAAAAGGCTTGCCAAACTGAGTATCCAAATCTTTCACCTTTTCAAAAATTTGATCACCCGTCAATATAGGTGGAGCTCTGCCTTGTTCTGTCTCTCCATTGAACCCCTTTCTCCATCCACGGTAGTGATGATTTGAATTTAAGAATCTTCGATGACCGAGAAAGACATTCTTCTGACCAAACTCCAAGCGCTTCCAATCTGTTTTATCTTCACAAATAGGACACACACATTGACCTTTTATGCTATACCCTGATAGATTTCCGTATGCAGGAAAATCATTAATTGTGCCAAACAACATCGCCCTCAAGTTGAAACTTTCTTTCCTATATCCATCATAAACCTCCACACCGGTCTCCCACAAAATCTTTAAATCTTCGATTAAGGGCTTCAAGTACACGTCTATGTCATTCCCTGGTTGTTTAGGTCCAGAAATCAACATAGACAACATCATGTACTTACGCTTCATACATAGCCATGGAGGTAGGTTATAAATCATAATAATCACAGGCCATGTACTGTGTGAGATACTCTGGATACCGTGTGGGTTCATTCCATCAGTAGATAATGCCAAGCGAAGGTTTCTTGATTCTTCTCCAAATTCAGGATAATCATTATCAATTTTCAACCACTGTGGTGAATCTGCCGGATGTCGATACTTTCCATCTATAATTCTTTCATCTGCATGCCAGGTCAAGTGTCTTGAATCGGTTTCACTACGAAACATGCGTCTAAATCTCGGAATAACAGGAAAATACCACAAGACCTTTGCTGGAGACAACTTGTTCTTATATCGCGAGACACCGCATTTAGGACACTCATTTAACGATGCATACTCATTTCGAAACAAAACGCAATCGTTTGGACATGCATGTATCTTATCATAGCTCATGCCAATAGAGCACAACATCTTTTTGGTCTCATATGTTCGATTGGGAAGAACATTATCCTCAGGAAGCATATCTTTCAAAAGGGCTAATAACTCTGTGAAACTTTTATCCGACCACCCATTGCCCGCCTTTAAGTTGTACAACTTTAATACCGCAGACAATCTTGTGAATTTAGTGCAACCATCATACAAAGGTTTCTCTGCATCACTTACCAACCTCTCAAACATTTCGGGACAATCCTTAAGATCTCCTTCAAGTGCTTCTGCAATCTCTGCAACTCGATCACAATCGTATGTATCTGCGCCACTATAGTTTGAGGCATAGGTCGTACTATCCCTCGGTTCAACATTTTCGTTACTTTTCTCACCATGCAAATTCCAACATGTATAACTTCGATCAATTCCATGCCTCATTAGATGCGATGTCAACTGAACTGCGTCAACCTGTTTCCCATAACAACAACCCAAGCAAGGACATATCATTCTACTGGGGTCTTCGGCGTTCGCAACGGCAAACTTAACGAATTCTAATACCCCATTCTCGTACTCTCTCGATAATCGATTGGAAGACATCCATGTATTATCCATTATTAATTAGAATAAACAAAAAACAATTTCAGAAGAGTTCAAACACATTCGGACCTAGGTTTCTAATGATATTGGTGTTGACACAAAATCAGATATTCATAGGGCTTGAAATTGCCTAATAAACCCAAACAAACGTAGGGCTTGAAATTTAACGCATGCGCTATCAAATTTAAAATGACTATGAATATTGAAACTTTACAGGTTGAAACAAACGTAGCATAGACAACGCATAGACAACAATAACAAAAAACTGAAATGGGGCAAAGCTAAAACAAAGCAAGAAATAGGGCAAAGCTAAAACGAAACAAACGTACCTTTGGTGCCAGAAGGAGGAAACGTCGTAGATCTAACAGAGGTGGAAGGAGAACGCCTTAGAACCCTAACGTGAAAAAGAACGAAAATAACAGAGAGTGAAATAACAAAACGCGCAGTATGTTATAATTTTAATGTTTACTAAACGGGACCTTAGAGGGCGCTTGTGGAAAAAAAGCGCCCTCTAAGGTGCGCTGTCTATTGCTCCTTATTTTTTCGCTTCACTTTAGACAGCGCTTTTGTAATAAAAATCCCTCTAAAGTGCGTTGTTGTACATGGACTTAGAGAGCGCTTCCTTAGAAGCGCCCTCTAAGGGTATCCTTAGAGGGCGCTTGCATAAACGCGCCCTCTATTGTTGTCCCTCCATTTCCTCATTATTTTTTCGCTTCACTTTAGAGGGCGCTTTGTTACACAAGCGCTCTCTAAAGTGCGTTGTTGTACATGGACTTAGAGAGCGCTTTTTTAAAAGCGCCCTCTAAGGGTATCCTTAGAGGGCGCTTTCATAAACGCACCCTCTATTGTTGTCCCTCCATTTCCTCATTATTTTTTCGCTTCACTTTAGAGGGCGCTTTGTTACACAAGCGCTCTCTAAAGTGCGCTGTTGTACATGGACTTAGAGAGCGCTTTTTTAAAAGCGCCCTCTAAGGGTATCCTTAGAGGGCGCTTTCATAAACGCGCCCTCTATTGGTGTCCCTCCATTTCCTCATTATTTTTTTGCTTCACTTTAGAGGGCGCTTTGTTTCAAAAGCGCCCTCTAAAGTGCGCTGTCTATTCCTCCTTATTTTTCTCTTCACTTTAGAGTGCGCTTCTTTAAGAAAGCGCCCTCTAAGGTGCCCTGTCTATTCCAGTTTTTGGCGTAGTGTTTAGAAAATGATTTTGAATATTGGAGTGCTAAAGAGAAGACGAATATTTATGGCTTGCAAGCTCTTACAGCTTGAGCCTAATATTCTGGATTACGACTGGACATTCCATCCAGGTAACCTTTTTCTTCACGCCTTATTAAGAAGATGGTTTGAGATAATTACAGGTGTTTTTGAGAGAAGACGAATATTTATGGCTTACAAGCTCTTACAGCTTGAGCCTAATATTCGGGATTACGACTGGACATTCCATCCAGGTAACCTTTTTCTTCCAACTTTTATTTAGAAAATGATTTGAATATTAGAGTGTTAAAGAGAAGACGAATATTAACGACTTGCAAGCTCTTACAGCTTGAGCCCAATATTCGGGATTACGACTGGACATTCCATCCAGGTAATCTTTTTCTTCACGCTTTAATTGGAAAATGTCTTGAATAATAAATTAAAATAATCAAAGTATAGGGGTTTGAAATTATTGAAAGTTAAGTTGATGTTGCTTAAGAGCTCATTGTAAGGAGACCCAAGAGTAAGTCACGGGACCGAAAACAAACTGAAATTGAAAGCGACCGAATTTAGCTTCAAGCTTACTTAAAGTGGACTTCTGTGTGAGTCACTCTACAAGAAGCTGAGCACTAAATCTATGCGCCCAAACAATTTTTGGAAGTTAAATTAAATTTTAACTCCGAAATCGCAACGCAATGAAATACAACATAAAATAACAATAGCAACCAAATATTATTATTACAGTAGTGTCACAATTTTTTTTTTACATCAACTCAAGGTAATCGAAAAAAAT